>NC_060120.1:694572375-699372375 GCF_021461395.2 Schistocerca americana | reverse complement strand
AATGTGTTGGTATTCAAGACTATAAAGACAAAAGATGCACAAGTAACACAATGGTCATCAGATTACCCTCCTGTGACTGTAAATAATCCAGATAAACAACGAAATAAATGTAATAATCATGATTTTCAATTTATGTAGCTATGTTACAGAAATATTCAGTGAGATGAAAGAGCAGATGATAAATGGTGATCAATAGCTTGTAAAAAGCTGCTTACAAAATGTTTAAATATTCAGTTGCTGATGAGGAAGCAATATTACATCAGTCTCAGTAATTATGTTGAGAATGATGATTATAGAAAACTGTGAGGACAGAAACATGTTGTTTATAATTCCTGTGCTATAACTGAAATAGGAAGCTTAGTTTTCACTCAATAAGAACTACTTAATTCTGTGGTGCCCACAGTGAATTATGCAGCAGCAGTGCAGACAGATTCAGATACAAATATCAAACAGAATCATCTTTCTTTAAAGAAATCATCTCTGCAGGTAAATAAGTCATTAACTCAAAATACAAGAAAAAATAATTTCTTTCTGGAAATCACAATGGTGACAGCAACATATCAGATGACTGCACAAGTGTTTATGTCATGTGAGCCAGATTTTGCATACAGATACATAACCCTAATTATGAGTGATGTGGATAGTTCATCAGTGTATGTAGTCTTCTGTCATGTGTTTGTCAATAACTGCCTTGTTGAAGGAGCTTTTACCCCCTAAGTTATGTACCCATCAATGTGTGCTTAACTTTGCTGTTATCACAATTTTTTGTAATGCTGAACCAGTCAAAACATAAAGGCAAAGATAATCTGATAAACTGTTAGAAGATGAACAACATTACCAATCATGGTTTGTTTCAGTATTTTGTGGAAGTTTGGGTTATTGTGAGGCATGGGAACACAGCTTCTATTAAAGTAATGGATCCTAAGGATAAGGTAATAGAGGAGTTTGAGTATCTCATCAGCATGTGATTGTTTTTGCCACTTATCAGTGTGCAACAAACTATGTCAATCAGTGAGAAACACTGCTAAACACCACCAAAAATAACTGATTCATTGAAATAAAAAATGAAGGTGATGCATATTAATCAGAAGTGTCAATTACGTCCAACTAACGGTTTGAATATATAGGACAAATAAACAAATAAAATAAATGTATGTGATTGTGATGTTACACAGTAAGATAGAAATACAGTATCTTGGAATCATACCAAAGAGGTTGTAAATTTTCCCAAGTACATCAACAGTTGAAAATTAACATTGGTAGCCAGTGGTGTCACAAAGGTGCCAAAATTTATCATATTTTATTTAATTCAGTTTTAAAAATCATTTGCATCATTCATAATAAGAATTAACAAAAACATAGACTGCTGCTCAATGCTATCTTTGTAACATACCCAATTCTATTTCACACAATAGTAATTATTAGTGCATGAAAAAAAGGAAATCTAGTACAAGTATTTAATATAATTAATATGGTGATTGATATACCAACATTTCATCTTACCATAATCAAGAGATGCTAGTTTTCCAAAGTTTATTCTCCTGCTCAAACCAAAATCACAAATTTTTAAATCATCTCCACCTTGATGTGATATAAGAAGATCACCCACCTGAAAAATAAGAAATTTTCTAGGTGATAAAATACATTGTAAAATTGTACATAAAGGTATAAAAGAAGAATTTGGATTTTAAGATGTAGAAAGTACTATCCTGTACTTACAGTCAGCCCAAGATGTGCAATGTTTTGGTCATGCATATGTTCAAGCCCCCATAGCAACTGTCGAATATATCCAGCTATGTCTGATTCTGTTATATATCTTTCCTTTGTTAAGTTTGTCAGTAGTTCTCCTCCTCCTGCTCTGTGTATTTAGTTAAGGGAAGTACAAGAGGCATTTAATATTTACATTATATTATCAGCCACTTAAATGAAAGGTAAGACATTCAAAATTAATAATAATATTGCTCAAAAGTACAGAAGTTGTTGACAACACTGAGCTTGTTGTATTGAGTTTTTTTTAGTGGTTTCATTTTCAGTTTTTGTGGTGTGAGTGTGCCAGATATTTATGTTCATTCTGTGTGTGGCCATGTTCCATGACATTACAAAATTATATCTTTGTTTTCTGTTTTTTTTGTTACTGTAACGGTGTAACTTTTGGTATTTTGCTCTGTGATTTTCTGCCAAACATAATGAAAGACCTCAGTTTATTGGACAATGCAAAAGCATACATACGGTATCTGTTTCTGTTCTGTAATTCTGCAATGTCAGAATGTGTTCTGCAATGAATATTGCTTTTGATCAGAGTTTTATTCATGTGAACCATGAGCTCAAGTTCTGGAACCATCACATTTTACTGGTCTATTGTAGAAAACCTTTGTTTTTGTTTTGAACTGAGTATTGTTAAGTTTGACTTACATTCAGCCTACACAAAGATGGATAAACTGAAAATGTATAGTATCCACAAATTTGATGGTAAAAATTTCCAACTGTGGAAATATCAGTTGCAAATTATTTTTGTACTGAAAAAGTGCTCCATATTGTTGAGGGGAAACCAAGGCCAAATGAAGCTGGTGAGAGTCAAACTGCTTGGGATGACTTAAATGCGAAGGCGATGCTCATTCTATCTACTGTGATGGAATTTGACAAACTGCAATTTGTTATGATGTGCACAAATGTGGCGGAAATGTGGGCCAGACTAAAGACTATTCATGAACAGCGATCTGTAGTTAATAAAATGGCCTTGAAGCAGAAATTTTTTGATTACAGAATGTCGTTAACAGACACAATTGCACAGCACATCAGACAAGTTGAGTCCTGGGTACAATCATTAGCTGATATTGGGGAACCTGTTACAGAAGTTGACAAAATAGCTAAAATTTTGGAAAGTCTGCCAGCAAAGTTTGCAATTTTTTCAACTGCCTGGGACTTATGTCCTGAAGATCAACAAACATTTGATAATTTGACTTTAAGGTTATTGAAAGAAGAACAAAAACTCTTACAATGTTATGAAAAATCAACAGCCTTCACAGCAATTAATGTAGATAAAACATGCAAGTTCAGTTCAAATACTGGTAACAACAGTGCATCTAACATGATCAGTAGAAAAAACGTTGAATGTTATTACTGTCACAAAAAGGGACTTTTCAATCTGAGTGCAAGAAAACTTTTAGCAAAACTTAATACAAAAACTGATACATCTGAGCACCAAGCTTTGAGAGTGAAACATGCTTATGTTTTTGCTCCAGGTTGTGAAAACATCTGGTTAGTTGGCAGTGCTGTGTCAAAACATGTGATGATCCACACAGAGTGATTCAACACATTTAAGCCAATTCAGTCGAATGACATATTTGTTCAAATTGGAGACAATTTGATCATCAAAGCAGAAGACATTGGATCAACTGAAGTCTGAAGTACTGTCACTAGTTGAGGGCAAATGGCGACCTCACACTTTGGAAAACATATTACATATTCCTAAGTTAAAGAAAAATTTATTTTGAGTGGGAGCAGTCACAAAAAGGGGAATGAAAGCTATTTTTGATGGCAAGAGAATGGAAGTTCACAGTTCAGGTCTAATTGCAGCACAAATTAAGATGGGCAATCAGTGTTATCAAATGTTTTTTAAATGTCCAGATGGACTACAAGGCAAATCTTGCTTCCCTGAATTGCACCATGATCTGGCATGAGAGACTTGGGCATATTCATTTCAGTGGTTTCAAGAATATGGCTGATCTGAACTTAATACCTGGTTTCAATATGAAGAAAGTTGAAAATCTTCATTATGATCCGTGTCAGTATGGAAAGATGAAAAGAAAAGCTTTTAATTCAAATTTGGAATCAAGATAAAAAATTCCTGGCAAATTTATTCATGTAGATTTGAGTGGATGGATGAGAAAACCATCTCTTGAGGTGTACATTTGTACATAGTTTTCAAGGATGATTGCACCTCATACAGGTTCACGTCATTTCCTAAAAGTAAGCATGATACTTTCTCCTTGTTTTTAGAATTTCAGGGACTGATTGAAAGACAAACTGGAAACATCATCAGAGTTCTGAGAAGTGATTATGGAACCAAATTCATAAATAAGCAATTTGAAGATTATTTCAAGCAAAGTGGTATAATACTGAGAAAACAAGTCCCTATACACCATAGCAAAATGGCTGAATTGAACGAGAAAATAGGTCAATTGCTGAGTGTGAATGCACTATGTTATTAAGTACTGACTTGTCTCTCAAATTGTTGGTAGAGGTAGTAAATTGTGCTGCATATATCTTAAATCGCTGACCACATAAAGCAAACGACAATGTTATGCCACATGAAAAATGATTTGGAAAACCTCCTTCTTTAGGACACATGAGGAAGTTTGGACCAGCAGCATATGTATTCCTGATAAGTTTAGATGAAAATAGGATAGTAAATCAAATAAGTTGATGATGGTTGGCTATGATGGGTATAGTACCAATTATCGCCTCTACAGTCCTGTCATCAAAGAAAATGACAATCTCCTGCAATGTCTCTTTCAATGAAGAACAAATCCATAGCTTAGACATAGAACAAAGATATACTGAATTTTACCTGGGAGACCATGCTCCAGAAGATGTTCAAGAGGAATCTGAAGAGGATAATACTGGTTAACAAATGAAATAAAATCAAAAACATGTTCGAGAGGAATCTCTAGAGGATGATACTGGTGCACAACAAATGAGAGAAAAACAAAGGATGAATCTGAGAGATAGGTCAAATCTGTGAGCACCTGCTTGTTTTTGGGACCAAGATATAGCTTGTTCTGCCATTATC
The DNA here is from genome assembly GCF_021461395.2 of Schistocerca americana. Classification (NCBI taxonomy): domain Eukaryota; kingdom Metazoa; phylum Arthropoda; class Insecta; order Orthoptera; family Acrididae; genus Schistocerca; species Schistocerca americana. Next base: position 699,367,583 of record NC_060120.1, on the reverse strand, counting down.
TTTGAACCTCAAACTTTTGAAGAAGCAATGGCATCGAGAGAGTCATCAAAGTGGAAACAAGCAATGGAAGAGGAAATGACATCATTGAAGAAGAAAAAAACTTGGGATCTTGTACCATTACCACACAACCACAAGTCAATTGGATGTAAGTGGGTGTATCATGTGAGGCGGAATTCTGAGGGAAAAACTGACCACTTTAAAACTAGATTATGTGCAAAAGGTTATTCACAACAAGAAGGTGTTGATTTTGAAGAGACCTTCTCTCCTGTGGTCCAATATGATTCAACCAGAGTCTTAATAGCCATAGCAGCTTCAAGAGATATAGATATTAAATGTTTGGCTTTATGCAACTGAATGAAGAAAAATGTGTTTCCCATGCTTTAACAGATGACACTGATGTTTACCTGTCACTTTATGTGGATGATGGCTTGCTTATTTGTAAGTCTCCAAAAATACTGGAAAATGTTCTGACAACACTGGGATCAATGTTTGAAATTACTGTGGGCAATGGAAAATACTTCTGTGGATTGGAAATTGAACAAAGTCCTTCTACATTTGTTGGTGTGGTCTTCAGTCCTGAGACTGGTTTGATGCAGCTCTCCATGCTACTCTATCCTGTGCAAGCTGCTTCATCTCCCAGTATCTACTGCAGCCTACATCCTTCTGAATCTGCTTAGTGCATTCATCTCTTGGTCTCCCTCTATGATTTTTACCCTCCACGCTGCCCTCCAGTACTAAATTGGTGATCCCTTGATGCCTCAGAGCATGTCCTACCAACTGATCCCTTCTTCTGGTCAAATTGTGCCACAAACTCCTCTTCTCCCCAATACTATTCAATACCTCCTCATTAGTTATGTGATCTACCCATCTAATCTTCAGCACTCTTCTGTAGCACCACATTTCGAAAGCTTCTATTCTCTTCTTGTCTAAACTATTTATCATCCATGTTTCACTTCCATACATAGCTACACTCCATACAAATACTTTCAGAAACGACTTCCTGACACTTAAATCTATACTTGATGTTAACAAATTTCTCTTCTTCAGAAACGCTTTCCTTGCCATTGCCAGTCTACATTTTATATCCTCTCTACTTCAACCATCATCAGTTATTTTGCTCCCCAAATAGCAAAACTCCTTTACTACTTTAAGTGTCTCATTTCCTAATCTAGTTTCCTCAGCATCACCCGACTTAATTCGACTACATTCCATTATCCCTACATTCCATTCTATAAAAATAATCTATATAGGCTAGTAAAGAGACATCAATTGTTTACTTCAGAAATTGAACATGGATGATTCAAAGCTGAACTTCACTCCTATTGATGTTGGAACCATGTTGCACAGCAGGCAGTCTCCTGCAAACCAACATGAGGTAAAGGAGATGGAAAGCAAACCTTATTGGTAGGCAGTCAGCAGCTTAATGTTTGCAGCAACGGTCTCACAGCCAGACATCATGTTCACTGTGAGCATGGTGAGTAGGTTTTTACATAATCTGGTTCTTGATCCTGGCATTCTGTTAAAAGGATTATTAAGTATCGACAAGGGACCAGGGTCCTGACCATAAGGTACAAAGCCGACTCTACTGGACTGGTGGTCTCCTCAGATGCCAACTTTGCTGGTGACTGTGACACTCTTCGGTCAACAACAGGCTATATGAGCTTGTTAGCAGGTGGGTCTGTGACACGGTGTTCACATCGGCAGTAATTTGTAAGCAGATCATCAACGGAGGCCGAATACATAGCAGCTTCAGGTGCTGCTACTGAAGTTGTTTGGTAGTGTGGGTTCCTTTCTTGAACTTGGTTTTCAGTTAGACAAACCAACAACACTCCATTTTGACAATCAAAGTGATATTTGCCTGATTAAAAACAGAACATCACAAACATACAAAGCACATTGACATTAAATATCACTATATACACGAACATGTTGAAAATAATGAGACAGAAGTTTATTCTGATAAAAAGTTGGCAGATTTATTCACAAAACCTTTAACTAGAGGCAAATTCATATCAAACAGGAAAGCTCTGTCAGTGATCTAAAAACTGAAGTATTGTACTATGTATGTTAGCCCAGTACTTAGCCATATCTGTAACTTTTCCTTTAGGAGTGGTTGGTTTCTGACCGATTAAAGTACTCGGTAGTGAAGCCACTTTATAAAAAAGGGAGACACAGATAATGTTGACAATTATAGACGTATTTCTATGCCATCGGTGTTTGCTAAAGTTATCGAGAGGGTTGTATATACAACATTACTGGAGCATTTAAATTAACATAATTTGCTGTCAAATGTACAGTTTGGTTTTAGAAATGGCTTAACAACTGAAAGTGCTATATTCTCTTTTCTCTGTGAGGTTTTGGATGGATTAAATACTAGGTTGCGAACGTTAGGTGTTTTCTTTGATTTAACGAAGGCTTTTGACTGTGTTGACCACAAAATATTACTGCAGACGTTGGACCATTAGGGAGTAAGGGGAGTAGCTTACAATTGGTTTGCCTCTTACTTTAAGAACAGAAAGCAGAAGCTAATTCTCCGCAATATTGAGAGTGGTAGTGATGTTCAGTCCCAATGGGGCACTGTTAAGTGGGGCGTTCCCCAAGGGTCGGTGCTGGGGCCACTGCTGATTCTTATTTATATAAATGATATGCCTTCTAGTATTACAGGTGATTCAAAAATATTTCTGTTTGCTGATGACACCAGCTTGGTAGTGAAGGATCTCGTGTGTAATATTGAAACATTATCAAATGATGTAGTTGATGAAATAAGTTCGTGGCTTGTGGAAAATAATTTGATGCTAAATCACATTAAGACTCACTCACAATTCAACAAGAACTGATATTTTGATCAGACAGAATGGGCATATTATAAGCGAGACGGAACGGTTCAAGTTCCTAGGCATTCGGATAGATAGTAAGCTGTTGTGAAAAGCCCATGTTCAGGATCTTGTTCAGAAACTAAATGCTGCTTTATTTACCATTAGAACAGTATCTGAAATAAGTGACATTTCAACACGAAAAGTAGTCTACTTCACATATTTTCAGACGCTTGTGTCATATGGTATTATCTTTTGGGGTAATTCTTCTGATTCAAAAAGGGTATTTTTGGCTCAAAAACGGGCTGTTTGAGCTATGTGTGGTGTAAGTTCGAAAACCTCTTGTCGACACCTATTCTATAGACTGGGAATTTTGACATTGCCCTCACAGTATATATTTTCTTTAATGTCGTTTGTTGTTAGCAATATTAGCTTATTCCCAAGAGTTAGCAGCTTTCACTCAGTTAATACTAGGCAGAAATCAAATCTGCATGTGGAATGCACTTCCTTGACTCTTGTGCAGAAAGGAGTGCAGTATTCTGCTGCATCCATTTTCAATAAGCTACCACAAGAACTAAAAAATCTTAGCAGTAGCCCAAACACTTTTAAGTCTAACCTGAAGAGTTTCCTCATAGCTCACTCCTTCTATTCTGTCGAGGAGCTCCTGGAAGAGCTAAAACATTAAGCAAATTCCAGTGTTACATTGTTCATTTTCTTTATTTAAACTTACGACTTGTTGCCTGAATATGTTTCTTATATTTCATTTTATCTGTTTCTACAATCGTGTTATATTTTCATGTATTGACTTGTTCCATGACCACGGAGACTTCTCCTTAATGTGGTCCCACGGAACAATAAATAAATGAATAAATAAATAAAATAAGCAAACTCAATAAAACAAGAGTGGGAGTGTTGACAGCAGTGAGCTTATTGTATTGAGTTTTTTTTAGTGTTTTCATTTTCAGTTTTCATGGTGTGAGTGTGCCGGATATTTATGTTCATTCTGTGTGTGGCTGTGTTGCATTGTTGTTGTCTTCAGTCCTGAGACTGGTTTTATGCAGCTCTCCATGCTAATCTATCCTGTGCAAGCTTCTTCATCTCCCAGTACTTATTGCAACCTACATCCTTCTGAATCTGCTTAGTGTATTCATCTCTTGGCCTCCTTCTACGATTTTTACCCTCCACGCTGCCCTCCAATGCTAAATTTGTGAGCCCTTGATGCCTCAGGACATCTAGTCAAGTTGTGCCACAAACTTCTCTTCTCCCCAATCCTATTCAATACCTCCTCATTAGTTATGTGATCTACCCACCTAATCTCCAACATTCTTCTGTAGCACCACATTTCGAAAGCTTCTATTCTCTTCTTGTCTAAACTATTTATTGTCCATGTTTCACTTCCATACATGGCTACACTCCACACAAATATTTTCAGAAACGACTTCCTGACACTTAAATCTATACTAGATGTTAACAAATTTCTCTTCTTCAGAAACGCTTTCCTTGCCATTGCCAGTCTACATTTGATATCCTCTCTACTTCGACCATCATCAGTTATTTTGCTCCCCAAATAGCAAAACTCCTTTACTACTTTAAGTGTCTCATTTCCTAATCTAATTCCCTCAGCATCACCTGACTTAATTTGACTACATTCCATTATCCTCGTTTTGCTTTTGTTGATGTTCATCTTATATCCTCCTTTCAAGTCACTGTCCATTCCGTTCAACTGCTCTTCCAAGTCCTTTGCTGTCTCTGACAGAATTACAATGTCATCGGCCAACCTCAAAGTTTTTATTTCTTCTCCATGGATTTTAATGCCTACTCCGAACTTTTCTTTTGTTTCCTTTACTGCTTGCTCAATATACAGATTAAATAACATCGGGGAGAGGCTACAACCCTGTCTCACTCCCTTCCTAACCCCTGCTTCCCTTTCATGCCCCTCGACTCTTATAACTGCCATCTGGTTTCTGTACAAATTGTAAATAGCCTTTCGCTCCCTGTATTTTACCCCTGCCCCCTTTAGAATTTGAAAGAGAGTATTCCAGTCAACATTGTCAAAAGCTTTCTCTAAGTCTACAAATGCTAGAAACGTAGGTTTGCCTTTCTTTAATCTTTCTTCTAAGATAAGTCGTAAGGTCAGTATTGCCTCACATGTTCCAACATTTCTACGGCATCCAAACTGATCTTCGCCGAGGTCGGCTTCTACCAGTTTTTCCACTCGTCTATAAATAATTCGTGTTAGTATTTTGCAGCTGTGTTTATTAAACTGATAGTTCGGTAATTTTCACATCTGTCAACACCTGCTTTGTTTGGGATTGGAATTATTATATTCTCCTTGAAGTCGGAGGGTATTTCGCCTGTCTGATACATCTTGCTCACCAGATGGTAGAGTTTTGTCAGGACTGGCTCTCCCAAGCCATCAGTAGTTCTAATGGAATGTTGTCTACTCCCGGGGCCTTGTTTCGACCCAGGTCTTTCAGTGCTCTGTCAAACTCTTCACGCAGTATCGTATCTCCCATTTCATCTTCATCTACATCCTCTTCCATTTCCATAATATTGTCCTCAAGTACATTGCCCTTGTATAGACACTCTATATACTCCCTCCACCTTTCTGCTTTGCCTTCTTTGCTTAGAACTGGGTTTCCATCTGAGCTCTTGATATTCATACAAGTGGTTCTCTTTTCTCCAAAGGCCTCTTTAATTTTCCTGTAGGCAGTATCTATCTTACCCCTACTGAGATAAGCCTCTACATCCTTACATTTGACCTCTAGCCATCCCTGCTTAGCCATTTTGCACTTCCTGTCGATCTCATTTTTGAGACGTTTGTATTCCTTTTTGCCTGCTTCATTTACTGCATTTTTATATTTTCTCCTTTCAACAATTAAATTCAATATTTCTTCTGTTACTCAAGGATTTCTACTAGCCCTCGTCTTTTTACCTACTTGATCCTCTGCTGCCTTCACTACTTCATCCCTCAAAGCTACCCATTCTTCTTCTACTGTATTTCTGTCCCCCATTCCTGTCAATTGTTCCCTTACGCTCTCCCTGAAACTATGTACAACCTCTGGTTTAGTCAGTTTATCCAGGTCCCATCTCCTCAAATTCCCACCTTTCTGCAGTTTCTTCAGTTTTAATCTACAGTTCATAACCAATAGATTGTGGTCAGAGTCCACATCTGTTCCTGGAAATGCCCTACAATTTAAAACCTGGTTACTAAATCTCTGTCATACCATTATATAATCTATCTGATACCTTTTAGTATCTCCAGGATTCTTCCATGTATACAACCATCTTTTATGATTCTTGAACCAAGTGTTAGCTATGATTAAGTTGTGCTCTGTGCAAAATTCTAACAGACGGCTTCCTCTTTCATTTCTTAGCCCCAATCCATATTCACCTACTATGTTTCCTTCTCTCCCTTTTCCTATTGTCGAATTCCAGTCACCCAAGACTATTAAATTTTCGTCTCCCTTCACTGCCTGAATAATTTCTATTATCTCATCATACATTTCTTCAATTTCTTCGTCATCTGCAGAGCTAGTTGGCATATAAACTTGTACTACTGTAGTAGGCATGGGCTTCGTGTCTATCTGGGCCACTATAATACGTTCACTATGCTGTTTGTAGTAGCTTACCCGCACTCCTATTTTTTATTCATTATTAAACCTACTCCTGCATTACCCCTATTTGATTATGTATTTATAACCCTGTATTCACCTGACCAGAAGTCTTGTTCCTCCTGCCACCGAACTTCACTAGTTCCCACTATATCTAACTTTAACCTATCCATTTCCCTTTTTAAATTTTCTAACCTATCTTCCTGATTAAGGGATCTGACATTCCACGCTCCGATCCGTAGAATGCCAGTTTTCTTTCTCCTGATAACGATGTCCTCTTGAGTAGTCCCCGCCCGGAGATCCGAATGGGGGACTATTTTACCTCCGGAATATTTTACCCAAGAGGACGCCATCATCATTTAACCATACAGTAAAGCTGCATGCCCTCGGGAAAAATTACGGCTGTAGTTCCCCTTGCTTTCAGCCGTTCGCAGTACCACAACAGCAAGGCCGTTTTGGTTAGTGTTACAAGGCCAGATCAGTCAATCATCCAGACTGTTGCCCCTGCAACTACTGAAAAGGCTGCTGCCTCTCTGCAGGAACCACACGTTTGTCTGGCCTCTCAACAGATACCCCTCTGTTGTGGTTGCACCTACGGTACAGCTATCTGTATCGTTGCGGCACGCAAGCCTCCTCACCAACGGCAAGGTCCATGGTTCATGGGGGGAGGCTGTGTTCCATGACATTACAAAATTATATCTTTTTTTAAATTTGTTGTTATGGCTACGGTGTAACTTTTGGTTGCAATAAAGAAAGGAACAATAAGTTATTTTTAGTCAGATTTAGCATATTTCACTATCTGATTTTCTGCCAAACATAATTAAAGACATCAGAAGTACACCATGAATATGGTGTTCTCAGAACTCAATGTTCAACTAGAAACAATGCCAGTTAATTACTACAAACTTTCAATCTCTAGGGTTAGAAAGCATTGTGGAAGGAAGGAAAAGAAGGAGACAGGCTCAATGAGATGTTCATGTTTCAAATGACATCTTGCATTGCATATATCTAGAGTTGTCAATCACATTAAGAGCATGAAAATGAAAGTACATCTGTTACCAAAGTATTTTGATGAACATTTATCATATTAGCAGCAAATGACCATGACTGTTAAACAATTTATCTTGTCTAATGTATACATGTCTGAACATTGAAATGAAACTGAGGGTTAATGTAATGACAATTTCAGAAGATACAAAGCACAATGACAAAGTATGCTTGAAATATTTAGTCATAGGTTAATTAACCTTCAAGTTATCAGCTGACCCATTCTCAGATGATGACTTTTTTGGTAGTTAAAATGCGAATAACGTGCACTTTAATATAGAAGTTTAGTTGTTCCACAGATGTTCTATGCCATCATTACAATGATAATGATATTCTGCACATTGTTTACATTGTAATTTATTTAAGTCAGTATCTGCTGATGAGCCTGCTGAGGCTTAACAGCCAACAGGGGAACAAACATTTCAAGCAAAAATGTTAAATTCATTTAGTTCAATGGAAGACCAGGCAGTTAGCATTTTATTACAGAAATCTACCAAAAATGTAGATGTCACACAGAAAACAGAGAAAAATCTCATCTGCAAGATATATCCCTCTCATTGCCTTTGTATACTAGCTTTTTAGAAAAAGCAGATATCACTTATTCTTGTATTTCCTAATTAATCAGAAATTGTTTTTAATGACTTGACTCTTTCAACAATATCTGTATATAATACTGATATGATTGTAGTTGGTCCAGTGGTGGTCAACCTGTGATCTAAAAGCAGACTCACAATAATTCTTACACGACATGAGAAGATAAAATGGTCAATGATTACTGACTACCGATTTATAAACTATGGTCCAGTATTACAATCCAAACATATCTACAAGGTCTTGCGAAGTAACTAAATGCGATATTATTAATGTTTTATCAATTGGGTGGGAAACATAAGCTCCAAAATGTTCTTAAAGAAGAACTACAATATGAAAAGGGTAGACTGCACTGAGTGGCAGACTGCACACACACACACACACACACACACACACACACACAGACATACATACACACACCCAGCCACTGACTATTGTCTCCTGGTGCTGCGACTTGACTGCAACTTTGTCTGAGGTGACCAGTGATCTTTGCTGGGATGGCTAGTGGGTTACAGAAATGGCATGGGAGGGGGAGAGAGAGCAGTGTAGGGGTGGGGGAAGAACTAGTGCTGCCTGTGGGAGTATGCAAGATCAGTAGAAAAGCTGTTGCGAGTTTCCAGTGGGAAGAATCCAGATGGCACAGGTTGTGAGACAGTCGTTGAAATGCAAGTGCGTTGCACTGGGCAGCATTGCCAGCAAATGAGTGGTCCAACTGCCTCTTGGCAGAGGCCATTCATGTGGACAGACAGCTTGTTAGTGGTCATATCTGCATAGCTATACTGAAAGACAGCCAACAATGGAGTGGAGTGAATAGTAAAACGTCCACATAGAATGTGGTACAGTGTCTGCAGCAAAGTTTGTTCATCATGTGGTCGTTTTCACAGGTCAGCTCCCATTTGATGAGATAGGAGACACTAGTGACAAGACTGGAGTAGGTGGTAAGGGGAGGACATATGGTTTCCACTGTCTGGTACTGCTAAGTGAAGAACAAGTATTTAGTGAGAAGGCTTTACACTCTCCATTTTCACTAATTGCTTCATTTATATACTTTACGCAGATTAAATGGTAGAATTGGTTGACATGTGACAAGGCATTATAGCCCCACCTGCTATAATCTGACCCCTTACATATTTAAATTTTTTGTTTTCTATTTTCTATTTATTACATAAAATACGTACTTAAAATATATGAAATCTCTCAGTTCTCACATACGCTGTGTTTTTCAAAATTTTATTATTCAGTATGTAGTTTAAGGTCTGCTGTAGACAATAGCATAGATACTTCTGGTACAAACATTTTACTAAAATATGTATTCTAAATTTGTGATTCACTAAAACCATGTGCAAGTCAAAATTTGTCCTTGTTTTGTGACTGACATGTCTTTCAAACATACACTTTACTTTTCACAAAAACTTGATATTTCTAAAGTTATTTCTATTCAAAATTATCATATTCTAGAATATTCAAATCTTATAATACACTCCTGGAAATGGAAAAAAGAACACATTGACACCGGTGTGTCAGACCCACCATACTTGCTCCGGACACTGCGAGAGGGCTGTACAAGCAATGATCACACGCACGGCACAGCGGACACACCAGGAACCGCGGTGTTGGCCGTCGAATGGCGCTAGCTGCACAGCATTTGTGCACCGCCGCCGTCAGTGTCAGCCAGTTTGCCGTGGCATACGGAGCTCCATCGCAGTCTAACACTGGTAGCATGCCGCGACAGCGTGGACGTGAACCGTATGTGCAGTTGACGGACTTTGAGCGAGGGCGTATAGTGGGCATGCGGGAGGCCAGGTGGACGTACCGCCGAATTGCTCAACACGTGGGGCGTGAGGTCTCCGCAGTATATCGATGTTGTCGCCAGTGGTCGGCGGAAGGTGCACGTGCCCGTCGACCTGGGACCGGACCGCAGCGACGCACGGATGCACGCCAAGACCGTAAGATCCTACGCAGTGCCGTAGGGGACCACACCGCCACTTCCCAGCAAATTAGGGACACTGTTGCTCCTGGGGTATCGGCGAGGACCATTCGCAACCGTCTCCATGAAGCTGGGCTACGGTCCCACACACCGTTAGGCCGTCTTCCGCTCACGCCCCAACATCGTGCAGCCCGCCTCCAGTGGTGTCGCGACAGGAGTGAATGGAGGGACGAATGGAGACGTGTCGTCTTCAGCGATGAGAGTCGCTTCTGCCTTGGTGCCAATGATGGTCGTATGCGTGTTTGGCGCCGTGCAGGTGAGCGCCACAATCAGGACTGCATACGACCGAGGCACACAGGGCCAACACCTGGCACCGTGGTGTGGGGAGCGATCTCCTACACTGGCCGTACACCACTGGTGATCGTCGAGGGGACACTGAATAGTGCACGGTACATCCAAACCGTCATCGAACCCATCGTTCTACCATTCCTAGACCGGCAAGGGAACTTGCTGTTCCAACAGGACAATGCACGTCCGCATGTATCCCGTGCCACCCAACGTGCTCTAGAAGGTGTAAGTCAACTACCCTGGCCAGCAAGATCTCCGGATCTGTCCCCCATTGAGCATGTTTGGGACTGGATGAAGCGTCGTCTCACACGGTCTGCACGTCCAGCACGAACGCTGGTCCAACTGAGGCGCCAGGTGGAAATGGCATGGCAAACCGTTCCACAGGACTACATCCAGCATCTCTACGATCGTCTCCATGGGAGAATAGCAGCCTGCATTGCTGCGAAAGGTGGATATACACTGTACTAGTGCCGACATTGTGCATGCTCTGTTGCCTGTGTCTATGTGCCTGTGGTTCTGTCAGTGTGAACATGTGATGTATCTGACCCCAGGAATGTGTCAATAAAGTTTCCCCTTCCTGGGACAATGAATTCACGGTGTTCTTATTTCAATTTCCAGGAGTGTATATACTTTCAAAAATTCACTGTTACTGGTACTGTTTTGTAGCCCTATTTGATTCCAAAGTTGTACAATTTTACTAAAACAACATTTTAGATCATGAAATATTTAAATCACAATTAATTTAACTCCCAGAAAATTCTTGTTGTGTTTTTGTAGATCCAAGAATATGGCAAAACATATAGAACAATTATTTGTGTCAATTTAAAGATATCTATACAATAGTTAAACTAAACAGTGTCTCTGCCTCACATGTTTAGGTAATATTTGCTTTTTCTTGTCTTTTATACCAAAATCAGAAATGTAATAATGTTATATTTTAACATTTTGTAATACTGTTCTATTTATCTCTTTAAATAGATGTTGTGCACAAAACCAGAAAGTCAGCAGCTAATACCGAAAGATGCAGTTACTATTTTAGTAATTTTGTTCATTGTTGGTCATGGTTGAGGGATCAAGAGGTATTTTCACTATGTTAGTCATTCCACATAATTAACTTTTGTTTCCATTGAGTTCTGACCTTATTCTCTTGCTCATGAGTCAGTCATCTGTGTTATTTTGAATGGCAATTTGTGAACATTTGCTGGACTGCTAATAAACCTGAATAATTCATTGCAAGAAAACTAATCATCAAGATTGTTTAAGAACAATAAATATGAATGAAGTACAAACTAAAATCAACTGTGTAGGAAAGTTATGGTAGAAAGAAAATAATTTAGGAGTAAAGGAGATCACTCAGCAAATAGTGAATGAGTTTGCCAGCAGGTGCATACAGACAAAGGGGTGAAGAGGTGGGGCTTTACATTGTACTGGTTGGGCAAACAATGCTGGGATTGGAATTCAGCAGGTACACTAGGATTAGGATGGAGTGTGGGCTGTGTCAGGTGGGGGGAGTAGAGGGAGAAATGTAGGAAACATGAAGAGATGTTGAGGTTGGGTAGCTAGCAGCTCAAAGGGAGGCAGCAGGCTTGCTGGCTAAGAAGGGAAGGGGGGGTAGGTGCACAGTCCCGGTATGTGATGCATGGGTACCAGAGCCAATGGGGTGCAGCATATGAGGAAAGAAATGTGGAGATGTGGATTGGGACAGGGTGACAGGACAGCATGGAGGACGTGGAAATTGTTGTTTGGAGGGTGTTGGGCAATGGGTTAACTGGGGATTGAAGCCAGCAGGATTACAGGAGTAAAGGATGTGGTGCAGAGATAATTCCCATCTGGATAGTTCAGATAAGCTGGTGTTGGAATGAAGGATCCAGATGGCCCAGGCAGTGAAACATTCACTGAAATCAACCATGTTTCGCTCAGTTGCATGTTGTGCTACTTGGTGGGCAACTCTGTTCTCGGCCACAGTTTGGTGGGGGCCATACATTTTGTTAGACAGTTGTCACGTTGTTGTACCAACATAAAAAGCTCTGTAGTGACTGCAGCAGAGGTGGCATATGACGTTGCTACTTTCACATGTGGCCCTCTGATGGGGTAGTATAAGCCTGTGACAGGACTGTAGTGGCTAATGATGGATGGGGGGATTGGACAGGTATTGCATTGAGATCTTCGACATGAAGGAAGGAAGATTAGGATTTAAGCACCATCAGCATGGATATCATTTAGAGACAGAGCACAACCTTGGACTATTTCAAGGGTGAGAAAGGATGTCAGCCATGCTCTTTGAAAGGAACCATCTCAGCATTTGCGTGGAGCAATTTAGGGAAATCACAGAAACCTAAATGTGAATGGTCAGACATGGATTTGTACTGTCATCCTTGCAAATGTGAGTTCAGTGTGCTAATCACTGTGGCACCCCGCTCAGTGGTCTTCCACAGGGATATGATTGTTGTGGCATATGGTTGGGAGTGAGAGTGGCATAGAGGTGGACTAGGATGCTGTGTAGGTTGGGTGGGCTGTGGAAAACCACTTTAGGAGGAGGGGAAGGGTCTCGGGCAGGTTTTCCCACTACACCCAACAGTCAGCTATGAGGGAGTGCCCCAATATCACCTTCCACTGGAACAGCTGAATCATTTTGTTTTGCAGGGATTTGATTAACCATCAGCATGACTGGAAACTAGGGACATCCTACCTAATATCCTTCCCACTTCTCCTAAAGTGGTATTCCATTGCCTACCAATCCTACACTACAGCCTAGTCTGCCAGCCATATCATACATATATGATCTCTGCTGCAACCACTGTGCCGGCCGAAGTGGCCATGCGGTTCTAGGCGCTGCAGTCTGGAACCGCGAGACCGCTATGGTCGCAGGTTCGAATCCTGCCTCGGGCATGAATGTGTGTGATGTCCTTAGGTTAGTTAGGTTTAACTAGTTCTAAGTTCTAGGGGACTAGTGACCTGAGAAGTTGAGTCCCATAGTGCTCAGAGTCATTTGAACCATTTTTTTGCAACCACTGCACAGCTTTCGACAACCAACCAGCTGTCCAGCAGAATGAATGGCCACTGCCAAACTGTGGCTAAAAGCAATGTTGATTATTCAATGGCACAACACTGGCAGATAGGAGTTATCCTTGCGCCCCATCCTTGACCCCTGCGATCCTCCTGACTTCAATCTCTTAACCCTTCCTCTGTCCTGTTGCCTCCTCCCACTCCATATCGCCTCCACTGTGTGCCATATCCTACTGGCTCCAGTACCTCTTCATCAAAGTGCCTAGCCTGTGCACCTGCGACCATCCCTCCCACATTCGTAGCCAGCAAACCTGCTGCTAAACTCAAAGCAGCTAGCTACCTACCCTCATCCCCTTTTCCTGTCTCCCACACTCCTAGCCAGCAAACATGTTGCTTTCCTTGCAACTAGCTTCCTACCCCCATCCCCTCTTCCCGCCTCCCTCTCCTTCTACTCATCTCATTCAACACAACCCTCACTCAATGCTAGTCTACCAGCCAAAATGCAATCTCGGCACTGTGTGTCTAGCTGGCAAAATGTAGAAGCACAGGTGTGCGTATTTGTACTCTAGCACAATGAAGGATTGATTCTGAAAGTTAGCAAGTTTTTTGTGTGAGCCTGCCAACAACTCATAGCTTCTGCTATTCCATGAGTGGTCTCCTTTACTTCTAAATTATTTAAATTCAACTGTGTCAGATATAATTACTAGTGAAACCAGCAATTCCTCGCAATCACTAAATAACGAGAATAATTGATTATATGTCTTAATCTCCTTCTGATGATTCCCTCTGTCCATCTCCTAATTCTCCCTTTCTCTACCTATCACCCCTTTCCCCCCTCTCTTTTGATGCCCTCCTCCCCTTCCCTCTGACAAGCTCATCCTTCCCCCTCTCTATATTTATTCCCCCCCCCCCTCCAACTACCTCCTCTTCCACCCTCCCTCTGATTTTGACCCTTCTTAATTGTTATTGCAAATGAAATCTTGACTAGGAGTTGAAGTCACAAATTATGCGGTTGGTACCATTTGTATATGGTGTATGAGGGACCTCTCCAGCTCCTGGATCCGTCAAGGTAGTAGCTTCAGTGACAGTATTTCACATAGTTTTAATCTGCAAATGACTAGGGCTGCAATCTACAATACTGTGGATGATTCTGATTCTGTAGTAGTACAGTAATCATAAGCCAATAAGCCATAAGGACTACCTTCCTACTTTCTGTTAAAACTGACTGCGTGGAACAGAACAAAACAGTGCATATCTATGTACACAATTTTTGTTTAAAATTATAAATAAGAGGGAGAATATATTTGAGAGAAATATTTTGTCTAATAATTTAAATGCTCTGCTATCACAGTTAAAACAGATGGCAAAAGTTGACAAACTCACAGACTTTCACAGCACAGAACAACAAAACACTGCATTTTTTCTTGCATTTAGTTTTAACAGAAAACCAGCACACTGTTGTTTAAAACATACATAGCCCATGTCTTTCTGAGTTTTTATTCGAGTATTTTGCATTTTTGCTGAAAAGAATTGCCCTTTACAAGGCATGCGCATGCGTGCGTGCGTTCATATATATGTGTGTGTGTGTGTGTGTGTGTGTGTGTGTGTGTGTGTGTGTGTGTGTGTGTTGTGTGTGTGTGTGTATGCGTGTGTTTGTGTGCAAACAAAGATATGTAGCCTACAGCCATCCTAATGTTTATTAGAGTATTGTGTATAAATTTGAAGTAAACTGCTCCAGAAATTTTCGAGATTTTTGTTAACAATGTAAATGATGACTTGTATTTATAATGTAGTATAAATAGAGATTTAACAATTATCTAAAGCAACGAATAACCATCAGAAGAAAATCTACAATACTTATGATGTGAAAAGCAGGTTTGTAGGCTTAAGTATGGTAAGCAGTTAGGCTGTCTGTGATAAAGAGTCCTAAACATTTAGTTTGCTTGCATGCTACATATTCATCATTTGGATTTGCAGCTCCTTGTGTTTACTGTTTTTGCAGTTAAAATTGTAGGATGTGAGGTCTGCCAGCTATGCAAAACACCATTTCTTCTAAGTACCCAAACATCTTCCAGCACCACTGTGCCATCAGTGGGTTTCCAATTTATTTAAACTGTAATGTGGACATTTTTACTAAATGATTACAAAAATTATGTGGATATTTAGTTCAAACAATAGTTTGTTTCTTTTTGTTAATGCCTTTACATTTGGTGTGCATGATTTTTCAGGACCACTTGTGTATTATTTATTACAGGTAGCTTGTCATCTGCAACCAACTCCCAAGGGCAACTCCCATCAAAATTTCTCATCAACATCATTTGGTTGCAGATGACAAGCTAGCTGTAATAAATAATACACGAGTGGTCCTGAAAAATCATGCACACCAAGTGTAAAGGTATTAACAAAAAGAAACAAACTACTGTTTGAACTACATATCCACATAATTTTGTAATCATTTAGTAAAAATGTTCACATTACAGATTAAATAAAATGTAAACCCACTGACGATGGCAGAGTGGTGCTGAAACATGTTTGGGTACTTGGAAAAAATAGTGTTTTGGATAACTGGCAGACCTCACATCCTACAATTTTGCATGCTACATTTTGGAGGATTAGTGAGTCGGCAGTGCAATGGATTTTGCACAAAGATCTTCATTATTAGATATAAAAAATGCCTCCAGGCACAAGGATGGGCATACGAAAAATACAAAATTCAGGTACATCAATAACTTAGTGAAGGTTAATATGAACAGTGTCATGTCTTTTGTGAAATAAAGCCTGAAACCGTGACCAATTATGAAAACATGGTCTTCTCATGAGTGCTGAATCCCATTTTTGTTTAAATGGGTTCATTAACAAGTAAAACTATAGATTCTGGCTTAATGAACATCCTCAGATGCTAAAAGAATCTCCTCAACACAGCACAAAAGTAACTGTATGGTGAGAAAGGCATTACCGGTCTGTAATTTTTTTTTTTGGAAAACAACATTACTGTGGCAGTTAATTCAGAGTGCTACATTACAATGCTCCAAATCATCTTCTTCCCAAAACTTTGATGTCACAGATAAACACTGAGGGGAGTATGGTTTCAATAAGATGGCACAATTGCACATGCACCTCATAATTCAATGTCTATCTTAGAGGATCAGTTTCCACATCACCTTATCTCTAGATATGGCAATCTTCATTGGTCTCCTCACTCCCCAGAACTAAGATTATGTAACTTCCTTTCATGGGAATACCTCAAGTCCAGTGTGCTGGAACAATATAGTAGGAAATCATTTGTTTTCACAACAGAAGTTAATTAACACTATTCATGAGTTTTTGGGACCTGGTACAATCATGCATAAATATATATAGCCAACATTCGAGAGATGTGACCTTCAAAACATAAATGAAAAAATGAACTTCCCAACATACACAATGTACCATCTTAAATAAGAATATTTTTTATACGGAAGTAATTAAATACATCTTATTTAAAAACCCATGACACCTGGGATGGGCCATGTACATGTGTATTCCATAACACCAGTGAAAAAGACTGATGGCCTTAAGATTACTGAGTGGCACTGTCAAATATTTGTGGTGTTTATTAGTGAAGCAGCAAAAAATATGGTATTTGGAAGCAAAGCAGCCCCAAATAGGAAGTGTATCAAAACCAGTGCCAAGGTTACAGCCAGCCAATGAGAAAGCATGACATGTCAACAGACATGTCAGAAGGGAACCAACCAACGAGCAGCCTCCAATAATCTGACAGCAGGTGAAAATCATGGAACAGAACATCAAACACTAGTTCCAATATGGACTCAGAATACACTGGAAAGGAACTATTTAATGTAAATATTAACAATGATTTGTTACTAAAAATATTTGGTGAAATGAGTAATGAAATCAGTTGTAACATTAGTAAACTGAATAAAAAAAGGTACAAAAATTGTAATGACATAAATTAGGAAACTACTAAAAAAAATTACAGTTCAGGAAAGATGATTAGTTCAATGAAAAGTTGTCTAGAGAATGAAGTGAAAAATGTAAACACGGGATTCTAATGATGATAAAAGTAATGAACTGATTTCTGAAACAGAGCAAACAGATACTGATGAGTAAGGAATGTAGAATTAGAGACCAAGGAATTCATTAATGAGAAAATTTATGATATTATGACAGAAAGCCAGACAGAAAAGAAATGTATAATTTTGAATCATCAATAAGGTGAATGAAGTGCAGCTAACTGAAAATAATATGAATACAGCTGATTCAAAGTGTACAAAGCCAAGTCACCAAAAATTTGATACAGTGAATGCAACTGTGACAGCACCTCAATAATAAATGTAGCTAAATAATTTAATGCAAGAATTAGATAAATATAATGCAAAAGGTAACTTTCAATATACAGTAAAACCACATTTTTACATTTTTCAGGGGACTGGCCCAAAAAAGGGTAAAATGGGGGGAAGTGTAAATTAAAGGAAAGCATACGAAACACAACAAGCTAGTAGATTTCGTGCCTCTTGTTCTCTGTTTATGAAGACTTCCAACTTCAGTAATTTAACCAAGACTGTGTCACACATTTTATTTACAATAATTTTGTAATAATTATCAATAATAAGTCTCACATTGGAAGACAAATATCTTTTTAATGTGGTTTGATGAAAGACTTTGCTTCCATGTTTTATTTACACCACTGAATATGATTGGAACAAAGAGGGGAACCTGTGTGCATGTTTGTGTGTTTCAGCACTCACTCACTGCCTTTGTGACTATGATGAAGGCAATGGCTGAGTGCTAACACACATAAACACACATTTCCTTCTTTGTTGGGATCATGTCCTATGGTGTAAATAAAACACGCAAGCAAAAGTCTTTCATGAAACCACATTCATGTTCTAATATGCGATGTATTATTGATAAATTATTGATAATCATTATAAAATTACAGGAAATAAAACTTGTAACACAATACTGTCTAAAACACTAAAGTTGGCAGCCTTTGTAAAAAGAGAACAATAGTCATCAAATCTACAGCTTATTGCCAACATGGAGGTCACTCTGTTCAGGGATGTCCTGCGTGAGAAAGATGGTGGAAATTCTCATGTTATGGAACATTTTGAGGAGGACTGTTTATGTCTGACATCGGATTGAACCAACCTAAGACTGTGCACCTAGTACGGAGTAGCATACTTCACGCAGAAGTAACGATTCTGAAAGCCCATTGTAGGGATGTCAGTCTTCAACATTGGTGTTTACTTGTAGAAATGACTGTGAAATTGTATTAAAGCTGTTGCAATACACTGCAATGAGCAAAAGGGAGATAGCTACTTAAGTCACTATCATCAGATAGCATTTAACATTAAGGCAATTACTCAGCATAGTTTCGCACCCTTCCAAACACTACGAACCGATAATACAGTTGACCATGACCCAACATGCTGACAATGAAAATCTTGCTTACCACAGTAATGCTATGTTAAATGATCAGTAACTGTGTGTATAGTCTGCATTTTCTGCTTTGTTCCAAGGCTGGCTTTGAGCAGGAATATGGTGCAATTTTTGCAGAAATCTGTATGAAAGTAAATGTTACAAGTCATGATAATGTCAAAGAAAACTTAAAATGTGGGAAATGTTGTAACACAGAATCATAAATGATGGGAAATCAGAATATTGAGATATTAGGACTTGTGTTGGGTCCAGCAAAAATGAATGTAAAAAGTGGGAAAATGTAAAAAAAATGGGGTTTTACTGTAGTTGCGGTGTATCATGAAATTGTGTTTGTGAATGGTAAGAGGATCTACAATGTTGAAGTTTACAGTTTTTTAGTTCTCCAGCAAGTAACTGCAGTAGATTCGGCAGTTGTAATGAACTTGATACAGCTGCTTCATGTATCTACCTCAACCAGTCAAGTAAGCAGTTGTAAGCTGTCAATAGTGCTACTAGCTGTCAGGGTCCTTCTTTCCCCGATCAACTATAGTAAGTACGTAATTCAACCCAATACTTGGTGGCTAAGCTGGGAAGCTGAGAGTCAGATAAATATTGAGAAAGACAGTAAGTAGAGAGTACTATTCTTTAGTGAATACACTATTTGGTGAATAGTGCTTTTCCAGTTGAATTAATCCATTCTTCATCTCTACACTCACTCTTTTCTTCCACTACCCAATCTGCAGATATAAGGGAAATGAATTTCCTTCCTCTCTCCTCAATTAAGATGTAACAATAGTTTTAATAAGATGGAAGCAAATATTATTTCAGTGAAGTTAAACAAAATGTTTTATTTTGTCTTTTGATATTTAGTAAAAATGAAATTTTGCATAGATTAAAGAATCCTTTCAGGTGAAAATAATACAAATTGGAGGAAAGCCCAAAGAAGAAAGAATGTAAAGTTTATTGAAAATATAACTGGAACATTAAAGAATCTGTAAGTATGCAAAATCCCCAGAAATTTATACAAACATACTAGAAAAATTTTTCAATAATTGATTCCAGTGTCAGTTGTATTTGAGAATACTGATGATAGTTCAGATGCCTGTGGTAATGCGTATCACTGAAAAATAAGTAACATTGCATGAAATATGATTATGATTAACTTTTTGTTTGTTTTGTCTGTTATGCAAATAAAAGCAAGGCTTGGTCAGTAATGGTTATTATTATTTGTACCTGTGAAGTGTTACTCTTTAAAGTAATGTTTCGTGAATAAGTGGAGATTCGATGTTTAATGATTACATGAGTTTTTCATGAAATTATGAGGGATATGAAGTAATGAAGACAACTGAATATTATGTACTGTAGTGATATGGCATGTGGTAGAGAGCCCAGTCTTTGTATTAATTAATTTGTGGGAACATGGGAGTAGCCAGGGATGCACGCTTCATTTACCCCATGCAAGTGCAGTGAACATTAGAGTTAAGATTTTACTCTTTGACTGTAAGTCAAGAGTAGTTTTCTTTTCCGAGTCAGAAAAATAAAGTATTTTGTGCAAAGCTGTATGTGGGTTTAATTTAATGCCTACATAACTGGTGAGCTTAGGAGAAATAAGAAAAGCTCTCGCAACTTAATATTGTGCAGTAGTTTCGCCAAAGATGGGAGAAGCTAACAAAATTCTACAAGCATCAAACGACGAGATACGATGGCTAAAGCAAGAGACTGGGCTTTTGGAGCTTGCAACACTGAAGAACAATAGCAAAACAGAATCCATGAATTTTCAAAATCTGGTAGTAGCAGCCACACCACGAGCATACTCACATGCTGAAGATTTTTCACGGACGAATGCGCCGTTATCAACTGCACCACGGTTGCAGTTAAGAGTGCCTCCATTCATGCCTACACAACTATACGTACGGTTTGCGATAACAGAGAATATCTTTGAGCAGCAATGCATAACCGAAGACAGTGAAAAATTCACTCTTGCAATTAGCAACCTGGATCACAGGGCAGCAGTAATAGTTTCTGATATGATCATACATCTGCTGCTCCAACTATCATAAACTACACTTAAAACGGCGTTGATTGCTTGCTGCATGAAATTACCTGAACAGCGTCTTTCCCAGGTAATGTAGCAGGAGAAATGCGGGGACATATGTCCATCTGAATTTTAGAGACATTTACGCATTGTAGTTGACACAAGCATGATATCCAATGAATTATTACTGCACTGGCACATGGCATCCCTGTGGCGACTGCCGCCAACTGAACATGAGAACAATCCCAGACAAATACCCGATACCAAACATTTAAGAGTTTACCTATGCTCTAGCGGGAGTGAAAGTATTCTCAGTACCGGACTGTTGTAAGTCATACAATCAGATTCCTGAAGGTCTGGCTGACATGGAACAGACAGTGGTGATCACACCCTTTGGTCTATTCAAAATTCTGTATATGCCATTTGGACCAAAAAATGCTGCCCAATCCAGGCAAAGATTCATTGATGAAGTGCTCCAGAGATTACCTTCATGTTATGCATATCTGAATGGTATCAAAATATTCTCTGAGGATGTGCATTCATATGATAGACATATTCAGAAGGTATGAGAGAGCTTTGATAAATAGTAGTGTTAAATGAGTACAAATGTGCCATGGGCAAGAGTCAAGTAACTTTTCTCACCTATGTAGTCTTAGCCGACAGTATACAGCCATTACTGGAGAAGATCAACATGTTGCACAACCTACCCAAACCTACAGACTATGAACAACTTAGGCATTATCTCGGTATGGTAAAATTTTAACAGTGTCATTTACCAGTTACCACTGAAACACAGGCCCCGTTCACAAATCCACTGGCTGGCAATAATACCACAGGAAATCAAAAACTGCAATGGACACCAGAATTGACCAAAGCTTTAGAAGACTTATAAAGAAGCTTAAAGGAGGCAGTGTTACTCACACACCCCATACTTGCAGCACCGTTGAGTATTGTTGTAGATGCCAGCCAGGTTGCAATTGGCGCAGCTTTGGAACAAAAAGTCGATGGACATTGGCAACCTCTTAGTTTCTTCTCAAAGAAGCTACAACTCCGACAGACAAAATGGAGTGCGTATGGTACAAAGTTGTTGGCAATATATGAAAGCGTCAAACATTTCTGCCCATATATTGAAACCAGGCCAGTAACAATTTTCACTGATGATAAACCTATAGTGTCAGCTTTCAGCAACATCAGTGATAAGTGCTCACCAAGGCAGTTCCGGCACATAGAGTTTGTTCACTACGGATATAAGGCACATCAGAGGTGTGGAGAATCTTGTTGCAGATTACTTTGCTTGTGTTTGTGGTGTGACCAGCACAATAAACTATGAAGAACTCACAACACAGCAGGAAGTGGATCTGGATCTACAGAAGCTATTGACGGATGACACAACAGGGTTACACTTACAGACAATACTCACGCCAGGAAGAAAGCTTAAGTTATGGTGTGATATATCATGGCAGAAGCTGTGCCCATACATTCCACAACAATTTCGTAAAGTGGCAGTGGCATTTTACAGTGTTCATGGCCTGGCACATCTAGTGGCAAATGCCATGATCAAGTTACCGACAGCATGTTTTGTCTGGCCATCAATTAAAAAGAATGCCGGGGAAGGGGCTTGCACATGCCTGCAATGTCAGCACTGCAAAGTAGGATGACACGTTTGCACGGAAATTGGGAATTTCACAGATCACCAGCAAGATTTTCCCATATCCATCTTGACTTAGTGGGTCCACTCCCAGTTTTGGATGGCTATAAATACTTGTTAACAGTGGTAGACAGATGCATGAGATGGGCGAAGGCCATTCCGATCACTGACATAGCAGCAGAAACAGTTGCAAAGGCATTTGTCTCTCAATGGATACCTCACTTTGGGTGCCCCCTTCATATCACAACAGATCAAGGATGCCAGTTCAAGTGTAGTCTGTTCAACAAGCTAGCTAATTTATGTGGGTTCCAGCACCACCATACAACAAGGCATCATACAGCAGCAATGACACGGTGGAGAGGTGGCACAGGACATTGAAGGCAGCTCTCATGTGTCATTAGAGAAGCTGGACATAAGCATTACCATTGGTTCTCCTTGGATTATGGACTGCCTACAAGACAGACATTGGTGCCCCAGTGGCAGAATTGGTGTATGGGGAACTACTGAGAATCCCGGCAGATTACCTAACTGCTGCCGCATCACCGATGCCAACAAACCTCGCATCACTGATACGTGAAATCCGTCAGCATGTGGAAACAATGAGAAGTCCTACAGTATGTAGACATGGTGACTGACCAGTTTCTGTGCATAAGGTGCTGATGGTGATTGACCAGTTTCTGTGCATAAGGTGATGGCAGACTGTACACGTCATGCTCCGCACAGATTCAGTCAAAGCGCCACTACAATCTCCATATACTGGAATTAATCAAATAGTACAACGCAACACCCATTCTATGGACATCTCACAGAATGACAAAACTATTAGAGTGCTCACAGAGAGGGTAAAACCAACATGGGTCTTACCAGAACTGGAGTACGATGACAGTCAACAGGATGAGAAGGACCAAAATTTGGAACTCACTACGCATGATATGGCAGAAGAGCCCATGGCAAGAGGACAAGGAACCACAACACAACAGCCCACACCCGCTCCCTCCCTCATACTCACAGCAAGAAGTCATCCACACGAGAGCGAGGAGACAAGTCAAATTTAAGAACACATTTGTCCCAGATGTTCCACATTTTAAGGGGGAGGGGGGGGGGGTGTTGTGTTTACTGTGTGGAAACATGTTATTGCACAATAGGGGTGAGTGTGTCACTGATGTAATATGTGAGGTGGGGTGGCAGTCATTAAAACAAAGGCAGTTTTCTTTATGGCGAGATCTATTTACAAAATTTCAATCACCAACTTTCTCTT
Organism: Schistocerca americana; assembly: GCF_021461395.2. Classification (NCBI taxonomy): domain Eukaryota; kingdom Metazoa; phylum Arthropoda; class Insecta; order Orthoptera; family Acrididae; genus Schistocerca; species Schistocerca americana. The sequence goes on along the minus strand of NC_060120.1, from coordinate 699,343,875 downwards.
CCGAATGCGAAAATATTTTGTTGACACCCGCCTACGTAGGGTGAAATGATCATCATAATAAAATAAGAGAAATCAGTGTTCAAAGGGAAGGTGTTTCTTTTTCCCAACTGCCATTCGAGAGTAGAATGGCAGAGAAGTAGTATGAAAATGGTTCGATGAACCCTCTGCCAGGCATTAAGTGTGAATTGCAGAGTAACCATATAGATGTAGACGTAGATGTAGTTGCCAGTGATGCATGCTTTGTTTACTCCATCCACGTGCAGTGAATGTAAGATTTAAGTCTTTACTCTTTGACTGTAAGTTAAGTTTAATTTTCTTTTCCGAGTTGGAAAAATAAAGTGTTCTGAGCAAACCTGTATTTAATTTGCTGCCTACATATTAATTAACTGCATTCATAAAATTATAACTAAAGTAATCAAAAAAAGTAAAGAGACAATGTCTTTGGCATAACAGATATTAGTAAATGTCAAGATACTGTTGTGTAATTTGACACAACATTTGGTTTATTTATGTAAAAGACGACAGTCAAGTTAAAATACTGTTCCGCTATTTTTCAAAGATGTAATGAATTTGTGAGTAACCTAAGAAAATCATTACAGATAGAGTGTGAAATAATGCAGGTGTGTCAGTTAATAGAGTGATAATGAACTATGAAAAAGTTTGTGTGTGTAATCAAACTGATTGGACAGAAAAATGAAAAGAAACTTGACACACATTAATAACAGATTTCAATAACTTTAAAAGTATTAGGCTTTTGAAAATTAATTAATTGCTCTGCTTTTGATGTTATCTGTGTGAGAATTTATAATCTATGTCTCACTAATGTAAATACCTTTGCATTGCTACAAAAGCTTTATGTCTTTATTCCATGTACTGGACTATACAAGAGTCCTTGTAACAGTTTTTAACTTGTTAATACCATTCCAATGAGCTACCACCAGCAAATTAAGTCTGCTAACAGGTTACCAGGCCCATGAAATATAATTTAGTGCAACATTCTAAAAAATACAAAAACATTGCCTAATAGAAATTAGCAGCAGCACACAGCAATTTGGGATGATGTAATAGCCAATATAATAGTTTCTTTAAATACCAATTCACTGTTTCCAACTGAAACACTGATGAGATGAGAAAAGTATAGTCTGTGGCAGTTAATTATGCAAACATATCTAGAACATTAACAATTCTGGGATTGCATCAGTGGCTAAATAACCGATGTAACTAAAGTGTGCACAGTGAAAACCAAAATTATACTCTCCATCTGTCCATCCATCTATCCATCAGTGGGTGTTCTTTTGCAAGATACATCTACAGATAAAGAAGCATGGGACAAGCTAAAGCTAGGCTATGAAGTTTGTGGCCCCTTCTGATGAATAGGTTTACTAAAGACATTACTGGCAACCAGACTATAAAACTGTTAATTAGTAGAAGAATACACACCAAAGATAATTTTTGCTTTGAAGTTAAAGAAGAATGGATTGTGTGTATTTTCCTTGCAGAACTGCCAGATGAATATAAACCTATGGTATGAGTTAAGAAAATTCAAACTTGCCAGTCGCAGGAGATGCAATAAAAAATAAATTATTGTAAGAAATAAATGACAATGCCTGTAATAAACCATTGAGGAATGACATTGCTCTGCAAAATGACAAGAAGAAGAATGAAATTACATTCAAAAGTGGTCCTAGCTGCTATAACTTCAACAAGTTTGAGCATCTGGCTAAAAACTCTTGCAGGAAGAGGAAAAACAATGGAAAAGCTTTGGCAAAGACAGCAAGCTATCAGACGTTCTTTTCAAACACTGCTACAGGTAATGATACGTGGACAGAATGATATGTAGACTCAAGCGTGTCAATGCATGTATCTAAAAATCCACATGTTGAAAATAATGTTAAAACAGTGATAGGCTCCCAAGTTATAATGGTAAATAATGACAACCTATCTGTGAAAGCAATAGGATCTTCATTTGCAGTCATTCTCATGGGTAACAAGAAAGGTAAAATTAAAGTTCAATGCCTCAACTAAGCACAAATCCACTACGTGTTAGCAAAATAGTAGATAATGGCCATTTGATTTTATTTCACAGGCAAGGCTGTTGTAATTATGAGACAACCAAAAATGTGGTTGCTGGTATGTCATTAGTAAAAGCAATATACCGACTATAAACCAACAACATGATTGAAATTTTTAAGCAAAGTCAATATTATACTCAAATAGCACAGACTGGTGGCATAAAAGACTAAATCATCTGCATTCTGAAGATAAGCATACACTTTGCAAAGGGCTGGCTTGTGGAATTTCATATGTAGGAGCAGTTAATACTGCATGTGCATTTTGCTCAGAAGCAAACAAACAACACTTCATTTTTCAAGATATAGCTCAGTCACAGAAATTCTTCAGCAAGTTCAGTCAGATTTGTGTGAACTGATGCAAACTAGGTCAAGTGGAGGAACCGAATACATTCCTACTTTACTTGATGATTAGAGGTAGGATTTTTTGAAACTTTCATCATACTGGACATAAATGTATATGTGCATATTTAGCTAATTTGTGAATGTTTATGTACATACATTATTCTTTCAGCAATGATTCTTGAAATTCAGAATTTGTTTAACGTAATTTAAGAAGAAGAGAAAGACCCGAGCAAATTTCTCTTTAATTGCTCTGTTTTTGTAGAATGGGTGTTATCTACCACATTTCTCAATGCATAAAAAAGCATAAAAATGGAAACATAGCCATAAACAATGAGCAGTTCCTGATATAATAGAAAAATATGCTCCTCAACAGCTTAATATAAACTAAATAGTGTTCAATAATCATGCAGCAAATCTTTGAAGTTTGGTGCAACAATTGCATCACAAAACTAGATATGTTTTGTATTATGTTACAACAGAAGCTGTCTGCCACAATGATAATATTTCCAAGAATTAAAAAGTGCCATTTTCTGTTAACTTTAAAATTTTTAACTAGCTTGCTGTTTAGTTTGAGTAGAATGAGAGAGGATATTACAATACTGAAGTAGAAGAGCAGTAAAGCTTATTTGCTTCAGCAGTGGACTGATGGAAATCCTACTCTAGCAACAGATGGAAATATAATACAAAAGGTACTGTGCAATGTGTGTGAAAAACATGTAAGTTTTATTTCCGTATTATTAGAACATATTAAAAATCAATGCAATTTTTGAGTTACTTATTGTTGTTTTCATTTAACTAAAATAAACTCACATTATTTTTATACCACTGTTACAGGTGGCCTGCAACAAAAAATTCCATATTACACAACATTTATGAACAGCTACTCACAGAAATGTTGTTAACAAGAATGGCTCCAAGATCCAAACAGCTCCACCAGCAGCATTTTCTGTGAGCAGACATGGAAACGATGGCAGCAATAATTTTTTGTAAGATATCTGCACAGCATCAGTATCAGACAATGTCCTTTGATTGTACTAAATAACATAGAATTTCAAAAGTTCCTGGGAAAATATTCCAAAAGAAAAGGTCCTGATGAAACAACAATGGGAAAAACTACCTTGGCAAAGTTTATGAAGAGGTAAATTTATCTAATTAAATTAGTTTTGTGTCAACTAACCGCTAATATTTTGAATTTTATAAAACTTGTCATTTAATTAAAACTTTAAAACATATTATACAAAAATATGTTAAAATGGGAACACAAAATCATGTATGGCCTGCAGAGCCACGAGGTTTGATTTAGATCAAGAAACATGTTTTCCATAAATTTTTTAAACTTGTTCCTCACTAAAGTGAGACCTCAAAACAATTACACCACTGATTTTTACTAATTTTCAATAAAATAAATCTTTTCAAGTAAAGCAAGAAATAAGAGAAGACATCGGCGACTCAAACTTGTGGTTATTGGTGGATCAAAAAACTGACCTGTGTGGGAGATTTATTGACAATGTCATCGTAGGAAAACTGATGGAATCCGATCAGCAAACACCCCATCTTTGTCTCCAGGGTACTAGAAGAAACAAACCATTCAACGATTGTTAGGATTGTTCTCGATCCATTATGTGTTTTGTGGCCTGCTAAACAAAATGAGGAAAAACTCTTGGTGGTAGTTTACAGGTGCAACAACATAGATTATTAAGGGTGCTAAAGCTTTGCAGGTATTTTATCCTAATGCTGTTCAAATGAATTATTTAGAACATGCTCTTCACTGATTGGAGGAAATTTGAGTGAATTTTCCATAAGTTGGAGCCTTAATTTCCTCTGCGAAAAAAGTGTTTGTGAAGGCAACATCAAGAGTGAAATTACTTACTGATATGACGCAAAATACTCGCAAACCCCCCCCCCCCCCCCCCCCCCCCCCCTCCGAGCTAATCTTCATGAGGTAGCGAACACTGAAGCAGTTCTATATTACAGTAATCATATAGAAGATGTGAAAAAGGAACGAGAAGCATCTCCAGAGAAAGTTAGCATTTAATAAGACTTATTGAGAAAATAGAAGCAAGGAATACAGATATAATGTTTCTTCTGGGTATGAATAAGGTGCTACAAGGACAAACTGAAAAACAACTTAATGGTTACTCTGTAAGTCACACAGCCTCTTTTCGGTACTGTCCTGTGACTTTGTGTGATGTAGATCTCTCTCTCTCTCTCTCTCTCTTTTCTTAAAGAAAAAAGAAAGAAAGAAAAAATTTAAGTGACAAAAGGAAATTGTTTCTTCCAGAAAGCTATGAAAAATATTTAACTGTTTACTGCAATAAAAACAATGAATGATGAAACAGAGAAAGGGGGGGGGGGGGAGAGAGAGAGAGAGAGAGTAATGAATCTAATTTTGTTGATGACTTAATTAAAAATAAATTTACATTTAGATTACTCCAACAAAATTAATAAATGTGAGAATGTTAAAAATACTTTTCATTTTTATGCATATCTGAAAGTTTTTAGAGCATATTTATCACATTATTTTATAGCATATTTTATGCATATTTTATAGTGTATATAAATGAGCTCTACTGATGACTACTCCATTAAAGTATTTATATGTTGTTGTTGGTATCTTCAATCCAAACACTGGTTTGATGCAGCTCTCTATGCTACTCTATCCTGTGCAAGAATCTTCACCTGTGAATAGCTGCTGCAACTTACATTCTTCTGGACTTGCTTACTGTATTCATCTCTTGGTCTCTCTCTACAATTTTTACCCCCCCCCCCCCCCCCCCCCCACACACACACACTTTCCTCCAATACTAAACTGATAATCCCTTGATGTCTCAAAATGATCCCATTAACTGACCCCTTCATCTAGTCAGGTTGTGCCATGAATTTCTTTTCTTCCCAGTTCTGTTCAGTACCTCCTCATGAATTAAAAGGTCTGCCCATATAATCTTCAGCTTTCTTCTGTAGCACAACATTTCAAAAGCTACTATTCTCTTCTTGTCCCGTCTGTCATCCATTATTCATTTCCACAAATGGCCCCACTCCATACAAATAATTTCATAAAAGACTTCATAACACTTAAATCTATATTTGATGTTAACAAATTTTATTTCTTAAACAAGTTTCTTGCCATTGACTGACTACATTTTATATCCTCTCTACATTGGGCATCATCAGTTATTCTGTTGCCCAAATAACGAAACTCATCTACTACTGTAAGAGTCTCATTTCTTAATATAATTCCCTCTTAGAGATCATCTGATTTAATCTGACTACATTACATTAACTTTGTTTTGCTTTTGTTGATGTTCATGTTATATCCTTCTGTCAAGACACAGCCAATTCTGTTCAACTGCTCTTCCAAGTCCTTCCTTGTCTTTGACAAAATTGCATTACTGACAAACCTTGAAGTTTTTATTTCTTCTCTCTGAACTTTAACATCTACTCCAAATTTTTCTTTTTTTTCCCTTTACTGCTTGCTCAAAGTACAGATTGAATAACATTGGTGATGAGCTACAGCCCTGTCTCACTGCCTTCTCAATCACTGCTTCCCTTTCATGCCCCTTCACTCTTATAACTCAATATTGCCTCTCATGTTCCTACAACTCTCTAGAACCCAAACTGACCTTTCCCGAGGTCAGTTTCTACCAGTTTTTCCATTCTTCTATACACAATTGGTGTCAGTGTTTTGCAACCACGACTTATTAAACTGACAGTTCGATTATATTCACACCTGTTAGCACCTACTTTCTTTGGAACTGGAATTATTACATTCTTTTTGAAGTCTTATGGTATTTTGCCTGTCTCCTACATCTTGCACATCAGATGGAAGAGTTTTATCATAGCTGGCTCTCTCAAGGCTGTCAATGGTTCTGACAGAATGTCATCTACTCCTGGATCCTTGCTTGGACTTCAGTGTTGTGTCAAATTCTTCTCGCAGTATCATATCTCCGATTTCATCTTCATTTATGTCCTCATCCCTCTCCATAATATTACTTTCAGGTTCATCTCCCTTGTATGGACCCTCCATATACTTCACTTTTCAACTTTTTCTTCTTTGCTTAGGGCTGGTTTTCATTTGAGCTCTTGATACTGATACACCTGCTTCTCTTTTCTCCAAAGGCTTCTTTAATTTGTGTATACTCTCAAAAATAAAAAATCAAGTACCACAGCTGATTCAAGAATTTAAAAATCTAGGTGAAAGAATTGGAAAAAGGGTCTACACTCTAAGAACAGATAATGACACATAATACGTGAACATATTCTAATAATTTTTTCAGACAAGAAGGGATCTGACAACACACTACAGTGCCTTATACACAAGAACAAAATGGAATAGCTGAGTGTTTTAACTGTACAATAGTAGATGCCTACTCTTCAAAGCAAATAAATCCTGGGGAGAAGCAATCTACTTCATCAAAAGCTCTCTGACTACAGCACTTAAAAGCAAGACTCCAGAAGCAGCTTTGACAAACAAGAAGCCAGATCTTCGACATCTTATAGTCAAGTGACTCTGAGTCTTTGTCACTGGAATAGGCAATGATATATGATAGTGCTGAAAACTGGTTGAAAGCAATACAAGAAGAGTTACACTCTCACAGAGAAACATACAACCACGCATGGGAGTCTGCTGCTTTACCTTCAGATGCGAAGGCAATAAATGTGAAATGGGAGTTTAAAATGAAGAAAGATTTGAAATGCCACACTGTACACTATAAAGCATAGCTAGTAATGAAAGGTTGTGTGCAGAATCAAGGCCTGAATTCTGATTATTTATTAACATATTTACTTGCCATGTCTGCAAAATGTGATCTTGACACTGTTCATCTAAATGTTGTCACAGCTTTATTACAAAGTCACTTACATGAAGCGATTGGTGTGAAAGTTCCAGAAGTAGACCCAGTGGGAAAGATTAAAACAGGCATTAAAAGATGGAAACAGGCAGTATATGGACTGAAGCAAGGTGGTTGCTGCTGGAACTTGAAATTAGACACTACACTGTTGAATCTAAATTTCAAATGGTCACCAGCTGACACAAATACAGGTACAGACATTTTAATGGTCGCTGTTTATCTGGACGATACATTAATTGTCAGTAAAATTTTATGAGAGAGAGATATTTTCACAAACACATCAAGAGAAAAATTCTGTCCGAAAGATCTTGGTGAATCTACAAACTGTTTAAGTATCCAAATTACTAGGAATTTCAAAGAAGGTTATTTGTGGGTGGACCAGACATACCATGTGAAACAAATTTTCTACAGTTTAATATGAAAGAATGTAGCCTGATATCTTTGCCCCTGGACAATAACCAAGTGTGTACTTATGATATGAGTCCAAAAACAGAATAAGAGCGAAGGAGGTATGAAGAATATACCATGTTATGAAGCAACATAAAGTTTAATGTATGTTTTAGAAAAAAGCTGGACTTAGCTAATCTGATAGGTATTGTCAGATGTTTTTGTAATTATCTGGGCATCCACCTCTGGCAAGCAGTCAACAGGATCTTTAGATGTCTAAAAGGTACCAAGGACATGACGCTTGGTTTAGGCTTGAAAGCAGTATATATCTGCTCAGCTGCTGACTTGCTAGGCCTAACATATGTGTGGATTTTCTTTCAGGATTTACTCCATTAACTTTTGAAGATCTCTCTTCTCCACAAGGCAGTGGCTTTATCTTCTAATTATCCCCAGGGAGGACTGGTTGCCACATTTGCCATTTTGAAGGTCTACTCTGCTGAAGGTGCTGTTAAGGTCTTCACCCGTAACCCTGGGTATGGGTTCCACATTATCCTCTGTGAAGGAGCCTTCACCACTCTGTTCAAAAAGGGCAATTGATGAAAATTTGGGAATTATAAGAGTCATCATTCTGCTGTCACACACACTGAAGCTGTTAGGAAAGCTCACAGAAATGGGACTTAGAATGACAGTAGAACCTTTGCTTGAGGAAGAACAACATGAATTCAGGAAAGGCTGACATACTATGGTTCTTATTCTTGCAGTAAGAATACGGACAGAAAAGTATTTGGAATATGGAATAAATCCTGTGATTGTATTTGTGGACATTGAAAAAGCACATGACAGAGTTCCTCGAAACAAGATATTGGAATGTTTGGAAGACCTAAAGGTGCCAAGGTACTTAAATGATAAAGTCAAGATGCTATACCAAAAGTATTACAGCTGTGTCCAAATAGGCAATACATGATCAGAATGGTTTGAAACCAAGAGGGGTGTCCAACAAACAAGAAAGTGCCCTTTCACCACTCCTGTTTGTGATATAATGGACAAGATCAAAAAATCTATCAAGAACATAGATTGCAAACCAAATGTCCTGGTTTTTGCTGATGATTTGATACTATGGGGAAAGACAGGTTGTAACCACATGACTAACGACATAAGGATCTTTGGGTTTGGCCACGGGTAGTGCTCAGATAGCCTGATGGTAAGGTGACCACTTGTGATAAGTGGAAGATCTGGGTTTGAGTCCTGGTCTGGCACAAATTTTGATCATCATCAGTCCATTGTAAAGCTAATGGTTGTCCATATTTACAACTGTGAATACATTTCATGCATTTCCAGAGGAACATTGTATTGTAATTGGGAATCACAAGGGCACTGCAATATCATATTTACACATTGACACTGTACAAGTGACTTTCAAGTAAAATGTCTCGCCTGTATTGGAATATACAGAATGGATGTATGAGTACAGGACGACATATGGAAGTATGGGACTGGCCATGAGTCATGCTCAGATAGCCTAATGCTAAGGCGACTGGGCAATAAGTGGGAAATCTGGGTTCTAGTGGCCCCCGTACAAATATTCACTCCATTATACAGTTGATGGTTGCCCATATTTGCAATTGTGTATACATTTCATGTAATCAAAAATGGTTTGCACTACTGTTCTACAAGTATATGCACTCCCCTTTACAGATGAAACATACTTTCCTAAAATTCATCCAGTAAGCAAAGTCGACCATTCACCTTCCCCACTACAATCCTTATATGCTTGTTCTATTTCATATTGCTTTGCATCGTTACATCTAGAAATGTAATTGATGTCACTGTGTCAATTAGCACATTACTAATGCTTTATTCAAACATTATGGGTTTGTTTTCCCTACTGACCTGCATAACTTACATTTTTCTACATTTAGAACTAGCTGTCATTCATCACCCCAACCAGAAATTTTATAGCATATTTTATGCAAATTTTATAGTGTATATAAATCTGAGCTCTACTGATGACTACTACAGTAAAGTATATACATTTATCACTCAATGATGACACTTTCCAGTAAACCACAGCACCATCAGCAAACAATTGCAAGTTGCTGCCTACCCTGTCCATTAGATCATTTATGTATATAGGGAATAAGAGTCAGCCTATAACACTTCCCCGAGGCATTCCGGATGATACTCGTGTCTCTGATGAACACTTGCCATCCAGGATAACATACTGGGTTCTATTACTTTGTAAGTCCTTGAGCCACTCAAGTATTGGCAAACTTATTCTGAATGCTCTTACCTTTTCTAACAGCCTTTAATGGGGTCTTTTAGGAAAACTATGAATATGGAATCTGCTTGTTGTCCTTCAGCCATAGTTTGCAGGATATTATGTGAGAAAAGGGAAAATCGAGTGTTGCACGAGCAGTGCTTTCTAAAACCATGTAGATTTGAGGACAGAAGATTTTCTTACTCAAGGAAATTTACTATATTCAAATTGAGAATATGTTCAAGAATTCTGTTTAAATTTCAAGTAGCAGTGATATCCTGGCAGAGTAAGAAACACCGACAGTACCCTTATCCACAACTGAGGCAGAATTTATGGTCCTGTCCTCATGAGGCTCCATGGTTTCAAAGGTTGGGAAGTGAAATATCTCCAAACCCTAAGAAAGATTCTATCAGACTATTATGTGACTATGAAGCAGCAGTTGAATTGTCTAAGACTAGTGGTTACAAGAGTCAAGCCAACCACATAGACATAGACATCATTTTGTAAGAGAAAAAATAGAGTCAGCCTAAGTTACTTCGGAGCATGTACGTTCAGATCAAATGCTGACAGACATGAAGACAAACCTCAGGCGAAGTGTCTCCATCGTCTGATGCTACAAGTTATTGGACTGAAAATTTAGTTGGTTTTTTTTTGTGTATGTTTGTTTTTACATGCATAATTTAATGAGCGTGATGGAATTTAGAATCTATACTTTGCTTGTGTAAATATCTTTTGCATTGCTATGGATGCTATATGCCTTTATTGTGAGTACTGAATTGTACAAGTGTTCATGTAACAGTTTTTAACTTGCAAATCTGTATACTAAATCTTATTGTTCTAATCAGATACTGCCAGAAAATTACTGTGCTAACAATTGCTGTCTACAGCATAGTTTCCATTGGCTTAATTCAAATTTCATGGTTCAAATGGCTCTGAGTACTATGGCACTTAACATCTGAGGTCATCAGTCCCCTAGAACTTAGAATTACTTAAACCTAACTAACCTAAGGACAGCACACACATCCATGCCCGAGGCAGGATTCGAACCTGCGACCATAGCAGTCACACGGTTCCAGACTGAAGTGCCTAGAACCGCTCAACCACAGCGACCGGCCAAATTTCATGATTCTGAATTACAAAATATACTGTAGATATTCATTACATATTGTTAGGTACACTCTTAATTAAGGTACTTTACATCCTTTCATGAAAATATGTACAACTATAATGTGAAAGTACCTGAGTAGCATTATAGTTGAAGTATGAGTATAGTTCCTACTGCAGATTTTTCTATTATATTTTCCTTGTGTGACAGAGAAAATGAACACTTGCATATGTTAATTTTGTTAAATATTTACATAGCAAGTGCACTAAACTAACAGAATATCAGTTCACTTTGTAAACCTTTGTCATCAACCATCTAAAAAAACATTCAGTAAAACAGTAATCATTATAAGTGTTAAATATATCTATGAGTATGTGAGGTGGTTGAATTATGTTAACTAAAAACATACTTGGCTGCAAGGCAACTTTATAAACCGATTTTTCTTGATAAATAACAAGATGAACTACAATAGCAGAAACAGCTTGTCTTAATGAAAGGATACAACTCTGTCACCAGAGTCAAGGAATTCCTTGTTTCATAAGCATCGTGCAACCGAATTATCTTTGGATGATTTAACACATTCAGTATATCAAGCTCATTGTTCATAAATGGACGAAGGTCAGACTTTCCGTGCATTATTTTGGCAGCGTAATTTCGACCTGAGAAGTATATTCAAAAGATGCATTAGAACCACCAAAAGTAAGAGCTGTTATTAGAGTGCTGAATTAAGTAACTGGTTATTACCTGTCAATCGCTCAACTGCATGATATGTAACACCTTGAGTGCCTCTTCCAAGCTCATTCCCAATGTCATACAGATCCTCAAATGGTTTTGCCTTTGGCTTGATGTTCCTACCTTTGCTATATGTGAGGTAACCATATTCTTGTTCACTTTCCTCTATGCGTATCATGGCAGAGCTTGACACACTTCCTGCTACATTACGAGCACTGATTGAATACAGCCCCTCATCTTTGTTGATGGCATCATTAATAACAAGTATGCATGTATCTGGCTCGCGGAACTGTATCTGTTAGAATCAACAACATAAATTATAAGGTACATGAGATTGATGTCAATAAACAAATTTTCTATATATGTTTAACATGCTATATTACAGAGCAAAAAATACAACCATAAATTTAAGCTATTTAGTGTGAGTTCCTAACAGAACATATTCAGTTGTAAACACTTGAAATGCATTCCATGTGAACTGCATTTTTATTTCTAGCCTTCAGTTTTAACTTTTTTGCAACAACCATCGAGTAGCAAATAAAAACTAATTTTTAATCATATACAACACCTGCATTTTTGGAATTACCTATTTTTAATACAAAAAATATGAGCCTTTGCATATATGCAGCATATCCTCAAAAAGAAACATTTCAGAATGCATGTTATTTGTCTTGGGTAGTTAGAATTAAATGCAAAGTATGCTGATAACAAAATATTTCTATCTAAAATGTTTGGTTGATGGTTGTCAATAATTCTTTAATTATTTCAAAATGGCACAGGAAAGAACAACAGCAAACCTAGGATGAGTACTAACATCTAAAATTCCTTTTCTTATGCTATGTCAAAACATGCTCAATATGCAGGATGACTGTGCAGAGACAGAATTCATCTGAAAACTGTATAATTCAGGATGTAAATCTGGTTATGTAATGATATGCAGTACTTGGATGTCAAAACTAAGTTGATTTTTTAATATCTCCATTGAACAGAATATTTTCATAACACTATATATTTTTTTCTACAGCATAATATTGTAAGTTAGGCTCCTCATCTCCATGTAACATTACTGATCAATCAGAGCTCTCAACACAAACAACAAAAATTTCTTGTTAACCCAAAACTTTTATATTTAATATTTTTGCTTAATACTATTATATTTAATGTATTCTTTCACTGGAAGCAACAGTAGCTAATACACCGGAAACGTATCCATACATGGGAAACAAATTTCGCGAACTGTAACTACATTTTTAACGCATAAAAATAAATGCTGAAACCAGAAATGAATCTTATTCTTTATACACAATCACAAATCATGCAAAATTCTTTAGTTGGAGTATTATATGAAAAACATGTGAATATGACTGAAACACAAGGTGTCCATAAAATGGTTCAAATTTCAAAAATGCTGCAGAAAGACACCATGACCAGAGTGATATAAAAGTTTAACAGCATATTATTGATTCAATAGAAAGATGATGTTCCAAAACAGAAAAGCTGAACAAGTGCTCATAGCTCTTAAGGTACACAAAGCACGTGTTTACTGAACATTTTCCCCTGTTTTGGTCCATACTACCTCCTCCCAAAACATGGAAAGCAAAGAGCTTACAGTAGAATAGATGTGTTTCACAGTAATGAAAATGAACAAGTGCTCATAGCTCTTCAGTATGCATTTTAGAGCCCATGTTTATTGATCTTTTTTTCTTGTTTAGATTGTTGCTAACAGCAAAACTCAAATTAGTTGCCACTTTTTAAAACATCCTGTATATATACATTTCTGTAAAATAATGACTGGTTTTCTTTCATGCAGTTCCCATGTCCTAAATGTAATTATTAAAGGATAACCACTTTGCACAGCCACTTAAAACAAGAAATGAAGATAAGGTTATGCTCTCATCATTTAAGTTATATACTCACATCCCCAAATAAATATCAATGAAAATCTATAACAAATTAAAATGTAAGAAAGAATGTTCAAAGCTAGGTGCATAGAAAAACGCTACATAACATCATGCTTTAAAGATGCTACTACTCAATAAGAGTTCGAGCATGATCTAGTTCATCATTATTTTCTGTTGCTGAGGTAACAAAAAAGTCACACTTATTAAAATACTGCTGCCTAACATCAGCTATAGTTTTATACTAATGAACTTTGTTACACATTTAATGCATCTCCTGTACCCTGATCATATGATCAGTAAATTTACATTATGAGACAAATAAACAAATAATAAAATATCACTGCCTTGCCCCTTACCACTCATCTGTATTCACTTATTCACTATTGAGACATTTTGCTAATGTTGGTACCTAAATGATGTATCACCATCTTCATTCTTATCATATATTTGTGACATAATTTCAAAAAATTATGACTACATACCACAGTTATTTTTCATTCACAGCAATGAACATTTTTCATGTGGTCTATGATACATCTCTGTAAGTTTAACTGAGCAGAACTTGGTATCAAACACAGAGACTTGTCACTTTTCTAACATCACTTTACCTTAATTCTGGTGGAAGCTGTGAGAGGTTGCCAATCTTTGTACCACTTTATTTCAGGATATGGTACTCCAGTGACCCTTGCTTCCAATCGACCACTTTTCCTTAACATAACAATTGTTTCCTCTGGACGTTTTATGAATGTAGGATATTCTGCAATATCAAGCCGAACTCGCTGTCTTGCTTCACCATGTTCATTTGTGGCTACAGCTTCATACATCCCTACATCACGATCTAACATCCTTCAATCAAAGAAATAAAATAATAATTAATGTTAAAAAATTTCAAGTGCAATCACTTTTAATGGAATTAATCTCATTACAATATTAACTGATATAATAACCTTTAATATGTAACAAAATTTGAGAGGAATAATTAAAAATACACTTTCACTTACCGATTAATGAAAAGCGTAGCTTGTCCATTCCGTGTGTAGCTGCTGTCGTACCGTCCCCCCATCTCTATTATTTCATCATTGAAGTAGTATGTCATTTTGGGCTTAGGATAACCATATACAAACCAAAATAAATTGGAGTTATGATTTTTGATACCATATTGGGTATCATGCTCTTGTCGAAGGAATCTGTAATTTTGAACAGTAATCGTTAATTAATTTTCTATTTAAAATAAAATGAATGACTGCAATATTTGAACTATAATTGATTTCATGCTATCTGTAACTTGTAATTACATCACAATGAGAATTTTCAAGCACTACTAACAAAGTCATTGCTTAAAAGTAAAATAAATGTTGTCCTTTCTTTGGTACAGAAGAATATATCTTTTGGTTAACAAGGAAGGTGTGGTGTGTGGGATAAAGTAGATCAGAATTCAACAATCAAGATTTGATCACCAGAGTTAGAAAAGTCTTTCCAGAGAATAAATTCAGAAATTTCAGTGACATTTGTGAGCCAGAATAGTTAAGCCAAAAAACTGACAAAAATATTGCAGTACTGCGAAGACTATATTAACTCACTTGGACCAGTAATAATAAAATCATGTCTATCTCAGAAGGCTAAACCATGACAAAATTACTTGAATATATTGAAATTAATTAATACATCTGAAACTAGACAGCTGATAGTAGATATTAAATCAAAAACATCAACAAAACAAGAAAGAATAATTCTGGAAAATGAATTTCATTGGAGAAGAAATAAAAGCAAATCTACCAAGTTGTAGAAAATATCACAGTTACAATAATGAAGCAACAATTACAATTTTATGGTTTATTTAGAAAATATCACAGATACCATAATGAAGCAACAATTAAAATTTTATGGTGCTTAAATAGAAGGACTATACCAAGAGACTCACAAAGATATTTAATTATAAGAAAATCAGACTTACAAAAACATAAAAGTTATAAATTTCACAAATTTGTTGGAACCCCATCAACAAGCTAAGGGTGGACATAAAAATGGAGGATACATGGTTAATGGATCAAGAAGTAGTGAGAGGGACAGAGAGAGAGAGAGAGAGAGAGAGAGAGAGAGAGAGAGAGGGAAAGAGAGAGAGAGAGAGTTCAAATGTGCTCCTGGGTTGGGCACAACGAATAAAAAAACAAAAACAAAATCACAAGGTGGACTGATGCAGATGCCAAAAATTGTACAAAACTGTCTTGGGATGGAACATTTTCTAAATGTACTTACCTGGGAAACATAAATCAAAATAACAGTAAAATCTTTAGTGAAAAGAGGGTTGGCGGAAAACTCAAGGTGAAATAATTAGGTCAAGGTCACAGACTGAATCTTACAATCCTCTGTTCACAAAGCCAGTATGTTATTAGCAAATAATGACCACAATGTTGTTTGTACAAGAATCCATGGCCAAAGAAGTAGGTCAAGGTCATTGACTGAATCTTTGGCGTTTCCCAAATGATCAGATATATACTGCGGAACAGTTCAAATATCTGGAGGCATGTAATGAAGATGTCATTATTGACATAAATACCATGTTTATGTCAATAATCTGTTTAATATGATAGGAATTTATTTTTGAAGTGATTCTGAACCTAGTGTCTTTCAAAGAAACCTTGTGAAAATCATTTTTCAGTTCAGAGGCAGTGATGATATCAACACATTAGATGAGTAGATTGTTGGCTTCCTAAATGATCATACCACACCAATAGAATGTTTAAAGTTATATGCAGGCAATTTTCAGTAATACATTTATGGTATGTATGAATCCTGTAATGCTCATGAAAATATACAAACGCGATTTTTCTCAAGCAAAATAAAATAGAATCTATATTCCTATCATCTAGATATGCTACCAAGTGAGAGGGCAAATTGCTCCAGCCTTAAACAAGGATGTGATGTGTCTTTGTCAAATTTGAGTAATTTTTCTACTGTCTTTGGCTACTCTAAAATCTGGAAACTAAATCCAGATAAAATTATTTAGCATGGGAAGACAGTTCCCTAAATCATCAAGAAGAATTATAATGAACTGAAATATGACTATATCCCAAAATCTATATTCATAAGACTTTATAAATCGGTAACTGGTCGCTCTGATCACAATAACATTCAGTCAAACAATAAGATAATTATTTTTTCACAGAGTATTGGACCCAAATGAAAGACTGTGTCATTTGTTGAATGCTCTCCCTAAGATGGGTTAGGCAGAGAGCTTTGTTCATTAAACCACAAACTTCTGCTGATTTCAGGAATGAATTTGTAACTTATGCTGATTCCAAGGGTGATGCTATAAATATCATACTGGTACACATAAGGAATACACTGTAAATGATCCAGTATTACAAAAAGGAGGATGTTCTGGTATTCTTTGTAGTCTTATATTGAGAACATTGCCCCATTGCTTTTAAGTCTCAAAGATTCCGCACTTATCAGTCAGGAGTTTAGTTTGGGCAAGAGTGGTGCTACTTAAAATTCTTGGCTCATGAACATTAACCTGAGTACAGAACAGAAACTGATTTTATAGCACAATTTTCTTAAATAGCTAGGGAAATGATGTGAAATGGATATTTACAAAATTTTATTTATGAGGAAATTAGGGTCGGTTTTTGATTCATGGGAAAAAACTATGAACTAATTGTGGTTTACCTGCAGGTGTCATCTCACTTTAGTACCATATCTTTTATATAACTGACTGAATGAGTGTAAGGTAGGAGAGCACCTTTCCTTAGATAACTCTCACTGATAGATTTTTCTATAATTTTATTCCATAACTATAAATATACATCCAACAAAAGATTTAACTGA
Source organism: Schistocerca americana (assembly GCF_021461395.2). Lineage (NCBI taxonomy): Eukaryota > Metazoa > Arthropoda > Insecta > Orthoptera > Acrididae > Schistocerca > Schistocerca americana. The sequence goes on along the minus strand of NC_060120.1, from coordinate 699,326,404 downwards.
ATCAGGAGTTTTGCCATGTCTGAATTTCATAAGTCACTATATGAATTTAGATGAGGTAACATGATTAAGTCTGGATGCAAAATCAGGCAACATTTGAAAATCAATGCTTAATCACAAATGATGTGATACCATCTGAAGTAGATTAAACAGTGCTTTAGGCTAAGGGTATGTCACATGCTCAGTTATGGGGCCACAGGATTCCATGATTGTGTGTTGACACTAGCAACATGTAGGCAAGAACATCCGTGAAGTTGACAAGTATTTGCTTTGTGAGTAAGAGCATGTACATTACTTTCCCCACCAACTATCTCTGAATCCTGACAGTTAGTTGATTGGTTGATCTAAGCACTGTGGATGATGTAGTGAGTAACTGCTACATCAGGATATAAAATGCTGTAATAAATATACAGTTATCACAGATCATCATCTTTAGTGGCACTGTCCCTACATTGACCCAAGGGTGCATCAGTGTCAACGCAAAAAAGTCAGGTGTAGCCTCTTAAGTATCTTCTGCTAATGTTAACTAAGACCTGCATGAAAGTATACATTTTGTTTCTGGTCTAATATGTATGCTATGTTAAACAAACTGAAATCTAATTGTGTCATGGATTAACAAATCCAGGAGGAGCATGTATTATGAAGATTAGAGACACCCTACAATATATGAGAACTTCAACACTTTAGCAGAAAAATGTAAATGACACGAGACATACAAGAAGAACTTAACATCATGTATCACTACAAGTGTTTAATATCTTAAGAGAGCTGACACCAAATATCAATACTGAATTGCATCTATTGCCCACGTGATCAGGTCTGAACAAGAATTAATAACCGTACTGCATGAATCAAACAGTGGAAACTCCAGGTTGGAATATCAACAAATATTAGCAAAAGTATAGGTTGCTACTCACCATAAAGATTGAGTTACAGACAGGCACAATGAATAGACTGTTACACATTATATCTCTCGGCCACAGCCTCCTTGAGGAAAGAAAACACACACGTTTTCACACAAGTAAGCACACCTCACACACACACACACACAAACACACATGGCCACTACCACCAGCAGTTAAATCAGAATCTGTTTGGAGTTTTCGGTGGTGGCAGCCATGTATGTGTGAGGTGTGCTTGGTTGTGTGAATGTGTGTGTGTGTTTTTATTAGGGAATTTTGGTTGTTGTGAAGCACAAGTATTCTCAACAATCACATTTCATGATGCAGTTGTAGAAACTAAATCAGTATGCTTCCTTCATGCTTGCATTCGTGCTCTAACTGGATAGTGATAATCTACATTTTGCAAGGGACACAGTCATGTGCTGTTTGATTTTATGTGTTGATGTGTAGAGAGTGTATTTATCAGACAGTAGGAGAAAAGTGGTTGTATCCTGTTAAGTTGTCATGATTGCAAAGAAATAAGTATTGTCCAAGTATAATCAGATAACAGCATCACTTGTCTGTTGTGCTAAATGACATTTTCAGAAGAGATGAAGAGTTTCCATGCACATTCCGTGAAGAAGATTTATCACCATGCAGTAATTCTGACAAAGCTCCGCACTTTTGTGTAGAATGGTGGATTTAATTCTTGAACAATGTTTGCAATTAAAAATAGATATTAGTGTAGGATACTGTATAAAATCTGCACTTTTATCAAAATGTTAAAATATTTTTCTGAATGGTGTTCTGTACCCTAGACAATCTTTTAAAACAGCTGTTTGCCATTAGATAAATATAAGAAAGGAAACTTGGTATGTTTGACATTAAGTTAAAGCAGTACTCTTTAAATATTTCACCTAAGATAAATCTGAAGTTTTGAAAATTGGAATGATAATATCCTATTAGAGCTTCCTTCTACCATTAGAATGTGTGAAATGCGTTTAATGAGTGTCTAGAAGCAAGAACATTCACCCTTAGCTTCCTTACATATCAATGTGTGAAATACACTGATGAGCCAAAACATTAGGACTACTGCCCATTGTGAGACTGTTGGGATCGCTGGCAGGTGATGCAGTAAGAAAAGTATAAGTGGAACTGAGGCAAGTGGGAAATCATTCTAGCAATGATATGGTTCACAAATGGGGAAATTCACTGACATAATGGAGTTTGACAAAGGCCAGACTGCTGTGCCCTGGAGTCTGTGAAAAACCATTTCATAAATGGTGAAGCTGGCAAGGTGCTTGCGTGCTACTCTCATGAGCATCTATGGAAAGTGGTTAAAGGACAATGAAACACAAGTAGGCGATGGGGTGTTGAACATTCACACCTCATCACAGAATGTGGATATCAGAGGCTTGCTTGCTCTGAAAAGCAGGTTACGCAGGAATTTGGGTCAAATTTGATGGCAGAGTACAATGCTGATGCAGGTAAATGGGTTTGGGAATGCAATGTTGAACATGAGGCTCTGCAACAGACAACCCCCATGTTGACCCAATGACATTATCAATTATATCTGCAGTGGGCATGGGGTGATTGATATTGGACCACGAATGAATGAAAACGTGTCACTTAGTCAAGCGAATCATGTTTCGTGTTACACCAAATCGATAGTTGTATCCACATATGACACCATCCAGGTGAATGGCTGCTCAAAAATTCTCCACGAATGTACAATGAAAAACAAGTTCTGAATACATCAAAGTATAAGATAAAGAAGGCTACACAAAGTAAAACACACTAAGTTTTATTTCTGTTAAATACTGGATAATACACTAACAGTGTTGATTAAACTAAGTATCACGCATTTCAGTCAATTCTATACCTTTTATATGACCTTTTATCCTGACCTTCCTCTCCCCTATCCACTCCATCAAATAAATCTGGATTTTTTTGGTGATTTCTGTTTAACTAGCTTTAGGCAGAAAAATTATGTAGTACTTACATTTTCATTGTCTTACAGTAGGCTTGGTTATTTCAGTAAAAAATGGTATGTTCTCCATCAATAGCTTCCCGTTAACAATTATAATGCTGAATGAACAGTTCATGGGTGTACTGCTAGTTGAAGACATAGAACCAACAGTACACCTGCAAACTGTTCAATCAACCAATAAACCGAGATAAAATGAAGAACCACAATTATCATTTTTATTTATATGGTTAAAACATGATTTTTTACACTTGGTGTCACATTATATTTTGTTAATTTTTTCATGTGAATAATCCTAATTACTTTTCCTTGACCAATGAGTACAATTTACTTAATGTATAACAGCTATTCTGGAATCACATCTGTGTACAATATTAGATTTATATGCTCCATTTGTAGTCTACAAAGGCATTTTCCACATCATTTTGACTAAAATTGTGCAAGTAATCTATGGAACGTGGAGTTAGCTGGTGAACTATAATATTCTGGCATGTCTTTGGATGTAATAAGTCCTTGGCTGACACTTCCACTCTGCCAGAGTGGTCTAGTGCACATCCAGTATACCAACAATATGTTGGATTAGTGTCAATATTAAGTTCTAGATCCTTTATATTCTGTGAATGAAAGTTAAAGACAATACATCACACCAAGGGAATGAGAAAGTGCCTTTGCCAATATTGTGTCCAGACCAAAAGTGTTTAAATGGGGCAATTATTATGGCTCTTAACATTCATTAAATAGGCATTGAATCAAACCTGTATCTTCACGTTGAAGAGTAACATGAAAAACTGGCATAAATAAGTGTGACTTTGTAGCAGACTCCTTGTGTAGCCTTCATAACTTCTCAAAGTTCCTGTTCATTCCTCACTACTGTGACAGAAGACACAGCATTTTTAGCATTATTGTCAATTTCTTTATTTGGGAGGAATTAATCAAGTACTGTTTCATGTTTTGTTGGGAATGTTTTTACTGCTAGTAGTAACAGTATTTTGCAATTATCTTAGCTCTCTGTTGACTGATAGCAACCACTCAGATATAGTAAGGCAGTACCATGATAAGCCAAAGAACTTAAACTCAGGAGAACAGCAGATCAAATCCCTATCGAACCATCCAGATTTACGTTTTGCATGATTTGCCTAAACTGGTCAAACAAATAGTGGAATGGTTGTTATGAAAGGCTTTTGCTGATTTCCTTCCTAATCCTTCCCTAATGCGGGTTTGTGATGGGTCTCTAATGGTGTCACCGTCAACGGGATGTTAAACCCCAATTGTCCAATGTTAAGTCCCAATCTTCCTTTCTATTTATATATGATATTTTCAATCCTGAAAGTAAAGTCAGTTGAAATCTATACAGGAGCATCTACTTACCAACTGCTGAAACAGAAACAAGTGGTGAAGCAAGCCAGTCTTCAGGGTAACCTTCCCCATACTCCAGTACCAGTACATAGTTTATTCATTTTTACATTGTTTTTATTCAATTCTTAGATGAAGAAACTTCTTAAAGAGTTTTAAAATCTTGAGAGAAGAAAACCAGTCTCTTCATGTGTGTAATCCCTAGCTATTGTCCAGTTGTTCTTATTTTGGCATTGGATAAGTAGATGCTCTGTCCTAATTCCATATAGAAAGTTAAATATCTAAAAATGTATGAGAAGCAAATTGATATGAATGTTAGTCACATCTACATAAAATTGGAGGTAAATACAACAAGTACAGCAACAGCCCAGTACTGTTGAGTTGCTGAAATCTGGCACTGGGCATCAGCAGTAGATTGACTGTCAAACAGTTTGTTTAAAATTAATTTGCAGTCAAAGAGAAACTCAGTTTTCCGGCATAAATCTGAACACTTGCACTGGAAATGCATCAGTGATAACCTTATCTGTGTGTTTCCATGAAGGGTGACTATCAAGATAAATTTTTTTAGGTGAGGGCTCTAATAGTTTAGTTCAGTCATTACCATTGTTAAGTATCTCAAACCCCCTGGACAAACCTGATAATTTTCACTATAGTTAAGAATGCACCATTACCATGCAATTCAAGGTTTATATAAACTTTCAGACACCTCCATTGTTTAATCTGCTCCTATTTCCACGAGTAAGTCTTATATGAACAAATAACAGCAAATACTTTAATGTTGATGAAGTCATATGTGTGTGTTTGGCGCTTATGGGCACTCAACGGTGAAGTTATCAGTATCCTCACACTCATTAAAACAAACAAATGTGGCTAAAATACTGAAAATGGTTCCACACTCATGCACTCAAATCGGCCACACAAGTACTCTATCTCATATGCTCCAAAACAATGGAGAAAGAGTAAAAGTAGTTGTGCATGAGATTAAAACACAAGTAAAACGACAAAGGAGGTAAAAGGAAGATACAGGCAAATGTCACTGGCTGACTACTTACAAAAAAATATGGGCGAGCCAGTCACCCTGTTAACACATTAAAACCATCTCCCTGAAATCTTGGGAAAAATGTTGGACAATTCACAAAACTTTAAAACTCTAACCACATTCATTTGAAAGTTACTTATAATAGAGGACAGATCCACTGCTAAATTTGCCAGAACCCACTGGTCAGAAAATAAAACACAGTCCAATAAAATGTGATAAGCAGTGGTCTGAACACCACAAGCACAACACACTGGAGGGTGCTCTTGATGGAGCAAGAAACCATGCTTCCTAGGGCTGTGGTCTATGGGAAGACAAGTAAGGAGGGCCTTGTCCCTTTAATGTGGCTGGAAAGAGGTACACAATGGTCATGCTGTGGGCTTTACTATATGGAGCTTATAGCCTGTTACTTCCAGCCATTCATACTCCCATCAATGCATGACTTTGGAGCCCAAAAGCGAGACTATAGCATGCAGTGGAATGACACACTGAAATATCGGCAGAGCACAACATGCCTCCCTGGCTGCTAGACCTGCCCCTTTATCCCCTGCAATACCCATGTGTCCTGGTACATAGCAGAAAGACATCCCATTCCCCAGTCATTGTAGTTGGAGGAAGGCATCCTGGGTATTTTGGACTACTTTATCTGCTGGGTACAATGGTTGTAGAGAGTGAAGGGCACTCAGAGAATTGGAACAGACAAGAGATTTAGCACAGGGAAAATGCCTCGTCTGCTCCAGAGCATACGAGATTGCATATAATTCTGCATCAAAGACAGTAAAGTCTTGAGGCAGTCGAACCTTGAGGACACAATCCGGGAAAACAAAAGAGCAGCCAACAGAGTTCCCTTATTCTATTCTTCTATTCTATTCTTCTATCACAAGATTTTTTAAATTTATTCTGAGAGGCGCCTATTTGAAACTCCAGTAAATAGCTCCACTGAATATGACATCTACCATGTCGACCACTATAGGTTAAATGTGTAACAAAATCATCAGGAAGAAACAATGTGTAAAGAAGTAGGATACAGAAATATTGAGGGGTGGTGAAGTGCTTTTAAAACTCTCTGAGGCTGAAGACACTGTGATGATGAATACTACAGTAGGCAGTGCACCTGAAGGGAATGGACATCCTTAAAAAGGGCGATCGCTGAAGTTGGCCTGACAAATACAAGTAAAAATAAGCAGCTGCGAAGTAACATTGGGTAACAAAATAAATACTTCAATTGATCAAAAAGAATAAAACATAATTAAATGTTCAATAAAAGAAAGAAATACAGCAATATAAATATTTGAGAATGAAATAAATAGGAAGAGCGAAGATTATAAATTGAAATGACACATGCAAAATGTGCAGCAATCCAAAAGAAAATGGTTAGTCAAAATGATTTTTGATGGAACTAGAAGCAAAAACATCAACATTGAGTGTTAAAGGAATTCCACTGATAAACAATGAAAAAGGAACAGAGAGATAAAAAGAACATTGAAAGCTATTGCAAGGAGGAGAAACTGTCTGCTGATGTGATACAAGAAGAAATGACTGGCAGTTTGGAAGTGATAGGGGATTCAGTTTTAGAGTAAAAGTTTGGCATAGGTTTGGAAGACTTGTAATGAAAAAAAGCAGAAGGAATAGATAACACTTCTTCAGAACTTCTAAAATTATTGGGGGAAGAGGTAAACAAATAATTATTCAAGTTAGTTTGTACAATATTTGACACTGGAGACACAACATCGGACTTTTGGAAGTATGTGATGCACACAATCCTAAAGATAACAAACATAGATATACAGTAACTATCACAAAATCAACTAAAAGTTCTTACATCTGAGGTTCTAACAAGAGTAATATGACAAATAGTGGAAAGGTAAAGTGTGGATCAGTTTGGCTTGAATAAGGGTAAAGGTACCAGAGGCAGTGCGGCTGTTGTGCTTGATAACAGAGGCAAGATTCAGAGAAAATCAAGACACTTTCATAGAAACTGACAATGTGTAAAGGTGCAAGTTGTTCAAAATTCCCAGAAAAATAAGTGTGAATTATAAGAAATGATGGGTAGTATACAAAATTTTCAAGAACCAGGAGGGAAGAATAATAAAAGAAGGCCAAAAGAGAAGATCTCGGATTAAACTAGACATAAGGTGGGACTCCAGTCTTTCTCCCACATTGTTAAACTTGCACATCAAAAGAAGCAATAATGAAAATAAAGGAAGATTCAGGAATGGAATTAAAAATCAGGGTGAAAGGATACTGATGATAAGATTCACTTATGGCATTGGTACCCTCAGTGACAGTGAGGAAAAATTACAGGGCATGTTGAAGGGAATGGCACATTCCGAGCACAGAATATGGATTCACAATAAACCAACAAAGGTTAAACTAATAAAGAGTAGCAGAAATGATAATGACAATAAAGTTAACATCAATACTGGAAACCTTATAGCAGAAAAAATGAATGAATTATGCTACTTTGGAAGCAAAATAATGCATGATGGATGAAGCAAGGAGGATATAAGAAGCAGACTAGTCCAGGAAAAAAAGAGATTTCCTTAGTAAAAGACGTCTTCTAACGTCAAACAAAGGCCCTTAACTCGAGGAAGAAATTTCTGAGAATGTACATTTAGAACACAGGATTGTATGGATGTGGATAATGGACTGTATGGAAATGGTAAAAGAAGAGATTTGAACATTTGATGTGTGATGTCACAGAAGAATGTTAAAAATTAAGTGCTCTGATACGTTACAACAAATCCATATAAGAGCAAGTAGGACTGATGCATCAAGAGTTCTGTACACATTTAATTAAGTGTATAGATAGTGCATCCATCCTTAGAATTGAGAATCTCTATGATTGTTGCCCATTATCGATATTTATACTGGTCAGATATCAGTCTCAGGTATTCCAATACTTTAGAAAATGTTTTAATTTTTAAGTTTAAATTTTTTGTGTGATTTTGCATTTGCTATTGTAATTTTTCATACACTTTATTTATTTTGGAGTTGTGCAATACTGCATCAGTTACCAGTATTATTCTGATTTGAAACATTACAGATGATGTATGTGCAGTAGATACAGACTGTCAGAGCGGTAGTTGGGCAGCCTTTTGCATAACACAGCTAGATGGAAAAGGTATGGTTTTCACAGCAGTTGGGGATTTTGCTATATGATTCTACATACTAATGAAAACTAGATCACAATCCTTACAGTAGTGCCTGAGATTTTTGATAAGTTATGACTGCAATGTAAATTTTGAATAGCAAAAAAATATTTTTTTATGTGATATGATTACAAATTAACTATTTTCGGATTTTTCCTTTAATTGTACTGTGAAACCTAGCTTCTTGCCAAATTTCATGACTAAGTCAATGGGAAGTACCCTATAGGTGTTGATGTGTGTTTGCAAGTAGGAAAAAAATTGCTTTATCTTTTGATTACATTGAGTTAGAAGCTTAAACATTTTACACCACCAAGGGGTGACAGACCTTGACATAAGTTTTAACTTGACACCTCTTCCTGTTTGTGATGTAAAAGAATCTGAACAGTCAGACACACAGACTCACTGTGAAGTGATCCTATAAGGGTCTCTTTCTCACCAACTGACATACAGAACCATAAAAATGAGGAGTTTTGACCAAAAAATTGGTGAGGAAAGGAATATGTGGAAATCACTGACTAGAACAAGAGACAGTATTTAGGACACATGTTAAGACATCGGGGAATAATTTCCATGGTACTATAAGGAGCTCTAAAGGGTAAAAACTACACAGGGAGACGGTGATTGGGACATATCTAACAAACAATTGTGGATGTTGAGTGAAGTGCTACTCTGAGATGTCAGAAATATGGCAATGGAATTCAGAAGAACTGAAGTAACTGGAATATTCTTCAAGCTCAAAGACACAAAATAACCTGACCTGGTGGAAATACCAAACACTTGAGCAGGACTAAAGAATGGGTCCTATTAGTCATCTTAATGTGGTCTACTTTACAGGTGAACCACACTTCCCGAAAATTTGCATCATAACTGGAATTGACCATTTGCCTTTCCTACTACCATCCTTACATGCTCATTCCTTTCCGTATCACTTTGCAGTGTTACATTTAGCTATTTAATCTATGAGCCTGTGTCAAGCAGTACATACTAAATGCTGTATTCGCACATTACAGGGTTGGTTTTTGCACTCATCGGCACTAACTTATGTTTTTCTACATTTGGAGCAAGCTGACACCAACTAGAAATTTTGTCTAAGTCATCTTTTATCTTCTACAGTCAATCAATGATGACATATTCATGTACACCACAGTATCATCAGCGAACAGCTACAGATTGTTAGACAACCTGTCCATATGGTCATTTACATATTCAAAGAGTAAGAGTGATCCCATCACATCTCCCTGGGGCAGTATTGATGACAGCCTTGCCTCTGGTGAGCACTCACCATTGACAACATACTTCTATTACTCAAGACCTCTTTGAGCCACTCACATATTGGGGAATATAATCAGTATGCTCGTACCTTCGTTAACTGTCTACAGTGAGGCACCATTTCAAATGCTTTCTGGAAACCTAGGAATATATAACCCAGATACTGCTCTTCATACATGGTTTGCAGGATGTCATGTGAGAAAAGGGCAAGCTGAGATTCACACAAGTGATGGTTTCTAAATCCATGCTGATTTATGGGCAGAAGCTTTTTCTGTCTCAAGGTAATTTGTTATATTTGAACTGAGGATATGTCCTAGAAATCGGGAGTAAAGCAACGTTAAGTATATCGATCTGCAATTCTGTGAGTCCATTCTTTTAATCTTCTAACATAAAGGAGTCACTTGTACTTTTTCCAGTCACATGGGACCCTGCACTGGGTGAGAAATTCACGAAACATGTGATATACATCCATCCTTAATCCACTTACTCAGCATATAATTCTCCAGAGTGCAATTTACAATCCATTTAAAACTGGCCCATAATTGCTCTACATCCATCACATTGGAACTGCATGATATTCATTCACTGTGTAAATGGGATGCCAACAAAAGCTTATATGCTCTTTCCAGCAAAAATATTCTCCTACCCTTCTTGATGCATTTATTAACTGTAGTATCAATCATTACTATGATGATATCATCATCACTGATCCCTGTGTCTATACTGACACCATCAATAGGCCTGTTTGGAGCTCGGAGGTCCAGAACATTTCCATTTCATGTGGGCTTTTGAAGTAGCTGATCAAGACAGCCAGCTGAGTTCCTGTAACTTATTTGAAGATGTTCAAAAGTACTTCACAAGACTGGCTGTTTATAGCACCTGCAATGAATCCACAGACATCCCAGGTTGAAGTCATCTCCTACTACTTTGCATGAACTAGGTATTTCCATGCTACTGAGTGTAGACTTTATTTGAATGATTCTAAAACTGTCATGGAAGAATCAGGTGGCTAATAAAACATCCAATAATTAATTTAAGCCCAACCAGATCTATTATACGTGTCCAAATCACTTCAAAGTCAGACTCACTATCGATCTCAACAGACACAATATTTTTGCCGACTGTAATCAACACTCACCTTCCTAAAGCATCTAATCTCTCTTTTTGACATGATCCATGCTTCACTAAATATTTCAGAGCTTTCTACTTAAGGATTTCCAGCCAGCTACCAGTTCCGTAAATAATTTGAGTGCAGCAGCTTTCCTGGAGGTCAGTAAATTCAGAACTTCATTACAAATACTTTGACAATTTACTGTTAAAATTTTGACTGTCAAAGCGTTTTTAGTTTTTATGCAGTCTGATTTTGCTCTCTGTATATCAACTGGTAAGTGTTCGTCAGAGGACCTCAAAATACTGTTTAGTCTAAAAAAAACCACGTGCACTTCAGAAATACTCTGCTAACCATGTAACTGTTCCTTTGTGTAGTGCATCCCTGACCTATTGAGGGGAATCCTGCAGTTCTTCACATCCATAAAGCATGTCCAGAAATCTGCAACCAACAGTGTCACAGAACTGACAGAGCCTCCAGTTGAGACCTACCACTTGGCTCCAAAGCAAAAGACTGATTCTGGGAATGATGCTGCAAAACGTGAGTTCTGCTTGTACCACATGCACGTGGCCAGCTGTCTTTATCACTTATGCCAGCCACCTGCATGAACTAAGGATGGCCTCAGCACCCAAGCAACATTCATCATTGGTGTATGGATGAGGCCCAACAGCCAGGTCCACATACACACTCTATTTCTAGTGACGTGAACATATTAAAACCCATGTTAACCCTATGGTGAGGGTGGATACACAGCATCAGGTACACTGAAAAGTGCTTCAAAAGCAAAGTCCAAAGATGAGGAAAAGCAACACCTGAGGTATCCCATGCGACAGGCCAGAGTATTTCCACCACTATACCCTGAGGCAGTGGCCTGAAGATGGCTGACAATGGCCAATACTGTCTTCAGCTGTTTGTGAACTGTGGCCAGATCATCCTCCAGATTGCTGTATTATGTCCAGAATGTGTGTGTGGTCTTCAGTCCAGAGACTGGTTTGATGCAGCTCTCCATGCTACTCTATCCTGTCCAAGCTTCTTCATCTCCCAGTACCTACTGCAACCTACATCCTTCTGGATCTGTTTAGTGTTTTCATCTCTTGGTCTCCCTCTCTGATTTTTACCCTCCACACTGCCCTCCAATACTAAATTGGTGATCCCTTGATGCCTCAGAATATGTCCTACCAACTGATCCTCTCTTCTAGTCAAGTTGTGCCACAAATTTCTCTTCTCTCCAATTCTATTCAATACCTCCTCATTAGCTATGTGATCTACCCATCTAATCTTCAGCATTCTTCTGTAGCACCACATTTTGAAAGCTTCTATTCTCTTCTTGTCTAAACTATTTATTGTCCACGTCTCACTTCCATACATGGCTTCACTCCATACAAATACTTTCAGAAACGACTTCCTGACACTTAAATCTATACTTGATGTTAACAAATTTCTCTTCTTCAGAAACGCTTTCCTTGCCATTGTTAGTCTACATTTTATATCCTCTCTACTTCGACCACCATCAGTTATTTTGATCCTTAATCTAATGTCTAAGATAATTCGTAGGGTCAGTACTGCCTCACGTGTTCCAACATTTCTACAGAATCCAAACTGATCTTCCCTGAGGTCGGCTTCTACCAGTTTTTCCATTCATCTGTAAAGAATTCGTGTTAATATTTCACAGCTGTGGCTTATTAAACTGATAGTTCGGTAATTTTTACATTTGTCAACACCTGCTTTCTTGGGGATTGGAATTATTATATTCTTCTTGAAGTCTGACAGTATTTCGCCTGTCCAGAATATCTTATGAATACGATGTTGGTTTTAAAACATATCTTTAAAAGGTTTGGTATTTTGACAGCTGATTAATACTAAACAAATACGCTACTGGTCATTAAAATTGCTACACCATGAAGACGACATGCTACAGATGCAAAATTTAACCGACAGGAAGAAGATGCTGTGATATGCAAATGATTAGCTTTTCAGAGCATTCACACAAAGTTGGCGCTAGTGGTGACACCTATAACGTGCTGACATGAGGAAAGTTTCCAACTGATTTCTCATTCACAAACAGCAGTTGACTGGCGTTGCCTGGTGAAACATTGTTGTGATGCCTCGTGTAAGGAGGAGAAATGCATACTATCACGTTTCCGACTTTGATAAAGGTTGGATTGTAGACTATCGTGATTGCGGTTTATCGTATCGCGACATTGCTGCTCGCACTGGTCGAGATCCAATGACTGTTAGCAAAATATGGAATCGGTGGGTTCAAGCGGGTAATACGGAATGCCGTGCTGGATCTCAATGGCCTCGTATCACTAGCAGTCAAGATGAAAGGCATTTTATCTGCATGGCTGTAATGGATCGTGCAGCCACGTTTCCATCCCTGAGTCAACAGATGGGGACGTTTGCAATACAACAACCATGTGCATGAACAGTTTGACGACGTTTGCAGCAGCATGGACTATCAGCCAAGAAACCATGGCTGCAGTTACCCTTGATGCTGCATCACAGACAGGAGCGCCTGCGATGGTGTACTCAATGGCAAACCTGGGTGCACGAATGGCAAAACATCATTTTTTCGGATGAATCCAGGTTCTGTTTACAGCATCATGATGGTCGCATTGATGTTTAGCGACATCGTGGTGAACGCACATTGGAAGCGTGTATTCGTCATCGCCATACTGGTGTATCACCCGGTGTGATGGTATGGGGTGCCATTGGTTACATGTCTCGGTCACCTCTTGTTCGCATTGACGGCACTTTGAACAGTGGGCGTTACATTTCAGATGTGTATGACCCGTGGCTCTACCCTTCACCCGATCCCTGCGAAACCCTACATTTCAGCAGGATAATGCATGACTGCATGTTGCAAGTCCTGTACGGGCCTTTCTGGATACAGAAAATGTTCGACTACTGCCCTGGCCAGCACATTCTCCAGATCTCTCACTAACTGAAAACATCTGGTCAATGGTGGCTGAGCAACTGGCTTGTCACAATACACCAGTCACTACTCTTGATGAACTGTGGTATTGTGTTGAAGCTGCATGGGCAGCTGTACCTGTACACGCCATCCAAGCTCTGTTTGACTCAATGCCCAGGCGTATCAAGGCCGTTATTATGGGCAGAGGTGGTTGTTCTGGGTACTGATTTCTCAGGATCTATGCACCCAAATTGCGTGAAAATGAGTCACACGTCAGTTCTAGTATAATATATTTGTCCAATGAATACCCGTTTATCATCTGCATTTCTTCTTGGTGTAGCAATTTTAATGGTCAGTAGTGTATACTCCTTATAATAGTATCAATTTCAAGTGGCTCAATGGTATGGTGCACGTCCTTCAACTGGATGCCACTTCAGCAGCTTGCTTGCCCCTAACATACCACAGTCGTCCCACTGAGAAAAGAGGACCTACAGTTTAACACTGAATCTCAACCAGGTGTCGTTTCTGGTGAATCCACTCATCATCATTGAGAGGTGAGTGCTAGGTTAAAAGCAAACTGAAAAATCCTTGGTATGACCAGAATTCCTTCCTGCAACCCTTCAGTTTCCAGGCATGTGCTTTATCACTAGATTACCATGCCCAACTATTAATGAACTTTGTCAATTTTTATTTAAACTATAATAAATTTTGCCCATTTTTATTCACACTATTTTAAACATTACATACCTATAATGCAGAGCATGTAGAAGAAGAGGAACAGATTTGTGTCATGGAGTGCATAAGCCAACTGGGCAGACTTACTGTACAGGGTTACTTAACATGACCTTTGACACAAGTTCCTAATGTCTGTCATCATCAACACCACCTCTGTCTGTGAGCTCTAACATCTTGTGCAAGGCCTCATAAAGTGAAGCAACGATATTTTTGTTGATGACTGTATTTTGAAGTTTTGAAGGATCTCAAAAAATGCAAATGGAAATCTCAAAAAGATATAGACACACACAGAGAGAGTACTGTAGTTTTAGCTTTGATATAATCTTTACAAATGCCCATGCTCTTCATAGTGAATGGACAAAAGATGTAGAGAATGAAAACTGTCATGACGTAAAGCTACTGACTGAGAGTGAAGGCAATAACAATGAATCACAGTTCTATGTTCAAACCAGAAAGTACCTCATCACCTTACGTAGGTGGGGAAAGAAATTTGAAAACTAATAAATCTGTTGTCATGAGAAGATATAGATAAATACAAGTACATCTTCCAGTACACAGTCACTGCTAAGATATTGTAGATTACCGAGCCTGATCACAGAGCAGGAATTGGAAACCAGGAGTAGAACTTTCTAGGCTTACAATGATGATAAGAAGTGAGAATGTATAATTCTAAAAGGACAATTATGCCATGAATTATTCACACAAATGACAAAGACAAGACAGACTCACCAAGCAATGTTACTTGGAAGGTTTTCAAACACACCTAGCAAGTGAAATGTTGTCGAAAAGGGTTTAAAAATAGAGTCCTAAACTAGTTTCATAATAACTTAAATTCAATTACAAGTGATCATTTTTGTGTTGTGCACTATATTAAGAAAACCAATATATCTCATTTCATGATTTATTGCAACACTATGATTGTTAATATAGAAATTTCTGATACATGTAATATGTTGCAACATGTAAAAGTAAGTACTAAAAAAATTGTGTAAGCAGAATTTAGCAGTTCCAAAACGAATTTTCACTCTGCAGTCGAGTGTGTGCCAATTTGATACTTCCTGACACACTAAAGCTATGTGCAAGACTGAGATACCCAGACTGGGAATTAGAATTTAATACTCTCTTCAGCTATCCAGCAAAAGTCATACTTTATAATTGAATTCTGAAAAAAGCCTTTGACAAACAGGAATTTAACACCACTCATTCTTCTTCCGTATGGCTCATTTGTCAAATCACACAAATAAAATAACTAAACTTCTAGATTTTTATTTAAGTTGATAAGAATATGAAATAAAAGCTCTTCACAGAGATTTTGTTTTATTACTGAGTTATTTGTAATAGTGAAAACTGGATTCTCTCTGTTTGGGGAAGTTCTCTTTTTCAGTCAAATTTTTGGCTCAAAAGGCAAAAATATGTTTTTTTCATGCTTCTAAATTTTTTAGAATAACTGTTTTTCATTTTTTTCATGGTATTCCCCAAATGAAAAGCCCCAGCTTTCATGCTGACAACCAGTTGCCTATATTTCTGTGATGTCTAATCATATAGTAGTGGCTTGATATTACAGAACAGTTTTTTGTATGAGGTTTAGTACACCCAAGCTCAAAATAATGGAAATTGCAAAAATTTGAAAAGTTAGCTGCAGCGAGAATGTGATGACAGTAGCAATTAATAAAAAAATATGAGCAGAAGGTAACTGAGGATTTAGAACAGTAACACTGAAGCAGGTAATTTGTATAACAACAACACACAGTCACAAAATAAGAATACAAAGAAAAAAAATCATTAAATAGTAATTATTATTACGAGGGTCAGTTTTAAAGTAAGATCCAATTTGTAATGGAGTAAGAGAAACTTTATATATGCACATAAGTTGTATCACAAACTACAATATGCACATTTTTTCACTTTTCAATATAGTTGCCATGAATACTTAAACATTTATCAAGTCATGGTACCAGCTTTTGGATCCCAGCATCAAAGAACTCTGCCGCCTGACCATCAAACCTGTTAGTAACAGTTTCTTTCAGCATGTCATCATTTTACAAGCACTTTCCACAAAGAAATTCCTTCAGTTTTGGAAACAGATGAAAGTCTAATGGATGTAAGTCAGGGCTGTATGGTGGATGATCCAGTCATTCCCAATGAAACTTGCCCAGTTGCATCTTTGTTCTTGCCGCAATGTGAGGCAGAGCATTGTCATGAAGTACAATGATGCTGCTAGACAGCAGTTCCCGTCAGCGGTTTTGAATAGCACACCTAAGCTTTAATAATGTTTCACAGCACCTCTCAGTATTTATTGTCATTCCTCTTGGCAAAAATTCTAATAGAAGAATGCCTTTCTGATCTCAAAAAACCGTGGCTATGATTTTCCATGCTGAAGGTTCTTGTTTGAATTTTTGTGGTTTTGTTTTGGGATTTTGAATTATGCTACTCACTGACTGATGTTTATCCTCTGGAGTGTACTGTGTAATCCATGTTTCATCACCAGTCACAATGCTACTCAAGAACTCATCACCATCCTTGTGATAATGCTCCTAAAAGAATGTGCCATTCGCTTCGTTCAGTGTTTGTCTGTCAACGTTTCCGGCACCCATCTCACACACAATTATTTTGTTGTTGTGAAGTTTGTCAGAAACAATGTGAAAAACCACTGATCTTGAAATTTGTGGAAATTTCTTATTGAGCTCGTCAATAGTGAAGCGCCTGTTTCGGCGAATTGCCTCATCAACTTTTTGTGTAAAGTCCTCATTCATGATAGTAGGCTGCCTAGATAATTCTTCATAGTGAACATTTATCCTTCTTTCATTAACAGCCTCTACCATTTATGCATATTTCCATCATTCATTACACCTGTACCATAAACTTCAACTAGCTGCCATTGAATTCAGTAGGACAAAATTGTTTTGCATTTAAGAATCGAGTAATCGAGTGTGCTTCACAATCAGCATGATTACTGAGTAACATGGTGATAAACGAAGCATCAAACATAATGACGGTGAAGTGAGAGACTGACCAAGAGGGGCCGACCATGAATGGACGTCACGTGACAGGATGCACAGAAATGATGCGCTATCGATTCTTACTTTAAAAATGACCCTCATATGTAAGTAAGGGATACTGCAAGCCTGAGGTACATTCACAGGCCAGATAGAAAATTATGTTAATAGCAGGTAGAACGTCTCAAAACATATTAATAGACAGAAAAAATCGGAGAGAGAATATACAAAACAGAATAAATACATGTAATAATAATAATAGTAATAATTGAGGCAATATCTGTTATAAGTTGGTTGCACACTAGAAAGACTAAAGTGTTCAACAAAATGAAGGAGAATGTTTGAAGTTGGCCCTGAAATGAAAATAAGACAATTATCCTGAAAAGATTAAAAACCTAGAATTATTGTAAGATTTAGTTGTTTGTTGTATAGAAGACTATGAAAATAAAATCAACACTGTCAAGAAATTTGAAAGGGTGGGATTGTGCAAAAAAGGTGAATTTTTTAAAATTAAGAAACCAAAACAAAGGTTGCAAATATTATAGAAACAATTTTTTATTAATTCTGCATAACAACAATATGGAAAGGATAGATTGCTACACACCACATAGAGGATGCAATGAGTTGCTGATAAGCACCATGAAAAAAATGCTAAAATATTCAGGTTTTGGACAAAGTCCTTCTTCAGAAGTTCAAAATTCTCACACATTCACACAAGCACAGCTCATACACACATGGCCACTGTCACCTCCAGTTACTAAGGCTTGACTGCAACAGCATCTGAGATGAACAGCAATCTAGTGAGGTGGGCAGTGAGGGAATGGAACAGGTATGGCACAGGGAAGGGAAGGGATAGCAGGTAGTGGTGGGGGAAGATGATGATGATGATGATGTTTGGTTTGTGGGGCACCCAACTGTGTGGTTATCAGTGCCCATACAAATTCCCAATCTTTGCTCAGCCCAGTCTCTCTGCTTTCGTGAATGATGATGAAATGATGAGGACAACACAAACACCCAGTCATCTCGAGGCAGGTGAAAATCTCTGACCCCACTGAGAATCAAACCCAGGACCCTGTGCTTGGGAAGCGAGAACGCGACCACAAGCTTCGGATGTGGGGGGAGAGTTAATACTGCCTGTGGGAGTGTGCAGGCACATGGTGGGTCATGATAGGGCTGCTAATAGGTGCAGCATCAATAGCAGCGA
Organism: Schistocerca americana; assembly: GCF_021461395.2. Lineage (NCBI taxonomy): Eukaryota > Metazoa > Arthropoda > Insecta > Orthoptera > Acrididae > Schistocerca > Schistocerca americana. The sequence continues at coordinate 699,307,772 of NC_060120.1, read as the reverse complement.
TGAAGGGGGGGGGGGGGGGGAGGGAGGGAAGAGGTAGAAAGGAAAGAGAAGACCAGTAGAGATAGGGGGGGATTAAGTAGATGCATTGGCAAAATAGAAGGTTATGTGTAGTTCTGGAGTGGAAGCAGGGAAGTGGTAGGCAGGTGGAGGTCAGGAGCTATCGAAGGTTGAAGCCGGGGGCATTAGGGAAACAAAGGATATGTTGCATGGAGAATTCCCACCTGTATAATCCACCACATAAAAACTGATCAGACCTTATAATCCTACCTGGCAATAGAGGTTCCACTATTGTGCTAATGAACTGCAGCAATTAACTGGTGGAGGTACTACGCCAGCTGTCAGATGTGTCCATCAACAAACTCTGCCTGGTGACTCTGTTCCAGAAATTCACCTGGTCCTCCAGTCCCTCCTGACATCCTTAGGTCCCCCCAGAGTCTCTTTCTTGAGTCTCTCTCTCTTCTTACCTCCATCACTCTTTGCACACCAACTTCCCACATGCTTCCTGAAGCAAATAACCCAACCACACAGGACGCAACATTGTGGCTCGTTCCTGTGCCACCCACAAAGAGTATCACTGTTCTTGAGGATCAACAAGCTTCAGTCTATCACCTGTAACATATCCTTCTATATAAAAGACACCAACCATTCCCTCCAGGGACTTCACAGTTCCTGGTTCTTTACCACCTGCTGCCTTAGTTGAAGCTGTCAGTGTCAGCTCCCTCTTCACTAATACATCCAATGACCATGAGCTTGCTGCTAGTGAACACCACTGTTCCAAACACATGACTGACTGCAATCCTACAACCATATTCCTGGTCATCATGACCAGCTAAATCCTCACATACAATTATTTTACCTCTGAAGGCATCACCTGCAAACGAATCTGCAGTATACCAAAGGCACCCCATGGCACCATCATATGGTGACTAATTCATTGGCTACCGAGAGGAGTCCTTCCTAATCACCTAGAATCCCAAACTCCTCTCCTGGTGCAGATTTACTGACGACATATTCACGATCTGGACCAAAGGTGAACACATCCTAGCCACATTCCTCCAAAATCTCAAACTTGCTCCCCCATTTGCTTCACCTGGTACTCCTCAGCCCAAAAGTCATTTCCTCAATGTCAACCTCTACCTCAAGGACAGCTACATCACTACCCCTGTCAAAATAAAGCCTACCAACCACCAACAATATCTCCACTTTGACAGCTGCCACCTATTCCATACAAGAAGTTGCCACATCTGTAGTGACAAGCAGTCCCTCTACAAATATGCCATGAGTCTCACCAATGCCTTCACAGACCAAAATAAACCTCTTAAACTTGCCCAGGGCCTTGTCTCCCCACTCATCTATCATCTCCACATACCCACTGTCGGCCACAAATGAACATTCCTCTTGTAACTCAGTACCATCCAGGACCAACAGAATCACATTCTCCATTAAGTTATTGACATCCTATCATTGTACTCTTAGTCGACCTGCTTAACTGGGTAGTAATGTGCTTGCCTCCCATGCACTGGGCCCAGGTTTGATTCCCAGTTGGGTTGGAGATTTTTTCCACTCAAGGACTGGGTGTTGTGTTGTCCTCATCATCATTTCATCCTCATCATCGGCCGCAAGTCACCTGATGGGGCGCTCACTGAAATAAGACTTGCAATTGGTGGCCGAACCTGAGTCAGACCTCCCAGCCAACAATGCCAAACGATCATTTCATTTTATTTCATTGTGCTCTTAAATTAAAAATATCTGCCCCCCACCCCCATACACACACACTGGTATTCCACTGCCCACCCTACCTAAACAATATTCTTGTCTATCCCTACTCCACACCTATCCCAACCACTTGCCTCATGGCTCCTATCACTTCAATAGACCTAGATGAAAGACCTGTCCCATACCATCTACTCCTAGCACATTAAAGACAGCACCACCTGTGATACATGCCATGTGATCTACCAACTTAACTGCTACCACTATGCAGCATTTAACGTGTCCATGACAGCTGACAAGCTGTCTATCTGCATGAATGGCCACTGCCTTTCCCACCAATTTTTCTGAACTGCACAGGTGAGAGCTCTCCCTGCAACATATCCTTCATTCCCGTAACTCCTTGGCCTCAACATTCAACAGCTTCTGTCCTCCACCTGCCTACCACTTCCCTGCTCCAACTCCAGTACTACACATGCCGTCTATCCCACCAATGCATTTACACTTTCGCCTTCTCTATTTTTGTCCTCTCTTCTTTTCCCCCAAACCTTCCTCCTTCCTCCAGCACAGCCTCCAAATGCTTCACCTAGCAGCCCTATCATGTCTTCAACATGCCGTTGCATGCTTCTACAGGTAGCAGTAATTTTTCTCCCACCCCTACCCTGGTATCATTTACCTTCTCCACCCCAGGCCTCTTCTGTACCCCACCTACCCGTAACAGCTAGATTGTTGAAGAAGTAGTCTTGTGTGTGTGTAAATTGTGCTTGTGTGAATGTGTGTGTGTTTTCTACTTCAGATGAAGGAATTTGTGCAGAAGCTGAATATTTGTTACATCTTCTTCATCGTGCCTGTCTGCCACTAATCTATCCTTTCCATATTGTTGTTACTCCATCATGGGCTACATTATGAAACAAGTGAATCAAATTAATTTTAGAAATAATGGCTGGAAGAGAAGTACATTGGAAACTAAAAATGGTTTATGAGGGTCATCCAAAAAGTAAGTTCCATTTCTATTTCTATCCATGGCAGTGCTACGATTGCAGTTCTGAGCATGTACAGCAGTTACTCCGACTCAAGAAGAAGGTATGTATGCCATTTTCAGATCACTGCTCCAACGTTTGCTTTGTAGTGCTTCTTTATAATGTCAGCTGTAATTCAAAATGCCACCGTGTGTGAAATAAGACCTGTGATTCATTTCCTAAATGCAAAGAAAGTTAAACCAAAGGAAACTCATCAACAAATCTGCAAGGTTTATGGACAAAATGCTATGAGTGATTCAACGGTTAGAAGATGGGTCAGACTGTTCAACAAAGGACGTGATCAAGTGCACGATGAAGAACAAAGTGGATGCCCGTCTGTGGTTACTGATGAACTGGTTCACACAATTGAAGAGAAGATTAAGCACAATCACAAATTTACATTTAGTGCCATTGCTATGGAAGTTCCGCAACTCTCACGATCACTAATTCATGAAATTGTTGCTGAAAAACTGAAATTTCAAAAGCTTTGCTCATGTTGGGTACCCAAAATTCTTACTGAACAATACAAAAAACAACGGATGGACGGTGCACTTCAGTTTTTGACACGCTACAATGAATAAGGTGATGGTTTTCTTTCTCAGGTAGTCACAGGGATGAAACCTGGGTATCCTACGACACCCCTGAAGCAAAATGGCAATCGATGGAATGGAGGCACACTTTATCCCCAACAAAGGTCAAGTCTAAGCAAATCTTGACACCTTAAAAAGTCATGTGCACCATTTTTTGGGACAGAAAAGGCATTTTGCTGATTGATTTCTTACTGCGAGGCCAAACAATCAGTGCCCACAGTTACTGTGAGACCATTAAGAAATTGCCCCATGCAATACAGAACAAGCACCAAGGATTACTGTCAAAAGGTGTTGTTTTTTTCCATGATAATGTGTGACCTCACACGGTGAGTGTGACCAAACATCTCTTACAGGAATTTCAATTGGGACACGTTTTATCATCCTCCGTACAGCCCGGACCTCTCTCCTAGTGACTTTCATCTCTTCTAACACCTAAAATCTGTCCTTGGTGGTCAACACTTCAACGATGATGATGAGCTGAAAGAACATTTTATCACATGGTTGAATACACAGGTGGCAAGCTTCTATGAAGAAGGCATACAAAAACATGTGCCACACTATGACAAATGCCTACAAAATTTTGGAAGCTATGTAGAAAAGTAGTTTAAAAGTTGTAGATTTTTGTACAATAAATATTTTTTCTGTATCTGTACATGTTTGTTTTATATAACCAAATGGAACGTACTTTGTGGACATACCTCATATATTGCAAGAGGTTATGTAAAGAAAGACTGTAATTTTACACAACCATAGCCTTCATAAAATTTATTAAATATTCTATATTTTTTCATAGGACTTAGCTTTTGCCAAGAATAATAAGTAATAGTTATCCTAATAATATTATAATGACCATAAACAAAGTGCATGGATACAAGTATCACAACTGACACCGGCAAGAGTTTTGAAAATATAGGACAAAAGGAACAGCCTTCGCGGCTAGATTCAGTCTAAAATATGTAGATTTATATAACTTGTTTTCAGATCATTTATAATTACCCATCTACTTGGATTACTAACCAATAGAAATAATGAACCAGAGACTAAACTTTTCTGATGTGGGCATACATGTGGTATCACTATATAATACAGAATCTATCAGACTAGATGCTAGAATAAAGTTCTATAGAACAATTATTCTCTTAACATACTTAACTCGATATACAGGGTGTCCTACTTATCTTGACCAACCTAAATAACTGTTTCTCCAGATGCAAACTAAAATGTTTCAAGCAAATGTTCTTTAGCCATCAGGGGGACATCAATCAGCATGATTGCCTTCATTGTAGCTTTTACAAAGATATGAACAGCGGTATGACTTTTTTAAATGGCACCGTGATTTTTCATTCAGTAATTCATTTTCTCTCCTAAATACCTATTCAAAAATGTATCACAGCGTACCATTCACTGAAAGTTATTAATTATATAACACAACTTTGATGCTGACATTCCCATGGCTTAGTGCATGTACTCGGGGTTATGGAACACATCCACGTGCTGGCGTTGACAGACGACAAATATAAACATAAGTAGAATACACACCCGTCATTTCATCAACTATCGTCAGTTGAAGAGTTGTGCAAGTAGAATGTACACCAACGAAGATACTCATCTATGGGAAATGTAAGAACAGTAATTGCAGTACTGTTTTCTTATGTATGGGTACATTTAGTACAGTAGTTTAGTCCTTTTAAATACTGTTGTGTACAGTAGGCATACAGTAAAGGCTGTCCTTCCTACAATCTACATCGATATAACGTTTCTTTTATTGTTGTCGTTGAAGGCAGGCGAAATGCTACACAGGCAGCGGAACAGAACAGAGAGTGATATCCTGATGAGAACCCACCTCCCCAATGGATGTTTTCTCATCTTGTTGCAACAGCTCAGGAAGCGGGAAGTTTCAGCCCACGACAACGCAATTGTCGTAGCACTCACACAGTCGAAGCTGCCGAAGTTACTGTTTTCTCTTCCGTTGCTATGAATCCACATGTGAGCATACCAGAGCTTGAACACCAGATTGGCATTCCTAAAACCACTGTACATCATATTCTTACACATCACCGGTTCCATCCTTACAATGTGCACCTACACAAAGAATTGCATGGGAATGATTTCCAGAATCGTGTACAGTTCTGTCAGTGGGCACAGCAGCAAAGCCTTGCCAACCCGAACTTCTTCCCCAATGTTCTATTTACTAATGAATGTTCCTTCTCAATCAAAGGACAGGTAAATACAAGGAACATGCATTATTGGTCCAGTGACAACCCACAATGGCTCAGACAGGTGGAACATCAGCATCAATGGAGAGTCAATGTCTGGTGTGTGATGCTTGGCACTACAACTATTGGCCCTTATTTCATCAATGGTAGTCTAAATGGCACAGTGTATGCCAACTTCTTCAGATAAATTCTTCCTCTTCTGTTGAATGAAGTGCCACTAAGAATCAGAATGCTTATGTGGTATCAACACGGTGGATGTCCAGCAAGTAATGCCTTGTGTGCACATAGTGTTCTGAACCGAAGCTACCCTGCCAGATGAATTGGTCAAGGAGGAACAGTTACTTGGCCTGCTAGGTCTCCTGATTTAAATCCTCTGGACTTTTTTCTTTGGGGATGCATTAAAGATGTTGTCTATCACAATATTCCAACAACCCCAGAGGAAATGCGGGAACGTATCATGCTTGCTTGTAATTCCCTTCAGCAGGCGACACTGGAAGCAGTAAATAATTCTTTCTTTCAATGAGTGCACCCATGTATCAGTAACCAGGGTCACCACTTTGAGCACCTTTGAATTTTCTATCCAGATGCAAATTTTGTAATTTTCATCTGGACCAACAGTTATTTATGGTGGTCAAGATAAATGGGACACCCTACATAAGCTAGGAGGCAACAAGAGTGCTTTATGGTGAATACAGAGTGCAGATATTGAATCTCTGAAAAGAAATAAGAATCATCGTACAATGTATCAAATGTATCTAAAAACAAAGATGATGTGACCCACCAAACGAAAGTGCTGGCACATCGATAGACACACAAACAAACACAAACACACACACAAAACACCAGCTTTCGCAACCAACGGTTGCTTCGTCAGGAAAGAGGGAAGGAGAGGGAAAGACGAAAAGATTTGGGTTTTAAGGGAGAGGGTAAGGAGTCATTCCAATCCCGGGAGCAGAAATACTCACCTTAGGGGGAAAAAAGGATGGGTATACACTCGCACACACACACATATACATCCACACATATACAGACACTGCTTGTGTCTGTATATGTGTGGATGTATATGTGTGTGTGTGCGAGTGTATACCCGTCCTTTTTTCCCCCTAAGGTGAGTATTTCTGCTCCCGGGATTGGAATGACTCCTTACCCTCTCCCTTAAAACCCAAATCCTTTCGTCTTTCCCTCTCCTTCCCTCTTTCCTCACGAAGCAACCATTGGTTGTGAAAGTTGGTGTTTTGTGTGTGTGTTTGTGTTTGTTTGTGTGTCTATCGATGTGCCAGCACTTTTGTTTGGTGGGTCACATCATCTTTGTTTTTAGATATATTTTTCCCGTGTGGAATGTTTCCCTCTATTAATTCATATCATTAATGTATCAAATGTGAAATACAAAAATGTGAAAAACTGGAGGATGAAGCTACTGAAATTATAATGGTTTGTATCATAAGCTCTGCTATGAAAATACACAGAGGAGAAAATGTAGGCAATCTGAGCCCTGTATCTCAACAACAGAAACAGGATTTCAACTCTGAGATTTCAAATTGTTTCAACAAATATCAAGTGAAAAGTTAAGATTTGGTAACCTAGCGCAGCACACACATTTTAACAATTTTGTTGGTGAAATTACAGCAACATGAATATGACACAACACTGTCACCGAATAAAGCTGAAGAATTAATGTATTAAAACCAGTCTCTGTGAGAGGAAAAATCGTTACACTATAATGATAATTCATGAAATAAAAAAGTTAATTCAAGCATCCAAGTTATCATTACATACATGCAAACCTGGAAAGCTGGATTATATAGGAACGTGCTTTTGAGATTTCTGTGATTTAAAACACAATATTTGGAAGGAAGTCTTTATGTTGTTATAAGAATGTGAGAAACAGTGCACCCCCCCCCCCCCCTCCCCCTCCTGATCAAGTGCAATACAAATAAATTTCACTGTTAGTTAGCAAGAAATTCTTTCTAGACAAATGAATGATCATGATTCCAGTTCCAAATGGTATAGTGATTTTAAACGTATGAAAATTGTACAGTGCAAATTAGTCTTTACAGCAGGAAATATCCTCTCTCATTGGTTCACAAATAGATTTCCCATGCTATTTCTTCTCATGATACAAACGAACTCATTGCCACTGTGAACCAGTCCCCACTCCCATAGCAGTACCCCCCCTCCCCCCTTTTTCGCCCTCCTCAAAACACCAATGTCTTGGAAAACATAACCACGTTCTTTGCTAATCTGTGATTGCCTCATGTCATCTAAGATCAATGATATTTTACACAAAATCCTCCAGTCTTCCCGTAACACAGAACTTGGTCATCCACTGCACCTATGCAATATCCTAGTCTATCCATAAACCCTTACTGATTCCAGCCCTACACCCACAAGTCATTTATCTTTGATTGACTCAGGTGTGAAACCTGACCTATGTAATGATCTATTACCTCCTACTGCATTTCCAAGTGGCACTTCCTACTCAATCAAAGTTAGTGCCACATGTGGATATCGCCATGTCACATATCAGCTGTGTTGCAGTTACTGTGCAGCAATCTATGTGGCTATGACCACTAACCAGCAGTTTATCCACATGACTGGCCATTGCCAGACCTTGGCTAACTGCATATTCAGTCACTATATTGCAGAAGAGGCAAACAAAAACACTGGCACCTCCTTCAATATCTACACCATTTGGTCCTCCTGCCCAGCAAGAGCTCCTCTGCACTATACAAGGAACTGTTCTTCAAGCACATATTATATTTTTACAATTCTCCTGGCCTAAACTTTTACAAATTTCAATTGTCACGTCCCCCTTTCCACACTCTTTCTACTCCATTACTCTGTCACTTCCACATTGCAAGGCCTTTTCCCTTGTATCTCTTTCTATCATACTCAAGCTGCAAATCAGCAGTTTTGATATTGTTAATATAATTAATCCTAATTTTGCCACTGTCAATGACAGCCACTAGTACAACCATCTCCTGTCTCGCAGTATTTTCTATAGTCCTTTCCTCTTCCTTGTTACACACCCATCAGTCCGGGAAAAGAGTCACTGCCTTTTCTAATTTTGTTCGTTGAAAATGTATATTAAATCAGACATAATTATTTTGCTGCAAGTAATAGAGTTAAAACTATTTTCCAAAACAATCACAGAGAAAATTAGTGTGAATGATTATTAAGAAAATTGGAATGGAGAATTTACAGACAGACTGACCACTAGTTCTCTTCAATGATGATGATCCAGCTGAATGTAAATACTCTAATAGCTCATCTGAGCATGTTTAGCTGATTTTTTTTTTTTACATCTAGTTACAAAAGTGTTAGTGTATGACAGTAAAAAATGGACAAAAGAACTATAATCATATGATTTGGTTCAGCATAGTAACACTGTACGTCCAATAGAAGGATAGGAAATTTTGAATATCAGACCAAGATTTCTGGAATAAAGGACTGCTGTTCGATACTTTTTTTAAAAAATTAAATGCTGTGGAGTACTACTGACATTGGTCCAACCCTTTCATATCATGTCTGTCATATTAAATACATATGTGGGGAGATATTAAAGTTTAGGTACAGCGGTATGTTACACTTCTTCAAAAAATCCTAGCTCTATATAAGTAGAGTGATATGATATATTTACTCCTGAAATAACCAGGGTATGTTATTGCACACAGCTGTTGATAAAGGCTGAAAGTGAACAAAAACACAAAACCAAAAGACAAAAATAAAAACGTAAATTCAAAATATGCACAAAAATCAAAATGATTGATAAAAGCAAAAAAATTATGCATATTTACAACTACAAAAATCAAACATTAAGGAACAAATAATTAATTTGTTAGTCCCAACAATCAAGAGCACTATTAAATCTTTTCTGTGGTACTGGAGCTCTCTAATAGAATAAATTTATTTCTTGACTTATATGAGTCTGCAGATATCACTTTCAATTTAATTTTCTTCACGTGAAAGAGTATAACCAAATAATAATACTGTTAAATCATTAGTGTTATACCAGAGCACGAAGAGACAAATCTACAATACTGAAATCTTTGTGAAATATTTCATATGTATGTTCTAAAGCTGTGTATATTTTCTTGATTGGACTTTTACCATGCAAGAGAACATTTAATAATTATTTGTTCCTCTTATTGCAATAATGTGTATTGTGTGAGATCTTTTATATGAGATATGAGTGAAGAGCTATTGAGTCTTTTACAAATGGTCACATTACGTGTCTACAGAAATGTGCTCTTTATTACAGGCTTTTTGTCGCACCTTGGGGCTTGAGCATATCCATCATGCGGTGGCTTCTCAATGTCAAAGTCCTTTGGAAAGTAGGGGGACGTCTCAGGACGGAAGTCGATTCCCGGCTCCAAGTATGGGAAGAACTTCGGGGGTTCCGGTTCAAGACGTGCTCTGGGAAAAACAATCAGCAGTAAAAGTTTTCAAGTTTATTAGCTAATAAGTTTACATTCACCTGAACTTCAATTACATGTTGTAACACACCATACAGCTGCTTTGAGGCTATCTAACTTACAGTTTATGACTCTCCTTGGGATACAAATTTTCATCTACTTAAGAAACAATTTTATATATGTTGGCATATACAAATTACTTAAGGATTTTATAAACATGATAACTCAGTTTATAAAGCTATGTATAAGCCTTTCCTTCACATGTAACACACTTGACAGCCACAAATACAACACAGTGACAGACAAAAACCAATGACAGGTAACATATAACATCTTGAAGCAAGACTTTTGGGGGCAAAATACAGCAGTTGCCATGTGTGTTTGTGTACATAGAACATTACTTATCTGTATGAATAATTTTCAGCACATCTTATTTGCAGACGTCATCTGACCATTCAGTCAGTTTTGTAATGTAGTAGAGATGACATACAAGTGTAAACTGAGGTCAAATTTACATTTTCTACAAATGATTTTCACTTTTCTTAACACAGAAGAGTTTACATAAGTTTTAGTTTCTCCCAAAACTCTCTCAGAATGATAGATAAAGTACAATATTTATCAATGACTGTTACCCCACAGTATATCTTAAATTTTGTCTTTCAAGAGAGCTTCTATGGAATGCTAGTCTTCATACACTTTAATTTATTTCACATACGGTATTTCAAAATACCACTTGGTTACTAGATGAATTCAACGATAACTTTGCAGTTACAGTGTTTCTTTCTATAATTATTACATATTTAAAAAAACATAAGAACAACTAAAAAATAAATACAACAGCATGAATTGCTTTCTCAATAACTGATACAGGCAGCTTTTAACTACATACTAACTGACAAAGCAAAAATGGTAGTTTGCAGTATTAATCTAGTTTTATCCATCTGCATACAAATCATTTTTGTTGAAATGTACATTATGTATAATAACGTTAAATTTTTTACACAAATGAAAGACATCACATAGAGTATACAGCAACTAGATAAATAATAGTTAAAGAAAGAAGCAATGTTACTGAGAAAAGAGCTAAATGCAGTGTCACACAGTAGATCTTTGAGTATCTTGAAGCAGTTACAACTCAGGAATTAGCAGTATCTACAGATATAATAATATTCCATTAGGAATTTCCTGTGTTACAGCAGATATACATAACAGAAATAATGCAAGAATACAACTCACAACGATATACAGCAAGTATATGTCTTTTGTGCTTCTACCATTGCTAACAATATATTGTTAAATTCTACTCCAAGCACTCTACAGCACAAAAATTTTAAAAAAGATTACAACAGCAAAAAGTGCATGCTCCTTTGTAATTCTCAAATGTTCTATGTTTTGTGATTATTGTTGCTAATAATTACATCTACAGCAGAAAATTACTGTACTTTACTTATATGTTTGCAATTTCATTTAGAAATTTTACACTGTGACATTTATATTTTGTTTCACACTCTTACACAGAAGTCTAAAAGTTGCTTGAATGATAACAAATCTACTATGCATGAATCTCCTTTCATAATTAAATCAATTAATAAAGTGACACGACGAGGAAGAATATGCATGTAATGTATCCTATTAGTTATTCAGGATTGTGGTAGGCATGGAAACAGGCAAAGGAAATGAGAAAGTAAACATAAGCTATTGCCAAGGTTGTAGCAGCAGTGCTTTAAGTGTAACTTACCTCCTTTCATCATCACACTCAAAAATAATTTAATATGGATATTGTGATCAAAACTGATACTATTTTTTATACTGTAAGCACATCTTTCAAATTTTAAGCATGTGTAACTATAACTATTACTTCAAATGCTGCTGAACTTTGTCTTGATGTACACTACAATAAAAGAAACTTCAAGGTCATACATGAATGACAATAATGTCATTTAAGTGTCCTAAATTTTATGTTTTTATTTGTAATAACTAAATGTAAAACTTTAAAAATTCGCTTAGATGACCACTGAATTTTCTGTAGAGATTTTCAGCTTCTGTCACCTGCACAACTACTCATCATACCTGTAAGTTACAGCATATGGTGAAGGATCACTGATGCCATATCTGTTCTCCACCCGAATTCTGAATTTATAATCTTGGAATGGTTGCAAATTGTGAATGTCACAAGCACACCCAAGAATACCTAAAACAGATCGACAAACAAGTTTTAGTCTGCCACGTATGTTACCTGAGAATTAAAATTTTTGAAATTATGCAACTCTATATTTACTGAAATATTGAAAACAAATACAGAAATTGTGTTCCAACATCTAGTAATTCCAAGAAGTATGCATCTATTTAAGAGTCAACTGATGCGTAAGTAATAATATCAGCAAGTAATGACTCTGTCAGTCATGCATTTTAAACTATATTGTATTTACTTGATCATCAGATTCATTACTTCGGGACTTATAATATTTGTCTAACTGAAATATTAATACAATCTGCAGGCAGACGCTGTTGTAAACTGGGAACACAAACAAAACAACAGCTCAGATAACAGTATGTACCATGACTATTGAGAAACAAATTTTTGTATGTATCACACTTTACTTTGCTTCTGCTAAATCACTTCATTTTGATGACAAGGAATGTTACAGTAAAACATAACTGTTTCAAAATATCATGATTCAGTATTACTCTAGTGTTTAACACATAATGATACTGGTTTAGATTGCACTGTGGTTTTGCCTTTTCTTCCTTACTCTGGAAATTTTTACCTTCACAGATAAAACATTTATTCAGGAAGCTGATGATAACCAGAAACTGAATTCTAGTGATCATTCCAAAAATAAGACTTTAAGTGTATATTCTTTCAGGGGAAGTTAAGAGTCTTATATCCCTGTTAAAAATATTATGATAGCAGAACATTTGCAATTGTGACGATAAACAAAGATCACCCTGTAGCTCCCCTTTTAATTGGCACATGAATGACAAAATGACAGATATCAAAATAAGTGACCAAAAAATAGAAAAGCAACTGAAATTGCTCAACAGAGGAAAGGCCACTGGATCTGATGGGATACCAGTTCAATACTACATGCAAAACAACTGTCTCTTTTCTAGCAGCAGATTACTGTAGATCTCTGGAGGAGTGAAGCATTCCAAATGATTGGAAAAAAGCATTGGTTATTCCCATTTTCAGAAACAGTCATTAATCAGATGCATATACTATAGGCCTATACCTCTGACTTCGGTCTGTTGTAGAATTTTGGAACAAGTTTTATGCTAGCATATTATGACATGTTTGGAGGCCAAAAATCTTGTCTGAAAGCAACAAGTACTCGAAGCTTAGCTTGCTCTCTTTGTTCATGATAGCAGTAGATACAGGCACCCACGGAGATGTCGTGACCCTTGATTTCGAAAATGCATTCGATGCAGTTACGTATGGAGGATTTAGTCTTGGTGTAGGGAGAGGCAATTGAGGTCAACACAAACAAATGTCACATACTCATATTAGGAATACATAGACAGAAAAACCCTTTATCGTATGGTTGTATGATTGCAGAACGATCACTGGAGGCTGTTACTTCCATAAATTATCTCGGAGAATGTGTACAGAGCAATCTGGAGTCAAATGACCACATAATCAAGGGCAAGGCAAGTGTGAGGTTGGTGTCACTGGAACCAACCACAGGAAATGTAGTCCATCAAGAAAGGAAATAGGTTACAAAACGCTAATTCAACCAATACTTGAATATTGCTCATCACTCTGGGATCCATAGCAGAAGATCCAAAGAAGAGCAACACATTTCATTGCAGCTTCATTTAGTAAGCACAAAAGCTTCAAGGAGATGCACAGCATATTTGAGAGGCAGATGCTGCAAGAGAGGCATTCTGCATCATGGTGTAGTCTACTGTTAAAGTTCCGAGAGCATATGTTCCTAGAAGAGTCAACCAAATGTACTACTTCCTCCTCATGAAAAGACCCTGAAGATAAAATTAGAGAGATGCAAGCCCACACAGAGGCTTATGGGCAATTGTTCTTTCCCTGAACCATTTGTGAGATGAACAGGAAAATGGGGGAGTAACACTGGTATATGAAGTAGCCTCCCCCACACACCATAAGATGGCTTGTAGAGTATAGATGTACATGCAGGTGAAATTAGGAAAGGCTATGACTTCCACACAGCTGTCTTATGAACGCTGTACAGACACACCTAACACATTTTCAGCTGTAGGAAAATTGCTGGCTATTCTCTTTTTTGTCTGTTTACTGTTCAAAGTGATTTTTAAAAGGTGGTAACCAAATTAAATTGTGTACACACATTCTTCTCTATAGATCTGACCACTCTTGGGACATTTCAACTATCCAGAAGTGTTACACAGTTTTCACACATCAGTGAAGAGAATTAGAAACATATTTCACTCCCAAATCATTATGATGTAACACTGACAAAATTCAAGTTACAATTCCCCCTCCCCCCTTAAAAGATGTGTTCTTATAATTTTCTAAATTTTGTTTAATATGTATTAATTAAATTATGAATGTAGTAATGTTCAGTTCATTGTTCTTTATGCAGCCACATGGTTCAGAATAACTTCTTCTTATTTGTATCCTTACTGCTGTGCTGATAATAACAGTGTTTTTTTTCCTTCCCTTCAACTGAATTTTAAATGATAAAAAGAGGCCTCTTACAAATTTGTGCTTTCTGGAAATGCTAAAAATTCAGGTATCCCTTTGCTGGCAGTGATCTTTAATTTTTGCTGACGGTGTTTTTCATTCTTCAGATTCAAACTATTTAAATCAATTTATCATCTAATCCAGTAATTGCAATCAACTTGCTTCATTGTAAGTTTCTCCCTTGAAAGTATCTGTATTACATAAGTGGACAAATGCAATAAATCAAATTTATTTTTCTAATTTAGTTCCTTCAATGTGGTCAACAACTACAAAAACACAATCAGTTTTTTAACTTTTTATTTAGATGTGAATGTTTGTTTTCCTGATTGAGGAGCTTTTTTGAGCTTTTTTTCAAAACTCAATAAAAGCAATAAACACAGTTTTTAATAAAATGAGTTTTTCTATTTTCACGTAGATAGATATGTTTCAGCATCTGAATTTTTACGTGATTACTACATCTCATGACATTAGTAAAGCATTTTACGGAAATGTATTAAAATTTAATTTTTATAACAGTATATTAAGGTGTGATTACTTCAGACTTTTTCAGAAGTCGATAAATGCTTATATTTATTGCTGTTATCAGTTGCACTGGCTTCTTTAATTCTGTGTATTTTTTCCACAACTAGTTTTCTTATGTGCTGTAGTGTTTATTACATGTCTCCATTGTTGCAAAATGCATATTTTTGCTTGTATTATTATTCTACAGAATTTTTTAAATTTATCGTTTTTGACTTTATTGAGAATAAAAAATAAAATTACAGTGACATAATATAATGATGATGATTTATGGAGGAGGGCACTTAACATCAAGGTCATCAGCACCCCATAATATAACAATAGCAATGATAGTATTATGAAAAGGATAGTTGCTACTTAAGATATAGTGGAGATACTGAGTCGCAGATAGAGACAACAAAAGAACTGTCAAACGTAGCTTTCAACCAAACAGGTTTTCATCAGAATAGACAATGGATTTTCCATTATTTGAATAGCAATGAGCTGACTCTTTTAACACAATCATCGAGCTTGTATCGTTATCAATACCAGATGAAGAATGAAATGAATAACACAAAAAGTATTGCAAGTTACAATCACACTGTTATTATCAAGGTTTTCCACTTACATTTATACATTATTTTTCTAGGACATCTTTGTAAAACTCCTTTGCATCATCTGGAATTTCAAAATACTTTAGCAAGGCAGACACATATTTTTTCTTTTCTTTGATTGCCATATTTTGTTTTGGTAAAGGGCTAGCATAGTTTCTTTTGTCTCAGGATGTCAACTTGTACTCGATCTCCAGAGAATAAATCATTTACTAACACACTAATAATTTTCTTTGCTTTGTTGTGAGTGCTGGCTTTTCATTTTGAATGGTAGCTTGGATTTTAATACTTTCTGTGCACTATATTTTAGATTTTTAACAGTCCAGCCTATGTTTAGAACTTTGAGAGTACTATGCTCTTCTAAAATATGATAATATTCTTTATGAGACAAGATGCTTTCTTTTTCTCTGTAAGACATCACAATTCTACCACTTGGTCTGGAGGCTTATAGCTATGGCCATGAACAGCGAAGAAGTGATGAATATTATTGAATTTTGTGCTCTTTTACAAGAACACTGTAAGCATAGCCATCATACAATTGTTTTTATTTTGGCTGCTGCAATAATCTGACAAGAGCTGTACAGTATTGGTGCTGTCATTTGGTTGTTTTTTATGTAAGTCAGAAAGAAAGTCCTGCAAAGCTGTCTCCAACCAGGTGTAGAAAATGATGTTTTACTTTTTTTGCTCCTTAGCATAGATTACTATGCACGGACTGTATATCAATATTTGTCTAGCACAGAAAACCTTACTTATAGGCTTGGAATAAGCTGGTTCTGCTGCATGTCAAAGCAAATCTTAATGACAGTTGGATTACCTTCCTTCATTATATCAGTATGAGGTATCCCAGATGATAGAATTGTTTCTAAAATATGTGCTTGTATCTTGATAAGGAGCATTGTTTCAGTCCTAAAATTTTTCTGTCTTCACAGAATCTCTTGAACATTTTACTGACTATGAGATCTGAAAGCAAATAAGCTCTCATAGCTTTCCCCCTTCCATGGTGGCTTCCTCTCTGCATTTATATTTTTATATCATTCTTAATGACAAAAGTTACCTCCTTATGATCCTTTCCTGACCTCCTTATGATCCTTTCCTGTTGTGTTGCCTTCTCTCCTTTCCTTTGGCAAAGTTCCTTACTCATGGAGCCTGCTTGCTAAATAGAGTAACTTATTCTCTGCCATGCCAGATACTCCTTGGAAACTGGCAGCACAAACAGGCACTACTTCACTGTTCCTTTTTCTGATAGTATACTTCACTGTCACTGATTTCTTCCCTTTTGCATTCTGAGTATCTACTACTCTGCACTGGAGTGAAGAAATATTAGGAAATTAACAGAAGCTTATCTCGATCCATTTTATTTGATAATGTCTCGTGGTGATGAACATGGGAAATATCTTTGTAGCAGAGTTCAGCAGCTTTGGATTCTTTTACACATTTAGCTTCTGAAGCTGAAACCTCAAATCCTTGATTACATTTAATGACAGGTTCCCTTTAACACTTTTTTGCTTTGCATTTCAGGTCAATGTAATGTCTTCTTGAATCAGGATTTTCTCCCATTGGAACATTCCTTGACCTGTATGCCATTTTCAGAATCACAAGAATCATCAACCATTCTGCTTCTGCTTGCAGCACTTCTTTGTAGACGCAAATGAGAGCATCACAAGTAAATACTTGTCTAATAGTAAACTGCAAATATTCTGACAACAATGAAATCTGGTAGAAATACTATTTCTACCACTAAATATTATTACAACAATGATTAACACCACTTAAAGCAACCGGTATACTCCTTTATTGTTAACTGCTTGCTGCAGAAAGAGAGCTGAGACACTAGAGGGTAATTATATTTCATTTGTCAACTTTTGCTGTAACTGTAAGAATGCATGTATCATGCTTTGCTGCAACATTGTGACATGGAGTATTCATACACACAGCAGCAGTCGACTTTTGCTAAAACTTGTTTAAGGAATTGTTGCAAAATGTCACCATTATGCCAATACTATTTCTGACTCAATTTTGAAATATTCTTCGTATATTGAGTTTTGAAAAAAATGCTACTAAATTACTCTACTGATACTGTGTTAATTTCGCTCTGTAGATCTTTTGTCTGTGAACTTTAATTTCATCTATTTTTTAAATACTAGTTGCACAGACCTATAGATGAGTTCTGATATATTCTTGTCAGACTCTATACAAATAGATTTTGTTACACTGTTGACAATAGTTATCAGTAAAAACTGAGAAAAATATACTACACAGTACAGTAATGTGTTTTGAAAATAAGTCTTCCTACTAGAACTCCTTTCCTTCCCAAAGTTAAAAATCCTTTTATTCTGAAAACAGCCTTCTCAAATCATTGTCACTATTATCCTTGATAAATGACAATAAATTAAAAGAAATAGGTTCAGATCTTCCAAAATACTCAGTATAATGTATTCTGAAGAGTTTTGCTTTCATAGATGCTTGTTAGTAAGAGAATTTTCTCTTTGATCTGCTTTGTTTTTATTGTAAATGCTATCTGCTTATTTTTCTGAATTTATTGGAATTTGAAGACTAGTTCACTTGACTGAATAATGCCATTAATCTATAATATTAATAAAAGTATATGACATTAAATTTCACAAACCTGTTCTGGCAGTAAACCATTCTCCATCAGGTTGTTCACTCATTTCAACACGATATGTGACTGGCAATGTCGGACCTATGGGTATCGATGGTCGCCACGACAGTGTCAGTCTCCTGTCACTCATTCTACAAATAATGGGTTTATCTGGCAATGGAAGAGGTGCTGCAGAACTTCGATGTTTATCAAAGTCAGTGTACAAGTAGCCCAGTGGACGCTTTGGATGTGTATCCAGTGCTGAAACAATTGTACAGTTTATAACAAACAAAATAATTTAAATCTCACTATACATTTACAAATCTACAGTCTGTTACATAGAAAGGTTGTGCTCAGAAGCCTTCAGTAGAAATGACCCCAGATGGACTTGAGTAACTACTGCAGATGTCACACTTCATTACATTATCAGAGATCTGAGAGGCCACTAATAGTTGAGTCACTATCATCAGCTTTCCTAATAGCAGTCATTTGGAATTCTGCAAATGGGAATAATTCATTAAAAGGTATTCTAATTTCAGTGAGTCCTATTTCCATACTTACAGAATTTTCTTCCTTGGTGCACACCTTCATTATCATTTACCTTCTTTTCATTAATTCACTTCCAAATACTTTCCACTGTGCTATAGCTGTTTTCACCTTAGCGTTTCCCAAGTCTGACACCTTTCTACACCCTGTTATGTGCAGTTTTTATATTGGTTTCTAACAGTGAAATGGATAATAATAGCCATTCATAAGCTATTATGGCTCTTGATTATGGATAGGCATATTAACAAGGACTGGGATATAGTAACAAATCTTAAAAATATTTGTTCTTTTCCTAAAACCCACTAATTAGACACAAGAAAGTACACTGTTTTGTTCTTAAGATCAAACTGAGATGAGAACTTTTAGTGAGTGGAGGGAGTAAATAGAATAAGAAGTACAGGAAAGAGAGAAGGAGGAGCAAGGGCTAAGAGAAGGAGGGGACAGTCAGGGAAAGGGCTAAGAATACAGAATTAAAGGAAGCTCAGACTGGTGCAAATAGGGGCAGTAGAGTGAGGCACATAATAGTATAAGTGATAGGGTTGAGAGACAAGTGGAAGACCATAGTGGAGGAGATTGGAAGGGTGTAAAGAATGATAATATTCATTTCAGGTGCAGATGAAAGGAATGTGAAGCTCATAGAGGATGTGATTTGGCTAGAGGATGTGATTTGGCTGTTTTCTTGAAGAATGATATTGTATTGTAAGGGGAGTAGGGAGTAGGCTTTTGTGGTTAAGTAGTGTGTAGGTGGAGTATTAACAGTATGGTGTGGTTGATATACTTGCGAACAAAATTTTGGCATTAGATCCCATCTGTGAAAGTCTGTTAATTCAATTTTAATTTTTCATGCCTGGATTAATCATGAATTTGTAATTTAATGTCTAACTAGAGACTGGTCACATTTGTCATGCTGAAACACATTTTGATTTTTTTTACCTGTGTTAGTTATTTGTGAAAAAGGTCTGCACACAAAACTGCAGCTGTCGACACACTAAAAGTCACCTACATAAAATCACAAAAATGGCTGTTTTTCTTGCTTGATTATTGCAGTGAAGGGTGACCACCCATGGAAATCATGAATCACAAGCTATTGGTATGGTGAGCATTTCGTGCATGTTAGGGAAGTGCAGCGATCTTAGTGCAGCATTTGCTAAAGAGGAACATCATTGCAAAGTTTTGGTGAAGAAGGGAAGCTAACATTTATTTCTTTGGGATGCACGTTCTTTGAATTTCTGGTACATATTTAAAAAGGTATCATCCTGATGCTAATTTGAGTTGTGAAAGATATTCTGCACATTTACATCTATACTCCAGAAGCCACTTTATGCTGAACATTCAGTCTGCCCTCACATATGATGGCAAACCCTGTAAACGTTTTGCTGCTTGCTGTGGAGATATACAACAGATGCTAAATGAAGCTACAAACAGAAAATATGTGTAAAGACTATGTGATGTGTGAAATGGTAGTTAAGCTTCTGCACAAGCATGTAAATAATGCAGACATGTGGCTAGAAATTACTGAAACATTTGATATTGCATGTTGCAAATCCACAAACAATGAAGAAACTGAAGAAAGTTGTATCTGTGAAGACTCTTCAAGTGATACCACCAACGTTATAATTATCAATTATCTCCAAAAGCAACACCAGGAACTGAAATTACCCTATCAGCCAAAGAAAAAGCAGTGATGTATTGGCTCAATGAAAATGGTAAGAAATGCCTATGTGTTAATACTGCTCGAAATAAATATCACTTTCTCTGTTCTGAATGTGAATTGTATAGATGGAAAAAGGAAGTTGCTGGATGACACAAGAGATGACTGGATTTTGAGTTAAATGCATGTTTTATGAGCTATTTATCAAAGCCAGACAAAAATCATTTAGTGTCAGTGATATAACTTTATGTGATTGGCCATTAGATATTGCCATCACAATAGGTGCTGAAGAATTTACAACTTCTCAAAGTTTGATCGGTCACTTCAAAAGCTCACATAAAATTGTGGCACGAAAAATAACAAAATTTGTATTGAGAAACAGATAAGTAAATGAAGTGATTCAAACAGATTAGTAAATGAAGTGATTCGAACAGATCTGTAAATGAAGTGATTCAAACAAACATGATAGAACCTTTTACTATGAACATGAAGCATAAGATCACTAGTTTTAGTGAATCTTACATTTACAATGCATATCAGTCTAGTTTTCAAAAAGAAATGTGTGCTAAGAGAAGACTGTCATTCAAAGGGGAAAAACATGCAGAGGCAACTGCGCAGTCCATGACTGCACCCGCACACTCATATAAAAAAGAAGTGTGTGCCAAGAGAAAACTGTCATTCAAAGGGGAGAAACATATAGAGGTGACTGCGTAGTCCATGACTGCACCCGCACACTCATACACTAATGCCCATAATTAGTCTGGATGGTTCACTGCTGCTTGAACTGTATGTGTTTTCAAGGATCAATTGAATGTTTTGGACCACTTGTCAAAAGAACAATGTTCTAAACAGACAATCTTGTGGTAGATGCATCGAGGGCAGGAAAAATAGGAAATGAAACATTATGGTTTCATGCATCATGCTTTCTTCTGTTCTGTGGCAACAAGTCTCTTCTCCTTCTAGATTCATGGTCAGTTAACAAAAGTTCTGATCCATTGAAAGCTGTATTTTGAGCTCACCCTGACAAAGAAGTAGAGATGCTTCAGATTACACCTGGCATAATGACTGTAATTGAACTGTTAGACAGAGAATTTTTATGTCAGTGGAAAGCATTTTACAGAAAACTTAACAGAGAAAATTATTGTGTGCAGATCACTGCAGTTTCTGGTCTGCCACTGTGACAACATTCTCATGCTGCAATAAGACAGGAGATCTGGATAAAGAGACCAACAAAGGAATTGTACAAAAAGGCAGAGACAATTACAGACAATATCAGAAAAAGAAGGGCAAAATTCTATGGGCACATTCGTAGGATGAATGAAAATATGCTGACCAAGAAGATTTTTAACATAGTGGTGATGAATAAGGTGAAAACTAACTGGGTAAAGGAAACCATGGAAGACCTCAAAAATCTAAACATCTCCACAGAAGAAATATCAAACAGAGGAAAATACAGAGAAAAAATCAACAAACAGAAATTTGAAGAAACACCAAAAGAGAAGAAATCAGGAAAGAAGTGGACAGAAGAGAGGAAGAAGAAACACAGTGAATTTATGAGAGGTTTTTGGGAAGAGAAAAGAAAGAGACAGAAAAAAGTGCCATAAATTTGAAATGTACCAATTTATGTACCATATTGTCATTGTGAATATTGATTGTGTTTTAACGCTTTCCTTAATGGAGAATTAACGATGATAATAATAATAATATATTATCAGTTTTCCTGTACATGGTTTCAAAATTTGATTAAATATGTGTGACAATCCTTGAAATATACTTATATTAGGCCTCACCCTGTTTTACCTTAGGATGTCTAATAATGTCTGTAGTTTGTAGGACTGTCATACATTGTCATTACCTGTATGTTCTTGGTGCACAAAAATGTATGTTTATTGTTTCAATATTTTGCATTTTTGCAGTGGTTACAACAAATAAAATTAATTTTGACATGTTCTAAACCATGTATTTAATTGTGTCTATTCCATAGCAATTTGGTAAGAATTCTGTAGATAACGTATCAGTTGTATTTCTCAATGATTTTAATTACCCTACAATCGCTGTGACTGGGTGAATCAGTTCTCTCATTATTGTGCCAAGAGAGCAGCACATAGACAACATCACCTTGTCCCAAGATGGCACTGGAATATCATAGCAAAAAAGAGGCCAAGGCTGTGCAATAGGCAGTTACAAGCACTGAAACCGTGTGGCAAATGTCTTACTTCATAAAGTTTTTGTAATGACTTTCAGGTTATTCTCACAGCTAAAATATTGTGTAAGGACTTTTTTCAATATTAACTCACAGTGGTAGAAAAAGCAACACAGATTTCGACATGATAAGTGTGACCATTCCTTTGTAAGTGAAAATTATGTTGGACTACTTGATGTATATATTTGAATTTTTTGCTAGGAACCTCAAGTTATTTCTCAACATGTGCAGAAGTTATGTGCCCTAGCGTTACCTATATATTTATATCTTGATGTCTACAATTGCATAACAATTTTAACTCATATTGAAAGATGGGACAGAACATTCAAAAAAATGTAATTATCTGTTTTCTCTAATATTATAGATGGTCCAATAAAATACTAGCTAAACTTCACTGAAGACCAGCACTGCAAGATGTAAGGTTCACATTTCTGACAGACCAGCTTCTTACTAAACTTTTCTACTTTACATATACTCCAAGATTACATGTTTTACGTTACTGATTATGATCATTGATGATGTACATAAGCAAATTAATTCACTCTTTTCCATTTATACAGTTAATTCTGCAGGTATAGTTTCAAAGGCTCAAGATTTCAAATTAGTATAGCATATATCTGCACAGCATTTTAATGAGACTTAATGTTCAGCTCAATTTTGTTAACACCTTCATTGTGCTATTACATAATACAATGTGTCTTCTACAACAACATCCCACTAAAGGCTTCTTGTAGTATAAATATTCTTGGAGATGTTTAAAAAGATTACACTGACAATTTTAATAACAAATGGCTTTAAAAATTTAAACTGCCTATTTGGCAAATAGAAATATGTTGTCTAGCTTTTTGAACTGACTGTAAAGGTTCTAAAATAAACTTCTGATAGAGAGCTACAACAAAACTCTTTCTGTTCCTTATAGATTGTCTTCATAATGACAGAAAAATACCACTTACAATCAAATGCAAGTTCCGCTTCACAGCTTGCTTCACCATGGGGGTTGAAAATTTTAAGACGGTAGCGTCCTATGTCAACAGGATCAACAGAGTCTATAATAAGTCTCAGGAGTCCAGAACCTTCTCGCTCCATTCTAATGCGATCACTTGGAAATAGACGCTCATTGTTGCGATACCATTCAAAATCAGGTTCTGGAATGCCAGCAGCACATGCAGTAAACTTTGCTGTCATGCCTTTGTATACTTCAGTGTCACCTATTTTCTTCATGAAAGAAGGTGGTTCTGTTCTCTGTGTTTCTCCACTAGAATATAAAGTATTTTACAAAGTTAGTGATACACATATCATCATAGGTGAAGAAGTACCTGAAAATATCAACACAATCATCCTATACAAGATCACCTTAGGAGTGCAACTACTTAACTACCATAAAGGGAATTATCAGAAGAGGAGATGCTGAGCTGCATACAGGCACAACAAAGAGAATGTTAGCAAGTAAGCTTTCAGGCAAAAAGTCCTTCATTGGAAGTAGACATACACTCAGCAGCCAGAGACTGTGGTCTCGTGTGTGTGTGTGTGTGTGTGTGTGTGTGTGTGTGTGTGTGTGTGTGTGTGTGTGGGTGGGTGGGTGGGTGGGTGCACACGCGCGTGCGTGCGTGCATGTGTGTGTGCATTATTCCATCCAGGATTTTCCATTGTTTAATTATCAGAAGGGGAAACACAGGTGTAAAAATAGTGAGGGAAACACTAACATTGAAAACCGACAAAATTATTGAGACTGTCATGGCCACTTGTTGACACATTGCCTGCTGACTTCTGTCTCAGGTTCTTCTGTTGGAATCTGTATGACAATTTTTCTGATGTTTTGCCAATATGATTGGCATTGTTGAAGCTTCACCCTTTACTGTTGGTGGCAGACTGGACTCTAGCCCATGCCCAATTTCTGAGGGCTTCTCCCCAGTCATTTCCACTGACTCGGAATGGTCATTTACCACAGTATGAGAACCTAATCCATTCAGCTTGGGGCTTTCCTGCTTCCTATTGAAGCTGTTGTCATGTTTGAGGACTTATGTGGCTTCCTCAAATAAGCAATGGTGATAGCTCTTCTCCACAGCATGTCAGCGAATTTTATTTTGGCGATGTTATAATGCAATGCATGTTCCACTGTTCTGCCATGGGCAGTTTGCCTGCCCCAACCTGCAATGCCATTTATGTTCAATGATGCTGGTGTTGATGGATAATCCAGTCATTCCTAAATAGAATTTTCCACATGCACTAAGTATTCGGTATATTCCTGAATTGTAAGTGGATCCTTTTTGTCCTTTGCTGATGTCTGAAACTCTTTAATCTTCTTGGTTGGTCTGAAAATTGTCTTTACCGCAAGTATGTGCAGTCACAACATAAACGTGATTTACAAGTCAAATGGTACTGCAATGTGGGGCAGGTGGTGAAATCAGCCATGGAAGAGCACACAATGTTTGTGACTGACCACATAGAAAATTTGCCCACACAATATTTCTAGCTGTGGATAAGAGCTACTACATCGACTTATTCAAGGAAGTCATAAAAATCTACAAACATAACAACAGCTTCAATAAGAAAGAAGAAAGTCTCAATGTGAATGGATCTTGGATTCCCGTACTGCAGCAAAATACTGAAAAGGAAGTGAAATGTGAGCTGGATGTGTCTACAGCATGCAATTTTCCCCTTACATAGCTTCAACACATAAAATGGATTTTATTCACCTATTTAAGCCTTCATTTCCTAACCTTATGCAGCAGTTATCCATCAGTATTGTCAGCCTGTATATGTTCTTTCAGAGTTATATATGATATTGATCGTACCAATACCGTAGATGTAAAGCTTTAACATACGAGAATTTCAGCACTTCATACAGCATTTATCTGAGCATTCTGTTTATTACTGATGAAATTTTATTACTATGTATTGTTGTAATTACTACTGCACAATTCCCAGGTAAATTTAGAGTCACATGTAGGTTCATTTCTTTTATCAAGTATGATGATAATCATTACAAAAATTGTAAAGATTACTAAAGCTGATGCACTGTCAAATGTGACCTCCTATCATTATTAATGCAACACATATTACAATACACTACATCAAAATGATGTGGACAAACTCTTCTCTGCATTTCATTCCTAATTACTTAGCAGTAGCTTGCATACTGGTTAACTGAACTACTGAAACAAAATAAGTGTTGTCAACACTTATTTTGTTTCATTCGTTCAGTTATCTTTAATTCACCATGGGATGACACTGTTTCCATGACATTTTAGTAGCAATGCAGAAACAAGTGTTGAAAATCACAAATGCAGATCTCCATAAGTATAACATTGTTAACAACATTCACATAGGAGAGTTTTAAAACAAAGGTTTTTGAGTAAGTACTAGTCCAAAAATTCAGCTCATAAGTCTGTCGTCTTGTATACATTCTCTACAGCTCAATGACTTGTTTATTCAGTGAGCAGTGGTTTATTTTCATGTAAATGTTTATTTTTCATCCAGTTTTCCACTGTTTTTATATATATAGTGTTTCCTTATAATTACAGAGTAGATTATTGCATGTGGAGATATATGCAATGTGTCAAGCAAATGAAAGTCCAGGATAGAATAAATAACAACAATGTGAAGAGGCTAGATTGCTATGCTAGAATAAATAACAATAATATCATGAAGAGGATAGACTGCTATGCTCCACACAGGGAGGCGCTAAGTCACATACAGGCACACATGGCCACTGTCTCCGTCTCAGACCACACCAGCCAGAGACAGTCGCCATTTTTGTGTGAGTTGTGCTTATGTGAATGTGTGTTTATGTTTTCTATTTCTGGAGAAGGTTTTTTTGTCTAAAAGCTTAAATGTTTAGCAGTCTTTTCATTGTGCCCGTCTGTGAATTAACGCATCCTCTAAGTAGTCAGTAGCAATCTAACCTTTTCATAAAACTGTTGGGTGCAATATTTTAAAATCTATACTTTTAAGGGCATATCATTTCTTATCAATGCACAAATTGCATATTTTACCAAATTTGTCTCATTTTCATAGAGAACATGGAAACAGGCATTGTGTATGAAAGGAAACTAGCTACAAAATGCCCTTGATGTGGACGCAAGAGTGAGCTACTGCCATATTTAGTTATATGAAAAGAACCTGTTCAAAACTGGAAAAAGTTTTGGCAAATGGAAGGAAGTCATTTATTCCACAGAATTTGGACACATATTTAGAAGTATATAGACACAGGCACAAATAATGACAGTCAGCAACAAAAACTGTTGATGTTAGAAATTTCTAACTGTCTAGCTCTGTAAGGAGTTCCTATTTTGCCTTGGTTTGTTCCTTTTAGGTGCATATTTCTGTAACTTCTAGTTCATAAATGCATGCACACTTTGATTGTTTTTAGTGCATATCAATCTGGCACATACTGATAGGCTACAATTTAAACCCTTCCAGAGAACAATGTTACATTAACAAACAAATAACAAATAAAATAGTCATGTGCATTGTTATCTTAGGAATCCACAAATAAATTTTTTCAGCTGAAAATTCAATTTAAAAAAACTATTAAAACTACAAGCAGACAGAATGATTCACCACTATTGATCTCCAGGAGATAATATTTCTGAAGTTAAATTCCCTTGTTTCCTGTCACTCACAGTAAATAGATCTCTCTCAACCCTTTTACAATTTTCCCCAATCAGCCCCTTGTTCCTAGATAAAAAAAGGCAAATATAAGCTCTGAAATTTAGAATTACTATCTTCCAGCTCTGAAAGCTAGGGCAAGTCTTTTCTATTTTAAATGTTCCTATTATTTGTAGTGGGGATTTCACTTTGTGAAAGTAAGTATAGGGTTACCACTCTGCCACCTCTTAATGTTAATAGAATCTTCTAGCAGGTAATTCATAAATTATAAGTGTTGTTAAATGCTTACATCTTCTCGACTACATCCAAATTTGCTTCACATGAGTCTTCACCATCTCTGTTTATTGCCTTGCATTTGTATCGGCCAGAGTCAGTAGGCTGACAATCTTTCACAAACAGACAACACGTTTCACCATCCCTTTTAATTTTATATTTATCTGATTCTTGGATTGGTTTATCATTAAAATACCATGTAATATCTGGTTTAGGAATACCTGTAACCCGTGCAGGAAATCTCGCATCAAACGTTGGTCTCTGCAATGTAAAAGTAAAACAATTTTAATTGTCAAAGGAATAACATGCAAAAAAATTATCAAGGTAATAAGCTCACGAATGGTAATTATGAACAGCCTCCCAGAGCATCACTTATGATGAAATCACAGAAATGCAATGCAGAAATGATCTATTTCTTAAAATAGGACTTGTAAATTAAGAATCTAAATAATGAAATTTATCTGGGAGTGGAAACTGATAACAACAGTATAGTTAGTTCACTTTCTTTAAAGAAATATTCATGGTATACTGTGTATGCAAGCCACATGAATGTGAAATTTTCATTGAGCTAAATGTTGTTTGTTTCAATATTGGTTGTGTGTTTGTTGCTGTGGTTTTCAGTCCAAAGACTGGTTTGATGCAACTCTCCACGCTACTCTATCCTATGCTAAGCTCTTTATCTCTGAATAACTACTGAAACCCACATCCATTTTCCCACTTACTATATTCATCTCCTGGTCTCCCTCTACAATTTTTACTCCCTACACTTCCCTCCAACAATAAACTGATGATTCCTTTATTTCTCAGAATGTGTTGTATCAACTGATCCCCTTTTCAATCAAGTAATGCCACAAAATTTATTTCTTCCCCAACTCCAGTCAGTGCTCTCTCATAAGTTACACATTCTATCCATCTAATCTTCAGCCCCCTTGTTGCACCCCATTTCAAAGGCTTCCCGTTGCTTCTTATCTGAACTGATTATTGTGCACATTTCACTTCCACACAATTCTTCATTCCAGACAAATACCTCCAGAAAAGACTTCTTAACACTCAAATTTATGTTCAGTGTTAACAAATTCCTTCTCTTCACAAACACTTTTCTTGCCAGTACCAGTCTACAATTTATATCCTCTCTACTTTGGCCACCATCAGTGTTATTTTACCGCCCAAATAACAAAACTCATCACTTAGTTTTAGTGCCTCATTTCCTAATCTAATACCCTCAGCACAGTCATTTGACAAAAGTCCATTACACTTATTTTGCTTTTGTTGATGTTCATCATATCCTCCTCTTAAACTGCCCTTCCAAGTTCTTTGCTGTCTCTAACAGAATTACAAAGTCATCATCAAACCTATAAATTTTTTATTTCTAAAAGTGGATGATGACGCATGGTCTGCACTGTGTCATAAACTGGTTCTGTAATACATACTTCTGTTCAGCCTGTCTGGTCTCTCTGTACCTGGCTTGTGGTAACTGGCCCATCACATCACCCTACTAATATGATGCCCTCCACCTCTTACCCATGCTCAATTGCATGTAGAAACAAGTGTGTAAAGCCCATGTATGATGCACAATTAGATTAAAAAGAAATAGTGAACAAGGAAAAAGGAATGTTTCCCAAAAACTTGTTTGATCACCAGTGAACTAGTTCTCAAAGATAAACATGTTTGCCCATCTCTAATTCCCTTTCAAATGCTTCATTGCTGTATTTTTACATTTTTTTCATTAATTAAATTCAGTATCCAGAGTTATTCTTTTAGTATTGAATGGACATCTTCATATTTATGAATTTTCACTTTGTGCACAGTTGTCATGAATATTGTTCACTCTTTCATACCAAGATGTTGGTTTATGACCAGAACTGCTAGTAATAACAAATGAATACATTAAAACTCCGTGTAATGCATTTCTTAAAATACATTACTGCCGTTGGCAATTGCCTGAAGAATATGTTTCAAAATTTAATAGTCACTTTTGCCACATCCATTATAGAGCTCATATCTAGTAACATTTGATTTAATCTCTTGTGGCCATTTTGGAGTAAACACTTCTGAAATAGTAAGATGTTTAAGTTCATAATACACTAGTGGCGGAAGAAGCAGAACTTTCATCGTGCCACAGCCTAGTAGATAATAGAATGTGATTACTTGATGTCATGCATTCAAAAACAAAGTTCCCACCACATGTTATGTAAATTTTGCTTACACTTCTTGTAAGTTAAAAAATATAAAAATGGCACAATACTTTTTAACCCATGCTAAAACAGTGGCATCATTGTAAGGTCTTTCTTCTAAGAAAACAGTGTTACTTTAAAATCTCCTCTTTTCTTGGTAGATGATATGACCTGTTGTCTTCTAATACCATATAACAAAACCTGTCTCTTTACATTTCAAGCAGGATTTTGCAGTCTGGTTACCTTCTTGTGGCGTACACTCAAAATAAAGCAGCATCTGTTGCCATTGTGATATGAAATAATGGGACAAAAGAACTAAACAAAATTTCTATGCAAGTTAATGAGTCAAATTTCACTATTTCTCCATCCTAGAAATGTCATCACTTACATTTCAGTGCAAACTGGTCAGTGGGCTGCAACATAACCAATGCAACTTTCTGAGATACACTCAAAGCTGCTTTGTTTCAAGTGCCAGAAGTAAATTAAAAGTTCTTAAAATATAGGTAAAACTGTGTAGTAGACTTTGAAACAATTAGACAGTGGCATTTTGTTGAACTGCACGAAATATAACTGGTTATTAATAGTAATTACAACAATAAAAAAATATGTCTCGTAATTACCTGTTGGAGATCTGTGAATCGCTGAGTGAAATTTGGCTTTTTATAGATCTTTCTAATTGTTGCAGTGCCTGTAGTTTCATCTTCACCCAAAGGATTTACTAGTTTGCATGTATATTTACCACTATCATCAAGGGATGCTGGATTTATTTCCAAACCAACCTATGCAGATCAAAGAAGCACTAAATATGTGTATGTATTAATCATCATCTATATTATAAAGGCTGATCAAAAAGTTTCCATTTGAGGGCATTGCTGCAGCATATATACAATGTGCTGCAATTCCAATACAGGTATATAAGCAATGACACTTAGCCACGGGATAAGTGTGGTGTTCGTGTCTTCCTGATGAGCATGCACTTAATGCGGAAATGTGAACTATGGCGACGTTATAACCAAATTGGGTGAAACAGGACCAACAGGCTGTTCTCTTTACTTGGCTGAAGAAAGACAAATAGTTGAAGACATCCATCAGAGAATGAAGAATGGGTATGGGGCAGCATGTCTGTCAAAAACACCACCATTGTGGAATGGTGCAACAGGGGAGTTGCTGCTTCATAATAATGCAAGTCTCCATATCAAAAATGTAATGCAGAAGTCACACAAACCAAAGAAAGGCACACTTGAGTGCCTGGTCTAAGGTCCTGATCTCTCCCTGGATGATTACTGTGCATTCCATTCCTTAAAAGAAGCCTTGAAGTGTCAATCATTCCTGTCAGATGAGAATGTGCAGCAGACAGTTACAGACTTCTTCACACAACAGGACATAGTGTTTTACCAAACAGGTGTCTTCAAACTAGTTCATCAATGGGATGATTATCTCAACGCTCAATCCAGTTTTGCCTAATTGGTATACTGATTCTGGACTGTATGGCCTTCAAATGAAAACTTCTTGAATGCACCTTATAAATGTACCACATACACAGTACATGACCATTTATATTCTTGTTAAGGTGCTAGTCCTTTACATGCTGGTCACTCAAATGGCCTTTTGTTAATTTTTATAAAGATAGCATATCAATATAAGATCTCTGCACTTAGAAAACATGAATATTATTAAATAATTATTTCGTATAACATAATGCTTCTGGTCGCTTACCTTTCTTCTAATGACAGCTACAACTTTAAGAGCAGCAACATATAATTTCTGAAGATTTATACAGATACTTTACATTAATTTGAAACTTAGAGCCCTATAATATCAAAAGTTTAATAGTGGTTTTAATGACAGGAGTTAATACTTGATACTAAAAATCAGTGGCAGCCAATAATTATCCCATTAGTATTATACAGTCCTACCTTTATTACAAAGTGTTCAGCATTCTATGTCACCATTAGTCATCTCT
This sequence comes from Schistocerca americana, assembly GCF_021461395.2. Lineage (NCBI taxonomy): Eukaryota > Metazoa > Arthropoda > Insecta > Orthoptera > Acrididae > Schistocerca > Schistocerca americana. The sequence continues at coordinate 699,276,021 of NC_060120.1, read as the reverse complement.
CAATGCCTCAAAAGCAATTTATTCTGGATGCATCGCTCCTGCAGTCTTCTGATAACATTTACAACAAAATTTCACCTTTGCTTGGAGTTCCTGAAACCTGATTTCATACACTCCTGGAAATGGAAAAAAGAACACATTGACACCGGTGTGTCAGACCCACCATACTTGCTCTGGACACTGCGAGAGGGCTGTACAAGCAATGATAACACGCACGGCACAGCGGACACACCAGGAACCGCGGTGTTGGCTGTCGAATGGCGCTAGCTGCGCAGCATTTGTGCACCGCCGCCGTCAGTGTCAGCCAGTTGGCCGTGGCATACGGAGCTCCATCACAGTCTTTAACACTGGTAGCATGCCGCGACAGCGTGGATGTTGTCGCCAGTGGTCGGCGGAAGGTGCACGTGCCCGTCGACCTGGGACCGGACCGCAGCGACGCACGGATGCACGCCAAGACCGTAGGATCCTACGCAGTGCCGTAGGGGACCGCACCGCCACTTCCCAACAAATTAGGGACACTCTTGCTCCTGGGGTATCGGCGAGGACCATTCGCAACCATCTCCATGAAGCTGGGCTACGGTCCCGCACACCGTTAGGCCGTCTTCCGCTCACGCCCCAACATCGTGCAGCTCGCCTCCAGTGGTGTCCGACAGGCGTGAATGGAGGGACGAATGGAGACGTGTCGTCTTCAGCGATGAGAGTCGCTTCTGCCTTGGTGCCAATGATGGTCGTATGCGTGTTTGGCGCCGTGCAGGTGAGCGCCACAATCAGGACTGCATACGACCGAGGCAAACAGGGCCAACACCCGGCATCATGGTGTGGGGAGCGATCTCCTACACTGGCCGTACACCACTGGTGATCGTCGAGGGGACACTGAATAGTGCACGGTACATCCAAACCGTCATCGAACCCATCGTTCTACCATTCCTAGACCGGCAAAGGAACTTGCTGTTCCAACAGGACAATGCACGTCCGCATGTATCCCGTGCCACCCAACGTGCTCTAGAAGGTGTAAGTCAACTACCCTGGCCAGCAAGATCTCCGGATCTGTCCCCCATTGAGCATCTTTGGGACTGGATGAAGCGTCGTCTCACGCGGTCTGCACGTCCAGCACGAATGCTGGTCCAACTGAGGCGCCAGGTGGAAATGGCATGGCAAGCCGTTCCACAGGACTACATCCAGCATCTCTACGATCATCTCCATGGGAGAATAGCAGCCTGCATTGCTGCGAAAGGTGGATATACACTGTACTAGTGCCGACATTGTGCATGCTCTGTTGCCTGTGTCTATGTGCCTGTGGTTCTGTCAGTGTGATCATGTGATGTATCTGACCCCAGGAATGTGTCAATAAAGTTTCCCCTTCCTGGGACAATGAATTCACGGTGTTCTTATTTCAATTTCCAGGAGTGTATTTTGTCAGATTCATTTCATTTTATCTTATGTTGTAGCATCAGGTTTCAAATGCACCTGACTTGACTTTTTTTGGATTCAGTTTTCTCCGTATTTCATTTCATATATCGTTCTTCCAGTTGCAGGGATTCACAACCTTGCTAACACTGTCTCCATCCCATCCTGCCATCACAAACCCAGAATATTGTCTATCCTATGAAGCGTCACTGCAGTCTACGGTGCCAGTGAACTTAAATTGAAAGTGATTTGTATTATCAGTAACAGTACAATATTTTTGTTACTAGCTAGTTTTATAATGGAAAAAATAAAAGGTATTTACATGACATGGGCTATAAATCGAAGGTAACAGCATATGCAGAAGAACATGGCAACAGAACAACTGAGTGGTATTTCGGACCTCCACCAACAGAAAAAGCCATTGGCAATTGGTGGGCTAGTAAAGAAGAACTGAAAGAAATGAAGATGACTAAATATGAAAATAGAGGACTGAATGCAAAATGGCCAAAACTAGAAGAAGATGTATTGAAATGGATTCAAGGACACTGTCAAAATAGCTTTGAAATTAATACAAAAATGATTCAAATACATGCTCGTAAGCTAGTGCTACAGTGGAATTTCACAGACTAAGGGTGGAGTTGGTTGGTGCTACAGGTTTATGAAGCGTCACTGATTTAGTATGCCAACCAAAACCAAAACATCTCAGAAAATGCCACAAGAGTATGAAGAGAAAATATTATCTTTCCAGCACTTTATTATTCAATATAGAAAGAAAACCAGTTTGGAACTAAGCCAAGTATAGAATATGGACAAAAGTCCTCTGACATTTGATGTGCCGAGTAATAGAGCTATTGCCATGAAAGGTGCTAAAACTGTAACTATAAAAAAAAGTGGACATGAGAAAATGCACTACACTGCTGTCCTTTCATGTTGGGCCAGTTATCATTTTCAAGCACAAAACAATGCCAAATCCTTCAGGAATACTGCCAGGTGATGTTGTTCATGTACATGATAAGGGTTGGATGGATGAGGCTGGAATGAAATTATGGATTAACAGAGTGCGGGGGGGAAGTAAAGGTGCTTTATTGAAGAAGAGTTCTCTTCTTGTGCTAGCTCAGTTTAATAGTTATATCAAAAATTCTGTGAAAGAGAAACTGAGACAGGGAAACATAGAGCTTGCTGTTAAAACTGAGACAGGGAAACATAAAGCTTGCTGTTATTCTGGGATGACTTACTTCACACTTGCAAACTCTTGATCTCATGATAAATAAACCATTTAAAGTGCCTATGAGAGAGGAATGGAACAAATGGATGACAGATGAAACCCGACATGAATTCACACTGAAGGGAGCTTTAAAACGATCTACCATCAAACAAGTGTGTCAGTGGATAACACAGTCGTAATCTAGAGTGAGAAAAGAGATTATTGTCAAATCTTTCAGGAAGTGAGGCATAAGTAATGCTCTCAATGACCATTTTATATATGAAGAGGAAAACAATGATGACAAAGAAGAAGAAGAAAGTTCAGGGATTTCAAAGGTCAGTTCAGTTTTATATAAAAAAAATAAAATAAAAATAAAAAATAAAATTGCAAGGATTTACAATCTAATATTAAAAATGGTAAAAATGTTATTTAAAAAATGCTTAAAAATTAAGTTGCATCTTCAGAGTTGCTACTAGTTTCCCCAAATGAAATTTCTTGATATTTTCCTGATTTCCAGACAAGTTTTAGCACTTTTCCCTGACACATATGAGGTCTCAAGGGTGAATAAAGACTTTTGTCGACAAAAAATTAGAGGGACTTTTGTATAAATGAAAGATGTAGAAAACTAAAATGGAGTGAAGAGAGGGATAACTACTGTGAAGAAATGCTGAGCTCAAAGAAATCAATGTAAATTAAGCCCAGATGGGTGCCGAGAAGCAAGGACATGTTGTAGCACGAGTTCTGAGAAATTGGTGTCTGGTTGAAGAATCCTGATGGCATGTGTGGTGCAACAGGCACCAAGGTCATAGCTGTCATGCTGTAGCACATCCTCTGCAACAGGATGCTGTGTTGCCAGTTGCCCTCTGCCTACATCCATTCATCCCAACTGATAATTTGGTGGTAATCATGCCAATGGCCATCAAATTTTCCCTTCAGTAGTAAATCATAAGATTGTTTTCCTTCATCTTCCACATTAGAAAGCTGCTGTCACTATACTGCAACAGGGCATAAAATTTTCATGAAGATATTAGCAATAGTGCTACATTACTCCTGCCCACACCTGTTTCTCTAATCAGCCAATCTGAAGGATATTTTCCCGAAGAACTCAAAGTGGCTAGGGTAATTCCAATATATAAAAAGAGAGATATGGACTCACCTTGCAGTTACAGACCAATCTCCATAGTCCCAGCTTTTTCTAAAATACTGGAATGTGTAATTTACCAACAGCTATCTGTCTATTTTGAAAAATTAGGAATAATTAGTGAATCTCAGTATGGTTTTAGGAAAAAGTTGTCTACTGTGGATGCTATAGACTTTGTAGTCAAATACTTACATCAAGTGTTTGAGGATAAGGGCTATGCTCAACTCACATTTTGTGATCTAAGCAAAGCTTTTGACTGTGTAAAGCATAAGCCACTCCTAGAAAAACTGGAATTCTATGGCATTAGACATAACAGCCTTAAATTAATAAAATCATATCTTCAGAATCGTAAGCAAGTTGTTTGTGTAGGGTTAGAAATGTCGAGTATAGAGCAAGTCAAGGTAGGTGTTCCGCAGGGATCTGTGCTGGGCCCGTTTTTGTTCCTGATAATGATAAATGATCTGCCGTCATTTATCAAGTCCACCACTGTGTTGTATGCAGATGATACAACATTTCTTCATGCTAGTGAGGATTTCAATAGCCTTAAAACTTGTGCAGCAAAGACAATTGACCAAGCATCCTATTGGTTCAAGGCAAATGGATTCCTGCTGAATGAAAACAAAACACAGCAGATGGTCTGTAACTTTAGAGAAAAGCTTCTGTCAGACGATCCAAGTTATGTCAAATTTTTGGGGGTATACATTGATGATAAATTATCTTGGGGTCAACATGTACAATATATTAGTGGTAAATTGTCTAGAGTTATTTACCTGTTAAGGCGACTTATGGATTGTGTTCCTGAAAAATATGTTAGAACATCCTATTTTTCATTCTTTCAGAGTATAATAACATATGGAATTATTTTGTGGGGGAACTCTAGCTGTGTACATGACATATTAATACTGCAAAAAAAAGCTATTAGGATAATTACTGGTTCTGCATATAAGGCACACTGTAAACCATTGTTCTGTGAACAGAAAATCATGACTGTTATAAACTTGTACATATACTATGTTCTAATTTATACGAAGAAGAAATTACCAGAAACAAAAACCAGAGAAAATGTACACAGCCACAATACAAGAAGGAATAGGTGCTTCTATATTCCTTACCACAGGTTGTCAAAGTCACTCAACAGCTACGAAATCATGGGGTACAAATTATTTAATAAACTTCCTCAATCTGTTCAAGAATTACCTGAACAATTATTCAAACAAACAATTCATGACTGGCTAGTCCTCCACCCATTCTATGACATAAGAGAATTTATCAACTGTAATATAATACTATAATGTTAACAAGAAACCTGTTGTTTCTTTCAAACTATTAATTGTATTTTAGTATGTATATGACGTTGTCTATTGCTGTATTGGCCGAATGACAATAAAATTATTATTATTATTATTATTATTATTAATTGCACATTTCTTCATTAGCATATTAGAATATGCATAATTAATGATTAACACAAAATGTATTGTTTATTGTTCAAATTGTTCCTTCTCATAAGATCAATTCAAGCCACACTTTGACTCAGTAAAATCCTGTATGCCCCAACATACAATGAATCTGAAACTTCCTGGTACATTTAAACTGTGAGCTGGACTGGGATTTAAATCTTTTATCTTTCACATGTAAAAGCTCTACCAACTTAGCTATCCAAGTGCGATTCAATACCCAAACTCACAGCTTCACTTCCATCAGTACCTCATTTCCTACCTCCCAAAATTCACAGAACTTCTCCTGCATGTCTTACAGGTCTAGCCCTCTTGCAAGAAAGGGTATTGTGGAGACATGGCTGATCCACAGCCTGGAGTATAGTTTACAGAGTGAATTCTCATTCTGAAGTGGAGTATGTTCCAATTTGAAACTTACCAGCAGATTAAAATAGTGTGCTGGACCAGTAATCGAACCTGGGATCCTTGCTTTTCATGGGCAAATGCTCTGTGGATTGAATTACCCAAGCATGACTCATGACTGATCCTCAGAGCTTCACTTCTGCCAGTACCTCAATTCCTTGCTAGGTATTCTGGATACCTTCTGTTAAGTTTGGAAGGTATGAAATGAGGTACTGTCAAAGGAGAAGCTGTTAGGGTGAGTTGTGAGTCATGCTGGGGCAGCTCAGTCGGTAGAGTATTTTCCGTGAAAGGCTAAGGTCCTACATTCAAGTCCATGTCCAGCACACAGTTTTAATCTGCCAGAAAGATTCAAATCAGCACACACTTTGCTGCAGTATGAAAATTCATTCTGGGCATAATGAATTTCTTCACAGTGAAACTTCAGGTAATATTATAAACACGGCACAAATGATTAAACATACCATAATCTCAAGATGGGTGCAATTTCATCCCTATTATATTTCCTTCTCATCCCATCTGGTAAGTCTCCCCTGACTAGGGGGTCTGGATGACTTTTTCAAACTCTACCCCTTTTCCTTAACCTATCCAGTCATTTTCCTTCATCCCTCTCCCTTCCCCTTCAACTCTTCTGCTGGGAGAAGGAGCCACTGGCTCTGAAAGCTTTATGTGTGTCCTCCTGCTGCAACTTGGTGAGTAGATTTTTTATCTATCTGCTTATATCCTATATTATTGAAACACATACATCACAGAATCTGCATCTCAGAGCACTGTTGACCAAATGGGTGTGTTAGTTTAACTAGCTTTTTGGTACGTAACTATTAATACCGAATATGGAGCCAAACTAAAAAAAAAATAAGCCTAGAAAATACTAAATACAGTAAATAATATGATGTGTGAAAATACAGATCCTCACAAAGCAATGGTCCTATATGTTACAGGTCTAATGAATCACATCTTAACTGGATAAAAAAAAAATAATAAAAAATAAAAAAAAAAAAAAAATAAATCTTGTTTCTGCATCTTACAGCAATCTTTTCACATTAACACAATGATCATAACTGAGAAACATGAAAATGCATGTTGTTTTCATGAACTGAGTTTAATGTACACCATTTTATAATAATACGCAGTTTTTCCAAGTGTGGGATGATATAGTTGGATCAAAAGTTCTAATTACCTTTCTTCCATCACATGTTAACAGAATGCGATCGGATGGTGAAAGAGACGTTCCATCTTTGCTCCACGCCACATCTGGTATTGGATTTCCAATAAATGGAGCAGTCAAAGTGAGACTGTCACCTTCCTCCACTGTAACATCTCTCAGACCGTGTAGGAATGCTGGTTTTTCTTCAGGTGCATCTCTTGCTCTTGCTACAAATAATAAAGCCCAAAATTGGTTAATTCTGTGCATGACATGTCTTCCAAAATGGAAAACAGGATAAATATATATACAATTGAATGTTACATCATATTTGACTTTATCTATAGGTTTTTGGGGAACTGAATCTTCATATTGTTTTGTAATGAAGGTTCATACATTATACTCACATCTATTTTCTATTTTAAAGCGCTGACAAAAGGATGTGGATGTGCACATATACTGATGGAACATATGGCATTAATATTTCTGAGAGGTACCTCATACCTTGTAAGCTGCACATAAATACTTAATTTCTGCACTAGTTTTGATAAAGATATCTGAACATGTTTGTAACTGCTTAGCTTCCTGAGTGTGGCATTTTTGCACACTCTGTCAAATGACTGACCTATTATAGTGTCATATTTTGTGAAACACAGTAAATAATTGCATTACAATATCAATAAACTGGATTACATACAAAATTGAAATTAATAATATCAATAAAGAAAACTGTATCCCTACTGACTGTGATACATCCAATGAATAATTTATAAATATTGCCAGGACTACCACTCCACTCAATAATTCTGCATTAGATGCTCAAGCGCTGTTAACTTATGCAAAACAAACAACTGAGAAATTTACATAGACCCCAATCACTTTAAATGACATTCATAAATCGATGCATAAACTAAGCAATTCAAAAACAGAAGATTATTTTGGACTCAGTAATTTCATCGTAAAGCGTATAGCAAAGGAAAACAAAATGCCACTTCCTTCAGTGTCTAACAGCGTACTAGATGAAGGAATTTTCCCAGAATGTCTTAAGCTCACAGTTGTATTATCTGTAAATAAAAATGGTGATAAAAACTTCTCAAATAACTGCAGACCCATTTCAATAGTACCAATCACATCCAAGATACTAAAAAATTATATGCATAAACATCTATCAACCATAAAAGCAGTCGAAGCTTTGGTAAATAATGTTTATGAAGTGTATGAAAAAAATCTATCTATATTTTGAGCACTTACTGATATAAGCAAAACATTTGACTCAGTGTCACATGTCATAATCATCAGAACGTCTGAATATTATGGCACAGAAGGTAAATCACTCAGTTTATTCAAATCTTATTTAGCTAATAGATTATGGATTGTATATGCAAGTAAGCAGAGGTCAGAAATTCTCCCAATAAAAAGAGGAATACCCCAAGGCTCTGTTCTTGGGCCTTTCCTGTTTGTTGCCTACATTAATGACTTTTCAAATTATATACCATGTAAAAACGTACTATGTGCTGATGACATGACATTAATATCAAAAGGAGAGACTTTACTAAGTGTACTAGCTGAGAACACGAAAATGATGCAAATGACTAATCACTGGTGCCATGCCAATCAGCTGCGGAAAAAAAAACCTCCCTCTCAGACACACACACACACACACACACACACACATACACACACACACACACACACACACAGAAGAAATAATTTTTAATTTAAACATAACTGAAAATGAAAATAAAACAGTAAAACTACTAGGACTAACTGTTTGATGTATCACAGAGAAAATATGGAAAAATTCAACATAAGATGGGATGTGCATGTACACAATACCAGAAATAAACATTTATTGGATTTGCCTTCCTCAAGACTTCCTGTAGTCCATACTAACTATAAATACTTGAGTATAAGGTTTTTCAATAAGCTACCATACTCAGCTCATACAGTACTATCAAATAAATATAAGAGTGTATTACAAACTTGGCTTGGCGCCATACGGGCGCGGCCGCCCTGACGTTGGCGACGGCGCCCGTATACCGTACGGGCGAGCCTTTACTTGGCTCCGTAAGCGCGTCTCCGAAGCCGTTTCGTCAACTAATGTGGAGGTAGTTTATTCTTCTTCCGCAAGAGGTTACCATTTATCGGCTACCTCATCGTGGGAGCCGTTGTGAGCACTGCAAAGACGAAGTTATCTGCAGTTCATTGACAGGTGTTTACGATCGTGAAAATGGCGCGCAGCGAGTTGACGGAGGCCGAAATCCTAGATATTCTATATGGAGATGCAGGGTCTGAAATTGGTGATTCTGACAAAGAGGATTCGTACTCTCCAGACGAAAGTACAAGTGATGATTGAGGTATGTATGTGTCTCAATTGCTTATAAAGTGAAGAGTTTATTACCGCATTTTGTATTGTGAGTAGTGTTCATTACTTCACTTGAATTTAGTACCTCTCAGTGCCAAACTTAGCTTTATTTTTTCTATGCAGACAGTGGTACAGTCCATTAGTCACCATCTGTGCTACCTGGTCGTATGTGCCTCACTGAGCACAAAAAGCAAAATTGGTCGGAACTAGACTATCAGCCAGCACTACCGGATTTCCAGGAAGTAGTCGGCGTAGAATCGCATTTTTCAGATGCCACTGAGGAGGTTCAATATTTTAGTTATTTCTTTGATGACGACGTTATTCGGCTCATCAAAAGCGAAACGAATCGGCACGCTGGTAACGTTATTACGGCAATGAAACGCCTAGGTAGCCTGAACATAAACTCTATTTGGCATAAGTGGTCTGCAGTAAAATTGCAAGAAATTTACTGGTTTTTCAGTATTATTTTGCATATGTGCGTCGTCAAATTGCCGAAAATCAGTGATTATTGGTCAACAGACCCGCTTTTGAAGACAGGATTTGCGAGTAAATTGTTGAGTCGCGATCGATTTTTCGCTATGTTGTCGATGTTACACTTGAATGACAACGCTACGTTCATTAGCAAAGGCAAAGAAAAACATGACCCATTTCACAAAGTGAGGACTTTTTTTAATTTCTTTGTGAATAAAAGCAAAAGTAGTTTTCATCCAGGCTTGAATCTGACAATAGATGAGGCAATCCGTTCCTTTCGTGGTAGAATGGGTAGCATTCATTTCACGGTGGGTGAGGAGAACCCTACGTCATAGTGACGTAGGTTCGCGTCATCGTGACGTAATTAACCTAAATTCATTTCACGCTGGGTGAGGAGAGCCATACGTCAAAGTGACGTAGGTCGCGTCATCGTGACGTAATTAACCTAGATCGACTACAGGAGAGCATGTATCGATCTCTGCAGTTGTATCGATAACATCGAAGGTAAATGTAAATCATGGAGGTATACCTCCATGATGTAAATACATGTGTGATGTGTACAATCGAAGTGACAGGAGTTGTGTGATATGCATATCCTAGCTGAATGAATGTGTGAACGAAGGAACCATAACGAAAGTATAAAAATCGTGTGTTCTGAAACGTGTGTGTTTCATGAACATAACGAATGTCTGAAGGAAGGAACCATAACGTAAAAAAAAACTTTTTTTTTAATCCGATGAATCGTGCATAAATCGTGTGGACAGAAACGTGAAATAATTAATTATTAAGCTGCAATCTAAATAAACTGGAATTTTATTGTGTTTCATGAACACAACGAATATCTGAATGAAGGAATCATAACCACAACGAAAGTTAAGAAAAGTGTCAAGTCATTTTTAAAAATCCGATTAATCGTAAGTAAATCATGTGGATAAAAACGTGAAATAGGGAGAAAGTAAAGTGTTTCGTATTTTTAGAAAAGCCAATGAATTGTACACAATTCATGTGGGCAGAAACATTAAACTGAAAAATTGTGGTGGTTCCGATGTTGGTGGAAATATTATACCATCTAGTTCCATTTAATTTTGCCTTCATGTTGTAAATCAACTAAGAAAATTTTGCTCTCCAGAAATAAATGTTTGCTGCTGATCATAATGTACTGACCTTTTACAACATACATCATTATTTTTCTTTGTAAGCTGTATATTGTGAAAAAACGACAAGTAAGTCTCATTCATCAGCATTTTAAGCATCTGAAAGCAGTGAGTACTGTGTCATTTTTCGCTACTTTTTGTATGACTTTCACTCAGTATGGAAGTAGCTACAGTAATCATGCCATACACCCACAAAATGTATGCCATGTCTATTGAGAATAAACACAGTATGCCACCATCACATATGAAACATCACATAGTACAAGAATCACAAGTACTCTTTGGACACAAACTTTCTTTAAAAGGAACTTCTTCCTTTGTGTATTGATAAACAAATGTGCAGTTACTCATAAATTTTCCTTTTAGGTGTATGACTGACATTCATACGCTTCTAAGAAAATTCTTAATGCCTCTGCACATTATCACATTCGTCCATATTACAAAAAATCGTAAGTTTTTTAATGGGAAAAGTGTGACTGAAGCTGAGAAGGTTCAAGGAAACTTTGGGTGTTGTGCCATATATTTGGTTAAAGATGCAGTGGGCACCTGGTGCTTAAAGGTGACAGACATCTCAGTATTTGGATCTAGCAAGTGGACCTATCCTCTAGGTGATTCTCAGGCAAGTCAACAACGGTACTTTGATACTTTTGTTTTTGGCTTTCAGATACTGTGATAAAAATGGCATTGCAACGGAAACTTAACCTTATCTCTGTTTTCCTGGGGAAGTTTGTAATAAAATGATAATATATCTGCTTGCTCTGAGTACTTGGGGAAACGCCATATACCTGTACATCGAACAAACTTCCGTAACAAGTATTGTAAGTGGTGTAGAGCCAGATCTGCCATGATATAGGTATCACAAAGGCAGTACACCGTGTGAATTGCTTTAAATTTTAGTCTGGATTTTATACTTCAGGGAAACATACCGAACACAATGGAAAATTTAACAGTGAGTGAGAAAAGTGTGAGGGCCACACTCATAAACGTTAATTCAGCGCCTCTCAATAAATTGTATCCCATGATATACCTTTTCAAGAGCACATACAGATCACCACTCATAAAACCTATCAAAATTAGCACTAGAATACAGGGAAACTTGTTTGGCAAAATCTGTTATGTCAAACATACAAACTCTGACCTCAGCCAATTGGGAAATATGAAAGTCACATGACACGAAAACAGCGCATTTGTTGCAGAAAATACGGAACTGCCAAGACGCCTAAGTGAAATTTTCATACTTTCTGCGTTATGATTGGTGTTCTCGCACCTCATTTGTGTTTATGAGACAATATTTAAACAGTAGACACCCAATATGATATAATGTGGAGGCCTATACAATTATGAAACACAAACTGTTTCGAAACATTATATCGTACTGTGTCATTTGTTTCGGAACAGTTGTGTGTTTCAGTTTGCCTATGTCTAACACAAACAAATAGCAATGCATATCGAAAAGGCACACAACAGTCGATCGGACATCTCGTGAAACATCATGACGCTTGCCCACGTCACTATGACACAGGGCTCTCCTCACTTAACGTGAAATGAATGCTACCCTGGTAGAATTCGCTTCAGAGTATACATGAAAAACAAACCCAATAAATATGGGATAAAATTTTATGCTGCCTGCGATTCATCAACTGGTTATATGTTGAACTGTGATGTATATACATGTTCTGCAGGGAATGTTGGCAATAGTATACAGGGCCTTGCAAAAAGGTTGTGTTCACAGTCCTTCGGCAAAGGACATTGCATTTATATGGATGTCTTTTGGACATGTTGTGGGAAAATAAAACTCTTGGAGTGGGAACTGTAATGAAAAACAGGAAACGTTTGCTGCGAATATTCAAAACACTAAAACTAAAAAAAAGGTCAGATAGTTCTTCAAAGGAAACACCATCTCTTGGCAGTGAAGTCGAAGTCAAAACGAGATGTTTTTTGTCTTTCCACAAAGCATAGGTCTACCAGCACTAGTATTCAAGTGCGGGCCAAAGGTGGAATAGCAGAAATTGTAAAGCCAGACATTATTATTGATTACAATAAGAATAAAGCTGGGGTTGACAGAGGAGATCAGTTCTCCAGCTATTAACCGTTTGCCCGAAAAACTTTGAAGTGGCGAAAAAAGCTGATTTTCCATTTGTTTATTATGTCAACTGTCAACAGTTTTATTTTATGTAAAGAGAAGACTAGGAAGAATGTATCCCTAGTAGACTTTATTCACAAAGTGGGGAAGAAATTGGCTGAGAAGGGCGGAAATATTTTTCAGCAACAAGCCGCTTCATCCTCACAAATTGAGAGGACATTTGCAAGGCCCTTACAGAGAAGGTCCCACCCACTGCGAAAACAAGGTGAATACTACTAGGTATTGCTAAGTATGTTCAGACAGGGGGAAGAAGAAGACGGGTAAGCACATAAGGAAGAAAAGTAGATGGTGGTGCAAGGACTGTGGCGTTAGCCTTTGCGTCCCACAGTGTTTCCAGGGTTTTCACACAAAGGCAAACTACATCTGAACTATTAAAATACTCTATACAGGTACCTGCAGTTAGACATCCCAGTGATATTTTTTTTTTAAATTTAGATTCAGTATAATGGCATTACTCAAGAGAAAGATCATGTAAAACTTTTTGTTCACGACATTTTTGTGTTTTCTTTCTTTAATTATAACACCTATTTGTATTTTATATTGTAAAATAAACTCACATTCATGTAAAGCTTTTATTTTTTCCTTTTAAATAATGCAAGAACCATATTCCTATTATTTTTCTGTTCTTTGAAATCTAATTTCAGACATCCATTAAATATGCCAGTTCACAGCCAAGTTCCGAGTGTAAAGAGGGCAGTGTTGAAAGTGTTAAATACAGTGAATTCTATTCAACTGACGAATCCCTACAAACTAATCACTCAAGTATATGTTTTCCCTGACTGATGAAGAAAATCTTTCAGTTCTTAAATAAGCTTGCTATTTTCTGTATATGTAATTGATTATTGCATAAAACTTGACACCACTCTGAATTTTGATAAAGCCAGTTGTGTGAAAAATACTGAAAGGCAAATAGAAATATTATCCTCTATTCTATTTTCTGCCCTGAAAAGGCCTAATGGCTTGATCCATTTCATGCTACTTAAAATTTACTGGGTTGAAATACTCCAATGTGAAACAAAAAGCAACACAGTTTCTAAAAGGCCATTAAGGCCTTTCTCAGCAGTAGCCACGGTTCTCTTGTTGCCTTACAAACTGCACTGCACTCTCTACTTGCGAGCCACACCGTATCAACCGTCTCGGCCATGCGCAGTAGACAGCTTCAAGACCACACTGATTGTTAGTGCAGCATCTTAGGTCCCACAATACTCCTGCCGATATAATGAAGCCTATACCTTCAAACTGATCATGCTCCCTGTGTTAATTACCGAATTTTTGCATGTTATCTCCTGCACTTTTCCAGTGCCACACGATCTTACATCTCTACCTACGAACCTCTCCCCATCCCCCACACTTTCCCCATTCTATCCCTGTCTGCACCCACTAAATCCACGACATCCAGTCACATCTGCCGTCCCCCTTACACTTATCGGCCCTCAAACCTGCTACCCACAGTAATATACATATATTTATTATTGATTAGTAACACTCTACTTTGACCCTTGTGACTTCTCGCCAATTTTAGTGAGTTTTTGCTTTCCACTATCGTCGTCTTCCTCAGATTTCATCTCGTTTTTTTCCCCCTTGTGCATCCATTTCGTCCTTTTTGTACTTTTCACACATATTTGGGTCTATTTTTGCGTAATTTTTCGGACGTAATTCTACTTTCTTACGTAATTTTTCGCATTTTTTGCACCACCATGGATCCTTGCTCCTTCCATCTGCGTCAATACAGAAAAGTTTCCTTATCCCTAGCCAGATCCCAGTCCCACATACTGTTCCTGCATTGTTGCTTGGCTCACGAAATCCCCCCTAATAGCCTTACCATCAAATTACCTATCTCTGGTTGCCACCCCTCCTTCCACAATGACCTCCACCTGTTTATATTCTGCCAATCCTTAGCCCTCATCAACGTAATCCTCAAAAACATGTCAACCAAGCCCAATCCTTCTTTCAGGACCTTCTCTCCATCCGCAAAATTCTCCTGCTATGTAATCCCAAATTCCTGGAACCCAAAACACACATTGAAACTCTTGCACTGCAGGAACTTGAGCAACATGCACAACGACCTCAAAAAGCTCTCCATCCTATTCACTTCCTATTCCCACCTTGGAGTACCACTGTCCACCACTTCTACAACAACCTCCCCCATGCCCCCTCATAGCTGACAAACCCTGTCTTGTAGACCTACTACACTTACCTCACCCTCCAAAACTCCCTCCCAACACCACACAGAACCAAGAACCTAAACGGACCCGCAACACTGTTATGAACCTTTCCTCCAGAAGCCTTAGTCCCACAGAAATATCAGTCCTTTCCAAAGGCCTCACCTTTTGCCCCACTCCAAAATTCAACCACGCAGGACTAGTTAAAGACCTTCTCTCCTTCTCCCGGTCCCTACAGTGGAAACACTTATTCGCCAGATGCTCGACCAATCAGGCTCAACCAAAGACCAATATTGAACCTTGCCTAACTCAGTTCACTCCTCCATCCTACTGTGATCCACCCCCACTGCCTCTAAACCACTGCCTGTTAACTTTCCAGAATTTCTTAACCTCCAACCTTGCCTTAACATCATTCCCCAAATCCCCCAATATGCAAACTAACCTTACATCCACAGTTCACCATCTAAAAACTGATCCTGACCATATAATCCTACCTACTGACAAAGGCTTCACCACTGTTGTTTTGAACTGCAAGGATTATGAGACAGAAGACCCCATCAGCTGTCAGATACTTCCATCTACAAACTATGCCACAGTGATCCCATTCCAGTAACCCAGCAGGATCTCCGGTCACTACTCAAATCCTTAGGCCCATCCCAGAACCTCTCCCCTGAGTTCATCTCTCTACTTACCCCTACCACTCCCCACACTCCCACCTGCTACATGCTTTCTAAAGTCCATGAAACCAACCACCCAGGATGCCCCATTGTGCCGGTTACTGTGCCCCCACTGAGAGAATCTCCGCTCTCGTAGACCAACACCTTCAACCTATTACCCGGAACCTATCCTCCTATATAAAAGATACCAACCATTTTCTTGACCAACTGTCCACAGTTCCTGTCCCTTTACCACATGGAGCCCTGCTCATCACTATTGATGCCACCTGCCTGTACATTAACATTCCTAATGCCCATGGCCTGACTGCTGTCGAACACTATCTTTTCAGACGCCCTATGGATTCCAAACCAACAAACTCCTTCCCAGTCTCCATGACCAACTATATCCTCACCCACAATTACTTCTCCCTTGAAGGCATTACCTACAAACAAATCCACAGTATGGCTATAGGCACCTGCATGGCACCATCCTATGCTAACCTATTCATGGGCCACCTAGAGGAATCCTTCCTAAAAGCCCAGAATCCTAAACCCCTCACCTGGTTCTGATTCATTGATGACATCTTTGCTATCTGGATTGAAGGTGAAGACACCTTATTCACATTCCCCCAGAACCTACAGAGAAGTTGCAGCATTAGAAAATTGTAGCGAAATGCAGGAAGACCTGCAGCGGATAGGCACGTGGTGCAGGGAGTGGCAACTGACCCTTAACATAGACAAATGTAATGTATTGCGAATACATAGAAAGAAGGATCCTTTATTGTATGATTATATGATAGTGGAACAAACACTGGTAGCAGTTACTTCTGTAAAATATCTGGGAGTATGCGTGCGGAACAATTTGAAGTGGAATGATCATATAAAATTAATTGTTGGTAAGGTGGGTACCAGGTTGAGATTCATTGGGAGAGTCCTTAGAAAATGTAGTCCATCAACAACGGAGGTGACTTACAAAACACTCGTTCGACCTATACTTGAGTATTGCTCATCAGTGTGGGATCTGTACCAGATCAGGTTGACGGAGGAGATAGAGAAGATCCAAAGAAGAGCGGCGCGTTTCGTCACAGGGTTATTTGGTAACCGTGATAGCGTTACGGAGATGTTTAACAAACTCAAGTGGCAGACTCTGCAAGAGAGGCGCTCTGCATCGCGGTGTAGCTTGCTCGCCAGGTTTCGAGAGGGTGCGTTTCTGGATGAGGTATCGAATATATTGCTTCCCCCTACTTATACCTCCCGAGGAGATCACGAATGTAAAATTAGAGAGACTAGAGTGCGCACGGAGGCTTTCAGACAGTCGTTCTTCCCGCGAACCATACGCGACTGGAACAGGAAAGGGAGGTAATGACAGTGGCACGTAAAGTGCCCTCCGCCACACACCGTTGGGTGGCTTGCGGAGTATAAATGTAGATGTAGATGAACCTCAACAACTTCTCCCCCATTTGCTTCACCTGGTCCTACTCAACCCAACAAAAAAATGGCTCTGAGCACTATGGGACTTAACATCTGTGGTCATCAGTCCCCTAGAACTTAGAACTACTTAAACCTAACGAACGTAAGGACATCACACACATCCATGCCTGAGGCAGGATTCGAACCTGCGACCGTAGTGGTTGCGCGGTTCCAGACTAAAGCGCCTAGAACCGCTTGGTCACCTCGGCCGGCCAACCCAACAAGCCACCTTCCCAGATGTTGACCTTCACCTCAGAAATGGCTACATCATTACCTCCATCCATATCAAACCTACTAACCACCAGCAATACCTCCACTTCAACAGCTGCCACCCATTCCATACCAAGAAATCCCTTTCGTGCACCCTAGCCACCAATGGTCGTTGCATCTGCAGTGACGAGCAGTCCCTCTCAAAATATACCGAGAGTCTCACAGAAGCCTTCACTGACTGTAATTATCCTCCCATCCTTGTACAAAAACAAATCTCCCGTGCCTTATCTTTCCAGTTTTCCAACATCTCCTGAAGTCCCACAGTCTGGCCACAGAGGAGCATTCCCCTCATAACTCAGTACCATCCAGGACTGGAGCAACTGAATTACATTCTCCGCCAGGGTTTTGATTACCTCTCGTTGTGCCCTGAAATGAGAAATGTCCTGCCCACTATCCTTCCCACTCCTCCTACCGTGGTATTCCACCATCCACCAAACCTACACAATATACTCGTCCATCTTTACACAACCCCTGTTTCCAATCCCTTACCTCATGGCTCATACCCCTGTAATAGACCTAGATGCAAGACCTGTCCCATACATTCTCCTACCACCATCTACTCCAGTCTGGTCACTAACATCACCTATCCCATCAAAGGCAGGGCTACCTGTGAAACCAGTCATGTGATTTACAAGCTAAGCTGCAACCACTGTGCTGCATTCTATGTAGGCATGACAACCAACAAGCTGTCTGTCCGCATGAACGGCCACTGACAAACTGTGACCAAAAAACAAGTGGACCACCCTGTTGCTGAAGACGCTGCCAAACATGATATCCCTCATCTCAGTGACTGCTTCACAGCCTGTGCCATATGGATCCTTCCCACCAACACCAGCTTTTCTGAATTGTGCAAGTGGGAACTTTCCCTGCAATACGTCCTATGTTCCCGTAACCCTCCTGGCCTCAACATTCATTAGTCACTGTCCTCACCCATCCAGCCCCCTCCCTGTTCCCATTCCAGCACTACACAGCCGTCATTTCACCGCCACACCCAGTCTTTTAATTTCTTTTTATTTCTCTCCTTTCCGTTACTTTTCCCCTCCCCCCTCTGCACCTTCTCTCCTGCCCTCCATCTAAACTGCAACACTTTACTGTTCGCTACTCCCACTATACTATCCCTCCCCCTCCCCGCCCCAGCCTCCTCCTTACACCCACCCAGTCACCACTTCCATCATGCACTGGTGCTGCTGCTCACAGTGTGGTTTCAGCTCTGTGAGACTGCAGAAGTGTGTGAAAGTTGTGTTTGCGTGAGTGTGTGTGTGTGCATGTGTGTATGTGTGTCTGCTGCTGACAAAGGCCTTAATGGCCGAAAGCTATAATTGTGTGAATCTTTTTGTTGTGCCTATTGCGACTCAGCATCTCCGCTACATGGTGAGTAGCAACTTTCCTTCTCTGGTATTGTTAAGTTTCAAACAATGCAAACTCCAGGTTGGAATATCAATGACATTAGAAGAAGAATAGATTGCTACTCACTGTAAAGATGGCACACTGAGTTGAAGACAGGTACAACAAAAAGACTGTAACACACTTAACTATTGGTTAAGGCCTTCTTCAGGAAAGGAAACAAACACACATTCACAAAAGCAAGCACATTCCAGTCCGAGCTACCGGAGGTGGCAGTCATGTTTGCATGAGGTGTGCTTTCTTGTGTGAATTTGTGTGTTTTTCTATGTTTTGCCTTTTCTGAAGAAGGCTTTGTCCAAAAGCCATCTGCAACACTTATGTGTCATCTTTCCTAAAAATTACAATTTAAAAGCTATGGGTATCACTGAGAAGTACATTTCTGAAATCTTTCTCCAGAAGTATTGTGTGATCTTCTCTTGTCACGAGAAGAAAGAAAACTTGTTTGTCCACATTCATATTAACTGGCCCTAGAAAGACTTAGAATACCTGCAAGTTCAATGTCTTCAGAATGGAAGTGTGTAAAGACAATACAATTTTGTAGAATGTGACCATCAAAACTTTGACAAATAATATTCATCGAAGTCAGTGTTTAAGTTTGTACCCATATATTCTAAGAGTTCTTACAAAATAATATTTTAAAATGCAATTAAATAAATTTATTTAATTAGCTCCCTGCATGAATTTCACTTCTCAGCTTATGAGGCACACGTGGTAATTCTTTGGAGGGATTACTGAGCAATTGGACAATCTTTTTTAAATGGAGTATGCATTACAATAGAAAGAATTATTGTTACAAACATTTTACAAATATTGAGTTTAAAATATTTTTGCTAAAATTTTTATCAGTATTTTAAAACGTGGTTGTCAAAGTGCACAAATGTACCTGGGGTGCAGCAAGAGGGAGGGGTGGGCGGTGGAGGTTGCAGATGCCAATCCCCAAGAAAAAAAATTATCTTCAGAAACCAGACTTACATCATGCCCTACCACACACTCAGACATATCAATCCAGTATCAGTTTGAAGAAAGGCAGAACATGTAATGGATACTAATTAATGGCAAGTGTATCCAGAGTCATTTGTCATGAAATCTCAAAACTGTTTCGTCTTTCAACATGAAACTAATGTGTGTGCCTCCCCCCCCCCCCCCTTCTCCCCTCCCCCCTCCCCTACCTCTAGCTCATATCTCGGGTATGCTCTTATTATTAGGTATAGTACTTTTGATTTTCATCTTTATTTTTAAGCTCATCCAGCATTACACAATTATATCAAAAACGGGGAATTGTGAGCAAGCAAAAATGAAAGGGTCTCAAAAAGAACTGATCACCACACAATTTGTTGCCAAAGCTGTATGAGTTTGCCAATCTCTTGTCTACATTTGCACACCATAAGCTACCTTATAGGGTGTTATGAAGAGTACTTTGGTTACCACTGACATTTCTCCTTTACTCTTCCATTGAATGAGTATTTCCAATTTCCATTGTATGACATTGAATTTTTCTGGTTTTCCTGACATACTCAATTTGCTTGATGCATGTAGCAAGACATAATACAACCACTCAAATGATACTGCTTAGTAGCAGATGCTAACTGTTGGGTTCCACAATATTTTGCACAGTCATGGAGAACTAGCAGTTAATGTAAATGTAGGTGCAGAAGAAGGCAGACATGTATTGTTAATGAATGCTAGTTGCAGCAGTTGAATTTTGCTACAGTGCTCAAAAACTTCCGTTACTTTTTGCTGTTTCACATTTCTCTCTGTTGTAAATGCAGCATGCAGCAATAAGTCTTCTACAAGTACAAAGTGTGAATAAGGGTAAACTTCTTTGTACAGGGTGAAGCAGAGAAAACACATGTTTTTTGAACCGATAGTATGCAGCAATCAGAGGGGGTAGAATTAATGATGGCAGACTACCCATACAATGCAGTTCAGTCACTATGGAGCGTTGGAGCATATAGCATCATGTGTTCATTGTCAAGCAGTACTTTAGAAACAATGATTCCATAGTCACAGTGCAACGTAGTTTCCGTCAAAATTTTAGAGTTGGATGTTGAAGTGCAGTGCTTGATCAAAATACTGTACTCTGATGGGTTGCACCATTTAGAACTACTAGATCTGTGATGAAAAAGAAACTACCAGGTCTTCCCCATTCAGTTCGTAGACCGAGTGAGAATGGCAGTTTTTGCTAGTCTTAAACGATCGGCTAGACAACAGGCTGTAGCGCTGAGTATGTCACGTTGTTCACTTCAATGCATCTTATATGATGATCTTAAGTTTCACCCGTACAAGGTCATGATTGTCCAGCAGCTTAGTGAAGGGGATTTTGTGCAGTGCAGAGAGTTTTGTCGCGTAATGGACGAATTTTTTACAGAAGATACAGATGCTACCGTCTTCATGAGTGATGAAGCACATTTTTATGTAGACAGTTAGGTCAATGTTCAAAATTATCGGTACTGGGTGCTGGAGAACCCACATGAATTACACCAAAGGCCTCTCCACCGTTTAAATGTAACAGTGTGGTGCTGCATTTCAAAGATGAGGATTGCTGGACCATATTTTTTTGAAGAGGAAGGAACTGCAGTTACTGTGACATCAGCACGCTATATTAAAATGTTAAACAACTTTCTTTGTCCAGAACTTGAGAGGCGTCAAGTGAACATGAGAGAAATATGGTTTCAGCAGGACAGTGCCACAGCACACATGGTGAGAGCATTCATGGAAGTGCTTCAACAAATGTTCCCAGGACATGTTATTTCGAGATATGGTGATGTTTACTGGCCCCCTCACTCACCCGATTTGTCGATATGCGACTTTTTTTTGTGGGGATGTTTAAAATCAAAAGTCTACATGAACAAGCCTCACACAATCAATGACCTAAAGAATTCCATTCGTCAGGAAAGTGAAGCCGTGGCAAATGAAACCAAGATATTATTTTTCGAACCTAATTAAAGTATGTTTGCTTCAAAACTGCATTAAAAATCTATCACTTAATGATTGTTTTTATTATTTTTATCAAACCAAGTCCCAGTCATTCAATAGTGAAAAACATGCGTTTCCTCTGCTCTATCCTGTACATAAAGACTAATGAGGCCCAATTTCCTTTGGATACAGGATGTGAGTAAAAGGGATGGCATAATGATTTTTTTTAAAAATCTGGTATATGGACAATATTTGTGCCTTTGCTGAAGTTATTATATTGAAATATCACATAAGAAAATTCTGTAAAGCTACTAAAATGCCGCACATATCAAACAGCACAGTTCATGAAATCATTCCATGTCCAAATATGTAAAAACCAACCTATATGATAATTATGAAACTCAGGATCACTGTTGACATATAAATGCAGAATTTAACAGACTGCCATGAAAATCCCTTTCAAAGGACTCACCTTCAATCCCTCACTCAAATTCTATCATGCTGTACTACTCAAGAATATACTCTCTCCCACCTGTTCCCTACAGTGATAACACCACCTATCTCATTTCACATTTAGTATACTACCAGTATACCAAATAATTGTTTTTATCTACCATGGCCCAAAATATTGTTGAAGCATGTAACCTCTTTAAAACAAGTCAAAGGAGCTATTTCTACAGAAAAAGAACAGCATTATGTTTCCTTTTACAGTTTCACTATAAAACATGTACAGATAAAACAGAAATGTACACAGGAAAGACCACATAGAAAATATTGTGGGCAAGGTGAAACAAAGACTGCATTTAATGGGCAGAACTGTCAGAATATGCAAAAAATCTACTAAACGGACTGCCTACATTACACTTGTCCATCCTCCTACAGATTACTGCTGTGTGGTGTGGGATCCTTGGCAAACTGTATCAATAGGGACACTGAAAAAGAGCAAAGAAGAGAAACTTGTTTTGTGCTACCACAAAATAGGGAAGAGAGTGTCACAGATATGACACACAAGTTGAGGTGGAAATCATGAAAACAAAGGCATTTCTCAAAATCTTGTACATGGCTGCACGTTCAGAGACCGTGAATAGTCACAATTGAAAGAAAATCAGCCCTCGGTCACTATTTTTAACAAATTAACCTGGTTTTGACACTGCTAGGAGGGTCTTCCTCAGAATTTAAAACAAGGACTTGTCTATATTCTATAACATGGTCACAGAATTATGACTAAAACTGAATGATAGAGTATAAGTACGGAATCGTCGTGAAAGACTGGCAGTACTTATATGTCATTTATAAAATAATAATTATGCCAAAAGGGCATTAATCACAAAGATATTTAAGATAAAGAAAACTGTGATGGCAAGCCACTAAGGGCTGCTCGTTATTTGCGTGGTGCAGGTTGCGAAATGGACTCTTAGAGAATGAAATTTTCACTCTACAGCAGAGTGTGCGCTGATATGAAACTTCCTGGCAGATTAAAACTGTGTGCCGGACTGAGACTCGAACTCGGGACCTTTGCCTTTCATGGGCAAGTGCTCTACCGACTGAGCTACCCAAGCGCAACTCACGCCCCATCCTCACAGTTTTCATTCCACCAGTACCTTGTCTCCTACCTTCCAAACTTCACAGAAGCTCTCCTGTGAGGACGGGGCGTGAGTCGTGCTTAGGTAGCTCAGTCGGTAAAGCACTTGCCCGCGAAAGGCAAAGGTTCGGGTCTCGGTCCAGCACACAGTTTTAATCTGCCAGGAATTTTCATATCAGTGCACACTCTGCTGTAGAGTGAAAATTTCATTCTAGAAACATCCCTCAGCCTGTGGCTAAGCCATGCCTCCGCAATATCCTTTCTTCCAGGAGTGCTGGTTCGCAGGAGAGCTTCTGTGAAGTTTGGAAGGTAGGAGACGAGGTACTGGCGGAATTAAAGCTGTGAGGACGGGGCGGGAGTCATGCTTGGGTAGCTCAGTCAGTAGAGCACTTGCCCGTGAAAGGCAAAGGTCCCGGTGGACTCTTAGAGTCCGTTTCAAAAACTGCACCACGCAAGTAACGAGCAGCCCTTAGTGGCTTGCTAACACAGTTTTCTTTTATCTTAAATATCTTTGTGACTAATGCATGTTTATTATTTTATAAATGACATATAAGTACTGCCAGTCTTTCACAACAATTCCGTAGTTATACTCTATCATACATTTTTAGTCATAATTCTGTGACCATGTTATAGAATATAGACCTGTGTCTGTTTTAAATTCTAAGGAAGACACTCCTAGCATTGTTGAAACCAGGTTAATTTGTTAAAAATAGTGACCGAGGGCTGATTTTCTTTCAATTAAAAGGCATTTCTTGTTGCGACAAGATCTTTCCACAAAGTTTTAGTCACCACGAAAATACTTTGTTGAGTCCCACTCACTTACAGAGAAAAGGCCATCATAATACAAAGTAAAAGAAAAGAAAACAAAGTTTGTATGGAATGATTTAACTGTTTGTTTTTTCCACAAACCATTCAAGAATGGAATGAAGGGAAACAGTCTCAAAGCAGTAGAATGAGCCCTCTGCCAAGTACTTAAGTGTGAATTGCAGAGTAGTCATGTAGATGTAGATGTAATACACACATGCTTCAGTACATACCAGTAACATCTAACTGAGCTTTTGATGGGACAGATCCTTTCTCATTCGTTGCTATTACTTCATATTCTCCAGCATCTTCAGGTTTAGCTTTGTCAATAATTAGAGCACTTGTTCCATCAGGCAGCTGCATTATTTTTGCATGTTGTCCATCAGGAACAAATTCTTTCCCATTGTGAGTCCTATAAAACATGCAAAAACAATTATCTTCAGAAACAGCGTTAAACTGTACCTCTTAAATAATACCTAATACACAGCTGAAGGTTATATGACAGACTGAGACCAAAATTTTGTGGAAAAAAAAAGATGTGTCTATCATGTTCCCATACAATGACTGGCTATAACGCAATGATCAGAAAACCTGTCTAATATTTATAAAGCTTAGTGCTAAATGGTCCAACCTTTTCTGAATTCAACATATGAATTATTGAAAGTGAATGCTGCCTCAGTTCTAAGGATGGTGAAAGAGTACAATAATTACAGTAGACCAATGCCTGCAACAATATATATGAGCATTTGTGTAATGTATATCGTGTGTGTAGATCTCTAGTGTCACAAAACTGTCTATTAAGAATCTAAATTTAATGTCATTCCCAGAAATATGTATGAATAATTTTATACATTGATGAGTAATGTGTTGTATTTAACAGTTGCTGTGTTTTAGAATTATATTTAACAGTTCCCAAATTAGTTGTTACTGTGTGAGTGTGAAATATAAATATATGGTGATATTCAAAGACATTCACACTTCATTCCTTACCATTTCAATGTAGCAGGTGGATGTCCAACCACTTTAACTTCAAATCTAGCAGGAAAACCTTCAACAACAGTTGCTGGCAGCAGAGGTACTTGGAATGTTGGCTTTTTCTCACGTGGTTCAACTTCAACCTTGGCAGAGCCAGTTATATCACCAAGCCTATTACTTACACTGACAGTGTAAACACCAGCATCTTCAGGTTTTACAGAATCTATATGTAATCCAATTATACCACCAGGTTGGTTCACGAAATTAACTGCCTGAGATGGACGAACTGGCTGACCATCTTTGAACCTAAAAATTAAATATTTTCACATTAGACAGTCCCACTGCTTCTCATCCTGAACGTATCATTTCTGTGGTTCTAATCCACTATAAGTCTTACAAATGGAGACATATAAAAATTAATATTATATCTACAATTAATGAAGAAGTAAAATCCAGACTTACCATTTAACCTCAGGTGCTGGAAATGCTGCTACTTGAGCTTCCAGCTTCAGTGGCTCACCAACTACACATTTAGCACCTTCAAGTGGCTTTGAGAAACTAGGCTTGCGGTTATTTGCTGGAAAAAATAAACAAAGGGGTACTGTTAAACCTCAAAACTTCAGTAAAATTTCTTGGTTGAAAGAAATTAACATCTGAAATAAAGCATTGAAATATAATCCAAACTAAGATTTATGAGATGAGTAGTGCTGTTTGCAGCCTACTGGATGTAATGTTCCACAAGAAAACATTAATTAATTTCATCTGTTGCATATCTGCCTTACTTTTTATTTATTTTAGTATCAAAGAAGGGAAATCAAGCAAACTAAATAACCAAATAATAATAATAAATCAGATTTAAATTGTAGTAGTACATCTCACGAACTAAAAATGAGTTTAGTGTTCATAGTGTCATTACATACAGAGGTGGGAGGGAGACTTACGTTTAACAGCAACAGCACATAATGCAGCATGTTCTCCATTCTTATTTTTGGCTACAAGTTTGTAAGCACCACAGTCAGTAGGCTTTACACCTTCAATGAGTAACCGCACAGTCCCATCAGGAAGAGCTGTCAATTTCACATGATCATCTGCATGTAGAGGCTGACCATCTTTGAACCTAGGTAAAGACAGAGTATGTTTTTATAAATTTATATATGGTATAATGAAACATACATCGATAATAAGTGGAAGACCCTCATGGCAAATTTTCTTATGAAAATACAATATATGTAGCCAGAATATATAATAATTCAATTAGGCAACTATTTACATTCTACCTGCCTGAGGGCATTTTGGGTAAGACATTATAACACACAGTAAATACACACATGAAGTATTGTGCAGCTAGTTGAGTATGTATCTTGGTACTTTGTGCAGATTACATACATTATTACTGCTGATTGAATATGTGTAACGGAGCAAACAAACTTGGCAGCAAACAATAATGTGAAGTAAGTCTAAATTTGAAGAAATTTACTGCATAACAATGAAAAAGAAACCCTGACATTGTTGAACACCATAAGCCTTGCCCAAGTAAAGACTGCTGATGAAGACCACAACAAGTTAGCTGGCTGGCTGGATGGTTGGTTTCAGTCATCTTCAGTAATCTTTTAAAGTTTGATTCCTCTTTATCTATTTTGTCTCAAATAAAATATGATACATCTTATACTTAATCCATTAACTTAGATTAATTTTGTCAAGTTAATGTTCATACAACCAGTAAATAAGTAGGACAATGAGCCAACAATCACTTAAAATCGTGAACTTTGACCTGAGAGAGGTTGGCTTGAACATTGGTGGTGAAATATTTTTCATCAATGGCTAAGGTCACAGAAGAGAAGGTGTTATGTGGCACAGTCCCCAAATATTATATTATCTACAAAATCTTTCAGTCACTCATGAAATATTTTTGCAGTATCAGGCAATGAGGGCATGAGAACTATTGTTTTCCAGTGAGAGGTGCTGTTAAGCCTAGTGATCCTCTGGCATTTCTGAAATGCCTTGACTTTCCTTCTCTTCCCTCTTGTTTCCATATTCACAGACACTATACTAATTTTATACGTGGTTATGGCAGCCATCAAAACAGTCAACAACATACTATACGCAATCATTACAGCTGTCAAAACAATGAAGTTATTACTTTATGCAATCAGGTTAGAGGAAGGTACTGACAAATCATTAAACTACCACTGTGCCATGATAGTAGTATGCCACAATCAACAATGATCTTGGACAAATTAAGTAAATAATATAATACTGGTACTGCTTAATTGTAATGGTAGGAGAAATATTTTCTAAAATCTACTGCACTGTGCAACAGATAATAAAAACAGGCAGAATAGAAAAAAAATCAGATTATTCAAATGTATAATTTTTGAAGAGTGAAAAGCTACTTTTTCAATTATGACTCTCATTCTGGGAAAGTTATTTTTTCACACATAAAGAAAAATTAAAATGTAGAAAATCTGATGCCAAGCCCACCTGGGTGGATGGAGGGAGGAAGTATTTTCCGTATGCTTTTCATAAAGCTGTTAAACAGATTACTTTTCCTATCCTAGTGAGTCTGATGGAAAAACGTTAGTGCTCCACTTAATTGTGGTATGGAGTTCCCCAGCTCCACCTTGGCTATGAAATACTTTTAAAAATTGAATCACTAGTGTATTTTCTCCTCAATGCCATTTGTGTGTCACAAACCAAGTTATTTTTACCAGTTTAAGGAACTCTTTCTCAAAACAACTGAAGCAATGAACATAATTTAGATCAGAGTTCAGTAAAATATGACTAATGTTACAGGTGAGGAAAATTGCAGAAGTTTAAATGAATCAGCTAGTTGTGTGCACACATTGCATTCTGTAGGTGTGCACTAACAATTCGATGAGAACACCACTACTGCTGCCACCAACAACAACAATAGTAATATTAATAATAATAAGTGTAAGCTGTTATCCAACATCAACAATGGCCATTTCAAAAGTTTTGCGCACTGTAACACAGAACTGAAGAAAATAATTTATTTTACAAAATACTTTACAGGCCTTCAATGTAATCTACATTCTTGCTTGTGACAGCTTCCCAATGCTTTGGTAACTTCCGTATTCTAGACAACGTAACTCCATTGCTGAGTTGCCTGATTTACTCACGCCACCTCACTGGAAACTTCAACAATTGTATCAAAATGTTTTCCTCGGGGTTGTTCCTTTAATTTGGGAAATGAATCAAAGTCTGATGGCCTCATATCAGGACTGTATGCTGGGTGGAGAAGTATTTCCCATCCATATTTGTTGAGTGTTTCTCTCACTGGGAGGACAGTATGCATTCTTGCATTATCATGCAAAATGAGATCACTAGCTGCAAGCATGTCAAGCCATCTTTGATTAAATTTCAGGTACAAAACATTCTGCAGAAACAGCTTGTAATATGCACCTGTTATGAATGTCCTCTGGGGCACTGTATTTGCAGCTATGACTCCATTTATGTCATACCAAAGACCATCATCAGTTTTACCTGTGATTGTTGGTGGTGGAATTTTTTCAGGCACAAAGAGTCGGAACTTTTAAATTGTGATGACTGAGACTTCAGTTCTGGTTCAAAATCTCGTATCGAGGTTTCCTCAGGTACAACAATCTTTTTCAGAAAATGTTGCCCTTCTGTTTGATAATATAGCGAAGAGCCAAAGAAACTGGTACACCTGCCTAATATCATGTAGGGCCCCTGCGAGCATGCAGAAGTGCCGCAACATGGTGTAGCATGGACTCAACTAATGTCTGAAGTAGTGCTGAAGGGAACTGACACCATGAATCCTGGAGGGCTGTCCATAAATCTGTAAGAATGTGAAGGGATGGAGATCTCTTCTGAACCACACATTGCAAAGCATCCTAGATATGCTCAATAATGTCTGGGGAGTTTGGTGGCTAGCGGAACAGTTTAAAATCAGGAGAGCGTTCCTGGAGCCATTCTGCAGCAATTCTGGATGTATGGAGTGTCGCATTGTTCTGCTGGAATTGCCCAAGTCCATCAGAATGCACAATGGACACGAATGGATGCAGGTGATAAGACAGGATGCCTACGTATGTGTCACCTGTCGGAGTTGTATCTAGACATATCATGGGTCCTATACCACTCCAACAGCACACACCCTACACTACTGCAGAGCCTCCACCACCTCGAACAGTCATCTGCCGACATCCAGGGTCCACAGATTCATGAGGTTGTCTCCGTACCCATACACGTCCATCCACTCAATACAATTTGAAACAAGACTTGTCTGACCAGGCAACACGTTTCCAATGTCGGTGTTGACGAGCCCGGCAAGGCATAAAGCTTTGTGTCATGCAATCATCAAGGGTACACGAGTGGACCTTCAGCTCCAAAAGCCCAAATAAATTATGTTTTGTTGAATGGTTCGCACATTGAGACCAGCATTGAAATCCACAGCAATTTGCAGAAGGGTTGCACTTCTATCAGATTGAACAATTCTCTTCAGCCATCGCTGGCCCTGTTCTGGCAGTATCTTTCTCTGGCCACAGCGATGTCAGAGATTTGATGTTTTACTGAATTCCTGAGATTCACGGTACTTTCATGAAATGGTTGTATGGGGAAATCCCCATTTCATCACTACCTCGGAAATGCTGTGTCCCATTGCTTGTGCACAGACTATAACAACACATTTAAACTAACTTAAATCTTGATAACCTGCCATTGTAGCAGCAGTACCCGATCTAACAACTGTGCCAGACACTTGTTGTCTTATATAGGCACTGCTGAAATTTATTGTCAAGAACAGAGACATCTTTCAGACACAATTCAGGAATGAAGACCAGGAAGGCTGTGTGAAGTGATGCTACCCGATGATAATGCTTGTCCACATTCTGATAGACTTACAGAAAACACTATACAGCAGTTGTGTTGGGATGTCATTCCGTACCCAGTTTATTCACCTGCTTTTGTACACTCAGATTTTCACACTTTCCAGTCTTTTTCAAACAACTTTCAAGGAACTTCGTTTCTGGATGAAAATGCACCCCAAAAATAGCTCAACAAGTTCTTTCTCTCAAAACCACATTATTTCTACAGTTGTAAAATTGAAAGGTTACCCCAGCACTGGCAAACTGTTGTAGATACTGAAGGAGAATATATTATTGTTGACTACAGTTTCTGTTATGTGTATCTCTTGCATCCATTAAATCTATGGAAAAATGCTATGAACTTATGCACCAACCCAATTTGTGGGGTTTCAATTCACTATAGAATCGGGTGTAAGTTACTGGTAATAATATAAGTGATGAAAACTCCTGTCTTATTGTACACATGTAATACATAAACAGAGTTGACATGGGAGTGGTATCCTCTTAAAAGGATTGATGCAATGAATACATTAAAATGCACTGATACCCTCATTGGTGAACTTCTACAGCCATTTGAGTTAAAAAAAGATTTCCAATAAATGGTATGGTCATACATTCAGAGCAGCATTAACAGTTGGACAATGCACTGTATTGTACAGCCAGCACATATGTACTGATCACACCATTCTGGCACCAGACGAAGGTTACACACTGAACAGTTAAAAAGTTGTGTCCCGTAATTGGCATGTACCTCCTAGCTGACAGCAACAACATCAGTAAAGAAGAGATCAGAAACTGAAATATAGTGAACTGAGTACTGAGGTTAGCTGAGGTCATCCTTGTCATAACTTTGAACTTGGGAACAGAATCCCATAACCGCAAGTATTATCTGCCACAGCAACACTAGGAGCATGGTAGTATCTGGAACAGCTCAGAGTTACTAAAAAGAATTAATGAAATCGCCTCATGCACAGGACAAGAGCTGCAGTAGAACACAACTGAATCCAACAAATCAGAGTAATAATGATAATAATAATAATAATAATAATAATAATAAGGATGAAATAATAAAAACAACAATAATCTGCATAGGTATCAAGAAAGATAAAAGCTCCAGTCATGATAAGAACTTATGGAACCAAGGATAAATGATGATAAGGTGTTTTACAGGGAAATTAGACAGCAAAATCATCATCTGTAGCTGCAACATTCTTAAACCCTTGAGACTCTGCATATTTAAACATGTTGAACTACACGTAATTTTCATTGAGTCATCAATAGACACACACAAAAGGAGAAATTGCTAGCTTTAGGACATATCCTTTGACAAACTGGAGCACGTGTTCACACGTGCACACGCACCCCCCCTCCCCTCCCCCACACGTGCAAGTGCGCATGCGCGCACAAACACATAGATGTGCCTATACCGCTACATTGTGCCTTTAAGACAACAATGAAAACTGAAAGATGCAAAGTAGTATAGTGGTACCAATACATCAGTGACAATTTTCTTGTAGGTAAATAACATGTCCATATATGATAGTTACTCAGACATGTCAACAAAGCCTAATTTTCTGATAGAAGTTGTACATGAGGGCATCTATGTTGTATCAAGCACTCTGCAATTATTGTAGATCTGTGACTGAACTGGATACAGTCTTACAAACAACACAATGTAGTCTAATGGTAATACACAATCAACAAACATAATGTAAGCACAAAATGATTTAAATGTCTTGAAATAAAATGAATAAACCAATGAGGATGAAGTTAATGGCTACACAATGACATGAAATGATATCAGGATGAAGCAAGCAAACACACACACACACACACACACACACACACACACACGCACAGACTGCTAAAATGTCACTGAAATATATTTGAATACATTTGTCTACTGCTAGGAGATGAATCCTGTTGATCGTACACAGTCTTACAAAGATCTAAAAATATGCCTGTGACACACCCATCTTTGTGAAGAGCATCAAGTACTGCTTTTGTTAATTCTACTATGGCTGACTCAATATTTCTACCACCTTGGAAACCATGCTGTGATTCAGTTAAAAATTTGCATTTATTCAAGTAATTCATTAATCTGGAAATTTCTCTGACTTGAAGAATTCATTTTATTATGTTTGTTAAGGAAGCTCGTATACTATCTATGCATTGCTTCAGTATGCACACTGGTACTTTATTTAAGCATTGTGACTTTTCATTTTTTTTAGTTTTTGACAGTTTTATTGACTTCATGCTCTGTGGTTGATAGTAACACTGTTGTATTTAGTGCATAATAATTTACAGGTGTCATATTTTTTGCCAGGTGGTGTGGATGATTTACTACTTTATCCCCCTTCCCGTATGAGTATGTTATTATGCCTTTGTTTCTCTCTCCCCATTTTCTTATTTATGACATCCCTGACTGCTTTACTTTTATTCTCTGCATTGTGTATTAGTTTTTCATTAAAAGACTTTTTTTGCAGCAATTAGTACCTTCCTATAAATCTTTTTGTACCTATGACAGAAATTAAGAACTCTGGCTAATTATGACTCTCTTTTATGGAACTGCAGTACTTGAGGGTACAGGAGGACTTCTTAATACCTTCTGTCATCCACTTGTTTTGGTGAGACATTGCTTCTGATATGAATACTTTTGGAAAAGTATTTCAAAAGTTCAGTTTAAAGAATGTTAAGAATCTGAGATACTTAATGGTTCAGGAGGACTTCTTATTATTTGCTGTTATCCACATCTTTTGTGTGACATTGATACTGATGTGGTACTTCCGGAAACATATTTTCAAAACTCAACATTAATAAGGCACATAATTTAGAAAATTTCAAATTTACATCTAAACACTTCATCCCAGCTGTAGTTTGGTAACTGTTTTGAAAAATCTTCCATTTTGATTTCTGATAAATGTCTTTTGTAGTCCTGCAGATTAGGGAATTTTTCCATATGCAATTTTACTGTTATTATTTTCCAGAAATGATCTGACAGCCCAAGACCTTTCACAGTTACATCACACTTTTCCCTGTCTACAGATGTGGTCACATGGTCAATTACTGATGCAATAATTGTAGTAACACTTGTTGCACTATTGAGTATGCCAAAACTCTGAAGGATACTTTTGAGTGTGCTATTACTTCATTTGT
Organism: Schistocerca americana; assembly: GCF_021461395.2. Lineage (NCBI taxonomy): Eukaryota > Metazoa > Arthropoda > Insecta > Orthoptera > Acrididae > Schistocerca > Schistocerca americana. The sequence continues at coordinate 699,242,900 of NC_060120.1, read as the reverse complement.
GATATTTATGCTTATTTCCATGTCTCCACTCAAAATTATGTTGGTTTTTGTACTTGACACTTTATCTAGAACTTCTGTTTATTTATACTGGGAGACTGATACACACACAAACTGATTAATTTCTTGGTGATATCATGCCCTGTTATCTCAACAGTTAGTATTTCATAGTGTTTGTCTTCAATTACTGAACTAAGGTCATGTACTGATTTGAACTGCGTTCCTTTTCTGATATAAGTGCATTTTCTTCTATCCTTTGAAGTAGTATTACAGTAAGAGTGTGCTGTTTCATATAGCGATAATACTACATGTTGGATTTCTATGTCTATATTCCAACGCTCAGTGACACAAACTACTGTGCAGTTCAAAGATTAGAGCTCAACTTTAAGTTGCTGTATTTTATTTTTTATTGATTGCATATTTTGGTGACAGACTGCTAAGTCTGTCAAATGTCTCACGACACTTTTTCTGATGGTTTCTTTTTCTATATGACATGTAGTATATGTGTAAATTGGTATGTTAGAATCTATCTTATGAGTGATTGTTTCAGAATTTTTTAAACAGCTGAAGATATCCTTTAGACAGGGGATCCCATTGTCTGGGTTTGTCCCATAGAAACCTACTTCTCCCACCCTTGACAACAGGTTTTTGAACATGCCTGGCCCTAGATCCATCCCTGATACTTTCATGAATCGACTGTACCAATCTTCCTTTTCAGTCCTGTTTAGGTTTAGGCCTTGCCTAGAGAGACTCCACCTACTGACAGTCCCAACAGGTGGCACAGCAACATGTGCAAAGCCAGTTGCCATTAGTGCCATCTCTAACCCCATATCAGTTCACCTCACAATTCTATTAAGATGTGGCTGATCATGACTCTGAAACAGCTCAACAAAGTGCACAATGGTGCCATGAGTCAGGGAAGCTATCTTGTCCAGGTCACCTCCTATGTCATATGTCCCACCCCCATTAAAGCTGTTTCCTGCCCCACCCACTATATTAAATGGTCCTGTTTTGAAAAATACACTAAGTCCTCTATCACTTGACTTAGTCCGGCATTTGACTTGAAAATACTGTTGACCTGGTACGCTGTACTTAAGTTTTCCTGTAATTGGGAACCTACACATCGCTCATGGCTACTACCTAGGAGCAGCACCTTCTTCTTCCTAATACTATGCACATTCCTTGGCTTCCTGATCTCACTTGGAATGTGCTGCTCATTTCCTGCTCCTAGTCCTATGTGAGGCTTTTCTCCACTTAACCACGGCAGTGGTATATACTTATTTTTAGTGTTGACAATAAAAATATCAGACCATGTTCTCTTTCTCCTTATCTTCCTACCAACTCCCAGGTTCCAACTACCTCCTCCCCTCTTTCTCACTTGATCCTGATTTATTCCTTACTTGTTTCCTATAGCTGCCCTGAATGACACCCCCCTCCCCCTGCCACCTCTCCCCCTGTGAAAATATTTCCTGCAAGACTGGCAACAAATTCCAGTACATACTATCCTATAACAACTCTCACATATCTAAATCATAGCTTTGAATGGAATAATAAGTTTAACATTACAGGATGTATCAAGTTTGTCAGAAATACAAGATTAGCCATAGGTAAAAAAAAAAAAAATGACATAAAAGTGTTCTGGGCTGTTGCTATTGTTTTGGTGCTGATTCAGAGTTACAGTGACAGAATAATGGATTGGTAGTCATTTTGTTTTTGGAGAATTTGTGTTACCAATATGGTCTGTTTACGTTTCTAACCATTTATAACTTGGAAAATTTAGGCCTAGATCACAGCTATCAGACTAGTAAGAAATATGAATCAGCTGCCTTGTTTCAATGAAATTTATGCTATTAAGAAAATTTAAACAAATTTTCAATGTTCATATCATGCAAAATTTCAAACAAGAGTTTTATTTTGAGAAAAAGCACAATAAGAATGTTACATATACAGTTGTGTAACAAGAACAGACACTACAGCAAGTATACAAAACAAAATAAACTTAAATTTAGCACTATTTACTCTTAAATAAGTACTCTATATGGAAGAAATATACCTGTGTACCTCACTTGGTGGCTCTTTTGTATTATGGGAAAGTTTTTGAGTCAGGAGTGGTATCAAAGCTAATTTCGTGTTGCAATCTACTCACAGGATGACAGCTGCCTACCACCCACAGAAGGATGGCCTCACAAAATGCATTAATAAGACACTGGCAGCTATTCTCTCAATGTACGTAGATATAAAACAGAGAGACTGGGATATAATACTGCCTGTTGTGACATTTTCATCCAACACAGGGATGCAAGACATTATATACCTCACTCTCTTCTTCCAGCTCCATGGTCAAGGGGTTGAAATGAAAATGAATACACTACTGGTTTTTCAGACAGATGATACTCAGGATGACTTTGAAACACGTCATTGCCAGAATCAAAGTAGCAAGACATCTGGCTCATATATGGATCCTGAAGCCCAGGAGCAAGACTGAGAGCACTATAACACCAAGTGCCAGCTAGTGAGATACATTATGGGAGACTTGGTACGGATTTTTGCACCTGTGCAGAAAGTGGGACTAATGGAAAAGTTACTAAAGTGCTCTGTGGGCCATATTGTACCCTTCAACACTTGTTGGACATCACTTAAGAAGTTAAGCATTCATTCATGTTCTCCCTACGAAGCCCTATTACAGACCTGAGGTGCAGATCAATGATGTGGGCTGCTCAATCAACAAAACCAAAGACCAGTTCAATGACTGTGAATCTCTGATGGGAGGGGTCATCTTCAATGCAAACCATAGTGAAGAGGATGTGACAATATGATCAGACTGCGAAGATCCGCTAGCACTGTCATACAAATGACCACTGACAAGATCTAGAGCCAGGATGCTGCAAGCAACTCCAATGAGAACTTAAGAAAGAGCAGATCACTGTTTTCCAGGAGAAGGAGCAATTCCACAAGCTGTGGTGCATGCAGTATGGTGAACGGGTTAGTGTCACTGTCTGGTGTGCTGTGTTTTGACAGTTCAGACCTGACCACCATCAATAATTTGTTATTTATTATTTATTATTTATAATTTCTGGAAGTTTCTTGAAACTTCTTATGTTTGTGATGTTTTTGTACTCTGGAATACTTGATGTATGTATAAATAGCAGTACTCTCCATCCAGGAAATCAGTTCTGTTCTGGCTGTATGTTAGTCTTCGTAATAAACTTGCTTTCAGTGTTAAGTGTTGTACTTCAGTGATGACCCTAATTACAGATCTGTACTTAAGTGTGGTTGCAGTGTGACAATATGTTCCTTTAAACTGTGGGTTTCTGGAGGAATTTTAGGATTCTTTGTGTAATCTGATGTTCTTAGATTTTTGTACTACTAAACATGCCCAATTAAGACTCTGGTTAAATATTTCATAAAAACGGTCCCATTTTTTATTAATACCGTATGATTTGTGTGCCTGCAGCCAGTCTCTGTGTGCAAAGTGCTCCTAAAGCCTATAATGGTAAATTTTTCCTTTATGAGTGAGTATGCCACTACATGGAACTATTTTGTGATTTGTGTTAATCTCTATGGATAGAGAGAGCTCTATGGTTCAAGGGACAGTTTTCTATATGTCTTACCACAAATTCTTCTCCATTATAACCTGTAACAACATGATCAATGCAAGACTGTGAGTTTAGTGTTGTTCTGGTCGGTAAATAATTTATTTAAATGTGACTACAGCATTGTAACAAGTCAGAATAGTTAAGATATTTACATTATATCTCAGAGACTATGTTCACATTTCCGTTATTGTAACATATCTTTTGTTTCATGGTGGTTTATCCAGATATTCTTGTAAAATAGAAGAATTCATCCCTTTCATTATTTGGGGATATACTTAATGTTGAAAATATCATTCCTGTATAAGTACTTTTAAGTCTGCTTGTTATGGCAAACTGTTACATGCAATGTAAACATCATTTCAGCAGAAATACCATGACAACTTCCCCTTTCATACATTACATCAATTTTTGTAAGATTACGCAATTTCTTATTTTGTTTGTTTATTTTATGGTTATTTTCAACATTGTGTTATTTTATATTGTTTCTCTCCTTTTAAAAAGTTAAGAATATACAATACATTTTATAATCCTGTTTCCTGACACAGAGGCTGAAACAATAAATAAACGGATAAATGTGTCCCCTGGGAAAAATGCTAATGAAAGCCAAGGACCTGTGTTCGATTTCTGGTTTGATACAGATTTAATCAAATCTTTGGAGTGGAAGGAAAAAGGAAGATAGGGTTTAATGACAATGAGTTCATTATCATAAGCTCAGATTTTTGCAAGGATGGGGAAGGAAATTGGCCATGTTCTTTCGAAGGACTCTTCCTGGCATTTGCCTGGAGAAATATGAAAAACCAAAATCAGTATGATCGGATGTGAATATAAATATAAATTCAGAGTGTTCAGCATTGATGTCTGCAGGACTGACAACAATGATCAAAGGTTCTAAGCACAGTATACGGAGTACGTGACTGACATCCAACATCAAATGGAAACATGCATGTGATGCTAGTATGACACTGTTGTTGCATTTTGCACTATGACACGAACATTAATATTCCACATATTTACTCTGTTTTCACATAAGTGCTTATTAGTAACAGCAACTGAGCTGAATTGTTGCTACTACTGATGCAATTTAAAATTTGTCAAAGGAGGATAAGATATTTATCATAAGTTAATATTGTGCCACAAGGTTCTCAGTCCAGTTATCATACTAATATGAGCAACTTTATGTGCAGATTAATAATGAGACATGGTGTAATAAAGAGCTAAAACCATAAGGCTAACTTATGTGACCACATGGCCACAGATTTAAGAGACAAAAGCTAGATCAATTCTGTAGTGTGGCATTGTGTACCAGTCAATCTGTTGAACGTATACACATTTTCAATAATTTTTACTGCAGGTAAAAATAACATGAGTCTGAACCTCCAGGTTATAGTGGTATCCAAACCACTGTGCTTCTTTTAAAGTAGTCACAATAGGGAAATGTAGTACTGGTGCCTATGGCACGGAGAAGGAATATATACCATTAACATTTTAGTTTCCCTATGACTGAAGGAAGACTAAAGATGACCGAGCGAGGTGGCGCAGTGGCTAGACACTGGACTCGCGTTCGGGAGGACGACGGTTCAATCCCGCGTCCGGCCATCCCGATTTAGGTTTTCCATGATTTCCCTAAATCACTCCAGGCAAATGCTGGGATGGTTCCTCTGAAAGGGCACGGCCGACTTCCTTCCCCATCCTTCCCTAATCCGATGAGACCGATGACCACGCTGTCTGGTCTCCTTCCCCAAAAACAACCAACCAACCAACTAAAGATGTAAAAACACATAGAGAGTAAAAACGGAGTAATTTGCTGAACATCATAACTCCAAAGTTGATGTTTTCAGGACAAATAAAGATAGTGTTTAAAAATGCTGCTGCAGCATAACTGATCAAAATAGATGCACACTAATATGATAAAGTGTAGTGCAAATCTAAGAGTAATTGGCTCTCCCTTCCTTTCTTATAACAAAAAAATAGTGACACTTGTAAACTCTGACCTGGGACACTTGTCACAAACAAGCAAAATGTTCTTGCATTTATCTCTTAAATGCACAACACTTAGTCCATTACAAATATCAAATGTGAATTATTAAGATGCCAATGACCCATAGGTACAAAATAGAAGGTACTTCTGAGCAGGATCTGTCTGTACTAGTGATATACACTGATCAGCCAGAACGTTATGATGACCTAGCTTATACCTGGTACGTCCACCTCCGGCATGGTTAACAGTGGCGATGCATCATGGCATGGAAGCAATGAGGCCTTTACACTGATCAGCCAGAACATTATAATCACCTAGCTAATACTTGGTATGTCCATCTTCAGCATGGTTAACAGTGGCGATGCGTCATGGCATGGAAGCAGTGAGGCCTTGTTAGTTTGCTAGTGGAAGTTGCCACCACATATGCACACACAGGACACCTAAGTCCCATAAATTCCAGGGAGAAGGGCAATGAGCTCTGACGCCACATTGAACCGCATCCCAGATGTTTTCGATCGGGTTCAAATCTCTGATTTGGGGGGCCAGCACATCAATTGGAAGTCACCAATGTGTTCCTCAAACCACTCCATCACACTCCTGATCTTGTGACATGGCAGTTTATCTTGCTGAAAAATATCACTGCTGTTGGGAAACATTGTCATCACGAAGGGGTGTACATGGTCTGCAACCACTGTATGATACTCCTTAGCTGTCATGGTGCCTTGGAAGCCCATGGAAGCCCACGTAAATGGTCCCCACAGCATAATGGAGCTGCTGCTGGCCTGTCTCTGTAGTTCAGTGCCATCCATGCGTTTCTCCACAAGTGCAGTAGATCATTTTAATGAAAATTTATTATACTTTAATTTCTGACAACGCTTGGTTGTAACAGCCAAGTAACTACATACTGTGTGAATGTTGGGTGTATGGAGAGCAGATGTAAGTCTTAAGTCTGTAAATAGTGGAAGTTTAATTTTAAATCTTGTACATGATCTGACTGTTCTTAACTGAGGATCACTGGAATGAATAATTTAATTTTTGACAATACTTGGTTGTAATAGTCAAGAAACTAGCAAATATCTGAATGATGGACTTAATGAAAGCAGATGTAAGTACTAAACCTGTAAATATTAGAACTTTAAATTTAATTCATGTACATAATTTTATTGTTTATTGACTGAGTATCATTAAAATTAATGAAAATCAAGTTTTTCTAATTACATTTTTGTAATCTGTTTATCTGACATGTTCCACACCCAGGAGGATTCCCTCTTTTATAGGTCTATGGAATGAATAATTAATCTAATCTAATCTAATGGTCACAGGCCCATTTCAGTCATAGTTGCTGTTGTTGTGGTGTTAACATTGGTACATGCATGGGTCATCAGCTATGGAGGCCACCATTAGGAGTGTTTGGTGCACTGTGTGTTCAGACAAGTACTCTGCCAAACTTTAAAGACTGATGTTAGTTCCACCACAGTTTCCCACCTGTCTTGTTTTACCGGTCTGCCCAGCTTATGACGTCTGACGTCTGTAATGAGGGATAGCCAGCCCACGATGTCTGGACATGGTTTCACTTTGGTTCCACCAAGTGTTGAAGATACTCCTCAAACACCTGACAAGTCATGCAGTTTCCAAAATGCTCGTGCCATCACTGCCCTTGTTCACACTCAGATAGATCGATAACTTCCCCATTCTACACATGGAAAGTATGCTCACTGATACTACATGCACCATGTGTGTATCTCATTAGCAATTGTTCCTCACCAACTGACACTGCTATCACCTGCACACATTTATATTGATAGCAGGTCAGTGGTCATAATGTTCTGACTAATCAGTGAATTCACATTCAGAAACTGAAGAGCACTTACAGGCAACGCTTATGCCACACCATGATTACATGAGTGTTGAGGTCGATGCATGTTAGTGAAAACAGTTCTTTTCCTGCAGAGCTGAATGCTCACTCCACATATATCCTTATTCTATGGTACTAGTTATTGTGTTTAAGTAATTCAGTATGTAATTACTGAATGAGTAATAGTTGCAAATGAAACAAATAAGTGTTAGTATGATGTTTTGCCAAGAAGTTGTACTAGAGAAGTATTGAGAGACAATAACAGCAGAGTATTTAAAGTATTGTAACTACAACTGATTATTAAGCAGAGAGGCGCATTAGTACTTAAATATTTATTTTCTGAAGTATTACTATTAAGTGATAGAATATATTAAATACATGGTCTTTTAGTAAAGCATCTTTGGCTGAATAGTAAACTGATTTGCTTCTTAGACTTAATCCTACAAGACAGTTCCATGTACTGTGCTCAGTACTGATCCATGTGTTACAACTAACCACATTTGTTTAATGGAGCTAGACAAATCAGTGAAACACCTATATTTTCAAATAGTACTGCAAATCAACTAAATAGCATAAATATATATAAAAACAAAGATGAGGTGACTTACCGAACGAAAGCGCTGGCAGGTCGATAGACACACAAACAAACACAAACATACACACATACACACATTTGTGCCAGCGCTTTCGTTCGGTAAGTCACCTCATCTTTGTTTTTATATATAATTTTTCCCACGTGGAATGTTTCCTTCTATTATATAAATAGCATAAATAGTTACTCCCATTATTAAAAATGTTGTTGTGACATATTTCAACAGTGGGTGAGAGCAGCAACTATTTTTTCATGTTGCATTGAAGCTGTAACCTAGCTTTTCTAATTTCATCTGCTAAATTATCATAATTAAATGAACTATATCATATGGAAGAAAATAAGAACACAGACACAAGCAAAGTTTAAGATAATACATAGGACAGATAAATTTATATTGCATATGTCCTACAACAGTCCCTCTATTCCATGTTCTTACTGATTAATTGATAAATTCAATTTAGAGAAAGTAAGTATTATTGTATTGTACATATGTAGTTGCCGGCCGCTGTGGCCGAGCGGTTCTAGGCACTTCAGTCCAGAACCGCGCTGCTGCTACGGTCGCAGGTTGGAATCCTGCCTTGGGCATGGATGTGTGTGATGTCCTTAGGTTAGTTAGGTATAAGTAATTCTAAGTCTAGGGGACTGATGACCTCAGATGTTAAGTCCCATAGTGCTTAGAGCTATTTGAACCAATATGTAGTAATTACTAAATCAAAGTGTGTAAAGAGTTACTTAAATTCAAAATTAACGTAGTTACTTTATGCAGCAACCATTCTGTGTATAATTTCTAATGATACTCACCACTGGACAGTTGGAATTGGACTACCATCAAGTTTGCACTTCAAGTCTAGAATATCTCCCTCATCCACTTCAGCAGCTCTATCAAGAGGACGAGCAAATGATGGTGGTAGCTGTGTCATTGAAAGTTTGGAGCTGCTTTCTGCTTCTCCAACAAGGTTTGCAGCTTTCACTTTGTACTGAAAAATTAAGTATATGCTTTATAGACAGAACAACATAACAGAAAACAATGTTTGAAACTGAACAGTTCATTACATAACAATGAAATGTTTTAAAATTAGTGAGATGCACAGGCATGTGCATTTGGGAATCTGTGCAGTTGTGTGTGTACATGTCAACTTAAGAAAGAACAAGAGCTCAAAAGCCAGTATAAATATTGTTCTGTTGCTCAGCTATTGGTGAGCGGTTACCGTTGCATTATTTCACATGTTATTCCATCCAAGAATTCCACTGTTGTTAAACCACAGAGTAAGATACTCAAAAATAAACATTTCTTGTTAAAATTGGCCTAAGTATGTATTTGATTACATACTAAATCAATACTAAACAAATAAGACTACTCAAATTACTAAATATCTTTTTATCATGGTATTGTAGCGACAAAGATCATCAGTCACTGTCGGCGACTGTGTTTATGTGTAACTATCAAAGAGATCATGCTCCAGCTGCCAGAGGTGCTGGATTTTGGTTTGTTCACTGTGAGCAGTGTGAAGTTTCAAGAATGTTACAGAGGACAGTAATTTTTTGATGATTATAGACAGATTTTTCAAGCTCTTCTCTAGCACTAACCAGTCTCAAGTATTCGCAAGTATCTTTTCTGTGTTATTAGCTGATAAATGTTATTTGTTCCTGGTACACTGGAGTTAATATTTCATACAATTGCCTCAGAATATCATATGCACAGTTACAGTTGTTTGGGTTGCTAACACCTAGTTGTGCTGACATTGGTGGCCCAAACATGATCTCAGCCTATGTGATCAGTCTACATAATCAAAAGAAGCAGGTCTAACTTTCAAGACTGAATAAAGAATACTCACAAAATGACAGACAGACCAGATGTTACAGTATTATCAGTATTATGACTCACTGTGCAACTGCCTTATTCTGGCTTCATAAACCTGTCTTATGACTCATACAGGTAGAGGTAAGCTTTCATGACACTACTCAGTCAAATCTGCCTTGTGGTTAGCCAGGTCATCATTACGTAGCTGAAGCCAAAGATATAACTGCATCTCCTGGGTGAGATACCTGTGACAAACTCAAGGCGAAATTAATTTGCAGGGTTTTCACCTAACAAGGAGGGCATTTATGCCAAGTCCTAATGCAAGAAAATGTTGGTGACAGAAAACTGTCACAATATCTCAGGCACTTATGCAGTAAAGTAGACACAGGCACTGCATCTGATACCTTACTGTGTACATTGTGCAGCAGCCATCTTCCAGCCCAAGTGAAGGCTGCAATAGTGTGTCAGATGGAAATGCCATTAGATGCTACCTCTGATCTGGCCTATAGGATACAAGACACAATGATGCTGACTTTGATCAATACAGTGGCAGCACCAAGCAATAGTACTTTGTTATCAGTGATAACTAACTCAGATTATAATTACCTTGCAGATAGGTTTGACAGTCTGACCAAACAGACTCGACAACTATTGTCTCATCACAACTGCAGCAACAGCAGGGGACACTACTGAAAGAGACCGTGTAGTCAGTCCTCATCAAACTTCCTGCCCTGAGTGATGCAGAGCGGCCCCCTTCCATTTGCTAGCACCATGTATGTATGTATGTCAGCAGTTTTAATTTTTTCCTATGTTTGTAATTGTATGTATGTAATGAATGTTTTGCTTGACTTTGAGGTGGTAACTAAAGCCCCAGAAATTTCAATGTTTTTGACATAGGAGTCACAATGGTATGGTAATCATATTAACAATTTTAAGCAAAATGAGCCCTCCGTAAGCAACTATAACATGCTACATGGGAATTTTTTGCTTTTATGAGTTTGACTTACTAATCAGGCTGTTCTGATTTTCACTTTGCTTATAATTATGTCTCATCCAGGATGAGTCATGTTCTGCTTGTGGAAATTTATATGCTTTATGCGTATGTTCTTAACTGTTCATTTACATATGAGAGCTTTCTGCACATTACAATAAAGCTTGGCATGATGCAACCAAGTCCTGTATGTGACAGTATTTTGCTTAATGAATCAGACCAAATGGTCAAGTTTTCTGCATGAAGGGATGCTATGTTACTTCTGATGTGATCATAAGTAACGAAAGCTCAAACCATTATAAATGAAAACTGTAACATGTAAATGTAAGTCACATTTTGTGTATAAGCTCATGAACTACAGAAAATTATGTACTTATAGTGCTTCCTTTTCATCATGTACACTGTACTGACTGAATAATGTGAAAGACATTTTAAGTATGAATTTGTGAATATAAATTGTGCTTTAAAGGCAAGAATGCTCTATTTGAGTGCTGCACTGTGTGTGCAAAAACAGACAAAATCTGTGTAATCACAGAAATCAAGTGACTGATTTAATTATCAGTGAGTTCAATTATTCAGTTGAGTAATGCTTCACCTCACATGCATGTATCCTTAGAATTGTTCATTATGAAAAAGAGACAGGCACTGTGTCACGTGAGTGGAAATGAGATATGTTTACTCACGAGGCAGACAGTATCAGATAAAAATAATGCACCTGAATGCTGTAATGCCAGGTGCACCAACCATGAAAACTAAAAGCACTGCAACCCGACAAGCCTGTGATGAATACTCATCACAATGCCTACAGACGATGCGGGATGTTAGAAATGCTGTGCCACAATAAAAAGTGATGCTTTATGTAGGTTCTTGAAAACAATGAGTGCCTACAACTAAAATATGTTCAAAAACTGGACTGACATATAGCTTCATATTACATACAAGAACATTCACATACAAGGATAAATGTGGAATGAATGCAAACTAACAAAGCTTCTTTACAGCTAAACTGCCATTGCTGTATCACATTAATCCTGTATTTGGTGCTATTTCATGTACTCGCGGTAATCATCATGGTAACAAAGTAAGCCTGCAGGACCAGACCAGCTGACCGCCTGTGGGGTGGAGCCAGATGCAACAGCTGATTGCCGAGGGAGGCGTGCACCTGACCTTGAGCCAATGCACTGCACCAACCAACCACATGTTGAACCATGGACTTCTGTTGCAGTGTACCACACCCACATTGCCACCACCAACGCAACTAATGAAGAATTAGTTATGTATTCACAAACTAAGACTGTGAAAACTTTGTACTTCTGCAAACATTATCAGCATGAACTGTTTATCAAACCTTTTTTTGGCAAAGACTTTTGAATTAATTCATGTTTCCGATATACAAAAAACAATCTTTCAAACGAATGCCGTAATGTCCTTTATGTAGCAAATATGTTTTTGTCAAAAATTATTTAATTGGATGGATAAAACCTTCACCCCTCTTTCTTCCCCTCCAACACTTCTGCCTGAACACAGAGCCACTGGTTCCAAATGGTTGCCAATAATAGCCGTCTTTTATATGTGTGTTCTGCCACCGCTTGGTGAACAGATTGTTTATCTATCCAATTAAATAAATACATTTTTGTGAATTTCATAATCATAACACAATAATTTTGATTTCTAACCACATTCTTTGTAAGTGGAGCAACGTAATCCGTAAAGGACTTGGTAACAGTCTTAATACTCTGGGCTTGGTTTTTAGGAGCATCTGGTTTTTCCCATTGCCTTTAACTGGAATGGAGGAGTCAGTCAATATCTTTCCAGGGAATGTAAATTTGCCAGACTTTTTTCAGTAATTGTAATGTACAAGTTCGCCAAAAGTCAAGAATATAGTGCCCATAATGTCATCTGATACCTAAAAACTTTTAACACTCATGAGTGTTCTGAGAAGGAGCTGATACATATTGTAATCATGAACTCAAACTAACGTAAAGTGTTTCTTTCACAAGTGTGAACAAGGTGGTCAATTGTGACAGTGCAGACCCAGTAATAGTGTAATTACTGTCCACAAAAATGATGTGCATTTGTGGGCCAATGATCCCTGGAGGCCACTGGACTGTTTGCCCTGGGGAGAACAATATTCATATATAATTATGAACAGAGCAATGAATTAAATCTTTCATGATTCTTGAAAGACACATGTAAAAATGTACAGGAAAAATATTTATCATTCAACTTAATTGTATTTAAAAAGGATATTGCTTTATTATGTATCTTATTCTTTGTTGTATGTTAAAAATATTAATAACTGTGAAACAGCCAAATGATTTTATGCAATTACTTATTCTGGTCTTGATCTTGGATGAGGATAGACGTGAGAGACATTGTAAGTGTACCTATATTGCACTTTGGTTAAATAATGTGTTTCTTTGCTCTTAAAATGTTTATTCATGTATATTTAGCATCACTATATGTTACGAAACTAATGACTTATTTTTCCAGAGTATCAGAACATGCAATACAGCATGAGGTTATAATTTATTGTTGTCAGCCATTTGCATGACCACAATATTTTATTTGAATATTGCCAATATTAAAGGGCACAGAGCTGTGAAAATAATTTACAAAGTTTGCATTTTAATTACATTGCTAACTTCATCATCATTTTAATTTATATGCAAAGATGAGAAGCAGTTTCCATTAAATTCTTGTGGTTGCCGCATAGCAGCTCTTTTGTCTCAGTTACATGAATTCACAGAAATTAACTTACCCTGAAATGATCAGTGATAAATGTACCACACAATAATATTTCTCTACGTGAACCCACATATTAGTTTCTATGAAACTGCAATGCAAAAAGAACCTGAGATATTTTGTTAACATATGTCTTATTATGGTGCTTCACACTGCTCTTTATGTGTTTCATATTGCGGGCATCAAACCTTCGAATAATATTTCCATTTTAAAAGAGACCGTGTAATTTGTCTGTGATAAGTAGTGTTGTCACTTCACCGTGCGTGTGGTGTAATTTGATGTGTAATCATATGTTATGTGCCTAAAATCATACAATTTAATGAACTGCACATGTACACAAAATTAGACCACACCACTTGACACACAGAACAGAACACAACAACATACATATTGAAAACAACACAGGGCCTATGTCAAGCAAGAGACGACACTTGTGTTATCAGCTGCTATGATTACTATTATGTTCGTGACAAACACACATAAGCGTGCTGGCTTCTGGACCCAATAGTTTCCTGGGTAAAATTTACATTGGGCATCATCTGTTGCCTGACATAGTACCACAGGAACATGTAATGAGGCCAGAATGATTCAAGCCTAAGCCACAAGAAGGAAATTTTGCAGGACAGCAAGATAAAGCTTTGGAAAAATCTATAAATCAAGTTAATAAATAAATCATCTGTACAGTATTGAGAGTGACTTGAGAAAGACTTCCTCAAGAACAAATGTTGAGCTTGTTCTCTCCTCAGGCATTATGATTGGCCCAAGTTGAGTAGCTCCATGAATAAGTTAAAAAAAGAGTAGGTAGATTATAGCAAAATCTTTAAGTGGAGACAATGTCTCTTAACGAAGTGCCCCTGTAATGATTTAGTGTGAGGGCATCAACTGTTTAGACAAATTTAGATTTCTTGTTACACGTTATGTAATTCATTTTCCAGTTGTAGCAACAATGTGTACTGTATAAAAACAATGTAACAGACATGCTCCAAATCAGTTTTCCAGAAACATTTTAAGTGTTGTAAGTTTCTGGAGTCACATGCAATGTATATAGAGATATGAAAAAAGACCTGGTTCTAACAAAAAGATGCTGAAGCATATTAACTTACCACACCAACATCAGATTCCTGAAAATGCTGAATACTGAGACTGCTTACTACCAAAGCCTCTGAATCTGTTTCTATCACAATATGTTCACCACTTTGCAGTTCCTTTCCATCTTTGTACCTGGAACACAAGTAACTTATACATGAAAACACAGCTGTAAGAGAGAAGATTATGTATATAAAGTTTAACTTACAAGTGTAGGGCAATTTTTGTTGTAATATGTGCAGCAAAAAAATCAGTATTTAGCATTTTTTTAAAAAATCTTCAAAAGTTCTGACACAATCTAAAAGTAGACAAATCACTTTTAAATTCTGAGAGTTTAAAATCTTTTGTTAAAGTGTCTTTTTGGTTGCTTTGGTGTAACTATGAGCACTTGGTGTTTTTTTTTTTTTTTTTTTACTCAATGTTATAATTTGAAATAGAATTTTCATGTAATAGTTTTATCTTGTTAACATCTGAGCAATAAATGTCTGTTCCAATCAGATACCACCTGTAAAATTCTCTGCTAACAGATTATGGGCCCACACTATGTACTTCAGTATAATATTCCAAAATCCTATTAGCTGCTGGAGGAAATTAGTGGTAGGATGTGGCACTTTGATATAACATAATTCCTAATACAATGGTTTCTCTGAATACCAGTTCATTGCTTCCTCAGCAGAAGAACTATAGTACATGCCAGTTTGCTGTGGAATTGTGCCAATGGCAAAATAATGGATGTAACTAAAGTGTGCACAGGAAGAGCCAGAATTGCGATCTCCACGCATCTGTTGATATGTGCTCATTTGCAAGATATGTCTATAGAACAATACACTGTGAATCATCAACTGATTAAAAATATTGCTATCTCAAGAAGTTTGAAAATATGCATTATAAAGAGATACGTTGCACAGGACTATTATAACAGGCAATTTGAATGTGGCTTGAGAGAATACTATTTTTAATTTGTTGGAGAATAAATGCCACACATGCTGAAAGGGATATGTGGTTTCATTTTCCAGAAAAAATTAGACAATGGGTTTTAGAAGATTAGTTAGCGATAGTATAACAACTGAAAAAGCTGAAACTTGCTTTTTTATGACTGTTCCAGAGTACTTGCACAGAAAGGAGGGAATCTCTTGTTGTGTTAGCTTTTAACAAGGGTTGTCACATACAAAAGAACAATATCTGGGTAGGAGAAAGGGCTAACTATTTATTGCCTTATAAAGGAACTTTCCTATCATTCAAATGAAGCAGCTTATGCAAACCATACAAAGTCTCAGCAGCATGTTCAAAATCCAGAATGTGAATCAGTTAATATTGGTTTCGAACAACAAACAGGACTAACCAATATTAGTATTTTATAGCTTTGATTACAAAAATAGTGATTGGAAATATGCCGAGTGTCTCACAACTGCAACATTATACAGATAAATCACGTGTATTCTGAAATATACATGAGAGGCCATCTGTTTTCTTAATTATGCTGAAAAAAAAATAACAACAAAATTTATGGAAGGTATCGCAAATCACTTCTCCACCGTAAAGAAAACACTTTAATTCTTAGTTTAACACAGCAGCTGTTTCATTAAATAAAAAAATTAATGAAGTCCTGAAGAAAGAAGTAAGAAGGCTAAGAATCAAAGTGTTAGGTAATGAGAATAATTAATTAGAAACAAAGACTGGCATAAGTTAGCTACCAGTGATCAAAAGCATGAAAATTATTAAGAGCATATCTTCATTGCAGAGGGAAAAGTAAATATACGTACAATAGTCTCACATAAACTCTTCTTTCTCATGAAGAGGTGAATGCTTCAACTGGTATAATCTGTATCACTTCAGGCAGAGAGGTTGCTTCATAGTCTCGGATGTTATTGAATTTAGCATATGTTAAAATTCGGGAGTAACACATATTTTTTTGTTTTCTCTAAAAAAATTCCTGCCCCGAGATACAGGCCTCCAAAGATGACACAGCGAACACCATTTTGAAGATGTGAATTAAATGCTGTATAACTGTAACAGTTCTAGATATTTTGTTAGAGTTTTTTTTATTTGAAAGATAATTGCTTCATCATTACAATGGTAGCCTCCATTTGGACAAATCTTTCAAAGTTCTTTTACTGTCACTTTTTTTTTATAATTTACAGAATTTTTTTTTCAGGATGCCAATCCAGAAAAGTTAGATTATTATCTGTTAATTAGTACCATGTAGTACTATATTCTCTGTAAAGGAGAGCTTCCACTTTTACATTTTTTTTTATTTAAAAAAATAATTTTTTTTTAACTTTCAGTGGTAATGTATGTTTTCACTGAAGTTGTTTCTTACTCATTTATTTGTTATAATGTTTATTTCTATTGTGTTTGTTGCTGTCATTTCTTATCACTTTCTTTGTTACAGTTATTTCTTTTCACTTTCATTGTTGCAGATATTTCTTACACTTTGTTGTAGTTTCTTCTCAGTTTCTTTGTCATGGTTGTTCATTGCAGGTTTCTGTATAGTACTTGTTCAGTGCTAATTTGTTTACTGAAGAGGCTTCTAAGAAATCTGAGAACACCGAGTGAGTTCTGTGTTCTTGTGAGGCATTTGCCAGTTGACACAGTTGCAGAGTGTTTTGTGAAAAGGACTGTTTGGAATGTCTTCTGACTGGGGCCACAGGAGAGTGAAGTGTGCTGACTATTTGCATATCCATAACAGAGTGATATATAAGACAAACAAAAAAACAGACTTTGTTCAGGTTGGGAATGACTGTTCTTATTTGAAGATGCTGTTTCAAAGTAAAACTGTTTCCAGTGATGACTTTTGTGTTCTATATGTTTTGACAGAATAACCACAATGATAGTATCTGAACAAGGTGAAGCGTTCCTTGGTGCAAATGATGCAGATTTTGCATCAATAGAGGAAGAATTAAATACCTTGAATCAGTCAACTACAGAGGTAGGTGTTAGTCCTGTTAAGAAACCACAGTCAGTGAAGTCCAGTCATAATATCTATGCATCAAGAAAGTGCAGAGAAATTACTAAAGCTATGGATGAATACACTATAGCAAAACTGACTAAACTTGCAAAGTAAAAATTACATCTTCAGAGGAAATGAACCAAAGTATTCTCACACCTCTTGCCAGGAATTTTTCACAAATATTAACTCAGCTGCTGAATACTGTGCAGTGAAAAGGTGCAAGATTTAACTATTATTCCACAGAAATTTTCAAAGAAAACAATTTTGAACCATGCTCCATCACTATCAAAGTACATAGTAGACAAATTAAGAAATGTGAGGTCTGTTAAAGGAGTCTTTGGAAGACCAGATCCCTATTATGGCCATCCTGTAGAAGCAGCTCAAGTTCAAATATCACAGTCATTTCATCTGGAAGATAAATGGGACTGTTCTCACCAGAGTGTCAACAAAAAAGACACTATAACTGTAACAGTTGAAGGTCAAAAATTTGTGAAAGTGAAGAGGTACATGACTCAAGCATTAAAGAAACTTTTGCAATTTGTAAGAGCAACTACGGTATACAACTTCACATATTGGAAGATCAAAATTTTATACACTACGACCTAAGTGGATAGTTCCACACCCACCTAGAGATGTCTCTTTATGTGTCTACTGCATGAATTTTGAACTTTGCATGGTAACTTTGAAGAACTTACTGTAGCATGCAACATATGAAACCTCCATTGGTCGTGTGAAGTCATTAGTAGTCTGTGACATAAAGCGAGAGACTTGTTTGTTTCAAGAATATGGTGACTGCCCTGGAAAGGGAGGACTGTCTTTGCAGACATTTGGCCTGGAAGATGTAGCAAATAACTCTGCAGAAATTATATACATGACATGGGAGGAAAATAAACTAATTATGAAAACTGTTACCTTTAACAGTTTCATTGATGAACTTGGTAAACGGTCAGTGAAAGCAATAACACCAACATCTGAATAAATTGCAACAACAACACATTGCACAAGTGATACGGTGTATACAGACCGAAGAACTATGTTTAGTGCTTCACTGTGATTTGCTGAGAACTGGTCTGTAATTGTCCCACAAGAAGTACAAGGGCATCATTGGAGTAATGACTAGGTTTCAAATTTTACAAGAGTGACATATTTTCAAAATAAGATCACAAGTGTTGCAGTTATAAGTGATGACACGGGACATGACTCAGCACATGCTTTGCTAGCAATGTGCAAAATTCTTCAACTGCAAACAGGGGCAGAGAAGACCATCATTATTTCTGATGGTGCCCCTGCTCATTTTAAAAATTGTTACCAGATGTTTGAATTGAGCAAGTCACTAGTGCCAACTGAATGGATATACAGTGCTACTGGTCACGGGAAGGAGCCTTGTGTTGGTGTAGGAGGCCTGCTGAAACACCATGCTACAAAACATAATCTTTCCAGACCAAATACAGCTGCGATTCAGAATGCTGGGGATTTTATGAGAGTCATGAAAGTTACACATCCACAGCCCTCATTCTTTTGTTTGAAGAGAAAGTAGAAGAATTCAGTGAGCAGAAAAGAGAAGAATGGTCCAAACAACTACTCCTGTGAGGGCATTCAGAAGACACATTTTTGGACTCAAAGTGATGGGCGAACTCATATTACATGCACTTTAAAGAGCAAGAAAGAAGAAATTTTGTTCGTTTGGCCAACACCTCAGAAACAGCAGGATAATATTCAGATTCACAACTTGAAAAGGGGGATGTTTGTGGCATGCGTGTATGACTGACTGGTGCATTGCAGAGATTATAGATAACAGTTATGAGTTAAATGAAATTGCAGTGAACTTTATGCTACCACAGGGACCAGGTGCTGGATATAGGTTTCCAGCTGAAGGACAGCAACAAAGCCATCAGTGCTCACTTCCTGTTCACAATGTTTTGAAGACTGTAAGTGCTCCAGTTCCTGTTGGTCAACAGGAAGGCATCACTCTATATCAAAGGAAGATAATGAAGCAGTGGAACACATTTTTACTTCACTGAATGGCTAATTTCAGTACAAAACAGAGAGCACAGAAGTTGTGTAAATTGAAACCTTTAAGTCTTTGGACCTTTCACATACTTTTGGAACCATTTAAAATGCTTGAAAAATGGGTCTCTTACTCATCTTTCAAAACTAAAATGATTTGAAATAGGCTAGGTTTTGATTTTTACGTGCCTTTTATGTGATAATGTGGTAATAAAACAGATTTTATATATGGCAAAAATTTCAATTGTTTATAAAACCTGTTAAACCTAAAAGTGAAAGCTCTTCTTTTCAGGGAATGTAGAACTATATGGTACTAATCAACAGAAAAAAAATCAAAATTTTATGGATTGACATTTTTTTTAAAAATTTTTTATCATAAATTATAAAAAAGTTCAGAGTGCTATAGTAAAAGAACTTTGACAGATAAGTCCAAATGGAGGATTTCTTTGTAATCATAAAGCAATTATCTTTTAAATAAAAAAAACAAAAAAAAAATATCTTGAACTGTTCTAAAGGTACAGCATTTTAAATTTTTTTCCAAAATTCGCATCTTCAAAATGGTATGCACAGTGCAATCTTTGGAGGGCTGTATCTCGGAGTAGAATTTTTTTTGGAGAAAACAAAAAAGTACTTGTTCCTTACTTGGTCCTTCATTTTAACATATGCTAGATTCAATATCATCCAAGACTATGAAGGTAAGATTGTTTCCTAGCCTGTCTGAATTGATATGGACTATGCCAACACAATATGCCACTTAAGGCATTAGTAATAACAAGAATACTGTAAGTACAAGTGCAGTTGCAGAACGAAGTGTACCACCAATTGGACACACAGTGACCACATTGCAACAAAATTCTTTTATTATATTTCTGAGCCTCAGATTGCACAAACTGTTCCATTATTGGTTTCACCTTGGTACTGGGTCACCATTGGGTGAGCTGTTTATAAAGAAAGAAAAATCAGGATAGTAAATTACTAGGCTATGATTTATGTGACCCCAGACAATGAAAGAATTTAGACAGAGCAAATAATGATATACAGAGAATCATTTTCTGTGTTTAAAACTCACAAGTTTTAATGAAACAGAAGATCCAGAAAAGTTAATGCTAAAGGAATGAGTTGACTTAATGCAATAAAATTTTCTGCTCTGTAACATCCTGTGATGTGTTTTACATAAATTATTTTAAAAAAATCAATATTATAGAACAGAGTTTTAGAACATCCTTCATTTCCACTTTAAATATCCTAAAGTCTGTTAAACATGAAAATACCTAAATGTTTTGGAAATGTGAGAAAAACCAAACTGTCAGAATGTTAAATGGCTGCTTGCTCAGGACTGTTTGACATTATAACACAATATCATCATATCAGCTCATTACATTTTATCCAAGTAACTGTAAAGTTCTCAGCATACCCATTTAACCATACAACTAACATTACTGAAATTAATGTCACACAGATAGTCAACATTACATATATGGACAATACCATTATTCTTGTGGGAAAAAGCTAAGTAACCTTACTGTTCTTGTAGTAGAAAGCTAAGTAACTTTACTATCAATAGAAAGTAATAAAACATGAGTGAAGGTAAGTGAAAAGTTGGTCTCATCAAAATGAATAGTTTAACAAATGTGTTGAATCTTCATCAGTCAGACTGAAGTTTACTTCTTCAGTAGCTACAGAGAAAACCAGGAAGTCATATCCCATGTAAAGAAGCACAATATGTAGAAAGCGAAGCTACATTTCTTTTCAGCTGAAAGCAAAGAAGCTACAATCATTTTTAAGCAAATGCGAACAAAAATAGGAAAGCCAATTATGGTGGAGAATGTATTGCACACCTTTGTGATCTATGTTAGTAGTAAGATCAGTGCAACATTAATATAAATTTTAAGGACAAAGCTTCTTATTGCATAGTCCATCATCAACTTCTTAAGACTATAAACTTGATTTTGCAGATACTTACCACGTTATCTTTGGTTTTGGTACACCATTCACTCTGACTCTATATTCAACTTCTTCGTAGTCTTTAACTGAACGATCTTCAAGATTTTTAACAAGGGATGGAGGCTCCGCTGCAGGAGAAACAAGACAAATGCAATCATGAAGAAATTGTAAAAAATGAAGAAATCCTGGAATGCACTATCAATGGTGCTTTATACTGATGGTGATAGGTTTGTGTAATGTAATTCAGTTTTTTCGTGTTCAAAGTTACTTTAACTGTATTTTAACCTACTCTAATGTTTTTGGAAATCCTCCAAAATGGTAGAAAACCAAACCATGATAGAACTATGGCTCCAATTTGCAATGTAATGCATGATACTAATATTTTTATATCTTTCTGTACAATTTATTAAGACAGTTGACACACTTATCTGTCATTTGCTAGTGGGCCATCCTTTCGCAGTATTGCTGCCTGCTACCATCATAGACCAATACAGTTAAAATACTGAATTACGAGCAAGTTAAACAGAAGTGCCCTATGATAGTGACAGGTAACAGTGCTGCAAAACACACACACACACACACACACACACACACGCACACACACGCGCGCGCGCGCGCGTGCGTGCGCGCGTGCATGCGCACTTCGGTAATACTGTTCAGATGACACACACTACCAACTGATTTGATACGTTAACAACCTTGATTTTAATAGATCTGAAGAAGCTCTCCCAAAAGGTGCCACGAAATGATAAATAAATTTATTTTGGTAATCAAGACGAGTGTATTACCATTTACTAGCTACGTGGTTGCAGATCTTCTTAACAGTTTTTGTCTAAAGTTGCAACAATCATGTTTCATTTAGGATGTTATTAAAATTTTACTGAATTTTGTTTTCATGACTAACAATTGTGCAAGGTGGTAATACATAAGCCAATCTTTGTTGTGGCTTTGGTGGGATGTCCAAGTGGTGGAATGTTTCACAGAGCCCACTTTTGGTGGAGGCAGTGAGTAGGGCAACTGGAAATTTGAATGTAAAGCTTACAAGGAATAGAAAAATGATTTGGAAGAATTGAACTAAAAAGTAAATTAAAAAGAGACTGTTAAATTATACAAATTATTTGTATAACATATGCCAAGATTATTTAGATAGCATAGAACAATACCTACTGAAAAAAAAAGTTAGAAGCATGCCAGAGGCAGTGAAAGCAACAGCCAACAGCTGAAGGGCCTCGTGGCATGGCAGACAGAAGTGGAGAAAAGGGATCTTGGGAGTTGGTGATGGACCACAATGAGTGTCAGAGGTGTTGCCTCACAAGGTAATGGAACAGCATCATGGCATAAACTTAATTAATTTTTCTGCCAATCAACACGAGACTTGATACAAGTGTTGTAATTCACAAACATGCACACAACATACCTTTGTAAACACTAGGAAAATAGCGAACAGCGGAAAATGTTCAACTAACTGTAAGTTGGGAATCTATGCACTGAAGTGGTATGGCAAATGTTAGATGAGTGACTAAATTCTATAGCTTGTGACTGGGGATGTGAGTTATGAAGTGTCACACTTTCGAAAGTGCAGAAGATTAATATTGACTTTGTGTATCAATGAAATGAGCTTAACATGGATGGGCTTGAGTGGTTATTACAATAGTCATGAATTTCCAGAATGAATTTTTCAGCATACAGTGGAGCATGAACTGATATGAAATGTCTGGGCAAATCAAAACTGGGATCTATGCCTTTTGCAGGCAAGCATTCTGCCAACTGAGCTACCTAAGAATGAATGACAATCCTCCTCACAACTTTAATTCTATCAGAACCTCTGCAAGAATAGGTTGTGAGTCATTCTTGGGTAGCTCAGTTGGCAGAACACTTACCCAGCAAAGGGAAAGTTCTCATTTTGAGCTGTGGTCTGATGTACAGTTTTCATTTACCAGGATGTTTCAGTCATGAACCGTATCACAGCTGTGGTATGTGGAAAACAACTGCATGAAGGCATTCAAAGAAAACAATGTGTAGCTTGCTTCATCACACTGATCAATGAGATGATTCTGTATAAATGGTGAACTGTACAAGTGAAGCAATATGTTCAGTTCAAGACTTGATTTAATTCTTTGCTTGCCACAAACATTACTCTTTAGTCATCTGAGAACATACACTGTTTTTCTGTTTCCAAACTAGCTCAAAGCATTTTTTAGTAAGCAGGGGATGTATAGTAAGCAGGGGATGTAGAAGTCAAAAAGTAAGGATTAAAAAGTACACCACCCACTGTAGATGCTCACATCGAAAAGATGTCACATGTGAGATTATTTAGAAGTGGTTAATCTGCAAATAACAATCCAAAACCCAGTAAGCCCATACATAGTGCATCACATAAACAGGCAGGCATTTCAATAAAACTAATCCAATTTCTGTTCTAAAACACAAACTTTAACAGAATAATATTTCAAAAACAGAAACTCAAATTCTATTCTAAACTATACCCTCAGCTTTTACTGTTATTTTTGGAGCCTCATGACCACTGCAACAGTTTGTAGTTTATTTTAGCATTGTAGCTATAGTACAAATGCATATATATGGGTCCACACTCTCCAAGTTTGGAGTCATCTTTCAGTGCTGTTACCCCACAGGAGAATATAAGTCACTGTAAGAGCATGGTGACATCACTACTCCACCTACACACATCAAAAAAATTTTGGATCACCCCAGTTCCCAGAACTCCTGAAGATAGATGTTGACTGTGGATACTGTATCACAGACACAGTCTCTTTGATTGTTCAGAGATGTCACTAAATCCGACCAAAGATGTAACAAACCATGCATGAGTAGCACCTATTAGACGGAGGGGGCCCAATGGCCAATCAGTTAAAGTCATTCCACCAGGAAGGAGGTGTACGGCTCATGTTGTCTTTAGTTCAACCATGCCTAGACGATCAGTACTGTGGTTCAACCGTGTCTGTATTGTTACTTTGTACCAGGTAGATCTCTCAACAATGGAAGTGTCCAGGCATCTCGGAGTGAACCAAAGTGATGTTGTTCGGACATTGAGGAGATACAGAGAGACAGGAAGTGTCAATGACATGCCTCGCTCAGGCTGCCCAAGGGCTACTACTGCAGTGGATGACTGCTACCTACGGATTATGCCTCAGAGGAGCACTGACAACAACACCACCATGTTGAATAATGTTTCTTGTGCAGCCACAGGCCTTCATGTTATGACTCACACTGTGCGCAATAGGCTGCATGATGTGGAACTTCACTCCCGGCGTCCATGGCGAGTTCCATCTTTGCAACCACAACACCATGCAGTGCAGAACAGATGGGCTCAACAACATGCCGTATGGACCATCAGGATTGGCATCACGTTCTCTTCACTGATGAGTGTCACATACACATTCACCCAGACAATCGTCAGAGACGTGTTTGGAGGTACCCAGTCAGGCTGAACGTCTTAGACACACTGTCCAGTAAGTGCAGCAAGGTGGAAGTTCCCTGCTGTTTTGGGGTGGCATTATGTGGGGTTGATGTACACCACTGGTGGTCACGGAAGGCACCGTACGTGAATCCCATCCTCCGACCGATAGTGCAACGTTATAGGCGGTACACGGGGCATTCATCTCCATGGATGACAATTCGTGCCCAGATCACGCACATCTTGTGAATGACTTTCTTCAGGATCACAACATCACTTGACTAGAGTGGTCAGCATGTTCTCCAGACATGAGCTCTATCGAACATGCCTGGGATAGATTGAAAAGGGCTGTTTATGGACGATGTGACCCACCAACCACTCTGAGGGATCTACGCCAAATCGCCATTGAGGAGTGGGACAATCTGGACCACCAGTGCCTTGATGAACTTGTGGATAGTGTGCCATGATGAATAGAAGCATGCATCAATGCAAGAGAATGTCCTACTGGGTATTAGAGGTACCGGAGTTTACAGCAATCTGGACCACCACCTCTGAAGGTCTCGCTGAATGGTGGTACAATGTGCAATGTGTGTTTTTCATGAGCAATAAAAAGGGTGAAAATGATGTTTATGTTGATCTCTACTCCAATTTTCTGTACAGGGTACAGGTTCCAGAGCTCTTGGAAGCAAGGTGATGCATAACTTTTTTTGATGTGTGTAGTATGGGAGAGTATTAACTCTCAATACTTAAATGCCTAAAGAGATAGCCATGCCTGCAGATCACATGGGGGTCACATTGCATGGATGAAAACATATGACGCAGGCCAGTGGCAGTGTGGGATTACGCAGTAACCCAGAGCAGCAAAAGTAAAATGGCCAGTCATAAGCCACAACAGGGCCACATGCTGGCAAACAGAATAGCAAGGGGTCGGTCAGAAGCAACTGAATTGTTGTTTCATGAGGAGGCATATAATTATTCGAAAGAGAATTAACTAGTACGTTAATCGATTATTTAACTAATATTGTTCACAATGTTTGCCACAGAGCAGCAGCAGCACTTGTGTGATAAACTGTAAATTAATTTAGCCTTTGTTTTTTGTTCATGTACTTCTGCAAAGAAGTGTAATGTATGTGTGTATTTTACTGTGAAGACTAGAGGTTAGAAAATTAATTGTAGTTTTTGTTGTTGCATAAGTCTTCTGAATATCCTTGTGTAGGGCAGCTTCCTAGTGTAAATTTTCCGTGTAGAGAAATTTATTTCTGTTTAATAGCTTGCGGTCTTAGAGTACAGTGAGAAATCTTCACACCAACTTTTAGTGCTACATTATTCTCCTTTGATATATTTTCAAACTCAGGAGTGCCATTTGAGACCTTATATCTATTTTATACACAGTATGATATGGCTACTAGGGACTGTGCTTGTTGTGAGCAGACACAAGGAGAGTTGGCTGCTGTCCATAAACAGCTGGAAGCTGTGTTGGCTACTGTTGACAAGCTTCTAGCTGATGCTCAAAGTTGTGGTAACGTCAGGGTGCCAGTGCTAGACCTGTGATAACACTGGTGCCACTTGTATCCCCTGGTGATCTGGACATCGCTGCAGCTTCTGATATGCAACATCTGACCGGTCCGTCCTCACTCCAGAGTGGGTGGCAGACAGTGGTGGGTTCACGTGTCACTGGGCGGAAGGGAAAAGAGGCAGCAGGCTGTGTGGCTGGTTCCATACATCTTAGCAATGGGTAGGAGGTGCTTCCCAGTGTTGATAATAACTATGAGCCAGCATGGGATGCCTCTCCTGTTGGGCCAGCAGTCAATTTTCCTGCCCAATCTGGAAAAAAATAAGTACAGAGGGTGGGTGTGCTAGTCATTGGGAGCTCCAATGTTAGGTGGGTGATGGCGCCCCTCAGGGAGACAGCACGCAAGTCAGGAAACAATTCCAGGGTGCATTCAGTATGTTTGCTGGGAGGTCTGATCCATGATGTGGAGGAGGCCCTGCCAGTGGCTGTCAAGTGCACTGGGTTTAACCAGCTGCATGTAGTGGCATATGTTGGCATGAATGATGCCTGCTGCTTGGGTTCTGAGACAATCTTTGTCTCCTTCCAGTGGCTGGCTGATTTGGTGAAGGCAACTAGCAATTCACGCAGGGTGCAGGCTAAGCTGTCTATTTGTAGCGTCGTACCCAGGGTTGATCACGGTCCTCTGGTTTGGAGCATAGTCAAAGATCTAAACCAGAGGCTCAGACAGCTCTGTGAGAGTATCGCTTGCAAATTTCTCTACCTCCACTATCGGGTGCAGAATTGTAGGTTTCCCTTTAATAGGTCAGGCATGCACTACATGCAGGATGCGGCTACTAGGGCAACAGAGCACTTGTGGTGTGCAGATGGGTCTTTCTTAGGTTAGAGGACCTCTCCCTTGGGAGCAAAGATGATTTGCCTGATCAATCAGCCACAGTGACCTCAGAGGACCTTGGTCCTCACAGATCAGAGACAGAAAAGATTAATATGATTTAAGTAAACTGCAGGAGCATCCAAGGAAAGGTCCCAGATTATTATCACTTACTGCAAGTTATAATGCATACATAGTATTGGGAACAGAAAGCTGGTTGAAGCCAGACGTCAATGACAACGAAATCCTAAGTTCAAACTGCAATGTCTGTTGTATGGATAG
This sequence comes from Schistocerca americana, assembly GCF_021461395.2. Lineage (NCBI taxonomy): Eukaryota > Metazoa > Arthropoda > Insecta > Orthoptera > Acrididae > Schistocerca > Schistocerca americana. The sequence continues at coordinate 699,215,280 of NC_060120.1, read as the reverse complement.
GTTAGTCACCAATGGAGGCGGCATGTTAATTGCAGTAAAAAATTCGATAAAATCTAGTGAGGTCATCACAGATTCTGAATGTGAATTAATCTGGGTGAATTTGAGTATCAAAGAATGGTAAAAAATGGTGATCTCATGCTTTTATAGACCACTTGGGTCAGGATCTGTAGTTGTAAAGCACTTCAGACAGAACTTGCAGAATATCATTAGTAATTTTCCTGACCATGCCGTTGTAATAGGGGGTGACATCAACTTGCCAGGTATAGATTGGGTGTGTTATGCCATAAAAACTGTGCCATTGTTCTGGATGTCTTGTCCAAAAATTACCTTGAGCAGATAGAGAACCAATTTGTGAGGGTAAAGTCTTAGACCTCTTGGCAACAAACAGACCTGAACTTATCAACTCAGTTAATGTAGAAGAAGGTATCAGTGATCATGAGACTGTGACATCATTTATGATGATGGGTACTATAAGTAATGTTAAGAAAGGTTGGGAGATATATTTGCTCAGCAAGGGTGACAAGATACAAATTTCAAAATATCTCAGCAGTCAGCATCAAACATTTAGTGATAAGATGAAGATGAGGAGAACAAATGGAAAAAATTCAAAGGCATTGTTCAATATGCCCTACACAATTATGTTCTGAGTAAGGTTTTAAGGGATGGGAAAGATCCACCATGATTTAATAGTTGTGTTAGAAAAGCACTAAGTAAACAAAGAGCACTTGATATCAGATTCAAGAGAAGTAAAAATCTAGCTGACAAACTAAAGATGAACGAAGCCAAAATGAGCATAAGGAGAGCAATGAGAGAAGTGTTCAATGATTTTGAAAGTAAGACGTTGTCAACCAACCTGAGTAAAAACCCTAAGAGATTTTGGTGTATGTAAAATGAATAACTGGGTCAAAATCATCTATTCAGTCTGTCAGTGACTACACTGGCATGGAAATGGGAGATAACAGAGAGAAGGCCAAAATACTGAATTCAGTCTTCTGAAGTTGTTTCACTGCAGAAGATCGTAACACTGTCCCTCCTTTCAGTTGTTGTGCAAATGTCGATTTGGCAGATATTGACATTACCGATCATGGAATTGAAAAGCAGCTACAATTGCTTAGTAGTGGAAAGGCTTCAGGACCAAATGAGATACCTACTATAAGATTATGATAAAGAACTTGCTGCCCTTCTAGCAACGAAAGGTACCTAACAACTCGAAAAAAAGTGTAGGTCATTCCCGTTTTTAAGAAAGGCCATAAGACATATCCACACAATTATAGACCTATATTGTTGACGTCAATCTGTTGTAGAATTATGGAACATGCTTTATGCTCAAGAATTATGACGTTCTTGGAAAATGAACATCTCCCCTATAAAAATCAACATGGATTCCGCAAACAGAGATCCCGTGAAACTTAGCTCACTCTGTTCCTCCATGAGATACACAGCTCAATGGACAATGATATACAGGTTAATGCCATGTTCCATGATTTCAGTAAGGCATTTTACACTGTTCCACATTGCCGTTTAACAAAAAAAAAAGAGCTTATGGAGTATCAGAGCATACCTGCAATTGGATTCAAAACTTTCTTGCAGACAGGACACAGCACGTTGCTCTTAACAGAACTAAATTGACAGATGTAAAGGTAATATCTGGAGTACCACAGTGAAGCGTGATAGGAACTTTGCTGTTTACAATATATATAAAAGATCTATTGAAATTTCGGGACAGCACTCTTCAGGGGGAGTCAGACAACATATTACTTCCCCCCACATACGTCTTGTGTATTGACCATGAGGAGAAAATTCGAGAAATTAGAGCCAGTACAGAGGTTTACCGACAATAATTCTTCCCACACACTATTCGTGAGTGGAACAGGATTGGAGGGATCAGACAGTGGTACCGAAAGTACCCTCTGCCACACACCATTAGGTGGCTTGTGGAGTATGATGTAGGAGTTGATGTCTGTCAGGTAATTTGCAATGTGACAGATTATGCTATATAAATGGGAAAATTGCTGGTCTCTTGGCTGATAATACTTTACCATAAATGAGGTCTGACTAGCTAAAATAAATATGGATAGACCGAGGGGACCTCACAGAGTGATAAGGTATTAAAACAATGTCAAAAAGTAACATGTCTCCAACTGAGTTGTAGAGAATTTCAGATGATATCCTATAAAATAAATGTCTATGACAGGACATAAATGGCTATGAAAACTGAACTCCACGAACGCATCAGAGATATCTAATTGTCTTACTTTTTTCTGCAATTCTGAAGACTGATAAGCAACTACATCTGAATTTTTCCAACTGAAATTGCTTGTTGCTTTCATTATTATGTATAAATTGTGTAACCACCTTGAACACCTTGCGTACTTCACTACTGCTCCCAACACCTTGTCTCATGGCTCATATCCCTGCAAACAGACATAGATGCAAGATATGTCCCCTACATCCTCCCGGCACAACCTTCTCCAGACCAGTTACATGCATCTCCTATCCCATAAAAGGCAGAGCTACCTATGAAAGCAGCCATGTGATCTACAAACGAAGCTGCAACCATTGTGCTGCAATCTGATATGTGCATATCAACTGGACCCTTCTGTCAGCCGTGTAGTTGTATTGATGTGTCTTAAGTCAGAGTCATACTTGTTCCGAGCATAGAAAAAGCCCTCTGTCCATGCGCTTGAACAGTGAGCTGTGAGCTGTCAACAGGAGAGGTTCCTTGTGACAAAGTTTGACGGAATCGCATGAGGTGGACGTGACCGCACCTTGGCAGTCAGTATTTGGCAGCTGTTTTGATGTACTGGAGAGCAGTGGAAGGGGACAATGACATGTTTATGTTTGACTGTGAGCACACCACGAGTGCTTGAGTTATTACTGTGTTCTACTTTGATCCATCGCATTAACTGCATGTCGAAAATTTTGTTTGCTCATGCTTTGAGAAGTGTGGTGGATGTTGTCTTTCATGCTCCAGTGTGGATTAACATTCCTTTCTTGCAGAACTGGGAACTTTACATGTAATCAACAAAATGTCCTGAATGTGATACTTGCTTAACATTATCAGCTGATGGCTTGTGCTTACCAATGGCTGGTTTCTATGCTGACATCAAAACGCACTGTAAACTGACTGCAATGGAATGGGTAATATAATTTTGATTCCCTAGTGCTGAAAAGGTGACCATCGGCTCAAGGTATAGTAAATGATCATGTTTTCTTGTTTCATCATTTCCTAGAGTAAAGTTGTTGATTATTCTTTGGATGACAAGTACATAAAGCTCAAACTTACGTGGTTAAAATTTAAAAGGAAGAAACAGTTGTCAGTTGCTTCATTGTGTTGTTGAGCTCATACTGTAAGATCATTCTCTTTAATGACAAATACTGAAATCACCAATTTAAGTGTTAAATTTTAAGGGAACCGACAGTTGTCATGTTGCTCAATTGTGTTGTTGATTTCAAACTGAAAGTATCTTTACTCTTGTTACATATGTAATAGCACTTAAGGAAAATTGGTCTATTAACCTGTAGTTCAAACTGGCCAGTGCCAGAGTTTGAATAACCACATTGTGCCATAGATCTGGGCTACTTTGGGTAAAATTTCAAGAAGGGCTAGAGCCTGAAGTTTAAGTCATTTACAGTCTGCATCTAAATCTGTGTGTTGTAATTTGTCCTGGTTCAGTATGGGTCATGTATCTTGTAATTTTAAAAGGGTTGGATCCCAAGTCATTTTGGAAAAACTTGCTAAATTTGAGATTTAAATTTTAGGTTTTTAATTTCCAAGGACTAGTGCCAATGTTCATGTAATTTTGGTGTACAAATTTTATTTGCTAGAAGCAAATTGTCTTTTTGCTTTCTATGCTTTGTTGAAGGGGCTAGTGCCCATGTTGTGTAGTCTACAGATTTTGCTCAGTTAAATAATAAGTTTTAAAGGGGGTTAGTGTTCGGCATTGTGCAACCATTATAACACATAATTATTATCTAGTCGAATGCACTCATGGCTGTTGGTTTTGTCTTAAGTTGAAGATAATACACTTCATAAATCTAACTCTGTACCATTTGGCTTTAGTTCAAGATGCCATTGTATGTTGTTATTACCTCATTTCTTTTACTTTTTTAAAAAATATGTGTGATTAGTGCCTCAAAGTAATTAAAGAAATCTTGCTAGTTTTGCTAAGAACCTTCTACATGGCTTCGTACCACCTATCAGCAACGTTAACTGTTTTTTTTTTTCCTTTATTTTTGTTGAGTAAAACAAGTTATGATTTGGAATCACAATATAAGTAATCCTGTTGGATACTCTTAAGTTCCAATGTATGTTTATTAAATGAAGTTAATAAATTTTATAAATCTATCATCAAGTGGCTTTACACTCAAGGATTACTGTATCCAAGCCATCCCACCTAAAGCTAATGATCGTTAGTTGCAAAGTAATTCCATCTAACTTCACCAGCCTCAAGCCACCCCTCCTCGTTTCCTACCAATCATAGGAGTTAGTATGGTTTTTGTTGAATGGCTGCATACCTAGGTACTGGCATTCAAAATCTGATTTTAATTAAATATTTATGCTAGTGAAGTACTTGTATATTTTATGTATTATATACTGGTGTGTTTTCAGTGTTCTCAACCATGATAACCAGCCCAGTATTCAGTCTTAAGTATTTACGCAAGGACATCTTACAGTATGAGCTACACATACACAGAGAGATGGAGGAGAGCAGCAGCATGGTTGAATTGTGTCATTGGTTACATGGCACGTTAGATAAATCTGTCACTGTCATGACTCAAACTGTGGGAGAGGTGAATACAACTTCCACTGCAGGTACGGTCCTGCTTGGTGTAGAGACAGAGGGTGTTGAATTATTAGAAGGTACTTAGCCATCTCAGGCTCAGTTACTGCATCTGCACACGATGATGGACCATGTTGCCAGGGCGAAGTCATTTCTGTGCGAAGGCAATTAACAGCCTTGAAGTGGCAGGAAGGAAGTAAAGGTGATGGAGAGGTAATACCTACAGAGCAAATAGTCACAAGCAGAATAGATAATTTGTCAAGTCAGTCTAATATCCAAACCCTCTGCTGGCTGTAATTCTAGGTATTAGTGTTCTGTCAGTTAAAGACACTGTACATATTAAAGAAATGTTGTGGCTCACCATTCGATTGTGAGAACAAGTCCATGTGTTGGAAGTATCATATGAGCTGACAGGCAATTAAGAAGGTTAATTATCGTAGTAATAGAGGGAGAAAGGGCCTATTTTTTGTGTAAGAGAGTGTATTTTAAGTGAATGTTTGGGTCAACTGAGGCAGAGATATTTGGTTGAGGAAGGCTTTTATAGGGTGCAGAATGAACATGAAGTATTAGCCGATTATGTTGAGCAAGTAAGGATAGCTATGTTAGCTTTATGCATGGATATTTCTGAAAAGGGGGGGGGGGCAGTGGTTATCATGCTTGAAGGAATGTGTCTGCAAGACCAATCATGGGTCATGTTTATGTATAAGTCAAAGTCAATTGCTGATCTTTACCATTTGACAGTCAGTGTAGAAAACATTATGCAATGAAATGAATTAAGATACAGGGTTTGCTTGTGCACAAAGCTTAATCAAAGCATGGTGACTAACCAGGCTGATCATGGTGGGAAGTGAGGCACCTGCTTTTGGTGTGGGAGTGAGCACTATTTTGTTACGGATTGTAAGGGACCATATGCAAATGGTACAGATAGCTGATGCCGAGGCCACTCGCGGGAACAGAGGGCTCACTTGTCACCTCACGGCTGCTGAAAGGTATGTGCAGTTAACACAGGTCCACTGCAATTCGTATGCGCCACCATAGGAACAGAACTGTGTGTGGATTGGTTGATTCTGGCAGTAGTGTGTCATTGCTTGACTATGACTGGTATCTTAAGCATAAGGGTATTGCCAGCCTGCTGCCACTGCAAAATGTTAAAGAGGAGTGTCATTCTGTCACAGGTGATATGTTGGAGGCCAAAGGTCAGTCCAGGGCAAATTAACGGTTGGAGAATACATTTGGCCATGGAAATTTGGGTCGGTAAGAACCTCATGGTGTAATTGTTGTTGGGGTGTGATATTTTGGTTCACAGTCACTGTGTTTTACATTACTCTAAAGGAAAACTGTGTTTTAAGTTTTCTCCTTGGGTCAAGGTAATATTGTGTTGCCACCTGGTTTTTCCCAGTGTTGGTCATGCTGAGAATTGTGATGGAGATTTGTTGTTAAGCAGTTGTCAGTGGATAAGGCTAAGCCAATAATGAATTTGTTGCAACAATTTCCTTGAGGTTCTAACTGAAAAGTGTGTAATGGACATCTCAGGGAGGTTTTGATTCAGCTAATCAAAGCAGGTCTCACTGTCAAGCATAGCAAGGTAACATTAATCAGGCATGAAACATCCTTTTTAGGGCACTTAGTGTCTGAGCATGGAATAAAACTCGACCAATCAAGGACTAGTGGTTTACCTAACTTTCCTGTATCTTGTAAGAAAAAGGCTGTGGCTCATTTTGTCAGTACGGCAATTTTTTTTAGAAATTTATTTTTAGAAAATTTGTGCTGGATTAGCCTTGTCCCTTAACCAGCTGAGATATAAATGAGTGAAGTTCAAGTGGGGTGAGAGCCAACAGGCAACTTTTGACTCAATTAAAGAGACTTTTTGTAAGGCATCAGTGCTGGGAATTTACGATTTTAAGTCTCCCTTTGTTGTCCAGACTGATGTGTCAAACTTGGGCACAAGAACGACATAGGGAATGTAGATCTTTGGCCTATATTTATAGGGCAATAGCAAGTCCTGAATTGAGGTAGTCTGTGTATGAAATGGAGGCATTGGCTGTGCTATTTTTATTAGAAAGGTTCAAATCCTATCTGGAACATCAACAGCTTTTGTTAGAAACTGATAATCAGGCCCTTAGTTGGGTACTGAGGCCTTGTATAACTGGTAGAACAGCGTATTGGGCGGTATGTATAATAGCCTTTAAGTCTGACTTAAAATAGATTGGGGGTACACAGAACCAGGTGGCACATGAGTTGAACCGTATGCCCGAGCAAGGAGCTGAACAACCATCTCATGTCAATCTGGAGGCACTGGGAGCTATTGAGGATGAGGAAGTTCTTCCTAGTTACGTGGCATTGGCTGTCTTAGGGAAAATACAGGCATTATTTTCAGTCATTAAATAAGATCAGGAAAACGATGATGATCTCTGGGACATCCTGAAGGAGTTGAAAGAAGAGTGACAGGTAAAGGTATATTTTATCAAAATAGGGGTACTGTGCTATCGAACCAGGTATGAAGAATGATTAAAATCTGTTTGCCTCAGAGTATGGCGCTGGCAGATTTAAATATTTCCATCAATCACTATGCGGAGATCACCTGGGGGTGCATAAGACTCATGTGAAAATCGAAAAACAAATTGACATAGAAGGGAATGGTTATGGAAATCAGGCAATGGTGGGCGAATGCCAGGAGTGTAAGTGGTGTAAGCCCAACACAACCATGAAAAAGGAACTGTTGCATTCCATCGGGGAGTTCGGCCATTAAATAAGCTGTTCATTGATTTTATTGGCCTCCAACTGTGCATTAAAGAAGGCAACTGATTTTATCTGGTGGGGGTGGTGGACACTTTCATGCATTTTAATTGGATGATTATGAGTAAAGGAATCACTACTGAAATAAGCAAATGGTTGTACTCATCAATATTCATGAGTTTTGGTCCCTCTCAGGAAATGAAATGTGATAATGGTCCAGGATTTACTTCCCGAGAAATTCTGCAGATTTTGTTTTAATCAGGGCATAAAACATGTGACCACTTCACCATGCCGTCATTTGCTGAATGCATTATTCATTATCTGAAGTTGTCTCTCATTAAATATCACTCCAGGGATCAAGAGGAGGTGGGATCAATCCCTCAGCTGAATGTCTTTAGCATTTAATATGGCCTTACATGAGGCTCATAAGACAATGCCAGCTAAGTTCATGCTAGATTACCAAATTAATACCCCATCGAGCAATGCATGGTCCACGAATGACCTTTTGCCTGAGGGCTTAAATGTGGATGATCTCAAGTACAAGTGGAGAGCTGCACAAAAGAATATCATCCATGTGCCCATCAATGGGAAGCTCAGAGGTACAATGAAGGGAGACACGAAGTATCCTTGACAGTGGGTGATATGGTGTATGTTCAGAATGTTTGGGGCCAGAGCAAGAAGTAACAGGGGATGACAGAAAAATTACTGCCACGGTATGTAGGTCCATATGCTGTTGTCAGAGTTCCCTCCCATGTCAATTTCTTGGTTTAGGACTTGCAGTTGCAGAGGCAGATTAGACCTCATTTAAACCAGATTAAGCTTAATGGAAATCAAAAGGTGGGGGGCAGCAGGTGAGTAATGCCATGGGTGGTTCTTACACCTTCCCTGCCCCTTCCAGGGCTTTGTTTTTCAGAGGGAGGGGGGGGAGGCAGACTGATATGTGCATATCAAATGGATCTGTCATTCAGCCATGTAGCTGCACCCACCTGGCTAAAGTCAGAGGTCATACTTGTTCTGAGCATACAAAAAGCCCTCTGCCCATGTGCTTGAACAGTGAACTGTGTGCCATCAATATGAGATGTTCCTTGTAAGAAAGTCTGATGGAATCATGTGTGGTGGATGCAGCCACACCTTGGCTGCTAGTATTCACCAGTTGTTTCAATGTACTGGAGGTGGAGGAAGTGATCTAGTGAGGTGCCTGTGTTGGACTGGGAGTGCACCAGGAGTGTTTGAGGTATTACTGTGCTCTACTTTGATCCACCACATTGACTGAAAGTTGAAAGTTTTGTTTGCTCATGCTTTGGGAAGTGAGGCAGGTGCTATCTTTCATGCTCCAGGGTGGATTAATGTTTCTTCCTGTTATCTGTTGTAGAAGCAGGAAAGTTTATATGTTGTTGTTGTTGTTGTCGTCTTCAGTCCTAAGACTGGTTTGATGCAGCTCTCCATGCTACTCTATTCTGCGCAAGATTCTTCATCTCCCAGTACCTACTGCAGCCTACATCCTTCTGAATCTGCTTAGTGTATTCATCTCTTGGAATCCCTCTACAATTTTTACCCTCCACGCTGCCCTCCAGTACTAAATTAGTGATCCCTTGATGCCTCAAAACATGTCCTACCAACCGATCCCTTCTTCTGGTCATGTTGTGCCACAAACTCCTCTTCTCCCCAATTCTATTCAATACCTATTCATTAGTTATGTGATCTACCCATCTAATCTTCAGCATTCTTCTGTAGCACCACATTTCGAAAGCTTCTATTCTCTTCTAGTCTAAACTATTTATCGTCCATGTTTCACTTCCATACATGGCTACACTCCATACAAATACTTTAAGAAATGACTTCCTGACACTTAAATCTATACTCGATGTTAACAAATTTCTCTTCTTCAGAAACGCTTTCCTTGCCACTGCCAGTCTACATTTTATATCCTCTCTACTTCGACCATCATCAGCTATTTTGCTCCCCAAATAGCAAATCCCCTTTACTACTTTAAGTGTCTCATTTCCTAATCTAATTCCACCAGCATCACCCGACTTAATTTGACTACATTCCATTATCCTTGTTTTGCTTTTGTTGATGTTCATCTTATACCCTCCTTTCAAGACTCTGTCCATTCCATTCAACTGCTCTTCCAAGTCCTTTGCTGTCTCTGACAGAATTACAATGTCATCGGCGAACCTCAAAGTTTTTATTTCTTCTCCATGAATTTTAATACCTACTCTGAACTTTTCTTTTGTTTCTTTTACTGCTTGCTCAATATACAGATTGATTAGCATTTGGCAGAGGCTACATCCCTGTCTCACACCCTTCCCAACCACTGCTTCCCTTTCATGTCCCTCGACTCTTATAATTGCTATCTGCTTTCTGCACAAATTGTAAATAGCCTTTTGCTCCCTGTATTTTACCCCTGCCACCTTCAGAGTTTGAAAGAGAGTATTCCAGTCAACATTGTCAAAAGCTTTCTCTAAGTCTACAAATGCTAGAAACGTAGGTTTGCCTTTCGTTAATCTTTCTTCTAAGATAGGTCGTAGGGTCAGTGTTGCCTCATGTGTTCCAACATTTCTATGGAATCCAAACTGATCTTCCCTGAGGTCGGCTTCTACCAGTTTTTCCATTCGTCTGTAAAGAATTCACGTTAGTATTTTGCAGCTGTGACTTATTAAACTGATAGTTCGGTAATTTTCACATCTGTCAACACATGCCTTCTTTGGGATTGGAATTATTATATTCTTCTTGAAGTCTGAGGGAATTTCGCCTGTCTCATACATCTTGCTCACCAGATGGTAGAGTTTTGTCAGGACTGGCTCTCCCAAGGCTGTCAGTAGTTATAATGGAATGTTGTCTACTCCCGGGGCCTTGTTTCGACTTAGGTCTTTCAGTGCTCTGTCAAACTCTTCACGCAGTATCGTATCTCCCATTTCATCTTCATCTACCTCCTCTTCCATTTCCATAATATTGTCCTCAAGAACATCACCCCTGTATAGACCCTCTATATACTCCTCCCACCTTTCTGCTTTCCCTTCTTTGCTTAGAACTGGGTTTCCATCTGAGTTCTTGATATTCATGCAAGTGGTTCTCTTTTCTCCAGAGGTCTCTCTAATTTTCCTGTAGGCAGTATCTACCTTACCCCTCATGAGATAAGCGTCTAAATCCTTACATTTGTCCTCTAGCCATCCCTACTTAGCCATTTTGCACTTCCTTTCGATATCATTTTTGAGACGTTTGTATTCCTTTTTGCCTGCTTCACTTACTGCATTTTTGTATTTCCTCCTTTCATCAGTTAAATTCAATATTTCTTCTGTTACCCAAGGATTTCTACTAGCCCTCATCTTTTTACCTACTTGATCCTCTGCTGCCTTCACTATTTCATTCCTCAAAGCTACCCATTCTTCTTCTACTGTATTTCTTTCCCCCATTCCTGTCAATTGTTCCCTTATGCTCTCCCTGAATCTCTGTACCACCTCTGGCTCTTTCAGTTTATCCAGGTCCCATCTCCTTAAATTCCCACCTTTTTGCAGTTTCTTCAGTTTTAATCTACAGTTCATAACCAATAAATTGTGGTCAGAGTCCACATCTGCCCCTGGAAATGTCTTACAATTTAAAACCTGGTTCCTAAATCTCTGTCTTACCATTATATAATCTATCTGAAACCTTCTAGTATCTCCAGGGTTCTTCCATGTATACAATCTTCTTTCATGATTCTTGAACCAAGTGTTAGCTATGATTAGATTATGCTCTGTGCAAAATTCTACCAGGCGGCTTCCTCTTGCAATTCTTAGCCCCAATCCATATTCACCTACTACGTGTCCTTTTCTTCGTTTTCCTACTGTCGAATTCCAGTCACCCATGACTATTAAATTTTCATCTCCCTTCACTGCCTGAATAATTTCTATTATCTCATCATACATTTCATCAATTGCTTCATCATCTGCAGAGCTAGTTGGCATATAAACTTGTACTACTGTAGTAGGCGTGGGCTTCATGTCTATCTTGGCCACAATAATGCGTTCACTATGCTGTTTGTAGTAGCTTACCTGCACTCCTATTTTTTTATTCATTATTAAACCTACTCCTTCATTACCCCTATTTGATTTTGTATTTATAACCCTGTATTCACCTGACTAAAAGTCTTGTTCCTCCTGCCACCGAACTTCACTAATTCCCAATATATCTAACTTTAACCTATCCATTAAATTTTCTAACCTGCCTGCCCGATTAAGGAATCTGACATTCTATGCTCCGATCCATAGAACGCCAGTTTTCTTTCTCCTGATAATGATGTCCTCCTGAGTAGTCCTCACCCGGAGATCCGAATGAGGGACTATTTTACCTCCGGAATATTTTACCCAAGAGGATGGCATCATCATTTAACCACACAGTAAAGCTGCATGCCCTCGGGAAAAATTACGGCCATAGTTTACCCTTGCTTTCAGTTGTTTGCAGTGCCAGCACAGCAAGGCTGTTTTGGTTAGTGTTACAGGGCCAGATCAGTCAATTATCCAGACTGTTGCCCCTGCAACTACTGAAAAGGCTGCTGCCCCTCTTCAGGAACCACTCGGTTGTCTGGCCTCTCAACAGACACCCCTCCGTTGTGGTTGCACCTACGGTACAGCTATCTGTATCGTTGAGGCATGCAAGCCTCCCCACCAACGGCAATGTCCGTAGTTCATGTAAGCAACAAAATGTGCTGAGTGTGGTGCTTGCTTAACATTATCAGCTGATGGCTTGTGTTTACCAACTCTCTAAGTGGCTTAGTGCCACCAATCAATGGCGTTAATTGTTCTTTTTTATTTGAGTAAAACATGTCATGATTTGAAATCACGATATAAGTAATCTTGTTGAATGCTCTAAGTACCAATGTATGATCCTTAAATGATTTGTAAATTTATCATCCAGTGGCTTTTCACGCAAGGATCACTGTATCCAAGCTATCTGACTGTACAGGTTTTAAAAGGGTCGTTAGCTCCAAAGTAATTCCATCTATCCCCCAATCCCCATCCTACTACTTTCTACAGGGACGTGGTAGCTAACAGGCTATCTGTTCGTATGAATGGCCACTGACAAACTGTGGCGAATGGGTGCCTGAACTACCCAGTTGCTGAACATATTGCACAACTTGATGTACTTCACATCAATAATTGCTTCACAGCCTGTGCTGCTTCACAGCCTGTGCCACCTTCCTACAACACAAGCTTTTCTGAATTGCACAGGTGGGAACATTCCCTCCAATATACCCTATGTTCCCATAACCTTACTGGCCTCAACCTTTGCTAGTCCCTGTGCTCCACATATTTATCCCCATCCCTGCACCCATTCCAACACTATACAGACTCCAATTCCACTAGTGAACTCACTAGTTTTTTCTCCCCTTCTCTACTTCTCTCTATTCCCACACCCCCTCCCTGCTTCCCTTCCCCGCCCAACCAAACCTCCTGACTGCACTTAGCAGCCCTACACTGACCACACCACTTGCCTGCACATTCCCATGAGCAGCACCACATTTCTCTCCACCCTACCCTGCCTTCGCTTCCTCTTTAAACCTCCTCCTTACCCCCAACACCCACATGAGACTGCTGATCATGTCAGGTACAGCTGCAGTCCACAGGTCAATCAGAGCCAGTGGTTATGCATAAGTGAGTTGTGCTTGCGTGAATGTGTGTATGTTTTCTATTTCAGAAGGCCTTTTGGCTTAAATGTATAGCAGTCTTTCCTTTGTGCCCATCTGTGACTCAGTGCCTCATCTGTATGGTGAATGGCAATCTACCCTTTTCATTATATTACTGGAATTTCATCCTGGACTTGTTGTCAACTTTGACTGATTTCTCACATGCTGCGAATGTTCCTTGATTTTCTTAATAACTTTTCTTTGCAGTTTTGAGGAGTTTTTGCAGTGTGCAACTACTGTAGGATCTTTATTTGTTTTTGTCAACAGATATATTTCCCTTTTCCTTCCACAAGATAGTTTTATCCTTCTTATGATCCATGGTTTTTTTACATGGGTGTTTAATTTCCTTTCTAATTAGTAAATCTGGTACACTCTACTTAAATGAAGATTTGAATTTATCATGGAATATATTAAATTTCACATCAGCATTTGGTTCATTACAAGTTTCATCACAGGTCAACAGCCTTGCTGCTATTGAACACTTCTTTACCAATGCCTGACAGATTCCAGATCTACAACCTCTTTCCTGGTCACCATGAGAAACTTTATACTCGCCCACAATTACCTATAAACAAATCTGGGGTACGGCAATGGGCACTCACATGGTGCTGTCCTACGATATCCTTCTCATGTGTCGCCTACAGGAATCCTTCCTAACCATCCTGAGTCCCATACCCCTCACCTGGTTCATATTCACTGGTGACATCTTCATGATCTGGATCGAGGGTAGTGACACCCTATCCACATTCCTCCAAAACCTCAACATCTTCTCCCCCATTCTCTTCACCTGGTCCTCCTCAACCCTACAAGATATCTTCCTTGATGTTGACCTCCACCTCGAAGATGGCTATCTCAGTACCTCCATCCATATCAAACTTAGCAACCACCAGCAATATCTCCACTTTGACAGCTGTGACCCATTTCATACCAAAAAGTCCCTTCTATGCAGCCTAGCCACCCATGGCTGTTGCTCTCTGTAGTGATGAATAGTCCCTCTCAGAATATATGAAGGGTCTCATTGAGGCCTTCACAGAGCGAAATTAACCTCCCAACTTTGTAGAGAAACAGATCTTTCATGCCCCATCTTCCAGCCGCCCAGGACCTACCAAAGTCCCATCGTCCAGCCACAGAGGGGTACTCCTCTCATTGCCCCAGTCTGGAGCAACTGTCCACCAGGGTTTCTTGACTACCACTTGTCATGTCCTGAAATGATGAATGTCCTACCCATTATCCTTCCCACCCTTTCTACAGTGGTACTCTGCCACCCACCAAACCTGCACAATGTTCTTGTCCATCCCTACTCTACTCCTGTCTCCACCCCCTTGCCTGATGGCTCATATCACTATAATACACCTACGTGCAAGACCTGTCCCATGTATCCTCCCACCACTACTTACTCCAGTCTGGTAACAAGTATCACTGGTCCCATAAAAGGCAAGGCTACCTATAAAAGCAGTCATGTGATCTAGAAAGCTAAGCTGCAACCACTGTGCAGCATTCTACATGGGCATGACAGGGGCAAGGCAACCAACACCCCAGATTGCATCTCTCATCAAGTGCTTTTGCTCGCAGTCTGACCTCAGTAGCCAGAGTCATTGGTCATGTGTGTGTGAGTTGTGTTTGCATAAATGTGTGTGTTATGTTGTCTAATTCAGAGAGAGGCCTTTCAGCTGAAAATTTACTTGGTTAGCTGTCTTTTTGCTGTGCTTGTCTGCAACTCAACATCGCCACTATATGGCAAGTAGCATTCTTGCCATCATTCCATCCCGGGTTTTCCATTGTATGATTGTGTAATCTTAAAAATATTTGTCTTGGAGCTTCATCAAAGAAAACCTTGGTTAGGATCCTACTGTGTTTTTATATATAGGTGGGTTGGAGAGAGAGAGACTGGATGGCAGCAAAAAAAAATCAACAGAAGAATAAAAATGACATGGATTGCTTTCTTGTAAACTAAATAAGGTTTTCAAAATGAAGCATCCAATGTGCCTGAAAAGGAAAATTTACAGTCAGTGTGTATCACAAGCTTTTGACTTAGGGTAGTGACATAGGGGCTGTTAATGCAAAAATCATTCAATGAGCAACAGTGAGATGTTGGGAATTACTAAGACAGACACAAAAAGTCCATGAAAATGGGCAGTAGATGGCCTAACTGTGTTCTTCATTGGGTTTCAAGTGATAAGAAAAGGCCCAGATGATGACCTAATGGGAGGCGGGTAGATGACATTTTGGGAACAAGTAAGAGCTACATGGATCCACAGGATACACCTGAATACCAAACTTTCTGAAATGTTCTGCAGGACACCTTTGCCCAGCACTGGATGTCAAATTGCTGATGAACCCCACAAAATTACTTCTCCCAAAATGTGGACTGGAAAGTACAGAAAATAATTTTACATGTAGCTCCAAGTAAATGGGAACATATTGAAACACATTACCATATATCATTAATATGTGTCTGAAAGAAAATGATGAAGTTTCACATGTGAATGGAGACACAAGTAATGTGCTCACTGAATTTTTTTTCTTTTACTGAGGACAAAACAGTGTCTTTACAATTTCTATATAATTTCTTGTTTTTTTTTTTAATTTTTATTTTTATTATTTATGTCTCTTTATAAGCTGTAAATTTAATGGGGGAACAGAGTCTTTCATGCTGTAACTAAATGAACTTCTGTAGTCTACCAACTTGTACAACAAGATTTATCAATAACTCTATTAAGTTTCCGTGAACATTTAAAATTATAAAAACTTCATAGAGTTTAATTATTTTATTTTATATAGCACATACTTACTGTGCACTGTCAGTTTGGCCTGCTGACTACGTTCACCTTGGCTGTTACTTGCAGTAACCACATACACACCATCATCACCAAGGCCAATATTCTTGATTTCTAGTTTATAAACTTCTTTTTCCACATTCTCGGAAATAGTTGTGTGATCTGAACTGGACAGCTTTTCACCATTTCTTGTCCTACAGAAAATACAAAATTTTAGACACACAGTTCTTAGAATAACCTGTTATAAATACCATACAAAACAATATCTTTGTTTTACTAGGCTAAAGGGCCTGGATGCTGATGTCTTACATAATTATTGTGCAGTCCAAAACATGAAAACATGCAGTATAGTAAGACTACAATGCTCATGAGATACAACAGGAATCATTCAACTTTTACAAATACCTGGCTTTAGCAGTGGGCAGTTATTTGAAATGGAATGATCACAAAGGCTCATTCATAGGTAAAATATGTGGCAGACTTTGGTTCATTGGCAGAGTACTAGGGAAATGCCGTCAGTCTACAAAGGAGATTGCTTATGAAACATTCATGCAACCCATCCTAGAATATTGTTCAAATGTATGAGACCAATACCAAACAGCACTAAGAGATCATACTGAATGTATACAAAGGAGGAGAGCATGAGTGGCCACAGATTTGTTTTGCTATGGGAAAGGATAATTGAGCTGATGAAGAAACTGAATTGCTAGGCAGCTGAAGATAGATACAAACTATCCTGAGAAAGCTTACTTATATAGTTTCAAGAACCACCTTTAAGTGATGATTCTAGGCATATATTACAACCCTTATGATCAGTCCCATAAGCATCACAAGGACAAGATTAGACTAATTGCAGTGCACATATATACATTGAAGCAATAATCCTTTCCCCCATACATGAATAGAAAAGGGAAGAAGTACTAATAAGTGGTACAATGGGTAATACCCTCCCCTACTCATTTCACAGTGTTTGCAGATTTGGATATACATGTACACATAGTCAACAATTGTTGGAGATAAAGCTTTTCATGTTAATCCATTTGTCATCTTTTGCCTTCCATATATAATTATCAAGGAAAGTAAATCAGAAGAAATATTCAATACATCCAAATTACGTTTTTCTTTCTTATTTCAATCAGTCAGCATAATTTATCAGTTGCATGAAGGAAAGTACTGGGTGGTTATAATTAAACTTTCTCTATTTAACTCTTTATAATACAGAAACTAATTATTGTACAAGTACCAAACTTGGTAGCATTAATGTCTAGACTATAGGGTGCATGATTTGCATGCATCACAGTGCCACTGTCCAGTTCCAACTAGGGCCACAGGTGCCATGGTCAGTCAATGTGATTCATAGTGTCATACACCTTACCAGTCACAGTGCACTTGTTGATGTGTCAACATGAGCTTGGACAAAAGGAGGACAGCATTACTGGTGAATCTCTATTATCAAAACAACAGTAATGCTGCAGCTGCAGTTCGAGAATATTGCTGACTGAAAGGATTACGGAAGGGTTCTCTTTCTCCACCTGCTGTGCCAAGCATGAAGAAGTAGTTCGAATCAACAGGAGAACTGGGTGTCACTCTGGGAAGAGGCCAATGACCAGTTACACCACAGGTGGTTGATGAAATGGCTGTTGCTATGGCAGACAACGCTGCACACAATTCCCGATCATCAGGTAGTGTGAGTACTATATGTACCGACAGTTGAACATCCCGTGGCCACTGTATGGAAGGTAATTCAAACAATTCTCAAGTGATATCCATACAGGATCCTTATCATGCAGCGGCTTTCACCAAAGGACACAGAATGATGTGCTGACTTTGCTCTCCACTTTCTCGCAAGGACTGAAGTTGACAAGGGCAGTCCCTAAACCATCCTATGAAGCTCGGTTTCCTTGACAAGTGAGGGGAACATACAGAATTGCCAAGTGTGGGGATCTTCACCTCCAGTCACTGTGCATTAAGTTCCTCTGTATGCTGAATGTGATACCATATGGTGTGGCTTCACAGCTATGCTAATCATTGGCCCATTCTTTTTTGAACAGGTCAGCATTCAAAGCCCAAAGATGTGCAACATGACTGGCCAGCGTTACTTGATATGCTTTGCCAGCAGGCCATACCCACACTACAGGAGAGAGACGCATTGAACTCAACAGTTTTAATGCAAGATGGGGCCCAACCGTACATCGCTCATGAAGTTCACCTGCTTCTGGGAAACACATCTGGAAATGATCAAATAATCAGCTGATCATTTCCAAATTCTTGGCCGGCATGATCACCTGACCTCACTCCCTGTGATTTCTGGTTGTGGGACTACCTGAAGCACAGGGTTTACGAGGGGAACTTTCACACATGTGAAGAGAGGTAGCCAGCATACCTACAGATATGCTTCAGTCTGCTGTGCAGAATGCAATCCTGCACTTTCAGACTCATCTGGACACTGGTCGATGCTCTACTGAGCCCCTCTTGTAGCAGTAATGGTACTGATAAGTAATTGTATGA
Organism: Schistocerca americana; assembly: GCF_021461395.2. NCBI lineage: Eukaryota > Metazoa > Arthropoda > Insecta > Orthoptera > Acrididae > Schistocerca > Schistocerca americana. The sequence continues at coordinate 699,196,810 of NC_060120.1, read as the reverse complement.
TGTACTGTAGCAACTGAATTGATTCCGCGTTATTTCTCTTCCCCATGTTCTTGACATTAATGCTACCAAGTTCGGTACTCATATGGTAATTAGTTTCCATGTTATAATGTGTTAAATAGGGAAAGTTCAATTATAACCACCTGGTATTTCTTCTGCAACAGTCACCATCCATGTTCTTGTCATAGGTTCAAATGATGTTTAGTCTCACAAATATCTCTCTCTCTCTCTCTCTCTCTCTCTCTCTCTCTCTCTCTCTCACACACACACACACACACACACACACACACACACATACACACACCAATGGCAGACAGAATAGGGAAGGGAGGTCAGGCCTCCTAACTTTTCAGTAGTGGTGGTGGTGGTGGTGGTGGTGGTGGTGGTGGTGGCGGTGGTGACAGTAGTAATAATTATTTTTAAAATAAACCTTTATGCACCTTTGTCAATGAGCATGAAGGACATTAGCTTGTGTTACTTCCTCTAAACCTCCAGCAGTAGACAGTGGCATGAAACATATGATGAGGAGGCCACACACATACCAGACCACCTGTAAATATTCTGTTGCTGAGGTAATCATGACATCACTACTAGGAACAGAAATGGGGGTACAGGCTGTTGTAGCCATGTTTCCATGCACTTCCATGGCAAGGGAGACCAGTAGTTGTGGTGCCATCTCTCTAGGCTTCCTGACATTATTTGCCCAAAGTGCAATGAATAGGGATGAAGCCCAGCCTTGTACCGATATGGATGAAACAATTTTGACTGAGGACATCATTACTCCCTTGCAGGAACTTTCATTTTCATAAAGATGTGAAACTGTACAACATTGCATCTTGAAGAAAGGACATCCAACTCCAGCACTACACTATGCATTCCTAAGTTTGTTGTATGAGCAGCACAGGTGTTCATGGGCTTACTTTGCAAAACGAGAATTTTTCTGCTGGACATGTTTGCTCTTAAGCACAAGAAAATTTGTATAATCTGCTAACACTTTCAGCCGTCTCAAAAATCTGTTAGAGGTGTAGCACAGCATGCTTCTACTAAAGATCATCTAAGTAGTTTTATTTTGTATAAAGAACTATTCAAATAATTGTTTCGTATTTCAGAGCTACTTAATGAACATTACAAACTGATGAAAATCAGACACAATAATGAAGTGAAGCCTAACAAAGACATCATTAAAAATTTAAATGAGATCACAAATCTTTTATGCAAGCAGGAGGTCATGATGAGACAGAATCCTGGAAATTTTAGAACCATTTTCAAACGTGTGCTGAACAAAGATGAAGATCTGAAAGTACGCTGGAAGAAAATGTGCTATTTTCAAGGATTCTCAAAAACTATACAGAATGAAGTGATTGAATATATCAATTAGGAGATTTGTGAATACATACCTTCAAATGTGTATAGAATCTCATTTTATGCCTGTAGTGTGGACAAAGCAACAGATGTTTCAGATGATCACAATACACTAGTGCTGTGAGACTAGTGGACTCCAGTGGCAACATTCAAGAACATTTTCTTGGTTTACATAATGTTGCTGCTATATTCACTGGGCTGAGTGGTGTGCTTTGAAATTGTGACGTGAACAACAAACTAGTCGCCCAAAGCCTGCTCTGGCAGGAAAATTAAATGCCCTGCAGGCAAAGGTTCATGAAAGTCTCTCCTCCTAAGTTCCTTTTCCTCACTGTTTTGTTCTTTGTTTGAATTTAATTTTGCAGCAGAGAAGTTCTTGCATAAAACTGTTTGGGACTTTTTTTCCTCCACCCTTCAGGGCATTTCTGTTTTCTTCCACGAATCTTCCAAACACGCAGCAGTTCTTGACAGTATTGTTGGTAAACACATTCCTTTGAACAGTGAAAAGAGGTAGAACTGTAATACCAGAATGATACCTAGCATTCACAAAAACTGTCTAGGGCTAACTGATGTTTTAAATGAAACAACTGACAGTGCAGACTCTAGTGCAACAACCACAAGAAAAGCCTATGGTTTCAAATGTACCCTCCTAGACTCTGACTTTGTTTTTCTCTCTCTCAATTTTCAATGCATATTTTTAAAGACTGAACTGCTTTTCAATGTTCTTCAGAAAAAAACCAATGATGCGCAGTTTTGCAACAATGCTGTCTTAGAATGTATAGCTTCCATGAAAAACTTAAGAAATGAAGATAAAGTGATCGACTTTTTACGTTCTATGAAATGCTTGACTAACTTTCAAGCTGAAGCTTCCACGAATAGAGCTGAAATTAAGGATGAATACATTGGCAATCCACTGATGGTAAAATACAAGCAGATGTAATTCCAGATACTGGATAATATTGTAAAACAACTGGAAACAATATTTTCACATTGTGATAAACTGCTCTTCCTTAAATTAGGCAATACTACACAATCTGTGAATAAGGAAGTGGAGCAGACCAACAAGGAGGACAAAGCTATCTGTAAGCACTTTAAGAACGTTACCTTAATTAACACCAGTAGCTGTAGCAGAGAATGGCATAGCAAGCAGGGTCAACATTTCAGTAATCTAGGTAAACGTGTTTTAAGTGATACAATTCTCGGAATAGTATTGGATAAGCTAGAGAAGGAAAAAAGACAAGTAATGTGTTTGGATTATGTTTCAACTGAGATTACAAAAAACTTGTGTGTATAGACCAGGCTGGGTGTTGTAGTAACATAAGGACACAACGTGCTCAACTTTCATGTGGTAACTAAGGTCATGTCAACTAAGAGAATATGCAAAAAAAGAAATGCCTAAAGTAGAGTTTAAAATATGCTACCTCAATATTCAGGGTATGGCAGACAAAAACTTAATAGTCAACAAATTTTCAAATGAAAACGTGGTAGATATTCTATGTTTAAGTGAACATTGGTTACAAAGTATTGGATGATTACACACTACTTAGTTACTATTGCAGAAAACAGCACTTACGTGGTGGGGTAGCAATATATGCAAAAACACCTCTTGCACCAAACTGTGGCAGGATGGATCTCAATACCCTTTGTGATGAAATGCATTTTGAAATATCAGGTCTAGTAATTGAGAACCTTAAGCTAATGATAGTAGTAGTGTACAGGCCACCTAGTGGTGACCCCCATATCTTTCTGGAGACACTTCAGGAACTCTTAATGTACATATGTATAGAGAAATGGACAAAAATACAATATTGTTATTGGTGGGGATATTAATTCAAGTTTTGATGTCTTGAAGGACAGAAAAATCGTGACAGAGCTCAAAAATGTGCTTCAACAATTTAACCTGTACTATGTTTACTGCAAACCTACCAGAGGCTCATCCTGTCTAGACAATATATTTACAAATATTAAGAGAACTTGTATGTCCACTGATGTAATTAGTTTCCTTTACTCAGACCATGATGCAGTATATCTTAGTGTTAATAATGTAACTTCAGACTGCGCCAAACCAGAATCTAAAATTGTGATTACTAGACCTGTGAGCAGAGAGAGGATGGATAGTTTCAGACATGCCCTCACTTATTTCAGTTGGGACACACATTTTATTAGGCTTCAACACTGTTCACCAAGTTTTTCTCCATATTTTTAAATACATTTAAAAATAACATCCCTCTGAAAAAATGTACAGTGAATATTAGTAGTAATTACAAGAAAAGGAAAACGAAGGAATGGTATACTCCACAGTTAGGGCAACTGAAAAATACTGTTATGCTGTGTTCTAGTCTGTACAAAAACAGAAAATCAGAACTGTATAAAGAATTGCATGCTCAAGCCAAATACAAGTATAGGAAGGAAATAAATGAAGCAAAGAAACTGCATAACATAGTAAACATTGAAAAATCTAACAATAAATGCAAAAAGGCCTGTAGTGTAATAAACTCCATTGCTCACACTAAACACAAACAGGAAATCGCCATTACTCCAGAAGAATTTAATAAATATTGCATAAGTCCATTGAAGAAATCAGTAGCTCAATAAGCAAACCCCCTGAAAATACACTTAATATTATGGACAGCTGCTTTGAAAAGTTTCCCCCAAGTACCTTCACTTTCACAGAAGCGAGCCCCAATAATATCCTAAAAAAAGTGAAAAATTTCAAACCTTCAGTTAGTGTTGATTATTATGATATATCATGTAATTTGTTGAAAGATGTTATTGATTGTGTGATTTATCCCTTAACTTTTTGTATAAACAAATGCCTAGTTGAAAGTAAGTTCCCTGACATATTAAAAATTTCTAGAGTTGTGCCCATATATAAAAAAGTGGAAAAGAACTGTCCCATTAGTTACAGACCTATATCTATAACCCCAGTTTTTTCAAAAATTTTAGAATCAATTATGTATGAGCAAGTTAGTGTCTACTTGGGCAATCTAAATATAATTAGTGATAAACATTTTGGATTTAGGAAAGGTAAACCCACAACAGATGCAATGGACTCCCTCGTAAAATTAGTATTAGATGTGTTCAAGGCTAGGGACTACACCCAGGCTACATTTTGTGACCTTAGCAGAGCCTTTGACTGTGTAGAGCATGACACTGTGCTGAATAAGCTAATTTGCTATGGTTTTGATGACAACAGTATAAATATGTTCAGGCATTTTCTAGAGAACCATCAACAAGTTGTGTGCATTGGTAGGGAGAATTCAAATTTGGTTAATGTTAGGTATGGAGTGCCTCAAGGGTCAGTGCTTGGACCTTTGCTGTTTATACTAATGATTAATGACCTGCCCTTGTTCATAAATTCTCACACAATATTGTGTGCTGATGACACAACTTTTATACATAAAAACTCTGATCTAGGTACACTGAAAACACTGACCGAAAATACCCTTGCTCAGTCCTCATTATGGTTCAAAGCTAATAGCTTCTTACTAAATGAAAACAAACACCAGACACCTTACTTTAGCCTTAAAGAGATTCCTAATGACCAAGAACTAGAAACTGTCAAATTTTTAGGTGTTATTATTGACAATAAATTGACATGGGAACCACACATTAAAAATATATTGGCTAGGCTTTCAAGAGTTATTTATCTAATTAGAAATTTAAAAAGACATGTTCCCAATGACTGTGTGAGATCAGCATATTTTGCCTTCTTCCAAAGCATCATTTCTTATGGAATCTTAGTGTGAGGTAGTAGCTTTCATGTAAATGGCATTTTACTTTCACAGAAGAAAGTAATAAGAATAATAACAGATTCTGATAAAATAGTACATTGTAAACCTCTGTTTATTAAATTGCAGTGTCTTACAGTAGTAAACTTATTCATCTACAATGTTTTATTGTACATTAGAAACAATGTCTCTAATTTTGTGTTGCGAAGTGATATTTATAGCCACAATACTGGAAACAGAACATCTGTAGACATGCCATATCATAGATTATCAAAATCGCAGAACTCCTACCTAGTTCTTGGACTAAGGATGTTTAATAGACAAAGTGCTGACTTTAAAGAACTGCCTGTAAATATGTTTAAAGCTAAATTATACAAGCTACTAGTGAACAATCCGTTTTACACCACTGATGAATTTTTTGAAGATGAAAATACCGCATTCTAATGTGTACCTATTTTATATAAACCAATTTACATAAATATTGTAGTTTATGTAGAAATATATGCTCTTGACTTTGTCTATTACTGTAATCAGCCGAATGACAATAAAATTTTATTATTATTATTAATACACCGATTATGGTCAGTATTTCCTTCAAGACAGTGTGGATTCATCATTACAAATGTATGATGCACCTTTCAGCCACTTGCAATTGGTTATAGAACTGGAGACCATATTTCCTCCCCAGCATAAGAGACATTTCACTCTGTCAGTTTGGGTCACGTTACCAAAGAATGATTCAGAATGGAACAAACCAATTTCCTCCACAAGCTTTCAGACTATTTTGTCTAATTTTTACCATTCCTGCAACAAGTGCTTTATTTGAAAGGAGTTTTTCTTGTCTTAAATGCATTTTAGAAAAAGTATGCATGGATTGCTTTTCAGCTATTGCTTGTACCTCAACTGAGAAACAAGTATGTAAACACTTGAAAGCCGAGGCACATGATGCCATCAAGAGATTGAGGAAGAAGAAGGATCATTGAGTTAAACTTGTTTTACAAGTAACAACGCTGAAATGACTATTTTCTAATTCATTTGTAAATCAAAGTATGTGTCTTTAATATTATTATTATTATTATTATTATTATTATTATTATTATTAGTAGTAGTAGTAGTAGTAGCAGTAGTCTCCATTGTCGTTGTTAACATCATGTTAGTTGAAGGATTAGTGATGGTCATTAGGAACACTAGGTATGTGTACATTAAAAGGGATTTTCCAATATGTTTCCTGGCATCCGCAGAATTTAGGCCCATGATCCACCACTGACATATGCATATGTCACTTGAAAATGGGTAAGCCTAAAATTGGCAAAGAGTCAAAAATGAAAGCAATGCATATACAGTGGGGACATGGAGATATCATTTTATTACTGACGACTGACTTAAATCATAGTCCCATATACTGTTAATGTTGCTGTTTTCAACATTGTGGTAACATTATGTAAGGCTGTGGATAAGACATATTAGCAAAACAGAAAAATATAATAAAAAATAAATGCTACTCTAAAAATAAATATTTACTTGCAAAGCTAAGGATAAAAATTTTCTGAAGTTGTCTTACAAAACATTTTAATAACTTTTATATTTTTATTTCCTTTGATCATGCTCATGTCACAGTAGAAATCAAGGTATTAGCAATATAATATAATGCAACTTAATCTTGAATAACACATCTAAAAAGGCACTGCTGTTCCCCATACTTACTTTGCATAAGAAACTCAAGTGAATTTTAAATATGGAAATTGTGTAGAAGAAGGTAAATGAAATATTTCTTAAAAACTGTCAATAAACAAAGTGGGAAGAATACATGATCACATGGACTTTAAAAAAGGATGTTCAATAGTTACATAAAGTTTTCTGGTGGCATGTCATATTGTACAATAACTATCACTGTATGGCATTAATGCCAAGTTGTGGGGCATGATTTAATCTCAATATAGTTACACCCACTGCTACAGCTGCGCATGTTAGAGTAGACAGACAAGTTACCACTCCACTATGACATATGGTCAAGACACCTAGACCAAGATTGTGGGAATGTTTCAGTCTGTAGGAGACATTGTCTTTGAGCTACTGCAGATCACAGAAACTCCTGTAGAAAATTGGTGGCACTATGCAGAACTTCAGATGATAATAATTAATAAATAACTTATTAAAATACCAAGTTGGCCACATTGGAATCCTTACCCATGTTGATGTTTAATTATTTATTAAAAATTACTTTCAAGAGATAAATAAAATCAGATTAACATAACGAATGTTGGCAGAAATGGCTGATCTATGACCATAATGCACCCTGCACAGGGAGTTGAGAAATGGTTATGAGTGGTCATGAAGCAGTGCAGCTCGGTGCACAATGATGTGAACATGTAACTTGTTATCCAATCAATCACTTATACTTTTGTAGTTCAAAGTAAAGTAAATGTTTTAAGTGCCTCAGGTTATGTTTGATTCAATGTTAAATTACTCTTAAGAAAAGACTGTGACATTAAACATAATAGCTGCAGTGCTCAGTCTTGACATTAGGCACTGTGATCATAACATTGCCTTATGGGTTTTTGTTGGTACTTACATGGCATTTATTCTACCACATCTCATCTGATATAAGTGTTTTCTTATTTTCAGTCAACTGCACAAATAAGAAAGGTGATTCCCCCCCACTCATTCGAAAAACTAAAAATAGTGATAAAAAATAATTCTAAGTGTTATTGTAGTGACAATACTACAATCCCTTTGACCCCCCTTCATTCACTGTTGTCAGAAATGACAAACTATGGTGAATAATTCCAACTAGAAAAATGAGATGTTTTGAGAAGACATGAGGTAAGTAGGCCTCTCTTCCAATAATCAGTGAGCTACGGAGTGCAGTCTGCTAGGATTTATTTTTACAGGTTACCCAATGCAGCCGTCCAAATACAACTTTAAAAAGGGGACAACTTACAGAGTTAGCATGTTCAAATGCAGAATTACATTGTGGCAGAGATTCCATTTTCTTTTTACAAGAACAAGGAATTGCTACAACTGCATAAACTGATGTTTCAGCCACAATTACAGTGGCCTCCTTCTGTGCCTATTGACATATTTTGCTGTTCATGATACATTATATTTCACCATTATGGCTCTATTAAGCACATTAAGACACAATTTTAAAAGCATTGATACATTGGCCTCTTGTGGCACAAGAAGTGGTAAACTACTCTGAAGAACCAAAGAAACTGGAAAACCTGCCTAATATCATGTAGGGCACTTGTGAATATGCAGAAGTGCCACAACACAACATGGTATAGATTTGACTAATGTCTGAAGTAGTGCTGGAGGGAATTGACACCATGAATCCTGCAGGGCTGTCTGTAAATCCACAAGAGTGTGATGGGTGGAGATCTCTTCTGAACAGCACATTGCAAGGATCCCATGATATGCTCAATAATGTCCATGCCAGGGGAGTCTGATGGCCAGTGGAACGGTTTAAACTCAGAAGAGTGTTTCTGGAGCCACTTTGTAGTAATTCTGGAAAGCTGGTGGAGACTCTGTAATGGTGTGGGGCATGTGCAGTTGGCAGGGTCCATGGATTCATGAGGTTGTCTCCATACACATACACATCCATCCACTCGATACAATTTGAAACGAGACCCATCTGACCAGGCAACATGTTTCCAGTCATCAACAGTTCAATGTCAGTGTTGATGGGCCCAGGTGAGTCATGTAGCTTTGTGTAATGCCATCATCAGGGGTACACGAGTGGGCCTTCAGCTCTGAAAGCCCATATTGATGATGTTTTGCTGAATGATTTATACCCTGACACTTGTTGATGGCCCAGCACTGAAATCTGCACCAATTTGCAGAAGGGCTGCATTTCTGTCACACTGAGTGATTGTCTTCAGTCGCTGTTAGTCCTGTCCTTGCGGGATCTTTTTCAGGCAGCAGCAATGTCAGAGATTTGTTTTTTTACTGGATTCCTGATATTCACGGTACACTCATAAAATGGTTGTATGCGAAAATCCCCTCTTCACTGCTACCTTGGAGATGTTGTGTCCCATCGCTCATGCACCAACAGTAACACCATGTTCAAACTCACTTAAATCTTGATAACCTGCCAGTGTAGCAGCAGTAACTGATCTAACAACCATGCCTGACACTTGTTGTCTTATATAGTCATTGCTGACTGCAGCACTGTGTTCTTCCGGTTTACACATCTCTGTATTTGAATACACATGCCTACACCAGTTTCTTTGGCGCTTCAGTGTATATTGTAATTTGTTTCCTGTGGTGCGTGGGGAGGGAATGGGGATCTGCTTTTGCCTACTGTCCATGCAATATGTGTTACCACTGGTAGCCTTTGGCAAATGTGGTTGTGACCTTTATTTTTCCTTATGAAGGGCTGGGGCCAAACAGCTTCCATTTCTCAAAGGTAGCACTTGCATCTCAAGTTATTTGTGTGGTCTATTGGGTTATGATGGCTGGCAGCCAAGATGGTGCAAGGCCAATACCATCCTCTCTGTTCATGTTATTAAGATGTTTTAATATTTCAGTGGCCTCTCTGAACTTGCGTTTCACCACACCTATATTGCTGATGTTTAGCTTCTGTTGATTTGATGTGCCACTGAAGTTGATTGTAGCATTCAAGCTCCTGGGTGAATGTTGCAACTTGACTGCAGGTTTTACTGATGTGTACTTCTAACTCGAAGTCCACCTTGTACGTGCCCACAGTGTGCTGAGCATCTACTGTGGCCTTGTTGCAGCTTAACACATCCTGGATCTTGTGGGTGCTATAGACGTTGGGCTGGACACCAGTCCAGTGTAGGTATTACCATTTCAGTCAGCGACAATCTTCACATAAGGTAAGAGTGGTGCTGGCTGTGGTTTCTCAATATCCCACTTGTCTCACATTCATTTAGTCATTGCCATGGCTGTGAGGATCAATATGTGGTGGTAAACATTGGCCAAGAATGTTGTTCACAACCTTTCAAGATCATATGTTGTACTGTGAGCATCACTTACACGTTGCATGTGAACAGTCACTGAATGGCTGATGGATCTCTTCTGCACTGGTTGATGGAGGTATTGGCATGTAAATAGCTGTCCATTGTGTGCTCACTTCTGATATACTCTGTGTCCTTGTGTGCCATCCTTTGTTGTATACACTTCCATGTCTAGAAATGGAATTTCCCCATTCTTCTCCACTTCGAGTGTGAACTGGATCTGCATATGCATCTTATTGAAATATTTGTGAAATGTGTGTAGGTCTGTCTCACCACATAGCCACACAGCAAATGTCTCATCTACATCTGCCCCAGCAGTGTAGGCATAAAGAATCTGAACAAAGTGCAGTTGCTTCAAAGATATCCATGACTATGTGGGCTGCTAACAGGAATATGTGAGAACCCATTACTATGTCATCTATCATTCCATAGTCTTTTTCCTGTCATTCTAAGTATTTAGTTGACAAACACAGATCAATAAGGTTGCATATGTCTGACAGGACAGTCTCCTGGAAGATGTGAACAGTTTAATTTAATGGCACATTTGTAAATAATGACTTTAAGTCAAAATTGACTGTGGTACGTAAAACTGACTCTCCCTTCTGCAGTCCATAGAGTGGCAGAATAACCATGGCCAAAATGTTATTTTTATCAACTGACACTTATAATGTGACACCTTACCCAGGAAACTTTTTCCTAACTTAGTTGGGTTGGGTTGTTTAAGGGAAGAGACCAAACAGCAAGGTCATCGGTCTCATCGGATTAGGGAAGGATGGGGAAGGAAGTCGGCCGTGCACTTTCAAAGGAACCATCCCAGAAATTGCCTGGAGTGATTTAGGGAAATCACGGAAAACCTAAATCAGGATGGGAAGACATGGGATTGAACCATTGTCTTCCCAAATGTGAGTCCAGTGTGCTAACCACTGCACCACCACACTCGGTTTTCCTAACTGACTCTGGCTGCAAAAGCCTACACAGTTATTTCATGTTTAACATTTTTTTTTTTTTTTGAGCAGACATTCTAACACAATGGTAAATCTCACATAAATTATGACCTCTTACTTTCAGAAATATAGGCACTCTTCTAGGAAACAGCCACTGACCCGTATAATCTTCTGGGGAATGTGAATGCATTATGCAAAAAGTAAACATTGATATTTGAGTTGTGTTATTTCTTGATTTATATGGTACCAAAGTGGCTTACCAAGTTACTTTTGGCTTTGGATTTGCCAGTATTTGAACTTCAAAGACGGTGTCTTCATATGGAATCTTGGTAATATCACTCAAAGCATCAATTTCAGGAATCAGCAGGATATCCAAGCGAGCCTGAAAACAAATGAGTTGTGTGAATTAAATCACTAGTATAAGAAGGCATAAAACAGGAACTCTGTCAAAATCACATTCATTCTTTTATTTTATTTTTAAAAAAAAGGTAATTAATTGAGAACTCTGTTAAAATTACATTCACTGTTTTCCACATTTACTTCGAGTCACATGTACAATCATACTATCAGTCTGACTGTAAACATAGTCTCTTTTGCAAAAGCTGTTAAAGACCCAGGCAGGACAACAAAGACAAGGCTAAAATAAGAAAGATAAATGTATTTTAACAGAGGGCAATTCATTCTGGAATCTAATTTCTGCACTTTTCATCAAATATAAAGTACAGTCAATTAATGCTTTGTGTCCTGAGCTCTAGTAAAAGAACTTATACTTAAAAAGGTGGATGTTTTTACCATAATTTAAAAAAAACTGGAAATTTTTGAAAAGAATATTCTTTGTAGTCTAGGGTGGTAGGTAATAATTAGTTCTTTAATTAATACAAAATTTCATAAAGTGATTTATTATAACTGTGTTCTAGGTATGAGGGAAAAATTGGGCAAGGATTTATGTACAACTTCAGAATTCAATTTTATTTTTACAGGGAGAATTATCCAGTGATGAAGTGCACAGTGATCTTTTTGGAGAGCTTTACCACACAATTTTCTGCTTTGTGAGATACATTTGAAGCACTTTAATTTTCACATTGCTATTGTGTTCACTGTATTGGTAGCTCATGTCTTTGTGCCACTCTTCTATAAACTCCTTATTGCCTCTATAAAAGAACACAATATATTTTTTTGTCTCTCTTTCAGCCGTGTTACTATCTCAGCAGCTTTCAGGTGAGATGGTTTCCAATCAATAACCTGGAGAGTTCAAATACAACAGTGATGGTTTGTGATCTTTGATTTCTGCAAGATCTCCACAGATGCTTGCCACTAACTGAAAAGTATCTGGATATTTAACTGTTACCTTATTATAAAGCATGCTGTAGTTTATCAGTACTGGATAATTATTTGGAAAAACAACTTCCACCACTTCATAGTTTGCTGCTTCAGTGCACTGTAGGAAAGCTGCTCATCATGTAAACCCAACACCCAGCTTTCATATACAAGGTCTCTGCCTACATCGGCTATATACCGGCCTTAATTGCCAGGAACGTTCACATTCACTGTGAGGATCTTGCTTCAATTTTACTAGTATCCATGCAGATGAAAGAGAATTCATACAATATAATGTTTTCTGTTTCTAGAAACATACTGTCATGTGTATATTCCTTCCTCAGTCAAAGACCAAAACTTTGTGAAGTCCTTAATATTCACATAATATAGCCAAAAGTCACATTAAATTTGGTTTAATACAACTGGTTTTGCTCATAATGTATGAGCATCATCAAATAATCATTACTCCGGTGACAATGTTTAGCCCATTAACAGTATTACTGAGTACCAGTGTCAAACACAATACCATGGAGCTGTACCTCGTCCATCCTGAAGACAGACACAGCAACTGAGGGTCAAAGTTCATGCTCCAAAAGTGCATTTCTCCTTGCACTTTGCCAATGCATCTGCCACTAGTCTCTAAAATGCCCAGTGTGAGGGCACAGATATATAATTATAAATACAACAGTTTTCTGCACAAATCACTTATTTATTTTGTCAGTATTCATTCTCATGTATCACACCATCATCTTCACATGGAGAATTGTTCAGTTACATAGTTGGTGTCAGTGAAGACCACAGATGCCTTTCCACAAAAGCAGACCAAATACACGACACATTATGCATCTTTTGAAAGAAAGTAGAGTCGAAAACTGGATGCATGCTGCTACTTGTTGCATGTGTCCTCCAAACATTACGTTATGTTTACCTAAACATCAATGTCAGGCTGGTTGTGTTAAAAGTTTCATCTACATCTATATTCTGCACATCACTGTGAAGTGCATGACATAGGGCACTTCCCAGTGTACCATTTATTGAGTCTCTATCTTTTCTATTCACATATAGAACACAAGTACATGGGAAGGATGATTACTTAAAAGCCTCTCTATGTACTATAATTAGTCTAATATTGTCTTCGTGTGCCCTACAAGAGATATACATAGGGGTTGTAGTCTATTCTTAGATTTATCACTTAATACTGGCTTTTAATGGATGGCTGGTAACTCTCTTCAAGTAACTGCCAGTTCAGGTATGACAGCATCTCCTAGATGCTCACATATGAGTTGAACACACCTGTGACCATAAAAGCTGTCTTCCCTTGTATGGGTTCAATATTCCCTGTTGGTCCTAATTGGTATGGGTCCCAGTCAATGGAGGATTATTCTAGGATGAATAGTGTGTTGTAAGCAATCACCTTTGTAGACTAACTGATAAACTACGAAGGTCTGCCACCTGTTTTACCTATGACTAAGACTATGTGATCGCTGCATTTTATGGTATATACCCACAAACCATAACATTCAAATACTTGTATGAGTTAACTAATTTCAAAAATGTCTCACTAATATTGTAGCCATAGGATACTAATTTTTTTTCATTTTGTTAAGTGCACAGCTTTACATTTCTGAACATTTAAAGCAAGTTGCCAATCTTTTCACCACGTCTGAATATTTGTGTAGATTTTTACAAACATTACTTCATTAAAGATAACTGCATCATCTACAAAAATCTTAAGTTGCTATCAATATTGTCTACCAGGTCATTAATATACAACATGGATAGTAAGTATCCCAACACACCTCCCCGGGAACATCTGACTTAATTTCTACTTCTACTAATTACTAACCACTTAAGATAACATGCTCTGTCTTCCCTAACAAAAATTCCTCATCCTATCACAAATTTATTTTGATTTCCATATGCTCATGCCTTCAGAAATATGTACTAATATCATACTGAATGAAAGGGTTTTTATAAATGAAGAAATTATGTATCTACTTGTCTTGATTCATGGCTTTCAGCAAGACACGTGACAAAAATTTAAGCTGGGTTTTGCATAACCATTGTTTTCAGAATCCAAGGTGGTTGGTGTGCAGGAGGTCATTATGTTCATGATACTTTCTTACACTTCAGCTCAAGATATATTCCAGGATTCTATAACAAATGGATGTCAAGGAAATTGGTTGGTAGTTTTGTGGATCACCTCCACTACCCTTCTTGTAGATAGGTGTAACATATGCTTTCTTCCATCTATTGGGCACTGTAATAGTTCAAACACCTTCCCCCACAGCAGTAGGAATCAATTTGTTATAATTTTATTATTATTGGGAGACTTAGTTTCATTCAGTGTATCATCTGTATAATTTTAAAATCCCTGGCTTCCTCTGATGAAACAAATGATATAATATCTGATTGCACATTTCTTCTTTATCTGTTGTTAAGTGATGTAGAAGTGTCTTGTAATGTAAAAAAAAAAAAAAAAAAATTTGGGAAGCAATAATGATAAACCAATGTTTATAAAAGAAAACTAATAATAAAAAATGAGTGTGTTCAAAAAGGCTGTCTCAGCTAAATTATGCGTCTATTTTATGTTTAAGGCACCACCCACCTAGTATTGGTAATGTAACACAATTGTAGGAGGAAGCTGTGATCCTATAAAAAAAAGAGTCATAGTTGTTTAAACCTGAAAGGAATGGAACAGCAATCCTGGAATGTGAAGTTTTGTGCAAGTTATTTATACATATATACAATACTTGTATGCATATTCTGATGAGGATGGAAAAAAACTGTAGAAGGCCACAAGGTAAAAGGAAGTAACCAGAAAACCAAATGCACTATAGAGAGTGGCACCACCAAAAAACACACAAGTGATGATAACTTTACTTTCATAATATAGGCTTTCACAGGGCAGTACTTATTTGGTATTTTATTAGTAGTTTAGATTTTTTCTTTTGATTTATCTCTGGAGTATGATTAATGCCTGGAAAGCACAACTTTATTTATTTATTTAAGTTTATGTAAATGCATAATGATGTACCTGTTATACTAGCAAGCATGTGTAGGAGAGCACTATTGGAGTGTCTGTCATAGTATAGCATCGGACTGGTCAAGTGAGCACTTATGTACAGTTGGTAGCTGCTAGACTAGCCACTGTAGTATTGTTTCTATGCCCACAATTTCTTAACCAGGTGGTGTATATTTGGTTCATTAAATATCATAGATTTTTTATATTGTAAACTTTTGGTGTGTCTGTAATAATGGTCCATAGCAGTTATCAAACAAAATCTAAATAACTGACCATCAAACCAAGCTGAAAAATACAATAATAAATTTAAAGAACAAGGGGATAAGCTTTTGTTGATGAAAGATTAATTGTCAAGTTGTCAAACCTGGAGTTAATGAAGGTTAATGTAATCAAAGTTGTAGCTGGTGAAGTATCTAAGGTTCAGTGCCAAGCACAAAGTGAACTGCACACTACGCAAATTGACGTTAACAAAATGAAATTACAATATGAAGATAAGGAGGAGATAATACCCCCATTGTCGGATCTGTAGTGAGAAATCTGCATACAGAATTCACTGATCTTTGCGCTCAAGGTGAGTGAGCAAATTCCATGCATGCCAATATCATCACGCCACTACAAATAAATAAGGGGTGCAGTTAGCTGGAGAGGCCCTTGTAGAAGATAGCGTCTTATGCCACCAGCAATTCCCTTTCTTCATGCCTAGGGGGAGGATAACCACCCAGCAGTTTTTGTCAAATCGTTCATTGTGTTCGTCTACCCGCTGGAGTGAGGAGCAATGAATCCAGTCTCTGCAGGTCCATTCCAAAGCAACACCCCTCTGTGGGTGGCAGATGCTGCACAAAGAGTGGAAGATGCTGCACAAAGATACCAAGATTTTGCAACCTTTCAACAAGAATTATCGGCTAAATATTGGTTGGCAGGAATGCAGATGTGTCTCTGCAATCGAGTATTACATATAAAGAAATATAATAGTTGGATTGGTAGTTTTTGAAGGTACTTTGAGCAATATCTGAATAAAACGTAGTGCGGGGACCACGAGACATTTTTCAGAACATATGAAGCAAATTACCAATCGACTTTTGTAAGACATTGCTCACAGTACCAAACAATGGCGTTCAGAAATTTCTGGCTGTAGCAAACAAATTCAATTTGTTATTAGAGAACTGATAATTGGTGCAAAACATGCACCCACCTGACAGAAACAGTGACAACTGATGTAACTGAGGGTGTAGGACACCTGTTCATGAATACAACAGAAATACCACGGAGGTGAATGACACTTTGCACTTTGGGTGCAATAACTGATGTAATGAGCAGTGGTGTAACAATTGATTTGATGTGACCCATCGAGGCAAGAGGTGCGATGGATACTGCAGTAACTCTTGATTGAGAGCAAGAACTGAAAGTGCAGCTGACACAGATGGAGCACCAGCTAATCAAACAAATGAGATCCAGTCAAACTGACACAACCATTGGATGTTCAGAACAATTGGCCAGTGGTGAGAGAAGGGGTGGCTCCAAACAGATTCGATTCGTGCAATACCAGCATAGGACTAATCTAAGTGAACAGCTAGTCAATGAGACTGAATGAATAAATAATCTATCACTATACATATTGAAGGAATATCAATGGAAGCAGTAACTGACATGGGCACAGACCTTATGTTAAGTGTTATGTTGCCAGAATTGTGAGCAAAGTAAAGGAGAGCCAAAAGATTTTAATGCTTTTCATAAGTGGTTTGAAGGTGTTAGGCACACTGGGGGTGCACAGCTAACTTGTGAAGGAGCTGGTTCACCTAGAAATGGTTGTAGGCATAGCTAATGTGATGCATACTTTATTGTGGTCCCAGGGTTTGATAGCATATTGTGCTGTGTCCAGCTACTAGTGCCTGTGAATATGAATGCATTGAGTGTAATGTTGCCATGCACGTGTACCGAAATCAACTGCTAATTGTATCAGCATGGGCCAGCCACTAGAGGCCACCTGTAGGAAGTGGGCACATGGCACAGTCTGTGCTGTATTGTACTCATGCCTATACATGTACAGAGCAATCCAGACTCACTCTTGCCATGTTTTTTACCTTGTACCACTCACATCAATTGTACTGTGTATTGTTTATGTTGTGTCTGCTGTACAATTCTTTGCTCTTGCTAAGTGTGGAGTCATGAGAGGCTTATTTCAGTTATTGTTCAGAGGTTTATGACGAAAGTCAAATTTGTGTTATTTGGATTGGTTTCATGTATTACTTGGTTAGTACATGATTGGTGACAAGTTTGGACTGGTTTCAACGTGTCTTCTTTAAGTGTGGTTTCATCAGGTTTAGTCATTATGGATGCCGTGCTACCAGCCCTGGTTGAACAGCTTACTTTGCCACTGACCACTTTGTCGGCTACCATTAACAGAGAGGGTACTGTTCCACTGGCCTATCCACACACTTTCTCCCATATAATGATTCAGCTGAGGATTGGGAAGCTCATGAAAAAAGACTCAGACAGAATATTTTGGCTTTTGGTGTGACTGCATCGAATTTGTGCAAAGCCTTATTCTTCTCGTGGATTTCACATAAGGTGTATCAACTACTGTGTCATTATACAAGAACTGGCAGCTCTTACTTTTGATCATATGTGCAGTTTATTATCCACCTCCCATTCCAAAGGAATGCATGTCATGGAGGCACAAGTGGAATTCTACTGATGCCGCAAGAAACCAAACCAATCATACAGGGCCTAGGCAGCCGAATTTCATGGCTTTAGCTGTAAGTGTCAGTTCATTACCTATGCTCAAAATGACTCCTGGAGCATGACACAATTACCTTTTAAGCTCCAGACAAGGAAGTGCACCAGTAAGCTTTACTCTGTAAAAACATCCCATTGGCAGAAGTTTTGCAAATAGCACAATATTCTGGAGTTTCTCTGGCAACAGATGATCAAATTGCAACATGGAGAAACGTGGCAATAGTGTTACAAGATGTGCCCTCTAGGGCAGCAGATAGCTTGCATGAGGAAGGGGCAGTTTTGGTGGAAAACAAGCAGTCCCAGAGCCGAGGAGACCAAGGCTGGTCCTAGCAGTCATGACTGCTTCAGCACTAGTGTCAGCATTCTCTGTTTCTGCCTCGACCTTTTTTTTTTTTCCTCGGCTATTTGTAATGCTTGCCAGAAGAAAGTCCACATCATCTCCATCTGTCATTCACCAAGGGCTGCTTAGGGTATGGATATGGACACAAACTGTGTCATTCCAACACTTGTGACTTCTCCCAAGTTGTTTATTGAGTTAAATGTTTTTTGCCAAGTGCTCCAACTACAGGTCAACACAGGTACTGCAGTCACATTCTCAAATCTATGTGAGTTTAGACTCACAACCACTGCCACTGGTCATGCGGAAGCTGGTGTTAGTTATAACAGACTGAACATTGTGCTGTTGGGACAATTTACGGCATCTGCCTCTTACAAGTCAGTGGTTCATTCCATTACATTTCTGTTGGTTGCTGATGCTGCTGTTGAGAACTTGTTCTGGATGGATACATTTCAGGCATCTGGATTTTCTATCACCAACGCAGTTCATCTTGTGTCCAATCAGGTACTTTCAATTGGAAACAGCATGTGAGAAGGTTTTGGACTTGATATCAGAAGGTAAAGGGTGTGCTACAAATTTTTCTGCTCATATTTGTTTGAAATCCATGGCTTGGCCTTGTTTTTGTCCTGCACATCCTATTCCTGTCAACCTGACAGATCAAGTGGCTAGTGAGTGGTCATCTCTGCTGGCTGTAGTTGGGAAGCCATCGGGTAAATTTTGCCTCTGTGGCACCTTCGGTACTACTGTAAATGAACAGTCAATCTTGGTTAATTATCTCCTCCCATGCCAGGAGGAACTGTTGGCAAAAATATCAGGTGGACAATACTTTTCTAAAACTGATTGTCTGAAGCAGATCTGCAGGTTCGTGTGGATGAAGAGTCTCAGTGAGTTCTGGTTTAGAATACTCCCTCTGGTCTCTATCAATATTTGTGCCTTCCTTTTGGTGTGTCTAGTGCCCCTGCTATTTTCCAGCAATTTTTAGAGCTACTGGCTATGCCTGTCCTGGGTTGCATTAATTATTTGGATGATATTGCTCTCATGAGCTCCTCCACAGTTGATCACTTGAAAAATTTGTGCACTTTGTTTTTTGTTTTACAGTCCACAAGCTAACGGTGTAACATTGCAAAATCTCAATTTTTTCAACCTTCTATTGCTTATTTGAGATTTGAGGTCTTGCAGGACAAGGTTCATCCACTGCCAGACCACACCTCTGCTGTCACATCTGTGCCTGACTCCTCATCTACAAAGGAGCTTCAGGCTTTTTAAGGGAAGATAGCCAGTTATCAAAAATTCCTGCCAGGGTTGCCGCATTGGCCAACCTGTCACTTGCCTGGTATACAAGAATGTACCTTTTTGCTGGTGCTCAGATTGCAAACGTGCTTTTGAAATGAAAT
The DNA here is from genome assembly GCF_021461395.2 of Schistocerca americana. Classification (NCBI taxonomy): domain Eukaryota; kingdom Metazoa; phylum Arthropoda; class Insecta; order Orthoptera; family Acrididae; genus Schistocerca; species Schistocerca americana. The sequence goes on along the minus strand of NC_060120.1, from coordinate 699,176,991 downwards.
CTAAATTGCTCTTGGTCACTTGTTTAGTTACATTCTCTTCAGACCAGCACATAGTTTTGGCAACTGACACCTCACACTACGGCCTTGGTGCAGTCCTAGTCCACCGATATCCTGACAGCTCTGAATGACCTGTTTCTTTCACCCCTTGGTCTCACAGTCTGGCCCAGCAGTGTTACTCTTAGGTAGCCTCATTGTCCATCAGGTGGTTGTTTGTTCAACAGGGATGGCCACATAAACCACTAGAGGCTCTTGCCACAGTCTATGCTCTCCAGAAATTTCATGTTTCTTTGTATGGCTCGAATTTTCACCTTATTGACCATTAACCCTGGGTTTCCTTGGTTAACCCTCACACTTCCTTGCATGACAAAGCAGCATGCTGCCTCCAATGCTGGGCACTGTTCTTGTCTTGATACAATTACAAAATCCATTTTTGACCTATGTCCAAACGTGCCAATGTGAACACCTTGTTCCACCTTCATGTGTGTCCTGATATCAACTTTGATTGCCTTGCTTCCATCTTCATACAGAAACACAGGCCGCAATTGAGGGTTTCACAATTATTAGCTCGCACTTAGCGGCTGCCGTTACCACCAACCTGGTTCTCCGCCAGGTGGTTCAGTTTGTTTAACAGGGCTGGCCAGATAAATCACTAGCTAAACTTTGGACTCCCTGTGCCAATATTTTTCCTTATGTATTGCCTCTCTGTTTTTTGCAATATTTGTTACTGTCCATGGAAGACCTCTCCCCCAGAGTAGACATTCATCCAGCATTACAGCACGAGGGTCTATGCCTACTCCACCAGGGCCATTGGGGAGTTTCACGAACTCAACTGTTAGCTAGGAGACATATGTTTTGGCCACAGACTGAAGGCTCATGAGCAGTGTGCCCAACAACAGGCAGCTTCCAGAGCATTTCTGTCCCCCTGGCCCACTCCACATCAATCATGAGAATGCATTCATGTTGCCTTGTACCTTAGTTTCCGATAACGGGACCAGTTCATTTCTGATATTTTTCAATTATTCTCTTCCCGTCATGGCGTTCATCATGTTATGGCTATGCCATTCCATCTTCAATCAAATGGCAGGGCAGAATCACTAGTCCAAATGTTCCAGTCCGGGGTTGCCATCTTTGTGACATCCGTACAGGCGACAGGCTGGTGGGGCGTCACTTTGATCAGTTGCGCTCCCATTGCCGGCGCAACCCTGTCGCTGCAGCCCACCCTGCCCTCCTCCACATCGAGCCCATCATTGTCTACTATGGCTGCCTCCTCCATTTGCAGCATCCTGGGGTTCCAGCACTCTGGTGCTGGTCACTGAACCATCTCTGGTCCGTTGCTGCAGCCTCCTGTTCCGGTTGAGCTGCCTCCACCAGTTCCCTCGCTATCATCACCTCAGCCATCGTCACAGATGGGTCAAGTCCCAGCTCCTCCACCGATGGACCTGCCTGCTGATGATGATGCAGAAATGGCGATAGTACCCTCCTCCTTGGTGTTGTCGTCGGGCACCACATCCAGCCCTATGCTGCAGTGCCACCCCGGCACATCACACCACCCCTGTGGTCGGCACTGGCTGCCGCAGCTCTGGATCCAATGGATGTGTCTCTTGTTGGGCCACTGATGTCTCCTCCATTGCCTGAGCACCCTCTTTGCATGAGGGAGAAAAATGCTATATCCTGAGACTAGAATGTGTTGTGAGAGTGAGTGCACTGAGTGTAGTGTCACCACTTGTGTGTACTTACATTAATCACCAACTTTAATGGTGAAGGCCAGCCACTAGAGGTCACCTGTAGAAAGCATCCACATGGCACAATCTCTGCTGCACTGTCCACCAGCAACTTGTGCCTATATACATATGTTCTTTTAGTTTGTATTGCTCACATCAGTTGTTCTGTGTATCACTTACGTTGCACCTTCTGTATAATTCTTTGGTCTTGTTACATGTGGAATCACGCAAGACTTATTTCTGTTGTTGTTCAGAGCTTTACGAATAAAGCTATATTTGTGTTACTTGGATCAGTTTCATGTATTACTTACTTATTGCAGATTGTATCTTTGATACTGATTTTGTGTGGGAGGTGGATGGAATAACCGACTTCCCCAGGTGTAGATTTTTGACACAGGTAGAGGGCTATGAGGTCACAACAAAATTAATTAAGTCACCACTTAGGTACTATAAATTTTATTGACAATTAGAAGTACGTATGGTAGGTACCAAGTATGGGCCACCACAAGAGATAGGCAGCACATGTTCCATGAATTTGACACAAGCAATTGTCAACAAGATAGAGTAATACAGTAGCCTTCAGAACCACGCAGAGTTGAGATTCTTATTGCTGCAGTATACTGATGTATCTGAAGAAAACTTGGAATCACGAAAAATTTTGGTTGCAAGTTGCAAGTAAAGTTTCATTGACCATTTTGTTTAAACCATAAAGCATAGCACTGGATAAAAGCTCAGAAGTCGACAAGAAATGAAACAAAACCTCGACTTAGGTGTCACTGAGGTGTCCACCATTGATGAAAGACATTATGCAATACATATATACATATTTTTAAAAACAAAGATGATGTGACTTACCAAAAGAAAGTGCTGGCAGGTCGATAGACACACAAACAAACACAAACATACACACAAAATTCAAGCTTTTGCAACCAACGGTAGCTTCTTCAGGAAATAGGGAAAGAGATGGAAAGACGAAAGGATGTGGGTTTTAAGGGAGAGGGTAAGGAGTCATTCCAATCCCGAGAGCGGAAAGACTTACCTTAGGGGGGAAAAGGATGGGTATACACTCGCACACACACACATATCCATCCACACATATACAGACACAAGCAGACATATTTAAAGGCAAAGAGTTTTCAAACTCCTTACCCTCTCCCTTAAAACCCACATCCTTTCATCTTTTCCTCTCTTTCCCTATTTCCTGAAGAAGCTACCATTGGTTGCAAAAGCTTGAATTTTGTGTGTATGTTTGTGTTTGTTTGTGTGTCTATGGACCTGCCAGCGCTTTCTTTTGGTAAGTCACATCATCTTTGTTTTTAGATATATTTTTCCCACGTGGAATGTTTCCCTCTATTATATTTATATACATATTTTGGTAGATATAGGTATTTGTTTGACTGTTGGTCATATGTTTGAATTGTTGTAAAGGGAATTACGTTAACAAACAATCAGTAAAATGGGTAGTGATTCAATAGTATGTAAAGTGCTAACTACAGGTATTTGCATAAATCACATTCACCGTAAGCATGTTAAATCAACAACAAACACATACAAGCACAAAGATGCAAAATTATTAATATGGGAATGTCCTGGAAATTTACAGTTTTTATCTGTAAAAATGGATAATTATTTCTGTTCAAGAATTTCTCTTTGGTACAAAAGAAGTTGTTAACGAGAAACATCTGTTTCTTAGATAAGTATGAAACTAGGTATGAGATGCACTATATATTCTATAAAAACTTACCTTCTGTAATAGAATATTACGACCGAAAAAATCAAATTTCTTTAATAACTCACACAGGCTCCCAACTGCAGATATCATTTAAAGATTTTATTATGTGCTCAGTAAATGTATAAATAACTAACTCAGTAGTGAGGCTATTCTGGAACCAAAATTGTGATTGGCTAAGTATTTAATTACTACGTGCGTGTATTACAATCTGGAGTACACTAACTTTTCAAAAATTTTTCAAAATTGTGTAAGGAGTGACGCTGGATTGTAGTTATTGACATCTGAAGAGTCATCCTTCTTATAGAGGAGCCTAACAACGCCCTGCAAAAGCGATTAAGAACATGACATATGACAGGGTCACAACTTTTCAGTATCGCGTTAGCGATAGTGTCCACCCAACTCTGGCACCCCACATGAATTTTTACTGTTTAGACTACAGGTAGTGAACCTTTTTTACCTATCACTCACTTTTATATCTCTGGTAGTAGTAAAATTTTCTAACCGCCCACCAGTTCCATAGTAATGGTGATCTATAAAGTAGGGAAGTAAATTTACTTTATAAAATTTATACACCAGGGTTAAAGCATGTAATAATATATCCTTACCAAATACTTCACATCAAAATTTTATGAAAACACAATGAAAATGTTTCAAAACACTTACCACCTATGGGCAGAAGGGACCATGTTGATTAACTCTGGTTTAGAATCATGAAAATCTCCCTTACTTCAGGTGGGGATGGGAGACTAATTTTTCTTACACTGAATGTCCTCCATATGGCTTCTTCAGTGAATTGTTTTATTGTATTTTCTGAATTATTTGCACAAAATTTTATCTACTTTTTAAAGTAGTAATTAAAAATATCTGCTACAGTGTTTACACTGCTTCTATTTGGCTCAGCAGAAAGAATATCATTTTCTATAGCTTCTTTAACTGCCTCTCTTTTGACAATATTCCATATTGATTTTATTTTATTATCTGATATGTCAATTTCAGATTATTATGAGCAAACTCCTGTATTTTTTAAAAAACTTTTCAAATATTTTACAGTATATACAGTTTATAATATAGAAGTATGTCTGGATTATTACTTGTTGTGGCTCTTTTGTACAAGTCCTTTTCTCATTGTGAAGGGATTCTAATATCCGTAGTGTTTACAAGTTTCTTTAATGACTTCCCATTAAGACAGATAATTATATTTTCAGGACAGTTACTTTCAAAAATGGATACAAACTCTTTCATAACACAGAGGGGATTTTAATTTATAATGTATATGGATGATTCCAACAAGGAGTTGTGTGTTTCACCACTAGATGACAATAGCATCATTTTCACACCAGTAGGGGGACTTTAATTCATCATATTTCAGCCAATTTGCACAAAATATTTTTATGTTATGCACAGAAACCTTTCTTGTGAATCAATCATTTCTATTTGTGGAAACCATATCAAAATCCCTGCAGTGGTTCCTGAGATTAGCCAAATACACTGAGGTGACAAAAGTCAGGGCAAACCTCCTAATATCATTTCAAACTTCCTTTTGCCTGGTGTATGCAGCAACTCGATCTCACACAGACTCAACAAGTCACTAGAAGATCCTGCAGAAATAATGAGCCATGTTGCGTCTACAGCTGTCCATAATTGCAAAAGTACTGCTGGTTCAGGTTTCTGTGCACAAACTGACCTTGCTGTTGTGTCTCATAAATGTGCATTGGGATTCACATCACGCAATCTGACCAGGCCATGGTCATCTAGGGTCCAAACAATATGGGCACAAGCCCAGGAGAGGCACTGCAGGTGATGCTGTGCTGTTACCAAAGGCATTCATGCCTGTTGTCTGCTGTCATAGCCAATTACTACCAAATTTTAGCACACTGCCCTAATTGATATTCACTGTATGCCCCACATTAATTCCTGTGGTAATATCAGGGAGTGTTGCTGTCTGTTAGCACTGCCAACTCTACAAAAACATGCTGCTCTAAGTTATTAAGTGAAGGCCATCAGCCACTGTGTTTTCCATGGTGAGAGGTAATGCCTGAAATTTTGTATTCTTGGCACACTCTTGTCACTGTGGAGCTTGGAATGTTGAATTCCCTAACAACATCTGAAATGTAATGTATCATGTATCTAGCTCCAATGCCCATTCCCCAGTCAAAGTGCTGTGTATCTACATATTAACAAAACATTAATACTTACACTGCTTTCATCTTCTCCAAATTTGTTTGTAGCCTTGATTTTATATTGGCCTGTGTCACCATGTTGGCCATATGGAATTTTAAGGGTAAATGTAGTCTCTTTTAATCCATCTCCAATGTCTTTTGTTGCAGCAGTAAATATGTGCCTCTCATCTTCTGTTACTTTTTCTCCATTATGGAACCTACAATAATGGAAAATTCAATTTAGAAAACCACTATAACTTGAGTTTCCCAAGTCCCTACAATGATGTGTAACAAAGTATTTTTACTACCTCCATTTTATGTCCAGTGACTAATTTTTAAAACTTAAATTTTAATAATACTAACATTCCTATTATTAAAATGTAATGGAGACACTGAGGTTCATCATGTGCTCATTCGATTGATATTTCTGTCAGTAGCTATTCCTTACAACTTAAACCTCACGTAATAAAGACACGAAAAATTTTTTAAAAATTGATATTATGGGTTATGACAAGGTATCTCATTCATAAATGGGAAAATAGAGAAAAATTATTACGTTGCACAGTGTACCAGTATCTGCCATATGCCACACTGCAGCTTGCAGAGTACAGGCTTAGAGAGGGAGAGAGAGAGAGAGAGAGAGAGAGAGAGAGAGAGAGAGAGAGAGAGAGAGAGAGAGAGAGAGAGAGAGAGGATGTGATCATTTAAATATGTTCAGTATATTAAGTAAATTCAGTTTTTGTTTAGCTGCACTGTTTTCATGTAGAGGTGAATACAGCCTGAAGCACAGAGAATCAATAATTTGTAAAGTTTGAATAAACCATATTATCTCACTTTTCTGTGAAGGCACCTTATGTTTACATTGTGCACTACATACGCAGTAGTTACTTATTTTCTGCCTCAAGATAGATACGTTTGGAAAGTATGTTCATAAAAAGATGAGTATTAATTTATCTGAAATAATACAAACATTGAATATTCTTTTCCAGCTAAAAATTTGAAAAGGTTTTGTTGAATAGTAGGTTATACTGCCCAATATTATATGCACGCAATCTCTGATAATATGTGGTTTTATTTGGATAACCATGAATGGCCTGAAACTATTTTGTCAGCGACTTCAAACTCCTGTTCTCCTTTGAACTAACTTTACGAGAAGCGGAAATATACTTTTATTGTGTTAACTGGTTTTTGGGTAACAAGGCCATCTTCAGACATTGGTTAAGTAAAAAGGGGGAATTTATTTTCAACATAAACTCAGTTTTATAAAAATTATTTTATTGTATTTTTCCGTCTTTGGTCACACACATTATGTCATAACTGGAGTTGACATCTTAAAAAACCATCATTAGACTGTCTCTTTCAAAATAATGAATTGTACAATATTAAGAAATTTACTTAATAATGCAAACTAACATCTGTATACACCTAATTGTAACTGAAACATGTAACTGACTGTAGACATTAGTCTACGCTGTATGCCTATGCCAGAGACATATTAAATTGTATGGCCTAAAGAGAGCACCATAACTGTCTTGTGAATAAAAGTCTTGTGTGTGTGTGTGTGTGTGTGTGTGTGTGTGTGTATGTGTGTGTGTGTGTGTGTGTGTGTGTGTGTGTGTGTGTGTGTGTGTCTGTGTGTGTGTGTGTGTGTGTGTGTTAAAACCAGGACAATAGGATTAGTAAAATGCAAAAAAACTAAATTATAAACTCAAATCAACATCTGTATACACCTAATTGTAACTGAAACATGTAACTGACTATAGACATTAGTTCGCATTTGTAAGTCAAATTAAATATGTTCAGTATATTAAGTAAACTCAGTTTTAGTTTAGCTGCACTATTTTCATGTAGATATTGTGCTAAAGAAGTGAATACAACTTGAAGCACAGAGAAAATATAAAAATGAATGAACATGGCAATTACTGAATCATTCACAAATGTTTACTACCTATTAACAATATCTTAAGAAATACTCTCATTGCATTATTCTGTGAAATGCTATTAGTGAAACTGATATATATGTTTTAAAATCTCTATACTGTTGCACAGACACCAGTTTCTTCGAATGTATTGAAACTAAAATCTATGATCTTCAGTATGAAAATTTACTTAAATAATTCAACTTCAGGTGTATTTAATTTTTCTTATCACAATTTTCCAAATTTTACATCTTTTTTTTTCCAGTAGAACACACAACTGTAGCTTTTAGCAACCTTGTAATACTCTGACCTATAATTAAACATAAAACACACTGACCTGCAAATAGAATTATTCTATCAATTGATTTGGTGAATAATCAAATGTTGGTGGTGTTTCTCATTAATATAATAAATGTTTTACTAGTGTCTTCATTCTTCAAGGGTCTCCAAGTATTTAACTGTTTGGAAAGGTAAGAATCACACGATTTTTGACAACATACTGTGCCACAATGATCAATGTGATAACAGTCATTGACATACAATATGTGTTCACATACTTCCATAATGTGTATCAACCACAATGGTGATAAACCCATTATCAAGACCTGTTACTCAATTTCATTCTTCTATATTGCTAATTTTCAAGTCACGGGATGTGTTTACTGACTACATTACAAGCCTTCCAATACACATCTTGAGTAAATGATGACTGTCATTCACGATACACTGTTGGTAGCCCCTTGGTTCATCTGGGCCAATGGTTCCCAACAGGTGGTCCATGGATCCCCAGGGGTCCGCAAACTATGCCAGAGGGGGTCCGCAAGATGCTACTAGAATAAAAAATATATTTCATATGATAACAGATTTTTTGTTTTGGCCGCTTTTTGCATGAGCAGAGCTTTAGCGAACGCTAACTTCTGTGTCTAGCATCTTCCTAGAGCCAACTGACACTAGTACACTCTAGTGGAAAACTAGAATTAGGTAGAGACAAATAGTTCCGCTGTATGCTGTTAGACTACGCTTGCTGCCTCTTTGTAACTGATTTTTCAATAATGAATATGTCAATGTTTTTTCTAAGTACCAGAAAAAAACGTATAAAAAGACTCTTAATTTGGCTCTTTTAGGACCTTGATACTGTGATATGACAAGGTACCAAGAAAATTTTGCTGGGAACCCCTGATCTGGGCAGTCTGTTGTTCAACAGTTGCATGTACATTTGCCCGTATACAGCTTCACAGCCATTGTTCACCCCTATCAATAGAATGACCAATGTGCACCATAGTCGTCCCAGCACTAGCTTCGGATAGCACTATTTTGCCATGCACAATATACTTTAACTATGGCAGCACGCAAACAGTTTATGAACTATGCCATTTTGGAAATGCTTCCACCCTTGACCCAGAAGCCAACAATCATACCCTTTTGGACGTCAGATAAACTGATCTCTTTCTGCATTATGACAATTACTGCACTGTTTTCCATGTCCCCCAAACACACTTTACATACCCTTCACTACCATCTGTGAGAGGTTATTGCGTGTTAAAGTCAAACACAGGTGGTGGTCACAATAATGAGACTGGACTGCGCATCTCAGCTAGCATAGTCACCCATCTGTCTAGTGAGACTATTGTGTTCTTTTTCAGTTTTTTGTCAAATTATTTATCGTCTTGCAAATGAGGAACACAAATTTCAAATGCCACTAATTCAAGAGTGATATTTCTCATATTACATTAAGCTTGTTGTTTTGTTCCCTCCATCAGGCATGCTTTTTAACCTGTTATTAAACTGTTCTATGATATCTTCTTTAATGTAAAGTTTTTTAAACTTATTTGAGTCAATAACTAGACTGAATGTAACTTAACACTGTGCATAAAGGCCTGCCATTGCAACAGTTGGCACTTAAGTAATAAAATAAAGTAACAGATCATGTACTATACTGCAAATCACCAACAAATACAATGAAATTGAGCTAATTATTAAAGCCATGTGAAACAATAAAAAAAATGAAATGAAATGATCATGTGGCATTATCAGCTGGGAGGTCCCACCCAGCGAAGTTTGGCTGCCGGGCTGCAAGTCTTATTTCAGGTGATGCCACATTGGGCGACTTGCATGTCAGTGACGATATGAAATGAAATGATCATATGGCATTGTTGGCCTGGAGGCCCCATTTGGGGAAGTTCAGCCGCCGTATTGCAAGTTGTTTTTAGTTGACGCCATTTCAGCGAGTTGTGAGTCAATGATAATGAAAATGATGATGAAGGACACACAACACCCAGTCCCCTGCTGGGAATCGAACCCGGGCCCCCTGCGTTGTAGGCAGTAACGCTACCGCTACACTACAGAGGCGGACATCAGTGATGATCTCCAACCTGGCTGGGAACTGAACCCGGGCCTGCTGCATGGTAGACAAACACTTTACCATTCAGCTAAGCAGGCAGACTTGTGAAACAATAGTTTATTAAAATTAAGACCATTAAACTGGAAGCTCTCCAAAATGGGTAATGATGAAATTAAACAGTTATCAAGACAACAATGGGCACAGCAAATATGTATTTGCAAATAATTAAAACTCTAGATTTTAAAATGGAGCTTGCTTCCTTCAATATCTTTCATACTTCTTTGGCATAGTTCACCAAGACTGAGTTAATAGGTCTTCCTCACCATCACACATCAGAAATTCTGTATGTTTTTAGATGAGATGGGTTACAAAAATTACAGAAATTCTAAGACATTCTGCAAAGACTCTGGTATACATGAGAGACAATACCACAATAAATATGTGTAAAGACACAATGTACCTGGAAGGCTGGTGTCAAAAACACTACATATTTCCAGAAATTATACACAAACTTCATTTTATTTGACCATCAAATGAGAAAAATACTGACTTCACGAAAGAAAAGCAGAAAATATGAACTTTGTAAGCACGAAATCTTTTGGCAACATAAGTTTGAAGGGTCACACCTATCCTCTATGAGTCTTTTGGGGTGCAAGGAAGAAAAAAATCCTGGATTTTTCCGGGATATCTCGGCTAAAAAATACACTTTTAAGTAACAGTAGATTTTCACTTGGAACTGTAAAACTTATCAATCCATTGAATGTTAACATTTTGCGCACTTGCACTTTAGGAAATGGGAGAAAAATGACAATCCAGAAAAACCTTTTATGTGCAGCAACATATTCGCTCCATATTTTCGTATTACGAAAGTTAAAATTAGAATTCCACCAAACACAGCATGTTAGTTTCTGGAGTATTGAAATCAAGATTGCCCTTTTGTAAGCCAATCATACATCATGTCAGATGATCTCCCCAGCCGATGACAGCAGATATTCAGAGAATAGGACATGTGATGTACTCAGCCAATAGCAAGATCACTGTTAAGTAGTGTGAATAAACAAAGAGGAAAGTTAATGGTTTACATTGTTATGCATAGTGTAGCAACAGAAAAGCTAAGCTTTTACATATAATATTGGTCTTGAAGATTAGTAAGCTACAAGGGAACCTAAGCTTTCTCATGCAATATTGATCCTTTTCTTTTTGCATGTGTTGCACTTTAAGATACATCCCACAAATGTGCCAGTAAACTTTAAAATAATGACATAAATGTCTGGTCTTTGGGCTCGAAAGTCTTCTGAGTGGCTGGTCCTCACAGTGTGAAGCTCTAAACAAGAGTCAAATGCTTTGTGATTTAAGAAATTCATCCCACATTCTCACACGTAACATAATTCATCTCACATAAAATGAAATTTACTTTGAAAGTCACTCTTCTCGAACCACCATTCGCAATATTTTCCTGAGACCAGTTAGAAATAGGTCCATTTCAGCAGTTGCCAGAGAGTGCCAGAAAACAGGCGTTATTGTGAATGCACAGCTGCGATGATGTAGGAAGCCTGTATGTTCATATATATGTTACTGTGAATGACCGAAATTGGAGAATGTCGACTTTCACCGGTGAATGTCAACAGATACCAAATACGTCGGTGAAAGAACAAATATTTCATTACATTGTTGTACATTTGGACCCTCGCCAGTGTGTGTTGACAATCACAGATATGCTCTGGTGGAGGTCCAAAACAGAAGAGTCAAAAATCAAGCGACTGGCTCTCTCCTGCCAAATCCTTTGTTCTGCTTGGAGTCAATCAGCTTTGTCAGTCTTATGCAAGCTTTGATAAAGTGAGCAACGTTTTCTTAATTTTTTTTCCAATACCCTAATTTATACTAAATGGATACTGCAGTAAAGCGTGATCTTTTTCATGAAAAGTTAAATGCATTAATTGCGGGTAAACGAGGAGACAATTGTTTTTATTTTTCTCAATAAAAGTATTCTAAAATACTTTCTGAAGTGTTTTCTGCTAAAATTAAATGCAACACACCTTTGGATTACAGATGATTAAAACATTTTGTTGTTTTAAAAATTGATGATGAAATGAAGTTAATTGTACCATTAAAACCAGGGGTTCAAATGGCTCTGAGCACTATGGGACTCAACTGCTGAGGTCATTAGTCCCCTAGAACTTAGAACTAGTTAAACCTAACTAACCTAAGGACATCACAAACATCCATGCCCGAGACAGGATTCGAACCTGCGACCGTAGCGGTCTTGGGGTTCCAGACTGCAGCGCCTTTAACCGCACGGCCACTTCGGCCGGCAAAACCAGGGGAAACGAGCATACAGTATTATGTTATCAATGAAGAATTGTACAGTATACTATATGAAACTCACATCAGAATAGGCCATGGAGGAAAATCACGTTTGCTTAAAGAGTTGCAAGTTAAATACAAAAATATTACATATTAAGTTGTAATGTTGTATTTCAATTTATGCAAACAGTGTCAAATGAAACACAGTGCACCTAAGAAAGGTACTGCTGTGAAGCCAATGGTTAGTTCTGAATTAAACTCAAGATGTCAAGTTGATCTGATAGATCTGCAGTCAAACAGAGATGGCGAATATAAGTTCATAATGGTGAATCAAGATCATTTAACTAAGCTTGTCCAGCTATGACCTTTGAAAACTAAAAGAGCTGAAGAAGTAGCGCATCACATTCTTTCGTGCACCAGCAATATTGCAATCAGATAATGGTAGAGAATTTAGTAATCAAGTCATATCCGAAATATGCATTATGTGGAAAGATTTTATAATAGTTCATGGAAAGCCTTGTCACAGTCAAACACAAGGCTCAATTGAAAGGGCCAATCAGGATATACAGAATATGCTAACTGCATGGATGAACGATATCAATACAAATAAATGGTCAGATGGTTTACCCTTTGTTCAATTTGCCAAGAACACTACATACCATGAAGGAATACGCCAAAGTCCTTATGAAAACATGTTTGGTGTTAAAGCAAAAAGAGGCATAGCATCATCTTTTTTGCCTGGCTTACAAATTGCAAATATTGAAACTGAAGAACAACTCAAAGAAATTGCCAATACTTCTGAAACTGAAGAACAGCTTGAAGAAACTGTTAATGCTTATAAAAAAATTTGAGCAGTGGTCGTACCAAAAACCATTTTCCAAAGAAAAATATTGAAGAGGACCTACAACCTACAACGTCTTCACATCAAGTTGATTTCTACAAAAAGAGCGGCCACAAAAGAAAATTTTCTACTGCAAGCAACAAAGATGTTACAAATCTCACAAAAACAACTTCCTTCTGCTCAAATTGGTGATAATGTACGAATACAAGTCCCTGATGTCGAGCGTGGTCGTACAGATAGCCGAAATGTGTTAGCGGTTGTTGTTGAAATAGAAGACTCTGACTTCTATAAACTGGCAAATAAAAATGGTACCTTCAAGCAGCTTTACACACCTAATTAATAAAAGCCAAATTCCTTTAGCAAAGTGACAAAAATAATTTCATTGTTCTGCACGGTGATTATTGCCTAACTGGCAAAAATGTGGAAATAAAATCAGAAAATTGAAACTAATAATATATTTTTGCCTTCCGTAATTATCTGAATGTATTACAATTCACTTGATAGCTCCCAGCCACAGAAATATGTTTTATTTTCATTTGATGTGGGAGCCATAAATGAAGAGGAAACAGCAAAATCACTAAACATACACATGGGTCTATCCCTCTCCCCACTGCAACTCGTAAAACTCCGTCGTGCAAGCACAAATCTGGCAGCTAGGGCATGCCAAAAAAATTTTGCTCTTTAGCATCTGGATTCTTGCTGCTACTACCGATACACCTAATAGCCACACTTCAATTAGTTGGGAATGGGAGAAGATGCTGCTCATACACAAATCAACTGTGCATGTGCCTCAGTGCACTGGCAACTGCTCAAATGAACCTAATGTAAACAGTTCTGATGTAACGATCATAGAAACCAGTTTATTGCTGCAAAGTATTGCATAGTCTTCATCCTAAGGCCTTTGACACATTTTGCTGTTGGCAGACTCTGGTGGGTGCACCGTGTTTTGTTGTTGTAAATGGTGCATTGCCTTTGCAACTAAAGTTTTATTTTGTGTTTTTTTCTCTTGTTTATGTTTTATTGCTGCAGTAATATTCTGCAGTAGTGGGATACAGTAATATCCCTTGTTAGAGTATCAGTTTTTACCAGTCAAAATTACAAAAATTTAACTGAAAACTACAATAATGAAAATTTAAATTCCTATTTCTTTTTTTTTTTTTCTTTTTTTTTATTTGCTTTCTCCTGGATGAAAAAATTTCCAGGTTTTTCCCAGCTGTCCTGGGGCATATAAACCCTGTTGCAAACAGAACTTGAATATATGAAGTTACTAGCAGTGGGAAATCCTACGCTACCTTAAAGGGGAGATCGGAACAAAAATATATCAGCTATGCCAGAGAAGCTGGTTGCATCCGACAGAGGGTTAAGCGACTTTTAAATTAAATTGTGAATAATATAATATTGATTTTTCTGATGCACCACTGGACCAGATTTTGATCCATATTAAGTGTGTCTCATCCTAGTCTCTAGAAGCTATTCAAGTGTAATAAAGATTATTATATTTTTAATAGCTCAACCTTTTTATGCCTTGTAAGCAAATCACTCACTGAATGACAAACAAAAACTGAATTTCGGTTTAAATGAAAATATTATCCACAGCAACTCTGCTTAACACTATTCCTTTCATCATTAAATACTGTAGTTTGAGAAAGAATAGTTTCATACTTTTTCTAAGTATAAAAGTGGAAATTACCAGGTCACTGTTGGTACAGGATCACCTATAAATACACATGTTAGTTCAGAGTCTTCATTCTTGCACACTGCTACATCTTTGAGTGGAATCTTAATCTTTGGCTTTCGGAATTCATTCACAGCTGAAAAAATTAAGACACAGACAGTTTTAATTTATGTGATTACAAGTTTTATAAACCACATAAAAATAACCTCACTGAAAAATTAAAGGAATTAAAAGCATATTGACCTGTAATCTATTACACAAAGAAGTTTACACGTATATCATAAAGTACTCAAATATCGAATAAAATGCTATCTTAAAATCAAATAGTGGTATGAATTTTAAAATGGGTAACATTCTATAAGCAATATCGTTTAACCAGATCATTGTTGTCTGATAAAGAAAAGATTTAGTTCATCTCATAATTGAAATATTCCAAAACTCAATACTCAAGATATAGAATAAACTAAGCCAGGAAGTGGTCGTGACATTATTCATGTATTAAGTAGTGTATGGGTAAAGGAAACAACCTGTTGAGCAGCAGAAGCGAGAGGCATACACAAAACTTGCTAGTTTTTGGAATAAATTCCTTGTCATATATATAAAACCATGAACCTACATTGCGCTGGCTGGACACACAATTCCAGATTTGCTTTTCTGGTTTTATAGGGTGGGGTGGGGCTTGTGTCATTTGGGGTTTGTAGAGGGATGATGGCATAGACTGGGAATGTGAGACAGGACAGAGGAAACGGTTGAGTAGAGGCAAACAGATTTCCTCTGCAGTGTCCTCTAACAAGCAATATTACCCCTAATGCTTTTACCACCTCCAAGAACCAACTACAAAGGAGCAGCACCACTCTCCTCCTTCATCATCTAATATCACATTGCACTGAAACAACTGATCTCTATTCTTTGCTAGGGCTTTGAATATCCATCATCATGGTCAGACATAAGGGACATCCTACCCAAAATCCTCCTCATCCCTTTTTAAGCGTTATTCTGTTGTTCACCCAACCTACACAACATCCTGATCCCACCACGATAAAATAAGGGAAATCAGAGCTTGTACAGAAAGATATAGTGCTCATTCTTTCCGCACGCTATACAAGATTGGAATAACAGATAAAAATAGAGGTGGTTCAATGAAACCTCTGCCAGGCCCTTACATGTAATTTGCAGAGTTTCCATTAGATGTAGATGTACATGTAGATGTAGAACCCCTTGGCACAGTGATCACATCCCTGTGGAAGATCCAGGTGCAATATCTGTCAAACCCACCCACACAGCACATCCTACTCTAGTCCTGCCACAGGCTTGTACTCACCTGTCAGAAGCAGGGCCACCTGTAAAAGCAGCCATATCATATACCAACTCTGCTGCAATCACTGCACAGCTTTTTATGTCGGTATGGCATCCAACCAGGTGTCCACTAGAATGAATTAGCATCAGCAAACTGTGACTAAGAACAAAGCTGACCAACCAGTGGCACAACATGCACAGGTGAGTACAACATACTTGAGTTCAAGAGCTGCTCCACTACTCAGGCCACCTCAATCCTTCTCTCCAGAGCCAGCTTTTGTGAACTACGCAGATAGGAGTTATCCTTACAACATATCCTTTGCTCCCGTAATCCTCCTGGGCTCAATCTTCATCAACCCACCATCCTCATGCCCTCTACCCCACAGTTTTCCCTTCCTCTGTTCTGTCTGAAGGGGGTCCTTCCAATCCATGCCTCCATGTGACCTTCATTGTGCGCTGTATCTCATCAGCTGCGGTACCTGTGTATCATATGCCTAGCCCATGCAACTGCCAGCCCTCCCTCCTGCATTCCTAGGCAGCAAACCTGCTACCTCCCTCCATGCCACTAACTGTCCATCTCAGCCTCTCTTCCTGTCTCCTGCCTCTTCTCCCTCCCTATCCGAAACAACTTCCGCCCTGATCTAGTCCACCTGCCAAAATGCAATTCTGACATTGTATGTCCAGCTCACACAGTGTAGAGACATATGTATGTGTGTGTGTGTGTGTGTGTGTGTGTGTGTGTGTGTGTGTGTGTGTCTATTTTTGTACTAGTATGTATGTTTTGTACTCTAGCTCGACAAAGAATTTATTCTGAAAGCTAGCAAATTTTCTTTCTCTATAGTGTTTGCCTGTCAACAGCACAACAGTTCTGCTACTTGGTGAGTGGTCTCCTCTATTATATCCTTATATATTACCTAATGAAGACATTTAAGTATGAATTGCACAACACTTTGTTCCATGTACCAGGATTATGCAGGTGACTACACATCATCATAATCTTGAAGTGTTTCCAGCACCAGGCTGTGTCTGTTTGGAACATAAGTCTCACCATCTAGTCCTTTTTGCCACACCATCTTTCTGTGTTCACTCTGGTACAGTTCTTGCCTCTTTTTTTCTACACAATCCTCCAAACTTCTCAGCCATCTACCCCCTGGTCTTCCACTTGGTTGTTTCCTTTGCATCTCCATTTTGTGTATATTCTTGGGAATCCACTTGTTTCTGTACTCTTTAAGTACCCATACCATCTTAGCCTTGATGTTTCTACTCTGCTCTGCCAGTGTTACTCTTTCAGTATTTCCTTTTATCTTTCATCCTTCATCCTATGTTTTCTTGTTACTCCAACCTGCTTCTGTGGAACTACATTTCACATGCCTGTAATTTTCTTACATATCTTTTCTTTATTAACCATGTTTCGGGTGCATAGGGAATATTGGAATGTACAACTTCTATATATTACTTATTTGTTTGAATTCAGATGCCTCTGTTCCAAACCTAGCTTCTAACATTTCACAGGAGTGCTCCTGCCTGCCTGCCACATTCACTGACTGATGACCATAGATGTTAAGTCCCATAGTGCTCAGAGCCATTTGAACCATTTGAACCACATTCACTGATTTCTTTCTCATTTCTTCCATTTCCCTCTGCCACACTTCTCAAGCACTTGATACTTTCCATCTTCGTCAATGGTTCACCTCCAGTCCTTATTCCACTAGTTGGTCTATCTTTCTTTATAGGTGCACTGGATGATTTCACATTTGTTGACATTTAAATTTCGTTCCGTACTGTCTCACAGTTCCTTCCAAAGCATCCACCTGTTCCTGAATCTCCTCCTCCCTATTTTTCAAGATCATCAAGGAGGAGGAGAAGATTATTGTTTAACTTCCCACTGAAAATGAGGTCATTAGAGATGGAGCACAAGCTCGGACTGGGGAAGGAAACTGGCAGTGCCCTTTCAAAGTAAACACCGCAGCATTTACGTGAAATGATTTTGGGAAATCATGGAAAAATTAAATCACAGTGGCTGGAAACAGATTTGAACTATCATCCTCCTGAATGAAATTCCAGTGTGATAACTATTGTGCCTCCTACCTCAGTCCAGATTGTCACCAAGTCATCCACAAATGCTATGCTTTTGTCTTATCTTCCTCAGTTTTTTCTGCTGCATTAGTCATCTGCCGCCCAAGACCATAATGAAAAAGAGAGGTGATAATGTACTGCCCAGTTGGAAACCACTTGTTTTTTTGCTTGAACCAACCCATCCTTTCATTTCCCACTTTCCACAGGTCATGCTTCCACAGTACATCTCCTCCACTCTGTTTATTGTCTCTTTTTCCACTCCCTTCTTTTTAGTGCTTTTCAGACCTTTCTTCTACAGACACTATCAAATGCCTTCTCTGTATTGATAATGGCCATCATAAGGTCTTCCACAAATCTGTAGTAGTACTGCAAAGATGAAGTCAACAGTTAACCTCCTATGTCTGAAGCCACACTGTTACTCTCTCAATTTGTTCTTGACCCTAGTTCAGATTCTGCTCATCAGGATCTTTTCATATACCTTGGCACAGTATGGTATCAGTGTGATTCCCCTGTAGTTTCTACAATCCTACCTACTCCCTTTCTTGAATGCAGGGACAATATGTACCCTTCCAATGTTCTGGAGTCTTTTTCTCATTCCACACCACCCTCATCACAGGATACAGCCACTGTTTCCAACATCCCCTGCTGGCTTTGCCATTTCAACACTTACTTCATCCATACCTGGCACCTTTCCTCCTTTCATCTTGTCCAGTGTCATTTCCATTTCTTTCCATGTCAGGTGCTACCCCCACCCTCCTGAGATTACTTCTACTTCCTGTAGTCTGTTATCCACATCTCCAAGTCCATTTAGATTTAGCAAATGCTCAAAGTACTCCTTCCACACACCTTCAGGATCTCTTTGTTATTAACCTCATTACCATTTCTATCCATCAAGTTTGCTCTCACAAACCCCTCCTCTTACTTCTGACCATTCCACGTAGCACTTTCTTACTTCCTCTGCTATTTTCCTCCATCAAACTCTCTAATTTCACCATGGTATCTCCTTCCACTGTTTTTTGCCCCTTGTCCTTCCACATACAGCTACTGCAGCTTCTACCATAGCATTTTCAAATTGTCCACATTCTTCTTCTCCTTTTTTTTTTTTTTTTTTTTTTTTTTTTTTGTTTATCCTTTGATAACTTTTATCTTGTAATCTCCTAGTATTCTTCTTTGATTTCCTATTCCTTGAGTTTCCATATTCTAATTTTCCTCTACTGGTTTTCTGTTTTCTCTCATTTCTTTATGGTTCTTGTACTCATCACCAAAGATTTCTGCACTAGATTCCTGCTGTGCCATGTTACTTTGTGGCTCTCTTTCTTCGAGTAACCTATCACTGAACCATTTTTCTTGAAGAATTCTAGCGGTCTCTTTCCTTCTTCATTTCTACTTCCCCATCCTCCATCTCCCAGTACATTTTCATACCCTTGTCCTTCATTCAGTACTTCTGCATTCAAGGCTACCACTTTTATTATCCTTCGTTCATTTAATTGCTTTTGTAGTTCTTCCTCAAAGTACTCCATCTCTTGAAACGTACAGCCCAATTTAGGAGCATACACCAGAACCACCTCTATATTTCTTCACATTGTCATTATTCTGACTTCCATCAGCCCATCGCTTATCCTCTGTAGCTCTTCTTTTAGACCATCCCACACAAATTATGGAATTGTTGAATAAATGAAGATGTGATCAGAGAAGTTGGTGGGGAAGGTGTGGGTGAGGGGGAGGGGGAGGAGGGGAAGAGAAAAAGAAAGAGAGAGAGAGATGGAAACGTAAGAGAAGATGGTGTCAATGATGAGTGTCATTAACTTTATTTACTTCAGTTGCACTCATAGTTGTGGCC
The DNA here is from genome assembly GCF_021461395.2 of Schistocerca americana. NCBI lineage: Eukaryota > Metazoa > Arthropoda > Insecta > Orthoptera > Acrididae > Schistocerca > Schistocerca americana. Next base: position 699,157,087 of record NC_060120.1, on the reverse strand, counting down.
TGTTATATAGCAAGCATATTGCAGTGAAAACAAAGTGCAGTTATCACCTTGGATATCTTCAAATAAAAATCAGTAGTACCAGAATGAATACAAGACAAAATGTACTAATCCATCAAGACAATAAAATGAAAATTATAATCACCAAGTAAAATTAACAAAAGGAATAATGATTATGTAAAAAACAATGCTGACATTACACACTTTCATTTACACTGCAATCTAGTATAATGAATGTTACAATTGATATCAATGTAATGGAAGGAAACATTCCACGTGGGAAAAATTATATATAAAAACAAAGATGAGGTGACTTACCGAACAAAAGCGCTGGCAGGTCGATAGACACACAAACAAACACAAACATACACACAAAATTCAAGCTTTCGCAACAAACTGTTGCCTCATCAGGAAAGAGGGAAGGAGAGGGGAAGACGAAAGGAAGTGGGTTATAAGGGAGAGGGTAAGGAGTCATTCCAATCCCGGGAGCGGAAAGACTTACCTTAGGGGGAAAAAAGGACAGGTATACACTCGCACACACGCACATATCCATCCACACATACAGACACAAGCAGACATATTTTCTGTCTGTCTGCTTGTGTCTGTATGTGTGGATGGATATGTGCGTGTGTGCGAGTGTATACCTGTCCTTTTTTCCCCCTAAGGTAAGTCTTTCCGCTCCCGGGATTGGAATGACTCCTTACCCTCTCCCTTAAAACCCACTTCCTTTCGTCTTCCCCTCTCCTTCCCTCTTTCCTGATGAGGCAACAGTTTGTTGCGAAAGCTTGAATTTCGTGTGTATGTTTGTGTTTGTTTGTGTGTCTATCGACCTGCCAGCGCTTTTGTTCGGTAAGTCACCTCATCTTTGTTTTTATATATAATGAATGTTACAATTGTTTATATTTCCTAGGGCTATCAGAGATTAATATGACACTATGAACATATTTCACTGACCTAGGTCTCACATTATGTTCGACATGCTAATAGGTAAGGAATGGCAACAGACTACTTCATTTTTGTGGATGATGATGTGCGACTGTAACAAACAGAGCATGTGCAGGACCTCTTGGAATGAGAGGATATTCGGCAAATGGACTGGCCTGCTAGTTCTCCAAATTAAATCCCATCAAGCATGTGTGAAGTGCATTGGGGAGATGCACTGCAGCATGTCCACATGCACCAATGACCATTCAACAGTTGTCAACTGCACTGGTGGATGGATGGACCACCCTACCACAAAGACACCTTACCAGCCCTGTGGCCAGCTTGGGAGCACATTACAGAGCATGCACTGGCATTTGTAGTGATCACACAGCATATTAAGAATGATCTACCACCATTTCTAACATCCAGAAGACCACGATGAATTGCAGTGACTTCTGCGTAATTATTGTCTTTGAACAAAAGTGTCATTGAGTATTTCTTTCAGTTACTTTGTATACTATCTGTAGCATTTCTTCTGTGCATGGTCCAAGTTTCATTGAGCTATGTTGTTTGGTAGTGCCACACCATGCAAAAGTTGATTTCATCCTTAAGTTTTATGTCTCTTTGTGTGTGTGTGTGTGTGTGTGTGTGTGTGTGTGTGTGTGTGTGTGTGTGTGTGTGCGTTTATGTGTGTGTGTGTGTGCCGTGTGTGTGTGTGTGTGTGTGTGTGTGTGTGTGTGTGTGTCTGCAAAAGACTATAAGGAGAATTCTGAAGCTTGTGACTAGATATGGCAAGTGTTTAAATGAAGGTGGTGATTATGTGGAGAAGTGGAAGAAGCTTTACATATGTAACTGAACTGTTTTTCCAATAAATACACTTTTTTCGCTTTATATAACTAAAAAGTCTTTATTTTCTGGATGAACCTCTTATATATGTTTTATACCCCCACATGAACTATGGATATTGGCAAGGTGGGGTGGATTGTGTGCCTCAGTGGGACAGTCTGTTTTGTAGGTACAATCATAACAGAGGGGTGTCTATGGAGGGTCCAGACAAACATGTCACTCCTGAAAAGCAGTCACAGTCTTTTCAGTAGCTGCAATGGCAACAGTCTGGATGATGGACTGATCTGACCAATGCCAACCTGGCATTGCTGTGCTGGTACTGCAGATGGCTGAAAGCAAGGGTAAACTACAGCCACAGTCTTTCCCAGGGCATGCTGCTCTACGGTAGGTTTGTATGATAAGGGTGTCCTCTTGGGTAAAATATTCTGGGGGTAAAATAGCTCCCTAATTCAGATCTCTGAGCAGGGACTACTCAGCAGCATATCATCACCACGAAAAACAAAACTGGCATTCTATGGGTTGGTGCATGTAATGTCACAACCCCTAGTCAGGTAGCAGGGTGAGAAAGTTAAAAAAAAAAAGGAAATTGATAGATTGGAGTTATATATGGCGAAATAGTTAAGGGGGATGGTAGGAAGAACAGAGCTTCTGGTCAGATGAGTACAGGGTTATCAAAAAAAAATGTAACAGGGATAATGCAGGAGTAGGTCTAATAATGAATAAGAAAATAGAAAATCTAGGTAATATGCAATGAACAGCACAATGAACACATTGTTGGGGCCAAAATACACACAAAGTCAATACTGTAGTGATTCGAGAATTTCTGTGTAAATTCTAGAACCACTCAACCTTCTACCACTTCAAACACATGAAATTATGGATATGAGTGTGGGATGATAGAATCCTACCTACTACTCATCACGTTTGTGTGTGCAGGTCTAAAATCAATTGCGGGAAGAAAGTAGACGCAGCGGTCGGACGGCACCGACAAGTACCTCGGGCAATCCATAGATGTTTTAGTGAGTGTGTAAGGAAGAACCATGGAGTTTATATGCAGCTCTGTGCTTATTGTGTCATTGACTTTTGTTATTAAAACAAGAACAGTTGAAAAAAGGTACTCTTGTAGACTCTTGATGCAACCTTGTTAGAGGAATGACTCATTTTATAATTCATGTTAAGAAAGGTCATGGTATCCAAAGCAACTTTCTTTTAACTGTAGCTCAATTTGTTTCTAATATCCGACTGTACAAGATATGTGCAGGAAGTTACATATTCACGTGGAAAATGAAATTTTTATTGTGTACGGAGATCAAATACATCGTTAGTTGACAAAAAGTAAAGTTTGTATGTCTACTTATTTCATAAGTAGAAAGAGTCTAAAAATTCCCGTACCTAGTGTTATTCGATGGAGAAGAAGTCAAGAGGGTTTCCAGCAGCTGGCTATTCAGTAATGAAGAGTGGCTGCAAATGCAAAGTAAATCATCTCGTAAAGAAGTGGAAGGTGGTTTGGAGGAATAAGCCAATATAACCCAGATCCACTCTCACACTTTAAGTCATCAGAACATTAGAATACCCACCACAATGCTACAAGTTTATATGCCAACAAGACATAGATTGCGGAAACAGATTTTGAACTGTAAGATGTTTTCAGGAGCAGATGTGGACTCTGATAATAATTTACTGCTTATTAACTGTAGGTTAAAACTGAAGAAATTGTGAAGATGTAGTAAATTGAGAAGACAAGATCTGGATATGTTGAAAGAATCTGACATTACTGAGAGTTTCAAAGGGAACTTTAGGCATCATTTGGGTGAAAAGTTGAAAGGAAGACACTAAAAGATGAATGGGTCATTTTGAGAGATGAAATAGTGAAATAAACACAGGGTCAAATATGTAAAAATATAAGAGCTAGTACACATCCTTGGAAATCATAGCATCCACTGAATTTAACTAACAAAAGGAGAAGATATAAAAATGCAACAAATGTAGTAGGAACAATGAAATACAGGAATCTACAAAATTTGATTGACAGAAAGTGCAAAACGTTTAAGCAGTAATGGCTAGACGACAAATGCATGGCTGTAGAAGCATGTATAACTAAGGAAAAGATAGACTATCCATAGGAAAATTAAAGATATCTTTGGAGAAAAGAGAAGCTGCATTACGAATATCTATAGCTCAGATGTAAAGCAATAATAAGCATAGAAGGAAGAGCTGAAAGGTGGAAGGAATATATGGAGGGACTATACAAGGGAAATGAACTTTAAAGTTATATTACAGAAAGAGAAGAATTTGACAGATCTTGAAGATTTGATTCAAAGTAAGGCCTCTGGAGTACGTAAAATTCCCACAGAATTAATGACATCCTTGAGAGATCCAGCCATGACAAAATTATTCCACCTGGTGTGCAAGAAATATGAATGAGTGAGGTATTCCCAGACTTCAACAAGACCGTAACAGAATGTAATAATTCAAATGCCGAAAATGGCAAATTCTGACAGTTGCAAATGTTATCAAACTATCAGTTTAATAAGTCATGGTTGCACAATATTGAGATGAATTATTTACAGAGGAATGGACAAACTGACAGATGCCTGACCTTGAAGAAGATCAATTCAATTTGGATTTTGAAGAAATGTAGTAACGTGAGACAATACTGGTCCTACAAATTACCTGAGAAGATAGGTTAATGCCAGACAAGCTTATATTTATAATATTTGCAGATTTACAGAAAGTTTTGGACAATACTGAATGGATTCACCTTTTGAAATTCTGAAGATAACAGGAATAAAATACAGAGGGCAAAAAGTAGTTTACAATTTGTGTAGAAACGATATTGCAGTTACAGAGAGTTGAAAGACATGAAAGGCAATAAGTAGCTGACCAGGGAGTGAGACCATGTTGCAGCCTATCCATGATGTTATTCAATCTGTGCATTAGTAAATGAGAAATTTGAAAAGGGAATTAAAATTAAGGGACAAGAAATAAAAAATTTGTGGTTTGCCAATGGAGTTCTAATTATAATAGCAGCTGACTGGAATTAATAGTGTCCTGAAAGGAGATAATATGATGAACATCAAAAAAAGTAAAACAAGGGTTAATGGAAAGTAGTCAAATTCAATTAGGTGCCACTGTGGGAATGGGATTAGGAAATGAGACACTAAAAGTAGTTGACAAGCTTTTTATTTGGATGGTAAAATAAATTTTTGGAGAAAAAACCAAGGTGGCTGTTCAAAAACTGAATCTTGAGGCTCATCAAACATCCTATCTTCTTAAACTCGGAGTAAAATGGAAATAAATAGAGTCCTTTCTGTTGTCCAAGGACTTAGCAACAAAGTCTTTGAACAGTATTCAAGGGTCTCTCTCATTTACAGTCATTTTTGATTCAGAGTTGGATTTGAACAAGGACAGATGAGGAAACATCTTACAGGAATACTTGGAACTTTCTTCATCTGTAGGTATGGTATCTCAAACTGTTTCATTGGACCCAATTTAATATGTAGAAGTGGTAACATAATTTTTTTCTGATTCACAAGGTTTCTGGGAAAAAAGAAGAAAATTCAAAGATATTATCATAATATTTATGATGTACACTAACCAGTGAACCACTGCTGCCAAAATTTCAACTTTGTATTATTATTCATTGAAATAATGTATAAAACATGTTGCTGTGCTTTTCAGTCTGATGACTGATTTGATGCAGCACTCCATGCTAGTCAATGCTGCGACAGCCCCAGCATCTCCATATCAGTACAGCAACTAACATCCATTTGATTCTGCTTACTATGTTCACCCCTTGGTCTCACTCTATAGTTTTTAGTCCCCCACTCCCATCACCCACTTCCCTCCAATACCAATTGTATCCTATCAACTGATCTCTACTTTTTGTCAAATTTTGCCATAAATTCTCTTTCTTCCCACTTCCATACAGCACCTCCTTATTAGTTATGTGATTTACCAATTTAATCTTGAGCATTCTTCCAAATAGAGAGGATATAAAATGTAGACTTGCACTTGAAAGAAGAGCATTTCTGAACAACTGGAATTTATAAAGACTAAGCATAAATTTAAAAGTTACGAAGTCTTTTCTGAAGGTATTTATCTGGAGTGTGACATTGTTTGGAAGTGAAATGTGGACAACAAGCGGTTCAGACAAGGAGAAACAAGAAGTCTTTGCAATGTGGTACTATAGAAAAATGCTCAATGGCACAATTTGACCAAAAGTAGAGATTGGTTGATAGGATCCAGTTGGTATTGGAGGTAAGTGGGGGATGGGGGTTGTGGGCTACAAATTATAGAGTGAGACCAAGAGATGAACACAGTAAGCAGATACAAATGGATGTAGGTTGCAGTACTTATACGGAGATTAAGGGGCTGGTGCAGCATAGACTAGCATGGAGTGCTGCATCAAATCAGTCTTCAGACTGAAAAGCACAACAGCATGTTATATATAATATTTCAATCAATAATAATACAAAGTTGAAATTTTGGCAGCAGTGGTTCACTGGTTAGTATGCGTCATAAATATTATGACAGGATCTGTGAATTTTCTTCTTTTTTCCCAAAGACCTTGTGAAACAGAAAAAATTATATTACTGCTTTTACATAGAAAATTGGGTCAGTGAAACAGTTTGAAAACACCTTACCTAAAGATGAAGAAAGTTCCAAGTATTGCTGTAAGATGTTTTCTCTTCTGTCCTTGTTCAAATCCAACTCTGAATCAAAAATGACTGTAAATGAGAGAGACTCTTGAATACTGTTCAAAGACTTTGTTGCTAAGTCCTTGGGCAGCTAAAAGGACTCAATTTTATTTCCATTTTACCCAAGATGCTGGAAAAGTTAAAGAAGATAGGATGCTTGATGAGCCACAAGATTCAATTTTTGAGCAACCACCTTGGCTTTTTTCCAAAAATTGGGTGCTGTCAGTGAAGAACACAGTAAATACAGGGTGTTTCAAAATGAATATACCAGTTTCATCACTTTGTTGCATTTGTTATATTCAACTTACAACTATAAATTGTACATCAAATGAAAGAGCAACTCAAACAGTTTTGTTTGTATATCTTTGCAGAAAGGGAAGAGTATGGAATAACTAAGAGTAACTGAAGAACACATTGAACGAGTGAGAGTCTTTGACGTGGAGACACAACACACCTCTTCGGAAGGCTACTCATGAATTAGCAATTCCAGTGAGTCTGTGTGGGAACTTTTAATGAGATGTTTAAACTACATCATTACCATTTTCAGTTCTTACAAGTTCTAAAGCCTACAGATTATAGCTTACATGACAACTTTTCAAACGAAATGTTGCTGCATGATGATGAAGATCTTCTGGATTGTGTCGTCTTCAGTGATGAATCGACACTTCACCAAACTTGAGTTGGAGAAACATACACAATGTGTGCAACTGGACGAATTGCTAATTGACGACTAGCCTTCCAAAGGGGTTTCTTGAGTCCCCACATCAAAGATTCTCACTCGTTCAACACGTTCTTCAGTTACTCTTGGTTATTCCATATTCTTTCCTTTGTGCACAGATATACAAACAAAACAATGTGCACTCCGTGTGCATACCGGGGGGAGTCATTCCAGATGTGGAAAGGGTCCTTCCGGATGCCATGAAAGGTACAGGGTGCACCCATCTGCAGGTGGTCGCTCATGTCGGCACCAATGATGTGTGTCGCTATGGATCGGAGGAAATCCTCTCTGGCTTCTGGCGGCTATCTGATTTGGTGAAGACTGCCAGTCTCACTAGCGGGATGAAAGCAGAGCTCACCATCTGCAGCATCGTCGACAGGACTGACTGCGGACCTTCGGTACAGAGCCAAGTGGAGGGTCTGAATCAGAGGATGAGACGGTTCTGCGACCGTGTGGGCTGCAGATTCCTCGACTTGCGCCATAGGGTGGTGGGGTTTCGGGTTCCGCTGGATAGGTCAGGAGTCCACTACACGCAACAAGCGGCTACACGGGTAGCAGGGGTTGTGTGGCGTGGGCTGGGCGGTTTTTTAGGTTAGATGGCCTTGGGCAAGTACAGAAAGGGCAACAGCCTCAACGGGTGCGGGGCAAAGTCAGGACATGCGGGGACCAAGCAGCAATCGGTATTGTAATTGTCAACTGTCGAAGCTGTGTTGGTAAAGTACCAGAACTTCAAGCGCTGATAGAAAGCACCGAAGCTGAAATCGTTATAGGTACAGAAAGCTGGCTTAAGCCAGAGATAAATTCAGCTGAAATTTTTACAAAGGTACAGACGGTGTTTAGAAAGGATAGATTGCATGCAACCGGTGGTGGAGTGTTCATCGCTGTTAGTAGTAGTTTATCCTGTAGTGAAGTAGAAGTGGATAGTTCCTGGGAATTATTATGGGTGGAGGTTACACTCAACAACCGAGCTAGGTTAATAATTGGCTCCTTTTACCGACCTCCCGACTCAGCAGCATTAGTGGCAGAACAACTGAGAGAAAATTTGGAATACATTTCACATAAATTTTCTCAGCATGTTATAGTCTTAGGTGGAGATTTCAATTTACCAGATATAGACTGGGACACTCAGATGTTTAGGATGGGTGGTAGGGACAGAGCATCGAGTGACATTATACTGAGTGCACTATCCGAAAATTACCTCGAGCAATTAAACAGAGAACCGACTCGTGGAGATAACATCTTGGACCTACTGATAACAAACAGACCCGAACTTTTCGACTCTTTAAGTGCAGAACAGGGAATCAGTGATCATAAGGCCGTTGCAGCATCCCTGAATATGGAAGTTAATAGGAATATAAAAAAAGGGAGGAAGGTTTATCTGTTTAGCAAGAGTAATAGAAGGCAGATTTCATACTACCGAACAGATCAAAACGAAAATTTCTGTTCCGACACTGACAATGTTGAGTGTTTATGGAAAAAGTTCAAGGCAATTGTAAAATGCGTTTTAGACAGGTACGTGCCGAGTAAAACTGTAAGGGACGGGGAAAACCCACCGTGGTACAACAACAAAGTTAGGAAACTACTGCGAAAGCAAAGAGAGCTTCACTCCAACTTTAAACGCAGCCAAAACCTCTCAGACAAACAGATGCTAAACGATGTCAAAGTTAGCATAAGGAGGGCTATGCGTGAAGCGTTCAGTGAATTCGAAAGTAAAATTCTATGTACCGACTTGACAGAAAATCCTAGGAAGTTCTGGTCTTACGTTAAATCAGTAAGTGGCTCGAAGCAGCATATCCAGACACTCCAGGATGATGATGGTATTGAAACAGAGGATGACACGTGTAAAGCTGAAATACTAAACACCTTTTTCCAAAGCTGTTTCACAGAGGAAGACCGCACTGCAGTTCCTTCTCTAAATCCTCGCACAAACGAAAAAATGGCTGACATCGAAATAAGTGTCCAAGGAATAGAAAAGCAACTGGAATCACTCAATAGAGGAAAGTCCACTGGACCTGACGGGATACCAATTCGATTCTACACAGAGTACGCGAAAGAACTTGCCCCCCTTCTAACAGCCGTGTACCGCAAGTCTCTAGAGGAACGGAGGGTTCCAAATGATTGGAAAAGAGCACAGGTAGTCCCAGTCTTCAAGAAGGGTCATCGAGCAGATGCGCAAAACTATAGACCTATATCTCTGACATCGATCTGTTGTAGAATTTTAGAACATGTTTTTTGCTCGAGTATCATGTCGTTTTTGGAAACCCAGAATCTACTATGTAGGAATCAACATGGATTATGGAAACAGCAATCGTGTGAGACCCAACTCGCTTTAGTTGTTCATGAGACCCAGAAAATATTAGATACAGGCTCCCAGGTAGATGCTATTTTTCTTGACTTCCGGAAGGCGTTCAATACAGTTCCGCACTGTCGCCTGATAAACAAAGTAAGAGCCTACGGAATATCAGACCAGCTGTGTGGCTGGATTGAAGAGTTTTTAGCAAACAGAACACAGCATGTTGTTATCAATGGAGAGACGTCTACAGACGTTAAAGTAACCTCTGGCGTGCCACAGGGGAGTGTTATGGGACCATTGCTTTTCACAATATATATAAATGACCTAGTAGATAGTGTCAGAAGTTCCATGCGGCTTTTTGCAGATGATGCTGTAGTATACAGAGAAGTTGCAGCATTAGAAAATTGTAGCGAAATGCAGGAAGATCTGCAGCGGATAGGCACTTGGTGCAGGGAGTGGCAACTGTCCCTTAACATAGACAAATGTGATGTATTGCGAATACATAGAAAGAAGGATCCTTTATTGTATGATTATATGATAGCGGAACAAACACAGGTAGCAGTTACTTCTGTAAAATATCTGGGAGTATGCGTGCGGAACGATTTGAAGTGGAATGATCATATAAAATTAATTGTTGGTAAGGCAGGTACCAGGTTGAGATTCATTGGGAGAGTGCTTAGAAAATGTAGTCCATCAACAAAGGAGGTGGCTTACAAAACACTCGTTTGACCTATACTTGAGTATTGCTCATCAGTGTGGGATCCGAACCAGATCGGTTTGACGGAGGAGATAGAGAAGATCCAAAGAAGAGCGGCGCGTTTCGTCACAGGGTTATTTGGTAACCGTGATAGCGTTACGGAGATGTTTAATAAACTCAAGTGGCAGACTCTGCAAGAGAGGCGCTCTGCATCGCGGTGTAGATTGCTTGCCAGGTTTTGAGAGGGTGCGTTTCTGAATAAGATATCGAATATATTGCTTCCCCCTACTTATACCTCCTGAGGAGATCACGAATGTAAAATTAGAGAGATTAGAGTGTGCACGGAGGCTTTCACAGTCGTTCTTCCCACGAACCATACACAAGTGGAACAGGAAAGGGAGGTAAGTGGCACGTAAAGTGCCCTCCGCCACACACCGTTGGGTGGCTTGCAGAGTATAAATGTAGATGTAGATGTAGATGTAGAACTGTTTGAGTTGCTCTTTCATTTGATGTACAATTTATAGTTGTAAGTTGAATATAACAAATGCTACAAAGTGGTGAAACACCTTGTACTTTCATCAAGACATGAAACTGATGAAAATATCATGTTAGGGCTGTTTGAATACTGATATGGCTGGAAAGTAGCATTGGTATCCTCATAGATATGAACAACAAGCAATTACTTGGATAAAAAGCTACATAAGATGATCTAACGATATGAGTGAAAGGAATTAAAAGCCAATTGGCACATAAAGCTTATGTAAAAGGAGGTGTTTTCATGTTTATACTTCAATAAAATCTTTGTTTATACCAAAATAATTAAATTACTTTTCATTTCAATTACATTTGCAGTGTTACTTTTCTACTTCATAGTGAAATCAAATTGAGCCAAAACTGTACATAATAGAAGAACAACTGAATTCAGATATGGATTCAGTGTTCAGAAATCACAAGATTAAGCTATTACTGAACAAAAAATATTCAAAAATAATATTTGATTGGCCTGCATAATTTAGTTACACAGTTGCAGTATGTGCTGTACCTTCAGAAATGCAATTAGAGATTATTACATAATTACACTCTGCTGATATAACACAGTGGAACAATCTCGTTATTGTGGTATTGTGGCATACACGTAGAAGAGTTTAACAAAGTATGTAGAAACATGGTCAAGCTCATGTTTCAGTTAACTTTTAGTTCTGAACAACTTTTTCTGTCAAGAAAAGCATAATAACCATAAAATGGTCCCAGCTTCATAATCATACAATGGAGACCATCTAGAGTTTTGTGGCAACTTGGAATATAACACAAAATAGTTCATCACTTGCAAAAAATAAAAAATTTTATGTTCTACAAATGCAATAAATGTTAGTATTATTTACCTGTATCAAATGTTTCTTTCAAACACATTCTTTTAAAATCAACTATGCTTAGTCATAGCCTGCTCACTAGTGCTGTTAGTGCAAGCACATTATTACCTGACTGCATGTGCACCTGACATGGATAACATTGTTCCTGATGTGATTGACATAATTCTGAATCAATGTCAGACTACACATATTTTGTGAAGTCCAGTTAATGTCATTGCTCTTCTTTCAGGGTCCCCTGTTGCATTCTCTAACATAATAATAATAATAATAATTCTGTGTGGCCAAATCTTTCTACTGGACATTACTTTGGCAACTAGTGTGCGCTGAACCTACCACAGTAATCTTACGGGGGAAAGAGGACCTATAGTTCAATGTGGGATCCAAACTAGATGTTGTCCCTGGCATATCTACATTTCATTGAAAAATGAATGTTATGTTAAATGCAGACTGAAAAATTGTGTGTTCTTCCTGGGATTCATCAACACAACCTTTTGATTTCCTGGCACACACTTTACCAGCAGAGAATCAGGCTCAACTAAGGTTCTAGAACACAATGAAACAGTTGTTTTACAAGTGAACACTGATCTGGATCTGCAACTCACGTTTCAAGCTGAGCTTCGCTTCTTGTGTTTTCTCTCCGAGCCTGTTCGTAACCTTCACTTTATAAACACCTGCATCACTTGTCTGTGCATCCTTCAACTCTAATTTGTATGTGTCTCCATCTTCAGAAATGGTTATTCTGTTTGATGACTTTAATTCTTCCCCATCTTTGTACCTGTGATAAAATCAGACAATTGTTTTTGAATAAAAATACTCTAAATATGAATTCTTTTGTAAATTACACAGAAATTGTACAGCCTGTGCCAGCCATATAGAAGAGGGAAGTGCTATTACTGTAGCTTAGTGCTACAACTCATCAGTTAATATATAGAGAAAATATATTGAAAGAAAATGAAGGGTAGAAATAAATTTTGTAAATGTGTCACCTTATAATAGGACCTTAAATCATCCATCACAAACAACAATTATATTTATTAAATGATTAGTTGTTGCAGAATATTAGCATCTAACTCTAGAACTTGAAAACAGATGTACTTTAAATGTGGCTGTCAACCGCTCAACACATCCCCTATGTGACAAGCTGCTATTCCGTCCCAGACTTTCCTTCATACATGTCAAAACATTGAGAGAAGTGTAGCAAGTCCCGAACCCCTGACACACACACACACACACACACACACATACACACACACACACAGAGAGAGAGAGAGAGAGAGAGAGAGAGAGAGAGAGAGAGGTGGGGGGGGGGGGCGGGGAAGCAGGGTTGGGAGGTGAGAGAAACAGAAGAAAAATTTAATATAATGAAACAAAATATTTGCGCATGTGTATTGCAAACATAGTATGGATGTGTCACTGTTGGTGTTGGTGTGTGTGTGTGTGTGTGTGTGTGTGTGTGTGTGTGTGTGTGTGTGTGTTTATTTGTTTGTTTGTTTGTTTTAATTATGAGTAAATACATTATTTGTAAATAAGATACTATCAATAATTTGCAAAGAAACTGAGCAACTCACCATTTCACATCTGGTTTCGGAATTCCACTTGCCTTTACTTCAAACACAGTTCCAAGTGACTCATATATTTCTCTGTCTTCCAAATTTGACGAATTTATCTCTGGTGGAGCTATAAGGAATAGTACAATTGCTATATGAATTACTTAAAAAACTGTAAAATATGGTAACTAACAATCAAAATTAGTCAAAAAATTAGTGACAATATATAACTGGATATGACTTATATTCAAATTATGTATTACGTAATTTTGTAAAAGGAAGTACATAGCTTTGGGACACTTTAGCACAATTTTTTCATTCTGTATTTCATAATGCACATTGAAGGTCAGATGTCTACGTTTCATAAATCAAAGACATTTAATACAGAAATTAGCTTAGAAATAAAAAATGTTTCTGACTGTTTTCCACAAAAATATATAATGAAACCTGATGAGATTTTGTATACCATATATTAACATATTGCTCATGGTTCACACTTAGTATTTTTCAACAGTGCTTGTCTTTATTATTTTCAAACATGTGTTCATGTAACTCTAACAAAAGATGTATTCCTAAGTATTTGCAATTTTCTCCTTTTGTAGTTTTCACCTTATAAAGGAGGAAGACATACAAATGTGGAACCAGATGACTGTGAATAGTATTTTATTATCTCAGATTTGTGTTATGTTCTGAATGTCTCACACAAGGATTGATTTGCTGTTCAAGGGCAAAAGAGTGGCTGATGTTTCACCTCACTGTTTAAAACACAAAGCAATACTTCTCAAAGTTTTCTAGATAATGTGTAAGGAGTTCCTGATAATTTCCAGATGAGCCACCATTATTTATAATACTGTCCATTTGGAAACAATAATTCAATGAGTACTAGATAAAAATATATATTAGCCATACAGCAAGGAAATCTCCACGTTGAATTAATGATCAACAATATCACATACTGGTAACTCTGGTGGTGATTTTTGTGTAGAACCTACAAAGTCTGGTCTGTTTGCCCATTTGTATCGTGCATGCCTGTAATCTGAAAAATATAACACAAATAATATGTTACAGCACGCATGAGAAGAGAGAGGGAGAAATGGACGAACCCTGAACCTTCTACTTAACAGCCATTCAGAACTGTAATACAATATTTATATTTTTACGTACTACTTTCAGGAAATAAAAAGATAGCCAGTTAAAAAGTCTCTCCTTCTTAATTTCAATGGATAGTAAGGTCATTAGATTCTCTAAATAACACCCATTACAGACACTATAGGGGTACTTCCTACAGTTTTCACCAGATACCCCTTTCTACCTAGGTAACTGTCCTAAGATAAATCACCTTTCAACCTCTGTGCCCCAAGATCTAAAAATTAACAGTCCTTCAGATTGCAGTAGATTTTCATCACACACACAATTGCTTCTCATTTTGCAAATTTCTTTTAATATGTTGTCTCAATTCTGAAAATTAACCAGACAGTTTGGAAACTTACCAATGACAGAAACATATTACATGGGAGATACAATTATCTTGAATTTACTGCTCATCAATAACTGAATGTTAGTAACAAGCATTCAGGCAATATTGAAGTGATTGTTTCTAACTGAACCTTGTTTGTTTCTGTATCCTAAATTTTCAGATATTAATAGCTGGCGATAATGCAATATAATTAACTTCAAATACAACATAAAATTGGTTGAAATTTCCTGTTTCTTTTGATACCAATCATTTTACAGAAACTTACATTATCACTTTTCATTGTATGATTCAGATTTTCTTATGCTTATGTTGTTAATATTAAATGAAAGTCACGACCACTCGATTCTAGGCACTTCCCACAATCATTACCTTGCAGCCAGTTTCTCACAAAAGAATTAATTGCACTTTGTTGAAATGGCATGTATCTGATTTCAGATTTATAATCCCAGATCATATGTTACTGATTACTATATGAAACAATACGATTCCATTAAATTTTTATTTTGGTAATTTTTGTGGTAATTGTTTTTAGCACTTTCATCTTCATGTCAATGTTGTTCAATTGGTAATTATAAATATGATTTGTGGCATTCTATGAGAGGCTCTCATTTCTATTACAATACACATATACATACAGAAAACATTTTTTACAGTTTACATCAACTGTGTTTAGAATATATAATGAATAACAGAGTTATCATCATTATGACACATGGCTCCCTGAATGCTCTGACAATGACCTAATGAGTCATTATGTTAAAAAAAAAAGGTCCCAGAGCTGAAGATGATCAGTTATGTGTCAGTCACGACTAGGCTGACATATAATGTGTGCCACATGTGCTACATCAGCACATTTGTTTGAGATAATTTTTTAGTGGCAACACAGATTTCAGATATCTTAATTTTCAGCCACTGTCCGTGTCATCATAGTTTTGATCTAGCACAGAGGTCAGAAAGATAACTGTATCACTTTTCAACTCTTCTTGCTTACATTTATAAGAAGCCGTATTGCTTGCCAAATAAGTTTTAGGAACCTCACAACTTATTGGAAATAAGCACACATGACCTCTTTGATGATGTTCATGCACAGAAGGTTCAGTAAAATGGATAGTGTTACCCATTTCTCACATGAGATAAAATCATTTCATTTAGGCAATATAGAGAGTTGTTTAAGTTTGCAGGAATGGTCTATCACACACATGTGAAGTACATAACTAGCATAATGATTACAGATGAGAGAGAGCCTATGTCCCAACTACCCTTGGCACACAAACAATATCAAAAATAAAAATGAAGTAGAGGAGTTGGTGATCAAAATACATCCTTCCAAAAGTACATCTGGGCTGTGTTACGTATTATATAAAATGGAGTAGAACATAACAGAATAGAATAGAATATTGGAGTTCAGAAGTAGCTGAAATCACTAAAACTCCAACATGGGAACATTGGAGTTCAGCAGTAGCTGAAATTACTAAAACTAAACATGGGACCTTAGTCCCAATGAAATTCTATTTACTTCTGTATAGGAACTATAATAGATTTAGCTCCACTGTAGACTCTTAATTTACTGAAGATCCCTTGAGCAGGTAAAATAAATAAATAAAAAAGGAATTAGAATTGTTTCACAGAGCAGACATCCTGTAACACTCATATCTGGTTGTAACAAAAATCCTACAGCATAATCCAATTTTAAACATACCTAATAGCTTACCTGGTACAACATGTCTTCCATGGAAATTTTAAGAATAAATGGCCTACTTAGAACAAAATGACTTCCTTGGACATTTTAAACATAACAGTCTATTTAGAACAAAAGTACTACCTAGAAAACCAGTATTCTGAGTGCCATGGATAAAGATAACTAATTTCTATTAGTTCTTTCTAGACCTTCAATTTTGATCCACTACCATAATAACGTATAGCAAAAAGTTTGTAATTGAGTGAAAACTTTCTTGGCAGTCAAAAAGGGCTATGTAATTCTTACTGGAGAGTCACAGGCTGAGACAAAAGTTTTAATTGCTACACCCTGGGAAGGAGTATAAGCACCACTATCACCTATCTGGTATACTATTTACTTGAGAGATAGTATTATCCGTATTTTCAGAATTTTTGCCAATGATCCAGTTATCAATATTAACAAATAATATCTCATAAAACTTTCATAAATATCCAATTACACTCATATATATATACACACATATGCAGACACAAGCTTGTGTCTGTATATGTGTGGATCGATATGTGTGTGTGTGCGAGTGTATACCCGTCCTTTTTTCCCCCTAAGGTAAGTCTTTCCGCTCCCGGGATTGGAATGACTCCTTACCCTCTCCCTTAAAACCCACATCCTTTCATCTTTCCCTCTCCTTCCCTCTTTCCTGATGAGGCAACAGTTTGTTGCGAAAGCTTGAATTTTGTGTGTATGTTTGTGTTTGTTTGTCTGTCGACCTGCCAGCACTTATATATATATATATATATATATATATATATATATATATATATATATATATATATATATATATATATATATATATATATATATAAAATGCTGCCTGGTGCAAAGACTAGCATTTAGTCTCCACAGAGAGAAATGTGAAGTAGTACACTTAATGAAACGTAAAAGTTTGGTACTCTTTGACAACAGGCTTAATGACTCATAACTAGCTCTAGTCTCATCAAAAATAATTGGGAATCACAATCTGTAAACACATGAATTGGAAGTCACATAGGCTCAACTGTACACAAAGCAAATAGCAAGCTTCAACTTATTGGTAGGACAGTGGGAAATTGGAGAGTCTCTACAGAAGAGATTGCGTACAAAAAAACTGTATGCTCCATACTTGGCTGCTGCAAGTGTTTGAGACACATATCATGTCAGACTAACAGGGGGTATGGAGTGTACACAAAGAATGTCAGTGTAAAATGATAACATGTTTCTTTGACTGGTGAGAGAGAGTTCACATGAAATTTTGAAAAATTTTAAATGCCAGATGCTTAAAGGATGACACTTCCTCTGAAGACCTGCTACAAAAATTAAAAGATCTGGTTCCTGTTCAGCAGACTTGTAGGTAAACCAAATAGCAGGCAGAGAGTTATTGGTATGGTATTGAGAAACTACTGTTTTGTCTACAAGACTGCTTGCAAAACATCTGTAAAGTTCTTATTGGAATTATTGCACTTGTTTGTTGGGCCCATATTAGATCTGATTACCACACTGATTGCCACGAGGCATCCACCGGTTACAGCAGAGCTTCACACTTGATGCTGTGTACCTTCTGGTGGTTACATGCTCTGCTCTATTTATTGAAATAGGTACTGCAATACCATGCATTAATTTTTTTTGAATTAGCTAAGCCTGTGAACAGGAAATCAGGTAAAAAACTTTGTTCAACAATTTTAATTTTGTTTTTTGCACATTACTTTTAACAGAATTCTTATTACTAATTTTTACAAAATTTCAGCAATGTAGTACATTCATATAAAGTAATTGTTAATTTATATTATGGAATAAACAGTGAGATTTTCTTTACCATACATCAGGTATAAGGAAATAAGAGTGAATTGAATGGTCAGACTTCTTTGATTGATAAGAGGGCAAATTAGAAATGCACTCTAAGAAAGACCCTGCACACCTTGTGGAAAAACTACCTGGACACAACCAGGAACTGGACATTAAGGCAGACACTACACATAAATTCACTAGAGAATATGAAGGTACGAATGAGTCTGATAGGATTGTTGGCCAGTACTTAGCTTTAGGAGGCTAAATAAATAGTACTGCTGATAGACACATATAAAAGTGACACACCATCTAGCTTTCAGAAAATGTAGTTGCTTCGTTGGGGAGGAGAAATGCCTCCATGTTCACCTTTGTCTACCATCACTCTCACAACATACAAGTACCCCTCTGAGCACACTGCCTTTCCTTTTTTCCCCTCTCTCTTCCTTGATGAAGGAATGATTATTCCTGAGACACAAGGCAGTGTGCCCCTTTTACTTTTACATGCATCCATTGGCAGTTCTACGTATCTTGCCTCCTGAAAGTAGTACTGGGAAACAATTCCGTCTCTTAATTAATCTGTTTTCTTTATTGAATTTGTCTTTGATTCAACAGGCTCTCTTCTTTCATATTTAAACAAATGGCTCTTTTTTCTTGTTGTTCTTTCATCTTTATAGGTTGTTTGTTCTTTCATGTCTCTCTTCTCTCCTTGTTCTTTCTCTACATGGGGAACTGCCCTCATATTAATTTGCTACGCATTTATACTCTTTGCTACATTCCACCATATTCCTCATCCCTATTCTATTTGCCTTATACCTCCACATTTCTATTCCCTCATTCCAATTAATACACAAGATGTGGCCATACATGCACAGATTTGTGTTAAAATTCTTGCCGCTGAAAATAACAGTATTTCGAAAGGCAGAGAATATTAACAGCTCTAAATTTTAGGTACAGATTTACCATTCACCACTTCATTTTAATGAAAGCCGCAATCTTTCTTCTAGAGGATTGCTCTTCAAGTTATACATATTTTGAAATGAAACAAGTAAAATTTACGGTAAGGAGCTGACATGGCACTGTCGAGGCATCCCATTCACTGGCCAAAATTTTATGTTATAACTATTAAGTGATCCACTTTTATTGCAATAATATACATTTCTTACAGCTTTAGAATTATGATTATTAAACATGAGGTGTAATTATGTTCCATGGTGTTTAAAGTAAAATTTACTTCTGCTCCCTTTTGTACTATAGATTACCAAATTACAGGCTACTAGAGTTAACATAAACTGATTAAAATTAAATTTCTAAATGATATTGACAGAACTTACCATGTATCATACCTGCTTCCAGAAAATATGCTTGTCTCCATCACTGAACAGTCAATAAAAATGAAAGGCAAACTGTTAGAACATGCACTCCAAATACATGAGTCTGTTAGTATCAAGCAATCAAGGAAATTAAATGATGTCAAAAAAACATTCACTACACATTATGATACACAATTTCATTCTTTTGCATTTTTGGATGGGAACATTACAAACACAAAAAATTCATGGTAGTGATATATTAAAAATTGATGATTCATTTCAAAATAAAAACTACAGGAAAAATACAAACACAAAAAATAGACTTTTCTTTCATTATGGATGGAAAACAAATTAGCTTCTGATTTTAAGTGAAATATCCTATTTGTTTCATAAAGAATGGCAAACATATATTTTACCAGATCTTTTGATAGGTCAGACCTGAAGCATTATTATTAATGGCATTAAAAAGTCCATTTTTGATTACTTCAGTGCTCTATTGCAATAGAAGTACTGCATGAATACATTTAAAAACGTAAAAACTGCTGCAAAACAGCTCTTGTTCTCCTGAAGTATTCCCTTTATTAGTAGAAATGAAGTGTAACATCACCCCATACACCAAAAAACTGAAACTGCAGAAAACTAAAAAGAGAAATATAGACATTAAAATCTGTTTGTTTAAAACAATAGAGATAATATTTATTTCACACAGCAAAAATAAAAACTGCTAAACTCTTACAAATATATGTGTTAAATAATGCTGGTTAAATGTATAAATGAAATAAAAGCACAGCATAAAAAGCAAAAAAAAAAAAAAAAAAAAAAAAAAAAAAAAATAATAATAATAATAATAATAATAAAATAGCACTTGCATTATTAGATCTTTACTAATTTTCTAACATGTCTAATAATTCTGAGAACATGTTAGTGGATAGCACAGCTGGTAAATAAAACAGAATTATATTCATGAGTAACTCACTTTACAACTATTAATCAGTTATTTCAAATATTTTAAAGTATCTGAAGCAGGAAATATACTTGTATAAGAGTAAACTAAATTTAGAAGAGTATAATTAGACCACAAATCACATACAGCTCTTATATTATCTGATTCCAGCCTCTTCAAAGTCAGACTACTTGGATGCCGTATTTAAACATATCAGTAGTTTTTGTATCAACTTACACATTTTGAAATATATGAGACAATACTTTATAATGAATCACCTTTTATAAATCAATCAGTCAATTAAAACCAGTACAGATTTCCTAGTAGTGCAATGTTAAAAAAATAGACCTGTTTCATTACATGAAAACATAACATCTAATTATAAATGTAAAAAATAGATGTCTTCTGCATGTTAGTATCAGTCTATCAAACACATGAGATTTTTTTATCGTTTTCACTAGAGTTTCAAATCCTATTGATAACAAGTGAATTAAGAAGGAATTTGTAGCTCAGTTTCAGTAAGGATCAGGGAGTGAAGTGCTTCTAGTTTCGTTGAAGAGCTCAACTAATTATTTGTTTATATGACTGGAGCAAAGATATAAATCTTGATCTTTAACATATATCATCTTAATGTTTTAAGGACTCTATTAACTGATTTAGAAGTTTTCAGGAATGAACTATCAAACCTGAAATAATTCTTTCTCCAGAAGAAGCTGTTCCCTCGTTTGAGACAGATTTTCTGTTTACTTTTGCATTCTGTGTATTCTGCCTCACTTTCCTTCTGTACAAATTTATCTTGAAATATGTATCGTGTAAATAGATAAGTACACTTTAGTTTTCTGGAACACAGTGCTAATAATTCATCAGCATTCAAAATCTTTGTTGTTTTTTTTAATTAGTTGCAAAAAATGGTGACTGTAAATTTGAAAACATAGAAGGGAACATGCATTTTCTTGTAGCTCCCAGTAGTATGATATAGTTTCATAAATGGTTGTGATTCACATTTAAATTATGATTTTACAGACACAGATCGTCGGAAGATATGACTTTAATGTTTTGCACATTTGCAATGGTGGTTTTCAAATCACCATACCTTTTCATTCTTGTAGTTTTTACAAGAAAAAAAACATTTTAAACAGTAACTATAAATGAAGCAACACACATCCTGTGCAAGTTTAAGGAAGGATTCTATGTTATGATGGTAGTACAGATGAGAATTTTTGTGCTTTGGAAAACTACATCATATGCATTGTATGGGACAGAGAAGCAGAGCTTATTGCAGCATTACTCAAGAGAAACTGATATAAATTAGTCTACTCTAGAAACTTGAAGCTACTGATCTTATTACATAAAACACTTACTTATTTAAATAGGTATCAACTTTTCATTATGACAGATCTCCTTTTTTAAGGCTATAGTGAAGGACTACACAACAACATTAAATTAAGAATCCACACGGAAACTAACTGAAGACTCTACAGAGGGAGCTAACAGACAAACTGACAAAAAGTGTGAGGAATTCTTAGAAGGAAGTAATGCAGATATAAAGTAAAAACATAAACAATGAAGTGAATTTGCCATTTTTTGCTTTTAATGGTTATGGGAGAAAGAAATGAATTACTGTTGTTGTTGTTATAGACTTCAGTCTGATGAAAGGTTTGATGCACCACTCCCCAATGATTTATCTATTTTAAGTCTTTCCATATATGCATGGAAACTGCAGTCTATATCCATTAGAACTGGCTTACCATATTTAAATGTTGGTCTCTGTCCACAATTTTTATCCCTTGCACTTCTCTCCATTGCCACATTAACTATTCCTTGATGCCTATCAACCTATCAAGCTTTTAGTCAAGTTGTCCCACAACATTTTTTATTTCTCTTAATTTTTGCAGTAATTCTTCACTTCTTATCTGATTTGCATATCAAATCTTCAGCATTCTTCAGTAACATCACATTACAAAAACTTCTATTCCAGTGCTCCTTGTGTTGTTTGTCAAACACATCTCACTTACATTTAATGCTAACTCTCCACACAAATACTTTCAAATACTTTTTGTTGGCACAGACTGGGAAGTATGGTATTCTTTAAAATGTTTTAATTGACAGCAACACTCATTTTGCCATCCCTACCCTCTCATTTTACAACACTCCCAGCTAAATACTACTTGCTGGGGATCAAGCCCAAACATGACCATTTGAGTGACACATCATTACTGTGACTCATTTCTCCATAAAACTGCCTTTAATTTCTCTGTTGACTTATGATGGTATTGCTTGCATCACTATGAATCACAAAACATATTTGTATCTGTGACCAATGACTTCTGGGCAGCAAGACGATTCAGAATGTCAAGCTCTAACACCCATTAATGATTCATTGCGACTGATCTCTGTACATGAACAGCAATAGATTCTCTCTCTCTCTCTCTACTTTTCCAATAGTTGCCAAGGATACTGGACAATTAATTTCTACTGTATATAACAGAGTATGACACTTCTTAAGTTACCCAGAGAGATGATTTGATTTAGTGTTTCCATGACACTTCCAACTGTGAGGGGTCCACATCTCTCCTCTTGACTTCACAAAACATCACTAACAGTGGAGTGAAGCACATGTATCTGCTATGGAATCTCTGTGACAGAATACTGAACTCATAAAAGTCAAGCCCTGTTGCAACTAAGTCAATAATATGAATTATTTCTGCACTAAGATATGTCTATGAAGATGACACATTCTGCCTGTGCTTACACAACCTCGGCTAAGAAGCCTGACATCACAATGGGTACAGCCAGTGGCTTGTCTTGAGGCTTTTGATATCATAGTACACTATATATTACTTTATATACATTACCATATGAGAGAAAAGTATGGAGAAAGTAGTGCAATTCACTGTGGTGAGACTGTCAAATGAATTTCCACCTAATAATAAATAAAAATCAGCCAAAGACACTCATTTGTATACACTCAATGTAACCTCATGACTCTGTAGCAAGACAGTAAAACAATCCAAATTATAAGCAGTCCAGTGAATTATCCAATCAGTATGTCTTGCAGACTACATCAACCTCCCCAAAATTCTACCAGTTTTGATATGCACGTCAATTTCTTGCTAAAAATGTAACAGGCCTCTGCCTTCCTATCATCAACATATATTTATGAAAACAGTTATTTTTCAAGTATAAACATACATCATTGATGTTTTGATGCTAGCCAATGATGAATATTTAAATATATTAATTATTAACATGGTGATGGGTACCAGTTCAAATGGTAGATCACATGCAATCAGCTGTCACTGTTGTAAATACTTCCAAGCCAATTACATAAGTTTGAATATCACTATAAGGCATACGAGTTGAAATTAATGTCTGTTATTAAAATAATAATAATAATAAAAATGATAACTGAATTTAGATGGCTTTCAAAGCAGAAAAAAAAAGAAATCAAGAAGAAAGAAAAAACAACATGGAGATAAGGTGAAGGAGTTTTGGTAAAACAGGAAGCATGAAAAAAAAAAAAGACGATGTATTTAAGTTATGTGGTCCAAGCTGTCAATATCAAGATATAATAATAATGATAATAATAATGAGAGATGCTTCCACGAAATCTGTGTCAGACAGTTAAAACAGAAACCACAAACAATGCCCACTTTCAGGGATACACTCCAACCCAGCATTACATGTGTCTTGTGTATTATATGACCTCTACTTTCACTTTCCTTTGGTCTAATTGTGCAAATGAAAGTAAACACCGCAGCCACATGTGGTTATGTATTGAATCATAAAAGTGTAATTGTCAACAAGTCTTTCATTGTTGTACCTGTCATAAAAATTTCATAAGGAAAAATGCCTTTTAAAAGATTCAGGGTTTTTGTAGGAACATGTGCAAAAAACAAGATATATTTTTATATGAAACACACACTTAAATATCCATGAGATATTAAAATTTATCTACCAACTTTGCCTGAGGAGTGCAAATCTATTTGCAATTCGAGCGTTAATACTGTACCTTCAGTTTTTCGCTCTCCTTCTTTATCCAAGATTTCTTCCAAAACACTGCGCTGCTTTTGAATACGTTTCAGGAGTGCTTCTACTTCTGGATCATCCTCACACACTGCTTTTTGAGCCTTTTCCTCTGACACAGTCCTATGTAACTGATTTTCTGGAACACCATTTACAATGTCTTCTTTGGTGTCTGAGATAATTTCTTTACCTGTCTGTGATTTTGGCATCTCATTTATCAGATGCGGCTCTGTTGCCTGCAGTGAATATATACCATCTATTTTATCAGAATCCAAAAGCTGACCTTTCTTTAGAGCATTTTTTTCTGGTGTGTCTTCATTGCCTGTAACATCTTTTGGTTTGCTTTCAATTATACCTATATCTTGTTTTTCATACATTTTTCCTTTATCTTTCTCTGAACCAACATCAGAAATTAAAGTTTCCTCCTGAGAGTTAGGAACTTCAACTGCACCTTCTGCTTCCCACAGTTTTCCTTTCTTAGTTTCGTTTGGAATATCCTTTACATCACCCTGAAACACGCTGCCAATTTCAATTCTGTGTACTTCCAAGGTTTCTTCACTGATAGCCCCTGGTGACAAACTAGCTCTGCTGGTAGCCTCATCTTCAGAAAGTGACACAATGGACACACCTCTACTGACATCTATCTTCAATCGTTTCACGTGCTGTTCTTCACTCTCAGGTTCTTCAACAGTTGCTGTTCCTCCCCTGTGACTAATATCGTGAATATCAGGTGTGTTTGGTGAGCTGTCTTCTATTTCCTCAAATGTAACACCTGACATTGGTCCTTCCCTTTTTAACTCTGTAGGATGGATCTTTTCTTTAGAAAATTCATATCTTTCAGCGGATTTCTCTTCCAACAGTTTCCCCTTGTCTGCATTTTTTGGTTGATCATTTACAAATGGTGACTGAGATCCTTGTATTTCTTCATGTGTAACGCTATGCTTCTTAAGGAAAACACCTCTCTCACTTTCAGGGCCATCTGATTCTTCGCAGACAACTCTGGTGGATTTTGTTTCAGAAATAGAGTGTACTGCAAATGGACCTGTAAGAAAAATATGATTCATTTAAAAATATACTGTGTAATTGATAGATGAACTCAAGCAAGTTATTACAAAATTAAGAGAGGCATAGATTTAAAAAAATTCCTTTGCCTATTTCGTCTTTCACATGCAATTATTATTATTATAAGGGAAAACATTCAGTTAAACACTTATAAGAACCAAA
Source organism: Schistocerca americana (assembly GCF_021461395.2). Taxonomy (NCBI): domain Eukaryota; kingdom Metazoa; phylum Arthropoda; class Insecta; order Orthoptera; family Acrididae; genus Schistocerca; species Schistocerca americana. The sequence continues at coordinate 699,131,516 of NC_060120.1, read as the reverse complement.
ACACATTTGTGTAGAAGTTCCTTATGATGACATTTTGGGACTAATACTGGTCATGATATACAGGGTGATTATAATTAATCTTTCAAAACGTTGGAGAAATACCACCACTGGTCAGAATGATGTCAAATTGCAATGGAATATCATCAGAGAAGGGGGAAAACGTATGCCAGAAGAAAAAAAAATAGTATGAAAATTGATCAATAGATGGTGCTGTATGCGTCAGAAGATGTAAATGAAAACAACTGTCCTGCACAACCAATTGAAGTTGGTATAAACATGCTGGATACATGACTTTGCCCCCTTTCGCATCTGTGATGTTTGCCATGACTGTCTCAAAGCAGGATCACGCTCTGCTTGTATAAAGCTGTATTACAAGAATGATGACTGTGCCCACACTGCTCTGCAGAAGTTCCAGATACTGAAGGGATTGAAAAAAGGTGTTGGTCTGATGACTGACATTGGTCTGGAGAAAATGATTCAGAAATTCGAAAAGACCGGTTCTTTTGGTGTGCAACATGGTAGAGGGAGAAAACAAATTAATTCGACATCAGTGGAAACAGTGGCCACAGCAATGCAGGAGGAGACAAGTGGTGGTGTGCAAATATGTAATCCATGGGGAATTGCCTGAACATTTGACATACCCATGAGCACGGTGCATAAAATTCTATGAAACATCCTTCTTTGCTATCCATTCAAAACTACCCATGTGCACGAATTGCTTCCTGTTGACCTGCCAGCAAGAGAGACCTTTGCTTTAGAATTTCTTGCTTGCATGAAGGTGGACAATGATTGGCTGTGGAAGATTTTGTGGACAGTTGAAGGCCACTTCCATCTAACGGGATATGTCAACAAATAGAATTGTCAAATACGAGCAACAGAAAATCCATACGCAAATCAACCAGTACCACTTCATCCTGAAAAGGTCACTGTGTGGTGCAGGTTTATGACATCATTTATCAAAGGGCCATATCTTTTAGAAGAAAGAAGTGCTTCTGGTCCTCTTACTTGTACCGTCAAGGGTAAGCACTGTGAGTGTCTTTTGCACTACCATGTCATTCCAGCTCTCCAACAGCATGGGTGTGTGGGTAGGATCATTTTTATGCAAGATGGTGCACCTCCACACATTGCAAATCCAGTTAAGCAGCTGCTAAAGTGACATTTTGGAAATGCTAGAACTATCAGCCGCCATTTCCCTACAGCCTGGCTGTCCGGATCTTAATCCAAGTAACTTCTGGCTGTGGGGCTATCTGAAAGATGTTGCGTTCAGTGTTCCAATTGCAAATATAGCTGCACTGAAGGCACACAATGTGCAACACATTTTGAACATGACCCCAGAAACACTTCGTACAGTTGTGGAACATGCTGTTTCTCGATTTCAACTTGTTGCAGAGAATGGTGGACAGCACATTGAACATGTTTTGGGCCAGTCACACAGAAATTAGTAATCCGATTAGATTTTTATTGATGCTTTTTTGCGATTTTTGTCCTCAGGATAATTAAAAACTGATGTGATTGATGCTTTTTATGCGGTTTTTGGCTTCAGGACAATTAAAAACCGATTTTTCCCATCTGATGTGACATGACCTTGTTGTGATTGATGGGCTTACGTAACTAACACCCATACACAGTGAGTAATACACTTTGTTTAATGTCAAACGTAGATCTTAGGCATTGTTGTATGATTCATTTGTTGTCAACCACTACCAAATTATGATGCTTACAGCACCATCTATCGTTATATTTTGTAACTATTTATTTTTCTTCTGCCATAGATTTTCCCCCTTCCCCAATAATATTCCATTGCAATTTGACATCATTCTGACCAGTGGTGTCATTTCAACAATGGTTTGGAAGTTTAATTTTAATTATAAACACCCCGTACATCGATGACCTGCCAAGATAGTTAGTCACAAAAAAAATCTTTATGCTGATTACAACAACATTGAAGTCACTAAAAAACAAGATAACAAGCAAATTAAGAAAGTTTACAATTTCTCTATATGTGATACAGCTGAATTCAACATAAAGAAAACAAATGCCATCAATTTCAGTTCGAAGAGGTAAAGTGACACTTTTACATTTAATGTAGCTGTGTAATGAACATAAAATCTCTAGGAATGAAAATTTATTCTCAGCTGAAGTGGTGTGAACAAACAAAGATACTTTGAACAGAATGACATCAGCATGACATGTCCTTAGAGACATCTCAGCTTGCAATAGCCAATTCCTTTTAGTTTCATACTATTTACGCATACATTTATTTCTTAGCTATAACTTTTTGTCTGGGATGAATGCACGAAATATGTCACAGTTTTTGAGCTACAAAAATGGGCTGAAAGAATTATAACCAAAAATAGTTGTTGAGCTCCTAGTAAAGTCTGCTGAAAATATTGAAGATTTACCAGTCAAGAACATAAAAATACCCTCAAGAAGTGCAGCATGAACAGCTTTATCCATGACCATGGAATTAGATCTACAATGAATTAACTTTAGAAGAAGGAGTGAATGTAAAACTCGTAACAGCACTTCCTACCAAGGAATAAAACTGTACAATCAACTGCCTAAAATGTTAAACAGATTTCTAAAACAAAATTATTTTAAAAAGCTTGTCAATCAACATATTTTGTATGACATTCGTCCATCGTCGAAGGATGATGGTGTAGCATAGTTGGTTCAAGCTCTGCGACATCTGCTATGGCTGGAAAGCCCCACTCAAGAGTGGCAGTCTCTACTGCAGGTTGGGCAATTGAAATGTGTAGGACTTCCACCACAGGCCATTCTCTCCTTCCGTCTTACCCTCTTCCTGATGTCCTCTTGCATGTGTTTATTCTCTGCAGGCTCAACCCCATTGCGCACAGCTTGTCATCACTTGACATGGTCACCAGCTGAATTTTCCCACTGACTTGGATTGATGCTGGCCTTTATTAGATCTCTCTTGCAGACATCCCTGAAGCGAAGGTGAGATCTTCCTACTGACCTCACACCCTCCTCCTGAAGTTCTCCATATAGCACTTATTTCTGGATTCGCTCAGGATCCATGCATCTGACCATGTCCCAGCCACCTTATTGGTGGCTCAGGAGTGCATGAATGCTGGTTGTGCTTGCGAGCCGTAATACTTTGGTGTTGAATACTCCTTCCAAGAGATCTGAAAGATCCTCTGGAGACAATGGAGATGGAAGCTGTTCAGTTGGGATTCGTGTTTATCAAGAGCTGTTCACATTTCACAGCTATACAAAATCGAAGAAATTGAAGAAATGTATGATGAAATAAAAGAAATTATTCAGATAGTGAAGGGTGATGAAAATTTAATAGTCATGGGTGACTGGAATTCGGTAGTAGGAAAAGGGAGAGAAGGAAATGTAGTAGGTGAATATGGACTGGGGCTAAGAAATGAAAGAGGGAGCCACCTGGTAGAATTTTGCACAGAGCACAACTTAATCATAGCTAACACTTAGTTCAAGAATCATAAAAGAAGGCTGTATACATGGAAGAAGCCTGGAGATACTGACAGGTGTCAGATAGATTATATAATGGTAAGACAGAAATTTAGGAACCAGGTTTTAAATTGTAAGACATTTCCAGGGGCAGATGTGGACTCTGACCACAATCTATTGGTTATGACCTGTAGATTAAAACTGAAGAAACTGCAAAAAGGTGGGAATTTAAGGAGATGGCACCTGGATAAACTGACTAAAACAGGGGTTGTACAGAGTTTCAGGGAGAGCATGAGGGAACAATTGACAGGAATGGGGGAAAGAAATACAGTAGAAGAAGAATGGGTAGCTTTGAGGGATGAAGTAGCGAAGGCAGCAGAGGATCAAGTAGGTAAAAAGACGAGGGCTAGTAGAAATCCTTGGGTAACAGAAGAAATATTGAATTTAATTGATGAAAGGAGAAAATATAAAAATGCAGTAAATGAAGCAGACAAAATGGAATACAAATGTCTCAAAAATGAGATCGACAGGAAGTGCAAAATGGCTAAGCAGGGATGGCTAGAGGACAAATGTAAGGATGTAGAGGCTTATCTCACTAGGGTTAAGATAGATACTGCCTACAGGAAAATAAAAGAGACCTTTGGAGATAAGAGAACCACTTGCATGAACATCAAGAGCTCAGATGGAAACCCAGTTCTAACCAAAGAAGGGAAAGCAGAAAGGTGGAAGGAGTATATAGAGGGTCAATACAAGGATGATGTACTTGAGGACAATATTATGGAAATGGAAGAGGATGTAGATGAAGATGAAATGGGAGATACGATACTGCGTGAAGAGTTTGACAGAGCACTGAAAGACCTGAGTCGAAACAAGGCCCCCGGAGTAGACAGACAACATTCCATTGCAACTACTGACGGCCTTGGGAGAGCCAGTCCTGACAAAACTCTACCATCTGGTGAGCAAGATGTATGAGACAGGCGAAATACCCTCAGACTTCAAGAAGAATATAATAATTCCAATCCCTAAGACAGTAGGTGTTGACAGATGTGAAAATTACCGAACTATAAGTTTAATAAGTCACAGCTGCAAAATACTAATGCGAATTCTTTACAGACGAATGGAACAACTGGTAGAAGCCGACCTCGGGGAAGATCAGTTTGGATTCCGTAGAAATGTTGGAACATGTGAGGCAATACTGACCCTACGACTTATCTTAGAAGCTAGATTAAGGAAGGGAAAACCTACGTTTCTAGCATTTGTAGACTTAGAGAAAGCTTTTGACAATGTTGTCTGGAATACTCTCTTTCAAATTCTGAAGGTGGTAGGGGTAAAATACAGGGAGCGAAAGGCTATTTACAATTTGTACAGAAACCAGACTGCAGTTATAAGAGTCGAGGGACATGAAAGGGAGGCAGTGGTTGGGAAGGGGGTGAGACAGGGTTGTGGTCTCTGCTTGATGTTATTCAATCTGTATACTGAGCAAGCAGTGAAGGAAACAAAAGAAAAATACGGAGTAGGTATTAAAATCCATGGAGAAGAAATAAAAACTTTGAGGTTCGCCGATGACATTGTAATTCTGTCAGAGACAGCAAAGGACTTGGAAGAGCAGTTGAACAGAATGGATAGTGTCTTGAAAGGAGGATATAAGATGAACATCAACAAAAGCAAAACAAGGATAATGGAATGCAGTCGAATTAAGTCTGGTGATGCTGAGGGAATTAGATTAGGAAATGAGACACTTAAAGTAGTAAAGGAGTTTTGCTATTTTGGGAGCAAAATAACTGATGACGGTCGAAGTAGAGAGGATATAAAATGTAGACTGGCAATGGCAAGGAAAGCGTTTCTGAAGAAGAGAAATTTGTTAACATCAAGTATAGATTTAAGTGTCAGGAAGTCATTTCTGAAAGTATTTGTGTGGAGTGTAGCCATGTATGGAAGTGAAACATGGACGATAAATAGTTTGGACAAGAAGAGAATAGAAGCTTTTGAAATGTGGTGCTACAGAAGAATGCTGAAGATTAGATGGGTAGATCACATAACTAATGAGGAAGTATTGAATAGGATTGGGGAGAAGAGAAGTTTGTGGCACAACATGACCAGAAGAAGGAATCGGTTGCTAGGACATGTTCTGAGGCATCACGGGAGTAGGGCAGCGTGGAGGGTAAAAATCATAGAGGGAGACCAAGAGATGAATACACTAAGCAGATTCAGAAGGATGTAGGTTTCAGTAGGTACTGGGAGATGAAGAAGGTTGCACAGGATAGAGTAGCGTGGAGAGCTTCATCAAACCAGTCTCAGGACTGAAGACAACAACAACAACAAAAGGGTGCTGATACATAAGCGTTATATACTTGCAATTTAGTTTTTAATGTGAGTAGTCAATTTTTTTATACTCTGTTTTTCTATCTACCCATGACAGCCGATGTTCTTGCAATTCTATTTGTATTCTTAGTGTTCACAGAAAAGTTGCTACATATTGTAGATCCCAAGTAGGTAAAGTCATCAACTACCTGGAGAGGATTGCCGTCAGTGCTGATGGATAGAAGGTTGGTGGTTCCCTGCACCATGATCTTTTGGAGGCTGATGGTAAGACCAAATTTTCCACTTCATATAGTAACTGAGTTTGCAACCAGAGCTGCATCATATGCATATAACAACTCATGAATAACAACCGTATTAGCTTTGGTCTTGGTCTTGAAATGGGCAATGTTGAAGAGATTTCCATCAGGCTTCGTAGGTAAATACACTCCCTCCTCACAGTCTTCAAAAGCAAATCTCAGCAGAAGGGAAAAGAAAATGCCAAACAGAGTAGGAGCTAACACACACCCCTGCTTTACAGCACTATTTACAGGGAATGATTCCTATGTTTTGCCATTGAAATAGTTTGTTGCTTGCATTTTCTCACGGAAAGAGACAGCAGAGATAGCAGAACACATTTTATACAGCTGAGAATTCCTAACACAGTGTAGTTCCACCATGTTTTGAGATATTTAACAGAACATGCCCCATATTTTTGATCTACCATTCACAAATATATAATAGATTTAAAAACAAAGATGATGTGACTTACCATACGAAAGCGCTGGCAGGTCGATAGATACACAAACAAACACATACATACACACAAAATTCAAGCTTTCGCAACCAATGGTTGCTTTGTCAGCAAAGAGGGAAGGAGAGGGAAAGATGAAAGGATGTGGGTTTTAAGGGAGAGGGTAAGGAGTCATTCCAATCGCCGAAGCAGAAAGATTTACCTTAGGGGGAATAAAGGACAGGTATACACTCACACACACACACATATCCACCCACACTTACACAGACACAAGCAGACATGTCTGCAGAAATGTCTGCTTGTGTCTGTGTATGTGCGGATGGATATGTGTGTGTGTGCAAGTGTATACCTGTCCATTTTTCCCCCTAAGGTAAGTCTTTCCACTCCTGGGATTGGAATGACTCCTTACCCTCTACCTTAAAACCCACATCCTTTCATCTTTCCCTCTCCTTCCCTCTTTCCTGACGAAGCAACCATTGGTTGCGAAAGCTTGAATTTTGTGTGTATGTATGTGTTTGTTTGTGTATCTATCGACCTGCCAGCGCTTTCGTATGGTAAGTCACATCATCTTTGTTTTTAAATATATTTTTCCTGCGTGGAATGTTTCCCTCTATTATATTCAAATATATAATAGTATTTATATGACTGGTGCCATGTTGATCACTTGTGTGCATCTTAATAAGCAGGGTACCATAAACGCCAACAAGCAGATTGTGTCCATTAAGGGACCTATTTATTGTAACATGACCAACAACTGAGCAGACTCCATGTCATATGCTATATGGTGTTTGTGTTTCTATGAATTTGGCAAACTTAAGATCAGGGAGCAGATTTGAATCAGTAGCAATTTGTCACAAGCTCCTCTCACATGACCTTATCAGTTCAATGATCTTTATGTCCCCAGAGGTCACCATGTGTAAGTGGAACTTACTTTCACTCTGCAACACAGTACAGTTAAACATATATAAAGTAATCTAGAAGTAGATCAGCAGTCTTACTGAAATTACTTTATAGTTGACACTTCACACATTGGGGATGCCTTCCTCCAATCAGAGCACTCAACATCACACCCAAACTGCTTGCCACTGGCAAACTTCCATATCAAATGCTCATTTCACTTTCATTGTATGGCTAGTGCTGTACAAAAAATGCATGGATATCAGCAATGAAAGCCTGGCAAGGAAATTGTGACAACTTGTGTGCAATGTGTGGGAATTCTTTGAGAGGGAGGCAGAAAATGGGAAACCTCTCGTAATGATTTTCAAAGCAGTTGCGTGAACCGCAGATGTGGCTAAGGTTAGTGAACCACCACACTTCATATTGGTAAAGAAAAATACGAGAAGCAAAATACGAACTGAATCCTCTTGTCTTCATACACTGGGCAAGAACAGAAACATTCAAAAATGTGAAACAAATCTGACCTCTTTTGCACAAGAAACAATTCCTTTTCACAGATACAATTAGTATCATAACAGAGATCAGTCTACATTAGATAAGCTTTGTATGACATTGCACAAAGCCAAACTTTTTGAAGGAAGCAAATCACTGTTGTGAGTGGTTCTGAAGTACAAAAATATTTCAGGCCATGAAATGTTGATGAAACCAGAAGACACAGTCAGTGGTCATGCAGTTTTTCATGTGAAATTAAAGACCTTAATTTCGAGAAGGTTGTTTGGTCCTATGAAATCTAGAAGAATACGGGTTATCCTGTTACAAAAAACTAGAGTGATGACAAAGGAGAAGGAAAGGTGACAGAATTATTCTTTTTGGATGCTGATGCTGGTACCTACCATAGCTTTATTGCTGACTGTCCACTGCTTTTCAGATGAAAGAAAGCGACAGAATACCATTAGAATATAAATCATGAAAATTTTTAAATTAGTTTGAAAATACATTGTTACCAAGTTTAGAAAATTCAACAGTAATCGCTCTTCACAATGCTCCATGCCATTCAGTTTTAGAGAATAAGACTCTAGCCCTCTCCTCTTGAAAGAAAGTCATTATTCAGGTGTTGCAACGCAAAGATAATATGGATGACACACTGAAAAAAGTAGAATTATTAGAACTCACTTCATAAGCAACAATTTCCAACATATGTTGTTGATGAAGTAGTTCATAAATACAGACATAAAGTTGTAAGACCTTATCACTGCCACTTTAAGACAATTGCACTTACTTGGGAGCAAATGGAGTAATATGTTGCTCGCAAACATAAAAAGTGTACTGGGAATAACACTGAGAAACTGACTAATCAGGGCCTTGGAAATGTCACTGAAATGGACTGGATGGCTGTTATAATAATTACAAAGTGAGTAATTGATGAAGCATGGAATAATGAAGGTCTTCTTCGAACTTATTGCTGCTTCCAGCTGTTCATTCACTTCAAAAAGTTACAGTGACTCTGAAATGAGTGATATTTACCCTCTTCTGGATACTGCAGCTGCCTGCAGCTTCCTTATTTTTAAGCAGTATACTTTACTTCAATGTGCTGTGCATGTGTCACTTATAACCTGTAACATGTACCGTACCAGCTCCTGAAGCCAGTGTGAGAATAGTTTCATGTCACCAACGTGAAATTACAGTTTGCTATTAGGCCTGTTTTCTCAGACAATTGGCACATCTTGAGATTGTGATTAAGTTAGCAGTTCCATCATTAGTCATTTCAAATAAGCTGTCAAGAAATCATCTCATGTTTCCGTCATATCTCACAGTGGCTTCTGTCACAATTGCTCTGCAGTACACATAAGTAAAGGGGACCCTCACACATTCAATAATATTATTAATCTGACAGTATATTCACTGCCTGTGGGCATGTGTTGATGTACTGTCAGTGCTAGAAATGTCGACAAGCAGCACTATTGCTCCCAAAAATATTCTTCATACTGTCATTATGTACTGTGTGAAGTTGAGCATTGATGGTTTGACAATATTCACCACTTAGAAGCTGGCAGAGCTTTGTAAACCAGCCACACAATATTAGTGTGCACTGTTTATGCTTTCAGTTCTTCTTTGAGCAAAACATCTCCCAGTTTGAATTTTTCAAGTAGTTCTTCAGCACAAAACAGTTTTAATTTAACAATGCAGTAGCAGTTGTATTTATCACTTTATGGTGGTCAATGAAGGATTTACTATGGCACGGATTTCTTTATTAATTTGGAAGCATGGAAGCCTCATCATACATATATACAATGACTGCAAAATATATGTCAGCCTCACCCCACTATCATAAAATGTTGAAAGAGTTAATTTCCTGAGTAGATATAATTACTTCACAGAATCAAAAACATTTTTGCTAACTGTGTATGCTGATTTTAGAGCGCTAAACTTCCAGCCTGTTGCCAGATTTTTCAGTTACATCTCATCTCTCATCGACTGTGGCTGCCTCTCCCATTAGCGAATTTTGCTTCTCAATTTTATGTTGTGTCAACTTTAATAATTTGTCATAAGACGTAAGACTGCTCAGAAAATAGTTTATGACATCTTTCATTTTGTGGTTATGATTCTTGTCAGCAAATAAACATATGACAAGCTGTTTCTTTTTTTAGTCACTCTCGTACTTATTTCTTCTTTTCCATTGTTTTCCATTCTCTATGAGCTATAGCTACAATAACTGTGGCACATGCTTTCTTCAAGGCATTTGACATCTTCACTTTGTAAAACTGTGTTGCCAACTGACAATATTTTTGATGGTGTGAAGGTAATTTCAACATACTGAAGGTATGGCAAACTAGTATGGTCAATAAAAATTAAATATGTGAAGGTCACTTAACAGCACTTGTGAAGCGACCGGCTGTGTGTCACCTATACTCAAGCAGCAGCCAATGTGGAAAAACTGTAGTGATAGACATCAACTACTAAGTAATTTTAATAAGCCTGTATTCATGACTTATTGTTAGTATGCTTTACAGATATTTCTAGTAATACAGTAGCTACTTTTCCCTGACAATGCATAACTTGACTTTTTCCACATTGCTGAAGGCTCTCCTTCATGATGGGATTTACAGTGAATGAAAAGTGTGTGAATGAAACAAACAATGTGCTCTAAAGTCACATTGTTCTCCTTTGGGCAAGACGAGACATGACAAAGAGCTTATAAAAGAGCTTCTTGTTGCAGCCTACTACTTCAAATGAAGGTGATAAGCAGGAGTCTTCTCAAAACAGTGGTTAAAATTCACACAAATTTTATGTAACAAGTTCTATACTTGGTGTGTGTAAATCCAATGTACAGGTAAATGAAAGTATATGTGGAAAGTGTAAATAGGATTCTTGCTTCATTTTTGTTTTTTGTTTTTTTATAAATTTATGTACTTTGGAGTTTTATAAAATTTACCTTTAATGATTTTAAAAAGAGTGCTTATAATGTGGAGATGAAAAACTTAAAATCAGTTGTAATCAAATTTGAAGTTTTAAATCTTAGCATCTAAAAATTTTATTCATTTTCTTATGCTCTTTGGCATCATTCACATTTTACTGTAATTGTTCAATTATATATTCCTAGTAAAATTTCAAAAGAACACTTCAGTTATTTAACATAATGGAGTATTGCAACTGAATTAAATTTTCCCCATATTTACTTGTCTCCTAAAACAATATGGTGATCAAAATTTTGTGCGTCCACTAAAGGTCTTCGATTACTTAGCTATAATACACAGATGCAGCTAAGGTGATTTACACATATAATTATATTGAATATAATTGGCAGATGTGAAAAGTGCAATTGTTGTGACCATCATTAATGTAGATTAGGGTACCATGAATTGTGGAACCAGCACTGATTTTTACTGACAACAAAGACAAAAGAAGAACATATCACAAAGGTAGGCAAATTCACATAGAATGTTTGCTACAAATGTGTGAAAGTTATGTCACTAAGAGGGCTACCTCTTGCAATGGCACATATTAGTACTAATGTGCATCAGAGCTTGTGCAGTTGGGTGACTGTGGAAGGTAAGTCTTGTATTCATGTAAAAATCCTCATTAAAAATGAACAGGCATATTCTGTACAGTGATGACAGAGAATGCCCTGGACATTTGTGTGTTTTTCAGGACAACAGTATAAAACTGGATGTCAATGTAATTTTTTCAGTGTTCCTGATTCATTATTATGTATTTTGACTCTTGCTATTATAATAATTTTTATTATGAAATGCTAAGCTAGATGTGTTGGGAAACTGAAATACATACAATTTCTAGCCACCAGGTTATGAAGAAAGTCACTGCTATTCAATTTACACCACTCAGTTGCTGTTTTTATTTATTATTTTATACTATGTATTTATGCAACTTCACTGACCTCAGAGTCTATGTGGTGGAAAAGATAAAACTTATTTAATATGAATAAAGTGTTAACTGGAACTTACATTACAAATATTCTACTAAATTATTGAAGGTGTAGCTAATAAAATGTTCTTTTACTTTGTTCTGAATGTTTTGGGGTTTCCTATTTCTGGCGCGATGTCTACCAGCAACCTATTTAAGACTTCTGCTGCAGAATATAAAACTTCATTTTGAACTCTAGACAGGAATGCATAGTCTCTAAATCAAAATCATTTTTACTCCTAGTATTACAGTAGTGAATTCCACAATTTGTCCTAAATTCGCTCAAATTATTATGTACATTTATGGAGTATATGTATTGGCATGTAAATGTAAGAATCCCAAGATCCATGGAGACACTTCTGTATGATGTTCATTTATCAGTTTTCATAATAATCTTTACGGCAAACTACTCTATAATAAAAACAGTAGTGTCTTTGACTTCAGCTGCACTGCTCCCAAATGGCAGTATCAAATGAAAATACGTAAAGTAAGCTAGAAATCCTGTCTGCAAGTTAACACAGTGAGATAAATTTCCATGTTTGTTTAGTTAACGAAGTGCTGGTGCCACTTCAGTTTGTCAATCATATGCATACCCAGAAATGTTAACATAGTGTTCAATTTGGTGAGTGGCCACTGATCTGTAGTTGTGGTACCCGTAAGTCATTCTTATTTGTTTGGAACTGCCCAATACAAGTCTTCATAATATCAAGGGTTGAGCTGTTCACTGTGAACCAGTTGTGATACTGTTGTGAATCACATCACCATTTCTGAACAGTCCTCTAATGTCTCTGGTAGATCATTTATGTAAGCCATGCACTGAACCTTGTACAAAAACATATTTAATGTTTGCCTTCTTTAAATTCAGTTTTATTCCTGTGATACCATTTGTCAATGTGACCCCTTGCTTTCTGCTGTTAATATATGACTACATCCATGTAAAGGGAATGTCTATAATCCCACAAAACTTTAGCTCCGGTAGTGTAGGTTTATGATCTACACATTCAAAGGCCATGCAAAGATCACAAAAATGCCAACAAGGAAATGTTTCTTGTTCAGTTCTAACAGGATGAAGTGTCCTTTCCAGTCGTGATACATGTGTAGTGGAGGGATAAAACACTGACTCCTGGTGCAGCCGCTCCATACTGTCTGGTGCCTATGTCACTCTCAAATAGATGTGTTTCTGTTAAATCTGCGATGATGGAGTGTGAACTCATTCAAAGGCCATGCAAAGATCACAAAAATGCCAACAAGGAAATGTTTCTTGTTCAGTTCTAACAGGATGAAGTGTCCTTTCCAGTCGTGATACATGTGTAGTGGAGGGATAAAACACTGACTCCTGGTGCAGCCGCTCCATACTGTCTGGTGCCTATGTCACTCTCAAATAGATGTGTTTCTGTTAAATCTGCGATGATGGAGTGTGAACTCATGAGGAAATTGAGGCCAGCTTGTCAAGCTCATTATTTACCTCCATTGCTACCAGCTCTTTTATCACAGAGTCCCTAAACACAATGACATAGCCCTTTGTCTGTTCAAAACAGAACATGTTTTCTTTGTTGATGCTATGTTCTGCCAGTCCAGACTTGCACTTCTGATGCACTCCATACATTGCTGTTTAATGACTTAATGTATTTGTTGTCACACTTGTTACTAGGTATTAGTAATCCTAGTGAGTTTTTGACAGAGATCAGCATGTCTTAATCTTGTGTTTTGGATGGTCTACAGTTTTAAATAGTAGGCAATAAATACGTGTCAGCCTTTTGAATATTCATTTCAAGCATTTACTATCAGACAGTTAGTGAAAAGTTGTTTTCTGCAACTAACTCTAGTCATGTTGTTCTTAATATCATAATTCTTGAATTTCCCAAACTTCATTTTAAAATCTGTGTTGCACAAGGTCCCTTGTTAAACACAGGTGTAAAATGTTCCCTTTCACCTTAACCTGACATCTAGCGTCATTTTTTGACTTACCATTGGAAGATCTTATGTAAGGAAATATACATGATAAAAGAATCATTGGGTTTAATTCTTCGCATCTCCTAGTGACAATTTTATATCAGAACACTTTGAAACTGCTGTTCTCAATGATACACTACAACATTTCACATTCTACTTCATTACAGTATTTTAACTTCCCTTTTTTAACATAACGTAAAGTGAGAGCAGTAGTCATACCTTCCAAGCCATTATCTGAAATTGTTGCTACTTCATGATGTGTTGTAGATGCTACAGATATTGTTACAGTATCCCCGTCGCCACGAGAATATGTAATGCTCTGTCTCTCTAACGTCACCGATTTTCCACTGTCATCTGGAACACTGTCCCCTGCACCTGTACAGAGTAAAATTATTGTACCAAACAACTAATTATTTCTTAGTAGACAACAAACAGTAAAAGGAAGTTAATTACTCTACATTATATGGAACATTTACACAATTTCTATCAAAACAATGTGGATTGAGTCAGTTTATTAGCTATGTAGGCCCCTATACGTGATTTGTTAGTCTTCCTAGAGCAACAAATTGGCCATTTACAGATTACAAAATATTAAATTTACTACCAACATCAGCTTTCCTGAATCATGCAGGTAGGCCTCTCCTTGCAAAATATCCTATGTTCCTGTAACAACTCTGACATCAACCATCATTAGTCCTTGTGTTTTACCTACCTATCTCCTTTCCTGCTCCCATTCCAGCACTACACAGCCTTCTTTTCCATGAATGCACCCACCCCACCAGCCTTTTTGTATCCTGCTATCCCTCCCCCTCTCCCTCTCCGTCTCCGTCACAGCCACCTCCTTAACCCCATCACCAGGCACATCAGATTGTTTCTCCCATGAGGCTCTGTTGCAGTCCACAGTCCAGCTTCTGTGGGCTAAGACAGTGGTCTTTTGTGTGTAAGTTGTGCTCTTGTAAATGTGTGTGTGTTTCCTAATCAGAAGAAGTCCTTTTGGCCAGAAGCTTAAGAGTACATCAGTCTTTTAGTTATGTCAGTCTGTAACTCAACATCTTCTCTATATGATGAGCAGCAGCTTATCCTTTTCATAAGAAATTTGTCTACAGAACAGTGGTTTCAAAAAAATAAAAAAATTAAAAAAAATCTAAAACATTATACACTGGATTTAAAATTTAATGTGTACATTATTAAATATTTTTGTCACTCCATATTTCTGAGGCAGTGATTTAGTAATGGGTACTGAAGGCAATTTTTTTTCACCTAATACTGTAGTTGTGGACATAACAATGGTTAGATAGCATGGAAACAATGAGGGAAACAATTTTTCTCAGCATGCCTACAAAAATATTATGAATCAGAGTCTTACTATTGTGCTGAACATTAGTTGGAAAACCCATTACTGAAGTTCTACTGTAACAGGTGAATAGCTGTTAAAACTAATTTTTTCTGTTGAAAACTTTTTTTATTTTATTTATTTTTTTTAAACTGCATTGAAATGTCCACATCTATCTCTTCAGAATTATGCAAATTATATGGACAGACAAGAATCACACCTGCTTGTTTTTCAATCCCTCTACATTTTGAAGGAATAAACTAACTTTACTTTTCTGAATACAGACTGGCTGCCTGCAACATTAATCCAGGAGAAAGAGATAGAAAACATGTATAAAACAATGCTTGATCAGGAAATTCAACATATTAATTGGATCAGTGTATAATTTCAAACAAAAAGGTTTTTGTTGCTTCTGGTGATGCACTAAGCTTACTAAGGCACCTCCCTGTAAATCCGTGTGGCACAATAAATTATCACAAATGAGCATCTCCTAACTGTGAACCCAGGGAAAGAACAATGTATACAACCTAGCACAAGCCTGCAGGCACAATACATATGCTGTAAGCAGATAGTGTGAGTTCAAAAAATTCAATGATTTGTGTGTGCAACTTGGGACAGTATGTGAGTTCGCCCAAATACTGACAACTGTGAGCCAAAACAGGCAAACAATGAATTCTGTATGTCTCATCAGCACTTCTGGCTGGTTTGTATGGGGTGAGGGGAATAAATGAAATAAAAACAACAAATGGACAGCCATTGCACCGTGTTTCTGAAAAGTGACTGTAGGCCTAGGAAGATTTATATGAGGTATCCACAATATGGCTGTACTAAAATGCCTGATATCATGTGTATTGCTCACCCTACACTTAACTACCATGCTGTCAGCCACTAAAAGGTTTCAGCAAACTCCCTGTCACGCAGCCATGTGAAATGCTGAACTATTCCCTTTGCTGTGGTGACAATAGCACTTTCTCTCCAGTACACTAACTAATTTTTATTCAGTTGCTCATGACTGTACGCCATTAGGATTTCAAAGGGAACATTCACATTTAACATTTGCATTATAAGAATTTTTTCACTGCATTTTCAATGAAGATGTTATTCTCCAACATATTTCAGAAAGCAGTCTCAAATTTCAGATTTAAATACACAAAATTTATGTTCTGCCATTACCTTTGCTGTGTACAGCATTCAATGGTGTTCCCCTTTCTTCAAAAATTTCTTTTGTTTTAATTGATTCTGGGGAGAAGTGCTCCTCTATTATTTCCTCTTCAATCTTCAGTTTGTATTTCTCCTCAAGAGTACCACCTTTAGTTTCTTGAGTTTCTTCTTGAGACTTATCCTTGTAAAATTCTTCTTCCTTTTTTTCTAAGTTAGAATTTTCATATATAATACAAGTTGAAACAAGTGCACTTGAATTACAACTAAATAATGGACTAACACATGGCAAATTCATTATTATCTACATGATACTACTCCATTCCTAGAAATTACATGGTGTTAAAACAGTAACACAAAGGGGAAAAAAACTGCCATTCACAGTCCACAAACTTCACGAATCAAAACCTTCCACTGGTTGCAGCAAGCAAAGTGCAATTTAACAGGCACATGTGAATATAAAACATTTTGGTAAAGCCATGACAATTACTAACATCCTTTTCAAAATGTGAAGCATACAAACTAATTGAGGTGAAGTAAAACTCTGTTCTTTGTCTCAGATATCAAAATGTTGAAATACAGATTCCACTTCACTGAAAAAACTACTGTTTATCATTAAAACTTTAAACAATTATTTTAACATATAAGATCTGGACAGTTTTCAGTATATAGCTTTACCAAAGAAAGTCATAGTTCTCTGTTTAACAAATAAATGATGCAGTCGTGCCAGTAATAAAATTCCAGCAGTTCATAACAAGGAAGATACTACATAACAATCAAGACACATAAAACAATGACAGGTAACTCTAAAAGGAAGAAACCAGTTCTTGTGGCTTTCATTATTTTGTAAGACATCTAGAAATGCAATATGCAGTTACTCCTGTGTTCTCCAGTTTACCAAATACACATCTACAGTGTAAAACATCAACAAAAATTTCAACTTATTAGACTAGGTCACACAAGTGTCTAATATCACAATTATTCCCTTTGTAAACAGTAATTAATATTTTGGAAAACACAGGAATAAGATAAGTATTTCCATGCTTAAGTGATCTCATTCCATAACATCTATAAAATGTTTCAGTCACTTTCAGCATTCATTGGTGTCTTTTAATCTGCCATTCATGACATCAGGACAACATTTAACATAGTCATTACAACAACATTACTTACTGAATGATTACTGAGGACAGAGCGTTGCCTGGTATACTTCTTACTATTTTCACACAAAAAAATTAAATTATTAAATATGTTAAAGTAAGATTAAACTGATATTAACACTTATGTCTTTAATTAAAAATTATTTGTTAATGTATTTATGTGGTAGCGATCCTCAAGTAATAAAGGGTACCACATCTGCCTGCAAGTCAAAAAAATGAATGCATTATTACAGTACCAACTGTTCAACATGGTCTAAGTATGCCTGTCAAAGTACTCAAAGATGGTCCACTTCTAAATGCCAATATTATGAAAAGGATAGATTGCTACTCACCACATATAGTGGTGATGTTGAGTTGCAGACAAGCACAACAAAAAGACTGCTAAACATGTAAGCATTTGACCGGAAGGCCTTCTTTGATGTGTACACACACACATTCATGCAAACGCAGCTCACACACACATAACCACTGTCTCCAGCTTGCGTTGGCAGCCAGAGACAGTGATCATGTATGTGTAAGCTGTGTGTGTGTGTGTGTGTGTGTGTGTGTGTGTGTGTGTGTGTGTGTGTGTATGTGTTTTGTCTGTATCAGAAGAAGACCTGGCCAAAAGCTTACATGTTTAGTAGTCTTTTCTTTTTTTTTTTTTATTGTGCCTGTCTGTGGTTCAACATCTCCACTAGATGGTGAGCAGTTGTCTATTCTTTTCATAACATTGCCATTATTCCATCTAAATGCATCAAAACATACAAGTACTGTAATAACATAGCATTTTCAGGCATATCTATCTGATATTTCTTACTGATGTGTAACAAGAATGATATAATCATTCATATGATAAAATCCAAGAATTTATCATCTAAATTAAAAATAACATTTTCCCTTATAAAATCAGAGAATTCAGATGTCTAATTTACCACTTTTGTGATCTCCATAGTGAGCTCCATATTATATAACTGACAACTTCATGAATCATAATACTAACTTCCAGTAATTTCTCTTTCATTTGTCATGATCATGCTACCTTGATCAGTGGAACAATAGATCTTGTTGCATGAATGGGATAGTTGCATTCCAACTCCATGGATGAGGTGCCAAAGATACATAGTGATGTAATATAATTCAATGTCTAATATACTTCACTTTCTTGACTTGGTGTAGACACCTTGTTCTGTTGCTGGTATTTGTTTACCACATTTTTGCACTAAATAATCCCAAATGTCATAATATTGCATTTAAGTATTCTACAAGGAAGTTATTTCGATTGACCAGAGCTGGTGCATATGTTTCATTTCATAGAAACCACTCAGACCTATAATACCTAGTTTCTGTCTTTGATACTAGAATAGAAGTACTCACATCCTTTCCTCCATTTGTTTTCTCTACACTGTATTTTCCCTTGTGCCTTTATGTCCTCTGTATCAAGTAATTTTGCTTTCTCCATGTGTTGCTTGTTTGGAGCTCTTTATTCCCTCCTCCCCCAATCAGACCGTACCCCCACCCGTCCGTCCATCCATCCTCTCTCTCTCTCATCTCATCGATCAATAACCCCCCCCCCCCCCCCCACCCAATGCGCATATCTCTCCCTGTCTTATACACCTAATCTACGTCCACATCCTTTGGGGATGAGGGATGGGGTGTAGAGAACTAAAGCTGGCAATAGAATAAAAGCTTGTAAGCTACTGTAATATTTTAAATCTTTTTATTATGGTTATGTTACAAACATGGTTTGTATGGTTGTCTGTTCATGTTTTTGTTTGTTTCTTGTTTACATTCTTGAACGCCCATTATAAAAATACCGGTTTCCTGTCCACAAAACTAAAGAAGGGCAAATACAGTCACAGATTACCAGAGATTGAGCTGTTGGTAACTTAAAGTTAAACTAAAAATAAATCACAGGCTGCCAATGGGAATAAATGGACTTGTGAATCCTGGGTTACTTATGAATACCTTTCTGTATTTCATATGCCTTCTGATTGAAAACAAGGAGCTATTTTCATTTACAAAACTGAACTGCTCTGTCTGTTTATTGATTTCTGATGTGTACTTATTTGCATTGAGTCATGGTAAACACAATTTCATTCATGATAACATCCACAGTTTCCATATCTTTCACTGATGTCCTGAATAAAATACAAATATCATTCCTGAGATAAATGTACATCACTCATTTGTAATTTTGTGGTGTAGTTCCCTGATTGCCACTGAATTGATCTGGCTTTCTTCTTGGCAGTCTCACAAGGATCATGTCCATAATCTTCCTACAAAATGGTCAAGGCTAAAGGGTACAAAGTGGGACATTATCTTTAACAAGCATATTTCATAAGTGGGTGACAGCTGTAAATATCAGCATTTTTACTAAATGAGGTTTTTATATGTTCTGATGCATGAAAAATAAATCCTGCAGTGTACAACTAAATACGAGACAATAATTGGTCAGATGAATTACGAACACTGTTCTGCTTATAAAAGATCTAGAAGACTTCAAGAGAGGTTCTTGAGCAAATGCACAGAAACAATAAAGATCACTGGATTGGGCTCTGGTTTTCCCCTTGAAGGTTCAATGTAAGGTTTCAGAAAGTTTTCAGATGTTCCTTAACAAATAATGCTGCTCATGTAAAAACTAATTTCTCTTGAAAAACTGTGCGTTGTAATATATGACCGAGCTACACAAAAAGCACAAAAAGATTGAACTACTTTATGAAGGATGTTCTGATGTATGACAAAGATTATTTTGTGTGTATGAGGGATGCTAAGAACGTATGTGCTATCAGAAATAACTATCTTAATAATGAAAATGTTTGCAGGAATTGTTTCAAAATTGTAAGCAACTGGTGTCAGCATACTCCAGGGGATCATTCACTGCAAAAGCAGCTTGCAATAACTTTGAACGAATAGTTTTTGGTAATGTATGTTTCCTTGACATAAGTTCAGAATCAGAAATCCTTATATCATCTCTTGTGTGTCCCAAGTATAGTTTCATTTTCCTTAAGAGGCGAAAATACATAAATAACATGTTTTATACTTACTGCTCACTTTTACAGTACTCTTTGTTGAAGATGTTCCCATTTTATTCTCTGCTCTGGCTTCATATTCTCCTGCATCTGAGCTCTTGACCAATGTGAAACTCATACTGTAACTTTCTTTTCTTGTGGAATCCCTTGTGATTTTTATTCGTGCATCAGCACTTACTTCATTGCCATCCTTATACCTGCAATACCAGTGTTTCATATTATGTATTTAATGTATCTATGTAGGTCACACACATTTTTCTGTTAAACTATGTGTTCCTGAAACATGAATAACTTTAGGTGATGTCTAGCATAACTGGTCCTATCAGAGTGCATCATGACTTGTATTCATATACAACACTATTAAGCCACAGAAATGCACTTCACTCTGTGAATGTAACAACACACTTTGGTTTGTGAACACTGAGAAGTGCATCTGTAAAGTCATGGTGCAGTTATGAATGTTTGTTACGGCTAAAAAGAAATGAAAGAAAAGGTGCAAAATTGTGCTACACTGGCCAGTATTGCAAAGAGTTTCTGTAGTATGGTGTTCAATGGTGTGAGTGCACAGGTGATGACACAACACAACAAATTGTGTAGCAGCAGCAGATTAGGCCATGCCAGTCAAGATGTGGATGGTACAGAGGAAAGTTCATTGTGTTCTGTGGCTTCTAAATTCACATCCGAGACCAATGTTCAATGTGAATATATCGTGTGTGCAGCTAGGACCCACTACGTAGAAATAACATTAATAAGTTGGATAAGCAGTTACAGAATACTGGCAGTTTATTGGAAAAACCCAATTCTGGTAGGCCTTTGGTAAGTGACAAGCCTGTAGAAGCTATACGGAATAGCTACCTAAGGAGACCCAAAAAATCAGTGAGCATATGTGCTCGAGGATTAGGTCTATAAAAGACTGCAGCTGATAAGG
The DNA here is from genome assembly GCF_021461395.2 of Schistocerca americana. Lineage (NCBI taxonomy): Eukaryota > Metazoa > Arthropoda > Insecta > Orthoptera > Acrididae > Schistocerca > Schistocerca americana. The sequence goes on along the minus strand of NC_060120.1, from coordinate 699,110,167 downwards.
TTTTAAACAATGTCTCCATTTTCGAGATACAAATTGAGTTGTTGCATAATATCAAAAGTGACTGATAAGACTCAAGGAATGCACTTTTGTTACAACTTTGCTTAAGGAGGTCAACTTCGATGAACGATTTAAGAAGAAGATTGCATTTAGCAATGAAGCCACATTCCATGTCAGTGGTCACGTTCATAACATCAGAATAAGGGCTTCTGAAAATCCTTGCGCCCATGTTGAAAATGAATGTAACACCACTGAGCATTCCTGTGAATCAGCCTTTGTCGTAAAAGAACTACCTTGACATGTTGCAACTGTATGAGGTGCCACAATTTCCAGGTGTCATGTTTCAACAAGATGACTCTTGAAGTCATTGTCTCTCCATACCTTTAAAGCAGGTACATGTCTCTCAGCCTGGGGACTGACTGACCTGTCCTGTCTTTCCAACATTACCCACCTCCTCAGTCCTTATCCCTCAAGGAAGGAACTATCAGTTGCAGAAACGAGAAAATTTGTTCTACTTATATATATGATTGTACGCAGTATTTAGAATTTTGTCCTCTGGAGATAAGTAGTACGCTCGCATATTTTATTTTCTCAGGCTTGTCTAACATTTGGCATTACCCCCAAAGGCCTCACACTTAAAGTTCCCATCTCTGGCTGCAAACCTTCTTTCCATCAGTCCCTATACCAGTTCCAAACTGAATAATCCATTGCCCTCACCCACCTAATCCTTCACCTACACATCAACTCAGCCAATGAAAACACCCGTCAACTCCTATCCTTAATAAAAGTCCTCAATCTTTCCTCTCCCACATCCACACTGGCTGTTCAGAGCATCCTCCTACAGGCCAACCACAAATTAGAACAGAATGCCACCCTTCACCTCAAAAAACTATCCAATCTCCTGGTTTCCCACCTCCAGAAAGGCAACTCACTCACCCTTTACAACCTTTCCAGCAAACCTCAACCTCCTCTCATTGCACACAAACCCAGTCTCTCCCATCTACTCAATCTCCCACTTCCAGCTCCACTCCCTCCAAAACCTCAAAATTCCAATCAACACAATCTGGTACCACAACACCCTAATTCAGTAGTTAACCTTTCCTCCAAACCTCTCTCCCAATACGAAACCTCACCTTCAGCCCCACTCCCAGATTCAACCAAACAGCCCTCGTCAAAGATTTACTGTCCTACACTCGTACTCTCTGCTGGAAGTATCACTTTGCCACGAAGAAAAATGATCCTAATCCTACCCCTACTGATCCAACTCCCCAAGACATTATCCAAATTGAACCCTGCCTGGAACAGTTCCGTCCTCCGTCACAGCGGGACCCACCTCCTCTTCCTCAAAATCACCCTCTCCAAACCTTCCAGGAATTTCTGACTTCCAGCCTTGCCTCTCAATCCTTCTTAAAAAACCTTAATCCTACTCCCAACATCACCACTGCTGAAGCCCAGGCTATCCGTGATCTGAAGGCTGACCGGTCCATCGTCGTTCTTCCGGCGGACAAGGGTTCCACAACCGTGGTACTTGATCGTCGGGAGTATGTGGCTGAGGGACTGCGTCAGCTTTCAGACAACACCACATACAAAGTTTGCCAAGGTAATCCCATTCCTGATGTCCAGGCGGAGCTTCAAGGAATCCTCAGAAACTTAGGCCCCCTACAAAACCTTTCATCTGACTCCATCAACCTCCTGACCCCACCGACACCCCACACCCCTACCTTCTACCTTCTTCCTAAAATTCACAAACCCAATCATCCCGGCCGCCCCATTGTAGCTGGTTACCAAGCCCCCGGAGAACGTATCTCTGCCTACGTAGATCAACACCTTCAACCCATTACATGCAGTCTCCCATCCTTCATCAAAGACACCAACCACTTTCTCGAACGCCTGGAATCCTTACCCAATCCATTACCCCCGGAAACCATCCTTCTATCCATTGATGCCACTTCTATATACACAAATATCCCGCACGTCCAGGGCCTCGCTGCGATGGAGCACTTCCTTTCACGCCGATCACCTGCCACCCTACCTAAAACATCTTTCCTCATTACCTTAGCCAGCTTCATCCTGACCCACAACTTCTTCACTTTTGAAGACCAGACATACCAACAATTAAAGGGAACAGCCATGGGTCCCAGGATGGCCCCTTCGTACGCCAACCTATTCATGGGTCACTTAGAGGAAGCCTTCTTGGTTACCAAGGCCTGCCAACCCAAAGTTTGGTACAGATTTATTGATGACATCTTCATGATCTGGACACACAGTGAAGAAGAACTCCAGAATTTCCTCTCCAACCTCAACTCCTTTGGTTCCATCAGATTCACCTGGTCCTACTCCAAATCCCGTGCCACGTTCCTTGATGTTGACCTCCACCTGTCCAATGGCCAGCTTCACACGTCCGTCCACATCAAACCCACCAACAAGCAACAGTACCTCCATTATGACAGCTGCCACCCATTCCACATCAAACGGTCCCTTCCCTACAGCCTAGGTCTTCATGGCAAATGAATCTACTCCAGTCCGGAATCCCTGAACCATTACACCAACAACCTGAAAACAGCTTTCGCATCCCGCAACTACCCTCCCGACCTGGTACAGAAGCAAATAACCAGAGCCACTTCCTCATCCTCTCAAACCCAGAACCTCCCACAGAAGAACCACAAAAGTGCCCCACTTGTGACAGGATACTTTCCGGGACTGGATCAGACTCTGAATGTGGCTCTCCAGCAGAGATACAACTTCCTCAAATCTTGCCCTGAAATGAGATCCATCCTTCATGAAATCCTCCCCACTCCACCAAGAGTGTCTTTCCGCTGTCCACCTAACCTTCGTAACCTCTTAGTTCATCCCTATGAAAACCCCAAACCACCTTCCCTACCCTCTGGCTCCTACCCTTGTAACCGCCCCCGGTGTAAAACCTGTCCCATGCACCCTCCCACCACCACCTACTCCAGTCCTGCAGCCCGGAGGGTGTACACGATCAAAGGCAGAGCCACGTGTGAAAGCACCCACGTGGTTTACCAACTGACCTGCCTACACTGTGATGCATTCTATGTGGGAATGACCAGCAACAAACTGTCCATTCGCATGAATGGACACAGGCAGACAGTGTTTGTTGGTAATGAGGATCACCCTGTGGCTAAACATGCCTTGGTGCACGGCCAGCACATCTTGGCACCGTGTTACACCGTCCGGGTTATCTGGATACTTCCCACTAACACCAACCTATCCGAACTCCAGAGATGGGAACTTGCTCTTCAATATATCCTCTCTTCCCGTTATCCACCAGGCTTCAATCTCCGCTAATTTCAAGTTGCCGCCACTCATACCTCACCTGTCATTCAACAACATCTTTGCCTCTGCACTTCCGCCTCGACTGACATCTCTGCCCAAACTCTTTGCCTCTGTATATGTCTGCTTGTGTCTGTGTATGTGCGGATGGATATGTGTGTGTGTGCAGGTGTATACCTGTCCTTTTTTCCCCATAAGGTAAGTCTTTCCGCTCCCGGGATTGGAATGACTCCTTACCTTCTCCCTTAAAACCCTCATCCTTTCGTCTTTCCCTCTCCTTCCCTCTTTCCTGATGAGGCAACATTTTGTTGCGAAAGCTTGAATTTCGTGTGTACTTTTATGTTTGTTTGTGTGTCTATCGACCTGCCAACACTTTCGTTCGGTAAGTTACATCATCTATGTTTTTAGATATATACAAAAATTCACTATTTTAACATTCTCAAGTTCAGAAGATAAAACTGGGCTTGAATTAATTTACTGTTGTTCAGATACCATCTGCTACCCAAAGTGGGAAAATGATATTCTTTGGTTTCAAGCTACCACTTAATGATATTCTGCTAAACCAATGTATCATATGAAACTAATGAAAACCTGATTTGTGCTTACATAAAAAAGACCATATCAGCTTCACACCATTTTACAAACAACTGGATGCATCAAATGTGAAGCACTTATTACAAATCTGTCAGAAGTTGGTATTGTTAAGAAATTAAATTACAGTTGGGAAGCTTTTAAGGTTAGCATAAAATACAACAGGAGATTAGTACGATGTATTTTTTCACTTATTTTACATACAAAGTTTTGTATTCTTGTGTCACTTTTTGGTAAAATAATTTTGTATTCATCTATGAAAACACAAACTGTAAATGTTCTGCAATAGTCAAGAAGGTAATATAGAGGTAATATTAATTGCTCAAAACTTTGACTTAAATAATTATATTATAGCTTTAGTTGTAACTCACCATTTCACATTTGGCTCAGGATAAGCATCACATTCTATTGTCAGAGTCAAGCTGTCTCCTTCATCCACTTCAACATCTTTCAGAGGTTTTTTAAATTTTGGCTTGACTGAAAGAAGGAGATGATTTATCAATTAACCCTATCATATTATGGAAATAAGGAACATGTGCCTTATTTGAGTACTTAAAATAAAATCACTACAAGACAATATAATGTTGTTGTGGATATTGTGCAGTGATTTATATATTCAAATTGTCTGAATGACACAGTCTAGATCACAATGTTATTTATTTTCAGTTATCAGATTCAGACTGTAAAAACCATCTTCAGATCTACAAATTAATATTCAAAATTAAAAATAGCAATATGCTACATATGTACTATAAATATGTCACACATCAAACTAAATACAATATACTATAAGTAAATCATAAGGTTACCTAAAAAATGATCACAGCAACTGTTGGCATCGTCAATTGAACTATTAGCAGTACCTGAATGATGATGTACAACAGTTATTGCCATGAGTCATTAGGTAACCAGATGCATTCACTTATAGTGTATTGTATTTGCTTTGCTCATTAATGTATATGTTGTATGTGGCATATACCTAATTTTAATTCTTAACACTAATTTGTAGACCTTAAGACAGCCTACAAAGTTTGTGTGGAAAGTTATGTACGGTGCTAATCTCATGCTCCTATTGGTCAGAGAGAAATCTAACAAACCAGACTGGGTAATGGGCTGTTAGCTTCCCAACATGACCAACCCATGTTTCCTCCTAGCTCCCAGAGAGTCTGGCTGTGTCTCTATGTAATCCGATAGCTCAGTAACTGGATTTTTAAAAAAAAAAAAAAAAAAAAAAGGGGGGGGGGGGGGGGGGAGGGGAGTCACAGTTGTCATACCACACATTGCCAGTTCTTGGAAACTCCACCAAGACAATGCACTCAGCCACATCACATTCTTGGTTAGCCAATACGTGGTAAAAAGAACAGAGTGCCAGTGCTGCCCCAGCCCACCTATGGTCTTGATCTCACTCCACTGCTCGATACACCCTTCAAAGGACGTCATTTCGAGACCATCAACAACATGAAAATTCCTGTTATTCTAGCCCTAAAGAACATTCCAACTCTGGGTTCCAGGATGTCAAAAATGCTTAGGAATCTCGCTGGTATAAATGTATTGAAGCAGGAGGGTCACACTACGAAGAATTTTGATTTTTGTACCATTCTAATAAATAAATTAGATTTTATGTACTTGGTGACATTGCTTCCAAGACAGTTTTTGAATACTGGCTGAAACTGGTAATAATAAATAAAATTGTGATGGGCAAATGGCAATTAAAAGAAATAATAATAAATAAATAAAATTGTGATCCAGACTGTGTTATTCGGACAATTGTCATGTAATTGTTGGAAAGCTTAAAAATCACTCTTAACCCTTTCGATGCTATGGGCATGTATACATGTCCTGCTACACCATTCCTCAGTTGCTGGGGTTTTCCTACAGTGCAATGGATGTCTGTAGGCATTCTGAGCTGCCAACCTCTCACTGATGTAGACAAGTTACTTTCATATCTCGGTGAAAAAAAAAAAAAGTTTCATGTGTTTATCATACAACACATGTGCCTCATTTCATCCTATCATTTGAAAAAAAAACTGTTTTAATATCTTGAATCATTTATGAGATATGATGATTGCTATGTCCATATGATTTGTGATGCACAAGTAGGCGAATAGTAAGGTCACACATGACCGTCCTTTGGATATAACTTGAGACAGAAATGAGATTCATCCTCCTCTCAATTTTAAATAAAATTTTAATACCTTATCTACAGATCATTCACTGCAATGTATAAGCTAAAATCAACGATATGTGAAGTTTACACAATGAATTTTTACCTCTGCTAACTCTTTAAAATTTCATATAATGTTTTACTTAATTTGATGCAGCACAGTAAGTATGACAGATAATTAAAACAAATTCAGTTCTTTATTGAGTGAAGATATCAGACTGTAAGATGTACAAAAATACAATTTTTTCACCTGATAGCTTTTGAAAAATTGGATAAGTATTTCATATTAGCTGGAATGCCGTCTCTCAGCACAGGTCCCAGCATTTGGCAAGCAGTCAGCCATAACAAAAGCCACCTCAGCATAGAATGCAGAGAGTGCATCTGTAGCAGTGAAAGGGTTAAGCAAGCTATGGATTAATAAATGAAGAAAAATTAAGAGGTGATGAATTCTTAAATATGCTGCCTGATGTGCACTCCATCAGTGGGCGTGTATAAAAGAACAGCCACCAGAGAGTATTAGTGTTGTTTGTGTTTAGTGTTGTTACCAGGCCTGCTAAAGGATACAAGAGGCATGAAGAACTTCAGATTTTGAGTGGCCACTGTGAAGGAGACAGAGATTCTCTGTACTCATGTGATACAATGCAATCAAAACTTAAGAGAGAATGAAAGGGATCTCACTGTGGGTCTCCGTTTGACCAGCTGGTCAAATCGTGCAATACCCAGATTTGAGGGGCACCTGAATGTGATTGTGGCCCAATGTTGGACTGCAAGTTCAAAAGTAATAGAAGTGGGCATAGCTATAACACCAGGAGAAAGGATGATCTTCACTATGCAGGGTTGAATCTGACTTTGGCACAGAAAGGGGTAAATTATGCTGCCACAAAAGTCTTTGGTCACCTACCAAACAGCGTCAAAAGCCTGACAGATAGCCAACTAACAAATTAATTTGTAAATATGATGGCAGCATGCTGCACATTTATGAAGTTAGTTTTAAAAAATAAATTAATTAACAATATCATGAGATGGAAAGTTGCCACTCACCATATAGCGGAGATGCTGAGTCACAGACAGGCACAACAAAAAGACTCTCACAATTAAAGCTTTCAGCCATTAAGGTCTTCATCATCAACAACACACATATACACACCACACACACACACACACACACACACACACACACACACACACACACCATTTGCCTGAGACTGCAGGTGTGTGTGTGAGTTGCGTTTGCATGAATGTGTTAGTATGTGTATGCGTATATATATCTATTGTTGACGAAGGCCTTAATGGCCAAAAGCTTTAATTGTGAGAGTCTTTTCATTGTTCCTATCTGTGACTCAGCATCTCTGCTATATGGTGAGTGGCCTTCTCATAATACTGTTACATTCCATCCTGGATTTTCCATTGTTTGATAAATAAATAAATTAGGCAGATATAGGTTAGTAATGCCTATCCATCATTTCCCACACATTACAATAACAGAAATTCTTCTACACAATAGAAGCAGTTGTCAAAGAGAAACTTTATCAGTTCGTTTTCAAATTTTACTTTGCAGTCAGACACACAGTTTATATCACTGGCTAAGTTATCAAAAATTTTAGTTGTAGCATTGTACATCCCTTTTTTTGCTAAAGACAATCTTAATGTAGTGTAATGAATGTCATTTTTGCTTCTGGTATTGTAATTACATACATGTTTTTGTGAACTACAGCAGAGGGTGAAAATGTTTATAAACAGTATCTTGTAGCAACCATCAACTGACACATGTAAGAAGATCACCAGACCTAATCTAAGCACATGAAGTCACAGAACATCTATACAGAACCATCAAAATCGCCCAATGTACCCTGATAATTCATTGTGGATATAGTTTCTGCTGCATCTGAATCTCATCAGCACTTTGAAACAATTGGTAATATGTTTTAATTTCTCTGAGGTCAACTATGTGACACTAGGGACTGTTAATCAGCTCTCACTTATGCTTTATTTGGAAAGGTACATCAAATATTAAATTCCACTCCCTTCTCCATTCCCCCTCCCCCTCTCTCTTTTGCTTCTCCTGTACAACCTGTATACATCAGGAGCTAATGAGTGCTTCACCATCCAGTCAAGTGGCAGCTACTGATTTGATATGTTGCATATAAGTAGCACACATCTACAAAAATTAATTCATAGGTACCATGTAACTTAATGCATATTGATATGGCTAGCTAGTTAGCATCACTCAGTGTAAAGAAACAGGTGAAACATGTATTTAGATTTACAAACCACTGCGCCAAGTATAGATCTGATGGCACTGTCTTGTGGTTGTTATTCAATGAATTTGTCCAGTCTGTGTAATCTAGTTTGACACAAAATATTGGTCTAAAAGTATGTATAAAATGAACTACTATTGCTCTTACTGAATAGCTAAAAATGCATTAAATGGTATTATAAAACAGTAACTTACAATTGACAGTTAAATTAGAGCTTGATTCACTGGTGCCTAGATCATTAACCACTTTACATGTGTACTTTCCAGACAACTCTGTTGTAACTTCCTTTATAACAAGTTTATAAGTGCCTTCCTCTTCAGTACAAGTGAACTCATTTTTCTTTTCTGTTATATCTATATCACCAAGAAACCTAAAAAAAAAAGAAATGTAAACAAGTCTTTTATACAGAAAAAAAGATAATGCGCAGAACAGAAACGCTGCAAAAAAATCATGCGAGTTATGTTCATACTACAAAGGATGTTGGAATGAACATTCCTACAAGATATTTAGTATGTGGCATTGCTGTGCAGGCCGCAAAGAACTGACCAGTAGTGCATCACGTTTATAAGAAACAACATATGTGTCTATGGACAGCAAGTAGTTGGTTATACACTGAAGCACCAAAGAAACTGGTATAGGCATGTGTGTTCAAATACAGAGATATGTAAACAGGCAGAAGATGGCGCTGCAGTTGGCAACACCTATATAAGAGAAAAAGTGTCTGGCGCAACAGTTAGATAGGTTACTGGTGCTACAATGGCAGGTTATAGAGATTTAAGTGAATTGAATGGAGTGTTATAGTCAGCGGATGAGCTATGGAGGCAGCAATGAAGTAGGTATCTTCCCATACAACCATTTCACCAGTGTATTGTGTTATCCCCCCCCCCCCCCCCCCCCATGAACCATGGACCTTGCCGTTGGTGGGGAGGCTTGCGTGCCTCAGCGATACAGATAGCCGTACCGTAGGTGCAACCACAACGGAGGGGTATCTGTTGAGAGGCCAGACAAACGTGTGGTTCCTGAAAAGGGGCAGCAGCCTTTTCAGTAGTTGCAAGGGCAACAGTCTGGATGATTGACTGATCTGGCCTTGTAACAATAACCAAAACGGCCTTGCTGTGCTGGTACTGCAAACGGCTGAAAGCAAGGGGAAACTACAGCCGTAATTTTTCCCGAGGGCATGCAGCTTTACTGTATGATTAAATGATGATGGCGTCCTCTTGGGTAAAATATTCCGGAGGTAAAATAGTCCCCCATTTGGATCTCCGGGCGGGGACTACTCAAGAGGATGTCGTTATCAGGAGAAAGAAAACTGGCGTTCTACGGATCGGAGCGTGGAATGTCAGATCCCTTAATCGGGCAGGTAGGTTAGAAAATTTAAAAAGGGAAATGGATAGATTGAAGTTAGATATAGTGGGAATTAGTGAAGTTCGGTGACAGGAGGAACAAGACTTCTGGTCAGGTGACTACAGGGTTATAAACACAAAATCAAATAGGGGTAATGCAGGAGTAGGTTTAATAATGAATAGGAAAATAGGAATGCGGGTAAGCTACTACAAACAGCATAGTGAACGCATTATTGTGGCCAAGATAGATACGAAGCCCACACCTACTACAGTAGTACAAGTTTATATGCCAACTGGCTCTGCAGATGACGAAGAAATTGAAGAAATGTATGATGAAATAAAAGAAATTATTCAGACTGTGAAGGGTGATGAAAACTTAATAGTCATGGGTGACTGGAATTCGAGTGCAGGAAAAGGGAGAGAAGGAAACATAGTAGGTGAATATGGATTGGGGCTAAGAAATGAAAGAGGAAGCCGCCTGGTAGAATTTTGCACAGAGCACAACATAATCATAACTAACACTTGGTTTAAGAATCATGAAAGAAGGTTGTATACATGGAAGAACCCTGGAGATACTAAAAGGTATCAGATAGATTATATAATGGTAAGACAGAGATTTAGGAACCAGGTTTTAAATTGTAAGACATTTCCAGGGGCAGATGTGGACTCTGACCACAATCTATTGGTTATGACCTGTAGACTAAAACTGAAGAAACTGCAAAAAGGTGGGAATTTAAGGAGATGGGACCTGGATAAACTGAAAGAACCAGAAGTTGTACAGAGTTTCAGGGAGAGCATAAGGGAACAATTGACAGGAATGGGGGAAAGAAATACAGTAGAAGAAGAATGGGTAGCTTTGAGGGATGAAGTAGCGAAGGCAGCAGAGGATCAAGTAGGTAAAAACACGAGGGCTAGTAGAAATCCTTGGGTAACACAAGAAATATTGAATTTAATTGATGAAAGGAGAAAATATAAAAATGCAGTAAATGTAGCAGGCAAACAGGAATATAAACGTCTCAAAAATGAGATCGACAGGAAGTGCAAAATGGCTAAGCAGGGATGGCTAGAGGACAAATGTAAGGATGTAGAGGCCTATCTCACTAGGGGTAAGATAGATACTGCCTACAGGAAAATTAAAGAGACCTTTGGAGATAAGAGAACGACTTGTATGAATATCAAGAGCTCAGATGGAAACCCAGTTCTAAGCAAAGAAGGGAAAGCAAAAAGGTGGAAGGAGTATATAGAGGGTCTATACAAGGGCGATGTACTTGAGGACAATATAATGGAAATGGAAGAGGATGTAGATGAAGATGAAATGGGAGATATGATACTGCGTGAAGAGTTTGACAGAGCACTGAAAGACCTGAGTCGAAACAAGGCCCCCGGAGTAGACAATATTCCATTGGAACTACTGACGGCCGTGGGAGAGCCAGTCCTGACAAAACTCTACCATCTGGTGAGCAAGATGTATGAGACAGGCGAAATACCCTCTCAGACTTCAAGAAGAATATAATAATTCCAATCCCAAAGAAAGCAGGTGTTGACAGATATGAAAATTACTGAACTATCAGTTTAATAAGTCACAGCTGCAAAATACTAACACGAATTCTTTACAGACGAATGGAAAAACTAGTAGAAGCCAACCTCGGGGAAGATCAGTTTGGATTCCGTAGAAACACTGGAACACGTGAGGCAATACTGACCTTACGACTTATCTTAGAAGAAAGATTAAGGAAAGGCAAACCTACGTTTCTAGCATTTGTAGACTTAGAGAAAGCTTTTGACAATGTTGACTGGAATACTCTCTTTCAAATTCTAAAGGTGGCAGGGGTAAAATACAGGGAGCGAAAGGCTATTTACAATTTGTACAGAAACCATATGGCAGTTATAAGAGTCGAGGGGCATGAAAGGGAAGCAGTGGTTGGGAAGGGAGTAAGACAGGGTTGTAGCCTCTCCCCGATGTTGTTCAATGTGTATATTGAGCAAGCAGTAAAGGAAACAAAAGAAAAATTCGGAGTAGGTATTAAAATTCATGGAGAAGAAATAAAAACTTTGAGGTTCGCCGATGACATTGTAATTCTGTCAGAGACAGCAAAGGACTTGGAAGAACAGTTGAATGGAATGGACAGTGTCTTGAAAGGAGGATATAAGATGAACATCAACAAAAGCAAAACAAGGATAATGGAATGTAGTCTAATTAAGTCGGGTGATGCTGAGGGAATTAGATTAGGAAATGAGGCACTTAAAGTAGTAAAGGAGTTTTGTTATTTGGGGAGCAAAATAACTGATGATGGTCGAAGTAGAGAGGATATAAAATGTAGGCTGGCAATGGCAAGGAAAGCGTTTCTGAAGAAGAGAAATTTGTTAACATCCAGTATTGATTTAAGTGTCAGGAAGTCATTTTTGAAAGTATTCGTATGGAGTGTAGCCATGTATGGAAGTGAAACACGGACAATAAATAGTTTGGACAAGAAGAGAATAGAAGCTTTCGAAATGTGGTGCTACAGAAAAATGCTGAAGATCAGATGGGTAGATCACATAACTAATGAGGAAGTATTGAATAGGATTGGGGAGAAGAGAAGTTTGTGGCACAACTTGACCAGAAGAAGGGATTGGTTGGTAGGACATGTTCTGAGGCATCAAGGGATCACCAATTTAGTATTGGAGGGCAGCGTGGAGGGTAAAAATCGTAGAGGGAGACCAAGAGATGAATACACTAAGCAGATTCAGAAGGATGTAGGTTGCAGTAGGTACTGGGAGATGAAAAAGCTTGCACAGGATAGAGTAGCATGGAGAGCTGCATCAAACCAGTCTCAGGACTGAAGACCACAACAACAACAACATTGTGTTATCAGGTAAAACATCAAATCCCTGACATCACTGCAGCCAGAAAAGGATCCTGCAAGAACAGGACCAATAATAACTGTAGAGAATTGTTCAACATGACAAAAATGCAATCCTTCCACAAATTGCTGCAGATTTCAATGCTGGGCCATCAACAAGTGTCAGTGTGTGAACCATTGCATGAATCATCACTGATATGGGCTTTTGGAGCCAAAGGCCTGCTTTTGTACCCTTGATGAGTGCACAACACAAAGTTTGCCTGGGTCCATCAACCCAGACATTGGACTGTTGATGACAGGAAACGTGTTACCTGGTCAGATGAGTCTTCTTTCAAATTGTATCGAGCAGATGGATGTGAAGGGATATGGAGACAACCCCATAAATCCATGGACCCTACAAGTCAGAAGGGGACTGTTCAAGCTGGTGGAGGCTCAGTAATGGTGTGAGATATGTGCAGTTGGAATAATATGGGATCCACGATACATCTAGATGTGACCCTGGCAGGTTACACATACGTAAGCATCCTGTCTGATCAGCTGCACCCATTCATGTGCTTTGTGCATTCTGACAGACTTGGGCATTTCCAGCAGCACAATGTGACACCCCACCACATCCAGAATTACTACAGAGTGGCTCCAGAAACAATCTTCTGAGATTAAACAGTTTTGCTGGCCACCAGACTCCCCAAACATGAACATTATTGAGCATATCAGGATGCTTTCCAAGGAGCTGTTCGGAAGAGATCTCCACACACTCATATTCTTATGGATGTATGGATAGCCCTGCAGTATTCATCGTGTCAATTCCCTCCAGCACTACTTCAGACATTAGTCGAGTCCAGACCATGTCGTGCTGTGACTCTTCTGCATGCACACGGGGCCTTACTCAATATTAGGCAGGTGTACCAGTTTCTTTCGCTCTTCATTGTATTTCTTGTGCTGGTTATATTATTTAATTATGTGTGCTGTCTGTTCACTTCAAACATTTGAATTATATATAAATGTTCTTTACAGTCTACTATGAGATGTAATAAACTACTTTATGTAGTATTAAGCAAATAGTGTTTTCATATGATCAGGGAGATAATATTTTTCATAAAAAGTTAGTCTGGCCTTTGCAAAGGGAAAGATCCAGTTCAGCTGTCAATAGCCTGAAAAACTGTGCAAAATTGAATATTTTTAGCTTCATTTCACAATAATTTATTGACGATATGCTGCCAGAATGGACGTGCAGTAACATTTCTAAAAGACATGGTCCCAAGCAACCGCTCCCTCCAAAATACGAAAACACATCACAATTTATATACAGCAGTGGTCAGTATCTCACTGGTACTACAGAGCTGCCCATATACAAACGTCACAGTAAAACCACTGATCAGAATGAAAACATAAAATATACAACGTACTAGCCATGGGGACTGAACAATGCTGTGAGACATCATAACTAAAACTGTTATTTTAAAAGGTATGCGTAGGACCAACACCATAGGGAACTGGACTTCATATTACAATTATATGACAGCATCTGAAGCTATATGACTGAACAATGATTAAAACTCACTTCTGTGATAAAATCAAAGTTTCTGCAAAGTGAATGACTGTTGTCAGAAAATGGTGCTATAAATCTGGCAAAACATGAATAAAGAAAATCTTGACATAATTGAGTTAATTTGTCAAAGTGTGAAGGGTGTAGCTACACCTCTACAAATCTTTCATAATTTACTCTTCAAATAATTTTATCAAAATATACATGATGGACAGTAATTACAGGCACATAAGGGACTTAAAAACTAATTCCAACAGCACTGGAGCCACTAAGTTCCCAGAAATAAGCTACAGCTGCAGAGGATGTAATAGGCATCAAGTGGTTGTTAATGCGTAAGTACATATACCTAATGATATCCATTTTGGATTGTCAGAACCATTTGATGACGCTGTAACAGCTGTCTACAGAAATAAGACAAATGTTAAATGATGTAGTAGTACACACTAGAGTACCTATGGCATCAATTAGTCATATTTGCAATTAAATAAGAGATTTCTATCTATTCCACTGCTAATTATACAGAGTGAAGTGAAATTCATTTTCTTGGGATTCGCAGTGCGACTCCTCACATGCAGCGATAAAAAAATGTCTCCCACAAAATTTCGTCTAGCAAGTACATCCAGCAGAAAAAAGGACATAAAAGAGTGGCAATCTGGCAGCTTAGAAAGAAGCCCTTCCCACATCGTGGGTATGAATTTATTCACACCATTGGTCAGCTTTGAAAGAAGCCCTTTACTTGTTGTGAACGTGAATTCATTCGTACCACTTCATCTACTAGATGCAAAACCTGTTTTTCTTGTACCCTCCTCCAACAGTCCCATAGATTAGTACCAACTATTATTCTTGCCTCATTCAGGCCCACTACATTTCATTAGGGTCTTATGTTACCAGTAGGACTAGCAACATGCTTTGCGAATAATGTCTGAACTTGGTTACTATTTGAATGTGTTATCACCATTGTCCAACTAATTATGCCTTTCAACATTGCTTCAGGTAATCACATGCTGTTTAGTACATATCTAAATGCATTATTATTATTATTGTTATTATTATTATTATTATTATTATTACTCTACCAATGGGATTGCGGAAACATTATGTCTATTACCTTTAGGGAAACGGTGCAATTCAAAACCGAACATTTCGCAATAAGCGGTGCTGGGATGAATAATGCACAACAATATCTGTCAAAGGGGTAATGCATGTTAGGTGGAACAGCATGCAGGACTGACAGCATGTTTATACTGTAGGTGCTGTCCACCAGACAGGGACTAGTTGTGAGTGGAGTAATGCACCCATGACAGACTCCAATGTACATGTGTACACATATCGAATTTTCTCATTGTAAACCTCTAAACCAATGTGGCAGACAAATGGCATACACAAATGATGAATATGTGGATATGCTTCTGGTTCCTGGTGCATCTAATACCCAGGTTGGTGTTGCCGCTCATGAATCTGCTGCTAGATATCCTTGTTGACGCAATCCACATACAAATGTTTTGTCATCTGGAGCTGCAGCTTTGGGAATCATGTTCTCTCCTTCCACCATGACGTGGCAGAGGTTGTCCACAGACTTGCCGTACTTCAGCTACTGTGGAAGCTATTCTGGAGATTATACACCAAGAACCTCAGAAAGTACAAGTACCATAGCAAGGTAGCTACTTGTCTCAAAACGCACAGTCGTTAACATGCTGCATGAGCATGGGCTCCACCCCTCTCATCATGCTTTCACGCAACACCTGCATACTGCAGATTGCCATCAGTGGATGCAATTCTGTGAATGGTTCCAACAACAACAGGAAGCCAATAATGATTTTGTGGACACTGTAATATGGTTGGATGAAGCAGCATTCACTTGTGAGGATGTCTTCAATATGCACCATGCCCACCACTGGTGTGAGGTTAACCTGGACAACACCTGCAACTATGGATATCAAGTTCGCTTTGGTATCAATGTCTGGCCCGGAATATTTGGTGACAGACTTGCCGTACTTCAGCTACTGTGGAAGCTATTCTGGAGATTATACACCAAGAACCTCAGAAAGTACAAGTACCATAGCAAGGTAGCTACTTGTCTCAAAACGCACAGTCGTTAACATGCTGCACGAGCATGGGCTCCACCCCTACATGTTGCCTGACAAGTTGACTCTATGAAGGTATCATGCATTCCTCTCAAACTATTTGCTTGATGCAAAATGTTGCACTACATGTTTGGCAGAGGGTATGGTTCCAACATGATGGTGCATCTCCACACTCTGGAATTAATGTGCGACAGTATTTGGACAGAACATTTCCAGGGAAATGGCTCAGACATGGAGGTCCAGTTGTATGGCCACTGCGTTCACCTCACCTAAATCCCCTGGATTTCTTCCTATGGGGACACCTGAAGGAGCATGTCTACTCTACTCTGCCGATGAATGTGGAACAACTGATAGCACGTGTTTGTGCTGCTCTTGTTACTGTGGGCATGGCATTGTTGTGAAGAGTCCAGAGCTGTATGATTCGGCAAGTTGCACAATGTCTGGATGTGCAGGGAGGTTGCTTTGAGAATCTGTTGTTCTGAAGACAATGTATTCTATTGTGAAGGTCATGCAGTCATTAATATAGGCATTATTATTGTCACTGGTTGCTAATGTTATGCAATGTTTGGACATGCAGGGGTTTGAACAACCTGTTGTTCTGAGGATAATGTATTCTGTTGTGACGATCAGGCAGTCATTAATTTGGACATTATTATTGTCACTGGTTGCTAATGTGCTCATATTACATGTAATATAAATGACAAGTAGATGTTGTGTTATTTTACTGTGCTATCATCTGTAGCATCTCAAAACTAGTATTGTTTTTGTAGTTAATCTGTCCTATGACAGGCCATTTGTTTCAACTGTTTATTTCTTATTTGTCAAACCACATATTTGTTACATTCAGCATTACAAAATGTTGTTAATTTAGGATACATGTGAGCTAAGAAACAGTGTATATTACAGATGAAATGTCAGAATGGAATCAGCAAATAAAAAAAATACGTCCCAACCAAGGATCAAACCCTCGACCTCCTGCATGCTAACCCAAAACTATCCAGTGCACCAACTGTACTGCATGACTAATATGTGCTGACAGAGGTATTCAATTCAATTCAATTCAATTTTTATTATCACATAACATGCCTTATACAATCAAAGATTGTGACATAGGTGACTTGTCAGTTTTTACACTATATATAACAATACTAAAAATACAATAAACTAATAATATACATGGTGTAACATCTTCAAAGAGGTATTTTAATTACAATTATAATGCATTGTTACCATTCATGAAATCTTCTACACTATAGTAACATTTATCTTTCAGATATTTTTCCAGGTCTCTTTTGGTGCCTTTTACATTTGGGTCATCCATATCTTTCCATATTTTATTTACAAATTTCATGCCCATATAGTATGGGGTTTTTTCATATGATTTTAAACGGTGGATAGGTAATATGTAGCTCGTTCTATGTCTTGTATCATATTGATGCAAGAAGAAGTTGCCCTCAAAAAGTTGTGGGTTTCTTTTTGTGAAAGCGAGAGTCTCATTGATGTATATGCTTGGAATGCTCATTAGATCCAGTTTTACAAATAAAGGTTTGCAGTGTTGCTTTGGTTTTGCTCCCACCATTGCCCGGATGATTCTTTTTTGTAGTCTAAAATCTCTAAGTAAATCTGTTTTTTCAGACCCCCAGAAAATTATACTATACCTAATGACTGAAACAAAATATGCATTATATACAGTTTTTCTTACAGCTAAATCAGTAATACTATACAAGATATTCATAATATATACAAGGCTATTCAGTCGACCCTGTATGTTGTCCACATGGCGACTCCATAACAGGTTTTTATTGACTAACATGCCAAGGAATTTGACACAGTCTGCAGTCTCTAATTTTTTGTCCATATACCTTATTCCACTTATAGACTGTGCAGATTGTTTTGTGGTAAAATGAACAATTTCTGTTTTTGTAAAGTTTAATGCCAAGTTATTGTTTTTGACCCATGCCTCCACTTCCCCAAGTGTTTGTTCAATATGACGAATTAGGTCTACCTCATTTTTACAACAGACTACAGCTGTTGAGTCATCTGCATAGAGGATAGTATCAGACTGGACCTGACATGGCATATCATTAATATAATATAGAAAAAGCAGTGGCCCTAATATTGAGCCTTGTGGAACACCTAATTGAGTGTTTTTCCAGCCAGAGAGAAATTTCTTGCCGTTGATGTTAGTAAGTACTCTTTGTTTTCTGTTTGCCAAGTATGATGACATCCAGCTAAGAGATTTGCCTTGAAAACCATAGCGTGCCAATTTTTGGAGAAGTAGGTCATGATTTACTGTGTCAAAGGCTTTGGACAGGTCACAAAAGATGCCTGACACACACATTCTATCATCAAGACATCTGCTGACTTTTGTGACTAATTCATTTATTGCATGGATTGTGCTGCGGCCTTTTCTGAAACCATATTGATGGCCTAAGATAATGCTGTTAGATGAATTGTGATTTTCAATCTGATCACATGCAGCTCTTTCAAATATTTTTGAGAAAATTGGTAATAGTGAGATTGGCCTATAGTTGCCCAATTCATCTTGTTTGCCTTTTTTGTGCATGGGCCGAACTTCTGCATATTTTAATCGATCTGGGAAACATCCCTCATCAAATGATTGGTTGATTATGAAAGAGAGTGGATATGCAATACCGTGACGGACTATTTTTATTATTTCAGTGGGGACCTCATCCCACCCCACAGATTTTGAATTTTTTAGGGACATTTTGATTTTCATGACATCTGAGATGGAAACATGAGAAAACTTAAAACGTGTGCAATTGCTATCTGTCATATTGGGCTTTGTATTTGGTGGTGAACAGTCACCAAATTTGTTACAGTTTATGAAAAAGTCATTGAATGATTCACAAATGGCACTGGGTTCTGTAACAGCTCTACCATTTATCACTATTTTAGAAGGGTATTTGCTCTCTGCCTCACTGCCAACTTCACTTCTTATAACAGACCAAACAGCTTTTGATTTGTTTTTTGCATTTGAAATGAAGTCGTTATTTGCAGTACGTTTTGCTAGTTTAACTATTTTGTCAAATGTTTTTTTGTATGTGCTTACATACGTAAGAAATTGAGGGCTTCGATTTATTTTTGCCTCCATATGCAGTTTCCTCTTAGTAGCACTAGACACTCTAATTCCTTTTGTTACCCAGGATCTACTTTTTTGGGACCTGGTCCTCACTGTTACAAAAGGGAAGCATTCATTGAATATGCCCAAGAATTCAGTTAAAAAGTTATTGTAATTGTCAGTTGTGGAACTGTGTTTGCTGACTGTCCACTTGGTTTGGCTTCGTTTTTTGCAAAATACTTCCACATTTTCTTGACTGAAATTCCTACATCTTTTTGTTGTGCAGACTGAATTTTGCTTCGGTAGTGATACAAATAGTGCTTTATGGTCTGATACTCCTAAATCTAGAAGAAACTTTTCTTTTACATAATAATTATAACTACTTACAATATTGTCAATACATGTTGCAGAGCTTGCTGTAATTCTTGTATACTGATCGAAATTGAGATTTAGCCCATTTGTTGCTACCAGGTTCTTTAAGTGTGAAGAAAATTTGTCATCAGTCCTTACATCTATGTCGAAGTCAGCACATATAACCACTTTCTTGTACAGTTTCTCACATTTTAATTTATGTAGCAATGTATCAAACTTATCTAAAAATACAGAGCTTATATGGTACCCAGGGGTGCGATATATGCTGATAATTAGTGTGTTATACTCTTTAAGTTCTATACAACAACTTTCAAATGTGCCTTCTTCATTCAGATGGCTAAAATTCTGTCTGATATCATAGTCTATCGTGGAATGAACTAATATGCAAGAGCCTCCATACCCATTGGTCCTACAAAAGCAGGTAGCCAGTTTATAACCTGTAAGTTTATTTAGGAGACTGATATTTTCAGATTTTAGCCAATGTTCATTAAGGCATATTACTTTCACAGATTGTTTCACACTTTCTAGCAAAATTTCTATATCATAAAGCGTCCTGATCATTCCTTCAGACAGACCTCTTATGTTCAAGTGCATAACGAAATTACTACTGCATATATTTTTAGGTAGATGGTCTTTAAAACTAATTTGACTATAAAGTAACGGAACGTCCACCTGAGTGTTGACTGCTTGTTCTGGATTCGTTGTATTGGGCCAAATTCCGATAGAACTGGCCCCCTTCATCAGTTTCCCTGTGTGTGAGCATCTGGATGATGAGTAGGTACAGTTTTCTTGACGATAATTTCAGTCTTTGCTGTATGTTCTGAGGCTGGTTCTGGCACCGTCTCATCTTTTGGACGTGATGTTCCTGTTTGAGCTGGCGCTGTGGCTGCGATTTTGAAATTGTTTTCTCGTTTATCCATTTCCTTGGTCGTAACTGGTTGCACAGCAATCGGTTTTCTTGCAACGTCGTCGTCTTTTTGTATTAATTTTGCTAGCATTTTGCCAACGTATGACTTGCCAGCATTATTATAATGTAGTCCATGTTTCGTAAACAAATCTCTTGCATCTGGAAGATCAAGAAATGTTACATTTTGTTGGGACTTGCATATTTTGTAGAATTGTCTGTTTACTTTTGCAAGCTCCAGATTTACGATGGAATTGTCTTGCAGGTCGTATCTGTGGGGCAAACTAGTAACTATGATGTTCGGAACTTTCAGATCAAGTAATGTAGTTTTTAAACACTGGGTCGCATGTTTACTCTCATTTCTGTATACATCATTACTTCCACCCATGATTATGACGGCATCATTCTTAGATAGCTCATTAAGTGAGTTGCTGCTCTCAATTATCTCAGTCAAAGGTGCACTGGGTTTTGTCATACCTGTTGCCGTGAATAACGTACTGTACTCATTTATTTTTTCGGCAATTTTCTTGGCGTGGCTATCACCAAGTACAACAACTCGTCGTTTGATGTTCACTGGTTTATTTTTCGTATTAGATGTTTTCTTGGCTGCGCACTCGATTGGAAGTTTCGTCACTGATTTTTGTTCGTCATTGTTCTTTGTCTTATCACAGTCTTCGTCTAGTGTTGTGAATTTATTTGCTAGCGGTATCGCCAGAACTGTACTCACTGTCTGTTTGTTTGTTTGTTTGTTTTTTTCGGCAAACGCCACGTTTTTTGCGCAGAACGACGGTTAACAACACTGTCTTGTGCTAGACGATGATCTCGCTCTATCTCTTTGTATTTCGTTTCCAGTTCTTGATATTTCTGCCGAAGTTCTTCATATTTCGTAATTATAGTCATTAAATCCTCTGTAAGCACACTTATTATTTTTTCTTTTGGTTTTATCGTGTCCATTACGTCGTTTTTCGTGACACTCACAACGCACTGACGGCATGTCCAGTCATGTTCGTCTTTTATATATTTAGATTCACTTTAACACATTTGTCGTGATACCACGACCTGGACTGGATGCATAGTATACCTCTCTTTACCTTTTTTACGCAGATTTTACACACGTCGCTATCACTTTTTAAGGAAACTGAGACATCGCTACAGAACAAAGTTTCATTCGGCGCCATCTTGACCATACATGAGGTTACAGTGTTGCCAGATTGCCACTCTTTAACACCCTTTTTCTGCAGGATGTACTCGCTGGATGACATTTTGTGACAGACATTTTTTTATTGCTGGCATGTGAGGAGTCGTGGTGCGAAGCCCAAGTGCGCAAATTTCAATTCACCCTGTATTTAGCTTAAGTCTCATCTTCCCACTGAATAGCTCTTAACCACATACAGCATTATGGGACTTCTGGAGTTTACCATTCCAATTACACAGGATTATTACACATTACTGAAATTGTTTCATTAATGTGCCATGACTGTGATGCTTTCCCATGGGGTTATGAGAAAGATTGTTTTTGTGCCAACAGATCTACCAGAACTTCAGTCTCACATCAATAATATATTTGAATACACTGATATGAACAGGTTTGCTCAATGTGAAATAAATAATAATAATTAAATTACAAAGAGACAACACTTTACTTCAGGATGCAAATATTCCAGTACCACTAGTAGGCTGATACACACACTTAAAACAGAAAAACCTGTCCAAGGTTTTGGAATCTTCATGTTCTTTATCAGGGAGGAAAAAGGTACTGATTGGAGAAGGTTGAAAAGGAGGGATGGATCGCTTGAATCCCACTTTGAAAGAAATCCACCTGTCATGGAGGGACAGAGTGAGATGTAATGATAAATTAAAGAGGAAGAGAAATGAAAAATGGAAAACAATTAAGAACAAGGTGAAAAATGTGAAAATGAATGGGGGCAGAGAGAGAGAGGGGGGTGGGGGGGGTGGGGAGAGGGGGGAGTGGCGGATGGAGACAGAAGAGCAATTAAGTAAATAAAATTCAACCACAGGAGAAGGGAAAAAAATAAAAGTGGGAGGGGGAGGTTGTTAACAGTTGTTAAGATCAGGAAGGTGACAGGATGCAAGGCAATGTGGGAAAGCAACATCCTATTGCCTCAGCCCTGGAAAATTGCCCATGAGGTGATATCTCAAATCATGCTGTACAGCAGGCTTAGCAACTGGAAACTGGTTATGTCAAGGTGGAGAGATCCTCTGTGTCCATTCACATACCCAGTTTAATGGTGGTCATTCCAACGTAAAAAAACCTATAAAAACAGTAGATATATGTATATTTGAAAACAACATATATTGTTTCGCATATTGCTCTTCTTCCTATGATACAGATTTTTGACTGGTGGAGTTGCACTAGGTTGTAGTGGGTTGGTGAATTGGGTAGGTTTTATAGCAGGCACAACTGCAGGGGGAAGGAGTCTTGGTGTATGTATAATGGTCTGGGAATGTCATATAGTTTGACAAGCATATTAAAGAGAATGGCAGAAGGTGACAGTTAATGATATGGGAAGGATATCAGGGAGACAATCTCATTACAGGGCTAGACTATTACTAGTCACAACACTGATGGAATAATGAACTGACGCACTTCAAGTTTAGGTGGTACGCAATGATAACAATGATGATGACTCCAAGTCTTTTGGAAGCAAGAGCTGTGTTCACTGAAAGATGAGAAGAGAAGAAGACTTTCAGAGATTTCTTTGTGGTTAAATTCTGTGGTGTAGTTGCAGGAGAAGAAAGACTGAGAGAGGCCTTCGATATACATGTCAAGGGATTTGGTGTTGCTGTCTTATGTAGGAGAGGCTGTTTGTGGTAGGTCAGAGGTGCGGGTCTACCAAAACTGGCACACTTTTGATAGGAATGTTCTCATCTGCTACAATGTAACAGGCATGCTGATCATTTTTCTGAATTTTGGAAAGTGGTAGAAGATTGGGATGTGGGTCAGATGGAGTAAGCAGTTCTACAGAAACACCAGTGAGACTTTTTGAGGGGCCTAGGGTTTTATGGATTATCTACACCTCAGTCTGGATGGAAAGAAAGGGGTCTTTACGAACAGTTACTGTATGTATGTTGTGGCATATGTAACTCAATGGCACATACTGCCCACAGTCATGTACCACAGTAGTGGAGCCTTTGTCTCCAGTGTGGATGGCAATATATCAATCTGCCACTAGATTACAGGTAACTTGGAACTCATCTTGAATACATTTTTCAAGTTTTGCTGATATTCTTCAGGAATCTCTTTGGGATTTGTGCCTGAACTGTTCTAGGCAAAGATTGTTGCTCATTATATTGATTGTTGGGTGGAACTGAGGTTACGGGTGAATGAGAGAAGGTCTTTCACAAGGGCAGTTAGACTGAATTTGGGGTGTGACTGGCCATTGCGCTATTCAAAAGAGTAGTATAAGAGGCATCTGAATGAGAGATTTGGGACTAAATGTGGGCTGGGATTGTGAGGTGTGAAGATTGAGATTATGGCTATAGTTGGGCTTCAATAGGAGATAAATAAAGATTCAGTGTTTCACTAAGAAGGCCAGGTTGGCTAGTTGCCTAAGGGATGGGGAGGTGATGGCTTGTTGGATGCAGTGTTGCGAATGTTGATGGACAGTTTCCTCAGGCAGTGTGAGGTGTTTTGTTCCAAGTTTCTGGCAGGTTTCTTCTAGATGTGTTTGCAAATATAGGACCTAAAAGGTGAAGCATTTTAACCAGGAGTAGTACACGGCAATACAGACACTTCCCTGATGGTTTAGGTTATGTCATAAGAAATCAAAATTGATTGAAAAGTAGACGTTAATAACTAACTCAGTCTCATATGAATCATGTAGAATTCAACACAGGAGATATTTTGTAAAGAATACTCTTCCTCATTATGCAACAGAATTATTACATAGCCTGTAAATAACACCATGTACCATGTGGCTGAACAGCAGAGAGCATGAAAACAAACAAACAAAGATTTGTGTAAGGTCTGCCATAAAAAAATTAAGAGAAAATATGAAAACAATGAGAAACAATTACAAAAATGTTAGTGAACCAGATAATGAAGGAAGGGACATAAATATGAAATAGCAAGAAATGTTAACAATAAATAGCAACAGCATATCTTAAAATATTTATCTGGTGCAATATATTATACTGACTGTAAAATATGGGGGACGTATAAAAGGTAATGCAGTATATTTTTTTGTCTTGTCCAATATCGGTTTAAAAATACAGAACTTGTGGGACATTGTGGAATATTCCTGCTTCAGCCCCTACAGTTTCATGAAGTTCCAATTGGTGGTGCCACTATATGTAGCCCTCAAAGTGGCATCTGCAATAGAGGAGCATTCCCGGCAGTAAACAAAAGCACAGTGAGGTGTCTGTCATAATCACAACAAGGTCGCGCAAACCTGTCTGATCTCAAAGTTGGCACACATATCTGTGACTCCTGCAATGTTGTTACATGCAGATGACTCCTGCAATGTTGTCACTAGCAGGCATTCTCATTCAAGGTCATCAACAGTCACAATCAAACACATCACTGCACAACTAGACTTTGTCATCGGTAGTGCAACAGTCCCCCCCCATGAACCATGGACCTTGCCGTTGGTGGGGAGGCTTGCGTGCCTCAGCGATACAGATAGCCGTACCGTAGGTGCAACCACAACGGAGGGGTATCTGTTGAGAGGCCAGACAAACATGTGGTTCCTGAAGAGGGGCAGCAGCCTTTTCAGTAGCTGCAAGGGCAACAGTCTGGATGATTGACTGATCTGGCCTTGTAACAACAACCAAAACGGCCTTGCTGTGCTGGTACTGCGAATGGCTGAAAGCAAGGGGAAACTACAGCCGTAATTTTTCCCGAGGGCATGCAGCTTTACTGTATGATTACATGATGATGGCGTCCTCTTGGGTAAAATATTCCGGAGGTAAAATAGTCCCCCATTTGGATCTCCGGGCGGGGACTACTCAAGAGGATGTCGTTATCAGGAGAAAGAAAACTGGCGTCCTACGGATCGGAGCGTGGAATGTCAGATCCCTTAATCGGGCAGGTAGGTTAGAAAATTTAAAAAGGGAAATGGATAGGTTGAAGTTAGATATAGTGGGAATTAGTGAAGTTCGGTGGCAGGAGGAACAAGACTTCTGGTCAGGTGACTACAGGGTTATAAACACAAAATCAAATAGGGGTAATGCAGGAGTAGGTTTAATAATGAATAGGAAAATAGGAATGCGGGTAAGCTACTACAAACAGCATAGTGAACGCATTATTGTGGCCAAGATAGATACGAAGCCCACACCTACTACAGTAGTACAAGTTTATATGCCAACTAGCTCTGCAGATGACGAAGAAATTGAAGAAATGTATGATGAAATAAAAGAAATTATTCAGATTGTGAAGGGAGACGAAAATTTAATAGTCATGGGTGACTGGAATTCGAGTGTAGGAAAAGGGAGAGAAGGAAACATAGTAGGTGAATATGGATTGGGGGACAGAAATGAAAGAGGAAGCTGCCTGGTAGAATTTTGCGCAGAGCACAACATAATCATAACTAACACTTGGTTTAAGAATCGTGAAAGAAGGTTGTATACATGGAAGAACCCTGGAGATACTAAAAGGTATCAGATAGATTATATAATGGTAAGACAGAGATTTAGGAACCAGGTTTTAAATTGTAAGACATTTCCAGGGGCAGATGTGGACTCTGACCACAATCTATTGGTTATGACCTGTAGATTAAAACTGAAGAAACTGCAAAAAGGTGGGAATTTAAGGAGATGGGACCTGGATAAACTGAAAGAACCAGAGATTGTACAGAGATTCAGGGACAGCATAAGGGAGCAATTGACAGGAATGGGGGAAAGAAATACAGTAGAAGAAGAATGGGTAGCTTTGAGGGATGAAGTAGTGAAGGCAGCAGAGGATCAAGTAGGTAAAAACACGAGGGCTAGTAGAAATCCTTGGGTAACAGAAGAAATATTGAATTTAATTGATGAAAGGAGAAAATATGAAAATGCAGTAAGTGAAACAGGCAAAAAGGAATACAAACATCTCAAAAATGAGATCGACAGGAAGTGCAAAATGGCTAAGCAGGGATGGCTAGAGGACAAATGTAAGGATGTAGAGGCCTATCTCACTAGGGGTAAGATAGATACCGCCTACAGGAAAATTAAAGAGACCTTTGGAGATAAGAGAACGACTTGTATGAATATCAAGAGCTCAGATGGAAACCCAGTTCTAAGCAAAGAAGGGAAAGCAAAAAGGTGGAAGGAGTATATAGAGGGTCTATACAAGAGCGATGTACTTGAGGACAATATAATGGAAATGGAAGAGGATGTAGATGAAGATGAAATGGGAGATATGATACTGCGTGAAGAGTTTGACAGAGCACTGAAAGACCTGAGTCGAAACAAGGCCCCCGGAGTAGACAATATTCCATTGGAACTACTGACGGCCGTGGGAGAGCCAGTCCTGACAAAACTCTACCATCTGGTGAGCAAGATGTATGAAACAGGCGAAATACCCTCAGACTTCAAGAAGAATATAATAATTCCAATCCCAAAGAAAGCAGGTGTTGACAGATGTGAAAATTACCGAACTATCAGCTTAATAAATCACAGCTGCAAAATACTAACACGAATTCTTTACAGACGAATGGAAAAACTAGTAGAAGCCAACCTCGGGGAAGATCAGTTTGGATTCCGTAGAAACACTGGAACACGTGAGGCAATACTGACCTTACGACTTATCTTAGAAGAAAGATTACGGAAAGGCAAACCTACGTTTCTAGCATTTGTAGACTTAGAGAAAGCTTTTGACAATGTTGACTGGAATACTCTCTTTCAAATTCTAAAGGTGGCAGGGTTAAAGTACAGGGAGCGAAAGGCTATTTACAATTTGTACAGAAACCAGATGGCAGTTATAAGAGTCGAGGGACATGAAAGGGAAGCAGTGGTTGGGAAGGGAGTAAGACAGGGTTATAGCCTCTCCCCGATGTTGTTCAATGTGTATATTGAGCAAGCAGTAAAGGAAACAAAGGAAAAATTCGGAGTAGGTATTAAAATTCATGGAGAAGAAATAAAAACTTTGAGGTTCGCCGATGACATTGTAATTCTGTCAGAGACAGCAAAGGACTTGGAAGAGCAGTTGAATGGAATGGACAGTGTCTTGAAAGGAGGATATAAGATGAACATCAACAAAAGCAAAACAAGGATAATGGAATGTAGTCTAATTAAGTCTGGTGATGCTGAGGGAATTAGATTAGGAAATGAGGCACTTAAAGTAGTAAAGGAGTTTTGTTATTTGGGGAGCAAAATAACTGATGATGGTCGAAGTAGAGAGGATATAAAATGTAGGCTGGCAATGGCAAGGAAAGCGTTTCTGAAGAAGAGAAATTTGTTAACATCCAGTATTGATTTAAGTGTCAGGAAGTCATTTCTGAAAGTATTTGTGTGGAGTGTAGCCATGTATGGAAGTGAAACATGGATGATAAATAGTTTGGACAAGAAGAGAATAGAAGCTTTCGAAATGTGGTGCTACAGAAGAATGCTGAAGATTAGATGGGTAGATCAGATAACTAATGAGGAAGGATTGAATAGGATTGGGGAGAAGAGAAGTTTGTGGCACAACTTGACCAGAAGAAGGGATCGGTTGGTAGGACATGTTCTGAGGCATCAAGGGATCACCAATTTAGTATTGGAGGGCAGCGTGGAGGGTAAAAATCGTAGAGGGAGACCAAGAGATGAATACACTAAGCAGATTCAGAAGGATGTAGGTTGCAGTAGGTACTGGGAGATGAAAAAGCTTGCACAGGATAGAGTAGCATGGAGAGCTGCATCAAACCAGTCTCAGGACTGAAGACCACAACAACAACAGTGCAACAGTCATGTGCTACCCTCAGGAGACTGAAGAAATAACTCAGCATGTTCATCAACACAAAAATGCAAATGAACTTCTCCTTTTGCATGACAAAGTAATGCCTCACACATGTCTGTACAACCAAGAGAAACTCATAAAACTTCATTGGACTGTTCTTCCTCATCCACCCTACAGCCCAGATCTCACACCTTCCGACTTCCATCCATTTGGTCCAATGAAGGTTGCACCTACAAGAAGCAATACATGGATGATGGGGACGTTATTGATACAGAAAGATGCTGGCTCTGATGTCAGCCAGTAGAATGGTACCATGTGGATATATTGGCACTCCCAATAAGCTGGCGTAAGGCCACAGCATTTAATGGGGATTATGTTGAAAAACAGGATTTTGCAGCCACAAGAGTGGGGAATAATAGTGTATTGTAAAGCTGAACAAAACCAACATGATTTCAGAAAAACATTTGATGCATTGCTTATTGTATGCCACTTGTATAAACATACCTCACATTTATGTAGTATTATATCTTCTCCTTACAGCTAACACACACACACACACACACACACACACACACAACAATAACAACAACAATAATAATCTTACTGATTTTATTATATAACTTACCATTTCACTTTAGGCTTGGGGTATGCATCAACCTTAACATTAAACTCAATATTTGTATCGCCTTCATTTGCTTGAAGGTCAGACAGATCTCTCTTGAACTCAGGAGCACAACGGACATTTAATACTCCTTCATCTTTTTTCCAGCCATGATCATTTATCACTTCACAACTGTAAGTTCCTGAATCATTTCTTGTAGTGCCTTTGATTGTTAAAGTGTGTGTTGGGCCATCAACTTCAGTTATAATGTGCTTTCCATCTGCTTTGAGCTCTTCCCCATTCTTAAGCCTGTAATATAACAAAATAAATAACAAAACATTCCATTAATCTGCACATGTTCATGGAAGTAAACTAAAAATCTAGAACAGAAATAAGCAATTAAATTGCATAAATGAGCACAGTGATTACCATTTCACATCTGGTTTAGGATCACCCTGAACCTTGACTTCAAATGTTATTGTATCATCTTCCCTTGCTTCCACTGACTTGTTCATTGTTTTAAGGAACTGTGGGCCAGAGTGGACAACAAATTTCCAAAATTCAGAAGTCTGGCTCATTTCATTGGTTGCCACAATTGAGTAGGACCCAGAATCCTCTAATTTTGTGCTTGTAATGGAGAGGGTGTATGTCTCTGAAGTTTCCTTGATTATTTTTATACGATCTGTCTGTACAATTTGTTGGCCATCTTTGTACCTGTTAACCAGAAGTAACATTGTATTTAATTTTTGAAACAGGGCAGGCAGAAATATAAATAAATATAGTTCCTCTCTAAAGATTTTGCTACTGACAGTTTTTTTTGAGGACTGAAATAGAATTGTCTTTTATTTTCCCTTACCATTTGATTTCAGGTTCTGGAACTCCTTCCACTTCAACAGTCATCTTAAATGGTTGATCTGTCATGCATGATGCATCCTGCATTTTGGTCTTAATTTTTGGTGGTGCTGGAATAAAAAATTCACACAATTTTTGTATGTGATTAGAAACCAATTCATATTAAAAATAACTAGGCCCTACTTAGGAATGTACTTGATAATTATGAATACACAGTAACAATTTCTTTTAGGCCTATTTAATGTTTATAAATAGAAACTAGTATCAACTTGACAAGCTTCTGCAAGATAAGCCACCATCAATTATTTTTGAAACATTAAATACTGATAAAAATCACCACATCGCACCGCAGCCCACTGAGTCACTGCTCACTTGATAATAAAAGAGGAAAGCAACAAACAGCACCCAGTACACTCATTGTCAGTACCTCTGATGGAAAAGTGAAAAGAAAACAAATGGGTTGCTGCCAACAGACAGTTGAGTGATTAAAAATTTCAGTTATTTCTGAATTTAATATGAGAGCAATGAAAAACTTTCATTATGTTTGTGTCTTGTGCACAATACATGAGTCAAGTGTGAACATGATGTGTGAAATAGTTTTGTTTGTATAGCTACTTCCAATTGTGCATTTTGATGAAATAGATAAACGAGAATTTTGAGCCATTGCAAATGTCTATCTTGAAAAATTTTTCTGCAGGAGAAATTTGTCCAAAGTTGGAGAAGTTTTACAGAAAGCCAACTTTTTCATTTGAAACAGTTAAGAAATGAGTGACTGATACAAATTTGATTCTATTTCTCTTGAAGATTATTCACATGAGGGGATGTTACGAAATTATATTTAAAAATTTAAATATCAAGAAACTGGACAATAAAAGGTACAGGTCATAGTTTACACCAAAAGCATATTAGAAGAAAGAGTAAGGTGGTATATTTTACATTAAGAATTCATTTTGTGCAAAGATGGCTGCATTAGTGGATTTATTAACAAATAAATTTATAAAGGAAACCATGATGGTGTTTAAAACACATATTTATGTCATATTCTGGCCTGGTGTATTATTGAATATTTTCAGTTGATTGTAGTTTTTGATATATTAATAACAAAACTGGAAAACCACCATACCTGTCTGTTTGAACATACTAATCTCTGAAACTTCATGACAAAATTTCGTGGGGTTTCCACAGGTAACTTGAGTGTAGCATGGAACTACATAGATGCTTTATTTCATCAAAATTGGAACAAACAGAAAAATTATAATTTAAAGCTGTACCTAAATTTGTCTGCTCAGCTTAGTAGTATGTTGACCAACAGATAGTCACAACAAAAAGTCTGCTATGCAATTGAGCTTTTGGACAAAAGGCTTTCTAATGTAGAAAACATGTGATCACACAAACACAAGTACTCACACACACCAGACCAATGTCTCTGGTCATACTGCATACAGTAACTGCACCTTATAGGAGAAGCAATATGTGGATCCTAGGGCAGGGAGGGGGAGCGATAGCGGTGTAGGGGTGGAGCAAGGTCTAGTGCTGCTTGGAGGAGCATGCAGCAACATTGTGGAGAAAGGGTAGAGCTACTAGGTGCAGTTACAAACTTTGGCAAGAGGGGGAAGAGGGCAGAGAAGGACTGAAGTTGAGGAGAGAAAAAAGATTAGTGGCCACATTGTGAAACTTAACAGGTTAGAATGGAAAGCAACTTGAACACATGGTTACCATAACTCTTAGTTCATTGAGGGCTAGCCACTATCCAGTTTCCAATACTGTAATGGCCAATTTTGTATATTTCCTTACTACACTAATTATATCATAAGCAACCATTCCAAATTAGACAAATAACAAGATAATGTCGGAAACATAAACAAAGTAGTAATCTCTACGTAGTAGGTAATGTAATATGTAAACGATGATAAAGTACTAATGTACCAAACCCATAAAGTTCAATCAATTGGTACGAACATCTAAAACTGTTACATTCAGTTTTAATTAACATATAATGAAAACATGTTATACTAAGTTGCTCATTTTTGTTTATTGCTAGTCTTATTCCTTCGTCCCTCTTCCTTTCCCTTCAAACCTTCTGCCAGAAGGACTCACTGGCTCTGAAAGCTTAGGCATTTCCATATATTTTATATGTATTTGCTCCTGCTGCCACATGATGTGCAGATTTTTCACCTATATTTTCAAATACTGATTATTTTCACTGATATAACTCAAAAGCTCTGAATGGCGTGATTTGTTGTCTATTTTCCATTTATTATCTAGCCAGGTTTTTTTAGAAACTCTTAAATATGAAATACGACACTAAACACAGTTTGTGTTTCTGTCACCCTCACTCTGCCCACTCTAATAGCAACTGGAAAACAAATTATGTTATACATCAATATCTGCTGAGCTGCTTTCTCCCCATGGATGAGATGAGCATTACTGGTAATCTTCTTATTGATCACAAGGAAAAGATGCAACTTATATACAAGCCAATGTTTGTAGAATTGAGAAGTAGATTCCATAAATCAACAAGTTCAGACCTTAATTAACTACACTGAAATGGGAGAAATTAAATCATAAAAACCTGTGTCCAAAGTATAACAGTACAAGCTTAGGCTAGAAACGCACATGGATTGTCATCACAGAAGCATCCACACTGAGACAGAATCACAGGCTAAGGTCATAGGAAATGATGATGGTGACAGTAATAGAAATTGATGATGACAGTAGTCTTGTATGGAAGATGCCTGAGATCCAGATCTATCATATTTAATACAGATTTTTTATAGAATTGTGCCAGAAAAAGGAGACACACAGAATAATGTGGACCAACTCTACTTCCTGATCCTCATTGTTACTGTAAAGATACTTTGCAAATTTAAGCACCTGGAATGTGAACGACTCAAAATGTTTGCTGGCAACAAATGGAAGTGAGACATGACAGAGACCAGAGACACAGAAAACTGATTAATGCATTTCACACAAACAAAATCAAATTCAAAACAAGTTCAACATGCAAATATTAGTCACATCGCAAATGATCACTGTAGGTGGTGCAGAACTGGACCAGGTTTAATGTGACCCTGCAGCACTGAGAGGAACTATTGCGTTTGATGTGTAATGATGATCTTACTGTGAGTGAAGTTGCCCAATTTGTTGGTGTATCAATGCAGACTGTCCAATGTGTCTACAAGCAATAGTGCACCACTCACAGCCATGGAACACAGCATAAGAACAGTGGTGTCTAAATAAAAGGTGGTGAGCACCAATCAGGAGTGAGTGAACTAAAGTAGAAAGTTACTAAGGAGAAGAAAATCAGTGACTTCCAGTCAATAGCACTGAACTAAAAGAGTGAATTACTCCAGGAGTAAATTTTTCATTTACTTCTGAAGTAAATTTATTTCCTCCATTACTGGTGGAGAGAACCATTGAAGAGTATGCTACTATGTTAGTAACATCAGTGGGAAACAAAGCCAAAATTTACTCCTAGGCAGTAGTAGGAGTAAAGTAACACAGTAAGGTGCGATTCTTGAGTTCTGTGTTTTAAGTGCTGAATTCTATGGATTACCTGGACTACAAAGAATATGTGGAGATGGAGGAAGAGGTGAACATCCCAAGAATGAGGGTTGTACTGGAGAGAAGAGACACTTTTGTAATGTTTAGTGACAGTGATTTCAAAGAGCGGTTTGGATCTCGTAAGGAATATTTTGAGTTGCTGCTTGGTATGCTGAAGCCATTACTGCAGCATAATTCTGACTGGAACTGTGCCTTGTCTCCAAGACTGCAACTTCTTTGAGGATGCAAATCTTTCATACAGGTACTTATCAAATCGTAGCAGGGGATCTCATTAATATCCATCGTACTACTGCTGGAAGAACTTTCAACAGTATGATAAAAAGTTTAATTGCCTTAAAGCCACTGTATGTGTCCATGCCACAGAGCCAAGAAAATATATCAAAGAACAAAAGGCAATTCCATCGAAATGGTAGATTCCCAAATGTCACAGGGGCCATAGATTGTGTACATATACCCATACTTTGTCCTTCTGGAGCACAAGCAGAACTATACAGAAAATGCAAGAATTTCTTTTCTATCTATGATGCCAATATGAAGATTCTGAACATGGTAAGCCATTGGTCGCATTCCATGCATGATGTACATATTTGGGACAATAGTAGAGTTGCTGCAGAGTTCGAAAATGGACAACATGATGGGTCGCTTGTTGAAGATAGTGGATATTCCCTCTGAAACATCTTATCATACCTGTGTTCTGAGCCCACACAGGAGCCAAACGGTGCTACAATAGAGCCCATATTGCTACCAGATGTGTAACAGAGTGAGCATTCGGTGTTTTAAAGAAACGTTTCCAAATTCTCACTAAAACAGTGTGATTTAAACCAAACAAGTGTGGGAATGTTATTGTGGCTGCTGCAGTTCTACACAACATTCTTATTCAGTCACAAAAACCCACATTTCATGAGCACATTGGCTGAAGAAGTGGAACCTGAAGTTTGCTCCATTATGTTCTTCAACTTATTCATAATTTCCATTTAAGGTTATGCTCTTCTTCCATGATTTTTCTTCATCTTTCTATTAATAACATTTTTACATCATATTCCTCTCATATTAAATGAATTTTTTAAGGAATGAAGCCTGTCTGCTTTTTTCAACAACTCTCGGCTCTTCACCACAACCACAGGTTGTCTCCCTCTTTTGTTGGGTGCATCTTCTGATAAGCCCCCACCAAAGAATGCAGGGCGAGGTTCATGAATATGGGATCAAGTTCCACCTACAGCAGTTATAATAGTCAAAGTTGCTTGAAAGTACCACATTATCTTCAGATGCGTCATTGTCGTGAACTCCTGCTATCCCTTCGAAAACTTGTGAGATCGTATCAACAACCATTTGGCTTATATCATTGATCTTCGCCTCACCTACTCCACTGCCAGTTTGAAATTGTTCTCAATTACATTTAGCTTTCATTTTCTTTGCTTTTGTTTTCATCTCCTTCCAAATTACTTTAAGCTGCTCTTGTGATTTTTGCATAAGAGCTTCTGCGTTGTATTCAACGTGTAATTTTTTTTTCCTTTTTTCCTTTTTTTTCCAAGCATTCTTTTTCCTTTTTAGCATGTTGATATCATGCTTTTTAGATTTAATAGCAGTTATGTACATTTTCATTACTTCAGCAATTCGTACCTTTTCATTTTCTGGTATGTTTTTTGAACGTTTCCTAGCTACCTCCATGTTGCTGCGAGCTCGTATCTCAAATTGGCGCATATGTTAATAAGTGTCACCAACCAACAATGGATGTTGGTAGCTTTAGATGGTGGGGTTAACAACAGATTCATCCATTAATAGCACATTTCTTTTTCATAATACAGGGATCTTATCATTAATTAATATGACAGGATTTATATTTTCCAATTTTAATAATTCAATTTAATAATCCTTTTTAGCTTCTACAATTATAGTGATGAACATAAATCATGCAATAAGTGATGCAATAATGTCTACCAGAAGTCAATATTTTCTGGGAGGGGATGTAATGCACATGCCAGCAGTCTGCAGAAATGGCTTACTTCTTTAGTAAAAAGGCATTAATACATTAGAAACAACTAAAGAATTAAATAGTAATCGAGCTCTCCAACAGTTACTAAAGGAGTATATTACTGCAGAAGTAGCTTAATAAAGTAGTCCAGAGTAAAGAAGTAAGTGTTACTGCAAAAATAATTTATACTAGTTCGGTGCTTGCCACACAAAATTTTGTGATGGAAGTAACTCTTCTTCCAAATTCTTTAAAAGAGTGGAATTTGGCTCCCCTGACAGGCATTCCCATGATGTCCCAGTGACATCAACTGCACAAGGCTTGAGATCATTCAGATTAGTATGTGAATCAATGGAAACATGTCACCTGGTTGGCAGAATCAGATTCTTGTTACACTAGGTTCAATGGTTGGGTGTGGATATGCCAACATCCAAAAAACAGTTGCTCAGAATGTGGCAGTGGGGGGAGTACTATGTTATGTGGATGTTCTCCTTGGTTTCCATGGGACCTGAGGTAGTAATCAAAGGCACCAGGATATCTGTAGACTATATGAACATTACTGTGGACTAATTTCACTCCTTTATTCCTGATGTATTCCCCAACAGTGATGGCATCTTCCAACAGGATAACTGCCTATGTCACAAGGCCATAATCATGCTACAGTAGTTAACAGAAAGCATGGCAGTAAACTCGCATTAATATCTTAGCTGCCAAATTCACTTTATCCTAGTCCAGTAGAACACATCTGGGATACTAGCAGGTATCAGTTCCGAGCCCACAACCCACTGGCCCTTAATTTAGGGGAACTGTGGGACCTGTGAAAAAACATCTGATGCCACATAACTCCAGAAACCTACCAAGGACTTTCAAAACCCATACCACGTACAATCACTGATGTATTGCATTCCAAAGTTGGACCAACATGTAATATAAAGTGGTAGATTTGTTAGAAATGTATCCAAGGCTTAAGTATGACCTTCAACAAATTTTTATAGTATACACCTGTATCTCATGTGCAATACTCTAAAATGGAAATTATCACAAAAAGTGCATATCGAAAGTATAAATGAAGAATTTTATTCTTATGAAGCATCTGATACTTCTGAGAACTAAACTGCACATGTCTTTTTCTGTTAGTCTTCCAATCAGCTCTACTCCAGTTGTTCCTCTTTCAGCAACTGGCAAATAAGTGCATCATTTTTGTCTCTCATATTATTATATTTGTTATAATGATAACAATAATGAATATTATTATAATAATAATTGACAACAGAAGATACAAAGTATAATATCCTATGGCATTATCTTGTGGGGTAACTGCAGTCATATACATGACATCCTATTATTGCAGAAGAAAGCCATTAGGATAATTACAAATTCTTCACATAAGGCTCACTGCAAACCCTTACATATACACCACTTACCACAGATTATCAAAATCAATAAATAGCTATGAAGTCACAGGGCACAAACTATTTAATAAGCCGCCACATGCTATACAGGATCTTCCTGAACATACATTCAAAGAAAGACTGCATCAATAGTTTATTGCCCACCCATTCTATGATATCAATGAATTCTTCAACTGTAAAATGCAGTAATCCAACAGATGACCCACTGCACATTTATTGTAATATAAGCTAAAATATTTCAGTAGTCAATACATTATCACAATGTATTATAAATTGTATCTTCATTTGACGTTGTCAATTGCTGTAATGGCCTAAAGACAATAAAATCTTTATTATTATTATCACTAATTATATGAAAACCATATGATTTGAAAATATGTGTAGTATAAACTAACCTTTGACCATCAGATCTACTTCAGCAGAATCTTCTCCCAGATCATTCTTTGCTACTATCTTGTATTTTCCAGCATCATCTGGTGTAACACCTTTAATAATAAGGGAGATACTTTCATCATCTTCATAAAGAAAACGAACCCTGCCCCCTGCTGTTACTTCCTTGTTGTCCTTGTACCTGGATATGGCAAAGTGATCAAAATGCATGTTTCTTACAGTATGACATTTGCCACAGAAACAATAAATATTGTTTCATAAATTCATTTCATATATTAAGAATGTTAAATAAAACTAATGACATCAAAAATGTGTGTTGTACAAGTCACTGATAAACATACACTAGAACAGCACAGG
This sequence comes from Schistocerca americana, assembly GCF_021461395.2. Taxonomy (NCBI): domain Eukaryota; kingdom Metazoa; phylum Arthropoda; class Insecta; order Orthoptera; family Acrididae; genus Schistocerca; species Schistocerca americana. The sequence continues at coordinate 699,072,671 of NC_060120.1, read as the reverse complement.
AAATTAATGGTTGGTATTGGATAATTCTTTAATTTTGAATTTAATCAGATAACTGCACTAGATAGACCTCCCACTGAATTATACACGGACAAAATAAATCTATTATTATTATTATTATTATTACAGTTAAGCTTGTAGAATCAAAAGTAATGGCTAGGCATTTAATAAAATTGATGTAAAATTTGACATCAGATGAAAATTATTACTAGGAGGTGAAATGACTTCACAACAATTGTCATCTAGGACATGAGCTCCAAAGTGTGTGTGTGTGAGAGACAAAAACAACGTTCTTCTGGAAATGCCCAGGTCTAGGCTTCATGTAACTAAGTTCTAACCATTTCTTCAACAGTTAGTAGCCCTCTGTAAGGTGTAATAATGTATACTGAATGGAAGAAGCACCTTCAAATTCTGAAAATGTATGATTTTGTTGTACAAAAGTGGTATTGATTTGGCATTCAAAAATAGCAACATTACTTGAACAAGCCCCTTCCCCGCCCTTATGAACAGGCTGATATTCACAAAAACTAACTGTGCTGCAAACAGCACACTATCTGCAAAAGATGTGGCAGTACTCTACAAGTATGTTTTATCTGGTATTTATTTTAATACAGTATTCTGTGTTTTAAAATGTGGATTTCTTTGTAACAAAATAATTTATGCAAAGTATAATTCACTGTATTTAACTGAGAAGATAATGTAAGTGTCTCAAGTCGTGGTTACTGGTATTTTCATGGCTTTCATTATGAAGCACCACATAGAGCCATAAAATACTAACAGAAATATGTCACGATAAATGGGAAATCTGCATTCAAGTCCCAGTCCAGCACAAATTTTTGTGTGCCACTAATATATAGTATATCTATAAGCCCCGCCTAGTAAAGCCAACATCAAATGAATTCAGAAGCTGTGATTAAGTTTCATATTCATGAAATACACTGACAGAAAAGAAAATTGCAACACCAAGAAGGAGTTTTGTGTCATAAATGAAAGTTGGTAGGCGTGTTGCTACAGCTGAAAGATTATATCCATCGAAAATGCGTGCCAGTCACATAAGAGAGGCTCTAGTAGTGTCACTATGAGGATGCGAAGCAGGTTTGGTCTAAATATGTGCGACAACGGTCTTGAACTTTAGTTACCTTTGAGATCGGACATGGTGAGTTGATGTTAGTCAAGAATGCCTGTAAGGTGACAAAGACATCATTATCAATATGTCACTGAGTTTGAAAGAGGTCATGTATTAGAGCAGTGAGAAGCTGGATGATCCTTCTGCGATGTTACAGAAAGACTTGGCAAGAATGTAGCCACTATACACAATTGCTAATAGTGGTGGTCACGGGAATGTGTGGTCACACAAAGACTGGGTTATAGATGACCATGTGGTACTACTCAAAGGGACAATTATAATGTTTAGCATATGGCTCTTGTACATCATACTGCATCTGCAGCAGCAATCTGAGCAGTAGTTACCAGCACAGTGACACAACAACTTGTTAAAAATTAGTTACTTCAAGGACAACTTTGAGCCAGATATCCTGTAGCGTGCATTCCACTGACCCCAAACCACCACCATCTGGTGTTAAATGAGAGCTCATTGGAAAGCAGGTTAGAAGTCTGTTGTGTTTTCTGATGAAGACTGGTTCTGGTTCAGTGCCACCAATGGCTGTGTGTTGGTTAGAAGGAGGACAGTTGTGAGCCTGCAACCGACATGTCTGCATGCTACATACAATGGACCTATGCCTGGAGTTATGGTCTGGGCTGCAATTTTGTATGACAGCAGGAGCACTCTCTTGGTTATCCCATGCACCCAGTCTGCAAACTGGTACATTAATCTCATGTGCCAACATTTCTGAACAGTATTCCAGGGGGTGTTTTGCAACAGGATAACGCTCGCCCACATTCTGCTGTTGGAATCCAATACGCTGTACAGGGTGTCAACATTTTGCCTTGGTCTGCTCAATCATCAGATCCGTCTTCAACCGAGCACATAAGAGATATCATTGAAAGACAAATCCAATAACATCCACAAACAGTATTAACTGCTCATGTTTATTTATTTTCTTTATTTATTTATTGTTCTGTGGGACCAAATTAAGAAGAAGTCTACATGGTCATGGAACAAGTCAATATATGAAATTATAACACGATAGTAGAAACAGATAAAATGAAATATAAAAAACATATTCAGGCGACAAGTTGTAAGTTTAAATAAAGAAAATCAACAATGTCACACTGGAATTTGCTTAATTTTTTAGCTCTTCCAGGAGCTCCTCAACAGAATAGAAGGAGTGAGCCATGAGGAAACTCTTCAGTTTAAGGAAGTGCATTCCACATGCAGATTTGATTTCTGCCTAGTATTAACTGAGTGAAAGCTGCTAACTCTTGGGAATATTGTATTGACCGACCAACAGCAACAGGCACAGAATTCCATTCCACAAACTGATATCCAGCACTTGTACAACATTACGCATGCTTCTTTGCAAGCTTGCTTTCAACATTCTGATTTTATTTTTTATGTTGTGATTTTCTTTCCGCCAGTTTGATTTTTATTGAACCTAAAAATCGTGCTTATACTTAGAAAATCAACAGTTACAACACTGAAATTAAATAAATCAGCTAAAAACACATGGTATATAAGAAGCCATTTACTAGTATTAAGAGAAGGAAAGTTGCCACTCACCATATAACAGAGATGCTGAGACTCAGATACACACAACAAAGACACTCTCACAATTGTCACACACACACACACACACACACACACACACACACACACACACACTAGCACACGCAAGTCACATACACAACTGCAATCTCAGGCAACTGAAACCACACTGCAGGCAGCAGCACCAGTGCATGATGGGAGTGGCGACTGGGTTGGGGTAAGGAGGAGGCTGGAGGGGGGATAGTATGGTGGGGATGCCGGACAGCGAAGTGCTGCATGTTAGACTGAGCCTCCTTCTTACTGCCCGCCAGTTGCCACTCCAATCATTCCACTGGTGCTGCTGCTTGGAGTGTGGTTTCAGTTGCCTGAGACTGCAGTTGTGTGAGTGAGCTGCGTTTGCATGAGTGAGTGTGCGTGCATGTGTATGTCTGCTATTGTTGACAAAGGCCTTAACAGCTGAAAGATATAATTGTGAGAGTCTTTTTGTTGTGCCTATCTGTGACTCATAATCTCTGCTAGATGCTGAGTAGCAACTTTCCTTCTCATAATATTGTTACATTCCATCCTGGATTTTCCATTATTTGATTTAAAACCATTTACTATGTTATTTTAAACCAAAATAACAATAAAATAATAAGAAAACAACTAACTTGGATATTTTAGACAATTATTTATACAACAGTTACATCTGTACAATGAACTACAACTTGGCGTATAGAAGGAAACAATTAACTTGGCTATTTTACACTGGTATTCATAAATTTTTGCTATTGTATAGAAGCAGTTCTTCTAAAATAAAGTTTTCATTTCTGCTTTCAATCTTTTAATGACTCAAAGCTTTAAGGTATCCTTAATGACAGTGCAAGTACTGGATGGTTTTCGAATAGTGTCAAGAGACTAAAAGAAAAGAGAAAGGGAATAAACTGATATAAGGTTAGGAAAATTGAGAAAAATTGTTTTAAAAAATGGGTACATGGGGTATACTTTCAACTATGGATTTAGCCTAAAAGTACATCTGTTTTGTTCTCAGCTGCATGCTCACCATTTTACATCTGGTTTAGGGAAGCCATTTATTTTGAGTTCCAACATAGCTGATCCACCAACACTCACTTCTGTTGCTTTAGTTTCAGTTACAATTTTAGGGGCTTCTGGTTCCTTCAGGAGCTGGTTTACAGAACCTAAAAACAATGGAAGCTTGCAAATATAATTTTCTTCATACATTTCAAATACATGAAAATGATAGCATATACGAACATTACAAATAAAAATGAAAGTATCAGACATGAACACAGCTGTCATGGCAAATACTCATGACTATGCTCAGACCAAATGGGGAAGTTATGACTGAATGTTGAATCTGAATTGTTAGAGAGAGAAACATATGAGGAGACAAATAAAAGGTAGGCTAAGGTGTTTAATATGCTATGCCAAGAAAGATATATCAAATGAGAGTCAGAAATGGAATGAAAGCAATGACAGTAATTATTAGCAAAAACAGATGTAATTATGAATGTGATGATTGTAATCAAACAGAGACTGTTTTTCCAGAAAAATGGGAAATGTTACTTCTTGGATATTATAATTTATACAGCATATGACATATACACTGTATAACAATGAGATAAAATCAATCTATAAAAATAATATTTGCATCAGTGGACGCTACAACCAATAAATGAAAATGCAAGTCTAGAATCCGCAAAAGGGAAGTGCAAGGATTCGTTATGATACTGATTTACACTGTAGTAGCATTTGCTTGGTTTATGATGTTCTGACTCATATCCATAACCACGTGAAGGCCCATTATTCATTTTTCAAATGAACATCCATCACTACTTTTCATCTGTTTATAACAACTCATTTTGCATGGCTGTCATTGCAGTAGTTGTTGTTCGGGTTTAGGCTGCTCAAAGTAGTTCTGCACAGTGTGCAATTATCAGTCTTGACAGTGCCTTGTATCAGGCAAAATTTACTTGTTGCTATTAAGCTGTACACGAAGTTACACAATGCAATGGTCATTTAATCACATCAGTACACAATGTTCAATTCTGCTGTAGAAAAAAAAATGACTAACAGCACTTCATTTCTGTATTGTGTCCCAAGTTGTACTGTATAGCTTGAAGGTAATATTTCTCATAAATACACTCCTGGAAATGGAAAAAAGAACACATTGACACCGGTGTGTCAGACCCACCATACTTGCTCCGGACACAGCGAGAGGGCTGTACAAGCAATGATCACACGCACGGCACAGCGGACACACCAGGAACCGCGGTGTTGGCCGTCGAATGGCGCTAGCTGCGCAGCATTTGTGCACCGCCGCCGTCAGTGTCAGCCAGTTTGCCGTGGCATACGGAGCTCCATCGCAGTCTTTAACACTGGTAGCATGCCGCGACAGCGTGGACGTGAACCGTATGTGCAGTTGACGGACTTTGAGCGAGGGCGTATAGTGGGCATGCGGGAGGCCGGGTGGACGTACCGCCGAATTGCTCAACACGTGGGGCGTGAGGTTTCCACAGTACATCGATGTTGTCGCCAGTGGTCGGCGGAAGGTGCACGTGCCCGTCGACCTGGGACCGGACCGCAGCGACGTACGGATGCACGCCAAGACCGTAGGATCCTACGCAGTGCCGTAGGGGACCGCACCGCCACTTCCCAGCAAATTAGGGACGCTGTTGCTCCTGGGGTATCGGCGAGGACCATTCGCAACCGTCTCCATGAAGCTGGGCTACGGTCCCGCACACCGTTAGGCCGTCTTCCGCTCACGCCCCAACATCGTGCAGCCCGCCTCCAGTGGTGTCCCGACAGGCGTGAATGGAGGGACGAATGGAGACGTGTCGTCTTCAGCGATGAGAGTCGCTTCTGCCTTGGTGCCAATGATGGTCGTATGCGTGTTTGGCGCCGTGCAGGTGAGCGCCACAATCAGGACTGCATACGACCGAGGCACACAGGGCCAACACCCGGCATCATGGTGTGGGGAGCGATCTCCTACACTGGCCATACACCACTGGTGATCGTCGAGGGGACACTGAATAGTGCACGGTACATCCAAACCGTCATCGAACCCATCGTTCTACCATTCCTAGACCGGCAAGGGAACTTGCTGTTCCAACAGGACAATGCACGTCCGCATGTATCCCGTGCCACCCAACGTGCTCTAGAAGGTGTAAGTCAACTACCCTGGCCAGCAAGATCTCCGGATCTGTCCCCCATTGAGCATGTTTGGGACTGGATGAAGCGTCGTCTCACGCGGTCTGCACGTCCAGCACGAACGCTGGTCCAACTGAGGCGCCAGGTGGAAATGGCATGGCAAGCCTTTCCACAGGACTACATCCAGCATCTCTACGATCGTCTCCATGGGAGAATAGCAACCTGCATTGCTGCGAAAGGTGGATATACACTGTACTAGTGCCGACATTGTGCATGCTCTGTTGCCTGTGTCTATGTGCCTGTGGTTCTGTCAGTGTGATCATGTGATGTATCTGACCCCAGGAATGTGTCAACAAAGTTTCCCCTTCCTGGGACAATGAATTCACGGTGTTCTTATTTCAATTTCCAGGAGTGTATCTGTGCAGTTGTGCTCTGTAGTCATATTTTGAATAAAAGTAACATTAAGTGAATAAATATGAGTTGCACACACAACTTGTATGTCACTCAGATTTTTTAAAAAAAGTAATCAGATTTACTAGTGGTGGCAGATATCAGTCTCTAAGTTTGTAGTATGATTCTGATTTTTCACACCTTTGGTTGAAAGTTTTCCTGTGTTAACCAGTGACTTAGGATTTGCAGCAACAGTCAAGTCATTAACTGAGATAAATATGTGTGATATTACTGGAGATACCATGCAGTGCTGGAACATCAAACTGAATATGATGTTCTGAACAGGCTGTAACATCTTCACATGCTGTACCCTTGTGTAATAAGAAAAAAAAGTTTGTTGTTTTGCCTAATTCACATCTTTTGATGTGTCAGATTTTATTTCAGAGCATTGAACAGAAATGTCTGCTTCACAGAGCTTTAAAAAAATTTTGGAATATGTTATGAATTTAAATGTGGCTGCTGCTATGTAACAGACAGCAGCACTGATACAATGCCTGCTTTTTATGCCTTTTGCACCTTTTTGTTTGTTCTGTTCCTTGATGTGATATTACGACTTAATAAATATCAGAATTAAATTGAATTAACTTTGATTTCTCTAGAATTTGCAGAAGCCATTTCTATAACTTTATTAGTCATTCTGTAATTATCTCTGAGGAGTTTTAACAGAGGACATAATTCATTAGACCCTTTCATAATATTTGCAAGTAGGATGTTTTGTGGTAACGGTGAATTTTGCACTCTCTCTCTCTCTCTCTCTCTCTCTCTCTCTCTCTCAAAACAGAACACTATATTCTGCAAGCATCCATGAGAGTCATTTATGTGATACAATTGTACATCTTACACAATTTCCCCAGGTTACACAAAGACAGTGGCAATGCACATCCACTAGGATACCACCAAGGGAAATATTAGCATTATCTTCAGTTATTACTACAGATCTGAGTTAGTCATCACATTCAGACAAGCCATACAGAGGTTACAACCTTATCTCTTTGTGACTTGACCATAGAAATTATTAATTGCAGTAAGGTTGCCTTTGCCACATTTTCCTTCAGAAGTCTGCACCTTGCATTTGTGCTCACTTCAGTTGGTTGGCACATGTGCTGGGAAATTCCAACAGATGAAAAGCAACTATGTCTGACTTTGTCATGCTTGTTTGGGCATTGAGTGTTCAAATGATCAGTCTGAGTAATTACTCAATTGCTGATCAGGTACTCACTGCAGACTCATATCACAAGAACATGAGACCAAAGGATGTGTAAAAATGAAACTAGGTTCCAAAGAATATGTACTTAGTGTGGTAGACTGTGATCATAGCAGTACTTGGAAAGATCTTCATTAGTGAATATTCAGGACATAAAACATGTTGATTATGTGTACTGCAGCATGTGCTTTGCTCTTCTCTTCATTCAGTTTCACAACAATGCATGTGATGGCACATGTTAGCAGAATACACCAAAATATAAGTCCTAAAGCATTACCAGCTTCCATAGTTAATACTATCAGTAAAAGGTATGCAGAAATGGAGGCCAAAGATCTACATGCATATAAACCAGTATCAGATGGAAGGTTTTAAGGGGACAGTGGATGAAATTGCTAACCCTCAATTTTGTAAAATAAGTCTGGCCACATTATCTCTTGTGATTTCAGCTACATGTTGATAACGTTTCTACAGCTGGAAAGAGCTGATAACTATATGTATTGTTTTGTCTTATCATATTTTACTTCTCATCTTTGGATGAAAACAGTGTCATCCAACATATTACACATAGCAGTTATGTTGAAATCTTGTAATCAAATAAAAAGATGGTTGTTTAACAATGATATTAATTATGGCTGTGATTCATTTAGGACGACAGTGATGCAAATACTAATTACATATGTGGAAATACACCAGTTGTTGAAAATACTGTAAGTTTGGCTTAGCAGTATATTTTGCATCAGTCTAACTTCAAATGGTTTGGCATAGCATTTATTAAAATTTTGGGGAATTCATTAATGATTTGAATGTATACATTTAATGCAAAATATATCAGTGAATTCTTACAAAGTTGTAACTTTTTCATTTCGCTTTTTAGTAACAGAAAACCTGTTACACACATATTTGAGGGTTAGCATTATTTCAGTCCTAACATTAAAGATATTCTTATCCAGCTTCAGCTCTCTACAATAAATTGTGCATTTTTATTTATAGAAAGAATCAAAATTTACATCCAGTAACAGAGAAGAAGGAAGGAGCAGGTCACCACATCCTACATCGAATAGGCTACAACACATCAGAAAAGAAGTACTACTAAGAAAGAAGCAAAAAACAAATGAAGGCAGGCTTTATAGAACCTATAAATGAGAAGCAGTTCCTGGACACACCATTAGGCAACTGTGTAGCTGTCTTCTGAAGTGTGCAGAAAAACTGCCAAATGCCAATAACGATATTTCTAACTGCTACTGGAATCTGGCTGACTTTGACAAACAAAATTTATATTTATTAGTTTTATAAAATCATATCCTGTAGAAAGGAGTGATCAAACCTCTCCACAATCTTACTGTGGTGCCACCGCCAGACACCACACTTGCTAGGTGGTAGCTTTTAAATCGGCTGTGGTCCGCTAGTATACGTCGGACCCGCGTGTCGCCACTGTCAGTAATTGCAGACCGAGCGCCGCCACACGGCAGGTCTAGAGAGACTTACTAGCACTCGCCCCAGTTGTACAGCCGACATTGCCAGCCATGGTTCACTGAGAATTACGCTCTCCTTTGCCGAGACGATAGTTAGCATAGCCTTCACCTAAGTCAATTGCTACGACCTAGCAAGGCGCCATTTATCCTTTGCTATGTATCTAATGAAGCATGTACAGTAACAAGACCAATTCACTTTTCTTTATAGCATTCATTACGTATCCTGTTTCAGACCTCACGCCAGCCTGCGTGAGTTTAAGCGCGTGCCTTTCGGTTACCCGTCACTGTGGACTGGCTGTCTTGTCAGTCCACAACACTTACCACAAGCAAAAGCCCTATAATTTTAACATTTAAATACAGATGGACAATGCAGAATGTGTACAGAAAATCTTTTTTGGTGGTCCATATTAAAACAAGTGGAAAACATGAAAAACATGTAAATTGTATTCCTGGAGACAGAATCCAGGATTTCCACAATTATATCTGACACATATCTCCATACCAGACAAATTATAGCCTATAGCAAAACTCGTATAAAGTGTATTTTAACAGTGATTTGAATACCGCAGCATTATATCATGATTAGCTTGTTAAGTACTGTGAAGAAAGGAACATTCAGTCTGACTGTGAAGACAATACAGGCAGTTTCTTTGTCATTCATTTAATACTTGATTTCAGTCACCAAAGTCAGATACTTGCAAGACTTGTGATGAGCTGCACGTTATACTCTGATTAGTACCATACTGAATGAGAAATAACAGAGGTCCTTAAAGAAAAACAGCTGCATCTGAGAACTGCAAAGAGCTGCAGCTTTGAGAAAGAAACCCGAAGAATTCAGTTGCAAAGCAAAAGAAAGCCCAGAAATCTGACTTGCAACAAAGGCTACTCACACCAAAACATTCCTCTGGTCCTGCTTTTATTTGCGCAAGATTTGGATATAAAATTTGAGCATTCATAACTACACTACAGATGTTGGTTTTATGTTCATGAAGGACAAGAGTGTTGCTACTGAAGGCAGTGATGAGGTAAGTAGTTGTTTATTGAAGTATGTCTGCTATATGAAGATAAAAAGTAGGAATTTGGTCATATTTTCAGAAAACGTTGGTGGCCAAAATAAAAATTGCAACATGGATACATTACCTATTCTCCGTATGTATCTCTGAAGAAATGTAACATTATTTTATGATACCTGGCTACAATTTTTTTGCATCTGAATTGTGAATGTTTTAAGGTTATTACAATAACAGTTTCACTTTCTAAGTTTGGCAAGCACTTTTTGATGAAGGCAACAATAAACCATATAAGTATTAACAATGTTACAAATATAAAAAGTTATGGGACTGTCCAACAATTTCTAATGGATATACAATATTACTTAGCTAAACATATGGTGGAACAATTTGTAGAAAAAGTTACAAATAAGTCTATTACAGTTTAAGATTTATGGATTTAACCAAATGTACAAAACACAATAGCTTAAAACTATGCTCTTGTGTGTCAGCACTTTCTTGTAAGAAGTCAGTTTATAATTTGCGGAGCTTGACACTGTGAACATTTTGTCACATATTACAGTAGTGTCAAGCAATATCAAAAGACAGAACAATGTCCAGCATCGTCCAGGCATATGAATGAATATTTTAAAAAGCAAGTTACACGATTTTCTAATTGAACAATGCTACTACTCTGTGGAAGATTTCATGAAGAACAAAGTGATACTTTGAGCTGGATCCCTAAAATTGAATAAAAATTTATGGCAATTATAGTAGATGTAAATACTGTAAGTTTGACAAATTGCAAGTAAGTAAATGCTCCATAAAGTATTATTGTAAGTGTGACAAAATTTTAAATAAGCAAATTGTAACTCTAACATGTCTCCAGTACATCATACATATGTTCTGAAATTGTGTACGTTATGAGATGAATAAAACACACATCACACACACATAGCAGATATGTTGACCTACCTGTCTCACAAAACGTTTTATCTCTCTATAACTACACAGATTGTTGACAAAAATTGAACACTATTGGAGAAATTCATAACAAAAATTTGGGTTCATTATTAAGACTCATACTGTTGAAACATTCTGCAATTTAGAAATAAATCCTCAGCATTTTAATTAGATTTTATTTGTTCCTGACTCAGGTACTAGTATATACAAGGCACTGTTGCCATTTTGCCATCATACATTACACATGTTCTGAATACTGTCTCTGAACCCATTTTTGGTGGTAGTTACACAAAAAATGAGCCTGCAATGATATTTTCCATGATTTTTGCTGTTAATGATGTGGTCCACTTCATGAAGAAGATAGGCGACTTGAATTTGTTTGTGCCAAGCTTGAACCAAGAAATGGAAAGTAGATGGAATAGCCTATTTATGGTGATGCAATCTATGATTCAGTAGTATGACCAAGTTGTGGAAATATTTGCAAAGAAGAGGTTCACTGAAAACTTCATGGTTAAATAGTGACTCTGGACAAGAACTCACGGCATATTTTGAGCCATTCAGAAATGCAACAAACCTCTGAAGGCTAAAAATATCCAGTTACTCAATTTGTTTTGTTGTGGATGCATAAACTGAAAAGTCACAGTGCCACAAGGGCCTGATGATATAGGGGTATGTTCCTTTGAATTAATTTAGGTGTAGATTTTTATTTAATACCCACTGTGCACCCTACAAAGGTAAATTTTGATTTGTTTCAAAATGTCAGTTTCAATGTCACTGGCATTTGGCAGTGCTGTCATCTCTTAGCTCTTGGTAACATGAGTATTGAAAAAAGACTTATCTCTTAGCACTGACTCCGACTCATGGAGGAGAAACAATAGCAACACTTCTGTGGCCATCCATCCAAGACTAAAAACAGGAATATCAGAAGTATCACCAAGATACAGGCACAGAGTTATGGTTCCAACAAGAAAGTAGCGAGTGTGCAAGACCAGGTGGCTTTGTCCATGAGATATTGCCCAGCTCGATCTAGGGATGGGTGCTCTCAAGCAAATCTCCTATTTGAAGACTTCTAATAATGTCCATTGTTGACGAGTTTCAGAAGATTAATCTTCCATATTCAGGCCTTTGACTTTATAATTATGGCATAGGATGGGCTACCCACTAACTGGCCAAGTTTGGGTAGAGTTATTGTTTTTGCGAGGTCATAGAGAATGTGGCACAACAAGCCTTGTGTATAATCTCATAACACTCTTATTGATGCCACAGCCCATATTATTTGAGGTTGGCAATTCATTCTATACCTTTAAGTTATAGCTGTCCATGTTTAAATTCCTGAAAACAGAAAGTTAATAACCAAAACAATTGCCCTTAATATACGACACTGTGGCATGGGTGAACTATATTTACAGTAAACAGAAGTTGTTGGGGGCAGGAACAGTTATGTGAACAATTATTATGTGCTTTTCAGTAAATGGCTGAGTACAGTCCAAAAATGATAAGGAATTTGCTATGGACCTTTTCTGTATTCGTGTATGAAGGAATTGTTAAATTTCAGTGTTATTTAATTCCAGGTAGAGTCTAGTTGTTTACATAGCCCGCAAGGTCAGTCTGATAGTCCCATTCCAGTTGTTCCAACTGTAGCTGGTAAGCAGAGGTTTCACTTGGGTCTGAAAAACATTATTAATATTCAGTTTTACTTATCATCATCAGTCAGTAAACAGAAGCTCCAAACTGAACTAAATGTACTGAAAAGCCATGTACATTTCATAGTTCTCTCATCACCATCCCATAATAGCTACCATCTCTCTGCATGACAACTGTTTGCTTCTCTCTCACTTGCTAGGTCAATATAAGCCACACCAAGCACTAAGTGAACAGTTTAAACAAACCAGTGTGTTACTTACAAGATGGGCTATACTGTATGTTACATACCTTGAACAGTCAGCTCAGCACTGCAGGATATTTTTCCTGATGTAGTAGAGGCCACACATGTGTATAGACCTGCATCCTCTGGTTTCACATGTTGAAAAACAAGTGCCAGGGAATCCTCTTCATCCTTGAGAAAATGACAAGAATCACTGACATTAAGACAAGAATTCTAACAAAAATATCAATATAATATGCTTATAAATCTCTGCTGCATCATATACAGTATGCTGTTCCATCTTTTCCCCATATGGTTTGGGCTCTGTGAGTCATTGTCAGCTCGCCCATAGGCAAGCACAGCTTGTATAGGCTACCTGCCAGGCAGCCCTACTTCACTATATTCACAGTCTCTTCTGTCACACAGGTCACTTGCCCACTCTTGCCAGTAAGCACTTGGTCAAGCCAAACAGTTGTGCAGGCTACGGCTTGCCTGCATCTGCTTGCTTGTGCCCATAAGCACTTGGCTTTAGTTAGTACTACAAGTCATCACTTATTTTGTGTGTGCGTGTGTTTGTGACTGTGAGAGAGAGAGTTCTGTAAACTGTCTTCCTCTAGCATTTAAGTGAATGCTAAATAGTTTCATCTTTTCACCTCATAAACAAGGTGTCTAAGCAATAGAAAGAAAAGACTACACTAACAATCCATTGAAAACACTTTCAAAAGGAATAAAACAAATCAATAATTTAAAACAAAATCAAGTTAGATTCATCAAAAGACACAAAATTAAACACCTATCTACTTCTGGATGCACTGAACTCTACTAATAATTCAGCCATCTGAAATGTTTCTGCTACAGAATCTCTGAAATAATGTAGATAAATCAGAAAATCTTGATGAAAATGACATATTTTCAAATTTGAGTATTAAAAAAACTAACAGCAACTAAACCTAAACTTTCAAATCACTACCCTTACTGAAAATTGAATTGAAATACCTCATATGAAATCAGTGTTTCTTTTCTGTCAAGTAATAGTGAGAAACAAGTGCAGCATAAAGAGTAAACTTGTCATTCATTACATATTCTGCACCAGGAGCATTATTGGAGTGGACCTCACTTTCTAAATTTTTATTTTTTGATATGAATGCTTTGTCATTTCGTAACCATATTTTCTATTGTATTCGAAAATTTTAAATTCATTCTGTGATACTCAATTTTTGTAACTAATGAACTACTCTCTTTATTCCATATATATTATTGTTAAATGTTTAATATTTATTGATCAAAACTTCTTTTGTATAGTTTGCTTTCTTGGTACTAATACTCTACAATTGTGGTAACTCTGATCATATTCCTCATGTCTGTGATCTCCAATTCAAATTTTTTATACGTTCACATAAATTTAATGGAGGCATGAATATTTCACTTATTTTCACTGTAAAGTTATAACAGACACTGTACCCAATGGTGATTGGTGCATGCCACTGAGTTCTTAGGCTATTTATTCTCACCAGTGATAGTTGCAGCACTGGATGTATAACAAGAGGGCATGCGAGGTCATGAGGATGGGGTTTTAAAGTGGAGATTGGTACACAATAGTGAGAGGAGAAGCGGACATGTCAGTACACTGCATGTGATACACTGCAGTGGAGACGGGTTGTGGACCCATGGAGGGCATGAGCGAACCTAAATCGAGAGCAGCAGTGCCTCGCACTGTGCTGTTTAGTGAGGATGAAACAAGCCACTGTGGCTGGCATCTCAAATATTTGGGAGTGCAGAGCAGGAACTACTACTCCTAGATTCATGATAAAATCATCGTTAAGTACGTTCCTGGAGAGTTTATCAGCTATTTTTCGTAAAACTCAAGTTTTTGTGTGCTGAAAAACTTGGGTTGTGCGAAATCTTGTGTGGGTTTGGCTAGAAAGTGGCAGTCTTGGGGATATGCTCCAGGGTTGTGTCTTAGTGTGCAACTGTAAAACATTGTGATTAAAATTAACAGGTGTTGTACATCTGGGTTATTACTTAATAGCCACTTGCTATGTACTTAAACTTATGTGTGTTTAAAAGCATCTAAAGTGCAGAGTGGCTAAAGGCCCTTAAACTGTCTGTTGTGTGGCTGTAGTAGTAGCCCAGTGGTTGTTATATCCGATATTTCTCAAGTTAAACATTTGGGACCAACACAGGCTAGTGAACTATTTTACCAAAGGAAATTCTGCATATGAGCTATTGGTTGATATGTGAATGGCTAGAACCCCCTAGTTCAAATATTCTCTGTTGCTATTATTCTTACTGCGATCTTTAACACGTTCCGGCTGTATTGCCATATGCATTGTCTTAGAGTAATTTGTGGTAATAAAATGGTTTATGTCTTGCCTCCAATTGTACCATTATGTTTCTATGTTTAAGTTGTCATCACAGAATAATTTTAAAACCTTCCACCTGTTATATTGCATGATTAGAGGGCTTATTCATTGACAAGTTGTAAACTTATGTCTGATTAAGTATCAAGCAGCTAGTGCCCACATAATTTCATGTGACTGGCTGTACTTACGTGTAATCGTGTGCATTCTCAGCACTGAAGACACCTGTTAATGCAAGTACTATTTTCGTGTTCTGTGTCGATCGAGGCCTATGTTTGAGAATGTCCTGTTAGACAATTAGCTTCATTAGTCCTTTAAACTGAAACTCACAAGTACCCGTCATTGCTCAGGGAAATTGTTAACTTGCTTAGTTTAGTGGCAGCTAGAGCTGTGAAGCTGTTTAAAAAAAATTTTTTTTTTTTTTTTTGGTGTTATGTGAGGCCAAGAGCTGGATTCAAAAATTTTCTGGTATATTCCTGAAGTTAAAACGACTAGCGCCAATTCAAATTGCTTAATTTATTTGAGAATTTAAAGAAGGGTAAGCACAAAGCTAAACTTCAAATCTAATTGGTTTGTGTAAGCTATTAAAATGGTTAGCACTGTGGGCATTTAAATATTAACTGTTTGTGTAGTTTGAAAATTAAAACAGCTAGCGCTGATTCAAACTGATTCATTCATTTGAGAATTTAAAGACAGCTAAGTGCAACTCAAACATAAAATTTAATCTGTTTGCGTGAGCTGCTCTTGTAGTTTCAAAACTTAAATGGTTAGTGACAATTCAAATTGATTCGATCCATTTAAGAACTTAAAGACAGCCAAGTTAAACTTAAAATTTAATTTGTTTGTGTCAGCTGTTAAAACAGTTGTTGCTGCAGGTATTTCAATATTCAAAAGCTTGTTTAGTTTGAAAATTTAAATGACTAAGTGCCAAATCAAACTGTGAATTCAAAGTGGCCAAGCACCAAGTTAAACTCCATGTTTTGTGTGTCTGTGCAATCTTTATACCATTGGTAAATTTATCTTATTTTATATTGTATATTCACAATTTAAGGGGCTACTGTCGTTTCAAGCAGGGAAGTTGAGCTAAGTTTTTAAGACCACTACATGCCAATTAAAATTTTAGTATTTTGAGTGCTGTGCAATCATATGTAGATGGTTAGAGCCAATGCTGATCTGAATGATACTATGGCTTCTATGGTTATTCTGATAGAGCAGCTAGTGCCAACAGAAACCAAGAATCATAAATGATTCTTTTAGGTGAAACTGTTGAGAACCACGAGGAATATTAAGTTCTTGTAACAATTTAGCAATGAAAGGGCTTTTGAATTTGGGTTACATGTTAGCTTGTGTCATTTGTTTTAAAGGCAGGTTGGGCTAGTTGAAACTTAAAGAATCTTAACTGGCTGGGCCTTGTTGAATTAAATTGAAAACTGGATGTGTTGTTATGTAATGAGGCCAATCCCAGTGGTATTTTGTTTTTCTTAATAAGTGTGTGCATTACATAATTGCTGAAGTACAATTTTGTCAATAACACAATAAGATTGAGATCCATAAAAAGTAAATTTCATTTTCTGTGCCTAGTACCTTTTACTTCAGGACCCTTTAGTCCTAGCTACCCTTGCTCCAAAGGGTATCCTCATTCCTTGTTTCCGTGGTAGGGCAAAGGTTGCGGGGAGGTTTCAGTAATGACAACAGTTTCATTAGAAACTCAAATCTTAGATATACACTACATTAACAGGAAAAGAAATCACTATGAAAGCAAAAGGTGTTTCTCTAAAAGGATTATAATTATCTGTGACAACGGCTTACAAAGAAGATTACAGTTCATCCAGTAACACCACGCAAAATATGGTTATAATAAACACAGTGCCAGCAGTCATGACATGTATTTTCTGCAGCAAAAGTTATCAAACACTGAAAGGAAGGAGAAAATTATTCAGTGAGGTATTTTGTGAACATTTAGCTAATAAATAAACTACATTCATTACCTTGAACAACACTTTAAATCGCTCTTCAGGATCAAATGGTTTTCCATCTCGTAACCATGTAAATTTTGGTTCTTCTCCAGGCTGTAAAAGGCCTGCTGTTTCTAATCCAGCAAAAATTTTCTTCTCAGCTATTGGAAAAAATATATATTTTTATTAATTTCTCTTTTTTCCTTGAAAACGATAGAATTTTACTATGAAAAATTTAGCAGCAGCATACGTTAGTGCAAATAGCTGTTGATTCTGTATCCATTGATCCTTACGTACATCTCTAGAATGTAGAGTTCAACAGGGTAGGATAAGTTCTTCAGATGGGGTAGTTCAATTATGCAACCAGGAAATGGCTTGACATAGGTACAGAATGTAACCTGATGAAATATACGTCCTTATGTACTTATTTCACTTTACTATGATTCACAATGCCATAATGTCTTCCATAATGGTATCTGTCTAGAAGAATTTCTAAACAACACTAACTTCATTACTACTAATACAACTTATGTCACTGAAGAGAGAGTAGCCTATGACACAGTCCATGCTATTTACCTTATGAGACTGAACTAAAACCTGCCAACTCTTTTCTAGAGCATTCATTGCTACAGTCCTGAAATAGAGTTCCAGGTGGTAGTGTTTTTTGCTGACCCATTTGTGACCTTAGTGACTGAACAATACTGTGTGAAGCATACAAGGAGGCAAATCTGTTTCATAAAAATAATTTCCCAAGATTTACTAGTTTTTCCAGGTTGAAATTTCAGATTTCCCTCAAACAATATTTGTTCTGTGAGAACAAGTTTTACTTTAATAGTTTTCATAATTGAAAATAAATTTTATTTTTGTTTCTAAATCACTTTATAGTGGTTACTCCATGTTCAGCTATGATTTACAGATTTATCAACAATTCTAGTAGCAGTAGTAGTAGTAGTAGCTATATTTGTCCTAGATCTCTTTTTACAAGGATATAGGACATGTCAAAGTATTTACAAGTTTATACCAATTTAAAATAAGGTAATTTGTATACATATACATTTACAGACTTCTAGTTAGAGACAATCATTAGATTTACTCCTGGTATACATGAATAACTTATTAAATAATGTAATGCCATACTGTTCTCTCATATCTCACTATCAGTCACTGCACATACTACACACATATTGTTTCATAACATTTCACTCACTACACACACATGCACACACACACAGACTGGTGATCTTTGGGCCATTTTCCGTGCCGCAACTTCTCATTTGCTATCCTGAAAAACCGCGTAGGCGTCCCTCTATAATGAGTGACATTATGATCTCAGAAAGAGGAAGAGGTGTTAGTATTGTGCTATGCATAGCTTAGGGGTAAGTTTTTCTAGAAAAGGAAAAAAGAAGGAAAAAACATAGTGTGAATGTGTTATGTGGAATGTTGGATGTTTTATAATCATTGTTATTATTTATACGTACAACATTTTTTTTACCAAACCCCTACTCTGTTTTATCTAAGTAATCCTTCAATGTCATACTACATAACAGGTACTGTTTAGCTGCCTTTTTAAATAAGTGTATTTTTATAGTTTATATAATCTCTTTTGGTAATTTATTGTACACTTTTATTCCTTGATAGAAAATGCTGTTTTGAGTTTTATGTTTATTTTTTCTTAGTAAATGTAAGTTGAGTCTAGAGCTTGTTCCATGATCATGGACAGAGCTGTTTGTTATTTTTGATGTGTGCAACTGACTGGTAAATGTATTTACACAGAGCAGTTAAAACCCCCCAGCGTTTTGAACAGATCTTTATAATGAGCTTGAGTACTATTTTTGGTTATTACTCTTATGGCTCTCTTCTGGAGTTTAAAAATTGTGTTTATATTTTGTGCATTTGTTCTCCAAAAAAGAATGCCATAGCTAAGAACTGAGGGTATATATGAAGACTATGTAACTAAACGACACTGTAAGTTATAAGATCATGTTTCCCTGGACATTCCAGGGTTTTGCTATGGTCAATCTACAATCAAAACAGTGTAAGATATTACATAGCCAGACTTACAGTTTTAACTGAATCAGCAAACACATGTCACACTGGTGCTACATCTTCATCTATGGGTACTTTCCACTGTACAACATATTAGGGCTTTTTCTGTTTCATTCACATATTGAGTGCGGGAAGAATTATTGTTTAAATGCCTATGTGCATGCGTAATTAAACTAATCTTATCCTCAAGATCCCTATGAGAGTGATATCTAGGGGGTTCTTGTATATTCCCAGAGTCATCATTTAAAGCTGGTTCTTGAAACTTTGTTAGTATACTTTCTCACAATAGTTTTCATCTATCTTCAAGTCTGCCTGTTCAGTTCTTTCAACAACTCTGCGACGTTCTTCTGTGAGTCAAACAAATCTGTAACCTTTCAATGACCTTCTCTGTATACATTCAATACTCCCCGTTAGTCCTATCTGATATAGGCCCCACATGCTTGCAGCATATTTTGGTAAGGGTTGCACAGATGATTTGTAAGCAATCTCCTTCCATACTGGTTGAATTTTCTTAGTGTTCTACCAATAATCCAAGTCTGCTCCTGCTTTACCCAAGACAGAGACTATGCGATCATTCCATTTCATGTCCCTACTAAGTGTTACACCAAGGTATCTGTTTGAGTTAACCAATTCCACCTGTGATTCAGTGGTATTATATCCACTGAATATCATGTGTTTTCATTCTATGAGGTGCACGGTTTTAAATTTCCGAACATATACAGCAAGATGACCATTTTTGCAATCTTAAATTAGTCTTTCCACACAAAATAATATATTATGTATTTTCATAGGTTTTATTGCTGCACAGCTAGATACCTCCAGGAGGCACTCAAGTTCTATTAATATACTGTTGCAAAAACTTTTATGTGTAGGACAAATGGAAAATCTTTGTGAGAAATGTGTTACAATTGATTTGTGATAGGATACAATGATTGTTTTTTTTTTTTTTTTCAAGTGTCACTATGTGATGCACTCCTCTGCATGAAATAATAAAATTAAATGAAACCTAACGTACTACGTTCCACTGCACAACAGAACGGAGGAAATATCACATGAAACTTCAACACTATTGTTGCAATATGGCTATATCTTATAACTCTGTCAAGTTAAGAAATATTGTATGGAAAGCAATAATATGGCTATTGATTAAGGCACAATGAATCCAGTTACGTTTGTCAAATACTTCCTTTCCTTTGACCATGTCCTTGCTGGATAATTTTGGTATTTAGGAAAACTTGAGAACACCAACCGTGATTTATAGAATTTACAAAGAATAAAAAATCAGTGTCACTGGAATGGAATATGAAGTGACAGCTTCCCAAATTAAATAGTATTTTTTTTCTTGGAACCTGAAGAAAAGTATTATACAGGGCTAGTGACGTGCACCAGCTTCACATGGTTAGAACTAAGCATCTATGGCTGAACAACTTGTTTGGCATAGCAATAACAGATTACACACACAAACCCTCCTCGTGAATCAGTCTATCTATTTTTGAAAAACTTATCAAAATCCGTACAATGTTCCTGAGATTAGCCTTCACATAGAGACAGAAAAACATGGCTAGGAATTTAACTTCATCATAATTCACCCAATTTGCATGAAATATTTATATATTTTATTCACAATCCTTTCTCGCGAATCAGTCTATCTATTTTAGAAAATTGTATCAAAATACCTCAGTAGTTCCTGACAATAGCCTTCATACGCAGACAGAAAAATGTGGCAGTGAACTGTAGTTTAGTAATATTCATAGATGTATCAGGAATACTTCTGTAAACTTTGGAGGCATATTTCTCACATCAAAATAAGAATGAAAGTTCATATTAATGTATGCTTGAAAATTATTTTATACTTTAAGAACATTTGCCAAAATTCTCAAGTCAGAAGCCAATAACAAATGTTTGGAATGTCCTTCCTTTGCCTCTACAGGTGTATACACCAGTTGGATTATGCTCTCTCACACCCTTTCAAACCTATCCAGATAGTGATGCATGGTTCACAGGGTTCTGTCACACAGCGATGAAACATATCTGCATTAGAAATGTCTCTTGTATGACACTATTCCTTATGTAGTGCCCACAGATAATCATTCAAAGCACTGAGGCTGGGGAAATGTGCAAGCCACAGTACTGGTCCTCCTCTCCCTACCTGTAAGTCTTGGTAGACAGTATCCACTGTATCACAAACAGTGTGACTGAAATGTGTTGGAGGCCCATCATGCGTAAACCATTTGCCTCCTGTGGGAGTTCATCATTTAGCAACTATGGAAAAGTGTTCTGAATAAGGTACTCATAGGCAGCATCTGTGAAATGAGCTAGTCATAGGCAGCATCTGTGAATGGTGTTAGCAGGACATATAGATCTATCAGGTGGTCACCTATTGTCACAGCTGAGAATAATGTGCACAACATGAATGCATCAGCAACCATTAAAATGTGTTCTATTATCACAATATGGTTCATTTTACTCATTTAAAACATTGCCGATGGTAGTGTTTTCTCGCCTGTTTATTATTTACAATGGGAATACCATGCATATTTCACTAGAATTTTCCACTTTGGCACTGGTGCAATACATACAAAAGAAAATAAACCAGGAGACTGTAAAACAGTGAACAATGAAGTCTACTGGTATGGCAATATTGTGTCTTGAATGAATTTTAACATACATATTTTCATTCACACACACATTTTTTGAAGCACATGCATATGCAGAGACATGCGTTCTGAACATTGCAAACTTTGCAAAATGTCCTTTCATTAATAATTCAAAATCCAACACTCCTTCACACATATTTATAAGATATGTTTTACTTATTTTGTTGTTATGAATCTGCCTCAAAGATAGTTACTTATTTATAAAATGCCCTACACAATCTTTATTTCACTAGGTCAACTCTAATTAACTTAAAGGACATATTATTCTGCTGTTATGCCAGAACCGTGAAGGTTTTCCCTTGTGACTGGATCAGCAAAACACAATATATATATGAAATAATGAATAGGAATAGCAGATCATCTGGATAGTTCCATCATTCACTACTGCTACACATCTACTGTACAGTAACAATGCTATAATGTTGAACCAATGTCCATAAGCAAATTTCAGTGACTGGTTTGTACAGGGGATAAGTGTTACTGATTTTGTTTTCAATGTCATTAAATTTTACAGTGTCACACACACACACACACACACACACACACAGATATATATATATATATATATATATATATATATATATATATATATATATATATATATATATATATATAAAAACAAAGATGATGTGACTTACCAAATAAAAGTGCTGGCAGGTCGACAGACACACAAACAAACACAAACATACACACAATATTCAAGCTTTCGCAACAAACTGTTGCCTCATCAGGAAAGAGGGAAGGAGAGGGAAAGACGAAAGGATGTGGGTTTTAAGGGAGAGGGTAAGGAGTCATTCCAATCCCGGGAGCGGAAACACTTACCTTAGGGGGAAAAAGGGACGGGTATACACTCGCACACACACACATATCCATCCACACATATACAGACACAAGCAGACATATTTAAAGTTTCCCTATATATATATATATATATAGGGAAACATTCCACGCGGGAAAAATATATTTAAAAACAAAGATGATGTGACTCACCATATGAAAGCGCAGGCAGGTCGATAGAAACACAAACAAACACATACATACACACAAAATTCTAGCTTTCGCAACCAATGGTTGCTTCATCAGGAAAGAGGGAACGAGAGGGAAAGACGAAAGGATGTGGGTTTTAAGGGAGAGGGTAAGGAGTCATTCCAATCCCGGGAGCGGAAAGACTTACCTTAGGGAGAAAAAAGGACAGGTATACACTCGCACAAACACACATATCCATCCGCACATACACACACACACACAAGCAGACATTTGTAAAGGCAAAGAGTTTGGGCAGAGATGTCAGTCGAGGCGGAAGTACAGAGGCAAAGATGTTGTTGAAAGACAGGTGAGGTATGAGCGGCGGCAACTTGAAATTAGCGGAGGTTGAGGCCTGGCGGATAACGAGAAGAGAGGATATACTGAACGGCAAGTTCCCATCTCCGGAGATCTGACAGGTTGGTGTTAGTGGGAAGTATCCAGATAACCCGGACGGTGCAACACTGTGCCAAGATGTGCTGGCCGTGCACCAAGGCATGATTAGCCACAGGGTGATCCTCATTACCAACAAACACTGTCTGCCTGTCGCCGGTCATTTCCACATAGAAAGCTTCACAGTGTAGGCAGGTCAGTTGGTAAATCACATGGGTGCTTTCACACGTGGCTCTGCCTTTGATCGTGTACACCTTCCGGGTTACAGGACTGGAGTAGGTGGTGGTGGGAGGGTGTATTGGACAGGTTTTACACCGGGGGCGGTTACAAGGGTAGGAGCCAGGTGGTTTGGGGATTTCATAGGGATGAACTAAGAGGTTACGAAGGTTAGGTGGACGGCGGAAAGACACTCTTGGTGGAGTGGGGAGGATTTCATGAAGGATGGAATTCATTTCAGGGCAGGATTTGAGGAAGTCATATCCCTGCTGGAGAGCCACATTCAGAGTCTGATCCAGTCCCAGAAAGAATCCTGTCACAAGTGGGGCACTTTTGTGGTTCTTCTGTGGGAGGTTCTGAGTTTGAGGGGATGAGGAAGTGGCTCTGGTTATTTGCTTCTGTACCAGGTCGGGAGGGTAGTTGCTGGATGTGAAAGCTGTTTTCAGGTTGTTGGTGTAATGGTTCAGGGATTCCGGACTGGAGCAGATTCGTTTGCCACGAAGACCTAGGCTGTAGGGAAGGGACCGTTTGAAGTGGAATGGGTGGCAGCTGTCATAATGGAGGTACTGTTGCTTGTTGGTAGGTTTGATGTGGATGGACGTGTGAAGCTGGCCATTGGACAGATGGAGGTCAACATCAAGGAAAGTGGCATGGGATTTGGAGTAGGACCAGGTGAATCTGATGGAACCAAAGGAGTTGAGGTTGGAGAGGAAATCCTGGAGTTCTTCTTCACTGTGAGTCCAGATCATGAAGATGTCATCAATAAATCTGTACCAAACTTTGGGTTGGCAGGCCTGGGTAACCAAGAAGGCTTCCTCTAAGCGACCCATGAATAGGTTGGCGTACGAGGGGGCCATCCTGGTACCGATGGCTGTTCCCTTTAATTGTTGGTATGCCTGGCCTTCAAAAGTGAAGAAGTTGTGGGTCAGGATGAAGCTGGCTAAGGTAATGAGGAAAGAGGTTTCAGGTAGGGTGGCAGGTGATCGGTGTGAAAGGAAGTGCTCCATCGCAGCGAGGCCCTGGACGTGCGGAATATTTGTGTATAAGGAAGTGGCATCAATGGTTATAAGGATGGTTTCCGGGGCTAATAGATTGGGTAAGGATTCCAGGCGTTCGAGAAAGTGGTTGGTGTCTTTGATGAAGGATGGGAGACTGCATGTAATGGGTTGAAGGTGTTGATCTACGTAGGCAGATATACGTTCTCCGGGGGCTTGGTAACCAGCTACAATGGGGCGGCCGGGATGATTGGGTTTGTGAATTTTAGGAAGAAGGTAGAAGGTAGGGGTGTGGGGTGTCGGTGGGGTCAGGAGGTTGATGGAGTCAGGTGAAAGGTTTTGTGGGGGCCTAAGGTTCTGAGGGTTCCTTGAAGCTCCGCCTGGACATCAGGAATGGGATTACCTTGGCAAACTTTGTATGTGGTGTTGTCTGAAAGCTGACGCAGTCCCTCAGCCACATACTCCCGACGATCAAGTACCACGGTCGTGGAACCTTTGTCTGCCGGAAGAATGACGATGGATCGGTCAGCCTTCAGATCACGGATAGCTTGGGCTTCAGCAGTGGTGATGTTGGGAGTAGGATTAAGGTTTTTTAAGAAGGATTGAGAAGCAAGGCTGGAAGTCAGAAATTCCTGGAAGGTTTGGAGAGGGTGATTTTGAGGAAGAGGAGGTGGGTCCCGCTGTGACGGAGGATGGAACTGTTCCAGGCAGGGTTCAATTTGGATAATGTCTTGGGGAGTTGGATCATTAGGAGTAGGATTAGGATCATTTTTCTTCGTGGCAAAGTGATATTTCCAGCAGAGAGTATGAGTGTAAGCCAGTAAATCTTTGACGAGGGCTGTTTGGTTGAAACTGGGAGTGGGGCTGAAGGTGAGGCCTTTGGATAGGACAGAGGTTTCGGATTGGGAGAGAGGTTTGGAGGAACGGTTAACTACTGAATTGGGGTGTTGTGGTTCCAGATTGCATTGATTGGAATTTTGAGGTTTTGGAGGGAGTGGAGCTGGAAGTGGGAGATTGAGTAGATGGGAGAGACTGGGTTTGTGTGCAATGAGAGGAGGTTGAGGTTTGCTGGAAAGGTTGTGAAGGGTGAGTGAGTTGCCTTTCCGGAGGTGGGAAACCAGGAGATTGGGTAATTTTTTGAGGTGGAGGGTGGCATGCTGTTCTAATTTGCGGTTGGCCTGTAGGAGGATGCTTTGGACAGCTGGCGTGGATGCGGGAGAGGAAAGATTGAGGACTTTTATTAAGGATAGGAGTTGACGGGTGTGTTCATTGGCTGAGTTGACGTGTAGGTGAAGGATTAGGTGGGTGAGGGCAATGGATTGTTCAGTTTGGAACTGATATAGGGACTGATGGAAAGTCCCTATACCAGTTCCAAACTGAACAATCCATTGCCCTCACCCACCTAATCCTTCACCTACACATCAACTCAGGCAATGAACACACCCATCAACTCCTATCCTTAATAAAAGTCCTCAATCTTTCCTCTCCCACATCCACTGTTCAAAGCATCCTCCTACAGGCCAACCACAAATTAGAACAGCATGCCACCCTCCACCACAAAAAATTATCCAATCTCCTGGTTTCCCACCTCTGGAAAGGCAACTCACTCACCCTTCACAACCTTTCCAGCAAACCTCAACCTCCTCTCATTGCACACAAACCCAGTCTCTCCCATCTACTCAATCTCCCACTTCCAGCCCCACTCCCTCCAAAACCTCAAAATTCCAATCAACGCAATCTGGAACCACAACACCCCAATTCAGTAGTTAACCTATCCTCCAAACCTCTCTCCCAATCCAAAACCTCTGTCCTATCCAAAGGCCTCACCTTCAGCCCCGCTCCCAGATTCAACCAAACAGCCCTCGTCAAAGATTTACTGTCCTACACTCGTACTCTCTGCTGGAAATATGACTTTGCCATGAAGAAAAATTATCCTAATCTTACTCCTAATGATCCAACTCCCCAAGAGATTATCCAAATTGAACCCTGTCTGGAACAGTTCTGTCCTCCATCACTGCGGGACCCACCTCCTCTTCCTCAAAATCACCCTCTCCAAACCTTCCAGGAATTTCTGACTTCCAGCCTTGCTTCTCAGTCCTTCTTAAAAAATCTTAATCCTACTCCCAACATCACCACTGCTGAAGCCCAGGCTATCCGTGATCTGAAGGCTGACCGATCCATCGTCATTCTTCCGGCGGACAAGGGTTCCATGACCGTGGTACTTGATCGTCGGGAGTATGTGGCTGAGGGACTGCGTCAGCTTTCAGACAACACCACATACAAAGTTTGCCAAGGTAATCCCATTCCTGATGTCCAGGCGGAGCTTCAAGGAATCCTCAGAACCTTAGGCCCCCACAAAACCTTTCACCTGACTCCATCAACCTCCTGACCCCACCGACACCCCGCACCCCTACCTTCTACCTTCTTCCTAAAATTCACAAACCCAATCATCCCGGCCGCCCCATTGTAGCTGGTTACCAAGCCCCCACAGAACGTATATCTGCCTACGTAGATCAACACCTTCAACCCATTACATGCAGTCTCCCATCCTTCATCAAAGACACCAACCACTTTCTCGAATGCCTGGAATCCTTACCCAATCTATTAGCCCCGGAAACCATCCTTATAACCATTGATGCCAATTCCTTATACACAAATATTCCGCACGTCCAGGGCCTCGCTGCGATGGAGCACTTCCTTTCACGCCGATCACCTGCCACCCTACCTAAAACCTCTTTCCTCTTTACCTTAGCCAGCTTCATCCTGACCCACAACTTCTTCACTTTTGAAGGCCAGACATATCAACAATTAAAGGGAACAGCCATGGGTACCAGGATGGCCCCCTCGTACGCCAACCTATTCATGGGTCGCTTAGAGGAAGCCTTCTTGGTTACCCAGGCCTGCCAACCCAAAGTTTGGTACAGATTTATTGATGACATCTTCATGATCTGGACTCACAGCGAAGAAGAACTTCAGAATTTCCTCTCCAACCTCAACTCCTTTGGTTCCATCAGATTCACTTGGTCCTACTCCAAATCCCATGCCACTTTCCTTGACGTTGACCTCCATCTGTCCAATGGCCAGCTTCAGATGTCCATCCACATCAAACCCACCAACAAGCAACAGTACCTCCATTATGACAGCTGCCACCCATTCCACATCAAACGGTCCCTTCCCTACAGCCTAGGTCCTTATGGCAAACGAATCTGCTCCAGTCCGGAATCCCTGAACCATTACACCAACAACCTGAAAACAGCTTTCACATCCAGCAACTACCCTCCCGACCTGGTACAGAAGCAAATAACCAGAGCCACTTCCTCATCCCCTCAAACCCAGAACCTCCCACAGAAGAACCACAAAAGTGCCCCACTTGTGACAGGATACTTTCCGGGACTGGACCAGACTCTGAATGTGGCTCTCCAGCAGGGATATGACTTCCTCAAATCCTGCCCTGAAATGAGATCCATCCTTCATGAAATCCTCCCCACTCCACCAAGAGTGTCTTTCCGACGTCCACCTAACCTTCGTAACTTCTTAGTTCATCCCTATGAAATCCCCAAACCACCTTCCTTACCCTCTGGCTCCTACCCTTGTAACCGCCCCCGGTGTAAAACCTGTCCAATGCACCCTCCCACCACCACCTACTCCAGTCCTGTAACCCGGAAGGTGTACACGATCAAAGGCAGAGCCACGTGTGAAAGCACCCACGTGATTTACCAACTGACCTGCCTACACTGTGAAGCTTTCTATGTGGGAATGACCAGCAACAAACTGTCCATTCGCATGAATGGACACAGGCAGACAGTGTTTGTTGGTAATGAGGATCACCCTATGGCTAAACATGCCTTGGTGCACGGCCAGCACATCTTGGCACAGTGTTACCCTGTCCGGGTTATCTGGATACTTCCCACTAACACCAACCTGTCAGAACTCCAGAGATGGGAACTTGCCCTTCAGTATATCCTCTCTTCTCGTTATCCGCCAGGCCTCAACCTCCGCTAATTTCAAGTTGCCGCCGCTCATACCTCACCTGTCTTTCAACAACATCTTTGCCTCTGTATTTCCGCCTCGACTGACATCTCTGCCCAAACTCTTTGCCTTTACAAATTTCTGCTTGTGTCTGTGTATGTGCGGATGGATATGTGTGTGTGTGTGTGAGTGTATACCTGTCCATTTTCCCCCTAAGGTAAGTCTTTCCGCTCCCGGGATTGGAATGACTCCTTACCCTCTCCCTTAAAACCCACATCCTTTCGTCTTTCCCTCTCATTCCCTCTATCCTGACGAAGCAACCATTGGTTGCGAAAGCTAGAATTTTGTGTGTGTGTACGTGTTTGTTTGTGTTCTATCGACCTGCCAGCGCTTTTGTATGGTAAGTCAAATCATTTTTGTTTTTTTATATATATATATATATATATATATATATATATATATATATATATATATATATATATATATATATAAAAAAACAAAGATGATGTGACTTACCAAATGGAAATGCTGGCAGGTCGGCAGACACACAAACAAACACAAACATACACGCAAAATTCAAGCTTTCGCAACAAACTGTTGCCTCATCAGGAAAGAGGGAAGGAGAGGGAAAGACGAAAGGATGTGGGTTTTAAGGGAGAGGGTAAGGAGTCATTCCAATCCCGGGGGCGGAAAGACTTACCTTAGGGGCGAAAAAAGGAAAAAAGGACGGGTATACACTCGCACACACACACATATCCATCCACACATATACAGACACATATATATACAAAATAGAGGGAAACATTCCACGTGGGAAAAATTTTGTGTGTATGTTTGTGTGTCTATCGACCTGCTAGCACTTTCGTTTTATATATATATATATATATATATATATACACACTCACACACACACACATATCCATCCACACATATACAGACACAGCATGTGTCTGTATATGTGTGGATGGATATGTGTGTGTGCGCGAGTGTATACCCGTCCTTTTTTCCCCCTAAGGTAAGTCTTTCCGCTCCCGGGATTGGAATGACTCCTTACCCTCTCCCTTAAAACCCACATCCTTTCGTCTTTGCCCTCCTTCCCTATTTCCTGATGAGGCAACAGTTTGTTGCGAAAGCTTGAATTTTGTATGTATGTTTGTGTTTGTGTTTGTTTGTGTGTCTGTCGACCTGCCAGCACTTTCATTTGGTAAGTCACATCATCTTCGTTTTTAGATATATTTTTCCCACGTGGAATGTTTCCCTCTATTATAACCATATCACATATATATATATATATATATATCTAAAAAGAAAGATGATGAAACTTACCAAACAAAAGCAGACAATGTCTGCTTGTGTCTGTGTATGTGTGGATGGATATGTGTGTGTGTGCGAGTGTATACCTGTCCTTTTTTCCCCCTAAGGTAAGTCTTTCCGCTCCCGGGATTGGAATGACTCCTTACCCTCTCCCTTAAAACCCATATCCTTTTGTCTTTCCTTCTCCTTCCCTCTTTCCTGACGAGGCAACCATTGGTTGCGAAAGCTAGAATTTTGTGTGTATGTTTGTGTTTGTTTGTGTGTCTATCGACCTGCCAGCGCTTTTGTTTGGTAAGTTTCATCATCTTTCTTTTTAGATATATTTTTCCCACGTGGAATGTTTCCCTCTATTATATTCATATATATATATATATATATATATATATATATGATGAGACTTACCAAACAAAAGCGCTGGCAGGTCGATAGACACACAAACAAACACAAACATACAAACAAAATTTCACAACAAACAGTTGCTTCATCAAGAAAGAGGAAAGGAGAGGGAAAGACGAAAGGATGTGGGTTTTAAGGGAGAGGGTAAGGAGTCATAACAGTCACAAGGATAATTTACAACACTGAAATGGACATGCTTTACCTCTGTGGTCTTTTTTCTACGAGTACTTATGGAAAGAAATGTTGTGAAGTTATCATAACACAAAATACATCTCCAACTTACTTGTAACTGTTACAGTTGCTTCACTTGACACTTCTCCATATTTGTTTTTAGCAGTACATGAATATTTTCCTGCATCATTTTGGTGGACATCAGTAATAACAAGTTCATAATATCCAGACTCGGCTTTATCTCTTACAACTTGAATGTGGTCACTTCCTTTTTCTATAGGTTTCCCATCCTTATAGCTGAAATGTATGAAAGGAATATTATCTTTAAAAGGTAAGTAGTGTGCATGTATGCAGACATAAAGGTAGAGCAAGAGGGATACCTGAAACAAAGTCTACAATCTATTTGGTACTTGCTCAAAATATACTGTATCTGTGTTTAATTCCTAATAAATTATTAATTATAAACTATAAACACACAATTATACATTAGAAATTAAATTACTTTCATGTTTTCAGCATCTTTAATTAATATTCTATCAAAAATATACTTACAATGTTACTTCTGGGTTCGGTGTACCTTGAACTTTTACCATAAATCGCAAATATGTATTTTCTAGCAGTTCTGTGTCCTTAAGCCGAATTAAGAAACTCGGACTATTTGCTGCAGCACGTCGTGCCCTTTCTTCTTCACTAACTGTGAAACAGAAATGAGTTTAATTTCAGATAAACTGTTTCCACAAAACTTAAAAAACCTATAGCTAAGAAGAGTTACTGCCAGTAATAACAGTTGCAAATAATTCTGAAAATTACTGTATAATTATTACACTTATGAAGAGAACATATTTTCATTGTAATTTTCCAGGTTATGTTTAAATGTATCTTGTATAATCTTAATTAAGTTAATGTATCCTCTGTTAAGTTAATTAAGTTATACAGCCTAAGCATTCATAAAATGTTCTCATTCATATACCTATCTATCTCTCTATCTACCTATCTGTCTCAGATCTATAAAACTTGAAAAGTACATAATAACTGTGACTAGGTTGAGATATCACATATTTCTTTTGACATTAAAACTTAAAATTTTTCTCTGCAAACTTGATATATATTTTTGCTCTTTATGCATATTATCACCTGACTTAGGTTATTATCTCTGATATATATAGACTGCAATACTTGTTTGCATATGTTATAAGTGTAATCTGTTTTTATAATATGTAAAAGCATTTGACTCTGTGAAGCACAGTTAGCAGCTGCCAACACAAGTCTAAGCTATCCCTGAATGGTGTCTACAACTTTTTATGTAATCATGGCTCCTGTTATCCAACATTTGTTTTTGGGCAACTATGTGTTATTTTTTGTTTGTAATAATTTGTCTGTCATGAAGTAGTGGGATGCATATACATCTCTGCAAATTATTGTGTTCACGAGCATACTATCAATGTCTTGCATAAAATTATTTTGGGTATTGAGGCATGTCATTGTTAACAACTGAAGCAACTAATTTCTCCAAGTTGGTCAAAACATCAGTAATTTCCAAACAAATTTCAGACTTACAGCTGGTTGTCATTTAATTCATTGCACAATATTTTGACTGGGCACCTGCCAGTCACCTTCAGGTGAGCCATCAAAGGCTAACTGTTAGTATTCTATGACTCACCTGGAAATGACTGGCAGGTGCCCAGTCAAAACATCGTGCAATGAATTAATTGATGACTGGTTGCAAACCCAAAATTTGTTTGAAAATTCAGTTCACTTGGAAAATTTTAAAAGTCACATGTCTGCAATTTGTTGCTGTAGTAGTTTGCAGTGACATGTCTCAATGCTCAAAATTATTTTATTCAAAATCACACTGGCTATGAAAGCCTACTAAGTTATATTGATATCTTTACCACTGAGAGCACAAATTTCTATCAGATTTGATATTTGTACTATATTCTTGTTGGCAACATACCTATACATTACTTTCAAACTAAATTACTATGTGCAGTTTTCATTCAATTTCAGAAATTTGATCTATAACTGAGAAGAAATAGTCCTTTCACAAAATCTGAGCTCCAATCAATACATTGCTCTTAACATTACCACACGTCCTTCATGGAAAATGTTACTCTACATGAAACTCACAATGTTTCTTTATGAGAGTTGCAAGTGGGAAAAGGTATTATTGAATGTGCAAATAATAAATTTTGCATTTTTTAAAAACTTACTGTCCTGAACAACTAGTTGTGCAGTACATGTGGAGCTTCCAATGACATTGGATGCTTTAGCTGTATATATACCAGTGTCCGACTCACGACAGTGTTGAATTTCCAGTTTGAAACTGCTGCTATCTTTAGATTCCATTTTAACTCTGTCTGCTAGCTTATCATCCATTGGCCGATTATCTTTCAGCCATGTCATATTAGTTGGTGAATCAGAGGCAACTTTGCATTGAAATATAGCATTCTGTCCAGCTGAAACAGTTTAAACATCAATTATTATTTACACTGTATTTACCATAAAAACATTAACCTTAGCTCCAAAGGGCATTCAAGTGAAATAAATGTTTGTCCTGAGTGACACCTCATGTAATATTAACTGAATACTCTTGCTGCAAATTCAACATTTACTATGATAAGTAGCTTCAAATCTGAGTACAAGCATTTTAATTTCTATAATTACATGACATTTTGTGTCACTTTTATTCATACAAAGAATAAACAGCTACAAAAAATTATAAATTACATTTAAGTTTTTGTCTGAATAAAATTTACCACCAAACCATCAGCAAAAAGAAATGCCATAAACATATCAAAATGACACCATGATATAAATGCAACTCAAAAACATTAAACTGGCGCAACTCAAAAAAACCTGCATTTCAACAAAGAAATAATTGTGATAAATTACACTGATGGGGGGAGCAAATGAGTATTTTTAGAGTTACTACAATTAACAAAAAACCTATGTTGATTCAAGCATTTTAAACATATAACACTTGCAAATGTGGGATATTTCTATTTGAATTGAACTGTGCATGATTTAATTCAAATACTTTTCTCAAGACTAATGACTATTTCTGCTCAATTTTTTGGTAATATACACATTAAGCCAAAATAGCCACCAGATATCTACTACTGCTGGTCGCACAAATGCTGGTTCAGCAACAAAAAGAATGCCAAGCCCAATATTTCCTTTATAGGAACGTCCTTTGCGTCAGTCTTCACAAAAAGGGGAATAAGCTGGCAATAAAATTTGTTTCCATTTTTCCTGTAGCATAATCACAATGTGACCGACTGTTGTAATAAATATCACTCATTTGGGACAACAGTGAGTAATATAACAGACCACAATCTGATATCATAGCATCCAATACATGCAACTAATAAAGAATAAGATACACTTGTATATTTCACTTTTTGCAGTTAATCTTTCAATACTTATAGTGCTTCATAGTATTATCTGAGTATGCTCACTTTCCTGTAATTTTCCTTTTATTTATACTCGTTATTCTATAAATGAAGTCAAATAACAATAAGCATATATAAAAGGCTGTGAGACCTGACCAGATAGATGTGCAATGCTAGCACATCCCTTCCCAGATTTTGGGGCATATGTCAGCCCCAGATCGGATCCGCTTGGTGAGTTAACGGTGAAGGCCAGTATGCCAGCCAGCCTGGATGTGAACTTTAGATGGTTCCACATCCGACTAAATGAAAATCAGGCTGGTATCCACATACAACCTCAGTTATATGGTTTGCAAACACTTCAGAAACATTCTCATACTTTCCTGTGTGGCAACACTAAATGCAGACAGATGGGGTGGTTACATAAATCCGGCCTGCGGGGCAAGGGGTGACGACAGGAAGGGCATCTGACCACCCTCTGCCACTCACATTTTGAAATCCAGATTAACGTGCTGACCCCCTGACAATATGGGATAAGGCCAGGAGAAAGAAAGGTACATAAAACAGTGAATTGGTAATAACAAGTAATTCCTGTAAATTCGAGATAGACACATAAATTTTGTGGAGTTATATTTACTGGAAAGATGACTATGTTAATTAATGTTCTAGTTCTTGTGGAAAAATGTTAAAACCCAAAGTAATTAACAAAAAAAGTTAAAATAATGCAGATGTGGAAAGTCTGGTAATTGCATCACAAAAAGGAAAAAGTTGATACAAATAGTCACTGTAATTGTGCAAGTCTAAATTGCTGAGCAAATTTTAATGTCAATCTTCAAGGGAAATCATTTTGGTTATAAAACTGCAATTGTATCAAAGTCATAACAAAGAATTAAACACTAAGCTCACTGTTAAAAGGCTATATAAGTGGAAGTGGCTGTGACTATGACTCAGTAAACAGTACAGATACATCTCAGTTTTGGCATAGTCATTAGGAATGTCTGCTCAGTCTAAGGAAATGAACAGTTTTGTAATGGAAGAGTGAATGGTGAAGAAATTTTAAATAAATTATGACTTATAAAATTGGTTCTGAGAAAAATATTTCCAATGATGTAAGACTGCAGCATATTCCACGAGAAATCACTCCAATGCTCATGGCAGCAAATGAAAATGAACATGCTAGTAGGATCAACAATCATCGGCACCTTCAAATCAGCAAGATAAGAATTTAAAATATTAATGAATCATTTTCTGCTCCAAAACCTTTTATCTTTTAGAAGAATCACTGTAAAATAATGGGAAGTTTCCATCTTAATTGGTAGTGGAAACACGCTACATCGTTTGTCAATATGTTTGCAAAACTCTCTACTGGATGTGAAAGCGAAGCATAAAGGGAGGAAATATAACATCTAAATATTCATAATTTATACACCACTGAGAAGTGTGGCTGTGAGTACCATAAGTTAGGATTTCTTCTCATTCCAATTATGTATGGAGCATGAGAATAACAACTGATTAAAAAAAAAAAATCTTGCCTTCGCAATCATTATGGGAGTGGTATGTGGGAGGCTTAGGCATATTTCTAGATCATTCACTTAAAGCTGCTCCTTGAAACTCTGTAAGTAGCCTTTTATGGTATAAATGGTCTACATCTTGAAGCGTCTGCCAGTTCAGTTTTTTTCAGCATTTCTGTGATACTCTCCGGCGAGTCAAACAAACCTGTGACCATCAGTGGTGCCCTTCTTTGAATACATTCAATATCTTCTATTAATCCTATTCTGAGATGGTTCTGCACATTTGACCACTACTGACACATGTTTCTGTACATTTAAAATAAATGTCTGCCAAGTCATTAATAAACAACACGAGCAGCATGGGTCCCAATACACTTCCCTAGGACTCAGAAGTCAAAGAGTACTGTAGCCATTAGATGGCCTTGATTCATGACTTTCAGGATGCCAGGTGAGAAAAGCATAAGCTGAGTTTTACATGACCATTGTTTTCAGAATCAGTGCCACTTGGCTTGGAAACAAGATTAAAAGTAAAGGAGATCTATGAGACCTAAAATGATGGAGGTTGAGAACATATAAAACAGTACATATCAGACTGCAAAGTTCTGAAAATCTGGTTCTGGAAAAGAATTGAGCTGAATTTTGCACTGTGTTGCATATTTTACAATAGAACACTCTTCATCAACTGCGTGTGGTGTTTATGGTTTTCATTTTGTATTAAGCCTTGTTCACCTGCCACCCTAAACTATTGCCAACTGTAACAGTAAACAGATAGCTTTTTTTTGGAGCATCACCTGTGACCAGCTTTGCGAAAGAAGGGGCAACACTTTCTACGCAACCCACCCATCATTTTGCACGACAATATGTGGGCACAAACAGCGCAAGCTGTGGCTGCTCTGTTCGGTCGATGGGACTGGGAAGAACTGTATCATCCACCGTATGCCCCGGACTTAAGTCTTTGTGACTGATTTGATTCTGAAGATGAAGGAAATACTTTGTGGCATTTGCTTCAGAACTGTTCCAGAGATTCAACAGGCAGTAGATCGGTCCATACGCACCATCAACAGAACAGACTCTGCTAACGGTACACTATGCCTTCCACATCACTGGCAACGGGTTCTACACAATGCTGGTGACTACATTGAGGGACAGTAACAGGTGCAAATATGTAACTCTTTTGTATCTGTTGTGAATAAATAGTTGCCACTATTGAAGTTCCAACCCTCATATGTTACCATCTTCTTTGTTGATTTGCTTCATCTTCTTGATATGAACTGTGTATCTTTATAGATACAGTTATTGGCAGCACAGCATCCTGTCATTTTCTCACACATTCATAGTGCCAACTACTGAACAATAACAATGTTCCAAAACTTCTGAGGTTATTTTTATCTTTATTGGCCAGATACTGGAGGTACCTCATTTAACAACTTAAAAGTAAGTAAATATAGAGAAAATAATCTGGGCTGAAACTTCACAAACTGGATCAGATTGATAACAATAAAAAGAAGCAGCAAGTTTCATAGCATGTATTCTGGGAATTAGTCTAGAGAAAGTAATCAAGGCAATTTAAATGTAGAAGATATTGGAGAGACATCAAGAGAGGTACAAAATACAGGAGAAAATTGAATTCAAACAACAAGATGCTTTAATTAAGATGTACTTACATTTTTTGTTATTACAATGAAGTATTTCAAAATAATATTGGTGTAAAATATGTTTCCTTTCAAAATCCATCTATCAAATTTTTTTCTTCTAACTTCTTTTTATGAAAAATTACATCAACTTACGTTCTACATTGCAGCCTTCAATAGTTTCAGTGAATACTGGACGACCATCACTGGAAGTCAGAGCAAGTCTGACTACTGTATCACCACCACCAACAGATTGTGTTGAACTTGATGCTACCCTCATGGACTCAGAAGATGATATATTGCTTGACTCCACGTAGATCTCCTCACTGAGATGACTACTTGACACTGAAGAATATTCTGAGGGACAGACACAACATATAACAGCAAAAAGGTAAAGTCTTACCAGAGAGATGCCACCCTTCGTGTTCTTGCCACAATGACTGCGAATAGATCAGCTGTCAGCGTTATTAAAAGTATGTTTAGAGAAGAGCATTATTAAGATATGATTAATATTTCCATGTTACTGCATGTTTTAGAAAAATAAATAATTAAGTTAATTTAAGCAAAGCTCAGTAATATGAGAACTACTCTGGAAATTAGATACTAGATTAACTTCAAGTTACAGCACAGTTTATCGTATATGGTAATCTGGTACTAGTACTATTGTTTAATGCTATGCTACTGTTTAATGGAAGGAACAGAAACATAAAACTTCATTTAGCTACGATTTTCATTTTTTGGAAGTTTTGGGTAATATGAGAGCTATCTCCTGAATTGTCATTAACAACATTTTATACATCTGCTCATGTTGTGACTGAAAGACTGAGTGTACTAAAACTAAAATAAATATTCAGACTTTATTTCAAATAAAATTAAGTAGTCAGAAAAGTGATACTGATACGCGATTTCTCACAGTAGCTTCTTGACAGATTAAAATGGTACACTGGACTGGGGCTCAAATTGAACCCTTGCTTTCTGTGGGCAATGTCCCTACTGACTGAGCTACCATGGGACAGTTTGCTGTCCACCTCACCATTTCAGTGTGCCTATACTTCCCTTCTGCTGTCCAAACGTCAAAGAGATTTTTCTACAAGCCTTGTTTCACTAGCATTTAAGGGGAGCCACTGTTGGAAAGTAGGATGGAGGTACTGGCTAACAGAAATGATGCAGGTTGTAAGGCAAGCCTGGGTAATCCATAGGAGGACTGCCCATAACAGCTGAAGGTTAAAGTTTGACTTCCAGTCTAGTACACTGTTTCAACAGTTCAGGAACTTTTGTAACAGCACCCCACTGTAGAATGAATTATTCATCCTGTATGTCTTATGGATTTGCCGTTATCTCTGGTAACCTATTTATATTCAACAAACAAAGGAGTGGACAAAGGATTATATTCAAATCAATGACACTGACAGTCAGACAAGGCAATTTGCTGTGATGCATGTTTTATTCACCTTTGTCACATCACTCTTTTATTTCAGACAATATTTACCACATTCAATTGCAGACAAAGCTTGATTTCAGTAATCTAACTGTTGTGATTTATTTTCACTGTGTAGTTTGTTTCTCTGTATGGCATGTTTATTGTTCATTACAGACTGTCAGAATAAAACAGTGAAAGTGTGCAAAAAATGATGAACCTAATACAGTCCTGAAAAATGAACTAAGTACTGCACTTCAACAGACAGTATGTGAATACATGGTCCACCACAGCCATTGTTGTTACAATCAATCCATAGAACAGACAAAGTTGCACATGAGTGTCTGCTACTTTGTTAATTTGATTCAGATATAGTGCTGACAATATAACATTGCAGTTGGCTGTGAACAAACAAGAACCCTGGACAACAGAGGAGCAGTAGAGCCAACGGAGGAGCAGATAGGAGCTGTAGGGGAACAAGCCCCACCTCCCTCTCACATAGCTGGCAATTTACACTCATGATTTATGCTTTTGCGAAAGCGGAACTGACACACTGTCATACGCATTGCAGAGCCCTCCTAGTGTTTCGAGAATCCTACTTGAGACTCAATATAGACCCGAATTAGCCTCCTAGAATAGAATGAGCTATTAGCAACCCAAAGCAAAGCACACAACATGAAGTATTTGGTAACAGCTACCATGCCTTTTCTTGCTTAGGTTGGCAGTGTTGTAAACATGGTAGTTCAGGTGCAACCCGTACTGGTATCTTACCTAACCATAGCCCAAAACACCCCTCCCCTAAAACTGCCATGTTAAAGTGTCCGTGTTATACACTGCTGTTGTTTGAGATCTCATTTATGCATTACTACTATTTTTACTGTCAGTTTTCCATTTATCAGATGTTTGTAAAATCGTAAAATCTGATAGAGTGTTTTGCATCTGAATCATTAAGCATTAGGAGTCGACAAGTACCACATCAAGACTTTAGTCATAGTTTCTAGTGAATTTGCATGAGTTCAAAAGCTTGGCTGGAAGCCATACCCATCAGGTCTATGTCACAATAACAATTTGAGTTCCCAGTATTGCCAACATAAACAGTGACTGAATATGAAACATAGGTTTCTAACATCATTCACTTTGTGAGGAAGGAAATAACATTAATGAAACTTCAGCATGAATGAACTGATCAGATGTAGCAGAAACAGTGTAGTAGTTATGTTCCTAAATGACAAAAAACAAGAATCCTGACCAAGATAGTCTCAGAGTGTATAAACATATATTATCATTGTGCAACAAGGAAATGCATACTCTGCACATGCATCTGTGTGTATGCATGTAAGTGAATAGACAGTCACAAAGTGTGTGCCTTCTTTTCTCTGCCAGTTTTCTGCTAGAATTAATCAATTTTGTAAATATACATCAAACAAGAAAAAACTGAAACTTCCTGGCAGATTAAAACTGTGTGCCCGACCGAGACTCGAACTCGGGACCTTTGCCTTTCGCAGGCAAGTGCTCTACCAACTGAGCTACCGAAGCACGACTCACGCCCGGTACCCACAGCTTTACTTCTGCCAGTATCTCGTCTCCTACCTTCCAAACTTTACAGAAAAAACTACTTATGTGAGAACTATTACTTATCGCAGCAATCACAATGATATGCATTTGAGGTGACAACTGAAAATTTTTGTTAACAGCAGTATTCAATCCTGGATTTCCTGCCTTTTATGAGCAATTGACTTAGCACTGTCCATCCAAGCATGTATCCTGGTCCAACCCAAATCTGCCTCAGCTTCCTTTCCTTTGTCATTTACTATCAGTGGAGAAACCCTGTATCTGCA
This sequence comes from Schistocerca americana, assembly GCF_021461395.2. NCBI lineage: Eukaryota > Metazoa > Arthropoda > Insecta > Orthoptera > Acrididae > Schistocerca > Schistocerca americana. The sequence continues at coordinate 699,032,636 of NC_060120.1, read as the reverse complement.
TCCCATATACAGAAACATTGCTAATACTAAAATTTTGTGTCTGCTAGTAGGTGTGCTTGGATAGCCTAATGGGAAGGTGACAGCTTACGAAAAGCTGAAAATACAGGTTTGTGTCTTAATCCTAGCAGGAAGTTTCTGCAGTCACTTGTGGTGACTAATTAATCTCTTTTTCATAAAACTAAAGTGTAAATGAAATTAAATAATAGATTAATCACAAATTTAAAGTTATTTTAATTTTCTTTTTATTCAGGGACTCAGAAAGACTGTTAATTTCAGTGATTATTATTTATTTAATCATGAAATTAGAAAGTGCTCTTTTACCAGTGTGTTGCACCAAACATAGTGCTAATCCATAAATCATGTTTGTAAGACAAGATGTGAGTAAATTATTAAACAAATAAATTAAACAATGAAGCTGAAGACACTATTTTGATTTTGCTGAAGGATGAAACTGGATACCATATTAAAGCCAAAATTGTAGTCATAGCTACAGGAACATCATTCTGTTATTAGCTTCCCCCTCCCTCCACCCCAACAATCAAACAGCAACATAACAGTATTATTTATAAACCTCTGAAGTAAGTTCAGAGATACAGCTACTCCGAAGATAAAGGGATTTGCACCATAAAAATACCAGAATTTACATAGGAAAAGCTCAGCAATAGTTCAGAGCTTAAAAGAATATGCGAATGACAGTAAATATAAAGCACATATTTGGTTCTAATAATACCAATGAAGACAACAATTGAAAATATTATTGTGTATAGAGATATAGACAGTAAATTCTCAAATTTGACATGAAACTCAGTAAGTCATTGTTTAAGCATTTCAACATGCTTCCATCACATAAATTATTAATTGTGGATTCCAGATAGACACTCAGAAGATACAAATGTGCTGAACCCATTACTATCTGTTAGTGAAATCAGGCTATTCTGGCAGTGATTGAAAACTGCCAGTATAGCTTAAGCAATTTCAGGGATGCTAAGTTGCAGATAGACACAACAAAAAGAGTCTCACAATTATAGTTTTCAGGCCTTTGTCAACAATGACAGACACACAGACAGACAGACAGACAAACACACACACACACACACACACACACACACACACACACAGGGGACAGATTTTTTTTGGGGGGGGGGGGGGAGTATTTCTCTCCTTTTCCACTACATCCCCCCCCCCCTCCCCATCTCACCCCTTCCCACTATCTAACCTGCAGCACTTCGTTGTCCACCAGCCCAACCATACTATCCCTCCCCACCCCCCTCATACCTCCTCCTTAACCCAACCAGTCGCCACTGCCATCACGCACTGGTACTGCTCGCAGTGTGGGTTCAGCTGCCTGAGACTGCAGTTGTGTGAGTGAGTTGCGTTTGCTTGTGTATGTGTGTGTGTGTGTGTGTGTGTGTGTGTGTGTGTGTGTGTGTGTGTGTGTCTATTGTTGACAAAGGCTTTAATGGCCGAAAGCTGTGATTGTGAGAGTCTTTTTGTTGTGCATATCTGCGATTCAGTATCTCCGCTATATGGTGAGTAGCAACTTTCCTTCTCATAATATTGTAACATTCCATCCTGGATTTTCCATTATTTAAGTAATTTCAGTTTATATAAATACAGCTAGCACCCCTCCAAATTAGACTGCTGAGTGCTTCATGGAATAATGCCACATCAGAAGTGGGAGGGGGCGAGGGCACATCCTAAATATCTAAAGCAAGGGCACAATTACTGGTGTTATACAGGAGGAGTTTCACAAACAAATGTGGAAATAACAAAATGTGTATATGTATTCAGATTTGTTTTCATTTATAACAATATATATTAATATTTACTTTTTCCTTGCCTTTATTCTGTAGCTTCTTTTAAGGTAGTAATTTTATTGGCTTAAACCAGAATTTATAAAGATATTTTAAAACCATTTGTTAAAAGCAGATGTAAAAGTTTTGTTCATGGAACGTTTAAAAGGCATTTTAACACATTGTAATTATTAAGACAATGTTTAGTTGAAGAAATGACCACTGATTATTTCAAATACACAGATGTGACTTGAACATAATTCATCAAAGAGTGGCACTACACTGTTTGTCATTAAAATGAGACATGATAGCACAACCACACAACTTTGAAGTTTTAAGAAAAGACAAATGTACAATGACAAATACAACAAATACTCAAAAGACAATAGAAAGAAATACTATTAGTTAGCTATGTATGGAAATGTTTAAGAGGCCCAAGAAGAACAGCTACAAAAGTTAGACTGCTTACAGAGCACACAGCAAAATAAAACCGCAAAATCTTAAACTTCATACTACAGTGTTAATGTAACAGACCTTCAAGGTATTTTTATTCTATCTGTTTAACAGTAGTTCAGATACTAGCAAAATTTCGGAAACAGGTCCTATACAAAAGCTGAATGCTTTATGGAAAAGTTCTTGAAGATAACCTCCATATTTTATGCATAATATATTTTCTTACCATGAACACTTCTTGAAGATGAGGAGATACGTTTTGATTCAAAACTCATATATTGATCCATGTCGTCTTCTTTGTTTTCAGAAGCCTCTTTCTTTAATTTTGAAACTTCAGCTGTTTCTAATGTCTTTTCTTCTTGTGAAGCAGACTTTTTAGTGGCAGATTCTGCAGAGACGGAGTCTTCTATATGTCTGGTTTCTGCAGTAAGATCAATGGGTTCTTCAGTTTTTTCTGAGGCAGGACTTCTAACACTCGTGTCAAAAGTTGTCCCTGATTTATTTGTAGGCTGGGCAATGGAATCTGTTGACTTTCTCTCTGTTTCTGGCTTCTTTTCTTCAGATTTCCCTAATGCAGTCCTTCCTGGTAAAACACTTACAGGAGCTACAGTAGATTGTTCTTCTTCCTTATTTGCAGATACTGTGACAAGTGTTGTGGGCTTGTCCTCTGTTTCTGACTTCTTCTGTTCAGACTGCTCTATCACAGATCCCGCTGATGCACTGTCTTTCCTAACTGTATCTAAACTTTCCTCTTTTCTACCTAATTTATTTGTAGACTCGGTAAGAGAATCTGTTGATTTTCTTTCTGTTTCTGGCTTCTTTTCTTCAGACTTCTCTAATGCAGCCCTTCCTGGTAAAGCACTTACAGGTAACGCAGTAGGTTGTTCTTCTTTCTTGTTTGCAGATTCTGTGAGAACAGTAATGGACTTGTCCTCTGTTTCAGCCTTCTTCTGCTCAGACTTCTCTATTGCAGACCCTGCTGATGTACTGCCTTTGCTGACTGTATCTGAGCTTCCCTCTTTTCTATTTGTGGGTTCTGTATGAGGAGCTGTGGGTTTTTCTTCTGCCTCTACTTTATTTTTCTCGTTCTGTCTGTCCAATAAAGTATTTGCTGATGTTGTTTTATTAGTTTCCACTAACTGTTTCTCTGCCTTTTCTAATTCTTCTGCAGTCTTAAGTATGTTGTGGCTATTAATTCCTTTATCTGTAACAAAATATTCAAAGTTATTTTTTTTCTTTTCTATAATTGGAGAAATTTAATAAAACAATTGATTTAGAACAACAAATATTAGTAGAACAAAATAAAATCTGTTTGCTTTTCACTTTCAAATATGAAATTGTTCTAACAAGAAAATAAGATTTAGAAGATTTGGAAACTTATTCAAGAATAAAAATGAAATGAACTCTCAATTTTGTAAGTTTCTTACCTTTTGTGGAAACAGAATTGGTAATATTATTTACTTTCTCTGAGCTTTTCACAATACCAATATCAGACTTGAATTCTGTTTTGCAGGTTTCTGTGTTTTCTGGCAACTGTTCCTGGTCTTGTTTGACTTGACTTATGTTATTTGCTTTATGAGAATCTGCTACTTTTTCTGTTTCAGATATTTTTTTGATCTCAGTTTCATGAAGCAGTTCTGGACCATTAGTCACTGGTCGTGAATCTTTCAATTTTTGTGTCACTTGTGATTCTTGTTTTGTTGGTTCTTCTCTCTCCTTTTTTTCAAAAGACTGGTGTTGCTGGTCTGTTTTGCTCTCCTCCGCTAAAATATTTGTAGTTTTTTGCTTTTTTGGTGGCCCCCTGTTGTCTTGGTCTGCAGAATCTAATGGCTTCTTTACTGTTTCTTTTCCTTTCTTATCTGGTTCACTTTGATTTTCTTGTGGCAACTCTTTCGTGTGTTCCTTTATGATGCCATTCACTACTTTTGACTTTTCTGAAACAAGTTCTGTTACAGATGTCTTTTTAACTGTTTGTTCTTGGCTTGTGGTGTCAACTGTATCTTCAGTATGACTCTTTAACTGCAGGTCATCAGCAGCATGCTCAGCAAGAGCAACTGTAAAGTAAAACAACAAAATAAATAAATAAAATTGAGTAAATTACCTGAAAAATCAGGAATAGTCAATATCAACTCATCATTAAAATAATAACAATGACAATTAGCATGACGCATGTAATTTAATAATATTTTCATCCATTGTGTACTACATAACATTTTTCATTGTCATTCAAATAAAAGTAAAGTTTACCTTCATATTTTATAGCAGCATAAGTATCATATAAAATGGAAAACTAGACAGATAAGGAGCATATGTAAGCACATAAATTTTCTGATTATTAAAACATATAGGAAATGTCAGATGGTTGATAGAAATTTATGTAAGATTACACAGGCCAATGAAAAATTTATTTTAAGTTTTTTTTTTATTTTGGAAGCTGATATTTATAGATTTTTATGAGCTGAATCCAAATCTAGCCTTAGTTTTTTGTATCAGCCACAGTTTTCGAGCACTACGCTTTTTATTGTATAGTATAAAAATCCTATGCTATATGGTAAGTGGGGAAATTACTGAAAAGCTTCGTTACAACATAAGCATGGTTTGTATTTACAGTAAGCTACTTAAAACAATGATACGTGTTAATAGAGGTTTCACTTGTCAGCTGGAATTGGTTTGTATTTTCTTTCTCTTTTTTCTTAGTAGCTTCTTGTGTAGCTTTTCCTGCGATGAGTCGCTTGCTGAACTTCTCGGTGAAGTGACCAACAGTAGTCCCCCACCATGTTCGTGTTCCCAGTGGCCTTGGTAGTGGTTTTCCATCACTTTAATATCCTGGTGTAAATGCTCTCTTTGTTCCTCACTAACACCTCCCAAATTGTCCGGGAAGTGACTGTTCAAAAAGTGAACTTTCAGGCTCATTACACATCCTAAAGTTTTAAACTTCTTTAACATTGTAGCTATAATAGAAACATATTCTGGGTCTTTTACATGCCCTAAGAACTTTGTAACGACTTGCCTGAATCATATCCATGCTTCTTTCTCATTTAAGATCATTGTGGATTCAAAGTTAACATCCAACATCAATTTTCTAATGTCATGTCTGCCAAAGACACCTTCTTTTAGTTTAGCTTCTGGAAGGTGTGGGAACGTTTGGCAGAGATACTTAAAACATGGTCTATCTTTAGGTAAAGCCTTTACAAACTGTTTCATTAGGCCTAACTTTATATGTAGAGGTGGTAGGAATACGTTTTTTGGATCTACAAGGTTTTTCCGTAAAATGTTCTTCTCACCAGGTTTTAAAGACTCTCTCACAGGCCAGTTCTTTCTGCACCAATGTTGATCCATAGCCCTACTGTCCCATGCACACAATAAACATGGAAATTTGGTAAAGCCACCTTGCTGACAAAGGAGCATGCATGTTACTTTTAGATTGCCACATATCTTCCAACCATGAGCAGAATAGCCTATTTTATTTAGCACTAATTGTAGGTTTTAATAGCTTTCTTTTGTATGTACAGAATGTCCAACAGGTATAGATGCACACATGGTACCATTGTGTAATAAAATAGCCTTTAAACTAGTTTTGGATGAATCAATAAACAGCCTCCAGTCTTCCTTTTTGTATTCAATATCAAGCTCATTCATCAGACCAGGAATGTCTGAGTAGTACACTAAATCACCTTCTTGTTGAAAAAACTTGGAAAATTGCTGCTCTCTCTTTCTATACAAGTATATTCTGGTTCCAACTGCCTATAAGTTATTTTCTTTTAATCTACAGACAAGCAATTCAGCTTTTTGTTTTGTTAAGCCCAGATCCCTAACCAAATAAGCTTGGTCTGAGTAAACAATCTGGGCTCTAGACTTTCTGTATTACAATGGAATTCATCATCATCTGGTTCATCTAAATCAGATTGCACATGAGAAAATACTTCTGTTGGAATAGAATTTAAATCATCTGGTGGTTCAGGAACTGGCAAATCTACACCATGCCCTACTGCTCGGATGGCAGACGGAAGGTTAGGGTAGCTTATTACCTTCTTGTTTTTCAAATTGTGACCAGCAATACCAACACTGCAAAAGTAGTAATCATCGGAATTATTTATTGGGTTCCTCCATATCGTAGGAACAGCAAATCTAAAGGCTTTTTTTTTCTCCTTTTTGGATCAGTTTCTCAGATCTTCAACACACACATAACATACCTTATGCAGCACCCAAGATTTATCTTGATCACCAAGTTTAGATCCAAAGTATGATAGATAAACCTTTTTCACAAAGTCTGTAATGTTTCTTTGGTGTTTTTAAATCACAAATTTAGCACAAATATAGCAAATACAGCAATATAGCAATATGGTTTTTACCACCACGATTAGACATTGTACTGAGCACATGTACAGGAAAGTGAGGTTAGATTGACAGTAAACAAAACACCATCTGTTAACACAAAAATAGAATTGACCTTTTTTTGCCAGCAAATGTTTTTCAGTAGTGCTACCAGCATCATCTACATTCATCAAGCCTCCTTTTTAAATTATTTTAACCATATAAAAGCTGTTAAATTCTTTAAAAAATCACATAATTTAATAAATTCAACTGTAAAATGTGAAGAAATGGTGGGTGATACAGTTTTTTAAGTATCATATTTGGATTTCCACCCTAAAAAACATAAGAATAAGGTACTTCCAGGAAAAAAGTTTTTCCATCACTCGTCTGTGTTATTAAAAGGAAGTCGTAACATGGCAAATACATCAACACTCAAAACTAATGAGAAGAAAGCAGAATTAAAATGAAACAAAAGATGTAACATATACTTTATTCTCAGCCTAATTACTTAATGTAGATGGAGACAAGAGCTCAGATTGTGCGGTTGGGGTATTAAATAGATGCCAATAAACTGGTCAAGTGTAGATGAACCAAAGCAAATAAGTAATTAATTTTAGCTGCAAATGAGAAAAAAAAATCAATATTAAAGCAGGTTACTTGTATCAATACTAATACTAAGTATTTAGTATTGGAGGGAAGAGTGGAGGGTAAAAATCATAGAGGGAGACCAAGTAGTGAATACACTTAACAGATTCAGAAGGATGTAAGTTGCAATAGGTACTGGGAGATGAAGAAGCTTGCACAGGATAGAGTAGCATGGAGAGCTGCATCAAACCAGTCTCAGGACTGAAGACCACAACAACATCTGTATCAAAGTGGTATAGTAATAAATATGAAATACACGAAAAGTATTCACAGTTGTGAATATAAACAACCTTCATCCGTATAATGGAACAATGACTCTGAAAATTTTTGCCGGACTGGGACTCAAACCCAAATTTCCCAATTGTCACCAGTAGTTGCCTCAACTGTAATATCATATTTATCTGCCGACATTGGGAAAGCAACTTTCAATTAACATGTCTCCTCTGTATGGGAATGTGCACAATTAATGTAGGATTCGGGTTGTAGACAAATGGATGACAACGTATGAAAGTTTGGGTCTGGCCATGAAGTATGCTCAGATAGCCAAAGTTGTTGAGGCAACTCTCGCAACAAATGGGAAACGTGGCTTAGAGTCCTGTCTGGAAGAAATTTTCAATGTCATCATTCCATTATCCAGCTGAAGGTAGTTCATATTCTCAGCTGCGAATACATTTTATGTATATCATTACACTAGAGGTTGAAAATACTGCTTTAGTTGTAAATTTGTTTTATTATCATACCGGTTTCAGGCTCTCATAAGCTGTTCTGAGCTCAAGGCGGCAGGAGTGGCTGTGCAGTTCTGGGTGCTACAGTCTGGAACCGAGCGACCGCTATGGTCGCAAGTTCGAATCCTGCCTCGGGCATGGATGTGTGTGACATCCTTAGGTTAGTTAGATTTAATTAGTTCTAAGTTCTAGGCGACTGATGACCTCAGAAGTTGAGTCACATAGTGCTCAGAGCCATTTGTTCTGAGCTCATAGGTAGCAAACGTGCCTAGTACACAACCACTGCGGCGCTTGGGGGCCACAGCACAATTGTGACACCTGAGGATGGGCTTATGAGAGCCTGAAACCGGTCGTGATAATAAAACAAATTTAAAACTGAAGTGGTATTTTCAACCTTTAGTATAATGATCAGTTGCGGATGTTCACCCAACAGGGTTGTTTGTATATCATAACAGCTGTAGTTGCCACAGTGCATGTTCCTTTTGACATACATGCACTGCAATATCACAAAAAACCATCTGGTAATATTACTTGCACATGCTGTTTTGATACAGGAATTTGCTTTCCTAGAACAACCCTGTACATTCAATGTGCATCTGAAAGTTCTTGCAACAAGTTAAACTCCAACCTTTCATGAACTATAAACAGTAGTGAAGTCCATTACGAACACATCACAGGTCATTGTGTATCATATTTAGAGGTGGCACCACCAACGCTGATGCAGTAGAGTGTTGTTTACTATTAAATTCAAACAGATTAAAAATATGTGCCTCAGCTGCCTTGCTTATTCAAGGCCTTCATTTCTAATCACTGGTGCCTTCCAGACTGTATTTTCACCGTGTAACAGAGTGTGTAGATGTGGAACTTCCTGGCTGACTGAAACTGTGTGTTACACTGGGACTTGAACTGTGGACCTTTGTGTTTAGCAGGCAAGAACTCTACCAACTGAGCTACCCAAATATGACTCATGATTTGTCCTCCCATCTAGTTCAGGCAGTATCTCATCTCTTACCTACCAAAGTTCACAGAAATTCTCCTGCAATATCCTTTCTTCCAGAAAAGCTAGTTACACAGGAAAACTTTGAAATCTGGAAGGTAGGAAATGAAGTACTGAAGGAAGTAAAGCTGTGAGGATGGATCTTGAGTAATGCTCAGGCACCTCAGCTGGTAGAGTACTTGCCCGTGATAGACGAAGGTCCTGACCCTGAGTTGCAATCCAGCACACAGTTTTAATTTGCCAGGAAATTTCATATCAGTGCACGCTACACTGCAGAATGAAAATTCACTCTGTAAACAATCCTCCAGGCTCTGGCTAAGCCACATCTCCACAAGATCATTTCTTCCAAGAGTTGTCTGTCCCGAAAGATATGCAGGAGAACTTCTGTGAAGTTTTCAAGGTAGGAGATGAGGCACTGGTAGAATTCAAGCTGTGAGTATGGGTCATGAGTCATGCTCAAGTAGCTCAGTTGTAGAGCACTTAGCTGTGAAAGGCAAAAGTCCTGTGTTTGAGCTCTGCTCCGGTATGCAGTTTAATCTGTGAGGAAGTTTCACTGGTTCCTTATGTCAAACAGTTTATGATTTTCTACTGTCTACATAATTTTGACCCAGGTGTTTTGAAACAAGGTTTATACACAGCCTGACAATAAAAATGTAGCACCCAGAAGCAGTGGAGTAAATGAAATGAATCTTCACAGGTTGAGAGGATATGTGATGTTATTGCATTTATTACTAAATCAAGTCAAATTTACAAAGAACTTTGCAGTATGAGCCAATATATGAATATGACTTTGCATCATCTCTGGTCCAATGCAGGCACAGATTTCATTGGGAAGTGTGTCACAAAGCCATTATATCCTCTCCTGAGGCATGCTGGCCCATAACTGTTGTGTCAGGTCCTTGATACATGGATACTGGCACTGGGACAGAGTCAACATCAATCTGATCCCATATATGTTTCATTTGGAACTGACCAGAGATTTTGTTGGCCATGGGATCAAGCAGACACATGCCATGCGTGGACAAGCAATATCTTCTTGAAAAATGGCACCATGAGACTATCATGTAAGAAGTAATGTGAGAATGCAAAATGTTTGTGATGCACTGTTGTGCCATCAGAGTTCCCAGCCACAACCGGATCTGAGCTGAAGACATACCTGATGGTTCTCCAAACCGTAACACCAGGAGTAACACTGCTGTGCCTCTCCAAAACATTGGAAGAATGAGCCCTATCTCCTGGTCACCACCACACTCACTGACAATGATCAGCTGTGGTAGTGTACAACTATGATGCATCACTGCACACAATGCAATGCCATTCATCAGCAGTCAATGCTTTCAGTTCATGCCGTCACTCCAAATGTAGCCATTTGTGCTGTGGTGTTAACGGCAGCCTATGTGTGGTATGATAATTCCCTAATCCAATTGCTGCAAGTCTCCAACCTATTGTGTGGGATGACACAGAATATTGCAGAGAGTCCTTAACTTGTCTTGCGATGGTAGGCACAAATGGGAAGGGGTTACAAAGTACTTGGCACACAAAATATGGAAATCCTCTCTTATGATAAAGCACAGATGACTGGAAGCTTAACAGCAAGTACGCCTGTCCTCATGTTCCCACATAGTCCAAGATCTGGCTGTTGTCATTTATAAATGCTCCAAAAATCTGTATAGTATATGATTGGACCAACTGGCCAAATGGAGACCATGAAGCCCTCTTTACAAACTGTCAGGCGCTCAGGTACTGTCTCAGATGAGTGAATGAGATCTCCATGTCCTTCGCAGTTATCACTTAGCATCTGACACTGTTCATGCTCCTCAAATAATCATACCAGGCCTGGTAACAACACTAAACATGAACAGCACTAATACACTCTAGTGGCCATTCTACATGTCACAAAGAATTGCAGCTCTAATAATTTACATACCTGCCAATGATGTATATGTATATAAAGTTCCATCAAACCACACCATGTCTTCTGCATGTTTCACTTTTTTGGCAGGCTGCGTATATGAAAACGTATGTATTGTACAATAAGATAAGGGGAAGTATATAACGACTAGCATTTCAAAAGTGGGTGTGTAAATACCTAATTGTCTAAGTATGTCAATAATGTAAAGGTATGGGGAATAAAATGTGTTCAGTAACATAGTAGTCTCCTTAGAACATTAAATCTGCCACATTCCTTGAACCAGAAATGATTTACTCTATCTGTTCAGTTTGGGTAACCACAATACTAATAAGATAGCAAACTCTGTAAGCATATCATGAAGGTGAGTCCACAGTCTTCCTTCAGAAAGTTCCATCCATAAATACAAAGTGCCACATTCATTGTTTACCAAAAAATTGTGTATTTGTTTTGTCATTTTCAGCAACATTTGTTAAACCTTGCTGACAATAGAAAACGATATTGCTCCAGTTTTCTGACTTCTGCATATGTGTAAAGGTCACAGGTCTGTGCCCTCCTCCCATGTTCTGTGAACAGCTTAACACGTGTGAGTCTGCTTTACCCACAGTGCTGTAGACATACAGGGTGAGTCAAAAAGGACTTTACAACCTTGGAGTGATATATAAATTTGCTGAGATAACTTACAGAATTAGTAGATGTGTGATTTTGTAGCAAATAACCTCAAGTTTCACAAAAAAAAATTTCAACTGCCATTTTGGTTCGATGTGACTACCATTTCTCATGCAGAAAACATCCCATTGGTAATAAATTTCTTCCCACACTCATTGCAGCAAATCAGGTGTAACTTGCACAACGGCAATGTAGATTCGATTTTTCAGTTCAGCTAAATTGTTTGGTTGGGGGAGGAACATACACATGGGCTTTAATTAAACATTAATTGCAGAGTTCATTTCATGAAACCAAGACACACATAGAGCACACTCTGCATCAGAGAAAGTAGCCACTTAAACTGTGCACTATGCTGGCACTCCTGGTGATGGAATGGTGTACTGATTCACTGCGAGAATCAAGCTTGAGATTGTTTGTTACAAATTGACATCTACTGGGCTGTAAATTATCTCTTAATCACAGAAGGTTAGTCTAGAAAGGAAAGCAAAGAAGTGCATCCCTTTTATAATGTTTCAAGTTCAGTCGGTTAATACTCCCAACACTACTAAACAGAAACATTAAGAAGTATTTTTCCTTTGTGATTTTAAGAGTATCTCTATCCTGACCTGGGTCAGAACATGAACAGAAAAATGGATACCACTGTGATCGAAACCACTGGGCAGCTCACTGCTGAATGTGGTTATGATGAGAGCACCTGTCATTGTTCCCATCATGCATGTATAGACAATTTTGCTGCTAGGATTAACCCTGCAGCTCTCTCGTGAGATTACAGACAATTTGACATTTTGAAAGGTGAACAGTACAAATAGCGACACAAAATACTGTCTGTGCATTCAGTCTTCAAAATCCATTTCCTGCTGAAACTTTCTTCTGTATTTCCACTTTGAAAATACAATATAAAAAAAAACATAAATTCTTATCAAATGAGAAAGTCATTGCTACCATGAAGGAATATTTTTTAGGTTCTGACACTGTGCACATTACTTTAAGTTGGAACACAATCACACAATTCACACAGAACTTGATGAAGAGGGCACCTAAAAAGAAGTTATATTTTTTAGATGGTTAGATGTCTAATTTTCAATTTTCAAACATATAAAAATACTTACACTGTAGAGAAGTAGACAATTATATCAGCAGATTTTTTAAAATATGCTAAAATGTACCTCATAGAAAATTATTCTGATATTCACACTTTTGTTTCTTTTTATCCTCCAATGATTCTACAGGTGATAATACATGTTTAATTTCAGTATCTAGTTCATTTCATTATTTTTTTTACAGATATATGCTTATAAATCAATGACATAAATCTAATCCACTGAACTTTCCAGATGCGAGAAACTCTGATTGCGCTGACCAAGTACCAAGACAGAAAGCCACAGACACATACAAAATACTGTAATATTGCAAAGAGATAGCGTTTATTAATTGGGGACATTGTCAATACATCTTCATATTTTAAGGAGAAAAAAGCAAACTTGCAAGATATCAACACTGACACTCAATCTTGTGCCAAAATATGGGCCATAGTACTGAAATTTCACTGTTATGACCATCTGAAAGTAAAGCTTTTAAACCTTCACACATGTTGGATGTTTGTCATTCGCTCTGCCCCACTGTAACTGATTAATGCCTAATTGTGAAGTAGTGCTCAGAGAAGAGACAACCAGAATCCTCATATTTCCAGGATGTTGACGAGGAGAGAAGAGGATGTGGGAGGTGGACACACCTGCCCAAGGTGTTTTCAAATCTTGTTTGAGAACACATTACTCTACACATCATAAGTAATATGAGTACATAATATGTCAACCTCATGCACATTTATGTTCAATATTATTTTAACAATATTCTCATACTGATGTCCTGCAGCTATATATATATGTATATGCCTCACAATCAAAATTAATAAAATTAAGCAGTTCAAGAATTATTATGAAAACAAGTTTGTGATTTCCAGTTTACAATTTAATCATGCCAATCACATAAAAGAATACCATATATATTGCAAATGTACTTCATTTTAATGACGTCAGCTTTAAAATTCAAACCAAGTCTTGCACAACAGCAATGTTAATGATCAAACAGTGCTATGCTACTTCTTTAACAACACACTCATTCATTTCATTAATTTACATTGCATTAGTGAATTGCAACATAATAATGTTCAAAGCAAAAATATCTCTAGGATCAACTACAAGTTAGAAACTGTGGACTTAGACATAATGAACAAAGCACTCACTCCACTGTACAGTACTTTGCACTTGGCCATTAAGTGAATGCAGTGGGGCAGAGCAACTGACAAACCACTTGTGTGTGTGAGAGTTTGAAAGCTGTACTTTTAAAAGATTATAGCTGCATACTATCAGTATTATGACCAAAATTCTCATGCAGGACCTTTGGGGTTGATACATTGCACATTTTCTTCTTTCTCCTTAAAATATGCAGCCGAGTTGGTGATCATTCCTTCTTAGACAAGACATTACAAGTAGTAAACATTACTACTAAACCCTGTAATAAGTTTCAAATGGAAAATGCTATAGATAAATGCCAACAGTGTCTCCCCTTCTCATCAAAATAGGTGGCTCTCTCTGATCTTGGAATTTCAGTGGCCTGCGCTTTTTTTTAACCTCCGCAACCTATCCCTCTCCACTCTGAGGAAGGAACTAACAGTTCTAAGAGCTGGAATAGTGTTGTGCACATTCATATGTGCCTATTGATAGCACTAACATTTCACCTCCTGAAGGTAAGTACTGATCAGTAATTCTATTTCATAACTTTATAATAAACAGTTGATAAGCACACGATACATATTATGTAACAAGCACAAATGACCACACAATAATTTATACGTCAAAGCTATAATTACAGAATATGAGGCAATGTACCAGCAAAGAATTTTCAGGCAACAAAATGAAATCTACTTTGTGGCTTGACATCTACATTACAAATCTTTCATGTATGTTAGAGATTACATGACTGGTAACAGTACAGGGTTATTACAAATGATTGAAGCGATTTCATAAATTCACTGTAGCTCCATTCATTGACATATGGTCACGACACACTACAGATACATAGCAAAACTCATAAAGTTTTGTTCGGCTGAAGCTGCACTTTAGATTTCTGCCGCCAGAGCGCTCGAGAGCGCAGTGAGACAAAATGGCGACAGGAGCCGAGAAAGCGTATGTCGTACTTGAAATGCACTCACATCAGTCAGTCATAACAGTGCAACGACACTTCAGGACGAAGTTCAACAAAGATCCACCAACTGCTAACTCCATTCGGCGTTGGTATGCGCAGTTTAAAGCTTCTGGATGCCTCTGTAAGGGGAAATCAACAGGTCAGCCAGCAGTGAGCGAAGAAACGGTTGAACGCGTGCGGGCAAGTTTCACGCGTAGCCCGCGGAAGTCGACGAATAAAGCAAGCAGGGAGCTAAACGTACCACAGCCGACGGTTTGGAAAATCTTACGGAAAAGGCTAAAGCAGAAGCCTTACCATTTACAATTGCTACAAGCCCTGACACCCGATGACAAAGTCAAACGCTTTGAATTTTCGGCACGGTTGCAACAGCTCATGAAAGAGGATGTGTTCAGTGCGAAACTTGTTTTCAGTGATGAAGCAACATTTTTTCTTAATGGTGAAGTGAACAGACACAATGTGTGAATCTGGGCGGTAGAGAATCCTCACGCATTCCTGCAGCAAATTCGCAATTCATCAAAAATTAACGTGTTTTGCGCAATCTCACGGTTTAAAGTTTACGGCCCCTTTTTCTTCTGCGAAAAAAACGTTCCAGGACACGTGTATCTGGACATGCTGGAAAATTGGCTCATGCCACAACTGGAGACCGACAGCGCCGACTTCATCTTTCAACAGGATGGTGCTCCACCGCACTTCCATCATGATGTTCGGCATTTCTTAAACAGGAGATTGGAAAACCGATGGATCGGTCGCGGTGGAGATCATGATCAGCAATTCATGTCATGGCCTCCACGCTCTCCCGACTTAACCCCATGCGATTTCTTTCTGTGGGGTTATGTGAAAGATTCAGTGTTTAAACCTCCTCTACCAAGAAATGTGCCAGAACTGCGAGCTCGCATCAATGATGCTTTCGAACTCATTGATAGGGATATGCTGCGCCGAGTGTGGGAGGAACTTGATTATCGGCTTGATGTCTGCCGAATCACTAAAGGGGCACATATCGAACATTTGTGAATGCCTAAAAAAACTTTTTGAGTTTTTGTATGTGTGTGCAAAGCATTGTGAAAATATCTCAAATAATAAAGTTATTGTAGAGCTGTGAAATCGCTTCAATCATTTGTAATAACCCTGTATTTTGTGATGCTGACAATGGATGAGTTCGCAGTTTTTATTATTCTGGAATAAGTTTTAGTAATAATGTTACAGCCTTCATCTGTAGATATCACAAAACAACAAACAATAGAAAACACACAAATAAACCAAAAAGTTTCAGTCCCAAGCATCTTTAATAAAAGATTTCTTACAAGTGATAAATAAGAGTAAGTTTTGATCGAAGATACTCAAAAGCCAGCACCAAAAGAGGTGCAGTAGAGGAATTACATGAAAATACACAATTCTTGTTCTCAGGGTAACAATACAGCTTCCTTGTAATTGTAATTTATTAATCATGTAGATCATATATCGTGTGCAGAGAACCACATGATGATATAGGACGAGTTAAAAATGGAGATGAGATGATACATGGATAAAATGATTATGGCAGCGATCTTATAATGATAGAAGTGTTCATATAATACATGTGTAATGCCAAGATACAGGAAAGTGCGTAGGTGGATATTTTGTGAAAAATTCAGAATTGCCCACTATTTCTAAATAAGTTCACATTATTAAGACAAAGAAACATAAATAACTTGGAAATTCAAAAGTACCATACCCATTACTAAAGTAAAACAGTAAAGGTGACACACCTCTGAATTAACGTGTTCAGATTTACATACAAAATACAGAACATGGTCAGAACCAATTTTTTGTAAAAAAAATAGTGAAAGATTTGTTTAGTTAGTCTGTCAGGTTTCATTCAAAGTATGTGTCCACAGAAATCAATCCTCCTTTTCCGTATGGTTTCTGAGAGTCTCTCCAACTTTGCATAGAGGGCTTTGTTTCTACAGAAAACTTGTTTGCTATTTTGGAACTTGGGACCCATGATCTTCCTCAAAATTTTTCTCTCCTTGAGTTCCAATTTTTCCATTTGCCCTGTCCTCTTCATAGTCTCTTCTGCATACAGTGCTTCCAACTTGAGTTATAATGCCTTATTTTGGTGTTCCAAGAGAGGGCTTTCTTATTGTATGTGTTTTTGGTTTTCTGGAAAGCTAGTTCCATTTTGGTCCTTCTTGCTTCCATTGATTTCCCTTCAAGGTTGATCCATTCAATCCATTATCCTAGATACTTGAAACTCCTGACCACCTCTATGTGTTGAGCTCCTACTTTAATTCTCTTACGAGTGTCTAGTAAATTCGTCCTAATCTTCGTTTTTTTGTAAGAAATCTCAAGTCCTATCTCCCCGGCCTGCTCTTGTAACTCGGCAATTTGTTCTTTAGCTTCCTCCCACATTTCCATGAGCAGTGTCAAGTCATCAGCAAATGCTAAACACTTAATCATGATTCCTTTGTTTTTTGTTCCAAATCTTATTCCTCCTCTCGTTCTTGCATTCTATATACTCACAACTCTTTCGAGTGCACAGTTAAACAGCAGGGGTGAGAGACTTTTATAATGGAGTTTTTCAGTTATTTTGGAAAAACCAGATAGTAGCAAAATTGGCCCGTAGTTTGATACCTCTGTTTTTATCCCGTTTTGAACAGAGGTATTACTTTTGTGGTCTTCAATTTTTCTGGGAACACCCCTTCTGATAGAGAACAGTTACAGATTTCAGCAACTCACCTGGGTATGAGGGGAGCATGTTTCTTCGAGATGTAGACAGGGATATTGTCAGTACCAGCAGAGAATTTGAGCTTCAGTTCTTTCATTATAGCAAGTATTTCCTTTTTCATTGATGGGGTATAGAAAAATAGATTTATTATTTATACAAAGGTGAGTCAAATGAAAACCTTAAATTTGTAATAACAAATCGAAATTTCGCCCCATTATCCTGTAAGTTGGTAAGCGTGCTACAAACAGCGTACAGAATGGCCTGTAGGTGGCAGCATGGTGCTGATGCAAACATACTGTCGCAGTATCAGTATAAAGATGGCCACCCCACTTGCGACTTGCACCAGGGAAGAACAGCGTTCTGTTATTCAGTTTTTGCATAGTGATGGTGTGAAACCTATTGAAATTCATTGACAAATGAAGGTTCAGTATGGTGATGCATGTTTGTCACAGCAGCAAGTCTACAAATGGAGTAGGAAGTTTGCAAATGATGTGACTTCAGTGAAAGATGCTCTTTGTCCAGGTCAGGCACAACAAATTGTGACTCCACAGAACATTGCAGCATTTGAAGCCATAGTGAAGGAAAACCACCGAGTGACACTGAATGACATTGCAGCATGTTTACAGATTAGTAATGGGTCAGCACACCACATTATGCATGATGTGGTCCAGTTTCACAAAGTGTCTGCAAGATCGGTGCCAACTCCAAAAATGAGAGAATGACGTGTTGATGCTCATAAAGAACTTCTTCGGCACTCTTGAACAAGAAGGTGATGGCTTCCTTGCAAGAATCATTACTGGGGGTGAAACTTGGGTTCGCTTCCACCAACCGGAAATGAAGAGAGCGAGCAAGGAATGGCGCCATTCCTCATCACCAAAACCAAAGAAGTTTCGAACAGAACCATCAGCAGGGAAGGTTATGCTGACTCTCTTTTGGGATGAAAAAGGCATCATTTTGGACCATTACATGCCTAGAGGGACCACTGTCACCAGTGTGCATCATACACAGATCTCCTAAAAAATCATCTGCAGCCTGCAATTAAATCAAAGCGACATGGATTGCTGTCAGCAGGTGTCCTTTTGCAACATAACAATGCAACACCCCACGCTGCCTGTAAAACAGTTGCAACAATCACAGACCTGCATTTTGAGTGTCTTCCTCATCCACCATACTCATCAGACCTTGCCCCAAGTGATTTCCATATGTTTGGACCACTCAGAGATGCAATGGGAGGAAAGAAGTTCCATTCTGATGAAGAGGTACACCAAGCGGTGCATGAGTGATTGCGCAGCAGATTACCAAAAGAATTTTTTTCTAAAGGAACTTATGCACTTTGTAAGTGCTGGAGGACTTGCATTGAGCATGGGGGAGATTATGTTGAAAAGTGATACAGCTTTGTACTACTTCTGCAAAATAAATAATATTTTTAAAAATATTGAAGGTTTTCATTTGACTCACCCTTGTTGCACATCTGGATTGATTTCTGGGAGTACACTGTAATTTTGATTTATAATATGTTCAGCAATGTGTGTAAAGTAGGAATTAAATTTATTTGCCATTTTTGTAGGTTCAGTTATTACAGCTAACTTCACCATTAGGCAGTGAATATTATAGATATCTGTTCTGCTGCAGATTTCTTCCATATGGAATTTATCTTACTGCTGGAATTTTTTGTGTATGTGTCATTTGCAATTATTTTTGCTTTGTTTGACAACATTTTTGAAAATCTTTTTATATGTTTTGTAATAAGCATCAGATTCAGGTTGTAGTGCTTCAAGAATTTCAGAGTAAATTCTAGAACCACTTGGCTTTCCATCATTTTGAACACCCGATCTTTTAGAGGTGAGTGGGAGAAATGAATACACCCTACTGTGCATCGCCTATTTATATGTGCAGGTCAAAAAACATTTATGAGAAAAAGATGGACCCTGTGGCCGAACGGCAGCAGACAAGTACCTGCTGTATGGTGCACAGATTTTTGTGAACGGGTAGAGAAGAACAAGAAACGTTTATGAAGTATTCTGTGTTCTTCAGTGTCTGTGTTGATTGTAAAAACACTAATGAACAATTGAATATAGTTTTCTATGTACATTCATGTATTGGGCTCGCTTGAGCCGAAGAATGTTAGAAGGTGATGTGAGCTGTTTGGACAATCTGTGTAGTAATCTTTTTTTGTTTGAGGATACCAGAGTCCCACAAGTCATCCATTTATTTTTTGTTTTCCTTGTGTATATTTTCCTCTGTGTTGAAAGGAAGCACAATTCAAAACAGTGGGAAAAATTACTGATAAATTTATTATATTTTCCATCTGTGTGTTTGCAGTTATAAATCTCTTTCCAGTTTTCTTTGCTCAAGTAATGGAGAAAGTGATTTATATTTTCATTACTGTATTTTCTACAGGTGGTAGTTAGGCAGTGTTTAAATTGCAGCTCAGTTTTTGTACTCAGGGAGAGTTTTTGAGCTGTGTGATCCCCAAAGCCTGTGTTACATGCTTTGATTTTCTAGTTCATTTCTACATTTACAAATATCTGATCACTGGTGGTAGATGAAGTCTTTGTGGTATGGGTTGCTGTTTCTACAGTAGATTTCATCTTAAATGTTTGCAAGAGATTCAGTATCTCATTCTTTTCTTTGGTGTCCTTTGCAAAGTCAATATTAAAATCATCACAGAGAATAACTCTTTTTGTTTATTTGTGTTAGCCTGTTAAGTGAATATTCTAAACTTTTTAGGAAAGTATTTATGTCACCAGTTGGAGCTCGGTATAAACAAATAATATCAGTTTAGTGTCCACTAACTCAACTCCCGATAGCTCTACATATTTTTTCTTCATTTTTTCAACAGGAACTATATTATGAGGAAAGGGGCAGGAACACTACAACTGTAGTTTTAACTTATGGCAGTGAGATAAGGACTTTAAAAACAAGGAACCTTCCTCACCTGAGGGTTGATCAAAGCTCAATAGATATGAGAATCATGTGGATGGGAAAACAAATAGTGGAACAGAATGGGAACAGACTAAAGAAGAAGGTATAAATATAACTGTAATAAAATGGAATGAAGGTGTCTGGTGCAGTTAGTCTAGTGCGTGGATCACACATGGATCATGTTCTTCACTGGATTCCACAAAATAAGATACAACAGAGACCACAACACAATGAAAAGTGGATAGATGTAATAACCAAATATGTAACAGCATGCGTGCATATTGCTGAAGACATAATGCTCAGGGAAGTCTAGGGGAGGCTAGTATCCAGCAACTGATGTGAAATGGTTAGTTCATAATCAAACAAAGAAGATGGTATTTACTGTAGTTCACAAAGAAACAAATAAGTGAGCAAATTTATCTGTAAATGGATGAATGAAATAGTTATTTATGAAATTTCACTGAATGTCAGAATGTCTTTTCATAACTGAGGGTTTTCACAAATTTCTAAATACTTCCCTTTTGGTAATGTAAGAAAATGCTACACTTACATTTATCTGTAGAATATTGTCTTATTTCCTTTAACCAGATGTCCTTAACAGTGTCTGAATGTGCAGCAATAGTTAGTGGAAAATTTCCAAAACCACTGGATTTATGATGTAGTTCAAACACTCTTAAATTATCCTTATGGTCTTCGACTTCTACGTCAGGCAACTGCAAATCATAATATTCATATTAGTTCATCTTTTTACAGCTAAATAAAATAATTAAACAATGATTGAACAAACAATAAAGCACCCTTCCTAATTAGAGGCATACTCAGTTATAACTGATGTCATTTATGAAGACAAGTTGTTAACTTATGCAGGTGTTTCTTCCATTTGGATTTGGGTTTAATGTCCCATAAGTATTAAGATGATGCCAATGAGGCACTAGAACTTGTAGCTACATAACATTATTAAATAAAATGACAGCTGTTCATATCTATTTTCTTAAAGTTTTTGACCAGCTGGAGTCCCATTCCATCCACAAGATGAATTGCAGAAAATTGTTATAAAGAATTTTCACATACAATTTCTGTATACACTTTATGCTCATGGTGGGACAATTTTTCCATAATTCATATATACACTCCTGGAAATTGAAATAAGAACACCGTGAATTCATTGTCCCAGGAAGGGGAAACTTTATTGACACATTCCTGGGGACAGATACATCACATGATCACACTGACAGAACCACAGGCACATAGGCACAGGCAACACAGCATGCACAATGTCGGCACTAGTACAGTGTATATCCACCTTTCGCAGCAATGCAGGCTGCTATTCTCCCATGGAGACGATCGTAGAGATGCTGGATGTAGTCCTGTGGAACGGCTTGCCATGCCATTTCCACTTGGCGCCTCAGTTGGACCAGCGTTCGTGCTGGACGTGCAGACCGCGTGAGACGACGCTTCATCCAGTCCCAAACATGCTCAATGGGGGACAGATCCGGAGATCTTGCTGGCCAGGGTAGTTGACTTACACCTTCTAGAGCACGTTGGGTGGCACGGGATACATGCGGACGTGCATTGTCCTGTTGGAACAGCAAATTCCCTTGCCGGTCTAGGAATGGTAGAACGATGGGTTCGATGACGGTTTGGATGTACCGTGCACTATTCAGTGCCCCTCGACGATCACCAGTGGTGTACGGCCAGTGTAGGAGATCGCTCCCCACACCATGATGCCGGGTGTTGGCCCTGTGTGCCTCGGTCGTATGCAGTCCTGATTGTGGCGCTCACCTGCACGGCGCCAAACACGCATACGACCATCATTGGCACCAAGGCAGAAGCGACTCTCATCGCTGAAGACGACACGTCTCCATTCGTCCCTCCATTCACGCCTGTCGCGACACCGCTGGAGGCGGGCTGCACGATGTTGGGGCGTGAGCGGAAGACGGCCTAACGGTGTGCGGGACCGTAGCCCAGCTTCATGGAGACGGTTGCGAATGGTCCTCGCCGATACCCCAGGAGCAACAGTGTCCCTAATTTGCTGGGAACTGGCGGTGCGGTCCCCTACGGCACTGCGTAGGATCCTACAGTCTTGGCGTGCATCCGTGCGTCGCTGCGGTCCGGTCCCAGGTCGACGGGCACGTGCACCTTCCGCCGACCACTGGCGACAACATCGATGTACTGTGGAGACCTCACGCCCCACGTGTTGAGCAATTCGGCAGTACGTCCACCCGGCCTCCCGCATGCCCACTATACGCCCTCGCTCAAAGTCCGTCAACTGCACATACGGTTCACGTCCACGCTGTCGCGGCATGCTACCAGTGTTAAAGACTGCGATGGAGCTCCGTATGCCATGGCAAACTGGCTGACACTGACGGCGGTGGTGCACAAATGCTGCGCAGCTAGCGCCATTTGACGGCCAACACCGCGGTTCCTGGTGTGTCCGCTGTGCCGTGCGTGTGATCATTGCTTGTACAGCCCTCTCACAGTGTCCGGAGCAAGTATGGTGGGTCTGACACACCGGTGTCAATGTGTTCTTTTTTCCATTTCCAGGAGTGTAGATGAGCCTGTGCTTGTTATCTCATCTCAGACAAGACTCAACCCCTATGCTCATGGTGGGACAATTTTTCCATAATTCATATATATGAGCCTGTGCTTGTTATCTCATCTCAGACAAGACTCAAACAATGTGTTACATACAGAAAAGATTTTGTCATTTCTGGGCAAACATTTCTTGTTGACATTTCCCATATGTAGACTCCTTATTTTGCAAGTGCAGGTGACTGGCAATGATGTTGTGTCCAAGCATTCAAAAAGAAATTCACTACAGATAACAACAGGGGCTAGTTTAATTATTTTCATTTCCAGTGGATGATATTTGTGACAACTCACTAAGATGTGGTGTGTGTCAGCAGGGTCACAAATGTTATGCAGTTTCTTTGTGAAGAAACAGGTATATGTTCACCAATTACATAATTAGCTTTCATTATAATCTTAATGTATGAACCAACCTTAATAAACATAGCCCAATTATATGCATATCTATTCATAATTTCACCCGTACAGTAGAAATTATTTCAATTTGTTCTTAAAACTGTCCTCATGTTTTGTCACTATCTTTAATTCACAATAGAGGTAGTCACATACTTTTATGGCTGCACATTCTTTCCCTTCTAGTGCAAATGTCACATAAAGTTCTTGACAGAGGAGGTCTTTTTTGTTCCTAGTGGTGCATTTATGAATTTCTATTTTTATCTTCAAATTGTGATTTGTTCTTCACAGCAAACTTCATACAATATTAAATGTACCGTGAGGTTGTTTGAAACATGGCAAGGTGGAGCAGATCTACTTGTTGCAATTACAGTCCTTAAATAAGGTTGTTTTTCTTTTCCTTTTCAGTTTTTTTTGTACATGTAATGCATATTACCAAAAATACTTAACACTGCATGTATAGTTTTCACACCTCTGTAGTAACAGTATAATAAGTCATGAGTAGCCATATATTCACAATAAGATTTAATAGCAATCCTAGAAATATTTATTTTGTTATAAATTTAGCCATGAATCACAAAATTTATTAACTAGGTAATTAATTTGGGTCTTCACACCTAAGTGAATCCAGTATATTATACAATCTGTGTCACTCCATATATAGATAGTACAGTCACATTAACCAGCCACACAAATTTCGTCACAAAATCTTTCAAGCCAGACATGTTTAAATTAGAAAGACATGAGGTATGTAATTATCTGGTTAATAAATTTTTGTGATCCATGACTGGATTTAAAACAAAACAAGTATGATCAGATCTTGAGGAAAAGTTTTTTTCATTATTTTTTTTTGCATGAAATAATCAAAACTTAGAATTCACTAAAACCATGAGCTTGTTATGGAAAGCTCATTTAGTAAGTCAGTTGGCATTTAGTAAGCACCAGCTAATGTTCCATGTTAGTTGTCATTAAACATTCAGAGAGTGAAGTTACAATGTTAGGTATCCACAGGCAAAATGAGTTGCTGGCCTATGTTATACTATCTCTTTTAAAGGTACTAACTACAAGCTGATCATCACAGGTTTCAAACAAT
Source organism: Schistocerca americana (assembly GCF_021461395.2). Classification (NCBI taxonomy): domain Eukaryota; kingdom Metazoa; phylum Arthropoda; class Insecta; order Orthoptera; family Acrididae; genus Schistocerca; species Schistocerca americana. The sequence goes on along the minus strand of NC_060120.1, from coordinate 699,008,223 downwards.
AAATATAAATGAATTAAACAAATAAACTCGACTCTGTTGAAGTGAATCATTATTACCTGTTTAAGTTACTCAATAATCACTGGAAGAAGAGCAGTAAATATGAACATCTGTGAGATTTAATAGGCATCCAAAACAAGACAGTAACATTAAATGTTGTTAGTGTGACTATCCTTACATAATGTTTCTGTACAATGCATACTATCTTTCAGAGAGGGAAATTGTCTCAGAAAATTATACCATGTGAGATGAATGAATGGTACTATGCAAAGTAAGCTAATTTTCTGATACTCTTATCACCAAATCAACAACCACAAATAAGAATGTCGCTGAATTCAATCAATTGAGACCTTAAAAGGTGATTTTCAATTATAGTTTTGATCAATGTGCACATCTAGGAATTTTGAACACCAGAGAAGGGAAGTTGCTACTCACCATATAGCAGAGATGCTGGATCGCGATAGGCTCAATAAAAAGATACCAACCATTTCCTCAACTGACTCTCCACAGTTCCTTTCCCTTTACCACATGGTGCCCTGCTCATCACTATTGATGCCACCTCCCTGTACACTAACATTCCTAATGCCCATGGCCTTACTGCTATCTAACACAGACACCCTATGGATTCCAAACCAACAACCTCCTTCCTAGTCTCCATGACCAACTATATCCTCACCCACAATTTCTTCTCCTTTGAAGGTATTACCTACAAACAAATCTGCGGTACAGTTATGAGCACCTGCATGGCATCATCCTATGTTAACCTATTCATGGGCCATCTAGAGGAATCCTTCCAAAATCCTAGAATCCTAAACCCTTCGCCTGGTTCAGATTCATTGATGACATCTTTGCTATCTGGATTTAAGGTGAGGACACCTTATTCACATTCCTCCAGAACCTCATCAACTTCACCCCCATTTGCTTCACCTGGTCCTATTCAACCCAACAAGCTACCTTCCTAGATGTTGACCTCCACCTCAGAGATGGCTACATCAGTACTTTCATCCATATCAAACCTACTAACCACCAGCAATACCTCCACTTCGACAGCTGCCATCCATTCCATACCAAGAAGTCCCTTCCATGCGGCCAAGCCATCCATGGTCGTCACATCTGCAGTGATGATCAGTCCCTCTTGAAATATGTTGAGGGTCTCACAGAAGCCTTCACTGACTGTAATTATCCTCCCATCCTTGTACAAAAACAAATCTCTCGTGCCTTATCTTTCCAGTCTCCCACCACTTCCCGAAGTCCCACAGTCCAGCCACAAAGGAGCATTCCCCATGTAACTCAATACCATCTGGGACTGGAGCAGCTGAATTACATTCTCCGCCAGGGTTTTGATTACCTCTCGTTGTGCCCTGAAATGTGAAATGTCCTATCCACTATCCTTCCCACTCCTCCTACCATGGTATTCCACTGTCCACCGAACCTACACAATATACTTGTCCATCATTACACAACTCCTGCTCCCAATCCCTTACCTCATGGCTCATACCCCTGTAATAGACCTAGATGCAAGACCTGTCCCATACATCCTCCTACCACCACCTACTCCAGTCTGGTCACTAACATCACCTACCCCATCAAAGGCAGGGCTACCTGTGAAATCAGTCATGTAATCTACAAGCTAAGCTGCAACCACTGTGCTGCATTCTATGTAGACATGACAACCAACAAGCTATCTGTCTGCATGAATGGCCACCGACAAACTGTGGTCACGAAACAAGTGGACCACCCTGCTGCTGAATACGCTGCCAAACATGATACCCTTCATTTCAGTGACTGCTTCACTGCCTGTGCTATATGGATTCTTCCCACGAACACCAACTTTTCTGAATTGCGTAGGTGGGAAATTTCCTTGCAAAATATCCTACATTCATTCCCATAACCCTCCTGGCCTCAACCATCATTAGTCAATGTCCTCACCCACCCAGCCCCTTCCCTATTCCCATTCCAGCACTACACAGCCATCATTCTGTCATCACACCCAGTCTTTCTATTTCTCTCCCTTTCCACTACTCCCCCCCCCCCCCCCCGGTCCCCTGTCCAGCATCACCATACTATCCCTCCCCCTCCCTGCCCTAGACTCCTCCTTACCTCCACCTAGTCGCCACTCCCATCATGCACTAGTGCTGCTGCTCACAATGTGGTTTCAGTTGCCTGAGACTGCAGTTGTGTGTGCGAGTTGTGTTTGCAAGTGTGTGTGTGTGTGTGTGTGTGTGTGTGTGTGTGTGTGTGTGTGTGTGTGCAACTCAGCATCTCCGCTACATGGTGAGTTGTTTCGAGTGAAAAAGGTTGATAAATATTAATAACTTTTCTAATACAAAAATATTAATTACATCAATTATTTTATTTAGCATATGGCTAATACAGACATATCATGAATTTAAATTACATATACATATGTACATATTGACACACAAAAAACTTAAGTTTGTCTTTACAACTGAATATCCAGTCCTTCAATCCAGCGCACTGCATCTGGAGTTGTTAGCAGGAAGTCCTCTTCGGTGCCATGATAGGCTTGAATCCTGCATTCACTGACAATGTGGTGAACAGTCTGGTATGGAGCCCCACAGTCACAGGCTGGATCAGGCAGCTTCTTCCACTTGGCCATGGCCAGTACGGATTCTGTTGAGAGTAGTCCAGGTCTTGCATGGTAGGTTGAATCCACTTGGAAGTTTAGCACCAGAGAAGATTATGCAGGTGCAAATCTGTCACTGCTTCCCACCGACCTTTCCATTCATCAAGAGGTTTGAAATCCTTAGCAACCATGTCAGCTGCATCACACAGAAATGGATGGCATGATTTCAGTCTCTTACGATTTAAAAGTAGCAGGTCACTATGCACAGGTAGGTTAGAATTCCTGGAGATCTTGTGGAATTCTCTCATAAGGGCAGTACATCTGCATAGATCAGGAGGCCAATAAACTGGAGTAGACCTGATTGTGCCAGATATTATGCACATTGTCATATTCAGCTGGGTATCAACAAGTCTTGTATGATGACTGTTCATCCAAACGGGTGAACAGTGCTCACCACTTGAGTACTCCAAGCCCAGAGCTGAAGATCACAGGGTGGTTGCTGAAGATCCCCAGGTTGTTCCACATAGCTTATGGAGGATGTTGTTTCGCCTCCTAAACTTTTGAGCTAAGTTAAGAAGGTATTGTTTGAAGCATAGTGTACGATCCAGGATTACACCAAGATATTTTGGGTTCCAATTATGACGAAGAATTGTGCCTCTGAAACTTACTTCCAGTTTTACGTTCACCAACTGATTATTTAGATGGAAGCAACACACTTTTATTTTGGGTTGGAGTCTCCAGATTTTGAAGTAATTATCTAATATAGACAGGTCATTGATTAGAATCTCTTCTGTTGCCTTCATTTCCTGGTGTTTTACTGTTAGAGCCAGGTCATTGGCATAGCACTATTTTCTGGATGAAGTGTCAGGTAGATCAGATAGATATAGGTTGAACAGTAATGGTTAGAGGACTGATCCTTGAGGCAATCCATTGTTCAGCTTCCTCTCCTTGCTTATGTTGCTTTCAGTGATTACCTGGAACTTCCAATCACTTAGCTTGCTGTTAATCAGTAGAGCCATTGTTCTGCAGGGTATGATGCGGACAAATTTGTAGATAAGGCCTTGCCTCCACACAGTGTTGCTCACGTCCGTAGGTTTAACCTTAAAATAGCCTTCACATGCCTCCTGGGTTGTGCTAATAGAGCAACAGTGATTACAGGCAGCCAGGCTATCCATAGGATCTCCTGGCAATGACATCTCAACATAGCAGAAACAGTTCTTTTCAGAGGCCATTAACAAGAAACAATGGACCAACTATAAGACTCCTTCAACTAAATATCGAAAGCACTAGCAGGGCAAAGTGTGACTACCTGTCAAAATTTTTGCTAGACAACAATATCAATGTTGTCGCCATTCAGGAAACTCATGTTTCCAGTGAAGGAAATTCCGAAGCCGAGGTCAAATTCCTGGATTTTCTGCACTTGGTGTAACTTACCATGAGGTGTATGGAATTGCTACGTATGTCTGTAACGACATAAACGTAGCTTCACTGATTTCTGTAAGTGTGGAGGCAGATATACATACAGGTCGGTGGGAAGCAGTGACAGATTTGCACCTGCATAACATCTTCTCTGGTGCTAAACTTCCAAGTGGATTCAACCTACCATGCAAGACCTGGACTACTCTCAACAGAATCCGTACTGGCCATGGCCAAGTGGAAGAAGCTGCCTGATCCAGCCTGTGACTGTGGGGCTCCATACCAGACTGTTCACCACATTGTCAGTGAATGCAGGATTCAAGCCTATCATGGCACCGAAGAGGACTTCCTGCTAACAACTCCAGATGCAGTCCGCTGGATTGAAGGACTGTTTGTCATACAATTGCATGGTATTACTATTACAAATGTTTACAAACCACCCAAAACAACATGGCCCAATTTTGTCCTACACACAGCAGAACATCCTGCAATTTAGATAGGAGACTTCAATAGTCACCATGAACTTTGGAAGTACTCTCAAAATGATGAAAATGGAGCATGTTTGCAGATGGAACAACAGAACAGCAAGGTAGCACTCACTTTCAGGAGGAAAAACGCTAGTACTGCCAACAGAAATATAAAAAAGTCAACAACCTATTCCTAGCTTTCAGGACTATTAGTTCCTTCCTCAGAGAGGGGTGAAGGATACAACAGGGAAGCCTAGATAAAAAGGAACAGAATGAGAGGAGATAGTCTTCACAACAGATGTCCCCCTCTCATCGTGGACTCTGAATGATTTGCCTCTCATTTTCTCCTATCCCTCTTCCATCCTGTAGCAAGGAACTAATAGTTTCAAAAACTAGGAATATGTTTTTCACCTTTATATGCACTAGTCAGCAGTACTGGAATTATATCTATGATGGTAAATGCTGACAAGCTGATTGTCTCTCTGTAATTTTATTATTTTCTCAAGTCATCTTTCCTTAATTACTGTTTATTTCAAACTTTCATTCCTAATCTTCTTTGTAACACACACATAACATATTATTTCACTTACTTTCACAATATCCTTCAGAACAAAAACAGACCGGTCTTCAGATATCCGCCGAACCTTACAGACCAAAATGCGCGCCTTGAACAAAAATAAGTACCTCTCTTTATGCTTTCCTTCTTTATCTGTTACTGTGAACCAGTCCTATAATGAAAACAATATGAATAATAATTAACAAATTTTTTGAAAAATTGACTCTCAAATTACTAAACTAATTAGCATATTTGGATTTCCACTAACTACTAATTAAACATGGAAAATCCAGGATGGAATGTAACAATATTATGAAAAGGTAAGTTGATACTCGCCATATAGCGGAAATGCTGAGTCACAGATAGGCACAACAACAGGACTCTCTCAATTAAAGCTTTTGGCCATTAAGGCCTTCATCAAAAATAGATGACACACACACACACACACACACACACACACACACACACACACACACACACACACTACACACACAAACACACAAATGTAACTTCCACACACGATTGTAGTGTCAGACTACTGAAACCACACTGAGAGCAGCAACACCAGTGCATGATGGGAGTGGTGACTGGATGGGGATAAGGAGGAGGCTGGGGTGGGGAGGGGAGAGGAGGGATAGTATTGAGGGTACCACCCTGGACTGGAGTAATTGAATTACATTCTCTGCCAGGGTTTCGATTACCTCTCGTCCTGCCCTGAAACAGGAAATGTCCTGCCCACTATCCTTCCGACCCCTTCTACAGTGCTATTCCACTGTCCATCAAACTTACACAATATACTCATCCATCCTTACACAACCCCTGCTACGAATACCTTACCTCTTGTCTCATACTCCTGTAACAGACTTAGTTGCAAGACCTGTCCCACACATCTCCCACCACCACCTCTTCCAGTCCAGTCACTAACATCACCTATCTCATCAAAGGCAGGGCTACCTGTGAAACATGTCATGTTATCTACAAGCTAAGCTGCAACTATTGTGCTGCATTGTATATAGGCATTACAACCAACAAGCTGTCTGTTCGCACGAATGGCCACTGACAAACTGTGGCCAAGAAACAAGTGGACCACTCTGTTGCTGAACACACTGTCAAACACGATATCCTTCATTTCAATGACTGCTTCACAGCCTGTGCCATATGGATCCTTTCCATCAACACCAGCTTTTCTGAATTACGCAGGTGGGAACTTTCCCTGCAATACAACCTACCCTCCTGACCTCAACCTTTGTTAGTCACTGTCCTCACCCATCTGGCCCCTTTCCTGTTCCCATTCCAGCACTACACAACCGTCAATCCACCATCAAACCCAGTCTTTTTATTTCTCTTCTTCTTCACTACTCACCCCACCTCTCCCCTGCCCTCCATCTAACCTGCAGCAATTCACTGTCCGCCATCCCCACCATACTATCCCTCCCCCTCCCTGCCCCATCCTCCTCCTTACCCCCACCTAGTCACCACTCTCATCATGCACTGGTGCTGCTGCTCACACTGTGGTTTCAGTTGTCTGACACTACAATCGTGTGTGGAAGCTACATTTGTGTGTGTGTGTGTGTGTGTGTGTGTGTGTGTGTGTGTGTGTGTGTGTGTGTCATCTATTGTTGATGAAGGCCTTAATGGCTGAAAGCTTTAATTGTGAGAGTGTTTTTGTTGTGTCTGTCTGTGACTCAGCATCTCTGCTTTATAATGAGTAGCAACTTTCCTTTTCATAATACAGCCACTAATTAATTCATTTGAATACATTTTGCAGGACTATGAATGAAAAACAATATATTTAATTTTGCTGTACTCACGTGTTTTAATAGCCTACCAAGCTTATGGATGTTACCGTGATACCCTTCAATGTTACTAATAAACTTGATGTCGTCTGCCCGATGGGGCACAGCTAGCATCAAATCAAGAGCTTTTTGGAGGTCGCTAGTGTCTTCGCCAAGTCGAGAAGAATACTTCACCAGCTCCTGCAAGAAACAAAAACACAACTGAGACTGCAAAGTGCAACAAAAGTAAATTGACTCTATAAGTACATAATTTTGCAATAATAAAACTGCTTCACTGTCATTTTAATTATCTGAGTATGTGGTTAAAAGGGGTGTGGAACTGGATATGCACAGTTCTGAAAGTTGTTGAACAAAGAAACTGTATGAGATATGTACGTGACTGATGTTGCAGAAAATGAAAAGTTATTGACTGAAGATAAAAGAAATGGCAGAACACATGAAGAACTAGTGTAAAATTAATTTGAAGACAATGTCAGAGTGATGGGCCTCAGAAACAGAATGGTGGAGGTTTTTAGATGAAAGAGAGTATATTGTTCAGAAAAGATGCCTACTGTAAGATATAACTGAATGGAGATATACTCCAGAACAACTTGTGCAAAAGACCAGATATTGTGTAAAGGAGTTAGGGGAAACTCGTCAGTTTGTATTTTCTCAAATGATCAATAAGCAACATGTTATTAGCAGAGTACAGGAAACAACGTGCATACATGGCTGGGAGTGAAATCATCTATTGAAGGTCTCCACTGTTTATTAGGAAAGATAGGATTAAATTTTTTTAAGTGTAGCAATAATGAGGACTCAGGGACAAGGAAGTTTCATATCAAGGTCTACTGCACTCAAGCAAAAGAATGAACTTAAGTATTTCTGTGACTCAGTAGCCAGTGCATATGATATACAGGGTGTTTCAGTAAGAGTGTGCAAAAATGTAACAGGACACAGAGAATGGTGACTGGAATTGTGAATTGTGTTTTATTCATCTCATGATGTACATTTGCAATCCATTTGATTTGCATACAGGAGACATGTCAAAAATTTATAAAACAGTTACAATGATTTTACATTAATAAATAATGGCACTATAATAAATAATAACACTATAAGGATATTTCTTGAAATGTGTAACACATTGTATCCAGCTCAAATTTCCAGTTTGTCCCACATGAATTCATCCACTGAGTAATAACATTTCAGTGTGAGTACCTCATATAGTTTTCTTTTAAGTGAATCTAAATTCATCTTCCCTTTTAATTTATTACAAATTTCCATTCCCATATATTGAGGTCACTGGGAATTTGAGGTAGGGAACTTGGGGCTGGAGAAACCAGCTGAAGGAGATAGGGAAGTAAACTTGTCTATTGCTTTGTCAAACATTACTGTTTTCCAGCTTATTTACAACTAACATGCCTATAAGTTTGCAAATATTGTGCTGTTTATTTACATGTACATTCTTTATTTCCTGCAAGGAAACAAGGAGGATGAGCCTGAGTATCAGTAAGTCAAGACTTCTCCGTAAGGTGGTCTGTTATATCGTATTCACATCGTCCCATAACTGAATGTGCTATGAATCAATGACAGACCCATTCATTACTCAGTGCCATGGAGAGACATACAGTACAATACAATGGAGCAGTACTGGTACAGTTTCACAGAACTCACTGACATGCATCTTGTGTATGGGGAAGTACATTGCAATGCTCTCGGTGCTGAAAGGCTCTACAGGGAACGATTCCCTAAGAGGCATCATCCATCACAACGAGTGTTTATTTCTTCCAATCGATGAATGCAGCAGAATGGTTCATTGGAAGATTGAAACAATGGACCTGGCAATATGAGGACCACTCACACACCTCATCTCGAAGGAGGGGTCTGCGAGGTCACCTGACCTGAATCCCCTTGATTATTTCCTGTGGGGTTATCTAAAGTTACTTGTGTATGAGACCCCACAGAATTCAGATGTGGAATTAGTTGCCAGAATTGTAGCTGCCTGTGATGTGATTCGAAACATGCCAGGGATATTTCTCAGTGTGTGTCAGAATCTTGTTTGCCAATGTCATGCTTGCATTGAGGTTAATGGCCGCCAGTTTCAGCACATTTTGTGCGATGCAGCACACATGGTATGTTCACTGTGCCATTGATGGTATTTACAGTTAACTGTAATTAATGTAAATAAAAAAGTAGACAGTAATGTGATTTTATTCCAATTATTTAGCTGGCTTCTCTGACCCCAGGTTCCCTACCTCAAATTGCTCAGTGGATCAGCCACTATGTCCTGTTAAATTTTTGCACGTTCTTACAGAAACACCCTGTATATGACATCAAAATCTGGAAGAATTTCCATAAAAGGTGAGTACTTAATGGGCAGTATAAATTTTTACAACAATCATGTTTTAGACCTCATTCACTGTGATTCCTCTGCCAAAATATGTAAATTAGTGCCAGCCGGAGTGGCCGTGCGGTTCTAGGCGCTACAGTCTGGAACTGAGTGACTGCTACGGTCACAGGTTCGAATCCTGCCTTGGGCATGGATGTGTGTGATGTCCTTAGGTTAGTTAGGTTTAATTAGTTCTAAGTTCTAGGCGACTGATGACCTCAGAAGTTAAGTCGCATAGTGCTCAGGGCCATTTGAACCATTTTTTTTGTAAATTAGTAAAGCAAAGTTTGAAATATTGGGTGGACTGGGTGATACAGATGCCTATAGTCATGTCCATACGGGTCCCCAGGAATTATAAAAATCATGGGAAATGGAGCTACTGAACGGTGAGGATAAAAGTTTTAGAAAATGACAGCTAGCAGATGCCTTCTGTGATAACAGAATTTTATTTTCCCATTATTGGTTTCAAGTCACCTAGTGACTCATCATAAGCTGCTCAGGTATATACAAATATTTCACTAACATACAACAATGATAAATATGATAAGAAGGCAGATGAAAGTCTTGAGTCATATCCTATCAGCTCACTGACATTCCATTTCCCTCTCACCAGTTTGTGTGACATATTATTTGTATGTTTTATAATATCACACATGATAAATCCTGGTGCAGTCATTAACCTTAATCTTGCACTTCAACTTTCATAAACACCACATATCCTAATGATGGACTGTTTGCTCTGACTGTATAGAATTGTAGAAAGCTCACAGTTCAAGACATATTAACACTGTACATTGTATATTGTCTCCAATGATTTCTGTTAAATAACAGGAATAAAGCTAGAGAAGTAGATATATCCAGAAATGTAATAACCAAAAACATAACTGCAACACACAGTCTGCTGACGGAAAACTGTTGTTGTTGTTGTGGTCTTCAGTCCTGAGACTGGTTTGATTCAGCTCTCCATGGTAATCTATCCTGTGCAAGCTCCTTCATCTCCCAGTACCTACTACAACCTACATCCTTCTGAATCTGCTTAGTGTATTCATCTCTTGGTCTCCCTCTATGATTTTTACCCTCCACGCTGCCCTCCAATGCTAAATTTGTGATCCCCTGATGCCTCAGGACATGTCCTACCAATCGATCCCTTCTTCTGGTCAAGTTGTGCCACAAACTTCTCTTCTCCCCAATCCTATTCAATACCTCCTCATTAGTTACATGATCTACCCACCTAATCTTCAACATTCTTCTGTAGCACCACATTTCGAAAGCTTCTATTCTCTTCTTGTCTAAACTATTTATTGTCCACGTTTCACTTCCATACATGGCTACACTCCATACAAATACTTTCAGAAACGACTTCCTGACATTTAAATCTATACTCGATGTTAACAAATTTCTCTTCTTCAGAAACGCTTTCCTTGCCATTGCCAGTCTACATTTTATATCCTCTCTATTTCGACCATCATCAGTTATTTTGCTCCCCAAATAGCAAAACTCCTTTTCTACTTTAAGTGTCGCATTTCCTAATCTAATTCCCTCAGCATCACTCGACTTAATTCGACTACATTCCATTATCCTCGTTTTGCTTTTGTTGATGTTCATCTTATATCCTCCTTTCAAGACACTGTCCATTCCGTTCAACAACTCTTCCAAGTCCTTTGCTGTCTCTGACAGAATTACAATGTCATCGGCGAACCTCAAAGATTTTATTTCCTCTCCCTGGATTTTAATATCCAAATTTTTCTTTTGTTTCTTTTACTGCTTGCTAAATATACAGATTAAATAACTTTGGGGAGAGGCTACAACCCTGTCTCACTCCCTTCCCAACCACTGCTTCCCTTTCATGCCCCTCGACTCGTATAACTGACATCTGGCTTCTGCACAAATTGTAAATAGCCTTTTGCTCCCTGTATTTTACCCCTGCCACCTTCAGAGTTTGAAAGAGAGTATTCCAGTCAACATTGTCAAAAGCTTTCTCTAAGTCTACAAATGCTAGAAACGTAGGTTTGCCTTTCGTTAATCTTTCTTCTAAGATAGGTCGTAGGGTCAGTGTTGCCTCATGTGTTCCAACATTTCTATGGAATCCAAACTGATCTTCCCCGAGGTCGGCTTCTACCAGTTTTTCCATTCGTCTGTAAAGAATTCACGTTAGTATTTTGCAGCTGTGACTTATTAAACTGATAGTTCGGTAATTTTCACATCTGTCAACACATGCCTTCTTTGGGATTGGAATTATTATATTCTTCTTGAAGTCTGAGGGAATTTCGCCTGTCTCATACATCTTGCTCACCAGATGGTAGAGTTTTGTCAGGACTGGCTCTCCCAAGGCTGTCAGTAGTTATAATGGAATGTTGTCTACTCCCGGGGCCTTGTTTCGACTTAGGTCTTTCAGTGCTCTATCAAACTCTTCACGCAGTATCGTATCTCCCATTTCATCTTCATCTACCTCCTCTTCCATTTCCATAATATTGTCCTCAAGAACATCACCCCTGTATAGACCCTCTATATACTCCTCCCACCTTTCTGCTTTCCCTTCTTTGCTTAGAACTGGGTTTCCATCTGAGTTCTTGATATTCATGCAAGTGGTTCTCTTTTCTCCAGAGGTCTCTCTAATTTTCCTGTAGGCAGTATCTATCTTACCCCTCATGAGATAAGCGTCTAAATCCTTACATTTGTCCTCTAGCCATCCCTACTTAGCCATTTTGCACTTCCTTTCGATCTCATTTTTGAGACGTTTGTATTCCTTTTTGCCTGCTTCACTTACTGCATTTTTGTATTTCCTCCTTTCATCAGTTAAATTCAATATTTCTTCTGTTACCCAAGGATTTCTACTAGCCCTCATCTTTTTACCTACTTGATCCTCTGCTGCCTTCACTATTTCATTCCTCAAAGCTACCCATTCTTCTTCTACTGTATTTCTTTCCCCCATTCCTGTCAATTGTTCCCTTATGCTCTCCCTGAATCTCTGTACCACCTCTGGCTCTTTCAGTTTATCCAGGTCCCATCTCCTTAAATTCCCACCTTTTTGCAGTTTCTTCAGTTTTAATCTACAGTTCATAACCAATAAATTGTGGTCAGAGTCCACATCTGCCCCTGGAAATGTCTTACAATTTAAAACCTGGTTCCTAAATCTCTGTCTTACCATTATATAATCTATCTGAAACCTTCTAGTATCTCCAGGGTTCTTCCATGTATACAATCTTCTTTCATGATTCTTGAACCAAGTGTTAGCTATGATTAGATTATGCTCTGTGCAAAATTCTACCAGGCGGCTTCCTCTTGCAATTCTTAGCCCCAATCCATATTCACCTACTACGTGTCCTTTTCTTCGTTTTCCTACTGTCGAATTCCAGTCACCCATGACTATTAAATTTTCATCTCCCTTCACTGCCTGAATAATTTCTATTATCTCATCATACATTTCATCAATTGCTTCATCATCTGCAGAGCTAGTTGGCATATAAACTTGTACTACTGTAGTAGGCGTGGGCTTCATGTCTATCTTGGCCACAATAATGCGTTCACTATGCTGTTTGTAGTAGCTTACCTGCACTCCTATTTTTTTATTCATTATTAAACCTACTCCTTCATTACCCCTATTTGATTTTGTATTTATAACCCTGTATTCACCTGACTAAAAGTCTTGTTCCTCCTGCCACCGAACTTCACTAATTCCCAATATATCTAACTTTAACCTATCCATTAAATTTTCTAACCTGCCTGCCCGATTAAGGAATCTGACATTCCACGCTCCGATCCATAGAACGCCAGTTTTCTTTCTCCTGATGACGACATCCTCTTGAGTAGACCCCGCCTGGAGATCCAAATGGGGGACTATTTTACCTCCGGAATATTTTACCCAAGAGGACGCCATCATCATTTAACCATACAGTAAAGCTGCATGCCATCGGGAAAAATTATGGCTGTAGTTTCCCCTTGCTTTCAGCTGTTCGCAGTACCATAACAGCAAGGCCGTTTTGGTTAGTGTTACAAGGCCAGATCAGTCAATCATCCAGACTGTTGCCCCTGCAACTACTGAAAAGGCTGCTGCCCCTCTTCAGGAACCACACGTTTGTCTGGCCTCTCAACAGATACCCCTCCGTTGTGGTTGCACCTTCGGTACGGCTATCTGTATTGTTGAGGCACGCAAGCCTCCCCACCAACGGTAAGGTCCATGGTTCATGGGGAGAGGGACAGAAGACTGATAAAGACATAATGGAGGTGAAGCACTGGCATTCTTTTGGAATTAGATGTTCCATTATATGGAAAGAGAGAGAGAGAGAGAGAGCAAAGTATTAGAAAGTCATCTAAGATTTAAGGAGCAGTGAAACAGAGCTGAAATGGACAGTTTGTAAACTGACATTTGAGGTGCGTGATTTTCCTGTCTAACACTCCAAATATTCAGGAACTGACTGATATTTTTGAAAAATATGTCTTTTCACATGCGTTTCAATGACATCTAAGGATAATGTCTTCCACAAACGTCTCCATGTCTACAAGGCAAGCATGCCAAAATTAAATTGTTCACTGAAGTGTGGCTGCAGAAGGTGTGTGGGCCAAAACATTGTAAAATGGAGCAGTAACAATGTAAATATTAGAACAAAGAATTATATATTGAATCAATAGAGTCAGTGCAAGTTTGGTCTCAAATACTTATGTATTGTATAATTTAAAGTAGTATTTCGTTATAAATAAAGGTGGAATAATGAAGTTATTAATTATTTAAATAATAAAATACTACATCACTTATGTTTTTTTTTTTTTTTTTTTTTTTTTTTTTTTTTTTTTTTTTTTTTTTTTTTTTTGTGCATGGTACTGTGTATGGAAAAAATGTAACTGGTGCACTGTTTTATTACTTGAAACGACACATTGGTAGATTTTCTAAAAACATAAATTTGATGAATGACATTAAGTCCAAATATTGTTAGATTTTATGGAACAGGGCACCGTAAAAAAGAAATCTGAGCTTGTAGTTATAAAATCATCAATTGAGATTACATTTCAAGTGACTGAATACCTTCAGTTATGTAAAGAGAAAAAACAACTTCTGCAGCATTTGAGAATGTGTGTTTTTATTAGCTCTGATGGAGGACTGTATTTTAAAACTAAGCAAGATACTGTCTGTTGTCTGTTGCTCATGACCTCTATTATTCGGAGTAGTGATTTTTCTTTATACACATACTATTAAGACATATCGACATACAGGTGTTTTTAAAAACAGATCACTATTTGACTTAAAGAAGTACACTGTCTTACCAGAAACACTTAGACATTCCTCTCAATGAACAAAAATGAGAAAGACTACCATTCATCTGTAACTAACTGTCGTGTGACATGTAGATTCACACAACAGCATGCGCACACACACAAATATCCAAATGCACCCACCTGTGACAACACTATCTACCCTACACTGCCACAACTGTGGATGAGTATGTTGTTTTATGTGTGAAAGTATGTACTAAACTACAAAAACAATCATAATTTACAAGTTAGTAACTTCTCTGTACAGTTATGTGGTTCTGTATGGTAAAGATCAAAAGACAGAGATTGGGGATGTCTTTATTATTTTTTGTTGTCTTCATCATGGAATTGCTGTTATTGTAATATTTAGACAGTCTTTTTGACATTTAAAACAGTCATTATTTTTTATTTTCTAATTTCAACACAATACTCTTTAGCACGTTAGTTTGACAAGTTAGAAAAGGAACTGTGGAATTGATGAACATTTGTAAGCTATTTGGTTTGCATACAGGAGACATATCAAAAGTTTATAATACAGTTACAACGATTTTTACACTAATAAATAATAGCACTAAAATAAATAATAACACTATAGTGATATTCCATGGAATATGTAACACATTGTATCCAGCTCAAATTTCCAGTTCGTCCGTTGAGTCATTTCAGTGCCAGTGCCTCATACAACTTTCTTATAAGTGGACCTATATTTATCTACATTAACTTGTTCCCTTTTAATTTATTACAAATTTTCGTTCCCATGTATTGATTTCCCTGGGCGTACAGTCTGAGGCAGTGGGTGGCGAAAATAAAATTTTCTTTGTTTCTAGTTCCATGTGAATGGACAAAATGGTTGCCCTCAAATAATTCATGTCTGGTGTACAAGAAGATAATAAAAAAATGGCTCTGAGCACTATGGGACTCAACTGCTGTGGTCATAAGTCCCCTAGAACTTAGAACTACTTAAACCTAACTAACCTAAGGACAGCACACAACACCCAGCCATCACGAGGCAGAGAAAATCCCTGACCCCGCCGGGAATCGAACCCGGGAACCCGGGCGTGGGAAGCGAGAACTCTACCGCACAAGAAGATAATAGTCTCATACATATATAAGGATGGCAGAGTTGATGTTTTAAATTTTCTAAGTAATGGATGATATGGTTCTTTATCATTTGCAGTGCACATATTTCAAATAATTTTTTCTGGTTTTTTAGTACTCGCACTATGTTTGTCACATTACCCCAAAAAAACAATACCATGCCTAATAACAGATTCAAAGTAGCTTGTGTATGCTACTTTTCATGTGTCATGTTAGTTGTAGTTGATAATATCTGCATTGCAAATGCAAAGCTGCTCAGTTTGTTTGCTAGGTATTCAATGTGTGCCGGCGAGCTCAAATTTTTATCTACAGTTAAACCTAAGACTTTGACTGGCCCAACTTCTTATTTATCTTTGTTGTTGTGAACAGCCTTAATCTGGTGACATTTTGACTGTTTTGTTTTGAATTGCATCATTTGAGTCTTAGATGTGTTTAGATTCAAACCCATTTATCTGATAACAGGTTTCTAAGGTACTGACGGTACCAGTCGCCGATTTGGGAATTTTCTTCCAAATCCCGGTTTTCAACTAAGACAGAAGTATCATCTGCTGTCAGAACTGATGGGAAGCTGATATTTAATGGTACACCATTAACATAGAAGAGAAATAGGATTAGGCTTAATAAGGAGCCTTGTGGGACACCCTGAGATATTTTTTTTCCAGACAGAAAAATAATTAGTGCCACTTAAAGAGATGCTAAATCTTTGCTTTCTGTCTGATAAGTTGGATTTAAGCCATTGTAGGGCACTGCCGCTATATTCGTACTTTTCATGTCTGTAAATAAGCAATGCAACCTTATTCCTCTTGCCTAATGATGCACTTATTTTCTCTATGAAACTGTTCACTGCATCTATGGCGTTTTTCCCCTGCTGGAAACTAAAGTGATGGTTTAGAATAATTCAATATTTTGTAATGAAGTTTTGGATTTGGGCAACAGCAAGTTTTTCAAATATTTTAGGTATGACTGGGAAAATTGAGATAGTACAATAATTTACCACGCTCTCTCTTGATTCCTTCTTGAAGTGTGGTTTGACTTCAGCACATTTCAGTACCTGTTGGAAACAGTCCTCTTCAAAACATTGATTTATTATTTGAGCGAGTGGGCTTGCAATTTTATTGTGTACCGCTTTAATAACTTTGGTGAGTATTCCATCTCAACCTGCAGATTTTTTTGTTTTTTAATGTTAAGATAGCATTTTCTACACCCTCCACAGAAACTTTTAAAAATTTTGTAAAGTTTTCAGAGTTTTCATTTAGGTGAAAGGGATTTACTTTATTGTGATAATCTGTTACATCTACATCACACTTTGCTACACTTATAAAGAATTTAGTAAAACTCTGGTATTTGAGTTAGACTAACAATAGTATTTCCTTCAATGTCAATTTTTGAAATTTCTTGACTGTAGGCTTTAACACCTAACTCAGATTTGATGAGTGACCATACAGCCTTTGTCTTATTTATGTGGCTTAAAATTAGCCTGTTATTTGCCAGTTGTTTTGTTGCCTTGACAGCTCTTTTAAATATGTTTTTATAGAGCCTAATATTTTCATTGAAATCAATATCTGCATTATACTTTCATTCTCTATGCATTTTTGGAAAGGTGAGTACAGGGTTATCAACATAACACTGATAATGTCCACCAATGTTAAGGTTTTTTTTCCCTCAAATCAACAAACAAGATTGGATGACAGCCTGAGTTCTAATGCTTTCTGAAAGCTTGCAAGTTATCACATGATTCTAAGTAAGAATGGGCTAACTATTATTTACAAGTAACAGTTTACAACATTCCAGTTCCTGACAGGTAACAGGTTCCAGAAACCAGTTATTTATTAAACAGTTTCAACATAGGCCATGAAGTATACTGAAATCCTTGAAAAAGTTCATGTTACTCTAGCAATATCTTCTAAATGTTCTATGTAGTTGAGGAAATTATTTTTAATTTTAGTTATTATGATCATGCAATCATACTTTGTTCTTGAAACAAGAATTCAAATTTAAAAAAGTCTTGTCCTGGTGAAATTTTTTTCTTTCATGTCTTGTTGATCTCAAATCGTAAGCACTTCAAGTGGGATCAGGGTTGAGTTAAACACAAAGATATTTATAAAAAATCATGGTTTACATTATTGATCTTTGTTTCTTAAAAAGTTAAACATTACATGTATTACATCTTTTCTGTCCTGGAGATGTGACTGCAGCAAATTACCTGCAACATCCCTTATTCCAACTAACTTGGCTTTCTGTGTGAGAATAAGGTAACTGAGAGAATCAAAAAGCTTTTGATAACTCACAGAAGATGCCAATTGCATTCATTTTTTCATTTAGAGACTCAAGAACTTCATCTGCATGGGTACAAATTACATCATCATCTGTTGAACAGCCTCTTTAAAAGACAACCTGAATCTTGCTGATACCTCTGTTCCTCTTGAGGTGTTCAGTAATTCAAGCATGCATTAATTTTTCTAGAATTTTAGAGAAAACTATTAATAACGAAATAGGATAGTAGTTAATGAGCTCAGCTTTGACACTCTTCTTGTAGAGGGGCTTCACAATGAATATTCGAGTCTTTTGGGTACAATGTCTTGTTTAATTGAAGCATGAAAAATATGGCACAAAATATCACTTATCCATACACCTAAATTATTTCAATAAATTATTAGACAGGTTATCCACCCTTGCAGAATCCTTACTTTTTTGAGACAAGATAACTATTCAAATTTCTTCTACAGTGACAGGATCAAGGCACAATTCAGAGATTATGTTGGAGTATGCAGCTTGACATAAAATCATGGCTTCATCAACAGAGAAATTAGAGCCACTTTCTTGAGTAACTGACAGGAAGTGTTTGTTAAAAATTTCAGCTAAATTTTTGGAATGCAGGTGTACAAGCAACACCCTGACTGCACAGAGCTATCTGTTCCCCTATAAGACAAACAATGGAAATTCTAGGATGGAATCTAACAATATTATCAAAAGCCTAGCTGCTACTCACCATACACTGGAGATGCTAAATCACAGAAAAGCACAATAAAAGAGTGTCGTAAACTTAGCTTTTGTCCAACAAGGCCTTTGCCAAAAATAGACAAAACACACACACACACACATACAAACACGCAAAAGCAAGGCACATACACACATGATGACAGCTGGAGCCAGACTGCGAGCAGCAGTGCATTATGGGAGAGGCAACCAGGTGGGGGTAAGGGTTAAGAAGGAGCCTGGGGCAGGAAGGGGGAGGGACAGCAGGGTAGGGGTGGGGGACAGTTAAGTCGTGCTGGGACTATACAGGGATGAGGTAGAGAGTAGGGCAGCTAGGTGCAGTCAGAAGGTTAGACAGAAGGTGGGGGAGTGAGGGGGGGGGGGGGGGGGTAGCGGAAAAGGAGAGTAGTAAAAAGACTAGGTGCATTGGTGGAATACAGAGCTGTGAAGTGCTGGAATGGGAACACGGAAGGGGCTAGATGGGTAAGGGCAACGACTAACAAAGGATGAGGCCAGGAGAGTTGCGGGAATGTATGATATATTGCAGAGAGAGTTCTCAAATGTGCAATTCAGAAAAGCTGGTGTTGGTGGGGAGGATCCAGATGGCACAGGCTGTGAAGCAATCATCGAAACGAAGAATGTCATACTGTGTGACATGCTCAGCAATAGGGTGGTCCAGATGTTTCTTGGCCACAGTTTGTCACTGAACATTCATGTGGGCAGAGCACTTGTTGGCTGTCATGCCCACGTAGAATGCAGCACAGTGGTTGCAGCTTAGCTTGTAGATCACATGACTGGTTTCACAGGTAGCCTTGCCTTTGACAGTATAGGTGAGGTTTGTGACTGGACTGGAGTAGGTGGTGCTGGGAGGCTAGGTCTTGCATTGAGGTTTGTTACAGGAATATGAGCCATAAGGCAAGGAGCTGGGAGCAGGGGTTGTGTTGGGATGGACGAGGTAATTGTCTAGGTTAAGTGGGCAGTGGAACACCACTGTAGGGAGGGTAGGAAGAATAGTGGGTAGGACATTTCTTATTTCAGTGCATGTCGAGAGGTAGTGGAAACCCTGGTGGAAAATGTAATTCACTTGCCCCAGTCCTGGGTGGTACTCAGTCAGGAAAGGAATGCTCCACTGTGGCCGGATGGTAGGGCTTTGGGGGATGTTGGGTGAATGGAAAGATAAGGCAAAAAATGGCTCTGAGCACTGTCTAGAACTTAGAACTAATTAAACCTAACTAACCGAAGGACACCACACACATCCATGCCCGAAGCAGGATTCAAATCTGCAACTGTAGTGGTCACTCGGCTCTAGACTGTAGTGCCTAGAACCGCCCGGCCACTCAGGCTGGCGAAAGATAAGGCAAAGGAGATCTGTTTTTGTACAAGGTTGGGAGGGTAATTACGATCTGTAATGGCCTCAGTGAGAGTCTTAGTTTATTTCAAGAGGGACCTCTTGCCACAACAGATGTGACGGCCATAGGTGGCTAGGGTGTATGGAATGGACTTCTTGGCATGGAATGGGTGGCAGCCATCGAAATGGAGGTATTGCTGGTGATTGTTAGGTCTGATATGGACAGAGGTACTGATATACCCATCTTAGAGGTGGAGGTCAACATTGAGGAAGGTGGCTTGATGGGTTGAGTAGGCCCAGGTGAAGTGAATGGGGGAGAAGGTGTTGAGGTTCTGGAGGAACGTGAATAGGGGGTCTTCACCCTCGATCCAGATCATGAAGCTGTCATCCATGAATCTGAACTAGATGAGGGGTTTGGGATTCTGGGTGTTTAGGAAGGATTCCTCTAGAGGGTCCACAAATAGGTTGGCATAGGATGGTGCCATGCAAGTGCCCATAGCAGTACCATGGATTTGTTTGTAGGTAATGCCTTCAATGGAGAAGTAACTGTGAGTGAGGATATAGTTGGTCATGGCAACTAGGAAGGAGGTGGTTGGTATGGAATCTGTCGGGCTTTGGGAAAGGTAGTGTTCAGTAGCAGTAAGACCATGGGCATTAGGGATGTTAGTGTAAAGGGAGGTGGCATCAATAGTGATGAACAGGGCACAGTGTGGTGAAGGAGCAGAAACTGTGGAGAGTCTGTGGAGGAAATGATTGTTATATTTTATATAGGAGGGCAGGTTCCACATAATAAGCTGAAGGTGTTGGTCTACGAGAGCAGATATTCTCTCAGTGGGAGCACAGTAACTAGCCACAATGGACTCTGGGGAGAAGTTGTGGGATGGGCCTAAGGATTTGAGGAGAGACTGGAGATCCTGCTTGATTTCTGGAATGGGGTCACTGTAGCAGGGTTTGTAGGTGGATGAATATGACAGTTGGTGGAATCCTTCTGCCAGGTAATCCTTACAGTTCAAAACAACAGTGGTGGAGCCTCTATCTTCATGAAGGATCGAAAGGTCAGGATTAGTTTTTATATGGTGGGCTGTGGTTCTTTCTGTGGATATGAAGTTAGTTTGCATGTTGATGGATCTGGGGACTGATGGTGAGGCAAGGTTTGAGGTTAAGAAATTCTGGAAAGTTAACAGGGCATGATTTGGGGGCAGTGTGGATGGGTCACGGGTGAATGGAGGAGCGAACTGAATCAGGCAAGGTTCAACATTGGTCTTCGGTTGAGTCTGATTGGTAGGGTTAGTGACAAAAAAGTGTTTCCACTGTAAGGGCCGGGAGAAGGAGAGAAGCTTTTTTATAAGTCCTGCATGACTGAATTTGGGAGTGGGGCAAAAGGTGAGGCCTTTTGAAAGGACTGATACTTCTGTGGGGCTAAGGCTTTTTGTGTGAGAGTTACATTTGCATGAGTGTGTGTGTGTGTGTATGTGTGTGTGTGTGTGTGTGTGTGTGTGTGTGTGTGTGTGTGTGCGAGTATGTTTTCTATCTTTGGCAAAGGCCTTGTTGGCCAAAAGCTAACTTTCCAACAGTCTTTATGTTGTGCCTTTCTGCAACTCAGCATCTCCACTATATGGTGAGAAGCAACTGTCCTTTTCACAATGTTGTTACATTTCATCATGGATGTTTTTCATTGTTTGCTTTTGCCTGACAGCTTATCGCCCATCTAACCCAGTGCTGTTTTCCTTTGTTACTATTTTCTGATGCACTACTATACTCAGTGATCGTCCTTCTTTCGCTTCTTTCCTGTGTTTCTCATAACCTTACAAACCTCACTGCATGCTCTACTTGTGAGCCACACTGTATCAACTGTCCAGGCCATGCACAACAGATGGCTGCAAGACCATGCTGATTGTTGGTGAGTACCTGCACCTTTCCTGTGACACATGAACTTGTATTTCATCCTATCAACCCCTACCCACCCTCCATGCCTTCCAGTTCGCAGTTACTCATTTCATCTAATCAGTCATGGCTCATGTGCCCCTTCCTCATGTTTATCCACCTACAGACCTGCAACACACTTTACAAACATTTTTATTTTTTCTTTGATCTCATTGTGACTTCACACCAATTTCAGTTTGTTTTCACCTTTCACTATCTGCCTACTCTATCAGATTTCATGTAGCTTCCCTTTATTTCATCCATTTCATCCTTTTTGTGTTTTTCCCCTTTGTTTGAGTGCGTTTTTGCGAATTTTTTCAGATGTAATTCTGTGTTATTAATGCATTTTTATGAGTTTTTTCCACCACCATGGATCCTTGCTCCTTCCATCTCCATTAATGGGCAACCACTGCCCGGCACCTCTACAAAAACTCCAAACCTCCCCCATACCCCATCATAGCTGGCAAACCCTGTCACACAGACCTATTACATTTACTCCACCCTCCAAAACTTCCTCCCAGCACCACACAGAACCCGGAACACAAACAGACACAAAACACAGTTGCAAACCTTTCCTCCAAAAGCCTTTGCCCTGCAGAAGTATCAGTCCTTTCCAAAGGCCTCACCTTTTGCCTCACTCCCACATTCAATCATGCAGGACTTGTTAAACACCTTCTCTTCTTCTCCTGGTCCCTACAGTGGAAACACTTTTTCGCCACCAACACTATTAATCAGACTCAACCAAGGACCAATGTTTGCCTAACTCAGTTCACTCCTCCATCCAATTGTGATCCACCCCACTGCCCCCAAATAACCCCCTGTCAACTTCCCAGAATTTATTAACCTTAAACCACACCTCACCATCATTCCTCAAATCCCTCAACATGCAAACTAACCTTACATCCACAGAAAGATCCACAATCCACCACGTAAAAGCTGATTCTGACATTATAATCCTACCTGCTGACAAAGGCTCCTTTGAAAGCAATACCTACAAACAAATCCAGGTTACAGCTATGGGCACCTGCATGGCACCATCCTACACCAACCTATTCATGGGCCATCTAGAAGAATCCTTCCTAGACAGCCATAATTCCAAATTCCTCATCTGGTTCCAAATCACTGATGACATTTTTGTGATCTGGATCGAGGGTGAGGACACCCTATCCACATTCCTCCAGAACCTCAACACCTTCTCTCCCATTCACTTCACCTGGTCCTACTCAACCCATCAAACCACCTTCCTCAATGTTGAATCTGTTTCAAAGATGGCTATATCAGTACCACTGTCCATATCAAGCCTACCAATCACCAAAAATACCACCACTTCGACAACTGCCGCCCATTCCATACCAAGAAGCATAATACTGTTGCCTAATAAGTTGTGATACAGAAGTCAGAGGCTTCCTTTTACAGCAACACGGCATGAATGGTACTGATTTTCTTAAAATTACTGCAATTGTAAGAGCAAGAGAAAAAAACATTATCATAAAAACTAAATGTTTTCTCATTGCTGTCCCAAAACAAGTAAAACCATGAAAACTCAATTTTTTGTTAGTGAATGCTATTCTATTAAAAATGTCATATGGTCCAGCGTGCAACATACATTTTGTTTAATATGTGCAACTCAATTACCAGTACAGTAATATTTCAACAGTTAATCTGACTATTGCCCATCCCTATTTTAAGGTATCTACATCAGATTCATTATGCTGATTGACATGTCTTCTGCAAAGGCATCATGAGGAAAACAGAGGAGTAAGTGCCTTTAAGTTAGAGTTGATTCAGACAGTTGGTAAGCCAGACAGTGAGCAGTCAAAGTGAACACCCCTTCAGCTAGCAAACACTTAGAGCTCAGCTATCGAGCACTTAGAGTTGCAGCAGTCCAACCTATGGATAATGTGAACAATATAAATCACAATCCTGAAAGAAGAAACTTCCAGTCCCTTCTGAAATTTTTCCAAAGTCTATAATGTTTGCAGAGCCCACAGCATTTCAATGACAGCTACACATTTTTCATTTGATTCATAATGTTTCCAATTACAAATTTCTTTAGATGTGGGAGTAGGTGGAAATCAGAGGATGTCAAATGTGGTGATTGAAGTGAATGTTTCAGTTCATACTTCAAATCCTTCATTATTCGCACTGCCAATGCATCTTTGAACGCTAGTGGATTGTCTTGATGAAAGATGAATTATTAGCCATTTTCAACCTGGGCCTCACCTCATGTACTTTTCCAATACCGCTGGGGACTTTTTTAATATCTGATCTTTATTGTTTTACTCTTTCAAAGGCAATCAATAACAATAATTTTGAAGAGACGTAGGGTTATGTTAGTAGATTTTAAGAATTGACAACAGAGCAGCAATTGCTTTATAAATCTTTACCAATGTAGGATGAATTTCCTTTGGCAATCCAAATTTTATAATAGCACAGTATTCCACATTATTCATTTGATCAAAAGACACAGAATATGATTAGTCTGAAAACAAACCCTACATGCAGATCATGCATGACTCACTTTATTAAATAACATGTACCAAAATAACAGTACCAAAATTTAATTTATATTAATGTGATCTCTGTTTCAAGCTGAAAACATTTTACTGTTCCCCCAGGGGATATTTGCATCCAGTTCATCGGTCAATGCCTGCCAATGACTTTTTAATAAATTCTCATGGAATTTTATGCATATAATTTGCAGCCAGCACCATGTGACATCTGGTACATACAGAGTTCTCTGGGGAAATACGCTCAGTTATTTAATAAGTAAATCTGTCCTCAAACTGAAGGTTGGTTTGAATGTCACAGTGCTTTACTAAACATAGTTTTACTTGATGTGGTATTCATCTACAGAACTGACTAATCAAATCAGTTATAGGAGGTTCTACCATTGAACATGAAGTCCGAACCACTGTGCAACTTACCATTTTCAACATTATAAGCTCATTTTCAGAGGTCAAAGCAGCATTAATTAACAGAGAAAATCTTGAGAATGACCAGGGATTTAACCTGTGTCGAAGGTTTTTCACTGGTGCCAGAAACAACACGCCACAAAACTGCACTAATTACACACAGCTGGCCATTAAAATTGCAGGACCACAACAGATAGCAAATAACAACACTTTACTTATTGTGTGTTTACTATATAGTAGGAAGAAGGCATGATTCCGTTTGTAGGTGAATTAGGGTACACAGAGTGTGAAGCTGAGTACACAGATCTGCCACCTCTGGTAGCAACAACGGCTCTAACACAGTCGGGCACCAAGTCAAATTGAGCATGGAGGGCAGATCCAGATATGTCATTCCATGCTGCTTCAATTCTTTACTAGATGTCATCAGTCAGAGTTCCTAGTGAGTGGTGGCTTACCAGTCTTTCAACATCCTATGACCAGTTGTTTTCAACAGGTGAGAAATCTGGTATATGTGCTGGCCACAGCAACAATAAAAAACCTGTTGTATCTATGCATGTGAGAACAGCATGAGCAACATGTAACCTTGCATTATCTGGCCTGGGCACAGCCATCAGCCTTAAAAAATCAGAAATGTAATGCCTGCTGTGAAAATTACCTGCTATGTGAATCAGAAGTGATCATGTTATATATCCAATAGCAACCAGTACCATCACACCCTGTGCTGGGCCTGTATGATGATAATGAAATCGATCTGGCAACATTCATTTTTTTTCAGTGACTCCACACACAGTTACATCCGTCATGAAGCTGTATGCAGAAAAGACCTGAAAAGATGTCACAGCATCCATTGTTGTTGGGCACATCATTGTTTGCATGCTTCTTTGCTGCCATGTCGAGGGAAGCTGCAACAGTGATTGCTACACTGACGTGGCCTCACAGTCTGTGTGGATATTTGTGTCACTGCAGACAAACTGCAGCCAACCACATTTCCTGACAAAGTACACTACTTGACTGTATGACCCTTCATGGCCAAACAAACAATATGGTTGTCCTCTTGGCACTAGTCACACAGTGCTGCTGGGATCCTGCATGGTATTGAGCAAGGCCCTCCTGAACTCACTGACTGAGTACTGATCGGCCACAATACCACTGCTGTCAAGTTCTGACACAACCTGGTAGACACTTCTTGTTACACGAGGCATAACATGATCTTGTCACAAATAACCAACATTCAAATGCTATTCTTGAATGAAAAATGTGATGCATAATTTTTCCTTAAATAGAGAATGTTACTCTTATCTGTTTTATGGGGTTGGGCTGAAATGCAAAACGTCTGCATATCCAAGGTTTGTGGTTTGTGGGATTAAAGGGACCAGACTGCAACGGTCATCAGTCCATATCCAAGCATTTAGTACACTTCATGCCAACTTGACATTTGTTTCTTGCCTTCTTCATGGTGTTGCAGTTGTAATGGCCCATTACTGTCAACATATTGACATTCTGATTTGGCCTAGGTCTATCACTGATAAGCAGAACTCATCAATGTTGTAATGCTTAAGCACTAATTGTGAACATTAATGAGTATTAGATTGTGCATTACTTTAGTTGTACCCTTCTGATACGTGTGTCATTATGACAGTAAATCTGTTGCAAGACTCCAAGAAATTCTGAAACTGAATACAACGATTTTCTTAAAAAGAAAAATATTGTCTGCTAAAACTGGGAAAGACTAAGGAAGGCTCACTGAGGTCAAACGCAACTTGTGTTTTCCACGTACAATACCTGACACTTTTATGGGTGTAGGCTTGTATACAGACTACATATGCCTGAAAATCCATTCAATATTGTCTGGGCATGACTCATTATCAAGGAAGGGCATAAGCATATAAATTAATCCTTCAATCAACCACCTAACTCACCAACAGATGTAACCAAAAACTTTAGGGAAAACCCACGTTCACTTGTACGTGTGGTTCTCCAATGACACTGCTATCACTGGGGAGAATTAAGTCATCCAAAAATCAATTGAAAAATTATAGTTTTGTATTTGGCAGGCATGACAAGATGTCCTGCAAAACATTACTAAATAAATTCTCCGAGAACTACCTATAACAGACTGTCTGGAAGTCCACTCATGGTGGATATATATTGGATCTAATAGCAACAAACATACCTGACTTCTTTGAGGATGTCCACAGAGAAACTGGTATCAGAGACCATGGGGCCATAGTAAAAATGATTACCAAAGTACAAAGAGTAGCTAAAAAAATAGAAGAATTTGTATTTTCAGAATACTTGATAAAGAGGCAGTAGTGTCTGTGGCACAGGTTTAAAAAAAATAGTTGACCATGCACTTGATGGATATGACCTAGTAGAACAGTTCAGTTCATGATGACAGAGACCCTCCATGCTACACATTCAATGTATAAGAAACTTCTAAAAAAAACAGACACTACTGCATAATATGTGTAAAACAAAACATACAGCCATAGATAGGGAGATGCTAAATGAAACATGTTTGGTTGTCAACAGAGCAATGCATGAAGCCTTTAACAACTACCACAGCAGAATATTAACGAATGATCTCTCACAAAACTCAAAGAAATTCAGTTCATATATAAAGGCTGTTAATGGTACCAGAGCTAGTGTCCAGATGAGACAGGGATTGAAACTGAGGGATGCAGTGGAAAAGGAGAAATGCTGCACTCAGTTTTCAAATGTTCCTTTACAAAGGAAAATCTGGGGGTATTGCCCTAGTTTAATTCTTGCACCATTGCAAATATGAGTGATTACTGTCAATGGTGTTGAGAAACTGCTGAAATCGGTAAAACTGAACAAAGCTCCAGGGTCAAGACTGTCCCCAATAGTTGGGAGAAAGCACATATCACACCAGTCTACAAGATGGTAGAAGTCATCCACAAAACTAAAGACCAATATCCTTGACATTCATTTATTGTAGAATCGTATGACATATTTTGAGGTCAAACGTTATGGGGTATCTCGAACAGAATGACTTCCCTGTGACAACCAGCACATTTCTGAAAACAATGACCATGTGAAATGCAACATTGATCATGTGAAACACAAGTTGTAGTTTTCTCACATGACATACTGAAAGTCATGGAACAAAGCAGTCAAACAGACACAGCATTTCCCGATTTCTAGAAATCATTTAACTCAGTACCCACATATGCTCATTACCAAAGGCATGATGGAAAAGAGTACCAAGAGAAATTTGTAAATGGTTTGAGGTTTTCTTGGTAAGGAGGACGCAGCTTGCTATCTTGAATGGAGAGTCACCGAAGTATGTAGAAGTAACTTAGGGTGTATCCCAATGAACTGTGTTGGAATCTTTGATGTTCATGTTGCATATTTAAGATCTTGCAGAAAATATCAAGAGGAAACTTCGAATTTTTGCAGATGACGCAGTTTTTTATAATGAAGTACTGTCTGAAAAAAGCTGCACAAACATTCAATCGGTTCGTGATAAGATTTCAAAGTTGTGCAAAGATTTGCAATTTGCTTTAAATCGGGGCTTAATTTTGGCTGGAATGTGCCGGAGTGGTTTTTCAACAACTCACAGGGATTTTTTTAACTCACTGGAATGAATCGACACCTGGTATTTAAAACCGGCATGTGTATTAATTGCTTATTTAGATTTAGTGTAGTTATAAGTAATGACTACAATACAATACTCCTTTTTCCAAGATACTGATGTTTAAAAAAAATTAATTTCAGAACAGTGCTTTGCAGAAAATAATTTAGTTCTATCAAAAAGTTTTTAAAAATCGAAATGTGGTTTTTTTGGTTGCGCACGTGTGTGTGTGTGTGTGTGTGTGTGTGTGTGTAAAGGAAGGGGGTGTATTGTATGGTTGACGAGGTGTGTTCGGACACCTAAAATTTTAGAAGTTAAGCATTGATTTAAATGTTTAGGAATGTAAAATTTTGCACTTAACACAATGGAAAAACCATGATATTCTATGACTACCATATCTACGTGTTGTTTCGCAACCCACAGAAACATGTTTATCTCGTGACATGGCACAACAGGTTGTCCCACCTCGCCAGTCAGGGTGGCCGAGTGGTTCTGGAACCGCGCGACCGCTATCGAATCCTGCCTCAGGAATGGATGTGTGTGATGTCCTTAGGTTAGTTAGCTTTAAGTAGTTCTAAGTTCTAGGGGACTGATGACCTCAGTAGTTAAGTCCCGTAGTGCTCGGAGTCATTTTTTGTCCCACCTTGCTTCTTGTCTGTGCGCAGGGCAGAGACACGTATTATGCTTCCCACCACGCAACTTCATCACATCATGGAGAGAAGCTGAACCGCACTACGGTGCCAAACTAGTGCCGATTGAAAGGGTTTCTGCAAGACGTGGGAAGAGCATTCGGTACCGATAGCACATGGAGATAGACGTTCTCCTTCTTATACAAGGCACAACACGACTTTCTTACAACTAAAAATATTCGACTGTGATTTCTGAATGAGAAACCCGCTACGTAATCTTTCTTTATAAACAATTAATGTAGATGGCATTATTCCGACCTCCTTCAAGAGGTTGCTCTGAAATGCTGGTTATTAGCATATCCAACCCTGTAGCACACTTCATGCCAATCGTACGGTACCTTTGTTGTGTACCGACTTCATGATGCTGCAACTTTAATTTCCAGTGGTGTATGTACAGGTATCTTAAACAGCCCATGATAATTTTGTAAGTTATTCTTTTATGTGATGTACTGAATTATTTCTATGGCTACAAACGAAGACTCTGGGTAACCAACCGACAGATACATGGCAATCAAATTACGTGTTTCACAGGAGAATAGTGCCAAAAGAAAAACTAGACACTTTCAATGGCTCACTGTCTGGTATAAACTGGCAGCAATTAATTACAGAAGCAAAACCCAATGATGCCTTAAATGTTCTTTTCCAGATGCTAAAAACCAAATTTGATGAGATGTTCCCACTGATACCAAAGAAAAGCCACACAGGTAAAGCACAAGGACAACAGAAAATAGTAAATGCAAGAACATGGTACACACCTGAACTAACCAATCTAAAAAACATTGTTCTAATGTGGAATGACTGTGCCAAAGCAGCCACAGATCCAAATAGCAAACAATTGTTACACAGTAGTTACTTAGAGGTCAAGAGATTTCACAGAAAAAAAAGTAGAGGAAGCTAAAAGGAGGATGAATGATAGATGCAAAAGAGAAGCCTATAATCCGTGCAAAGCAGCCTGTACTCTAGTAAATGAACATAGAAAGAAGCCTACTTCCTCTTCTAATGCCTGCAGTCCTGATGACTTCAATCACTAATTTATCAAAGTTATAGAAAACACTGATGCTAAAATCCCTGACTTGGTTATAGATCCTGCTGTTTACTTACCAATTAAAACTCACAGCAAATTAGAAACATGGAAAAAAGTACATGCAAATGACATAGTGAAAATAGGAAATCTCACAAAACTTTGGAGTGTCAAGATATCTACGGGATGCCCTGTACTGTCCCAAAGAAAATTATTGGACAAATAGCACAGCCATTAGCAACAGCTATAAACAACTGTCTATCTGCAGGAGTTTTCCCAGATTCCTTGAAACTTGCAAGGACAGTAGCAGTTTACAAAAAAGGAAACCCAGATAATGTGTCACGTTTTAGGCCAATATCAATCATTCCTATACTAGCAAAAGTGATTGAATCCATCATGAAAGATCTGATCCTAACTTATTTTGAAGAAATCAATCTCTTCAAGGATGCACAACATGGGTTCCAGAAGTGAAAGTCCTGTACCACTGCAGCATTAGACTTATTAAGAAAAGTAATGCGGGCATTCAAGGAGAGAGAGTTTTTGGCACTCACATTGTGTGATCTAAGCAAAGCTTTCGACTGCATTCCCCACAAGATCTTGTTCAAACAACTAAAATGCTACAGTGTGGGAGGTAAAGCCCTAGCTACACTTCACTTGGAAAACAGAAGGCAAATTGTTTCAATCCAAGGAGCAACACCCCAGGAACAGAAGGTAGAACATGGCTTGCCACAAGGTTCGGTCATAGCCCCACTCCTCTTTTTCATTTTTGTAAATAATCTAAGTGAAGTTGGTGAGACACTACAATTTGTGGACGACACCACTCCTATTGGCAAAGGAGAAAATTCTGCCCAAGCAGTCATGAAGTCTAATGTACAGTTCGAAAACGCTAAAAAATGGTTCATCGCCAACAAGATGAAAGTAAAGAAGAAAAAACCCAGCGTATGGTATGTAGCCTCGAAAAAAACACATAGTCTGACCATATTGAATCTGTGAAACTGTTAGGCTTCACCATAGACCACACACTGGAATGGGATGGACACACTGTGCATGTATGCAAGAAACTCTCTCGTGTAATATATCTCCTACTGAGATTTAAAAAAGTGATTACAGACCAGTTTCTGATAACTGTCTACTATGCTTTGTTCCATAGCCGCATTTTGTATGGATTACAGCTATGGGGTCATTCCGCAGGCTGCAAGGATGTGCTACTACTGCAAAAGAAGGCAATAAGAATTATTACATCGAGCAGCATCCAGGAACACTGCAGACCGTTATTCAGAACATTGGGAATAATGACTGTTTATAGCCACTATGTATTATTATGCCTCCTCCACATAAGGGAAAACCTAGACACCTACAGCAAGAGGCATAACATCCATAAACACAATACCCACAGCAAAGAAGACATAAATCTACCAACCTGCCGACCTTCCAAAACAAGAGACAGTTTTTCGGTGATCGCTGTGGGATGTTCAACAAACTACCTGTTGAATTGCAGACCCTGCCGCTGGACAACTTCAAGAAACAAATTGCGGAAGGCCTAAAACAATGCCCGCTATACTCGGTCCACAAATTCTTTGACTGTGAAGAAAGCGAATGGACACAGTGAACATGACATAGTCTACATACATTCCCTGTATAAAGTTTAGATGTTATTCTGTAATTCATTATGTTATAAATCACTTGACTGTAACTTTGACGCAGTCTGTCCAACCATGGCTGGTGAATGACGAAGGCCTGATAATAAATGGTATTACGCTAACTCGCTAATTTTCAATCCACAATTTTGCATTACGAAGTGAAGGCGAGCTGCCTGTTCCGTAGGTACGGTGGTTAATACCAGGAGACCGTCTACCCGACGGGAGGTCCTAGCCACATGTTTCATTTCACCTCTGAACGATCGGCAATTAAGTGCGGAGCACTATTTTATTTATTTTTTTAAATTTATTATCCATCTTTAGGCATTAAAAATGCAATTGATGTCGTCATTTGTGTACATATACAGTTTACATAACTAACAGAAGTGGTGTAATATATTGTAGATCATTATTGTCTAATAAGATACAAAAATTTGTCCTTGATGCTGCACAAGGTATTTGCATTATATTTACATATATAAGTTTAATCTAAGTGAAACTATATTAGTACCGGTACTTAAGATCATCTTTAGTGCACATTATAAACTCTAAGATCATCTTTAGTGCATATTATAAACTCTTCTATTGTGTAAAAAGCTTTTTCTCTAAGCCATTTCTTGTGACACTTTTAAACTAATTCAGTGACACATTATGTGCCTCTATTGCCAACATGTTAAATAGTTTTACTCCCATGTACCTGTAACTATCTTGAGTTTTCTTTAGTCTAGCAACTGGGATGTCAATTTGCTGTTTTATACGTGTGTCATGGTGATGGATAGATTGTTGTAGTTTGTGACTGTTGGTTTTCTTTTGTCTGTATCAGACAACTTAGTAAAAAAGAGGGCTGCAACTGTTAGTACTTTTAGATTTTTGAAATATGGTATACAAGACTCGTTATTTCTGACTCCATGGATGCATCTGACTGCCTTCTTTTGCCAAATGAAAATTTGTTTTGCTCCGGGTGAGTTTCCCCACAACGAAGTGGCATATGTTAAATGGGTGTGGAAAAAGGCATAGTATGCATTGAGTAATAACTTACCACTAACGCATGACCTTAGTTTACCTAACAAATATGTCACACGTGCTAACTTAGTACAAATATAATTGGTATGACTCTTCCACGTTAATTTTTAGTCAA
The DNA here is from genome assembly GCF_021461395.2 of Schistocerca americana. Taxonomy (NCBI): domain Eukaryota; kingdom Metazoa; phylum Arthropoda; class Insecta; order Orthoptera; family Acrididae; genus Schistocerca; species Schistocerca americana. The sequence goes on along the minus strand of NC_060120.1, from coordinate 698,975,446 downwards.
GATGGATCCCAAGTAGTTTAGCTGAGACACAATCAATCTTATCACTCTTAACACACAAGCTAAAGAGAATATTTACAGTTTTATCATGATTTATATGCAAGTCATTGAGTTGGAACCACTTGATGGCTGCTCTGAGATGAGCCTCACTTTCCTCGTTTAATTTTCCTAAGTCTTTCCCTGCTGTAACAAAAGTTGTATCAATTGCATAGAGTGTGGATTTACATAACATGGTGCTGGGAAAGTCATTTACATATATTATAAAAAGTAAAGGTCCAAAAACAGAGCCTTGTGGTACACCCTGCATGATATCCAAGACATTTGCCTCATATTGTTAAAATGCACAATTTGTTTTCTGTCGCTCAGATAGGAACTGATCAGAGATAGTTCTGAGCCTCTACTACCATAGCAGTGCAGTGATGATGTGGACGGTAATGGATTAAAAATATAGCGACTAGGGCCTTTCCAAGAACTCAAAGAGGCATTTGCATCTAGTGATTACATAAACCACAGCTAACAGCATTGCCAAACAGGGATCTGAACCGAGTGCGTGGTCCTCTCGAGTAGAGGTCCAGCATGCCGCCTGTGTTGCTTACAAGCTGCTATTTATGTCGCAAATACGAGGGTGGTTTGGAAAGTTTTGGGAATCATCACGAGAGGTCAGCGCTAGCGCAAAGAGTTGTTCACGTGATATTAATTAGGCTGTTGCTTGTAAACAGCTGTGGCGGTGGCGTGGTTCTGTTGTTCCCGCATAGTGATTTGCGAAGATGAAAAAAAAAAAATATATATATATAGATAGATTCGAGCAGTGATTAAGTATTTCGTGAAGAAAGGTATGAAAGCAAAGGACATTCATTCCGATTTCCAAAATACACTGGGGAACTCTACTCCTTCATAATTCAACTGTTGCCAAGTGGACAAATGAATTTAAATTTGGTCGGGAGAGCTTAGATGATGATCCGCGCAGTGGTCGGTCAAGATCTGTCACTACTCCAGAAATCATTGCAAAAGTGCACAAAGTGGTCATGGAGGATAGCCGATTGAAAGTGCGTGAAATCGCTTACAATTGCCAGATGCCATCTGAAAGGGTATATCACATTTTAACTGAAGAATTAGAAATAAAAAAAAAAAAAATATTTGCAAGATGGATGCCGCAACTTTTGACGCTGGATCAAAAACATGTGCCGTCGCCGTGGCAAAATTACTCGAACTAAGGAATAATTGTTGCCACATACGCCTTATTCACCTGATATGGTTCCGTCAGACTCCCATCTCTTCCCAAAGCTGAAAATTTTTCTTGGTGGACGAAGCTTCACTGCAAATGAAAAACTGATAGCCGGGGTTGACAATTATTTTGCAGGCGTGGAAGAAACCACTTTCGAGATGGGATCAAGGATCAAGGCATTAATCTACAAGGAGACTACATTGAAAAATAAAAACAAGTTTCAGTGATGTAAGTACTTTTTTTCTATTCCGTTCTGCGAACTTTTCAAACCACCCTCGTGTATTCCACCTTCATCGCCACTCGCTCCCGACTGCTATGTCAATAGGGCGAAAGACAAAATGAACGAGTATTATAATTAACAGTGAAATAATAGAGATCAAACAACTTCAAATATTTGCGATGTGACATAACGTAGACTACAGCACAGACGTCGAACTAAAAATAACGCAAAATAAATAAATTCAATTAAATATGTGGAACAGTTACTAAAAACGCACGAAACAAAGGTGGGAGTAGAGGATAATGATATTCCATAAGATGATGGTTGACTCCACGATCATATACAGAAGCGAATAGTGGGTTTTTACTACGAAAGAGAAAAAAAGAGAGAGAATACACCTACATCTATATCTGTACTCTGCAAGCCACGTTACGGTGTGTGGCGGAGGCTATTTCTAGTATCAGTATCTACTAATCTACTACACCCCCCCCCACCCTCCACCACCTTCCTGTTTCATTCATGAATGACGCGTGGGAAAAATGATCGTCGGTGAAGCTCCGTTTGACTTATAATTTCCGTAATTTCTCTCATCGTTATCATTTCGCAATATGTATGTGAGAAGAAGTAATATGCTGCCCAATACTTCTTGGCATTTCAATACTAACCTCTCCACGATGCACTACGCCTCTCTTGCAGGGTCTGCCAATGAATTTTGTTGAGCATCGCCGTAACGCTCTTCAGCCGAGTAAACGATCCCTTGACGAAACGTGCCGCTGTTCATTGAATCTTGTCTATTTCTTCTATTAATCCAAATTGGTAAGGGCTCCAGACTGATGAACAGTACTTAAGAGTCGGTCGCACGAGTGCTTTGAAAGCCACTTCTTTCGGGGATGAATTACACTTCAATATGATTCTCCTAATGAATCTCGATCTATCATCTGCTTTTCCTACTATTTGTTTTACGTGGTCATTCCACTTTAGTTCGCTCCGGATCGTTATTCCTAGGTATTTTACGGTAGTTGCTGTTTGCAATGACGTTTTCTCCTGTAGTATAATCGAAAAACACTGGCTCTCTTCACCTATTTATGCCCAATACGTTAGTTACATTTATTTGCGTTCGGGGTCAATTGCCAGCCTGCACCAATCATCTGCAGGTCTTCCTGCATTTCGCTGCAGTATTTTGGCGTTGCAACATTCCTAAACACTACAGCACCGTCCGTGAAGTCTCAAGGACCCTCCAACGTTATCCTCTTGATCGTTAGTATCAGCTGTAAATAGTAGCGACCCCTGGGGTGCTCCCGAGATTACCTTTGCATTTGCTGATTTTATTCCGTTAAGAACGACGTGTTGAGTTCTCTCTGCAAGGAAGTCCTGTATCCAGTCACAATCTGGTCCGATATTCGGTAAGCTCTTATGTTTTTTCACTACACGGCATTGCGGAATTGTATCGAATGCCTTCCGAAAATCAAGGAACATCGCATCAACATGAGCGCCTTTTTCTAGGACGCTCTGGATGTCATGGGCGCACAGAGCGAGTTGAGTTTCGCAACATCACTGTTTGTGGAATCCATGTTGATTTTTATAGAGGAGATTTTCGTTCTCCGAGAACATTAAATACTTCTCGCATAGCTGTCCCCACGGACATTTTGGCTTCATACAGCTTCTGCTTATCTACCAGGCTTTGACATCGTTTAAAGCGGAGCTGAATCTCTCTTTGCTTTCGCAGCAATCTTCCACGGCTATTGAACAACATTGGATCAAGCACAAGAGTGAAATGCTGTATAGAATATATAGATTTAGAAATAAATCAGCAAGAGAAAAGCTACACATGTATAACCTTAAATAAAAGAGCAGACGAGAGTCATCTGAAGCAGAATGAATATCTGAAAAGAATGTACTGTGAACAATTACCGCAAAAAGCTACGAATTATAAAAGACGACGCAGAAAAAGAAAGGGAAGCCTGCGCAACAGCTAATTTATATTGCCTAGTACTTCAAGTGTCACGTAGTTGATACTATACATCTCACCTTAGTACGTTCAAATCCCTAAACATCAAGTCTGTGTAGCTACAGTATTATTAATAATACTTTCTACTACTTTGGGAAAGACAGAAATCTTAGTTAACGATAAAGAAAACAGTGTCAAGCAGTCGTCAAAATATAAGTTTATACAGAACATTCCAGAACTAACATAAAAATAAGCCTTACAATACGTTTATGTATCCTCAAAATGTTAACTCTCTGCGTGGCGATTCCCCAGGAAAGATCACTATGGAAAAATACTTTATTGACAAACTTCTAAGGAGAACAAAGCGAGCCGTTCAAATGTTCCATTAAGTACGGAAGCACACTCTATGCATCACAAGTGAACCTTCATTTGTGATTTTTCTTCATTTGAAGCAATGTCAATTTTTTTATGCCACATAAGGAATGTACATCATGCAGCCTGAAATTTATGGTCAATATGTTCGCTAGGACAAGGATTCACCGTTGGATACATTTCGCATCTAATGTAAGCAGTCAAATTCTACTAGAATTCCTGCAAGTACTACTGCACGATGCCTTCCAATTCCGCTGGAAGTCTATCGCAAGTTGCTGATGCATAATACCGACTATTAGTTCTGTAACAAGTCACCTATACTTCGTGGTAAGTGATTTGCGAGTAGGCCATTCACCCCAGTCGAATGATATAACCGTGCTGTGGCTATTATCAAAAATATTTGTCCTTTTCAAGTGTGACTCATACAGATATACAGTTATGAACGAAACTGTAGTCAGTATCTATCTTTCTTGATCAACTCTCGTATGCTACCTGATTATAAAACTTCTTGTTATACCGGGCTAAAGTTAATGGTTGTATGCCATTAACGGATTAGGAACAGCAGAATCAATCGTAGTTGACATGGCTGACAAAAATATGTTTGATGTTCTTTCAGATATGACACATTTCCTCGCTATTGCCTATTCCTGTAACGTCACCAGATGATAATAGAGGAGACTGTTATACCCAGGGGGCAGTGTACCTAGGAACACACCATTTTTTGTTGGTCGGTATTTCAGTCTAGCGACTGATTTTAGACTCACATGAGCGAATGCGCACTAGAACCCGTCACAAGCTCCGCCATTTTCTAGTTTTCGTTGTTGCTAGACAAGAGGTTGTGTTTTGTATAGCATCTGTAAGTACTTCGCGTCTAAATGCTGTATAAATACAGTGTGTTCCAAAATAATGTATACACTCTTTGAAACAGAATATCTCTTTAATTAAAGGAGACAGAAATACAATTTTTATGGGTAATAATTTAGAAGGCGATGAAAAACATAACAATTCATTCTTTTGTTTCAAGATTGTCAGGAAACATGACGTTATCGTTTGAACAACGGAAATGGGTGCTAAAGTTTTACTGGAAAAAGAGAATGTGAGTGCAGTACGCTGACGTTGGGGAGTTGAATTTGGAACACCACCACCGACAAGAGTAACAATTACAAGAATCAGAGATAAGTTTGAAGTCGAAGGAACGGTGCACGATATGAAGAAGGGACATAGAGGACGAAAACAAGTTCAACAGACTATGAGAGTGTTGATGCAGTAATCCAGGCATACACACGACCCCCAAGAAATCTGTGAGGCAATGCTCCCGTGAGACTGGGATCTGCAGAAGCAGTGTTCATAGAATTTTGCGGTCTCAGAACTTTAAGCCTTACATTCCAAGACTTCTCCATGCTCTTAATGAGGATGATCCTGATAGGCGAAGCAAATTTTGTGAGTGGTTCATTAGCAGATGTAAAGAAGAGCAACGTTTCCAAGATCGAATTCTTCGGTCAGATGAAGCGACGTTTAAACTTGATGCAACAATTAACCGCCATAATTGCGTGTACTGGGCCAGGGATAATCCATACGTAACCGAGCAAAAGCATGTTAATCTACCAGGAGTAACAGTCTGATGTGGTCTGTCTTCTAGAGGGTTAATCGGGCCGCACTTCTTTGACAACACTGTAACGGGTGACTTGTACTTGGAAATGTTGGAAATGGTAACTTCTGGTCTTAGCGTTGGGTTTGGAAATGAACACGATAGGGTGCCACCTCACTTTCACCTGGATATGAGGACATATCTCATCCCTGTCAGATGGATAGGACAAAGAAGGAGTGTGGAGTATCCTGTTCAATCTCCAGATTTAACTGCTCTGGCTTCTTTCTCTGGAGTACTCTCCAGAAGAGTTCACGCTGAGAGACAACACACACTGGATGTTCTTAGAGAGCAAACTGAGTAAGCCTGTGATGCTATTCCGTTGGAAACAATAAAGTTGGCATGTCGCTCAGTCGTAAGCCGTTGTTGACGGTGTATTGCTATGGACGGACAACAGTTTTAACATTTACCACCTTAATTCGGATAATAAGGCACCTAACACCACTAAAATTGTATTTCTAACCCCTTTCATTAAAGAGATGTTCAATTTCAAAGAGTGCATACATTATTTTGGAACACTCTGTATTTGTACAGCATTTAGACGCGAAGTACTTACAGATGCTATACAAAACACAACCTCTTGTCTAGCAACAACGAAAACTAGAAAATGGCGGAAACTGCTTGTGACAGGTTTTAGTGCGCATTCGTTCATGTAAGTCTAAAATCATTCGCTAGACTGAAATACCGACCCTGTATATTGCAGCTACTTGGAATATGTTATTGATTCTTCAGGTACAGAGTTTCATGGCGAATAAAATGCTATGGATTGTACCGTGAAACGGGAGGTCTTTTACCATGGAACATTTGATACATGCAAGTGAACTGACTTCCTTTAATGTAGTTACTGTGGTGTCTGTATTTGACAGTGTCTGTATAGTTCGACGCAAATGTGCTTCAGGCGTGTATCCGGGTCTGAAGGAATAGACAGTGCTGACGATCTACAGCTGTATTTCACGCCAAAGCAAGGCAAACTGACGAGAAAAACATTGTCTCTCGCTATGCAGGAATCACAAGAACGGCGTGCGAGCACTATGAGACGTAGACATTGTAAAATATGGAAGTTTCGTTAAGTCCAAGAGGCGTGTATGGATAACCGGCATGATTAAGGCGACCTCTCGCGATAAACGAGAAATACGCGTTCGAGTCCCGGTTCGGCACAAATTTTCATGTGTCTATGGTAAACCATATATCTGATGTAATACCATATTCGCAATTTGCAAGTAAATTTCATAATTTCTTTAACGTCTTAACAATTTCATCTGTCTTAAAAATGGAAATTCGTGTTAGTTTACAATACATTTTATTTAACTTGTAAGTGGTTTTGATAACACTTCTGCTCAATTTGTTTGTAGTTAATAATTATTGGTGTGTAGTAGAGTAATAATGTAACAGACAGACTATTAAATACAGTACTGACAAGATTTTCTCAATTGCAACGCTTTAAAATTTCAATCGAATATTTGTTCCTAGATACATGACCATGTTGTACCTTGGAACATGTTTTCACATTTGGAAAAACCTTAATTTCCCGGAATAATTTTTGTAATTTCGGAAAACGACTGAAGCACTTAAAACGTGAGTGCTACCATTTAAAAATGGAATAAGAAGTTATATTAAACTCCTATTGCACGGTTACGGGCGAAAGTCTGAAAAGCGTACGAAGGTACAACACTGTCCGCGACCGTAGCAGTCGCGCGATTCCGGACTAAAGCACCTACTACCACTCGGCCACCGCGGCCGGCTAAAAAAGGTTTAGCTATATACGGTCCAGTCACATGATTGTGACCACCGTCTATGTTCGACGTTAACGTGCGATAACCACTCACAGAGGGCAGGTGGCAGCACTAGCAGTGTCGGCATAGAAACTCTGTCGGACAGACGAGAAAAACAGTGCAGCTATTATCGCAATATTGAAACAGATCGATTTATCTGACTTCCAAAGGGGATTATCATTGGCATTCGGGCCAAAGATGAAAGCATTTCCGAAGCGGTTATGTCTGAAAACAGTTTGCATGCCACTGTGGTTAAAGTATACCGTGCACGGCAAAACGGTGCAACCAAAAACCAACGCCGAGCCAACTGTGGTTCACCACATGCCGCAGACGACGGGGTGAATGGCGGCTACGGTGATGTGTAACGGACGAATAAACGTACAACTGTTGAGCACGCAGCAACCGACCACTCATATGAACCAAGGGGATACCAACAGCGTCTCCTCAACGGCGGTTGAGCGAATGTTGCTGCATTTTACATTCCGCAGGAGAGGCCTGGTTCATGCACCCATGCTGACTGCTGTTCATCAGCAACGAAGACTGGAATTTGCACGCCAATACGGCAACTGGATGTCCACCGAGTGGCAACAGGTGATCTTTTCATACGAATCCCATTTCACGCTCCAATGGACAAACTGCCACTGTCGTGCTTGGCTCTGCAACGATCACTGTAAGGTTGGTTGGTTGGTTGGTTTGGGGAAGGAGACCAGACAGCGTGGTCATCGGTCTCATCGGATTAGGGAAGGATTGGGAAGGAAGTCGGCCGTGCCCTTTCAGAGGAACCATCCCGGCATTTGCCGGGAGTGATTTAGGGAAATCACGGAAAACCTAAATCAGGATGGCCGGACGCGGGATTGAACCGTCGTCCTCCCGAATGCGTCACTGTAAGGGCCCAGGCCAGATGAGGGAGCGTTATGGTCTGGGGAATGTTTTTGTGGCATGTTCTCGTCATTCTGGAAAGCACAATGGATCGACAGAAGTATGCATCTATCCCTGGGGACCATGTCCATCCCTAGATGCAGTTTGATTTGCCTCGGCACGAAGGCATCTACCAGCAGGACAATGCCTCATGTCACACAGCTCACAGTGTACCTGTGTGGTTCGAAGACCATCAGGATAAGTTTCCCACACTGTGCCGGCCAACAAACTCCCCGGATTTAAACCTAATCGACAGTGTGTGTGTGTGTGTGTGTGTGTGTGAGAGAGAGAGAGAGAGAGAGAGAGAGAGAGAGAGAGAGAGAGAGAGAGAAATCTTATGAGACTTAACTGCTAAGGTCATCAGTCCCTAAGCTTACACGCTACTTAACGAAAATTATCGTAACGACGAACACACATATCCATGCCCGAGGGAGGACTCGAACCTCTGCCGGGATCAGCGCACATGACTGCTCGCCTGAGACCGCTCGGCTAAGCCCGCGCGGCCCTAATCGACAGTCTGCGGGACTACCTTGATCGGGCTGTTCGCACCATGGGTCCTCAACCGAGAAACCTACAGCAGCTGGTCACGGCGCTAGAATTAGCATGGCTCCGCAACCCCATCAGTACCTTCCTAAACCTCAATGACTCTCTTCCCAAATGTTTGGTCTTTTGAGAGGTGGTCACAACATTAATGTGTCTGGAAAGTGTATACATATGGTGTGACCCTCCTAAGAGTCGACAGGCGCATTTTTTTCTGGTGATTCAGGAGATATCTGCTAGTAGCTGTAGTCAGCCCAAAGAAATACTGCTTATCGTATCTCACATACGATGCCTAGTGTCGAGGGAAAGCATCGGTTTGTTTCTCGTTACAAACAAAATAACTCTTAAAGACGAAGTTCACGTGTTCTTTCGATAGAGTGGTCGCATCTTAGTCTAGTGTGATATTAGTTTAACTTATATATATCAACAGGCACAGCAAAACACGAAGAATAATCAGTACTCCATCAGCGCTGACTGGTATTGCCATACAGCGGTGCTGCTCAGTTGCTGATGGAGTGCTGATTATTCTTTATGTCTTACGGTTCAGAAACCGTCAATACATTAGACCGCTTTATAGAAGGGGCATATAAAATCCCGATTAAAAAGTCATTTGGGACCGCTCTTTCAAAAGTCTACGTAAAATCATTTTGTTTGCAACGGAAAACAAATTGACACTTTCTGTCGACATTGGGCATCACATGATGTTACGAGCAACATTTGTTTTGGGCTGTCTCCACCAACACATTGCGCAAACGAAACTGCAAGTATCTGCTGAAATATCAAGGAAAATGCGCCTGGCAACTCTTAGGAGGTACACTACATATGTAACATTTTCACCCTGTATATAACCTCTCTATAGAGGGGGAATATAAAATCCCGATTAAAAAGTTATTTGGGACCGATATACAGGGTGTTACAAAAAGGTACGGCCAAACTTTCAGGAAACATTCCTCACACACAAAGAAAGAATATATGTTATGTGGACATGTGTCCGGAAACGCTTATTTTCCATGTTAGAGCTCATTTTATTACTTCTCTTCAAATCACATTAATCATAGAATGGAAACACACAGCAACAGAACGTACCAGCGTGACGTCGAACACTTTGTTACAGGAAATGTTCAAAATGTCCTCCGTTAGCGAGGATACATGCATCCACCCTCCGTCGGATGGAATCCCTGATGCGCTGATGCAGCCCTGGAGAATGGCGTATTGTATCACAGCCGTCCACAATACAAGCACGAAGAGTCTCTACATTTGGTACCGGGGTTGCGTAGACAAGAGCTTTCAAATGCCCCCATAAATGAAAGTCAAGAGGGTTGAGGTCAGGAGAGCGTGGAGGCCATGGAATTGGTCCGCCTCTACCAATCCATTGGTCACCGAATCTGTTGTTGAGAAGCGTACGAACACTTCGACTGAAATGTGCAGGAGCTCCATCGTGCATGAACCACATGTTGTGTCGTACTTGTAAAGGCACATGTTCTAGCAGCACAGGTAGAGTATCCCGTATGAAATCATGATAACGTGCTCCATTGAGCGTAGGTGGAAGAACATGGGGCCCAGTCAAGACATCACCAACAATGCCTGCCCAAACGTTCACAGAAAATCTGTGTTGATGACGTGATTGCACAATTGCGTGCGGATTCTCGTCAGCCCACAGATGTTGATTGTGAAAATTTACAATTTGAACACGTTAGAATGAAGCCTCATCCGTAAAGAGAACATTTGCACTGAAATGAGGATTGATACATTGTTGGATGAACCATTCGCAGAAGTGTACCCGTGGAGGCCAATCAGCTGCTGATAGTGCCTGCACACGCTGTACATGGTACGGAAACAACTGGTTCTCCCGTAGCACTCTCCATAAAGTGACGTGGTCAACGTTACCTTGTACAGCAGCAACTTGTCTGACGCTGACATTAGGGTTACCGTCAACTGCACGAAGAATTGCCTCGTCCATTGCAGGTGTCCTCGTCGTTCTAGGTCTTCCCCAGTCGCGGGTCATAGGCTGGAATGTTCCGTGCTCCCTAAGACACCGATCAATTGCTTCGAACGCCTTCTTGTCGGGACACCTTCGTTCTGAAAATCTGTCTCGATACAAACGTACCGCGCCACGGCTATTGCCCCGTGCTAATCCATACATCAAATAGGCATCACCAACTCCGCATTTGTAAACATTGCACTGACTGCAAAACCACGTTCGTGATGAACACTAATCTGTTGATGCTACGTACTGATGTGCTTGATGCTAGTACTGTAGAGCAATGAGTCGCATGTCAACACAAGCACCGAAATCAACATTACCTTCCTTCAATTGGGCCAACTGGCGGTGAATCGAGGAAGTACAGTACATACTGACGAAACTAAAATGAGCTCTAACATGGCAATTAAGCGATTCCGGACACATGTCCACGTAACATCTTTTCTTTGTTTGTGTGTGAGGAATGTTTCTTGAAAGTTTGGCCGTACCTTTTTGTAACACCCTGTATATGCCCCACACAACGAGCAAGGGCGAACAAGGGAGATCGCAGTGGTGGCCGGTTATGGTGTGCTAATGTGCTACAGCACACTGTAAATTTCACACTGAAATTAAACTATGCCACTCTGTATGCGAGTCAGAAATCGCAGTACAATTACACCATTTCTCTTTGAATGCGAGCCAGACATCTGACCAAAATTACGCCATTTCTCTTAGAATGCGTGCTGGTATGCAAACAAAACGGACCGACACATGTTTTGTAACTCTCACTCCATGATAACTAGAAACTAGTGTCGAGCGCTGAAATGACGTCAGCCACACTAAGATCAACTGACAGGAAGTGGCCGGCAGCAGTGACCGTGCGGTTCTAGGCGCTGCAGTCTGGAACCGCGTGACCGCTACGGTCGCAGGTTCGAATCCTGCCTCGGGCATGGATGTTTGTGATGTCCTTAGGTTAGTTAGGTTTAAGTAGTTCTAAGTTCTAGGGGACTAATGACCTCAGCAGTTGAGTCCCATAGTGCTCAGAGCCATTTGAACCATTTGACAGGAAGTGGTCCAATAAGACGTCTTACCCAGAAATTTTTTACACAGGAAGAAGGCAACCAAAGAAATGCACTGTCAAAATTTTAGCTGCTAAGAGACACTGCAAGTATTTAAATAATAGCTGAAAATTGCCAAATTCGTAGAGCGCTAGGCGGCGATACATTAAGTAGTAGTAGTAGTAGTAGTAGTAGTAGTAGCTTTATTCATCCGTAGATCTCTTTTTACAACGATATAGGACATGTCAAAGTATTTACAAGTTTAGATCAATTTAAAATAAGCTAATTCGTATACACATATATTTACAGACTTCTAGTTAGAGACTATCACTAGCTTTACTCCTGGTATACAACACTTTTTTTACAAATAACTTATTAAACTTATTAAATAATGTAATACCACGCTGTTCACTCATATCTCACTATCAGTCACTGCACACACTATACACACATTGTTTCGAAACACTTCACTCACCATACACACACACACACACACACACACACACACACACACACACACACCTCACTGCACACACATACCATTTCACTCACTACACACACACACACACACACACACACACACACACTGCTGATCTCTGGGCCGTTTTCTGTACCGAAACTTCCCATTTGATATCCTTAAAACATGAGTCAGCATCCCTCCGTGATGCGTGAGATGTTGAGCTCAGAAAGAGGAAGAGGTGTTTGTTAGTATTGTGCTATGTATAGCTTGGGGATAAGTGTTTCTACAAAGGAAAAACGAGTGAAAAAGCATATTGTGAAGGTGTTATGTGGAATGTTGGACGTTTTATAATCATGATTATTATTATTAGTTATTCGTATAACATTTTTTCCAAACCTCTACTCTGTTTTATCTAAGTAATTCTTCGATGTATAAAATGTATTTCATAACAGGTACTTTTTACCTGCCTTTTTAAATAAGTGTATTTTTGCAGTTTCTTCAATCTCTTTTGGTAATTTATTGTAGTTTTATTCATTGGTAGAATATGCTGTTTTGAGTTTTATGTTTATTTTTTCTTGGTAAATGTAAGTTGAGTCTATCTCTTGTTGCATGGTCATGGACAGAGCTGTTTGTGCAGTAATTACCAATGTTATTTTTGATGCATACAACTGACTGGTAAATGTATTCACATGGAGCAGTTAAAATCCCCAGTGCTTTGAACAGATCCTTACAATGAGCTCGACTAGTACTTTTGATTATTATTCTTATGGCACTTTTCTGAAGTTTGAAAACTGTGTTCATATTTTGTGCGTTTGTTCCACAAAAAATAATGCCATAGCTAAGAATTGAGCGTACATATGAATAATAAGTAACTAAAAGACACTGCATGTTACACACTGATGATAGGATTCTAAGGGCATAACATGCTGATGACATTCTATCTGGATGTACCTTTGTGTGTTCACTCCACTTCAACTGAGAATCAATATTCATTCCTAGAAATTTTGAATTTGTTACACAGCCTATAGAGGTGCCATCTACATTTAATTTAACATTGTCATTTTTCCTCTTCAAACTGAAATTCATGGCTTTAGTTTTCTTTACGTTCAATGTCACTTTATTGCTTATTGGCCAATCATAAACTTCCTTGAGAGATTCATTTGCTTTCTCGGCAAGGAGTTCTCTGTTTTCTCGGTGACTATAATACTGCTATCATCAGCGAAGAGAATTTTTTCACCATGAGTGACACTTCTGGAGAACTCATTGATGTGTGTCAGAAACAGTATTGGTCCTAATATGCTACCTTGCGGAACCCCTATATTAATGTATTTTGATTCTGATAAGTGTTCTACTAAACGTTTAGATCTATTTGAAGTACGTGTTATCTCTACTCTTTGCACCCTATCTGTTAGGTATGATCGAAACCAGTCATTAGCTACTCCTCTTATTCCTAACGCTTCTAATTTATTTAATAGAATTTTGTAGTCGACTGTATCAAACTCCTTAGAAAGATCCAAAAATATTCCTGTGACACACTCATCTTTATCAAGAGCACAAAGTACAAAAATGGCTCTGAGCACTATGGGACTTAACTGCTGAGGTCATCAGTCCCCCAGAACTTAGAACTACTTAAACCTAACTAACCTAAGGACATCACACAAATCCATGCCCAAGGCAGGATTCGAACCTGCGATCGTAGCGGACGCGCGGTTCCAGACTGAAGCGCCTAGAACCGCTCGGCCACTCCAGCCGGCGCATGAAGTACAACTTTTGTGATTCCACTATGGCTGACTCCGTATTTTTGCCACTTCGGAAACCAAACTGTTATTCGCTTAAAAGATTGTATTTATTCAGGCAATTCATTAATCTGTCTTTCATAATTGCTTCTACTATTTTTGAGAACGCTGACAGCAGGGAAATGGGTCGGTGATTTTCTGTGTCTTCTGCATTACCTTTCTTAAGCAAAGGTACAGCTCTTGCCTGTTTTAACTGCTCATGAAATGTCCCTGATGTAAAAGATTCATTTACTATATTTGTTAAGGCGTCTTGTATAATCCCTATGCATTGTTTCAGTACACACAGGAAATACGACACAACCCAATCGTAATTTGTATGGGACGTTTCAGGTTACCGTTAGTTGATAGTTTCTCTGACAATACAGTTCACAGTTTCTATCCTCTCGAATTAGCCACTCCAGTAACATCTGTTACAATTTATCCGTTGCTTTTTGCAGCATTGGTAAGTATTGACAATACAGATAATGCTGAATTAATATTTATTGTGTTTTCGTAAGGCATGCCTGCTAATAGTACCTTTTTTTCGTCCAGTTTCACAGTAATGTGGAAACCAATTAACGTTCTCAATTTACCAATGATGAAATATGAAGAACGTGGTTTCCAGCTGAAATCACCTTCTTCTCCTAAGGACATCGTCACGATAGTTCATAGGCGAAGTACTGATGCTAAGTTGTGTTCGCATTGACCCTCTGTCCATAATCATGTTGTATAAATGGAGATGATGTTTTAACTATTGACGACGCCTTTGGCACAATTGTTTTATTAATCTCCATTGCAGGATGTAATTTTAGGTATTTTACTTCTGATGAAGGTATATTTGTATATACCGAAACCGTGGTAAAGAATTTTTATAAATCTTTATCCTGCAACTGTTTTGGCTGTCATCATTTACTGTGTAACATGTAAGTGGAGACGTTTTTGTTATGTCAAGAGCTGAATTGTCAGACAAATGCCACAGAGATACTTCCACTGAAAATTACGTTCATGATGGTTAAAGAAGTTCTCAACCAACCTGCAAAAGTTGTTCTTATTGTAGTTACATATACTGCCGAATGTTATCAAGCAGTTTGTAAAGTGGTGGAAGTACATAAGGTGGAAAGGTTTGGAGGGGGGGGGGTTGAGGGAGGAATGGCGGAGTTGTGGGGAGGAGGACGAGAATGCGAAATACGGAGACTAGAGGGAAGGGCATTTCAGTTTCGTAAGAGAGGCGATTCTGTAGAACATGTTTCAATGCCATGGTTAATGGTATAGTGAGATAAGTATGGATAACTGTTAGTACTAACAATCACACAACAGGTAAATAGATGTGTACGAGTGTTACATAATAGTAAAAATCTTTAATGACCTCGCCATCGAATGGACAAAACCGAAATATTTATTCCTTCCATGCACAATAGCAGCTACTTAATTCTTTAGGCTGTTCTTACAATATCCACTAGCGGAATAGGATCTTAATAATCTACCTCCTATGATATTATTTCTCTTTTCGATGAGGTAAATAACAGAAATGACTATAGCAAATATTTCCTTACCTTTAGTAGGAGTTGGTAGTCGTTAATTCGCTGGATTGGAAGCTTCAGATGCTCCGACAAGCTCTTGTCGTCACCAAGTTGCTGGCTAAGCTCCTGCAAGGACAATAATACACATCATAAGCATAAGAATAAACAGTGCAGTGATAAGCTCTATAATTAGGTTTGTCA
Organism: Schistocerca americana; assembly: GCF_021461395.2. NCBI lineage: Eukaryota > Metazoa > Arthropoda > Insecta > Orthoptera > Acrididae > Schistocerca > Schistocerca americana. The sequence goes on along the minus strand of NC_060120.1, from coordinate 698,959,835 downwards.
TCCGTCCCGATATATCAGGACCGTCACCGTTATGAACCCTCTTGTCTCAACATCCCGACAAGACCCAATTTTGTCCCGAATTTGCAAAATCCTGTTAAGAATTTGGCTCAAGTACACGAGTAACTCCATCTGTTAGCGCAACATATAAATGCAGCTTCAGTTAGTTTTATTAATGTCAACAAGTTTATGTTGACACGGTCGTGTCTCAGAGGGCTTTGGATGTCGCGGATCCTGTATCGACGATGCTAGCACCTTCTACATCTAGCGCCATCTTTCGAGAAAACCCCGTATTTCTCCAGCATTAACGGGACTGGAACTATGAAGCAGCACCACAAGGAAGAATCGGGCAGTTCCCATTTGAATAGCGATCTCATAAGACTTGCTGAAAAAGGTGAAATATTCCGAAAAATATGGTGTAACAACTACTTCTGCCGCAACAAGTTCCATGTGGGGCAGGGGAATGAAATTACAAACACGAATCCGAAGGGACCGAAAAATCAGGAGTTCGTGTTAAAAAAATTCGTGTTAAGTGAAAAACACAGATTTTAATAAGTATACATGTACAGCAGTACACTAATGTGTAATACACTACACTATCAATCACGTTATTGTAGACTTATAACACTATAAAGTGATTGTAAAATCCAAGTACTCACAAATTATGTACGTTACTTTCTTGGAAAAAATTCGGTTATGGTTCGCTGACGTCCATGGGAACGATAATATTTTGTAATTTCACAACCAATTGTAATGATAGGCCCGTAAACCCAGCAATGACGTCGGATGTTGAAGCGAACCGTTCTAAACAGTGCAAGGCTGTAAACATCTCCTGACAGGTAGGTGGAATGGTATCTGTATTCTCTTCCTCTTCACTTTCATCTGATGGCCCTTCTTGCACCTCGTTCACAGCTATTGGCACATCCGATTCCACAGAAGCACATACGGCAACATCGTCGTCTACACTAATGAATTCTTCGAAACTAATCCCAGGGTTCGCAACGTCCTGCAGAACTGACCATTCATCAGGTGAAGTGGCATCTTCTAGCTCGTGGACGTCTTCAGTGTTGCTATGTCTCCAAGCTCTGTTAAAGCACTTCCCTACATGATGTGGCGATACTGAGTTCCAGGCTGCTGCGATGGCTTTTCTTGCGTCAAGCACATTCCAATTTGGGGTTCCACTATTGTTTGCAGTAGCACGAATTGCAGCTCTCACAAGTCGCTTACGATAAGCTCTCTTTATGAGAGAGATTATGCCTTGGTCCAAAGGCTGAAGGCGGCTAATGGCGTTGGGTGGAAAAAAACTGAACCTTTATGTTGGTAAGGTTCAGATCATGAACGTTGTGGGCAGTACATCTGTCCAATGTAAGAAGAACATGTCTATTTTGAGCAGCCATTCGACTGTTGAAACGAAGAATCCACTTGCGAAATGATGTGCCATCGATGGAAGCTTTCTTGTGGTGAAAGTAGATGCAAGGTAAAGTGTCCATATTTATGTTTTTAAAATAACGTGGTTTCTCGGATTTACCGATAACCCAGGGACGGAACTTCTCACTGTCGTCAGCATTACAGCACAGTACAACAGTCACACGTTGTTTGCTTCGTGCTCCACCGTGACACCAACTTTTATCCCCAGGGTGTGATTTGGAAAAAGATTGTAGAAAAATCCAGTTTCATCCCTGTTAAACATATCACACGAGGCATACTTTTTCCTCACTCGGTTGAATTCATGCAACCAGCTGTTCGCACTTTCTTCATCGACTTCATTTGCTTCACCACAAATTTGTACAAATGAAATTGAATGTCTCTTTTGGAACCGATACTGCCCATATTTTTAGCAATATCGTTTGCTTTTGACTGAATCGCAGGACCAGTTAAAGGTATGTTAGATGCTCGCATATGATTGAACCATTCTAGCAGTAACGTCTCGATGTCTTCATACTTGGCGGTACGAAGTCGTTTAGATTTGTTCCCAGAACCTGATGCTGCAGCGTTAATAATTTTTTTCTCGATTCTTAATAATCGTAGGTAAAGTAGATTTAGGTATTCCAAACTGCTCTGCAATTGCTGTTTTCTTGGTACCACAGCCCACTTAATCTAGAACCTTAAGCTTTAACTGTACATTAGAGCTGTCTGTTTCCTCTTTGCCATTTTCGCGTGCTACGGTACCGGTTGTAACTGTAGCTTTTATTCAGTATTCCAACTCGAGACGGCTACGACTAACAGAACACCTGTCAAATCTGGCACTGAGTACATTCCTAAATGCTGCTGCACACATTATTGAATGTCTTACAATGTACAGCATAAGCTGATTGTTGAGGTGATAATCGCGGCTACCGACCTACAAAACGTTAAAAACGAGTCAACAATAAGTATAATTAGCTTTGCAGCTACATTTCCTACATTCATTTCGGAAAAAAATCACGCTTTAGAATACTCTAAGGTCGGAAGTTTGTGTTACAGTGAAATTTAATTAGGCTAGGAACGGAAACAGAGTTCGTAATTCGCCTTAACCGAAATTCGTGTTAACCGATAAAACATACCATAAGAAATAATGTATTCCTGGTAGGACAAATATTTTTTTCGCCTTAACGGCGAGTTCGTCTTACGCGAGATCGCGCTAACGCGGTTATACTGTATAATGGATTGTATGTTTTGTATTTGACTACAGCTAATTCTCAAATGAACACTGCTGCTCGTGATTGCTTTTCAATTTATAGATCATTTCAGGAGACGCTACGTCAGTTCCCTTCTAAGTCGCAATTCATCTACATCTTAGTCTTACCTTAACTGTCGAATTTATCTGCTTCTTAACTTACATAGTAAACGTGAATCATAGGCAGAATACGTTACATATACTCATAACAAGCACACATTGGTATCGACTGAAACTGGAGTTTCTAGGTTATAACAAACTTTTTTTAAAAAATATGTACTTCACTCGCGTTTTGTACAACATTACGTAAGTTTAACCTGATGTTCTTCCCTTTATGCTCCTATCCAGATGAAAGAAGAATAATCATACACTTTATAATTATGAAAACATCCGATGAAAAAATATGTATTCCTTCATGGGAGTGGGTGGGGTAATTTTGTCCATACCCACGAATGGGTGGATGAGGATCTCATCGTAAACGGAGGTAGGATCTGAAGAGGGTGTGTTTCCTGTTACATTCATGTAAGAGCAGTAAAACACTTAGACGATGATATGCTGCTATCTGCGGAACAAAAAGGTACACTATTTGTGAGGCTGCACTTGAATAGGAAGAAAAATATTTCGTATCTTACAGCCATCCTGATTTATGCTTTCCATATTTCCCCTAACTCACACGAGAAAGAAGTTTGCGCTATTCCTTCAATTAACAACTACTGTCTATCAGAGTAAGAGCCCCATCTACAATGGTTTTGCCGCCGATGGCACAGTAAATACCAACACAAGAGAGAAAAAGTTCCGGGAGAGAACTATCGACAAAGTTTTGCCGAAATATTCTATATCTGTGCACCTTGTGTGGTTGTCTCTCTGTCATTCATTCATTCATTCATTTTCTCCCACTCCCCCCCCCCCCCCCCCCAACTCTCTCTCTCTCTTTCAGCCGAGAGGCAGCCGGAAAAGTATAATTAAAAGCGGAAAAAGATGCCCTGGTTGGCTAAACGGAAACCCGCAGCATTGAGTGACAGCTGGGTGCAACACAGCGGATGAAAGAATTTAATACGGAAGCGCAATTAGGAAAGGATGCTCTGTGAATGCCTTGCGGAAGAAACAGAAGGCAGCGGTGCATTTGGGAGAAAGAATGATTATGCTGACATAATGAGTCATTTGTCACGGAAAATACTGGACACCTTACCTAACTGGAGATAAAGTTCTGGAATTCCAAATGACATAATTTTTCGTGCTAGTTAGCGTGATTTTATTTTGAGTGTGCTTAGACCAAACTGTATTATATGTTCATCACGAAATCAAATTTAAAAAAAAATGGCTTTGAGCACTATGGGACTTAGTATCTGAGGTCATCAGTCCCCTAGAACTTAGAACTACTTAAACCTAGCTAACCTAAGGACATCACACACATCCATGCCCGAGGCAGGATTCGAACCTGCGACCGTAGCGGTCGCTCGGTTCCAGACTGAAGCGCCTAGAACCGCTCGGCCACCCCGGCGGGCGAAATGCAAAGAACAGAGTAAATAATTGTTCATACCGCATAACCAACAGCTATCCTGTTGAGAAGAAAACCAAAAACAGGAATATTTCGTATTACGCATATCTGCAGTTTGTGTTACATTCCTCGGCGCCCTGATAAGAGGAATTAGTCTCCAAACCCCGCCCCCGCCCTTACCATTCAGCTCCGTATTCTGCTGCTGCTCTCCCAAATCTCTTCCCGCAATAGGCGTTGAAAACTGAACGTTTCCACGTCATTTATATGACAACTGATATTAGGCGAAAATCCACAAATTGAGCTAACTTATCTCTAACCATAATTCAAATTAATGTTACGCTTAGCAGCCTACGTGGTGCGGGAGTATATCAGCAAATCATTTTTAGGCAGGCCTTGTTGACAAAGTACAGCAAACAATCTTTGTCGACAATACAATAACGCAAAGCATACCAGAATGGAACAGTTAAATAAACTCTTGTTCCTATCTGTAATACCCGAAATATAGTGTAACAGAGTAAAACTGCGACAAATATACTCTTTAAAAGTTTGAAAACACATTAATTTTACCTCAGTTACCTATTACTTCTATTGCTTTAAAAATACCGTACTATTATGCTCACATGATAAGATGGGTGAGACAGGAGAGGTAAGCGAAGTGTGTACGGCGGATGAGGTGGATGACACATGTGATGTTACTGGGGTGGTTGAGATGGACGGCGCGGATAAGATGGTGTTGGAGATGTATACCGAGTCGTTCATTCGTCAATGCCAACATCATTATTATAAACAAATCATAAACCGTTTGAAACAAGTTTATAATGTGCTGTGCTACAGGTGGCATATCTCAGAAACAACTAAAGCAGGTACAGTTCTTCCCTCTGACAGATGTACTCCTATGAAGAACGAATTCTTGTTGGACTAAAATTGAAGAAGCAGGATGCTGAACGCACGCACAAGATAAAGCATCTCTATAGCTGTTGTAATGTGTCTTTAATGGAGCCTTAAATCCCACTCTTTCTTTTCATGTTTTATTATTTTAAAATAGAGTTTAGAGGAAGGTCACTTATTCCCTTCCTTTCGCAACGGCCGATGTTCCATTCAAATTAGTGTGAACATTATGCAATGCGACAGCACCAAAGACTGACTTAGGTGCTTTGAGGAGTTACCAACTCAGGGATTGTGTATAGTGGTTTCTGAAGGGAAATAAACAGCGTTGTTAATGTTAAACATGGATGTCTTGTGTTAAAAAACAAGGTTTGCTAGCGTGCTCCCGTTTCTTCAATATGATCCGTATTCGCTGTTCGTGGCTTCCATTCCTACAGTGTTGCCACATCTCGTACTTTACCAAAAGTTTTCTCATAAACAGTGGATCGTTCGGCATTTTGATTAATAGTATTTTTGTTTTAAAATAGAGTGCTCCATAGCTTAAGTTCTTCAACTTAGCCTGAACTTCGAGTCATCCTAAATAAACCTTTATTGTAACACAATGCCAGTCCTGAAGTCATTCATGCTAGACTGTTGTTAGAAAACTGCGACTGTTTATAACAATAAAAGATAATTTAAAACAATTATCTGTGTCAGTCATTTTTTTATATATTCCCAAGAACGCGTTTCGGGACTTAGACCCTCTTCAGGTGTATAAGTGAATTACATTACATTTTTGTTTGCTGGATATGGCCAGTTGTCTGTTTTGAGTTTCATTTCGAATATGCTCCGGCAGAAAGAACTTTAAGGTTCGTTATAAATATATTGCATTTTATGTTATTGGTTCATGTTTGAGTGACATTTAATGATGAAAATGTGTATTTATAACGAACCTCGCGGTTCTTTCTGCTGGAACATATTCTAAATCAAACTCAAAACAGATAACTTACTACAGCAAAAAAAAAAAAAAAAAAAAAAAAAAAAAAAAAAGTAATCCACCGATCCACCCGAAGATGAGGACATAAGTCCACGATACGCATCATTAAATGTATACAGAGAGTATAAAAAATGAATGGTGCAGACAGTTGTTTTAAGTTATCTTATTATGATCGCTGTGTAGTTGTTTCTTCATTTTGAAGAACGATTCGTTGCAGCTCTACGCAACACCGTGCTCCACAAAATATTTCATAAATACTTCCAACAGTCAATATTATGTTGGATGTTAATGAACTTCTCTTTTTCAGAAACACTTCAACAAATACTGCTGGGCTGTATTTTATAGCGTCTTCTCTTTGGCCGTCGTCAGTTATTTTGCTGCCCAGACTCGTCTAGTGTTTCATAATGTCAATCTAATTCCCTCAGTACCAAAGAATTTAATTAGTATACACTTAATTTACCTTGTTTCAGTTTTGCCGATTTTTCATCTTATAACCTATTTTTAAACATTTTTCATTCCGTTAAACTTATCTTCCCAGAAATTTGCCATCGTCTGACTTAATGACAATGTCATCGGCAAATACAGTTACTATTTCTTCTATCTTAACTTTAATTCCCTCTCCATACTTCTCTGTAGCTTCCTTTACCGCTTGCTCGGCACACAGAATTAATAACCTGGGGAACAGACTCCAATCCTTTCTCACTGGCTTCTCATCTATTGGCGCACTTTCATGGCCTTAGCCTCATACAAGTGCAGTCTTGGTTATGTACAAGCTGTAGATGGGCTTTCACTCCTGTATTTTCTCCAAATAACTTCAAAATTTGGAGGTAGCCGGAGGAGGAGTGGTGGCCTTAAGTCTTCAATAAACTGACTGAGCCCATGTCCCCAGTTTAACTGCAATCCTTTCAGCAGCACCACAGAACAAGTGAAGACATGTGACGCTGTTGATGGAACTCATCCGTCGGATGGGGACGTTAAGCTTAGTGGCCTTTTTGTGCTATTAGAGAAGAACGCTGGTACCCTCTTCGTACACTCTCATCGTCATAATGAACAACGCAAACAAGTCCCAAAAAATCTACCGCACTCATTACGTCATCTTTGCTCAATACAAAGCCACAGTTATGACAACGCTCTTGCACCGTGGTTGTGAGGAACAGAACATATCCAAATAGATGACTGAATCTCTCCTACAGGTTTTCCTGTCAACATTGACAAACCACTTCATCTTTATAGGTCGTGGTACTGAGTTAAAAACTCTTTCGCTCCAGGGCATGCCTACCACACATCAATTCGAGTACGTTTTTCATTGGTAGTGAAATCTACAAGACGACAACGGGTGTAGTGAGAAGTACTCATATCGTGCGTTTGTGCTGCCGGTGACAATTCACACCAACGTTAACCATGTTGCAGTGAAGGCTTCCATAGTGTATACGGCGTCTACAGGACGATGTCCTGTGGAAATCTGCTGCAAAAAGAACGCCATGAACAAGCGGTTGGACAACGGCCTCTATAGCGTCTGCTCTCGAGGGTGTCAGAGAAAATTTTGGTCCTACATAAAATCGCAAAACAGGTCGAAAGAAGACTTCTATACAATCGTTCGTTGACCAGTCTGGTGCGACAATACAAAAGCAAAAAGAAAGATGAAGTTTTAAACTTCAGATTTAAGAAACCATTCACCCAGGAGGATCGTACGAACATACCAGCATTTACCCGTCGTGCAGATCCCGTACGGAGGGCATAGTAAAAGGCATCCCTGATGTAGAGAAGGTTCAAAACAAATAAATTGCCAGGTCCGGATGGAACCCCAATTCACTTTCACAAAGAGTATTGTACATCTACATCTAAATCTATATCAATACTCTTTGAATCACTGTGAAATGCATGGCACAGTACGTCCCATTGTACCACTTATTAAGACTGTTCCCCGCCCCATTCACGCATGGAGTTCCGGAAGAATGATTGTTTGAATGTCATTGTGTGTGCTGTAAATAACCTAATCTTGTCCTCATGATCCCTTTCGGAGCGATATGCAGGAGATTGCAGCATATTCCTTGAGAGTCTCCATTTAAAGCCAGTTCTTAAAACTTTATAAGTAGACTTTCTCGGGATAGTTTCCGTCTATCTTCAAGTGCCTGACAGTTTAGTTTCTTCATCTCTTTGTACTCTCCTTCGAGGCAAACAAGTCTGAGACCATTCGTGCTGCCTTTCTCTGTATACATTTAATATCCCCTGTCAGTCTTTCTTTTTACGGGTCCACGGATCCCTCACGCTTGAGCAATACTCTGGAATGAATCGCGCGAGTGATTGGTGGGGGGTATCCTTTATATAGTGATTGCAATAATACCTGTAGTATCCTACCAATAAACCGAAGTCTGCTACCTGCTTTACCTACGTCTGAATCTATGTGCTCGTTCCATTTCATGTCCCTACGAAGTGTTAAAACGTGGTATTTGTATGACTTTAATGATTCCAACTGTGACTCATTGGTATTATATCCATAGGATACCATGTTCTCTCGTTTTGTGAATTGCGCAGTTTTACATTCCTGAGCATTTCAAGCAAGCTGCCATTCTTTGCACCACTCTGAAAAATCTTATCAAGGTTTGACTCAATATTAGTGTAGCTGTGTTCAGACTGTACTTCATTGTTGCATAATACTATCCCTTACTTGGCCTGCGTTTATCGCGAATCTCTTTCCCAGTGCAAGGTCCCAATCGATTGAAAAAAAAAAAAAAAAAAAAAAAAAAAAAAAAAAAAAAAAAAAGAAACGCAGGTGACTTCTGTATACAAGAGGGTTACAAGGATGGACACGCAAAATTACAGGCCAATATCATTAACACCGTTTTGTTGCAGAATTATTGAATATATTCTCACTTCGTATATAATCAATTTCCTTGACACGTGAAAGCTTTTGTCCGCGAATCAGTATGGTTTTAGAAAGCATCGCTCGCGCGAAACTCAGCTTGCCCTTTTCTCACATGATATCCTGCGAACCATCGATGAAGGACTACAGGAAGATTCCATATTCCTAGATTTCCGGAAAGCGTTTGACACAGTGTCCCACTGAAGACTGTTGACAAAGATACGAGGATACGGAATAGATTTCCAGATATGCGAGTGGCTCGGAGATCCAGTATGTTGTTCTCGAAGGCGAGTGATCAAAGACAAAGGTATCGTCAGGAGCGCCCTGGGGAAGTGTAATAGGGCCACTGTTATTTTCAACATACATAAATGACCTGGCAGATACGGTGGGCAGTAATCTGCGGTTCTTTGCTGATGATGCTGTGGTGTACAGTAAGGTGTCGAAGATGGATGAGTGTAGCAAGATACAAGAAGACAGGCAAAATTTCTACTTGTGATGAGCATCTAGCCCTAACATGTAGAAATATGTAATTTAATGTGGATGAGTAGGATAAACAAACCCATAATGTTCGTATACAGCATTCATGGTGTCCTGCTTGACACAGACACGCCATTTAAATTTCTGGGCGTAACGCTGCAAAGCGATGTGAATTGGAATGAGCATGTCCGATTGGTAGTGGGATAGGCGAGTGGTCGACTCGGTTTATCGGGAGAATTTTAGAAAAGTTTGGTTTTTTTGTGAAGGAGACCGCGTATAATACACAAGTGCCACCCATTCTTGAGTACTGCTCGAGTGTTTGGAATCCCCAATATGTCGGATTGAAGAACATCATCGAAGCAATTCAGAGGCGGTCTACTAGATTTCTTACCGGTATTACGGATATGCTTTGTGAATTCATATGGGAATTCCTAGAAGGAACACGACGTCCTTTTTGCGAAACGCTATTGAGAAAACTGGCGTTTTAAGTTGCCTTCAGAACGCTCTATAGCAGCCAAAGTACATTTCGCGTAAAGATCACGAAGATAAGAGAAATTAGAGCTTGTACGGAGGGGTATAAACAGTAATTTTTCTGTCGCTCTATTTGAAAGTGGAACAGGAAAAGAAATGACTACAATGTACCCGCCGCCTGACACCGTACGGTGCCTTGCGGAGTATGTATGTAGACGTAGGTGTGGTGTTCAATTACAGAGGGTCACTAGCTGAAGATGGATGGTGCAGCTGAACGAATTATTACTTGAATTGATTACGCAAAACATATTAGATTGGTCCTTAAGTTCGTAGCGTCTTCGTTTTGCATTTTGGTACTCCGGTTGCTATGGGTTTATTTATCAACTGTATTTTTTAATTGAAGTTCACTGTTGGTCTCTGGAGATACTGGACGGAGCTGCGGACCCTAGAAAATGGAATGTGAACAGGAGATATCGGAACATTTCCGACAAACGGAGGCCACCAGAAAAAATTGCGCCGTATATGAGGATAATGCCACTGGACGAAGCACGACAAGAAAATTGTTGTCTCGTTATAATTAGGATATTTTTGACATTAGTGGCTCTCCACGTTCAAAAAGACCTTCGGGGTTTCATGAAGATCGTTTAAATGCATTAATCCACAATGATTCAAGTCAGTGTACTCGATGACTGGCAAATGTGATGAACTGTGATCATTCTACATTCGTGCGACATTTGCATGCAATGGGGAAGGTTAAAAAAATCGGTGGAAGTGTACCACATGCTCTAAGCCAAAATCACAAAAATTAGTAGGTGGAAATATGTGCATCTCTGCTTGTTCGCAATCAAGTGGCTGGTGAACAGCCGCGCGGGATTAGCCGAGCGGTCTGGGGCGCAGCAATCATGGACTGTGCGACTGGTCCCGGCGGAGATTCGAGGCCTTCCTCGGGCATGGGTGTGTGTGTTTGTCCTTAGGTATAATGTAGGTTAAGCAGTGCGTAAGCTTAGGGACTGATGCCCTTAGTAGTTAAGTCCCATAAGATTTCACACACGTTTGAACGTTTTTTGCTGGTGAACAACACCGACCATTCCTATCCTGTATCGTTACTGGCGACGATAAATGGTGTCTTTATGTTAACATAAGGGTGGATAAGCCTAAACAAAGCAGCAACTCCCCATACAAAGACCTACGCGCATCCACGAAAGATAATGTTGTGCTTCTAGTGGAACAACGACGGTTTGGTGTACTACGAATTGTTTCCCCGAGGTGTAACCATCTCTAATGGTATTTATTGTCAACAACTGAGACGCCTTGCAGACGCAGTTCACGAACAGCAACCAGGAAGACTGCGTTAAGTGCTGCTTCTCCACGATAACGCCAGCCCGCATTCTGCTAGACTGACACAATACGCTACGCAGGAGCTGGGTTGGGAAGTCATTCCGCACCCACCTTATTCAACTGATCTTGTGCCCTCAGATTGTCATCTTTTCTGCTATCTAGTGAAACCTTCAAAGAACTCCCTTTCCGGATGAAAATGCGCTCCGAACATGGGTCGACGAATTCTTCGCCTCAAGACCACGTGACTTCTACAGTCGTGGAATGGGAAAGTCACCCCAGCATTGGTAGACACAGAAGCAGAATAAATTATTTATGACTATAGTTTCTGTTATGTGTATCTGTTGTGTTTATTAAACTTACAGAAAAACTTTACGAAGTTATGCACTAACACAATGATTTAACATCATCGGATGTTAACGGAAGACACACACACCCCTCTAACTAGATCTCAGTTTGCAACGATCTAGATCGTCAATAATAGGCAATAGTGATTTACGTTACTTCACCTGCGATATATACAAGGAATGTTAGATCACAACACCCATAACGTTATAATCCTATATGCGAACGACTGGAGCTGCAAGAAACAGTGTGAGCAACACTGAAGTGAAAAATGAAGTACAAAGTACATTCGACACAGTCACGATACACTTTCAAACTTAGCCTAAGTGTAAACTCGTGCTACTTAGGCCAATGTATGGTGTGTCAGAGCACACTCTGTTAACTGTGTGATATTCCGTCTTTCCTACTGCATTCACAAACAATGTACTATGCGTGGGACGAGCTGCTGTCGGTGCAGCTTCGTACACTACAATTGCCGATTCATCTTGAGGCACCTGCTTTTGGAACTTCTAGACTGAAGACTTCTGTGATGCTCTTATCCTTCCTAAAGTTTTTTCAGCATTTCTTTCGCACAAGGCAGTGAAGATCGGAGTAGTTCTTATTTGAATATCTTCTATCCCCTCCTGAACTAGCGAAATGCTCCAGTCTGACGGACACAACTAAGAACTGGGTGGATGAGAGTTTTGTGAGCGACATCCATCATGAATAAATACACTTTCTTAGGAAAATTTGAATGAATCTCAATCTACTGACAGCCTTCCTCACAAAATAAAATGGTTGTTCGACTTCAAAGGATTATAGAAATGTTTCCATAGATACTTAATAGCTATGACGCCTGCAGATGATGGAATCAAGCAAAACCGCATCTGTTCGTGTTTTCCGCGCATTCCATTACTTTTCTTACACTGAGGGTGTTGTGTGCCGGGCCTAAAGCCCGGTCCACACGCAACGTTGTGTCTGCGCAGACATCGGCGCAGATATCTGTACATGCAAAAGATCGCTGCAAATGTGTTGTGTTCAAACGACACAAACCCCAATCTACTAATCGCCCGCCATCTGTCGGTGTAGAAAAGAAATATCAGTGGCAAGCGACTACGCTCCCCGTAAACCTCAAAAATTTAATTCAGTTATTTTGAAATATAGAAATGGAGGAAGTTCTGTTGTGGTCTGTGTTCGCAACTTGTGTTGCAAAAAATATTCAGACCAACCAACAGAGAAAGCGGTCAAAATGGTGTAGACAGTGGCTGCTAAAGCGAAAGCAGTTTTCTCACGTAAATTTACTGCGAGATTTGCAGGGCGAACCTTAAGAAAGCCAAGCAGGTCAAAATACCATAACGTTGGCTGGTATACTTGATCTACTCCTACACCAGATCTTCTAGATTTCTGAACTTTGGATAACTCTTTTCGGTAAACAGCTCGCAACGAATTTATTTATTTTATTACTGTTTCTCTGTTTGCCGAGGCGTCAACTGCCCGCAATTTTTCAATTAGAGCATTGTATGGTGCTGTCTTTTTGTCTCGGTCACTATATTCTTTACTTTTAATCTTCCAGAAACATGGGTGGTTTCTATATATTTCAATGAATTCACTAACAAGCTCTCGAGAACACTGACGAGTGTCAGCCATTTTAATGCCCTGTGCGCACAAATACAAACACTAGACTGAGCAAACAGCTGTTTCGCGCCAGATTTGCGGCGATCTCCTGTCCACACATTCTAGCTTGTCTGCGCAGATGTGATTTGAACCCACAGATTTGAGAGGTTTCGCTCAAACCTCCAACTCCAACTTCCAGGTTTGCACACATCTCAGGTTGGTGCAAATCTTCTGTCCACACCCAACGATCTGTCTGCGCAGATGTGATGTGTGCAGACATTTGCGCGGACACATCGTTGCGTGTGGACGGGCCTTAACGGCACACAATAAATACCAGGAGAGACCACCAACTCACAGGCACAGTCACTCTCCTGGAAACTGTGTTCCGAGCAGGAGCCTTCAGATGGCCCTCTCAAATTGAGGCCCCTTCCTGCTTCCGCACCACGTCCACCTGCATATCTAAAGCCGGCCTTTGTGGCCGAGCGGTTCTAGGCGCTTCAGTCTGGAGCCGCGCGACCGCTACGGTCGCAGGTTCGAATCCTGCCTCGGGCATGGATGTGTGTGATGTCCTTAGGTTAGTTAGGTTTAAGTAGTTCTAAGTTCTAGGGGACTGATGACCTCAGACGTTGAGTCCCATACTGCTCAGAGCCATTTTTTGCGTATCTAACTTGTCCGCCGATAGTGTTGCCAGCCACTAAATGGAGCGCTGTCAACCGGAGATGAAAATTCATCAGCTGACAGGCATAAAACACGACGCGCTGCAGAGTTACGTAACTGCTCTAAGAGATCCACTGAGAAGACAATTTTCCAACATAGTAGTTACTATTTACTGAATAATAGGACGATCACGAGTGTCTGCATAAGTACTTGTATGGTCATTGATAGTGACGATATCATGGATTGCCAAGAGACAGCAAGGTTATTTGGATTTCACTGTATCAGGTGTAGGACCTCAAGTGCCACACATAAAATTGTGCCAAAGTTAGTTACTATATTGTACCATAACTCTTAATCAATATTATTGGTTATTTCCAATTGTGTTGCCAAATTAGTGTTCCAGTGCCGCCCTGTCAAGCAAGTGTTTAATTAGTAAGCGTGCATTCTGCCGCCTAATTTATCAGATCATAGCAGGAATTCAGTTTCCTGCTGCTGGGGATGTTTGGGCTGACCTAATAGTAACATCCAGTTACAACATTCTCGACAGAGGCTCAGACGCCAGCCTCTGTAACAACCGTTAATCACCAGAAAGTCATCCTTCATTTCACAGCAACTGTCTACTAACTCCAAGTCCAAGTCTTTGTCACACTATGGCCTATAAGCTTTGCGTTAGGTAAGTGACTGGAATGTAGTTCTCTAGTAAGTATGTGGAATGCAGTTGGCTGTTTAAATGGGTAGCATTTCTTGGGGGGGGGGGGGGGCGAAGTTTTGGCCCAGGTACTTGCAAGCATGATGCAAGCATTTTGTGACCTGCTTTGGCTGAGGGAGCTTGCGTACGTCGGAAGAGCAACGAGTTGGAAGGACTTAATCGAAGCACTTTTTTAACAAGATTCAGTGCTAGCGGAAGGTTCAAAAATGGTTCAAATGGTTCTAAGCACTATGGGACTTAACATCTGAGGTCATCAGTCCCCTAGACTTAGAACTACTTAAACCTAACTAACCTATGGACATCACACACATCCATGCCGGAGGCAGGATTCGAACCTGCGACCGTAGCAGCAGCGCCGTTGCGGACTGAAGCGCCTAGAACCACTCGGTCACAGCGGCCGGCAGCGGAAGGTTCGTTTTAAATTGTTACATGTAGACTGCGGTGTTGGTAAGAGGCGTAGTCATAACGTTTTTATTGTTACCTCGACAGAAGAAAGTTAAATAATTAATTTTTTGTTTACTTTTAGGTAGATCTCTGCAGTCCTGATACACATTGAAAACTCCACAATACAATATCGTGGCATGCCGCTAGGGCAGATAAACAAAATGTCACAACTTATTTATAAAACATCATGCCCTACATATCGTGCTGTTTCCCGTACCATCGGAAATGTTCAAGGTGTTTCATGCCAATCCAAAAGGCTAAAAATGAAGTCTGGATCGTCCTGAAACCACTGCAGCATTTCCACTGCTGCTGGAAACGAATTACAGCAATACAACTCGTTTAATCAACTGTCTGCGCCAGTTCGTTTTGGCTTATCTAGCGGTGTGCTACAGTAAAACTGCGCGATGATTTCAATGCATACCAGGAGTACAGACATACAATGAAACGCGGAAGTAACTGGTATAGGCATGCGTATTCAAATACATAGATATGCAAACAGGCAGAACACGGCGCTGCGGTCGGCAACGCCTATATAAGACAACAAGTGTCAGTCCCAGTTGTTAGATCTGTTACTACTGTTACAATGGCAGGTTATCAAGATTTAAGTGAGTCTGAACGTGGTGTTATAGTCGGCGTACGAGCGATCCAAAAAATCCAATAAAACATCAAATCTCGGACATCGCTGCGGCCGGAAAAAGATGCTGCAAGAACGGAACCAACAATGATTGAAGATAATTGTTCAGCGTGACAGAAGTGCAACGCTTCCGCAAACTGCTGCAGATTTCAATGCTGCGCCATCAAAAAGTGTCAGCGTGCAAACTATTCAACGAAACATCGACATGGGCTTTCGGTTCTGAAGGCCCACTCGTCTACCCTTGAGACTGCACGACACAATGCTTTACGCCTTGCCTGGGACTGTCAACAACGTCATTGGACTGTTGATCACTGGAACCATGTTACCTGGTCTGAGAGTCTTATTTCAAATTGTACCGAGCGGATGGAAGTGTACGGGTATGGAGACAACCTCATGAATCCATGGACCTGCATGTCTGCAGGGGACTGTTCAAACTGGTGGAGGAACTGTACTGGTGTGTGGCGTGTGCAGTTGGCGTGATATAGGACCCTTGATACGTGTAGATACGGCTCTGATAGGTGACATGTTCTTAAACATTCTGTCTGATCACCAGCATCCATTCATGTTCATTGTGCATTCCGACGGACTTGGGCAATTCCAGCAGGACAGTGCGACACCCCACATGTGCAGAATTGCTACAAAGTGGCTCCAGGAACACTCTTCCGAATTTAAACACTTCCGCTGAACATTATTAAGCATACCTGGGATGCCTTGCAATGTGCTGTTCAGAAGAGATCCCCAACCCCTCGTATTCCTACGGATTTATGGACAGTCCTGCAGGATTCATGGTGTCAGTTCCTTCCAGCACTACTTCGGACATTAGTCGAGTCTATTCCACGTCGTGCTGCGGCACTTCTGCTTGCTCGCGTGCTACACGATATTAAGCAGCTTTACCACTTTCTTTGACTCTTCAGTGTATATCTACTTACAGAAATCAATTAATTACGTAACTTTCTTTAGTTGAGGTAATAACAAAAATTTTATGACTAACCCCCCGTGCTGTATAATGTCTGCACGAGTTTGAGCACTTTGTTCTATGTTCTAATCGATAGATTAACATTGTCTAAGCTCACAAAATTGTGTTCGGCTACGTTAATTGGTAGCTGAGTCCGCCTGACACAGTTTCATCTGCGTTATATTGTAGACGAAGCAGATGGTCGTGAGGTTTTTGGACTCGTTGCGAGCAACCGTGTTAAATTCTAGGCGGCTGGTCCGTCAAGCCCTTCAAAGCTATCTACGAAGTCATTTACATATAAAGTGCCCAAAAAATCTTTCGCACCACTCTCATGGCTTACATGCTTCATATTTTAATTATTTACCTTTCATCGGAAACCTCTTCCTCAGTATTCTATTGACCGTAGGAAATCACTATGTACAGTCACTTTCGTAAAGGAAGTAATAGTAAACCTACATTCTCAATGCAGTTCAGTTCAGTCATCAATATGACTCGAAGGGTCTTTTTAAGATCAAATTTTATGAGCATATTCACTTTACGGCAAAAAGAGTTGTCGGCACGGAATGTTACCCAGAGCATTGACGTACACCACAGCGTCATCAGTCTAACACCGTCTCCAGAATATCAATTTGACTTCTAAGCGACCATTGGGGAACGACACTGCAACCTGCTCAATACTGGGGTGCGCAAAGTAGATGTGATTAATGTCGTCGGATTCTCTGTCTAAAGCCTAAAGACCGCGGAAGAGTGTAGATGCGGCCTGGTAGCAATACTCATCTGAAGCATATATTCAACAGAGAGATGGATCAGTCATATTTTCGGCCTGTAAATCGGAGGCAACTCACCGCCATTGAGGTGATTTGAAAAATGTTTAGCATCGGGATAGCCTATTGTCCGGCACTACAATCAACATTTCGGCGATGGGTGCATTCTTTAAAACTACAAAGCACGAGAACACAACACCCACCTAGTAAACAGCTTCCTGTAAGGTTCAGGGATCAACAGAATGCAATGGCGTGTGGCACATGCTGACAAAAATCCGATCGAGCGTGCTTGGAGCCATTTGAAACTTGCAGATTGTCGTAGCAGGAGTCGTCCCCACACACTGGATGTTCTCATGAGGGTCGTTACCGAACAGAGGTACAAACTTTAGCAGCAATGTCTCGACCACTTTGTGGGTAGCGTGGCAAGGAGGGTCGAAAGGATCAACGCATGTTATAGTGCAGGGGATAAAGCAATGCAGCACTGAATGTTACTTAGCACTAGATTTGTATTTTACAGGTGCATAAAGGCGTGTACTTCGAAGAGATTGCTTGTGTTTTGGTTATTGTCTGTTTTTATCTCACAGTACAGTCTTTTAATTCTGAGATTGATGTGGCTTATTATTTCATTGCTTGCAGGTCGTGCAACATTTTTCGAGCACTTTATACATAATATGTACCAAATGAGGTAGATCCGACGCTACACTAGCTTATGGAAACGTGTCACCTCGTTTTATACAATCTCTTTAACGTAATCTCATACGCGAACTGACATTCCATAAAACATGTGTTTTGTTGACAAAGTGGCAGTGAAGTGAAGACCTCCATCGAAACTTTCTGGAAGCCTACAAGCACAGCATCAACGAGGACACTGTCCTCCACACAAAATATGCACGCTGACAGACTACGTTTTTAGGTGAAAACTGTAGATGAAGCCAGATTTAGATTATTCTCTTTCCACTCCTTTCATCGTTTACTCAGTGAGTAGCTTCCATACCTGAAACACGATTCTGGATGGTCAACTGAAAACCGATCTACTGCTATAACACTATCAACGATTGTCATAACCTCATCATTTGCATGAAAACGGTGCTCGACTTGAAATTCTTCAGATATGTAAATAGGTGAAATCAGCAGCTGCCAAATTCAGTGCATCGGATGGATGTTTTAACGATTAGTGCTTCAAATTCTGTGACGTTACTTGAACTTTTCTCGTGATGTTAAGAGTTTTTTTTTAATCCAGTTGGTTCAAAAGATTGTAGTAGTATTCAACAGTTTTCAAGTTAATCACAAAGAAAACTCCTTTTACTATCCTACAAAACACTGGCCATAATGTATTTGGCAAATGAAACCGGTTTCGCCCTTTTTAAGTGAAAGGAAACTGGCTTCTATCCACTGTTTTGATTGCTGTTTCCTTTTTGATGTGATTGCTGTTTCCTTTTTGATGGGAAGTAGTGGACCTACGTCTTGTGCCCAGTAACAAACCGGCGCATAAATTCACTTGGACTGTTAAGTAAAAAAAATCAGTTTCCTTTTTGCCTTCGCTTATCTGTTTGGCCGAAACAGACACCTGATGGCAACTTTAATAAGGTGGATGAATAAAATTAATGCGGAAATCAGGTTGACACTTTCCGCTATTGCGTACCAACGACACGAATTTCATTCGTTATCTGTACCAGGTTGGGGAATTTAGTCTTTCCCCTCATAAACGGAAACAGAAGGTGCAGCAGAGAACGTGACATGACGTAAAACTACTGAGACGAGCGTCGCACTTCACTTACAGGAGAGCTCACTTCACTGCACTGTCGGTCGCGCTCCAAAGAGCGCAGTCCCCGGGCTGGTCTGCTTGCTGGGAAGGCTGCGGTGTGCTTTCGGCTGGCAGTAGAACCGAAGACGCGCTACGGCCGGCACGAGAGGGATGCGGAAGACGGCACACGTAGCCGGGCAGTGCGCTGCGAGCGAGCGAGGCGAGACACTGGGAGTCGGCGGTTCGGACGGAGGCTGAGTGCTCTCCTGGCGACGGCGAGGTCTAAGCGCAACTGGCCGGCCCCTTCTCCAAAATTAGCCGCCACTGGCCCGGTCTCCGTTCCCCTCGGCGCAGGCGCACGCACCGAGGTCGGCCACAGGCGCCTATTACACCCCCAACAGGTGGCTGCCCAGTCGTCACAGCCGTACGCTACAGTGCGCAACACTGGCTGTATGTCTGGAGAAGTGAATCAGTGTGTGCGGTGCCACGAGGAATGAAACCTTCACATAACAGCCACGTCTCACTATTACGATATTTAGTATATTGTGGGCTATACGCTGCAGAGAGACGTGTTGAAAGTGACTCACGCGGCTGCTGATACGTATCCATTGGCGTCTGGTGACATCTGTAGTGCTTACCACTATTGTTGAAAGTTGCGTCAGGCATAGCTCAAGAAATTTCATCTGATCGTTACAATTCACAATATGTACAAATGACTTGACCAAGCAGCGTTTGTATCTTTCAGACTGTTCGTAGACGATGCCGTTACGTTAATGGAGGCAA
Organism: Schistocerca americana; assembly: GCF_021461395.2. Classification (NCBI taxonomy): domain Eukaryota; kingdom Metazoa; phylum Arthropoda; class Insecta; order Orthoptera; family Acrididae; genus Schistocerca; species Schistocerca americana. The sequence goes on along the minus strand of NC_060120.1, from coordinate 698,940,049 downwards.
CGTCTTTAAAATATTGTTACGGTACGCAGAAATGCTTGCAGAGAATCGTTATTTGCTGTACAGATTGTTGGTTCACCCTCAACACAATTAACATAAATGCAATGCGCAGATTGTTTACACGATCGCTGGCCAGTCTCTGGACTCGGGTACTATTGCCAAGTATCTAGCAGTATCTATCCGGGATGATTTAAAACTCAACTATCACATATACCTAACTACCTAACTGGGAGGGGGGGGGGGGGGAGTGGGGACCAATTTGGACGAAGATGGCAGATATATTTGTTGGAACAACCCTGAGGATGCCTCGGGTATGGATGTGTGCGATGTCCTTAGGTTAGTTAGGTTTAAGTAGTTCTAAGTTCTAGGGGACTGATGACCACAGCAGTTAAGTTCAAATGGTTCAAATGGCTCTGAGCACTATGGGACTTAACTACTGTGGTCATCAGTCCCCTAGAACTTAGAACTACTTAAACCTAACTAACCTAAGGACATCACACACATCCATGCCCGAGGCAGGATTCGAACCTGCGACCGTAGCAGCCGCGCGGTTCCGGACTGCGCGCCTAGAACCGCTAGACCACCGCGGCCGGCACAGCAGTTAAGTCCCATAGTGGTCAGAGCCATTTGAACGAACCCTGAGGAAGTGCAGTTCACTCACGAAGGCGGCTAGTTCGAAGAGTTTCTGAATATTATTAGTTTGTATGTAACCCATACTAAGTTCAGAGAAAGAAATAGAGTATACTTGAAAAACAGCTACAGAATTTGTCAATGATATATTTTGGCGGTGCGGAGGCGCCACAGAAATGTCTAAAGATCTCCAATGGGAGCCTCTACAAGTAGTCGCTGAACAAATGGGTCAGTGTTAATAGAAAAACTGAGAGCGCTTATGTTCCAGTAAGAGTGAAGACGCACACTACATTCTGCAACTCGCTTACTGACCGCGTGAGCACAATTAGAGAAATCCTAGCAATACAGTACGCAAGACCAATTGTAGCTGGAGGGCAGTGCAGTGCAAGCATGCATGCGAACAACCCACTTCTATGAGCAGCCCGAGCAGTCTGATATTTTACGCTCTTGAAAGAAAAATATAAATGTCAATCAGTTAGTTTTACCAACAGAGCGATGACCGATTCGATGGCTAACTTGGCAATATTAAGAAATGTTAGTGTACCAGTAACTATCCTTCACCTTTAATCGTATGCGTCTGATAAAGCGGTTAGTAAATGTAAATAGCGTATGTAACCAGCCCATCGTTTGTGAGGCTGCCGCAGTTGCTTAAGTCAATGAAAGTTTATTAAATCAAAACAAACTACTATTTTAAGCCTGTTCAGGTTTTGTAATCGCTACTCACGCCCTGTCGCACTCATTCTCTCGCCATACTGTTACTAAAGCAGCTGTCGTATAACAAAGGGTAGCAACCATGAAGAAAGCTTTGCGCATCTAGCACGAAAAAAAAAACAAACTAAAAATGATGTTCTCGAATTGAGAGTCCGAATGAGCTACCCAGTTTCTAGATTGAGAAGGCGTTTTGGTTCAACTGAACCTACTTGAATGTTGTGTTATGATGATGCTGTGGCACGTAACATCATGTGCGTGCAAACAGAACGAGAGCATAACACTGACAATATTTCTTTTGCATCTGTAAGAGTGTTTGGAATGTAGGCTCCGACGACAGACTCATCTGTAGCGTAGGCCGAGGTTAGCTTAGATTGGAAAGTGAAAGTATGCTTATTGGCACTGGCGCAGCGCTATCGAACGCTTCATTTCATTCAGTTTTTCCTCTCCGTTATTACTAAATTTTTAATACTGTGGTGGGGGGGGGGGGGGGGACTAGAAGTCATGGCGTACTTATTGGATCTCGCAAGTCTTATACGAAACCATACACAGTGGAAGGCTGATCTTCTGGCATCTGGCAGAGTATTTGAACCCTCTATGGGCATTAGGGTGAGAGGTGGGATGGTACCGGCAGAAACTCAATGCTTGCAGTACTTTTTATAAACAATGAGTCTGTCAGTATGAAAGCACATGCTGGGTAATGAGAGAGAGAGAGAGAGAGAGAGAGAGAGAGAGAGAGACGGACGGAGGGGGGAGAAAATGGTTCAAATGGCTCTGAGCACTATGGGACTCAACTGCTGTGGTCATAAGTCCCCTAGAACTTAGAACTACTTAAACCTAACTAACCTAAGGACAGCACACAACACCCAGCCATCACGAGGTAGAGAAAATCCCTGACCCCGCCGGGAATCGAAACCGGGAACCCGGGCGTGGGAAGCGAGAACGCTACCGCACGACCACGAGATGCGGGCAGGGGGGGGGGGGGGGGGGAGAAAATATTTTACATACTCTAATGTAAATGGTAAGTTTTAAATCACGAACACTTAGAAATGATAGCAGCTTGATACTTCAGTTTTTACACTGAAGCGCCAAAGAAACTGGTATAGGCATGCATATTAAAATACAGAGACACGTAAACAGACAGAACACAGTGCGGCGGTCGGCAACGCCTATATAAGACAAGTGTCTGGCGCAGTTGCGAGATCGGTTACTTCTGCTACAATGTCAGGTTATCACGATTTTGGTGAGTTTGAACGTGATGTTATATTCGGGGCACGAGCGATGGGGCACAGCATGTCCGAGGTAGCGATGAAGTGGGGATTTCCCCGTAGGACCATTTCACGAGTGTACCGTGAATATCAAAAATCAAATCTCGGACATAGCTGTGGCCGGAAAAAGATGCTGCAAGAACGGGACCAACAATGACTGTTCAGCGTGACATAATGCAACCCTTCCGTAAATTGCTGCAGATTTCAATGCTAGGCAATCAGCAAGTGTCAGCGTGAGAAACATTCAACGTAACATCATCGACATGAGGTTTCGAAGCTGAAGGCCCAGTCGTCTACCCTTGATGACTGCACGACACAAAGCTTCACGCATCGCCTGGGCCCGTCAACACCGACATTGGACTGTTGATGACTGGAAACACGTTGCCTGGTCGGTCGAGTTTCGTTTCAAATTGTATCGAGCGGATGGAAGAGTACGGGTATGGAAACAACAACATGAATCCCTGGACCCTGCATGTCAGCAGGTGACTGTTCAAGCTGGTGGAGATTCTGTACTGGTGTGTGACGTGTGCGGTTGGACTGATATGGGACCCCTGATACGTCTAGATACGAGTCTAACAGGTGACACGTACGTAAGCATCCTGTCTGGTCACCAGCATCCATTCATGTCCATTGTGCATACCGACGGACTTGGGCAATTCCAGCAGGGCAGTGAGACACCCCACATGCCCAGAATTGCTACAGTGTGGCTCTAGAAACACTCTTCTGAGTTTAAGCACTTTCGCTGAACATTATTGAGCATATCAGGGATGCCTTACGACGTGCTGGTCAGAAGAGATCTCCACTCCCTCGTACTCTTACGGATTTACGGACAGCCCTGCAGGATTCATGGAGTCAGTTCCCTCTAGCACTACTTCAGACATGAGTCGAGTCCATGCCACGTCGTGTTGCGTCACTTCTGTGTGCTCGCGGGGGCCCTAAACGATATTAGGCAGGTGTACCAATTTCTTTGTCCGAATCACTGGTCGCTGACATGAGGGCCATGGGAGTATCATACCGACATATTACACAGACAACAGACTGTAGTGCAATAACTGTGGAATGAATGGTAGCGAAGTGGACTCAGTACAACAGTGTGACAAGAAACGTTGTCTCCGACTCTTGCTGAAGGAATACATTACGAAAAGCGCGTAGGAATGTTGCACTGGCTTTGACGAGCGGACAGTAGACGATATATGGTCAAAGATTACAGGCAGAAGCTGATGGAAATCATTACTGGAAGCTACGTTGAGATCTCGAGTTCCCTTGCGTCGTTTACCGATGACACCATACCACCGAAAAAGAGACTTGCATGGTGTAGAGCCATAGTCCAACTGCAACACTGTCTGGTATTCTTTGGCGTCCAGCGATGAGTCTGCCTTCTGTAGTGGTCAGATCGGTGCCAATGTGTCCACAGACGTCCTGGTGAAAGGTCACAGTAAGTAGCTATTTTCGAGACTCATACCTGTCCGCAACGTGGAATCAGGGTGTGGGAAGCAACTGGATATGGCACCAGGATTGATTTAATAGGATGACTGAATGCTCACAGGAATGTACAGAGAACCGTTAACACTCTCTATAACCAGGGAACCAAAAAGGCATATTTCAGCAGATTATGCGAGAGCGTACACTGCAGCTCACATCGCAAACGCTTTGAGGAATGTATGGATCCTACACGAGCCTCACCGATCCCCCGATTAGCCAATCAAAGCATGTCTGGGAAGTGATGATATGACGTTAACTTTTATATCAGCCTCCTGCCAGTAGTCTTCATGAACTGACACAGGATGCATTTTAGGCATCGCAAGAAATTACTCAGGACGAAAATCGGACTGTACTTGCTTCCATGCCATAACGAATACAAGACGGTGTTCGTGCCCGTGGGGGACTATACCTCGTGTTCGTGTCGATGATGAACAGCAGTTCCGAACTGAAGGAAGCTAAAATCATCTAACACCCATTATGTGGCGAACATTTTGAACGTTTCCACAAAACTGGATAGATATACAACTTCTGTTCCATGGAGTAGCTCTGTCCATTTCCTTAATGTGTTTTTTCTCGTCTTCACTTTTGAAATGCGGCTTAGCTCAAGACGTTGGTCATGAGCAGTTATGCAAGGGCTTGTCTCCTAGATCCACACGCCGCTGACAAGTGTTGCGTACGACGTTGCCATGTCCAGGCTTGGCCATCTGTGGTTGACGTTCGCCAACATCGCGTCGATGACGTATTGCGCCCGCTTTGTTGACGTGCATTCTACGGCATCAGTCCCCCCCAATGACGGTAAAAATGCACTAGTGCCCACAATTATAATGGCCTGACTTAGTCTCAAACTGAAAAAAAAAATCACTATAAGACACCTAGTTCAGGAGATATGCCGTCATGAACACGAGATGAGCGAAAACGAAACTGATGGCCGAAATTCGCTAGAGATACAGGCGAAATACATGTACAAATACATGTGAAATATGATAAATATACGTGAAATATTAGTAACGTGTGTCTACAGGGGCAAAGCCATGGGTAAAGAGTTCCTCATAAACCCCTAGATCGATTTCAACCACGAGACAGAGCGGTGAGGAGGAGATAGAGGGAGGGAGGTGATGGAGAAAGGGGTAAGGAGCAAATGGACTAAGGGGGGCAGCAGATGGACATAGAGGCACATGAGCAGATGGTTAGTGAGTGGGGGATGGAGGAAGTGGAGAGAGAGAGGGAGGGGGGATGTGTAGGTGGGCAGAGAGAGTGGGAGGTGGAGATAGACAGAGGGGTGGGAGAGGGAGGGTACCGACAGCAAGAGGGGGATGGAGATCGATAAACTAATAGAAGAAATGGATCTTGATACCCGGACAATGCTGAGAATTCAGCTAGTGAAGTATAAAGGCCATCAACTTAACACTTTGCCGTCCGAACGCCTCTTACTTGGCTTGTCGCCGGCCGTTCTTGACATTATCGGGAAATTATAAATTGTTAAGTTCTAATAATCTCTTCGTTAGTTCTCATAAGTTCACAACCCTATTCCCCTACTTTCACAAACTTTCGAAGATGTACACGCGTAAATAAATACAAAATTTGTTTGTTTCATATATTTGTTTATTTGCATTATCTTTGGTACTTCGTACCTCTCTTTCGTATGATATGCAGCAAAACAGTCTCCATGATGTAACGCAACTCAACAAGACTTGCACATTAAGTTTATTGTTCTCCTTTTTTGTTTTTGGAACATACACGGCAGTTCCTTCGTTTTCGTTTATTCGTTTCGTAAATAAGTATTAGCTGGTGCTGGTTTATGTGACCGGAAAGTCTGTCAACCGGATCATGATGAGAAGTACGCGATGTAGTGGCAACCCCCAAGTTTTGATCAGAAGCAGGCACATGGTCTTTTATCCACGAATCAGACACTTTCAATAAAAAATCCTGAAATCGGAGACTCTTGTCTGTATTGAAATGTTGCCATGTACGTAACGCATTAAATAATGAGCAATTAAAGAGGTACAGACAAACCTTTTTTGACTATTTTATAGTTTTTCTGTATATAGGGTAATAACTTAAATATTGGTCTGCCCGATTCACTCCTTTCATGTATTTGTTGTAGTCTACTACACTTTCAGGTTTTTTAATTGTATAATTGGTTCCTCTACATTTTGAGTTTCAGTCAAAGTGGCATTGTGTATTGTAGAGATCATTCGTATCATTTTAGTTTTCGAAGTTCTCCACACCTGTGCGAATACTTCACCTTTCCGTTGATGACAAGCTTCAAACACATTTACTTTTGCGCGCTTTAATTTTCCCGGAAATCCTGTATTTTCCCGTATCGTTCCAGGAACTCGAATTTTGTTTTCAAGTAACTTCTCTGCAAGTTCTTCATTGTTATAATAATGATCCATGTAGAGGTGATGCCACTTTCCATAAGAAGGTATCAACAGTTCCAGCACTGTTTTGCTAAACGGTGTCCAGCGCCGCTATATATTTTTAATGAGGAAATGTATCCCGTACTCGAATCTCACTGCATCCGAATGAGCATGCCATATTTCGTAATTTTCGACGGATTTTAAACTTTAAAATTTAACCGTCTACACCACGGTATCATTCCTTCATCAATTGAGCTACTCTGACTTGGATTAAAGGTTTCTTTAAACTTTTTGGAAAAATAATTAATTACGAATTGAACTTCGAAAAGCTGGTAGGTATTATCCGGTTTACTGTTGTTGTCGGAAAAATGTAAAAATGATAATATGTGCCTCAATCGGTTGCGGGACATCGTTTTGCGAAATGGGGTGTGTCTATCAACGGATTCGTTGACCAATAATCATGAATCCTTGCTTTTTTTACAATTCCCATAAGGATAGTAAGCCCGAATCATTTTCTAAGTTCGGGTCCCGTAACGTCCACAAATTTGGCATTTTTTGTATCCAGTTTCCTTCTAATGAAATTTTGACTGTAGTACTTGTTGGTTTCGTTGCTAATATATTCAAATAGATCGTTTCCAATATACAATTCTAAGATATCCTCGACGCTCTGCTTATCCTTGGGAAATATGTCTGGACCGGGAGATCCTTCAAATTTATTATTGGTCCTCGGCAAATCAAAGTCTGACTATTGTGCACTGTCGTCTTCTTCTGATTCATCCGAATCAGTTGACAACCGTAGCGTTCGCCGAATTCTTCTTGGACGTATTTTACTATCTTCCGACGATTCTACTTCACTTTCATATTTTTGATATTCAATGTCTTCTTCCCACTCGGCCAAGTCGTCCGAAACGTCAGACAAGACGTCCGCGCATTCATCGTAAATCATCGTATCGTCTCTTTCGTCTGCCATGATGAAAGGGCACGTACTTGTTGACGCGTGTAGCTTATTGCTACCTAATTAAACACCAACAGAATGCAAAAGATATTAAAATTCTGTCGCCGGCCACTGAGCGATACTATGCACACGACACCACCGTGGTGTCGCCGGCCGTTGACCGCTATTTCGCGCACGACACCACTGTGGTGTCGCCGGACGGCATAGTGTTAACAGAACATCGATTTATTTTAAAAAAAGTTTCTTCACTTGTTGTTTTAGTAGAGTACCTGTGTTTCTTAAGTTTGGAATGAGTAACAGAAGTTTTAGATGTGACCCAAAATAAATGTGTCACATTAAGTATTATCAGATATAGCCGGTACCTGTGTTCGATTTCTGGAGTGCAAGAGCTCATCCCTTAAAACATCAGTGGCTACCGTCGTACTCCTGATCACATATTTCGTAGTTAATTACTCATTACTAAATCTAAATATTTAATATGTAACCTTCCTCACAACAAAGCCTGCCAGGGTGCTATATCGGGTAAGTGTACACGACTTCGATTACTGCACAGTGGTATCACGTGCGTTGTTGCAGCGAGAAACTCAGCGCTGGTACACAGAGGCTTACTCTCGAATAGCACTAACGGTGGTCATCGGCCTTACTATTCCTAGTCGGTTGACAGCTCACTATCAACAGTGTCACATGCTTTCACTGTACGAGATCCTGGACAGGTTTAGGGTTTAACACAAGCCATCAGTGTCCAGTATAGCAGTCGGGACGCATAGGTCAACACCTATTACTCCCAGGCATGCCAGTTTCTGGTGATGAAAATTTCTTCCACCGGCAAGATTCGAATGACTATCTCCCAGTTGAGTGTCACCACAATAGCGTGCATTGGTGAGATGGCTGTTACAGTGGGAGCGGCTTGATCACTTGTCCTTGGAAGAATTAGTGTGTAGGTGAGATTTAAAAGGGTTCGTGCACAGAGGACAAACTTCATTCACTGGTAGCTGTGCTCCGTAACAGTCCTGACACACCTGCAGTAGCATAACATTTTCTTTTTGCTTCATGGACTTCGTTACAACAGAGGTGTTTATTACTGATGCCAAAATGTCTAGCAATAAAACGTGTTTCTTATTTGGATTCCTGCTAACACCAGGGGAAGTACATCATTCACAGATGATGACAACGTAAGTACCGCAGGTGGTGGACGTTTGCCATTGAGTAAGCAAGTACCTTGTTAGCAAGTCAGTACTTTGCCGTCCACAGTAATTGACTCACGTGCCACAGTTCTGTCCCACGTCATTTGGAGCACCGTGAGGTCATCACTAAAATAGGATTGTGAGGCCTTAACCACATTCTTCAGTACGTTTAGCACACGCAGTAGTGACTGTAATAGCGTAAAGACATTATTACGAGTGCCAAGTAGGTTCTGGATCCGTATCAAGAAATGTAAAATATGTCGTAGAGACCTATGACTTGATGCAACATCTTCGTGAATATTTTGTTTGTGGATCGACTGACTAACGAATGAATGCAAGATCTTAAAGATTTTTCGTACATCACACATCAGCGACAGAGTTAATTCGGTAGTACACAAAAAGAAATAAATTGAACAATACAAGGGGTAACATTGGCGGTAAACCCTAACTCAGACAAGATTTCTGCAGATATGTGATCGGTTTCTCTTGATCAAGCAGGTGACCCTTGTACTAACGAAAAGAATGGCTTTGTAGTAGTCACAAAAATATGAAGCGCTGCTAAGGAACAGTAATGATCCTCCCGGTAAGATTTTTCCCACAGGAAGAAATTGTGCACTACGAGTTCACCACTATCGGAATCGAGTACAGACGATAAAATGCGTATATCGGAGGTTACAGTTTGGGAAAAATACTGGCACTTCGGTAGCCAGTGTGCTGAGTATTTTATATGTTTTGACGATACCATTACGGCCTTATCACTTTAGGATATGGTGTAGAAAAGAACTGCGGATGGTCATTACTGACTGAAACCAGTCATCGTCAAAAGAATTGATATTGTGATCAAAGACTGGAATAAAAAACATTTGAGTTGCACTACTGATGTTGAGCAAACGGGGACTGGTCAGTTGAAGCATTAACATTACTTTGAAAGGGTTCGGTTTGCTATGCTCTTTGGTCTGATGCTAAATGGCGCTATGATTTTCTCAGATTTCTTTCCAAAGCTGCTCCTGAATTTGCCCAAATCGGTACAGCCAATACGCCACCGGTTACAGCCCGAGGAACGTACCGGATCGTATGCGGCGATCGGAGCCTGCTTCGCCGGATCCCTTGCAAAGCCGGATATAGTTCTGCATCATACGTGAAATAGGCTGCAAATCAGATTTGGAGCGACAACGCGAGCTGGGTGAGTCAACGGGGTGCGGGCCCGCAAATAACAGCCACCGGACAGCGAGAGCTGCCCGACAGGGAAGGTAGCTGCGAGTTTCGGCCTTGCCTATTCAGCCAGTATTTATAACCGGCGCGCCGCAGCTTCCCAACGGAGTCCACGCCCGCCGTAAACAATGCTGGCTGGCATACCTGTCTCGCGTCCCAGAACCCACACATGAAGGTACGGCCTCTGTTCTGGGCGAGACTACGGCTTCCAAAGCGGCGGCCCTGAGTAAGGTACATTTCAGACGAAAGGAAGATATAAATTTTGTTGTAGAGCGAAAGGCTTTCAGGCGTCCCCAATAGCTAACAAAGCATTTATTTATAATGGTGTAAAGTAGAATCCTGTGAAATGCTGAGCACGAGGCAGCGGTTGGCGCAGCGTAAAGGGTGCAAAATCGTAATTCGACGGTTGTGGGATCGAGGCCCTACCTGGAAACTTTTTATTTTCAGCTTTTACTTTACTTACATTGCACATCAACCGCTCAGTATATTGTAATCATTAATACTTTCATAAAGGCATGGAAATAAATGGTCAACTAAAAATCTGCGATTATGAACAAATTTCCAGGAAGAGATTGTAAAGAGGACTCGAGAATTAATACATACTTCTCAAGGTATGAATTTCACAATAAGTTTTGCCATGTGTGATTGGGGGAATTCGAAGGTCCTCTGTTAGATATGCAACTGCTACATATTCCTGTTTGAGAGCATTATACAGATTATTATTGCTCCCACATGGGAATGAACGTGAGGCGGCAGTCTTGGGAAAGCGTGTTGGCGATTTCCGTGTAACATTATCTGAGTGACACTGTACGATAATACGAATCCCGGTGCGTTCTGATTCATCGAGATATTTAGTTTCTAATCATTCTCTTCCTGGAGTGGAAGCGAAAATCGTGTGAACTCCATTGTACTGAGTACACATCTGCTTTCGCCAAAGACTGGCTCGTAAATTAGTATGCGGATGTTAATAATGAACAGCTGCGGTAGAAAGTTGTAGTATTGACTTTTAGAATTGATTTAGCGCTGAAATAGTTATATACCGTAAAAGCCAAGTTACTGAAAGTAAGCATGAGGACAGACTACTTAAAAATCGAACAGAGGCCTGCAGTGCGATAGGAACGCAAAGTGCTGCTCGGGGCCTGTTATAAGCTTGTACCTCGGCAAGCGAGCTGGTGCGTCACGTTCCTTAGTTCACGTCTCCGAAATAAAGTAGGAAGCGCGCGCACACGACCGCGGCGACCACGGCGGCCGCCTGCCGAGAACTAATTTCGGTCCGCGTAAACGGATCTCTGTTGGTCCCTCTCTGCCGTTCCAGTGTACAGCCCCACATCCCTCGTTACGCAAAGCAGTAAACGCACAAAGAACAAACTGCGCCTGTACTGCTCTGACGGTCTATGAACAGCTGCCTTGGCCAAGTGCAGATACTGCCCTCGTCCTCCCCCTCCCCCGCCCACGAACCATAAACTTTACCGTGGTGGGGCGGCCTGCATGCCTCAACCACATCGGACTGGTATCCATACAGAGGCCACACCAATATATGCTTTCTGAAGCAGTTTGGATAACTGAGCGATAGAACTACCGCAACAAAAAAAATCGTTTTTGGAAACGAAGAATCATTGCTTATGATAAATTATTAATTTGGAAAGAAAATTAAGTCACACCAAAACAAGATGAAGAGTATGGGATGACATTAAAAAAAATCAATCCATCATTTTTTACTATAACGCGTACAAATGAAAGTGGAGAATAGAGACAAATGAAACAACCAAATAATCCTAATAAACATACGCCGGAAACCAATGATTTCCCCGATACGACCTACGACGACTGAATACATGAACACCTTATAGCAGAACACCCGAGGACCCAAACTGCAGATAAATGCACTTAAGGCCAAACAAAATACAACATGTGTTCCATCATGGTCACCGTTCACGTGAAGTCAGGCTGTATCACATCTCGTCGATGCCCGCATACGCTCAAAAATCCTTGGCAGGTACCGAATGCAATGACAGTCATCCGCAAAGAGTTTTCGTAGTTCATCGGCGCTATCAACAGGGCTGAAATACACTAAAGCTTTTAAATATATCCACACGGAGAGAAAAAAAAAAAAAAAAAAAAAGAAAGAAATCCAACAGGGGGCGGGGGGCAGGGGAGGAAGACCTGGGAATCCATGGTACTGACAAGCCACCACCGGATACATTTGTTGTCGAAGATACGTGCTACGTCACTTACGAGTATCCCCTAACAGACAGATAAAGACTGTCCGTGCACCAGTGGCATGACCACATACGCATCCATTCACTGTAAGGAACACCATCCAAATTGATTTCTTTTACAAGGATCCATGTACTTAGTCATGATACGTGGTATCGGGGAAATCACATTGGTTTCTGAACCTATGTATGTTACGATTATTTGCTTGTTTCACTGCCCTTACTCGCCCCTTTCCTCTGTATCTTAATAGTCAAATATCCTGTATAAGATACGGTTTCAACATAAAATACGTATCACTTATTTAAATACAAATACATTTCTGCAGACAGATACAACTGCATCTGTACTTCACAAGTCTCTGTACAGTGTGTAGCGAAGGGGACGTCACATATAAATAGCAGAGATTTTCTGTCTTAATCCATTCAAGGACTGATGGTTGTTGGTTGTTTTTGGGGCAGGAGACCAGACAGCGAGGTCGCCCCGGTAGCTGAGTGGTCAGCGTGACAGACTGTCAATCCTAAGGGCCCGGGTTCGATTCCCGGCTGGGTCGGAGATTTTCTCCGCTCAGGGACTGGGTGTTGTGTTGTCCTAATCATCATCATTTCATCCCCATCGACGCGCAGGTCGCCGAAGTGGCGTCAAATCGAAAGACCTGCACCAGGCGAACGGTCTACCCGACGGGAGGCCCTAGCCACACGACATTTCCATTTCCATGGGATTAGGGAAGGACGGGGAAGGAAGTCGGCCGTGCACTTGGAAAGGAACCATCCCGGCATTTGCCTGGTGCGATTTACGGAAATCACGGAAAACCTAAATAAGGATGGCCGGACGCGGGATTGAACCGTCGTCCTCCCGAATGCGAGTCCAGTGTCTAACCACTGCGCCACCTCGCTCGGTTTTCAAGGACTGAGTGATAGAAAGAAAGTCTTGTGTTTTGTAAGGTTGGCAACGTTGCCACCTATCCTTTTTTGTAGTTAATTGTATGTGTGTTATTCTGTTTAATTATTTTGCTATGTGTTTAGATACTGTGTATGAGTAATGAAGGAGTAGTGGTGGGGTGTTTTGTGTGTGTGTGTGTGTGTGTGTGTGTGTGTGTGTGTGTGTGTGTGTGTGTGTGCTGAATTGGTAGGGGATGGAGAAGCAAAGATGAGGAAGTAAATGCATAGTAGTATGATGAAGAGTTGCAAGAAACTGTGAGGAGCAAGACGTGACATAAAATGGGGTGGGAGGGAGGAGAGAGGAGAGGGTGAAGGATGGGAAAGGCTCTTTCCTTTTTCATGTGATTTTTCAATTATTTTATATATTTTCTGGTTCCCCAATATTTATATGGTCACAGAGCTACTGTTTTATTTAACAAAAAAAATCACATGAAAAAGAAGAGCCTTTTCCACCCTTCACCCTCTCCCACCCAACGTCCATCCCCTAATTCCATTTCACATCTTGATTCTCGCCTTCTCCTCCATCTCACTCCCCATCACACTACTATGCTTATATATCCACTCATCTTTGCTTTTCCTTCTCCCACATATTCACCACACACACAAATACCTCCATCACTATTCCTTGATTACTCTTACACAATATACAAATACGCAGCAACATAACTAAATAGGATAACACACGTATAATAAACTACAAAAAAAAGTATGCGTCAAAGACGAACTATTGGCAACGTTGGCAAACCAACAAAACACAATAAACACTGAGAAGTATACAATAAACAGTAGTCAGTGACGTACGAAAACGTGTGCTCTGTAAAACGTATGAAATGCATAGTTGTGCAAAGCAGAGGAAAATTAGACGACAAGAATCTGTATCTAATAAAGAAAGAAACGAAGTGCGTGCTAGCAGATGGTATTTCCTGCTGTAGGCGAGAAACCAATCAGAAATTACATTAAGTAAAAACCTACAAATCGTTAATTGTTTTTCGATGTTAAAAACAAATTGTAGATACCTTTAATTACAGATCACGGATGAAGTGATGATGCTTTACCTCAATAGAGCGAAACGCGTCTGGTGAGAAAAACACGCATTTTCTTGTAGTTGTAAGGGGACAAAATACCCTCAGGAATCTAAAGCAACTACGGACAATGTGGCAACATAAATGAAGAATTTAGACTCAGGAATTGTATCAGGCTGACTTGGTTCTGTAAGACAGAGGTGTGACGAACAGAAACAACACGCTTTTCACACCAAAGATTCGATTTTGAGTTCAATTCATTGTACATTACTGTAACAGTAGTTTTCTATTAGAACTCAAATATGTAAAGATGCCCCAACAATACATCTCCAATGGAGACAATCTGTCACCCAATAGCAGCATCGCAATCGTACCTTACAAAACCCGATAGGTGTAGCGATTTTAAAGTGCAAAATTTCTTGGCCAGGCCGTGAAGATTGCTTTTTATATCTTTTTAAGTCGAAAACCGCACATAGCTGTTCGGTGTATTCTAGGTCAATGCATGTTGGCCATCGTTCTTCCGATGAGAAGCTCTAGTTCCTGAGGGGCTATTCCGAAAAGTCTGTGACCATATAACTACAGTTACAGTAACCGCTACAACAGACTCTGAACGTTTAGCGGTCAATAACTTTCTTTATACGTGGGAGTAGATGGCAGTCGTGCCAAACCTGGCAAATACACTCCTGGAAATGGAAAAAAGAACACATTGACACCGGTGTGTCAGACCCACCATACTTGCTCCGGACACTGCGAGAAGGCTGTACAAGCAATGATCACACGCACGGCACAGCGGACACACCAGGAACCGCGGTGTTGGCCGTCGAATGGCGCTAGCTGCGCAGCATTTGTGCACCGCCGCCGTCAGTGTCAGCCAGTTTGCCGTGGCATACGGAGCTCCATCGCAGTCTTTAACACTGGTAGCATGCCGCGACAGCGTGGACGTGAACCGTATGTGCAGTTGACGGACTTTGAGCGAGGGCGTATAGTGGGCATGCGGGAGGCCGGGTGGACGTACCACCGAATTGCTCAACACGTGGGGCGTGAGGTCTCCACAGTACATCGATGTTGTCGCCAGTGGTCGGCGGAAGGTGCACGTGCCCGTCGACCTGGGACCGGACCGCAGCGACGCACGGATGCACGCCAAGACCGTAGAATCCTACGCAGTGCCGTAGGGGACCGCACCGCCACTTCCCAGCAAATTAGGGACACTGTTGCTCCTGGGGTATCGGCGAGGACCATTCGCAACCGTCTCCATGAAGCTGGGCTACGGTCCCGCACACCGTTAGGCCGTCTTCCGCTCACGCCCCAACATCGTGCAGCCCGCCTCCAGCGGTGTCGCGACAGGCGTGAATGGAGGGACGAATGGAGACGTGTCGTCTTCAGCGATGAGAGTCGCTTCTGCCTTGGTGCCAATGATGGTCGTATGTGTGTTTGGCGCCGCGCAGGTGAGCGCCACAATCAGGACTGCATACGACCGAGGCACACAGGGCCAACACCCGGCATCATGGTGTGGGGAGCGATCTCCTACACTGGCCGTACACCACTGGTGATCGTCGAGGGGACACTGAATAGTGCACGGTACATCCAAACCGTCATCGAACCCATCGTTCTACCATTCCTAGACCGGCAAGGGAACTTGCTGTTCCAACAGGACAATGCACGTCCGCATGTATCCCGTGCCACCCAACGTGCTCTAGAAGGTGTAAGTCAACTACCCTGGCCAGCAAGATCTCCGGATCTGTCCCCCATTGAGCATGTTTGGGACTGGATGAAGCGTCGTCTCACACGGTCTGCACGTCCAGCACGAACGCTGGTCCAACTGAGGCGCCAGGTGGAAATGGCATGGCAAGCCGTTCCACAGGACTACATCCAGCATCTCTACGATGGTCTCCATGGGAGAATAGCAGCCTGCATTGCTGCGAAAGGTGGATATACACTGTACTAGTGCCGACATTGTGCATGCTCTGTTGCCTGTGTCTATGTGCCTGTGGTTCTGTCAGTGTGATCATGTGATGTATCTGACCCCAGGAATGTGTCAATAAAGTTTCCCCTTCCTGGGACAATGAATTCACGGTGTTCTTATTTCAATTTCCAGGAGTGTAGCATGGACTTCTCTTGCACTTTAGTTCTCGTCGCCTTTTTATTCCACTTGGTCCAAAAGGATTGCGTTTTGCAGTGTAACTAATAAGGAAAATTTCTTTTACATACCAGAAAACAGCAGCTTACACCTTCTAACAGATAAAATCGACTTCCGCTTTTTCGGTATACCGGGTAGTCGTTACCACACATTACTTTGAGCACTGTTTCGCGTCTAGCGTGAAATGGTTGACCCAAAATCTGTTGTTGTTGTCAGTAATAAAACCACGCACAAAGTCAGCTGAATTGAAAAGTGAAGTGTCCAAAATTACTATGTAAAAAACTTCATATTTTCTTTTCTCATTATTCAGAAACTGCACCACCCGTATTATATGAAGACTTCTTATAGTTGTTTTTTATATGCATAAAAAACACCGTATTAAAATTAAATACCAGTGGCACCCACCAACTTTCTACATTTTTCGTGGTTAAGTGACAACTCACTTCATGGCCCTGCACTAGAACACCTGCAACACGATTTGTACAAAGGAGTTTGCACGTCTTAACCACATCATGTACGAGATACTTACCTCTCCCTTTCACTCACAAAACTGTTCGTCGAATGCCACATATTAAAAATAAACAGAATGAGGAAAAATAATACTGCTCACGAGAAACAAGGATCGCTGAACAGCATTCGTACTCCGCAGGTTCTGAAAAGTGTTTAATTGTAGAGCGACGACGAGGGCCAAATGGAAACCGCAGGAACTTTGCTTCCTTGTGCCAAGTCTATTGTTCGGCGATCTACGTCTCATTTGCCTCCGTCTTTCACTCGCGGCTTCGGTGTAAACAAGGACACAGCGTAAACGATGGAGAACTAATCTCAATTTTTCAGTCGAACCTTCACTGCGCTCAATGTACTTGCTGATTCAAACAGAAAATCTACATTTCAAACTTTCAGACTTGCTTTCTTTGTTTACCAGTTTTTGACATACCGATTGTCGGTATTTTGCGAATGACTATTCCGTTATCGAACCATCATCTTGGTACTGCCTTCAGTTTGATAATAGAAAACTCTCCTAATTGTCCACAAAGCTGCGCCTCCTTTCTTTATTCTGGAAACATTTAGTGGAAAGATGTAGAATGTGTCAAAATACTCTAGTATTGTTATCATGCGTGTAGCACCATTAACATATATGATATGCTTGCATATTTTTTCAGAGTGAACCTCAGATGGTTACAAACTATTTTGAATTGGTTTTACCAGTTTGTCGTGAGAAACAAAAGAATCTTACACGTTTCCGATATTGGCAGCACATCACTGATATTATTGAGGTATAATAAGAAACAGTTTCTCAGTTAACGATCCGTGAGAACGAAATGTTACACTACGTGTAATGGTCGTTTTAGAAATAGTACATGTTTCGTTTTGCGAAACAGTTCAATAACTCACGGCGTTCTTCTCGGTGCCGGGAACATTCGAAAGTATAGACTTTAGGAAGTACACGCCAGACTGCAAATAATTTCACGATTGCAAATTTATTTTATGCTGTGGCTAACATACGTTTACGTCTATACACTGCAATCAAGTCCAAAATATGTAACAGAAATTCCCTGTCAGTGAATTACTTCGTCGCTGCACGCTTCACAGAACACAAAAAAGGAAGGAAGGTTACATCTTAACGTTTCGTCGGCTTTGAGGTCTATAGTGACGGTGCATTAGCTTTACATACATAGTACCACTTGGGCAAAAAAATGATAGAAGAAAGCGATAATGTTCGCAATGAAGTTTATGTATATGCTGTTCGCAATGAAGTTTATGTATATGTGATGTACGGCAACATTGCGTGTTCTATATGAAGTATGAAGGAGTTGTAGGGGAATGGTATGTTGCCATGACGCCAGCTAACTGAATGTTTTCTGCAGTTTTGTTACTGAGGAGAAGAACAGAAATGCTCTTGAGCTAAGAACAACAGAGACGAGCAGAAGAGGCAGATTTCGTTGTATGCAGCTTATGTTGCCTCGTACCAATATTGGCAGAGAAACGATAGCAGAAAGCAAGAACAAAATTGCTGTAGCTAGAGTTTGCAGCTAAGTTTCTGTAGAATATTATGCGTCAGTAGATGCATCTCTAAAACAGCGAAATACAAAAATACGCTACTAAAAATATTTTGGGACTTGAGCGATTTCTATTTCAACGTCAGTAGATCGCTACTACAGTTACCTTACTCATACTCGGCCACGTGAGAACTGAACGACGAAAGGTTCAAATGGTCAAATGTGTGTGAATTCCTATGGGACCAAACTACTGAGGTCATCGATCGCTAGACTTACACACTACTTAAACTAACTTATGCGAAGAACAATATACACACACAACACCCATGCCCGAGGGAGGAATCGAACATCCGGCGGGAGAACGACGAAATGAGAGGGTGTAAACACAGGGGAGGGTGTAAATGTGTTGGCGCTGCAAACATCGCACGAGCTACCTGTCTCATTTATAAAATGGTTTTAATGTTGCCTGTAACGTTTCTACATTTAGTAAATTTAACAGTAAAATTAAAACTGTAGAGAAAACCACTCCACAGAAGAGAGAGAGAGAGAGAGAGAGAGAGAGAGAGAGAGAGAGAGAGAGAGAGAGCAATTAGGGACGGAGACTTTCGGAATCTATGGAAAATAGTATACATCGGAAAAAAATTTTCCAACTTTCTAAAATCTGACATACACATTATGTTAACAAGGTGCGTTAACGCCTATCAGCTACTTACTAACATCTATAATTCTTGGGCGTAAAAACAGCAGGTGTTGCAAGATCCAATGGGATTAAACAGAAACCCCAGTGACGAGTTATGCACCTGCAGCGTGAGGCAGTTGAAAAAGGTGACAAAATATATGAAAAACGTGATAAAATATTTTAAAATCGTGAATAAAATGTGACAAATTATTTCAGTAAACACTTCGGCACAAATCAAGTATTTTCATTTTTGATAATACCACACCAAAAACGCCGGTTAAGACTATAATAAATTTCGTTGTTATGTTTCTGGATGGGCTATGACCAATTTTTCCCTTCATAAAAATTTATTAACATACGGAGGTACACCTGTAATTCGATATTGGCAGCTACTTGTAATTCACAAACAAAATCTACATCACATTTTTACAACCACAGACACTCTACAGTTCAATACTGAGAAAAGATCAACTTTTTTTAATACTATTTCTTGTGAATCTTAGCAAAAAATGAAATAATCGAACCAGATTTCCTTTCCCCAAAATTTTTCTGAATTGTTTACACCTCTTTTCCTTTCGCTCCTTCTTGTAAATCCATGATTTGTGCAGTCCCGAGCATACCCTGGGATCATTTTGCTGCCTTTAAATCACTTTTTCGCGTGTTTTCTTCAGTTTAACTGAAGCATGAAGACAAGTTCTTAACGTGCCTCGTTAGACAGTTGCTGTTATTTCCTTCTTTCTTTCAGAACAGCTATCGCGTCTCCTCTTAAAGACGTTTTTCTTTTTTATCCTCTTTTTGCTTTTCTTCTACGTTTCTTTTCCTTTCACATTCTCCCGTACAAGCAGCACAATCACCGTCCATACCTAACGGGCTGTGAGTCTATGGCCACAGAAGGAGAATGAGGGTGTTGTTCTAAAGCATCCCTGACAATCAAAAAACTGTTTAAAAATCTTTCGATCACCGCTGCCTTATCTTCTCCTAACGTGTGCTTCGAAATTGAATATATCCTCTCATGTCCGCATTTCCAAGGGACAATATAAGAGAAGCCTTAACAAGTTCTGAAACATGTGGATACTTTAAGTCTATGGATAAAGAGTCTGCTTTTGAGGAGTCCTGCTGCCAGTAATTGTCAATAACTTTGTTTTCTTAAGCTGGCTCCTCTTTGACGAACTGTAGAATCTTACACTCTTCTAATAAGTGTTACTGGCGAATATCAAAAGGACTTCATTTTTGCAGCCTTTTAACATTTCACCTCAGCTTCTGCTCTTTAGTCTTTCATTGGCGTCTAAAAACCTAAAACTTTTTAGTGGTGCACTTCATAAGCAAGTCTTTACCATCACGTTTACAAACTGTGATGTACTGTTTTTGAGCATTCTTTAGAAACTACAACTTGTCACGTTCTTCTAGTTTACTAAACTCTTCGGTCACTTGTGCACTAACACCTAGTTGTTCAGGAGGAAGAACATTATCAAATGTAAAGATTTCATTACGAAGAACTTCAGAAATACTTTCAACTTTTCTCAAAGCAGAAGTCTTCAAAACAAGAGATAAAAAGATTTGAAGTATTTCTATTCTGTTTTCAACTTGTGGATCAAACGTGTTTGGCTTTGAGAACGTTGCGTGAACTTACTGAATGGTTTTGCAGATGAAATTATGAAATGAAGTTCTAATTTCCTTGACGGTTTTTTAAAGTATTCACAATAGTACTATGCGTTTGGAGTGAACAGTGGCACAATTTTTTAGAGGTATATGCCTAAGAAAGTAATATTGAATACCCTCTCACTGTTCCAAATCCTGTTGGCTGAAGATCTTAAAGTAAGATAACTTGTGACTGTATGCCTCAAAATTTGTGATGCGGAATTTTAGACTGAATTCATTCAAATTTATCCCAGCGAACAGGTCTAGCGTCAAAATAATTGTAAATACTGGCCAGAAATTCTGATTCTTATTAACCTAAACGCTCCAAAACCTATACATAAGCATTATGCAATGTTTGAATGTTGTAAGTTCCGATGTTTTAAGTTGTCTGCCTCGGGTCTTCTCGACATCACTGTCTAAAAGACTAAACACTTTTTCTACGACATTAGGTCCGTATGATCCCAGAATAAAGCGTTTATTTAGGGACAATTTGTCTTCAGAAAGTGCTTATCATAATATCTGACGTAACGTTTCAGCTTCCGCTTTGCCGATAAATAAAATTCTTAGGCGACGCGTTGTTGCGCAACGCTTATTGGCTGACCAATATGATATGGTTTGTTCGTAATTCTTTTTTTTTTTATCTTTAACATTGGTAGCTTCACCGAAACTCAAAGTGTAATATGTTGAACACGCTTCTTCTAGCATGTTGTTGTTGTTGTTGTGGTCTTCAGTCCTGAGACTGGTTTGATGCAGCTCTCCATGCTGCTCTACCCTGTGCAAGCTTCTTCATCTCCCGTATCTACTGCAACCTACATCCTTCTGAATCTGATTAGTGTATTCATCTCTTAGTCTCCCTCTATGATTTTTACTCTCCACGCTGCCCTCCAATACCAAATTGGTGATCTATTGATGCTTCAGAACATGTCCTACCAACCGATCCCTTCTTCTAGTCAAGTTGTGCCACAAATTTCTCTTCTCCCCAATTCTATTCAATACCTCCTCATCTACCTCTCCTATACCCATCCAATCTTCAGCATTCTTCTACAGCACCACATTTCGAAAGCTTCTATTCTCTTTTTGTCGAAACTATTTATCGTCCACGTTTCGCTTCCATACATGGCTACATTCCATACAAATACTTTCAAAAATGACTTCCTGACACTTAAATCTATTCTCGATGTTAACAAATTTCTCTTCGTCAGAAACGCTTTCCTTGCCATTGCCAGTCTACATTTTATATCCTCTCTACTTCGACCATCATCAGTTATTTTGCTCCCCAAATAACAAAACTCATTTGCTACTTTAAGCGCCTCATTTCCTAATATAATTCCCTCAACATCGCCCGATTTAATTCGACTACATTCCATTATCCTCGTTTTGCTTTTGTTGGTGTTTATCTTATATCCTCCTTTCAAGACATTGTCCATTCCGTTCAACTGCTCTTCCAGGTCCTTTGCTATCTCTGACAGAATTACAATGTCATCGGCGAACCTCAAAGTTTTTATTTCTTCTCCATGGATTTCAATTCCTACTTCAAATTTTTCTTTTTGTTTCCTTTACTCGAGCGGTGTAAGGCGCTGCAGTCATGGACTGTGTGGCTGGTTCCGGGAGAGGTTCGAGTCCTCCATCGAGCATGAATGTGTGTTTGTCCATAGGATAATTTAGGTTAAGTAGTGTGTAAGCTTAGGGACTGATGACCTTAGCAGTTAAGTCCCACAAGATTTCACACACATTTGAACATTTTCCTTTACGGCTTGCTCAATATACAGACTTAATAACATCGGGGATAGGCTTAAACCCTGTCTCATTCCCTTCCCAACCACTGCTTCCCTTTCATGCCCCCCGACTCTTATAACTGCCATCTGGTTTCTGTACAAATTGTAAATAGCCTTTCGCTCCCTGTATTTTACCCCTGCCAGCTTCAGAATTTGAAAGAGAGTATTCCAGTCAACATTGTCAAAAGCTTTCTCTACGTCTACAAATGCTAGGAACGTAAATTTGCCTTTCCTTAATCTATTTTCTAAGATAAGTCGTAGGGTCAGTATTGCCTCACGAGTTCCAACATTTCTACGGAATCCAAACCGATCTTCCCCGAGGTCGGCTTCTACCAGTTTTTCCATTCGTCTGTACAGAATTCGTGTTAGTATTTTGCAGCCGTGGCTTATTACACTGATAGTTAGTTAATATTCACGTCTGTCAACACCTGCTTTCTTTGGGATTGGAATTATTATATTCTTCTTTCTAGCTTATGCTCCCGCAAATACGAGGGAGCTCTGTTTCGGTCGAAAAAAATGCGTAATTAGTTATGTGCCATCGTGGAACATTCCCGCTTCAGCCCCTGTGGTTTCAAGAAGTTCCGATAGGTGGCGGCGCTATACGTAGCCTTCAAAATAGCGTCAGTGAAGGAGATGCTTTCCAAGCAGAGAGCTGTCATTCAGTTTCTTTTGGCACTAAACCAGAGCACCGAATATGTTCACAGGCGACTGCACAGTGTCTACGGAAACCTGGCAGTGAATAAATGCACCGTGAATCGTTGGGAGGGGCGTCTGTCATCATCGCGACAAGGTCGCGCAAACCTGTCCCATCTCCCGCGTGCTGGCCGTACGCACACCAGTTGTGACTCCAGCAATGTTGGAACGTGCGGACACTCTCATTCGAGGGGTTCCACGGATCACAAACAAACACCACTGCTCAACTGGACGTCTCTTGGTTGTGCTGACACACTCGTCCACCAGTTAGGGTACTCACGTGTGTCCGCCTGCTGGGTTTCCTTCCGCCTAACGGAGACCATTAAAAGCAACGAAAGGCCATCTGTACGGAACTGTTGCGCAGTACGAGGCTGATGTGACAATTTTTTGCCGAACACCGTCACGGGCGATGAAACATGGGTTCATTACATAGAACCGGAAACAAAACAGCAACCCATGTAAGGCGCAGCGCCGCATACCGATCCTGCCTTGGAGGCGGTTAAGTGGAAGATGTGTCTCAGAGCTGGATAGTGACAGATGGTGGCGCGAGACTGGACGCGCACGTAGTTTACGTATCAGGCGATAGAGGACAGTACTGGGTAGGGGATGTGATTTAGTTTCAATCGTGCCCACTAGAGTGCACTAAAGTAATAGCATGGTTTTCATAAACTGTTCTAGTATTTTCATAAAGTGTTATTATGTCTTTTTGTGTATGTAAACAGTTATAAATGTGTTTTAGCAGTATGAATGATGCGTGAGTGTGGTTTAAGCTTAATATGAAGATAATTGTTTAACGAGTTATGTAGTGGGATTTAGTGTGGGAATATTTCGAAAAAGTATGGATGTGGACAAAGGGGATTTTAGTAGAATACACTCCTGGAAATTGAAATAAGAACACCGTGAATTCATTGTCCCAGGAAGGGGAAACTTTATTGACACATTCCTGGGGTCAGATACATCACATGATCACGCTGACAGAACCACAGGCACATGGACACAGGCAACAGAGCATGCACAATGTCGGCACTAGTACAGTGTATATCCACCTTTCACAGCAATGCAGGCTGCTATTCTCCCATGGAGACGATCGTAGAGATGCTGGATGTAGTCCTGTGGAACGGCTTGCCATGCCATTTCCACCTGGCGCCTCAGTTGGACCAGCGTTCGTGCTGGACGTGCAGACCGCGTGAGACGACGCTTCATCCAGTCCCAAACATGCTCAATGGGGCACAGATCCGGAGATCTTGCTGGCCAGGGTAGTTGACTTACACCTTCTAGAGCACGTTGGGTGGCACGGGATACATGCGGACGTGCATTGTCCTGTTGGAACAGCAAGTTCCCTTGCCGGTCTAGGAATGGTAGAACGATGGGTTCGATGACGGTTTGGATGTACCGTGCACTATTCAGTGTCCCCTCGACGATCACCAGTGGTGTACGGCCAGTGTAGGAGATCGCTCCCCATACCATGATGCCGGGTGTTGGCCCTGTGTGCCTCGGTCGTATGCAGTCCTGATTGTGGCGCTCACCTGCACGGCGCCAAACACGCATACGACCATCATTGGCACCAAGGCAGAAGCGACTCTCATCGCTGAAGACGACACGTCTCCATTCGTCCCTCCATTCACGCCTGTCGCGACACCACTGGAGGCGGGCTGCACGATGTTGGGGCGTGAGCGGAAGACGGCCTAACGGTGTGCGGGACCGTAGCCCAGCTTCATGGAGACGGTTGCGAATGGTCCTCGCCGATACCCCAGGAGCAACAGTGTCCCTAATTAGCTGGGAAGTGGCGGTGCGGTCCCCTACGGCACTGCGTAGGATCCTACGGTCTTGGCGTGCATCCGTGCGTCGCTGCGGTCCGGTCCCAGGTCGACGGGCACGTGCACCTTCCACCGACCACTGGCGACAACATCGATGTACAGTGGAGACCAAACGCCCCACGTGTTGAGCAATTCGGCGGTACGTCCACCCGGCCTCTCGCATGCCCACTATACGCCCTCGCTCAAAGTCCGTCAACTGCACATACGGTTCACGTCCACGCTGTCGCGGCATGCTACCAGTGTTAAAGACTGCGATGGAGCTCCGTATGCCACGGCAAACTGGCTGACACTGACGGCGGCGGTGCACAAATGCTGCGCAGCTAGCGCCATTCGACGGCCAACACCGCGGTTCCTGGCGTGTCCGCTGTGCCGTGCGTGTGATCATTGCTTGTACAGCCCTCTCGCAGTGTCCGGAGCAAGTATGGTGGGTCTGACACACCGGCGTCAATGTGTTCTTTTTTCCATATCCAGGAGTGTAGATTTGTGGTAAAGGGGAAGTTAATTCAGGTATAAAAAACAATAGTAAATAACTTTATGCATAAACAAAACTTCAGCATATTAGATAATTACATCGGTAAAAAGTGCAGTCGTTAGGTTTACTATTTTGCGATTGGTTATTGATGGAAAGCGCGGACTGAAGCGGGAGAATGTTGTTTTGCTATTGGCTGTTGAGTAAACTGACCAACGGTAAAGCAATATTCTTCGCGCGCCTTTCTCTGCTGGTAGAGAAGACTTTGAGTATTCTAGAGAGGAGTCGGAGCCTAGCCATTACACAGTTCGGACGTGTGTAGTAGTAGTTCCGATGGAAACGATAAGTTGCCGGATCTAGCAGTGTTTCATACATCAAAAGTTTTGTAAAGTGACGGCATAATTATTCTGATCAAGAAAAGACATACATTCCGCGTGGCGTATTGAGCAGGTCGGTGGCTAAAAACTGTGACTGCATTAGGTACCGACAGACTTAATATTTGTCGAGCATTCTCAATCAAAAACAATCCGTACTTTGGTAGCTATTACGTTTTCGGGAAATGCAACACCAAAAACCTGCTAACGTGAGTGAAACGGGTTGTGAGTGACTGTATTAAGACTAGCACGGGCTTGGCAGTGATACTTGTTCACGTAAGTTTCAGAATATATTAATTAAGCACAAAATTTCCAAACTTTTATTTCGTGTGAAAACTTTCTCCCGAAACGTAGATTAATGACTTCAATTGCAGCCTGGTTCACGTCGAAGTACAGTAGGTTTCGCTCGGCTTCCCTACTGATGATCTGCTGAGACAATGTTCACAGGTAGGTGCAGGTTCGTCGTAAAAGGGACAGAAGGAACCGCGCCGCCGCACATGGAGTGGCTCCACGCCACTAATCCTCCGAACAAAATGTTTAAAGCCGCAGCCGGTAAAGTCAAGGCGACGGTCTTCTGGGACTCTGAAGGGGCTATTCTGTTTGATGCCCTCTCTCATGGTGTAACGATTAACTCGGAAGTCTACTGTGCTCCTCTCAGAAAACTGAAGAAACGAGTTCAGCGTGTTCGTCGCCACAAAAACGCAAATGAGCTTCTTCTTCTCCATGAAAAAGCAGGGCTGGACAGAATTCTGCGCACCCGAGAGCAGCTCACAAAACTTCAAGGACTGTTCTTCCTTATCCACCCTACAGCCCAAATCTCGCACTTTCCCACTTCCATCTGTTTAGCTCAATGCAGCATGAACTCCGCGGGTAGTAGTAAGTGGATGATGGGGAGGTTATTAACGCAACAAGACGTTGGCTCCGACGTCGAACAGTAGAATTGTGCCTTGCGGGCATATAGGCCCTCCCAGTAAGGTGGCGTAAGGCTGTCGTACTGAACGGAGATACACTACTGGCCATTAAAATTGCTACACCACGAAGATGACGTGCTACAGACGCGAAATTTAACCGACACGAAGAAGATGCTGTGATATGCAAATGATTAGCGTTTCAGAGCATTCACACAAGGTTCGCCGGTGGCGACACCTACAACATGCTGACATGAGGAAAGTTTCCAACCGATTTCTCATACACAAACAGCAGTTCACCTGCGTTGCCTGGTAAAACGTTGTTGTGATGCCTCGTGTAAGGAGGAGAAATGCGTACCATCACGTTTCCGACTTTGATAAAGGTCGGATTGTAGCCTATCGCGATTGCAGGTTTATCGTATCGCGACACTGCTGCTCGCGTTGGTCGAGATCCAATGACTGTTAGTAGAATATGGAATCGGTGGGTTCAGGAGGGTAATACGGAACGCCGTGCTGGATCCCAACGGCCTCGTATCACTAGCAGTCGAGATGACAGGCATCTTATCCGCATGGCTGTAACGGATCGTGCAGCCACGTCTTGATCCCTGAGTCAACAGATGGGGACATTTGCAAGACAACAACCATCTGCACGAACAGTTCGACGACGTTTGCAGCAGCACGGACTATCAGCTCGGAGACCATGGCTGCGGTTACCCTAGACGCTGCACCACAGACAGGAGCGTCTGCGATGGTGTACTCAACGACGAACCTGGGTGCACGAATGGATGAATCCGGGTTCTGTTTACAGCGTCATGATGGTCGCATCCGTGTTTGGCGACATCGCGGTGAACGCAAATTGGGAGCGTGTATTCGTCATCTCCATACTGTCGTATCACTCGGTGTGGTGGTATGGCTTGCCATTGGTTACACGTCTCGGTCACCTCTGGTTCGCATTGACGGCACTTTGAACAGTGGATGTTACATTTCAGATATGTTACGACCCGTGGCTCTACCCTTCATTCGATCTCTGCGAAACCCTACATTTCAGCAGGATAATGCACGACCGCATGTTGCAGGTCCTGTGCGCGAATTTCTGCATACAGAAAAAGTTCGACTACTGACCTGGCCAGCACATTCTCCAGATCTCTCACCAATTGAAAACGTCTGGTCAATGGTGGCCGAGCAACTGGCTCGTCACAATACGCCAGTCACCACTCTTGATAAACTGTGGTATCGTGTTGAAGCTGCATGGGCAGCTGTACCTGTACACGCCAAACGAGCTCTGTTTGACTCAATGCCCAGGCGTATCAAGGCCGTTATTACGGCCAGAGGTGGTTCTTCTGGGTACTGATTTCTCAGGATCTATGCACCCAAATTGCGTGAAAATGTAATCACATGTCAGTTTTAGTATAAAATATTTGTCCAATGAATATCCGTTTTTATTCTGCATTTCTTCTTGGTGTAGCAATCTTAATGGCCAGTAGGGTATGTTGTAAAATAGAGTTTTGCAATCAAAATAGTGGGAGATAATATGTTGCATCCCAAATAAAACCCGCCTGCTTTCAGGAGAAAAGGTGTTGTGTTACTTATTGTACAACACTCGCAGTAAAACAGCAGAAGAGGGCAATGGTTCGATAACGTTATTACTGATGTATCGAAATAGTAACGCTATTTTTTTAAAAAAAGTGACTCGACGAGACAGCAGCTATGTAAATATGCAAGTTAATTTATACAAAAAGCAAAAACAGCAATTAGCTATTGGTAATAATGCTATTATTTAAAATGAAATAGCAGCGAAAGGTGTTTCGGGATTTGCTGAAGAGAACCACCACCTCGAGGAACCGTCGTTACTGTTAAATACAGCCAACATCTCTTGTTCAGCATAAGTGAAATCTAATTACAAACGTTTACAGCCATCTGACGATAAAACATGTTAGTTCGTTCCGGTAACGGCGTTATTTGCACCTAAAAAACAGTGCTATTAACGGTGGCTGAGGGGTGATTTTACTTTTTGTAAGTATAAATCTCTAGAGATGTAGGGTTAAGAAAACGGAAAACTTTCGTATAAAGTTAATACCAAGACCATGACTGAAATGGTGCTAAGATGGTGAACAGTTAACCACCAGTGAAGTTAATTTTTAAAGTCGACATTTTTTTTGCCAGATTTTGTGGCGACAGATTGAGATACTTT
Organism: Schistocerca americana; assembly: GCF_021461395.2. Lineage (NCBI taxonomy): Eukaryota > Metazoa > Arthropoda > Insecta > Orthoptera > Acrididae > Schistocerca > Schistocerca americana. The sequence goes on along the minus strand of NC_060120.1, from coordinate 698,911,398 downwards.
CGGCTTTTAGCGTTTCACACACATGTCTGGATTTTGTGAGACTTCTAGTACCTTTAGAAATAGACACTAGGCACCTGTACACAAGCTAACACATCTACATCTAGGTGGGGACTTCAAAAAATTAGCTACACATTAGTATGCCACACCAAGTAACTTTCATTGAATCTTGCACTACATATACAATTGACGCAGGGCTTTATTTTTCAACATAGTAATCAAGTCTCTATAAACAATGATCGGAACGTTTTTCCAATCATTCAATTCCTCAACGATGGAAATCCGCTACATGTCATAGAGCCGTTCGAGAACCGCTGTGTGAATACCCTCATCCTTGGAAAATCTCATTGCCCTGGATGTTTTTTCAGTTCGCGGAAAAAATGGAAATCGCATCGCGTAAGATCTGGACTTCCCGATCAGCACACCCAAGTCCGTGCGGCCTTGCTCAAGTCGCTGGGTGTATTCCACTACGGTTGGAGTCGACATTGCATTTGATCCCTACTTCGCCAGAATTTCACTGTGAATCTGTGTGCAATTTAGACTGTTTGCCCACAGGAATCGTACTGTTTTGCGTACTTCAACTTCGGAGTACGTTTCTACTTGCCGCGCCATTTCATTCCCTAACTGTGATGCACCTGTTATCCGAACCGCAACAGAACGGTGTCTGCAGTAACGGGATATGTGTAACTTACTTGCTGAAGTCCCTACGTACATACTCGTATTTACTCCGCAAGCCACATTACAGTATGTGGTGGAGGGTACTTCTGTGGTCACTATCACTTTCCTCTTCCCTATTACCGAGCAAGGTGGCGCAGTGGTTAGCACACTGGGTTCGCATTCGGGGTTCAAACCCGCGTCCAGTCATCCTGATTTAGTTTTGCGTGATTTTCCTAAATAGCTTCAGGCAAACGCCGTGATGTTTCCTTTGAAAGGGCAAAGCCGATTTTCTTCCCCACCCTTCCCGAATTCGAACTTGTGTTCCGTCTCTAATGATCTCGTTGTCGACTGGACGTTGAACACGGATTTCTTCCTCCTCCTTTCCAATTCCCTTCGCCAATTGCTAGTGGGAGCCCTAATTTCGTTCATTTTTCCTGTTTTTCGTGGTCATTTCGAGAGACATTTATGGGAGGAAGTAATATGTTGCCCGACTCCAGATGGAATGTACGCTCGTGACATTTCAACAGCTAACTTCTCTGTAGAACACAACGCCTCACGCGCATCTTCTGCCATTGGAGTTTGTTGCGAACCTCCGTTACTAAATGGTCTCGGGACGAAACGTGGTGTTCTTCGTTGGGGCTTTCTGTCTTATTAATCCAACCTGGTATATAGGTCACAGACTGATGAGCAATACTGAACTATTGCTCTTACAAGTCTTTTGTCAGCCACTTCTCTCGTGGATGGCTTACATTTCCTTATTGTTCTTCCAATGACTCAACCTGGTATCTGCTTCATCTGCAATTACTTTTATGATTCACTGGCCTTTAGGTCGCTGCGAACGGTTATTCCTAGATATCTTACTATTGTTACTGTTTCGAATGGTATATCACCAACAGCATAATCGAACAGAACGGATATCTTCGCCTGTTTAGGCACAATACGTTAAATTTAAGACGGATTAGAGCTACAAGTAAGATAAGATATGGAAACGAAGTGGTAATTGGACATAGTGTCCCAATTACGGATATATGTGAGGGGATGACTAGTTTCGTCATTCGCCTTACAACAGAGGGAAACTTGATCGGTATTAGTTGATTGCTGCTATTTTTAACTTATTTCTACGTTCAAATGGTTCAAATGGCTCTGAGCACTATGGGACTCAACTGCTGTGGTCATCAGTCCCCTAGAACTTAGAACTACTTAAACCTAACTAACCTAAGGACATCACACGCATCCATGCCCGAGGCAGGATTCGAACCTGCGACCGTAGCAGTCGCACGGTTCCGGACTGCGCGCCTAGAACCGCGAGACCACCGCGGCCGGCTATTTCTACGTCCCAAATGAAAGTATTGATGCCTTAGGCACTAGGAGTGTTCAAATGAAAAGGTACGAAACTTCGTAACAACGAAGCGGTTGAAATTTGCACGGGCGCTTTGGGATAACGTTGTAAGACATTTAGCGACGCGAAGCATGCGTAGTCGTCTCTCCCCCCCACCCCATCCCCCCAAAAAATTCGAACATGTGCCACCAGCAGGCAAGGTGATACCCACCGTCGTCTTCGGCGTCCGAGATCCGATATTCACAGAATTCCTCGAGCACGGAGAAACCGTTAACCGCGACGTTTACAAGAGCAAGCGGCCTGGACTGCTCACGGAAGGAGCGAGTCTGCTCCACGATAACGCATGTTGCCCTGCGAGTTTCACGTGTTTGGTCTGCTTTTAAAAAAAAAAAAAAAACGAAAGAGAGAGACGAAGTGAAGGACACAGTGGAGAAATTATGGAAACAGGGAATCTTTCGGCTGGCGAAAAGAGAGACAGTTGTGCTCAGGACTCTGATGATTAAAAGTAAATAAGGATTTCAGTTATACCTTTTCTTTTCAACGCCCCTCATACTGTGTTGCGTCTGTTTGTGTGTATGTACAATGATTAACTCGATTACTTGCTCGGCATAACAATGGTATCTAAAGCCAATATGGAAATAACATTTTCTTTTCTTGTTTTTGTTACTTTTCGTTTACTACTTCAGGGAGTAGCGGGCCATTTGATTACCGGCCTGTTATAAGGAATCAGTCTTCTCGGCCAAAAACCGGGCGAGACTGCAGTGTGTGTGTGTCGCAGTTTACAGATGAAAGATTGATAGAACAACTGCGAGAAAACCCTTAAAGATATCCACAGCAGATGTGGAAGAAACATGAGGATGAAGTAATCTCTATGATCATTGCCAGTAAGTCTGGAAAGTATTTCCTGTTCAGACAAATAAACAAACCAACACTTACGCAAACACAGGAAGGCACTAAGCGTCAAGAGTCTTCAAAACCGTTAGTGGAAAAGTGAATTACGTGTGATAGAGGAACGGTGCCGCGGCGCACCCTAAAGCTGTGTAACGCCTCGTTTCTCAACTGCGCTTTGGCTCTGGCAGTGCCGCTGGCAGACGGCCGCACTCACTGTCACAACAAACCGCTGCTACAGTCATGGCGGATTTGCGAGAACGCGTTTGCTGGACACTGCGACAGAAATACAGGGTGTTTCAAAAATGACCGGTATATTTGAAACGGCAATAAAAACTAAACGAGCAGCGATAGAAATACACCGTTTGTTGCAATATGCTTGGGACAACATTACATTTTCAGGCAGACAAACTTTCGAAATTACAGTAGTTACAATTTTCAACAACAGATGGCGCTGCGGTCTGGGAAACTCTATAGTACGATATTTTCCACGTATCCACCATGCGTAGCAATAATATGGCGAAGTCTCTGAATGAAATTACCCGAAACCTTTGACAACGTGTCTGGCGGAATGGCTTCACATGCAGATGAGATGTACTGCTTCAGCTGTTCAATTGTTTCTGGATTCTGGCGGTACACCTGGTCTTTCAAGTGTCCCCACAGAAAGAAGTCACAGGGGTTCACGTCTGGCGAATAGAGAGGCCAATCCACGCCGCCTCCTGTATGTTTCGAATAGCCCAAAGCAATCACACGATCATAGAAATATTCATTCAGGAAATTAAAGACGTCGGCCGTGCGATGTGGCCGGGCACCATCTTGCATAAACCACGAGGTGTTCGCAGTGTCGTCTAAGGCAGTTTGTACCGCCACAAATTCACGAAGAATGTCCAGATAGCGTGATGCAGTAATCGTTTCGGATCTGAAAAATGGGCCAATGATTCCTTTGGAAGAAATGGCGGCCCAGACCAGTACTTTTTGAGGATGCAGGGACGATGGGACTGCAACATGGGGCTTTTCGGTTCCCCATATGCGCCAGTTCTGTTTATTGACGAAGCCGTCCAGGTAAAAATAAGCTTCGTCAGTAAACCAAATGCTGCCCATATGCATATCGCCGTCATCAATCCTGTGCACTATATCGTTAGCAAATGTCTCTCGTGCAGCAATGGTAGTGGCGCTGAGGGGTTGCCGCGTTTCAATTTTGTATGGATAGAGGTGTAAACTCTGGCGCATGAGACGATACGTGGACGTTGGCGTCATTTGGACCGCAGCTGCAACACGGCGAACGGAAACCCGAGGCCGCTGTTGGATCACCTGCTGCACTAGCTGCGCGTTGCCCTCTGTGGTTGCCGTACGCGGTCGCCCTACCTTTCCAGCACGTTCATCCGTCACGTTCCCAGTCCGTTGAAATTTTTCAAACACATCCTTTATTGTATCGCTTTTCGGTCCTTTGGTTACATTAACAACACTGTGTTCTAGGTGGTGGAATTCCAACACCAGAAAAATCCTCTGTTCTAAGGAATAAATCATGTTGTCTACAGCACACTTGCACGTTGTGAACAGCACACGCTTACAGCAGAAAGACGACGTACAGAATGGCGCATCTACAGACTGCGTTGTCTTCTATATCTTTCACATCACTTGCAGCGCCATCTGTTGTTGAAAATTGTAACTACTGTAATTTCGAAAGTTTGTCCGCCTGAAAATGTCCTGTTGTCCCAAGCATATTGCAACAAACGGTGTATTTCTATCGCTGCTCGTTTAGTTTTTATTGCCGTTTCAAATATACCGGTCATTTTTGAAACACCCTATACGTCGGCAGTTCTGAAAAGCAGCGCCGCTGTAATTGAGAAGTTGGACACAGAATTTTGCGCTCACCTGTGGCAACCTGCTAAGGTGAACAACTTTATCGCCACGTTTCTACATTTTCATTGCTCAAGTAAATAAAGAGCCCAGAGTCAAATATAGGCGCCGTCTTATTTGTCCTAAGAGAAATGCAAAGAAAGAAAAGAGGTATAGACCGGACCTCTAAAATCTTGCCAGACACATTGCTGCCCGTAGAGTTGGAGCTATTTGATGTGGTACCGGATTAGTCTGTGGACGCAGGGCATCTGGAGAAATATTGAGGGATGTCGTTCCAGCGTATCCTACATTTGGTCGGAATTTGTATCTGGGTGGTCTTGATTCTAACCGGTTTCTCCTACACGTCCATAATTCTTGAAATGAGTTCGTATTGCAGGAAGGTAGAGGTTAATCCACTGTTTGGAATTTTTCCAGAACGCTCAACAACCATGAATACTTGCTGTTCCATGCGCAGGGTATTTAATCTGCTAAGAAACGACTTTTTTTGGAGTTCTAACTGCGAGAATTTTTTGTCACCATTTGATAGCCTAACCATCTCGCAAATGGATGATATTACAGTAAGTTTTTCAATAGGAACCAGAAAGAATTCAGAGGCAGAACACAGGCTGCTAGGTCCTGAGAAATTCTTTTTTTTTAATTTAGTCACTTACTCTGCTCAAACTAATTGAGAATCTGTCGTGAACTGGCTGGGAAAGAAAGCAAGTCTCTCCCATTTATAAGAATAATAACAGAATTGACGCACAGGTTAACACATTTATATCTGTAGCGTCTCTTTGTTTCAGTACGCTAGAGCCTCACTCTAAGTTCGAATGTTACGGTACACTTCAAGGCAAAGCTGCTTCTCTCTAAAATTCGGGTGGATCTTCCGTAATACCACTCACGTGAAACACAACTCTCTCTTGTTATTTTCTGTACCTTTCCAATAGCAGACGCACGCGGATAGGTACATTCCATCTTCCTTGCTTTCTAAAAGGAGTCCTTCACTATGTCACAGTACCCAGCGATAACGAAGAAACTATCATGCGGAGTATATTCATGCATATATGATTGGCTCGAAGAAATGTTGACCAACAGGACATTCTCCTTGACGACAAATGCTCAACAGAAATGAATGAACATCGGGCATGTCACAAGGACGCAAATTTATCAGACTATTAGCAGCAATCAAACCGTCCGCTAACTGTGCTGTAATCCACAGGGAAGTCTCATCGCCGAAAGATTATATGGAGATGCAAAACGACAGTTACTTCCTATGGTGTGTTCCTTAAATGTATATGGATACACGATAGTGCCAACACACAAGAGAGGGAACCTGACAGAACTGCTGGATTACAGCATTAGTGGTAAATGGCTGGAGCGTATTATATTGTCTAGATACCTGCTAGTAACACCATTTAACGATTTGCAATGAAAGGGCAAATGATATCACTAGGAGGCAATTCGCAGCCAATATTTAGATGGTTTGGGGGGATTCCAGACTAGTGGCAGGAAACTGTCTAAGGATTTATGAAGTGGACATAGCTGACTACGTCGAAGAAATTCAGAGCATGCTATAAGATCATAACAGGTCGGCACAACCTGCATGTGGCGTTAACGGGGATTTTTGGGGGAACTGAATGAGAACCGTGTGAGAAAAGATGACGTTCTTGCAAGACTTTCCTTCACTTAAATGCAAGGACGTAGAAATAGATAATTTACAATGATGATGATGATGAATGGATTGTGGTGCGCTCAACTGCGCGGTTATCAGCGCCCGAGATGATTAAGAGACTCACTCTTCTTTACTAATGAAAGAGTATAGGGTATCAAAAATGCACGCACAGCTCGAACAAGTGTGAGGCTCTCCTAAAACTAATGACTTCTGTGTCATTTCAAAGGAGGGTCTTATTGGGCTGTTTGTCTTTCTAGAGCCTATGGTTAAAGGATAATTTTCTAGGATGAGTTGAAAACTTGGCTAATGTCACAACTGAATGTCTGCTTTGGGCACTGACGGCTCTCTGGCTCACTACCACAGACATGTAAGAGGATATCGCAATAGCGATTTGTCACAGAACTTAACAGACCGCAGATGACAGGCAGATGTCGCACTGTGTACTAGGCGCTCCAGTCCGCCGACTTAGCTCTTTGAATCTTCTTGCTCTGGGACTACGTGAGAGACGATGTCTTCGTGACGAAGCTGTTCGCAATTTTGAAGACTCTTGCAACTGTGCCATTGCTTATGTGGCCGCGATACAATACGACGTGTCTGTTTACAAATGATTCCCGCTAGGATGTAAAACCAAACAGGAACCCAATGAACATTTGTAAAACATGTTACAATACATTACGATTATTTTCTATTTACTTATGTCCATAGTAATTTCGCTATTAAATATGTTTATTAACAATCGCGACTTTGGCTGTCGTTCCAGTCTCAATTGAAAGCTCTCTATGAAGTGCACCAATACGCTTTTGTTTCCCTTAAGAGTATTAAGAATAGGTCATATTCGTAATAACGTAAGATTCTACATCGTTATTACGCAAAGTGTAACTGTGTCTTATTGTTCACATGAAATGTGTAAACACGGTTCACACGAGCACAATGTCCCCTTAAGAGAAATTATCAACAAATAATACCCGTATAACAAAAGTGTCGATTAGCACGTGAAGTCATGAGGACGAGATGGAACAATGAGGACCTGATTATCAGTAATATTACGAAAAATAAATAAAAAGCGATGTCCTGTCAACAAAAAGGTACTCATACATGGTTTAGTCATATCAATGTGACCACCGCCTATGTTCGTCGTCCAAGTCCAATAACCATTCGTAGACAGCAGGTGGCACTACTGGCAGTGAAGGGTATATAAAGCGTTTAGGGGGTTTGCGGAAAACAGTGCAGTCGTTGTCGATATGCGGAAATGTGGAGATTTTTCTTACGTCTGAAAGGGTGTGACCGTTGGTTTTCGAGCCAAGGATAGAAGCATTTCCGAAAGGGCTAAGTTTGCAAACTGTTCGCGAGCTGGCGTCACTGAAGTACACTGTGCGTGGTAAAATAGCGCTACGCAAAACCAGCACCGACGTAACTTTGGTGGACCACAGGTCACAGATGACAGGGGTGAACGACAGTTGTGGCGATGTGTACGGACGAATGGACGTGCAATTGTTTAGCAACTGACCGCCCAGATCACCCAAGTGTCTACCAACAGCGCCTCCTCAAGGACAGTTCGGCTGTGTATGGGCCTCCGCAGCAGACGCATGGGTCATGCACCCATGATGATTGCTGTTCATCGGCGACGAAGGCTGGAATTTGCACGCCAGTACCGGAAATAATCGTCCACTACGTGGTGACACTATCTTTTTCAGACGAATCACGTTTTATACTCCATCAGACGAATGGTTGTTTTGGCGTTCACAGCCTGAAATATCTGGGTCCAGGCCGATGGAGGGAGCGTTACGGCGTTCCCTGCGTGATCTCATCTTTCTGGAAGGCACATTTGATCAACACTAGTATGCATCTATCCTTGGGGACCACGTTCACACCCACATGAAGTTTGTTTTTCGTTTACCGTGCTCCCCTTGTCACCCAACACCGTCGATTTAAACTCAGTCAAGAATATGTGGGAGCACCCTCGATCGTGCTGTTCGCGCCACGTAGGCGTATCCTCAATGGAGAAATCTATGGCAGCTAGCCACGGCGCAGTATCAGCAGGGCTTCAGCTCCTTGCCAGTGCTTTCTAGAACCTCATTGACTCTTCCTGCACGTCTCGCAGTGGTCCGCACTGCAGAAGGTGGTTATTCAGGTTTCTGACAGGTGGTCACGTTGATGTGCCTAGACTGTGGAAATGCTTCTCTCCAAAACGAACAATACTCTGCAACGACCGTTCTCGAAACATTGAAGTGGACTCACATCTTCAGCTTCAAAAGACGACTGATGACTTATCTTCTGAAAAAGGATTTATGCATTTTCATGACACTGAATGCGATCATTACGCCATTACATCTGATTGCCTTCCTTCACCACCTAGCTTCCGATATATACTAATGACTGTCAGCGTTTTTCTTTCTTGCAACTTCATTAATATCTTAACAGTATTACTTTAGTAACCTTCCCTATGTTGACTTTCTTATTTTCAACAGTTATTGTCATAATTATTATTATTATTTCTTTTTCCATTTATTATTACAAGTACTATCAGTTATTGATCTGTCAGTGGAATTAGTGCAGTTGTTTCTGTGACAGAGATTCTCAAGCTGACCTACATAACATTTACCGTGCAATTACACTCCTGGAAATTGAAATAAGAACACCGTGAATTCATTGTCCCAGGAAGGGGAAACTTTATTGACACATTCCTGGGGTCAGATACATCACATGATCACACTGACAGAACCACAGGCACATAGACACAGGCAACAGAGCATGCACAATGTCGGCACTAGTACAGTGTATATCCACCTTTCGCAGCAATGCAGGCTGCTATTCTCCCATGGAGACGATCGTAGAGATGCTGGATGTAGTCCTGTGGAACGGCTTGCCATGCCATTTCCACCTGGCGCCTCAGTTGGACCAGCGTTCGTGCTGGACATGCAGACCGCGTGAGACGACGCTTCATCCAGTCCCAAACATGCTCAATGGGGGACAGATCCGGAGATCTTGCTGGCCAGGGTAGTTGACTTACACCTTCTAGAGCACGTTGGGTGGCACGGGATACATGCGGACGTGCATTGTCCTGTTGGAACAGCAAGTTCCCTTGCCGGTCTAGGAATGGTAGAACGATGGGTTCGATGACGGTTTGGATGTACCGTGCACTATTCAGTGTCCCCTCGACGATCACCAGTGGTGTACGGTCAGTGTAGGGGATCGCTCCCCACACCATGATGCCGGGTGTTGGCCCTGTGTGCCTCGGTCGTATGCAGTCCTGATTGTGGCGCTCACCTGCACGGCGCCAAACACGCATACGACCATCATTGGCACCAAGGCAGAAGCGTCTCTCATCGCTGAAGACGACACGTCTCCATTCGTCCCTCCATTCACGCCTGTCGCGACACAACTGTAGGCGGGCTGCACGATGTTGGGGCGTGGGCGGAAGACGGCCTAACGGTGTGCGGGACCGTAGCCCAGCTTCATGGAGACGGTTGCGAATGGTCCTCGCCGATACCCCAGGAGCAACAGTGTCCCTAATTTGCTGGGAAGTGGCGGTGCGGTCCCCTACGGCACTGCGTAGGATCCTACGGTCTTGGCGTGCATCCGTGCGTCGCTGCGGTCCGGTCCCAGGTCGACGGGCACGTGCACCTTCCGCCGACTACTGGCGACAACATCGATGTACTGTGGAGACCTCACGCCCCACGTGTTGAGCAATTCGGCGGTACGTCCACCCGGCCTCCCGCATGCCCACTATACGCCCTCGCTCAAAGTCCGTCAACTGCACATACGGTTCACGTCCACGCTGTCGCGGCATGCTACCAGTGTTAAAGACTGCGATGGAGCTCCGTATGCCACGGCAAACTGGCTGACACTGACGGCGGCGGTGCACAAATGCTGCGCAGCTAGCGCCATTCGACGGCCAACACCGCGGTTCCTGGTGTGTCCGCTGTGCCGTGCGTGTGATCATTGCTTGTACAGCCCTCTCGCAGTGTCCGGAGCAAGTATGGTGGGTCTGACACACCGGTGTCAATGTGTTCTTTTTTCCATTTCCAGGAGTGTATTATAAGTAATCACTGTGATTAGAAAAAGAGAAGTACGTCTTTTGCGTTAAACAGCTTAGTGAAATCACGAAAATCTGACTAGACGAAAATTTCAAAGCCGCTTCTCCTGAATGCAAGACTATTTTAACTAGTCATTCGATTTATGATTTTATAATCATGATCTTTTGTTGGTAAGATCGTCATGTACGCTCATGTCTACTACTTCTTTCATGACCGAATCCTAGAACCTGCTGCATAGCGCCTTTGTCTGTTCAAAAACATTGAACAATCATGTGTCCTTCGTTGATGCTGCGCTCTATCGTTGTAGACTTGTCGGTTTGGCCGAAACAAAGGCTGCGTACATGTTCTGAACAGTATTGCGAAATGCATCACTGAGTCTGGTCGATGCAATGCATGCCACACTCACAACTGATGCTATGGACGCCACGTGCCTCTGGCCGCACTGTTTACCGCATCCCCCTGACTCGCTTTATATACCCTTCACTGCTAGTGCTACCACCTGCTGTGTGTGAGTGGTTATTGCACGTTGACGTAGAACATAGGCGGTCACATTAATGTCATTGGACAGTGTAAAGAGACGGTGCGCGATGGAGCGGGATAGAAAGGCTTTGGTTTCATGAAAACGAGTATCATACAATGCTGCAACGCTGTTCAAATTAGTGTATTAAGACAGAAACAAATACCTTAAGGGCAGACAAAGAGGAGGTTTTTATAGGACTGCAGGATAACATGACTGCAGTCAACAATGATAAGTACAGGCGTTTTTTTATCTAGTTAGTTTTATGTATTTTTGCAGTGTGTGGAAGCCGTATGGTGCCTTCTTACAAATTGTAGCAGTGTGTTCATCCTACATTATGTTTTTATTCAGTACTACTGCTAGATTTTTAGCTGTAATGCAGTATGTCCCAATTAAAACTAAAGATAGTGATTCCCTAAATGTCTGATTGACAAGTCAAGAGTGATTTACCACAGCCGTTTGGGTTTAGGATGGATTGAGTTTTTACCTTATCTACTGAGATAATATTCAATTTCAGTATATTATCGCAAGCTAAAGACGCAGATTTCGATCAGAAAAAGACCTTTCTTTATTGTTAATATATTTGTTTAATCATAATAACAGGCCAGAATATGAGGAACAGCTATTTTATACGGAGCAAATTATCTATATATCGTTTCTGCTGTACATTTCATTTATTATCTCTTGGATTAATGACAATGAGGCCTCCTTTACAACAAGACAAGTATTTTTATTACAAGGGGTCTTCAAAACATAAATTACACATTACTGTGGCAGGTCAAGTAACTTGTACTGGACGCTGCACTACACTTCATAGTGACAGATACATGGCACCGTATTTCAACAAAATCAAGAAAAGTCGAAGACCCTACCTACCTATAGTTCAATTTTTCGACGATATAAATCCGCTCCTTGGTCACGGAGCCATTCGACAACCGATGTATGAACGTCATCATCGTTGGAGAATATGCGATTGCTGCGAATTACTTCCTCGACTGCATGGAGATTACCGTCTGTGGTCGATGTCGACGGTCTTTTTTCTGGTTTCCTAATTATTTTCACTATGAAAACTGCACTTTTCAACTAGCACTGTGTCGCTGTTTAACAAGTGACAATTTACAAGTTTAAGGTTAAAAACCGCAGCATTACGAAACAAAAAGGAAAATTTTGAAAACCACATAACGCTGTAACTTCAGGGAATCACATCTGGGTAAGAACAAGTTGTGTTTTTCAAGGAGGATCCTATCCCAAAACAAATTTATGAAGAGATTGATTTTGGACATCTTTCATATGAGATAATCATTATCATCGCCGAATTAATCCCATTACAGAGGCGGTGTTTAATGGTGTTATAGTCATGCCCCAGGAGGTGTTTACTACTTTGTCCAGTGTGCATATTTTTGCCTTGTGGACTTACTGTTTAATAGATAAAATTGATAATGGATCCTATCGCCTGGCACCGGCCAATGTTTTTGGGGAGCGTCCCTTGGTTGTATGGGAAAGCCCGTAACTGGATATTCCTAAGGCTTCCATTTGGAAACTATGCCTGCTGCTCTACTACTAGTATTTTGCTGGAAGGAGCTGGCCTCTGCAACGGTTCGGATCTTGAACAAACTGCAATACTCTTCCGAGTGAAGAATGAACTTATTTAAAAAGAAAAAAAGGAAAAATGTGTCGTATTAGTTCTGATGCAGATGACAGGGAGAAAGAACCTCACCGCGTCTTTTTCCCGTGGAGCAATAGCGGCGCTGGCCTGACTTTCCCAGAATGGATGGACGAGGATGTCAACTCTACCTTTTTCCAGAATGCGAGTTAATGGTGGTGCATGAAAATGGCACGCAACTTGAACAGGGAACCAAAAATTCGATGGGAGTGGAACTAGTTCAGACTTTGTCTTGATAAACTGATGTTGACACGGGAATTGATGCTAGTCACGTGTTCTGTCAGCCAAGATGCACCTCGGGATTTCATAGAGTAGGGTTATAATCTATGCGGCTACGGAGGGTAGTGCGTTAACTCCCCCCTCCCCTCTCTACCGCTTGTCCTCAGAGAAGTTATGACATCTCTACTAGTGGGAGACGACGCGACGAGAGAATAAATACACAGGGGAGAAAGTCAGTGAAGCGCTCACTGCCACCAGCTTGTGGCTAGGTGGTCAGCTAGCGTGTGAAATGTGAGAAGTGTCCCAAGTTGGCAACGTTCAAGGTCGCGCCGGCCCGCTAAAAGCGGCGCTGTCTATTTGCGGCCGCAGCCACAGCCACTGCCTACGGCGACGACGCGGCCGCCACCGCCGCCATTCAGCGCGCACTCCCCGCGACGCGATAATTTCCTGAGACGGTCGGCGGTGCGGAGGGCTCCGCGAGCACTTCTGCGCAACCGCCACGTAAGATGCTTCTCCGAAGTCATGAACAGTTGATAAATCACTGTAGTTTCAGAAGGCGCAAAATATTAGTTTTTCCGTCAAGAGACCACAATGGTCGCTTTAGAGTGCTGAAGACGATATACACCACCGTCCATTGAAATTGCTACACCAAGAAGAAATGCACATGATAAACGGGTATTCATTGGACAAATATATTATACTAGAACTGACATGTGATTACATTTTCACGCAATTTGGGTGCATAGATCCTGAGAAATAAGTACCCAGATCAACCACCTCTGGCCGTAACAACGGCCTTGATACGCCTGGGCATTGAGTCAAACAGAGCTTGGATGGCGTGTACAGGTACAGCTGCCCCTGCAGCTTCAACACGATACCACAGTTCATCAAGAGTAGTGACTGGCGTATTGTGACGAGCCAGTTGCTCGGCTACAATTGACCAGACATTTTCTATTGGTGAGAGATCTGGAGAATGTGCTGGCCAGGGCAGCAGTCAACATTTTCTGTACCCAGAAATGCCCGTACAGGACCTGCAACATGCGGTCGTGCATTATCCTGCTGAATTGTAGGGTTTCGCAGGGATCGAATGGAGGGTAGAGCCACGGGTCGTAACACATCTGATATGTAACGTCCACTGTTCAAAATGCCGTCAATGCGAACAAGAGGTGACCGAGACGTGTAAACAATGGCAACCCATACCATCACGCCGGGTGATACGCCAGTATGGTGATGAAAATACACGCTCCCAATTTGCGTTCACCGCGATGTCGCCAAACACGGATGTAAACAGAAGCTGGATTCATCCGAAAAAATGACGTTTTGCCATTCGTGCACCCAGGTTCGTCGTTGAGTACACCATAGCAGGCGTTCCCGTCTGTGATGCAACGTCAAGGGTAACTGCAGCCATGGTCTTCCAGCTGATAGTCCATGCTGCTGCAGACGTCGTCGAACTGTTCGTGCAGATGGTTGTTGTCTGTTGACTCAGGGTTCGAGACGTGGCTACAAGATCCGTTACAGCCATGCGGGTAAAATGCCTGCCATCTCGACTGCTAGTGATACGAGGCCGTTGGGACCCAGCACGGCGTTTCGTATTACCCCCCTGAACCCACCGATTCCATATTCTGCTAACAGTCATTGGATCTCGACCAACGCGAGCAGCAATGTAGCGATACCATAAACCGCAATCGCGATAGGCTACAATCCGATCTTTATCAAAGTCGGAAACGTGACGGTACGCATTTCTCCTCCTTACACGAGGCATCACAACAACGTTTCACCAGGCAACGACGATCAACTGCTGTTTGTATATGAGAAATCGGTTGGAAACTTTCCTCATGTCAGCACGTTGTAGGTGTCCCCACCGTTGCCACCCTTGTGTGAATGCTCTGAAAAGCTAATCATTTGCATATCACAGCATCTTCTTCCTGTCGGTTAAATATCGCGTCTGTAGGACGTCATCTTCGTGGTGTAGCAATTTTAATGTCCAGTAGTGTAGAACTGGCACCAGGCAGTCATGTGACTCTCCACCGCTGACGTAACTCACGGCAGTGAAGTGGTGTATATGTGTCAGTCGGTTGTATTGAATCAGTGTAGTAAGATCGTTCGGTTCGTGGTGTTGCTTGGACACGTGGCAAGACGGCAGAAAGGACCTACCGCGTTTAGACGTGCCAATGCCACACCGTGAATGGTTGCCGAGTTTGTTGATGTATCAACGAGGACTCTCCATCGACTCTACAAAGAATGATATACTACTCCCAGCCGTGTAACAATGCTTAATAAGAGCGAACGTAAATATATCCTAACACACAGGGACCGGAAGCAAGTGTCAATCTTGCCAATGTTAATCGGTTTTAATGGACCCACTGCTTTCAAAGGACTCAGATCCAGCTCAACCAGTTTCCGACAGAACATTGCGGACGGAACGGCATGTAATAGACATCTGGAGTCGGGTATGTTGCAAAAGGCCGTTGCTCACAGTAGTACATAAAACAACGAGTTTTAGAAGGGCCGGGAAACACGACAGTAGCCTATTGGAGGCGTGTAGAGTGCTCCGACGAATCACGGTTCTTCCCCCAAGTCATGCATGTCGTTTGGTGCCCTGACTGCCCAATGCCCAATGAGGCGTTTAACCCGTGGTTTTTGGAGACTGTAGTTCAGGACGGAGATTGTTCTGCTGTGTCGAGGGGAGTTTTTCCTTTATGACTCCGGCCCATTCCGTCACACATAACGTCTCATTCGACAGCAGCATCAATAACTACAGCATCTCAGACTCTCATTCCCGTGAAAGTGCGAAATGACTTGTGACTGAAATACAAAATCACTAGTTCTACATCGTCTCCTTCCCGGCAGGTTGACAGTTTCATCTAGCGCGAGCACACTTAAAATGGTTCAAATGGCTCTGAGCACTATGGGACGTAACATCTGAGGTCATCAGTCCCCTAGACTTAGAACTACTTAAGACTAACTACCCTAAGGACATCACACACATCCATGCCCGAGGCATGATTCGAACCTGCGACCGTAGTAGCAGCGCGGTTCCGGACTGAAGCGCCTAGAACCGCTCGGCCACAGCGGCCGGCTGCGAGCACTCTGACAGCAAACTCAGCGTTCAACGTCACGACACTAACAAGTCTAAGCTACCTCTAACAAGAAAGAAAGACAAAGGTTTGACGTCATGTCGACGACGACGACATTAGCGATATATGGGAAGATCGATCTGGGGAAATAAATCGGCCATGCTCTTTTCAGTTAACCTATTCAGGCATTTGCATTAAGCGATTTAGGACAATCACGGAAAACATGATTCTGCATCGTCGGACGGGGATATGAACCGACGTAAACCCAAATGCGAGTGCAGTGACCTAGCGATATGCCATCTCGCTTCATTCAACTAAGGAGCAGGATGCAAATAATTATCGGTAGGCTCATTATGAAATAAATAAATTAAAATAATTATTCGTAAGATGTCCTCAATATCTCCGAGACCTTATCGACTTTGTGCGCTCCTTTGTTAGTGTACGTCCAGAAGAAAAACGAACTGTCGTCCCTCTCAGTAATTTTGTGTCCGTGGTCAACGTAAAAGATATTATGTGTTAAGATCCCACTTTTACCTGTGTTATGTTTCGGTTCTCAAACTAAAAGAAACCAACGAAACACTAAACGAATATCTTCTGTTGTACGGGATTATGATGAGACACCGAAAGTCATCTGCTAACAAGATGTATTTTCACTTTAACGAAGTTTAGAGCAAAGAAGCTTGATTTTTTGTGGAATACGAGACCCTAGTCATTTGCGCATGAAAATAAACCCGCTTTTCTAGGGCGATGAAGGAAATGATCTAATAGTGAATCAAACAGTTTTACGTGCAACGATTTCTGCGGGCCTGTGAGCAAAGAAGTATCATTTGGGTAGAGAGTTCATGGTTTCTGCAAGAAGGTGCCACATAGCATTCGAGACATTAGCTTTTAACCATGATACGGTCTAGGCCCAACATATCTGTCTAGCTTGAATTCCAGATTAACACCTTGCAATCTTTATTTCTTTGACCGGACGTTAAATCGCAGTTACCTGGCAACAGTACTCGACCAATGAGTAAACCTAATTAGGATACTCGATAAGTGATCAGTAAAACCGAAGTACTGATGTGGAGGCAAACTTCACGCACAGTGCGCTTGCGTAGGGATGGTGGAGACCACTGTAACGTTACCTCCTTTTCCTATTATGTGCAACTGCCTGAGATGGGGAAAACAACGTGAAAGCCATATGTCACGAAATTGTGTAAATATTCTTCAATGTGTGCAGATACGGTTTTTTTTTTTTTTTTTGCTTAAATGTATCAGAGTTAGAAGTAGGAGGATGCATCTTCATTCGACTGAAAGCACGGTGACTGAGCGTGAAAAAGCGCACGGATCCGATACACAACTGGTGCACTACGTAGGAAAACGGAAGCGCCCTGAGCATTAGTGAAGTTGTCATGTTGCACAGTACACTTATGAGCAATTGACGTGTTTGGTATGTTATGCATAAATGACACTGTGATTCCTGTAATCTTCCATCATGCTGTTTGGGAGTAACTTTACCGAAGCTTCGTATTTTCTTATGTGTTGTGGACACACTCCGTTTCCAGAATGGTTGAGACTACACAGTATCTAAACAACTGCCAAACGATCTCAGCATCTTGTATGTAAAAAGAGTTCTCACATTTCATCAAAGTAAATTAGTGCTTTCTCTATCACATTAATTTAAAAAAAAAGTTCACAGTTGCTAACTCAAAAATACTTTTCTCTTTACATATTTCTAAAGTTGCTAAACAAATGAACACCATAGAATTCTATTTCAGTTGATTTCTAAGCCACCAAATAGTGACTGGGATGATGGCGTGTCTCCATTTGTTTTCACTATGTAGTTTATCTTACGGCTAAGTAATCCATTAAGTTCTGGTAAACAACAAGGAGCAGTTTATTTCCAATGACCTGTAGCAGAGTTAGTAACTGACGTTTAATTCTTGCCTGGAGTTTGGCAAGCAACTCGAGAACCATCTCATCCCACAAATTTTCTGCTAAGTCGAACTGTTTTCTAGCTACACCATAGTGGCTTATGGGAGCGAGCAGGAACTCCTTATATATAAATGATCAAGAAGAAAACGTCGGATGCTCTTTAAGGCTGTTCGCAGATGATGCGGTCGTCTACAACAAAGTAGCAACGCCAGAAGATAATAACAATTTGCAGAATGAGCTCCAGAGAATTGATGAATGGCACAGGCTCTGGCAGTTGACTGTGAACGTAAATAAATGCAACATATCGCGTATCTATAGGAAAAGCAATCCGCTACTGATGACAAACCACTGGAAATAATATCTACCGTAAAATATCTCCGAGTAACTATCTAGAGCGACCTTACGTGGAATGACCACACACAGCAGATTGTGGGAAAAGCGAATGCTAGACTCAAATTCATAGGAAGAGTCTTAAGCAAATGTAACTCATTCACGTAGAAAGTAGCTCATAACGCGCTTGTTCGACCTATTCTTGAGTACTGTTCATCTATGTGGGACTCCTACCAAGTAGGATTGATTGAAGAGATAGAGAAGATACAAAAAGAGCGGCGTGTTTCGTCATGGGATCGTTTAGTCGGCGCGAGAGCGAGAGCTTCAACTCCATTGGCAGACGTTACAAGATGGGCGTTGTGCATCACGCTGAGATTTACAACTGAAATTTCGAGCGAGCACTTTCCGGAAGAGTCGGACAACATACTAATTCCCTCTCCCCCCCTACATCCGTCTCGCCTAATGACCACGAGGAGAAAATTCGAGAAAGTAGAGCCAACACTGAGGCTTACCGACAATCATTCTTCCCCAAGCTATTCGCGAGTAGCGGGCGGGGGTGGCCGAGCGGTTCTAGGCGCTACAGTCTGGAACCGCACGACCGCAACGGTCGCAGGTTCGAATCCTGCCTCGGGTATGGATGTGTGTGATGTCCTTAGGTTAGTTGGGTTTAAGTACTTCTAAGTTCTAGGGGACTGATGACCTCAGAAGTTAAGTTCAAAAATGTTCAAATGCGTGTGAAATATTATGGGACTTACTGCTAAGGTCATCAGTCCCTAAGCTTACACACCGCTTAAACAAAATTATCCTAAGGACAAACACACACACCCATACCCGAGGGAGGACTCGAAGCTCCGCCGGGACCAGCTGCACAGTTCATGACTGCAGCGCCTGAGACCGCTCGGCTAATCCCGCGCGGCAGAAATTAAGTCCCATAGTGCTCAGAGCCATTTGAATCATTTTTTTATTCGCGAGTAGAACAGGGATGAAGGGCTCACAGGGTTGCCACAGGTTTCCCTAAGTGTAAATTCCTTGACATTTCGCTGATTTCCAGACAAGTTTTAGCACTTTTTCCTGAAAAATTTTGAGATCTCAAGGTTAAGTTAAGACGTGAGCGACAGTCCATCCTTGTAGCTACGGTACAAGAAACAACAATTCAGACGAGGGAATACCTAAAAAAAATTGCAAGCAGATGACGTTTCCTGATGTGAACAAAAATCTTCATCTAGAAAGAAGTGTACGAGGGTGGGAACTTAAATAGTTGCAACTATTTATTCAAAACCGATACATGTTTGCACCTGTTACTGTCCTTCAAAGCAGTCACCAGCGTTCTGTAGAACCCGTTGTCAGCGATGTGGAAGGCGTAGTATACCGCTAACAGAGCCTGTTCTGTTGATGGTGCAAATGGAGCGGTCTAAAGTTATCGTGATTCTCGTGTACGACTGTGATGGTGTTATCCTAAAGCATTACTTTCCCCCACGGCAAACAGTAAATGCACAGTACTACTGTTCGTTTTTGGAGCACCATCTGCGACCAGCTTTGCGAAAGAAGCGGCGACACTTTCTGCGCAACCCACCCATCATTTTGCACGACAATGGGCGGGCGCATACAGCGCAAGCTGTGGCTGCTCTGTTCGGTCGATGGGAACTGGAAGTACTGTACCATCACCATACCCTCCCCCCTCCCCCCCCCCCCCCCCCCCGGGGATTTAAGTCCTTGTGACTTTGATTTCATTCCGAAGATGAAGGAACCACTTCGTGGCATTCGCTTCAGAACTGTTCCAGAGATTCGACACGCAGTAGACCGCTCCATTCGCACCATCAACAGAACAGGATCTGCTAACGGTATACTACACCTTCCACATCGCTGGCAACGGGTTCTACACAACGCTGGTGACTACTTTGAAGGACAGTAACGAGTGCAAATATGTAACTGTTTTGTAGCCGTTGTAAATATAGTTGCCACTATTTCAGTTCCAACTCTCGTATAAGGCGGCGAAGAACTGTGTAAAGCAACACATAGGTGACCAACAATAAAATGTTGGTTCTACTATGCTCATTAATGTTAGTTATTACCCACTGTGTCATTTCCATTATTTTACAGGCATTTTGTGATTTTTCTTTCGAGAAATATAAGAGTACATTAGCATACGCACCGTCAGCGACTGACACAATTTTCTTCTGCTTACTGTCCATACTTTCTAACATACAAACTACTATTGAAGTGCCAAAATGTATTAGAACAAATAAAATGTTTATAAAACTCCACGCTGTACAATGTACTTGCGGTGAGACTGTTGCGATTCCTGAAACCCACCATGGCCTCTCTCCTGCTGAAGAGCACCGCAGTCCTGGGCCCATGGATAAACCACTAGAACCTGGTGCAGTACCCACACACAAACAGACACGGGAGATCGGTGAGAGAAGATCCGACGAGCAGGACGTGCACATCAGCGGGGACCGAATGGCTTCAGATCGGCACGCTCGATCCATTGCAGATACCCGCAGAAACGGCGTGCGGTTCCAGTCCGTTGCGGAAATAAACTCGTGTCGCCAGCTCTTCACGAGGCACAGACAACATGTTGATGAAATAAAATCACGGTGATCAATCTATGCAACAGATAACTTGTTCAAATACTCTGAGAATTAATAATAATGAGGACACGTAGCAACTCACCGTAGCCGGCCGAGGTGGACGAGCGGTTCTAGGCGCTACAGTCTGGAACCGCGTGACCGCAACGGTCGCAGGTTCGAATCCTGTCTCGGGCATGGACGTGTGTGATGTCCTTAGGTTAGCGAGCTTTAAGTAATTCTAAGTTCTAGGGGACTGATGACCTCAGAAGTTAAGTCCCTTAGTGCTCAGAGCCATTAGAACCATTTTTGAACTCACCGTAAAGGTAATTACTGAGTCGCAGACAGGCACGTAGAAAAGACAATGACATTCTCACAACTAAATTTTCATTCATAGCTTTTGTCAGAAAACGAGAGCACAGACACATAGTCACACAATCACTCAGACACAACACACGCACAAAACGACCGTCTCTGGCCGCTGCGTCTACAGTCTCTGAGAATCAGATCCAAACAAACCATTCACCATTCCTCATGCCTCCCTGCCTCTCGTCGGCAGCTGCTAGGCTAGCGGTGGCAGCACCGACTGCAAGCTGAGAGGAGTGGTACGTGAGAGAGAAGGAGTAGTAATGAGGGAGTAGGGAAGTGGCGCACGTACTCAGCTGCACCCAACCAGCAGTGATGCATGCCACCTCTGTAAACAAATCGTTTCATCTACTAAAGCAAAACCGAGATTTTTAAGTGTTTTTTTTTTCAGATTTCCCTGACGTCTTTGAAATTCCCTGATTTCCAGAGCCTGTGGTAACCCTGGCTCTGTCAGAGGTACAAGAAGTACCCTCAGTTAGAGATACAAGCAGTACACTCCGCCACACACCATTACATGGCTTGCGGAGTGTGATAGAGATGTAAATGCACTGTACTCATCTTCATACCTAAGGTCGCCCAACCACGTTAGCGCAGTTGTACTCGGCGAGGAATTCACCAAGTTCGGATGCCAAGAAAACAGTTCAACTCGGCAGAACATTTGTGGCACGATGTGGTCGCGATTTACTTGCAAAGTCCACCCGCACAACGAATTACTCAGTCTGCTAGTGAAATTTTTCACCTCTAGTCTTTAGCCTCACATGAGAGGATGAATAGCTAGACTACGTGACTATGTCTTGGATTCTATCACGAACTTCACACCACAGCGTCTCATGAAGTGAAGTTAAGGGGCACTGTTGATGATAGTTCGACCGTAATGTGGGACATTAAGCTTGGTGTCTCTCTTGCAGACTATCATCGTAGTCATCAACACGAAACTGTCAAATATACTTGCATATACATGGGCATCTCAATCTTTTTGCCTGTGACGTATTGTCCCAGCATTAAAACAACCTTGATTAATTCCTACAAAAAAGTAAAAAGACCAACCAGCCACTGTTAAAATGCTATCTGTTAAAAAACAAGAGTACCGTTACCGGTTTCGAACCAACAGGTTAATCCTCCTCAGGCAGCTGGTCACATTTCAACTGCATTTAGCTTGTGCTCTACGTGCGATTTGGGTTCCTTTACGTTACAGCGAAAGTTCCTTAGGCTGAGAGTGCCACATAGCAAAAAATATGTAAGATAAAGGACTACTTTACTGTGTATAGACCTGAAGTTAGAGACAAGAAAAGACTGGAGACGCAGAAGCTTGTGAAGAGAGGGTAAAAAAGTATAAGAATTAGCCAATTGATGCGAAGAATGGAGGAAGTTTAGAGCTCAATGTAACGTCTGTACTGGCGTTATATGGACGTCGACCATACCATAGTTGAATGAACCATTTACAGTCAACTCATGTGATTTAGAAAGATACTACTGTCTCTAATGTCCGTGATTTCAACGGATAGTTTACCTGTGGCTTTTGTATTACAACGTAAAACAGACTGTCATCCACACGAAATACACTGATGTGCCAAAACATTGTAACGACGTGCTTAATAGCTTGTTGGCCCACCTATGGAACGCAATGCAGCAACGATTCTGCGTTGTCTGTATTGGACATGTCCTTAGTAGATTTCCGGAGGTTTGTAGCACCAGAGGTCTAAGGCACGCTTCACACGATTACCGTAAATTAATGGCCCGCGGTTTTTGGGCGTATTGTTGGTGACAGATAGCGTTCCATCGAGTGTATGGGCGAATCTGATAGCCAAATAATCAACGAGGGTCAACTATTATGTTCCTCAAACCTAAGTAGCACGATTCTGGCTTTATGATAAGGACAATTAGCCTGCTGGAAAATGGCATTTTCATTGGGAAAGACATAAAGCATGAAAGTATACTGGTGGTCCACAATAATATTCATGTAGTCCACAGCTATTATTGTGCCTCTGTTACTACCACAGGTCCCATGGAAGCCCAAGTGAATGTCCACAACCACTCTTAACATTATATACTGCCCCCACCGTTTCTCTGAATGAGACCGTTCCCTGACATGGTCATCGAGGGGGTGTAGAGCGAAACGTGATTCATCTGGTCATGTGACAGGTTTCCACTGTTCCACGGTCCTGTCTCGACGATCAGTGCACACTGCAATTTTAATTGACGATGTCGTTGGGTCAACACCGGAACACACAGGGTTTGCTGCAGACCGTCTTGTTCAGCAATGTGCACTGAACGAGTTCACCGAAGCACTTGCGCCTGCATGAGCATTGTACTCTGTCGGCATATTTGACACAGACCGCCGCCCATCCTGATTTACAGAGTGGGCAAGCTTTCGGCGTCCACGTTCTGTGACGAAACGTCGTCGTCCAACACCTTGTCGCCTACTCGTATTTCCACCGTCGTTTCACTACTTTAGATTGATGCTCACGACAGCAGCACACGAATAGTCGAGCAGCTTCACCGTTTCCGAAATGATCGTTCCAAGGCGCCGCACCATAACAATCTGCCATTTGCTTAAGTAACTTATGACTTTACGTACATTTCCTACCATTTCATAAGCGTTCGATGCCACAGTGGTCATTAGTGTCATCCTATTTGAATATTTCGCACTGGCTAACAAACACATATCGAATAGTGTGAAATTATTCTAAAGACGTTATCCGAGAACTACATTAAGCAGAGAACCGACTCGTGAAAGTAACATCTTAAATCTCCTGGTTACCATCAGGACCGAAATTTGCGACTCAGTTGCCACAGAACAGTGTTTCAGTTATCATGAAACCGTAGCAGCATCACTGAATACTGCATGCAAAGAAAGGTAGAAAGATATTCCTGCTTAGCAAGTGCGACAAGAAACAAATTACCAGAGCAATCAATATGAAACATTCACCCCAAGAACTGAAACTGTTGAGCCAAAATAGACCAAATTCAACAGTATTGTACAATATGCCTGAGACAGGTATGTGCCCAGTAAAATTATGAAAGATGAGAATGACCAGCTGGATTTCTATAGCCTGCAACGGAAGCATAGAGAGCTTCATTGCCAAAGCCTCACAGACAAATAAAAACTGAATGAAGCGAAAATCAGCTATGCGTGAAGCATTCAACGAATCTGTAAGTAAAATTCTGCAGTTCCGACAGAAAATCCTACGTTCTGGTGCTGCATTAAATCAGAAAACGTATCGAAGTCATCTGTCCATACACTTTGCAAGTACAATGATACTTCAACAGAGGATGACAGAGAAAGATCGAAATACTAAACTACTTTCTCCAATGCTGCTTTACTCACGAAGATCGTACAGCAGCTCCTCCTTTATATCGTCGCACGAACGTCACAATGATATCTAAGTGACCATGGGATAGAAATTAAACGAAATCGCTCAACAGACGATAGGTCTCTGGACCTGATGTGATATCAGTATTATTCTACATAAAGAATGCGAAAGAAATTGGGCCAGCCGGAGTGGCCGAGCGGTTCTAGGCGCTTCAGTCTAGATCCGCGCGACCGCTACGGTCGCACGCTCGAATCCTGTCTCGGGCATGGATGTGTGTGATGTCCTTAGGTTAGTTAGGTTTAAGTAGTTCTAAGTTCTAGAGGACTGATGACACCAGAAGTTAAGTCCCATAGTACTCAGAGCCATTTGAACTATTTGAAAGAAATTGCTCCTCTTCTAGCATCATACGTCGCTCGAGGAACGAAGGGTCCATAGAGACTGGTTATTTCCTTTCACTATAGGCCTACATCGCTGATGTCGGCCTGTTGTAGAATTATGGATTATGTTTTATGGTAGCGCCTTATGTCACTTTTGGATCCGATGAATCTGTGTAGGGCACAGAAAACTGTAGATATCAACGGCTATGTTAATGCCGTGCTCCTTGACTTCCTGAAGGCATTCGATGCAAATTCGCACAACAGCTTACTGAGAAAAATACAAGCGGTCGGAACATCAGACCACTATGTCATTGGATTGAAAAGTTCCTACCAAACAGAACATAGGTTGTCATCTTTAACGGAGAGAAGTCGTCAGACGTCGGGCGTATGACAAGGGAGTGTTGTAGGATCATTGCTTTTCACAATAAACCGGGTGTCTCTCCTAAGAGACGTCAGGCGCATTTTCTCTGATGTTTCGGCAGATATTTGTAATGTCGTTATTGCAATGTGGAGCTTCGTATGTCCCAAACAAATACTGGCTCATCATATGTTTCATGTGACGCGAAGTGTCGTCGGAAACTGTTGGTTCGTTTCCCGTTACTAACAAAATAATTTTTAAAGCGTAATTCCACACGCCCATTCTATAGAGCGGTCCAAAATTAGTCTCGTCCGATATTCGTTTTGTCGATATATACTGACGGCGACATAAAAACACGAAGATTAACCAGTATTCAAACAGCGACAGCACCGCAACGGCCCTCTCTGAATGCTGCCGCCATGCAGGAGCGCCGCTCAGTCGCTGGTGGAATACTGATTATTCTTCGTGTTTTTCTCTCCCCGTTAATACGTACCGACAAAACGAATATCGCATTAGACTAATTTTACATCGCTCTGTAGAATGGGCACAAAAAATTCCGCTTTTAAAATCATTTTGTTTGTAGGGAGAAACAAACCGATGCTTAGCGTCGCATCAAAAGCGTAATGAGCAATATTAGTTTTGATTGATTCTATCTACGTTTCTGAAAAACGTCGAAAGTACCATGAGGTGCCTTGAGCATGATCTATTGTATACAAAGAAATCGCAACGCTAGAAAATGGTAGCAAAATGAAGGAAGACCTGCAGAAGGCCGACACTTGTTGCTGGGAATGGCATTTGGTTCTCACATGAATGTAACGTATTGCGCGTATATAGGCTGGAGACCCGTTACTATACTGATTGCATGACTGCAGAACGATCACTGAAAGCAGTTACAGCCATAAAATATCTAGGAGTATGCGCACGGAGCAATTTAAAGAGGAACGATCGCATAAAACTAACGACAGGTAAGGCAGATGTCAGACTGAGATTCATTGGCAGAACCGCTTGGAAATGTAGACCAGTTTCAAAGAACGTAGCTTATAAAACCCACATTTGGACTTGAATGTTGGTCAGTCTGGGATCCGAACCAGATAGGAGTGATAGACGAAACAGAGAAGGTCGAAAGATCAGCTTATTTCGCTAGAAGATCGCTTAGAAAGCGCGAAAGCGTCACGGAGATACTGAGTGATCTCCAGTGGCAGACGATTCAAGAGACGTGTTGGGCATCATGGTATACTGTTAAAACTCCGAGAGCTTAAGACTTGGAAGAGTCAACCAGTATATTGCTTTCCAGGCAGGCCTGTTGGATTGGTGTGGAGGTCCGGTGTACCGGCGTGCCGGCCAGTCTGTGGATGGTTTTTAAGGCGGTTTTCCATGTGCCTCGGCGAATTCGAGCTATTTCCCCTTATTCTCCCTCAGTTACACAACGTCGACGATTGCTGCGCAAACATTTTGTCCACGTACGCGTACACCATACTTATTCTACCACGCAAACATTGGGGTTACACTCGTCTGGTGTGAGTGGTGTGAGACGTCTGGGGAGGGGGGGGGGGGGGGGGGGGAGGGACTGGGCCCCGAACCGCACAATAACCCTGGGTTCGGTGTGGGGCGGCGGTGGGGCGAGTGGACTGCTGTAGTCTGTTGTGTACCACTGCGGTCTACGGCGGGGAAGAAGCCTCTCCGTTGTTTCTAGGCCCCAGTTCCACACAATACAATACAATACAACCAGTATATTGCTTCCTCTAACGTATATCTCGCGGGAAGACTGTAAAGGTAAAATTAGAGAGGTTAGAGCTCATAGGAAGTTCTACCAACAATCGCTCTTCCCGCATATCATTCGGGACTGGGACAGGAAAGGAACGAAGTAACAATAGTACGCAAAGTACTCTCCGCCATACATCACTATGTGGAGCCGGCCTGAGTGGCCGAGTGGTTCTAGGCGCTACAGTCTGGAACCGCGCGACCACTACGGTCGCAGGTTCGAATCCTGCTTCGGGCATGGATGTGTGTGATGTCCTTAGGTTAGTTAGGTTTAAGTAGTTCTTAGTTCTAGGGGACTGATGACCTCAGAAGTTAAGTCCCATAGTGCTCAGAGCCATTTGAACCTTTTTTTTTAAATAACTGAGTAAAATGGTCGAACAACACATTTCTGTAGTCAATGATAAGCGACACTAGAAGTGAAGTAAAGAGTGGCACCACTGGACAATGGATGACTGGTAACGAGTGATTCAGAGTGGCGAATCGCCCTTTATCCTGCGGCAAGCAGATGGAAAGGTTTCGGTTTGACAAACTCAGAACGTTATTTATCATCTGCACTGCCAACAGTGAAGTACGGAGGGGGTGGTGTTACGGTATGGAGCTGTTTTTCGTGGCCGGCCGCGGTGGCCGTGCGGTTCTGGCGCTGCAGTCCGGAACCGCAGGTTCGAATCCTGCTTCGGGCATGGGTGTGTGTGATGTCCTTAGGTTAGTTAGGTTTAAGTAGTTCTAAGTTCTAGGGGACTTATGACCTAAGATGTTGAGTCCCATAGTGCTCAGAGCCATTTGAACCATTTTGTTTTTCGTGGTTTTAATGTGGTCCCCTTATTGCGCTTAAGAAAAAGGTGTATGCGGAAGAATATGAACAAATTTTACAGTATTGTGTACTACGTACAGAGGAGGAGCATTTTAAGACGATGCTTGATTATATCAGCAAGACAAGGCACCCTTTCTAAAAACAGCATATATAAGTCAGTGGTTTGTCGACAACTACATTCCTGAAATGATCTGGCCTGCCAAGAGTTCCGAGCTGAATCTAACAGAATACCTTTGGTATGAGTTAGAAAGTAGACTTTGATCCACACCCCAACAGCCGGCATCACTGCTTGCGTTGATTTCAGCTCTTGAGGAAGAATGGGCTGTCATTCCTAAACATCTCTGTGAAAGTGTCCCCAGTAAAGTTCAAGCATTCATAAAGGCAAATGATGGGCGCACCCCATATTATGTCTACTAATAGGTGTCCGGATTCTATTGCTCAGAAAGTGTAACTGACCCAACTCCTGACTGAACGCGTGGAACTGCATGCATAACTCGTGCACTGCTACCTGACCGCGTCCACACTCGTCTACGAAGGTGGTCAGATATACCATAAATCCAAAGTCACTGATTCCTATGACACACCGCATGTTCCCTTACAGACCTTCATTGGGCACAACCGTGCTGACGGATTTGCATTGTTGATCGCAATGGATGCGTAGAGGCCAAACTGATCGTGTAGAGACGGTGACTGCCGAGACAATTGCCTCCGTTAAGGTTCACCCAGTTCTGTTACATTCCTCTCGGGTTACATGCGAGCTATAATTTGTAGGTACTGGTCATCAGATGGTTGTGGCGATCGCAGGCGACGACTGCGAGTCTTACCTGAAATGTATTGCGTCTCACGACAGCGTTTGAAACTTAGAATGACGTTTTTGTGCTGTACATCGATTCGGGGGCAACTTCCACTGCTGGTAACACATTTTCCGTAACCTGACAATAACCGCTGGGCAACATCTTTCAAAACTATCCCTTGGAGACATGCTGACAGAATGAACAGTTTACGCAAGCCGCAGAGTTCTGTTCCCGCTTGGAAAAGTGCGCGCTCTGCCGAACTACACTGAGAACCCAGCTTTACTTTTGCTCCCGTTGCGTAAATAGTGATTTCGCTTGGTCAAAAGTGTTGGGAAACAGAAATTCTATATAACATATACATATGACCCAATTCGCGTGAGTGGTGCGAAACTTTTTATGAGCACTTTGTATTATATGCGTACTGAACAACAAACGATGTAATTCACGATACAACGTACTGGGTACTTCCACGTGTTACTGGTGGATTTTATTCGACTCTCTCTGACGACACGAACCACATACCCAGTTTAAATTCTGGTATAAGTTAAAAATCTGCTGTTTGGCACAGAAGTGCAGCGATAATGTTACAGCAGAATCCGGTACTCGAAGGGACTGCCAGCAACGATTTGCGTAACAGCAGGGAGATTTCATGGAACGTACGTAACCAAGTTCAGGCGGAATAAATATGCGTGCTCCGTCCACATTTAAACACCGGGCAAGCCCTGTGCTAAAATTAATCGGACGGAAAAATCTTTGGCGCCTGCGTATGGGCGGACGCCGGTTTCACCAACGAGGTCTCAGTGTTGTCAAAAATCTGTAGCTCCCGCATGTAAGATTCAAAAATATCCATATTTTGTTCCATTTTTTACGTTGCTCATACTAGCGAGGTTGTAACAGGTGTCATTCGCTCACACACAACTTCTTATAAGACTTGCAAAAGAACCAATTATCTCCAAAAGTCTTGTCTTTGCTACTGGATGATAAGGCGATATGATTACATACTGAACGATTTCTTAGTTGATGCGAAACTGGTTTACAGTCTGCATACAATGTTCAAAACTTATTAAGTTAAGCAGGTCAGTTGCACCAGTATTACTTGTTATTTCACTCGTTCTACATTGCACGAAAATTATGTTCTGTTTCCTTCCCTTGTGCGGGGAAAATATTGCCAAGTATATGGGTACACCAAGGGAATCCTTGTTAGATATTAATAACTATAGCTCTCCAAGATATGTTTTATGTTCGGTTTCGAGACACAGCCCTCTAGGGAAGTTAATAAACAAATAATGTATCACAGCAGTAATTTCTGAAAACGTTACCTTGACAGATGAGGTCCATTTGCTAACTCTCTGTTGAGGAATAGTACTCCTATCTTTTGCTTGTTTCTCTGTCATAATCATGCTGCTATTACGCACAAATATTAAAACAAATTCTGACGGGTTCCTCCAATGCGCTCTGAAAATTCAATAAGCAATCTGTCTGAAGCCTTTAGTACATGCTGTGATTGTAAAACTAGCTATAGTTATGGTCCTTTCCCAACCTATCTTTCTTACAGTTTTTCTAATATTTTGAGTGCCTAATAATTTACTGGCTATTCAGCCATTTACTGCTTTGTGAAAAGATCTGTCTCTCAGCTAGGCAGAACAATATATGTTCTGTTATACGCTAACTGTCTAGTCTGCATTGTTGTGTCCTAATGACAAGTGGGTTGACAGGTTTGTATTTACTTACTTCGCATAGATCCGGACGCGTACGCGGCTCAGTGCCAGCAAAGAAGTTTACTACGGGGACGTAATTTATGAGTAACTTCGAATCGCCATTTTGTCAATTCGAGACAACGGCGCGTATTTATAAAAGACGTCACCATAACAGATGTTGAAACATTGAGAATGCCAACACAATTAATTTTTCAAAAGCTTAAAAGACTATAACAAAAATGGAAAGTAAAGATATGACTAGTAAGTCGAAGATTTCGGAGACAGATCGAGGAGGCAAGATGCAGTTGACCTCACAACGAAGTACATCTAGCCGTCTTACAAATATTTTAGCCTGCCAGTACAAAACGAAGAGAGTTGTGGGCGCTGTGACGAATATTATATTATTGCACGACGAGACATTTGACTGAAGGGCTTGAAGTTCGAAGCAAAAATGAAAATTCATTTTGTTAATATAGCCATAATAGCGATACAAGTTAACGTGCACTCATTGTAGCTTCGATGGCGATGTGTTGCTATGAAGACATTTTATATTGGACTGTTAATGGTAACTTCAGGATAACCTGAACTCAAATGTACATAAATTTCAAACGTAAACATGTCTTCATAGCAACCACATCGCCATCGGCGCTACAATGACTGCACGAATAGAGTGGTTTGTACTCGCCATTATCACTCCATTATTTAACAAAATGAATATTAATTTTTGCTTGAATACTTTGAGCTCAAAAGACAAATCTGAAATACAGTCCGATATTTTCGCAGCCAACCCCATGAAAGAATTTGTAGTACATAGTGAGTATAGCGACAACCTGTCAATTCCTATCCCCCAGTATGGCGTCAGAACAGGAGTACGAGCGGCTTTCTCACCACGTTAGTACGACCTAAATGAGAAGCAGGTTCTGCGGGCTTTTGCAGCACACTAAATGTTTTTGCTGAGATGGACATGAAATTTGCGAACAATGCTTCAGCTGCGTTTTCACTGTGAAATACTTGGTTAAAGAGCGGCGACAAAGAAATCGGTGACGTTAAGGTTGAAAAATGGTTCAAATGGCTCTGAGCACTATGGGACTTAACTTCTGAGGTCATCAGTCCCCTGGAACTTAGAACTGCTTAAACCTAACTAACCTAAAGAGATCACATACATCCAGGGCCGAGGCAGGATTCGAACCTGCGACCGCAGCGGTCGCGCGGTCCCAGACTGTAGCTCCTAGAACCGCTCGGCCACTCTGGCCGGCTGTTAAGGTTGATTTCCGAGATCTGTGTGACTTAATAGTGAAGTGAACGACTGACCTGGACTAAACTGAAGTGCCTCACCATTTCTAGTGGCACTACAGCAATAAGAAATGAATTTACGAAACTGAATATGGGTGGCTAAGTACGTAATTAATTATCCCGTGCTATAAGACGTAACATTATGTGGATGTATTAAATCTACAAAATTACTTTCATTTTCAAGCCAAGGTATGCCATCACTTTTGATGTACCGAATTGTACAATTTTTATAATCATGATATGCCCAGTTTTTCTAAGGTATCGTTGAGCATATCGCTTTTAAATTCACTCGACTTGTAATCATTTGATGTTGCTACACAACAACACAATGTGCGATTTAAATTTTTCTGTACTACACTGTACATGTTAATATCGTATATAATATCGCGTCCTATTATCTAAAATGTTTATATCTACATATTAAGCATTAACAGTGGTAGGTTCAGACCCACTTGAAAATGACCTAGATGCGACAACTGAAAACTGGTCGTGGACTTAAATAAAGCATACATTAGCAACTGAAGCGGTCTTTCATTAACTGAATGTGCAGTTGCGGAACAACAGAAATCTCCGAGTATGGAGAAACTAAATAATAGGTATGTAATGGAATGCGCGCCAGAAAAACTGAAGGTAGGTTAGGAGAGGCTCGTCATCAGTGTCAGCAGTGTCCCAATAATCCGCTGGCGAGCGAGTGCACAGTGAGTAAGAGGACGGTGTGAGTGGGGGGCAGCTTGAAGAGGGGGAAGCGTTCTCGCCGTCGCTTAACGCAGCTGTTGCTCGTCAGTCGTAGGACGTGGAGCTGCATGCTCTCTGCACTCTAGCCAGACTAGTAGCTGAATGGTCAAAGGGGCTGGCTTCTTCTTGGATCTATACTGCACAAAAATCAAGACAAGGAACGTGGCACGCTTATAAAAATACATCGCACTGTAATGGGTAGTACAGGCCCATCTCTAAAGTTACGTTTACGTTGATCATAAAAACTGCATACTGCCGCCTATAGAGGGTGGTCGGAAACAGACTGAAAAGCTCGTGAACGTGTTGCATGGCAGGTTGTGCTGAGAAATAACTCTTAATGGAAAAGTTCGATAAGCTGCACCGTTTCCGAGTTAATTAGCACGGAAGTTAGCCAATCAGGCCGTTGCGCGCCGGATTCAAGCGGCCCACCAGAGATGGTGTGCCAAATGTGTTCTTCGTTTGGTTTCCTACAACCGAACAAGAGAGCGATACAAAAATTAACTTAGCTGCTAATTGATTCGGAAACGGCGCAAACAGTTGTTTTGCAGCACAACCTACCCTGCAACATTCTATAAACTTTTCAGACTTCCTGACCACCCTGAATATACCGATAACGGTTTTCCGCAACATTGTAGCCACACAGATGCACCCAAATGTTCAGCCACTATTTCCCAGCAACGTTTACCGCGATACATTCCCGGGCCAGAAGGTTTTACAAGAGGCCAAACTACTGCCCCAAAATGGACGAGGGCGAGCTAGTGGAACTAAGTGCAGCTCTAATGCTTTTACATCACACAAGAAATTGAGTTAGAAAGAACTAGAGAAATCTAGCTTTGTGAATGCGTTTTTTTTTTAACTAACCGGTACGCTTCAGAAAAATTTAAGTACTAAACTGATGTCTGATACATATTCGTTCCAAAATTTTACCACAATGATGGAACACGATTGCGAATACCTCGTACAAGCAACTGGAGAGAGTATGTACCAGTTAAAACCCCACTGGCGATCATCCTTCGGTTTTTAGCTACTGGTGATTTGAAAGGAAATTTCAAGTACCTTTTTAAAGTACAGTATTTATCACTAAGCCTCATGGTATTAGAAATTTGCAATGTTTTGATAGAAGGACTGAAAGATATCATTACGGGAATTGTGAAATAAGAATACAATTTTGATTTTATTTTTGTTCACAAGCACACACTCCTGCTTCATGTACGTCTCAAGGTAATATGAAAATCACATCAAATCTAAATCATATGGATGAAGAGGCGCCAGCACTTCCACACTTCCTATGCAACTTTTTTTAACCGGGTTTTTGCATAGGTTCTAATACACTCCTGGAAATTGAAATAAGAACACCGTGAATTCATTGTCCCAGGAAGGGGAAACTTTATTGACACATTCCTGGGGTCAGATACATCACATGATCACACTGACAGAACCACAGTCACATAGACACAGGCAACAGAGCATGCACAATGTCGGCACTAGTACAGTGTATATCCACCTTTCGCAGCAATGCAGGCTGCTATTCTCCCATGGAGACGATCGTAGAGATGCTGGATGTAGTCCTGTGGAACGGCTTGCCATGCCATTTCCACCTGGCGCCTCAGTTGGACCAGCGTTCGTGCTGGACGTGCAGACCGCGTGAGACGACGCTTCATTCAGTCCCAAACATGCTCAATGGGGGATAGATCCGGAGATCTTGCTGGCCAGGGTAGTTGACTTACACCTTCTAGAGCACGTTGGGTGGCACGGGATACATGCGGACGTGCATTGTCCTGTTTGAACAGCAAGTTCCCTTGCCGGTCTAGGAATGGTAGAACGATGGGTTCGATGACGGTTTGGATGTACCGTGCACTATTCAGTGTCCCCTCGACGATCACCAGTGGTGTACGGCCAGTGTAGGAGATCGCTCCCCACACCATGATGCCGGGTGTTGGCCATGTGTGCCTCGGTCGTATGCAGTCCTGAT
Organism: Schistocerca americana; assembly: GCF_021461395.2. Taxonomy (NCBI): domain Eukaryota; kingdom Metazoa; phylum Arthropoda; class Insecta; order Orthoptera; family Acrididae; genus Schistocerca; species Schistocerca americana. Next base: position 698,877,198 of record NC_060120.1, on the reverse strand, counting down.
TGTGGCGCTCACCTGCACGGCGCCAAACACGCATACGACCATCATTGGCACCAAGGCAGAAGCGACTCTCATCGCTGAAGACGACACGTCTCCATTCGTCCCTCCATTCACGCCTGTCGCGACACCACTGGAGGCGGGCTGCACGATGTTGGGGCGTGAGCGGAAGACAGCCTAACGGTGTGCGGGACCGTAGCCCAGCTTCATGGAGACGGTTGCGAATGGTCCTCGCCGATACCCCAGGAGCAACAGTGTCCCTAATTTGCTGGGAAGTGGCGGTGCGGTCCCCTACGGCACTGCGTCGCTGCTGTCCGGTCCCAGGTCGACGGGCACGTGCACCTTCCGCCGACCACTGGCGACAACATCGATGAACTGTGGAGACCTCACGCCCCACGTGTTGAGCAATTCGGCGGTACGTCCACCCGGCCTCCCGCATGCCCACTATACGCCCTCGCTCAAAGTCCGTCAACTGCACATATGGTTCACGTCCACGCTGTCGCGGCATGCTACCAGTGTTAAAGACTGCGATGGAGCTCCGTATGCCACGGCAAACTGGCTGACACTGACGGCGGCGGTGCACAAATGCTGCGCAGCTGGCGCCATTCGACGGCCAACACCGCGGTTCCTGGTGTGTCCGCTGTGCCGTGCGTGTGATCATTGCTTGTACAGCCCTCTCGCAGTGTCCGGAGCAAGTATGGTGGGTCTGACACACCGGTGTCAATGTGTTCTTTTTTCCATTTCCAGGAGTGTACTTCATTTTTTCCGAGTGCGTTCTTTATATGCATTAACTTCTAAGTCCCATGGCTCTGGCCGTATATAAAATGCACTTATAAAATACATAGTTATCTCGTTTGTCCCCGTCTCTACTGCCGTACGCAACAAACATGTGGCTATACAAAGTCCGAAAACTTTCGAACAGAAGCGAAACAATATTGTTTTCGCCCAGACACGTGACTTCAGCGCTTTCGGTGAGAGAAGTAGGGGAAAAAAATGTGAAAGCAAAAGGGAAGCATTTACAGACAAGGACAGACAGAGATATTGTCCTGCAATGCGAAATATTTTCCACCCTTAGTGAAAACACCGCCAACCCTTCGCAATATGTCGGCAACTACGCGCGGGGCAGCCTGCAATATCAGCCAGCTATACCACTAAGTTGCCTTTTATTACAGCAATGTTGACGGCGTCCCCTTTGCTGCCAAATATAGCCCATCTAAACGCATCTCAATGATCTCGTTGTCAAGACGGAGTTTAACTCTTCTTCCGTTTTCGAATAGCTTACGGCAGGAAAGAAAAGCGACTGTCCCGCGCTGTAACTCTGTGCACGTGGTAGCAGACCTTCAAGGCGCATTCATGTTTCCCTCAACACGTTAGCTCGATTAGATGCAAACGTTCTAGAGCGCGCACGCGCACACACACACACACACACACACACACACACACACACACAATTTATTCCAGTGACGCTACACAAGAGGACGATTACGTCACTTTATGGTCAATGTTCCTACCTTTTATCCCTCCTGACATGTTAAGTACCCACTGTTTGAAACATGAAAGTATGTGCGTTCCTAATGGCATCTGAAACACCTTAAATAGAGCAGTACTGTTGTAACAGGGTTGTTATGGCACTGCATCGACACCCTTTGCTAATATTAATAAATACATTTCAGTTAAATGCTCACATAAATTCTTTAATGACTGAAAGGTTTGTATTGAGTTATAGTGGCACTGGGTTGGAGTCGACGTTCCTTTCTGGTGATAATTAGTATGTGATTAAATTAATTAAAAATACTAATTACGGAATATGAAAATGATGTGGATGATATAGACATTCTGTAACTAATCCTAAATGAGCACCAGGGAAGTTACCATTCTATTCTGGTGGTCTATCACGATGTATTACGCCGAGGCCAGCTCCAACGTCGGCACAGAGTTCTGGCAGTTGATGTAAACCATCCCTTGGTGTCAGAAATGGCTACGCAGTTCCACAACTTACTTCATCTCACAAGTAAGCTAGCGCTTCGTGTTTGCACTTCTTAAGGACAGTTACTTATTGCTGATACCCGCTGGGTCGCGATTAAGTTGTCAGGGGAGACTGAGATATACAAAAATTTACTCCAAATGGATAGTGTAAAGGTGAGCGTGTCTGGAAAGGTACGCACTCGGCATTATTTGGGGCAATTTGGCGCTCCTTACCTCTACCACGCCCAGCTGTAATTGGGGAAGCGCTTTGTTCTTTATGTACTGTTTTTAGGAACCCAACACGCTTTTTTTTAGGAATCCAACACGCTTGTAAGTAAGTTGCGTTTCATTTTAAATGATAAATCTCTTCTGACTGCCCCACAGATAATAGTCACTCCTTAACGAAGCAACTGGCTTTTCCTTATTGACAAATGTAATGGGCAGTATATTAGGCATGCTCGCTTTTGCAAACAACAAGAAGCAGGTATGTGTGTTGCAGAAATCCCACCTCAAGCCAGTGGGGCGACACGCAATGTCAAAATAAGAACGTTTAAGAGGGGATTCACTGGCACACTATCTGGGCACAGGGAAAAGGTCGGGTGTCTTAACCACTCGCCCTACCTCAAGGGACAAAGCACGCTACGATGCAGACTGACCAGTCCATACCAACAGCCCGTAAATAGTTCTTGGCTGCTGGCTGCGTCAGAACATGCTAGGAGTCGACATTTCCATGAAGCTGTTATTACAGAACTCGGCCGTCGGCCAAGAGGTATTTATGGACTATTGATAGTGATTAGTCAGTCAATACCGGTTTAGACATTAAAGAATATACGTTATCTTTTGACTGAAATAGAATTTACTGTCAAAACCAATGAGGTCGCTGAAGCTCTGCCGATAACATGACAAACTGGAATATTCTTCGCTAAATCTAAAGACCACGACTGTCCACATAGCGCAGTTTTGCTTGGTTTTCCACGTGAACATCAGATAATGGGCCGACATTTTGTTAGATATAAACGTCGGAAGAACTGATTTTACATCAAATTATTCGATTCTTTACGTACTTCGACCTTATTTCGATATATGGATCTCGAACTTCCTTTCATAGATTCAACTTAGCATTGTGATAGTGTGGATACATAAAAGACATTTAACTGTAATGTTATACGTACAAAATTCCTCGCTTTAAACGAGATAAATTCAGTCGAAAATAAAGTAAAATTAGTTTTTTTGCTAAAATCAATATTTCTTTCGTCAGCTTGGCATGGTTTACAAAGAGAACAATGTAAAGCTCTACCCAGCGGAAAAATGATATGTTGAACCTACCTGGCAGATTAAAACTGTGTGCCGGACCGAGACTCGAACTCGGGACCTTTGCCTTTCGCGGGCGAGTGTTCTAACAACTGAGCTACCCAAGCACGACTCACGCCCCAAAAAGCGGTTCAAATGGTTCTGAGCACTATGGGACTTAACATTTGAGGTCATCAGTTCCCTAGAACTTAGAACTAGTTAAACCTAACTAACCTAAGGACATCACACACATCCATGCCTGAGGCAGGATTCGAACCTGCGACCGTAGCAGTCGCGGGGTTCCGGACTGAAGCGCCTAGAACCGCTCGGTCACTGCGGCCGGCTACTCACGCCCCGTATTCACAGCTTTACTTCTGCCAGTACTCGTCTCCTACCTTCAAACTTTACAGAAGCTCTCCTGCGAACCTCACAGGAAAGCTTCTGTAAAGCTCTGCAGTCAGTTTAGCCGCCGTAGTTTTGTGTTGTTTTGACACAATTTATTTTAGCATACGAAGGTCTCTGTCATTTATTTTGATTTGGGCTCACTATTACGTTTACGCAATGACGTCTTTCCGTGTTTTGTGTATGCTGTCATGACTGTTGAAACAGTTGCTCTTGAAACATTCAGTAAGTTGGCGGTCTTGGTTACTGATGCTCCAGCTAATCAGGCCCGCCGGCCGGTGTGGCCAAGCGGTTAAAGGCGCTACAGACTGGAACCGCGTGACCGCTACGGTCGCAGGTTCGAATCCTGCCTCGGGCATGGATGTGTTAAGTCCCATAGTGCTCAGAGCCATTTGAACCATAATCAGGCCCTCACAATCCCTCCTCTTTGGTACTCTGTTAGGTCTTTCATTGCACGTCGACTTCGGCCTCTGAATGCAAATAAGAAGTGTGCACTATTCGTAAACAACATGCACTGATGCACAGTCCAGCGCGACACATACCTTTCTTGCATTGTTGACCGTCAAACACAACCATCCCATTACTACCACTGTTCACATTGTTTTGCCTCTCCCCTGTGCAGACGTGCTATGTGTCTCTGCACAAGCAGAGCTGACACATTGTCATAGGGATCGCCGAACGAATCTGGTGTTGCGAGAGTCGAACTCCATTCCCGTGACGGACCAGGATTAGTCTCTTCACTCTTTTCAGAATAAGAAAACAACGAGCAACAGACAACACTTAACAAAACACAGTGCACAAATCATTCGGTAATGACTACCAGTAGTGATTGCTCAAGTTGTCAGTGTCGCAATTCAGGTAGTTCAGCGCCGATCACTGTTAGTGTCTGAGGCAAACCATACTTCAACCCCCACCGCCGCGCCAACCTCATCTAAAACGGTCACGATAAACTTTCCTCATAGTACCAAAACTCTTTATTTTGCTTATAAATTCCTATCCAGTAGCAGCCGATCCGAGTTGAAGGGGTAATATGTTTCACTGACAGTGCCAGAACGACGCTGTGGATTCTCGTCTCGGAGCTTAATTGGACCAGTCCTTTTGGAAAACAGAGTAAGTAGTCATATCTATGTGAACGTATTAAACATTAGTACATACTATATGAATACGGAATTTCACATTCTGCATGATGGCGCATCACATTACCACCATGAATAACTTTCCCCGATATCAGTGTTCCAAAGGACTGAAAAGGGCAAGGGGATGTGACTGATTTTCCTCCAGATTCAGTACGGTTGTACTAGGAACCAACACAAAAAAGCAGGTACTGGCAAGCCGTAAGAAAAAAAACCAAAAGCCGTGTGAAGCTATTTTGCAGTTGACCGGCAACATTTGTTACAGTAGATCAAAAACAGATCTGTCCAGACTGCAATGGTAATGGCTATTAGCAATTATAATAACCGTGAAAAACCAGAGAATAGGAATAGCTATGACTGTGCATGCCTCCAAAATCAAATCAGAACTGGCGGATGACTTGGATATAATGCTGTTTGTCTACATCTTGCTCTATGACGAAACTTTAAAATTACACTTGTCAGCCCTGTTTTTATACAGTTATTTATTATTAACAGCAATGATCTACAGATGCAAATCGCAATATGTCACAGGAAGGAACATTATTTTTCGTACGTTCGTAATACAAAGGTCTAATTATCATTTAGCAAGGGGCGCTTGATTCTTTTAAACACAACGAGGCGCGTGTAAAGAGTTAATAAAGTAGGGCTGATTTCTCTGACTGCATCGTCATGTATTTTTGAGAGAAGTGTCAGATAAACTCGGTGCTGTGGGAGCGTGCTGCCAGTCAGCCTGTAGAATGCACACACATTTCAATCAATTTTCAATTACAGATAACTTTTATATATGACAGCCTGAGTTTTTACCCCCTCTCTCCTCCTCAGATTATAGAAATCACCAAATAATTTTGCTTATTTTAAAGTAATGAAAATAGAAAACATTCTGACATGGAGAATGAATAGCACTGATTAATATTTAAATTTCCATGAGGATGGAAGGCGATTAAGCACATGACAACTGAAAGGAAAAGAAGAGGAATTTTGTACCTAAAATTATTTCAGAATGCGATAAATCCCTAATTTTCTGCACGTCGTAGCTACAAATTCGATGTTTCACGAGACACTTTTACTCATAAGGTAGAGGCAACGTATGGTGGCGACAAAACTTCTGTTCTGCCCATATGAATGCTCACTCCATAGATATTATTACTCTACCAGAAGAAACGATTACTCTATCAAATTCGTACTACTGCACAGAGTTTAGACAGCTTTTTAATATTCCTAACTTTCCGATAGTCACACGACATAGCGGGAACGGTACGTTGTGAAGCAAAACCGATGTTGTCGCTAGAGCGTTAGCGTGCGCGCCCCTTGTCCCGGTTGGCGCAGCGAGTGTTGTGACTGGCGGCCCGCCCACCACAGCCTGCAGCCGGCATCATGTCGCAATGTTTACGTCGCACCCTGCCCCAGCCAGCCGCATGGCACATTCTGTGTCCCCTGTCCAACAGGCTGCGCATTCCTCTCGTACGTGCTCGAGAGAGCGACCGTCCCTAATGATCTCGTCATCAACGGGATGTCAAACCCTGGTTAGCTCCCAAAATGGAGTGTGATATGCTTTCTGCTGCCCATTTACTGAAACATACGACAGGTATGCTCTTCCTCAGGAAGCCTCCGATTATACACCTGTTGTTTTGGCACTAAGACTGTTATAAAATACGAAATGTAAAGTTTTAGAAACTTCTACTGGTGAAATACCGTAAAGGTGAGTTACAAAAACTGGAACATCGCAACAACTAGACAAAAAATAAATATTTAATAGATATTTTTAATGCCATCTGGACTTCCAAAGTCAAACACAGAGATGACACTTTAACATGAATTTAGGCTCACACTGCGACCAATCGTAAAGAAACAGTGGATGCTTTAGCGAAGCACAGTACTCCAAAAGGTAGATCCCAAAGCATTATTCTACCATATATTGATTCATTTCTTACCCGTGAAACGTACTCAAGGGGAATGGCCCGCAGCTGGGTGTTTACACAGACAAATGGTTCAAATACACTCCTGGAAATTGAAATAAGAACACCGTGAATTCATTGTCCCAGGAAGGGGAAACTTTATTGACACATTCCTGGGGTCAGATACATCACATGATCACACTGACAGAACCACAGGCACATAGACACAGGCAACAGAGCGTGCACAATGTCGGCACTAGTACAGTGTATATCCACCTTTTGCAGCAATGCAGGCTGCTATTCTCCCATGGAGACGGTCGTAGAGATGCTGGATGTAGTCCTGTGGAACGGCTTGCCATGCCATTTCCACCTGGCGCCTCAGTTGGACCAGCGTTCGTGCTGGACGTGCAGACCACGTGAGACGACGCTTCATCCAGTCCCAAACATGCTCAATGGGGGACAGATCCGGAGATCTTGCTGGCCAGGGTAGTTGACTTAGACCTTCTAGAGCACGTTGGGTGGCACGGGATACATGCGGACGTGCATTGTCCTGTTGAAACAGCAAGTTCCCTTGCCGGTCTAGGAATGGTAGAACGATGGGTTCGATGACGGTTTGGATGTACCGTGCACTATTCAGTGTCCCCTCGACGATCACCAGTGGTGTACGGCCAGTGTAGGAGATCGCTCCCCACACCATGATGCCGGGTGTTGGCCTTGTGTGCCTCGGTCGTATGCAGTCCTGATTGTGGCGCTCACCTGCACGGCGCCAAACACGCATACGACCATCATTGGCACCAAGGCAGAAGCGACTCTCATCGCTGAAGACGACACGTCTCCATTCGTCCCTCCATTCACGCCTGTCGCGACACCACTGGAGGCGGGCTGCACGATGTTGGGGCGTGAGCGGAAGACGGCCTAACGGTGTGCGGGACCGTAGCCCAACTTCATGGAGACGGTTGCGAATGGTCCTCGCCGATACCCCAGGAGCAACAGTGTCCCTAATTTGCTGGGAAGTGGCGGTGCGGCCCCCTACGGCACTGCGTAGGATCCTACGGTCTTGGCGTGCATCCGTGCGTCGCTGCGGTCCGGTCCCAGGTCGACGGGCACGTGCACCTTCCGCCAACCACTGGCGACAACATCGATGAACTGTGGAGACCTCACGTCCCACGTGTTGAGCAATTCATCGGTACGTCCACCCGGCCTCCCGCATGCCCACTATACGCCCTCGCTCAAAGTCCGTCAACTGCACGTACGGTTCACGTCCACGCTGTCGCGGCATGCCACCAGTGTTAAAGACTGCGATGGAGCTCCGTATGCCACGGCAAACTGGCTGACACTGACGGCGGCGGTGCACAAATGCTGCGCAGCTAGCGCCATTCGACGGCCAACACCGCGGTTCCTGGTGTGTCCGCTGTGCCGTGCGTGTGATCATTGCTTGTACAGCCCTCTCGCAGTGTCCGGAGCAAGTATGGTGGGTCTGACACACCAGTGTCAATGTGTTCTTTTTTCCATTTCCAGGAGTGTAGCTCTGAGCACAATGTCGCTTAACATCTGAGGTCATCAGTCCCCTAGAATGTAGAACTAATTAAACCTAACCAACCTAAGGACATCACACACATCCATACCCGAGGCAGGATTCGAACCTGCGACCAGATTGAAACGCCTAGAATCGCACGGCCACATCGGCCGGCGCCTACACAGACAGATGGAACAAGATTTTATACCCAGTCCAACTTATCCTAAGACAACCATGGTTCTTTTTAACTGAGTCTCATACTACATTCATCATTTGGATGTGCCTAGGACATGCATGTTATCGGAACCATCTCAACAGCATAAAATTTAAGGGCGATACATATTGTTTCCAGGAACCTTCCAAATAGTATCATTCTGGCACGGAAAAAGTACAGGAAGAGTAAGAAGACTAATACAAAGAACTCTGAAAACAAAGAGTGGCATCCTTCACTTCAGCATCTCCTTTATTGCATGCAAACAATAACATCATTTACAAAACTTTGGCTTCCTATTTATCTCAGGGAAATATTGTTTTATAAAATAATAAATACTCTAGCATTACTCGAATATTAATCCATGTAAAAATGAACGTAAAAAAACTGCAGTGATTACCGTTGCTAAAGTAACACTATGTTTCGACACTTCTCTGGACTACTGTACTTTGGTAAGCGTATTCCATTTAACCATTGCTATAATTTTTGTTTACTGCATCAAAAATTATTCAAGACGTCGCCTGTATAGTTTTATTGACAGAGAAAACAAGTAAGCAGATAAACTCTATTTCTCCTTCCTTTTCGAAAGACCGAGGTATCCTACCATCAGTAGCTACTTTCGCTGCAGTGTTGACGCTCCAGAGTGCAAAACCAGCACGGTTTGCTGTTTCTCGCTTCTTATGGGAGTGAGATTCTGTAAACATTAACCAGAGATTGCATACTAAATAATTTGCTTTTATTTACGGTCTTTCTGGCCCACGAAAATTACCTCGACAAATTTGGTTCTACCGTCATGTCAGTGGGAACATCTATTATAACGCGCAGCCGTGAAGGAATGAGTAGAAATTTCGAAAAAAAAAAACGAGTCCTTATGACCTAAGAACATATTTTAGTGGAACAGTATACTGATGAGGCGTGAACTATAAAGGCCAAACTGAACCAACCCTCACGTACGACATTTTATCAAATTACAAAAAAAAAATGGTTCAAATGGCTCTGAGCACTATGGGACTTAACATCTGTGGTCATCAGTCCCCTAGAACTTAGAACTAATTAAACCTAACTAACCTAAGGATATCACACACATCCATGCCCGAGGCAGTATATATATATACACTCCTGGAAATGGAAAAAAGAACACATTGACACCGGTGTGTCAGACCCACCATACTTGCTCCGGACACTGCGAGAGGGCTGTACAAGCAATGATCACACGCACGGCACAGCGGACACACCAGGAACCGCGGTGTTGGCCGTCGAATGGCTGCGCAGCATTTGTGCACCGCCGCCGTCAGTGTCAGCCAGTTTGCCGTGGCATACGGAGCTCCATCGCAGTCTTTAACACTGGTAGCATGCCGCGACAGCGTGGACGTGAACCGTATGTGCAGTTGACGGACTTTGAGCGAGGGCGTATAGTGGGCATGCGGGAGGCCGGGTGGACGTACCGCCGAATTGCTCAACACGTGGGGCGTGAGGTCTCCACAGTACATCGATGTTGTCGCCAGTGGTCGGCGGAAGGTGCACGTGCCCGTCGACCTGGGACCGCACCGCAGCGACGCACGGATGCACGCCAAGACCGTAGGATCCTACGCAGTGCCGTAGGGGACCACACCGCCACTTCCCAGCAAATTAGGGACACTGTTGCTCCTGGGGTATCGGCGAGGACCATTCGCAACCGTCTCCATGAAGCTGGGCTACGGTCCCGCACACCGTTAGGCCGTCTTCCGCTCACGCCCCAACATCGTGCAGCCCGCCTCCAGTGGTGTCGCGACAGGCGTGAATGGAGGGACGAATGGAGACGTGTCGTCTTCAGCGATGAGAGTCGCTTCTGCCTTGGTGCCAATGATGGTCGTATGCGTGTTTAGCGCTGTGCAGGTGAGCGCCACAATCAGGACTGCATACGACCGTGGCACACAGGGCCAACACCCGGCATCATGGTGTGGGGAGCGATCTCCTACACTGGCCGTACACCACTGGTGATCGTCGAGGGGACACTGAATAGTGCACGGTACATCCAAACCGTCATCGAACCCATCGTTCTACCATTCCTAGACCGGCAAGGGAACTTGCTGTTCCAACAGGACAATGCACGTCCGCATGTATCCCGTGCCACCCAACGTGCTCTAGAAGGTGTAAGTCAACTACCCTGGCCAGCAAGATCTCCGGATCTGTCCCCCATTGAGCATGTTTGGGACTGGATGAAGCGTCGTCTCACGCGGTCTGCACGTCCAGCACGAACGCTGGTCCAACTGAGGCGCCAGGTGGAAATGGCATGGCAAGCCGTTCCACAGGACTACATCCAGCATCTCTACGATCGTCTCCATGGGAGAATAGCAGCCTGCATTGCTGCGAAAGGTGGATATACACTGTACTAGTGCCGACATTGTGCATGCTCTGTTGCCTGTGTCTATGTGCCTGTGGTTCTGTCAGTGTGATCATGTGATGTATCTGACCCCAGGAATGTGTCAATAAAGTTTCCCCTTCCTGGGACAATGAATTCACGGTGTTCTTATTTCAATTTCCAGGAGTATATATATATATATATATATATATATATATATATATATATATATATATTATTGGTGTTTTGCCCTTAAAGAGCGCATTTGGACTAAACTACATGGCCAGTTCCTTTTGCTGCCTTCCTTGCTGCCCAAACTTCCCTCATTCGCTCGCTGTGTTTCTGTTTCCGGTCCTCTGTCCATGCTTCTTGTCGGCTTCGTGTCTTCGGCTTCATCTTGATTGCCTTTTTGGTTGCCCATATTTCTTTCATCTTCTGGCTGTGATCTTGTTTTCGTTCTTCGGTCCATTTTATGCCTGTTCCTTTGTCGCATTGTATCTCATGTAGTTTACTTTTCTTAATGATGTTTCTGAACTTTATTCTGTCGTTTATTGTGTCTGCTGTTATGTTGAGCTGGTTCAGGTCGTTTTCTACCTCTGCCACCCATTTGTTGTTTCTAGTGGTTATCCAGTCAAAGATCTGTTTGGTCAGCCTGTGTGATGGCATTCTGTATAGGTGTCCATAGAATTGTAGTCTGTGTTTTCTAATCTTTTCTGTGATTGTCTCCGTATGTTTGTACAGTTCCTCTGTAGGTTTCTTGATCCATATTCCATTGTTCTTAGTTGCGCCAAATATTTTCCTATGTATTTTCCGTTCTTTTTTTTCTAATTGTCTGATACGTGTATGCCCTCGGATTAGTGTGGTCTCTGCTGCATATAGTGCCTCGGGGAGCACCACCGTGTCGTAATGGCGTAATTTGGCTTTTTGTGAGATAGACTTCTTGTTGTAATGATTCCACACTACTTTGTATGCCTTGTCCAGTTTAGTCTTTCTTTCTTCATTTGAGTCTCTGTTATGTCCACTCATTTGTAGTGTTTCACCGAGGTATTTGAAGTTTGCTGTTTTGTAAATCGTGCCATACTTTGTGTTCAGAGATGAGAGTTTCTTTGTGCTCATAAACTGTGTCTTTTCGTAAGAGATCTGTAGTCCAGTTTTGGAAGCGATTTCGTGCAGTTTTTCAATAGCGTCTTTTGTTTCCTTTATACCTTTCGTGACAATCGCCAAATCGTCTGCAAAAGCCAGGCATTTAATCTGTAGGTTTCCTAAGGTTATCCCCTGTTGTGATGTTTCCCATTCTTTTATGACCTTATCTAACACCAGATTGAAAAGGAGAGGTGAGAGGCCATCGCCTTGTCGGACACCTGTGCGAATTTCGAAGGGCTCTGATAGTTCTCCACAGAACTTTACTTTGGAGGTCGTGTTGGTTAAAGTTTGCTCTATGATAGCCCGTGTTTTGTTGTCTACTTTGTATTCTGCTAGAATTTTGAAGAGAGTTTTCCGGTCGATAGAGTTGTACGCCTTTTTGAAGTCAACAAAGGTAATGATCAGGTTCTGTTTGTGTTGTAAAATCATTTTCAGGTTCCAAATTTGTTCCGCACAAGACCGCCCTTTACGGAAACCTGCTTGGTATTCCCCAATCAAGTGGTCGGTTTGGCATTCTAGTCTGTTCAGTAAAGCTTTAGAGAGGATCTTGTATGTGACCGGTAGTAGGGATATTCCTCTGTAGTTGTTCGGGTTAGTCTTGTCACCTTTTTTGTGTAGTGGGTGTATCAGGGCAGTTTTCCAGTCGTCAGGAATTTTCATGGTCTTCCAGATGTCTTCCAAGATCCTGTGGATGTCTTTGGTGAGTTCTGGGTCTTGTAACTTCCAGATTTCCGGGATGATGCCATCTTCTCCTGGTGCTCTACGATTCTTGAGTGACTTTATTATTTCTTTAACTTCTTCTAGAGTTGGAGGTTCACTATCTGGATTGCATGTGCTCGTTTCTGTCATCATTTCTTCCATGGGGGGGTCCGTGTTGAGCAGTTTTTCAAAGTACTTTGCCAGAATGTCACAATTGTATTTGGTATTGGTTTCTAGGGTTCCATCCGGTCTTCTGAAGCACAAGTTGGGTGGTTGATATCCAGTCATATTTTCTCTGAACGTTCTGTAGAAGTTTCTTGTATTGTTCTTCATGAAGTCCGATTCGATCTCTGTCAGTCGCCGTTTGTCATACTGTCGTTTTTCACTGCGAATGATTTTGCTTGATTGCTTCTGTGTTTTCAAGAAGTTCATCCAATTCTCTTGGGATTTATGGCAACTAAATTTTTTCCATGCACTGATTCGTTGGTCAATAGCTTGGTCACATGTGTGGTTCCACCAACGGTGTTTCCGTGTTCGTGGTGCTTGTGCTAGTTTCATGGCCTCTCGGATTCTTCGTGAAAGTTGTGTCCAGTCTGTCGTTTTCTCCATTTTAATTTTGTGTAATATTTGTGTCTGGTTTAAAGTAACGTATTCTGGATCTGGTCTAACAATTTTGTTCTTCTGGAGCTTTTTCTTGGGCAAAAGACGAATCCTGATCTGTAGTAGGTGGTGGTCTGAATCGAAGTAGCCTTTACGGGTGTCTATGTTCAAAATTTCTTTTTGTGAGTCTTTCTGCACTATTACGTGGTCGATTTGTATATATATATATATATATATATATATATATATATATATATATATATATATGTATATATATATATATATATATATATATACCTTCATTTAATTGCTAACACCGTGTAGTAACATTCTTTAAGTACGAAATGAAAATTATAAAATGACACTTGTCTCTAAATAAGTGGCTGGCTCTGAGCACTATGGGACTCAACTGCTGAGGTCATTAGTCCCCTAGAACTTAGAACTAGTTAAACCTAACTAACCTAAGGACATCACAAACATCCATGCCCGAGGCAGGATTCGAACCTGCGACCGTAGCGGCCTTGCGGTTCCAGACTGTAGCGCCTTTAACCGCACGGCCACTTCGGCCGGCTCTAAATAAGTCTTAATGATTGATGCGTATGTTTAGTGTTACGAAACTTTGAGCGTAACAGACTCCAATCCACTTTCATCAAGTCGACTTAGAATGCTCGTCTCGTCACTGTATGTAATAGTTTAAGAACGCAGCAGACCGAACACCGTGTGCTGAAACGCACAACTCTGAGCGATCAAATCAACAGATTTGAGATGACACATCTGCGTAATTGCAAAGTGATAAAATGTCGAATGTGGTACCTGAACCAGAAACTAAGTGTTCGTTACTCATTATGGACTTGATTATATTCCAGATACTTACTTCACGGTTTATAGCGAATTATAATCACTATTTATGCACAAAACAAATGAATCTGCCCTCTAACAGACTTACAACGTCACAAGTTACACAAACAGAACTGTAGTCACAAGCCATGAATGCAATATCAATATTCTGTGGTGCCATGCTTGTCCTTAGCGTAAGTTAGTTTCAGTTAGATTAAGAAGTGCCTAAGCCTAGGGACCGATGACCTCAGCAGTTTGGTGCCATAGTCCTTACCACAAATTTCCTACATACGTGTGAGAAGCTGTAAACAGTCATTTCGTTTCTTTATGTCTTTATAGTCGCCATAAGTGACAAGTGACAATCACAAACAAGGAAATGCATAATAATACACCACAAATTCCATGTGTTTCTCATCACACCACTCAGCCAAAGTACTAATGCATAGTTAAATTTGTATGCAAGCAAAACACAGAGTCTTTTAAGAGTGACAAGTAGTCAAACAAAGGAACAGAGCCGTGTACAGGGGCACGGCTGCCGCACTTTTCCGCCCGACTTGGAACTGGGAAACTCCTGAGCTTATACACGGGGCACATGCGCACGAACTAGATGCATGCGTGACTTTGCATCGTTGTATGCGCCCCCTTCCCTCTTCGTGCAACAGTCGCATGAACCTAGTGCACCCGACAAGTTGCACAGGCATAAATGTACCTCTGTCAAACGCCTTGCAGACAAATTGTGGCACGACTTATAGTATTTCTGCTTTGCATTCAACAATTAGTTAACTTCTGGTTGAAGAAAACACGTCCAAACGGCAAAGTACTTCGCAGTGATAAGAAAAACGTGGAACTCGTGTAAAGTGGAGAATATGTTGGGACGTGGCTGTGGAGGGCAAGAGGCAGGTGGCCCCGGCTGGCTGTCGTATTCTTAGCCGCCAGCGCCGCGCTCTGTCTGAGGACTAACAGCCTTTCAGCACCGGGAATGGGACGACACCTAACATCAGTAATATAGTCCTTGGAACAAGTACCACTGTCAGTAATTCGACAGTTTATTCTTGGAAAGCTATTTGAAACTCTCTCCTACAATGAAACACCACAACCAGTAATTTCGAATGACATGTTACATAACTGGATGCCGATCTCGCAAACGAGTTATTTTATTGTCGACTTATGGATTTACTTAAGAGTGGAAGGCATTATTTGTAGTGTCAAGCAAAAATTAACGCATAGAAACTTATTGATCACTTGAAAACAGTTCTTTACGAGTAAGCTTTTTCAGATTTTCTCGTGATTCCATACAATGAGACCTGGGATGCAGGTGTTTCCTAGTTTCTTCGATCCCGGCTAATGATGTTAGGGGATGAATTGTTTCTTGTTGAGTTCTGTAATGAACTACCGCTCCCATACCACAAATGCTACGGAGATCACGTGACCAATGGATCGCTAGACAGGAGGCAATATCAATGGCACTTACTGCTATTAGTTTCAAAATTATTAATTAAATGTCTGTTTTCCTCCACCTTTTTTTTGTTATTTGCAAATGAAGTATTAGCAATTCTCTCCTTTTTGTTGCAGTACCGTTTAAAAACGTAGTGACTAAGAAGGAGCGATGTCAGCAGGCTCTGCACTAATACGTGCGCTAATTGCGATGCCTCGTTTATACGTTACTTACGTATCACCTTCAGACTGTAGCATCGTTTAAATTCTGCATGATAACGTCGCTTTATTCCGGTACCCGGTACCAGTCACGAGATGGCGACTTGGTGGCTAGTCCTTACTGTTCGAGCCGCTCATATGCCAATCACAAAGTTGTCTCAAGGAGACTATAACAAATTTTAGGTATGTGCTGCAAAAATTATTGCACATAGTACCAAATTAGATTCACGTCCCTACCTGGAGTGATCCTGTTAGACAGATTCACCCGATTTTTACAGTTTTAAGAAAACGATAAATGCGGAAGGACAGAACACAGTTTACAGCATTTTGTACTGCGTACAGTAGACAGACAGTTCGGGGACGGTGATTGTTTCTATCCGCATGTCACCGCGTCCTGTCATAAAGCAGCATCTGTGGGACAATGGTTTATGGACAATAACAATCCAGAAATGGACTGAACTGCCCAGAGTCCCGACCTCAACCAGAAAGGAACACCTTTCGGATGAGTTCGAACGTCGACTGAGCTCCGGAAAGCATCACTACCTTCTCTGGTCTGCCATTTACCCATAGACATTCAGACATATCTGTCAAAGTGTACTCAATAAAGTTCAAGCCTTCATAAAAGCGAAGGGTACATACGTCCCATATTAAAGTCCACAAATAGATGTCCGGATACTTTTGATCAGACAGTGTTCCTCGTTCTGCGGGTCGGAGAGTGGAACGTTAGATCCTTAAAGGGTAGGTATGTTAGCGAATTTAAAAAGAGAAATGGATAAGTAGATGATGGATATAATGAGAATCAGTGAAATGAGGCGACAACAAGAATAGGACTCATGATCAACTGAGTTCACGGTTATAAATACAGACTCAAATATCGGCAATGCATGAGTACGTCTAATAATGAATAAGAAAATAAGAATACCTGTAGGTTACTACGAACAACATAGTGAAGGCATTATCGTAGACATGAAGCAAACACATACTACTGTAGAAAAAATGTATATGCCTACTACCTCCGCAGATGAGGAAGAGACTGAAATAATGTATAATGGAAAAAAAAAGTTATTCAGGTAGTTAACGGAGGTAAAAATTTAACTGTGACGGGAGACTGGAATTCGATAGAAGGAAAAGGAAGAAGGAAAAATAGTAGGAATATGGACACAGGGAAATGAATAAAAGTGGAAGTCGCTTGGTATAATTTTGCACGGAATGTGATTTAACCATACGTAACACTTCGCTTAGGAATCATGAAATAAGGTCGTAAACGTGTAAGAGGCCTAGAGACACCGGAAGGTTTCAGGTAGATTATGTAACAGTTAAAACGGAGATTTCGAAAACATATTTTATATTGCGAGACATTTCCAAGGGCAGATGAGTCTGACCGTAGTTCACTGATTATGAACTTCATATTACAACCGAAGAAATTGCAGAAATGTACGAAATTAAGGAGATGGGACGTGGGAAAATTGAAAGCACCAGGTGTTTTGAGAGTTTCAAACGAGGCTTTAGGAAACCATCGACTAAAACAAAGGAAAGAAGTAGAATAAAAGACAAATGTGTTTGAGAAATGAAAAAGACATTGGAGGATCAAATAAGCAAAAAGATAAGGTCCGGTGGAAATCCTTGGCTAACACACGAGATACTGAGTCTAACTGATGATAGGAAAAAATAAAAAAGTTCAGTATCATGAAGCAGGCAGAAGGGAATACAGACTTCTAAAACATGAAACTGATAGAAAGCGCAAAATAAGTACGCAGGTATAAAGCTGTAGAAGCATGCATCACTCGAGGAAACATAGATGCCGCCTACAGAAAAACTGAAGAGACCTTGGAGGAAACAGAAAAAGATTTACTAATACTGAAAGCTCAGTTGGCATGCCAATATTAACCACAGAAGAAAAAGTTGAAATGTTGGAAGAATATGTACTTATAGAAGGGCAGCATAAAGGGAAATGAACACAATGTTATAGAAAGGGAATTGGAAACAAATGAAGAGTAGACGACATTCCATCAGATGTGTCAAGATCCTTGGCAGTATATACAGTAATATGAAAAAATTATTTCGACTGGTACGCAAGCCATATGAGACTGGCGTTAATAGCCTCATACTCCAAGAAGGCTGTAATAATTCCGACATCAAAAAAAGGTGCCTGCTGACAGGTGCGAGTATTATCGAACTATCGGTTTAATAAGTCATGGTTGCGAAGTACTGATACGAAAGATTTAGGAATGAATGGAAAAACTGGCGAAGACCAAACCCGGGGAAGATCAGTTTGGGTTCAGGAGAAATGGAGGAACATAGGCAACACTGGTCCTACGACTTATCTTAAGATGGGTTAAAGAAACGCAGGCCCACATTTACAGTGTTTGCCGATTTAGAGAAAGTTTTTGACAATACAGACTAGACTGCACAATTTGGATTACTGAAGGTAACAGAGATAAAATAAAATACAGAGAGCGAAAAGTTTTTAAAAACTTGTACAGAAATTACGCTTCAGTTATAAGAGTCGAATAACATGAAAGGGAAATGTCTCCCCCGTTATTCAGTCTGCACATTGAGCAAGCAACGAAGGAAGCCAAGGACAAAGGAACAAATTTGTCAATATCGAAAATAAATTTAAATATTAGGAAGTCTTTTCTCAAAGTATTTGACAGGCATGTAGCCTTGTACGGAACTGATTCATGGGCGATAAACAATTCTGACAATAAGAGAATGCAAGCTTTTGAATTTTGGTGCTATAAAAGAATGCTGGAGATTATATGGACAAATCGCATAAATAATGCGAAGGTACTGAATCGAATTGGAAAACAAAGAGATTTATGATACGACTTGACTACAAGAAAGAAACTATGAATTTGGTAACGGAGGGAAGTGTGAGAGGTCAAAAACGTAGAGGGAAACAAAGGCTTAAACACAGCAAGCAGCTTCAAATGGACGTAGGTTCAGTGGATATACAGAGGTGAAGAGGCTTGCAAATTATAGACTAGCGTGCAGAGCCGCATCATCCAAATCTCCCAACTATACATCAGTAACAACATACACAGAAGGGAAAATCGCAACACCAAAAGCAATTAATGTAGAGTAATGAATTTCGGGAATACATTTGTCTAGGTAACATTTTTAAGTGATTAACACTGCAAGGCCACAGGTTAATGTAAGCGAGAGATAAGCCATTGCAAATGTGAAATGTTGGTACATTAACTGCCGATGTAACCGCCAGAACGTTGAATTCAAGCATGCAGACAAGCATGCATTGTGATGTACAGGCGCTGGATGTCAGTTCGCGGGATGGAGTTCCATACCTGTTACAGTTGGTCAGTAAATACAGAGACGGTTAATGCTGTTTGTGGGTGACGCCGGAGTAGTCAGATAACGTCCCATATGTGCTCGATTGGAGACATCTCTGGTGATCGAGCAGGCCAAGGCAACACGTCGAGATTCTGTAGAGAATGTTGGGCTACAACAAGGTATGTTGGCGAGCGTTATCCTGCTGGCACTGTAATGCTGTTCATGAATGGTTGCGTAACAGGTCGAATCAGCAGACTGACGGACAAATTTATAGTCAGAGTGCGTGGGATAACCACGAGAGTGCTCCTACTATCATACGAAATCGCACATCAGACAATAACGCCACGTGTAGGTCCAATAGGTGTAACATGCAGAAAGGTTAGTTACAGGTCCTCAACTGGCCTCCTTCTAACCAACACACGGCCTTTATTGGCATCACAGCAGAACTAGCCTTCATCAGAAAAAAACAGCAGACCTCCACCCTGACCTCCAATGAGCTCTCGTCTGACATTACTGAATGTCGGAAAAGGGGATGTTTTGGACTCGGTGCGATGTACGGTACAGACCGCCTGCCTTGGAGTTGTCCTTGAAGTATTCGATTTGTAACAGTGGTGCCAACTGCTGCTCAGATTGCTGCTGGAGATGCATTACCATGCGCCAGTCATACGCTGAGCACGATGGATTTCCCTCTGCGTAGCGTCCATGTGGCCAACCGAAGGCCAATCTTCTTGCGACCGTACATTCTCGTGAACCGCTGCCAGCATTCGCGTACAGTGCCTTAAAGGCGTTCTTGACTAACATCAACTCACTACATCCAATCTCAAAGATAACTAAAGCTGACAACCATTACAGCGTGTATTTAAAGCAAACTTGATATGCATCCTGATAGTGGCGCTAGCAGTACCACTTTTTCCGATTGGTGCGAAATTTGAATAGACGTCTTTCAGATGAAGAAACAAGCCTACCAACTTCCATTTATGCTGCACACCTCCTCCTTGATGTTTCGATTTTCTTTCCGTCAGTGTATAAGTATTATCATTATCGTAGTGTTAAACAAAGGAACTTTTTAAATGTGGAAGATATATTTTCTCCAATAACGTGGTCAGCTGGGGACCCATATCAATTTTCTCGACAAAAATGGTGAAGCTGGTGAAGAGTGTGCAATACTAGATGTAACACATTTTGCGCCCTCCTTTATAACTGCTCAGCTGTATATAGATGATGATGAGTAGCTGATAACCAGGCTTTATCCTCGTAACTGTTTACGGTAAAAAAACTAATATACAGGCGTGGAAGGTTCATTTTTTGAAGTAAAAACAAAGGCATTCTTGTTAACTATTGTCACAGCATTTATTTCTTCTTCTTTCTCCACGATACTTCACCATTCCCTCATTTCAGACTTGTGCTACCAAAACCGTCCGTCGTGAGTCTTAATCTGTAACTTCCCGACGAAACTGACAAAAATGGTCTCGGACCATCAGTATAAAATAATCGTACTACGCCATCGGGAACCCATTTTGCCGTTTCCTTAAGTTACACATGTCAACCAAACGAATAGAATATGTACGGCAACAACTGTACCACTATTGTACGGGAAATGGTGGAGTTGCCAGTGTCGAACGAATCTACCACTGTCTTCTGCTGGAATGATTAACTACCTGCTCCAGAACGAGTTGGAATTCTATATACGGTCAACACTTGGAAATATAAGTAATGTCAAAATACACAAAGTAGAATCATTCATTGTTCTCTTTGTACTGCTAATAGTTAGAGCTGCTAAATTACTGACTGGATTAACTTTGTCAATAAGCCACAGAATGCACTACGTTTAATTCTGTAAGACTGGAGGTTTCGATCACCGGATTTACAGATACCTAGTAATTTCGAAGAAAAATGTGAGATCGACAACGTTCGAAAAACGAGCATTCAATTGTGAACAGAATCGTAGAAATTTTGTGGATACACACTACATACGTTTGAATCTCGCAAATCTGTCCACTGCATCACTCTGACACTTAAATTTACACTACCGCCCAAAAATTTCCGAGACTGATTTTATTCCTGGCGCATAAGCGATGCCAGCGCAGTAACTACTGTGGCAGGTTTAACTACCAACTGCAAACAGATGTGCATTCGACCAGCCAGTTGCGATTAAGCAATGTTAAGTAGTGAACGGGCGACCGTAGTATGCCAACGATGTAGTATCGCAAATCGCAATGGAGCAACATCTCTAAATCAGTGTTCAAGACGCTCTCCAGAATATTTGGGACAAAAAAAAAAGTGTTCGCAAAGGTTGCCTCGCATACATTGACCCCAGAACAAAAACAACGACGCGTGGGCATCTGCCGCGACTTTATTGAGATGCAAAACTCAGACAATTATTTTCTGGAAAAATAATCATCACCGGTGACAAGACTTATAAAAATGTTATCAATACGAACCTACCAGAAACCGACAAAGTGCAGAAATTCACATGAAGAGGCAAAGCTTTGACGGCATAACCGACATTCATGTGTAATGTTACTAAGGCAATGTGTTCTCTTTTACGTCTTCAGTCCAGTGCTTTTACTCACCAGTTAAATCACCTTTCAAACAAGAGATCTGTGGATATGGAAAACTTATTCATCTGCACAAAGATTAAGATTGCGAAATGGCAGTGGTGTTGCTAAAGATAACTCTTTATTTACCTAAAATGGCATTAGGCGATCAAAGTAACTACATCATCTGACATTATAGTGATGAAAGGGAGGTTTGAAACATGACGTCTCTCAAACGCTAGCCTATTGCTAACACCACTTATAACCTGTCATGGTTACTGGCCAAGCGGCATAATTATCTTAAAAATGGACGTCCACTGAAACGTTTTCCATTGAAATACATCCTACAGTTCCATTAACGTTCTTCCTATGCCAAGTTTTTAGTCACAGGCAGCAGTTCTTTTCATAATTGAAGAATTTCCTGTATGAGGACAATTAAACTGCTCAAAAAGGGTTTTGCGTAACCTGTAATACCCGTGAACGAGTGTGCTCTTAAATTTAGGGAGAGCAGCTAATGGTAAAGAACAGGCCATCTGAAACTTAAAAAAAAATACTGGGTATTAAAGCCTTAACAACAACAAACATCAAGTCACTCTGTTCGAAAATGCACATCCTTGCACATTTGTGAAATCAAAATCATCTTATGGTTAAGTCCCAAGACTATGTATTTCCGCCTCGTGAAGTGTAACATGCTTAGATCCTCCTTGGTATGTTTTCCACGTAATGGATGAGACGTTGGTCCTAAGTCTGTTCCACTCTTCGACGGTGGCCCTCCTGAGTCCATACAGTGTGTTATGTAGGTTCCTGCGAAGACTCGCTGAAAGTTTCAGTTCTCTTCAAACATGCTCAGCCGGATTCGTATCACCAGATACTGCAGGCCGTTCCATTCGGTTATTCTGGCCACCTGACAGAAGGTATTCACGAGTTGGCGCGACACGCTAGTGTATTATCGCTTTCAAAGACGACATCTCCAACGCTGACAGCTGGGCTGATACGGAGTTGGAGGCTACAGTCCTGAAACGGCACAGATCTCAGATTACCCTTGACAGAATGAGAAGCGTCCAACGCCGGTAAGCGATACCAGTCCTCAATTCACTGCCTTACAAAAGTGTAAGGCCCGGAAAACATGATCGGAAGTCAGTACAGCTTCGTACACGGATGTATCATCGGCAGATATCTAAATTGACAGAGTTGCAATTCTCTGTGACAGGCACAGAGGCTACCAGACTGCATTAGTGCAACATTGAGCAATCACTGTGAAGAACATGGAGATGTCCAGAACTTGTGTGAGACAACGTTATCAGCACCGGACAGAGTTTGAAAAGGGCCTCATTGTGTGTCCCTATTTGGCCAGCTGGCTGAATAGTTCAGTATTCAGATTTATGGGGCATTTGGTTGTGACAATGGTCCGATGCTAGACTATATGGGCACGTGAGGGCAGGTGTACGTCTCGTCAAGATTCCTATCGACTACACCTTGTCATCACACGGAAGGATCGTCATACTGTGCATTAAGCATATCGTACCTCCTTCACATATGCGCCTGACGTCCGAGAACAAGAAAAGGACTCCCTGCAACATTTTATGTCACCCAGCACCACTGGTCGGAGACAAGCAGTAGCTGCACTAAGGAATTACTGCCCCACACGCAAACTGCCGTTAACACAACAACCCAAACGGCTGCATTTGGAGTTGTGCAGCGACCGGGAAGCATGAACTGCTCATGAATGTCGTTCCACTGTTTTCAGCGACGAATCGCGGTTCTGCACTACCCAGAATGGCCATCGTCGGCGAAAATGGCGGCTACCTAGGGAGAGGTCCATCCTTCCAATGTTTTGCAAAGGAACAGTGGTGTTACCCCCAGCATACCGACGTGGGACTTCAGGTTGGGGCTGGTAGTGACTAAGACGCCTCTGATGGCACAATGGTTAAGTCAGTGTCTACGTCAAGGTCATTCTCCGTCTTTTAAGTGTTATATGTCATGCAAACGGCATCAAGGTTCCATATTTTAACAGAATATCGCTCGTCCACCTATGGCACGTGTCTACGAACTGTTAGCATGATTCCCAGATCTGTCTCCAACAGAACGTGTATGGGACAAGCTTGGACATCAACACAATCCCAGTGGGAGTATCCGCGATATCGAGGACCAGTTACAATAGCTGTGGGCCAATTTGCTTCAAGAGAGTGAAAGGTCTCTGTTGGATTCCTTTCATGTTAATTTCTTAAATCTGTTGTCATTTACGGCATAAATTCCTCTTCTAAATTTACTATGGTGTTTCTGACAATCTGGGAGGAGACTGAACAGTGAAACGCGTTACTTTTACACATCAACAAGAACGATCTGTCACACTACTACACTTTAAAACACAGTTTATATGCAATTCATGTCACACAGTCTCATACGGAACCTACATCCGCTTTCTTTTATATACTGTATGTGATAAGATACTGTCATCCCCCTTCCCTTCTGTGTGAGAGGATGAATGAGCAAATGTATTTCTAGTTGCATGCTTGATGGTAGCAGACAAGCCTGTCTGCTAGAGAACAGTAGGACCAACGTCGGAACAGGTAGCTACGCTTTCTAAAAGCAGAGAGGTTTCTATTCTTAGTATGGTCCTGTCCGTCCCTTGTCATGTTGGAATAGGAAGCTGCCTCTCTGGTCACTTCCGTTTGTATCTGTTAAGCACGCTCGGTAGGAGCCCAGGTCAGTCTGTCCGCGGCGACCGTCTGAAGTGGTAAGATCTCCGGCTAAGTGCGTGTCTGCTAAGTCCGTAGGACAATGGATTTCTTGAGTTCAGCCTAACTGAAAATTTAATCACCTTTATTTCACGTTTAGCTCTAAAATATCTAATGTTATCTTAAATTGCAATGCAGTGTAATTCGAGTGTGAAGTTGAGAATGTCTTCCGGTAGTTGCTTTGTTACTACTTTGTGAGTTAAGTGGAACCACGTGTTGATCAGTAACTCTAACTAAGATCATCAATCTTAAATGCGAATGTGCGTGAGATTATAATGTCTCGTCTTGACAATATTTTTCAATATAGCAACTATTCTTTATGTTCAACCCACGTGGGGTGTACTTTGTGAGACCAGTACCACGTGCTTATACAATTGTTTGACCCATCAGGTTAATAGTAAGACGATAGTAACCAGTTCGAGGTTTTTCTTTTGTAAATTGCATTTCGATGTAATTTATTTTAATTATCAAAATTATTGTGGAGTTACACTCTTTGTGTAAACCAAGTTGACCACGTGAAGCATGTGGTGTAAGCATCAAAGTAGCCCTCAGCTATTCTTTTCGGGAAGATTTCACAGAGAGTATGAATTTAGTATACCAGTGTGTGGTAATTTCATGACGGACAGGGTGGCGCTATGAACGTAGCTTCTTTGGGTGAAAATTGAATCGGTTGGTTGTGGTTAATTTCCTCTTGCATATGTTTCAACGTTCTTCGTGTGGTATTTTATGAATGCAGTGTTGTATGCAGTCTCCCAATCTTGGCTCCATATTTGATGTGTTCCGTAAGATTACAAACTCACATTTTCACAATCCTAAATAAGGCACCAGTTTAGTTCTGAATCAAGTGTAATATGCTGAAATTTTAACGGAACAATGATCAATGTTAAAATAAATGTCCAAATGTAAACTGATTTATTACTTTTTATTTAAATTCTCTTTTTATATATATATATCACCGGTTGTCGGAAGATGACCATTAAAAGATTATAATTAATGTTAGTCTGGTTGGAAATTTGGTAAGCTAGACTGGATACCTGGTGAAACAGTTACTCAGTAATGCAAGGTTAACTTCCCCAGATAGCTCACGGCTTTTAACCCACTTTTATGGTCTTGAATATCAGCACCGCTTTCATAACAAATTAAGGCAACAACATTACAAGAGTATACAACTGCTTTATTACCCGCTTTCCAACCGAATCAGCCACGCATCCAGGCCAGAGGTGGTGATAAGTGGACTAATACCAGTAAGTTCTTTATAAGTTTGATATTATTCTGTAATCCCTAAAATATTACACACCCTATCAACCCGAGAAGTTTCATTTGTTTCCTTTTCCCCTTCTGGATGTTTCACGTCACCCAGTGCATGACTTGCTGAATCCGAGGGACTAGCATTCCTAAGAGACATGTTTCGGCTCCTGGCCACCTACACTCCTCTTCTATGACGATCGTCGAGCGTCAAAGAAATCCTCCACTCGTCGGTGAAGATAACCTGACACTACTGATCTAGGTTCCTTTCTAAGTATTCGCTTGACACTTGAGAGTTTGCGCTATTGTTCGTGGCGGGACGCCTAGAGTGTAGACTGATCGTGTGGAGGAGGTTGCGTACTGTCTGTCTGGATTGACACATTACTCGCAGCTAGCTCCAAAAAAGTAGCAAGCGGTGGTGTTGCGTTTTTCTCAGAGTATCTGAGAGGCACAATTTGAACTTAGCAGTCCTCACTTGGTGGTGCTGACAGCAGGTGATCACTACGAATCAGATCTTCAGAAAAGCATTTAAATGTCAGAATGACGGTTTTATAATGTACACCAATTCGGGGGCAACTTCTGCTGCTGATAACCCTACTTGTTGTCACGCCTGCATTTGAAATGGTCACTGTATTCGCACGCTGACAGACTGAACAGTGTATCCAAGAGGAGTATACTTGGTTGTAGGATACCAGCCGTCTGCTTTGACCCGTGACGTAGTTGCGCTGTGCCGTGACGTGTTGTGTGGCGTAATCAAGCCGTGGTGTGCATGTTTTGGAATGAAGTGAAGTTCTATTGTGGAGGGCGCAGTGAGTGAAGAGGTAGCGTGCTCTAGTGGTTTAATTATGTAATTGCAATGTGTTTGTGAGGTATGTTATCATTTAGCGTGATACAGTCGTCATGATGTGGAGTATATGAAATTATGTGGTGGCACAATGGAATATATTGTGCAGAATGTTGCCATATAAAACAGAATATGTTGTAAAATTTAAACTGTTCTCTTAGGTGCCTGTGTAACCACTGAGTAAGTAGATCAATGTTTTTAGTTAAATCATGAGAGTAGGTAATTGTAGCAACGTTTATTAATATGTCGAACGTTCGACTCTATTATTAATAAACATTGATCCACCTACCTTCTCCCATGATTTAATTAAAAACACTGATCCAATTACGAAGTTAATCGAAAATAGTGTTTTTCCTGGATTTCGCCATCTTGTCGTATCCGATTCATGATTCACCGCGTATGCAGCTACCAACTGTAACACGCAACAGAAAAGCCGCTTACACCGTAAGTGCACTTTTACTCTTGGATTGAGATGTGTGGGTGAACTGCAGACTGGGATACCGGCCTTTGCAGTTATAGATGGGGTACTGGTATCCTGCTCTAGGGCTGGCCTCTCAAAAGTCATTACCCCACTAACTGTTGGAAACACGGGGCGCTCTGCTGAACTGCACTGAGAACTCATGTCCACATCTACCTTTAATACACACGTCGCTCTCACAGCGATTTTCTGGTCAAAAGAGTACTGAGAAAGAGCTTTGCGATAAAAGAAAACTATGCAAGTCACGAAAACGGTTCAAAACTGTTTTTGAGCAGTTTATTTCACCGAGATGCCTACTCTGGGTCTCAGCAAAACACACACACACACACATTTTGGTCTTATTTTTATCGCTGGAGAATATGTTTCGCTACAACATGATGCAGCGTGGAATCAGATGTTATTAGCCCTCAACCATCATGCGATTGTGTCGAAAGACATGGAGAGAGCTCCCTGATGCTTCCGGTCTGGAATTAGAGCAGAGGTTCGCAGGTCCTGCTGCTGGACAGCCCGCCATTGTGTGAGTGACGGGAATACCGCTGGCAGGCGCGGGGCTCGCCTCTGGGCGGAATCCGGCCGGCTAAAGCGGGACCTGACTAAGCCGCGTGGGCGGCCGCGCTCCGTGGTTCGGGTGACCACCGTGTGTGAGGAAACGCAACGCTCGCAGCTTTCTCAACGCTCACCGCTTCCAACCGACGTGCGGCGCAATCAGTGACGGCAGCCGCCACTACGAATGGAATGACTGACTCACCGCGCGAAATGTGACACTGAAAACACGCTATTCACATGTTAAGGCTGTCCTGTTTGCGTATTGCTGCAGCTGTTTAG
Organism: Schistocerca americana; assembly: GCF_021461395.2. Lineage (NCBI taxonomy): Eukaryota > Metazoa > Arthropoda > Insecta > Orthoptera > Acrididae > Schistocerca > Schistocerca americana. The sequence goes on along the minus strand of NC_060120.1, from coordinate 698,849,564 downwards.
ATCTATAAAGAACAACGTGTCTAATTCCTCCTGATAACTGGCCCACAGAGGCTCGTGTGCGTTTGTAATTAGTTTTCTTGCATGCAGTAGCAAAAGTACAGTCTAACCGAATTGTTTGCTACGAGGCTCCTGAGCGGACGACCAATTAGCAAACCGAGAAAAATTTCTTTCTACAAGCGAATTGTGAATCTTGCGTTTGGTTTCTAAGTTGTTACTTACTATTGCATGTAGAATATGTTGTCACATTTGTGGTATTACACCAATGAGTTACGATTTTTCCAATAACCAAGGTACCATGGAAAAACCAACATTAAGATTTAATGTCCGTGAGATATCACCTATAAAATATGACTGAACACAGGTGATACTGGAAACAGGCAGCGGCGTGTTTAAGGAATCATCTAGGTATGCGCCCGAAATAATTTAGGGTGGCGGCGAAAAGCTGTCAGGATGTAGGGGTTGAGATGCTAACTCAACTCCTTGCAACCGAGGAGGTGTTGATCGACGAACCAGTCCGTTCGGCGCTTCCTCCAGGTCGAGTGTCATTACATTAGTATGCGTCACCGACCTCGAGAGGCTGCAGTCTCTGTAGATTGGAAATTTGTGGTAAGGTCTCATGGGACCAATCTGCTAAGGTCGTCGGTCCCTAAGCCCACGCACTACTTAACGCTAAGGACAACTCACACACCCATGCCCGAAGGAGGACTCGAACCTCCGACGGAGGCAGCCGCGCGGACCGTGACAAGGCGCTCTAGACCGCGCGGCTACCCCGCGCGGCTCTTTGTAGATTCCCTCCGGGCAGATTTTGTCCACGAAAATGAGAAATTCGCAAAAGTAATAGCAGAGGAGGAGGAGGCGGCAGAGGAGGAGATCAGTGTTTAACGTCCCGTCGACAACGAGGTCATTAGAGAGAGAGCACAAGCTCAAATTAGGGAAGGATCGGGAAGTAAATCGGCTGCGCCCTTTCAAAGGAACCATCCCGGCATTTGCCTGGGGCGATTTACCTAAACCAAGGTGGCCGGACGCGGGTTTGAACCGTTGTATTCCCGAATGCAAGTCCTGTGTGCTAACTACGGCGCCACCTCACTCGTTAGTAATAGCAGCCTAGCAGAAGCAGAATGAGTCTCACTCCATTACCAAATAAGGAAGGAACTTAACCATTCGAGACCAGAGGTATAAATCACATTACAACGCTAGCAAGAAACTTTACCACTTGAAACCAGCGGTATAATAGTCAGCCGGTGTGGCCGAGCGGTTCTAGGCGCTACAGTCTGGAACCGCGCGACCGCTACGGTCGCAAGTTCGAATCCTACCTCGGGAATGGATGTGTGTGATGTCCTTAGATTAGTTAGGTTTAAGTAGTTCTAAGTTCTACGGGACTGATGACCTCAGAAGTTAAGTACCATAGTGCTCAGAGACATTTGAACCAGCGGTATAAATGAAACACAAATTGTAAAACAGAAAGGCCTGTAGTAAAAGTAGGACAAACAAAACAAGTTGCAAGAATCATTTCACGAAAATTGTTTTTAGAATTTGTAGCAGAAGACCAGAGTGTGCTGGAGGAGTTCTTTTCATCAGGAATAGTACAGACATGCACCAGTGAAGTTCTAAACTACATCTGACTCGGATAAATAACAAATATTTTAATATGAAACTTCCTGGCAGATTAAAACTGTGTGCCCGACCGAGACTCGAACTCGGGACCTTTGCCTTTCGCGGGCAAGTGCTCCGGAAATATTTTAATAGTTCTGACGATAGGTGGATGCTACCGGACAAAATCCTGGCAGAGGCTGCAAACAGTGTGTCCTTACAAATACACCGGTGTCGAAAATTAAAGCAACAAACGGAAATTTTGCAAGGTTGCGTTTATTTTGCCACAAAAACAGTATAAGCAGGTGATAGTAAAGTAGAAACAATGTAAATAATACAGAACGTAGGCAACTGCATCACGCATAACGGTAGACAAAAGTATTATTCGTTTTTCCAACTTAACGGATTTTCACACACATTCTGACAATTGGTTAACGTGCTCAGTTTGATGTGTGAGCACCTCTGACAGAAATACAGGCCTGGCGAACGACGGGGCATGCTGTGAATGATGTCATCGACCCCATGTTGAGGCATTAATGCCCATAACTCGTCTTCGAGAGTGGTTGATGGACGCTGACGTGATGCAACCCGTGTCCCCGTACATCCCAGATATGCTCTATGGGATTGAAATCGGGAGAGCGAGCAGGCCATGCCATGGTTGCAATATCTTTCGTTTCCAAGAGAACATCAACCACTCGTGCTCTATGACGTCGAGCATTATCGTCCATCAATACGAAATCTGGGCCCACAGCACCTCGCAACAACAGCACAAGAGGTTCTGAGATCTCGTAACGATACCTGACAGCAGTTAAACCTTGCCGATTCACCCTTACAATTGCGTGAACAGGTGTTCGTGAGGTTAACGTAATTGCTGCCCACAGTATTAGGGATCCTCCTCGATATCGGTCTCTTTCCGTTGTGTTTGGATCCCGAAATCGAGTTCCACGTTCCCTCCAGACGCGAATCCGTCGATAATAACAGTCCAAACCACACCGGGACTCACCTGTGAAAAGAACATAAGCCCACTGTTCGACCGTCCAGGTGGCATGCTGACGACTGCACTCTGGGCGTTCGCTTGTGTGAAGACGCGTCAGAGGTACGCACACAACAGGTCTTCGACAGTGAAGACCACTCTGCCAAAGCCTTCTGTAGATCATTTGCCTCGTTATAACATGTCGAGTGGATGCTGCGGGGTCAGATGTCACTAATACTAAGGCGGTACCGTCATGCACTTACAGCCAAATAACCGTCCTCTCTTTTTGATGCCACAAATGGTCGGCCTTGCGCTTGTCTTCGGAATACAGTTTCGGTCTCTATAAACTGTTGCCACATCCGAAAAACATTGTGCCATCAGTTTGCGACTGTCCTGCTTCCATTCTTCCTATGGCTCTCTGTCGCAGAGTGTCCAGTAGGCGTCTTCTCAGTTCCATGCTGCACCGTACATGACCGTGTACACATCAACTGTTGTTGATGGACTACCCTGCCAAATACTACCCCGTTTGATACGTGCCCTGACGTCATCGTTGGCGTGGTTGTCCACTGACCGGAATGCCACCTTCCGTGCAAAACACGACAATACGGACATCTGTTGACAGTTTGTATTAATACATCGTGAATTAGACACAGAACGGGGCAGTAGCGGTTTGTTGCTTTAATTTTGGACACCAATGTAGTTGGGAAAAGTTTACTGCTATCTGCGTTAAGATCTCGACTGGCCATGGGTTGTCTATTGCTGACACCAATGTCTTGCATACAGTAGGGCCAAGTCAACTGGGACACTAGTGGCGACTGTGATGTCCAGTGTTCAGTCTACGACGGTCAGAGCGACCTCAGTGTATCCGTAGACGCCTTGGTGGAAGACCACACGAGCAGCGATTCTAAAGATGCAGACCTCGTCAACTCCTTCACTCGTGATGAGAGGAGCTATTGTATATGACAACAGGACTAATTTGGTAATGGTTGAAGGGAGGATGACTGTATGGCAAGACTGGTGAACACTCTTATTACACTACTGGCCATTAATATTGCTACACTAAGAAGAAATGCAGATGATAAACGGGTATTCATTGGACAAATATATTATACTAGAACTGACACGTGATTACATTTTCACGCAATTTGGGTGCATAGATCCTGAGAAATCAGTACCCAGAACAACCACCTCTGGCCGTAATAACGGCCTTGATACGCCTGGGCATTGAGTCAAACAGAGCTTGGACGGCGTGTACAGGTACAGCTGCCATGCAACTTCAACACGATACCACATTTCATCAAGAGTAGTGACTGGCCTATTGTGACGAGCCAGTTGCTCGGCCACCATTGACCAGACGTTTTAAGTTGGTGAGAGATCTGGAGAATGTGCTGGCCAGGGCAGCAGTCGAACATTTTCTGTATCCAGAAAGGCCCGCACAGGACCTGCAACATGCGGGGTAGAGCCACGGGTCGTAACACATCTGAAATGTAAAGTCCACTGTTCAAAGTGCCGTCAATGCGAACAAGAGGTGACCGAGACATCTAACCAATGGCACCCCATACCATCACGCCGGGTGATACGCCAGTATGGCGATGACGAATACACGCTTCCAATGTGCGTACACCGCGATGTCGCCAAACACGGATGTGACACATCATGATGCTGTAAACAGAGCCTGGATTCATCCGAAAAAGTGACGTTTTGCCATTCGTGCACCCAGGTTCGTCGTTAAGTACACCATCGCATGCGGTCCTGTGTGTGATGCAGGGTCGAGGATAACCGCAACCATGGTTTCCGAGCTGATAGTCTATGCTGCTGCAAACGTTGTCGAATTGTTCGTGCAGATGGTTGTTGTCTTGCAAACGTCCCCATCTGTTGACGCAGGGATCGGGACGTGGCTGCACGATCCGTTACAGCCATGCGGGTAAGATGCCTGTCATCTCGACTGCTAGTGATACGAGGCCACTGGGATCCAGCACGGCTTCCCTCCTGAACCCACTGATTCCATATTCTGCTTACAGTCATTGGATCTCGACCAACGCGAGCAGCAATGTCGCGATACGATAAACCGCAATCGCTATAGGCTACAATCCGACCTTTATTGGATCTCGACCAACGCGAGCAGCAATGTCGCGATACGATAAACCGCAATCGCTATAGGCTACAATCCGACCTTTATCAAAGTCGGAAACTTGGTGGTACTCATTTCTCCTCCTTACACGAGGCATCACAACAACGTTTCAGCAGGCAACGCTGGTCAATTGCTGTTGTGTGTATGAGAAATCGGTTGGAAACTTTCCTGATGTCACCACGTTGTATGTGTCGCCACCGGCGCCAACCTTATGTGAATGCTCTGAAAAGCTAATCATTTGCATATCACAGCATCTTTTTCCCGTCGGTTAAATTTAGCTTCATCTTCGTGGTGTAGCAATTTTAATGGCCAGTAATGTATATCCTTTGTAAACAGGGCACCAAAAGACACATTCCAGCAAAAACTGTAAGACCTCACACTGCAATTCATGCATCAAATACCTCGAGTAATTTACTAATCCTAGAGTCACTGCCCAGACTTCTGATTCTTTATACCAGAACAGGGCTGAGATGCCGTGGGAAGACGGATACTTTTATACCAATCTCCAGCCAGCAATCTTTATGAAATGATACGCCGTGTGTGTCAGGCAAGAAAAAAATTCCTCGATATATTTTGAGGGTGTTTAATTTCACGCCACAATGAATACAGTAGTGTGTTCAGGCCCTTAGGTGGACATCAGTTGCGAATGGAATGAAAGTTTAATCATTTAATATCCGTTATGTGGCCGGTATTTTTCTAAAGCTCGGACTGGTGCTTCGTGATGTAGCATTTTCCATTTCCGTCAGTGTACGAAAAGAGAAGTGAGGCGCTGTCGGTGTTTTTGTTTGTCCCTCCACGGGTGGGAGTGAAGAGACGAGCGGCGCTAAAGAGAGAAGTGGCAGAGGAAGGCGAGCGTACCTGCGGGTTGCGGGGCGAGACGCGGCGGTGCGTGCAAGCCGGGCGCGCGGGTCCAGCCAACTGGCGGCGCCGCCCCGGCCAGCCGGCCAGCCCGGGACGCCGGCGCACGCCGCCTGCCCACCCGAAAAAAACGCCGCCGGCCGCGACGTGACGACGCGCCAAACTGCCGGGCCGACGACCCCTCCCCGGGCACTGTATCCCGTCGGCTTTCCTACTCATTCAACTCACACCGTCCACTATGTGGTACGTTTACATGGACCGTAAAAATTGCCTATTGCCGATAATATCGTCTGGCAACATTGCGGCCACATGTAAGACATTACCGGCAACTCTTGCCCAGCAACGTTTGCGGCTGTGCATTTGGGGCCAGAAGAGTTCACACGGGGACCACTATTGTCACAACAAGGACGAATGTGAACTCAAAAAATGGTTCAAATGGCTCTGAGCACTATGGAACTTAACTTCTGAGGTCATCAGTCCCCTAGAACTTAGAACTACTTAAACCTAACTAACCTAAGGACATCACACACATCCATGCCCGAGGCAGGATTCGAACCTGCGACCGCGGCGGTCACGCGGTTCCAGACTGAAGCGCCTAGAACGACACGGCCACACCGGCCGGCGAATGTGAACTAATGGATGTGAGGGCGGCTCCAGACGGGAAACGAAGTTAAAAAGAACACGAAATTGCTAAAGCCGATACAAATGAGTGTATACCAATTACAACTGGCAATCACTCTTCGGCTTGCAGAATGAGATTTTCACTCTGCAGCGGAGTGTGCGCTGATATGAAACTTCCTGTCAGATTAAAACCGTGTGCCCGACCGAGACTCGAACTCGGGACCTTTGCCTTTCGCGGGCAAGTGCTCTACCAACTTTTTTTTTAAATCTCATTTTGTTCGTTTTCGTTCGTTGTATCTGCTCGGGGCGGACGTCGGAAGATACCCGATTCAGTTTGTGGTTGATCCATTAACTCAGTTTTTTTTTATTACAGAGGGCAGCTAATCCTCTGACCGAACACGCTGAGTTACCGTGCCGGCACCCATCTGAGCTACCGAAGTACGGCTCACACCCGGTCCTCACAGCTTTACTTCTGCCAGTATCTCGTCTGGCAGAAGTAAAGCTGTGAGGACCGGGCGTGAGTCGTGCTTCGGTAGCTCAGATGGTAGCGCACTCTTCGGCGTTTTTTACTATTGCTGATTCGTAGTATAGAAGCTGAATGTATACCTATTGGCATTACTCATCAATAAGAAGCTTGGTACAAGATGTATTCAATGCTTTGCCTAAAGACTGAAGGGGTTCATTAAGGTAAGTTTCAAATATGAGGGTGAGTCAAATGAAAACCTTAAATTTGTAATAACAAATCGAAATTTCGCGCCGTTATCCTGTAAGTTGGTAAGCGTACTACAAACATCACGCAGAATGGCCTGTAGGTGGCAGCATAGTGCAGATTGCACACACACCGTCGCAGTATCAGTATAAAGATGGCCGCCCCAATTGTGACTTGCACCAGGGAAGAATAGCGTTCTGTTATTCGGTTTTTGCGTAGAGAAGGTGTGCAACCTACTGAAATTCATCGACGAATGAAGGTTCAGTACGGTGATGCATGTTTGTCACAGCAGCAAGTCTACGAATGGAGTAGGAAGTTCGCAAATGGTGTGACTTCAGTGGAAGATGCTCCTCGTCCAGGTCAGGCACAACGAGTTGTGACTCCACAGAACATTGCAGCAGTTGAAGCCATCATCATCATCATCATCATTTAACTCTGATTATGCCTTTCAGCGTTCAGTCTGGAGCATAGTCCCCCTTATAAAATTCCTCCATGATCCCCTATTCAGTGCTAACATTGGTGCCTCTTCTGATGTTAAGCCTATTACTTCAAGATCATTCTTAACCGAATCCAGGTACCTTCTCCTTGGTCTACCCCGACTCCTCCTACTCTCTACTGCTGAACCCATGAGTCTCTTGGGCAACCTTGCTTCTCCCATGTGTGTAACATGACCCCACCATCTAAGCCTGTTCGCCCTGACTGTTACATCTATAGAGTTCATTCCCAGTTTTTCTTTGATTTCCTCATTGTGGACACCCTCCTGCCATTGTTCCCATCTACTAGTACCTGCAATCATCCTAGCTACTTTCATATCCGTAACCTCAACCTTATTGATAAGGTAACCTGAATCCACCCAGCTTTCGCTCCTATACCACAAAGTTGGTCGAAAGATTGAACGGTGAAGCCATAGTGAAGGAAAACCGCCGAGTGACACTGAATGACATTGCAGATGTTTACAGATTAGTCATGGGTCAGCACACTACATTGTGCATGATGTGCTCCAGTTTCACAAAGTGTCTGCAACATGCGTGACACAGCACGACGTGTTGATGCCCGTGAAGAACTTCAAATGGTTCAAATGGCTCTGAGCACTATGGGACTCAACTGCTGAGGTCATTAGTCCCCTAGAACTTAGAACTAGTTAAACCTAACTAACCTAAGGACATCACAAACATCCATGCCCGAGGCAGGATTCGAACCTGCGACCGTAGCGGTCTTGCGGTTCCAGACTGCAGCGCCTTTAACCGCACGGCGTGAAGAACTTCTTCGGCGCTTTGAACGAGAAGGTGATGGCTTCCTTCCAAGAATTGTTACTAGGGACTAAACCTGGGTTCACTTCCACCAACCGGAAATCATACTCACCAGACCTTGCCGCAAGTGATTTCCATATGTTTGGACCACTCAAAGACGCAATGGGAGGAAAGAAGTTCCGTTCTGATGAAGAGGTGCGCCACGCGGTGTATGAGTGGTTGCGCGGACTACCAAAAGAATTTTTTTCTAAAGGAATTTAGGCGCTTTGTAAGCGCTAGAGGACTTGCATTGAGCTTGGGAGAGATTATGTTGATAAGTGATACAGTTTTGTACCACTCCTGCACGACAAATAATATTTAAAAAAATATTTAAGATTTTCATTTGACTGACCTTCGTAATAATACAATTTTTATTTATATTCTATTTTTGTTCACCAGAATACACCACTGTTTACACAAACAATTCCTGCTTCAGAAACACCTCGAGATAGTGTGATATTCATGGTATCAAATGCAAACCACGTCGATGAAGAGCCACCTGCACTACCGCTCTTTCTGGCTCCTTGCGCCGTTTTCCCTATGTATCTGACACAAGCTCAAAGACTTCGCAATTTTTTTTATGCTTCATCAAGAACGACTGAGAATTCATCGTCAACAATTTGCCAACTGTCTTCTTTCAGACAGCGATTTTCGATACATTGTTTTCGACGTTCCATCCTCGCGGCATAGATGAACCGCATTTATGAAATTCTTAGTTCTCTCATTTGTCCGCTTCTCCATCGCTGTGAACAACAAACTCACAACTTTAACAAAAGAGGTAGCTATATATATGCGCACAAACTTTCGAACAAAAGTGAAAACGATATTGTTTCCGATCTGACACGTTAATGCAGAGGTCTCGGTGAGAAAAGTAGGAAACTAAGATGAGAACGAGAAAGAAGCTTCCACAGACAAGGACAGAGATAGATGTTACCCTACAATAAGAAACATTCTCCACCCTTGGTGTTACGCAGGGCAGCTGTGCGGTTCGCGCAGCTACCCCCGTCAGAGATTCGAGTCCCCCCTTGGACATGGGTGCGTGTGTGTGTGTGTGTGTGTGTGTGTGTGTGTGTGTGTGTGTGTGTTGCCCTTAGCGTAAGTTAGGTTAAGTAGTGTGTAAGCCTAGGGACTGATGACCTCACAAGTTTGGTCCCATAGAACTTACCACAAATTTCCAAATTTTTTCCACCCTTGGTAGAAAACAGCGGCAACCCCTCAGCATTACGTCGGGAACTACCGCCAACATCAGTAATACCTCCCGGCCATACGTCAGAATTTCCACGTATTGCAAACGCAATTCAGCAATGTTGCCGACAACGTAACTGCAGACACATATTGCCGTAAAACATGGCCCATATAAACGCACTTTTTCAGTGTAAGCCATCTGAAAGTTTTCTATGGTGCTGAGCCACAGTCACACAGTATTTTTTGAAAGACTACACCGCCATTTGAATGTATATTTAATTATATTTCCTGTGTACAATCTAAATTTTGGCTTTCACGCCATTATCGAGTACAATGTTTTTAGAACATTAATTTCATTTTGCTGTGTACTGCGTAGGATGTCAAATACACAATTGAACACATCTGCTTAACGTGATATAAATGGTGAAAAATTTACGCCTTGTAGGAATGCAGCATATTATCTTACAAGCACATCAATCTGGGAAAGTCAACCCAGAGTAGGTAAACACAAGACTAGCACATGCCTTTAAGATGTAACGATCACATTACCTCTTAAAGGTATGTGCTAGACTTGCGTTTACCTATGACGTTACCTCTTAAAGGTATGTGCTAGACTTGTGTTTACCTAACTATCACGTTACCTCTTAAAGGTAAATGCTAGACTTGTGTTTGCCTTCCTTCCCCGTCCTTCCCTAATCCGATGAGACCGATGATCTCGCTGTCTGTTCTCCTTCCCCAAAACAGCCCAACCCTAGACTTGTGTTTACCTATCACTTTATGTCTTACAGGATTGTGCTAGTCTTCTGTTTACCTGCTTCAAAATGGTTCAAATGGGTCTGAGCACTATGGGACTTAACTTCGGAGGTCATCAGTCCCCTAGAACTTAGAACTACTTAAACCTAACTAACCTAAAGACATCATACACATCCATGCCCGAGGCAGGATTCGAACCTGCGACCGTAGCAGTCACGCGGTTCCAAACTGAAGCGCTTAGAACCGCACGGCCACACCGGCCGGCACCTGCTTTGGGCTAAGTTTCCCAGATATGGTGTGCTTGTACGATAAACGTGCTGCATCCCTATAAGACGTTACTATTGCACCATTTATATCAACTTAAGCAAATATGTTAAACTGTGTACTCGTCATCCTGCAGAGTACACAGCAAAATGATGTAAATGTTCTAAGAACATTGTACTCGGTAATGGCGTGAAAGCTGAGCTCTAGATTGCACACAGGAAATATAGTGAAATACACAGCCAAATGGCGTGGTATTATTTCAAAAAATAAGCCATTGAAATTGCAGCACAATAAAAGACAGCAAAAAACGAAAGCCCATTTACTGTGCGTATAACTTTAGTTAGAAGAATACATGATTCAACTGGCAGGTGATTTGGGAGTATACAAGGCTTGAAAGACAGATGAGAGTGGTACGTCATCCCATCCTGCTTCAACGCTATGCCAGAGTCCATCAATCGTAGTGGCAGGCGAGTGGATGCGCGCCAATGCCTCGGCATCCCTTGGCCCTATGTTTTTCAGTGGTTTGGAGATTTGGAGAATGTGCTGTCCAGGGCAACTGTCGAACGCCCTCTGTATCGAGGTATGTCAGGAAAACATGAGCAACGCGCAGTCTTGCGTCATATTGTTGAAGATAACGTCAAAGTGAGCTCGAAGGGAAGGCACAGCTACTGACATTAAGACGTTTGAAATGTAGCGGCTGCTGTCCAAATTACAGATTATGAGAGTGAGATGTGATCGTGTTGTATACCCAATGCCAAGCCACACCAACATACCACATGTTGAACAACCAAAATTCAAGTGCCATTTCTGAATGAGAAATACATTGCGTAATCTTTCCTTACACACTGAATGTAGATGGACTTACTACTAACTACTTTGTGCGATCGCACTGAAATGCTAATCATTTTCGTGTCCAAATACGTAGACACCCCATGTCTATTTGACTTTCAGTGTACGGTGTCTTCATCGTACTGCAGTTTTAATACGCAGCTGCTTTATCTCTGAAGTATTGCGTCATCACGAGAACGGCAACATCACGTCACCACTGTTGTAATTTTCAGCCATTAATTATGAACGTAAAAGACATTAGATCTTGAGTTACCTTATGGGTACAAACAGCCGCACGGCGTAAATGTCAGGATGAGAGATTCAGATCTACTCTCAGTAATTTCCCGAATCATCACTAAAATATAATCCACATCTGTACTCCATAAGCCACTTTGCGGGCAATTTCGGAAGGTACTTTGGGTACCACAGTCATTTCCCTCCTTTCGCGGTCCATTTCCTAGCAAAGCGCGAGAAGAACGACTGTACGTAAGCCTTCTCATAAGCTCAAATTTCTGCCAATGCACGGTCATTGTTACTGTGTGTTGCTAAAGTCTGGTTGGAAACAACAGTCTCCGAATTTTAACAACAAACCTCTCCATGATACGAAAGTCCTCTTCTGCAGCCTATTTCACTGTAAATAAGGGCTCTCCTCAATTCTTAAAAATCTCGTTTTGCAACGCATAGATATGTGGGTCCCTGAAGGCACTCGTGACACCACAGAGCACGCTATCCCACCTCTGCGCTATTATGTGTAGGGTCACTCATCGCTCTCACAGAGGATGCGCGTGACCTCTAACGCTCATACGCTATGAAAATGTGCTCATACATCCAAAAATCACTGTTGTCAACTATTCACGTGCAAAGCTAGACGTCGCACAATGAAAGACATTATAATCACAAATTCAAGGTCTACCAGATAAAGTCTGCTAACGCGAAGAAACAATACATCGAGAGTTCTAGATCACGTACTTCCCTTGTCAGTTGCTGCACCGGCGGAGGCATGTTCTAGACTGTCCGCCAAGAAATTTCGTTACGTCATAATGGTAGAGAATATACAGCGACAGGGTGTCAAATCAGCGCCAACACAACAGGTTTTGGTAAGACGTGTGGATATCACATGCTGAAATACCTTACCAGAGAGCGAGAAGATGACCTATTAAACAGCGCAGTTCGTGACATACTCTTTACGATCTGGGAAACCGTCGCCCTTTTTTTCATTTTTTCACATGAGACAACAGAGTCTCGAGACAAAATTTCACGTCATGTGTAGTATACAATATAAAATTATTTAGTATTCTGTTCCTCATGAAAAGCAAAAGGAAGTAACTGATTAAAAATATACTCTACCACTGGCAGCTAGTAAAGCACTATAAATTTGCTACGATGATATCGTGATGAACCTGTGGAATAATTTCCCAGTCTACACAGAAGTGTGATCGAAAGGATGTATGTGGGTTAACATTTCTTGCCATGAAAATAATAAAAATGCAAAGAGATCCAAAGTCACTATCCAACAATGAAGAGAATTGTTTTTGCAGCAGTTCGTGATCTGATCGAAATATATTCTCATCTGGAAACAGATTGTGTCACGTTTCAGAAATGTATTTTAATAATTGCCCTTTCCACTTAGTTTGAATTTTTGTTGAACACAGCGTGTTGCGATATTTACTCTGTTGCTCTTCTGCTGCTGCTGCTGCTGTTGTTGTTGTGGTCTCCAGTCCGAAGTCTAGGTTGATGCAGCTCTCCATGTCACTCTATCCTGTGCAAGCCTCTTCATCTCCGAATAAGTACTGCAATCTACATCCTTCTGAAGCTGTTTACTGTATTCCTCTCTTGGTCTCCCTCTACGATTTTTATCCCCTGCACTTCCCTCCAGTACTAAAGTGGTGAAATCTGCCTCAGAATGCGTCCTATCAACCGGTCCTTTCTTTTAGTCAAGCTGTGGCACCGATTTCTTTTCTTTCCAATTCCATTCAGTAGCTCCACATTAGTTACATGATCCACTAACCTACCTACAGCATTTTTCTGTAGCACAACATTTCAAACGCTTCCATTCTTTTCTTATCTGAACTCCTTACCGTCCACGTTTCACTTTCATATAAGGCTACACTCCAGACAAATACCTTCAGAAACGACATCCTAGCACTTAACTCTATGTTCGATGTCAACGAATTTCTCTTCTTCCGAAACGCTTTTCTTGCGGTTGCCGGTCTACATTTTATATTCTACATACTTCAGACATCATCACTTATTTTACTGCTCTACAGATTTAAGTGCCTCGTTTCCTTATATAATTCCCTCAGCATAACCAGATTTAATTCTTCTACATTCCACCCTTTCTTTGCTTTTGTCGATGCTCATCTTATATCCTCTTTTCAAGACAATGACCATTCCGTCAACTGCTCTTCCAAGTCTTTTGCTGTCTCTGATGGAATTACGATTTCATCGGCAAACCTCCAAGTTTTTGTTTCTTCCCTGAACTTTAATTCCTTCGTCAAATTTTTCTTTGGTTTCCTGCACTGCTTGCTCAGTTCACACGTTAAATAACATCGGGGGTAGGCTACAACGCTGTCTCACTCCTTCCTCAATCAGTGCTTCCCTTTCATGCCCCTCGGCTTTTATAGAACTGCCACCTGGTTTCTGTACATGTTGTATTAATCCCTGTTACCTTCTTCAGAATTTCAAAGAGAGTACTTCAGTCAACACTGTCAAAAGCTTTCTCTGTGTCCACAAATGTATAAACGTAGGTCTGCTGTTCCTTAATCTATCTTCTAAGATACGTCGTAGAATGAATATTGTCTCACGTGTTCCAGCATTTCTCCGGAACCCAAACTGATCTTCCCCGCGGTCGGCTTCTACCAGTTTCTCCATTATTTTGTAAAGTATTCGTGTCAGTATTTTGCAAACATGACTTATTAAACTGATAGTTCGGTAATACTCTCGCCCGTCAGCACCTGCTTTCTTTGGAATTGGAATTATTACATTCTCCTTGAAGCTGGGGGTATTTCGCCTGCCCCATACATCTTCAGCACCAGGTGGAATAAGTCTAATGGATGACGTCTACATTTTCTTAGCAACCGATATCTAGCGTACAGCTAGAATGATCCCTTGTCGCGCGTGGTCTGCTCATTATCTGCCCTCCTAGAACAGGGGGGGGGGGGGGGGGGGGGGGGGGAGGGTAGCGGTTATTTCCTTCTTTACTTTTTATGCACTGTGCAGAAAGTCTCACCAGAGAACAATGTTCTTTGTACCTCGGTCATTGCCATTAATAACATGAGTCTACGTGATTTGATACGGTGGACACGTACCTTCCTTTTTGATCCTGCCACAAGTTGTGTCTTAACACTACCCATATATGACGGTAGTGCGTGTATGAAAGGGAGCTTCTGTGAAGTTTGGGTGGTGGGAGAGAGGCACTGGTGGAAATAAAGCTGTGATAGTGGCTCATGTGTCAGTACGAAAATTGCCTGCAGAAAGAGAAGTTTCTGGGTTAGACTCCCGGTCCAGCATCAAATTCCATCAGCTACGAAGATTAAAATTCAGCGCACTGCAGAGTGAAAGATTCAGTCTGGACTAAATTTTATGTTTGTAGAATTAGTCACATAGGTTGAAATAACTCCATTTCACACAAACTTTTGCTGCAGTCAAACTTTGATACTAATCTGAAAGATAAAAGATAAGAAACAGCCTTATGACACTGTCGGATGGGAGGGGCCCAGGCATTGTTCAATTACGTGACTGCAAATCCCTTTCCCTTGGGCTAAAATTACATCCTTCTTTCATTACACGTGAGCGTCATCTCTTAAGCCTGCCTATCCACAGAAAGTAGACGGCGTGTTAATGATTGTACTGTCCAGGAGGGAAATGATAAGTTGAAAGCAGATTAAGCACACAGTACACATTTCTAGAAAAACCAAATGGCGTGCCGAGTTTCAAATCCCCATACCACAGGTGGATCACCACTAACGTGCTCTCACTCCACGTGACACTGCAATGAGATTTGGAATCTAATACAGGTTATTACTGCACGGTGTAATGACCAGGACCATAAGCAACCACCAATTCTTTCTTTGTCCGCCAAATATCAAGACAGTGAAAAGTTCTTGGATCACCTTGTTCCTAGCCGGTTATATCCCATCCTAAATGAGAGCCAGTGCATTATAGTGTGTTGGCAGTCTAGTTGAGGAGGCAGATTTATCTGCAAGTGGTTATGCACCGCATTTCTATTTTCGAAACGCGTCATAGTTTTCTGTAACACAGCTCTTCTTGTTTTCTTGCTGCGGATAAAAAAATCCTGGTAACTACCGTGGTACTGTCGTCAAGCGTCTAAGAAACTGACTACAATAACAGAACCAAGAAAAAAATGTTCAAATGTATGTGAAATCTTATGGGACTTAACTTCTAAGGTCATCAGTCCCTAAGCTTACACACTACTTAACCTAAATTATCCTAAGGAGAAACACACACACCCATGACCGAGGGAGGACTCGAACCTCCGCCGGGACCAGCCGCACAGTCCATGACTGCAGCGCCCTAGACCGCTCGGCTAATCCCGCGCGGCACAAAACCAAGAAAATCCCCTTAAAGTGATGTGTTAACTGGAAATTAAAGATTTTTAAACGTTCTTTTCACGTATACAGTCCTTCAAAGTGTTATGTAATATACGTGATAATCTAACGAAAGAAGGGTAGGAGAAAAGGGGCATCCGGTAAGTAAACAAACTGTAAAACTGAAAAAACACGGGGTGTTTCTCACACACACAGTCAAACGCTTCCATACATATGCTTATACAATATACGACGCACGCTTCTACCTGTACGGGCGGTCAAACGCTTGAAATCTGATATCAGATCTCTATTTAAAAAGCTAGATGAAGATTATTGTTACTGCACAGTGAATTTTAAATGATACATCCAATTACTCGTTGCCCAGGAGACTGGTTGCTTTTCTATAGAATGACACTCGACCCCAGCATGTCAAAAGTTGTTTGGAAAGTACAGATACTTGTCCAATAGAAATGGAAGAACTTTAATTTTTTTACGCTGAAGGCACTTGTTATTTCCCTCAATTATGCACGAAGTGTTCTAATTCGCCGCACCTTCACTGCAACATTACTGAGGTCGAAAATTGAATTCAAAATTGCCATCTGAATTCCGAGACATTAGTAGGAAAAGACCACGCAAAAATCTGAGTGAAAGCCAATTTAATCAATATTCATAACCGTCCTAAGCAAAACTATTCACTGCCCCTATTATAAATTGATATGGTGGAATCCAGAATGCTCTCTTGGCTTTTGCATAAAGAAGTTGGGCATAGACAGCAGCCCCCACAGGAAATATGCATAAAACACAAATGGTACGACACCACGGTGAAGCGATTCTTGAAATAATGCAAATGTGATGCCAAGCAGTCCTTCTGTGCCTCGATGACGTACGATGTTAATGTGAATGACATGGTGGAACGTCAAGAAATTAAAGAACAGAAAATATGATGCACTAAATTTTTCCGCTGGCAGTATACCATTCGCACATCTTCAGAATGAGTTGACAGACAATTGGAAACGTAACTGGCCGACAGGCTGTCGACTCACTCTGAAAATCCCTAAAACTGAATAAATCAGTCATTGCGCCGCGAAAACTGTGTCCTCAATCACTGGCGATACAGCCAAAAGCTTGATACACGATTTGGCAGACACAATCGCCCCAACATTTGTTAACCCTTAACGCTTTTCATTTGATCTCGAGTTAACTTCAACTGGCAATCAAGCGAACTTCTAGCATGGCCGCTCGCAGCGAGACATTCGTCAGCCGATAATCCCATATTCGTCGCCAGAGGCATTAAAACATCTGCTACGACAACACACAAGCTCTCAGTGTTACAATGCCCCAGAACATCGTGGTTTAAATAATGACGATGTGGCAGTCTATGTCTAACGGCAATCATAGGGGTGCGCTTCCATCACGGAAATTGCCCCCCCGACACTACCACAGGATAGACATTAGCGATGCACCAACTTGTTCGGGCGACTCAACACCAGAAACAGATTTGAAATATAAACCCTTTTTTTATTAGAATGGCATACAACAAGTAATTTGTGCAAGAGATAGGTACCTGAAGCACCACTTCCTCACTAATATCACCACTCTTCTTGCATCGTAAAATGCAAAAGTTTACTTAATAATCACGGACCTTTAAGAAATTGCAGCCTAGACATAGAATTATCACCTACTACGTGCTCTGTGTGGACTAACATAAATTTGTTGTAATCATCAGACGTTCCTCTAGCGTAATACGGTGTTGGCAGCACGGTACGTACACACACACACACACACACAAAAAAAAAAAAAAAAAAAAATTAAGAAAATAATTCACCATGACAATACCTGATGGTACCCCTATTTGACAACAAAATAAGAGATTGGAAAATGTGTTAGTCCGTGGTCCTCCGTCGATCATACAGTATGGATGTGACATCCTCAGACCACACACTGAGACAATGAAGAAATTATTACCTCTTTTACATTAATTTTTGTACAGGTCTTGTAATACATCTCCCTGATGTTCGTAGTCGGCGTAATACAATATCATCGAGCAACAGTGAACCACACTGGAGAACCAGTTACCTTCTCCAAGAAGTTACTTTCTCAAATAAATGTAACTTCTTCTTTGAGAGAAATGGTCTAAAATCCCGCCCCATTGACCATTCCAGGTAGCATTCAAGGTTCTAAAACGGCAAAAGCTACGCTAGTGCGTTTTAGGGAAGTGTTCATATCACTTCGTCCCACCCCTGTGCTTGGCGGACGATCAGAACTGCACCAGACCTGCTACAACCTAGACCGCTGGGGCTGTGCCTGGTGGGCGCACAGTTGGCATACCGCTCAAGGCCGGCCCTGCAGCCGCTTGTTTTCGCACCTGCAGCCGCGCCGTAAATACACGCCGCCTCGGCGTCACCTTGCTGTTCCACGAGCGTACTTTCTAATTACACTTGCCCCATTGGGACGTTTTCCAGCGCACACTTGCTCACCACACCAGCGCCGCCCCTGCCATGTCTCGCGAAAGGAAGGCCAAAGCGACCCGCGCGACGCCGCCTGCCTACATCTGTTATTGAACAAAAGTGAGAAACTAAATGTCGCACACAGCTGTCGTCCACTCATTAAGAGAGCAGACAGCGCGTGGAAGACTGTTCCTCGGTCCATTTCCTTCAAATAAACGACAGTGATCTCTTGTCTGACTGGTCTGTGCTACGCAATAACACTTGGTAACTACCAGTGGTTACCAAACTACACAAGCAAAAGGGTCTTTCAAAGTGTTCATAAAATAAAAACAAATAGCTTAAATATAGAACAAGAATTAAAAGGGCTCGTAACGTATAGAACTTCTAACAGTATACGATGACTCAATGGCTCCTGGCTACTGCGCCAATCCTTACGGCCACCTGGTACCAGCAGATATACAAACATTACGTCGGCCATGTCCGTTAGTGTGCTTCTACGTCAGAACGAACGGTATTTATCACAACTGTCGCTTCAATGCGGGGCCATGTTCGTCTCCACAACTTCCCATATCTCTTAATTGTTATTAAGCGTGAATGGGATGGTCGTAGAACTGTAATAACAAAGCAAAATACCGAGCTTACGTATTTTTGAACAGTGTTGAAAAGGTACAAGTTGCCCACCTTGCCACCTAAAATAAAGTTACTTTAATGGTTTATGTACAGCATTTTGTCATTCCTCTTCAAAAGGCTCCAATATTAGAGAAATCAAACTTTGAACTCTGCTGGTTGTATCACGACCGCAGATATTTTTCGTCGAAACCACAACACAGAATTTATGAAAGTATTGTAATTTTTTGTGCTCTTCTTCGATCTTGGAGCAAAAGGTTTGGCCTTATCTTCGCCATTTTCTAACATAATTTACATACATGAATGTAGGTAAATAAAATGGTGCTTAACAGCGCCGGCCGATATGACCGAGCTGTTCTTGGCGCTTCAGTCTGGAACCGCGCAACCACTACGGTCGCAGGTTCGAATCCTGCCTCGGGCATGGATGTGTGTGATGTCCTTAGGTTAGCTAGGTTTAAGCAGTTCTAAGTTATGGGGGGACTGATGACCTCCGATGTTAAGTCCCATAGTGTTCAGAGCCATTTGAACCAGCTCAATAGCGTTATTCATTGTATACTTCGATATTTCAGGAGAACTCAGTAATAATTTCAAATTCGTTAACTGTGCGTTCCGATATAAACAAGACTAGTGCCTTGTGACAAGATTACTTCAACTTTATGAATCTGTCATTATATGGCCGGCCGCGATGGTCTCGCGGTTCTAGGTGCGCAGTCCGGAACCGTGCGACTGCTACGGTCGCAGGTTCGAATCCTGCCTCGGGCATGGATGTGTGTGATGTCCTTAGGTTAGTTAGGTTTAAGTAGTTCTAAGTTCTAGGGGACTGATGACCACAGCAGTTGAGTCCCATAGTGCTCAGAGCCTGTCATTATATGATATCGACCCTAGAAAGGAAGACTAACATTTAAACGTTTGTAACTCGTTGATTCGTGCCAGCTTACAAATCCAAAAGTACAAAGTTCCCCTAATAAGTCAATCAATCCTACGATTTTTTTCTGACACTTATAGTTTACTTCGCCTCTGACAGTGATTAGTACATGTGAAAAACAACAGTGCCAAGAAGCACACTGGTTTGGAAACCACGTTAAACAGTGTATCCCCCTATAACTTGCACGGCTAAGTCAGTTCAAACATGGAAGGCAACGGCATACCACCTCCAACAGGACCACGCCTAGTGAAGCTGTGCAGTGTGCAAACAAAATATCGGCTGATGACAGTTTTACCGTACTTCCCCGCCAGCAGCAGAGGGCGAGTCTCATTGAAACTAGCTGTAATAGCATAGGCAGTACGCGTGTGCCACTCTCGTTTAGACTGCATTATTCGTACGAGTACTGTAAGGGTAGCTGTGGACCAACCTCGTACCTGTGAGTCAGTGGTTTCCACCTAGTAATTAACCAAAACAGAGAGCAACTTCTAGGCCACGCGCCAATCAAAGGTTACACTCGTGTTCTATGGTTCAAATGGCTCTGAGCACTATGGGACTTAACATCTGAGGTCATCGGTCCCCTAGAACTTAGAACTACTTAAATCTAACTAACCTAAGGACATCACACACATCCATGCCCGAGGCAGGATTCGAACGTGCGACCGTAGCAGCCGCGCGGTTCCAGACTGAAGCGCCTAGAACCGCTCGGCCACTCCGGCCGGCACTCGTGTTTTATTAATGAGTAATGGGGCATTTGGTTATGACGTGAACAACAATGCAAATCCTCATCCGACCAGTCAGATTTACTTTGTCTGCGGTTTTTCAAAATCGTTTAAGATAAATGCCGGGATGTTTCCATCGAAAAGGGTATGACCATTTATTTCCGCAATGTCTCTAATGACCTCGTCGTCGACGGTACTTTAAACCCCAATCTTCCTTCCCTCGTTCGTCCTCTTATCATTCAAAATCTATCACGTGCTTGAAACTCGCACTACAGCAAGTGCGAAGGATTCAGTGTATGCGAAGAATCACCAGACAAACCAAAGCAAACACAAATTTGGCAGAGCATTTCATCTTTGGATTTCATTGCGTTCAAATGTAAGCGTAGGCTTTCGCGGCCATTGTCACAGTCAATAAAATTCTGGGTATTTGACTGCATTGTCAATGTGTAAAACTTCCGACGTTTCCGCCACTATTGCAAATCGTCTTCCTCAGGGTGTTCTCGCTAACTGCTGAATGAGAGCCTCTTCCTTCTGTAAATTAGAACCAAAACTTTTCTCATTGCCGGCCGAAGTGGCCGTGCGGTTAATGGCGCTGCAGTCTGGAACCGCCTCGGGCATGGATGTTTGTGATGTCCTTAGGTTAGTTAGGTTTAACTAGTTCTAAGTTCTAGGGGACTAATGACCTCAGCAATTGAGTCCCATAGTGCTCAGAGCCATTTGAGCCTTTTCTCATTCAGCAGTTAGAGAAGACACCCTGAGGAAGGCCATTTGCAATAGTAGCCGAAACGCCGGAAGTCCCACACATCGACAATGTGGTCACTTATTCAGAAGGCTTTTATTGACTAGTTGTTAAAAGCTTGTTTGACATAACTTCAAGAAATACGTGTTTGCATAATAATTGTAGGGCAAATCGTTGGGACCACCGGAAGTTCTCCCACAATTTTCTCGATCATTCGTATTTATACATAAGCGCATATCTTAAAGCGTCATCTTTCATTTTTTATTGTTATGAAAATGAATAAGAAAGATGCCCCCATACACAATTTTTGAAGTAGCACAAACAGTATTGTACGACTAATAGCGATTGGTATATCTTTTTATGTTCGCAACTTAGAGAAAGCCGATTTACTAGAAGGTTACTTCTGCTGCATATTCTTTCCCAAGGGACTTGGAAGAATTCGCCGATGTCATCTAATAAAACTTTCGAATGGTTTGACACACGGTAGCAATACCTTTCACAATCGCAGGGATCATACTGAATTTACTCTTTGTAAACAAAGCTAAACCTTTTAAGCACTCGCTAAAATTTTCTTTTGTAAGGTGGTCTGTCACATTAGTCAATTCTGACAGCTCGTATCGAAGCGAGCACAACTTCTGGTTGTAACTGTCGCTTGAACGTGTAATATGGCGCAGATTCAATTCTTGTGGTCTGTAGCACGTTAGTGTTATCGTTGTGTTGTGTCTGTCTCAAGAACGAAGAAATCTCCTACTTGATAGACAACACAGACACCATCAGACATTTTGATGATGAGCCCAACATGCATGGTACACGCCGTGTACGCAAGATGTGCTGTGAACAATGTACTGGGTAAACGTTTTAGTAGCAGAATAAAATCGTCTCAGTATACAAATAATAGGAGGAAGTTGGTATTCAGAAACTGTTACGCCACAGCTTCAAAAGCGAGCATACAGTACCAGACATGTAGATAAGAAAGTCGTTTTGCTGAATCCATCCGGCAAATGAGTGGCACTTTGAGCCCTATCTCAGTTCGCAGTTACTCTAAGTATCTTAATTCAGTTAAGTCCATGTTTTTCGACAAGTAGCGTGTTCAGTCATATACGATGGAAGATCAGAAAGTAACGCACAATAATTTTATTACCAAAAAATCACAAGTGAACTTACATCTTTTCCCTATTTTTCTACATAGTCACCAACGTTCTGAACACATTTATCCCGTCGTTTCAATATGCCCTGTTCGTTAGAAGTTCGTTTGGAGTATTGCCATATGCAGACGGCTGATTTCACTTCCATATCTGTTGCAAAGTGTTGGCCGCCCAGGAATTTCTTCAAGGAACCAAACAGATGGAAGTCCAATGGTGAAAGTTTCGGACTGAATGGTGGATGCTGAAGCACTTCCCACCAAATTTGGCGATTTTCTCACGAACTGGAGCAGCAACGTGGGGGGCGAGCGTTGTCATGAAGAAGTCTGACACCGTCAACATTAATGTTGTGGCGTTTGTCATAAAGAGTATGAGGCAAATTAACCAAATTTTTAATGTAGGCTGCAACATTCACAGTGGTCCCATCTTCTGCTAAGTCCACTAATAACACACCATGCATATCCCAGAACAATGTCACAAGCACTTTCCTAGCAGACTGAGTCACTTTGAATTTTTTTCGTACTGGAGAGTCAGCGCATTTCTACTCCATAGAGGCCTGTACGGTTTCCGTTATGTAGTGGTACGCCTATGACTCATCACCAGTCACTCATCAAAAAGTCACGCCCTTCTGCGGCGTAACGCGTGAAGTGATCAAAGCTTGTCATTATTTTATTGCCGTTGTCTGTCAGTTTCTTAGTCACCCAGTGAGCACTAACTTTACGAAATTTCAACATGTCAAGAATAATATCGTACACTGCATCATATGAAATGTTACACTGCTGCGATAAGGTACGCAGTTGCCCATGCCGGTCGTTCAAAATTGCTGTCTCAACGACTCCGACATTCTGCGGGCTTGCAGCTGTTACCGGCCGCCCCGAGAATGGCGAATCACTAACGTTCACACGGCCTTCTTGAAAGAATACGCACCACCTGGAGACATTGCTACAGTCCATACAGACGACACGGTACACGCGACACATTCACCAGTGAATTTCATTCGATTTATTTCCTTTGGCCCACAAATATTGAACTACACATCGCCGTTCTTCTTCACAAGTTGACAACAGTAATATGGGCGCCAATTTTGTTTCGTAGTTCAGGATTCCCTCGCTAGGTTTGCACATGAAAACAAAATACCCTCAGCAGCTCAAACTTCGAACTACATCGTCGTGAAATATCAACATTACAGCTGCAATGCCAGGGAAGAGAAAAATTATTGTGCGTAGGTACCCGTTCGGATACCAATTACAGAATTATGTAATAAATAGCTTGATTTTAATAACCTATAACGCAGTTCCGTTCAGATACGAATTAGATCATCATGTAATAGCTTGAAGTAAATAAGTCCTCCCTCGTACTTGTCGCTGTATCCATACCAAAATTATAAGAGAATTTCCTGATACTCAAAGCCACTGCAGCCAAATTGTACGTGAGAGGCGATACTGTGGTGCCCCCGCGCACCCGGCTGATGCCTGAAAGTTCGCGAATATCGACAGCGCCGTGGCAGAGGCGCCAGAGAATTACACGGCCGGGCAGGGCGACCCATTAATGATGGAATGCAGCCAGCACCGGCCGATAGAAACGGGTCTAATCTTAGCGGCGAGCGCGAGGGGCCGCGCTGACGAAACTAGCCCACATTCTCGCAGCTGCAATAGCCCCACGCTGAAAACGCAGTATTTACAACACCTCTGCGAATAGCAGCCAGATGGCCTCTGCGTGACACAGTCTCCATCGAAACAGAAGTAATGCTGCCACGGCCGGGCCCGGCGTTCATACCCCACCCAGAATTAAGTTTTCTGTGATTTTCTAAATCACTTCAGGAATACCGAAATATTTATTTAGAAAAGGCCGAACTGTCACTTCATTCCTGGAGCAAGTGCTCAGTCTCCAACAACTTTGGCCTCAACGGGATGTTATACTCTAAACTTCCTTTTGCATGCGCATCCTTCCATTCAAGTCTGCAAGGCGTCTCTCGTGCTCTTGTATGGACGTACAAACAGCAGTCTTTTGCAAACTCCATGAATTATCCTCAAAATCCGTTTTCTCATTCCTTGTCTGTCCATAAGCTATTTTTATCACCTACAGTGTTGGAAACTGGGTCGTTATGTAAATGCCTATAGGAACACGTTTAAAAAGATGCTGTTGACGCAGTTCTTAATTTTCCTATCTATCTAAGACAGTCAACAAGTGTAATGCTCTATGTATTGAAGATTTCTATTAACTATCATCAGCATTCAGCAAAAGTAAGTTTCTTCTATCTGAAAACACGTTCTTTTCACTCTTTCATTGCATTACTTCGCTTGAAGACACTTACATGTTATTGTACCGTTAATGACTGTGCTCTGCTTTCACATTTCATTGGTTTAATTCAACGATTTCCTCTAGTTTTTTCCCCTTTTTCAAGTGTGTTTATAATGCATGTGCCTATAAAAAATTGAATCTATCAGTGACATCCTGTACTGTATTGCAAAACGTTCTCTAATTCTCCTTTGTTAAGAGTTACCATTTCTGATTTTATACAATCTTCATAAATTCCTCATTTTCTGTATCACATAGTTACCCTGAACAAACTATTCTTTTAACATTATAATCTCATCACCGAATTCAATCTCTAGCTCTTCCATGTAACTTGACATTATGGAGCCACACTGACAGGTTGTCTCCTGTGGTCACCTCAACATTTACCATACTCTCACCCACTTTAACCCTGGAACAGGTAGAGACCGTGCTTCTTAGAACACTATGCACAATGAAACGGTTATGTGGAGTACAGATACCACCTAAATGACTGGCCCTCTGTCAATCGTATCCGGTGGTACAAACAAATGGAGTTCACATATATTGCTGATAACACATAAACTGCAGGAGTGAATGTAATGTGGTAGTGTGTGTGAAAGGGGAGGTGATATGTCTTTTACTAATGAATACTTCCACTTCTTCCTTGTTTTCTTCATCAATTAAATAATTTTGTATTTTTTCTTGTCTATTGTTAAAAAAACCAATAACTAACCCATATTTTACAAAAAGCTATATTTCTTGCATCACTTTCCCTCCCTCAGTTCTGACCAAATAAGGTTATTTCTGCTCTTGGAGCACTTAATTGCCTCTTACACCTCTTCCATGCCACAATTTACCTAAAATGCTTTGAGATGACTGGATTATTGGTTCATCTTTGCTGGGATCTGCAGGATATTCATTCCCAGAGCTTGAAGCAGCCTTAGAAAGCAATGGACCTCATACATAGTAGATACAGAAAGCTGGCTGAAACCCAAAATTTACAAATGTAAGGCTTTTGTAGTAAATTTAATTGTATGTCAAAAAGGATACGCTAATGGGAATTGGAGGTCTCATATTTGTCGCAGTAGACTAGAAACTCAAATCCATCAAATTATAAATTGAAGCTCCATGCAATACTGTTTGAGCAAGACAAAATATCAAAGATGAGGATAAACTTGGATTTTTCTATTGACCACTAAATTTATCTGGGATGTAACTAAAAATTTGAGAGAAAACCTCAGTTCACCAGTACAAATATTCTCCAATCATACTGCTATCATTGGAGAAGAAATTAACAATCCAACAATCTACTGAGAAAATTACAGTTTTTTTAAGTGGTGGGGGTGACAAGACATCTTGCAAAACATTACGAAATGCCTTTTAAGAAAACTGTTTGAAAACTGTTTATAACAGATAGTTAATGGAAAGGTATTAGACGTTAATTGCAACAAACAGACCTGATGTCTTTGAGGATGTCCATATCAAAACTAGTATTGGCAACTATGATGCAGTTGTAATAACAATGATTACTAAAGTATTAATGACAACTAAAACATGTAGGAAGATTTACACACTTAATAAATTAGACAAAGAGGCACCAGTGACGCACCATAGAGGGTTCAATGTTTACCTCTGGGAAGAAGCATGTAGAAGATATGTGCTCAGATATAAAAGAATAACTGACCAAACACTCGATAGATATGTACCTAGTAGAACAGTTCATAATGGGATGAACACTCCATGGAATATGTTGTTGCAAAAGGTGCATAAAGTCACCTGCAACTCGCTAAACTCTAATTTACCACTAGAAATGGACGGTGAACCTTTGACAATGCCAGCCACTCCTGCTGGCAAAATGTCAGAAAAATCATTAAACAAACATCAGCTGAAGGTCCTAGGACATAAACTAACAGGCAATATGTCAACAAGTGGTCACGAACGCCTCAATTTTGTTATACTGTCATAGTAAAGAAACTTCTAAGGAAACAGTGACTTCTGCACAATACATGTAAAAGAAAGTGTAAAGCCATCAATAAATGCTGACTAAAACACATCTGACTGTCAATACGGCAACACACATAGCCTTGACTCACTACTATAGTAGAATCTTACTGAAAGATTTTGGTCATATGTAAAGTTACCATAGTTAGTGTTCAAACACTCATGGATGATATAGAAACAGAAACTGAGAACAGCAAAGCAAAAGCAGTATTACTGCACTCTGTTTTCTGTTGTTCTTTTACTAACGCAAATACAGAGGCACCGCCCCAATTAACTTCTCAGACCACTGCAAAGATGAGTGATACTGGTACAGATATTAGTGTCAGTGGGGGGGTTGAGAAACAGCTAAGCTCACTAAAACTAAAGATGACTCCAGAGCATGATGGGATCCCTCTCAGTTTCTACACAGAATCTGAAGCTGATTTAGCTCCTGTTTTAACCATAATATACCATAGATCACTTGAACAAACACCTGTGCCCAGTCACTAGAAAAAAGTGCAGTTCACATAAATAATCTGCAAAAATTAGAATCCAATCTCTCTGACATCCAACTGTTGTAGAACGTTTTCTGGGCTCAAACATAATGACAATAATCTCAAATCCTTACCTTCTCTATAACAACTAGCATAAATTGTGGAAACATCAGTCATGTGAAACCCAGCCTGCACTTTTCTCACATGATAGCCATGGATCCAGGAATGAAGGTAGATGCAGTATGCCTTGATTTCTGAAAAGCATTTGGTGCAGCACCACACCAATGTTTGTTAACGAAAGTACACTATATGGCAATACCAAGCAAAGTGGCTGGACTGAGGATTTCTTGGTTGGCAGAACGGACCATGTTACCTTGTATTGAGAGACATCAACAGATGCAGAATTAACTTAAATCATATCCCAGGGAAGTGTGTTTGAACCCATGTTGTTCAATATTAAAAGTAACTTCACACTTCTTGCAGATGATGCAGTAACCCCCTACAATGAAGTACTGTCTTTAAGGCCATGCATAAATATTCAATTAGATCTTGAGAAGCTTTCAAAGAAGTGCAAAGATTGGTAACTTGATTTTAAATGTACAGAAATGTAAAATTTTGCACTTAATAAAATGGATAATAATAATATAATAACAATAAAAGCAACTTATTATTATATAATTGCAGTATCGTTGATTCATGATTGGAATCGGTCAATACATATAAATACCTGGGTGTAACAATTTGCAGGGTTATGAAATGGATTGGTCATATAGTCTCAGTCTTAAGTAAGGCAGGTGGTAGACTGATGCATTTGCAGGATACTGGGAAAATGCAGAAGTCAACAAAGGAGACTACTGGTACTTACAAAACTCTTTCGCACCCCATCTCAGAATACTGCTTAAGTGTGTGGGATCCTACCAAAAAGGACTAACAGAAAACATTGAGCAAATAAAAAGAAGGGCGGTACAAATAGTAACAGGTTTATTTGATTCGCAGGAGAGTGTCACAATAAATGTTGGAAAACACGAATTGGCAGACCCTTGAAGGTAGATGCCAACTATCTTACAAGAACCTACTCATAAAATTTCAAGAAACAGTACTGAGTGAAGAATCTAGAGATATTCTTTGGGTCCTGTTGTCACTCCTATAGGGGCAATAAAGGCAAGATTAATCGAATTACAGCATGCACAGAGCCATTTAAGTAGTCATTCTTTCTGTGCTCCACATACAATCAGATTGGAAAGAAATCCTCATAGTATATACCTTCCTCCATGCAGTTCATAGTGGTTTCCAGAGTATGCATGTACGAGGGTTGGAACTTAAATAGTGACAACCGATACAAAAGACTTACATGTTTGTACCTGTTACTGTCTTTCAAAGTACTCACCAGCATTGTGTAGAACCTGTTGCCAGCGATGTGGAAGGTGCAGCATATCATTAGCAGAGCCTGTTCTGTTGATGGTGCAAATGGAACGGTCTGCTGCCTGTCGAATCTCTAGAACAGTTCTGAAGTGATTGCCATGAAGTGGTTCCTTCATCTTTGGAATCAAATAAAAGTCACAAGGACTTAAGTCACCTGTGACCAGCATTGCAAAAAAAGTGGTGACACTTTCTGTGCAACCCAACCATCATTTTGCATGACAATGTGCTGGCGCATACAGCGCAAGGTGTAGCTGCTCTGTTCGGTGGATGGGACTGGGAAGTACTGTACCATCCACCTTAATTCCTGGACTTAAGTCCTTGTGACTTTGATTTGATTCCGAAGATGAAGGAACCACACACTTCATGGCATTCACTGCAGAACTGTTCCAGAGATTTGACAGGCAGTAGACTGTTCCATTCACACCATCAACAGAACAGGGTCTGCTAACAGTACATTACACCTTCCACATAGCTGGCAATGGGTTCTACTGGTGACTACTTTGAAGGACAATAACAGGTACAAACATGTAACTCTTTTGTATCGGTTGTGAATAAATAGTTGCCACTTTTTAAGGTTCCAAATTTTTCCACTCGCTTCTGACAGAGACAAAGGCATAAAAATAAGGAATCAATTACCAAAATCAAGTTATGGGAACTTCTATTTGGCAGGTAATTCTACTCTGATGAGTTTACTAATTTGAACTTATAATTTACTAATTTGAACTTATAAATTACTAATTTGAACTTATAATTTACTAATTTGAACTTATAAATTACTAATTTGAACTTATAAATGACTAATTTGAACTTATAAATTACTAATTTGAATTTATAAATTAAACAACTGTTATAAGCAATTGTGTGTTTTTCACTATCATAATTTAAGTAATAATTATGTATGGTTATCTTCAATTCTGATCACTGATGTGAATTGTGTAGATACATACAACAACACTGACTTAACTAGCTTCCGAAGTACTACTCTTCTTTAGTATACATATCAAAAGAAGTTTTTCATCATCCCAGTTCCCAGAACTCCTGAAGATAGATGTTGACTGTGGATATTGTATCACAGACACAGTCCCTCTGACTGTTCAGAGATGTCACTGAACCAGCCAAAAGATGTAAACAGCCATGCATGAGCAGCGTCTATTAGTCGGAAGGGGTCCGACAGCCAATCAGTTCCAGTCATTCCACTAGGAAGTAGGTACATGCTTCATGTTGTCTGTAGTTCAACCATGTCTAGATGGTGAATACCGTGGTTTGATCGCATCTGTATTCTTACTTTGTTCCAGGAAGGGCTCTCAACAAGAGAAGTATCTGGGCATCCCAGGATGAACCAAAGCAATGTTATTTCGACATGGAGGAGATAGAGAGAGACAGGAACTGTCGATGACATGCCTCACTCAGGCCACCCAAGGGCTACTACTGCAGTGGATGACCACTACCTGTGGATTATGACTTGGAGGACTCCTGAAAGCAATGCCACCATGTTGAATAATGCTTTTTGTGCAGCCACATGATGTGGGGGTTACAACTCAAACTGTGCGCAATAGGCTGCTTGATGTGCAACTTCACTCCCGACATCCACGGTGAGATCCATCTTTGCAACCATAACACCATGCCACACGGTACAGATGAGCCCAACAACATGCCGAATGGACCACTCAGGATTAGCATACATTCTCTTCACTGATGAGTTTCGCATATGGCTTCAACCAGACAATAATCGGAGACGTGTTTGGAGCCAACCTGGTCAGGCTGAATGCCTTAGACACACTGTTCAGTGAGTGCAGCAATGGGGAGGTTCCCTGCTGTTTTGGCATGGCATTATGTAGGGCCGACGTATGCCACTGGTGGTAATGTAAGGCGCCGTAACAGCTGTACAATACATGAACGCTATCCTGCGACCGATAGTGTAACCATATAAGCAGGATATTGCTGAGACATTCATCTTCATGGACGAAAATTCACGCCCCTGTCATGCACATCTTGTGAATGACTTCCTTCAGGATAACAACATCGCTCTGTTAGAGTGGCCAGCATGTTCTCAAGACACTGAACCCTATTGAATGTGCCTGAGATAGATTGAAAAGGGCTGTTTAGGGATGATGTGACCCACCAACCACTCTGAGGGATCTACGCCGAACTGCCATTGAGGAGTAGGACAATCTGGACCTACACTGCCTTGATGAACTTGTGGATGCATGCCATGACGAATACAGGCATGCGTCAATGCAAGAGGATGTGCTACTGGGTATTAGAGGTACCGGTGTGTACAGCAATCTGGACCACCACCTCTGAAGGTCTTGCTATATGGTGGTACAGCATGCAATTTGTGGTTTTCATGAGCAATAAAAAGGGCAGAAGTGATGCTTATGTTGATCTCTATTCCAATTTTCTGTACAGGCTCCGGAACTCGTGAGGTGATGTAAAACGTTTTTTGACATGTGTACATGTACATACTTGAATACTTGAAAACCAGTCACTGATCAAAGTTTGGTACTTCCTCTGCTGGTGTGTGTGTGTGTGTGTGTGTGTGTGTGTGTGTGTGTGTGTTAATGTTCCATCCTGGAATTTGAATTCTGAAGTAAATTAAAGATCAACCATTTTTTAAACAATCTTCAGGATTATTTCCCAGATGAGGCTTAGAAGACACATCAGTGTTCACAAATTTAAGGATATCATCTTAAAAGAAGTACAAAACTTAAAATGTGTGAAAATAAAAGTTTGGAGAAAAGGGGGACCGAAAGTATTACAGTGTAATCAACAAATATGTTGTATATGTGTTGATGTAATTTTTATGCTGTGACAACAATCACTCAGTCAGATTAATTGTTAACATGTTTTCTGATATTTTAATCAATGCCTTCCCCTCAGTAACTCCTGCTCTTGACTAACATTGCTAATGGGTGAATACTGAACATTCTGCTTCCTTTACATTTCCAGTCTCATCCCTGAAAAAACATCTGATGATCTTGGGAGCCTTCTAAAGTAAAATCTCTGAAAACACATCTGATGATCTCAGGAGCATCCTAAATAAATCTTCAATGCACTTGCTGTGCACATGACAAAAATCATTGTTCTGCATAGAAATCTACTTATGTACTCTGCAAATCACTGTGAATTGTAAGGCTGAGGACCCTTAGCATGGTACCATCTATTATAGTTTCTTCCCACTAGAACTGCGTAAGGCAAGTGGGGAGAATGACTGATGAAATGCCTCTTTGCATGTTACAATCAGTCTAATGTTCTCTTCAAAATCCCTAGTGGAGTGATATGCAGGTGTCTGAGGTACATCTCTAGAGTCTTCTCTTAATACCTTATCTTGAAATTTTGTAACTAGGCTTTCCTGGAATAATTTGCATCTGTTTTCAAGAGTGTGCTAGTTCACGTTCTTCAAAATTTCTGTGACAGTCTCCCTTGAGTCAAACAACCCAATGCCCACTCCTGCCATCCTCCTTAGTGTATGTTGAATATCTGTCATTAGTACTATGTGGTATGGGTTGCACGCATTTGAGCCCTAAGAAGGGATGCACAAGTGATTATTTAGCAGTCTAAATTGTAGACTAAGTGTATTTTCCCAGTTTTCTCCAATGGAGTTTGCCAGTTGCCTTATCTATCATCCCACTTAACATTCTTACTAACTGTTACACAAATACAAATACTATGTTTTTTCATTTACTGATGAGGATAATTTTACTTTTCTGAACATTCCTGGCAAGATGTCAATCTTTGCAGCACTCTGAAATCTTATCGGGATCTAACTGAATACTACTGCAGAATTTTTCAGAATGTACTTTATTATAAGTAACTTTATCATCCTTGAAAAACCTCAGGTTGCTATTAATAATGGCTGTCAGGTGATTAATATCCAATAAGAACAACAAGTGTCCCAATACACTGCTCTGGGGCATGCCTTAAATTACTTTTACTTCTGTCAATGACTCTCCATCCAAGATAACACACAGTGTTCTGTCAATCAACAAACTCTCACCCCAGTCACAAATTTGTTTGATACCCCAAATACTCATACTTTTGTTAACAAACATTGGTGTGGTACTGAGTCAAATGCTTGTCAGAAGTTGAGACATACTGAATCTACTCAGTTTGCTTGATCCATGGCTTTCAGAATATCATGAGAGAAAAGTAAACCTCCCTTTCATTTCCACTCTCGAAACAGAGTGCCGACTGGATCAGGTTTTTTTTAACAAAAATGTTGGCTACACACATAAGAGTCACTAGTACCTGAGAATCCATTGGGGCTAAGACATAGCCTCTTGGCAGAACATGATTTGACCAACTTAGAGCTGGGTACTCTCTCAGTGTAATGCATGGATATTTTGGTGTCACCAGCAGTGTATGGTTCCCCTTTGTGACCTGTCAGTAGTTTTATAAGTGCTGGGTGATGGCTAAAAGTGCTCTACTTTAAAATATCTGACCCTTTAGCATAGGCTGTTTCAACGCAGCCTCATCGAGCAAGGGTGCTCTCAGACTCCCATCAGTTCACCCATGGGTAGGCACAGGTTGGATAGGCAACTTACCAGGCAGTCCTACTGCACTGTGATGGTGTACTGCTCCTGCTGCGTGCATATCTGACACTTGGCATCACATGATTTATTACTGCTTCACATTTCTTAATGAACATAGCTACAACAATGACTTCTTGAAATAGCTCACTGCCATTTTCCACTTGTTGGGTAGATCAGTTCTTGTTTGTTGAAGAAATAAATGCAAGGAAGCAACACATTGCCACACTGAAGGGCAAAATACAGCAATTGGTAATTTTGAGGCAGAAAAGAGTCATGACATAGACTGTCTCTGTGTTCTTCAAACGCATCAGTTCCAATTATTACTAATTTTAGATCACCGACATGGAAGAACAGTTGACTGATACTGCCTTACGAGCAATGTACAAACTGGCACGTCATTGCAACAAGTGGTGGGCCCTATTCAGCGGGGTCTCTGTTCAAATTGTGGCTGTCACAGAGGGCTTAACACAAAGAGATGTAA
The DNA here is from genome assembly GCF_021461395.2 of Schistocerca americana. Taxonomy (NCBI): domain Eukaryota; kingdom Metazoa; phylum Arthropoda; class Insecta; order Orthoptera; family Acrididae; genus Schistocerca; species Schistocerca americana. The sequence continues at coordinate 698,816,031 of NC_060120.1, read as the reverse complement.
AGAAATATAAAGGAGTTTGACTTTCCAAGCAGACAGTTTCTCATCTTATCTGAGATGTGGGCACTGGTCTGGGAAACCAACTGAAGGAGATTACACATGTTTGACATTGTGTCAACTGCTCGGGGCAACCTGAATTGTTATATTATTCTGAAATATCAGGTACACAATAATCACTTGTAAGACATTTTATTGATTACTGAGTTTGACAGATCTGTGCTGTCATCATTGGCTCTTATAACACATTAGCAGAAGTTCACGATCTTTACACACTTGCAATTCACATAGTGATGCTGTGTTGCTTCACAATGAAAGGCAGCAAGGAACACCAGCATTTCAAATGTAAACTACCACAAATGTAAAACACACATCATGTTGTGCTGATGTCCTAGCACATTGTTAACACCACAAGAGTTGCTATTGTGGTGTTAAGTGAATGAGCTGGCTAAGAAATCAGCTCAACATGATGTATGGTATATATTTGTGGTATTTTACATCTGACATGTTGGTGTTCCTTGCTACCTTTCATTGTAAAATGATGCAGAATCACTATGTGACTTGCTGGCTAGTAAAGACCATGAACTTCTGTTAACACATTGCAAGATCTGATGATGACACAACAGATCTGTCAAAACCGGTAATCACTGAGCGAGGTGGTGCAGTTGTTAGCACATTGGACTCGCATTCGGGAGTATGATGGTTCAATCCCTCGTCCGGCCATCCTAATTTAGGTTTTCCGTGATTTCCCTAGATCACTTCAGGGAAATGCTGGGATGGTTCCTTTGAAAAGGCATGGCCGATTACCTTCCTTGTCCTTCCCTAATCCGAGCTTGTGCTCCGTCTCTAATAACCTCATTGTTGACGGGATGTTTAACACTAATTTCCTCCTCCTCCTCCTCCTCCTCCAAAACCGGTAATCAATAAAAGGGTTACATGTGATGTCAGTGTACCTGGTATTTCAGAATAATGTAACTGAAGGAGGGCAAGATGCACTCCAGAAAAAAGATGGAAAATCTTCAAGAGACACATCGTATATAGACAAGTTCTCAATGCATTGTCTCGAGACAGCAGCTTACTATGGTACATTTCTATTGTGACTGGCATATAGTGTGCTCATAGACTACAAAGAAGAGCTGAAGAATCATGTGTGACTGCACTTTTTAGACATCCACATGAGGTAGCAATAGCATTAAATTTAATACATTGCTAGTGCAGTTAAAATTTATAAGATTTCACAGAAATTAATTGTAGTGTTTTATGTTTGTACAAACCATTGTAAAACTACAGTGCTGAACAATGCTTGCCTGCGATAGTGATGTTTGAAATTAGTTTTACTATCTTAATTCATTCAAATACATTTCTGTGTACCTTGTATGTCATGTCACTCTTGAGCTTCACATAATTTTCTCTGGAAGAATATGCTTATGAACAAAATAGAATAGTTTCGATCACTACCAGCCTGCACTCATCAGAAATTCAGATAAATGTAAACCAAGTTTTAGCAAAGTTATTGGTACCAATACAAACTCTGCAGCTCACTGCAAATACTACAAAATAATCACTGTCAAAACATTTGTCTATTCCATTACAACATAACTTTACTTTTCTCTTTGTCATTGTTTTATGCTGTCAACAGCTTGCTTCTGATATTAATTGATTAGTTTTCTTCCTCCTTGTCTTCTGTACATTGTACAACCTCTCTGTAATTTTCCCTTAATTAATTATTCCAATTTTCTCTACAGTGATTTCAAATAGGTATCTGTTGTGCCCTCTGTTGTGTTGAGATTACGATATAATTTCGCACCAAGAACACAACACTGTTAGGAACAACGGAACAAGAAGTTGAGAAAGAATTTCACAAAATACCCAGCAGATGTGGAAACACTTAGAACATTATTGGTGGAAATAGAAGCAGCCGTCAACTCATGACTAATTACACAGGGTGACTTGGAAATACTGACATCAAGCCAGTTCTTAACTGGAGAGTAGCTAACTACATTATCAACTGGTCTCCAACCCAGAAGGATATTCCGAGAGAGGCAAAGTAGAGAGAACATCTGTGAAATGACTTCATGAGGAGGTGGAAGAAAGAATACCTTCTGGAGCTCTGAAATTATCAGTAAATCTAGTGTCCTAACAGGAAACCTGTCAAATGCAAGTGATATATTGCACTATGACAGGAAGAAACACTGCCCAAGCACTGCTGAAAGAGGGCTGCGGAGAGACAGAATAGTGCTCAGCCGATTTGTGCAACTGGTCACATCACTTGAGACTGAACAAAGAGGTGAGGATGTTGAGGAGTGTAAATAATTACTGTTGTTTTTCATCTCCGTATATAAAATATCTTTGACCACTGTACATAATATCTTTGACCACAGAAGTAATAATAAATGTAATGAAATATATGCTGTGTCTTGTGCATTACTCCATGACATATAACAATATGTACAAAATCAGCAAAAGTTACAATTACTGATACACAACACAATAATACAGTCTTCTGAATACACCTTAGATTAAAATCTGGTAAAGTTCCCACAAATTGTTTGCTTCTTATTTATATCTTTTTTCTCACAAACACTTCTTATTCTACATGTTTATGAGATTTCTCTAATGTGTAAGAATGATTTTGTAGAAGTAATCTCTTGAGCTGAAACTTAAGCTTTGTTTTGGGAAGAGTCAAAACTATCCTGGGCAGAACATATGCTTCTTTGAATCCTGTGTACTGCAAGTTCTTTTCACAGAGTGCTGTTCTGTGGCTGCTGATGAAAAAATTTTCTTAATATCTAGTATGATACAGATTCAAATCAGAATGTGTGTTAGGATCAATCTTTTAACAAGCAACATATCTTTTACAATATACATGATTATTATGGTCAGCACAACAGTATTTGAACACATGGCGTGACATGAAACAATTCCTTATATTATCTCCACACAATTCATATAGGTTTTTTGAAGAACCAGTAGCTTGCAGAGATTTACTTTGGTTGTTGCTCCCCAAATTTCTTACCATAGTTCAGGTGTGAGAAAAGTAAAGCATGGTATGCAGTCTTTAGGGCAACAATATCTTCGTAAAACTTAGTAATCACATTGACTGCAAATATACTACATATTCATATATAACCTACATGCTACAGAGTCAAAATGCATGTCTCATTTTCCTTGAATGGTTAAAACAACAAATTTTACACTAAACTCTTATTTTACCATTCAGCCACCTGTGTACACTTTAATTTCATCTTTGTGTCTACTGTTATTGCACTCCATGAGACATGTCTTATTGGAGCTTACATTTAGGTCACTTTCATTAAATGATCGAGCAATTTCATTTTTCACATTATTGTAATGGGTCTCTAGTTTATTAAATGACTCCTTTTAAGATCCAAAGGACATATCATCTGTATACAGAAATATTTTGGAGCTTAGACAGCAATACTGAATGACATTCACACAAATCAAATAGAGAGAGAGCCAGATACAGGGCCCTGTGGGCCTCCCTTGTTTTATATCAGCAATTTTAGATTTGTGAACACCACCTTCGATTTTAAGTAGCACAAACTCTTTCAGTTACTCATAGGAATTGATTAGGTCATAAGCAGTGTCTCTTATACTGATGGTCCATTGCTTTTCTAATAGGAAAATAATTTTCACAAATTCAAAAGCTTTCTAAGGCCTATGTCTATATCTGCAACATGTCCCTTGTTCTCGATAACTTATCAGCTCTTTACTTAGCTGCACTGCTAGTTTAGAAATGCATTGTGGTTTTCAAACATAAGATTGCATTTATAACATTATTATAAATGACTTTTTCAGGAGATAGGAAGTACAGAGATTGGTCCATAATTTTCAGTTTTGTATTTGTCACCTTTCTTAACGATTGGAGACCCCAAGGTTATTTTAATCTATTTGGAGGATGTCTGACTCTATTATATGATTTACTGCTTGAGAAAGTGGTAAGGATACAATTTTTCTACATGCTTTTAGAAAGCTAACATTGGAAGATTTTAGAGAGCCAATGATGTTTATTATTTCTTTGCAACTTGTAGGAAATAGGTATATGATAAGCTTAGATGAAGTGTCTTTAAAATTATACTGTAGCTTTTTAAGTTTGTGTCTGATGGCTTGCCCAACTAAAGAAAAGGATTCAGTGAAGATGTCTGCAATTTCAAGTTGGTCTTTCATGTAAACCTCACTGTAGTTAATAATAAGTCCATACAGGACTTCTCTCTGCAATTTCTAAAATTGTTTATCTCTACCCTGACACTGGTAGTAACATCGTGTGAAGCTTAAAGCTGGCTTAAAGCTGCCCCTGGTCTATGTTAGTAAATCTTTGCAGTACTGTTGATGAAATCTTCTCATGTTATCATCCAAGTCGTAGTATCATCTTGTCACAACATTTAGACATGTTTCCTATGTCTCATTTACAGCTGAAGTGTCAGGTTCATGTCCTGTTCAGACTTCTTTTATGGCCTTTGGACCACAGACTACTCTGTCATGGGCTCAAAGGGTAAAACCAACTGCGTGACTCCCCAAGAGATGTCTCAGCTGATGGTGGGATGATGTTACCTGGTAGGGTGGAGGGGTGTCTGCACATCCAGTCCTCGTCCTGCCCATCTATTCCACCAGCTGCCTCCACTGCTTTCACATTAGAGTGTTCCTGACGTATTTTTGCTAATGCACCTTGAGTTCCTTCTGTATGCTGGCTGGTTCACATCCAAGGTTGCCATGATAATGAAGAATCACAGCATAAAAATAGTTTTTTGCTCAAAGGTTAAAATAAAAAAACTGCTTGGGTCAGTCAACGATCAACTAGGACTACAGACACCTGGCATCTGCAGTAGCATCAATTGTGAGTGTGACATGCAGTACATTGGCCTGATACAGCAATGCTTCTCAAATTACTGCTCAGACCTGGTGAGTAGCATTCATCTCAGCCAAACAGACAAGTCTGCTGTGACAGAACACAGCATCAACAAATGACGTGTTTGTTTTGGGAAAAAAATGGTGCTGTACCACACCAACAGGTTCTGGGATTCAGTCAGCAAAGAGGCAGAGGAAATAAGTATACATAAAAAACTTGTCACTGGGACAGCAGTTCCCAACTAAGCTCCACATAGGATGTGGCATTAATAAAAATACATCAGGAATGTTCTGATGTGAAAGTGGGTGGAATAGAAAGGCGGGACAAGGACTCAATGCCTCAACCCTCAGCATGGTGAGGGGGTGAGAGGGGGAATGGCAATACTGTTCATAATGTCTCTTCTGTAGGCATGCATATGGCCCACTCATTGGATCCTCAACTAAGAAGTTATGGTACAGCAGTTATAAAGGAACAAACTGGACATAAAAACCCAACACTTTGGCTGGAGATGACAAGCAAAAAACACATCAAAATATTCAACTAGACAACACCATTACTTGCTCGATGACATGAGATGCTTTCATTAATAAAATTTGGCAGGAAAGCATGAATTCCTTTTATAGTAACCATGATAAATTTTGAAGGCTTCATATAGCTTGAAACATCCATTACACAACAGAATAATTTTAATTTTCCACCGTGTTACTATTTATCCACATACTTTTTTATGTTTATTACACGTTTAACTTTTGTGATTACAACTGGGCATGTGGCATCAAAATAGCAATAGAAGTCAGCAGAAAAGCTATCACAAGAAAAGCTATTACAAGAAAAGCTATCCCTTCAACATCAAAATATGTGTGCTAAAATGCATTTCAATCTATTGATTTTATCTTCATGCATGATTCTTTTGCTTACCTTTTGTTTCTTTTAATGACAAGGAGTGCCAATGGCTAGCTTTAGAATCAATACAGTTCCAACTGAGCTCAGCTGATACACAAATTACTAAGTGAAAACAAATAGTGGAGATACTGAGCTGCAGATAGGCACAACAAAAAGATTTTTTTGTTGTGCCTATCTGCGACTCAGCATCTCCTCTATATGGTGAATAGCAACTTTCCTTCTCATAATATTGTTACATTCCATCCTGGATTTTCTATCGTTTGATAAGTGAAAACAAATACTCTTTTGGATAAGAAAGCCATAGCACCCATTAGGATAGTGGTGGAGGTAGGGAGAGGGTGTATTCAGGAGGATGGCAGTTTCAATCCCCATGTGGCTTTTCAAATTTAGGTTTCCCGCGAATTCTTAAATTGCTTAAGGTAAATGCTAGGATGGGTTCTTTGAAAGAGCATGGCTAATTTCTTTCCTCGCCTTTCCCAAATCCAAGCATGTGCTCATTCTCTCTCAAATGACCTCATCATCTACAGAATGATAACCCCTAATCTCCTTTCCTTCCTTACTAGACAGTGATATGTATGACAGATGCTAATGTCAAATTCATAATATTCAGAGTTGCTATACTTACTGGTGACAGTTTTAATGACTGGTTCAAGTTTGATCAGAAAGAATGATTAGAACAGTCTGTAATCTTTTAGATGGCCTAAATGTGTGAGAAATTATTTTCTGATGAACTTACGTTTTAAGAAATTTGGATGAGTGAGCAACATTGGGTAATCAGTGACTCTTGTGTAAACTAGAAAATATAATGTAGCCACTAGGTTTTATAGGTGTTAATTATTTCAATGGTCAGTCTTCCATGTACAAAAATAGCTAACATATTTCTATCCACATTTCAAAGTCTCTTACAGAAACTAAGAAGAGGATAGCTGCAAATTTAAGTACCTTGATCCTATGTGGCATCAGAATCTATTGACTCTAACCAAGAAGATGGTTCCAAGTTAATTTGCACAGATGTCACTAGAGATGAAAACGGAAACAGCTACCTGTATCTACAGCATTTTGATGAATTAAGACACAATACAATAAAGTTCTGCTTTCATTTTGGAATATCTGACCATACTGTCATACTTCCTGCGTCATCAAAAATGAATGAAATAGGCAGCAAACCAATGAGTATTGAAAGGCAGTTCTGCTGTGTAGTAAAAGACAAAGTCTTTCAAATTTCTGTGTAATTTTCAACTGAACATTTCCCCCTGCATTTTGCCATACAAAATTACAAGTAAACTGAGGTAGATAACTGCTGACATAAAAGTGTAAAATATTAAAAAACAGCTAGACATTGAACAGGAATGAAAGAAATATCTGGAATATTCATATCATGTTACATGACACAAAAACATATTTAGAAGATAGCACGGGCAGGAAAAGACATGGTAAAAAAAATGTTCATTCCTGATTCATAAGAACCAAAGGCAGAAAGATCAACTGTGGCCCTTGAAGTCAATATTTCAACTGGGACCACAAAAACTTTATAATCAAAATTGGTGAAAAATATTGAAAACCCTTCCAAAATATTAAAATATGCCAACAAATTCCTCATTACCACTGGATGTTAATATTAGTTGCCTCCAGTTTCAGTTCAAACAAGCTACAAAATTTGGAAGAGTGACAGAAAACGGTGATGAAAAATAATATTATCACTGAAAAATTAAAATTTTACTGGCCAGAATATGAAAAAAAAACAATAAGCAGTTTTTAATATAATATCAGTTCACAGCAATTATTTTAAGTAGGATTATTTTCCAGATTTTCTGAATACACGCAGAGGTAAAGATATTATTAAAAAAAGTCTCAAAGGAAGTCTGGACAACAATCATTCTAGTATTCTTCTTGCAAGGTTTCCAGAGGTGTTTGAATTCAAATTATCATACAAAGATTTAATAGCATCACAGTTATCAGTTTGACTTCCAGAAATACAACCATTTAATATCTGCCACTGATGAGTTTGCAGAAAAACTTAGCTTTTCTTTAGCTGACTCAAAATGTCCCAGGAATCTGCTGCGACATTACAAAACTGTCTGATTGCATGAACTACTCTAGCATTCTGTATGGGAAGATGCAGAGCCTGAACAATGTTTCGGCATGGTTCTGATCATATTTTTATTTATTTACTTAAGCTGACCATATCTGGGTCCTCAGACTCTTCTTGCACCACATCAAGATTTCACACATAGTGTTTTTGAACAAAGTTTCTTAACCCATAACTTCCCGACGTGTCCATATGGACACAATTGTTGACTAGTTTTGTTTTTACTTCATTGTTGGCTTACAATTATTTTTAGCGTTGGCGGTCACATATTATTTTCAGGGAGGGTTTGAATTTTACGTACATTGTGTTAACACTTTAATGTTACCATTTACACTGTAATTGTGACAGCCTGTATTTCAGGGAGTGCTTTGACGTCCACAATGGAGCATGTTGACGTAAAGTAAGTAATGTTTCGTAAAGAACTTCTTCATTCTGGCATGTGAAACTGTTTGCAGTATATCTAAATATGTTTATATATCTAAAAACAAAGATGATGTGACTTACCAAATGAAAGTGCTGGCACTCTTTGTCTTTAAATATGTCTGCTTGTGTCTGTATATGTGTGGATGGATATGTGTGTGTGTGTGTGTGTGTGTGTGTACGAGTGTATACCCGTCCTTTTTTCCCCCTAAGGTAAGTCTTTCTGCTCCCGGGATTGGAATGACTCCTTACCCTCTCCCTTAAAATCCACATCCTTTCGTCCTTCCCTCTCCTTCCCTCTTTCCTGATGAGGCAACAGTTTGTTGCGAAAGCTTGAATTTTATGTGTATGTTTGCGTTTGCTTGTGTGTCTATCGACATGCCAGCGCTTTCGTTTGGTAAGTCACATCATCTTTGTTTTTAGATATATTTTTCCCATGTGGAATGTTTCCCTCTATTAATAAATATGTTTATAGAGATTTTCATTTGAGAAAAGTTATTATCCATCGATTCACTTTCTGTTTATGAAGTGATTATTTCAGCCGTGTCCATATGGACATGCTGGGCAGTTGCAGGGTCAAAAATTATTTCGTTTCTTTTTATCTTTTCATTTCATAACAGAGGTCTGGCAGAATCTTTAGAGCCTGGTTTGACTGTGCAGGATGTTTTAGACAACCTGTTTGAGGATTCAAATGCTCCTCAGGCTGATGGAATTTACATCACGCCCCCTGATCCAGCAGTCCTCACGGATGAGGATTCGGGTGATGAGGATGAAGGAGGAATAGCAGATAATCTCAAACCTAGACAACTTCGGACTGAAGCTGAAATAAGATTAACAGACACACACACAGAAACAGATTTTAGAAATATAGATTACAGGAACAGAAATATGCAAAGAAACCAGGGTTCATGGTGCACTATTTTCAAATTTGAAGTCTTTTCCTGATCCATGCTTTGATACGTATGTTGATAAGTCTGCAGCAGAAATTTTCAAATTATTCTTTGATGACGATCTGATACAATTCCTAGTTGATGAGTCAAAGCACTACGCACTTTTCAAGAACTTTCCAAATCCTAATATAACTTCTGAAGAAATGAGGTGTTTTCTGGGGATCCTCATTCTAAGTAGTTATAACTCTCTCCCTAATAAGAGGTTATAGTGGGATTCCAATTTAGACACATGAAATGATTTTGTATGCAATGCCATGAGGAGAAATTGTTTTGAACGAATTCTTAGATTTCTGCACTGTAACGACAATAACAAATTTGATGAAAAGGACAAGATGTGGAAAATTAGACCCTTTATTGAAATAATAAGAGACAAATGTAATAAGCTGTTTGTTCTTCAGCAACATGTCTTACGATGAACCAATGATAAAATATTTTGGGAGACACTCTTGCCAGCAATTTATTAGGGGGAAACCGATACGATTTGGATATAAAGCATAGTGTTTATGCACTACTTCTGGATATCTGGTAAATTTTTCCTTTTATCAAGGAAAATCACCCAATCCAAATACAGTATATGAAGCACAGTTTGCTAAGCCTCACTCGTTCACATGATAGATGGCTTGACACTGGATTTAAAGCTACTGCCATTCCACTTTTTCTTTGACAACCTACGTACGGGTTTTTCTGTTCTGTCATATCTGAGAGAAAAGGGCTATGGAGCAACAGGCACTATCAGAGAAAACAGAGTTCCCAAATCGTGCCCAGTTTCCTCAAAGAAAGTGCTAGTAAAAAAAGAAAGGGCATATTTTGAATCCTCACTTTCCAAGGATGATTGTGTTATAGTCACAAAATGGGTGGACAATTCAGTGGTTACTGTAGCTTCTACCTGTGAAGGAGTTGAACCTGCATCATTTGTAAAAAGATATTTCGCAAAGGAGAAGAAGACAGTTCAAGTACAATGTCCTGAAATTATCACAGTCTATAATAAACACATGGGAGGAGTGGATAATGTATGGATGAAAACATTGCCATATGCAGAATAAACATTCGAAACAAGAAGTGGTACTGGGCTTTACTTTCTTGGCTGATTGACGTATCTGTACATAATGCATGGCAGCTGAAGAAAGAAACGGTAGCTAGGACTACTCAACCTGAATTCAGAAGAGAAATTGTACAAGTTTACCTAAAAAGATATATGAATCCCGTAAAAGGAGCAGGCAGGCCGTCTATCAGTCCTATGTGTGGATACAAATTGCGTGTTCCAAGTGATATCAGATATGATGGCATAAAGCACTATATCAAGAAAACTGAGAAGATGAGAGGATGTGTAGGTTCGTACTGCAAACAGAAATCATCAGTTGTTCACTCAAAATGTGGGAAATGTGATGTAGGACTGTGTCTAGAATGCTTTGAAGTGTACCATGAAAGTCAGTAAAACAAATGATTGTGAATTGTTTTGTGTATGGTGTTATAAATTGGTTTGTAAGAATTATTTTGTTCAAATTTTGCCTACTTGTTTTAAAACTCTGATTAATAAAACATATCTTCAAATGTATTTCAATATCACAGAAAATATTTCAAATATGCATCTGAGTGCCCAGCGTGTCCATATGGACACGTTATGTTACAGACAAACTAAGACAGAGAAAAGTCAAATAATGGCTTATATGCTCTACTTAGATGCACAAGAAGTCAAAAAATTGAAAATAAATTTAAATATCCAATTTTGAAAAATTCGGGCAGTTAAGGGTTAAGAAATGACGAGAATTTTAATATGATAAATAGTAACAAAATGGTATTAACAGATTAAAAATGGTTTCGATGTTGACAATGTGAATAACAATACTTACTTGTAAGAACTAATAACATAATGCTAGCAGTACTGTTACTGTTGCTTCTGACACTAACAATAACAACAACAATGACAATAACAATAATAATAATAATAATAAACAATCAACATCTACAGCTACACACATAACCCACAGCCACTGTGATGTGCATGGCAGATGATACTTTGTATAGCACCACATTTTAGAGTTTCTTCCTGTTCCAACTGCATATGGTACACAGAAGAATGATTGCTTAAATTCCTCTTTACATGCTACAATTAGTCTAATTTTTACTTCACAGTAATAGATGGCGATCTGAAGTACAAGGTGAGCACAAAGTCTTGCCCTGATTATAACAATTTATTACAGAGTAACTGTTTGACACAATAATTTAAAAAAAAAAAAAAAAAAAGGTCAAGGGGTGTAATGTCTGGAGTGCAGGGTGGCCAGGGTTTTGGACCGTTCCTTCCAGTCCACCAATCTGGACATTACTCCCCTCTCCAGACATTACACCCCTTGACTTTTTTTCTGGGGCTATATCAAGAACAGAGTCTTCGTCACACCAGTTGCTGACATTGACGAACTGAAGGCTAGGATACAAGCTGCTGTGGGTACTGTGACAGAACACATGTTACGAAACACCTGGCGGGAACTGGAATACCATTTCGACATTCTCCAAGCTACCAAGGGAGCACATGTTGAGGTTTACTAACGTAAGTGGTCTTAAAAAAAAACTAGTAACACTAACCTATGTAACGGCATCAAATGTAACTTATTATGTCAAATGGTTATTATGTTAAAAATTTTTATAATCAGGGCAAGACATTGTGCTCACCCTGTATATCTCTGCATTGTCCTCTTAATACAAGGTCTTGAAATTCGGTAACTAGGCTTTTACGGAATACTTTGCATCTATCTTCATAAGTCTGCTAATTATTCTTTAAAATTTCTGTGACTGTCTCCCAAGAGTCAAACAAATCTTTGTCCATTCCTGCTTTCCTCCTTTGTATTCATTCAACATATTGTTAGTACTAATTGTTATAGGTTATTCATATATGAGCAATATTCTATGGTGAGATGCACGAGTGACTTGTAAGCAATCTAATTTTTAGACTGACTGCATTTTCCCAGTTTCATCCACTGAACCAAAGTCTGCTATCTGCCTTACCAAGAATTGAATCTACATGATCGTTTCAATTCATATTCCAATAAACTGTAACCCCCCCCCCCTCCCAAAATATTTGTGTAGATGACTGATTCTAATTCTGAATCATTGCTGTTGTAGTCAGAGAATACTACTTTTTTTCATTTAGTGAAGTGGATAATTTTACTTTTCTGAACATTTAAAGGAAGTTTTCAATCTTTACAGCTCTTTGAAATCTTACTGAAATCTGAATGAATATTACTGCGGCATTTTTCTGAGAGTACTTGATTACCAATAACTGCATCATCTGTGAACATTCTGAGGTTGTTATTAATAATGTCTTGTCTTGTGATTAACATATAATATGAATAACAAGGGTCCAAGCACACTTTCCTGGGACATGTCTTAAATTACTTCTACTTCTGTCAATGACTTTTCATCCAAAATAATGTACTGTGGTTTACCTACCAATAAATCCTCACTGAAGTAACAAATTTTGTTTGGTACCCCAAACTCATACTATTGTTAATAAACACTGGTGTGGTATTGAGTTACATGCTTTTCAGAAATCAAGAAATACTACATTTATCTGACTGCCTTGATCCATAGCTTTCAGGTTATCATGAGAGGAAAGCACACGTTGGATTTTGGAATAACCAATTTTTTCAGAATCTATGCTGTCTGGCATGAAGGAAATCATTGTGTTCAAGATAACTCATTAGGTCTCAGCTCAGAATATGTTCTAGGATTCTACAATAGATGAATATAAATGAGATTGGATGACAGTTTTGTGGTTCACTTCTGTTATTCTTTTTGTAGACAGGTAAATGCCATACAATCACTTCTTTTTTTAAAAAAAATTTTTTGTATCACTCATTTTGTTGTGGTGAGAGAAGTAAACAATGGCAGTACATCCATATAATCTGAACATTGGATGAGAGCAGTATCTCTGCTTTTGATTTGCTATCCTCAGTTTCAATTCCTGTGTCCTCCATGAGTGTCTAGCCACTAATTTTAGCGACACTGACAGCCTTTGTATGTCTAGATATTGTTAAGGTTTTGTGAAAAATCTTTCAATAATATTCTGGTATTGTCATTGAAGTCACTGACAGCCTCACATCTCACTCTCGTGATAGCCAGATGCATTTCATTTAGCAATAGGTTTACAAAAGCGTGTGTTTATAGCTGTACAAAAGTGATATTTTCTGACATATCGAGTGATGAGGCAAGAAATTTAGGCACACTGTTCTAGTTGAGAGGTTTGTGAAACAAGAAAAATCTGGTTGAAAACAAGAATTCTTAATTTTAATGGGATAATAAGTGTATATTGCTGTGGTCTTCAGTCCAAAGACTGGTTTGATGCAGCTCTCCATGCTACTCTATCCTGTGCAAGCCTCTTCATCTCCAAATAACTACTGCAACCCACATCTGTCTGAATCTGTTTACTGTGTTCATCTCTTGATCACCCTCTACGATTTTTACCTCCCACACTTCCCTCCAGCACAAAATTGGTTATCCCTTGATGCCTCAGAATATGTCCTACCAACCAATCCCGTCTTCTAGTCAGATTATGCCACAAACTTTTTCTTCCCCCCCCCCCCCCCCCCTCCCACAATTCTATTCAGTAGCTCCTCATTAGTTACATGATCTACCCATCTAATCTCAGCATTCTTCTGTAGCACCACATTTCAAAGCGTCTATTCTCTTCTTGTCTAAACTGTTTATCATCCATGTTTCACTTCAACGCATGGCTACACTCCATACAAATACTTTCTGAAAACACTTCCTGACACTTAAATCTATACTCCATGTTAATAAATGTCTCTTCTTCAGAAACACTTTTCTTGCCATTGCCAGTCTACATTTCATATCCTCTCTACTTCGGCCATCATCAGTTATTTTGCTGCCCAAATAGCAAATCTCATCTACTACTTTAAGTGTCCCATTTCCTAATCTAATTCCCTCAGCATCTTGTGATTTAATTTGACTACATTCCATTATCCTTGTTTTGCTTTTGTTGATGTTCATCATATATCCTCCTTTCAAGACACTGTCCATTCCAATCAACTGCTCTTCCAAGTCCTTTGCTGTCTCTGACAGAATTACAATGTAACTGGCGTACATTGAAATTTTTATTTCTTCTCCATGGATTTTAATTGCTACTCCAATTTTTTCTTTGGTTTCCTTTACTGCTTGCTCTATATACAGACTGAATAACATTGAGGATAGGCCAAAGCCCTGTCTCACTCCCTTCCCAACCACTGCTTGCCTTTCATGTCACTCAACTTTTATGACTGCCATCTGGTATCTGTATAAATTGTAAATAGCCTTTCACTCCCTGTACGTTAGCCCTTGCCACCTTTTGAATTTGAAAGAGAGTATCAGAGTCAACACTGTCAAAAGCCTTCTCTAAGTTTACAAAAGGTCTAAATGTAGGTTTGCCTTTCCTTCAGCTACCTTCTAAGAGAAGTCGTCTTATGATCAGTATTGCCTTGTGTGTTTCCACATTTCTCTGGAATCAAAACTGATCTTCCATGAGGTTGGCTTCTACCAGTTTTTCCATTCTTCTGTAAAGAATTCTTGTTAGTATTTTAAACAGTGACTTATTAAACTGATAGTTCAGTAATTTTTACACCTGTCAACTCCTGCCTTCCTTGGAATTGGAATTATTATACTCTTCATGAAGTCCAAGGGTATTTCATCTGTCTCATACGTCTAGCTCAGGAAAGAGTTTTGTCATGGCTGGCTCTCCCAAGGCTATCAGTAGTTGTAATGGAACGTTGGCTACTCCTTGGGCCTTGTTTTGACCTAGGTCTTTCAGTGCTCTGTCAAATTCTTTATGCTGTATCATAGCTCCCATCTCACCTTCATCTACATCCTCTTCCATTTCCACCTTTCTGGTGACCCGTCATTGCTTATGACTGGTTTTTCATCTGAGCTCTTGATACTCATACAGGTGGTCTTCTTTTCTTCAAACATCTCTTTAATTTTCCTGTAGGCAGTGTCTATCTTATGTCTCATTATATATGCTTCCACATCCTTATATTTGTCCTCTCGCCAAGTGCACACATGAAGAAATTTTTGTTGCTTTAGTAGGTATGTCATTAATTAGTAGTTGATTATCTGGTCATGTACTATTTATTCTAAGGCTTTGGAAAGTGCCAGAAGAATGCCAATAGGTTGGTAATCAGAGAGTGCTGTGACAAAATTCTTCTTTGGTAGTGGCTTCACAAGTCTCTGTTACCAGGCCTCAGGGAAAACACTAGGGGGTCAAGGAGTGACTGAAAGTATGAATTATTGTGAGCAGTACAGAGTCAATAATAAGCTTCATTATCTGTACTTTGATGCCATCATCTGTAGTAGATGCTGATCTCTAAAATCATGTAGAGGACTAGATGGAAGCTTTCTAGGGTACCCCATGTTCTTCCAGGTCCAATCATGCTTTATTTCATAAAAATACTTTGTCCCCAAATATAATATTCACTTTATACAACAATAATGGAAATTCAGGATTGAAGCAATTAACAAAACTGAGAAAAGGAAACAACTCATCTGTACGCAGATACACTTAACAGCACAGAGACAGAATAGTTACTCAATTTAATTTACAGCTATTTTCTAGTGTAGGCTCTCTTTTTCTATTTCTTTAAGAATAATGTGGAAAATTTGTGATGGAGACTGTAAATTAAGGGTCACCTACATATTTAAAGTTTATGTATTATGTCATATTAATGAGTGCTTCCATCACTCTTGGGAGAAAAATTTTGTTTTCATTTCAACCCTGAAACTTACCTTTAAAATACACTGTAACTTGATGAATCACCTCTGCTTTAAATCAGTTATTTAAATTCATCATTGAAATAGTAAAATACTGATTCTGTTTGCATTGCTCCACTTAAAAACTTACTGAAATCCACATTGTCTTCAGTTTGTTCTACATACTCAGAAACTAACATTGTCCAGTTATGATTCAAGCAGAAACCACTTTAGTATCTTGTTTAAAAAATAAGCAGTTAATTTAAACTTTTTAGGTAAACATTTTTTACCCATGGGCCACGAGGTTTAAAACCAAAAAATTGCATGAAACATGAGAAAAGTTTAAATCTGTAAAGGCTAAAGATCTTATGAAATGTTCCCTTCAGAATGATTGACAGATGCTTACATTAAGATCAAAAACCCATTGCCTTATCAATTGCAACTAGTTTGGCATTTATGACTGTGTCAATATAGTGATAATTTAGGATAAGATCAGTAAGAAAAAAAAGGTACATGTACGAGTAAAACAAACCTCGAATCACGTGATTGTCTAACTCATTATCATTTCATGACAATCCTCACTTAGTCTGCATACTACAACATTTATTAACATGTTTTCATGAGTTTCAGTTAAACATTTCACAGTTACTTCTATGACAGCAGAAGGTATGCCATCATTTCACACATAACAAGCAACAAGTAACAGAAAAGACAAGGGAAGAATGATACAACTACACAGGAAGCAAGGGAATATGCCATCATCTATTCTCTGTTCTAAAGTATTTTAAAATGAACTGTAATTCACTGCTCTCTGCTCAGTCAATTACTTTGTGCCAAGATCTTATCAGAGACTCCAAAACACAGACATATAACACAGAAGAGCACAGTTTACAAGACCTTAGTTGTAAAAAAATTCTTTTCGCATTATTAACAAGTGGACTATAAGTATTGGAACTGATGAATGATTCTGCTTCTTATTAAAGCAGAAAGTAATTACTTTTTATAATGAGTACTTACATCAAAATAATCTCGGACTTCATCATTTTCTTGCAGTAGTTCTTGTGCAGCTGGCTCATCACGGCAGTAGGCAACATGCTTGTCAAAGTCACGTTCCTGCAATAAAATTACAGAATGAACAGCTTTTATTTATTTTTTTGTATGTTACTGTTTGTGGTGGAAGGACTAAGTAAGAATTTTAACTACTACGTAAATAATATAAAGCTCTGTTTTCCACTCAACTGATGTCACTGAAATGTCATACCATTCTGATGAACATACTCAGTTGAAAACCTGAGAACTTCATATTAGTTCAACTTTCTGAGAAAGAAAGTATGATCATTTTTTTATCTCAAGCATGTTGCATTGCACCGCTTCTGAATATTTAGTAACTCCTATGGTTCATGATGGGCTAAGTTTTTCTAAATAATTAAATGCACTAAGAGAACATAAATTACCTTGAATAATATGGTGTCTAACTTTGGACAAGAGGACAATTTTTCAATTTTAGATAATGGAAGAGCTTATCCTCTACTTTAATTTCTACAGCACACCCCTTAGATGAAAATTTCATGGTATTCAAAAAAGGGCAAAGGCTTTCCTAAAATGCTGAAAACTAACCAGTATTCTGTCATTGCCATTACATGGTTTTCTCTGTGACACAGGCAAACAGCAGACAGACTTCAGTTACTATTTTAAAGCTTATTTGTGTTAATATTTGCAGTAAAAATAAATTGTTAGTGCATTTTCACTAATCTCAGTCTTTCTGCCTGTGTTATTTACTCAAGTGGTCTGCTATTCGTGAGTGTGCTTACGTTGTTCGTCTAAGCCTCATGCCTCAGTAGTGTGCTTACATTTTGTGGCGTGCACTGCAGCTTTAGTGGTTATAAAGCTAAGTACTGACAAACTTATTTGTGCACTGTTATACAGCTATTAAATTTAATAGTTTTCAGCGGTGTTTCATGCTGTTTGTGGCAAAATAATGATTTAATAAACTTTTGGAAATGTTTGATTGCTGTGTTTTTTAGAGTTTTCTGTGTGTTGAAGTCATTTAGCAAATTTTGTGCTTTAGTTTTCAGCTGATGTTTCTTATTGTTTCTAGTGTAATAATTCAGTCAAAGTTTCATTCAGTGTTTTAACTTCGTTGAGTGTTCCAGTGGCTGTTAGAATTTTAGGATTTAGTTAATAGTTTTGTGAAGTTTTGTTGGTATTGGTATTAGCTATGGTGTAGTAGTATTAATACAAGTTGTTGCTTTCTTAGTAGATAGAGAATTTTGAGACCACTATTGTTAGTTCTATAAACAGTTCTACTGGTGTAACTGAACTTCGGTAACATAGACGTATAGTTTTGTTCAGTAGCTGTAAAATTTTACCACGAGTGAGAAGTGTGGGCTCTGCCATAGGTTTGTGAGTAGTGGGTTATGGTGTGGGATTTGTTCAAAGTATTTTCATTGGGGGGTGGGGGGAGGGGGGGGGGGGAGTGCAGTGGTGAAGCCAGTGGGTGTTCTAGGAAGACCTCTCCTGGGAATGCAGAATCTTTAGTAGAAATAAGTTGATAGAGGAGCAGGAGTGTAAGATCTGTGCCCTTCAGGTGCAGTAACAATGCACAAAAGAGGAACTAGATAGGGTGAGGGGGGTGAAAGGTGGTGGGGAATGGGAACTGGCAGTTGGCAAGAAGACAGCTACAAAGAGGAGGTATTCAGACAGTTATGCTTTGTGTATATGCTATAGATTTGACTAACTGTCAGCATTGAGTGGAGAGGAGCCTCGCGCAGCTGTAGATGTAGATGTAGGCAACACACAGCAGTCCTCAGCAGTTAGGAGCCTATGTCAGCTGCAAAGTCTAACAGAAAAAAGGTTCTGCTGCTAGGTAGTTTGCATGGTAGAGGAGTGGGCCAGCAGTTGCAGGAAGTGTTCGGGAGTGAGTACCAGGTCACCAGCATTGTGAAGCCTAGTGCAGGGTTGGCTCAAGTGACTGACGTTATAGGAGAGTTATGTCGAAATTTTATGGAGGAGGATCAGGTAGTGATAATGGGTGGAGCAGGGAACAGTCTTGATAGGGACAGGGAGTATGATGTAGGTGGTGACCTGGTAAAGGTAGCTATTCAAACTGGTGGCACTAATGTGCATTTTGTGCAACTGTTTCAGCATCATGATCAGCCTCATCTTCACGCGGCTGTTAGGCACATTAACATGGGGCAGAGAGGGCGCTGATGGCAGAAAGCATGGGTCACATCTCAGTAGTGCCTGTTGGGTCTGTCAGTAGATTGGGATTCACTAGCCATGGTCTGTATCTCAATAGTTTTGGGAAGGGGAGACTGGCAAAGCTTATAGGTGACAGTGTAGTGGGTGGTGGTGGTGATGTGATCATTCATGGAAAAATTCCTAGTAGTTGGTGTTAGAGCTGCACCTTTTTTAGACTGAAGTCAGCTGATAGGTAAACCTGCTTAAAGGAAGTCCCTCTAACTAAATAGAGAAGGAATTAGCATATTTCATCAAAATATAAGAGGTATTAGAAATAAATTTAGTGAAATGTTTATAGATGTTGACTCAGAAATTATTGGTATATCAGAGCACCACTTAATAATCTGGCAATTCAGAGGCTTCCTTTACCAAGATACAGATTAGTTGGCTGTTTTTCGTGGAGTTCCTTGCGGGGTGGACGAGTGGCTATGTACATAAAAAACAGGATTCATTTGAGTCTATAGATGTATCATGGCACTGCACTGAACAGATATTTGAATGTTGTGCAGGGGCAGTTGAATTTAGTGAAACTAAACTTCTAATTGTTGTTGTTTATAGGTCCCCTAACTCTGACTTCAGAACATTTCTGCTCAAACTAGTGAGGGTTCTTGGTTCACTTTGTAGGAAGTATCAGAATTTAGTCATATGTGGGGACTTCAATATAAATTTTCTATATGATGGTGCAAGAAAAAGGATGTTGGTAGATCTCTTAAATTCATACGATCTTATGCAGACACTGTTTTTTCCAACTAGGGTGCAGTGGAACAGTAGCACAGCCATACACAATATTTTTATTCAATCTTCATTACTAGTTGGGCATTCTATTAGTAGAAAGGTGAATGGCCTTTGAGACCATGATGCACAAATTTTAACACTACAAGGCTTTAGTACTCAAGCAAATGTCACATTTAATTACAAACTATGTAGGAAAGTTAATCCAACAGCAATAGAGAGTTTTTTAAACCTTGTCAGGAAACAAGAGTGGTAGGATGTTTATAGTGCCGATAATATAGATGATGAATATAATGCTTTCCTTAACACATTTATCCTGCTCTTTGAGAGTTGCTTTCCATTCCAACATTCTCGACAGGGTACTAGTAGTAATAGGCAGCCCGGGTGGCTGACTAGTGGGATAACGATATCTTGTAGAACAAAGCGGAAAGTATATCAAAATGTTAGAAGTAGTCACAATCAAGCTACAATATCCCATTACAAACAGTATTGTAAGGTTCTTAAAAATGTTATTAGGAAGGCAAAGAGCATGAGGTATGCAAATAGAATAGCTAATTCACAGGATAAAATTAAAACCATACGGTCAGTTGTGAAGAAGTGTCTGGTCAGCAGCACAAGGTCAACAATATAAAGTCAGTTCAAAGTAAAAATATTTCTGTTACTGATAAATCAGATATATGTACAGTATTTAACAATCATTTTCTGAGTATTGCTGGTGAATTAAATAAAAATTTAGTTTCTACAGGGAAACATATAACTTTCTTGGCAAAAGCCTTTCTGAGACTGATGTTTGAAATACTCCTCTGTGATACAGACAAGAGGGAGATTGAGTCAATAATTAAATCACTGAAGACTAAGGACTCTCATGGTTACGATGGAGTGCCTAGCAGAATATTAAAGTACTTTGCTGCACTTGTTAGCCCTGTATTTAGCCATATTTGTAATTTTTCCTTGAGGAATGGTCAGTTTCCTGAATGATTAAAGTACTCAGTAGTAAAGCCGCTTTATAAAAGAGGAAAAAGGGATAATGTAGACAATTTTAGATCTATTTCTATGCCATCAGTGTTTGTAAAATTTATCAAAAAGGCTATGTATGAAGGGATAAGTGATCATTTTATATGACACAATTTGCTATCAAATGTCCAGTTCAGCTTAAGAAGTCGTTTAACAACTGAAAATGCTATATTCTCCTCTCTCTGTGAGGTACTGGATGGGTTAAACAAGGTTTCAAACACTTGGCATATTTTCTTTATTTAACTTAAGCATTTGATTGTGTTGATCACAAAATATTGCTCCAGAAGTTGGACCATTACGGAATATGGGGAGTAGCTCAAGTAGCTCATGATTGGTTCACCTCGTGCTTTAGCAACAGACAGCAAAAGGTCATTATTCACAATGTTGAGAAGGCTGTGATGTGGGATCTGAGTGGGGTACGTTCAAATGGGTTGTGCCCCGTGGATCAGTGCTGGGGCCACTCCTGTTCCTTATTTATATAAATGATATGCCCTCTAGTATTACAAGTAACTTGAAAATATTTTTGCTTGCTGAGGACACTAGCTTGGTAGTAAAGTATGTTGTGTGCCACAATGGATTGGTTTCAAATAGTGCAGTTCATGACCTAAGTTCATGGCTTGTAGAAAATAAACTAACACTAAATCACAGTAAGACTCAGTTTTTACAGTTTCCAACACACAATCCAACAAAGGCTGAAGTTTTACTTTCACAGAATGGGCCTATGATTAGTGGAACTGAAAAATTCAAATTTCTAGGTTTTCAGAAGGATAGTAAGCTGTCGTAGAAAGCCCACATTCAGGATCTTGTTCCAAGACTTAATGCTGCCATTTTTACTATTCGAACGGTATCTGAAGTGAGTGATCGTTTGACATGAAAATTATCCTACTTTGCTTATTTTCATCGCTTATGTCATATGGTATTATATTTAGGGGTAACTCTTCCCATTCTAAAAGGATATTTTTGGCTCACAAGCAGGCGATTTGGGCAATTAGTGATGTAAGTTCACAAACCTCTTGTCGACCCCTGTTCACGAGTCTGGATATTTTGACATTGGCCTCTCAATGTACAAGGGTTGGAACTTAAATAATGGCAACTTTTGGTCCACAACTGATACAAATGAGGTACATGTTTGCACCTGTTACTGTCCTTCAAAGTAGTCACCAGCATTGTGTAGAACCCGTTGCCAGCCATGTGGAAGGCTTAGTACACCGTTAGCAGAGCCTTTTCTGTTGATGGTGCAAATGGAGTGGTCTAAAGTTATGGTGATTCTCATGTATGACTGTAATGGTGTTATCCTAATGCATTACGTTCCTCCACAGCAGACTGACAATGCACAGTACTACTGTTTGTTTTTGGAGCATCACCTGCGACCAGTTTTGGGAAAGAATCGGCAACACTTTCTGAGCAACCCACCCATCATTTTGTACGACAATGCAAGGGCACATACAGCGCCAGTTGTGGCTGCTCTGTTCGGTCGATGGGACTGGGAAGTACTGTACCATCCACCATACTCCCCAGACTTAAGTCCTTGTGACTTTGATTTGATTCCGAAGATGAAGGAACCACTTTGTGGCATTCGCTTCAGACCTGTTCCAAAGATTCCACAGGCAGTAGACTGCTCCATTTGCACCATCAGCAGAACAGGCCTTTCCAATGGTATACTACAGCTTCCACATCGCTGGCAACGGGTTCTACACAATGCTGGTGACTACTTTGAAGGACAGTAACAGGTGCTAACATGTAACTCTTTTGCATCGGTTGTGAATAAATAGTTGCCACTATTTAAGTTTCAACCTTCATATATTTCCTTACTGTCATTTCTTGTTCACAATATTAACTTATTCCCAAGAATAAGCAGCTTTCACTCGATACTTGGCAGAAATCAAACTATCATGTGGATCGGACTTCCTAAAATCTTGTGCAGAAAGGTGTGCCGTCTGCCGCTGCATCCATTTTCAATAAGCTACCATGTGAATTCAAAAATCTTAACAGTAATCCACGCACTTTCAAATTGAAACTGAAGAGTTTCCTCATGGGTCACTCCTTCTATTCTGTCAAGGAGTTCCTTGAAAAATTAAGCTCATTCTTGTTGTATTGTAGATAACGTTTACTTAAACTTATGGACTGAAGTTTTTTGGGTTCATAAACATTTATTTTTATCTGTTATTACTTTTATGTTGTAATTTCATGTACTGACACATTCCATGACCATGGAGATTTGCTCCTCAATTTGGTCCTACGGAACTTGACGTATACATAAAAATAAAAATAAAACCATTCTGCCAGTATTCCTTACATGTAAAAAGAGCAATTTCCTATGACCCAATATTTTATGGGATTACTAGCTTAATTCTTGTCAAAGGGAGAGTATGGTATCAGACTATGAGAATTCCAACATATGTAATATTGTCAAGATGATTAACAAGTGCGTATAGATAATATTGTACCTTTGTGTTTGTGATGTCAGTGATGCATGGAGTGGATCAAATCTGGTAAAAATACATAAGATACAGCTAATTATACAAATTTATTCTTACAATTTGATAACTTTTATGTAGACCTATGGTATTGATTCTGACAAAAGTACTACTGTACACACAGAATGATATCTGCTATAAATAGCTACTCTTATTTTTTGTGAAGAGTACCTTGAGAAGAAAACTGTATGCAGTCAAAATCCTTATTTCATCAAGGACTTTCCATTTCTTTAAATGAATATATCATATATGTTAAGAAAAGCAACTCTTCAAACTTAATATGAAAACTGTACTACCAACAAACAATTATTATCCTGTTACATACTACCTGTGCATACATTAGCTAAATGTAAGCTAGTAAATTTGTAAGACAGTCACTACTTTGAAAAGTGCTGCTGCTTCCTCAGTTATATTAAATATCAACTGTTTATTTCCTACTGGTAGCTTAATATTCATCATCGTATGTAGATCCTATCAAAGTGAGAACCTACAGAGATGTGGAATGAATCAGGTTGTTACCATAAAGCCTTCTTCTTCTCAATTTGACTCTGTACTTCTTCATTAATTACTTTGACAAGCCAGAATGAGCTTAAATTGCATAAATATGTATGCCTCTGCTGGAGGAAAATAATGTGCCTGAGGCACGTTTGAGGAACCATTTATGTAACACATGCTGCCATATTTACCCGAGTACAAGATGACATGAAATATAATACAATGCCGCATCCCCCCCCCCCCCCCCCCCCCCACTAGAGTTCTTAAAAAATTTTTTTTTAACAGAATCTGACTAATCAAAATTACAAACTGTTCTTTTGATACAGTATAACGTACCTGCTTAAAAAAGCTAACATTTTACCTATTGTAAACTTATGCTGTTTACTCATTTTTCTACATTCCGATAATACCAGAAGAAATTTATTTCTATCTTCATTTCCTTTTTTGCTTACTATCTATCCCAGTCGTATCTGTGATACCAATCTGTGGTATCACTGTTTTTAATTACCATCACCACCACCACCAACACCACTGGTATTACTAACTGGAATGATAGTTTCATTTATTCCAAGAGATGGGAGGGAAGAGACAATGTGTTTCTATAAACAAGCAGCAATGCAAAGAATAATTTTGAATGTCACAAATATTTGCCTGTTCCTTCTGCATGTATCACAATTTCCAAAGTGGAGGTTAGGGTAGGACCTAATAGCACAGCTTGGAATGCTGTGAGTGAAATGGACATCAATAAAAATTTTGAATCTTGGTTATCATAAATATTTGGCTGTTTCTTCTGAATGTGTTGTGATTCCCAAGGTCATGGATACAGAGGGACCTGAGAACAGCTGTTTTTCCTGAATACATAGAGGATTTCACATATATATTAATGCAAGAATGAGACAAATTCCTTTACCTCTTGTTCCAAACATGCCATCTGCCTTGCTCTCTCTCATTGTGTGCATAGAAACAACAGCTGACACACACCCTCTAATTCTCATCATACCTCATCTAGTGAGCTTTGACAACACTGGTGTGCAAAACATGTAGATATGCCACTGGTGCCCATCTAGACTTTTTCTGTCTCCTGCAGAAATAAATGCTGTTGCTGTGTACTTGCCCATTTTAAAATCACTTCAGTTTTGACTGCAATGGATTCAAGCAAACTGCATTTTAAACATGGTAGATCTTTACAAAAAGCCAATGCACATGGTATCCATTCACTTCCGTGGTTGGCAGCACAACAACATTTGCTGTTGTCATTGTTCCCCCTTCAACCCCTCTGAATTCTGCAAAATAAATCTGCATGAGACCTCAGCTGTCAATGTTTCACCAGTAAATGTGAGACACCGCCTCTATTAATCTACTACAGAATGTAAAAATGTTGGCCTCAGCAGCAATACAACCCTGTATTTCTCAAGTGATGAATTTTGGAAAAATCTTGTCGTATAACTGGGCAAATACAGTATACAAGCACATGATGTATAGATTGAATACCTGGTGGAGTAGTGAAGAGTCACTGAATCAGACTGGGCACAATTTGGCTGAAAAAAAATTGGCTGATAGGACACATCCTGAAGCATCTATGAGCAGTTAATTTGGTAATGAAGTGAAGTGAGGAGGATAGAAACTGTAGAGGGACAGCAACACTTGAATACAATAATCTGATCCAAATGAATGTAGGATGCATAATTATGCGTATATGAAAAGACTTACACAACATAAGTTTAGCATGGAGAGGTGCAGCAAACCAGTGTAACATATTACAATGGTCTTTCTGACTTGAGGAAAAATTTTGTACCGTGGAAGAACAACGTACAAAAGTAAATGAAGCTGGAGGTTTAAAATACTACATGAAAACTTGATGCCCTATATGGCAGTTCAACAGAGTATTGCATGGACAAACTATGTGATACATTGAGGTGTCATAATACTACAAATATACAATGCTGTAGAGCATTGTACTGTATCCATTGAGAATTGTACAAATATGATGAAACATTATTGAAGATGCAGTTATGAACAGCACAAACTGACCAGGTAAGTATTAAAGCAGTTGGTTAAGGCAAAAAGATAGCATAATGAAGACAACTGGAGTTTCTCTGCTTTGATAGACTACTCACGGCAGTTCCCAACAATAATAGAATTATAAAGTGCAGGAGTACCTGATAATACATTTACAGATGCAATTACATTTAATAGTTGGACGTAAAACCAGTATTAAATGGTTTATATGACAATGGCAATAACATATTTAAAATAAAATGTATTAATTAGTAAAATTTAGATGGTAAAAAAGCATGAATTTATAATAAATAATAAGTGATGATTCAGTCAAAATGCTTATAAGGTTTAGCATATTTATGAAGTTAAAAATGTAGATGAGGTATGTGCCCCCCCCCCCCCCCCTCTTCTTCTTTTTTTTTTAAATAGCCAGAGCTCAAAGCTGGTTAATACTGTGTCCTGTTATCCTGTTACGTGTTTCTATGAGTGACACATCAGTCTGCTAAAGATGAGTGGTTGCCTTTCTTTTATTTTGCATATAAGTTTACTTATTATTTTATAGAGTGCCTCATTATAATACAATCATGGAATATGACATTACATTGTGTGTGTATTAATCAAAAATATTTAGAAACAATAATATTACAGTGGGAACATGATGAAGACTGGAAACAAATTACAGCACCAGCTACAATTTTATTTTTGTTGTGGTGTTACAAATTAAAATTACAGACAGGTGCTATAATTTGTTTCCAATTAATTGCCTGTTTAAGATACTGTGAATCCTCACAGTTAACACACTGCAGGAAAAAAGTCATTTGTTGAAAATTTATTGGCTCTGGTAATAGCCTTGATATTTCCATATAAAAACAATCTACCATAAATTTTATTAATTTGGTGTGCTACAGTTAAACTTATTTTGGAAGCTTCTATTCTCTGCAAAATATCCTAAAGAGAGAAATCTTCAAATTGTATGTGAAAACATGTAGTTTTCCTTTAAAGGTCTTCAAAGTCTTGCTTAAATCCATAGAAAATGAAGAAGCTCATGCTTCTGATGCAGAGATTTTTTGCCACTGTATGGATGCGGCTGGTTCTTTTAAATAAGAATAGGTTGTCAACAACAAATCTTATGAGGGGGTAGTTGTACTGCATCAGTGAAAGAGTCTTCAGCTTGTACAATAGTAGCTTATAGGAAATATGCAAATTAACACCATGTTATGATTGCAGGAGAAAAATATTCTTTGCGCATGAACTGAGCTGTCCCAGAATATTACTCCACAAGACATCTTGGAACAAAAGTAAATCAGTTTAAATGCATAACTAGTATTGAGAGTGGACTATTTTTTGTTTATAAAGACAGCTGTGTTTAACTTTCTAAAGAAATTATAAATATCTGTCTTCTGAAGGTGCTTATCATCCAAACAAATCTCCAGAACTCTTATGTCTTCTATTTCACATGTTACTATTGCAAGACTGAGTGAGGTGGCACAGCTGCTAGCACACTGGACTCTCGTTCAGGAGGATGACAGTTCAAACCCACATCTGGCCATCCCGAGTTCGGCTTTATGAAAAGGAAAGTTGCCAGTCACAATATAGCGGAGATGTAGAGTCACAGATAGGCACAATAAAAAGACTGTCAGAAATAAAGCTTTTGGCCAGTAAGGCCTTCGTCAAAAATAGATGACAGAAACACACACACACACACACACACACACACACACACACACACACACACACACACACACACACCTCTCTCTCTCTCTCTCTCTCTCTCTCTCTCTCTCATCCAGTGTCTGTCAAGCAAAAACGATGGAGTAACCATTTTCAGTACTTGCTCCTCCAGCTGTCAGTTTTGCGGTTTTGATGTGTGACTTAGCTGAAGGAAAGGAAGTGACTAAGGCATGTGTGAGGAACCATGCTGGAATGGATGTTTAGACTGAGGGTAACCACAGGAAAACAAAATCAAGATGTTCAGAAGAGAATCGCTGTCCTTACAAATACAAGGCAAGTGTTTTGATCACCACACTACTTCTAGTATTACTGCAGTGTACTTGATTCTTTTGTAATCTGTGTTAATTTGCTGGATCCAAAACTTGCCTTCTGATATTCTTAACTTTAGTTTCATAAAATTTATGTTATTAAATTTACATGGCTTTCATTTATTACTTTTACATATATTTTACATTTTATAAAATTCTTTGAATTTTATCACCTGTACTTACCTCACCTCTGACCATATTTTTATGTCATAAGTGACCTTTGAATTCAGTTAATATTGTCAACTTAATGGTTCGTATTTCATTTTCACCCTTGGTTGCTACTTTACAGATTTTATGACTGTTGGATTCTATGAGTAACTGCTCTCAAAACATGTTTAGGCAGTGAGGGAAAGGAAATATTACTGTTTTCATGAAACATGAAAGACAGAAACAATAAAACAAACATGAAGAAAAACACACAGTATATTACGACCATTATAGAAGATACACAAAGAAGATAATTTGAGACAATATGAAAACTGAAAAATATTATGAAAAGGACAGGTAGCTACTCACTGTAGAGCAGAGATGCTGAGTCACAGATAGGCACAACAAAAAAGACTGTCGAACAAGCAAGCTTTTGGTTCAATAACATCTTAATCGAAATGAAGTTAGGTAACACAAACCCCCCCCCCCCCCCAACACACACACACACACACACACACACAACCACAGTCTCTTGCAGATGAGGCAAGACTTCCTACTTTTTTTATTATTATTTTTTTTACATTTATATAGTCTCCAGCTACTGAGGCCAGACTGCGAGCAGAGTGCATGACGGAAGAAACAGTCTGGGTGGTGGGAGTAAGGAGGAGGCTGGAGCAGGGAGGGAGAGGAACAGCAGGGTAAGGGTTGGGAGACTGGCCTAAGCAGCCAGAGACTGTGGTCATGTGTGTGTGAGTTGCATTTGTGTGAGTGTGTGGGTGCATATTACCTAATTCCAATGAAGGCATTTTTGGGCTAAAAGCTTACTTGTTTGACAATTTTTTTTGCTGTGCCTATCTGCGAGTTACCATCTTCATCTGCATGGTGAGTAGCAATCTATCCTTTTCATAATATCACCCTTATTCCATCCTGGATTTCCCATTGTTTGAAAACTGGGAGAAAGAGACAAAGCTTAACAGCACAAACACCTCAAGAACAACTCAAGAAATTTTCAAAAATATATTTTAAAGTCAGCCAAAGCCATTGCTCACAGCCTTAGCATTCCAATTGCCATTGGAATTAATGAGAGCCATATTACCAGCTGATAATGAAAGTGAAGCTATACAGTTCATTTTAATTACATTCTTACACAATTCAACAAAATTATTCCTCTAAAGGTTTTCAGATGTGAGCACTGTGTGTGCCACAAAGAAACAGAAGCATTACAGAAATTTCTTACAATACACAACAGGTGTTACAAAAATGAACGTGTGTTTCCGACAAATTCTTGTTTTTAATAACAATATTATGAAAAGAATAGTTGGTTACTCACCATATAGAGATGATGACAAGTCACAAATGGGCACAATAAGAAGACTGCTACACATTTTAGCTTTTGGCCAAAAGGCCATCTACACACACATGTTTACACAAGCATAACACACACACACACACACACACACACACACACACACACACACACTCTCATTCATGACCACTGTCTCTGACTGCTGTGGCCAAAGACAATGGTCATGTGTGCATACGATCTGTGTTTGTGTGAAGGTGTGTGTGTTTTTTACTTCCGAAGAAGGCCTTCCAGCTGAAAGCTAAAATGAATAGCAGTAGGTTGTGTCAAATATTTCAATTTTTTTTTTTTTTTTTTTTTTTTTTTTTTTTTTTTTTTTTTTTTTTTTTTTTGAATGAAGAGGGGCATAAAGTTGTGTTTTGGTTATCAATTCCCAATTATACTTACCAAAATAGCAATTGCATTCTCTTGCTTGGTGAAAAAGCTACTTAAATTTTGTGATATTCAGATGTTTCATATAAAATTTGCAGCAAACTGTCTTCCTCTGAGACGTGGCTTCTTATCATTATTTCTGTCTGTACTTCTGCTTTATAGTTAAGAATACACTATAAAATCAGTTAACTTTTTTATACCATTCATAAAAGCGTCTTTTGATTAATATCATACAAATAGCAACTTTTTCCTGGAACAAATAGTTTCTACCACTTGCAAAATCAGAAAATTGGCAACTGTGGCTAGTAAAAGGAAGACAAGAATGACAACTACCACTCACATGAGTGACTTCAATGGAACTGATTGAGAAATACTGCATTCTGAACTCCCAGCTCTGCATGGTGTTCTGAGATACGGGCTTCTGCTAAGAGACCAAGTGAGGTGGTGAAGTGTTAAGCACACTGGGCTTGCAATTGGGAGGATGATGGTTCAAACTCGCGTCTGACCATCCTGAGTTAGATTTTCCATGATTTCTCTAAATCGAGTCACGCAAATGACAGGATATTTCTTTTGAAAGGGCACTGCAGATTTTCTATCCCATTCTTCCCTTACCCAATGGGACCACTGATCTCGCTGATTGGTCACTTTCCACAAATCAGCCAACCAAGCAGTCTGCCAAAAGAGCAGAGTGGAGAGATCGTCAGAAATTATCCAGTAGCCACTCTTGCAAAGGACATTCATCCAAAAGTTCTTCAAAAATAGGAGCTAGTAAACAGTTGTTTTGTGGTGTCAGTTATAAATTCGAGAGTCATAGTACTGAAGAAGATAGAAGAAACCTGGGAAAAGACCAAAAACATATCACTTGGCATGGGAAAACGAGAAGTGAAAGAGACTTTCATACCAACGTCAGACAAGCTCTTTGACATCCTCAGTTGCAAGTCTGAGGTTAAGTTAAGTTCAGAATTTGGTGGTACTGACTGCAAATATAAAATGCACATCCCCTGCTCTTGGTCAAAAGATATGAAGATCACTATCAAAAACTAGTGTTTATTAAAGATCAAGGAGAGAACGTCCGATCTGTTGAACTGCATCAAACTGGGTTGCCAGGTATAACTGAATGGAAGACAAATTAAAAAGCAGAAGAGGCAAAAAGATGAATTAACAAGAATTTCTGAATATAAGCAGCAAAGGAAGGAACAGTTAACATTACAACCAAATAAAATTCTTTTCTCCAAAGGAGACACAGGGACAACTAATCAAAATATCCACGGGTATGCTGCCGGTCTATAGTGTCCAACGGGCACAATATTTCGGCGATCATACATGTAGGGTGCGCACTATCTCTGACGCAGAGAGTCTACCCCAGGAATTGGAACATCTGAGAACTGTATTTCGAAAAAATGGGTACTCAGAGTGGCAGATTCAACGTGCTCTCCGCCCAACCACTGCAGCACAACCTGTTGAGATGGATGAAGTCACGAGGGTGGAGGTAGGCACTGCATTTATTCCATAAACAGGCGCACTCTCAGGGAAAATTGCCCGCATTCTGAAGAAACACCGGGTCGGAACTGTGTTTTGTCCTCCAAATAAAACTCGTGCACTGGTGGGGAGTGCCAAAGACGACCTTGGTTTGAGGAAGGCTGGCGTGTACCAGATTCCGTGTCAATGTGGCAAGTCGTATATTGGTCAGACGATGCGTACCGTCGAGGATCGATGCCGTGAACACCAGAGGCACACTCGACTGATGTATCCGAGCAAGTCGGCAGTCGCTGAACATTGTTTGTCGGAAAATCAGCCATGGAGTATGACCGCATGAGGATTCTGGTACAGACGTCGAGATACTGGAACAGCGTTGTTAGAGAGGCCATCGAAATTCGCACCAATGACTACCTCATAAACTGTGACTGTGGCTATAATCTTAACAAGGCTTGGCAACCAGCGATCGGGTTAATCAAGAGTAAATCAAGCAAACGTATAGCTGTGACGACCACGGCGGACAGAGCCATCACACCGACGTCATCTCAGACGCCGTCGCAATCTGTTCCACCGCGCGACTGTGGCACGGGGGGCGGACGGTGGAGGGAGCGTGCCGCGGGCAGAGGGTATTTAAATCGGCCGCCGCCGCGACCGAACCCAGTTCCCTCTGAGCAGCCATAGCGTACGGATCTCCGTGCCGGCACGTTCACAGGAGCTCAGTCCGTCAGTTCACCTGATGATGGCGACATGTATGATCGCTGAAATATTGTGCCCGTTGGACACTATAGACCGGCAGCATACCCGTGGATATTTTGATTATCAAATACGCTGGGAGAAACTCAAGAATCACAGGGACAACTGATGTTAAAGATGAAAATTCTGGAGATCCTTTGCTTATACCATGTGACGATTCTGATATACCTTCTATGTCCAGTGCAAGTCATTATAGTACATTACGAGCAATGTTACATTGCAAAGTATTAGGATGGTGTCAGTCTACATGCTACAGGTGTCATTACAATAGCTGCATATTTGGATGCTAGATTACTTGCTGAAGTAGAGACAGAAGATTTTTGTTTGATCACAATAAAGCAAGAAGGGCACAAGAAAATGTCATGAGATCATTTGATGAAGAATTTCATGCTCAATGTAGGATATGCAATATTAAATGCATCTTTTGTGATGGACTACAAGATTAGACAGACAAGAGTTCTGTTACAAACAGATAACTAAGGTCATCAGTTTCCAAGTATTGTGACAGGAGAGCGTTACACTGTTTGCATTGAGCCAGCTGAAATGTATCTTTGCCATTTTACTCCAGGGAAAGAGAATCTCATGGATTTTTTAAAGAAAAACAGTGCTGATAAAAGTTTGCAGGCTATTGGTGGTGACTCAATGAATATAACAATGGTTGGGAAGGAGGACTCTTGCATTGGGCCAAGACAAAGCTGAATTATAAACTCATCCAGTTGATTTGTGCTCTGTGTATACTAATGAGCCACCTTTGCACCACTTAATCAAACAGTTGGAAGGGAAAACTTTGTCCAACAAGAAACAAATTGATGAATGAAGATGATGACAGACAGGGAGACCTGTCTATTTGACCTAGAAAAACACCTGGAGTAAATCCAAATGCAACTTCACTTTTGGAATTAACCCTTTGGTTCCACTGAATGACACAGTTGTCAAAGATAAGGTTTATGATTACAGAATGACTAAGGCTAGGACATGTGCACTTCCAACTGATCGGGCATTGTTAGAGGATGGTGCTGTAAGCCACTCTCAGCAGTTAACAGCTGTAAATAGGATTTGTTACATAGAGGCTTCAAAACATGGCCTTAAAGGCAACAACTTGAAGTGTTACAAATTCTTGTGGAGTACAGCGTTGGCATTCACTAACCCAGCTGGCTTACAATAAAATCTAAATTCTCTTGTGTGGAAGGATCCTGTCACATACTTTATCAACTGAAGCTCCTAAAATCCCAGAAGAAATTAATAGCAGACATTGTTTTGCCAACAATCCAACATTCATTGTGGTTTGCATTTGGTGAAATGATGCTCTGAATACTTTTATGCTCAAAAGACCAAGGAGAAAGGAAATCAGGGGTGCAGAAGACACTGAAGTGAGGACTGCAGATGATGATACACCACAAGACCTGTCTGATCAGCCTAGGAAAACATCTGCAGTAAATCCAAACACAACTTCACTTTTGGAATTGATAGACAAGTCAGAAAAAGTAAATGAACTGTCACTTACTTTTAAACCAAATATATCAGGAATAAGAAAGTTTGATTAAGAGCCAATGCAGATTCCAAAATGACCATGTGATGGACAGTCCACAGAGAGGGGTGTGAAACAAGTAACAGAGGCTTATGGCAAAGTGTATACTCAAGAGAAACAAGAAGGATACATTAGAGGCCAGGAAGCAAGCAGGAGAATGATGTCTAAAAATGAACTGAAATAAGATTTGATGAAAATTGTTGGCTGAAGCATTTTACATTTTTTATAAATTGTTTTCAGTGTTTCATAGTCAGAGAGAGGTTATAAAGAAAATTGTTTGAGTTCATTAAATCATTTTTTGAGATAATTTTGGTGGCATTTATATTAGTTTATGTACTTTTGTCAGAAATTTCAATATACATTATAATCAAGTGCGAATTTACCAAGCTAAATGCTTATCAGCAAAGAAAAACCTTACAAATTAGGATATTACACATAAAAACACACATTTTCAGGCCCTCTCTCACAAAATTTTAGCTTTGTCCTCCAAAGTGACACATTCTAGTATAGCAGTATTTACACTGTGCCTGTCTGTGACTTAGCATTTTATCTATATGTTGAGTAGTAATATTGTTGTTATTCCATCCTGGACCTTCCATTCTTTGATAAAGGCTTGTTCTTAGAATTTTGATGCTGTGTAATCCAACATAAGTAAAAAGGATATAACTCAAATTTATCCATTTTGGAATTGGGCAAGGTAAGGGACTGTAATGTAAATACAATATATTACTTACTACAAAGTGTCTGGAAGTATTATGATCATAAATTCAGTAAAATTCATCCTTACAAGTATATGGATTGGTGTTGTCTTCCCATGCAACACTGATGGATAGAATATTTGTCTCCATGCAATACCAATGGGTAGAATAATATAAGAGTGAAGATGAAACTAGTGCATTTTTTATCTGCCATCTAACCACCATAAAGTAGTTTTAAGTGTACAGATAGCTTGGCTAGTCTAACTTACCCTTCTTAAATTATGTTATTCCAATTATTTCAAAGCATGAAAACTTCTGGAAGTTCGGAAGGCAATTTGATCATGTGACAGGATTCAAGAATCGTTCATCTGAGATTCCTATCTGGTACTTTACAATGGTGATAATGAAAAACCAGACAACTACGTGTAGGGTTCACGCTCTGCGTACAAATAGTTCTCTGTAGTTTTAGATGAGCAAGTTTGCGAGTATCAAAATATGTGACATAAATGGTCACATCTTTTGATTGCACTGGCTTAGAAGCATAAATCTTTCACATCACCAAGGGACACTAGATCCTAGCATTTGACACACATTTCAACTTGAAACATCTACTTGTTCCTGAGAAAAAGGCATCTTAACAGAGGGACTGAGACACACACAGGCAATAAAGTGATCCTGTAAGAGTTTTATTTTTATTGGTTGAAGTACAGATTCCAAAACCCAGAAACAAACAATTTTAGAATTATTTCCGCATCACAATTAGACTCTTCTGGCTGATGAATTAATATTATTCATCATAAAATTTATCTCAAGGGATCATCTGTTGATATGTTTTATTAATCAGACATATAATAGAGAAAATCAGACCAATCCAATACTAAATAAAAAGTATTGTTTTTATCATACTTACTAATCTCAGGAATGTACGTCCCAACATTGTTGGCTCACTTGCATAGTACTTCACACCTTCAATGAGGATGCTGGAAAATCAAAAGGAAGATTTCAGTCCTTTGACAATAACTACGAATATAACGTGAAATTAAATAACAACTACTTCTCAAATCACATGTCATCAAAATTTACATCAGAAATTTCTGTTTTTGCTAATGTCACAGTACATACATAAAACCAGTGATAAGAAGCAATAAAGATGAAATTTATTTCTTACATCAGTTGGTTTTGTATTACCTGGCTCAGGAAAACCATTCTATCTTAGATCAGGGTAATGTTTGTCGTGTATAACACAAGTTTAAAAATTTGTTGATGGTATGGAAAAAGGCCTGCTGAATTAAAGACTATAGCTATATCTGAGAGAGTGATCCTCTTACCACAGAGAATAGAATATCACATGCATCAATGGATGAAATTCTAAAGCATTCTACATTATGCTTTAGACATTTATTTTAGGAAGTCCCATATTTGTCAACTTCAAACTTGGTTATCAGTGAAGGTTAACCTGTGATGCGTTCAATGTAAACATGTTCAGACATGATGCACATTCTGCATTCATACCTGGTCTGCATGTTCTGTGAGTCAGTGTATTAAAGACTTTTAATCATGTTACATGTATCTGCAAATGGTAACAGCACACTGCGTAATACTATGTAGTGCCAAGGAAAGTACTTTCATAGTGGAGGAAACTTCATGACAATGCAAAAAAATCTAACAATGTTTCCAGATGCGTTCAACAAGAATTTAGAAAGAACAGAGTATTATATTTTACAAAAATGCACCATTTTTGTAATTTTAGTGTTCTGCTTGTTCAAACAGATACCACAATGACGAGCTATGCCCAAAACTAGTCAAACAAAATAAATACTCATACCTTTGTGATTAGTATCCGATGGTGATTTGCTTTTCCTGCCTAGCACAAGTATTGATAAGGAGAACATGTCAGAGATACTTTGGCTCCAGGTAATAATTAAGGCTTGTGCCCATGCAAGGTGCAGCAGCCGCAGTGAGCATGTCAGGTGCAAGTGTTTACCATTAAATTCCACAGGCCGGCTATTGCTAGCCAGTGTCTCATAGTCATTGAAGCCTTTAGTTACACACCATTGAACAGTAAAGTTTTGTTCTTGCCTGGTTTTCATTTGTGGTTAGGATTGCTCGCTGGATTGCTTTATATGTTTAAGATGACTCTGCTATGCTCTGGATTTGTTTTGGTTATTTGTTCACTTTGTGATCTCCACTGTCATTTACCTCTGGAACCACCTGTTTCATTCCATCAGTCTCTATATCACCTAGTTATCATAAACTGTGTTCTACCTGCGCAGCGTAGGATCGAAGGGCGTCAGTGAGAACTTCCTCACCATGCAAGTACTCCAGTGTGATGTGGATCTCAAATTTCTCAAGTTGTAGCAGTAACAGCTACAACAATAAATGCAGCCACAATAACAGCTAGAAGAACAATGAGAATTCCACAAGCAAAGGCAGACACAGCTGTTATAGTTTCCTTAAAACCAACAACAGTCAGCAGCTGCAGTTTGCTCGCATCCCCCTCTCCCATTTGCTTATTTCGACATGGCAAATGAGATCTGGGAGGTCCATTTACATTGTTTTGTTCTTCACTGTAAGGCAAGTCAAATAACTCATCATGAATGTCAGTGAGTGCCACTGCTGTCTTTTAATAGTAAACTGCCAAAATTCTGCAAAAATTACTATCACACTTGGAGCCTATTTGTTTGACTTTTTCTGATGTTTGTTGTTTGCTAACTGACTATTACAGTCACCAAGCTCACGATGTTGCAGGTAGGCAGTGTGTAAAGCAACATAAGCAATCCTACACAGCATGGACTGCCAACTTACAGGGCTTGGCACGCAAGTGTGATTTTTGCTGTAAACAGTGTGACACATTGTGGATTGATTCATTTATCTGTGATGTTATTATATGTCTTGTTCCTGATCGAGAAATTAAGATGCAGACATCAGAGGTGTCTGATCCCACCCTGAGTGCCACGTTAAAACTTACCAAAGCTTACGAAGTAACTGCATCAGCGTAAGATACGTTTCACAATTCCTCTGGTGATGACATTGTGTTAGTCACAGATGTGCTCCACAATCAGCTGATGACTTCCACTGAACATAATCATCCAATTTACTGAACACCTCTTCACTCAGTAGTCTGGCGACACGGGATACAGTAGTTCGTGCAGTAGTTAGCGAACCCCCATGTGCACAAATGAAAGTGTTTTATTCATTGTTAGCATTTCCAAATTGAAAACACAGGCTCAAGAGCACTTTCTTTCCCAGCACTGTTGAAAGGCATTTTAAAAAAATTTCCGAAATTCACATCTCCAAAATAGTGTTCGCAGTGTCATCTTTGGAGGCCTGTATCTTGGGGCAGGAATTTTTTTGGAGAAAACAAAAAAGTACATGTTTCCTACTTACTCCTAAATTTTAACATGTGCTAAATTCAATAACATCTGAGACTGTGAAGCTAGCCCCCCAGCC
This sequence comes from Schistocerca americana, assembly GCF_021461395.2. NCBI lineage: Eukaryota > Metazoa > Arthropoda > Insecta > Orthoptera > Acrididae > Schistocerca > Schistocerca americana. The sequence continues at coordinate 698,778,294 of NC_060120.1, read as the reverse complement.
TGAGGCGATACTGATTATGCTAAACATATAATGAAATATTTCACTGGCACACTTGTTGAAGGAGGTTTAATAAACATGCATTGATGTTTACATTCCACAGTAAGTTTTCATCAAGTACAATCAACACTCTTCCACTGGAGTTGCCTCACAGTACAAAAAGGTATATTGAATGCCACTTCTGGTAACAATAAATATGTCTCTGTACTTTATGCACAGAGTGCTGCATCTTATTTGTATGCCACTGTTGTCAAGAATTAACCCCACTGTCTATCTACAGATGTATGCTTTCATTGTTTTTCTAGGCCTGTACACTGTAATTTTGTTACATGCTTCCTCTATCGTGAGATTCAATTTCAAAGCAAGTGGTATCTCTAGGAAACTAGCATCATTGTGATGTATTCCAATTAATTCCGGAAATATTGCAGTTTTTCACAAGAACTGCAAAAACTGTATTCTCATCACAGTAATCTATTACCCAGTTTCACTGTCATGCATGATAATCCCTTTTTCGATACATTTATTGATTTTTATGGTACAGGTCAGTGCACTTCACATCTGATATTTACGAATGATAAATATTTGATAAAGCTGATGTTTTTTCTTTGTAGTGGAAATGAAAGTGTTCCATTTCTGCTATATAGTTCTCAGGTTCAGATTCACCACTGTCTCAACTGTTACTTCATAACTTGGTCACATTCTGTATCTAATGCACTCTGGCAGACTATCAATGAATGCAACATTAGGAATAATTCCTTATTCTGTTTCATTTCTCATATTACTTTAATAGTGACTAGGCAATTTTATAACACTTAAATGGTAAATAGTTAACAGATACATAACTACATGTCATCGTGGTCCAGCATTGTCATGTTGAAAAATTACATTGTAGAAAATATTTCTCGAACCAATTACTGTTCATGACATTAAGCACAAAATCAGTAAATCTCATGGTAATTGAAGTGTACATGCCAAGGCCCGTGAATTTGGCCATGAACTGGAGATCACTTATGAAAATCTAAGAGATTTGGTGTTTTGGAAAGTGAAAGATCTAGTCAATAATAATTGTGTTATAGGAGATCAAATGGTAAATTAAATTGTGCAATTTTTTGGATTAGGGACAAGAAATGAATGAGACAAGACACATGTTAGCTTCTATAATCAAATTGTTTTGGTACTGGTGAATGCTTCATTCAATACATGCAAAATAAAACTGTAATCATGGAAAAGTCCTGGCAATGTAATCACTTTCAATATGATTACAGACAGTACTGATCAGAGGTTCAGGAACAGCAAATCTGATGGGGAAAACACCACCAGCAACAGATAAATTAAACCACAATCTCATAATGACAGAGGAATACACAATATTGGAATCAATCAACACACTGGGGTCAAAAAAATGGAATTTGGAGTAACTAAGAAATAAGAATGAAGTTTAACAAATGATGTAAAATTAAATCTAAAGAGACACACAGTACAAAAGATACTGGGAAAATCTTTTAGAAAAAATTAAGAGGCTCCTCTCTCATATGCTCAACAATAAGGTGCAGAAGATAAATAGGACCCAAAGTTACAAGCAATGCTTGATAAAGTTGAAGAAAGGAGATAGGACAAAAAAAATGGGATCTTAAAGAATGCTGGCTAAATAATGAATTAAGAAGAGAAATGGACAAAACCAGGACAAAACATATAAACAAGGTATGCAGAAATTTACCAGAACTTCAGAAACAAGAAAGGTATGACATGATATACCAAGAAGCCAAACAACCAGATGAGAAATTTGAAAGAAATAGGTGCAGTGGCATAAGAAATGAATAAGATCAGTTAATCACTGATGAGCAAAATAACTTTAAAACTCGGGTAGAAATACATTTATCACAGTCTATATGGCTGGATGATTTATTAGGAAAAAAAAAAAAAAAAAAAGCAATGGCAAAATAATGCAGTAATTACACAGATATCAGTCTTATTTCACATAAAGGGAAAACTGTTGCATACATAATTTCTAAAGGCTTGGTAAATAAAATAGAACAGGTTGTGGAGATAGACTGATTTAGAAAAGGTGCATTTTCACCACTTGGGGCGCAGTGACTTGCCTACAGCATTGTGCCACATTTATTCCTAGAAGAGCCGAGCAACTACTGATGTTTGAGACATTCTATTATTCTTACTAAAAACAATGCATGTGGTTTTGAGACTTAATAAATCTGCTGAAGTTCCATCTTGATTTGATTGAATGGAAGTTCAAGTGCGGGATACTCTCATATAATCATACATCATGTCAAGATGTTTGTCTTTAATGCAGTGGTAAAATGTTTTCGATCAAGTCTATTGGATGACACTCCAGAAAAAGTAAACCAAACTGGAGTAGACAGGTGACCAATTCACAACATACTCTTGGAGCAAAACTCAAAATTATGACTGAAGGTTGGAGATATCATCAGTTTTAAAAGTGGAAGTGAGGAAACAGTTGATCCTTGCATTCTGAAGTATTCACTATTTATGGAAAGAATGTGATGCAAGACTCATTGGAGGCTGTATTGTAGGAAGGCAAATTATTATTAACATGAAATATGCAGATGCATGAAGTGATAGATGGGGTATATGACATTTGGATAGAATATGTAATGGATATCATAAATGTAAAAATAAAGGACACGAGAAGACCTGACTAAGACATGGCTTTTAAAAGTAGTGGGATTTGCTGATCTGGATGTTGAAAAACTCGCTCAACGTGCATGCGCTGTAGCTTACATAGTTTTTGTAGGCCAATTTGAGGTAGTTTCTCTACTTGATAGACCACAAGTGTCCCATATCAAACTGTTCATCTCTACTTGCTGCCTTAATATTCTACCTCAAATTGTCCTACAAAAACTACACAAACTATAGAGCATGTGCATCAAGTAAGTTTTTCAATATTCTCGTGCTCTCTTTGCACAAACCAGTTCTAGAAAAAAAATTGAATAGGACATTTTTTGTAGGAAATTTATTTTAGTTTAATTTTGTACTTCAACACATTTTCACTGGAGAGTGTGGTTTTCAAGTTATTTAAGAAAAATGTACAAAAGTGATATTAAATGTGTTCTATCTCAGAAACCATTTAGAATAGGGTGTATGTTCATATGAAGTTTTTTATTCCGAATCACTAATATTATCATGCCTCAAAGCACGTACCTTTCCTTCTGACTCACCCTGTATCTGAAATGTATAAATGTTTATTACTGGAGAGGTCAGAAGTGCACTGAGTGTGATACAAAAAATTGAATCATGAACACACTGATATTATAAGATAAGCTGAGTACATTAAAAGATGTTACACTGACAGTTACTTTCAGGTATCAAAAACTGGTCTGAAAACATCAAAAGCAGTAATAATAATAATTAATATGATTTTATCACACCAATCAACTGAGAAAATCGCCTAATTTATGATAAAGATTGTAGTAACCCCGCCAGATACTCAGATGGATTATACAGCGATATCAATATACATAACATTTCACCAATACAGTGAGGGTACCAGTTGCAATAAAATGGTTGATGTCAAACGCACTTCTGTAGCAAGCCAAATGTAAGTTACCTGACTCACTTCTACAAGTGGTCTCTGCAGTGCTGACTGTTTACTGTGGTTTTATTGTGACGAATCATGAACTTGTGCTGTCCACCATCCCTTGTCTATATGGAATCTTTGACTGCAAAATGTGTGTTATCTGGCTAACTAATGCATGACTTAGACTTTACTCTTCTACCCTAGAACAATCTCTAAACAATTTCTACAGTGGCTCAGATGAATACTTTATCAAGAACTGTTTTTGCTTAGTTCATGGACTAACTGGTCATTTATAATGTTGCTACAGAAATGTCAACAAATGTTGTGGCTTGAAGTGAAGGATACTCCACTAGTGATGAGGAGGTTGCAATTTTGCTTCACGATGTGCTACCATAGATGCCAGATTTTTTGAGCTTTGCCTACAGGAACAACAGTAACAGCAGCAGCTAAAACTGCAGCATGACCAGCAGCAGTGTCAACAGCACAGGAATTGTTCTATCACTTAGCCAATTCAACACAACAGCAGTCACAGGTGCTGCCACCCAATTCACATTTCAGCCATTTAAAGAGGCTCAAGCAGACTGGAGAGTGGATCAAAACTGCATTGCACTAAATTTCCAAGCAAGTGATAACAGGGACATGACTCTTATTTCACATAAATGGAAAACTATTGCATATATAATTTCTAATGGTTTGGAAAATGAAATAGAAGAGCCTATGGGAGTAGATTAATTTGATTTAGAAAAGTGACAAGAGAAACTTTTTGATTGCTGAGTGGGTGGAGGTTATTGTAAGTGAGATTAAATGTCCAGATTATAATGGGCCTTTTTGTTGTCTGTGAATCCTCTCAGTTATAGTCCTTGGTTCAAAAGTAAGCCTTGTTGTCTGAGCCATCAGTTTTACCATTGTGTGAAATATTCTCTTTATTGTCTGAGGATTTTTCCAACAAAATGCATGTAATAATGGTAAGAATGGAATTCTTACATCAACAACACATTATGCACTTTGGACTGCAGAATTGCAAGGGTTGGGTGGAAAACGTAAATTTACGTGTAAGTGTGGCAAATCATTCATAGAAGTAGGTGATTTGCTTAGCCACAGGTAAGAAGATCTGGACACAAGCTTTAAAGCAATCTGACCCCTTCCTGCTTTGAGTGTTGCGAATCATGCTTAGACATGAAATATCGAACAGGTTACAACAAAATTTTTAGACAGAGTTTGTCACTTAACATGTGACCAAGAGCTGTAGCAATACAGTACGGCAAGTTCCCATCAAAGATCCTAAAGTGTTAAGCAAGTTCCAGTCAGTAACAGCTATCTGGTTGCTATCTCCAAAATTGGTCTAGTACTAAATGTCATTCATGGTGATACATTTTGTCTCCCAATTATCCAGACAAGTTTTCCTTGCATCCCATACAGGAATGTCCACATTATGAGGGCAAGTGTTTATGTAACGTTTCCTCCAATGCGGACGAATGCCGTAGCATGGTGGGCACAAGGCAATGGCTTCACTCTATGCAAATAAATAACATTTCACACAGTTATCAGGTTTTGGTGCCATTTCAGAGTAAAATCTTGTTGCATGCAACTTGGCAAAACATTACAGTGAATTTCCTTTCCAGTACTGGCACATCACACCAATTCGTTAACCAGTCCATGTACTCTAGTTTGGATGCTTCCTCCATCAGTGTAGAACAGGGGTAGTCAATCTCTTTTACCCACCAGCCAATTTTGTGTCTTTGTTACGAGTAAAACTTCCTAATTTCCATAATAATGATCACTTCTAAACTAGGGAAATATCTTCACTTTATAAAATTTGTAAAGCAGAGCAACAGCAAGTTAAAGCGTTTAATAATAGTTACTTACAAAATTATTTATGTTAAAATTTTATGAAAACATGATGAAAATGTTTTTACAACTCTTATCGCCTATCGCCCAACATGACACAGCTCGAACGCCTGCTACTGGGCAGTAGGGACCAGGTGGATTGCCACTGGTGTAGAACAATCAAAGTTGTAAGTGTACAGCCACCACCATTTGTCACTTCTAGATCATATGCAACTGATGGCCACTTATAATCAGGTGTCTTGAATACTGTCACATCTGATTGAGGCAGATCCACTGGTCTAGAGTATATTTGCTCTCAATGCATATTCTGGTTCTGAATTTTCAGAGTACCATATAGTACACCCTCTCAGCTCATCAGTACCAGTTGCTATCACTGACATGCTTCATAACCACTGTGCCACCATTTGAAAATGGTTTGGGGAAAGCAATGGACTTTCAGAACCACATTGTCTTCCTGACAGCAAATCAAAGATTTTGCAAAGCCACCAAATTCCACTGGGCATTAACGATGAGGTTAAAATTGAGCTGAGTTGACTTGAACAGCAATAAGTTATGTTCCCCAACCCCTACAGTCAGTGGGCTTCACTGCTAGTGGTGGTCAGGATACATGGCAGTTCTCTTCTGTTGTACGGAAACTTTAAGCCAACCCTAATGCTCAGGCAGACATACATCCTTATCCCTTGCCTTCTTTGGATGAACCCTTTTACTATATTTCCAGGTGGTAAACTGTTCTCCAAAATCAACCTTGAAGAGGTGTATCTTGAGATTCCCATTGACAAAGACTCGAAGATTACACCATTTGGACTGCATCAATAAAACAGGTTTCCTTTTGACGTCACTAGTGCCGCTGCCATCTTCCAGGGGTTCTTTCAACAGACTATTGCCAGCCTTCCATATTGTGTAAATTGCCTTAATGAAGGTAGACCTACCACAAACTGGTATTGTAGTTGCAAATTGTCATAACTGTGTTGGGAAAGAACAGAGCTCCAAGCACAAATAGAAAGCACTGAAGCTCAAATCATAATAGCTGCAGAAAGCTGGCTAAAGCCAGAAATAAGTTGAGCCAAAATTTTTACAAAAGACCTAACCATGTTCAGTAAGGATAGAATAAATACAGTTGGTGGTGGTGTTTATTGCTGTCAAAAGCAGTTTACCTAGAAGTGAAAGTGAAGTAGATAGTTTCTATGAGTTGGTATGAGTAGAGGATATACTTGACAACTGGAATAAATTAATAATTGATTCATTGTACTAACCCACTGAAACAGATGATACAGTTGCTGAACAGTCCAAGGAAAGCTCGAGTCTTATTTAAATAGGTACGCCACTTATACAATTGTTGGTTGTGGTGACTACAATCCACTCTCCATATATTGGTAAAAATACATGTTTAAAGTTACCAGTAGACACAAAACACTGTCTCAATGTCTGAATGTTTTCTCAGAAAATTGTTTTGAACAATTAGCTCAGCAGACCACTCAACATATAATGGTTGTGAAACCATATTTATCCTGTTAGCAACAAATAATCTTGAGCAAATAGGGAGCATCATGAGGGATACTGAGATTAGTGACCATAAGACTGTTGTAGTGAGACTGAATACCAAACATCCAAACCTGCCAAAAATAAATAAAAAAGCAGATAAAAAGTAGCTTGACATTTTTCTAAGAGACAGTCTACTCCTTCCGATCTGACTATGGAAGCATAGACCAAATGTGGTTTGAATTCAAAGAAATAGTATTGATGGCAACTGACAGATACCCCCTTTGTCTGAAAAGTTCCGTAAAAAAAAAAAAAAAAAAAAAAAAAAAAAAAAAAAAAATTTACACAGTTATGAAAGTGTCTGAAGGTGTTGGAAACAAGCATGGAAATTTTCAGCTTTGAAGCTTGTAAGCTCATTTGACACAGCCGGTTGGATGACTGTGATATCTTGATGAAGCTTTTCTTTCAGTCACCTTTTCACTCGCAGAAACAAGAAAAAATTTCAAGGTGAAAGATCAGGCAAGTATGATGTATGTGGGATGGCAACAACAGAATGTCTGACCATATACTCAGTAACAGATAAAGCACTACCGGTATGTGGCTTTGCATTATCATGCAGTAAGAACCAGTTCTGAGAATGCTACAAATCAGGGAGGTTATGTCAAATTGCTTGTCACAAACATTTCAAGACTTCGATGTAAAGAGTCAGGTTCACTGTTTTATATGTGGGTACATACTCATGATAAACTATCCTTTACTATAAAAGAATATGGTCAACATTGTCTTTGTTCTCAATGATTGTCATTTGACTTTTTATGAGGCTGGTGATTTAGGACTCTGCGATTCAGAACTTTGATGCCTAATGTGAGGGTCATACTTGTAGCACCATCTTTCATCCCCAGCAATAATCTTTGACAGAAAATTGGCATCATGTCTGGTTCGATCCAGTTGTTCAACAGAAATTCTTCATCTTTCCTCATTCCATTCATCTGTTAGTGTGTGAGGGACAAGTTGTGCATTAAAGTTTCCATTTCCCTAAATGTCCACACAAAATCTTATGGCACACATCATGAGTCAAATTAAGCTCTTCTGACATCGCATGCACAGGTACATGACTGTCTTCTTGCAATAGCTGTCTTACATGCTCCAAGTCTGCATCAGTTGTGCTGAAAAAGGGTGACCAGCTCTGGGATCATCTTGCACTGAATCTCTGCCTTCACAAAACCTGTTGTGCCACTTGAAAACATCACTCCTTGAAAGTGCCTGGCCTGCATATGCTTACTTAATCATTGTCCATGTTTCACTAGGGGTTTTCTTGAGTTTAACACAAAACTTAATGTTCACTCTTCGTTCATAATCAGCATCCGTTGTTTCACCGTAACTAATGCGCCAAGGACCTAAACAGTGTGTTGCTAAGCACAGCTCTGCCTCATAGTGAGTTTGCACAGAAACACAGCCAAGGTCATTTCAAGGATGCGCAAATAACAGGTAACATGACAACATTTGTTCCTTTTTACTATTGCGAACTCAGAAATTAAAAAAAAAACGCCCTGGAGCTTTTCTAACAAAGGGAGTACATACCACATAAATTAATAAGCGATGGCACTGATCCCCCATGGCACACAAAATAGGTCAGAACGATGTTGCAGAGGGAATTAGCCAAATTTAAAAGAACACAAACTCTCCAAGACTGACAAAGTTTTACAGAACTAAAAATTTAGGATGAACTTCAATGCAAGATGTTTTTATGTTTCCATAACAAAACTCTGTCTTGAAATCTGCAAGAAAACCCAAAGAGAGTCTGGTCATATGTGAAGTATAACAGCAGCAAGAAGCAGTCAATAACTTCACTGTGTGATAAAAATGGTGATGTCACTGTTGACAGTGCCACAAAAGCAGAGTTACTAAATGCTGTTTTCTGAAACTCTACACCAAAAATGACAAAGTAAATATTCCAGAATTCAACCTAGAACAATTGCCTGCATAAGAAACTTACAAGTAGTCATCCTTGGTGTAACTAAGCAGATTAAATCACTTAATAAAGGCAAGGCCTCCAGTCCAGACTGTATGCCAGTCAGGTTCCTTTCAGAGTATGCGGATACAATAGCTCCATCAGGAGTTATCTATCCCTTATTCCTGCTTCTGTTATGTTTCCTTTGGAGCAAATCGTGACCCAAAGCACTGTAGTAACATTTTTATGAAAGAGTTAAGTTTTCCACTTAGAGAGTCTGCTTTACAAATCTTTTATGAGCATTCTCCCCATAATTTCTCTACAAAAACAATAAGTCACTGCTAATGATTACAATGATCAGTATATTTTACTGATAACACACGACCACCATGGCCAGATAATCCACTGACTGCTGATTTTATATTTAGAGCACTAAAAATTGTTAGGTTTAAAAACAAACTGCGAATGGCTGCTGCATTATGTGCTTCTACACTCATAAGGAATTTTGCTATGGTGCATAGTCCACAGATAGGCATCATCAACTGCCGGTGTCTTTGATCGGTAGTGTTGTAACAGAAAATCAACATTAAAGTCTCCACAAAGATTTGCATAACCTTCCTAAACCTACTACTAACAGCTTTATGATATTTCCTGCTGGTAGCCCATAAACTGTCAGTACTACAAGCTCACGTGATTCCTGATCCACTAACATGCCAAACATTCAAAGAGCTGTTCAACACAACATTAATTAATCTAAAGGGACCAGGATTTAATTTCATTTTTTGCATAAATTGCCACACACCCTTTCTTGTTACTGGTTCTACAGTAGTGTGACTTTAGCTTGAATCCATGAAAATAACTATGTTGAATTTTAGTAATATCCATTAGATGTTCAGATTTGCACAACACATTTGCACACATTCCATCAAGCCATCTATGAATATGAGATGGCTGGTTGGCTGGTGAGTGGGAGGGGAGAGTAAGGGATCAAATAGCGATGTCATCAGTCACTCGATCCAAGAGCATGGATATGAGGTGTTCATCCATTTTATTAATGAAGCTTCAGATATTTTTATGGAAGACATTACATGTGTTTTCTTCATGATCTTCAAACTAGTATGAGAAGCATTCATCATACAGAATACCTTCAGATCAGAAAATGAGGAGTTTCATGACAAGTGCAATAGTTTGAAACAGCTGCTTGGAAGAAATGACAAAATTTGATCATCAAACACCTTACAAGGAAGCTTGCAGAAATTCAAACAAAGCAAATCTGGTTAAACAAGATGGAAAAAAAATTGTGCCTAAAACTGAAAGTTCTTTTACTAAGTGACAGTCATGGTAGATAGTCCACAAAGTTTCTGAATAATATTCTAGAAAAGAATTAAATCATAACTAAAATAAGGAAAGGTAACCACTCACTTACAGTGGATCAATGCATGGAGCCCAGAAACACATAACAGAAGACAGGAGTCACACTAGCTTTTGAGTCCTACAGGAAAGGGCATTTGGGTGTCAGTGTTGTTATCTTTGAGAATGTGTACTTTTGCTAGAAAAAGAGTCAGTGCTCAAAAGATAGTGAGAAAGCTGTTTTCTATTATGTGTTTCTGTGCTCCATGCATCAATCTGTTATAGGTGAGTGGCTACCTTCCCTAATTTTACATACTGCTCCATCCAGCAATTTCCATCATTATTCCAACATAATGTCACTGCACATTATTCCAAAAGTAACACAAACTGTTAATGAAAAAACAATATTGGAGTAAAAATTAACAGCCATATTGTGATTGCCAGAACAAATCACAGCTACAATGAAGAAAAATCACACTTATTTTGAAAATCTGTTTATGAAATAACACACAATACAGTTCTGATGAAATTAATGTTGTGTACAATCCCATACAGATATGACATTCCAGCCAAAAACAAATACATTTATAGATTAAATAGCTAAATAATGAAAGCAGCAGATGGGCAGGATCTCCTACAGTAATGAACATAAACACCTTCCTCAGCAGAAATGATTTTAAAAGGCATGGACTGCAACTGGTGTCTAAAGGAAAAACAGCTTTGTGTACAGACTGAAAGCAGAGCTGGTAAGTGAGACAGAAAAAAAATCATCATTAAGAATAAAACATATCTACAGAAACCAAAACAGTTACTCAAAATTTATCTGAAAACAATTAGTTGAATGAGATCTCCAGAGTAGTAACGACAAAATCAAATCAGAATCCAAAATCAGCTCCAGAAGAAGAACTAATACCACTGCAAATCAATCCAAAATGAAAAACCAGTGATGAAGACAGCAACATATACTAGACCTAATGAGACTGAGCTGAGCTGTAATACCTCCACAACAGAAATGAAAAAAATAAACAAAAATCCAAAATCCACTGCAGAAGAAGAGAAACTGGAACTGAGCCCAATTAAGTGAATGAAAAGCACCAAGCAACAGTTGTATAAAAGAAAAAAAGAAAAACCAAATGGAAAAATGCCTACGAGAACTTCAGTAAGGAAAAAGACAGAATGTCAATACCTGGCTTGTGATTTTTTTATGATACAGTCAAAGAAGGAAAAAAAACCTGGAAGTTATGTATTAATGTCAAGAAATAAAAACATGATAATCAAATAGGGACCGAGAATTGTAACATAAAGAAAAATAAATTAAGCTCAGAATTCTGTATCAAAATGTGTAATACATGGGCAACAAAAATTAGAAGCAGAAGACATACAAATGAAACATGCCCTGACATAGTGTGTAAGTGAACATGGATTAAAAGACAATGAAATATGAATTTTTTACCATAAATTGTTATATTCTTGCAAACTACGAGGGCAGTTCAGAAAGTAACCTCCGATTGGTCACAGTGCGGGTTGTGGGGGGAGTAGCGACGCCATCTGTGCGTTCACGCACTCAACAGGTCAGTCGGCATCAAGCCGTGGTCGAGTGAACATCGTACCTGCGCTAGTTTAGTTTTTGTGGCAGTTTGAAATGTGTGCTGCAATAGAAACCCCGCCAAATGTGAAGTGCGTGCTGTCATAAGGTTTTTTACAGCCAAAGGATATTCTGCAGCAGCTATTCATCGTGAGCTTTGTGCCATGTACGGACCAAGAGTTATGAGTGAAGGAGTTGTCCGTGAATGGGTACGTTTATTTAAAAGTGGATGAGAAAACGTTCATGATGAAGAGAGGAGTGGTAGACCATCATTGGTGACTGACGAACTCGTTCAGACAGTTGATGCAAAAGTTCGTGAAAATCGACGCTTCTCAATGTCGGAGTTGTCTACTGGTTTTCCACAGATTTCTAAGACTCTCTTGTACGAGATAGTGACAGCAAGATTGGGTTACCGTAAGTTCTGTGCACGATGGGTGCCCAAATTTCTTACCGACCACCACAAAACTCAAAGAATGGCCTCTGCATTAGACTTTCTGTCACGTTATGAGGACGAAGGAGAACCATTGTTAAACAGAATCGTGACCGGTGATGAAACCTGGATTAAGTACGTGAACCCTGAGACAAAAGAACAATCAAAGATGTGGGCACATTCAAATTCGCCTACCAAACCAAGAAAAGCCTCGCAAGATTTTTCTGCCAAAGGGGTGTTCTTGGTTGAATTCATGGAACGTGGTACGACCATTAATCAAGACATGTACTGTGAAACAATAAAAAAGTTACGACGGGCTATACAGAACAAACGCCGTGGTATGCTGACTTCCGGTATCGTTTTTTTGCACGATAACGCCCGTCCTCACTCTGCTCGCAGAACAACGGCCCTTCTTGAGTCCTTCAAGTGGGACGTTATCAACCATCCACCTTACAGCCCAGACCTGGCGCCAAGTGATTATCACCTCTTCATGCATTAGAAGAAATGGCTCGGGTCACAGTGGTTTGATGACGACGAAGAGCTCAAAGATGCGGTCACAGGCTGGCTCCAGGCACAAGCGGGTGATTTTTATGCAGAAGGAATTTCAAAGCTTGTGAAGAGATACGATAAGTGCCTCAATCGCTATGGAGACTATGTAGAAAAATAGTGCAAAGATGTAGTTGTAAGATGTATATATTAAAATATTTTTATTTAACTTGGTGTATTTTTTTAAATCAACCGGAGGTTACTTTCTGAACGGCCCTCGTATTTCTGCAGATCAGAATTTAACAGTGGAGGAGATGCAATATTTTTTAAAACAGCTGAGAATTATGATAGCATTATGAATGAAACATAAAAAAAATGTACCCAAAAGTGAAGAAAAAGACTTTGAAATTACAGGTATTGTGTACAATGATTTAAGAGTATTCAATGTGTAAATGTCACCAAGTGGTAAAATAAATAAAAAAAATTCAGAAAAACAAACAAGCTGAAAGACTATGTAATATATGGTGATTTTAATACTGGTATGGGAACAGAGACACAAAGAAAGCAAAAATTTGAGGAGCTGCTAATGCAATATGAAAGCTACTGAACTGGAACCAAAATGAGTGAATTTGGAAACTGAGTCTGTTACTGATAACATTATACTAACATAATTAGCAACACATATACAACAAAGGTTCTACAAACAAGACTTTCTTATCATTTTGGGCAGCTATGTGAAGTATATGGAAGCCTGAACTCAAAACAGAAGATAAAAATGAAGAAATCAATGAAACACCAACATATTTAAAGTTATGTTGAGAAAAGTACAGTGGCCATACACTCTTCAAGCCCAGAGAACAAATGAAAAATGCAATGCTTTTCAAGAAACATTAATATATTACTTTAACAAAGCTTTTCCAAATACAAAATTGAAAAGAAAAATTCTTCAAAGCAAGCAGTGTATCATGAAATAAATAATAGAACTGAAGGCTACCCAAAGATTAATAAAACAGAGGTGAAGTACTGAGACCTATAAACAGCACCAGAAGTAGTACAGACAATTGGTAAGATAAGCAAATGGCAAATCAATTAATGAGATTATTTCAAAATCATCAATAAAATGACAACAGCATGAGATATAATTAACTCTGGGAGAGGTAACAAAAATATGCACAAAAAATAAATGAAACAGAAGAAGTATGAAAGTGAGTAACAAAATTGTGACAGGTAAAACAGAAATAGCCAACATCCTGAAGAATAACTACATAGATACTGTAGAAAACCTAAAGCATGATTGTAATAACCAAGGAAATCACCAGACCAAGGTAACAGATCTTCTGCCCTATCCTCACCTAATTCTACCCTGCTTTATTTTTGTTTTATTTATATTTGTTTCCTTTATATTATTTCTGTAATTTATCTGACATGCCCAATACTATTTCAGCAAATGGTCTATGTTCCTGAAATCATCATCTGAGGAGGAAGAGACAAGAGTTATAAAAAAGCTAAAGGCAAAGAAGTCTGCTGGACATGATGAAATGTGAAACTACCAAATCAAGCAGGTGGCAGCGTAAATAATTACACCACTACTGGATATTGTCAACTGATCATTCCAAGAAGGAGTATTTCCTGATAAACTTGAATTAATAAAAGTAGTGCCTATGCATAAATTACAATTACCTTTAGTATCAGACTCTTCAAAAAATAAACAAATAAATAAATAAAAATAGAAATGTCCATAGTCAACAGAGTAACTGATTACCTGAAAAAGCGCAATGTAATACCTCCAGCAGAGCCTGGATAACAGATAGGGAAATCAACAGAAACAGCAACTGAATCATAAACAGAATTTATCCTAAAGGCCTTGGATAACAGGATGGTAGTGTCTGGAGTTTCTTGACTTATCTGAGGTGTTCCGGCCCAAGATGCTGGAGTTGGCCATCTGTGCATGAGGTGTGCTTGCTTGTATGTATAAATGGTGTGTGTTTCTCTTTTGCTAATGAAGGTTGTGACCGAAAACTAAGTGATGTTTTTTAATTGTGCCTGTCTGCAACTTAATGTGTCTTCTTCAGAGTAAGCAGCAATCTGTCTTCTCGTACATTGTTCACATAGACTACAGATTTTTCAGAAAACGACTAGATATTCTGGTATCATGTTAACACATGCATTGCCAAGAGAATTACAAAACTTCAAAACTGAGATGCTCCCTGCAACCTTAAAAATATTTCTAACAGAAGAAGAATATAGTGTGGCTGAGAATATGAGTAAACAGTGTGCAAAAGTTCGTGCTGTTAGTGACAAAATTTATGTATCACGTTAAGAGAAACTGACCTTAAGAACTAGAGTTAGAAAGTAACATAGAATTAGAACCACTTATTTATCATCATACAACACAAAATTGTATTTTTTTAAACTCTGGTATTGTAAATCAGTATGAATTGCACATCATTGTGTGTTATGTAGCAATATTTCTATCTGTGCAACCTATTACATGTACTCACTTTGTCTGCTTTTATACGTATATGCATAATGACATGTCCTCTGTTACAAGTACATAGCTGTATGAAAGGTAATTTACTTGATGAATAAAAATCACAATCACATCCTCAACAGAATGCTAACTGATGCCTGCACCCACTACTATTATTGCACAATCTTTTCCATGCTCATTCTCTGAAGAGCCTAAATCATAGATGACATCTCTTATTACATTTCTACACACTTTTTGTGATCCTTGCTGTGATATTGATGGAAGCCGTATGGTACAGCAAGATCCCACATACCTGGAAGTTTTAGGCACTGTTTGGTATGAGGGCACATTCTTTTAAAAGTAATTCTACAACCAGCCTCAGTGGCGAGGCATATTAGCATTCAGTTTACATCTTGCACCAAGCAAGGTGACGCAGTAGATAGTGCACTGGACTCTCATTTTGGAGGACGGTGGTTCAAACCTGCGTCCGTCGATCCACATTTAGGTTTTCCGTGATTTCCCTAAATTGGTCCATGCCAATGCCGACATGGTTCCTTTGAAAGGCCATGGTCAGTTTCCTTCTCCATCCTTGACATGATCCAAGCTTTTGCTCCAGCTTTAATGACCTCGATGTCAGTGGGACATTCAACGCAATCTTCCTTCCTACATTAAATACTGCAGTAAATCTTGACTGCATGCCACGCAAACAGTGTACTGCTTGTTCCACAAGTGACAAGCATTCCATATTGCTGCTGACCTTCCATGAGCAATGAGGTAGGTATTTGTGATCCCCACAAAAACTGACATCACCCACACATTCACTGAAACAAATGCACACACATCTTCAAACAAAAGACATCACAGAACTATGTGCAGCAATTAGCAAAACTAGGAAGATGGAACAGCATAATGACAAAACTAAACCAACCGGGAAAAAATGGGATATTCTCCTCAATTAATTCACATATTTCAATACAACAGGTGATGTGTAACTGCAACACGGTAACACACTTGTGAAATAGGAGCACTGTAAGTAATAA
Organism: Schistocerca americana; assembly: GCF_021461395.2. Lineage (NCBI taxonomy): Eukaryota > Metazoa > Arthropoda > Insecta > Orthoptera > Acrididae > Schistocerca > Schistocerca americana. The sequence goes on along the minus strand of NC_060120.1, from coordinate 698,762,105 downwards.
AATCACAGCAAAACATAGGGATTTGCTGCATAGTGCAACTATTTTTAACATACAAACACAATATGCTGATTCAAACAGTCTGAATATGTAAATGAAATAGAGTAAATTTCTGGAAACAATTTCAGCTAACTTTTGATAATTTGAAATAATAAACAAAACATTCACATTGGGGAAATTTCTAGGGTATTTAGAACAGGCAACTGCTAAAGAAAGGTAATGCAGAGGACAGAAAATTACTGACCCATTTTCCTGCCGACACCATTCTCAAAAATAATACAATCAATTATGAAAGACAGATCAGTAAATTACTTGATTAAATACAACCTTTTAAGTGAATCACAGTTTAGTTTCCAAAGTGGCAGAAGTAGGAATCAGCCATAGCAGAATTCACAAAAGTGATACTTGATGCCATTGACAACGATGAGTGTATCACAGACATATTTGTAGATCTTTCTACAGCTATCAATGTCACTGACCATAAGATTCTACTAAATAAGCAAGAAGCATTAGCAATAAGAGGAGTAGCTAATAACTGATTCCTATCACACCTAGCAGATAAGGTACAAAGAGTAGAGACAACACACACCTGAAAGACATCTAAACTTTTACTAAAACACGTACCAGAAGCAAAATACATTAACATAGGAGTTCATCAAGGTAGCATATTAGGACCAACGCCATTTCTAATATTCTCAATGACTTCCCCAGTAGTGTTAGCAAGGAGGAACAAATTGTTTTCAGTGATGACAGCAATGTTATAGTAACTTAGAAAACAAGAGAACTCGTTGCAGAGAAAGAAAATGAAACCATCAGGGAAGTTTATAATTGGTCAATAAGCAATAAAGTCACCACGCAACATAAAAAAAAAAAAAAAAAAAAAAAAAAAAAAAAAAAAAAAAAAAAAAAAAAAAAAAAAAAATATTTTCCCTGTATTTCAGTTTGAAGAGGGAAAATGATGCTGTTATATTTACAGACGTTGTAACAAATGCAAAAGTTCTATGAATGAATATTGTTTCTCAGTTGAAATGGTGTGAATACAGAAAGACACTTGCAAACATACTGTCATCAACATTTATCCCCTTTGCATCCTATCATCAGTGTGTCAACAACCAGTCTCTTTTCAGTTACATACTATTCATATATACACTCATTTTTTAGCTATGACGTTATTTTCTGGGGAACATGTGCACAAAATATGAACCCAGTTTTCAAAATACAGAAAAGGACCACAATAATAATAACCAAAAATAGTACCCAAGCTCTTTATAAAGAACTGTTAAAGCACTGGGGATGTTAACTGCACAGTGTGAATACAGCTACCAATTAGTTTTACACATCAAAGACGACACTGATAATTACTGTAGAGACAGCAATATCCATTACTATGGTACAAGATCTACATTGGATTTACATTTACCAAGAACGAATAAACATAAAACTCAAAAGAGCATTTTCTATCAAGGAATAAAACTGTACAGTAAATTACCAGTGGAGATTAAAGAACTTGCAAAAATAAACTTAGTTAAAAAGCACCTCTTCACACATAAATTCAAGAGTTATTTAGACAACAAAGACTGTGGTTTGGTAAAATAATGCAATACAAATAACAATAACAATAATGAAATATCTATAAATCTCCACCTGGCACATGCACATCAAATTCATTCTTCTCCTTTCTCCTTTTCTGAAAAAAAAAAAAAAAATTCTCCTAAATCTATACAATGATTAACCCTAACACCTAATCCCCTTTCTGGGCTCAACACCTCATTCATTAATTCATTATAGAGGAATGCTGACTCAGGCTAGCGAATGGGAAGTTACAGTGCACGACATGTTCCTGACATCAGCTGATGGTGTTGTAGTGTCATGAAACAATGTGTGTATAATGCATGTCTACAGTAACAAGGAGTGAGATATGAATTAATAGTTCAGCAGTGGCCTTTCTCATTATTAAAAAACTTATACGTAAAACTGTGTTGTACACTAGAGGTAAATCGAATGAGGTAGTGCTGTTTTAAACAGAGTGGCCTTGTATTAGGGAAGGTGGAGGCTCCAATCTTCACCCAGGCATCCTGATTTAAGTTTTCTGTTGTTAATCTGAATTATTTCAGGCACATGCTGGGATGGTTCCTACTATATGGCCATGGCCAATGCCAAAATCAACAATACAGGCTCCGATGCGTTTGAAGTCTGTGTGTGTCACAGAGGACTTCATAAAGGACGTACAAAGTCAATATGGTGTACTGTGTTGCCAAATAACCACATACCAAGGAAAATTAATCTTTAAGGAAAAGCTGGAGTGTTAATATGAGAATTTAGGGCTCTCACACAAGCTGTATTCCCACTAAACATTAATGCAGCTGGACACTGGAAGATTGAAAAATTAAATGCACAACTTACGTGTTGTGGAAATCAGCAATTTGCTTAAGGTTGCTGAAGAGGACATCTTTGTTATCCCGCACAACTCGTGGCACAGCAGGGTTGTCGAGTGGTTGCATGTATCGTTCCACTACTTGTCTTAGGTCTCGGCCAAATTCCTCTTCTGTCTCCACCAACTCTCTAACAACTGCCCTGAAAGGAAATGTAGAATTGTTTATATGAGTTGTTTGTACAAACCTTTCCTAGACTCTAAGAAATGCAAGGCTGCTACAAATGCAAAAATCAAACTAAGATGAGTTATTCATGGACAATTTTATAAAACTGTTTTATTATTTTAGCATTACTAATGTGATTAAAATTTCCTTTCTATTACTTATCCTTCTAAAACAAACCCAACATCATTGTTGCACATTAATTGTATAACAAAAAAAGAATATAACACTTGTTCATGCTCTTAGTTTACTTTTTTTATGTCATTATTCACACTATCAATTCAATTACCCAGTACAATTCTTGCATACTTATATGGCAAATGGCAAAGTCAAAGAAATTACAAATTACCATGGCTGTGTATAGACAACTTGTCAAGTCAATCAGTGGAAGCAATAGAAGTTGAGGTATCGCCAGAAGATGAGAAAACAACATAAGGTGAAATGTGTAGCAAAAAAAGGACAGAAAAACAGTGACTCCATCCCATGTGAAGCAGTTTTTAATCTCAAGCACAAAGAGGAAGAGGCCATCATGATACAGGCAACTAAATGTTTAACAGAGTTCCACCAAAACATACAATCTATAAAAACATAGTTCAGCAACTAGAAGTAGACATGCAAACACTAGACAGTTCAACTGTACTTCTTACTGAATACTTGTGTGAAAGGAATGAAATTTTGTATATAGCTTTAACCTCATATGAACTTGTTTGTTTCTGCAGTAGACACTCCATGAAAGGTGAGGGTTCATGTATTTATGTAAAAAGTGGTATCATTTGAAGTCAGAAATGGCCTTATTACATTAAGTGTAGATAAATATTTTGAATTATTAGCTGCTAAAGCAAGAGAAAGTAAATAAGCAAAGCAGTCGTCAATCTGAAGATTGTTTTGGACACCACAGTGCTTTACTAAACATGGTCCTGTTGGAGTGGTAAGCTGTTGCCTTCCTCTGACTTTTGGACTTCCTTACCTAGCCAGTTATAGGGGACCTACAGTTGAATGTGGACTCCATACCATGGTGCAAGTTGGACTTTTTCACATCAACGAACATTGCCAAAGATGAAAGAAGTGATGGATGACATACAAAAATCCTAGGATTGTCTGGGGATCAAACTCAAGGTCTTTGGATTTGTAGACTAGCACTTCACCACCGAGATACAGGAGAACATAGCTCATAGGCTAAAAAGTTAAATGCAGTCTTTGTGTACCGGTTCTCCAGACCTGATATGGACATTTTTTTCTCAAGTCTAAATCAGACTTTAGATAAGGTATTGTTTTCAAAAACAATCATCTTGTGGGGATTCAAATATCAATACAGTGAAGTCAGCAATGCCTACTTAAATATTTTGTACAATTATGGTGTGTATGCACTTCTTAAGTTGTCCTAGTGGAGTAATCAGTCTTCAACATTGATAGACCTTGCATCAACAAATATAGAGAGGAAAAAATGCTGTATGAAGGCTAAAAATCTCGGCCTATCCATTCATCTATCTCAGATATTAAATATAAATATTTGTGTAGAAAAGCCTCTAAATTAAATATTTACAAAAGGGTCTTCTCATTGCAGGAATTAATTTGAAGAATCATTTGGCAAAACAATGCATTCTTTCAGAGATTAAAAAATCCTCTAAAACTCTTAGGTGTCTCAATTCCACCAAAAATAGGCTGACACATTCTTTTTGCAATTTTATAAAAACTGTTAAAGAATTTACAGAAAGTACTGCTAGCAGCTAAAACCTTACAAACCATAAAATACTACTGAAAGCAGAAAACGAAAGCAAAGCAGCCTGGAATATAATCAAACAACAGACATCATACAGTACATAGCACAAAAACACTAAAATTCATAACTTTAAAACAAAGACAGTCAAATAATCCATCCAAAAGGAATGGCAAACTTCCTGAATGTTTACTTTAACAACATTGTTAAGGAGTTACAACAGAAATTTCCAGACACATGTCTATGTCTTACTGAACCAACACCAGCCACTAAACTCAACTATCCAGCGAAAGAGAGAGAGAGAGAGAGAGAGAGAGGGAGAGAGAGAGAGTGTGTAGGCACAAGTTATATGCCTATTTAAACATTGACCAGTCTAGATGAAATACCAGTTTGTGTCCTTAAAGCATGTGGTTGTTCTTCTGAATACCTAATGTGAGCATACCTTAAAATGGTGATGTAAGAAATGTGGAAAACAACAAACCGATCTCTTTGCTGTCCCCCACTTCCAAAATTATTGAAATGCTAATGAAAAATAGATTAACAAAGTACTTAAATAAGTTTAACCTTCTTTGCAATGAACCCAGACCCAGGAGAGATACAGAATCTTCTACAGCACTGTTTACAAAAACCATTCTTGAGGCACTGAACAAAGGTGATCATGTGAATGGAATTTTTTTTGGATTTTACATCATTGACCACAAAATTTTATTGTATAAATTAGAGTTACCAGGAACAAAAGGTTAAAGTCACACCTAGAAAACTGGGTGCAGTGAGTTGAGATCTCACATACTTCAAAAGGATTTTTAGTGAATCAGACCCAAAATATATTACATAGGCGTCCTACAACTGGTTATCGAAAAACAAAGTAAGCCTAAACGTAAAGAAAACGAACTTTATGTACTTCCATTGGGATAAAACACATTATAATGCTAGATTAAAAATTAACACTGAGGGTATTAGAATGTGTAACAGACACCATCTTCTTGAAATTGAATGTAGACTGCCAGCTGAAATGGACAGAACATGTACAGGCTTTGTCAAAGGGACTATCTACAGCATGTTATGGTCTGCAAATCCTTGCACCAATGTGCAATAGTGACCTTGTTGTGATATAATCATGTTTTGGAGAAAAGTTTTGTCACTGTACTGATTTATGCAAAAGCTAGAAACTCTGATTGTCCCATGGGAATGCATTTTCCAGATTATAATGTACACAAGAAAAAGTAGTCTTTGTCAGTATACTACAAACAGTGCAACATATACCCATGAGACTAGATCCAGTCAATACTTACATACTTGAATGGGGGGAGGGGGTGAAACATGTAAAACAAAAACAAAAAAAAAGAAATAGTATGCTATAAATACATAAAACTGTACAACAGGCTGGCACAGGAAATTATAAGCCTAAATGAACACCATACCTTTAGTCAGGGGCTAAAAACATATTTAGTAAGTAAAAGTTTTTAAACTGCAAATGATTACCATGTTTAAAATAATTGCAGATTGCCACTTAATATTTTTAATACCGGTACTCTATGTTTTAAACATTACAGTGTAAGCGTTAAGCGTTGCAGTGGATGACATACTGTAATTATAAATATTGCAAGACTAATTATAAGAATTGTAAAAGCTGTAAGAATCTATGTATGTTTATTTAATAAGGAATATTGTACCAACAATTGACAACATCCATGCAATTTGTATTGCTCCACGGATGAATAAATGTATCTTCTTCTATCCTGTCTTTTTCTGATTGTTAACTATCCAACAATAAGATGCCGCAATTCAGGTCACGGCGTATACGGCGTATTATAACTGTAACTTTCAAAATTCTGAAATAACAGTCGTTCTTCTGAGGGCTTAAGTGTTAAGTGCCATTTTGAATGATACTGCAAATACACGATCCCCTAAAGGCATATTCTGTCCTTCGACAGGGAGTCTGTGGGAATTATAATGTCAATCGACGAGAGCTGAAAATCCATCTCCAGAGACAACTACGATCTTACTGTAGAATTGGGCACTTTGCAGCCAATGGCTTGCCTCTTTTTGCTACTGGTATAGGAATGGGATAAGAAGCGCCTCGCACGTGCAGTGATGCCGACAGAGCACTGGAAGTCTGGAAATCACTTTTTGTACTTTATGAGTAGCATCTACCTATGTGAGGACTGAAATATCGGGCGTTATAAATTGCTATAAAATAAATATCAATCGCACAAAAGCAATAAATCAAAAACAAAAATGACTGGCGTGTTGCTTGGCTTCTTCTGAAATACTGTTTGTGCTAGTGATCCAGGTACGGAATTTGGCCATTGTTATCGAACTTTACAATTGAAAAATGCTCAGTCACAAATATAAGAAAGTTTCAATAGTAAGCATTGCGTTATCTTTCTGGTTCAACCGAATATTACTCAAATGATTTGGTTTCCTCTCGAAACTCATACCTTATGGAAAATGCTCTTTCTTCTATGAAGTGTAAGTGTAATTGCTAAATAAAGAAAAGACCTTTTTTACTTGAAACGAGTCGTTAACTCATATTACCAGAATATGACGAACTGCCAGTCGGTAGGTAATTGACCTTCATTTGCCTTTAATACTGAACACACTCCTTTCTGGATACTGGTACTGGTATCAATAATTTCACATTGCGAACAATTATTAATAAGCATGAATTTTGTCAGGTCCTCTTCAAACAGGGCAAAAGAGAGAACTGAAGCTATGGGATGTTTTTCCTGAAAAGATTGTACGATTACGCTATTTGCACGTTTATTTCCGGCCCTGCTGATCTAATTCATCTTTTTGTTTGGCGCTTATAATACTTGCACTGTACGTACATGAAAGCTTTATAAGCAACTTTTGTGTACACCGTACAATACGAAGCCATTCAGTATTCCTAAGCTAGGCAGCTAATATTGGGAATGTATAATAGTCAAACGAAAATATCGCAAAATTGCAGTTTTCTTCGGATAAGTGAGAGGTGTGACGGAAGCGGGCGCTGCGTGTACCGGTGTATCCTGGGTTGCTGCAGCATTGTATTCAGAAGTTGCTCCCGCTGCATTTGCAGGAAGGACAAAAATTATATTTTCATTATCGATACTTATTGTAACACAAATTTACAACTTCCTATGTGATGGACGAGCGTACCACTTCTTAACATTTAATTCTTTACAACTAGTACAGGATGATTCAAGAATAACGGACGCACTTATGAAACACTACGACAGTATTGCCCATCTTGTTACATTTAAAACTGAAGTTCTCTTGGATATATCTCTTAAGAGAAGCTTGATTATTGAATTTCTTTGTTCCTGTTGTTCTTTTGTCATCACGAATCACATTATCTTGCTGATACACACCGCGTGTGAAACAGTTTCGTTATGCTGAATTGTAAAGAGTTTTGGTGACCCAAAAAGTTCGAGTCGTCTTTCAGGCTTTAACGTGAAACCGTGTCTCTTTATCATACTGCATTCCGACAACCTGGTTATGTGTCTAACGAAAAAATACCTCGAGGACCTCACTTGAAACAATGAATTGGTGAAGGCAACCTTGCAGTGAATTCTGAGTAAGTTCACTCGAAGGTTTTCATTATATCGCCATACAAATCGCAGAATATTAAGATCTGCTGATTGATTATGCTTGGTAATGATACATAGTGCGTAGGGTACGTTGTAAATGTATAGCAATTGGTTTCACTCGAATGAACGTAGCGGTGAAAAAGTGTGGAATCTTGCGAAGCCCTCTCCCGGAGATGCAGTACATGTAGGAATAGATTAATAGCGCAGCGGGAAGTGAGAGTATGTGCCCTTCTGGAACAGCTAACCAGTGCTGCTTGCGTCTAGTCGCCATGAGCCCGTGCTTGCACTCCAAGCAAGAAAGGCACTCATACAGGTGCGTGCCTCTTTCTCAACATGTGTGCATGAGTGATTCCATTCACAATAGAGGCGCGCACGCTACTCCAGTGATGAAGCTGCAGGTTCATTGCGTCTCCGTGGCTGGTCAGCGGCCTGTGGTCTGTGTATGCTGGCGATGTGAACCAGCGAGGCTGCAGTATAAACGTGCCCTCTAAAGACAGTTTGAAGACTAGCTACCATTAATTATAAAGCACATGCTAGATTCTTAACATTACAATGAATGAGGCCAAGAATATGCAAGTAAGTGTACTTTAACATATGTTTTTGGATGGGGTCCGCCTTTAGCACAACACAATTTTGTTTTTCGTCCCAGACACGTTTCATTGCAGTTGCAGCATCATCAGTGTTTTATTATTGTCATTATTATTATGGCTTTTCCTGCCGTATTGTGTTTTTACAGTGTCTGTTTCTATTTATAGTTCGTCAGCTGCAAGGTTTCATTTTTCGCCATCTTCTTCTTTGTCAAGTTCTGTTTATTGAGTTGTAACTGTGGCTGTCTTTGTTTAGCAGCTGGTGATCTTGCGATAGCGTTCTCGCTTCCAGGTTCGATTACCGGCGTGGTCAGGGATTTTCCCTGCCTCTAGATGACTGGGTCTTGTGTCGTCTTCACCATCATCATTCATCCTCACTACGGTTGGAGGAAGGCAATGGCAAACCACCTCCGCTCGGGCCTCGCATAGTATGGCGGTGCGGGTCTCCCGCATATGATAAAACGTTCCTTCTTCCCTGTGAAGAACATGCTGTATTCACATGTCAAGTGTCCATAAAATTTTCCTATGTGTCTTTTCGGGCAAGCATGTTTTATCATATCTATTTAACAATAGCCTTTAACATAAGAGGCGATAATTCTCTTTTGTAGCGCGTAGTGAAATTGACCTCTGTCGGTCGATAAAGTATAAGCGCGATGAAAGGACGTCCGTTTAAGCAATCACCATATTTTTTACACGTAAAACATAATTTGACCTATGCTGGTCATTTGCTATTACATGGCGATGAAGTGGCGTTGTTCGTTCACTCACGCGTTAGTTTTAGTAATAAGATAAAAAATTAATCTTGATAATATTCTTCATTCAGTGCGTGTCATCAATAAGAAGTATATCTACATCAACTGATAAAAACACCTACTCGACCATCTGTGTATAGGTTCACCGAGATTATTATGACGCTTACATACTACAGTTTCGCTGTTTTATGTTCTATGTCATCTTTCATTAATAACGATGGGTGCGTTATGCAGCATTCGTTGTGAAAGGGCCGATATATTCTAATAGTGTAAATCGGGGTAGTGTGTTCGAAGTTACATAAATCCATGCATAGTTTGTTACATTTTAGTCATAACTTGGTGCAGAGGCTTTATGTTTAAGATTTTCAACCTTTCTATAAGTTATTTGTTTTATGATATAACTGCGTTGGTCTTTTATCTTTGACAGTCATGGTCTCAGTTAGACATGCGCAATGTTCCCCGCCGTGGTGATTTGCAGCGCGTTATCTAGTCCTATTTAGTATCACGTGAGCTCCCGAGGCCCACCTCACGGCGTCCATGGAGACGAGGCGCACGCCGGGTTCAAGTTAAGTCTTGGTGTTGACTTAGTACTTATGCACCGCATTTTAAAAATTTGACTACCCCTATTCAGGCCGTTTTAGTTTTATTTCTAGACCATGTCCTCTTAGACAAATTATAGATTCAGGTACATCTGAAGAAGGCTCAATTATTTGGGCTGAAACCTAGGTAAGGGTTGGTTTCATTACCGCAATCGTGGCTGATAGTTTCTTATATCTCTCAAATTATTATTAACTTTTCACTTTACCATCATTTTTCCAAGATGAACATATGCTAGGCGTGTTTTTTTTTAAGTAAGTACCGTTCTGAAATTTTAAAAAAAGACGTGCTAAGATATCTCAATAATTTTATTTTTATGTGAAAACCTGTACCTTAATCTACTTTTCTACATAATTTCCGTCAATACTGAGGCACTTGTCATAACATTGTACCAGTTTTTGAATACCCTCCCCACAGAAGTCTGCCGCCTGACTTGTTAACCACTGCATCACCACTGTTTTGACTTCGTCATCGTCTTGAAGACGCTGACCGCCCAGGTGTTTTTTCAAGGGCAGGGACAGATGGTAGTCACTGGGCGCAAGATCTGGGCTGTACGGAGGATGATCTAGAGTTTCCCATCGAAAAGATGCGATGATATCTTTGGTCTGATTCGCCACATGCGGACGGGCATTGTCTTGCAGCAAAACGATGCCCTTGCTCAACTTCCACGGACTGTTGCTTTGATTCTGGTGTGACGTAGGCCATCCATGTTTCAATCGCCCATAACAATTTGGCTTAGGAAATCATCACCGTCGTTGTGGTACCGCTCAACGAAAGTCAATGCACTGTGTAAACGTTTGGTTTTGTGCACTTCCGTCAACATTCTCGGTACCCAACGTGCGCACAATTTTCCGTAATTCAAGTGCTCGGTCACAATGCCATACAAAACGCTACGAGAAACATTAGGAAAGTCATCCCGCAAGGAGAAAATCGTAAAGCGTCTGTTTTCTCTCACCTTATTGTCGTCCACTTCCCGCACCAAACTTTCATCAACGCCAGAAGGACGCCCACTCCGTTGTTCATCATGCACATTTGTGCGGCCATCTTTAAATGCTCTCACCCACTTTCTTACCATTCCATCACTCATAACGTTTTCTCCGTAAACTGCACAGATCTAACGATGAATATCGATCGCTTTTAGGCCTTTAGCACTAAGAAATCTTATAACAGCCCGTACTTCACAGTCGGTGGGACTCACGATTATCGGAGGCATCTTAAACACTCAGTACACAACGTAAACAAGGAAGAATCAGACTGTAATGGCGTCAGTGCGTAGATTAAGGTACAGGCTTTCATGTAAAAATAAAATTATTGAGATATCTTAGCACGTCTTTTTTAAATTTCAAAACGGTACTTCTTAAAAAAACACGCCTCGTATCAGAGATTCGTATGCAGCGGTGTGAATATGATGAACAAAAATACCTAATTGTGCTGAACTGAGGTTTAAAAAGTTGCAATTATTAATTCCTTTTTTTTCCAAATTTGTAAATATGAAAACTGTGTAACTCTATTAAAGCATCACAGAACAACTCCTATTATCAGAAAAGGTTTGTAGTGACATAAGGGGGAAATGGCGGTAATCGTGGTCTTAAGACGGCTAGTGGCCTTCCACCTGCAAGCCCGCCTACTCACTCCCTCCTCCGGCAGGCGACCTCGGCGCGCAGCTGGCTCTCTGGGCCGACGTCGTCCGTGGCGCGCACCAGGAACTTGGCGGCCACCCAGCCCTGCGTCGAAGGGTCGTCGCATCGTCGCACGAGCCACCTGCACAACGCGCACAAATAGAGTTATTATCGGGGCCGTTCTCGGCCCGCAGCACTGACCAACAGTACAGCTTTATTCAGATATGTTTCCTCAAAATTTGTTTGGAATGTATTGTTTTGCGTCCATATAATAGGTTAAGATAAAGACTGAAATTCTTTCACTAATTTAAGCTCTAACAAATGCTATGAATCTTGAATTTTTATACATTATCAGTACAACACAATCAATATTACTCAGTACATTAAAACTATACGTCTCAGTTGATTCTATTTACCTTTATGCATATAGCTAGGAAAAAAACACCGTTTATGAGCAGTAAGTCTGTCCATCACACATCTGAAATAAAATGTTTTGACTTACTTCGTTTCATTGCATACACAACCTGAAAATGAACAGAGCGCTCTTGCTCTTGTTTCCACTACACGGGAAGAGTAACGTAAGCACTAAATATATAAAGTGTAGTTGCATGAATAGGACTAAAAATAATAATGTGTTCATTAATGATAAAACTAATCATGTATACATATCCTGCAAACTGACTCGTTCCTCATAATTTCGTATGATCCGGCCGGCCGAGGTGGCCGAGCGGTTATAGGCGCTACAGTCTGGAACCGCACGACCGCTACGGTCGCAGGTTCGAATCCTGTCTCGGGCATGGATGTGTGTGATGTCCTTAGGTTAGTTAGGTTTAAGTAGTTCTAAGTTCTAGGGGACTGATGACCTTATAAGTTAAGTCCCATAGTGCTCAGAGCCATGTGAACCATTTGATCAAATGATCTATGCAAAATGTAACTAACTAACTGACCCATATTTATACCATCGCTCGAATTACCGTCAACTAGGCCCTCAAAACTAATGACTCCAATGTAAACTCTAAGTATTTCGTAATATGAGCCATCTACCCGTTACAAAGTATTTCTTGCTTGTTACTTTCATTAATAAGAAATGGCAGTACACATGCCAGATATGATTTCATGGTTCAAATCTACGTACTGACTTTTTTCCTTCTTAAATAAATACTCTCCTGCGAATTCCTACATTGAGGAGAAGCATCAATGACAGCGCCAAATTTAACGACGATTTCCGTTGCGTAAATGCCCATTACTTTCATCCAAAACATCTCCTTCTTTATATGCTGCATATGTTAATTGTTGAATCAAACAGGTACATTAAGACCTCTGACTTTAAAATAATCACATTACCACTACTGTATAAACACTGTTGCAACAATTTGCAAGTGGCAGAAAAGAAATAAGATTGGAAGTTAGGGACAATTTTTTGCTGTATGATATACGCACTTTAGCCGGTATTTCGCCAGATGCGTGCATCGTCGGAGCGAATTCACGGCAGTAAAGTGTAATAAAGTGGGATAAGTACGAGGGGCGTTTGAAAAGTCCATGCAAAGTCCGAGAGATGGCACCACCGGCGCGTATCGAGCTCATGTTTAGTTAGTAGCATCTTTGGAAATAACGCACACCAAGTTTCAGCCATATTGGTCTATTTCTCTGTGTTTGGCATTCGTGTGAGTCAAGGAAGTCGAGTGATTGTCAACAAATGGACGAAAAAGAATTTCGTGTGGTGATTAGACATTACTTTATGAAAGGCAAAATGCCTCAGGACACTAAAGAGAAGCTTGATGAACATTACGGTGACTCTGCACCTTAGATTAGAACAGTTTACAAATGGTTTCAAAATTTTCGGAGTGGCCATATGTGCACAAGTGATGCTGAAAGTTCTGGACGCCCTGTGGAGGTTACGACTCCAGAAATCATTGATAAAATCCATGTTATGGTGATGTATGACAGAAGAGTTAAGGTGTGTGAGATTGCTAGTGCTGTGGACATCTCGAATGGACAGGTACATAATATTTTGCATAAACATTTGGACACGAGAAAGCTATGCGCAAGATGGTTTCCGCGATTGCTCGCGATTGGCCAAAAACGAAATCGTGTGAAGTGTTGCAAGGATGGTTTGCAGCTGTTCAGGAAGAATCCGCAGGACTTTAAGTGTCGTTTGTCACTGTGGATGAAACATGGATACATTACTATACTCCTGAGACCAAACAACAATCTAAACAATGGGTTACCAAAGGAGAATCTCTACCAAACAAGAAGAAGACTATTCCTTCGACCTGAAAGTTATGGCGAATGTCTTTTGGGATTCGCAAGGGATAATCCTCATCGACTATCTGGAAAAGGCTAAAACTATTACAGGTGCATATTGTTCATCGTTATTGGACCGTTTGAAAACCGAGCTGCAAGAAAAACGCTGGCGATTGGACCGCAAAAAAATCCTTTTCCATCACGACAATGCACCAGCACACACCTCATTAGTTGTGGTCGCAAAATTAGTGGAAATAGGATTCCAACTCATTTCACATCTCTCCCTCCCCCCTCCCTACTCTCCAGACTTGGCTCCCGTGGACTAATATTTGTTCCCCAATTTGAAGAAATGTCTGGTGGGACAAAGATTTTATTCAAAAGAGGAGGTGATTGCAATTCCTATTATTCGGAAGGGATCGCCAAATTACAACAGCATTGACGAAGTGTATAAGTCTAAAAGGAGACTATGTCGAACAATAAAAAAGGTTTACCCCAAACACGTAAGTAGTTTTTATTTTTGTACGGACTTTTCAAACGTCCCTCGTATTCGTTACTCCGTGTCGCTACCAGCGTGGCCAGAGTCGGGCAAGAACAGCGTGCTTTGTGCCATCACTCTTTATCACCTACTCGTCCCGCTGAGACGATGTGGTGTTATACGAAAACTACTAATTCGAACCGATTTAGGTATGAAATGTGTGCGCGAAAGACCAAATGCGAATTAGCAAGAAACAAATTCGTATTTCAAGTCGCGCATATTATTTGTCACTCAGTAACGATTACTTGCGGTTTGCACCCTGTCTACTGTCAAACAAAACTGATAGTTGCCCGCCGTTGTAGGCATTGACATGTGTAGACATGTTTCCAAGCGGATTATAATCTTATATAGTTTACATCTCTGATAGAACAAAATTTCACGACTCGAACAATGGCACAGGTAAAAAATCACAACACGCCAGTTAGCAAAGTCTGAACAAAGTTGCGCTTACCAATGGGAGCTGCGACATTACCAGGCGAGGTGGCACAGTGGTTAGCACACTGGATTCACATTCGGCAGGACGACGGTTCAAATCCGCGTCCGTTCATCTTGATTTAGATTTTCCGTGATTTAGCTAAATCGCTTTAGGCAAATGTCAGGATGGTTACTGTGAAAGAGCACGACCGACTTCCTTCCCCATCCTTCCCTAATTGATGGGACCGATGGCATCGCTGTTTGGTCCCTTCCCCTAAATCGACCAACCATTCAGTTGGAGAGAACGAGCAAAGTGGTGTATCGGGATGGGTTAAACATTAAAACACGCGAGAAAACAGAAATTTGATGAAACATCGTAGACAAAAATGCTACACACACACAGTGTATACCTCAAATAAAATTTACTGTAAGGAACATTAAAAATAAATCGCAGAACAGTTCAAAGTGGGATAAATTGTCACTAACCTTAACTAAAACGAATAGCTGTCAGACTTTGATCTTATTCTGGTTGTTCGACTGTTTCGCAGAGCGGCGCACGTCGTTTGGCGCAAGGGTACATTAACAATTGATTTGTAGGCGAGCCTTGAGAAAAGTGTAAAGCAAATAACCTCTGTCGACAATATTCAGGTGCAAGGTCGTAGTAATGCACAGTAGACAAGTGCGGAACAGAATATGTAATTCAAACTCTTGTGCCAATTTGTAATACGTAAAATGTTAAATAAAATAGGGCCATGTCGAATGTATTCTTCCAACATTCGAAAATATACACTAATTCTACCATTATGTTACTGTTCCAGTGCTTTAAAAAGCTGCCTATCTTTCGCTCACAATCGTAAACAGCGTTAACACTTTCAGTTCAAAACTGCGGTTAATTTTCCCCCGAAAAAATTGGACATAGTGATGCGACGCCCCTGACAGCGAATGGCCCGCAGCGTGTGCTACATGGATAAACCGCCTCCGGTTAAAACACGACTGCAGTGCTGATCTTGGGAGAGGGCTGTCATATTTTGTGCTGACACCATTTTCGTTTTCAGTAATTACGAAAGAGTGGTTCCTTTTTTATTGCTCAATCACTAATAAATTCTCTTTAGAATAAATTAGCAACTCTAAAAAGTGAGTCGTAAATACACACACACAAACTTTGAGGGCAGGTTAATTACATCGAGAAAAACGAGAAACGTTTGTAGATACGCGTCCAGAAGTATTTGATGTGTAAGCTAGATGTGTAGTCGTGTCGCAACAACGGTACTACTGATGCCGCGCGGGGTTAGCCGAGCGGTCTTAGGCGCTGCAGTCATGGACTGTGCGGCTGGTCCCGGCGGAGGTTCGAGTCCTCCCTCGGGCATAGGTGTCTGTGTTTATCCTTAGGATAACTTAGGTTACGTAGTGTGTAAGCATAGGGACTGATGACCTTAGCAGTTAACTTCCATAAGATTTCACACACATTTGAACATTTTTTTGGTACTACTGATGGGATATACATTGGTGTCCACAATTAAAGCAACAAACCGAAACTTTTCAAGGCTGAGTTTATTTTGCCACAGAACAATATAAACAGGTAATAGTAAAGTAGAAACAATATAAAGAATACAGAACGTTAACAACTGCAACATGCACATCGATAGACAAAAATGTTCTTCTTTTTTTCCAACTTAACGGATTTACGCACACTTTCCGACAGCTGGTTAATACGCTAAGTATTGGGTGTGACCACCCCTGGCAGCAATACAGGCCTTACAAATGACAGGGCATGTTGTGAATGATGCCATCAATCTCATGTTGGGGCCATAACGCGCATTCATTCAGCAGCGCTTCTCGCAAGGCCTGGAGAGTGGCTGGTGGATGCTGACGTGATGCGACACGTGTCCCGAGTGCATCCCAGACGTGCTCTATGGGATTCAAATTAGCAGAGCGAGTAGGTCACGCCACGCATGCAATATCTTCCGTTTCAAGAAAACATTAACTACGCGTGCTCTAGGAGGTCGAGCATTATCGTCCAGTATGTAGGTAGGCGGTTTATGTGTTTGTATGTTGGCAGCGCTATGTAGCGCTCTGCATTAATAACTCTGACAGCGCTTTGTGCACTCTGTAAGAGACTCTGTGGCGGGTCGGACTAACAATTGGAAGTTAACAGTCAGCGGTGATGGCAGTTGGATGTTGGAAGTGAGTAGTTAGCATTGATGGAGGCTAGAGGTTTGAAGAGTTAGCGAAAGCGGATGATCTGGACGTGTCCGACTTGGAGATTGAATATTATTAACGATTACATCATTTTTCAAACTGGATGTCACGGACGATTATATATTTTTTTGAACTGGTTGTCACATTATTAAGGTAAATACATTGTTGGCTCTATAACATAATCTTTCCTTTGCGAACCACATACCTATCAGTAGTTAGAGCCTTCAGTAGTTAGAATCTTTTATTTAGCTGGCAGTATTGGCGCTTGCTGCATTGCAGTAGTTCGTGTAATGAAGATTTTTGTGAGGCAAATGACTTATGAAATGTGTATGTTATTGTCAGGATTTCTTCTAATTCAGGGCCATTCTTTTGAGTTAATTTTAAAGCAGGCAGAACGCGTTATCCTTGAATATTGTGAGTAATTAATTAATAGGAGAACTTTGAGTTGTGTTTGTCTGGGCTAATTCTATAGGTTAGTGTTGAAATGATTAAGACTAGCAAAATGACACTTGCATTCAATTTCACTCAGCAATATAAGCAGAAAAGTAAATAAAGCAGTTTCATTTCCTAGTTATTTCAGTTTAAGTAAAAAAATCTTTATTAAGAAGTTTCAAGTAATACGTCGTCTAGATCCACAGCACCTCGCAACAACAGCACGCGCGGGGTTAGCCGATCGGTTTACGGTGCTTCAGTCATGGACTGTGTGGCTGGTCCCGGCGGAGGTTCGAGTCCTCCCTCGGGCATGGGTGTGTGTGTTTGTCCTGAGGATAATTTAGGTTAAGTAGTGTGTAAGCTTAGGGACTGATTACCTTAGCAGTTAAGTCCCATAATATTTCACACACATTTGAACATTTTTGAACAACAGCACACGAGGTCAAAAGATGCCGTCACGATACCTGACAGCAGTTAAACCTTGTAGAATTAACCGTACAGTTTCATCCTTCCCGACACCGCCAGAAATTCTCCTCGATATAGGTCTCTTTCCACAATTTTTGGGTTCCGAAATCGTGTTTCACGTTCCATCCACATGCGAATCCATCGAGAATCGCTGTCCAGACCAAATCGGGACACATCCGTGAAAAGAACATCGGCCCCACTGTTCGACCATCCAGATGGCATGTTGACGGCTCCACTCCAGACGTTCCCTTCCGTGAAGATGCATCAAAGATGCATATACAACAGATCTCCGACAATAAAGGTCACTCTGTCGAAGCCTTCTGTACACCGTTTGCCTCCGTAGAACAGTGGATGCTGCGAGGCCAGTTGCCGTGTAGTACTAAGGCGGTACCGTCGTGCCCTTACAGCCAAATAACGGCCCTCTCTTTCTGATGTTACACCCGGTCGACCACGCACTGGTCTTCGGGATACAGTTTCGACCTCGATAAATTCTCGCCACATCCGAAAAACAACAGAACGATTCACATTAAGCCATCGGTCCCCTCGCAGAGAGCTCGGTAGGCGTCTTGCACAACCTGTGTGCACAGCGACTGTAGACGTGGGACTCCCGACAAATACTATACCGTTTGATAGGTGCTCTGACGTCATCGTTGGCGTGGTTGTCCGTTGACCGGAATGCCATCCTCCGTGCAGGACATGATCGTACGGACATCTGTTGACAGTCTGTATGCTTATATCATGAATTAGACGGAGGACGGGAAAGCAGTCGTTTGGACATCAGTGTATTTGTGGAAGACAGTGACTGTTGAGATAGTCAGTCTCTTCGATTTCGGTGGCGAAATGTAAAATTATTCAGAATGCCTTTCACCTGCTTCAAGGCATTTTCAGACACTTCAGACGATGGATTCTCGCGTTCTTATAAATATTCCAGGCTCGTTGCGAATCGTTTTGCAGGCATTCATGTAATATTTTTGTAGTCTGTATTTATTTCCACGCCCTTTACACAAACTGAGGACCTTAAATTTCATCTTAAATGAAAATCTATTAGGAAGTGTGTTGATCTTGCAGGCCATGAAAATGGTTCGCCTGAACCTGTGATGATAAATCACAGTTAACACAAATGAAGCATCAAGAAACAGTTTCGTTTGGAGAGAAGGAGGACAAGAATGCAGTTCAAACATGGCGGTCGGAATGAGCCGGTGTTCCATCATGCATAAGCCACATTATTGATATGAAACTTCCTGGCAGATTAAAACTGTGTGCCCGACCGAGACTCGAACTCGGGACCTTTGCCTTTCGCGGGCAAGTGCACAAGTGGTAGAGCACTTGCCCGCGAAAGGCAAAGGTCCCGAGTTCGAGTCTCGGTCGGGCACACAGTTTTAATCTGCCAGGAAGTTTCATATCAGCGCACACTCCGCTGCAGAGTGAAAATCTCATTCTGGAAACATCCCCTAGGCTGTGGCTAAGCCATGTCTCCGCTATATCCTTTCTTTCAGGAGTGCTAGTTCTGCAAGGTTCGCAGGAGAGCTTCTGTAAAGTTTGGAAGGTAGGAGACGAGATACTGGCAGAAGTAAAGCTGTGAGTACCGGGCGTGAGTCGTGCTTCGGTAGCTCAGATGGTAGAGCACTTGCCCGCGAAAGGCAAAGGTCCCGAGTTCGAGTCTCGGTCGGGCACACAGTTTTAATCTGCCAGGAAGTTTCATATCAGCGCACACTCCGCTGCAGAGTGAAAATCTCATTCTGGGCACATTATTGATGTTCGCATGAACATCGTATAGAAAACCCTGAAGAAGATCCTATACAAATTACTGCAGGACTGCTTAGAATATACGGCCCTATAAAGCAGTCACCAGCAGTACCAAACCACACGTTAACGACGAATCGTTGCTGATGTCTTGTTTAGATAGGTATCATGTTATTTCTCATCTGCCCGCAGGCATTAATGGTTTGTGATACCGTCTCTGCCCAACGTTGCCTAATCTGTGAAGAGCAGGGGGTAAACAAACAGTGGGTCAGCACCTTGTGGACGAAAGCTTAGACAAAAGCGATTAATAATTAGGCATGAGACCCTGGACACATTGGAGGTACTATGAGTGAGGAGACGGTAATTTCCAAGAATGATTGCCTATCGAAGTCGCTGGGTCCAAACGATCGTAAATCGATCATGCAACCCCGGTGGCGGGCGTTGTGTTCAATTGTTTGTGATCGTCATTTTTATCTATATTCCGTCGTTCCCTTACTTTCCCTAAATTACATACCTCCGCGAATTATTTGTGAGTTGCTAGGGAAACCCAGAAGATTTATGTCGTTACTGAGTGATATGTCTGGTGTCCTTGACGTTTCTTCGGCGGATTCTCTCACATGGAAGAATCTAATTCCATGTTTATGCAGTGTAGATAATTGTTCGACTTTTTGTAGCAAATATGGAGCACTACCAGACAAGAAAAGAAGGGACTGTGTAGACTGTGGTGGTGCGAAGTGTGTAAAACTCCGTAAGAACAGTTTCGATGCTGAAATAACGTTACAATTTCATTGGGGACAGTGCGGAAAACGAACGAGTATCAGGAAGATTACATGGTTCGACTCTTCCAAATTATCCATCCAGATCACCGTAATGGACTTTCAGATGACGACAACACCGACTTCGAGTAAGGTAAGTCGCCTCCTTTGCAATTAAAAGTATTTTTGTAACGCTCTTCTTATGTCGTTGTTGTAGCGACCAACGTAAACATACTCATAACGCCCGCCAGATCGCATGATCGATTTACGATCGCACGTTCGATATGTATCGTTTGGACCCAGCGACTTTGATAGGCAATCATTCTTGGAAATTACCGGGGAAACTGTCCACCGCGTGTCCTCAATGCGGTATTTTGACTGACTGCAAGTTCTGCAGCTAATGATCTTTTATTGCGCCCTGGGTCGTTGGCAATACATTACAAAATCTACTCCTGGTTCAGTATTCAGATGATTTTTGTTGTCCTTTCCCACAAGCCGCCTGTAAACGGCCGCGGATGTTGGTTCGCGTGTCGTTGGTCTAAGAAGGCCGTTCCACACAGCTGCGCTGCCAGCGTTCAGTGCCACCAGCACGACCGTACATTTAACGTCCGCCCACTCGCCAACGTGAAACCCATCACGGTCCGACACTCCAGTGTCGTTGCACTCGAGCGCTGCACATGTTGCTCGTACACAAGAAACTAAACATGTCGAGAATAAAGCGGATGCACACATCGGTACACGGAATACCATCGTTGTCTTTGAGTAAACGTCTTTGCCTGTACCCGGTGGACCAGACAGTTCCGTATGTATGTGTATATGTGTGAAAGGTAAAGTTTCTCATTTTCCTGATGTGAGCAGATATGCACAAAGTTTGCTCACGTATTTCAGATTCAGCCTATGGAATTCAACTTACTGTAGTTATCCATTTCGTAACAGGTACACTGCGTATCTATTTGTATCAATTCTGGACGTGAATAGGTATGACAGCAGTCGTAAATGTAGTCTGTAGCCGAAATGGTAGAATCATCTTAATTTCTAGTGGCACGCGTAGATGAAAATTTGAAGTGAAAGAGACACATTCCGAAACTTATTAAACAGCTAGGTTCTACAACGTTTGCATTAACCGACCAAAGGGAGATCAGAGACAAATAAATCGATAAGCAGTTGCCATGTGGCTCCCAGCGTGTTCCAGATTTTTCGCCCTGATTTCGCTTCGGCGGCTTGCGCATTTTTTCGTTACTTGTATACATAAACAGCTCCTTATTTACCATTGTGTAGCCGCGTGTAACTTGTTCAAGACCTTTGCGGGATAGAAAAATCCGATAAATAATTACTTTTTTCCCACAACTAATTAAGGCACACAGTAACTGCGTTGCAGCAACCAGCCACTTTTCGTATTATCAAGTTTATTTTACTACAATTTTGACAATATGAATAGTGACTGTTGGCTGAATTTCTTCATCAGTACGAGGCCCATTCAATAATGAAACATAAAAAAATGGCTGATTAAATCAGTATACATTTTGTTTATTTTTCCACGAAATTCCTAACAATTTCTACGAAACGAATCGTCTTATCCTCTCAACAAGGTCGAGAGGTCGAGATTCGTGTTGAAAAAACACGCCTACCACTCCAATCCAGGATATTTCCTTTTCATCGCGCGCTCGATAACATTCTCTATAATGCACGAGTAGTATACGCTGTTGACAGTGCGTGGCTTTTCCAAAAAATCACACAAAATCGGACCACGGACAAGCCAAATGATGGTTGACATGACTTTTTTTACCATCCGATAGCTGCGTTTTGAATTTCTTACGGACAACCGATTCAGGGTGTCCACACTGCATGCTTTGGTTCTTGGACTCCGGCTCAAAATGATGTAGCTAAGTTTTATCACAGGTTAAAATCCTATCCAAAAATATGTTACCTTCGCTAGTGAAACCATTTTTGAGGTCGATGCAAATGCGAAATTTCTGTTCGTTTTCATAAACGGTAAGCTCTCTCGGAACTACTTTACACAAGTCTTATCGTAGTTCAATCTATTTCGAATGATGTAAAGTGTTGTGCCAACGTCATCGATCTTCTTGAATAAGTGAATCAATACAACCTTGCAACGCCGCGGTCGATTTCTGATGCCGGACTCCCCGTGAAAGCTCGCACAGTTCATGAAACTGCTACTGCATTGTTTGCTTATGCAAGAGAAAATCTCTGATGATTGATTGTACACTTTCCGGGGGTAAAACTTGTACAACAGAATGCTATTCTTCAAAAGTTACACTCGCCATCGTAACGAAGAGCTTAGACGTTAAGTTAATATTCATCGAATAAATGACTAACACTCTTAGCAAAGTTGTCAAGTAACCAAAACTTTCAGCGTCCTGTTTTGGGTGCTGCCTTCCCTGTTTACTTATTAACTCTACCTCGTAAATATGACTGTTGAGTTAGCATTTACTGATAGGTAATCAGCCAAAATAGCAGCCTTATAAATTGCTGATTATATTCTCATATTCGTTATGTTTTGTTCAGGGACGAGGCTCTAATGATCCAAATGGATCTGAAGCTAGTGTAAAAGTTTTCATCTTCTGTTTCCAACCACTTTGTAGAGTGCAGGTTGCAGTTTTACTACTACTTCCTTCATTCTTCCAGAATCTTCTCATTTCCTAGTCGAACTTTTTTCAAGTTATTCGGCCCAGATTTTATATTCAGTTTTTCGTAACTGTCAGCGAGAGGAAGAGTATACAGCTTCTTTTGATCTGTCTAGATTTGTTCACTCAAATAACGTGGACATCAAATTCCAGTCGTCCTGAGTGTCAGAAATTTTCTCAAAAATTTGATTTAATGCGTGCCGTTTTCTCTTCTTCAGCTTGCCTCAAGGCAGACTGGGACTATTTTTTTTTCTTTTTTTGCTTTTCTGTACCTTGATTAATGACCTATCTGTAGTAATGCTCCAGGCTTAATGCTGTAATGCTTTAATTGTGCATCACACAACAGTTTTTATCGTACTTGTTCCAAATGATTTGTTTTTTGTAATTTAGATGTTCTCTCTCCATTTGCTACACGAATTATACAAGGTGATTGAACGCTTTCTCCTAGGTACTTGAAGCTAAATACTTGAAGTATCTTTCTAAATTCGGTTAATACAAGTTACCTACCGTGTCGTAGTGAGGATACATCTGTGTTTTGAGCGTTGAGATGTGGAGCTTGCTTTTAATTTGATGCTGCTATCAGGGGACTGTATCGTGTCTTGTGTGCTGTTGAAAAGTTTGCCAAATCATCTGCAAAGGCCAAGCAGTGCGAATGACTTTTAGTTTCCGGAAGTTTCTCAATGACAATTCCTTTTACCTGTTTTTCTAGTAAAAGATTAAACAACACGGGAAACGCCTATCTCCTTGTCGTTCTCCGTTGTGCGTTTATGACAGCAAACTTCACGAGACCTCGCTAGAAAATTATAACTAATACTATATTCCAGAATCCAGAGCTGCAGTGGGTGCGATATACAAGACGTTCATATATTTCTCTTAGTAATTCAAATTTTGGAATGGTGTTGGTTAATGTTTGTTTAATCATTTCTCTTGATATTGAATTATTCTAATATACTAGAAACTGTCTGTCCTATTGAATCGTGTGCTTTGTTAAGGTGAATGAATGTGCTCAGTATGTATCTGCCTTTAGGAATTGAATGCATGCTCTTAGTACTTAGGATCTGCTGCGCACATGATATCAAAAAAATGGTTCAAATGGCTCTGAGCACTATGGGACTTTACGTCTGAGGTCATCAGTCCCTTAGAACTTAGAACTACTTGAACCTAACTAACCTAAGGACATCAAACACTTCCATGCCCGACGCAGGATTCGAACCTGCGACCGTAGCGGTCGCGCGGTTCCAGACTGAAGCGCCTAGTACCGCTCGGCCACACCGACCGGCACACATGATATCGATTCACATGTTACTTGCCTGATAATGTTCAGTTGATTGATCTGCCTGTACTTCATATCTGTTGCCAAAAATTGGACATGGGGCTGTAGTAAGGAACGAATCCAAGCCAAAGTGTGAGCAGTCTCGTGCTTGAATTTGCGCGCACGACGGCCTGACTGACTAACTTCAACGTTAATTAACTCGGAAACGGTTAATTTATCGAATTGATTTCTTCTCAATTGTTTATCAGCACAATGAACCCTGCGACATCTTTACAAGCTTTTCAGACAGTTTCTGACCACCCTGTATATCAGTTCTATCCTATTTTTACGTCGTGATGAATTGCAGCAAGTTGTCAGTCTTCAGGATTTTTTTCACTCCATTCTAATTGGCAGTGAATAAGCAGAATACGCGATTGCACGTTGTGTAATCCTTCTTTGGCAATAAGATTTGAACATATGTACCGTAAAACACTTTTTATATGAAGTTTTTTTTATTTGCGTCAGGATATGTTTCTGAGATAGAAAAAAGATACAACAACCGGAAGAATTCGACTTTTGGCTTGAGTGTTAATGAGAAATGTCTCAACAGTTCTATATTCATTTATGACTCCAATAACCTGCTTGAAAAATATACTAAGGGCTATTTTCCTGAATTCAGCGTCGGAACGGTCCACGGTAGAAATTAATGGTATTCGCTGTAGACGTAAAATTGACTGTATCAGAGCACCACTTTAGTGCGAGGCGCTATATTTAATAGCAGGGCTACACTCGCCTGCGGAAGACCCTAAGCATTCATAAAACTGCAGCCACCACTTCTCTATTTCCATCAGAATTTGCAAATTGTAGGTGATATTTTTGGAACGATAAAATTAATTTTGACGTTTTGACGATCTTTTCGTGATAGAGGTGTCACCTGAATGTATCGATGGAAACAGGATTAAACGAAATAAGGGACACTTTTCCTAAAGCGTTTATTAACGATTCTGTCAACTGTTGCTTTCTCGCTTCCCACGCCCGGGTTCCCGGGTTCGATTCCCGGCGGGGTCAGAGATTTTCTCTGCCTCGTGATGACTGGGTGTTGTGTGATGTCCTTAGGATAGTTAGGTTTAAGTAGTTCTAAGTTCTAGGGGACTGATGACCATAGATGTTAAGTCCCATAGTGCTCAGGGCCATTTGAACCATTTTTGAACTGTTGCTTATTTATATTAGGCGACTAGTTTCGAGCCTTACAGGTTCATTTTCAAACCCGGCACATTGAGGCTGCAGTGACAGTGCGTTATCCTATTAACTAACATCAAAGTGGCAACACATGCTTTATAAACGTTTGCAGAATGAACGCCGCAACCTTAGGTTCCTCTTATCAAGTTAGTTGAGTTTGATTTTGACTTGGTAAAAGGCACAAGCGGATTGTGGCACTCATTTTTCAAACATTTACAAAGCATGTGTTGCCACTTTGATGTTTGTTATTGAGATCAGGCACAGTCAGTGCAGCCTCAATAGGCCAGGCTTCAAAATTAGTCGTCTAATATAAATGATGCATCTGTTGACAGAAACGTTAATAAACGCTTTAAGAAATTTAATAAAGTTGCTCGTTCCCTGTGAACAAAATGTTGAAACTGAAAAAAATAATGTTTTATCCTGACATATGGCAACCCCGCGTGCTGAAGTTCGAGACGATCCTTAAGTTACTCAGTTCAAATAGCAGTTTAATTGCTGGTTTCGTGCTAGAGCGTGATCAATTGAACCATATTCTTGAGAACAGAGTTTACCCATTTGATTTGCAAAGAGCTTCATTCTCATCATTTATCTGGTTGCTTAATTATTTGTCGTCCCAGGTACATTTAACAAAGAATTGGTCCCGCTTAGGGGTTTTAGGAATTAAAAAATCATACGTTTGCAATGTACGGGAACGAGCTATTCACATTACAGGTCATCAACACGTCTGCCAATATATCTGTGTCTTCGTGCTCCATCCTTATTGTGTATGGGCAGTTCTATGCAACGTGCACCCCGTATGTCGCAAGAGGCGCAGACAATCGTAGCAAACACCTCCTCAGCTTGTACACGGCAACCTGGCCGTCTCGGAGTGCAAGTCGAAACCTAGTGCCCCAGTCATATACCTAAGTGAAATGAAATGCATCATGTAATGAGAAGCAGGACCTATCACATTCCCGCCAGATCATCGGAGTTAAGCGCTGTCGGGCTGGGCTAGCAATTGGATGGGTGACCATCCGCTCTGCCGAGCGCTGTTGGCAAGCAGGGTGGACTCAGCTCTTGTGAGGCGAAATGAGGAGCTACTTGGTTGAGAAGTAGCTGATCCGGTCTCGTAAACCGACATACGATCGGGAGAGCGGTGAGTTGACCACATTCCCATCCACATCCAGTGACGCCTGTACGCTGAGAATGACACGGCGGCCGGTCAGTGCCGTTAGGTCTTCATGGCCTGTTCGGACGGAGTTTAATTTAGTTTTTAGGATCTCTCACAACTGGCACGAAGTACCGATACATGGCTACAGAGCTTGACACGTGAAAAAAAAAAACACTGACAGGTGAAGGCCATTAGATTATCTCTGCGTCCAGTAAATCAGCCGTAGGAAGAGAGAGAATACGCATTCTGGCCTGCTACGTTGCCCTGCAGCGCGTGTGGCGCGAAGAACCCACACAGAATTCCTCCGCCGCCCTTCGCCACTGACGCCATTGGCGGAGGGGGAGGGGGCTGTCTGTACGTACGAAGCGAGAGGCGTGGGAGCGGCCTCCCTTTGCCTCCAGGAATAGCCGCGTGGGCGCAGACAGAGCGCCTGCGCCTGCGATAATAATAACCCCGTGATTCAGGAGCGGACCGCCTCTTCTTTCACGTCCCCTCCCATTCCTCATACCGGGGCGATCCCGGAAGGTACAAGTGTGTCATAAGGCCACTTGTCTGTCATGCTGGTTGTTTTAACCCTACTGTGCTATTCCTTTTCCTCCAAAAGAGTGCTTTCCAATTTTTCCTGAAAAAAATGCCTCTTATGGAAAAGAAAATGAGGATTTATTAGACGACGATGTTTTGCTTTAGGAAAGGTAAAGGCACAAGAGAGGCAGTTCTGATGCTGCGATTCATAGTGGAAGCAAGACTGAAGAAAAATCGAGACACGTTCAAATGGCTCTGAGCACTATGGGACTTAACAGCTGAGGGATCAGTCCCCTAGAACTCGGAACTACTTAAACCTAAATAACCTAAGGACATCACACACATCCATGCCCGAGGCAGGATTCGAACCTCCGACCGTAGCGGTCGTCGAGACTCGTCCATAGGACTTGTCTCACTGGAGAAAGCGTTCGACAATGTAATGTGGTGGAAGGTGTTCGAAATTCAGAGAAAAATAGGAGTTAACTATAGGGAAAGAAGGGCAATATGCATCATGCACAAGAGCCAAGAGGGAACTGTAAGAGTGGAAGAGGGAGACCAAGAACGAAGTACCCGGATTAAAAAGGGTGTAAGACAGCGATGTAGTCTTTCACTTCTGCTGTTCTATCAGTACATCAAAGAAGCAATGTCGGAAACAAAAGAAAGGTTCAAGAGTGTTATTAAAATTCAGAGTGAAAGGATATCAATGGTAAGATTCGCTGATGACATTGCTATCCTCAGTGAGAGTGAAGAAGAGCTATAGGACCTGCTGAATGGAATGAACAGTCTAATGAGTACAGAATATGGATTGAGAGTTAATCGAAGAAAGACCAAAGTAATGAGAAGTGGCAGAAATGAGAACAGCGAGAAACTTAACATCAGAATTGATGGTCACGAAGTAGATGAAGTTAAGGAATTCTGCTACCTAGGAAAGTTAAAGAATTCTGCTACCTAGGCAGCAAAATGACAGACGGAGCAAGGAGAACATCAAAAGCAGACTACAACTGTCAAAATGGACATTCCTGGCCAAGAGGAGTCTACTAGTATCAAACCTCGGTCTTAATTTGAGGAAAAAATTTCTGAGAATGTATGTTTGGAGCAAAGCATTCTATGGTAATGAAACATGGACTGTGTGAAAACCGGCCAAGAAGAGATCGAAGCATTTGAGATATTGTACTACACAATAATGTTGAAAGTTGGGTAGACTGATAAGGTAAGGAATGACGAGGTTCTCTGGAGAATAGAAGAGGAAAGGAATGTATGGAAAACAATGACAAGAGTAAAGAATAGGATGATAGGAAACCTATTAAGACATCAGGAAATAACTTCCATGGTACTAGGGGGAGCTGTAGAGGGTAAAAAATATAGAAGAAGACAGAGATGGCAATACTTCCAGCAAATAATTGTGGACGTAGATGGAGAGGTTGGCATACGAGAGAAATTCGTGGCGAGCCGCATCAAACCAGTAAGAAGACTCATGAAAAAAAAAATTAATGGAAATCCTTAGGGACAGATTGAACTGTAAAAGTTACATTACTTCGAAACTGGAGTACACGAGGTCAGGATCAGAATTTGGAATGGGAATATGGACAAAGCCATACACTTGATTAAAATTCGAATGTGTCACCAAAACAATATTCTTAATCTGACGCGTTGAGTAATGCCGAAGGAAAATAACATGAGCTATGTAGGATGAAGGAGGTTTCATCTTTGCGTAATCGAAGCTCACTGCTTACGAAGTCCGAACTAGTGTTGGTTGATGTCTACTTCCGGCGTGTGTACATGTCTGACCACTCTACTGGCCTCTCGGTTCATCGTGATAATTTATCAACACCGGTGGTTTCAAAACAACACCACTGTCGCTCCAGGCACTACTCCTCTAGAGAGCCTGTATGAATGGAGGGAGAAAGACCAACGGCAATACTGGCGCTGATTGGTTGAGAGCTCAGGACGCCCTTTTCTACCTATCTTTAGTTTAATGTGGCTGGAGTTGTAGAGTGCGCGGTGCTATTTCTAAGTTTCAAAGCCTTAATCCATGGTAAATAGTTTGCTGGTAGAATCATAGTAAGTCTTTCGCAGATCTTCTGTCAGGTCATAGTACGTAATTTCACATCGATAAAAGAATCAGGGAAGTCGAAAATGAGCCGGTATTCTTCGGCTTACATTTTCACATCGATTTTCGTAGACTAAATTTTAATTGATAGTGATTTACTGTGTGTGACTAATATGGCTTACGTGATTATACAGGACAGTCGGGAGCAAGGTCATGTTGTTCGTCTATTGACTGTAAAAATGTGGCGAAGACAGCTTGATGTCAGTAATACTTCCAAAGAATGAAAACAGACACAAACAATGGGCAATGAAAGACCGAGGAGACAGAAATTACATAGGGGACTTTTGGAAACAGACAAAATATTCCTTCTGTACGAAGTGTGTATTTTGTGCTGTGATATGTCATTATTATATTAGTAGTGTCTAACATGTCGTTGTATCCACAGTTGTTCAAGGCACTGTTGCAGCGTACAATTTCTATGTTGCTGGCACTAGACGAAAAGAAAGCAACATTTTTATAACCAAACAGTTATCACCCTATTATTTCAGTTGTAGGACTACACTCATCATTAAAAATTACTCATTTGGTGCATCACACACTGCACCTCATGACTAACTAATACTATATTTTAAAATGTGCATTAGTGGCTAGGTGGCCACATGCTAGATTATCGATCTAAAAATCTCGGGTTTAATTCACAGTCAAGTTCACTTTTTTCTTCAGCTATCCCTACCTTCACTTCTGCTGATACTTTCTTTGTGTGAAACAAATGACTTTCGACTTGTGAGATACGTTCGTTGAAATACACTCAGTTTAGAGGCTCGACGTTTTTATTTATAGACATTTCTTAAACTGCTGTCTATCCACATTCACAGGGCAAGTCAGTTACAGAAAATGAGGTACAAGGAACATAAATCTGCTAGTACTGACAATCATTTAGCTGCTATGCACTACTGTTACTTTGCCAGATAGAACCTATAGATGTTTCGTTTTCGAAAACCCCTACTGTGAAATTGTTTGTCTAATTTTTTGCGTCTTAGCTTTTCTAAAAGTGAGTACAGCAATTAAGTTTTCTGGATTTCCCCGACGTAAGAGAAACGCATTAAATTCACAATGATTCATCGAAAGTATGCTATGCCCGGAATAAGAAAGACTTTTAATGCTTGTATTTCAGCAACTTCATCGATGAATAGCTCAGCAGAAGAAAATGAAATTGTTTCAGGGCCGCTGAAATACAACAAATGACACTTCTCCTGATCGGCTCTTATTATCTCCAGGGCCCAAGGAAATTGTTAAAAATGGCTAATATTTCACTACAACCAGCGTTCATCAGACGTATACACCACTTCATAGCGGATTGTTCGGTTCACATCACATTAAATGTATAGACGTACAGGAATGGTATTTGTTTCAGCCACATACCAAATAACAAGTTAGAAGCGCTTCTTTGGTGGCACTTGTCAGATAGATGTCTTGTTGTTGTCGTCTAAACGTGATTGCATTTTCCCTTGTGAAGCTACCTAATTGTAAACCCTCATAAAGGCTACCTGAGGATTGTTTATGCCCTCCACTCATAGCTGGTTACCGCAACCGAGCTATCTTTCCTTTATCCTCCCATCAATCCCCTTTGTCGCTCATACCGTGACGTCGAATCTGTCTGTGGTACGTTAATATTAATAAGAGTCTAGACTGCGGCCAAGGTAGTGTTTTAGAATACATGGGATAGACAAGTTTCCGTGTCTGCGCACATGTCCTCTACAAAAAACCAAAAGAGAGCAAAAGGCGAGTTTTTGTTTTCCATTCAGATGGGGTACGTCACTTCCTATTCTGTACCCGTGTGACTATCAGGTGGTTTTCCGCACTCATTCGGACTGACAACGGGCTTGTTTCCAACTTTCCTGTCATCTAAAGTTACGAGGGTTACTCTAAAAGATATGCACACTATTTTTGTAAAAATACAGTTTTCATTCTGCATGTCTGAAAGTTTTACAGTGTGTAGATACACCCTTCCCGCTTGTTTTCAAACTTAGTTCAACCTGTTCCCGTGAGTGGCGCCGTCACAGCATGTCTTCAAAGTGGTTGCTACACTTGACGTTCGTCAGAAACAACGTGCTGTCATAGAATTCCTGTGCTGTGAAATCGAGACAGTGGGAAACATTCACAGGAGATTGAAAAAGGTGTATGGAGATGCTGCTGTCGATCGCAGTACAGTTAGTCGGTGGGCAAGCAGGTTACGTGATGAAAGCGGGCACGGCAATATTGAGGATTGTCCTCGCAGCGGCAGGCCTCGTACTGCACACACTCCAGACAATGTGCAGAGATTTAACGAATTGGTGACTGCTGACAGACACGTCACAGTGAACGAATTGTCACGCTACGTTGGGATAGAGGAAGGAAGTTTTTGCAGAATACTGGAAGTGTTTGCGTTAAAAAAGGTTTGTGCCTGTTGGGTTCCCAGGATGATGACAGTGGCTCACAAAGAAACAAGAAAAACGGTATGCAGCGAACTTTTGGAACACTACGAGAATGGTGGAGATGAATTTCTTGGAAGAACTATGACAGGTCATGCCAAGTGGAGCCACCATAAATTCTGATGCATATGTGACGACACTGAAGAAACTTCAAGCTCGACTGAGTCGTGTTCGACCACATCGGCAAAAGCAGGATGTTTTGCTGTTGCACGACAACATGTTAGTCAAAAAACCATGGAAGCGATCACAAAACTCGGATGGACAACACTGAAACACCCACGTTACAGTCCTGACCTGGCTCCATGTGACTATCATCTCTTTGGGAAACTGAAAGGCTCTTTTCGTGGAACAGGGTTTGAAGATGATGACTCCGTTGTGCACACTGCCAAACAGTGGCTCCAACAGGTTGGTCCAGAATTTTACCGTGCGGGTATACAGGTGCTGGTTCCAAGATGGCGTAAGGCAGTTGAGAGGAATGGAAATTATGAGGAGAAATGAAAGTATTATTCCTAAGGGATGTATCTACACACTGTAAAGCTTTCAAACACGAAGAATAAAAGATGGATTTAAAAAAAATAGTGTGCATTTCTTTTGGAGTGACCCTCGTATTAAAAAATCCTTACTCAAGCGGTAACATATTTTCCATCTTTAGCAACTTGTATTACTTTTTCATCAGTCTCCTAGACTTATTATAATAACGACAACAGTGAACTTTTGCGAGTTTATGAAATTTCTTGCTCTCACAGGTGGGTATAATACATTTCATTCTGTTTCTCGGCACTAGTTATATTCTCATCCTCACGATGTTTGCTTAAACTCCACGATGTGCTATATTTGGAAAATGATTTTGCGCTGTCAACCTTAGGCAGTGGCCGCGCAGGGTAGCCGCGTGATCTTAGGCGTCTTGTGACGGTCTGCGCGGCTTACCCCGTCGGAGGTTCGAGTCCTCCCTCGGGCATAGGCGTGTGTGTCGTCCTTAGCGTTTAAGTTAGATTAAGTAGTGTGTAAGCTTAGGGACTGGTGACCTCAGCAGTTTGGTCCCATAAGACTTTACCACAAATTTCCTTATGCAGTGTCAACGTCTACTTAAGGTTTTCGGAAATTTTTGTCCACGACGAATAATTTCTTACAATTACAGTGTGACTTGTCGCGAATTTTTTCTGTGTCCACGCGCAGTAGTAAATGCGGTAGACGTAATTAGTATGGGATCGGCCCACCTCGAATTCATAGTCAGATAGTCGATATCCATGGAGAAATGATTATAAGAATTGGCATCGGCGAAACTCAAGGTTTTGCAAGTTTCCGAACAGACGTACGTATAGGCAATCGTTATTAAAATATTAATATCTTTTTTTTTATATTTTATTATCGTTTTGTTCCAAATGCTATAGTGGTGCGTGCAGTTCATGTTTTGTGTAAATTTGCGTGCTACAGTAAAGTACTCTTCAGATAACGTGTCCAACTGGGTAAGAGTGAATGTGGGAACTTAGTACTCAGTCACTCATGAAGGGTGTTTAGCTGTACAGATGGCATAACATACCGGGTATTTGGAATTTTGTTTAATTTTTAATTTGTATGCCTATTATTGCTGTAAAGATTACAATACAACTGCAGCGGTGACGTACAACAACGACACGCCATAGCTTCCCAGACAGCAATGTCCACTATGCAACAGTAATGAAAAATATAGTCTGCCGGAGTTGCAGAGGGGTTCTAGGCGCTTCAGTCTGGAACCGCGCGACCGCTACGGTCGCAGGTTCGAATCCTGCTTCGGGCATGGCCGTGTGTGCTGTCCTTAGGTTAGTTAGGAGAAGTAGTTCTAAGTTCTAATTTGCTTGTTTGCCATTTACTTCGTCTTTTCTGCTTTTACGTGTTGGTGATACAGTTTTTAGCGAATATTACTCAAACCGTGAGCAAATACGGCAGACAAGAAATATAATTAACCGTATTCGAGAGTAGGAGTCGATCATAGCTCGTCCAGCGAGGTGGGATGCTTCAGATAGACAGCGTCTTTCAATGTGCCCCACAAGAAGTAGTCACAAGGAAGCAAATCGGGCGAATACTGAGGCCAATCCAGCTCTGTACTAATACATTTGCAATAATCCAACGCAATGATTCTACTTCCCGAAGTATTAATCAAGAAAGCGAAACACCTGTTCGGTGCGATGTCTGTCCACAGATTTCATGAATCATTCGATGCCTGGTCTTTTCTCCAACGATAGCTGTGTGACGACTAGTTGTTCCAAAATTCCAATGTAACGTTCGCTAGTGGTCGTTGCTGTCATGAACAAACGGCCAATAGTGCCTCTTCGGCATACCACAGCCCAAACAGTAACTTAGAGAGAATACTGTGGCATCGCTTTGCACACAAGGTGATTTTCGGAAAGTGAAAATCGCCAGTTTTGTTTATTCGCGATTCCGTTCAGGTTGAAGTGTGCTTCATCTGTGAACCGGATGCAGCCAACATCAAATCCTCCATTTAATATGTGGTGCGCAAAGTCAGCTCTCTGTCTCACAGTCAGCATTGTGACGTAGGCTCTGTTTCTGTATTTTTTGCCCGCTGGAACGCTTAAAACCAGTCTCTGCTGCAATTATTCCTTGAATTTTGCTAAGTAATTCCAGAAACCACTGCGACATTTTCGGGAGTGACTGTAATTTCCCTGGGACCAACATTCCCCACTAGATTATCAGCCACGCTGCTGTCCGTTGGAATTTTGCGAAGAGCTAGCGAATGCTTTTCTCACAGTGACCTTTTGGTACATTAAATCTTATTTGAAAACTGTGCTTTTTTGCCGTAGTACTGTGTTCTAACCTTTGGTGTTCCATTGACATAAAAAAATTCTTCAATGGAGTACATGATTTCAATCTATTCCTTCGGTACGCTAACCTCCCTTCATGTTTCATCGATGGAACTGATCGCTGTGAGCTGCGACACACTATTTATAGGCAATAAGTATTGCGGTTACAGCGCCATCTGTTAGCAGCTTTACGGAATATTTCGAAACTTGTACATAAAATTCTTACAGCTTTCAGAATAAATTTATGGTTTGTTGCACTTGTCTGTCGATCTTAGTTTACGAGATATTTAATTCTGAAATCAGGGACTTCTTCGCTGGACACCCTTTATGAGAGACGTTGGATGATAAACGGTAAAACGGTGTTTATTTGTACATCCTTTTTTATGCAAGGTATAGCATAATTAATAGCAGAAGTTGCAACGATATACGATTCCAGAAGCAAAAACGATCAACTAAACCTCTATATGGAAATAGCTGTGTTATATTGGAGTCAGTAGTGGCTCGTAGTACTGATGGCGGTTATCGCTGAAACAACCAACTTTCCGATATATTGTCTCTTTCCCACGCGAGTTTAACCTGACTGTTAAAACCGTTCAAAATAACCGGTTCCTGAAATAAACTATTTTCGGCTTTTTTATTCAAATGGTTCAAATGGCTCTAAGCACTATGGGACTTAACATCTGAGGTCATCAGTCCCCTAGACTTACAACTACTTAAACCTAGCTAACCTAAGGACATCACAAACATCCATGTCCGAGGCAGGATTCGAACCTGCGACCGCAGCAGCAGCGCGGTTCCGGACTGTAGCGCCTAGAACCACTCGGTTATAGCGGCCGTCTTTTTTATTCCCATTATTTACTACAATAAACATAGAATTGGAACAAAAATTGAAAAATGTTGACTGTTTCAGTTTAAAAATAAATTGAATCAAAATATTAAACTAAACAGCTAAATAGAAAAAATTGGTCCGTCCACTGTTCTCTGCTTTTCTCGAAAAGTGATAAGTTGTTGAATACGGACTACTAGGAAAAAAATCACCATTATTCTCCTAATGATTCTAATTTTTTTGAAACTCTGCTCAAAAATCATGTTGCAAACGGGGATCATACAGCTGTTTGGGTACCACGAATAGTCAGCATTAAAGGGTGAACACTGAGGTTGAAGACTATTTTCCATATTAATTTGTCTGTTTTCAAGATCTACAACGAGATAAAGGTGTGTTATATAGACACAGGCAGCAGATCAGCAACTTTTATTTATTGTATACTATGTATGAATTGTTATGGAGTTTTTAGTTTATTACTGTTACCATTATTTCCTTTATATTTTATTATTTCGTAGAAATGGCATACAAGTCTTTAATCTTAGGAAGCAAAAGAAGCGTTGTACTTTATTGCTACGTCTCTTCGTAAAAATATTTCCAGACTAGGGTTGGTGCTATTTTGCAATATAACGGGTATCTGGCGACAACGGCGAGAAACTGCCGTGTATACCAGGCGGAGAGAATTCTTGCACACTGCGCGTAGACTCATAGCTTAAGCCAAGACACACGGCAACAGGGACATTATTGTGTCAGCAATGTTGTACTAAGTCTTATGCCATGTCTTTGTTGCTCGTTTCTGTCGGCATTGTTACTAAAATACCACTGATCGCTTTCCTCATTTTCTATAATAACACAATGTTTCAAACCAATGCAAATTTTGCAAATAAAAACTACTCCTTTCATAAAAAAGGTTTATTTAAAAACGAAAAATTTTAGTGTTGCTACTTTGGCTAATTGATGTTTCGTTTTTTTACTCGGGTATATAAAAAACGCCTGTTTTAACCGAGACCAAACAAATATCGAAAAATACTGGTTATTCAGAACTAAAATACCGGTATCAGTTTTGACCGGTCGGTTTTTCCCATCTCTAGCTCGTAGACACATGTTCGCAGTTATCTCGAAAACGCCTTGTTTGCCGACTCATGTTTACTGGTAAGACCTTACTTAGATCTTTTTCTTACATTTACGAATACTCCCATTTGTCTCAGTTTTCTTTATTACTTATGATACACCTTGTATACTGACACGCCGGCCGGAGTGGCCGTGCGGTTCTACGCGCTACAGTCTGGAGCCGAGCGACCGCTCCGGTCGCAGGTTCGAATCCTGACTCGGGCATGGATGTGTGTGATGTCCTTAGGTTAGTTAGGTTTAAATAATTCTCTAAGTTCTAGGCGACTGATGACCTCAGAAGTTAAGTCGCATAGTGCTCCCAGCGCAACGCTGCTTTTGTCACACTAAAATGAAACACATATTCGCCAAGAAAGTTCTTCCCTGAAAAAATTTCTTCGTTATGGTGAGATTCGTTTTATCCAAATACCCCGTTAACGTGTCCATTTGTCAGCTCTGTCCCGGAAGCTTTTGTTATTGAGCAAATGTCTACATCCCCGTAACTCCACATGCAGTTTTACGATAGAGCCGCGGTGTGGAGGCACTCCTATAGCCGCTTTCTCGATTTCTGGTTCAAGGCAGCTATAATTTTCTTCAGTCTCGGGATCAATACATTTCACACATTACGTTACATACCCCACTATTTATATTTTCAAAACATCTTGAAATGTAAGTTAAAAGTATTTTTTTCAGTCCTGTGGTAGCAGAAATAAAATCTCGCACTACCTTCTCGACTACATCTGAGTGAAAATATTCTCTTACCGACAAGTCAGTGAAGTGTTATTACGTTTGGCTCGGTATCGCATGGGCGATTGTGATGTTTATGCGGCGTATTGTTGTGTTCGTGATGTGTTAGACATGAAATGAATCTGCGTGTGGAATGAAATAAAGAGGGAGGGCGAAAGCCGGTGTCGGAACATATTCTCTTGAATAACAACTAGAGAGGAACCTGCGTTATTTTCTTATCGATTGACATACAGCATAAACATCTCCATGAGACTGACGACAGGTCTACGGTGTAACCTGCGATACTGGTGAAAAGTCTGATACTCAGGAATCATGTGCCATCACCACTCTACCCGTACAAAATTTCCTGAAAAAAATTTCTTACGCCACTAAAATTTGAATCGTCGTACTCCCGCTACTGTGCCTTAGCGGCGTCGAAGAGGAGACTAAGTGCAAGTGTTTCGAAACAATATACGTTCTGCATTTCCTGAATATCTGGTCAGGAACCGCAGCCTTTGATTAACATTAAATACGAACGAACGACCAGCAGTGGTATAAATGCCGTGATTGCGACGCTGAATATGCGTACTTTGACCAGTATATGAAACACAAGTGACACATTTGTAAACTCATTCGTCCATAAACTACTAAATTCAGTAAACCATATTAAAGAATTACACATGACTTACTGTGGAAGTTTTTTCTAAAATTAAAATAAAAAGAAATAGCTAGATGAAGTCCTCATACATTTAAGCTGCTCAGGAAGCCTGCGATCATTGTATGAATTCTGAGAACGTTCTTACCACCGCTTTTTGACAGGTATTAACAAGAGTCTTTCTCTAAAAAGGTGGTGCTAAGGACACGCTCGGTACATGCACTATGTGATCAGAAGTATCCGGACACCTGGCTGAAAGTAACTTTCAAGTTCGTGGCGCCCTCCGTCGGTAATGCTGGAATTCAGTATGGTGTTGCCTCACCCTTAGCCTTGATGACAGCTTCCACTCTCGCAGGCATACATTCAGTCAGGCACTGGAAGGTTTCTTGGGGAATGGCAGCCCATTCTTCGCGGAGTGCTGCACTGAGGAGAGGTATCGATGTCGGTCGATGAGGCCTGGCACGAAATCGGCGTTCCAAAACATCCCATATGTCTCCTAAAGGATTCTGTGCAGGCCGGTCCATTACAGGATGTTGTTGTCGTGTAACCACTCCGCCACAGCCCCTGCATTATGAACAGGTGATGGATCGTGGTGAAAGATGCAATCGCCTTCCCCGAATTGCTCTTTAACAGTGGGAAGCAAGAGGGTGCTTAAAACATCAGTGTAGGCCTGTGCTGTGATAGGACCACACAAAACACTAAGGGGGTGCAAGCCCCCTCCATGAAAAACACGACCACACCATAACACCACCGCTTCCGAATTTTAGTGTTGGCACTACGCACGCTGACAGACGACGTTCCCCGGGCATTCGCCATACCCACACCCTACCATCGGACTACCACATTGTGTACCGTGATTCATCACTCCACACAACGATTAACCACTGTTCAGTCTTCCAGTGTTTACGCCCCTTAACACCAAGCGAGGCGTCGTTTGGCATTAACCGGCGTGATGTGTGGCTTATGAGTTGCCGCTCGACCATGAAATCCAAGCTTTCTTACCTCCCGCTTAACTGTCATAGTACTTGCAGTGGATCCTGATGCAGTTTGGAATTTCAGTGTGATGGTCTGGATAGATGTCTGCCTATTACACATTACGACCCTCAGCAACTGTCGGCGATCTCTGCCAGTCAACAGACGAGGTCGGCCTGTACGCTTTTGTGCTGTACGTGACCCTTCACGTTTCCACTTCACTATCACGTCGGAAACAGTAGACGTAGGGGTGTTCAGGGGTGTGGAAATCTCGCCTACAGACGTATGGCACAAGTGACACCCAATCAGCTGACCACGTTCGAAGCCTGTGAGTTCCGCGGAACGCCCCATTCTGCTCTCTCACTATGTCTAATAACTCCTGAGGTCGCTGATATGGAGTACTTGGCAGTAGGTGGCAGCACAATGCACCTAGTGTGAAAAACGCATGTTTTTGGGGGTGTACGGATACTTTTGATCACATAGTGTAGGTCATAGAGTTATATTCTGAGCCGTAACTTGATTAGCCATAACGAAGTGCTATGTTCCTACGAACTTCTTTTATTTCCGTTAGCTTTTACTGAGACGTTAAAATGTGAATCAGAATGAGCTATTTTAAGTCT
Source organism: Schistocerca americana (assembly GCF_021461395.2). Lineage (NCBI taxonomy): Eukaryota > Metazoa > Arthropoda > Insecta > Orthoptera > Acrididae > Schistocerca > Schistocerca americana. Next base: position 698,722,853 of record NC_060120.1, on the reverse strand, counting down.
ATGAGATATACCACGATTATATTAGTGCGTGTGTTATTTGGCACAACCCATAATCTCTAGCGAGCGGGTAGTGGTTATTTATTGCGCAAACATCAAAGCCGAGCGATTAGGGATAACAGATAGCGCGGGAACCGGCAGGCAGCCAACAGCAGCGGTTACTAAGAGCAATTGCCGCTAGTAACTGGCTTCACAAAGGTGAATTAGACGGAACCCCACGCGAGAGTTAATGAATAGTATAAGATATTCACCTGAAGTAATTGGTTTCAACAATTAAACTGCCGTTAACATATTTTCCGCAGTTAAGTGCCTAATTCGTTCGGTCTAAGTCGTTATCATTTCATCTCTGCTTCACTTCTACTATCATCAAGTCTTCCTTAATCTAAAAAAAAATACGATAGTGCATTGTAAAGTTTTATTACATAGCCGTTATATGCTGCCTACTCCACTTCACCAAACGAACTTGGTACAGCTGATAGCAGTTCCTTTTTACATGTGATAAAGTAAGGACGTGAAATGAGGCAGTTTAAAAGTTATTAACATAATTTATTTTTAAATGTGGCTGTATGGTGGCCATTTGCAGATGAGATGACACAGTAGAAAAGAAGATTTAGTTTAGTAACAGAAATAATAATGTAATACGTTTGTACTAAATAAGCTACAAGTTTCTAAATAATAACTTCTATGGAACAAGAGTTGCCCAGAAGCGGTTTATTTAGCGTTCTTTCAAATATAGCATTGTCATGGATGTCATTATTTCTTCTAAATTGAAGCGGATTGTTGGTAACCAGTTTCATGACAGGAAATACATACTGCGATGGCAGTGTTAATATTTCTATTTCTTTTAATCAATTATTTTCAAGACAACTCTGCATGAGCACACGATTCAAGATGCTCCAAATCCTTATCTTCACAATTATACGCATGGAAGAAGACCGTAAACTAAGTACTTTGATATCTGGAGCTAATTGTCATAAACTGATATTTAGTTTTTTATTCAAATAACCCACTCACACCTTGTGGCAAATACTTTGAGCTGATAGCAGCTGTTGGAAGCGACAATTGCGTCTCAAAGCATATGTCAAAACGCAGCATAAAATTTTGCCACACCCTCTAAAATATCTTCTATGTTTGTTGTAAAATGACACAGATAGATAAAACCCTACCAACAAAGCCTCCTTCAGTTTTAATGGGGTTTTATACACCTGCTGCTTTATGTAACTCCATGAGTGTCCGAGAGGTGCAGAGATCAACCTTCTATGGGATATACTTATTACACTTCATAAAATGGACATTACCGACATTCAAAAAATGTTCAAAACGAACCATTAACATGCACCATGAACACCAACCGAAAAACGGCGCGCCACTGTGATCACAAACTTTAACACCATTAAGATTAAAGGCAAACTTCTTGGGAGGTAAAAACCGTGCAGGACCTTCGGCTAGGTATCAGCTCTTAAAGAATACGTATTGGCGTAACGGGGTGATGAGAACTGATGGAATGTGACGACATGCAGCCGAATGCGCGACGGTCTGTCGTGGAGCTTATTTCGCGAAAGGCGTAAATGCAGATACTTCGATGATACGTTTAATAGGCGCGGCGGAAAAAAAAAAAACAGACATCAAGAGGATGAATTTGTCCAGTGCTTCCAGGTGGTATGAACTGCAATATCACACATTTTTCAGGAGAAGCAGCTTACAATCACTGTTCATACCATAGTTGCAATTCTCTTACGCCCATTTTCCCATTCTTGCTTGCTGTAATTTAAGCCTAAGCTCCTACTGATGTTGACAGAAACACAGTTACTATGGAGGGTGTTCTCAGACAACGTTTTTATTTTTTACATATAAAACCACTGTTTTGGTGAACATATATTTTCGTGACTTCGTGTTTGTTACTCTTCTTGGAAACAGACTTTTAGGGAATTTGAATTTTTTAAACAATCCAGAATTTAAAACATTCTGAAAACTAAAACATAGCAAAATTTTCAGTTTATTTTTATTTTATATACTACTAAAATAACAGCATATAGTTACCTTCCTACACACCCACAGATTCTCATCAGAGAGATAGTATTACAGATTTTCTACATAACTGTATGGATAAAAGCATTTGAGTTATGACAAATTGTATTTGGAACCAGCTTTGAGTTTACTACTTCTCACTTCAGCCTTAGAGCGATTCTTCCACCCCATAATCCTGCAAGGGAGAAATTTTGCCAAATTCTTATGTTAAAAATCAAGAAGGGAGTAATGACTTTATGTATTCTTCTGAGGCCCTGAATCAAATTTTAATTGCTTTCAGCGTGCATGCATTTCTCGCAGACTCTCCTGCAATTGTCTAGCCAAATAGGAGCAGCACGCTGATAACACGGGTATCTTGTTTTCCACTTGAAACAAGGACAAAAGGCTGAAGTTTTTGTTTTTTAAAACATTATTTCTGTAATCGAGGCACATATCTCCAAAACAGTAAGTTTTCTCTGAGACTTTCCGGAATCTGTTGCAGTCCAGGCAGCTGAAAGACAATATTGAGTTCCCTTGGTTTTACGTTAGTTAGCGGCTTCCGTTTTCTCCAGCTTCTGTTTTCTGCATCGAAAACATCTTTCTGTTCTTACTGAAGAAGTATGCTTCTCCATCGTCACCACCTGTCACATCTTCATCACGTTCAGTTTCCTTCTCTCAATTAGTACTGTGATCACTAAATGCTCGAAATCAGGATAATTATCACTGTCATCAAAGTTTCCATCTGAGAATTCACTGAGGCATTCTTGAACATCCACATTCCTGCCATATAGAAAACGTTGCAGAGAAGGTCTAGCTTTCCTCACCACGGAGAAACGGAAATGTTCAACAAAAACACGACAAACAAACACTATGGAACACCTGTGAGACCTTCCATGGCAAAAAAATATGAAATAAATTGCAGCAATAATGCCAGATTCCTGCAAGTGTGGCTTGCCATCCGATAGGAAGGTACACAGAAGAGTCAACTTCACCTGACAGGGGCGTGTGAAATATCAGAAGACAAAAAACTGCCGACCGCGGTGGTCTAGTGGTTCTAGGCGCGCAGTCCGCAACCGCGGGACTGCTACGGTCGCAGGTTCGAATCCTGCCTCGGGCATGGATGTGTGTGATGTCCTTAGGTTAGTTAGGTTTAAGTAGTTCTAAGTTCTAGGGGACTGATGACCACAGAAGTTAAGTCCCATAGTGCTCAGAGCCATTTGAACCATTTTGAACAAAAAACTGTGGCTATCTGAGAGACCATCCGTAGTAGTTAAGGGTTAAATACTCGCTACTCCCCTTGCTGGATCTGCATATGAGAAAGAATCGTAGGGGGGCAGAGCACCTCCAACTTCTCCCAGCACAATAAATAACTTTCCAGCCAATTTAATATCCAGATCAACTGTTGGCGTAATTGTATATGAATGCCTTAAGGCATTGATGTTAGCTGATCTTGATACCTTTAATTTCCAGTGTTCCTTTCACATGCATTTCCGCTTCAAATCCCTATTGGTGGGAGTTGAAAAAAAAAATTCGTTACTGAACGATGGGATACATTTTTTTACCTCATGTACAATTTTTCACGCCGATTCCGCTGATTGCAGTGGATCGTCAAGTTGACGTTGTATTTGAAATTTCGTTATCTTACGTCTTATAATTACGTAGCAATGTTTGAAGTTACGCAACCAGCCACTGCTTCCCTTGTAATCACTGTAATCCATGTCGCGCACAGTTTGATGTGCATAATGTTGTAGGTCACGATCATGCACATCCAGTAAATTGTATCGAGCATCCTTGAAACGCGCAGACACGCTTTTGTAACAAGTGGCCGGCCGAAGTGGCCGAGCGGTTCTAGGCGCTATAGTCTGGAACCGTGCGTCCGCTACGGTCGCAGGTTCGAATCCTGCCTCGGGCATGGATGTGTATGGTGTCCTTAGGTTAGTTAGGTTTAAGTAGTTCTAAGTTCTAGGGGACTGATGACCTCAGAAGTTAAGTCCCATAGTGCTCAGAGCCATTTGAACCATTTGTAACAAGAGCGCCTTGTCCTCGCTTGAATATCGGTAGTTTTTCATATGCACTATACGGTTATATTAGTGCGAACTTATTCGAAATTTGCTCATAATTGTTTTTCCACTATACTGCGGATGATGAAGCATGTACGTAATTATGTTTAATGCCCGATCCTTGGATAATACTTGTTCTTTACTACGTTGCACTGGAGACGGGATTTGTGGCTCCCTGTCCGACAAGGGTGGTGAACTACATGGTTCGATACCTGTTTCAGCATCACTTTCACTTGTCAAGCACTTATCGTCATTATTGTTGTCCTCATACACATTGTCCGCACAATCGAGCGTCTACGACGCCACACATTCCACTGACTCATCTTGCAGAAACTCTAATATTTCATCTGCCACTTCTTTCTTACTCTGCAAAATTCCTTGTGTTCGTTACTGTCATGTTGCAGGTATTAGTCATATACAGTGCCACACTATAGTAACTGTATTACAGCTTGTAGATCACTTTTGCGGCAATGTGGCCGAAACATTGGTTCGCCTTTTTACTATATGCCACAGTCTACAAACCATGGGAAGTTAGTATTCTTGCACATGGCACTCCCTCTTCAGGTGTACACACGGCTAGTGGCGAGGGTGGATTAGATGGTGGTAGCTCGATTCTTGTTGGTCGGAAAACATCGTCTGGTGAGTGGGACACACTTAGTATGACTTCCCTCGCATACGTCTCCTTCCTACAGCGTCTCCCTCCCCTGTTCAGAATCGGCGGCGGCCAGACAGAAAGGGAACAATGGCGGCGACGTTGAGTAAGAGCACCTGGACGTGTTTGTGGAGCGTGCCAGAGGCTGGCAAGCGGCCGCGTATCGGGGTGTGCGGCGACGCACCGGCTGGCAAGCGTCATAACGAGGCACAGAGGCAGGCCGCTCCTTACGCGGCCCGGCCCAGTTGGCAAACACGGCAGCGGCGCACTGGGAGCACAGATCTTAGTCACGGCCGTCGTACCTCCATTTATATTGCAGCAATGCCAGCCTTCGGTGGATCCCAACTTTCTCTCTTCTAGAAATTGCGCACATTTGTGTACATGCACAGACCACATCAGTGGCAACAAGCCAAAGATAAGCACAAGAAATATGTTTTTAAAGAAACACGAGAGTAATTAATTGAAGTATTTTTTGCAATATTATCGATAATATCTTCACTAGTCTGATAGCTATGTAATATTCTTGAATTAACCCAAGTGATCTGTTGCAACGGTTAAGACACTCTACACACACAGTGTCTGGAATTCTGTGAGCTGTGATATCCATTCGGCAATTTTTATTTAGGCTATCCGTGATAATTACCATAAATAACTGAAGGTGAATTCTGTAACATTTCTTAAAAGAACCTGCCACTGGTCCTTATTGTCCACTAAAACGTCTGTTTCGAGACTAAAGACCGCGAAACTGACAGGACATTAGACTCTATAGTTCGGGTCTTCCTTTATAAAACAGACTCCTGTCTAGTTATTAGCATAGTTCGTTCATCTTAATTGGGGCCCCTCATACAGGACGCGTCAGTTTTACAATTAGTGGACACATACTCAGTGAAAAATGGCAACATGATGACCATTTACATGATTAACTTAAACTGTGCCTTTTTTCATTCAGAGGTTTCTAGTTACCTACTCCTCTCTCTCACTCTCTCTTAATTCACATATACACACACAAACACACAAATATTACTACACTTTCACGAATTCTTCTATGCCTCAGGAATATTTCTCATACAGATATTATTGCAGTTTTCTTTATCTATTAAATTCTTAGTGTTTGACAAATTATTCTTTCTTCCGAAGAAGATGTTTTGGGAGTTTCGTGTAGTGTGTTGGGATTTTAATTACGCTATCACTTATTGAACCGTCGTGCGCATTCCATCTCTACTATGAGGACATTTACACGAGGCATAAACCATCCTCTCACAAACAAAGAACATTCAACTATGACTTATGAATGAGAAACACGCCGCGTGATCTTTCCATTCATACAAAATGTGAATGGTTTTACCTACTTTATGGGAGTTTGCTGAAACAGGATTTCTTTGGGATTTGTGAAAGGTCTTTCGATAAGATTCCCTTACACTAGTAGTTATAGTCTCCATGCATTGCCCCTTTTGACGCCCAAAAGTGTTTCATTTAACATCTCTCTATCTGTAGAATATGGTTTGCTTACGGTGCGTTCCCCGGCTACCCATACCGCACAGCATCTTTGTGTTCCGGGTTGCATGAACTGCAGGCGAGGCCGTGAGCAGCACAAGCCTCGGCAGCTGTACACAGAGGTCACCTACAACGGATGGGACTACTTTGCATGCACACCATGGATGCTAACCAGAGGTGTTGAAAGTTCTTCTGTAAGCATTAGACAACGTTGGACTGAAACAGGGGACAGGAGTACAATAGAAGACGAATATGTAGCTCTGGAAGATGAAGTAGTGAAAGCAGCAAAGGACTGCATACTTAAAAAGACAAAGCCTAGTGGAAATCATTGGATAACACAGGAAATACTGAGCTTAAATAACGAAACGAGAAAATATAGAAATTCAGCACATGAAGCAGGCGAAGGGGATTGGATAACAGGAAATACTGAACTTAAATAACGAAACGAGAAAATATAGAAATTCAGCACATGAAGCAGGCGAAGGGGACTTACAGACGTCCAAAAAAATTAGAGCGACAGAAAATGCAACACTGCTAAACAAGATTAGTAAGAGGATAAGTTTAAGGCTGTAGAAACATGCCTGAATAGGGCCAAAATGAAGAGACCTTTGGTGAAGAGACAAGTACTTGTATGAATATCAAGAGCTCAGATGGTAAACCAGTACTAAGCGAGGAGGGGAAGGCTGAAAGATGAAGCACTATATCGAAGGACTCTACAAAGAGAACAAAATGAAGATGAAAACGGAAGAGAAAGTAAATGAAGATGAGGTGATGCTGCGAGAAGAATTTGACAGAGCATTAAGAGACTAATGTCGATACAAGGCACTTAGATTAGACGACGTTCCTTCAGAATTATTAAGATCTTGTGGAGAATCAACTATGACAAAATTATTCCATCTTCTATGGGGACAGGCGAAATACCCTCAGACTTCAAGAAGAATGTCATAATTCAAATTCCAAATAAGGCAGGTGCGAATATGTATGAACATTACAGAACCAACAGTTTAATAATTCCTTGTTGCAAAATACTAACAGGAATTATTTATAAAAGAATGAAAAAACTGGAAGAGGTCGAAACGTAGGAATGCACAAGGCAATACTGACCCTTGGACTTATTTTAAAAGATAGACTGAAGAAGTTCTGCCCAACATTTACAGCATTTATAGATTTAGAGACATCTTTTTACAGTGTTGTCTGGAATGCAATCTATTGTTGTGAAGTAGCAAAGATAAAATACAGGAACCGAAACGTTATATACAATTTTTCCTGAAATCAGAAGTGAAGCAAGGAATTATCCGAAGGAGAAACGGTAGTTGAGCAAGGATTGACGGCGAAGTTATTTAATCTGTACATTGATAAAGAATTAAAGGAAACCAAGGATAAATTTGGAAAGTGGAATTAAATTTTAGGAAGAAGAAACTGAAATTTTAAGGTTTGCCGATGACACTGAAATGCCCCCAGAGATTAACAGTGCTTTAGAGATCATTTGAATAGAAAGGTTAGTGTCTTGAAAAGAGGTTAGAATATGAACATCAACACTAATAAAACCAAGGGAATGGAATTTAATTTAATCATAGCAGACTATGTTGAGAGGATTAGATTGGAAAAGGAGAGACTAAAAGTAGTAAATGGCTTTTGTGATATTTCGGACCAAACTATGTAACAGTGGCGAAGTAGAGAGGTTATAAAATGCAGACTGGCAGTAACAATAACATTATTTCTGAAAAAATACATATTTGATAACTTAGCGTATAAATATTAAGTGTTAGGAAATATATTCTGAAGTACTGTGTATGGATTATAGCCTTATGCGGAAATGAAACATGGGCTACGAAAAGTACAAAAAAGACGTGAATAGAATGTTTTGCAATGTGTTACTACATAAAAATTCTTTGTTTTAGATGGTTAGATCAGACAACTAATGAAGGGGCACTGAATCAAATTGGGGAGACAAGGAATTTGTGGCACAGCTTGACTATAAGAAAGGACTGATTGACATCAGACGTTTTGAGGCATCAAGAAATCGTCAGTATGGAAATAAAGGGAAATGTAGGGGGTAAAAATTGTAGACTGAGATCAAGGTTTCTGTATAGCAAGCGATTTAAATAGACGTTGGATATAACACTGTTGTTATGCAGAGATGAAGAGTCCTGCACAGGCCAGACCAACTTGGAGAGCTGCATCAAACCAGTCTTTGGACTGAAGACCACAACAACAACATCAACAAGTTTCAATACTGGTGCAGGTCTAGGGAGTTGCAAGCTACCTCGTCATAGAACTATCAAAGCCTTTGGTACAAATCTTCCAGTTGACTCATAAACAGGGGGCCAGGGTCAGTCTGGGGACAATGCTGCAGATTGTGACAGTATCGTTGGTTACAACATGCGCCATAGTCTACAGCTGTTTTCTCGCTATTCGCTCAATGGTTGCGGAAGCAGCTTTTTCAGTATATTGAATTAGGTCATCAAGCATAAACAATGAGTACACACCATGATCCTTCTTATCCCTTGCTGTTGTTTCCTGATGAGGAAACTAGAAAAACATTAGGAGAGCTATTGGCATAGTGACATCGTCGTAATGGAGTTCGGCCATCTAACAACATGTGTACAGGAGACAAACTTCTGTAGCTTGTAAAATGTTTAACAGACAAAAGAATGGTATTTACCCCAGAGAACTTGGGAAAATAATAATAAAGTTTGATAATGAGTCTTTGTACCTGTAAGGAGGTCATATTTTGTATTGGTTAGCTCTTTTAGTGTGGTTATATGTATTTACACTGCATATTTGATATCAAATGCATTAATAAGTGGAAATATACAGAATATGTTAAGATTTTGCCTAAAATGTCAGCACCAGTTGCACTTTTCTTTTTATTTTAGAAACGACTCGTTTCGTGTTCCTTCAGGACGCCTGACATACCACTGGACAAATGGCCTGAGAGGCCGAAATCGCTCGTGGTTTTTAAAATAAAATGGCAATTCAGAATCAATACTACAGTTGTGGAACCTGCATAAAGAAGCTTCATATGCTGGACAAGAAATTATGTTGACTACCTTTTTCAGAAACTAGCAATTATGCAAGAAGCACAAGCTTATGCAAGAAGCACTTAATTATTTTAGAATCTCAAAATATGTTTCTTATGGTTCAAATTTTTATCATTATGTGCGAAAGAAGGCACCTATCCACTCAGATTACTAGCTGGGTCACGCAGTAATTCCAATTGATAATTATTTTAACGTGGTGTCGCACGATAGTGCTACGTTTGATTAGGAATATGCAATAGCTAATTAATGCGTGACATTTTTTGGTAAACCGTAATGAAGATTTCAGATCTGAAACAGATACAATAAGAGCTATTTCCTCTTCTTGCCTGGTACAGCCTTAAACGCAATGCCGACGAAGTTTCAGGAAATGGATGGAGCGTTAACTAGAAGCGTTTCGGTGCAGTGCATCTATCTTCTTTCGTTTGTTTTTAATGGGTCGTAGAAGGCAGCAGTCGTCGAGCGTAGTTAGGAGCAAGGTTGTGAAGGATAGCCATTACAGTGCACGCGTACACGTGTTGCCGGAAACGAACTTGTCTTTGGGTACTAGGAGCAGCTGTGACGTCTGACGAACCGAGACTGGAGATTAGCCGACAGAAGCCTCTAAACCCATCAGCGGGTTACAGCTTGCTTTGAAGTAAAGCGATAAAGCTTTTTACGTTCGAAGCTCTCAAGATTCGAAATAACTTTAGTGCTTCAGTCTGCCAGCATCCTAAGGAAATATGTGCTTGTCAGAGTCAGCGGTAAGTGCGTAAGCTCACAATACACACCCAGATGGAGATTATAAGTAATTACCCCTTCAGAAACCTAAACAGTGCAGCTGATTCGAATCAGTTTACGAACGACGGTGAAAATGAGGCAGCGTAAACCACGTGTCTGACAAGGTCCAGCAGAAAGAGGCTATGAGCACTATGGGACTCAACTGCTGAGGTCATTAGTCCCCTAGAACTTAGAACTAGTTAAACCTAACTAACCTAAGGACATCACACACATCCATGCCCGAGACAGGATTCGAACCTGTGACCGTAGCGGTCTCGCGGTTCCAGACTGCAGCGCCAGAACCGCGCGGCCACTTCGGCCGGCTCCAGCAGAAAGAAATTACACCCGGTGAAGGGGTGGAGGTAGTGACTGACCGATTCATTTAATTGGCAGTCTTAAATTTAGGTCCTCCAGGATCTTCGTATGTCATTATGGTGGAGTCCTGTATTCTGGACAATGAAATCCTGTTGTTCCTTCTCCGCTGTGGATTGTGGCATTAAGAAACATTCCAGCATGTCTCTATGAAAGTTCTCCAGGCAAATAGCAATAGAGGAAGTACGTTTCGTTTCGATCCAGTACAAAACACTGGTCTGCGTTATTTTGATTGATTTTGGTAACGACGCAGGGTTCTACTGATTCTCCAAGATTTGGGTCACTGATCATGGGTCGTGACACACCCTCATCACGATTGATGATAGTCATAAAATTAGAAAAAACTCTTCTCTGTACGGCGTCATTAGGGTGGAGATAGTGGACTGCTTGGAATATGTATGGGATCCGTAACTGCTGGCTGCCTTTCAGTAATATACAGTATACCGTCTCCACAATCCTCGTTAAATTCCAACGAAAAATGTTCAAACTGGAGGTTTAATAACGCTTACTACTTTAGGAAATTTACAATTCGGAGCATCAATTTCATTACGTGCTCCTTGCCTGCAAATTTATCACAAAGTAAATTTTAATGTACAAACCAGTGAATCCTGCACAAATCATCTGTTAATCTTTGTAATTCTTTGATCTTTCATCGCCAAATAAAGCTTTAAATTTTTTCCCATGGTGTTGCAATACCGCTCTATAGCAAATATGCGATATCCGTCGATTATGTGACTGCGTAACAGATAATAAGAATTCTTATCCTTCTCTTCGAAAGAGAACTATGATTCTCATTCATTTTAAAGGCTTGTGATGACAGTTCGGTAGACAGCCTCTTTTTGTGCAAAAAGCCGCTGTGCTTTTGAACATCACGAGTAAAGAGCGAGGGAAAACAGCGTTGTCACTACAATACTGCCGAACGGAAGAAATTCACCGACCGAAATATTATATACCAAATGACGGAAAACACAGTGTCGCATCGCATTGCTGAGTGAAATGTTGCGCTGTACTGAGAAATGCCGAGAAGGTCCGAGCCCTGGACCACAGGCGTGTAGCACACTGTGGATGCCTGACGCTTTGCACGGCGTGCCTGAGTCTGGCTTCTACGGGTTAGAGAAAGACCAAGCCATCAGAGGATGAATTTGTGGCGCGACTGAGAATGGCAAGTTACGTCATGGGTCAAATGGTTCAAATGGCTCTGAGCACTATGGGACTATACATCTATGGTCATCAGTCCCCTAGAACTTAGAACTACTTAAACCTAACTAACCTAAGGACATCACACAACACCCAGTCATCACGAGGCAGGGAAAATCCCTGACCCCGCCGGGAATCGAACCCGGGAACCCGGGCGTGGGAAGCGAGAACGCTACCGCACGACCACTAGCTGCGGACAGTTACGTCATATTTAATGTGCTGTCCACATACAGAAAGTAATTTTCTTTGTTGCTGAAGTCTGCGTCCACAGCTGGGTGGTGTGTAAAAATAGCGCATTGGTAACACCCTTAATTTTTGACCTAATTCGTTTCCCGTCACATCATTTGTAGCCGGTGGGGGTTGGGGACGTCGTAGCCAGGCCTCGGGTTGTGATCTCTGTTCGCTTCGCCCTTTTGCCCTCCCCGCCTCTACTCTTTATTTTTTTGTGGTCAGGCAAAGAAAAAAGTGGCCAGCGCGGCAGAATGCCATGCTAGGGGCCTGGGTTCGATTCCCGCTTGGGGACTAGATGTTATGTTGCCTTCACCATCATTTCATCCTAATCGACAAGCAAGTCTCCGAAATGGCATCATCCAAAACGACTTGCAACAGGCGACCAAGTTACCCGATGGGAGGTCCTAGCCACACGCACATTTCATTTCATATTGCTTCTCATTCCTAATTGTTTAGTTTAAGTTATATCTCAACATCGCCTTAAATGCTGTTAGTCGGTGCTACATAAAACACTGCCTTTCGCTGCTGATCCCAGCCGGTTGTCGTTGCTCCACTTGGTCACTGCAGGGAACATCACAGCCGGCCGGAGTGGCCGAGCGGTTCAAGGCGCTACAGTCCGGAACCGCGCTACCGCTACAGTCGCAGGTTCGAATCCTGCCTCGGGCATGGATGTGTGTGATGTCCTTGGGTTAGTTAGTTTTACGTAGTTATAAGTTCTAGGGGACTGATGACCTCAGAAGTTAAGTCCCATAGTGCTCAGAGTCATTTGAACCAACCAGGGAACTTCACAGCTATACTTCCGATAGGACGCTCGCTGTTCTGCTAATTAGCTAAGAAAGCGAGTTGCCGTCTCCGTTTATCATGTATATGAGTATGACGACGAACTAATGTTAATAACTGTTCCCTTATTAATATAAGAAATAAATATATTTTAGTGTTACGACTGACTTCATATTTTAAAAGACGGAAATATATGTCATCTATCCGCAAACTTCATGGGTAACACGCGTACGTCATAACACGGAGGGGTCTCTACACAGATATCGCATTGAAAGAGAAAAAAGTATCTAAAGCAGCAACTCACTGTTGCGTTTAATCCTATACTAGATACACCCGGAGCAAGGTGAATGAGCGAAAAGAAATTTGCGTCACTCTGACGTCTGCGAGGCTGCAATCTTCTGTCGAGTAGTAGTTCTGAATCCTACACCGCAGACTTAAGCTTTCTGAATTGTCTGAGACTAAACAGAACTTCGTAGATTACGCTGGTTTTTGGGAATAATAGTGTGTGTAACTTTCTACAACACGTCAAGGGAAGTCATTCTCTTACGTAGGACTTTTTTTATAATCACTTTATTTCATACTGTAGCTATTAGCTAATTTCGTCCTCTTAGGTATTTTCGATCTACCTGTGTTAGTTATTTTGTAAACCCTCGTCGCCAGTTTTGTAAACACTCGTCGCTACTGCTGTGGAGGCTGTGTTGTCACTGTCGTTACGGCAGGCCGAGTGTGTGAGTTCGTGAAACGGCTTAAAGTGCAGTCCACCGCTAAGACAATTTCTCCCTGCCATTATTACACAGTTATGCGCCAGGGTCAGGTAAAAGTATAGGAGAACGAAGAATATTACACAAAAAAGGCCCTCATTGGCTAAGTGCAAATAATCGTAGGTAAACTTCACAATACATAGCGAATGCAGTTTACAACTGCCTGTTCACTTCTAAGAGTTCACTAAACGACGTACCCTGTCTAAGTCAGCCCTGGGCGATGATCTATAACCAAGAGGGCGAGAGCTGCTCTTCTGTCTTCCGAATAGGCCTCTGTCCGTTGTCGCCCGGTAATTGGCGGATTGTACTTGGCCGGCAATTGGGCGAGGCGAAGTCGTATCTTCATCCTCAGCGCCGTCCGCCCCGGTAGCTGAGTGGTCAGCGTGACAGACTGTCAATCCTAACGGCCCGGGTTCGATTCCCGGCTGGGTCGGAGATTTTCTCCGCTCAGGGACTGGGTGTTCTGTTGTCCTAATCATCATCATTTCATCCCCATCGACGCGCAGGTCGCCGAAGTGGCGTCAAATCCAAAGACCTGCACCAGGCGAACGGTCTCCCCACGGGAGGCTCTAGCCACACGACATTTCCATCCTCAGCGCCGTCCGTGCCGCTGGCGGAATCCGTGCGAATGGCGGGTCTCTGTGGCATTGGCACCACCTCGCATCTTTGCGTCTGTGGAGCTTTTGCCCTGGCTGCGAATGATTGGGACGACACAGCAAGTTGCGTCACAGGGAAAAACTCCAATCGTATAACGTCTTGTATTTCACACATCTCTGTGCAGCAAGCTACATCTGACGACGTCTTCAATAAAGATGTCTTCGATCAAGGTAGTTATGAGTACAGTTATCTCAGGCGTGAATTCCATGTGCAAAAAGAGAAAACTACGACACTTATGCGGGTTTTCTCACTGTGCCAGCATACAACACATTAAAAAACGTTAGTATCACATCTGGAACGCTGCTTGCTACTAGCCACAACCGGCACCTGATCCGCTGCCGTTCTGTTTGGAAGACATCATGTATTACAAATGTTCCTGTTAAATTATCATTCTAAGACTCCGCGCCTGGCGCGACACTGAGGATTCCATACCACAACTTCCGCACAGGCAGATCTGGAGCCAGAACCCCAGAACGGCCAGCCCTTAACACCATTAATAGGTAGAGTGGTTACAGAAGATTACAAATTAGCCAGCAACGCAAAGGATCGGGTTCTTATCTAGCAGTTAGACTTCACCAGCATAGAAAATTTGTAAGCATTTCTACCTAGTAAAGGAAGTTAATAACTTCCTGATTGCTCTTTTTATTTCAGTCCACATAAAATCATTTCGTTCACGTTAACTAACTTTAAAAAAGTAAGTAGCATCCTGACAACCCAATCACGATTCAGTAGTAGTAGAGCGTTTACATGGATGGAAGATCGACTGTGTGAGCTGAAATCCATTATCTAAACACGGGATAGGATCGCTGTTATTTTCTATATGCTGTACATAAATGATCTGGCGGACAGGTGGCAGCAATCTGGGGTCGTTTGCTGATGATGCTGTGATGTACGGCAACTTAGCGAAAATGAGTGACTTTAGGACGATACAGGATGAGTTAGACAAATTTTCTAGTTTGTGCGGCTAATGACAACTAGCTCTAAAATGTAGACAAATGAAAGTTAATGGGGATGAGTAAGAAAAACAAACCGGAAATGTTCGGATACAAGGTTAGAAGTGTTCTGCTTGACGCAATCACGTTTTTAAATGGGTCTAAGCACTATGGGACTTAACATCTGAGGTCATCAGTCCTCTAGACGTTGAACCAATTAAACCTAACTAACCTAAGGACATCACACACGTCCAAACACGAGGCAGGATTCGAACCTGCGACCGTAGCAGGCTCGTGGTTCCGGACTGAAGGGCCTAGACCCACTCGGCCACAGTGGCCGGCCGTTGTTTAAGTATCTGGGCATAACGTTGCATAGCAATATGAAATAGAATGAGCATGTGCGGATTGTGTTACGGATTGGGACAATTTTGGGAAAGTGTGATTCGTCGGTAAAGGAGACCGCATAAAGGACGCCGGCGTGACCTGTTCTTGAGTACTGCTTAGATGTTTGGGATCCGCATCGGCTCGGATTAAAGGAAGACATCGAAGCAATTCAGAGGCGGGCTGCTAGATTTATTACTGATAAGTATGAATAGTACGCTAGTGTTACTGAGATGATTTGGGAACTCAAATGGGAATCCTTGGAGAGAAGGCGATGTTCTTTTCGAGGAACTATAAAGGAAATTTAGAGAAACGGCATTTGAAACTGACTGCAGAACGATTCTACTGCCGACGACACACATTTCGAGGGAAGACCACGAAGATGAGATACGAGAAATTATGGATCATACGGAGGCATATAGGCAGTCGTTTTTACTTCGCTCTATCTGGGAGGGAATAGGGATGGAAACGACTATTAGTGGCACTGGCTACTGTCAGCCACGCGAAGTACGGTGGCTTGCGGAGTATATATGTAGATGTAATTGTACTTCTAGAACCGATATTGTGTTGTTTGTATTCAGAAGCAACATTGGAAATCGTTTTTTTTTTTAATTCTTTATTCATAATAATGTTCACCATACAAAACAAACCCATCACCTAAATAATTAGTGAGTCCTACAGTTTACTACAGTTTCACATGCTTCTTAATACACAGTAGTGTGTCTTATTTCTAATGGTGTTCCGAAAGGATAGGCTAAACACGGTTGGCGGTGGGTTGTTTGTTGCTGTCAGAAGTAGTTTATCTTGTCGCCAAATTGATGTAGAAACTTCCTGTGAGTTAGTATGGGCAGGATTCGAATCTGCGACCGTAGCGGTCGCGCGGTTCCAGACTGAAGCGCCTAGAACCGCTTGACCACACCGGCCGGCTCGGTAAAAGGATTCAATTATTATTTTATTCCGGTTGCCAACAATGACCATACTTAACGGTCATATACAACCGTTCGCTCGCCGAAAGATCCGTATCCAAAGATTGGAAAGTTGCACAGGTCACACCAATATTCAAGAAAGGTAGCAGGAGTAATCCACTAAATTACAGGCCCATATCGTTAACGTCGATATTCAGCTGGATTCTAGAAGATATATTGTGATTGAACATAATGAATTACCTCGAAGAAAATGGTCTATTGACACAGCGTCAACATGGGTTTAGAAAGCATCGTTCCTGTGAAACACAGCTAATTCTTTGTTCACATGAAGTGTTGAGTGCTATTGACAAGGGATTTCAGATCGATTCCGTATTTCTGGATTTCCAGAAGGCTTTTGACACTGTACCACACAAGCGGCTCATAGTGAAATTGCGTGCTTATGGAATATCGTCTCAGTTATGTGACTGGATTTGTGATTTCCTGTCAGAGAGGTCACAGTTCGTAGTAATAGACAGAAAGTCATCGAATGAAACAAAAGTGATTTCTGGAGTTCCCCAAGGTAGTGGTACAGGCCCTTTGCTGTTCCTTATCTATATAAACGATTTTGGAGACAATCTGAGCAGCCGTCTTCGGTTGTTTGCGCATGACACTGTCGTTTATCGACTAATAAAATCATCAGAAGAACAAAACAAACTGCAAAACGATTTAGAAAACATATCTGAATGGTGCGAAAAGTGGCAATAGACCCTAAATAACGAAAAGTATGAAGTCATCCACATGAGTGCTAAAAGGAATTCGTTAAACTTCGGCTGCACGATAAATCAGTCTAATCTAAAAGCTGTAAATTCAAATAAATACCTAGGTATTACAATTACGAACAACTTAAACTGGAAGGAACACACAGAGAATGTTGTGGGGAAGGCTAACCAATGACTTCTTTTTATTGGCAGGACACTTAGAAAATGTAACAGACCTACTAAGGATACTGCCTACACTACGCTTGTCCGTGCTCTTTTAGAATACTGCTTCGCAGTGTGGGATTCTTACCAGGTAGGACTGACGGAGTACGTCGAAAAAGTTCAAAGAAAGGCAGCACGTTTTGTATTATCGCGAAATATAGGAGAGAGTGTCACAGAAATGATACAGGATTTGGGCTGGAAATCATTAAAAGAAAGGCGTTTTTCGTTGCGATGGAATCTTCTCACGAAATTCCAATCACCAACTTTCTCCTCCGAATGCGAAAATATTTTGTTGACACCGACCTACATAGGGAGGAACGATCACCACGATAAAATAAGGGAAATCTGAGCTCGTACAGAAAGATATAGGTGTTCATTCTTTCCACAGTCTATACGAGATTGGAATAATAGAGAACTGTGAAGATGGTTCGATGAACCTTCTGCCAGGCACTTGAATGTGATTTGCAGAGTATCCATGTAGATGTAGATGTACGTTATTGTTCTGCCAGAAACTACAAGTGATTTCTATTATTTTACTGTACTAAACACTACTGCAGGATTTCAGATGCGCCAGCACAACTGTAAACTTACTTTTCTGGCCGTGCCCACCGAGTTAACCCCAATGGGCATGCCCCTGGCACTGGTCTGGCCCTCGAAACTGTGGAAAATCGGTATGCGGAAAACGGAATTTTGGCGTCCATATGAAGGTAGCGTTGGTGCTTACCTGGCCTCCGGGTCGGTGGGTGAGGTGGGCTCGTCGCGGTCCCTCTGGCGGGGGTCGGCGTGCTTCCTGCGCGGCCGCACCGACAGCTTGTGGCGCGCCGCCGAGCTGTCCAGCAGCCCGCCCGTCTCGCCCACCGACAGCTCGGGGTCCAGCCGCGGCCGTCTGCAACAAACCACGCGTACCGTGGTCACACTGACACTCTCTTCTAGCCAGGCGCGTGTATACTACAAGACACTGCCTGACATATAAACAGTCGATAAATCTTTGGGACAGCAAATACGCGATGCTCTGTCGTGAAAGCTGCACAATAATAATCGATCTTGACTTGAGCAGGGCATTCGATACTGTCGTCTAATGAGCAATATTCCAATCTACGGAACAATACAGCCAATTTGCGGTTGATATTGAAATCGCCTTCCCGACCATTTACACTACTGGCCATTAAAATTGCTACACCACGAAGATGACGTGCTACAGACGCGAAATTTAACCGACAGGAAGAAGATGTTGGGATATGCAAATGATTAGCTTTTCAGAGCATTCACACAAGGTTGACGCCGGTAGCGACACTTACAACGTGCTGATGTGAGGAAAGTTTCCAACCGATTTCTCATACACAAACAGCAGTTGACCGGTGTTGCCTGGTGAAACGTTGTTGTGATGCCTCGTGTAAGGAGGACAAATGAGTACCATCCCGTTTCCGACTTTGATAAAGGTCGGATTGTAGCCTATCGCGATTGCGGTTTATCGTATCGCGACATTGCTGCTCGCGTTGGTCGAGATCCAATGACTGTTAGCAGAATATGGAATCGGTGGGTTCAGAAGGGTAAAACGGAACGCCGTACTGGATCCCAACGGCCTCGTATAACTAGCAGTCGAGATGACAGGCATCTTATCCACATGGCTGTAACGGATCGTGCAGCCACTTCTCGATCCATGAGTCAACAGATGGGGACGTTTGCAAGACAACAACCATCTGCACGAACAGTTCGACGATTGCAGCAGCATGGACTATCAGCTCGGAGCCCGTGGCTGCGGTTACCCTTGACGCTGCATCACAGACGGGAGCGCCTGCGATGGTGTACTCATCGACGAACCTTGGTGCACGAATGGCAAAACGTCATTTTTTCGGATTAATCCAGGTTCTCTTTACAGCATCATGATGGTCGCATCCGTGTTTGGCTACATCGCGGTGAACGCACATTGGAAGCGTGTATTCGTCATCGCCATACTGGTGTATCACCCGGCGTGATGGTATGGGGTGCCATTGGTTACACGTCTCCATCACCTCTTGTTCGCATTGACGGCACTTTGAACAGTGGACGTTAGATTTCAGATGTGTTACGACCCGTGGCTCTACCCTTCATTCGATCCCTGCAAAACTCTACATTTCATCAGGATAATGCACGACCGCATATTGCAGGTCCTGTACGGGCCTTTCTGGATACAGAAAATGTTCGACTGCTGCCCTGGCCAGCACATTCTCCAGATCTCTCACCAATTGAAAACGTCTGCTCAATGGTGGCCAAGCAACTGGCTCGTCACAATACGCCAGTCACTACTCTTGATGAACTGTGGTATCGTGCTGAAGCTGCGTGGGCAGCTGTACCTGTGCACGCCATCCAAGCTCTGTTTGACTCAATGTCCAGGCATATCAAGGCCGTTATTACGGCCAGAGGTGGTTGTTCTAGGTACTGATTTCTCAGGATCTATGCACCCAAATTGCGTGAAAATAATCACATGGTGGAAAGGTCGCACACATCTCTGTAGTCAGTGCTAGCGGCGTTTAAGATGGTGTAAAGACCGACGCCAGTGAGCGGTGGGTGTCTGGAAAAAGTTATTTGGAATGGTGAATTTCTCATGCTCTGTGGCAGTCCGATGGAATGGAAGTACGATATTGGGGTATCTGTCGAAGTTAAGAAGGGAATCCCTTATTGCGTTTAAGAAAACACTAAATGCGGAAGGATATGAAACATTTTACAGCATGTGTACCGCGTACAATAGAACAGTTAGGACACAATGCTCGAATGTACCAGCATTGAAAAGGCAGCCTGACATAAAAGCATCTGGAAGGAAATGATTTGTGGACAATAACCTTCCAGAAATGGACTGGCCAGGCCAGAGTCTCAACCTCAGCCCATTGGGACACGTTAGGAATGAGTTACAATATCGACTTCCCTCCAAACCCCAGCGTCCAAAATAGCTACCACCTCCTCAGACATTCAGGCACGTCAGTGAAAGGCTACCCACCCAGATATCATAAAGCCGAAGTGCGGTCACACCACTAGCAGGTGTCCGGATACTTTTCAATCCGTGGTGCATTATTCTCTATGATTTATTTAGACGCAAGTTTTAAATTAGATTTAGAATTTCATAGGATCTTTTGTTGACACAGTTATTTAAGGAATTATATATGTAAACCCAGTACATAATTTTAATACATTGTGTTGTTCAGTCTCACTGGCAAACTATATAAGTAAATGAAATGCAGTGTCGTAGAATGATATCACTGAACTCTACTCAGAAATACTGAAACTACAATTTAATGATGTATCGTGACACGTGAAGATGTGTGTGAGGCAAGGATTCGAGCTGCAGTCCCCTGTTTGTCATAGAAACCTATACTAAAATGTGTGTTTACATAATCTATGTGCTACGCACCTAGCAGTACCCACATTGCAAGCTACTGTATAGTTGCATTGTTAGCTACCTCCTACAGAAGATGGGCTTTGTTTTGCTCCCCGATTTTCTTTGTTTTAGATGGACTAAACGGTAGCTATACTGCACATATTTGGCACGCTGTGTAAAAGGTGACAAGCAAGGAACCTAGTGAGAACAGTGCATTTCGCCTGCTCATTTGTATACATAGTATTTTCTTTGTGTACGTCAGATCACGTGTATCAGACAAATTCCCTTTCAAAACCTAGATCCAAAATATTTACGTAAACTTTAAAAGTACTTTACATGTTGATTTTATCAAATTACGTGCGTTTGTCCTGCCATAGTCGTGATGGAAAAGGACTCTCGAAGTATACAGACTCTGAAAAAGCAACGTCACAAGAGATACAATGACTGCCGCACGAAAGTATATATAAAAATAGGATGGGGCTATGGGTATGGAAACGCTAAATGAAAGGCAACACTTGAAACTTTCGACTGCTGTAGCATAATCTTATCGAAAGACCTCTCGAAAAATCCAGACAAATAATTCTGTCGTATGTGAATGCTGTCAGTGGCAGCAAAGCTGCTTTCAACTGTTCCTTTGCAAGGGAAAGGAATTCTGCCTCAGTTTAAGTGTGGCATTATCGCAAAGATGGTTGCTGTAGATATTAGTATCCACGGTGTTGAAAAAAAGCAAAAATCCCTGAAATTGAATAAATCACCAAGCCCCATTGAATTATTGTCAGATTCTATAAATAATTGTCATTTGAATTTGACAATATTTTAACCTTAATATACTGTAGATTTCTCGAACAAAACTTTGTTCAGTAGTTGGAGTTCTGATGTTTTGCGTTTACTAGTAGAGGATTGCTTTATGTTCATAGTTTTTATGATTTATAATAACCACAGAGTATTATGGAGATGCTAATCCCACTTCATTGGCACACACTGCTAGAGATGCGGTGTTCATTCAGGTGTGCCGACCGGAGTGGCCGTGCGGATCTAGGCGCTACTGTCTGGAACCGCGCGACCAGTACGGTCGCAGGTTCGAATCCTGCCTCGGGCATGGATGTGTGTGATGTCCTTAGGTTAGTTAGGTTTAAGTAGTTCTCAGTTATAGGGGACTGATGACCTCTGATGTTAAGTCTCATAGTGCTCAGAGCCATTTGAACCATTTTTCAAGTGTGGCCTACTCTGTAAATTCTAAGAGCATACATTCTTAGGGCAATCAAAATATTGCCCACTTCTACATATATCTCAAGAAAAGACCACGAAGGGAAAATTACACAGATTCGACCTCTCCGTAGTGCGCGGAAAAATGTCTCAGACATTACCTTTAGGTTTAACATGGGGAGATTTAGCGGGCCAGCACAGAGTGCCTGAGTGTTCGTCAAACCACGAACGTGTGTGTGGAGCCCTGTGAACAATGCTGTGGTCAACTTGGTCACCTTGGAAATCGGGATTGTACACACCTTGGTTACCACGAAATTGCAGAAATAGGGCTACGCTTGGCCACCCGTAACGTTATAAAAAACATCGTTATTCGAGTTTGCGTTAACGTGAATGAGTGAGCCCAAGTCAAGGAACGAAAAACATCCCCAGAACATCAAAGAACCACATACTGCGGGCTAAACCCGTTGGGGCTCTCGACGCATTACACTACATTGCGCTTCACGCCTCCAGTCAGCTGCTGTCAGTTACTGTGTGTTTGGCCCACTAAAGTCGTGCAACCTTTTGAGCCTATCTAACTAACAGCCTTTTTCCGAGGTAACCGAGACACTATCTCCAATAAGTTTCCTTTTCAGTATTCGATCGGAACTAACTGAGATTCACCTACATTCACTGGCATTAGCAATTCCTGTCGGGTTTCAAACAAATTGTCATTGGCTAAATGTGACACTTGTCACCGCTCTCTGTCGGTTATTGTACAGGGTATCCGAAAAGTCTTTCCCTGATTACATAGACTGGGTGTTGTGTGCTGTCCTTAGGTTAGTTAGATTTAAGTAGTTCTAAGTTCTAGGGGACTGATGACCATAGATGTTAAGTCCCATAGTGCTCAGAGCCATTTTTGAACCTGATTACATAAATTGATAACTCCGGCTGGAAGTAAGATACAAATATGAAACTGGTGCCCAATTGTTTACAAACTATCCAAGTTTTTTTTTCACACATCAGTAAACTTCCACATGCGCACCCATGGTAGCTCGTAGCACATATAGGCGATATTCAATTTCCGTCCACACATTAGCCAACATCACTGGAGGGCTCGATTCAACGACTGTTGTTATCCATTACCGCAGGGTTTCAAGATCTGGTACACGTGTTCGGTAGACCTCGTCCTTGACATAACCCCATAAAAAGAAGTCTAATGGGGTTAAGTCAGAAGAGCGTGGAGGCCAAACCGTAGGCCCATCACAACCAATCCACCGCCCAGGAAAGGTCATATCGAGATAGGCACGGACGTCCAAACCCCAATGAGGCGGTGGACCGTCTTGCTGAAACAAGACATCGGGGTGATACTGAAGCAGCTGAGGAACAGCATACAGTTGCAACATGTCCAGATACACTGCAGATGTGATGGTAGCCTCAGCGAAGAAGAATGGCCCGATAATTCGATCGTGCAATAGCGCGTACCAAACATTCACCTTTGGAGTACCTCTGGTGCACTCCATGACCTCGCCAGGGGGTTGTGAACTCGAAATGCGCACATTATGGCGATTCACTACTCCATTGACAAAAACGGTCGCTTGGTCGGAAAAGGCAATTCGTCTGAGATAACCATCATCGTCCTCAATACGTGATAGCATTTCGACCGCAACGTCATATCGACGTGTACTGTCATTGGGCAACAATGGAAGTGGAAGTTTACTGATGTGTGAAAAAAAGAAACTTTGATAGTTTGTAAACAATTATACACCAATCATAGCGTGTAGGCTTTCACGGCCGGCGTCTTCAGTAATTAAAACTTCCGGGCTAAGAGGGCGTGGTCCAATAGTAAAAATACTTCTCCCTGACGTTTCGTTGCCAGCTGCGGGCAACATCATCTGAGGTGAGTCTACGACTGGCTGCTAGGCCGTGGAGGTCCTGTTTATATAGAGCGTGTAGAGGGCGCCACCACTCGTCACGTGTTGCCAACAGTAAAACTATCCCTGGCTGGCGTCATTACTCTCGATCGAAGGTAATCGATTGTCAAATCTTTGGTACAAAGTCGATCGCCATATCTTATTTAACTTCAAGCCTTCTTCTTTCCTGTTAAAATTATTGTGGTGTTTAAAAATCTCTACAGCCTCTCTATACATACGTACATAAAAATGCGGTCTTAGCTAGCACGCTCGTCTCACTAAATTTTATTTCGTGGTCACCCGTTTCAAAAACATGTTCCGCTACAGCCGATTTGTCCGTGTGTCCCAGTCGACAGTGCCTTTTATGTTCAGTTAGGCGAGTATTGATACTTCTTTTTGTGGTTCCAATGTAAACCTTCCCACAACTACACGGAATCTTATACACACCAGGAGTAGCTAAAGGGTGTCGTCCATCTTTCGCCGATCTTAAGCATTCACTAATGTTCTTGGTGGGTCTGAAGATTGTTTCAACTCTGAACTTGGCCAGCACTTTCCCGATACGGTCCGTAATATTGTTGATGAATGGAAGAAAAACTTTCCCCACTGATGGTTGTTGTTGTTGCACGTTTTCGGACATTTTTCTTGGAGTGCTCGATCTATCTCCTTTCCAGCGTACCCATTTTTCTGGAAAGCGGTTCGCAAGTGATTTACTTCCTCTTGCAAATAAGCTGGCTCACAGATTTTATTAGCCCTGTCCACCAATGTCTTGATAATACCTCTCTTCTGCCTGGGATGATGGTATGAATCCTTATGAAGATAACGATCGGTATGCGTATCTTTTCTGTAGACTTTGTGACCCAGAGTCCCATCTGCTCGTTTAATTACTGAGGCGTCCAAAAAATTAATCTGTCCATTACTTTCTGTCTCCATAGTGAATTGTATTTTTGAATTGATGCTATTCAAATGCTTCAAAAAAAGGTTCAGTTCTTCTTCACCGTGATTCCATATGACAAAAGTGTCGTCCACATACCGATACCACTTCAAAAGCCTTCTTCTGGCTGACTGCAGTGCTTGCTGTTCAAAAAATTCCATAAAAATATTAGCAACGGCTGGACTTAGAGGTCTACCCATTGCCACTCCATTAATTTGTTCATAGAACTCATTATTGTACTGAAAATAAGCCGTGGAAAGGCAATGTCTAAACAAAGCTACTATATCAGTAGGAAATATGTCAGATATGCAAGCAAGAGCTTCGTTGACAGGAACAATGGTGAACAAAGACACCACATCAAAACTGACAAGAATATCACTGGGGCTGACGGTAATCTCCTTCAATTTTTCGATGAAGTGCATAGAGTTTTTAATGTGATGATCAGTTTTTTCCAATAAACGGTTGTAACAAGGTGGCAAGATATCTAGCCAGCTCTTGAGTAGGGGATCCAATAGCACTTACTATCGGTCTCAGTGGGACATTAGGTTTATGCACCTTAGGTAGCACCCAGAAAAATGGGTACGCTGGAAACGAAATAGTTCGAGCACTCCATCCCAGAAGAAAAATGTCCGAAAACGTGCAACAACAACAACCATCGGTGGGGAAAGTTTTTCTTCCATTCATCAACAATATTACGGACCGTATCGGGAAAGTGCTGGCCAAGTTCAGAGTTGAAACAATCTTCAGACCCACCAAGAACATTAGTGAATGCTTAAGATCGGCGAAAGATGGACGACACCCTTTAGCTACTCCTGGTGTGTATAAGATTCCGTGTAGTTGTGGGAAGGTTTACATTGGAACCACAAAAAGAAGTATCAATACTCGCCTAACTGAACATAAAAGGAACTGTCGACTGGGACACACGGACAAATCGGCTGTAGCGGAACATGTTTTTGAAACGGGTGACCACGAAATAAAATTTAGTGAGACGAGCGTGCTAGCTAAGACATCGCATTATTATGCACGTATGTATAGAGAGGCTGTAGAGATTTTTAAACACCACAATAATTTTAACAGGAAAGAAGAAGGCTTGAAGTTAGATAAGATATGGCGATCGACTTTGTACCAAAGATGTGACAATCGATTACCTTCGATCGAGAGTAATGACGCCAGCCAGAGATAGTTTTACTGTTGACAACACGTGACGAGTGGTGGCGCCCTCTACACGCTCTATATAAACAGGACCTCCACGGCCTAGCAGCCAGTCGTAGACTCACCTCAGATGATGTTGCCCGCAGCTGGCAACGAAACGTCGGGGAGAAGTATTTTTGCTATTGGACCGCGGTCTCTTAGCCCGGAAGTTTTAATTACTGAATTAGACACCAGTTTCATATTTGTATCCTACTTCTAGCCTGAGTTGTCAATTTATGTACTCAGGAAAAGACTTTTCGGACACTCTGTATTTTTGAGGCCACTGTTGTTAGGCCGTGGTATGTGGCTGAGAGTTGTATACCGTTCCTTGTGGTCGCCTTTGGCAGTCCGTGTTTATACACGTAGAAAGTGGGCTATTTCATTCACGGTGTGTTCATCGGCGCAGCCAAACACGATAGTTCTTTTCCGTCACGCTGAAGTGAAATCAAGCGACCGACTGGCACATACAGACCATTTCAGTGCTACGATTTACGTCATCAGTTGACGGCCACGTGACCACATGGTGCCAGGTGTACACTACACACAGTGCAAGAAAGCGACCAGCGTGCTCATTTAAGGACGTGAGTGATATTTAGCTTGGTGAGCTTACAGTGGCGTGCACCCTGTGCGAGCAGCGTGACATTTCCGCGCCGCCCCGCACTATTAGTAGCGGCACTCGCCCTGGCAGGCATTCCCCACGGCCGCGCGGATGCCGCCGCCCTGAATCAGCCGCAGCCTGGCCCACTGTGCCAGCCGCTGCGTCACCGCCTATACTCTGAGCGCCGCCGAGCACAGCTGGGCGATACCTACCTGTACGTCACCCTCGTGTCGCAAGTGTCGGTGGCAAAATCGTCCGACGGAGAATGGGCGAGTTTCGCGTTGACAATGGAGAGACGTCTACAGACGTTAAAGTAACCTCTGGCGTGCCACAGGGGAGTGTTATGGGACCATTGCTTTTCACAATATATATAAATGACCTAGTAGATAGCGTCGGAAGTTCCATGCGGCTTTTCGCGGATGATGCTGTAGTATACAGAGAAGTTGCAGCATTAGAAAATAGTAGCGAAATGCAGGAAGATCTGCAGCGGATAAGCACTTGGTGCAGGGAGTGGGAACTGACCCTTATCACAGACAAATGTAATGTATTGCGAATACATAGAAAGAAGGATCCGTTATTGTATGATTATATGATAGCGGAAGAAACATTGGTAGCAGTTACTTCTGTAAAATATCTGGGAGTATGCGTACGGAACGATCTGAAGTGGAATGATCATATAAAATTAATTGTTGGTAAGGCGGGTGCCAGGTTGAGATTCATTGGGAGAGTCCTTAGAAAATGTAGTCCGTTAACAAAGGAGGTGGCTTACAAAACACTCGTTCGACCAATACTTGAGTATTGCTCATCAGTGTCGGATCCGTGCCAGGTCGGGTTGACGGAGGAAATAGAGAAGATCCAAAGAAGAGCGGCGTGTTTCGTCACAGGGTTATTTGGTAAGCATGATAGCATTAAGGAGATGTTTAGCAAACTCAAGTGGCAGACTCTGCAAGAGAGGCGCTCTGCATCGCGGTATAGCTTGCTGTCCAGAGGGTGCGTTTCTGGATGAGGTATCGAATATATTGCTTCCCCCTACTTATACCTCCCGAGGAAATCACGAATGTAAAATTAGAGAGATTCGAGCGCGCACGGAGACTTTCCGGCAGTCGTTCTTCCCGCGAAACATACGCGACTGGAACAGGAAAGGGAGGCAATGGCTGTGGCACGTAATGTGCCCTCCGCCACACACCATTGGGTGGCTTGCGAAGTATAAATGTAGATGTAGACAAGTGACACGTCTCTGTTTGGCACGCCAGGATTACCGTTTGCTACATCATCACCCTTTATTGCAGTCATGAACGCTGTGTGTTACACCGATTGTCGATAAGTAAAACGTTTATGAGGATACGCACTGTAGTGTGCGTGCGGTATAATAGTTGTAAGAGGCACCTCCCTGAACATCGATACTGCATGGTCTAAGGGGAGCTGATGTGTGTTCAGACAGACCACACAGGCACCCAGTGCACATTGTCTTCTGTTCAAAAATGGCTCTGAGCACTATAGGACTCAACATCTTAGGTCATAAGTCCCCTAGAACTTAGAACTACTTAAACCTAACTAACCTAAGGACATCACACACACCCATGCCCGAGGCAGGATTCGAACGTGCGACCGTAGCAGTCCCGCGGTTCCGGACTGCAGCGCCAGAACCGCTAGACCACCGCGGCCGGCTGTCTTCTGTAGTTCAAGTATTCACAGGAGGAACCTGACAAATGGCTGACAAAAAAGGATGCGGGGTTTTGTAGTATTGGCTAGGAACCTGACAAATGGCTGACAAAAAAGGGCACGGAGTTTTGTAGTATCGGCTAGGAACCTGACATGGTTGACAAAAGAGGACACGGATTTTTGTAATATTGGCTAACTTAAGATTGCTCAAGATTATACAGGTATACTATTACAAGGAACATTTTTGTGTGACTTGCTTTTAGTTCGGGAAAAAGAGGACATTACGCAGCAACAACAAAAATTTCTAACTAATAATTCACTTGGCGAGATGAAGAATCCGAGTTGTTTCCTGTAGTTGACACAGTTTTTCATTTCATTTGCGCCGCATCTAGGTACGACTTTATAACTATGATTAACGTGAAATAAATTCATATCGTGCAGGTAAACAGTGAACTCCACCACTACAATAACAATCGGTGTCCAGAATGTTGTGGAATATTGTGAGCGTACCTTCAACCTCCCCCCCCCCCCCCTCCCTCGTACTCTCCTCTCCCTAGATCGCACCGTCACCAAACAAAAGCGTACTCACAAGTAAACTTACGTCATTTTACTCAAGAGCTACAAGTGTGCTCCTGGTCATTCCAAACACTAAATCTTGCTTGGTAATGGAACCAATCGAGACACGTTCATAGGATTTGTCAACGTAGAGGAAGCATTCGACAGTGTAAGGTGGTGAAAAGTTCGAAAAATAGGTTTAAGATATAGGTAATACATTGCATGTACATAAACTAAGACGGAATAATAAGACCGGAAGACAAAAAACGAAGTGATCGAATAAAAAAAAGTGCCCCTAATGTGCAAACGAAGAAACAATGACGGAAATAAAACAAAAGTTCAGTAGTGAGATCAAAATTCAGAGCGAAATGATATCAGTGATAAAATTCGCTGTCCATATTGCTAGCCTCCGTAAAAGTAAGGAAGGATTGCCGGACGTTTTAAGAAGAATGACCAGTCTAATGAGCACATACTACAGAGTGAGCGTAAACCGTAGAAAGACGAAAGTAATGATGAGTAGCAGAAATGAGCTTAGCGAGAAACTTAACATCAAAACTGGGGCCTTCGAAATAGAAGGAATGGAAATGCCGTGTGGCTAAGGCCTCCCGTCGGGTAGACCATTGGCCTGGTGCAAGTCTTTCGAGTTGACGCCACTTCGGCGACTTGCGTGTCGATGGGGATGAAATGATGATGATAAGGACAATACAACACCCAGTCCCTGAGCGGAGAAAATCTCCGACACAGCTGGGAATCGAACGCGGGCCGTTAGTTATGACATTCCGTCGCGCTGCCCACTCAGCTACCAAGGGCTTCGAAGTAGATGAAGTGAAGATATTCTGCTACCTTGGGAAAAAAATCACATGATGGACGAAGGAAGGACGACACGAGAAGAAGACTGGCAAATAGGACGTTCCAGGGCAAAGGAAGTCTACTAGTACCTAGCTTGGCCTTCATTTGCGGAATAAATTTTTAAGACTGCACTTTTGGAGCATAGTTTGTATAGAAGTGGATCGTGGATTGTGTGCACAACCGGAGAAGAAGAGAAATTAACCATTTTACACGTGGAACTACTGAAGGATGTTGGAAATTAGGTGACGTTATAAGGTACCAAATGAGTGAGTTCTCTGTAGACTCGTTGAGGAAACGAACTTTACAGAACACAAGTTGTGCATAGTCACGAAAAAGTTTCCAGAGATCCACTCTTGGATCAGGTTATTAGTTTCGGTCGGCAATGACCATCTTCAGACATGAGTAAAAACGTGTTGCATTATGCATATCACTCTGTTACTTGTGATAGTGTAATGCAACACTTTTTTACTCAGGTCTGAAGATGGTCATTCCGAGCGAAATTAACCTGAATACAAATAAACATTGTGATCCACGGCTGCAGTTATGACGAAGCAAATATAAAGAACACTTCTAAGGAGGACAGGATGCTAGGTCATATGTTAAGATATGTAGAAATAACTTCCATCGTACTGGAGGGACTGTAGAGCGTAAAAACTTTACGAGGAGACTGGACTCTATGCAACAAAGCTATGCCGAAAATGATTTCATGGATTGACTTGACTGCTTGCTTTTAATTTATTTAGTTCGCTAACAATCGAAATAAAAAAGAGATCCTGTCAATGGGAAAGCTAATTTGATATCCTTTCAAGCGCTGTCAGTTGACTGTGTGTTAAATATGCAGTGAAGGAAACGTTGCAATGAAGAATGAAATAGAAATTTGTATAGATATTTGTACTCCAGAGTAGAAGAAGAAAGTTTTTACACTGCTGTAGAGACGACTTTCATAAATGTGAAACGAGACAAGGGCTTCTTCGAAACTCTTTATGCACAAGGAAATATCAACTGGTAGAAAATTCCGACCACGAACTAGGCTTTTGAAAGAGAAAGTAAATAAACAGAAAACTTATTTTGTATATTGCTTTCCCTTTTTAATGGTTCCAGGTTAAACAAATTTCCTAGTACTAACACAACGAGATAAAAACAAAATACAATTTTTGCCAAAAAGTAAGTGGAAGCATTGGAATCGAAATACCCGTGAGTGTTGAGGTGAAACATTGACTCACGCCACACGGTGAGCCAGTGCTGGCAAAGCGACAGTCGTTGATGACATTGCAAAACAGTGGCAGCTATTGTTTTAGTTGTAATGCTTTTTTCTGTACACAAAATTCCGGAAAAAAATCCTTATTCCTCTCCGGATATGCTCTGCTCGGTAGATTTTCAGAGCAATTAAATAATGTTAGAGATAAAGCACAAGATAAGTCCTACAAACTCCTGCGTTAATAATATGAAAGAGAGCGATTACATTTCATAAGTACAACTTTGCTAGAGATAGTTTCATCTCTCTGTACACTCAAGTGCCAAAGAAACTGGTATAGGCAAGCGTATTCAAATACAGAGATGTGCAAACAGGCAGAATACGGCGCTGCGGTCGGCAACGCCTATATAAGACAACAAGGGTCTGGCGCAGTTGTTAGATCGGTTACTGCTGCTGCAATGGCAGTTTATCAAGATTTAAGTGAGTTTGAACGTGGTGTTACAGCGCGCTAGCGATGGTATACAGCATCTCCGAGGTATCGATGAAGTGGGGATTTTCCCGTACGACCATTCAACGAGTGTACCGTGAATATCAGGAATCGGCTAAAACATCAAATTTCCGACGTCGCTGTGAGAGGAAAAAGATCCTGCAAGAACGGGACCAACGACGACTGAAGAGAATCGTTCAACGTGACAGAAGTGCAACCGTCCGCAAATTGGTGCAGATTTCAATGCTGCCGCGCGGAGTGGCCGCGTGGTTTGAGGCGCTATGTCTCGGGTTGCGCGGCCCTTCCCGCCGGAGGTTCGAGTCCTCCTTCGGGCATGGGTGCGTGTGTTATTCTTAGCGTAATTTAGTTTAAGTAGTGTGTAAATCTAGGGACCGATGACCTCAGCAGTTTGATCCCTTAGGAATTCACATACACATTTGAACATTTCAATACTGGGCCATCAACAAAGTCTCAGCGTGAGAACCATTCAACGAAATATCATCGAAATGGGCTTTCGGACTCCGAAGGTCGATTCGTGTACCTTTGATGAGTGCACAACACAGAGCTTTACGCCTCACCTGGGCCCGTCAACAGCGACATTGGACTGTTGATGACTAGAAACAAGTTGCGTGGTGGGACGAATCTCCTTTCAAATTATATCGAGCGGATGGACGTGTACGGGTATGGAGATAACCTCATGAATCCATGGACCTTGCATGTGCAGGAGGAGACTGTTCAAGCTGGTGGGGGCTGTGTGATAGTGTGGGGCGTGTGCAGTTAGAGTGACATGGGACCCCTAATATGTCTAGATACGACTCTGGTGGGTGACACGTACGCAAGCATTATGTCTGATCACCAGCATCCATTCATGTCCATTGTGCTTTCGAACGGACTTGGGCAATTCTAGCAGGACAATGCGACACCCTACACGCCCAGAATTGCTACCGAGTGCCTCCAGGAACACTCTTCTCAGTTTAAACACTTCTACCGGCCACCAAACTCCCCAGACATGAACGTTATTGAGCATATATGGGGTGCCTTGCAACGTGCTGTTCAGAAGAGATCTCCACCCCCGCGTACTCTTACGGATTTATGGACAGCCGTGCAGGATTCATGGCGTCAGACGTTAGTCGAGTCCATGCCACGTAGCGTTGCGGCACTTCCGCGTGCTCGCGAGGGCCCCACACGATATTAGGCAGGTGTACCAGTTTCTTCGGCTCTTCAGTGTTTAAAAGGAAATGTCCTCACTGGTCGCTGACTCATTACCGTCCAACCCAAACCGCTAAGGAGAGGAACTTGAAATTTGCAGAGGGTGTTGATCTTAGGCTTTAGGCATCGTTTAAGAACAATGCTAGAAATGTAGGTTTGCCTTTCCTTAATCTTTCTTCTAAGATAAGTCGTAAGGTCAGTATTGCCTCACGTGTTCCAGTATTTCTACGAAATCCAAACTGATCTTCCCCGAGGTCGGCTTCTACTAGTTTTTCCATTCGTCTGTAAAGAATTTGTGTTAGTATTTTGCAGCTGTGGCTTATTAAACTGATTGTTCGGTAATTTTCACATCTGTCAACACCTGCTTTCTTTGTGATTGGAATTATTATATTCTTCTTGAAGTCTGAGGGTATTTCGTCTGTTTCATACATCTTGCTCACCAGATGGTAGAGTTTTGTCAGGACTGGCTCTCCCAAGGCCGTCAGTAGTTCCAATGGAATGTTGTCTACTCAGGTCTTTCAGTGCTCTGTCAAACTCTTCACGCACTATCGTATCTCCCATTTCATCTTCATCTACATCCTCTTCCATTTTCATAATATTGTCCTCAAGTACATAGCCCTTGTAAAGATCCTCTATATACTCCTTCCACCTTTCTGCTTTCCCTTCTTTGCTTAGAACTGGGTTTCCATCTGAGCTCTTGATGTTCATGCAAGTGGTTCTCTTGTCTCCAAAGGTCTCTTTAATTTTCCTGTAGGCAGTATCTATCTTACCCCTAGTGAGATAAGCCTCTACATATTTACATTTGTCCTCTAGCCAGCCCTGCTTAGCCATTTTGCGCTTCCTGTCGATCTCATTTTTGAGACGTTTGTATTCCTTTTTGCCTGCTTCTTTTATTGCATTTTTATATTTTCTCCTTTCATCAATTAAATTCAATATTTCTTGTGTTACCCAAGGATTTCTACTAGCCCTCGTCTTTTTACCTATTTGATCCTCTGCTACCTTCATTATTTCATCCCTCAAAGCTACCCATTCTTCTTGTACTGTGTTTCTTTCCCCGATTCCTGTCAATTGTTCCCTTATGCTCTCCCTGAAACTCTGTACAACCTCTGGTTTAGTCAGTTTATCCAGGTCCCATCTCCTTAAATTCCCAGCTTTTTGCAGTTTCTTCAGTTTTAATCTACAGTTCATAACCAATAGATTGTGGCCAGAGTCAACATCTGCCCCTGGAAATGTCTTACAATTTAAAACCTGGTTCCTAAATCTCTGTCTTACCATTATATAATCTATCTGATACCTTTTAGTATTTCCAGGATTCTTCCATGTATACAACCTTCTTTCATGATTCTTAAACCAAGTGTTAGCTATGATTAAGTTATGCCCTGTGCAAAATTCTACCAGGCGGCTTCCTCTTTCATTTCTTAGCCCCAATCCATATCCACCTACTACGTTTCCTTCTCTCCCTTTTCCTACACTCGAATTCTAGTCACCCATGACTATTAAATTTTCGTCTCCCTTCACTATCTGAATAATTTCTTTTATCTCATCATACATTTCATCAATTTCTTCGTCATCTGCAGAGCTAGTTGGCATATAAACTTGTGCTACTGTAGTAGACGTGGGCTTCGTGTCTATCTTGGCCACAATAATGCGTTCACTATGCTGTTTGTAGTAGCTTACCCGCATTCCTATTTTCCTATTCATTATTAAACTTACTCCTGCATTACTCCTATTTGATTTTGTGTTTATAACCCTGTATTTACCTGACCAGAAGTCTTGTTCCTCCTGCCACCGAACTTCACTAATTCCCACTATATCTAACTTTAACCTATCCATTTCCCTTTTTAAATTTTCTAACCTACTTGCCCGATTAAGGGATCTGACATTCCACGCTCCGATCCGTAGAACGCCAGTTTTATTTCTCCTGATAACGACATCCTCTTGAGTAGTCCCCGCCCGGAGATCCGAATGGGGGACTATTTTACCTCCGGAATATTTTACCCAAGAGGACGCCATCATCATTTAATCATACAGTAAAGCTGCATGCCCTCGGGAAAAATTACGGCCGTAGTTTCCCCTTGCTTTCAGCCGTTCGCAGTACCAGCACAGCAAGGCCGTTTTGGTTAGTGTTACAAGGCCAGATCAGTCAATCATCCAGACTGTTGCCCTTGCAACTACTGAAAAGGCTGCTGCCCCTCTTCAGGAACCATACGTTTGTCTGGGCTCTCAACAGATACCCCTCCGTTGTGGTTGTACCTGCGGTACGGCTATCTGTATCGCTGAGGCACGCAAGCCTCCCCACCAACGGCAAGGTCCATGGTTCATGGGGGGGACTGAATAAGTATGAACAATTAAATAATAAAAGCTATGTTAATTGCATTGTAAATTTTTCCAGTAACTTTGTTATATACAACTGTGAGTTGTGTAATCTAATGATCTACAAAATTCCTTGGAAACTAATCTAAATTAGGCATTGCGCACACGCCAGTATCGTTAGAAATGATAGCAGCACAGTACAGCAGAGGTAGCAGCCGGGTCAGGAGAGTCAACGGGTACGAGTCGGGAGTGCCTGCTGTTATCTTGTGGAAGCTGTATCCAGATTTATGTTTCGTAAATCTAATCGCTGCGGAGGTGAAGCAGCGACTATTATACCAACTCCTATTAGCATTGGGATAGCCTGTACCGCCTTCCCCAAAACAAACGACGAAAGTATACAATTCATTGTCGACACATTTCTAGATTTCCAGAAAGCATTTGACACCGTGCCCCACTGCAGACTGTTAACGAAAAACTAACCCGTAATGTTCGGTTACAGCATTAGTAGTCTCCTGCCTGGCACAGCCACGTCGTTTAAATATCTGCGCTTACCGTTGCACAGCGACATGAAATGGAATGAGGATGTGAGACTGTGGTAGGGAAGACGAATGGTCGACTACGGTTTATTACGAAAATTTTGGGAAAGTAGTTCATCTGTAAAGGAGACAGCATGTGGGAAGCTAGTGCGACCTGCTCTTGCGTACTGCTCAAGTATTTGGGATCCGTACCAGGTCGGATTAGAGGAAGACATCGAAGCAATTCATAGGCAGGCTGCTAGATTTGTTACCGGTAGGTTCGAACAACAGGCACGTGCTGCAGAGATGCTTCGGCAATTCAAATTAGGAATCCTCGGAGGAAACGCTACGTTCTTTTCGAGGAACTCTATTGAGGAACTTTAGAGGACCGGCATTTGCTGACTGCAGAGCGATTTTACTGCCGCCAACATGCATTTCGCTGAACGACCACGAAGGTAAGACACGAGAAATTAGGGCTCTCTGTATTTCCGAGTGGAACAGGAAAGTAAATGTGTAAGGTACCCTCCGTCACTTACCGTACAGTGGCTTGTGGAGAATGTATGTAGATGTAGTATTCGTCATTCCAGTTTTTCTAGTTTGTCAATTGGAAATCCACAGTGCCACTTTTTAAGTCTGAATTATTTAGTAACTGCTAACAACTGTAACTTTACAACTAGCTCACAGCATGAACGGTGGCTGCGTAATAAAATAGTTAATAGTGGTTATTTGCTGCGAAAATATTGGAATATTCGTGACTCATAACTCTTAGTCGTGTTTAATACATTTCTATTGATCACAGTATCTTCTTGTTGTATGGGATCGCTGTATGAAACTGCTGAGACTGATGTACATGTAAATGTGATTTAGTCTCAGCCTTTGCATGTCTTTTTCATGGATGTCATTACGACAGTTAGCGTTTCAAGCTTTTATTACAGAAATAATTATTAAAAAACTCATTTTTAACATACTACGTTTTTAATCGGATTAAAAATTATATAGTAATGTCTCCTAATTCCAAGAAAATTCCTGTTTCCATAAAGATATTCCCGAAAATTTATGATTGTCACCTTTTAGTAGCTATGAAAATACGTGTTAGATATAAAACGATAAACATGAGGCGCATGCAATAGATAATAGTAATGAGATGAGCTATTCATATGTCAATTATGTATTTCGTATTAAATTGTGTAAGTATTTTCACACCTGTTAAAAATTCACAGTCACAAGTTTTCAGGACTATCTGTGTCTGGTTAAAAATTTGTATTTGGCTAGGAGAAACTTTTTTATACTTTCTAGTACAATTTAAAAACATGTATATGAAACATTGATTTTTGTTTAAATGATTTTCTGCTTTCATTCTTGAGTGTGTGAAATTTTCCATCGAACAATTTCAGGTTTTTCAGTTCCTCTTCACATAATCACCCAGTATATTGCTTCCACCTCCGTAGATGTATCAGGAAGATCGTGGAGGTAAAACTTCGAGAGTTTCGAGATTACAGGAAGCTTACCAGCAGTCGTGTTTCCTGCGAATTATTCGCGACTGAAACAGGAAAAGGGGGAAATAGCAGTGGTACACAAAGCACGCTCCGCCACACACCTGACAAGAAGGCGAATTAATAATGCATTGCCTTTTAGTATTGAGTTACGCTGAAAATTTCAAGTTCAAATGGCTCTGAGCACATCTGTGGTCATCAGTCCCCTAGAACTTAGAACTACTTAAACCTAACTAACCTAAGGACATCACACACATCCATGCCTGAGGCAGGATTCGAACCTGCGACCGTAGCAGTCCCGCGGTTCTGGACTGAACGCCTAGAACCGCTAGACAAATTTCAAGTCTCTAGTCATCACGAAATGACAGCGATAAACGAAGCACCTGCCGCCACACATTAGACAAGAAATTCAATTAATACTGCATTGTCATCCGGTTCTAAGTTATGCTGAATGTTTCAGATGGCTAACTCATCGGCAAGTTAGTTTAAAATCAGTTGCAAAATATGTGCCGAACAGGCAAACATACAGACAAGAAAGCGACTTAAGAAAAACTTGTTTAAGAGAACAATGAGACAATACTTAGTGAATTTATGCATAGTAATTCTAATGGATAATCAGACTTAGTACTATAGTTTAGTTTTAGTATATCTTTTCAGGTATATGATCACAGTTCGAAGATTATTTGGCAAAGAATCGAGACTAACAATCATAGCCTCAATCAAAAACGAACACCGATGCTGACAGAGAAGAGATTTAGCTGCTTTAACGCGATGCCTATATTCATGACAGGATTTGTCTACTTAAAAGCCAAGTAGACTCCAGTTTTTTATGCTGTTGCTTTTTAGACAGCGGATATAGCTCGATCGGGCTACTAAAGATAAGTGAATTAATAGCAACACCAGTTTAGGTCCCATACGTTATATTAATATCGGAACCATTATGAACATTGTTCAAGAATAGATTGCAGAAGAATCTTGTTCTCCGTTTTAACGAATGCCTGCACTCGTGCAGAATTCTACCAGTAAATCGAAATGAAAGAAGGAAGATAGATTAGGATTTAAAGTCCCGTCTACGACGCACTCATTAGAGACGGAGCAGAATCTAGGATTGGGCAAGAATGATGAAGAAAAAATAAGCTGTGTCCCCTTTAAGGGAATCATCCGGCGTTTGCCTTATGAATGCAGGGAAACTATGGAAAATTGAGGTCGTTTTATATGTTTGTTTCTCTTCTCTACGTTAAGTCTAAACATTTAATTATTTTAGCGGTGTCCAGCAGCACATCAGTAATCCCGTTGACAAAAGCAGCAATATTTTTTTCTCCTGTTCTACGTCTACTCTGTAAACCACTGTGAAGTGCATGGCAGAGGCTGCTCCACATTATACGACATATTAGATCTTTTTCCTCCTTCCATTCGCTTTTGAAGAGCGGATATAATGACTGCTTAAATGCCCCTGTGCGCACTATAATTAATCTGATATTGTGTTCGTGGTCACTAAGAGAGCGATACATGGAGAGCTGTGGTACAGTCCTCGATTTCGCAAGTAATATTGGATCTTTAAAACTATATAAGAAGGATTTCGCGGTATAGTTGAGACCTGTATTCAATCTTTGTTCAGTTCAGATTTTTGTGTTCCCACAATCCTCTTTTGTAAGTAAAAATGTGCGTTCCATTCAGGCTGCTCTTCAGTGTATACATTCAGTATACTCTGTCAAACGTATATGGCATGGGTCACACACACTCCACTAATATTCTAGGCAGGACCTCCCGGCCAACGATGCCATACGCTCAGTGTTGTACGAGTGTTTTGTAAGCAATATTCTCTGTTTTCTGAATACACCCTTGGAAATCTCCTCGTTACGGATATGTGGGAAAAAGCAATACCTAATTTAAAAGTGCATTTTTCCGGTTTCTTACCGCCAAAATCTGCCACCTGCTTTCCCCACGAACAGCCTATGGGATCATACCACCTCACATCCGCACAAACTGTTACACGCAGGTATTTGAACGAGTTAACTTATTCCAGTTGTGACCCACCGATGGTGTCGCCGTAGTATACTATGTTATCGCATTTTGTGAAGTTCACAGCTATGAACATTTAAAGCAAATCACCAGCCTTTAAACTACTTTTTAATCTTTTCAAGATCTGAGTGAACAGCTGGTTTCATATAGTAATTCATTACAGATAACCAATTGTCTGCAAAAAGTGTGATTGATTGCCATGATACTAGTATAAACATGAACAGCAAGGTTCCCAACGCACTTTTTGGGAATCTTTGAAGTTGCTTCTAGATCTTCGAACACTCTCCATCCAAGATACTATGCTACGTCTTCTCTTCCACGAAATCCCCAATCTATTCAGAAATTTCATTTGATACCTCGTAAGATCGTACTCTTGTTAACAAGCGTAGGTGTGATACTGCGGCAAATGTTTTCCGGAAGTCAAGAAATACGGTAGCAACCCGACTGTGTTGATCAGCGGTCTTCGGGATGTCACGTGAGTAAAGCGCGGATTGGGTTTCGGATGATCGATGTTTTCTGTTCGAAGTACCTCATTACGTTTGAGCTCAGAAATCTTATAAGATTCTACGACTAATGGATGTTAGTGGTATTGGACGGTAGTTTTGTGAATCATTTCTGACACCTTTCTTGTAGACAGGTGTTACCTGTGCTTTTTTCCCAAACACTGGGCATTCTTTTTGTTCACAGGTTTACGTTGTATCACGGCTGAGAGGAACTAACTCAGCCGAAAATTCTGCATAGAATATGACATGGATTGTATTGGTTCCTGAAGCCTTATTTAATTTTAGCGTATTTCCCTGTTCCTCAAAACCGGTCGACATTAATATTTGTGTGTCATTTTTGTAGTAATGTGAGGATTAATCAGGGGAAGAACGCCTTGGCCTTTCTTTGTAAAGGAACGTCTGAAAACTGGAGTTCGGCATTTCTGTTTTTGCTTTACTGCACTCAAGTTTCTGTGTTATCCGTGAGTGTCAGAGCACTAACTTTGGTACCTCTGACAGCCTTAACAATTGACTCGTATCTCTCTAAGTTTTGTGAGAAGTTTTTCAATAAGATTCTCTTCCAGTAATATATGAAGGCTTCACACATTGACCCTTTTATAGCGAAACTCGTTTCATTTAGCATCTCGCTAGGTATAGCCCCATATTTTATTTTGCATCCATTGTAACTTCGTAATCATTATTGCAACAATTCACACTGAAACCAGTTTTTGTAATTTTCAGATAAAGTACTTAGGATTGTTAGGCAGGCTGTCTTGTCATTCCAGCCATTTAGATAACTGTAGTTTTTCCAATCGATTGTGGTATTCGTAAACTCTTCTCAAGTGATGGCGATGTGATAGGGGAACATATGAATGAGCGACCTAATGTATTCTCTAAAACTTTTCTGTTATAGTAGGAGCTGAGTCTGGTGGTCGATAGAAGGACCTGACTATAAGTTTATGAACCCTCA
Source organism: Schistocerca americana (assembly GCF_021461395.2). Classification (NCBI taxonomy): domain Eukaryota; kingdom Metazoa; phylum Arthropoda; class Insecta; order Orthoptera; family Acrididae; genus Schistocerca; species Schistocerca americana. Next base: position 698,682,728 of record NC_060120.1, on the reverse strand, counting down.
TCCCCCCCACCCTTCCCCACCCAACCCCTTTCGACGAAGGCTTATCGATCGGGCTCGCACGCAACTTAAATTACTATCTCGGTGGCTTCAGGTTTCTCGTCTATTGTGGCGCATACACCATCTCTATTTCCCATTAAACTATCCTTTCGATACATGTAGATTTACGCGAAAAATACCACTGGTATCAATTTCAGATTGTATTTAGTTTCTGTACATAGTATTCTGTCATGTAAACTGTTTTTAAGTGTAATTTACACTCTGGTACTTAGTTACAAATGCTTCGACAGTTGTTTACTAAAATTTTAATAGTCTCGTCTGTGTGCGTGGGAAGACGCATTTCTTTGCATCTTACGATAATATACCGGGCCATCTCACAGCTATCGTGATGTGGACTGGATGGAAAATCGCCTAATCCAACAAAAACTCCTTGTGTGAACCTCATACATAGTCATCTACCCGGGTGCAGCCGTTGATGTGTATTGCTCCTACTAAACGTTTAGTGTGGATATGAATTACCTCGTACCTATCCACACAGAACGGCAGCTTTCATTTTAATTCATCCACCGTTTTGCCTCTAAGTCGGTTTGATTTCCGTGCACATGTTCGAGTATGACTCTCTGTTGTGCATAGCTGCGTTTTAAGTAAATAATCTAAGAACGACGAACATACTACCTGCACGCTAGTTTAATTACAGCCTGTTCTGCTTAACTGGAATGCAGCTAATTCTTCGTAGATAGCTGATAATATCGAAACAATGTGTCTAGCAAATGAAAATATGCAAATTTTTAAGTGATCTGCCGTATAGTAGAAATTCTTCTGCCAATCGGGATACTGAAGCAACTACGGTTTTCTGAAGTATACTTGTTACAACGCCATTCTACAGCTCGTGAAAGGGGTTACAGTCAAATAACATATCCTAAGTTTTGTAATGGAACTTTCCGCCAGAATCCAAGCGACAATTTCACTGGGGATCTTTATCGTAATGACAACCGCTATGGTAAGGTATGTCTCGAACGTATGTTTCTAAAATATGTGAAAGACAAGGACAACAATAGTAGGTAGAATGAAACTGATCTGGGAACTCGAGCTGAAAGGTGTAGCTTTCCTCACTGACGCCATTTGACTTTAAATATTTGTACTCTAAGGATCCTATAATTTCGAGGAATTATTAATGTATTTACTTTTATTATAGGAATATTTATTATTATTTATGTGTATCCTGGTATGGATTGCATCAATACGTTTGATACACAGGAAAGGAATTGATAGACCTTGACTACAGATTCGTTAATGATTGCGGTACCTTGTACATCTGAGGCACAGCATTATTTTTTTGTGTTCAGCTTGTGCATTCTCTGTCATTACTGTAAAGTTAATTTTAGATACGGCAAGCGGAAATAAAAAATACATACAGAGTAGAAGGTGGCGATTTTCTGGAAAGCAGCATTTATCACTCTACAAAGAGAAGAAGTAGGCACCATGAAAGTGCAACTTTCCATCTGCTAGACGTTTAAACGTCCAAACAATTGGCGAAATTGCTCGTTCGGACTCTCCCAGACGCCATAGAAACCAGAGACCACCGTGAATTTTGTAAATGTGGCGGCATGCCACGCTGTGTGCCAAGATTCAGCAAGTCGGGCTGGCTCTTTTCACCACCTCCGTTGATGGCGAGTGGAATCGAGCTTTGTTTGTGAAACTCGTCGAGAGACATCGTTAACACTGACGACGAGGAACTGCCTACAGCTAGATGTGTCTGTGGTATTATCGGTAGCGGAAATAGCGAATCCAAGCGCATCAACAAATCTGCTGTGTCGTGATTTATCTGTTGACAATTGTGTAGCTGGGATATCAATCACTTACATTGCCTTATATTTCCTTCTCTGTACAAGTCCCGAAAATGAGATAAGCCGTTATCAACAAGACTTAACTACATTTACGTGGGAAACACATCTAAGGTAAAACGAAAATCTACTTACAAGACTCCAAGAACTATTTTTCGGCATAATATAAGAATATTTTTCAGTCTCGTTCTTATCTGTAGGTAAAATGAGGATAACAAGAGCTCGGATAAGGGCATGTAATCTCATTTTGCTCCCGAACTCCATCCGTCGACAGAGCTGGACGGAGCCTTAATATACGGCGAAACAGAAAGTACTCTCTGCTGCTCACTTTGAGATGATTACAGAGTGTAGATGGAGATGTAATTATGGTACCAAGTTTAGCCGTACAAATTTCTGCAATTTTGCATGTTACTGAGAGTAACAATAAAAATAATTGTTACCTTGACGGTTCCAGGCGCTTCAGTCTGGAACCGCGCGACCGCTATTGTCGCAGGCTAGAATCCTGCCTCTGGCATGAATGTGTGTGATGTCCTTAGGTTAGATAGATTTAAGTAGTTCTAAATTCTAGGTGGCTGATGACCTCAGCTGTTAAGTCCCGTAGTGCTCAGAGCCATTTGAACCATTTGGTTACCTTGACGTATAAAGTGCGAATGTACAGAAAAGTATGGATACATTAGCATCCAGTCAATGATCTGAGACCAACGTTCCAGTCAGCAGACGAGATAATGAAACATTTGTACACCTTCTCTGATTTTAAAAATGGGGTTTTGTAAATGGTTAGTAAATTTTTCACTTATTTCGGTGAGTCAGCTATAGATTTGTGCCTCTTCATTCAGTGTTATTCCATACGATTGATCTATCTAAAGTGAAAGCAGCTGACGTAAATCATTCGTGAGCCACGAACTCAAGTAACATACACATACTGTACAATGTAACGACATCAACTGTGCGACGCCGGCCGCTGAGGTCGAGCGGTTCTGGGCGCTTCAGTCCGGAACCACGAGGCTGCTACGGTCGCAGGTTCGAATCCTGCCTCGGGCATTGATGTGTCTGATGTCCTTAAGTTAGTTAGGTTTAAGTAGTTCTAAGTCTAGGAGACTGATGACCTCAGATGTTAAGTCCCATAGTGCTAAGAGCCATTTGCACCATTTTCAACTGTGCGACGGATACCATTCTTAGTCGTGGATGAAATCGAATAGAACTGCGTCTACTGAAGAGGCCCAGTTCTTAGTTTATAATATCTGAAATGGACATCTTAAATGTACGGCAGTATTGATAGATGCTGATGGATCTAATAAGGAAGGCGACCAAGGTTGGTCTTTACTTTTCAAGGACACTGAGCCCTATGACGCGTATTCGTGCAACGAAATTCACAGCTCCCCCGTCACGTTGAGTGGCCATCAAGCTATCCGTCGAACTTATCCCTCAAAGAAATAAATAGAGTTTACATTCTGTTTCACTTTTTCAGTCTATAAATTATAGAAAAAGCGGTATCACACTTCTGGGTACGGACGCGTGGAGATAAGGGATGTGAATTAGCAAATGCGCCGAAAAATTACGGAGTAACGTCCTCTTGGGTAAAATATTCCGGAGATAAAATAGTCCCCCATTCGGATCTCCGGGCGGGGACTACTGAAGAGGACGTCGTTATCAGTAGAAAGAAAACTGGCGTTCTGCGGATCGGAGCTTGGAATGTCAGATCCCTTAATCGGGCAGGTAGGTTAGAAAATTTAAAAAGGGAAATGGATAGTTTAAAGTTAGATATAGTGGGAATTAGTGAAGTTCGGCGGCAGGAGGAACAAGACTTCTGGTCAGGTAAATACAGGGTTATAAACACAAAATCAAATAGGGGTAATGCAGGAGTAAGTTTTATAATGAATAGGAAAATAGGAATGCGGGTAAGCTACTACAAACAGCATAGTGAACGCATTATTGTGGCCAAGATAGACACGAAGCCCACGCCTACTACAGTAGTACAAGTTTATATGCCAACTAGCTCTGCAGATGACGAAGAAATTGATGAAATGTATGATGAGATAAAAGAAATTATTCAGATAGTGAAGGGAGACGAAAATTTAATAGTCATGGGTGACTAGAATTCGAGTGTAGGAAAAGGGAGAGAAGGAAACGTAGTAGGTGGATATGGATTGGGGCTAAGAAATGAAAGAGGAAGCCGCCTGGTAGAATTTTGCGCAGAGCATAACTTAATCATAGCTAACACTTGGTTCAAGAATCATGAAAGAAGGTTGTATTCATGGAAGAACCCTGGAGATACTAAAAGGTCTCAGATAGATTATATAATGGTAAGACAGAGATTTAGAAACCAGGTTTTAAATTGTAAGACATTTCCAGGGGCAGATGTTGACTCTGGCCACAATCTATTGGTTATGAACTGTAGATTAAAACTGAAGAAACTGCAAAAAGCTGGGAATTTAAGGAGATGGGACCTGGATAACTGACTAAACCAGAGGTTGTACAGAGTTTCAGGGAGAGCATAAGGGAACAATTGACAGGAATCGGGGAAAGAAACACAGTACAAGAAGAATGGGTAGCTTTGAGGGATGAAATAATGATGGCAGCAGAGGATCAAATAGGTAAAAAGGCGAGGGCTAGTAGAAACCCTTGGGTAACAGAAGAAATATTGAATTTAACTGATGAAAGGAGAAAATATAAAAATGCAGTAAATGAAGTAGGCAAAAAGGAATACATACGTCTCAAAAATGAGATCGACAGGAAGTGCAAAATGGCTAAGCAGGGATGGCTAGAGGAGAAATGTAAGGATGTAGAGGCTTATCTCACTAGGGTTAAGATAGATAATGCCTACCGGAATATTAAAGAGACCTTTGAAGAAAGGAGAATCACTTGCATGAATATCAAGAGCTTTGATGGAAACCCAGTTCTAATCAAAGAAGGGAAAGCAGAAAGGTGGAAGGAGTATATAGAGGGTCTATACAAGGACAATATTATGGAAATGGAAGAGGATGTAGATGAAGATGAAACAGGAGATATGATACTGCGTGAAGAGTTTGACAGAGCACTGAAAGACCTGAATCGAAACAAGGCCCCCGGAGTAGACAACATTCCATTAGAACTACTGACAGCCTGGGAGAGCCAGTCCTGACAAAACTCTACCATCTGGTGAGCAAGATGTATGAGACTGGCGAAATACCTTCAGACTTCAAGAAGAATATAATAATTCCAATCCCAAAGAAAGCAGGTGTTGACAGATGTGAAAATTACCGAACTATCAGTTTAATAAGTCACAGCTGCAAAATACTAACGCGAATTCTTTACAGACGACTGGAAAAACTGGTAGATGCCGACCTCGGGGAAGATCAATTTGGATTCCGAAGAAATGTTGGAACTCGCGAGGCAATACCGACCCTACGACTTATCTTAGAAGAAAGATTAAGGAAAGGCAAACCCACGTTTCTAGCATTTGTAGACTTAGAGAAAGCTTTTGACATTGTTGACTGGAATACTCTCTTTCAAATTCTGAAGGTGCCAGGGGTAAAATACAGGGAGCGAAGGGCTATTTACAATTTGTACAGAAAGCAGATGGCAGTTATAAGAGTCGAGGGGCATGAAAGGCAAGCAGTGGTGGGGAAGGGAGCGAGACAGGGTTGTAGCCTCTCCCCGATGTTATTCAATCTGTATATTGAGCAAGCAATAAAGGAAACAAAAGGGAGTAGGTATTAAAATCCATGAAGAAGAAATGAAAACTTTGAGGTTGGCCGATGACATTGTAATTCTGTCAGAGACAGCAAAGGATTTGGAAGAGCAGTTGAACGGAATGGACAGTGTCTTGAAAGGAGGATATAAGATGAACATCAACAAAAGCAAAACGAGGATAATTGAATGTAGTCGAATTAAGTCGGGTGATGCTGAGGGAATTAGATTAAGAAATGAGGCACTTAAAGTAGTAAATGAGTTTTGCTATTTGGGGAGCAAAATAACTGATGATGGTCGAAGTAGAGAGGATATAAAATGTAGACTGGCAATGGCAAGGAAAGCGTTTCTGAAGAAGAGAAATTTGTTAACATCGAGTATAGATTTAAATGTCTGGAAGTCGTTTCTGAAAGTATTTGTATGGAGTGTAGCCATGTATGGAATTGAAACATGGACGATAAATAGTTTGTACAAGAAGAGAATAGAAGCTTTCGAAATGTGGTGCTACAGAAGAATGCTGAAGATTAGATGGGTAGATCACATAACTAATGAGGAGGTATTGAGTAGAATTGGGGAGAAGAGGAGTTTGTGGCACAACTTGACTAAAAGAAGGGATCGGTTGGTAGGACATGTTCTGAGACATCGAGGGATCACCAGTTTAGTATTGGATGGCAGCGTAGGGTAAAAATCGTAGAGGGAGATCAAGAGATGAATACACTAAGCAGATTGAGAAGGATTTAGGCTGCAGTAGGTACTGGGAGATGAAGCAGCTTGCACAGGATAGAGTAGCATGGAGAGCTGCATCAAACCAGTCTCAGGACTGAAGACCACAACAACAACAACAACGTCCCATTTACGACTAAGTAAACAGAGAAGAAGTACAAGCTGAAATTGAGAAGAATGGGAAAGGAAACTGATGCTGTCATTTTCAAAGTCACAATCCTAGCATTTAGTTTAAGAAATTTACGGGAGCTACGGAATGCCTTAATCAAGATGACATGAGGGGGTTTTGAACCCCACTATTGCCTATTGCGAGTGTACTACACTACCTCCCCTGACAGCGCTGTTGAGTGTCAGGTTCTTATTTGAAGTCACAGGGGTTATCAAAAATATCGAAACACAGCGACAGATGCGTGCTTCAGTATAAATGCAGATGTTAGCCAAGACTACAGGCTGAGCTGTTGTATTTAAGCACAAACGGCACCTTTGCAGTGTCCTCAATACGTTGTAAGTGTCAGTCGTGGTCAGGGAAATGTTCTGTATAGTTGTGAGTGAATTATGTCGGAGCAGTGTTAATTTGAACATGGGCACCGAGGATGCGCAGTGGTTAGTACAGTGGACTCGCATTCGGGAAGACTACGATTCAAACAATCGCTTCAGGTAAATGCCGGGATGGTTCCTTTGAAAGGACACGGTCCATTTCCTTCCACACGAATCTCTAATCCGAGCTTGTACTCCGTCTCTAATGACCTCGTTGTCGACGGGACGTTGAACATCAATCTCATGGTCTTCCTCTTCTTCGAACATGGACAAGTTGTTGGTACTCGTTTGGTGAATGCTTGCGTAACCGAAGTAACGGAAGTGATTGGTGTTTCAAGAGGTACCGTATCAAAGATACGGAAAAGCGGAGAAACATCGTCCACTATGTCACAATGCGGACGATAGTGTGTGTCGGGTGATTGTGACACTCCATCATTGAAGAGGACCGTGACGAAAGATAAAAGTAATGCAGCTGCAAAAGTCACTGTAGAATTGAATGTAGCACTGGCGAGCCCTATCAGTACCAAAATAACACGAAAGGAGCTTCAGAAGTAGGTAATTGAAAGGCGAACTGGAATTCCAAAACCAATCAGTGACGCAAATGTCCGTAACAGGAAAACGTGGTACTGAAGCCATAAAACCTGGATTATGGAGCAATGAATAAAAGTCACTTGTTCGGCTGAATCTTATTTCACACTGTTTACAACTTCTGGTCGTGTTTACGATCAAACAGTGAAGCACGGTGGAGGTCCGGTGATGAATCTGGGTGGCCACATCGTGGTATTCCGCATTACTGCCAAGGATAATGTGACCATACTGGCTAATAAAGTACATCCCATGGTACAACGTTTGTTTCCCAGTAGTGATGATGTGTTCGAAGATGATAGGGTCCTGTTCACACACCTTGCAACGTCCTGGATTGGTTTTGTGAGGAAGAGGATGAACTGTCGCATATCCCGTGGTTACAACGATCGCCAGGTCTAAATATTTTTGAGCCTTTGTGGTCTGCTTTGGAGAGAATGGAGCGTGAATACTTCCATCATCGTTGCCTTGAACTGTCACAATTTTTCAAGAAGAATGGTATAAGATTCCCTTGAAAACCGTACAGGACCTGTATTAATCCATTCTGAGACGACTGGAAGCTGTTTTGAGTGCCAACGATTATCCTGCATCATATTAAGCATGGTTGTATTCTGTTGTGCTTCCATTTGTTCGTCGTCCCTTGTATAAATAAACGTCACGCCAGCTGCTGTTAAGAAACACTTTAACTTTCAGTAGTGACTAGATTCACTGGACATTTTCGGGCGAAAAGTGCCTTGCCCCTTCCGGAGTGCTTGTCATGTGTTAAAAAAGACGGTCCTTGCAGCTATATCCTGAATCTGTTCAATGAACGTAAGTGGTAGTGAAAATTAAAACGTTTCTTAACAGCAACTTAGGTGTTGTATTACGTATGTCTTAAATTATCGACATCTGCGGTAGTACAATGCAGAAGATAAATAAAATTATTACATGTTCATGTGCCAATGGAATGTGAGTTAGTGTGAGTGAAAGGCAACAGCTGCGACTGGTGAAGTCAGCTATCCTGTTGGGACGCACCTACTTCTAGTTACTTATGTGAAATTCAGTGTTGCTAACAAGCGTCCAAATAGAGCCACCGAACGAGATTTCTCAATCGTATCACGACTCGGACGCGGGAGGATGGCGGTTCAAATCTCCGTCCGGACAATCCGATTTAGGGTTTCGGTTGCTTCCGTAAATTTTTTAGGCATCTGCTAGAGCTATTACGTCGGAAAGATACGGCCGATCTTCCCCGTTCTTCCCTAATCCGGCCTTGTGCTCCGTTTATAATAATCCCGTCGTCAACGGAATATTAAACCGTGATCTTCGTTTCTTACTTCTAATTAGGGCCACGATTTTTAACACATTGGCTGCATCCCAACTACCAGAAGACGTAACTTGTGGCGTATGCACATTAATATGAGACACTTTTTGGAGTAGGTTTACTGATCGAGGACCTATGTGGGAACTTCGCAACAGATCGAAACTTTGTACCAGATTGCATGCAGAGTATAGTGCCGCGCTTGTCTTTATGTTCACGAAGGCGTCAAGTAGAAATGTAGCGCAACGTAATAAAGTCTCTCGAATAGCAGCAAATGTGTTCCCGAGAGGGTTCTGTTCCGACAGACATACTCACAAACCGTCCCTCCGTCAGGCACTGCAATGAGTGGAATTTAACCCAAGAAATCTGCTCACGTTCCGGTGATAAGAGGGCGAAGCCCCCATCGCTCCTCCACTTCCTGGGTTAATAACGGCAACGGAAATTCCATTCATAACCAGGATTCGAGCCTGCTATCTCTGCGTCTAACGGCGTGCAATTATCGTGCATTACTAACTGCAGTTATGCATGCTCACCAGTTTTCCTGTACATTTTTCCTGCTCCAGTAAAGCAAGATATCAGTGTCGTCTACGCAGTACCGAGAAGCGTTTCTAATTCCGCTTTTCACGATTAGAAATGTGATCCACGAACACCTTGCAATCGGCATCCTACACTACTGGCCATTAAAATTGCAATACCAAGAAGAAATGCAGATGATAAACGGTTATTCATTGGACAAATATATTATACTAGAACTGACATGTGATTATATTTTCACGCAATTTGGGTGCATAGATTCTGAGAAATCAGTAACCAGAACAACCACCTCTGGCCGTAATAGCGGACTTGATGCGCCTGGGCATTGAGTCAAACAGAGCTTGAATGGCGTGTACAGGTACAGCTACCCATGCAGCTTAAACACGATACCACATTTCATCAAGAGTAGTGACTGGCTTATTGTGACGAGCCAGTTGCTCGGCCACCATTGACCAGATGTTTTCAGTTGCTGAGAGATATGGTGAATGTGTTGGCCAGGGCAACAGTCGAACATTTTCTGTATCCAGAAAGGGCCGTACAGGACCTACAACATGCGGTCGTGCATTATCCTGCTGAAATGTAGGGTTTCGCAGGGATCGAATGAAGGGTAGAGCCACGGGTCGCAACACATCTGAAACGTTCACTGTTCAAAGCGCCGTCAGTGCGAACAACAGGTGACCGAGACGTGTAACCGGTGGCACCCCATACCATCACGCTGGGTGATACGCCAGTATGGCGATGACGAATACACGCTTCCAATGTGCGTTCACCGCGATGTCGTCAAACACGGATGCGACCATCGTAATGCTGTAAAGAGAACCTGGATTCATCCGAAAAAATGACGTTTTCCCATTCGTGCACCCAGGTTCGTCGTTGAGTACACCGTCGCAGGCGCTCCTATCTGTGATTCAGCGTCAAGGGTAACCGCAGCCATGGTCTCCGAGCTGATAGTTCATGCTGCTGCAAACGTCGTCGAACTGTTCGTGCAGATGGTTGTGGCCTTTCAAACGTCCCCATCTGTTGACTCAGGGATCGAGAAGTGGCTGCACAATCCGTTACAACCATGCGGATAAGATGCCTGTCATCTCGACTGCTAGTGATACGAGGTCGTTGGGATCCAGCACGGCGTTCCATATTACCCTCATGAACCCACGGATTCCATATTCTGCTAACAGTCATTGGATCTCGAGCAGTAATGTCGCGATACGATAAACCGCAATCGCGATAGGCTACAATCCGACCTTTATCAAAGTCGGAAACGCTATGGTATGCATTTCTCCTCCTTACACGAGGCATCACAACAACGTTTCACCGGGCAACGCCGGTAAACTGCTGTTTGTGTATGAGAAATCGGTTGGAAACTTTCCTCATGTCAGCACGTTGTAGGGTTCGCCACCGGCGCCAACCTTGTGTGAATGCTCTGAAAAGCTAATCATTTGCATATCACTGCATCTTCTTCCTGTCGGTTAAATTTCGCGGCTGTAGCACGTCGTCTTCGTGGTGTAGCGACTTTAATGGCCAGTAGTGTATTAGAGAAGTCAACACTCGAGATGTTTATCCCGGTAGGTAGTGCCTTACTAACGGAGTCAGCAGTAGTGAACTTTGCATTTCAACAAAGGCAAATTAGGGGGTTCCTCGTCGTTTGGGTTGGAACAAAGTACACGCAGATTCGCGTCCGGCACACGCTGTTATAAAATGAATCTTTCATCCACGTTTAAGACCCTAAAAGACAATCTCTAAGGCGATATTCTCTTCCTTATAATTAATTTTTTAAATTTTTTAACCGACCTTTATTTTTGGTGATGGAGGGAACATCACAAATCCCTTTACTTTGCACATTTCGTGTGTTTGATACCAGAAGACAATGTTTTGTCGTAGTGGTGGGAGCCCTGGGACGGCGGCGCTGATTGGCTTGTCTTTAATTAGCCGGCCGTACCTACCGCCAGCGGAATGTGATAGGCTGTCGGTGGCCCGCGGCGCGCCAGCCCCGGCAAAAATAACAGCGCTTCCACCACACCACAGCTCACCGCGCTGGCTGCATCACCTGGGCGCCTAACACCTCAGCCGCGATAAAAGGGACACCGACAGTTTCGCTACTCAGGTGTTCTTCAACTGGCAGAAATCTGTCGCAGCTTCAAAACGTGGGTAACAGTTCGATATGGGATGATTCCAACTGCGCATTCACTCCGAAAAATGCCTTTTCAAAACTTTCCGTATCTTAGGGGAAGTGCTCCCGTCACGTGTGCTTCTCCTTCGCGGTTCTCCATCTCATAACTTTGAGGCCTCTACGTTAATTTTGCAAGAAGAATGGAGCTGACGTCTACGACAGAGATATAATTATTAAAAGCGTTGTTCATCGTGTACAGTGCTACTAGGGGTAGCGACATTGTGCGCCACATTACGTGTGCTACGCTAAACGACAGTGAGTTCGTATTATGAGAACGAAGTCTTTCGCGACGGCACTTATATGTAAAACATTCTCGGTTTTCTTGCCGCGTCAATTCGGGATAAAATCTCGAGCTTTCGACGATAGCCTCCATCGTCATCGTCAGGAGCGTCTGACTATCTTCACTGCTCTCTCTTCTCACCTTTCACTTCCGTGGGGAAGTGTATGGAGGAGTGTGTAGCCTGTTGGCTTTTACTCCACAATGTGTGTTGTGAGTGTGTAATTGTCTTTGACTGTTTTGGCTGTCTGTGTATTGTGGTGGTGTGGCGGTGTTCTGGTGGTGTCTAGTATTTGCCTGAGGTTGGCGAGTTTTGGGTATTTTAAGGATTAAGGATTGGTATTATGATTTGTAGATGTTTGGGATTTTCCTCTCCGACTTAGTCGTCGAAGATCGTCATGGGGCGTTTGTGCTTATCGCGGGACATGTCATATCGACCTAAGGAGTGGATGAGGTTATTTACAGATCTGGAAGGGCTCTCGTAGAAAGCCCTCGCCAGGTTTTGGAATCTTTCTTTGAGGAGTGGGATTTCGGCAGCGGCGTGGAGATCGTCGGTGGGGAATCCCATGGGTAGGTGCGGTGCCGTCCTGAGGGCGCGGTTCTTCAGCCTCTGGAGTTTGTCCAGGTGCTGCTTTGCCGCATATCCCCAGAAAGGGGATGCATACTCTATTACTGGCCGTGTCAGGGCCTGAAAGACGTTTAGCCCTATAGAGCAGGGAAGGGAGCTGGTTGTGTTGAGGACTGGGTATAGGATGAACATTCTGGCGCAGACCTTCCTGTGGATCTCGTCTGTATGGGGTTTCCACGTTAGTCTCGAGTCCAAGGTTACGCCGACGTGTGTTCTACGAATTGTTCGAGAGCTTCTGCCCCGTGTGGCCAGAGTATAAATGTATCGTCAACATAACGATAAAATAAGGATGGATGGAGAGGAGCCGAATTTAATGCACATTCCTCAAAATTCTCCATAAAAAAGTTAGCCATTGATGGAAACAACGTAGAGGCCATCGCCACCCGTTCTTCATTTCATAAAATTTATTGCCATACAAGAAGTAGGTGGTCGTCATCACATGCCGGAACAACTTTATAGTTTCAGGAGGAAAAAGATCCGCCAGCATTTTCAGAGTGTCCTCCACAGGAACCTTCGTGAACAGCGATATCACATCCAGGCTGACTAAAATGTCATGTGGACCAACTCTAATCTCATTTTCTCAATGAACATCTGGGAGTTTTTGATGTGATGTTCACACCGGTCGACTATAGGATTCATCAACTTTGTTAGGTGTTTGGCTAGCTTGTAGATAGGAGAAACATTTGTACTGACAATAGGCCTCAAGGGAACATTATCCTTGTGGATCTTCGGTAGTCCGTACAACCTGGAAGGTCTAGGAGCTCTGACTCTGAGGTTTTTCGTAACATCATCTGGCAGACTGGAATTCTCCAGTAGCTCCACGGTTTTTCTGCTGTACGTCAAAGCTGGGTCCCGTTTAAGACATTTGTACGTACTGTCCTCCAACAGCGATGTCATTTTCTATGACATTCGGTAGTATTAAGAACAACGGTGGCATTTCCTTTGTCAGCCGGTAATACGACAAGATCTTCATCTTTCCGAAGTAAGCGGATCCCCTCCCTCTCCTCTCTACTGATATTAGATCTGGAAGGCTTAGCAGAGGCCAAAAAGCGACTGGTAGTAAGTCTCACTTCGTCGGCGTCGTCCTGTGCAAGATGCCGCACCGCCTGTTCTACTCCACCGATAAGATCCACGATGGGTATAGTACGTGATGTAGGAGCAAAATTCAAACCTTTCTTAGGGCCGAGATGGCTCTTTTGTCCAGGTTCTTGTCCGACAGGTTGACGACAGTGCGTGCTGTTTCATACGATGACTCCGATCTTTGCATAGCTGGAAGACGCTCAGATTTGTTTGCTTGTTCAACCGATGTATTGCTAAGATGAGCTCTTTTATGAGCAGCCGTCGTCATATCGACCCACTCCCATTCAAACGGCGAGAAAACTGTAGATAATAAAAGATGGAAACTATGTAAACTTCGTGCATTAAAATCCAGTTCGTACCTCGTGTGTCGTAACCTTTTTTTGACGATCGCCCGGCTTGTCTTCTGTAATATATGCTTCATTCCAACCGACTTGATATGGTGTTTAACCACAGTAAACTTGGGCACAATCTCTTTACCGCGACAGCGTTGCAGAAATGCCAAATTACTCCGCAAATGTGCATATTTGAGGCGCAGCTTCTCTAGTTGACGAACCTGGCGTGCGATGTCCTCCCCATAGAGGAAAGTAATATGAGAACGAAGTCTTTCGCGGCGGCTCTTACGTATATGTAAAACATTCTCGGTTTTCTTGCCGCGTCAATTCGGGATAAAATCTCGAGCTTTCGACGATAGACTCCATCGTCATCGTCAGGAGCAACTGACTGTCTTCACTGCTGCTGAGGTGGCCTTATAGAGCCCGTGGACGGCTTCTGATTGGCCGGCGATTACATACTGCTGTCGCAGATGGTGTCAGTGTGTGCGCTGGCAGTGAAGACAGTCAGTTGCTCCTGACGATGACGATGGAGGCTATCGTTGAAAGCTAGAGATTTTATCCCGAATTGACTCGGCAAGAAAACCGAGAATGTTTTACATATAGTGATTTCGTATGTTGATAACATTTAACAAGTCCCGTTATCAATATTCTCTCTGGCGCTAATTTGTTCAAATACTCAGTCTTGTTGTAGGACAACCCGAAACCTGAGAAGTTCTCTATTGCAACGTTTTCTCGAGAACTGCAATTGATTATTCGAATACCATGTAACATTTCCCATTTTACTTTGCAGTTCACCTCCTGTCGGCAGAATAGTTGTTTCCAGTTGCCTCTTACTATCTGTTGCCTTCAAATCACATGAGAGAGACTGTGCAGCAAAAACCTCGAGCGATTTTTATAATTTTATGGAAAAAGTAAGGTACTATCAGGAAAAGTTATCTTCAGAGAAATTTGTAGCTTTGCTTCGTATGCATAATAATACTTTCTTTAGAGGTGCGACAGACGTCATTAAATACCACATTATGGATTCAGGAGCGCTAAATAGACATTCTAGGGCCGAGTACCTATAGCCGGTTGCATGGCTGAATTCTACGGTGCCATTATCAGCTGGCTTTGCTTGTAGCATTTCTGCGTTCTCAGATGAGTATTCGATTACATTTGGTTCTTGAGAACAGATGTATAGGTTCATTCAGGTTCTCAGTGTAGACCATCAGTACTGTGTCATGCAGATAGAAATATCAGTTACTTTCCCCTCATTTTTTACTTCGAAATTATGCTGTTCCCTCAAAAAGAGCAACAGATCACAGATATACGTAATGAGTCGTGTGATTAACAGATTGTCACCTTGCTGCGAAGTTGCAGTTAATGAAAACAGTTCAGTGTGAAACAGAATAATGAGGAGATAGTGGTGATGTGGGAGTCACATAACTAGAGTGAATATGTGTATGCGGTCATTCTACACTAATGAAACGTAAAAAAATTAACATCTCTAAAGAAAGATAAACAACATATTTTCATTCGATGCTAGAGGTGGTCAATAAAGGAAATGATCCGTAGTATGCATGGATGTGTACTTTCAGTAATTATATATTTGTGATTAAGATTAATTGTATATTTGTCGTTGGTAGTTATAAACAATTGATGTTCTCCCTCCTGTCAATATACAGTTCATTTGCTAACGCCAGAGATGCTTTGCACAAGACTGCCACAAGCGATAGTGAAGTCGAGTCGAGCTTTGCATTGGTCTCTATCTTGATTCTAGGGCACAGAGGTACTGATTATGATTAATAACGTGTTGTAAGCTACAGCGGTGGAAGAAGGAGTGCAGCCATTTGTGATGAACAGAGAGAGTGATTATTTACATTTGTATGTTAGCAACGTACTATCGAAGGAAGTAAACACCCTCTCAAACGTGTTATCCTTCTCTCCCTCTGAAGCAGTTCTCAACAGAGGCAAAAAATGCTACATTTAGATCTACTTGTATTCGTGCTACATGTTATTGTATTATATTTGCTTAATGATGCCCTAGACTGATGACCATAGATGTTAAGTCCCATGGTGCTCAGAGCCAATGATGCCCTATCCCGAAACAAAAGATCTGAGCATGTCAACAAATAATTTTTATTCATACGGATTTCTGAAAAAAATCTGTTGATGAATTCAGTCAGTTCCTTGTATAGTATGATCTTCAGCCTGGCCAACTACTGGTCATTTGTGGGATGTGATGGGATGGAATCTGAGTATGCAGACTTTTGCTTGACCAGTTGCGACAGGAGGTGAAAACTGAGCATTACAATATTTCCGAATTGTTTATGATCACCACCGTGGTTCTTATTCCATTGCATCTGAGTGTTCATTTTTTCTTCTCCAGTAGCGTAATTATGAAATCATGTCAACAATACACTCCACGCGCAACCATCCCAATTGTCTACACCAAACAGATGCAATGTAGATGCAACAGTGAGTCGTCGCGAAGCAAAGGTGTCTGTTTCTTGGCTTCGTTTTATCATTGGACAATGCTGTTACTTCAACACAACTTTTCTCATAAAGGGATACTTTTATAGACGGGAACAGAATATAATTAAAAATTTATGGATATCTGAAATGATAATTACAGTGGGGATATTCCGGAGAGCCTTTTAATTGGGAAGATGGGTAGTGAAATAGTAATGTAAACAACCCTCTTCCATTCAACCGTCCATTACCCGAATGATGAGTCATATGCACACAGCCGTAGACTGCATCGCCATGAGAGCGTAGAAAGCCACCGTAGCATGGGCTGGGTGGGCTATTTATAATGACGGCACTCAGGCAGATATAGGTCGCAGCGCTTTCGAGATTTTGACGGACGCCAGCAGATTAAGATTGTGTGTCGATGTTGTTACGAGACGCAGGCGCTCTACTTTAGCAGCTAACGAAAAAAGCGTAAAGCAGCCCAAGATTTAATTCTTCATAGGCACCAGTACGGACGTATCTGCATACCGACGCCGCCGGATTCTTCCCTATACAATGAACACAAAGTACTTCTTGCTTCTTAGCGACAAGCAGTTATTGTAATCACTACAACCGTATTCAATTACGGTATATCAATAAATTAATCAGGACACCATCCGAATAGCGTTGCAAATACGGTGACATATCTGAGACTGAGAGTATAAGAATAGCTTTTGTTGCCGCTGTAAAAGAGCACGAGAAGCCATTGGGGTTCGAGTATCGAAAATAAACTTCGTAGTTTAATGTAGGTCAACGTCGGAGTTACTATCCAGGAAACACTTAACTGGAGAATTAGAGGGAAGGAATTAGTCATTTCAGGCCCTGCAGTCATGGACTGTGCGGCTGGTCCCGGCGGAGGTTCGTGTCCTCCCTCGGGCATGGGTGTGTGTGTTCGTCCTTAGGATAATTTAGGTTAAGCAGTGTGTAAGCTTAGGGACGGATGACCTTAGCAGTTAAGTCCCATAAGATTTCACACACAATCAATTAGTCATTTGTAATGACAGCTACAGTCCTTTCTATAGTGGACAGAACTGAGTGTGGTACCATTACCTGACAATCTTTCTACTTAAAATGAGAATTTGCAGCAATTGCTAAGTGTTCATAGGGCCTTATTTAATGATTTTGGAGATCCTGCTCACCTATAGTAGTGATACGCAATGTCTTCTCTTAACGCTACGTCTTTGCAATCGGAGATCAAATTCTTTACATAATTATACGGCTATGCTCATCAGTAAGCTGATAAATTTAGTATAGTTGTGGCATCCATAGTTGTCGTATCTAAATTCTGTTGTCGGAGCCATGCAAGTGCAAGTTCTGTATCAGTATGAACGAAACAACCTGAAAATAATGGGAAACGGCTGGGCGACTATCGATAAATGTTCGCTAACAGAAGAAAGGAATTGACAGTTGATTATAAAGCAAAATCACGATTCTGAGCGCCACATAAAAGTTCTTTTTTATTGGAAGCCATAATGCACATTTCAGGTACCGTAAATGGTAATAACTTCAGTAAACACGCTCTTTTAGCGAAATTTATATTGATTTTTTGAACTAGTGAACAAGGGGCCCCACCAAAAGAATTTGTCCAGTTCGAAGAAAAACGCGAATGTGCAATGCAGTCCCCGAGTGAATTTTGTTTTTCCTTTTCACTCTTAATTTACTGCCTAGCAATATCGGGGGGTCATAAACTATTCACGCATGCACGATATGAGTCAGTCAACCCTGTAACATCAGTAATGAAGGAGACAATTTGTCACCCATTCTACAGCTTTTGCCATTTTATAAAGTATTGATTATGTGGTATGTCCATAATGACTTTTAGTATAACATTTTTTCCTCTTACTACCGTTGGCCCTCTGGAAGCTTTGAATCATTTGGAGTAAAGTGTGAGACGCTGCCTGTACCTCGCACACGAGCGGCCTGAAGGACGGCGATGGTAGAGGAACCACGAGGAAGGCAAAATGAAAGACGACGCTTCTGCAACACGGCCGGGCGGGCAGCGCTGCATTGCGCCTAATTGCAGGCTGGCTGCCTCTATTTCGGCGCCGTCTGCATTCGAACACCGGTCACCGACCTCGTCTCGCTAACCGTATCTCCAGATACAGCCGCCCGTTGCAGCCATGCCGTCTGTAACAACTAACTTCAGCTCTACAGTATTACCCTACAAAATTAATAGCATTTCTCGTTGTTTTGTTGGGCAAAAGCTGACGGCTATCACTAAAAGGAACGATACGTTTCATTTGTTTCCTACTAATATTTCTTTTTTCATACATCAGCTCTCCGTTTCAGATCATCGTAAAATGAGAAATAACTTCATACCGTAGTTGACGGAGGTAATACGGTACCAGAAATTATGAAGCATTGAAAACAGTGTTAGTTATCATCGCTGCAAGTGTTTTTCAGTATAATAAACATGGATATAAGTGTTTAATGAAAAGCGAGAGTAATGGGACTATCTGAAAGTAGCAGAGAAAGCGAAAAATAAGTAAACCAGAACATATTACCTGTAGCCCGATGTGGGTGTGACATGTATACACAGTCATTGGACTTTTCTTTTAATAATGAACGGTATGTTATTACCTGAGTCTATACCTTTTTCGTTGGCAGATGCGCCGTAATGTTGAAAGAAGTGTGATGGTACGAATGGAAAATTAATACGTACTGGCTCTAAGTGAACTGTTAGCGGGCTAGGTGTTTTTTCACTTACCAATGAAAACTTGAACTTTTCTGGGAAAAGATATATTCCGTTATTGAAAAGAGCTCTGTATATTTAAGCAGAATTTACATCAATCTAGTGGCAACACTACTTGGCTTGTGAAGTTCTATTGAATGAAGCGGCTTTATGTGCAATAGCCCACGATGTTTTTTGAATAACCAGGATGTAACAAGATCATCTATAAACCTGTGCTGAGCACATCACTAAGATGTAATTAATTTCGTGAAAAGCAAGAAAATAATGAAAGTTCGTTTTTAGGTCATAAGTACATTAAACAAATTAGCACTTTAACCTTAGGAGCATAGATTGTCAATTCACCGCTGCTTCATGCTCTTTCAAAGACAGTCCTGCTGAAGAGGCATGTGGTCATCACCCTGTTCTGTGTTCTTTAACCCAAACACTGCGGTCAGGAGACTGTCCGTCACATTCTGCAGCTGGTTAGTTGATTCGTGGGAGGGGACTAAATAGCAAGGTCACCGGTCCATCGGATTAGGGGTGGATGGGGAAGGAAGTCGGCCGTGCCCTTTCAAAGGAACCATCCCGGCATTTGCCTGATGCGGTTTAGGGAAATCACGCAAAACATAAATCAGTACGGCTGGACGCGGGTTTGAACGGTCGTCCTCTCGAAAGCGGGTCCAGTGCGCTAACCACTGCCCCACGTCGCTCTGTTTCTGCAGTTCTTATTAGTATTCTTTACTTACGGCAAGCCCGCATCTCGTGGTCGTGCGGTAGCGTTCTCGCTTCCCACGCCCGGGTTCCCGGGTTCGATTCCCGGCGGGGTCAGGGATTTTCTCTGCCTCGTGATGGCTGGGTGTTGTGTGCTGTCCTTAGGTTAGTTAGGTTTAAGTAGTTCTAAGTTCTAGGGGACTTATGACCACAGCAGTTGAGTCCCATAGTGCTCAGAGCCATTTGAACCATACTTACGGCAGGGAGGTCTGTGTCGCCCATAAATTCAATCTTTGCATTAGGAATTATTTGTCTTACAATGTTATTCCTGGTTTAAACTTAGTTTCACTTCATTCACTGAGTCTTTGACATGGAGGTTAAACAAAAGTGGCAATTAACTGGAATGATCCGCACTGGTCGTAAAAACTCTTTATTAGTGACCTGAACCAAATTAATAAAGAATTTGTTTTTACAAAGACAACTTAAAAAGGGTTTGAAGAATAGAGTGGTACTACCAAGTAGTATTATGTAGCAATACTTGAAGAGTTCTCAACTTCCTGCTCGTTGCAGCGTTCTGCTGTCTCCATCATTTTAACTGTGACTACAGCTTTTAGCGAGCTATTTATTTATAACGTGACGTGAATAATGGGGAGTGGCTCTAAGGCAGTTAACTTTCCGCTGTGAGCTGTTAAAAAGAATCTGTGAGTACTCTTCAAATGTTATAACATAGCAGGCCTACTAACTTTTAGTATTACTCTATTCTTGAGACTATTGTTAAGTATTCTCTGTGAAATGATTTTTCCTTGTTAATTTACAGGTCATCTGAGGATGCGTCTTCAGTTGACGCGAGACCAGTCGCGATTTTTAGTAAAAAGTATTTTATAGCCAGCGCGGTTACTCGCAACTTAAAATATCGTTATTAAGTGGAACCCTGCCTTAAACACCAATTGACGCCAATCTGACTATCGTTTTTGACTGTTTTACATTTTAATATTCCTGAAATCTGTTCTGAGAGGGAGATCGGAACCGACCAAGCATTCGCACATTTGCTCCGATGCGAGTGAAGAGCGATGTGGCAATGCGTCCACCGTCCAGCCTTTCTGCTGGCAGGCGTGCCAGACCCGGTGATTCAGAACTGTGGGCTCTGGCTCACTTCCCTGCGTGCACAATCAACTAATTGATGCAATCGGCCAGAAAACTCATGGGTCAGTGACCTTTCTGCTCCATCTAAAAAATTCATTAGAATTATATACTTCATTAGTGTTTTCACAGCATCTCAATGAGTTTCCTAGTTATATATGCATAAAGATACACGCGGTCGACCAAATGGAATTTATCTGCATGCGTGCCGTATTGTATAGAAGAAGAGAAAAGATGGGGTGTTTACAATGAAATGAACGGTGTGTCCAAATTACTGTAGCACTGCGTGATCGCAGTGGAGTTTCTAGAAGCGCAGGCTGACGTGTATCTCACTAGACTATGCAAACGAACAAACGACAGCAACAACGGCGAATATCGCTGGAGAAGTTCTGCGTCCCGAACATTCCCGCTCCGTCGTCAATTAAAATTGTACTGTCTGTGTTGTAGTAGCGAAAACTGACACCAGTAGAAGTATACTATAATACACGGTCCTGTCATTAATGTGAGCACCGCTTACGTCCGACGTCAACGTGCAATTACCATAGACGGCAGGTGGCAGCACGAGCGGTTCAGGGTGCATAAAGGGTGTCGGGGGGGGGGGGGGGGGGGGCGTGGAAAACGGTTCAGGCATTATCGAAATGAGGAAACGGAGCCACTTATCTGACGACCAAAAGGTCATGATCACTGGATTTCCGGTGAAGCCTAGAAGCATATCTGAACCGGCTAAACTATTCGCGTGGTGCCGTGGTTGAAGTATACAGAGGTGACCTCCTTTTGCCCGATGTAGAGCAGCAACGCGACGTGGCATACACTCAACAAATTTTTGGAAGTCCCCTGCAGAAATATTGAGTCACGCGGCATCTATAAACGTCCATAATTACGGGAGTGTTGCCGTTGGTGCAGGATTTTGTGCACGAACTGACCTCTCCATTATGTCCTATAAATGTTGGATGGGATTCATGTCGGGCGATCTGTGTAGCCAAAGCATTCTCTCGAGTTACCCATTATGTTCTTCAAACCAAACGCGAACATGATGGGTCGGTTACATGACGCATTGTCATGTATAAAAATTCCATCGTTGTTTGGAAGCCCATGAATGGCTGCAAATGGTCTCCTTGTAGCCGAACATAACCATTTACAGTCAATGATCGGTTCAGTTGGACCAGA
Source organism: Schistocerca americana (assembly GCF_021461395.2). Lineage (NCBI taxonomy): Eukaryota > Metazoa > Arthropoda > Insecta > Orthoptera > Acrididae > Schistocerca > Schistocerca americana. The sequence continues at coordinate 698,660,882 of NC_060120.1, read as the reverse complement.
AGACCCAATCTATTCCAAGTAAACAGAGCCCACACCAGTATGAGGCCAACATCAACTTCAACAGTGCCTTGTTGACGACTTGGGTCCATTTCTCCGTGGGGTCTGCGCCACACTCGAACCTTTCCATCAGCTCTTATCAACTAAGACTCAGACCAGCCACGGTTTTCCCGTCGTCTAGGGTGCAACCGACATGGTAACGAGCCCGGGAAAGGCGTTGCAGCCGATGTGCTGTTAGTAAAGGCACTCGCGTCGGTTGTCTGCTGCCATAGCCCATTAACGCCAAATTTCGCTGCATTGTGGTAACGGATGCGTTCGTCGTGCGTTCCACGTTGATTTCTAGAGTTATTTCGTGCAGTGTTACTTGTCTGTTAGCACTGACAACTACGCAAACACCGCTGCGCTCGGTAGTTAAGTAAAGGCCGTCGGCCACTGTGTTGTCTGTGGTAAGAGGTAATGCCTGAAATGTGTTCTCGGCACACTCTTGATACTGTGGGTCTCGGAATATTGAATTTCCTAACGTATTCTGAAATAGAAGAGTCCCATGCGTCTAGCTGCAGGTATCATTCCAGTTCGTAGTCTGTTGATTCCTGTCGTGCAACTATAATCACGTCGGACACTTTTCCACATGAATCATCAGAGTACAAATGAGAGCTCTGCCTTCTATACCTTGTATACGCGGTACTACCGCCATCTGTATATGTGCATGTCGCTATCCAATTTTGTCACCTCAGTGTATACCGTGCATGGCAAATTGGCATGACAAAATGGCGCTGACGTAACTGGTGCAACACGGGCCAAAGGCGACAGAGCTGAACGACCACTTCGGAAACGTGTACTAGAGAATAGACGTGAAACTGTTGAGCAACTGACTGTCCAGATGAGTCAAGGGGCTGCCAGCAATGTCTTCTCAACGACCATTCAGCGAAAGTTGGTGCGTATGGGTCTCCACAGCAGGCACCTGGTTCATGCACCCATGCTGTCTGCTGTTCATCGGCAACTGAGGCTGGATTTTGCACTCTAGTATCACAACTGGACACCCTCCGATTGCGACAGATAGTCTTCATAGATGAATCACGTTTTATGCTCCATCTGACAAGTCGCCATTATCGTGTGTGGCCCTGCAACAATCGTCGTAAGCTTCCAACCCGGAGGAGGGACCGTTATGGTTAGGGAAATGTTTTCGTGGCATTCCCTGGGTGACCTCGTCATTCTGGAAGGCACAATGGATCAACACAAGTATGCATTTGTCTTTGAGGACCATGTCCACTCCTACATGCAGTCTGCTCTTTTCTTCAGCACGATGGCATCTACGAGCAGGACAGTGCAATGTGCCACACAGATCGCAGTGTATGTACGTAGTTCAGACAGCACCAGTATGAGTTTACCGTACTCCCCTGACCAAGAAACTCACCGAATTTAAACTCAATCGAGACTCTGTGGGAAGCCGGCCGTGGTGGCCGAGCGGTTGTAGGCGCTTCAGTCAGGAATCGCGTCAGTGCTACGGTCGCAGGTTCGAATCCTGCCTCTGGCATGGATGTGTGATGTCCTTAGGTTAGTTAGGTTTAAGTAGTTGTAAGTTCTAGGGGACTGATGACCTCAGATGTTAAGTCACATAGTGCTCAGAGCCATCTGAACCATTTGAATCTGTGGGACCACCTTGATCGGGCTGCTCTCGCCATGGATCCTCAACCGATGTAGCTAGCGCAACTGGCTTCGGCACTGAAGATGGTGCGTGGGCTTCGAGTTGGTGTGACTTCTCATCCCTGTCGGTACCTTCTACAACTTCACTGTCTTCCTGCCCGTCCACCCTGCAAAATGTGGTTAATCAGGCAGTTGACAGGTAGTCACATTAAAGTGACTGGACAGTATAGAAGGAAAAATGTTCTGTTACATATGTGTCGCAAACGTGCTATTTCCGAGATAATTCCAAATCTGTGGTCATGAGGCAGCATTGACTTCAGTATGAAATATTGTCAAATGTAAGATTACCTTTTAAGTCCCCATGATGCAGCAGCGGCACGTTTTGCAACTGACGTAAGACGACATCTAACGCGCCAGCATGATACAAGATTGGCAGCTCGAGCAAAGCCTGTGCATTGGCCTCTAAGATCACTTGACGTCAATTCTCAGGATTTTTCTTAGTAGGATCAACTAAGGAGGGATGTTTACAGTACTCCCGTTGATATGACTAAAGAACTAGATCAGCGAACTGTATGTTCGTGTCATGGTTTGCGAGATGGTTCGGGATTGTTTGAAAGAGTTCGTACCCCACTGCGGAGATCAACAAACGAGAGGACGACACTTGCAACACGTTTTACAGGAACGAATAAACTGAATGTCTAACGTCCTACGGAAGTGTTGTATTTGCTGCTAAGGAAGGGTGCAGGTGATATATGAGCCCAATTCTAAAGGGACGATCTAAAAGTTCCCATTTTAGGGCGTTGTTGCAGCGTATATAAAACGAAGAGCGACTCTGATGCGGTTATATAAACACCATCATGTAGGCAAGGGATTTGTGTGGCTTTAGTATCTTTCCGACGTATGTACGGTGAATGTGGACACGTGAACTATGGCGACGTTATTGCCACATGTGTCCAAACAAGACCAATGTGCTGTTATTCTTTTCTTGGCTGCCAAAGGACAAACATCGGTAGACATTCATCGGAAAACTAAGAATGTGTGCAGGGCAATATGTCGGAAATCCCCATTGTGGAATAGTGCACCAAGTTCCGTGCTGATCACAGTTAAATCCAAGACGTTTGTCTATCTGAAAGGCCAGTCTCATCCAACTCAAGTGGGAGATTCCCGCCCTGTAATTCTGATCTCTCCCCATGCGATTATCACGCCTTGCGCCCCTTAAAAAAACAGCTCTAAGCACTATGGGACTTAACATCTGAGGTCATCAATCCCCTAGACTTAGAACTACTTACACATAATTAACCGTAGGACATCCATGCTCGAGGCAGGATTCGAACCTGCGACCGTAGCAGCAGCGCGGTTCCGGATTGAAGCACCTAGAACCGCTCGTGCGTCCCTTAAAAAAGGCCTTGAAGGATCGACAGTTCCTATCGGACGAGGATGTGCAGCAGGCAGTTAGGGACTCCTTCACACAAAAGGACACAGTGGTTTACTAAATGAGAATATTCAACCTGTTGCGTCGGCGGTATGATTGGCTCAGTGATCACGGCTATTTTGCCCGACTGGCATACTGATTCTGGACTGTAAGGCCTTTGAACGGAAACTTTTGATCGCCCCTTATAGACTGCGACTTATCGAAGAATTACGTTTTAGATACATTCGCACTAACTAGGACGATATTTCAAGCTGAAGTGAATAGCGGCTCGTAGCTACACATTAGCAATTATCTCTCAAACAGTTCGTTTGTGGACCAATATTTAATGTAATGCTCGTGCCTGTATTACCTTTATTTTCATCGGTGTAAGTTTCTAGTATTAATTATGAAGCACGATGTGTAACGCTATTACTAAACATCTTCGACCGTGTACTGTTATTATCGCGTCTCCGATCCTTTGCGTTAGTCAAGGATCTACATAGATAGTAATATACGATTAGCTGTGGTAATTAAGAATGTGCAAAAAGGAAGGGGAAGCCAAAAAATAAATTTGCAACATGTGATGCGTTGTTAACATGAGATGGATGCAATTTTGTATTGCGGCAGTGGATGATCCGCTGAGCGAGGGACAGTATATGGGCTTCAAATACGATTTATAGCTATACCCTCGAAAGCACGGACTTTTTTCAACTGCACTCACATTGATATTCTTAGATCATGTAAGAGCTGAAAACAGTTATTGATCACAAAATATTTTCTTTTAATTTGTGATCGGTTCCGTTCCACACGATCATCGTCAGGTATGTATAGAAAACACAAAAAGAATGTATAGATTTATCAGCGAAAATATAAATGTTATGTCTTTATCTTTTCTTGACATGTCGGATGATGATGACAGCTACGGACCGAAATAGGTCATACAATTAAAGGAAAAAACTTTGCGATCAAAGATTGTTTTTACTTATACAAATTTTAAACAACAGATTGCTGTGTTCTTCAATGTGACTATGTCGCACTTCGTTTACAGATAATTTTGCTCTTCAACCTCATGACGAAGGAACGGGCTGTCATCTCCGCTTACTTCGTTCTGATTCATGCCAAGTTAACAAAACAGAGACGCAGAGTTTCGGTAAAAGAATCTGTAACCACTCACTGATTGCTCGTTTACAGAATCTAATCTACGCCAACGATAGAAGCTGTTCGAACCACTTGCTGCTACGCTCAAACTCCTGAGGTTTTGGCAAACGGAAGTGTGAGCTGGCCGGGCGCCGGGAGCCACAGACGGAGGAGTGATTGAGGTAGTGACACATTGCTGACCGCTGCAAGCAGCAACCAGGAGACTACTATGAACAGTTCTTACAATTTTACAAGATCAGGTAGCAGCGTCATACTGGTGACTCTCTTGATATCTTGAAGTATTAAAAATGGTCTTCTCACAAATAAAATAAAATATTGCTGCCACTCGTTTGACTGACCGTGGAATTTCACAACAGATGCATCATAGATATGCACACCCATCTACGTTGGCAAGACCAGTAATGCAGTGTCATGTGGAAACGGTCTCCCGAGTCTACGATGGAAGACATCTCATGAGCAGAATTTTACCTTCAAACGGAGACCAACCTACAGTTCCCATACCACTATCAAAGAATAACAGTCAATAGATCGACATAAATTTGAATGCTCTTCCTTCCTTCATTTCCATTATCATTCGTGAATATATTTATAATGAGATGACGAAAGTCATGGTATAGCGATGTGCATATATACAGATGATGGTAGTAATCACACAAGGTATAAAAGGGCAGGGCACTGGCGAAGCTGCCATTTGTACTCAGGCGACACACGTGAAAGGGTTTCCGACGTGATCGTGGCCACAAGACGGGAATTAACAGACGTTGAAAGCGGAATGGTAATTAGAGCTAGACGTATGGGACATTCCATTTGCCGGCCGGAGTGGCCGAGCGGTTCTAGGTGCTACAGTCTGGAACCGCGCAATCGCTGCGGTCGCAGGTTCGAATCCTGCCTCGGGCATGGATGTGTGTCATGTCCTTAGGTTAGTTAGGTTTAAGTAGTTCTAAGTTCTAGGGGACTGATGACCTCAGAAGTTAAGTCCCATAGTGCTCAGAGCCATTTGAACCAACCATTCCATTTCCGAAGTTGTTAGGGAATTCAATATTCTGAGATCCACAGTGTCCAGAGCGTACCGAGAATAGCAACTTTCAAGTATTACCTCTCATCACGGACAACACAGTGGCCGATGGCCTTCACTTAACGAGCGAGAGATTACAAAAATCAGCAGGTGACCATATATACTTCTCTGCTTGCTCGTCGTCGGTCGGCTCTTGAACAGCACCGACCATTCCTATCCTGTAGGGTTACTGGTGACGAGAAATGGTGTCTTTATGTTAACATAAGGAAAGCAAAGGAATGGTTAAGCACAAACGTAGCAGCGACTGTGTGATGTACTACGAATTGCTTCCCAGTGTCTAATCATCACTGCCGACATTTTTAGTCAACAACTGAGATGTCTTGCAGACGCAATCGAAGTACGGGTACAACGACCAGAAAGACTGCGTGAAGTGTTGCTACCCCACGATAACACCCGCCAGCATTCTGCTAGACTGACAATAAACATTACACAGGAGTTGGGTTGGGAACTCATTCTGCACCCAACTTATTCACCTGATCTTGTACCCTCAGATATCCACCTTTTCAGCTCTCTATCGAACAACCTTCAAGAACTTCTTTTCCGGATGAAAATGCGCTGCGAACATGGCTCAACGCGTTGTTTATCACCTTTTTTCTTATTGTTGTATCTCCTCATTATGTTTTTAACTTTGCTGTAGGCTGCAGAGCAGCATAGTACGCTGCTGCTCCCGCCTCCCCCCACCTCCCTCGGGGAGGGGGAGATCGAAATCCAAATAAGGAAAAAAAACGCGTTGTTTACCTCAAAACCATGTGATTTTTACATTCGCGAAATTGAAAAGTTACCCCTGTGTTGGCAGTCTGTTGTAAATAGTGAATGAGAATATATCACTGATGACTGAAGTCTCTGTGTGTTTACTAAACTTATGGAGAAACACTACGAACTTATGCGCCAACCCAACAGATTACTACGTTGTTTCGAATAGTCCCAGACTATTTATTAAACTTATGAAAAAACGCAACAAACTTATCCGCCAACCCAATAGGTTACTACGTTATTTCAAATAGCCCCAGACATTTTCTACGGTATTAAGATAGGATGATTCAATGCGTTATTCGAGGCACGACAGGGTACCCGAGTCGTTATCAAACCAGGAACAGATGCTTGTAGCTCTGCGAACAGAATTGTTCTTAGCGACAAAGATGAGTATTTCTATAGCATATTCGTCACGAAAATGTAGAATAAAGTGTAACACTTCATCACTGAGAATGGTGAAAGAAATTTTGTGGTTCGTCTTCACGGTAACCTGAATGTTGGAATAAACTTCTTGCTTCATCTTTATGGTAACCTGAACGAGTGATCCCACATTATGACACGAAATACATCCACAAAACATGACAGAATCTCATCCGACATGAACTACGCCCCCACACACTGTCGGTTATACGTCTCATTGGACCGTCGGTGCACTCGACACCTCGCAGAGTTGAAAAGAGACGTAATAACGACTTGGCGTACCACACCGCACCACTCGAGTCACCTAGTGTCCAGTTTGTGTGCTGAAGGCATACAGCTTCTCCTGCCGCTCTGAACAGTGGCTGTTTCTTCCGTTGTAGCTGTGGACAATACTATTCAGCAAAAATCAGGTAGGGTTAGATTTCCGTACTTATATGTTTACTCTGGCTCAGATTTTCGGTATTAAATGCCGAAATTTAGTATTCAGTTACTGTAAAAACATTATAAACAATTTCTTCTGTTGCTGAGAATACACAGGATTAATTATGATCCTTCTATCATTTACAAAATATGCTTACTATGCCTGATGTATGTTAAGTGGTGGAAGGTCATTTACATAATTATGAAGAATAGGAATGAGCCAAATTTAACCTTACAGAGCTCCTTTGTGATTGCTGATTAGCAGACAGAAAAAGCAGGAAATATACCAACAGAAATATGCGCTGCGAGAAAAATTAACGTCAAATTGTGACAGAGAACTGAGCTGCGCAAGATTGTCACATGAAGCCAATGTCCCGCGAACGTCACGTCAGAACATTCTCCCCAAAAATCGTTGACACCACATAAGGTTGACGTTCTATGTCGTTCCATTGGCGACAGGACCAAATTCCGTCACTTGTAAGATGAGGAATGTTTTGACTTTGATATGTTACTTGTAGTTATTTAATCACATGTTATGTGTCATAATGGCCCGCATCTCGTGGTCGTGCGGTAGCGTTCTCGCTTCCCACGCCCGGGTTCCCGGGTTCGATTCCCGGCGGGGTCAGGGATTTTCTCTGCCTCGTGATGGCTGGGTGTTGTGTGCTGTCCTTAGGTTAGTTAGGTTTAAGTAGTTCTAAGTTCTAGGGGACTTATGACCACAGCAGTTGAGTCCCATAGTGCTCAGAGCCATTTGAACCATTTTTTATGTGTCATAATGTCATTCGTGATAGTACTACAAGTACTGAAAGGCTTTTTTAATGACATTAATGTAAGTATATATATATATATATATATATATATATATATATATATATATATATATATATATATATATATATATATATATATACAGGGTGTTTCAAAAATGACCGGTATATTTGAAACGGCAATAAAAACTAAACGAGCAGCGATAGAAATACACCGTTTGTTGCAATATGCTTGGGACAACAGTACATTTTCTGGCAGACAAACTTTCGAAATTACAGTAGTTACAATTTTCAACAACAGATGGCGCTGCGGTCTGGGAAACTCTTTAGTACGATATTTTCCACATATCCACCATGCGTAGCAATAATATGGCGTAGTCTGTGAATGAAATTACCCGAAACCTTTGACAACGTGTCTGGCGGAATGGCTTCACATGCAGATGAGATGTACTGCTTCAGCTGTTCAATTGTTTCTGGATTCTGGCGGTACACCTGGTCTTTCAAGTGTCCCCACAGAAAGAAGTCACAGGGGTTCACGTCTGGCGAATAGGGAGGCCAATCCACGCCGCCTCCTGTATGTCTCGGATAGCCCAAAGCAATCACACGTTCATCGAAATATTCATTCAGGAAATTAAAGACGTCGGCCGTGCGATGTGGCCGGGCACCATCTTGCATAAACCACGAGGTGTTCGCAGTGTCGTCTAAGGCAGTTTGTACCGCCACAAATTCACGAAGAATGTCCAGATAGCGTGATGCAGTAATCGTTTCGGATCTGAAAAATGGGCCAATGATTCCTTTGGAAAAAATGGCGGCCCAGACCAGTACTTTTTGAGGATGCAGGGACGATGGGACTGCAACATGGGGCTTTTCGGTTCCCCATATGCGCCAGTTCTGTTTATTGACGAAGCCGTCCAGGTAAAAATAAGCTTCGTCAGTAAACCAAATGCTGCCCACATGCATATCGCCGTCATCAATCCTGTGCACTATATCGTTAGCGAATGTCTCTCGTGCCGCAATGGTAGCGGCGCTGAGGGGTTGCCGCGTTTGAATTTTGTATGGATAGAGGTGTAAACTCTGGCGCATGAGACGATACGTGGACGTTGGCGTCATTTGGACCGCAGCTGCAACACGGCGAACGGAAACCCGAGGCCGCTGTTGGATCACCTGCTGCACTAGCTGCGCGTTGCCCTCTGTGGTTGCCGTACGCGGTCGCCCTACCTTTCCAGCACGTTCATCCGTCATGTTCCCAGTCCGTTGAAATTTTTCAAACAGATCCTTTATTGTATCGCTTTTCGGTCCTTTGGTTACATTAAACCTCCGTTGAAAACTTCGTCTTGTTGCAACAACACTGTGTTCTAGGCGGTGGAATTCCAACACCAGAAAAATCCTCTGTTCTAAGGAATAAACCATGTTGTCTACAGCACACTTGCACGTTGTGAACAGCACACGCTTACAGCAGAAAGACGACGTACAGAATGGCGCACCCACAGATGCGTTGTCTTCTATATCTTTCACATCACTTGCAGCGCCATCTGTTGTTGAAAATTGTAACTACTGTAATTTCGAAAGTTTGTCCGCCTGAAAATGTACTGTTGTCCCAAGCATATTGCAACAAATGGTGTATTTCTATCGCTGCTCGTTTACTTTTTATTGCCGTTTCAAATATACCGGTCGTTTTTGAAACACCCTGTATATATATATATATATATATATATATATATACACTCCTGGAAATTGAAATAAGAACACCGTGAATTCATTGTCCCAGGAAGGGGAAACTTTATTGACACATTCCTGGGGTCAGATACATCACATGATCACACTGACAGAACCACAGGCACATAGACACAGGCAACAGAGCATGCACAATGTCGGCACTAGTACAGTGTATATCCACCTTTCGCAGCAATGCAGGCTGCTATTCTCCCATGGAGACGATCGTAGAGATGCTGGATGTAGTCCTGTGGAACGGCTTGCCATGCCATTTCCACCTGGCGCCTCAGTTGGACCAGCGTTCGTGCTGGACGTGCAGACCGCGTGAGACGACGCTTCATCCAGTCCCAAACATGCTCAATGGGGGACAGATCCGGAGATCTTGCTGGCCAGGGTAGTTGACTTACACCTTCTAGAGCACGTTGGGTGGCACGGGATACATGCGGACGTGCATTGTCCTGTTGGAATAGCAAGTTCCCTTGCCGGTCTAGGAATGGTAGAACGATGGGTTCGATGACGGTTTGGATGTACCGTGCACTATTCAGTGTCCCCTCGACGATCACCAGTGGTGTACGGCCAGTGTAGGAGATCGCTCCCCACACCATGATGCCGGGTGTTGGCCCTGTGTGCCTTGGTCGTATGCAGTCCTGATTGTGGCGCTCACCTGCACGGCGCCAAACACGCATACGACCATCATTGGCACCAAGGCAGAAGCGACTCTCATCGCTGAAGACGACACGTCTCCATTCGTCCCTCCATTCACGCCTGTCGCGACACCACTGGAGGCGGGCTGCACGATGTTGGGGCGTGAGCGGAAGACGGCCTAACGGTGTGCGGGACCGTAGCCCAGCTTCATGGAGACGGTTGCGAATGGTCCTCGCCGATACCCCAGGAGCAACAGTGTCCCTAATTTGCTGGGAAGTGGCGGTGCGGTCCCCTACGGCACTGCGTAGGATCCTACGGTCTTGGCGTGCATCCGTGCGTCGCTGCGGTCCGGTCCCAGGTCGACGGGCACGTGCACCTTCCGCCGACCAGTGGCGACAACATCGATGTACTGTGGAGACCTCACGCCCCACGTGTTGAGCAATTCGGCGGTACGTCCACCCGGCCTCCCGCATGCCCACTATACGCCCTCGCTCAAAGTCCGTCAACTGCACATACGGTTCACGTCCATGCTGTCGCGGCATGCTACCAGTGTTAAAGACTGCGATGGAGCTCCGTATGCCACGGCAAACTGGCTGACACTGACGGCGGCGGTGTACAAATGCTGCGCAGCTAGCGCCATTCGACGGCCAGCACCGCGGTTCCTGGTGTGTCCGCTGTGCCGTGCGTGTGATCATTGCTTGTACAGCCCTCTCGCAGTGTCCGGAGCAAGTATGGTGGGTCTGACACACCGGTGTCAATGTGTTCTGTTTTCCATTTCCAGGAGTGTATATATGAAGCAACACGTTGTCTACTTGGAAGGATAGGTTTTGTTTTACACGAAATATGTTTTATCACCTGACTGAAATCGACACATGGGCGGCCGGATGTACCAAGTTAAAAGCGTGCTACCATCAGTCGATGGTGTCTTGCTTCAGTTTTTTTCTATCAGCTGGATTTTTCGAGCGTTCAACTACACTACTGGCCACTAAAATTGCTACACCACGAAGATGGCGTGCTACAGACGCGAAATTTAACCGACGGGAAGAAGATGCTGTGATATGCAAATGCTTAGCTTTTGAGAGCATTCACACAAGGTTGGCGCCGGTTACGACACCTGCATGGTGCTGACATGAGGAAAGTTTCCAACCGATTTCTCATACACAAACAGCAGTTGACCGGCGCTCCCTGGTGAAACGTCGTTGTGATACCTCGTGTAAGGAGGAGAAATGTGTACCATCACGTTTGCGACTTTGATAAAGATCGGATTGTAGCCTATCGCGATTGCGGTTTATCGTATCGCGACATTGCTGCTCGCGTTGGTCGAGATCCAATGACTGTTAGCAGAATATGGTATCGGTGGGTTCAGGAGGGTAATACGGAACGCCGTGCTAGATCCCAACGGCCTCGTATCACTAGCAGTCGAGATAACAGGCATCTTATCCGCACGGCTGTAACGGATCTTGCAGCCACGTCTCGATCGCGGAGTCAACAGATGGGGACGTTTGCAAGACAACAACTATCTGCACGAACAGTTCGACCACTTTTGCAGCAGCATGGACTATCAGCTCGGAGACCATGGCTGCGGTTACCTTTGACGCTGCATCACAGACAGGAGCGCATGCGATGGTGTACTCAACGACGAACCTGGGTGCACGAATGGCAAAACGTGATCTTTTCGGATGAATTCAGGTCCTGTTTACAGCATCATGATGGTTACATCCGTGTTTGACGACATCGCGGTGAACGCACACTGGAAGCGTGTATTCGTCATCGGCATACTGGCATATCACCCGGCGTGATGGTATGGGGTGCCATTGGTTACACGTCTCGGTCACCTCTTGTTCGCATTGACGGCATTTTGAACAGTGGACGTTGCATTTCAGATGTGTTACGACCCGTGGCTCTACCCTTCTTTCGATCCCTGCGAAACCCTACATTTCAGCAGGATACTGCACGACCGCACGTTGCAGGTCCTGTACGGGCCTTTCTGGATACAGAAAGTGTTCGACTGCTGCCCTGGCCAGCACATTCTCCAGATCTCTCACCAATTGAAAACGTTTGGTCAATGGTGGCCGAGCAACTGGCTCGTCACAATACGCCAGTCACTACTCTTGATGAACTGCGGTATCGTGTTTTCGCTGCATGTGCAGCTGTACCTGTACACGCCATCCAAGCTCTGTTTGACTCAATGCCCAGGCGTATCAAGGCCGTTATTACGGTCAGAGGTGGTTGTTCTGGGTACTGATTTCTCAGGATCTATGTACCCAGATTGGGTGAAAATGTAATCACATGTCAGTTCTAGTATAATATATTTGTCCAATGAATACCCATTTATCATCTGCATTTCTACTTGGTGTAGTAATTTTAATGGCCAGTAGTGTATTCTTACCGTGCCTGATGTATGTGAGGTGGTGGAAGGTCATTTACATAATTATGAAGAATAGGAATGAAGCAAAAATTTAACCGTACAGCGCTCCACTCGTGATTGCTGATTAGTTATCAAATATTACGAGACAGAAAAGGCCGAAAATATACCAACAGATATATGCTCTGCGAGAAAAATTAACGTCAAATTGTGACAGAGAACTGAGCTGCACATGATTGTCACGTGAAGCCAATGTCCCGCGAACGTCACGTCAAAAGATTCTCCCCAAAAGTCGTTGGCACCACGTGAAGTTGACGTTCTATGTCGTTCCATTGACGATAGGGTCAAATTCTGCCACTTTTAGGGTGAGGAATGTTTTGGCTTTGATATGTTACTTGTAGTATTATCATGAATGACGTTATGACACATAACATGTGATTAAATAATTACAAGTACTGAAAGGCTTTTTTATTGACATTGATGTAAGTGTATATATATATATATATATATATAAAATGTAGGTATATACCGGGTGATCAAAAAGTCAATATAAATTTGAAAACTGAATAAATCACGGAATAATGAAGTTAGAGAGGTACAAATTGACACACCTGCTTGGAATGACATGGGGTTTTATTAGAACCAAAAAAACGCAAAAGTTCAAAAAATGTCCGACAGATGGCGCTTCACCTGATCAGAATAGCAATAATTAGCATAAAAAAGTAAGAAAAAGCAAAGATGATGTTCTTTACAGGAAATTCTCTATATGTCCACCATCATTCCTCAACAATAGCTGTAGTCGAGAAATAATGTTGTGAACAGCACTGCAAAGCATGTCCGGAGTTATGGTGAGGCATTGGCGTCGGATGTTGTCTTTCAGCATCCCTAGAGATGTCGGTCGATCACGATTCACTTGCAACTTCAGGTAACCCCAAAGCCAATAATCGCACGGAGTGAGGTCTGGGGACCTGGGAGGCCAAGCATGACGAAAGTGGCGGCTGAGCACACGATCATCACCAAACGACGCGCGCAAGAGATCTTTCACGCGTCTTGCAATATTGTTTTTTTTTTTTTTGGTTCTAATTAAACCCCATGTCAGTCCAAGCATGTGTGTCAATTTTTACCTCTCTATCTACATTATTTCGTGGTTTATTAAGCTTTCAAATTTATTCTGACTTTTTGATCACCCGGTATATATGAAGCACGTTGTCCATTTGGAAGGGTAGGGTTGTTTTGTTTTGTTTTGTTTTTTACACGAAATATGTTTTATCACCTGACTAAAGTCGACACATGGGCGGCCGGATGTACCAAGTTAAAAGCGTGCTACCCTCAGCCGATGGTGTCTTGCTTCAGTTTTTTCTATCAGCTGGATTTTTCGTGCCTTCAACCATGTAAGTCCGTATAACGTCATCGTCGTAACAAACGATATTGCGATCGATCGACTGAACAATCGTTCATGCGCCCCTAGGCTTAGGGTACACGTATGGTGTATCTGGGCTACTTCCTGGAATGACAAGATTAACCGAGGAGATGGCACCGGGTCCTAAGCGACTGCCTCCTCGTGTCCAGGAAGAAGCTGTCGCTTGACACACTTGGCTCAACACGGCCGGCGTTAACGCGGTGACGGAAGTGTCGTGCGCTGCCAACGACCTGTGACGTTGTCGCGGAAGCGCGCTATAAGTTCAGCGACACGAACGGCGATAGGGCCGAAATGAGCGATGGCCGGGCTGCCGGGCTGCCAGCTGGCTGGCAGGCGAGACGCGGCGGGGGCGGGCCTGACGTGCGGAGAGGAACGACCGCGCCAGCGCCACATGGGTAAACACGGCTGAGGCCGCGTGGCAGCGTCCGCGGCTGCCAGTTCGCGGCCAGAAAGACTTCTCTGTTCCCGCAGGGCAGGCGGGGCTGCAGCTGGGATTTATTTGCATAGCTCGAGCAACTGTACACATCGTTCTTGTGCTTATACATAGTTTTCACATTTTTCTGCGGATCCTGTTATGGGCCTTTTGGCCTGTCTGAGTCGTACTACATTGTGATCAAAAGTATCTTGATCCCCCTGCATAATGCGGAGTTGACCACTAGATGTCACGAGGAGCGAGCGAACCACCCGCTGTAAAAGGAGGTGGGCGAGGGGGGAGGGGGAGGATTTTTTGTTATGTTATGTTATGGTTTTAGGTCGCAAAACTGCTACGGCCATTAGCGCCCGGTCTGTGACCTAGGTAAAAAAATAAAAAAAAAATAAAAAAAATTAAAAAAAACTGGAAACCAGCAGCAATGGGAGCGAAACTCAAAAAAAGTGAGGAAACTAAAAACAGAAAGAAAGCTTAAAAAACCACTATAGAAGGGGGTTGTTTGTCCCCAAAAAGAGCTTCAAATGACTGCCGTCATCTCATTAATAAACTCGACAACGCGATCGGCTGAGCGCGTGTCATCTGCTAAAATGGACGATATATCAGGCGACAGCTGTAGACGGGCGCGTAACAGAGTAAAATAGGGGCACTCAAGTAAAAGGTGTCTCACCGTCCACAGTTGAGATCAGTGGGGACAAAACGGGGGAGGATCGCCACTTAAAAGATGTCGAGCGCTAAAAAGACAGTGCCCTATCCGAAGTCTAGTTAAAATTACTTCCTCCCGACGACGAGTTCTGGAGGAAGAGGTCCAAGCACAGGGAAGAGCTTTCACGTCCCGCAATTTATTACTGGGAAGTGTCGACCAATGTGCGTGCCATAAAAGAGCAACACGTCGACATAAAACACTCAGTAGATCGGCGAAGGGAACCATGCGAACAGCGGGCTGAAGAAGAGAGACTGCAGCCTTGGCCGCCTCGTTTCCACAGATACCAACATGTCCTGGGATGCAGAGGAACGCCCCCCAAGTGGAGCAAGGGGAGGCAGTCCTGAATCCGGTGGACCAGAGGGTGGACAGGAAGAGAGCTTGGAAATTGAGGAGAGAGCTGAGAGAATTTGAGCATATAATATACTGTATCCGCTGATGGCGACGGATGTATTGGACAACCTGGAGAACAGCGTAAAGCTCCGCAGTAAAAACCGAACACTGGTCTGCAAGCTGAAATCGATTAGGGGTGTCACCAACAATATAGGCACTCCCAACACCAAATGATGATTTTGAGCCATCAGTGTAAATAAATGTGGCATCCTTCATTTGTGCGCGTAGAGCAGCAAATGCCTTCCTTAGGAAACTTTCAAAGGTCACGGAGCAGGCAGGTCCGGGGCCGGAGCCAAGGCGGTGCTGTACCCCAAGTCGTCGAGGGGGAGGAGTTGTGTTGTCAGTAGACAAGCACTAACATCAGAATGGTTCGGTTGACTAGTCGCTGGATGTCACCTGAGTGACAGAGCCATCAGGGACATTCAACCTTCTCAAACTGGTCAAGTCCATTGTTGGTGATGTGATTCTGAAGCAGAAACGCTAAGGAACAATCCCAGTTAGAGTAAGACCAGGCAGCCCTCGTATAAGTTACTGGCGGATTGAGACCGTCGAGCATTGCGAAGGGCGGTTGTAAAAAATCTCATGAAATTGGCGGAAGGAATCGCTTGTAAGCTCCAAAGTGCTTTTAGCAGTCCAGTTAGCGCTATGAGTGAGCGAGGGGAGTTAAAAAGAACGGGGTACGTCGGTCGAGCAGCTCCTCGTAAGCCACACATTTCCGTCGTCAGTGCTAAGCGACTCTAGACGTGGTGTAAATGACGACGCCACAATAACAGTGGATGCCTCGAAATAATTTATTTGGAGTGATGAATTACGCTACATCCTGTGACAGTCAAATGGAAGGGACTGGTTTTGGGGCATGCGTGTAGAACGTTATATGCCGTCACCTGCAGGGCCAATAGTGAAATATGAAAGAGGTGGTGTTAGTTTGGGGATGTTTTTGGTGGTTATGATGTGATTCCATTATGGCGCTAAGAAAACACTAAATGCGGAAAGACATGAAGACATTTTACAGCACGGTGTGGTGCATACAGTAGAGGAACAGTTTGGAGGCGTACCAGGATGACAATGCACCGTGTCATAAAGCAGCATCTGTGTGACAATGGTTTGTGGTCAACAGCTTTTCTAGCAGCTCTGTGCTGCGGGCATCTGCAGCTGTGGCAGTACATCTTGCAAAAAGAACACCGCATACAGCTGTATGATAATCCTTAATGGTACACGACCGGTTTGGTGGCATGTGGTCACATCTTCAGGTGTTCATGTAAATATAAAGAATCTGAATGACTACGCATATGGTCTAGCAGACCAACGTCATAGTATTACAATCGCAAAACCCTACCAATAACAATCACGCTTTGCTCACAAGTACAGTGAATAATGTCATCGATGTAGGAAAGAAGTGAGACACAGGCTTTACTGGGCAAATGGCATTACCCGAAAATTGGAGGTAGTCATTTAGGTAAGGGGTAGAATGGTGCATACATCATCGTCTATAAAAGCGAGGAAGAACCTACAACCAATTATGATAAAAACGTGTAATGGAGGAACCTAGACAATAGCACGTACCAGACGAATAGTTCGAATACTTCAAGATTGTTCAGTAGATTCTGATGGCATCCCACGCGAACACCAAGAACACACCAGCCACACTAAGCAGGCAGCAAAGTATTGGTACTCAAAGTGTAGACCTTGCTTCGCTGGGAGCCCCACCGCGAGATGGGGTGAGCAGTACATTAACCATATCCAGTGTGCTTGTCCGCAACCATGAAAGGTTGAGGCCCTCCGTTACAGGCAAACAATAAACATTAACAACCACAGTATATATCGTTACATATCACATAATAAAGCATACGTGGCCCCAGACGCAAAATGTGTATACTCTTCTGGGCTTACTTCTTATCTCTTGCGTCTGGGACAGTGCATGCTTTGTTGTGTGACATGCAATGTTTTCTGTGGTCGCAACGGGAGGCCTTAACCTTTCCTGGTCGCGTATAAGCACGCGAGATGTTAATCTACTGATCTACTGTTCGTCTCACCTCCCAAATGTGTCTCAGCTAAGCAAGCTCTACACTTTGAGTACCAACGCTTTCCTTCGCGCTTAGCGTGGCTAGTGTGTTGTTGTTGACTGTTTGTGGGGCATGCCACTAGGAGGTGCTGGATAATCTACCAGTACTCATACTATTTGGTTGTAGATTCTTCCTCTCCTTTATAGAGGATGAGGTATGCACCATTCGACCTCTTTTCTAAATGGATAACTGCATTTGGCAGGCAATGCCGTTTTATCGGTGAATGTTGAGTCTCCCTTCTTTCCTACATCGGTGTCTTTAATGGCTTAAAGTATTGTGAGTATGTTTAGCGATTGTTATAATTAAGATTTTGACATTTTAATGTTGTAACATGGGTCTGCTGGAGCTGGACCACATTGATAGTTATTCAGATTCTTTGTATTCAAATGTACACCTGAGGATGTGCCTATAGCCACGAAACTGGTCGTGTCTCATTAAAGATAATCATACAGCTGCACGCAGTGTTCTTTTTGCAAGAATTACTTTTCTGAAATGAACCAGACTACCCAGAATCACAACCTGAAACCAATGGAACGTCCTTTGGATGAGTCAAAATGTCGACTTCGCTCCAGACCCCATCGTCCAACTTTACTATATTATCTCGTTTCGGCTCTTGAGCAAGAGTGGGCTGCTCTTCCTCTACACCTCTCAGAATGTGTCCCCAGCACAGTTCAAGTAGTCATAAAAGCGAAGAGCGGACACACCCCATATTAATGTCCTTTAATAGGTACTTTTGATTAGTTAGTGTAAACTGCTTGGCATTAAAATTGCAACAACAGCAAGAGTTGAAAATAACGAACTTTTAACTTAACGCGCGTATACTGCATAACAGGAAGAATTTAAGATTTGGGGTTGCACAGGTTTCCAAATTTAGTGTACATAGCCGCCACCTCTGGCAGCGTAAGTGGCACTATCTCGACTGGACACTGAGTCAACATGAGGTTGGATAACAGCTTCGGGCCGGCCGCTGTGACCGAGCGGCTCTAGGCGCTTCAGTCCGGAACCGCGCAGCTGCTACGGTCGCAGGTTCGAATCCTGCTTTGGGCGTGGATGTGTGTGATGTCCTTACGTAAGCTGGGTTTAAGTAGTTCTAAATCTAGGGGACTAATGACCTCAGATGTTAAGTCCCATAGTGCTCAGAATCATTTGAACCATTTGAACAGATTCGGTTCGTCATTCCATGCTGGTTCAAGCCTATGCCGGACTTCATAAGTCTTAGTGCTTGGCGAGTGATGGCGTATCAGTCCATCATTAACCTATGGCCAGGTGTTTTCACTGAGTGAGAGGTCTAGCCAGGGAAAAACTCCAACACCCTCTGTATTGAGGTAGGCAGGAGATTCCGGGTAACATGCAGTCTTGTGGTATCTACACAGATAAGCCAAAACCTTATGACCAGTGCCCAACATGATGCTGGACGCCACCCGGTGGCTTTGCGGGCACATGACGCGGTAACAAAAGTATGTAATCGGAGCAGACACGGGCAGGGGATCACCCTAGCGAAGATATGGGCTGCAAATGGGGAAATCCAGTGAGATAAGCTACTTTGACACAGGGCAGATCATTGTTACGCAGAGTCTGTTAACAAACATCTCGTAAACGGCGAGGCTGTTCACCTGCTACTGTCGTGAGGATCTACGGACAGAAGTAGAAGGACACTGAAACTACCGCTAGGCGCTCAGTGGTTGGACCTTCATGATTCTTCACAGAACGCGAGGCTCGGAAGCTTGTCTGCTCTGTCAAGTAGGATAGATGATGAATTGTGACATCTCTGCCAAAAGAGCACAATGCTGGTGCACGCACAAGTGTTTCGGAGGACACCGTTCACCGTGCATTGTTGAACATGGAGCTCCGCAGCAGACCACCCCTACGTGTTCTCATCGTCAATTACTATTGCAGTGGGCACGGGACCATCGGGATTCGACCGTCGATCGATGGAAGTTTGTCGGCTCTTCAGGTGAATCACATTTTTGCTACACTAGGTCGCTGGTCGTCTCCACAAACGCCGTCATCGATGTGAAAGGCGGCTCGAAACGTGCATCGCGCCACAGACGCAGGCTGATGGGAGCAGTATTATGCTATGGGAAGTACTCTTCTCCGCTTGCATGGGATCTGTGGTAGTAATCGAAGACACGCTAATAGCTGCGAACCACATGCATCCCTTCATGCATGATATCTTCCACGACGGCGATGTCATCTTCCAACAGTATAACTGTCCGCGTCTCGTAGCCAGAACCATGCTACAATGGTTTGAGGTACATTATATGGAACACATTTTGATGTTTTGGCGACGAAAGTCGTCTGATGTAAATCCTATGGAACCCAACTGGATCGCCATCGGGCTCCATTACCGCGTACGCAAATCAGCGGCCTGTTATTTAGGCGAAATACATGACCTCTGCGTAGACATCTAACGCCACATACCTCCAGAAACTTACCAACTAACTGTTGGATCCCTGATACACAGTATCAGTGATGTATTTCGCTCCGAAGAAGGACAAACAAGCTATTAAGAAGGTGGTGATAATATTTTGGCTCATCAGGGTAGTTGTAAGATAATGTCACGGAGACATCGAAGATAGATCAAAGTTACCGGTCTAACACGTCAGAAATCATATGCCTATAGTCCAAATTACCAGCTGTGCGAACCATGGATGGTCGTGTTGTGTAGCCAGTGGTACCCCATACCATAGCGCCGGTTTTTGGGCCCATATGGCAGTGATGAACGCAATCTGGCAATGCTCGTTATCCTCGGATCCTTCACACACGGATGCGTCCATCACGATGCTATATGAAGAATCGGAACTCGTCTGAAAATGTACGTAATGCCACTCAAAATCGTTGGCGCACCACTGTCGGCGCTCCTCTCTCTTGTGCTGCATCAAAGAAAGATGCAACAGCGGTCGCGGAGCAGATGACAAACCTTGGTGCCAGAGACGCAGCCGTACAGTCCATGTGCACACTTACCTTGCTGCAAACAAGCAAGAGTGACATGGCCGTATGATCCTGCAGGCCGACCGAACAGTAAGTCTGGCATCTCGGGCGCTAGCTGCATGGGGCCATGGAGGGCCTGAATGGCGTTGCCATGGAGGGCCTGAATAGCGTTGAATGAGGCCCTCCGGAACACATCGATTCCCTTTCGCAACACAGTCGTGGGATCCCGACTACCGCGAGCAGCAGTATCGCGAAGCCATAAACCACAGTTCCGATAGGCAACTTTCTGCCGCTGTGGAGTTTCAGGAGCGTGGTACACTTCGCTCCTTGTTATATGAGGCTTAACACGATCTTGCCACAAGTACACAGCATTCAAATGCGCTTAATGATGAAAAACCCGCTACGAAATCCTTCCTTATGCAGTCGGTTTTACTCCTATTTTGTGCGGTTGCACTGAAATCATACACTATGTGATCAAAAGTATCCGGACACGTGGCTGAAAATGACTTACAAGTTCATGGGACCCTCCGTCGGTAATGCTGGAATTCAATATGGTGTTGGTCCACCCTTAGCCTTGATGACAGCTTCCACTCTCGCAGGCATTCGTTCAGTCAGGTGCTGGCTGGAAGGTTTCTTGGGGAATGGCAGCCCACTCTTCACGGAGTGCTCTACTGAGGAGAGGTATCGATGTCGGTCGGTGAGGCCTGGTGCGAAGTCGGCGTTCCAAAACATCCCAAAAGTGTTCTGTAGGATTGAGGCCACAGGACTCTGTGCAGGACAGTCCATTACAGAGATGTTACTATCGTGTAACCACTCCGCAACAGGCCGTCCATTATGAACTGGTGCTCGACCGTGCTGAAAGATGCAATCGCCATCCCCGAATTGCTCTTCAACAGTGGGAAGCAAGAAGGTGCTTAAAACATCATTGTGGGCCAGTGCTGTGATAGTACTACGCAAAACAACAAGGGGTGCAAGCCCCCTCCATGAAAAACACGAACACACCATAACACCACCGCCTCCGAATTTTACTGTTGGCACTACACGCGCTGGCAGATGACATTCCCCGGGCATTCGCCATACCCACACCCTGCCATCGGATCGCCACATTGTGTAGCGTAATTCGTCATACCACACAAAGTTTTTCCACTGTTCAATCGTCCTATGTTTACGCTCCTTACACCAAGCGAGGCGTCGTTTGGCATTTGCCGGCGTGATGTGTGGCTTATGAGCAGCCGCTCGTCCATGAAAACAAAGTTTTCTCACTTCCCGCCTAACTGTCATAGTACTTGCAGTGGATCCTGATGCAGTTCGGAATTCCTGTGTGATGGTCTGGGTAGACGTCTGCATATTGCACATTACAACCCTCTTCAACTGTCGGCGATCTCTGTCAGTCAACAGTCGAGATCATCCTGTATGCTTTTGTGCTGTACGTGTCCCTTCACGTTTTCACTTCACGATCACATCGGAAATAGTGGACCTATGGATGTCCAGCAGTGTGGAAATCTCGCGTACAGGCGTATGACACAAGTGACACGAAATCACCTGGCCACGTTCGAAGTTCGTGAGTTCCGCGGAGCGTCCCATTCTGCTCTCTCACGATGTCTAATGACTACTGAGGTCTCTGATACGGAGTACCTGACAGTAGGTGGCAGCACAATGCATCTAATAGGAAAAACGTATATTTTTGGGGGTTTCCGGGTACTTTTGATCACATAGTGTATATCCAAGAATGTAGTACAGTTCATATGGCCAGCAGTGTAATTGTGTCCACCATATTTTCACATTATCGGCCGTTGAAACGTTACTAGACAACTGACAATCATACGAGGTAGTCTAGGATGTTCGGTGAACTGTATTAGAACAACTAATCTTTTCAGTACTATTCGCATTTGTCACTAGCAACGCCTGTCTCTCGAGTAAACTTTTTACTGAAACTCAGCCACTCGACGTCAGTAAAAGTTCATGTACATACAAATTATCTCTTGAAGGAGAAAATGACGCCGTCACCTCTAAACAAACAACTATCGAAGACAGCTGTCCCACAATCTCGCGAAGTCTCTTAGCATAAAGATGTGATCACCATAAACTACCTCCACCCGACTATTAAGGATACCGTAAACAATAATTAATGATACGAAGAAAACATATGATAAATCTTCAGACAGAAGGATACTGGAATAGTCCGACACGCGTTATAGCTTAACAGGCGACAGTGGAATGGATGTCCATACCTAACAGGACCAATCAAATCTCTCACAAATCAACTCCCAAACGTCGCAGCTACTTCACGTTTGACGGATTATGTAGGTAAGTCTGTATAATACGAGGTGCATTCAAGTTCTAAGGCCTCCGATTTTTTTTTCTAATTAACTACTCACCCGGAATCGATGAAACTGGCGTTACTTCTCGACGTAATCGCCCTGCAGACGTACACATTTTTCACAACGCTGACGCCATGATTCCATGGCAGCGGCGAAGGCTTCTTTAGGAGTCTGTTTTGACCACTGGAAAATCGCTGAGGCAATAGCAGCACGGCTGGTGAATGTGCGGCCACGGAGAGTGTCTTTAATTGTTGGAAAAAGCCAAAAGTCACTAGGAGCCAGGTTAGGTGAGTAGGTAGCATGAGGAATCACTTCAAAGTTGTTATCACGAAGAAACTGTTGCGTAATGTTAGCTCGATGTGCGGGTGCGTTGTCTTGGTGAAACAGCACACGCGCAGCCCTTCCCGGACGTTTTTGTTGCAGTGCAGGAAGGAATTTGTTCTTCAAAACATTTTCGTAGCATGCACCTGTTAACGTAGTGCCCTCTGGAACGCAATGGGTAAGGATTACGCCCTCACTGTCCCAGAACATGGACACCATCATTTTTTCAGCACTGTCGGTTACCCGAAATTTTTTTGGTGGCAGTGAATCTGTGTGCTTCCATTGAGCTGACTGGCGCTTTGTTTCTGGATTGAAAAACGGCATCCACATCTCATCCATTGTCACAACCGACGAAAAGAAAGTCCCATTCATGCTGTCATTGCGTGCCAACATTGCTAGGCAACATGCCACACGGGCAGCCACCTGGATGAAACTTTTCGCATTTTCAGGTCGTCATGCAGGATTGTGTGCACAGAACCCACAGAAATGCCAACTCTGGAGGCGATCTGTTCACCAGTCATTCGGCGATCCCCCAAAACAATTCTCTCCTTTTTCTCGATCATGTCGTCAGACCGGCTTGTGCGAGCCCAAGGTTGTTTTGGTTTGTTGTCACACGATGTTGTGCCTTCATTAAACTGTCGGACCCACAAACGCACTTTCGACACATCCATAACTCCATCACCACATATCTCCTTCAACTGTCGATGAATTTCAATTGGTTTCACACCATGCAAATTCAGAAAACGAATGATTGCACGCTGTTCCAGTAAGGAAAACGTCGCCATTTTAAGTATTTAAGACAGTTCTCATTCTCCCCACTGGCGCTAAAATTCCATCTGCCGTACGGTGCTGCCATCTCTGGGACGTATTGACAATGAACACGGCCTCATTTTAAAACAATGCACATGTCTCTATCTCTTTCCAGTCCGGAGAAAAAAATCGGAGGCCTTAGAACTTGAATGCACCTCGTATGGAACCATCTACAAGACTACTCTGCAAATCACACTTAAGTGCCGGGCAGAGGGTCCATCGAACCACCTTCACGATAATTCTCTACAATTTCACTCTTGAACAGCGTACCGAAAAAACGAACACCTATATCTTTCCGTGCGAGCTCTCTTTCCCTCATTTTATTGTGACGATCATTTCTCCCTATGTAGGTCTGTGTCGGCAAAATATTTTCGCATTCGCAGGAGAAAGTTGGTGACTGAAATTTCGTAAGAAGAGCCCACCGTAACGAGAAACGTCTTTGTTTTAATTACGTCCACCAAAATCCAGTATCACGTCCGTGCACACTCATCTATTTCTCGATAATACAAAACGTGCTGCCCTTCTTTGAACTTCCTCGATTTACTCCATTAATCATGTCTGGTAAGGACTCCACACCACGCAGTAGTATTCTAAAAGCGGACGGACAAGGGTAATGCAGGCATTCTCTTTAGTAGACTGTTGCATCTTCTAAGTGTTCTGCCAGTAAAACACAGTCTTTGGTTCTCTTTCCCCACAACATTTTCTTTGTGTTCTTTCCAAGTTGTCCATAATTGTAATTTCTAGGTATTTAGTTGAAATTACGGCCTTTAGATTTGACTGATTTATCGTTTAACCGAAGTTTAACGGATTCCTTTTAGCAGTCATGTGGATGACCTCACACTTTCCATTATTTGGGGTCAATTGCCAATTTTCGCACCATGCAAATATCTATTCTAAGCCGTTTTGCAATTGGTTTTGAGCTCTGATGACTTTAGTAGACGATAAAGGACAGTATCATCTACAGACAACGTAAGACGGTTGCTCAGAGATGCTCAGATAGTCTCCTAAATCATTGATATATATAAGGAATAGCAGAGGGTCTATTGCATTTCCTTGGGGAATGCGCGAAATCACTTCTGTTTTCCTCATTGACTTTCCTTCAGTTATTACGAATTGTGACCTCTCTGACAGGAAATGACGAATCCAATCGCATAACTAAGACGATATTCCATAAGCACACAATTCAATTACAAGCTACTTGTGAGGTATGGTGTCAAATGCCTTCTTGAAATCTAGAGATAGGAAATAAATTTTAAATCCCTTGTGGATAGCACTCAGCACTTCGTATGAGTCAAGAGCTAATTGTGTTTCACAAGAACGTGTTTTTTAAATCCGTATTGACTCTGTGTCAATACACCGTTTTCCTCGAGGTAATTCATAATGTTCGAACGGAATGTATGCTTCAAAATCCTACTGCATGTCGACGTTAATATATGGGTCTGTAATTTAATGGATTATTCTTACTACCTTTCGTGAATATTGGTGTGACCTGTGCAACTTTCCAGTCTTTGGGTACGGATCTTTCGCTGAGCCAACGGTTGTATATGATTGTTAAGTTTGGTGGTATTGCATCTGCTCTGAAAGGAACCTAATTGGTATACAGTCTGGACCGGAAGACTTGCTTTTATTAAGCGATTTGAGTTACTTCACTACTCCGAGCACATCGACTTCTAAGTTGCTTATGTTGGCAACCGTTCTTGATTCAAATCCTGAAATATTTACTTTGGAGGGGTGTGTTCAGTAACTCTGCTTTAGCAGCACTGTCATTGATAGTATTTCCATGACTATGTGCACAGAAGACATTGATTGTGTCTTTCCGCTAGCATATCTTACATACGAGCAGCATCCGGATTTTGTGCCAGGTTTCGAGACAAAGCTTCGTTGTGGAAACTATTATAAGCATTCCGCATTGAAGTTGGTGCTAAGTTTCGAGCTTCTGTAATAGATCATCAGTCTTGGCGATTACGAGTTCCTTTAAAGTTAGTGGACTTTCTTCGTTGTTTCTACAAAAGTTCTCTCACCTGTTTTGTGTACCATGCGAAATCAGCGCCGTCTATTGTTAATTTATTTGGTATAAGTCTCTCAATTGCTGTCCATGATATTTCTCTGAATTGGAGCCACATCTGGTATACACCTATATTGTTATTTTGGGAAGAGTGGAGATTGTCTCTGAGGAAGCCATCAAGCGAATTTTTATCTGCTTTTTTAAAATAGATATATTTTTCATTTTCTCGCTTTTTGAATTTGATGTGATTTATTGTACCATTAATAAGTTTTAGAGCCGCTGCAGACTAATCATCAGATGGTGATGACGATGGTAGCTTGCAGTGGCTCGATAACTATTTAATGGGACAGTAAGTCTCAACAAATTCAAACAGCAACAGTAAGTCTCATCAAATTAAAACAGCGACTAGTTGTGTATGATATCTCCAGTAACTGCCAATCTAAACCACAGCTGCAGTCGTCATTCCCACTTGATATAATGGATTTACTTTAATTTTGTGAATTGGCTTCATTTAACTTTATAACGTGAATGGATTCAGGGGTCATGACTGAAGCATGTACTGTTTGCATATGCTTTCAAGGAATACATTTTAATCTTATGTCCCCTTATTAATGGACTACAACCTCCACATAAAGGACGATCATACAATGAAAAAAGATAAGGCAGGTGTGGCGACGGTCGTCAGAGAAGAGTGCCAAATCCTTCCCGTTTCCCCCATCGCAAAGTTACTAGCAATTGCCATGACGACATTTGTCAAAAGAATGCTAACGGTATGTTCCAGTTATCTTCCACTAGGAGATTTATTTACGCTGAGGCTCTTAAGTATCTCCTTCGCAAACTCCTGCAGTCATAATCATTTTTGGAGATTTAAACGCACTTAATGTACTGTGGTATTCCGTTACTACTTACCCTAGGTCCGAGTCGTGGAGACTGTCATTCAGTTATAACTATAATGGCTTTTCCATATTGGATGCGGGCACATTCATCAGTGCTTCAGGATCGTTGATCCTATTAATCTGTACCCCTCTTCCAATCGCAGCTACAGTTCAGAGGAAAGCTATTGATGATCTCCACTAGAGTCGCTATTTCCCCACCGGCACCCATCCAACAGACAGAGCAGCCTGCGCTATGAATCTCTCAAAATGGATCTCAATAACATTAACTACCTGCTGGTCAGCATAAGAGGCAGCTTGTCCTTTGATGGATTGACGAGTGTCCCTCAGCAATTAGGGATCACCCAACGCTGCGAATGTTCATGTGTCGATCTATAGTAGATGACCTCGCAGCTTTCGCAATAATGCTAAAATATGTATATATTTTATAATTTAAAATTTTTTAAAAACTATACTTAAAAACTTTACAAGTGCACTCAACTGAAGAAAGACATGTATCGCAGGCAATCCGCCTTCCCCCTTTCGAGCGAGGGAATGATGTATTAATAAAGGGTAATACCATAACCCCCTATGAACCAAGAGTTCTCGGTTTGGCATATCCATTTCGCAGAGACCGGTTGTTTTTCGTCCTTACAAGAAACATATGTGATGGTATTATGTTGTTTGACGGCGACGAAGGATTAAAACATTTGTTTTCAAGTTTCCGCTTCAGCTGATTTCCTTTCATTGACTAAGCTTGGCGTGACAACGAACTTTTTGTGGCATACGAGAGGGTACTGCTGGATATACGTGACCGCCATCTCTGTGCCATTTCAATAACTTACCGGAAAAACAATACTTTTTACAGCCTGCAAATTACTTCTACGTCACTACGTCATAGTAATTGACGGAAAGTCTTCTAGTTAAACAGAAGTGATTTCAGGCGTTCCCCAAGGTAGGCCCTTTGCTGTTCCTTATCTATATAAATGATTTGGGAGACAACCTGAGCAGCCGTCTTCAGTTGTTTATCGACTAATAAAATCGTCAGAAGATCAAAACAAACCGCAAAACGATTTAGAAAAAATATCTGAATGGTGCGAAAAGTGGCAGTTGACCCTAAATAACGAAAAGTGTGAGGTCATCCACAGGAGTACTAAAAGGAACTCGTTAAACTTCGGTTGCACGATAAATCAGTCTAATCTAATAGCCGTAAATTCAACTAAATACCTAGGTATTACAATTGCGAACAACTTAAATTGGAAAGATCAAATAGAAAATGTTGCGGGGAAGGCTAACCAAAGGCTGCGTTTTGTTGGCAGGACACTTAGAAAATGTAACAGACCTACTAAGGAGACTGCCTACACTACGCTTGTCCGTCCTCTTTTAGAATACTGCTGCGCGGTGTGGGATCCTTACCAGATACGACTGACGGATACATCGAAAAAGTTCAAAAAAAGGCAGCACGTTTTGTATTATCGCGAAATATGGGAGAGAGTGCCACAGAAATGATACAGGATTTGGGCTGGAAATCATTAAAAGAAAGGCGTTTTTCATTGCGACGGAATCTTCTCACGAAATTCGAATCACCAACTTTCTCCTCAGAATACGAAAATATTTTGTTGGCACCGACCTACATAGGGAGGAACGATCACCACGATAAAATAAGGGAAATCAGAACTCGTACGGAAAGATATAGGTGTTCATTCTTTCCGCGCGCTATACGAGATGGGAATAATAGAGAATCATGAAGTGGGTCCGATGAACCCTCTGCCAGAAACTTAAATGTGATTTGCAGAGTATCCATGTAGATGTAGACGTAGATGTACTCCGCAAGTCAAGTACGGTGTGTGGTGGAGGGTACATCTGGTACCACTAACTGATCTCCCTTCCCTGTTCCACCCGCGAATTGCATGTGGGAAGAATGATTGTCGAAAATCCTCTGTATTAGCTTTAATTTCTCGAATTTACTCGTTGCAGTGATTTCACGAGATGTAGGAGGAAGTAATATATTGTCCGGCTCTTCAGGGAAAGTGCTCTCTCGGGGAAGTTCGGCCACCAAGTGCAAGTCTTATTTCATTCGACGCCACACTGAGCGGCTTGCGCGCCGGTGGTGAGGATGAAATGATGATGAGGACAACGCAACACCCAGTCCCTGAGGGGAGAAAATCTCCAACCTGGCCAGTAATCGAAACCGGGCCCGCTTGCATGGGAGCCGAGTACGTTACCACCTTTTTTTCTCATTTTGTTCGATATTGTTCGTTTTCAAGTTCAGTGTTAAGCCGTTGACTCAGTTTTTTTTTCTATTACAGAGGGCAGCTAAACCTCTGACCGAACACGCTGAGCTACCGTGCCGGCACATCCAGCTAAGCAGGCGAATGTTGTCTCGTAACTTCGACAGGAAACTTCTCCGTGATGCACAGCGCCTCTCTCGTAGCGTATGACACGGTAGTTTGTTGAGCATCTCTGTAACGCTCTCGTGCGAGCCAAACGATCCCGTGACGAAACGCGCCGCTCTTCGTTGGATCTTCTTTATCACTTCTATCAGTCCGACCGACGGAACAAACACTGGTAGCAGTTACTTCTGTAAAATATCTGGGAGTATGCGTACGGAACGATTTGAAGTGGAATGATCATATAAAATTAATTGTTGGTAAGGCGGTTGCCAGGTTGAGATTCATTGGGAGAGTCATAGAAAATGTAGTCCATCAACAAAGAAGGTGGCTTACAAAACACTCGTTCTACCTCTACTTGAGTATTGCTCATCAGTGTGGGATCCGTACCAGGTCGGGTTAACTGAGGAGATAGAGAAGATCCAAAGAAGAGCGGCGCGTTTCGTCACAGGGTTATTTGGTAAGCGTGATAGAGTTACGGAGATGTTTATCAAACTCAAGTGGCAGACTCTGCAAGAGAGGCGCTCTGCATCGCGGTGTAGCTTGTCCAGGTTTCTAGAGGGTGCGTTTCTGGATGAGGTATCGAATATATTGCTTCCCCCTACTTATACCTCCCGAGGAGATACGAATGTAAAATCAGAGAGATTCGAACGCGCACGGTGGTTTTCCGGCAGTCGTTCTTCCCGCGAACCATACGCAACTGGAACAGGAAAGGGACAGTGGCACGTAAAGTGCCCTCCGCCACACACCGTTGGGTGGCTTGCGGAGTATAAATGTAGATTCAGATGTAAGGATCGCAAATTGGTTAACAATATTCATTGACACCTTTTCTTTTTGCATGTTCCTATTTTCGCGTTCTGGTGTATTTGAGGACGAATTACTTCTTGTAATTTCCCTTTGCAACAAGATAAACGTAGTTTCCGACGGATACCTAGAATGCGTCGTAAGCAGTTCTTTAGAAACGCTTCTGTCAGTGGACAAGGCGGCAGACGAGGTGCGAGCAGACAGTGGGAGGGCTAGTGGGACTGTTCCAGGAATATGCCACAACTTGACGTCTGGAGGCTACCAGTAAGCTAGCGAGTCGATGGGCCCGTTTACGTCTCCTGCAACGCGCGAAGTCTCCCACGCTTAACGTGAGAAAGCAGATCTGCAAACAAACAGAACTACAGGCGGCGTGTGGCTATCCCGGCGCCCCTCCTAGGAACACAGTGTTTGTTTCTGCGAGCACCACCTGGGCGGCTCATCAGCGCAAATATGTGGCCTGCTGGCAAGCACAGCCGCTAAATGTGACCGCCGAATTGCTGCCAGTGGCGGGAGACGTTGTCGCGACGGCATGCTTGTCTAGCGAGGAAAAGAGGCCAGCACACACATTCAAAGAAACTTGCAAAACCGATAATAGCCTCGCTAAAGCATGAAAACACTTTAACATGGCATGAGCGTACACAAAACCCACTACGTGTGGCAGTTGCCTTGTAGATCGAATTTTTAGCACACTCGAAATTAAGAGTATCCTTTGCTGCTGTTGCTTCCGCACATTATTATATTCCTGCGGTGTATTTCAGAGATTGAATTTCCATTATCTGGAATGCCATTTAATTTATTTAGTGCAAGAGCTAGAATTCTACAGCGTGGGTGCGCGCTATTTCTTCATACGTTAACAGGATTCAGCAACTTTTTAAAAGACTGTCTTGCTATCTCACTTTTGTAGATGTCATTTTTAAGCGGATTAAAGAGAAAGCTCTCAAATATACGTACTGCAAACCGAATGTTTTGAAAATCCTTACTGTGTAAATTATATCCAACCAGTCTCTTCAAAAAAGAAGTAATCTGCGGTTGGGGGCAAAGATTGAGTTGCGTTCAGCACGAGGAAAATGAGAGGCAGAAATTATATCTGTACAAGCATAATGATGTTAATGATGACGACCTTGATATAGTATAAACAAAATAAGCGTCTACCATATTACAGACAGTTGCTCTATTGGAAACGAATCCTCTCTTTGTCGCCTGCTCTCTTCTCCATCCCTCCCACCGCCCACACCACCCCATACACACACAAATTTGATCATAACAATTCACATTCCTTATGCAACCTCTAATAAAATATTTCTTGGAATAAAAGCTAAAATAGCTTCACTGCCTAACCGTCACTAGAAGAATGGGAAGAGTTAACATTGAAATCTACCCTCTAACACTTCGATGGCTTAAACCAGAATTTTAAATGCATTCTGCGCTGGTTCAGTTGTCTTCTGTAATAGGCAAGAGATTTCCATATGATATGAGGATTGTTTACAAATAAAACGCAAATTTTCAAAATACGCTGTACGAAAAGTGGTATTCCACGGTCTTTACATATGAGTTTCAGCATCTCGAGTTCCCACTGACACATGGTTCTGTACATGGGTAGGGAGATGGGTGAAAGTGTTGGATTTTGCTTATGACGACAATGTACAGGGGGTCGAACGGTCAGGACTTCTGAGCGGGCATCCAGGGCTGCCGTTAAATGACAGAACAGAAAATTAAGTTAAATAAAATGAATGTATTTCGGGTTACGGAACACAAGGGGCACGCCTGGAGTGGAAGTTACAAGGTGTAGCCCAGTCTAAGAGGACGAACAACTAAATATGCGAGCAATGGAAGGGGAGGCGGTTCATGTTAAGTTATGTTGGTGGCCGGTCTTGGAACGCAGAGTCGGAGACTCTGCCACATAAGAAAGACGACTCTGCTGCTCGAAATCTGGATCAGAAGACGGTCAGACAAATGTGTTGCGCACTGCAGAATCCTCCAGCGTTCAACGTGACCTGTATCCCACGCACGCAACACCTTCAACTGCACATAACTGCCTCTGTTCTGAAAGGCAGGCAAGTTGTGTCACGTAGGAACAGCGGAACTTGTTCTGGGAGAATAATTGTAAAGATTTGACTGGGCATTTGAAATATTTTTTTTAAACCAGTTCCCTAAAATGTTTCGTGACTGGATGCTATCTTGTACAATTCTTCTGTTCGACTTTGAGATGAAAATGTGGTGGTGGAGGGTACTATGAATCGCAGGGCTTCCTCTGCAAGTTTTCCTAGCCATTTCAGCCTTATATGAATGAACAGGATATGTGTAATCTACTACACAATTGTTTTCGTTTGTGGTGGTGTGACGTTACGCGTACGTAGACGAGCGATTTGACAGCCTGGGAGTAGTATGAGGGGAGGTGAAATTGTTGTATGGCTGAACGATAGCGGGCCCAGGGCTAGGGGACCGGACGGACGAAAATGGTTCAAATGGCTTGAGCACTATGTGACTTAACTTCGGAAGTCATCAGCCCCCTAGAACTTAGAACTACTTAAACCTAACTGACCTAAGGACATCACACATATCCATGCCCGAGGCTTGATTCGAACCTGCGACCGTAGCGGTCGCGCGGTTCCAAACTGTAGCGGCTAGAACCGCTCGGTCACCCCGGTCGGCCAAATGTTTGTCAGAACATCATAACCTCTACAGTTACATAGTAAATACCTCACATGTTGTCGTACTTCTGTATTCATTTAATGAACAGTTTGCTATTTTGTCAGTAATTTTATTTAAATATTAATTAGAAGTGGTTATATAAAATAGTTGTAATTTAAGAAGTGGTCACTCGCTTGTGTTAGCTGACACCACCTTTGCAAAAGAGTGCCAAAAGATGCTTCTGGCTAGTAACCCTCAATAATGGTTTAAACAGTATTTGACGACAATGTGTTGTCATTTATAATGTGTGCTGTTGTGCAAGAATACTGGCTCCTTTATTTATCTATAACTCTGTATTTATATTTACTGTGAATGGTCTGAGTGTGACCGAATGTTTATACCATTTCTTTATTTAAATGTTGTTGTAATACATAAGCTTAGTCCAGGAAGTGATCATGTTGAGGAATACCATGTCTGTACAGTGTAAGAACGATGATTCGATCGTGGAGGTGTTTGATTCTGGGCAGTAAACGGCCGCTACCACTTTTGAAAGGACTTTATATTTCGAGAGGACTGAATGAGCTTCAGAGTAGGACTCTTAATTTTTTCCGCTTGTATTACGGAACTGAGGGTAGAAAGAGTATGAGTTACGATTCTTTGTATTGTGTGTGATAATTTGTAAATGATCATGTTGAACCCTGAACTGTTTTGAGCTGGTGATTATTTCATATATTGTGATTATGGAATGGACTGAGTATTTTTTTTTTTTTTTTGTATCCTTGACGACTATGTAGTTTGGGGATTTTGCTACCATTCTCGTAACGCTCTCAATGTAATTTTACTGCATTTGATAAGGATACTTTCTGTTTGTATTTTGAGTTTTCTTCAATTACAGACGTTATAATAGAACCTTTGTTATTAAATAATTTAACTTTTATATTTCTTGGTACTTTATTAACTCGAAATTCTAGCCAATGCACAGACTATTTGACTTTAGGATCACGGCTACAGATTTTTACCAGCTAGTTAGTTGCGGGGCATGGAAGGAGATGTGCTCGGCTCGACCCTATGACTACATCGAGCTGCTCTTTTTAATCAGAGACGTGCACAGCCCAGGCACCTAAAGTACGAGTAACTGCAGGCGAGGACTCTACTGGTTTGCTCGTATGGGATGATGTTTGGAAGAGCAACTACACAAGCAGTAACTGTTACGTACCGTCGTAGTACAATATACACAATTGTGCCAGAGTAAAAAGACATAAAAAATTTCTGATAGATTCGTCCCACCTAGCCCAGAAGAAATAACTTTCACTAAATTGTAGGAAATAAAAACAGTCGCTACACTCCCAGAAAAATTGTATGTTTGCAGTACTACGTCACCATTTATTAGTTTAATAGTCAGTTTACGTCATTAAACCCGTTTTCCAAAGTCTCTGCTGAAAGAAACAGCAACAGCAGATAAATAGCATATTGTAAGTCCATTTCACTTCACTTCTTCCGCAGTATGGGAAATCGATAAGAAAAGCGGTATAACGCGAATATGAGACGGCACTTTGTGGAATCATCTATCTGAGAAGTGTCCGCAGGACTACCCATTATAATGAGACGCTTGCATGATTAACCGTGTAAAATATAGTAGTGAAATCCAAATTCCTTTTTGCCAACAAAGAAGTAATACTACGAGACCTCACCACCGTCGTCTACACATTAAGAAGCAGATAGCTAATACGTCTAAGATTTAATTATGCCCCCTATTATTTTGTCAAGAAACTATGTTTGTTTGGTTTTAAATTTATTAAAAGACCGAAGAGCGGGAGAGTGATTAATCCCAATTCGCTTCCGAGGAATGCCATGTAAATAACCGCATCAAAATGAAGCTAAATAGGAAAACAACGCTCGCCTCACCTCGAGGAAGACTGGACGGCTACCCGGATGGTCAGCAGCATGTGCGTTTTATTTCTCTACGTACGGTACTTGTGACATTGAAGAACCAGCTCGACATTTGCTTAAACGGGCACTGGAAACTACCCGACAACCTCTCGGCCGCTAGCTAACAGTTGTCAATCGTAAGCACGGGTTCAGTCCTGGTCTGGTTCGTCTTTATATCAACTGCTGTACGTAAGGGTAGGTCACATGGCACGCGTTCCTTTATCATGTCACAGAAACTCAGAGTAAAGTCTCAGCAGATATTAATTCCATGTTGCTTCAAGTTCGCCATGTGTGCTACCATCTTGCTCGATTGTTGAAATCAATCTTTGAGATATTCAATAGTGAACGGCTGTCCACAGAAACCACACCTTGAAAAAAATTAGTAAACTGTAGTCTTGAAAGTGCCGCCGAGCAATAAATTCAACGACGGCCAGTGTGGCCGAGCGGTTCTAGGCGCTTCAGTCTGGAACCGCGCGACCACTACGGTCGCAGGTTCGAATCCTGCCTCGGGCACGGATGTGTGTGACGTCCTTAGGTTAGTTAGGTTTAAGTAGTTCTAAGTTCTAGGGGACTGATGACCTCAGCTGTTAAGTCCCATAGTGCTCAGACCCATTTGAACCAATAAATTCAACCGTAAGTGAGAAGTAACTGTCACTTTTAGTGAATTAATCTTGGTATCGGATTTTGGCACTCGTTTTTCTAACAATTTCGTACAGAAAGGTGCTCAGCATCGGAACATTCTGTGCTTTGATGAAGATAGTGGAAACGCATAGGATCGAGAGGGAACGGCTGCAGCGAAGGTAGGACGACTGTGCAGCAACGAAATGGCGGACAGTTTGGTGTGCGACCGGAGTTATTGATGAGATTTAAACCGCGTGAGACGGCTCGCACGTGGCCACGCGGCTGGCCGGTCATTACTCACAGCCAGCCAGCCGCAGCTGCACCGCACACCACGCTCGCTGCTTCCTAATTGCGGTATCGCAGAAGCTAGTTCATAGTTCGTGGCGGCGTCGCGTCGCCGGCGTGTGCTACGTGTAATTTCCAAATAATCCACCGATCGGATCTCCGGGCGGTAAATACTCAGGAAAAACAAATCTGGTATTCTACGGATCGGAGCGTGGAATGTTACATCGCTTATTCGAGCAGATACGTTAGAAAATTTAACAAGTGAAATTCGTAGGTTGAAGTTGGATACAGTGGTGATTAATTAAGTTTTGTGGCAGGACGAACAGAACTTCTGGTCAAACAGAGAGTAGGTCTAGTAATGGATAATGAAATGGGAATGCGGGTAAGCTACTATGAGCAGCATAGTGAACACATTATTGTAGCCGAGATACACTGACAAGGGGAGGCCACGACGTTTGGAACGCGGATAATACTGCAGACTTCGTACACTCGTAGTACTCCATTAGGACAGCAAAATGTGTAAGCAGTAGCGCGTACTTCTCAATCGTTATTGAGAAAATCGCAAGATAATTTCGATCGGCATATATATATACACCTGTGCGTGGCCAGGAAGCGCTGGCAGGTGAGTGGTTAGCGTTCAAGCCCTGTAATCGCTGGGTCGCTGGATCGAGTCCCGCTCGTCAGTGTCTTTTTTTTTTTAATTTCTAACACAGTCATTTTCTTTACTATTCATAATACAATTGATGTAATGGGAACAATACGTGCAATCGGGTGAACTTTTATTAAATTTACAATGTTATTTGGCAGTCTACAAATTTTTATTATCACAAATAATGTAATATTCATAACTGGCGACTAGTAAACGACCAAACGCATAAAGTGATACTGAAAATGTATGCTTGTCCGTGCCTTCAAAATTGTTCGTATTTAACCGAAAGAGAACGAGAAATTGCTTCTTGTGAAGACGCTATTAAAATACACTCGATACTGCATGACCAATGATGAGCGCCGATATTTAAGGAAATGCTGCGTTAATGTATGGTTTGCTTCCAAATTATCGGCTGAAAGAGAGGTTTTTGAAAATGTTAACGAGGTTTGTTTTTCCACAGAAAACCTCAAAAGACCTTGCGTGTGCGGAAACATAGCATTTATTCAATGCAGCCGGTGCCGTTTAACTTTGTTTCTCATGTTTTTACGAAAATTCCATCCCGCAACTTGTAATCGTTATGTCGAAAGCGACGCTTAATTGTACATCTTTCGAAAGCCGTCTGTGCCGGTCAAAACTTGGAGGTAACAAGTCGTTTCGGGCTCCTTCCAGGTATAAGGGGTTTCTCAAATCACGGACAAGCATACATTTTCAGTATCACTTTATGCGTTTGGCCGTTTACTAGTCGGTAGTTATGAATATTATATTATTCGTGATAATAAAAATTTGTAGACTGCCAAATAACATTGTAAATTTAATAAAAGTTCATCCGATTACACGTATTTTTCCCATTAAATCAACTGCAATATAGATATTAAAGAAAATGACACTATTAGAAATAAAAAAAAAACTGACGAGCGGGACTCGATCCAACAACCCAGCGACTACGGGTCTTGAACGCTAATCACTCGCCTGCCGGCGCTTCCTGGTAAAAACGGGCACGCACAGGTGTATATATATATGACGATCGAAATTATCTTGCGATCTTGCAGTAGATCCGCGTTCCAAACGTCGTGGCCTCCCCTTGTGAGTTGAAAAAAGTAACGGGATAGTGATATGCATATATACAGATGGCATTACTATCGCGTGCACAACGTATAAAAGAACAGAGCATTGGTAGAACTTTCATTTGCACTCAGATGATTCATGTGAGAAAATTTCCGACGTGATTATGTCCGCACAACGGAAATTAAGACTCTGAACGCGGAATGGTGGTTGGAGCTAGACGTGTGGGACATTCTGTTTCGGAAATCGTTAGAGAATTCAATAATATTCCGAGATCCACAGTGTCAAGAGTGTGCGCGAGGATACCAAATGTCACACATTACGTCTCACCACGGATAACGCAGTGGCCGTCGGCCCTTACTTAACAACCTAATGGTTCAAATGGCTCTGAGCACTATGGGACTTAACATCTGTGGTCATCAGTCCCCTAGAACTTAGAACTACTTAAACCTAACTAACCTAAGGACATCACACACATCCATGCCCGAGGCAGGATGCGAACCTGCGACCGTAGCAGTCGCGCGGTTCCGGACTGAGCGCCTTAACCGCGAGACCACCGCGGCCGGCCTTAACAACCTAGAGCAGCGGTGTTTGCGTAGAGTTGTCGGTGCTAACAGAGAACCAATACTGCGTGAAATAACCGCAGAAGTCAATGTGGGACTTACAGTGAAACTATCTGTTAGGACAGTGCGGCGGGATTTGGTGTTAATGGGCTATGTCAGCAGTCGACTGATGCGAGTGTCTTTGCTAACAGCACGACATCGCCTGTAGCGCCTCTCCTGGGCTCGTCACCGTATCGGTTCGAACCTAGACGACTGGAAAACTGTGGCCTAATCAGATGAGTCCCGATTTCAGGTGGTAAGAGCTGATGGAAGGGTTAGAATGTGGTGCAGACTCCGCGAAGCCATGGCCCCAAGTTGTCAACCAGCCACTGTGCAAGCTGGTGGTGGCTCCATAATCCTGCGGGCTGTGTTCAAATGGAATGGACTGGGTCCTCTAGATGTTCGGCTACTTGGAAATCGTTTGCGCCCTTTCATGGGCTTCATTTCCAAACAAAGATGCAATTTTTATGGATGACGATGAGTCATGTCACCGGGACTCAGTTGTTCGCGATTGGTTTTAAGAACATTATAGACGATTCGAGCAAATGATTTGGCCACCCACATCGCCCTATCTGGATCCCATCGAGTTGCTGCACTAAGCGCAGCAAAATGAGGACCGACACGATATTAGGAGGTGTCTCATGACTTTTGTCACCTGAGTGTATTTTTCCGAGATGCAATAGGCTTATCCTGAGCGCCGATGTAAACAAGTTATTATTATTGTTATTTTAATTTCTTACGTATTTTGTTGTTCTTATTAAAATCCTAGGCGGTTGTTAGACATTAGAAGTGGAGCGACTGCAAGTTCTATTTGGATTAGAAGGAAGTTACAGCAGTAAACTGTAACATCCCCCCCCTCACCACCGCCCCCCACTCCCTTCCTGCCGGTATCACACCATGAATCCGCATATGAAATGACAGTGATCATCATAGTACGCGAAAGAAAGGAAGGGAGGGAGGAAGATCGGGGCTTAACGTCCCATCGTCAACGAGGTCGCTAGAGACTGAGCAGAAGCTCTGAATGAGGAAGGAAATCGAACTTGCCCTTTGAAAGGAACAATCCCGGCATTTGCCCACAACAATTTAGGGTAATCACGGAAAACTTAAATCAGTGTGGCCGGATGCAGGTTTTAACGGCCGTCCCCATGAATGCGAGTCCAGTGTGCCAACCACTGCGCCACACCGATCGGTTCAGTACGCCGAATATTCTACTTTCGTCGTACTCACTGCATCGGTCATCTTCCCCTCTCTCTGCCACCCTTATATCCATTACTGCCAGCGTCACCACTTTTGGAAGCAGGGATGACAAATTGAACACATCCGCAGGACAAGGGACGTTAGCACTTTGTGACTTAATGGACGAGGTGTAACTTGCCAAGCGAGGTAATACCTTCTAGAAATAACTTGTTTCGTGGCTGTGTTAGACGTTCTACCACGAGAATTTTGGCCTGTAGGCAACGCTTAAGAATGTTATTGAAAAAATGATCTGATTGTCCAGAAAAATTATATGAGCTGTCCAATCGGGTGGATGGTCAAGCACATGGAGATATCTGCAGAACGCTAGGTGAGAAATCTTCGTGATGTAGGGGATTTAGCTTAGAGACACTAACCGGCGTGACTCGACAGTAGAAATTTCACTGTAAAACGCCAGAACAGGGATGTCGGTGATGGCCTTGATGAGACCTGGCTTCTGAGCATCAGTGCCGCTGGCGCTCTACACCCAGCTCTGGCCGCAGCTGAAACGCCCGCGTTACCCACGCTGCCACCGGGAGACACCCCAGCGCATGCAGCTGCGCCGCCAGCAGCCCACCCGGTAAATGAGTTGCACTACACCTTTCCTCAAACTCCATCTGCGAGTTTCGTTTGTCTCTTAGCAAACACGAGTGAACCTGATAGTTTTTTGTTGATAAGGTGCACATTATTCTTTTATTTGCAGTTAAGTGCTTTGGATCACGCTACAAAAACTTTGCGAATCACTATTACAAACAACTTACGCCAAGTAATAGTGATTTGCAAAGTTTTTGTAGCGTGATCCAAAGCACTTTTATTTCTCAGAATAAATGTAACTGACAGTCTAATTATGTTCATTCGGCTGGTCTTCCCAATCTACATCTACATCCACATTTATACTCCGCAAGCCACCTAATGGTGTGTGGCGGAGGGCACTTTACGTGCCACTGTCGTTACCTCCCTTTCCTGTTCCAGTCGCATATGGTTCGCGGGAAGAACGACTGTCTGAAAGCCTCCGTGCGCGCTCTAATCTCTCTAATTTTACATTCGTGATCTCCTCGGGAGGTATAAGTAGGGGGAAGCAATATATTCGATACCTCATCCAGAAACGCACCCTCTCGAAACCTGGACAGAAAGCTACACCGCGATGCAGAGCGCCTCTCTTGCAGAGTCTGCCACTTGAGTTTGCTAAACATCTCCGTAACGCTGTCACGCTTACCAAATAACCCTGTGACGAAACGCGCCGCTCTTCTTTGGATCTTCTCTATCTTCTCTGTCAACCCGACCTGGTACGGATCCCACACTGATGAGCAATACTCAAGTATAGGTCGAACGAGTGTTTTGCAAGCCACCTCCTTTGTTGATGGACTACATTTCCTAAGGACTCTCCCAATGAATCTCAACCTGGTACCCGCCTTACCAACAATTAATTTTATATGATCATTCCACTTCAAATCGTTCCGCACGCATACTCCCAGATATTTTACAGAAGTAACTGCTACCAGTGTTTGTTCCGCTATCATATAATCACACAATAAAGCATCCTTCTTTCTATGTATTCGCAATACATTACATTTGTCTATGTTAAGGGTCAGTTGCCACTCCCTGTACCAAATGCCTATCCGCTGCAGATCTTCCTGCATTTGGCTGCAATTTTCTAATGCTGCAACTTCTCTGTATAGTACAGCATCATCCGCGAAAAGCTGCATGGAACTTCCGACACTATCTATTAGGTCATTTATATATATTGTGAAAAGCAATGGTCCCATAACACTCCCCTGTGGCACGCCAGAGGTTACTTTAACGTCTGTAGATTTCTCTCCATTGAGAACAACACGCTGTGTTCTGTTTGCTAAAAACTCTTCAATCCAGCCACACAGCTGGGCTGATATTCCGTAGGCTCTTACTTTGTTTATCAGGCGACAGTGCGGAACTGTATCGAACGCCTTCCGGAAGCCAAGGAAAATGGAATCTACCTGGGAGCCTGTATCTAATATTTTCTGGGTCTCATGAACAAATAAAGCGAGTTGGGACTCACACGATCGCAGTTTCCGGAATCCATGTTGACTCCTACAGAGTAGATTCTGGGTTTCCAGAAATAACATGATACGCGAGCAAAAAACATTTTCTAAAATTCTACAACAGATCGATGTCAGAGATACAGGCCTATAGTTTAGTGCAGCTGCTCGACGACCCTTCTTAAAAACTGGAACTACCTGTGCTCTTTTCCAATCATTTGGAACCTTCCGTTCCTCCAGAGACTACTTATCGCGCAAAATGTCCCACTCAGGTGCAAATAGAAATATGATTATTAAGAAATGCTAACAAAAAGTCAAGTAATTACAATGCAAAAGAGTCTTTTTGTTTGACGCAGCCTCTTATGGCGAGAGGGAATGCAACCAAGTACATGTCAAAGATAATCGTTTTAGTTGTGCGTGTGTTATGGTGTGGGGAGGCGTAATGTTGCGTACGTCTTTGAACGCGGTACACTCACTAATCGACGGTACGGCGACACTATGGAACTTTTCAGCTCATTTTTATGGATGACAATGCGCGACCGCATCGAACAGTGTAGGTGGAGTAGCTCTTGGAACGAGAGGATATTCTGCGAATGGACTGTCTTGCACGTTTCCCTGACTTAAATCCCATCGTGTGTGTGTGTGTGTGTGTGTGTGTGTGTGTGTGTGATATGCGTGGGAGGGACATATCGCAGCACGCCCACATGCACCAACGACCATCCAGCAACCGTCAACTGCCATGATGGGGGAACTGAACGCCCTATCACAAGAATTCCATACCAACCTTGTGTTCTGCATGGGAACACTTTGCAGGGCATACATTGACGCCCGCGGTGATCACAAACTCTATTAAGAACATCCCGTCTTTTGTAAGTCGCAGTGACTTCAGTGGAATAAAAGTGTCTTTCGTGTTGTCTCATTGCATATTTCTGTCAGTTACCTTCTTTTCTATACTGTAGAAGTTCCTCCTACGTGTAGTCTAGGTTTCATCGAGCTGTGTCACTTGGCAGCGATACATCATGCCAAAGTTACTTTAGTCCTTAAATTTTGCGTGGTCAGAAATAGTCTGAACAGCTTGTAAGGATGGTGCAGGACAGGTTAGTGCTGAGAAAAAGCTGTTAAGAAAACAATTCGATAGACTGCACCGTTTCCGATTTAATTAGCTTTGAAGTTAACTAATCAGGTTGCTGCGCGCGCAAATTCAAGCAGCCTGCCGGAGAAAGTTCCACCACACGTGTTCTTCTTTTGACTTCCTAACTTAAATTTATCGGTACCGAAAAAGGCGCATTTTAGCAGGTAATGAGCGTTTAAACGGGTGGAAATTCACGGAATTACAGACGTCGTTGCATTACCGCATTTTAGTACGTGCAAGTGCTTTCTCAATAATTATTTCTCTGTACAACCTCCCGTGCAACAGACTTACAAGCTTTTCAGTGTTTCTGACCAACATGTATACAAAGAAGCAACCACAAATGACCAAGAAGTCATCCTCATGGAGACTGTCTACAATAGTGTTCGAAACGTTTTATTGTATCAGGACGATGTCACACCCCCAAATGACTCTTGCCGGAATGGATTATGGGCGCAAAGACCCCCCGCTCATAAATTTTCGCTCCATCATCCGTGACTGTATATCACTTAAGTGCATTGCAGATGACGCAGCCACAAAAATATACGACCTTAATTAGGTAGCAGAATCTTATTAAAAATAAAGGAACATGCAATCAGAGCAATACTAACGAATCGTTCGCTGTACTACATTAGAAAAATGTGAGATCTGCGCGGGAGCGACAAACTGTGAATCAAATTTTCAGAGTGCGTTTAACTGAAACGTGTACCTTCGCAAAAAGCATGGTTTGGGAGACAGGCGAGGGAGCAACGTTGAGGGTAGGGTCTGGTGCCCAGAATGTTTTAGGGCAGTGACGAAACTGGTTGCAGCGGATCGTGTTGCAACGATGTTGCGGAAGCACTGACATGTTAATGTCACAGCCTTGCTTAGCTCCGAAACGTAGCGAGTATATTAGTGCGGGTGGTCACAGGGCAGGAGTGAGTTATAGTAAATCTGAGGCTGACGGACGACAACTGGGTCTTGCCAGCGCTCTATAAGTAGCACCTGCTTTATGCGTATGAAATATTTACCCACTCTGTGGTTGGCAGATGTGAGAAACGAAGAGGAGGCTACGAAAAATAGAGGTGGCATACCTGGCAGACGGCAGCCATAATCTTGACCGGGAGTAGAGTGATTAAATTTATTTTGTATATTACTACACACAGTGGTGCAAATGACGCAATTGGTACATAATGGGCCCAAAGTGCATTTTCACTCGTTACTGCAATTGGCGGAAAGAGTAAAGTTGCTTATTGGACATAGCTCATCTATGATAAAAGAAAAGCAGATGTAATTATGAATAGCAGACAGTAAAAGTGGGGAAGTACCTGTATCAGGTATTACTCATGTCAGTGGGCGTAGGCTATAAGTAGATGGAAATGAGCAGACAGGTAGACTTGAACGAATTCACTGAAATATGTACTGTATAGGGTGTTAAAAACTGTGGAATATTTT
Organism: Schistocerca americana; assembly: GCF_021461395.2. Taxonomy (NCBI): domain Eukaryota; kingdom Metazoa; phylum Arthropoda; class Insecta; order Orthoptera; family Acrididae; genus Schistocerca; species Schistocerca americana. The sequence goes on along the minus strand of NC_060120.1, from coordinate 698,617,464 downwards.
AAGAGTTGGTAACACTGATCGAAACAAGAAAAGCAAGTCCAATAGTCATGGGTACGGAAATCCATACTTCCTGAGATATGAATCCTATATCTAGGGAGGGACTCAACGTGACGTGCATTCACGTTACTTGTTCGTAGGTTCACCCAGTCTGAAGTTGTACATGCTGGCATGCATTGATGAAGCGATCACACAGGGTGTCCCGAGAACAATGATCAGTCAGTATTTAGGGATGTGACGGGAACGATCATTCGAAGTAAACAAGTCTATTCAATATGTGCTCTGAAATGCGTACCTTAAGAGGTATGCTCACTTCTTCATCTTCGATACTGTGGAACAAATCTCTTCTACAGCAAGCTCTTTGTTTTTCATATTTTAAGAGATAGTAGTATGGACCAAAATAAGAAAAAATATCCAGTAAACGTGGACTCTAAAATGCTTACCTTCAGAACTATGAGAGCTTATTCAGTAGAAGAAATGTGTTTCACAGTACCGAAGATGAACAAGTGCCCATAATTCTTCAGCTATGTATTTTAGAGCTTTGCTTCAAATGACCATTCCTATCACATCTGGGACAGACTGTATATTGTCTCCACATCGCTAAATGGATTGGCTTCGTTCAGTTCCTTCATGTTTCTCCAAAGCCGAAAGTCTAGAGGTTTTAGGTCTGGAAAATAAAAAGGCCAAAATACATGGCGTCCACAATCCAGTGTCCTGAAACGTCAGCGTTCGCGCACAGTACTGCGAAGATATGTTATTACGCCTACCCTAACAGGGTAGGAAATTCGTACGTTAATAAGTCCTGCTGAGCAGCCTCATTTAATCTCTATAGCAGTATATATGGCCCTATTAATCTGTTGCCAAGAACATCGATCCTTACCTTGAATGAGATACGGTGCTGATGCCTTCTTTTGGGATTGGGAATAATCACGTCACATAATTATGCTGATCATGAAAATTCACAGTACCATCTCATATGAACCCCGCCTCACCAGTAAATAAGATATTACTTGTAAAGAGTTGATCTGAGCAAAATTTCGCACGAGCCGTTGACAGAACTATCAACTGCCACGTTGGTCTCAGGACCTGAGCGCGCTGAATTGTTCGCGAAGCACTCCCGAGACGAGAGGATAATTCACACCTTCCGCTGGCGCTAAGCATCGCCAACTGGTTCGGAGATTTTCGTCCTGTAACTGTAGCATGCGCTCCTCCATCTTAAGTGTGAGGACACAGTGATACCTCTTAATGTTTACCTTTCGCCATGTTAATGAATGTGTGTCCATGAAACACTGGAAACGTCAGCCGAACAGCTTCTTGTATGGTTCTCTGGGACATGGATATTTTTGAGTGCAGAGGCATTGCCCGCAGACTACTTCCGTTTGTTGAGCCATTAGAAGAAAACGCTATCCTCCATATCACTTCTGAAGCAGTACAACACCACTGTTAAACAGCATAATCACAGTAAACACAAAATTGAAGCCATTTGTGTAAGTAAGTGAGACAGGACCGCTATCTCGAGTGATCACAGCTCGAATTACTAATGCTACCTAATGTTCGGAGTAATATATATGTAGACATCAAAACCATCTGTTGATAATGATGACGCAGCGTCATTGTAACTACTGTGCTCACATTCGGGATCAAATGTCTTTCAGCTCCGTCAATGTATAAGTATCATGGCCTCAGAAAGTATGCGTTCGGACCTGTTTAGTGGAATATATTTCTTGTTTCGATATGTACGAGCACCTCCCAAAACATACGACAATTTTTTGACACCCTGTAGGTTGTAGGTCTACCAGACGTGGTCGCAAGTTTAAGCAAATCGTGCCGTATGTTTTCCGAAGATAGGGTGTAGTCGCCATACGTTTGTGGTTAGGTCTTTAGTTTTCATCGGAAGATCGGAACTCGACCATCAACGGAAAGAAAAAGATCTGGTTTATGGAGTTCCTGTTCAACTTCCGTCGAGTGTGTGGGCTATCGCTTAATGAATGCAAGGTCCGGTTACCAAGATAGAGTAACCGAAGCATTTATTGTGCGTTAGACGTAGGAAACAAACTGGCGACGTTTCGGCGTACTCTCTCTCTTTCGCCCCCTTTCTTTCCCTCCATCCCTGTTCTTCTCTACGTCCGTCTTGCCGCCTCTTTGTCCCTCCCCTTTCCTGTGCAGAACGCATCAGTCATACGCCTTTGAAGATCCACAGAAACCCAGTACGGGTGCAGATATAATCTGTCTTCTCTACAGTTTCGTATTCGAAGGGGAGGGGCATGGGTTTAGCTGAACTGTCTCGAGTCTGTGCACACCCTGGCTTATAAGGACGGCAGTTGTAGCATACCAGCACGTCGCTTTACCTTCATACATCGTTGCAGCTGGCCTTCACCTCCTATATGAATGGGATGTGGAGCTTTTTAAATTCTACATCTATATCTACATACATACTCCGCAATCCACCATACGGTGCGTGGTGGAGGGTACCTCGTACCACAACTAGCATCTTCTCTCCCTGTTCCACTCCCAAACAGAACGAGGATAAAATGACTGCCTGTATGCCTCTATACGAGCCCTAATCCCTCTTATCTTATCTCTGTGGTCTTTCCGCGAAATGTAAGTTGGCAGCAGTAAAATTGTACTGCAGTCGGCCTCAAATGCTGGTTCACTAAATTTCCTCAGTAGCGATTCACGAAAAGAACGCCTCCTTTCCTCTAGAGACTCCCACCCGAGTTCCTAAAGCATTTCCGTAACACTCGCGTGGTGATCAAACCTACCGGTAACAAATCTAGCAGCCCACCTCTGAATTGCTTCTATGTCCTCCCTCAATCCGACCTGTTAGGGATCCCAAACGCTCGAGCAGTACTCAAGAATAGGACATACTACTGTTTTATAAGCGGTCTCCTTCACAGATGAACCACATCTTCCCAAAATTCTACCAATGAACCGAAGACGACTATCCGCCTTCGCCACAAGTGCCATTACATGCTTGTCCCACTTCATATCGCTCTGCAATGTTACGCCCAAATATTTAATCGACGTGACTGTGTCAAGCGCTACACTACTAATGGAGTATTCAAGCATTACGGGATTCTTTTTCCTATTCATCTGCATTAATTTACATTTATCTATATTCAGAGTCAGCTGCCATTCCTTACACCAATCACAAATCCTGTCCAAGTCATCTTGTATCCTCCTACAGTCACTCAACGACGACACCTTCCCGTACACCACGGCATCATCAGCAAACAGCCGCACATTGCTATCCGCCCTATCCAAAAGATCATTTATGTAGATAGAAAACAACAGCGGACCTACCACACTTCCCTGGGGCACTCCAGATGATACCCTCATCTCAGATGAACACTCACCATCGAGGACAACGTACTAGGTTCTATTACTTAAGAAGTCTTCGAGCCACTCACATATTTGGGAACCAATCCCATATGTTCTCCGCCACACCCTTCACAGCAGGTCTGAGAAGCACTGCAGACTGGGTACTATGTCAGCAGCAAATGTCGGTTACTGCATATAGTTGCAAGTGATCGTAATAATGGAACTCGCAGTGAAAACACGTATGATACACAGGCAGCCTACCAGTCCGTGTAGCAAATCAGTAATTTCCTTTCCTTCCCAACCACTGGGCCATGATTTTTGAGAAGCCGTGTATTTTAACATCAACAAACAGCCTGGACAAACAGTCTTCACTTGGGTCGTAAACTGAAGACAGGCGGTCGTAAATCAGGAAGCGCCTTGTGTGGGACAATGGCGTGGGCAGGTATGCGGGGTGTATTTGCGGCGGCGGCGGCGGCTCAACGCCGGTGGGGTTGAGCGGAGCGAGGTACGCGGCCGACGCTCCTGCCGCGCGCCTCCAGAAATAACTGAAGCGCAACTCCACCCTGGCGGCTGCCCAGCCAGGCTGCACCTGAGCACCGAACCCTCTGGAGCACCAGGTGGCCTCTGTCTGCTGGCTCCTTTCTTGTCGGCTACTTGCTCGATACGTATGGAGCGGCAGAACCCCGATTTATGGCACAAAGAGAATAAGCATCCCGAGGGACTATACGACGAGGGAGCGGCGGCTTCACGTAAATATTGTACAGGTTTGTAAACTAAATGGTCATAAGCACAAGATCATACATATTTAGTCAGATTAATTTTTTTACTCCCTTTTCTGAAAAAAAACAATGTTTTCATTTCATTTTTATCAGTACCCAGAACAACCACCTCTGGCCGTAATAGCGGCCTTGATACGCCTGGCCATTGAGTCAAACAGAGCTTGGATGACGTGTACAGGCACAGCTGCCTATGCAGCTTCAACACGATACCACAGTTCATCAAGAGTAGTAACTGGGGTATTGTGACGAGCCAGTTGCTCGGCCACCATTGACCAGACGTTATAAATTGGTGAGAGATCTGGAAAATGTGCTGGCCAGGGCAGCAGTCGAACATTTTCTGTATCCAGAAAGGCCCGTACAGGACCTGCAACATGCGGTCGTGCGTTATCCTGATGAAATGTAGGATTTGGCAGGGATCGAATGAAGGGTAGAGCCACGGGTCGTAACACATCTGGAATGTAACGTTCACTCTTTAAAGTGCCGTCAATGCGAACAAGAGGTGACCGAGACGTGTAACCAATGGCACCCCATACCATCACGCCGGGTGATACGCCAGTATGGCGATGGCGAATACACGCTTCCAATGTGCGTACACTGCGATGTCGCCAAACACGGATGCGACCATCTTGATGCTGTAAACAGAACCTGAATTCATCCGAAAAAATGACGTTTTGCCATTCGTGCACCCAGGTTCGTCGTTGAGTATACCATCGCAGGCGCTCCTGTCTGTGATGCAGCGTCAAGGGTATTCGCTGACAGTCCATGCTGCTGCAAATGTCGTCGAACTGCCGTGCAGATGGTTGTTGTCTTGCAAACGTCCCCATCTGTTGACTCAGGGATCGAGACGTGGCTGCACGATCCGTTACAGCCATGCGGATAAGATGCCTGTTATCTCGATTGGTAGTGATACGAGGCCGTTGGGATCCAGCACGGCGTTCCGTATTACCCTCCTGAACCCACCGATTCCATATTCTGCCAACAGTCATTGGATCTGGACCATCGCGAGCAGCAATGTCGCGGCACAATAAACCGCAATCGCGATAGGCTACAATCCGGCGTTTATCATAGTCGGAAACGTGATAGTACGCATTTATTCTCCTTACACGAGGCATCACAACAACGTTTCACCAGGCAACGCCAGTCAGCTGCTGTTTGTGTATGAGAAATCGGTTGGAAACTTCCCTCATGTCAGCACGGTGTAGGTGTCGCCACCGACGCCAACCTTGTGTGAATGCTATGAAAAGATAATCATTTGCATATCACAGCATCTTCTTCCTGTCGGTTAAATTTCGCATCTGTAGCACGTCATCTTCGTGGTGTAGCAATTTTAATGGCCAGTAGTGTACATGCTTCCAAAGGTATGTGTCACTTTCTGCGGATCTCGAGTTTATTTTTGTCATAATTTCATACAGACTTCCGTTTGTTTTTCTGTTTTAGACCTAAAACTACAGTATGCGCGGTTATTCTGTAGTGATTGGTCACCTGAAGCTCAATTATTTAATGCATGAGTTATACAAGGTGGCCAGCTTTTATGCATTTTATGACTTAACAGCATGTGATCTGCGACGACGTCGGAAAAACTAATTGTTTTTTCCCCTGATATTAACAATTATGATGTTCTGTATTCAACGTTTTTTGTTACCACAAAATACAGAACATCTACTACTATTAGTCTGGGAAAAAATTATACAAAAATAAGTATTTTGACTAAAAAAGTACAGTTTTTCCCGAAAACTTGGTAGATGATATGCTGTTAGTTATAAAATGTACAACAGCTGGTCAATCCTGTAAAGCTTTAAAGCAGCTTTAGGTGACCAGTCACAACGAATCAGATGCTCACGCTGTATTTTTCGGCCTGAAATAGAGAATAAATGAAACGTTTACAAAATAGTTGCAGAAACAAAAACGAGACCGACAGAAAATGACACCTACGTATGAACAGTAATTATAGGAAGGCGGAGTTCTTAAAAGTCAAATTTAAGTCACAAACACGGAAAAAATGACTGCAGGAACTTGTAACGTCAGCAATTTGATGAGATAATTTCAGACAAAAATTTAATTGCTGTGTGTAGCCTCCTACAGCTATAATGCGGTCCTAAAATATTACATGTAGATACGACAAAGGAATGGAATGTAATATTGAGACATAGTGTTCTGTGGTACTTCTAACAGTTGGGCAATTGAGACGTCAAAGGATATTTTAGGTAATACATACCACAACACGTCTGTCCGTCCCATCATGCCCCACGTATGCTCAATCGACGACAGGACCTGTGATTTTCCTGGCGAGAATGTTGGCGAACGTTTTGGAGAGCGTGTGTGTAAAGTGCGCAGTGATGTATATGCATTAGCCTGTAGGAAGAGTACGTTTCTCTCTTTGTGTAGTAACGGCAACAACTGGGTAGGGTGATGTTCTCGATTCCGGTATTATTCTCAGTTCCTAAATAAATACCAGACACGTACACTCATTATAGACTATGGCCCTTAACACCATTTCCTCAGAGTTGGTCCTGCATGTCGCTGCCTGTTACATTCCTTTCTCGTTGCCGACGTACCACTACCAACCAATCATTACAGAACACAAAGAAACTAGTCTCTTCACTCCATAAAACTTTGCAACATTTAGACCCCACCTGCATCTCTCCTTATACCACAGGTAGTTGGCTTCATGTTGACGACTTACGAGAGGATATCTCTGCTGATCAGCTTCCAAAAAATAGTTCTTGATGGTTCTAATTGACGCTTTGGACCACCTGACGAATCGCGCAGTTCTCCTTCCTCTCCCACTGCGTATCATTGGCTCTCCTAATCTTTGGCTTCGATTTGACACTAACAGCGAACAGTAACGGTAGTTAATTGCTTACTTGGTTGGGTTTGAAATACGACGGCGTGCCGAAAATTAATGCCTCCGAATTTTTTTATTCTGTTCTCAATATCGGTCGACTTTCCCGCTTCGCTGACGCAAGTTGCAACCCTCTAGAGAGACCCGAATTGTTTCGTGTGACATGACAGTAAGTAACGTGACAATGTCGGTGCCAGAGAAACAACGTGCTGTAATCCAATTTCGAATTCGAACAGTTCGTCTACACATGGAGCTCCCTTTAATGCCAGACTACACACGAGCACTGCGACATCTACAGCAATTCGACGCCATGGGTTCTCTGCCATCGATCATCCTCCACACAGTGTAGACTTGTCCCCATCCGATTTTCATCTGTTTCCATAACTAAGGAACGACTCCGAAGACCACTTTGTGATGAGCCGGTGTAAGCAGAGGTAAGAACATTCTAGAGTCAACTAACTGATCGCTCGTTGGGAGAAATTTGTTCGTCGGCAGGGTGACTAACGTTCACAAATATATACATGGTGTTACAAAAAGGTACGGCCAAACTTTCAGGAAACATTCCTCACACACAAAGAAAGAAAATATGTTATGTGGACATGTGTCCGGAAACGCTTACTTTCCACGTTTGAGCTCATTTTATTACTTCTCTTCAAATCACATTAATCACGGAATGGAAACACACAGCAACAGAACGTACCACCGTGACGTCAAACACTTTGTTACGGGAAATGTTCAAAATGTCCTCCGTTAGCGAGGATACATGCATCCACCCTCCGTCGCATGGAATCCCTGATGCGCTGATGCAGCCCTGGAGAATGGCGTATTCTATCACAGCCGTCCACAGTACGAGCACGAAGAGTCTCTACATTTGGTACCGGGGTTGCGTAGTCAAGAGCTTTCAAATGCCCCCATAAATGAAAGTCAAGAGGGTTGAGGCCAGGAGAGCGTGGAGGCCATGGAATTGGTCCGCCTCTACCAATCCATCGGTCACCGGATCTGTTGTTGAGAGGCGTGCGAACACTTCGACTAAAATGTGCAGGAGCTCCATCGTGCGTGAACCACATGTTGTGTCGTACTTGTAAAGGCACGTGTTCTAGCAGCACAGGTAGAGTATCCCGTATGAAATCATGATAACGTGCTCCATTGAGCGTAGGTGGAAGAACATACTGACGAAACTAAAATGAGCTCTAACATGGAAATTAAGCGTTTCCGGACACATGTCCACATAACATATTTTCTTTATTTGTGTGTGAGGAATGTATCCTGAAAGTTTGGCCGTACCTTTTTGTAACACCCTGTATATAGGCATGAAGAATAAAAATGTAAAATGTTTAAGTTTTTATTTTAGGAAGTTTTTAGAGTTTTCACATTAAAAATTCGTATGGATTATTTTCAGCATATCCTCGTATATAACATAGTGAACGATCCTGAATAGTGCGAGGTTCGTAGTTGAATATAAAAGAAGTCCGTCCTATCGAATTTTACAGGTAACCGAAAGTTTGAAGATGGTTTAATGGGAGACGAACGAATAATGATGTTGAAGAACGACCAGTCCGTCCTTTAGTTGTGACTGGTGAACTACGAGTATATTCAGTGGCTGAGGGAAACATTCAGCAGCAGAGATTTTCATCATTGATGGATTAAGCATGTGCTGAAAAGTACATCATAATTTTTTAGTAGTGATTTACATTATATAAAGTGTGTACCAGGTGGGTTCCTCGAATTTCGACCACAGAACACAGAAGACAACGAATTGGAACTGCAATTGGAACTGCACTGTCTTTTCTCACTCGGCACGACGAGGGTAGCGAAGAGATTGTGAACCACATTGCTACTGGTAATGGAAATGTCGTGTGGCTAAGGCCTCCCGTCGGGTAGACCGTTCGACTGGTACAGGTCTTTCAATTTGACGCCACTTCGGCGACCTGCGCGTCGATGGGGATGAAATGATGATGATTAGGACAACACAACACCCAGTCCCTAAGCGGAGAAAATCTCCGACCCAGCCGGGAATCGAACCCGGGCCCTTAGGATTGACAGTCTGTCACGCTGACCACTCAGCTACCGGGGCGGACATTGCTACTGGTGACAGGACCTGGACTTCGTATAACAGTCGGGAAACAAAGCATCAGTTAATGGAGTGGCGTTATTCACGGTCCTAAAAAAATCCATACAAATACTGAGCAAAAGAAAGGTTATGACCACAGTTCGGGGATCAAAAGGGCGCTCTGCTCATCTATAGGGCAGAGCAGAGGCGATAAAATGCAGCGATCTATTGTCAGACCCTTCATCGACTACACTTCTTGTTGTCTTCAGTCCTGAGACTGGTTTGATGCAGCTCTCCATGCCACTCTATCCTGTGCAAGCTTCTTCATCTTCCAGTACCTACTGCAGCCTACACCCTTCTGAATCTGCTTAGTATATTCATCTCTTGGTCTCAATCTACGATTTTTGCCCTCCACGCTGCCCTCCAGTACTAAATTGGTGATCTCTTGATGTCTCAGAACATGTTCTGCCAACCGATCCCTTCTTCTAGTCAAGTTGTGCCACAAACTCCTTTTCTCCCCAATTCTGTTCAAAACCTCCTCATTAGTTATGTGATCTACCCATCTAATCTTCAGCACTCTTCTGTAGCACCACATTTCGAAAGTTTCTATTCTCTTCTTGTCTAAACTATTTATCGTCCATGTTTCACTTCCATACATGGCTACACTCCATACAAATACTTTCAGAAACGACTTCCTGACATTTAAATCTATACTCGATGTTAACAAATTTCTCTTCTTCAGAAACACTTTCCTTGCCAGTCTACATTTTATATCCTCTCTCTACTTCGACCATCATCAGTTATTTTGCTCCCCAAATAGCAAAACTCCTTTACTACTTTAAGTGTCTCATTTCCTAATCTAATTCCCTCAGCATCACCCGACTTAATTCGACTACATTCCATTATCCTCGTTTTGCTTTTGTTGATGTTCATCTTATACCCTCCTTTCAAGACACTGTCCATTCCGTTGAACTGTTCTTCCAAGTCCTTTGCTGTCTCTGACAGAATTACAACGTCATCAGCGAACCTCAAAATTTTTATTTCTTCTCCATGGATTTTAATAACTACTCCGAAGTTTTCTTTTGTTTCCTTTACTGCTTGCTCAATATACAGATTGAATAGCATCGGGGAGAGGCTACAACCCTGTCTCACTCCCTTCCCAACCGCTGCTTCCCTTTCATGTCCCTCTGCTCTTATAACTGCCATCTGGTTTCTGTACAAATTGTAAATAACCTTTCGCTCCCTGTATTTTACCCCTGCCACCATCAGAATTTGAAAGAGAGTATTCCAGTCAACATTGTCAAAAGCTTTCTCCAAGTCTACAAATGCTAGAAACGTAGGTTTGCCTCTCCTTAATCTTTCTTCTAAGATAAGTCATAGGGTCAGTATTGCCTCACGTGTTCCAACATTTCTACGGAATCCAAACTGATCTTCCCCGAGGTCGGCTTCTACCAGTTTTTCCATTCATCTGTAAAGAATTCGCGTTTGTATTTTGCAGCTGTGACTTATTAAACTGACAGTTCGGTAATTTTCACATCTGTCAACACGTGCTTTTTTTGTGATTGGAATTATTATATTCTTCTTGAAGTCTGAGGGAATTTCGCCTGTCTCATACATCTTGCTCACCAGATGGTAGAGTTTTGTCAGGACTGGCTCTCCCAAGGCTATCAGTAGCTCTAATGGAATGTTGTCTACTCCCGGGGCCTTGTTTCGACCTAGGTATTTCAGTGCTCTGTCTAACTCTTCACGCAGTATCATACCTCCCATTTCATCTTCATCTACCTCCTCTTCCATTTCCATAATATTGTCCTCAAGAACATCGCCCTTGTATAGACCCTCTATATACTCCTTCCACCTTTCTGCTTTCCCTTCTTTGCTTAGAACTGGGTTTCCATCTGAGCTCTTGATATTCATGCAAGTGGTTCTCTTTTCTCCAAAGGTCTCTAATTTTCCTGTAGGCAGTATCTATCTTACCCCTCGTGAGATAAGCCTCTACATCCTTACATTTTTCCTCTAGCCATCCCTGCTTAGCCATTTTGCACTTCCTGTCGATCTCATTTTTGAGACGTTTGTATTCCTTTTTTCCTGCTTCACTTACTGCATTTTTGTATTTTCTCCTTTCATCAGTTAAATTCAGTATCTCTTCTGTTACCCAAGGATTTCAGCTAGCCCTCGTCTTTTTACCTACTTGATCCTCTGCTGCGTTCAGTATTTCATTCCTCAAAGCTACCCATTCTTCTTCTACTGTATTTCTTTCCCCGATTCCTGTCAATTGTTCCCTTATGCTCTCCCTGAAACGTTGTACAACCTCTGGTTCTTCCAGTTTATCCAGGTCCCATCTCTTTAAATTTCCACCTACACTACGCCGTCCATAACAAATGGCGCGGATTGTTCTGCAGCTACACTGTGCTTCTTCATGACGACGCTCGTTACAATGCAGCTGCCGTGATTAATGATTTGCTTCGGCAGTTTAAATAGGAAATTTTTGAGCATTCATCTTACATGATTTTTTGGGCAGCCACTATACAAATGACAACGAACTGAAAGAGGACATTAATGAATGAACAATTAAATGATTGGTGGCAACTGAACATGCAGAAGGTATAGGAAACCTTCTGGATAGCTTCGAGAAATGTTTAAATTCGAACACCGACTACATAGAAAAATATCTAAGAAACCAAAGTCCATTCAAGGGGCGGAGTGGGGTGTGGAATGGGGTGCGCGGGGGGGGGGGGGGGGGGGGGCGGAGGAACGACACGCCACGAAGGAATTATCCGAATGGGAGGGAAATCGTTAGATATATTGTACATGTTCGGCCAAACAAATGGTTAGAATTTCAGAAAAGTTGGGATTATTTATTCAACAAAAAGAGCTTCTCAAATTGCGAATGTCGGTATCGCGTTGGTCCACCTCTGCTCTTTTTGCTGGCAGTCATTCGACTTGGCACTGACTGACAGCGTTGTTAGACGTCCTCCTGAGAGATATCGTCCAAATTGTATCCAACTGGCGCATTATATCGTCAAAACACCCAGATGGTTGGAGAGCCCTGCCCATAATGCTCTAAACTTTCTCAGTGCGGAAGACATCCCGCGACCTTGCTAGCCAAGGTAAGGTTCGACAAAACACGGAGACAAGTTGTAGAAACCCGGGCATCGTCTTTCTGAAATGTAATCCCAGGATGGCTTACCATGAATGGCAACAAAATGGGGCGTAGAATATCGTCGTACCGCTGTGCTGCATGGATGCTGTGGATGACAAGTAAAAAATTCCTGTTATGAAAAGAAATGGCACCCCCGACTACCACTTGTGGTTGTCGGGCCATACGGCGGGTGACAATCTGGTATTCCACCGCTTTCCGGTGCGTCTCCAGACGCGTCTTTGGCCTGGAATCTCATTGACTGGAGTAGAATTGTCTTGAGTGATGAGTCCCGCTTCGAACTGAACTCCGATGACCAGCAAAGACGTGTCTGGAAACGTCCTGGCCAGTAGTGGGATACCAACCTGACTGTTGCCCTTCATATGGCCCGACAACCAGGAGTAATGGTCTGGGATGCCATTTCATTTCATAGTAGGCCTCCTTTGGTTGCCGAGCGGTCTAAGGCGCTGCAGTCACGGACTGTGCGGCTGGTCCCGGCGGAGGATCGAGTCCTCCCTCGGGTATCGACGTGTGTGTTTGTCCGTAGGATAATTTAGGTTAAGTAGTGTGTAAGCTTAGGGACTGATGACCTTAGCAGTTAAGTCCCATAAGATTTCACACACATTTGAACATTTTCCTTTTGTTGTCATCCGCGGCAGCCTTACTGTACAGCGGTACGTCGACGATATTCTCCACCGCCTTTTGTTGCCCTTCATGAAAAGCCATACTGGGCTTACATTTAAGCAAGATAGAGCCTGCCCGCACACTGCGAGGGTTTCTGCCGTTTGTCTTTGTGTTTGCCAAAATGGCCAGCAAGGTCGCCGGATGTCTCCTTATCTGAGATCGTTTGGAGCATTATGGGCAGGGCTCTCCAACCAGCTCAAGATTTTGACGATCTAACGCGCCATTTGGACAGATTTTGGCATGTATCAAGAAGGACAGCCAACAACTCTATCAATCAATGCCAAGCCGAACAACTGCTTGCCTAAGAACCAGAGGTGAACCAACTTATTACTGACTTGCTCAGTTTCTGAACCTCTTCCTTCAGGCAATTTTTCTGAAATTGCAATAATTTGTTTGTCTGAACATGTACAGTACATCATATCTACCGATTTCCATCAGATTCAGATGATTCTTTCGTGATGCATCATTAGTTTCGTCTTAGAGTTATGTTGTAAAAATAGATTTACTTTTATCATCTTGAGTAAAAATTGCTGGAGAATCAGACGTTCTTTATTGTATAATTACTCTCGTGAAAGTTAATACAGCTTTCTGCTGCTTGCTGGAGGGTAGAAGAGAATCAGGAGAGAGTAGTATGTTAATAATAGTATGGACGGTTACGTAAAGCGGGTAAAAGCAAGACAGATACATCGGGGTTAGTTCTCCTTATTTAGTGTTCGAGAACCAGTGCTAGTTTTTGAGCTATATCCAGAACGATATCGGTATTAGCTTTCCTAAAGAAATCCTCCTGGAATTTGCTGAAGTACTAAATAGAAGTGACGGAAGACGTCTCTCGAAATGGCTAAGCAGCCTACTTCAAGTTTTGAACCCTCAAATTAGCATCGTCTCTGCCACACGGTCTCGTGAGCCACTGATATGCAGTATGAAGGGTACTTCAGTAACCGGAATGAAGAAAATCAGGGTTCACATCTTATGCACTTAAAATATGTAAGTCATATATAATTAGGACAAAAGCAATGTTTTTTGTGGAAGTTGAAGACAAAAACTTCAACAGGAGAATCAAAGCAGCAGATAAGAGAGTCCTTGTGAGACACTCTTGACAATATTACTGCGAAGTCTAGTTGTATACGCAACAGGGCCATACTTGAAGATGAAAAGTACATGACACTGGCTGTTATTCTAAAGTTTACTTCGGCCTCGTAATGATTGGTGGGAGACATTTGCTTCATATCGCAGAGAGAACTTTTTTACCTATCAGTTAGAAATACAGCATGAGCTGTTTCACCTAAACTCCGAATGGCTCTGTGGCATGCGGACGACTTTTAAGCAACAGCAATTTCCTTTTCTCTTTCTTTGACCCTACGTTAAGTACATAGGCTGCCAACTGCAATAAAATGCAACCACAAGTCTTGTTCTATAATACTTCAGGGCATTTCGTGGTTTGTATACCATTCTCATCCCTTAATCAAACGAAAGTGCTGAATTAATATCAGTACTTCACGAGCATGTACGGTTTCATGCTCCATTTTACAAGAGCCAGAGCTGCAGATATGCGTTAGGTGAAAGAAAATGAAAAGACACGTTTAGGAGTTTACATAAATTAGTGGGTGACACGATACGAAAGTACGTCGAATTTCCGTGAAGGGATATTTTAACACACACACACACACACACACACACACACACACACACACACACACACACAAGCACACATTGACGGAGGTAAGTGCTATGCCAATCCAAATGCAGGCAATCGATCTTTGTCAAACATAATGAAAGGTAGCCTCAATTGGCCGGAAAGGCAGCATCAATTGGCAGCTAAAGTTCCTGAGACTGATAGCGGAGGACTTGAGGAGTAGCAAGGACTGGGTTGACGTCATCATTCACAGAATTAATGATGAGTAGAAGATGTGCTCCCGAATTTTTGCTGTACTAATTAAAGAGCAGAAGGCGATAAAATGAGACCTGATGCTAAAATTATATTTGGAATATCACGGTAGGCGGGCAAAGATGTCTGTACAACGTTTCCGTGTACATCTAAAGACGTGTAAAATATCGAATCTATTAATTCGTATAGAAGCTTTGCCAACAGTTGTACAGTGTCTTTCTAAAAGTGCTCAAAAGTGTATTTTGACCAATGTACAATATTTTCCTGCTAAAGCAAAAATGTTTTAAAAGAATACTTCGTTCCAACAAGCTGTATTTTAAAATAGTATTTTATTAAGCACTTCTATTTTCTAGCGTTGCTTATTTTGAAGTGCACCTACAATAGGTGTGGGAACATCCCGCTCGTGAAATAGAAATCGGATGCCATGTGCAGCTGTGCAGAGCACGGTCGTCATTGTGCACGATCTCATTACGCATAGCCACAAAGCACTCCTACGCACACTTGCTTACAGTACCACCACGTGTGTACAAATGTGCGCGGGATAATTATAATTTTGCTACTGCCTAAAACCGCGTACCTCTGTACGACACCAGACGTAGTTTCTTTAGGAACTGTTGTTGCTGTGGTTAGCTGCATCTTTACCGATAACGATAACAGATATGATGTGCCTATAATTATGTAATGTCGAATTTCCAACATCAGCTGAAAGTGCTAATATTCACTGGACAGAGAGCAACAAACTCTTCAGTAGGTTAATTTAAAGCAGGAATTATTTTACAGTCTATACAGTATACAACATAAACTTATAAACTGAAGAGTGTGTGACTGAGTGCTACTATATAGCCATATAGATACATCTACAATTTCTTTATAGTCACGAACAATTAAAAGTTAATATGGCATACTGCGTTGCAAAAGTGTCATATACGAAGCAGGCATAACGCCAAGTGTACGAGTGTCTTTTATTTTTGTTTTTTATTTTAAAAAAATAACTACTGTTCCATCATAATGACGTTGTTTATTCGTTTTGACATTTTGTTCATTGTGGGTTACGCCATTATCCTTACAGATAAATTTATATATTTTTGTGGAGTGCCGCAGGGAGAAGATCGGGAGGAGATTTGGATAGCTGAAGGAAAACTGAAATAAGGATGGTGAGACTAGGTGGTCGTTATAAGATGCAACTTTATGAGACCCCCCCCCCCCTCCTCTTCTCTTCGGTTTCGTTTTTAAGAGACAATTTGTTTTCCCACTGCAACATGTGCTTTTTCTGGCTACTATCCGACTCTAATACGTGGAAAGATAGGCATTAAAATACAGCACGAGAGTGTATTTTAAGGTCTATTTATATGTTTTTACGATAGAAATGTTTGAAAACTTTGTGTCACAGGTGGAAAAATTGATAATTTTTTTTTTTTTTGCTTTATGGTTTCATTATCATCATTTAAAATTAGATTACATTCACAAAATGCAGATGTTAACACTTAACTTTTAAAATTGTTACACTGAAATATAATTTTGTAATGTCACACATATTAAGAAGTGACTGCAATTTTACTTAGAAATTTCTCATGTCACTGCCATAACATTCAGCAGAAATAAAAATGCTTTCTTTCCATTTTGTGATTAGTTTCACTTTAAATCCATTCCTTAAAATCCATTATTATATGCAAAATGTTAGATTCAATTTGTTGCAGAATGTGCGCCGTAATGAGCATTTGTGAAACGTCAGGCTGTGTGCAGTATTAGGTCTTGCCTCAGAGCCGAAATATTAGACAGTAACCTACCTGCTCCAGTTGTGTGATAAGATACAGATTGTATTTGAAGGTGTGGGTGCGTTGACCGTACCTCTCTGTTCAATACTTACATTTCATTTCGTTATCGAGGAATCTTTTTTTTTTTTTTTTTTTTTTTTTTTTTTTTTTTTTTTTTTTTTTAGTTAGTGCTAGGTAAGTTCTTTTTCGACTGCAGTGGTGGAAAAATAATTTTAATTGTTAATTTGATTCAGATATGTGTCAATGTATCCTTCTAGTCGACGTTGGAAAAATTAAAAAATTAATTCGTACAGATTCAAATTAACTTATTACTTTGTAGTATTATGAAATTATAGTAAAACAGAAACACGCTATCGATTAGCTTGTTATAGTCGATGACATGCAGTTGGTGGAATTTAATTAAGATTTCCCATCACTTCAACGAAATGTTTATGCTGCGTCACTGGAGACCTGCTGTGTTTGAATCGTTTCGCCGTACAGTAACTTCTGGCTGCACCAAGAATCACCTGTTTGAGAATAAGTGCCCCAGATTTATTCTTTATAAATAAACCGATTTAATTATGCGCAAGCTTAATTTCATGCTATTCCTGTCATCTACGGGATTGTAATGAAACATACCTATTTCAAATTCTAGCAGTTATTTTGATTTCACTGTGTTTCTTTATTTCGAATAGTCGCAAAAACGTTTTCCAATTATCACAGTTTCCATTACATCCGAAATAGTTAAATTAAAATATTGTATATTACGGGCATTTGGGGACACTAAAATATCATGTTTCACCACAGATAAATTCCTTTTACTTATTGAAAGTTCTAGAGTACGTGTTTCGACTGAAAAGGTAATATATCAATGCAAACAATCGTAAGTGTTATAGGTAAACGGGGAGAAGGTCAAATATTCTTGCATTTCTGAAAATAAAAATAATAAGTGTATGTAAAACAAGTTAGTTGCCTTTACCGAGCAGAATTCCGTCGATTGACAGCATTTTAACGCGTAACTTTAATTTATCATGCTAATATTTTCCTCAAATATTGTAGTTTTTTCAGGGCTAGATCTCTAAATATTTTTAATTATAATTTTCGAAATGGGTAGTAAATGATGGATCCATACTTGATATAAAACATATGACTCCTAATTTAGTGGAAACTTAAAAATACTCGTGTAGTGTCTTAAATTTTGGACTGCTGTGATTGTTTCATTATGACAGGTTTAGTTTTAGTTAAGTATTACTAGAAACCTGAAGAGACCGTTAATAAATATTATATGAATCCAGTTTGTTATTAGCTATACTCGTTGAGGACAACAACTGATACGAAATTTTCATGTTTACCTCCTGAACCGTTTGCACGTAATCAGTCATAATCAGTAACATTTCAACGAATGTATAACAATTATTTTAGCTTTCTTACCTCCATAAATTGTAGCGTTGGCACACAGTTCTTCATTTTTGCACTAATGTTTAGTTGAAAAAGACTGATTTTTGTTATTTTGTCATGTACACGAGAAAGATCATGCAGTACATTATATTTCGTGCTGTTAGACAATGAAGGAGCTTTGACACAAATACATTTTTCTATTCCAATACTCTAGACGTTTATATTTAACATTTCAGTTTAATGTTTGTGTAACAGCGCTTTTCGGAGAAATGCTGAGACTCGAGGCCAGTTTGTGTATTTCCAAGGAAAGTACCGACTAATTCCGGGAAACCTGAGGATACTTTCCCGTGTGGGGTTGTGCCGTGGTCTTGGGGGCATTGCCACGGTTCGCAAGGCTCCCCCTGTCGGTGGTTCGAGTCCTCCTTCGAGCATGGGTGGGTGTGTTGTCCTTAACGTAAGTAAGTTTAAATTGAATTAACTAGTGTGCAAGCCTAAGGACCGATGACCTCAGCAGTTTGATCCCATAGAAACTTACCACAAATTTCCTGAGGATATTTTATCGCAGAAGTTATGGCAATAAGTTCTACATTTCTACAGGAAACACTGTTTCTCACAAGCATCTAAACCGTTTGTCGACACCTCGCCAGTCCTTCGTCGCCCCTTAGCAGTAGCAGCTCTCTGGTCATTCGCCTGAATACCAGCGTCCGGTGTTAATACGGCGTCACTAAATGTTGCTAGAAGTATCGGGTACATGTCGACACGTTCTTATCCTTGTCTTTTTCGGGGAGGAATGAGGCTAGATTGGGGAGACACTTGTATTGGTGCTAAGCGCGCTGTCAATAGCAGTATAATTAGAAATTAAGCAGAGAAGTGATTATGGCAACGCAACTCAGAGATTTTCGATCGGGGTTAGAAAAAGAAGTGGTTTCCCTGCACAGTTTCGGGCGTTTGTTGGCCTTGATTCTCGATAGGCCACTGCTAATTCCTTCTCCGACCATTCCCAATCCAGTTAGAGTTCCGTTGCCTGCAAATTAAGTCCCGAAAGAATGAAATGGTATCATGAACAAAGAAATTTACAGTTGAGAATGCGCATGACAAGATAACCGACAATAAGCTATCTAAAACCTTACGCAATCCGTTCAGTCTTTAGCTTTCGATAGCTATGGTAAAAATAATTGGATGCGGATCGAAATGTGCACTCCAGATGCGCGAAACTTAACAAGCAAACTGAGACGTTATAACTCATACGAAATGATTCAAATAGTTCAAATGGCTCTGAGCACTATGGGACTTAACTTCTGAGGTTATCAGTCCCCTAGAACTTAGAACTACCTAAACCTAACTAACCTAAGGACGTCACACACATCCATGCCCGAGGGAGGATTCGAACCTGCGACCGTAGCGGTCGCGCGGCTCCAGACTGTAGCGCCTAGAACCGCTCGTCCACTCAGGCCGGCCATACGAAATGACCTACACGTTCTGTGCGAATGGATTACATTTACCTTTTACTCAGCAAAGCATGAAATGCTAACATCCACCTTCCGTATTGTATTGGTTAACACTTGTACCGAATGTGGCATATATCTCCTTGGAAATTTTGTATAGGTGATAGCGAGATCCAATATTAAAATCAGCTAGTATTAGTATCCATGAGATGCACCTATGGGCAGCATGAGGGCAGGAACGACACGGTAGTTAGTTACCGCTCCACAATGACTGAAGATCACTAGGCCGTAGGCTTGCGGATTTATAACCCCTTGTGCGGCTGAAAACACGAGAAAATTTCGTTGTGTTGTGTCGTTACTAGATCACGTATTATCATGGCGGTGGGTTGGTTGCACTACTAACGTCAAAAACCGAAATTAGTAAATACCAATAGAGTATGAGACAAATATCTGAAACTTAAATATCATTTTAGCACCAAGAATTCGGAAGAGCTGTGTCGTGACTAATCATGTGGATCCAGAAATGAATCCAGTCCGCTTGTATCAGTAAATGAAGCGAAACGTAGTTGCTAAGAATAATGCGAGACTGAGTAAGACTCATAAATAAAAGTCGACTATTTATGGCGGACGGCCGAGGATAACTTGCTGTGACAGACGAGCCTTTCTGACCCAAATGCACGCCAAGCGGATGTAAGCAGGGGCAACCCCTTGGTATGCTGCAACCACCGCTACTCAGATAGAGAGCAAGTTGTCCTCACTAGGCGAACATAACAAGCGCAGGCCTGCACTCACCTCGGTGAACCGATAGGACACTGTCATAGTGATACAGGCTACATAGCCACAATTTTTGCAGGTATATCTGGTACCTTATTTGAGAGGCGTGTCATGTTATTCGTCCAAAGTTATGCTAATTCTGTAAGAGGTTTCACGGAGGGCTTAGTGTGTGAATTGGAGAGACAATAAGTGCCTCAAATATTAATAGCTAATAAATGCATCATTGACCAAGATCAAGTACAAGAACGTGGAAATACAAAGGATAGCCAACGAGAAATTAAAACTGTGAAGCAACCGACGAGACGAGATCAGATGGATCCACTGATAAGCACATTGTCAACGAAAGGCAGGCGTCGGGATTTAGAGCCGTTCTGGTACATTGGTTCAACTTATCACCTTTAATCAACGCGGCGTGTAATGGTCAAAGAGTAATCTCAGTGTTTAATATACAATTGGCACCTTTCCGAATTGTCTGCCGCTGAGACGTCCGTCCTCTTATGCAACAGCAGACGATTCAAGTTTGATGTTACTTATTGTTCAGGCACATAACGAAGGACAAATAAACAGTAAAATTTATAGTGCTGACAGCGATTCAAATATACTGTGATGGCTATTATTTATTTACTGTTAATTTATGTATTTAAATCTGTAATCTGTTGGATTAGCCGTGCGCCTGTAGTTGATTGTTTTCTCAGTGTCGCAGGGTCGAGTCCAGCTGAAAACATTGGGAATTAGTGTTAACTCGTATTTGATGATGTGTGTTGTCTTCTGTCGTTGGCTGTACGCAGTGCTGACCGCACTGCCATAGAGAGCAGCTGTTATGTAAGTAGTTAATGTGGTCTACAAAGGCATTGATCAGCCTCGCTGCGAAACTGCAGGAGGCTGTAAAAGTGGGGTTTAACTCAAACACTGGAGTAATGTAAAATTAAGCATTAGTTACATACTTTTTAAAGTATTATGATTTGGGAAAAATTCTTTATTTATTTCTTTGATATTTTAGGTTACAAGTAATAGGCATAAGTTACACACATATTTTTAAACTGGTTGTACATTTTGTTTGTGAATGTTTTGTTAGAGACTGCGGGAAATATATTTATCAATGCTGGTTCAGAAGTAATATACAATATACGGGGAAGTTACAGTCTTATAACTCTAAGCCTCAACATTACCACAGAATGAACTTTTTCCCTTGTCGATTATCGACTTCTGTCTGTTTACTTGGAATGGACGCTATAATGTATGATCTCAAGCTATAAAATGAATATTGGTTTAAATACTTCGCTAAAAATATTACAACATAATAGAATGCACAATCAGTTGTTATACACAATATAGCAGGTTTTAAAAAATACAACGCCTTCTCTCTGTCTGTAGAGAACATCTGCTGCAGCAGTTAAAGATGTATCTGTAGTGAAATGGTGCGCTCTGGTGCATTTCTTCGTTATTCGAGAAGGTTATTCAGACTGTAGCTGACACTACCATGGTACCTGGGGTGGTCAATGCCACTCAAGTCCATTAGTTTCTGCCTTTATATCTTTCTGAAGAGGAAGTTCTATGGCAATGAGGTGAGCGCTTGTCATAACCTGATTGCTTGAAGAATTTCCTCGGAAATAATACATCTATTTGTCACTTTCGTCTCAATATATCCTGTTTAAAAAGAATGCAGCAAATGTCCCAACATCGATTTTTAAAGACATGTACGGAATGTATCACTGATCTCTTTGTATCAGATATGCATTCAGCCTGCTATCAATGTACTTTATTTCCTTTCATTCCTATCATACGTCATGTTTCGTGCCTACGTCTGTAAAGCAGACTGCTCGGCATCAATTTTGCCAGGAACAAAAGTACTGTTACCTCCCCGGATATAGCAGATTTTCCTGAATCACGCTGGTTATACAAGGATACGCTTTTACCTCTGGCTTCAAACAATGTGATTTGTAACATATGCCGACAACACTACTATAGAGCGTCAAGGGACGTATAAAAATTAATACTGAGTACGAAAGCTTTTTTCAAGAATAGTTTTAGTGAGAATTTGTAACAATCACATACGCCGAGGAAAGTCAGAGTTGGAGCAAACTTTTACAGGGCGGCAAATAACATTTACTACGTGCACAACTGAAGCACTAATTTAGTTTAATTCATGAAACTACTGTAAGTCCCAGCACAGTGTCAGAGTTTCTCCAAATCGAAACATCAAGAGGTTTGTTAAGAGGTGCACTGGTTCAGTGACGGCCCCAAGAGATACCATGCTATTGTGTCTTTCCACTATTTCTGGAACACTGCGTTTTATATCTCTTGGCAGTTAAGAATATTCTAGAAACTTTTTCGACTAATATAAAATATATATTACTATCACTAGCACTAGTACTGCTACTGATGCTATTATCTCTACTACTATTGCTATTGCTATTCTATGATCAGACCACAAATCACGTTTGGTAGATACGTTCCACTTTTTAGATAGGAGTAAGTATCACACAAGTTTTTAGGACTGGAGACAGTCATATACACCCGCCATAATACTGTTCTGAAAGTTTAAGGAAAGCGATAATAGCTGTAATATGTAGTGAGAAACAGTGAAACGCTCCTCACTTCTTCCGTGTTCCGTAAACAATTTGGAACAACGCCATAGCTATCTTCGGAAAGGATCATGCGTTTATCGGGATCGATGGAGGAAGGAGAGAAGGTGCTCCCTCCCTGTCAGGAGTGAGAGGTCCAACTCAGGACACCACACACACATCTTCTCACAGGAGCGTGTTGCCTCCGCGACGCCTCAGGCCTGTAGAGTTCTGAAACGTGGCGAGCATTCTGCTGGGTGGGTACTCACTTGGCCGACTCTCGGTCGCCGCTGTCGATTATTTCCACGATGTCCCCCTTCTTCAGCGACAGACCATCCGCCTCCTCGGCTGTGAAGTCCTGCGTCGCGACGTACAGGTCCGACAGCTGCAGGCAGAAAGTAATCTGTTCAGTCGTCAAACATCAAGGTGCACACATGGAAAAACAGTATACGCACACGTCTTGGCTGCATATATGCATTCTCCATATTCTAAAAATTAATTAGGAGTATCCAACATAGTAGCTCTGCGGAAGAAAAAGAAAATGCCACGCAGTATTTCGCTGTCTTTCCTAAAATTAAAATGGAAAGTCAGTCATAAATGTGAGATCGCTGTAAAAATGCGAAAAAGGCTAAGACATTAGTTCAGCTACAGGAAGAATTTTAAAATAACCTTGGCAGGCAATGAGTATTGCGTTATCTTCCAAATTTTCTCTTTCTTTAGCTGTTGGCACAATAAAAGTTATGCTTGCCCAAAGGTATATTTAACGGTAACATACTTCTGATTATATAGCTGCTCTGACCCTCAGTTTCCTGAAATAGGACAGACATTTTCATATTTGATGTGATTTCAAAGGTGAGGAACGCTTGGTCATCAGCAGTCCTGTAAATACAACTCCAAAATGGAACTACACTCCTGGAAATGGAAAAAAGAACACATTGACACCGGTGTGTCAGACCCACCATACTTGCTCCGGACACTGCGAGAGGGCTGTACAAGCAATGATCACACGCACGGCACAGCGGACACACCAGGAACCGCGGTGTTGGCCGTCGAATGGCGCTAGCTGCGCAGCATTTGTGCACCGCCGCCGTCAGTGTCAGCCAGTTTGCCGTGGCATACGGAGCTCCATCGCAGTCTTTAACACTGGTAGCATGCCGCGACAGCGTGGACGTGAACCCTATGTGCAGTTGACGGACTTTGAGCGAGGGCGTATAGTGGGCATGCGGGAGGCCGGGTGGACGTACCGCCGAATTGCTCAACACGTGGGGCGTGAGGTCTCCACAGTACATCGATGTTGTCGCCTGTGGTCGGCGGAAGGTGCACGTGCCCGTCGACCTGGGACCGGACCGCAGCGACGCACGGATGCACGCCAAGACCGTAGGATCCTACGCAGTGCCGTAGGGGACCGCATCGCCACTTCCCAGCAAATTAGGGACACTGTTGCTCCTGGGGTATCGGCGAGGACCATTCGCAACCGTCTCCATGAAGCTGGGCTACGGTCCCGCACACCGTTAGGCCGTCTTCCGCTCACGCCCCAACATCGTGCAGCCCGCCTCCAGTGGTGTCGCGACAGGCGTGAATGGAGGGACGAATGGAGACGTGTCGTCTTCAGCGATGAGAGTCGCTTCTGCCTTGGTGCCAATAATGGTCGTATGCGTGTTTGGCGCCGTGCAGGTGAGCGCCACAATCAGGACTGCATACGACCGAGGCACACAGGGCCAACACCCGGCATCATGGTGTGGGGAGCGATCTCCTACACTGGCCGTACACCACTGGTGATCGTCGAGGGGACACTGAATAGTGCACGGTACATCCAAACCGTCATCGAACCCATCGTTCTACCATTCCTAGACCGGCAAGGGAACTTGCTGTTCCAACAGGACAATGCACGTCCGCATGTATCCCGTGCCACCCAACGTGCTCTAGAAGGTGTAAGTCAACTACCCTGGCCAGCAAGATCTCCGGATCTGTCCCCCATTGAGCATGTTTGGGACTGGATGAAGCGTCGTCTCACGCGGTCGGCACGTCCAGCACGAACGCTGGTCCAACTGAGGCGCCAGGTGGAAATGGCATGGCAAGTCGTTCCACAGGACTTCATCCAGCATCTCTACGATCGTCTCCATGGGAGAATAGCAGCCTGCATTGCTGCGAAAGGTGGATATACACTGTACTAGTGCCCGCATCTCGTGGTCGTGCGGTAGCGTTCTCGCTTCCCACGCCCGGGTTCCCGGGTTCGATTCCCGGCGGGGTCAGGGATTTTCTCTGCCTCGTGATGGCTGGGTGTTGTGTGCTGTCCTTAGGTTAGTTAGGTTTAAGTAGTTCTAAGTTCTAGGGGACTGATGACCATAGATGTTAAGTCCCATAGTGCTCAGAGCCACTGTACTAGTGCCGACATTGTGCATGCTCTGTTGCCTGTGTCTATGTGCCTGTGGTTCTGTCAGTGTGATCATGTGATGTATCTGACCCCAGGAATGTGTCAATAAAGTTTCCCCTTCCTGGGACAATGAATTCACGGTGTTCTTATTTCAATTTCCAGGAGTGTATTTAAGTCGCTGTTAGCGGTGGGTTAGTGTATATTATTTTTGTGTTTCAGTAAGTGTTTGGATACCAATGAGACACAACAATTGAACACCGTGACGTATAAATTACAATTCTATTGATCTGTGATAGGCAAAGAGGTGAACAGCTGCGGATTGTTCACAAACATAAAATGATTTTATCTGTACTTCAGATTTGTGTTTGGCACCTCCAATATATAAGGCTGATTCTAAATTGAACAAAACAGCTATACTTCGCACAATATGAACTGACAAAATTCAAAGAGAATGTAGAAATTTTTCAGTGGCTGCTATCTCGTAGGCCACGAACATTAGCGTAATAGCATAAACCAATTTCATCTATCTACTTTTGTCGAATAGGTTTTCACCTTCCATGAGATTGGAACTGCGATACACTGAGTGGAATGTTATGACAGAAGTATTCTGAAGGACTCTGGCTAAATTTTAAGCGATATTCTAATGTTTTTAATTTGTGAAATAAGTCATTAATCAGATGATTCGTTGCGTAAATAAGAAGTTCCTTATATGAGAAAAAAATAAATCGTCTCCTGTAACCCCGCAGTTGAAAAAAAAAAACAATAACATAGAGAAGCGATTGTGGCCGTCCATTGTAAGAGGAAACAGTTCTATGTAGTTTGTTGTAGCGATGGTCTGTTAACGGGAACGGTAATTTCTACACCCGTTATATAGACTATGAACACGAAACATCCTCCCCTCCCTTTATTCTCCGACCACTACTGTCGCTACTACAGCAGTCGTACTCACAGACAACCGACTGCTTCAAAAATGAGCTTCTCGAGGCATCGTCCCATTTCTCTTCGTTTTTGTACTATTTTATACCGCATGTTCTACTCCGGTTGCTACGCTCCTTAGAAACTAATTTAACATGTCAGTTTAGAATTTAATGACATCTTAGTGAATCATCATTGGCACATCTCGTATGATTCGTTATATATCTCGGAGGGTAGAGAGAATTCTGACGAGTCACACGTGATGTGCCACGACCAGTATATGCCATACCGTGTAGCGCAGAGTTTCTAATGTAAATCGTTACCGACTCGGCGACATTCGTGTACAAAAATGTTTAAAGAAGAAGTGAAATTGGTTGGGAGTTTCTTTAGCTATGATAGCACCGTAACCTATGGAAACATTCAAAGCCAGTTACCCTTATAAAATTACCAGAAGCTGGGCTTTTAGTCCAATTTATAAAATAAGACTTGTCATAAATGACACGGAAGCATAAAAGTGATAACATTGATTAAATTATCGCGCTTACAGCTTATCTTGATTTCTTCTTTCGTAGAAGACCCACGTTGGACGTTAACGTGAAAATAAACGGAGGGAGGGGGGGGGGGGGGGGAGTGAACCCATATGAAGATGTGCCGCATATGACGCCCGAATGTTGCGGCTAGATGTGGTGTATGGCGCGAGTAAAAACACGATATCTGACAAGGGAACCTCCCCATCGCACCCCCCTCAGATTTAGTTATAAGTTGGCACAGTAGATAGGCCTTGTAAAACTGAACACAGATCAATCGAGAAAACAGGAAGAAGTTGTGTGGAGCTATGAAAAAAAATGAGCAAAATATACAAACTGAGTAGTCCATGTGCAAGATAGGCAACATCAGGATTATTGTGAGCTCGGGAGCGCCGTGGTCCCGTGGTTAGCATGAACAGCTGCGAAACGAGAGGTCCTTAGTTCCAGTCTTCCCTCGAGTGAAAAGTTCAATTTTTTATTTTCAGACAATTATCGAAGTTTAAGCACTCACGTATAATCAACTTGCCTCTCCAAAATTCCAGGACATGTTCAGATTTGCTTGGACATATGCAGGATTTGAGGGTCTACACACGGAAAAATTTGAAAACGTTAAAAACGTATGTTTTGACAGAGCACAGGGAAAACTGTGCGACTGTGAAACTGTTGCATTCATTTGTTGCAGTTTATGTGACAAACTCCTATGTTTTCAACACTTTTTTGGGAGTGATTATCACATCCGCAAGAAAACCTATATCGGGCAAGTTAAAGAGTCTTTATACCCATTCGCCAAGTGTACAAGTTAGGTGGGTCGACAACATATCCCTGTCATGTGACACACATGCCGTCACCAGTGTCGTACAGAATATATCAGCTGTGTTCTCCTGTGGAGGAATCGGTTGACTATGACCTTGAGATCAAATGATTTCGGTTCCCATTGGAGAGGTACGTCCTTTCGTCTACTAATCGCACGGTTTTGCGGTGCGGTCGCAAAACACAGACACTAAACTTGTTACAGTGAACAGTGACGTCAATGAACGAACGGACAGATCATAACTTTGCGAAAATAAAGAAAGTAAAATTTCACTCAAGGGAAGACTTGAATCAAGTAACTTGTTTCGCAGCTGTTCACGCTAACCACGGCACCACGACGCTCCTGAGCTCACACTATCCTTGATGTTGCCTATCTTTAGCATGGACTACTCAGTTTATATATTTTGCTTATTTTTTTCATAGTTCCACACAACTTCTTCCTGTTTTCTCGATTGATCTGTGTTCAGTTTTTCAAGGCCTATCCACTGTGCCAACTTGTATCTAAATCTGAGGGGGGTGTGAGAGGGAGGTTCCCTTGTGAGGAGCCTGTCACAGTGAGGTGTGCAGTGAACATGGCAGCACGGCGCGAGTTAACCGACTCTGAACGTGAGAGGATAACAGGTGCAAGACCCATGGTTCATAACACATCGAAGGTTACACAGTAAATTGGGTTTCCGAGGACAACACTGTCTAGGGTGGGATGGATAACTCGCCGGACAGGATTACAAGCGTTTGAGGAGCTGGTAACGTTCCTGCAAGAATTCTTAACAGTGTCAGGAGATGTGCGCTTATACAAGGATATCGGATACGCTCAATTTTTCTTCTATATAGGCAGTGTTAGAACTAGAGACTGGGTACGGTTTTGACACTGTACAGATACCAATATTCAAACCACAAGTTTCTGGAGGATCTTCGCTAACTTCCGTATCAAAAAAAGGCAGGAGGCTCATTGCAGCGTTCTCAACGATAGACTATTAAAATATAGTATTTGGCTACAAATGACTGATGATGAGAGAAATAATTAATCAAAGTTTCAATCTAATTTAACAGTTTTGTTGCTAATTTAACGACAACTTTCACTGCATTAAAAACATTACACTTTTTGTGCATTTGTGATTTGTTTCTGAGCTATTACTCACTACACTCTTTCTTTCTTGTGGCCTTCAGTGGCTGATATCTGGTGATAGTCCACTTGTGACGTATTTCCGCCTGTTTACGGTTAATAAGGTGCCGTACCGACAAATCGTGTTCTGACGGAATTTGAACCCCGTTATTCCCGAGTACGGATTCGGTGTTTCAGTCAATGCTCTGCCTCATCTAGTACCTAAGGAAAGAAAACGGCTTTATTCACACAGGGCGAGATGTACCAGTTGCTATTTGGAAAACCCCTAACTGGCCTTAGCCGAAATTGCTTGTAGTTTGAAAGATAGATGCACACCGTAACATCTGCCGCTTGCCTGAAATGACGTTCTGTACTCAAAGCAAAAAAATAATAATTTTGACGAAAAATAACTTTCTATTTGTTGTCCTCTAGTAAGCCTCTGAGTGTATTCGTGAGCATATTTTCTGAGGAAAGGCATCCATGTTCATATTCAGCTTTCAGCATGTGCTTTGGAACGTTGTGCTCGACAAAAAAGCAGGGGTTGTAAATGTGCTTGACGGTTAATACTGTACAAGGCCAGAGTCGCTGTTACGGGCAAGGCTCTTGCAAACTGAAGCTTCTAAGCACGACTCAGAGCTTCGACCTACTAATGTCTCTCTCATGGTTGGTTGAGACTCACTGGAAAAAAGAGAAAAGAAATGTTATCCATCAGCGAAACAACTGGCTTGCCAAACAGTTGTTCTTCCGCCCGATTCTTGCTTATTTCTCGTCAATGTGGAACCATTACCAGGTTGCACTGACAGAAAAAATAGAGGATATCCAACGCAGACTGGCACATTTCGTCATACATTCATTTAGTTCAGCGCGAGGGCATAACCCCACTGGCAGACGCTGCAAGAGCACCGTTATGTACCACAGATTGGTTTACTGTAGCCGTGCCGAGAGCGTTCTTTTCAAGAAGAGTTGTTCAACATTACTTTCTCCCAAAAATGTCTCGCGAAATGACCAAGAGAGGATACGAGCACGAGGAAGCAATATATTGGTTGACTCTTGTAGGAATGTAAGCTCTAGGAATTTTAGAAGCAAACCACATCGTGATGCACAACGCCTCTCTTGTATTAGATGATTTAGCTGAACATCTCCACGACGCTTTCACGCTCACTAGACAAACCTGCAACGAAACGCGGCGCTCTTCTTTTGATGTTTTATATTTTCTCTATGAACCGAATCTGATATGCGTCCCACACTGATGAGAAATATTTAATTTTTGATCGAACGAGGTTTTTCTAAAATACGTCAGCGGTCTTTCCACGAATTTCTGTCCGTCTCCTTTTCCTTTACTTTTATGTGGTCGTTCCACTTGGCCGGCCGCGGTGGTCTAGCGGTTCTAGGCGCGCAGTCCGGAACCGCGCGACTGCTACGGTCGCAGGCTCGAATCCTGCCTCGGGCATGGATGTGTGTGATGTCATTAGGTTAGTTAGGTTTAAGTAGTTCTAAGTTCTAGGGGACTGATGACCACAGATGTTAAGTCCCATAGTGCTCAGAGCTATTTGAACCATTTGAACCATCGTTCCACTTGCAATCGTTTCGTAAGCAGAGTTCCACATATTTAATGGATGTGACTGCTTCCAGTTATAGTTTAAAACTCGTGTAATGAAACAGTAGAGATGATTTGCAACTATCTCTGAGCCATGCGCTACATTTGTTTATATTGAGGATCAACTGCCCAGACTCTGCAGGTCTTCCTACAATTTGCCACAATTTTGTAGCGTTGTAAACTACATACGACAGCATCCGCATGGAGCTTCCAATAACAGGGTGACTGACATCTGGCTGTTTACAGAACACGTACCACAGAAACGTCTAATCAGACAAAAAACTTGGTCAGACATTCTCTTATGTTCAGGTTTGCCATAGTACTCAGGTACTACAGATGCGGCTTACAGAGTAGTTGTTGGTGGTACTTACGGTCGATAACCCAGTTATTGTGATTCGTTTTCATTGTTTCACTGTGCGGCACATTTAATTTACGCAGGAGAATGCTGACACTGTCTACGACTCTGGTGCGTAGACAAGGGGAAATTCATGAGAGCCATGACCGCATTTCACCCACCCATAAAACCAGAAGCACCAGTGATGTAAACAAATTATTGCATATATCTTGAAAGATTTTTATTATTGTTATTATTATTATTCTCGGCCCTTCCCAAAGCCAAACACTTGAACTGCATCTGATACGACAACATACAGAAAAATGATAAATCTATTATGATCTCGCAAAGGGGACTCGGTAGTTTACTGTAGCAGATGATCGTGTCAATGCATTTGGTACTAATTACGCAACTGCTGCTGCAGCTATCATATCGTATGCCTGTATAACGGCGGACTGAGAACATCGACCCTTCCCACGTTCATCTGTCCTCGACTGCTGTTCATTTAATATTTTGATACAATTATAGGTCATTCGAAAAAAGTTATTGTCCGATATCATCACAATTATTTCAAACGAAATACTCGTTTCGGGTGGCATCGGAGTTCCTCATATCACGATATACGTGTTGTGGTCCAAACCCACCACTGAAGAAACTACACTGCCCGGCTGAAACGGGAAATTTCGTATTAAATTATTGCTAGGTTGTCAGACAATAAATTATTTTCGAAACGATAAGACTCTGTAGTCTCCAGCCCGACTAAAATGCCGATCTTTCCGAAATTTATTAATTTTGTCGAGAGTAAAAGACTTATGAAACTCGATCGTGGTATGCGCGAAGTTTCTTTAACATCTGGAGAACTCTCACTGTCCGCAGGTCGTGGTCTTGCGGTAGCCGGGTTCGATTCCCGGCGGGGTCGGAGATTTTCCCTGCCTCGAGATGACTGGGTGTTGTGTGTCTTTCATCATCATTTCATCCTCATTC
This sequence comes from Schistocerca americana, assembly GCF_021461395.2. Taxonomy (NCBI): domain Eukaryota; kingdom Metazoa; phylum Arthropoda; class Insecta; order Orthoptera; family Acrididae; genus Schistocerca; species Schistocerca americana. Next base: position 698,586,192 of record NC_060120.1, on the reverse strand, counting down.
ACTCGCAAGTTGCCGTAGTGGCGTTAAAGAACTTGTGGAGCGGCGGCCGAACCGCCCCGCGAGGGGTCTCCCGGACACCAATGCCATACGCTCATTATTATCATTATTATTTCTCTCTGTCGAGAATGGGAACTTATCAAGATGTGACAGTGTAAGGTGAGACTGAAGGGCGGGCTAGTTCGGCAGACCTCTGTCATCTGCGTGTCGACGCTCCAGATGCTGTCGCCGCAGGAGCCGCGGCGGACGTCCTCACTGGCGGTGTAGAAGGGCCGGCTCGTTGATGTGACGGTGTCGCTGCTGGCCAGACTGCGCCACGGCACGCCCGCCTGCCCCTGCCCTTGCGCGTGCGGCACGTCGTCCGTCGAGCTGGCGGCCGTCAGCGTCGTCGTCGCCTCCTCTTCCTCGGCGTGGGCGGGCAGCTGCAGCGTGGCGGCCGAGTACATGGAGAAGCGGTGGGCGGCGGCGCGCGCCGGCATCCGCAGCGCCGAGAAGACGTTGAGCGGCTCGAAGTGGCTGACGCCCGTCTCGTCCAGCAGCGTGTAGGCCACCTCGCCCGTGAGCACGGCGCGCGCCGCCTCGCGCGGCACCACGGCCTGCAGGCCTTGCTTGATGATCAGGATGGGCGCTCCCGGCCTCGACCACGGCCGCCGCGACACGAAGTCCTCTATGGCGAGCCAGTTGCCGGCCAGCAGCAGCGCGGCCGGCACGTCGTGCGAGGACTGCAGCGGCGGCGCCGCCCTGTCGTCCGTGAGGGCGGCGCTCTGGCGCACCAGCTCGCGCAGGTACGGGTCGCAGCGTGCCGAATCCTCGTCCGCGTCGACGGTAGACTCCTCGCCGACGCCCGGCGCCGTCGGCTGCAGGCGGGAAAGGGCGCGCGCGAAGCTCGGCCTCCGCTGGGCCAGCTGCCGCATGACGGTGAGGCGGCGCAGCACGTCCAGCGCCAGGACGTCTCCGGCCAGAGCGTGCGTGATGCGCGGGTCCGACAGGACGGCGGCGAGGGCGGCGGCCGCGTCGTGCATGTCCAGCGCGCGCGCCAGCCCGATCGCCTGCGTCACGAGCGCGCGCAGCTCTCTGTCGTCGCCGGTGTCTGCGTCTCGGATCTGCTGCTGCAGCTGTTGCTCGCTGCTCTCCCGCACCGCCTTCACTATAGCCTTCTGCAGCGTCGCCGTCGCTTCCTGCAACTCGCCCGCGCCCCTCTGCGCCAGACTCTCGGAAACTTTGTCCAGCACTTGGCCGACGAGCTCCGGATTGCCGTGCGATATCTGCTTGAACGCGTCGCCTACAATCTGCTGCCGGCTAGTCCCGTCCACCGACCTCAACACTGCGGTGACCTTCTCGACGACTGCGTCCATATTCCGTTCTCGCAGTAGCTCCTCCAAGACGGCGACGTTCGAGTACGCTTCGGCGCCCAGCATTCTGGCGGCGCTCTCTCGGACGCTTCTCACGTTACTCGGCGAAACTAGGTAGTGGTGCAGCGACTCCACGAACGCTTCGGCTGCTTTCTGTCTGTTGTCGGGTTCCAGATCGTAGACGTCCTTGAGTAGCTCGTCGAATACCGGGCCAATTGCCGCTATTATAGCGTCTCTCGAACTCTCTCCGGAAGTTTCTGATTTTTGGGACGCGGTGACGACGACCGCCGAGACGACAGAACGGATGAACTCCTTCACAGTCTCGCTGCCTACGGTTACGGCCCCGGTACTGGCGAGCCTCATGCTTTCGAGCACCTTCTCCGAGAGGCTGGCGGCGTCCAGCGGCGCACCCTTGGCGCTCTCGAGAACGTCCCCGCTGAGTTTGGCGACGCTGGCCAGCACGTCGGCCATTCGGACAGCGGCGGCGCCGGAGAGCGCCAGCTTGTTGGTGATGTGGTGCACGACTTGGGCGCCCGCGCTGTCCTCGCGCACTGCCACCTCGGGCAGCTCCGCGGGCACCTGTCTGCCCACGGCCATTCCCGCGTCCGACAGCTGCCGCAGCATGCGCGCGTCCACCGCCGCCTCGCCGCCCGACACGTGCACGGCGGGCGGCCGCAGCAGCCGCAACTCCTCCGGCGTCACCTCGAAGCCCTGCACCGAGAACTCGAAGCCGCCCTCCGGGGAATGCTGTAGGTCGGGCGCCACGAAGCGCGGGCCGTCCTTCGTCTCCACCACTTGGCCCGGGATGAAGGCCACGTGCTCGTCCGTCTCGACCACTCGGCCGGGCACGAACCTAGGACCGTCTGCCGTGTCCACCACCTGGCCGGGTACGAAGCGCGAACCTTCCTCCGGAGTCGATATGACCTGGCCAGGAATGAAAGTCGGTCCCGCTTTCGTCTCTACTATCTGACCGGGGACGAATCGCGGTCCCTCCGGAGTCTCCACGGTCTGCCCGGGAACGAACTTTGGCCCAGTTCTCGTCTCCACCACCTGGCCGGGTACGAACTTCGGTCCGTCCCTCGTCTCGACAACTTGACCCGGCACAAACTGTTCGCCCTTTTCTGTCAGAACCACCTGACCTGGCACAAACTTTCCTTCTTCTTTCACAAAAATTCCTGGGACAAATCTGACCTCACCATTATCTCCGTGTACAAGTTTTCCAGGCACCACTTTCCCTGCTGGTAGTCCACTGGCATTTCCGGGGAAAAATTCGACTCCACTAGTCGTCTGCACCATGTGTCCATAAATAGATTCTTTCTCTTTCATTGTCAGTGCACCGATAGTACTAGCACTAACTGGCAAACCTTCGAGTATTTTTTCTGAAAGAATCACGTCCTCGACACTCTTAGCCACAGCAAATTGTCGTACAGTCACTCCATCTTCAGAGACGTCTGTCTTTCCCGGAACAAATGTTAATCCTTTTGATGTCTGCAAAACTTGGCCTTCGACGAATTTTGGCCCTTCTGCGGTATCTATTGTTTTTCCTGGCAGAAAAGACAGGGTTCCATCCTCATTCTTCACGCTTATTCCGGGCACAAACTGTAGTGGAGTGTCGTCAGTACCTCCAACGGTTCTTCCGGGAATGAATTTCGGCCCAGTCGGCGTTATTAATGTCTGGCCAGCAACAAACTTTCTCTCGCCTTCAGCCGTTTTTACCGTCTGCCCTGGTACGAACTCCCACTCATTTTCCATTTGAACACTCTGACCTGGAATAAAGAGTGTCTCGCCTTCTGAAGTAGACACCGTTTGCCCCGGAACGAACTGTGGTCCCTCTGGTGTCATTACAGTCTGTCCAGCGACGAATTTTGTTGCAACAGTTCCATCTGGTTGATTTTCGTGGACCACTTGCCCTGGGACGAATTTGGGTCCGTCAGGAGTGAAAACGGTCTGGCCAGGTACGAACCGTGGGCCCTCGGGTGTGTTCATGACCTGTCCTGCTACAAATTTCTCTCCCTCCCTGGTAGCTAAAGTTTGGCCAGCTACAAACACAGGAGTAAGACTGCCGTCTTCCTCTCTGACGTCAACCTTCTGCCCCGGAACTAGAGCGGGCCCTTCAGGCGTCATGACAGTGAAACCGGGGACGAAGCAACGACCAGCTGGCGTCTGCAGCGTCTGACCCGGTACGAAAACTGGCCCACTCGGGGTGTCCACCTTTTGACCTGCCACGAAACGCTGCGCCGCTGCAATGTCTAACATGAGCCCCTGCACGCGACGGCCACCTTTGTCATCGCAGATGACGGCTTCTACGCCAGAATCGAGACTGGCGACTAGGCCCGGAATTTCCTGCACGCCAGGTAGCAGGTTGGACCTCTCGCCGCCCTCGAATACTTCTTTGATACCGTCAGTGGAGTCCAGCTGTACTGGATCCAGTGCACGGATGGCGTCCTGCAGTTCTGTGGGTGGCTGCTCCAGAAGTGGCCGGAGGGGTGCGACGGCGGCTGTGGGCTCCAGAGGAGCCACGTCTGTGGGGGAGAGTGCCGTGTGTGGCGGCACGATTCCCGGTAGCGACTGACTCAGATCGACCAGTTCCGCCTCGTGCGGTACTGGCCTGGGCAGTGCCACCGTCACCGGAGTGGCACCTTCTGCTGCGGCTTCTTTCAGCGCCGTTTCCATGTCACCGTCGGCTGCCAGGAGTCCCACCGTCTCCCGGCCCTTGCCAGCTGCCAGGTACAGGTGCGCGTCGGTGGGGAACTGCTTCTCGTCGAAACGTCTCCAGCTGAGTTCCTCTGCACCCACCACCGGTCCGGGAGCTTTTCCAGGGGCGGGGCTAGTCATCTTCAGTTCGACCATTTTGGCCTTCTTCATCTCGAACTGCGCCATCTTCTCTTCGGCGACCTCCGCTTCGCGCTCCCTCTCCTCGAAGAGTCGCGTGACGGAGGAGAGGTTGCCAGTGCGCTTCCTCTTCTTCTTCGCGGTGGCGGAGCCCTTCTCGTCGTCCTCCTTTTCTCTCTGGCGGACGACTTCCTCCGTCGGACCCTCGCCCTCGAACCACTCCGCCTCGTCCGGGTCGAGGTCGCGCACCTCCACGGTGACGTTCTTGCCGTGCCGCATGCGGAAGAGCACCGTGTCGGAGTCCTTGGCCAGCATGACGTCGCGGACGTCGCCGTCGCGGACGGCGGCTTCGAGGCGTGCGGGGAAGACGAGCCCGCAGCTGCGCTCGGCCACGGTGTACACGTAGCGCGCGTCCGCCTGGGAAGCCGTCTTAGTGGCCAGGACGGCGGTGAGGGGCCGCTGCTGCTCGTCGCCGTCATCGAGCACGGGGAAGACGTAGCGGTAGTCGGCGATGACGACGTGCCGCCTGGTGGCCGCTGCCGCGCCCTGCTTCTCCAGGTAGTGGTGGTGCTCGTTGCCCTCGGAGCTGGCGGTGATGTGGCAGTGCTGGCGGCGGCCGGACCTCACCGTCACCACGGGGATGTAGTGGTGGCTGGGCAGCCCGTACGACTTGCCCGTGATGCGGCAGAAGCGGCGCGCGTCCGCAGGCGAGATGGGCGGCAGCAGCGGGAAGTAGTTGGGCTTGGGCAGCCCGCGCGCCCGGCCCGTGATGCGGCAGAACGACATCGTCAGTTGCTCTCGCTCGCCTCTGGTCTCAGCAACACGATAGTCTTGTTGTAACCACTCGTGGAGAGAGTACTCAGCAGGTGGGATCGTATACCAGTCTTGTACCGGCAGCTGTGTGTTATCACCAGTTGGCTGTGGTCGAGGATATCAGGAACACGAGATCAAGAATTATATCTGCTGCGATGGCGGATCACGAAAGAAGGCTGTAAATACCTCTCGAACTTCTCAGCATCACTATCCTTCCTTTAAAAGATATGTGTAGCGCAAATTCGCAGACTTATTTATCAGTTGTTTTATCCACTCTCACAATTTATGCTTTCATTCTCAAATGCGACGAACAGAACTGCTCACGTTATTCCAACTGCCAACGCAGAAAACTCCTGATAAGGTGCTCTGGGAGACGGAGAGATAGAGAACGTTGTTAATCAATCCTAATAAGATTTTTCAATTTTTGGTGTCTGATTCATAACCGATATTTTCACAAAAGTAACTTTTTTCTTATCTCTGTCATGCACCAGCAGCTGTACTATGTGGCACAGTGCACTATCACCAGATGCCACAGATTCAATGATGTCAACAACAAGATGAGACTGGTCTGTACAGGGGGCTGTAGACACCACTGTTACTTTCCGACGTCGCTACAATCCCTTTAAAAAATATTTACAGTAGTAATTCAATGACCAGTTAATTTTATCAGTTCATTCAATTTCTGCTTTCATTCTATAGTACAGCTAATTAAACTGCACTGGTTATGCCACAGTCGAGATAAAGAAATGGGGAAAGAAGCTTGAAGAGAAAATTTCGTTAATCCAAACTTGTACGATATTGCGATGTATGTATCATCTCGTTCACACCCGATATTTTCATAAACGTAGTTTTTTTCTGTCACGCACGGGCGCTATCCTTACTTACTCTGGAGAAAGTGTCGTAGTATGAAGTCTGGCTAGCGTTCGTTCTCTTCACAAACCTCGTGTGCACGACAGCGACCTCCAGATTCAAAAGCCGTAGGTAACCGTCTTTGTGTACACATGAAAATCGTAATTTTCTTTATAGAGATCAGTGCGAAAAAGTATACTACATTAGTAAAAAGTGATGCACTTCGGTAAACACCTGTAGCCGCAAGTTTAGAAGGTTCCACAAACTTTTTGAGTTTAGAAAGGCATCTCACGAGCACACGAATTCACAGTTAATGCCGCCGTAAACAAAAGTATTTCTAAAACACTTCACTGGTCTAGAGATGATTAAAGCAGGATTGACACAACTGTAAGGTTGACACCGGGAAGCAGCTGATGGTGTGTTACAACATAACTTTCACTTCAGTGTCAGGTCATAAAAGTTATTAGTTTATTACTCATCGGTATTGTAAGACATAAGCGAAGATAAGCATCTGGAAACGGAATGACAGGTGATATTGCGAACTAATGTGGTTTCACAAAAGCGGTAAACGCCGGCACGAAGTTGTTACGGAGCTAACCCGCGTTAAACGTTTGCGCCGTCTCGAAACCATCTTCCACTACGAAATCTGAACAGGTAAAGCGTTGCAAAAGTCCGGTATGCCGAACAAGAAGCGTCGAGCGTTGACTGCTTGGGCGGGAGTGTAATCGCGTTGTCACTCGCGAGACGGTTGCTCGGGAGGTGGTGAGTGTCGCCGACAGAGCCGCAGGCGGAGCGCTGGGGGCAGGGGCGCGCGCGGGGGGAGCGTGGCTGGCGTCGCGGCAGAGGCGGAGGCTGTGGCGGCGTCGGCGTCGCGGTCGGCGTCTGCGGGCAGACTGGCGGCCCGGCCCCGCGCCCAGCCGGCAGGGCAGGTAGCCGCCGGCAGCGCCAGCGCCCCCTGCAAGGTCAATGGCGGTGGCGCGCGGCCAGCGCCCGTATTTCTGTGGACGCCCGCCCGCCTTTGTCGGGCCACGTACCTCCGCACGTGCGCGAGCCCGCTTCTGCGCGCTACATTGTAGCTGCACATCATCAGCCGCCGATCCGGAGCTCGTTTCTAGCGGCCGGGGGGAGGGGAGGGGGCGCAGTTTGTTACTAGACCACACCAGCAAATATTACTCGGAGTCACCCGCACTTAAATAATGTGCCACAGATGCCTAAGATTTTAATAACAACAGAATTGTATTCTACACTACTGGCCATTACAATTGGACAAATATATTATACTAGAACTGACATGTGATTACACTTTCATGCAATTTGGGTGCATAGATCCTGATAAAATCAGCACCCAGAACAACCAACTCTGGCCGTAATAACGGCCTTGATACGCCTGGGCATTGAGTCAAACAGAGCTTGGGTGGCGTGTACAGGTACAGCTGCCCATGCAGCCTCAACACGATACCACAATTCATCAAGAGTAGTGACTGGCGTATTGTGACGAGCCAGTTGCTCGGCCACCACTCACCAGACGTTTTCAATTGGTGAGAAATCTGGAGAATGTGCTGGCCAGGGCAGCAGTCGAACATTTTCTGTATCCAGAAAGGCCCGTACAAGACCTGCAACATGCGGTCGTACATTATCCTGCTGAAATGTAGGGTTTCGCGCAGGTATCGAATGAAGGCTAGGGCCACGGGTCGCAACACATCTGAAATGCAACGTTTACTGTTCAAAGTGCCGTCAATCCGAACAACAGGTGACCGAGACGTGCAACCATTGGCACCCCATACCATCACGCCGGGTGATACGCCAGTATGCGAACACGAATACACGCTTCCAATGTGCGTTCACCGCGATGTCGCCAAACACGGATACGACCATCATGATGCTGTAAACAGAACCTGGATTCATCCGAAAAAATGACGTTTTGCCATTCGTGCACCCAGGTTCGTCGTTGAGTACACCATCCCAGGCGTCAAGGGTAACCGCAGCCACGGTCTCCGAGCTGATAGTCCATGCTGCTGTAAACGTTGTCGAACTGTTCGTGCAGATGGTTGTTATCTTGCAAACGTCCTGTTGACTCAGGGATCGAGAAGTGGCTGCAGGATCCGTTACAGCCATGCGAATTAGATGCCTGTCTTCTCGACTGCTGGTGATACGAGGCCGTTGGGATTCAGCACGGCGTTCCGTATTACCCTCCTCAACCCACCGATTCCATATTCTGCTAACAGTCATTGGATCTCGACCAACGCGGGGAGCAATGTCGCGATACGATAAACCGCAATCGCGATAGGCTACAATCCGACGTTTATCAAAGTCGGAAACGTGATGGTACGCATTTCTCCTCCTTACACAAGCATCACAACAACGTTTCACCAGCAACGGCGGTCAACTGCTGTTTGTGTATGAGAAATCGGTTGGAAACTTCCCTCATGTCAGCACGTTGTAGGTGTCGCCACCGGCGGCAACCTTGTGTGAATGCTCTGAAAAGCTAATCATTTGCATATCACAGCCTTCGTGGCTGGTGAACAGCAGCTAGCATGGGTTCCTGAACCAGGCGCCTGCTAAACCCTTCGCTAAACGGTCGTTGAGGAGACACAGTTGGTAGGCCCTTGGTTCATCTGGGCGGTCAGTTGCTGAGCAGTCACACGTCTATTCGCCCTTAAACATCTCTCCAGCCGTCGTTCGTTCATCCATATCGTTTTTGGCGGGGGTGCGCCATAACTGCCTCGGCGCCGATTTCGGATAGCACCATTTTGCCAAGCGCGATATGCTTCAACCACAGCGGCACGCGAACAGTTTACAAACTTAGTCGTTTCGGAAATCCATCCACCTTTGGCCAAAAAGCCAATTATTACGTGAGATAGATCGTTCCGTTTCCACATTACGACAATGACTGCATTATTTTCCGCGGCCCTCATACACTTTGCATACCCTAAACTATTAGCGCTGTTACTTGCCTCAGTGAGCGATTATTGCACATTGACGTCGAACATAGGCGATAGTTACATTAAAGTGACTGGAGCAAGTATAAAAGTGCATACGATACCAGTTGTAGATGCAGAGCAACCCATCACTTTTACATTGTGTGTGCAGTTTCCGTAAGCCATCGAAGTACGTACGTTATAATGTCAGCAATTACAAAGGAGTGAGGGAAAAAGTGTTGGGCAGTGTCTGCTAGCACGGTGGCCGAGTGGTAAAGCGTGTGTATGCAGAGAGGTCGCGGAGCACGGAAAGTTTCAGTCTGCCTTTAATTCAGCGTCGAACTCTCAACGAAGTGAGGAGTGGTTCGGATACCGCGTAAACTGCAGATCCCCTCCCCCGGTTAGATACCTGGGATAGATTACGGCCATGCAAATTGCCAAAGTGGGGTCCAATTGAAAGGTTTGAGAATGAGTCACACAAAATTATTATTATTATCACTATTATTATTATGAAGTATCGCCTTCTATGTATGCTACATCGAGATTATACAATCATTTTATTAAAACGAAACAGTTACAAAGATAAAATACAATTACAGTCAGTGTATAAAACTATAACTGGAATGGAAACGAATCTCACACTTCACACCTCGAACCCATTTTCTTCGCCGGCTGGAGTGGCCGAGCTGTTCTAGGCGCTTCAGTCTGGAACCGCGAGACCGCTACGGTCGCAGGTTAGAATCCTGCCTCGGGCATGCGTGTGTGTGATGTCCTTAGGTTAGTTAGGTTTAAGTAGTTCTAAGTTCCAGGGGACTGATGACCTCAGGTGTTAAGTCCCATAGTGCTCAGAGCCATTTGAACCCATTTTCTTCATTGCTGCGTATTGGTGTGCTTGATACACATATACAGAGCGAATTTCATAAAGTGCTTGCCCACATCCCTTTACAATTCCTCACTTTGTAATGTATGCGCGTTCGTAACGTATGGGAGCTGCACATAGTACGTAGAAAAGACATGTTGCTCTACAACTCAACTGATACCGTATACACTTTTATATTTACCATACATGTGTTTGAGATTAGTTATGTAAAATGAAACTCAGCCCGCCTTTTACTTTTTGTGATAGATCTGAAGATGTCAGGAATCTGAACGAGGCCAGTAGTCATTACTAAGACAAATAAGACAACAGAAGGCAGCAAAAATCGGAGAATACTAATAAGCTGCGCGGATGTATAGGGTGTTCTAGCAGGAATGGTCAATGTTCAGGGATATGACGAGGCCGATCATTCGAAGCAAAAAAGACTATTAAACATGGGCTCTAAAATGCACACCTTTAGAGCTATGAACACTATTTGATCTTCGGTACTGTGAAACACATCTCTTCTAATGCAAGCTCTTTGCTTCCCATGTTTTGGGAGGAAGTAGTATGGACCAAAACAAGGAAAAGATGTCCAGCAAACTTCGGCTCTAAAATGCCTACTATAAGAGCTATGAGCATTTATACAGTAGAAGAGATGTGTTTCACAGTATCGAAAATGAACGAGTACTCATAGCTCTTAAGCTATGTATTCGAGAGCCTATGTTTACTACATCTTTTTGCTTCGAGTTACCATTCCTGTCATATCCCTGAATATTGAGTATTCCTCCAGGAACACCCTGTATGTTTCCACCTTACTCTATGCCAATATTATAACAATCATTTACTTACGTTGGTACTTAGTACATCGCTTTAACATAACACCTAAAAATTGCATTTGTCCGAAAATTTGAGACGAAAATCTGTCATGCAATTAATTTAAGAACTAAATAACAGGCTCTTGTAACTTAAACATATAAAATACAAGAGCGCAGTCACCATTATAAGTATTTAACTTATCGCTACGACTGTGAACGCAGGTCTGAAACCTGTACCTATGGGAGCGTATAAATGAGAAAAATTCTGTGTGTTTCATTCATTTTTACCTACATTATTTCTGTTATTTTTCTCTCTCAGTCGAGGGTCTTTCTGTTTCTGTCTTCCCTTACTCAAGTTTCTGTGGTTTTGCCGGTTCTACTTGTGGAACTATGAACCGTGTTGGTTTTGTTACTGACAGTAGGTACTGTCATCCTGAGAATGTGCGCCTTTAACTGGCTATAAGGTTACTGGCAAGGTCGTGAGCCCATTCACGTGGGCTGGTCTTCATACAAGAAACTGGAAAGTATCCTGTGTTGTAGTTTGTGAGTCGTAGAATTTCTTGCTGTTTACGTTGCTTTTCATGCTACTTACATTGATATATGTAAAAATATAAATTTTTCTGCTGAAATGTCTTTCGCTGCATCAGGAACACAGTAACCGGTATTCTGCGTCATCCACCCAGTGATCTAATGCTCAGAATCGGAAAATAAACACAGAGAACTGCGACTCGTTAGTTATGAAACATTTATTTCTTTCCCAACTTATCTAGCGTTATCAGTCGCATCTTCAAACAAGGCACGCAGAAGCTGCATAGTTATCTACCTGGCCGGAAGAAAGGTATTGTCACAAGAAGGTGGCAAACTTTAATATATTGCCGTGAGTGATAGTTACATGACAACTTGTATTGGAAAACAAAAATTCATTTTGTTAATATATTGATACCAGGCTGTACGTAGTATTTTGTACCTTGAAAAAGGCATAGTAAAAATCTGTGTTGCTTTCGCATCGTGTTATTTGGAAATTTTTAGACCAGTAACAGTTATTTTCTCGTGGCAAAATGGCTGGAGTAAGAAGGAAATTGTAGAGCAGTGTGCCAACAATAAGTGATGAAGGTTGCGAAGATATGAGATATACTGGGGACGAGCAATCTCTCTCGTGCGATGAGAAAAGTCAGTAGTTCGCCAAATTCTGTTAACGAAGAGCAGCCATGTAGCGCGAAAGCGAAAGTGAGTGCCAGTAACGCATTGTGGATGTCAGAGAATACCGTAATGGCACGAGGGTTCTACTTCAACAGCCTATCGGTCTCCGGAAAACGGTTGCGTCATAGCGCAATATTTCGAGTCGTATTTCGTCTGTTATCTCAATACCGCTACGGAGAGGAGAACCGTACGCAGCGGCGAGCAGCTTCTGAGCTACGAAATGCGACAGCACAGATCGACCACCATTCGGTACCCGAGGCCTTTACGTATGCTGGGGCTCTGTCCAATGTTTTGGCTCGAAATTGGGGCATCACGACGAATCTGAACATTTTTACTTCAACAATTCGATGCCACATACAGCGGGCTTAGTTGGTGCCATGCGTGCCACTGTGCCTGGTCCTACTATCCAGAAAAAGACGTTACAGACCGTAGTGGACACGTGAAAGTCGCTGACATGATGAGTGGTGGAGACTAAGCATCATAGCGTCCAACGCCGAGTGAGGTGGTTTGGAGCGCCGTTGGATACAACGTGCGACCTCAACAGGTACTTGTTGAGGGCGAGCTGAACAGAATCCGATCTCTCAGGGTGGTTTCGAAACCCAAGCTACTGCCCCTCCTTCAGTCAAGTCTACAGGCCAAATTTGAGTAGAACAATACGAAGCCAACAGTTACAAGGACTGAACAAGTCTCTTCAAAGCAAACTTCCTTGTGCTGCACGTTCGACTCATTATCCGTCCATCGTAGATGCGTATAATACGAGTGATAGACAAACTGCTTATCAGTCATACAAGTTGACTTTACTTTGAATACGCTGCTGAATTAGCTATTTTGCTGTCTCATATTTATCGATAATATGTTGCACAGCGAAGAGTTCCGTGTGGCTAGAAAACATCTCAACTCATTCCTATTTACAAAAAAGATAGAAGGCAGTAAGCACAGAACGACACACGAGTATCTCTGACATCCGTCTGATCCAGAATGCTGGAGGAAATCAAGCTTCTTTCAATGAATCAGAAAGGATTCAGGACAATGTAATAATGTGAAAAGCAGCGTGCTTTATTCGAATAAAATACGTTGAAACAATTCATGCATGTGAACAGATGGATTGTTCTCTTGGACTTCCGAAAGGTGTTGTACGCTGTAATGCATCGTCGACTAATAGCAAAGATACGTTGATACAGAGTATCTTCGTAAATATGCGATAGACTTGATGAATATTTGAGTAACAGAATCCAGTCCATTATACTGGGCGGTGAACTTTCTACTGAGACGAAAGTGTGCGTAATAGTGTGGTGTCACCGCCAGACACCACACTTGCTAGGTGGTAGCCTTTAAATCGGCCGCGGTCCGTTAGTATACGTCGGACCCGCGTGTCGCCACTGTCAGTGATTGCAGACCGAGCGCCACCACACGGCAGGTCTAGAGAGACTTACACGCACTCGCCCCAGTTGTACAGCCGACGTTGCTAGGAATGGTTCACTGACAAATACGCTCTCATTTGCCGAGACGATAGTTAGCATAGCCTTCAGCTACGTCATTTGCTACGACCTAGCAAGGCGCCATAGCATTTGATATTGAGATTCTATTAATGTATCATCAAGAGCGATGTTCTCCAATTATGGATTAAAGTTAAGTATTACAAGATCTACGTACTTTATTTGCTACTATTAATTCCCTTAACTGTTACAGACCTCACGCCAGACTGCGTGAGCATAAAGCGTGCATTTCGGCCTCCTCTAGCAACACGGTGTTGGCTCTTCTGCCAACACTACAAATAGAACCTCTCATGTTTTTATTACACAAAAACTGTTAATCAGTCGGGATCAGCAAAAAGTGGTTCAAATGGCTCTGAGCACTAAGGGACTTAACATCTGAGGTCATCAGTCCCCTAGAACTTAGAACTACTTAAACCTAACTAACCTAAGGCCATCACACACATCCATGCCCGAGGCAGGATTCGAACCTGCGACCGTAGCGGTCGCGCGGTTCCAGACTGAAGCGCCTAGAAGCGCTCGGCCACACCGGGATCAGCAGCACAATAAGATTGTTCACAACGATTCTGTTGTCTACAACGAAATCTCATCGTTAAACGATGGTATGGAAATGCAGAGAAAGTTAGCTAAAATTCCCACTTGGTGTAATTGATGAAACTCTCATTAAATATGGAGAAATGCAGAAAAGTGCCTATCACACAGAGGAAGAATTCGATAGTATCCGATTACAAGATTATTGGTGAACATGCTGAATTAGTCACATCGCATAAGTATTGAAGATAATACTGAGAAGCGATATGAAATGAGGCAATTACATAAAATCAGTATTAGGCAAGCTGAATGAACAGTTAGAGTTTTTGTAAGGACCCTAGGAAATGCAATACACCTGTAAAGGAAAACACACACATAACACTAGTGCGACCAATTCTAGAATCTTGATCCAATGTTTGGAGTCCTTATGGTGTAGGCATGACAAAAGTCATCTAACGAATTCACAGGCGCGTTGCTAGTGTTGTAACAGATCGGTATAGTCTATACGAAAGGGTAACAGCAATATTTGCGGAACTTAGATAGGAAACTCAGACAGAAAGACAAATAGTAGGAAAAGCAGACGCCAGACTAAGATTCATAGGAAGAATCTTACGGGAATGTAACGCATCCACAACTGTACATCAATCTGGAATCCTTACCAGGTAGGACCGGTAAAAGAGATAGAGAATAGCCAACGAAGAGTTGCGCGTTTCGTCACGGGGATCGTTCAGTTCGCGCGCGAGCGTTACAGGGATGCTCAACAAACTTCAGTGACACACGCCACAAGAGGGGCGTTGTGCATCGCGGAGAGATTTACTATTGAAAATTTCGAGAGAGCGCTTTTCGGGAAGGGTCGGACAGCATATTACTTCCTCCCACATACATCTCGTGAAATTACGACGAGAAAATTTTAGAAATTAGAGCTAATACAGAAGCTTACCGACAATTATTCATCCTACGCGCCATTCGCGAGTGGAACAGGAAAGGGGAGATTAGTTTACGGTACCGGAAGTACCCTCTGCCGCACACTGTTAGGTGGCTTGCGGAGTATGATGTAGATGCAGAAATACGGCGTGCTTCTCTAGAGACACTGTTAGGTAAATTCAGATACCTGTGTAGGAAGAAGATTGCGCTCCCATTTTGTTGCCATAATCGTACATTTTGCGCAGGCATCATGCCTCTAGAGTCTGATTGACAATCCCGTTTTTCGGCTTTCGACCAAGCTGTGTTCGTCATATACTGAGAGCGATTGTAGTACACGTCAGAGGCATTTGGACTCTAACCTTATCGCAGCTGACGTAGACGGTTAGCTCACTTGTCGAAATCCTGTGTAACAAAATTTAATCGTTAACCCAACTACACAACCGAAAAGCGTATTAATCATTGTGTTTATATTTGTGTATGATCTCTATTGACTAAATAGAAAAAGCGTGAGGAATTTATGGAAGCGAAACTTGGAGTCATTGGTCAAAGCAGAATTAGATGGAGGAATATTCTAAAGCGACTTGGAAGATGTTCAGCTGTTTGTGCAACACTTTTGCATTTTGTAGTCGAGGCAGTGGACGAGACAAATTGCTTGCACCGCTTGACCCTCCATGCTTTAACTGCGTGATCTCCTTTGTCAAGACGAATGAGCTGACAAGATGCCTGGACGCGGAATGTAAGGCGAGCAGTGCGAATGCGGCAGACATTAGGGATTTCCGAACCCCGTGACGCAACGTTCACCTCTGGCAGGACTTCATCTGTGAGCGCGAGCCACCCTGGACGTTAAGCTAAGCGTGGGATGGAATAATTATGCAGCGAGGGCCCCAGCGGCTTGCGCCAGACATCACAGCGAGGGAGTGGAAAGGCCACGCGTTCCGGTCTTAGCCGTGTGTCCTCAGCGATCTTCCGCGACGATGAAACTATTTTTCAAAATACACAGTGATTTGTGCCATGCTGTTCCTGTATTTTCTTAGAAGTGAATAAGATACTGAACAAGCTAGTAGAAAACAGATTGCCTGTAGGCCTAGTGATCATTCACTGTAATCATATGAGAAAGAAAACAATACAATCTACATCACTTTTATGTCTCCGTATTTGTGTAGAGGAGGAGGTATTGAATAGAATTGGAGAGAAGAGAAATTTGTGGTACACCTTGACTAGAAGAAGGGATCAGCTGGTAGGGCGTATTCTAAGGCATCAAGGGATCATCAATTTAGTAATGGAGGGCAGCGTGGAGGGTAAAAATCGTAGAGGGAGACCGAGATATGAATACGCTAAGCAGATTCACAATGATGTAGGTTGCAGTAAGTACTGGGAGATGAAGCAGTTTGCACAGGATAGAGTAGCATGGAGAGCTGCATCAAACCAGTCTCTGGACTGAAGACCACAACAACAACAACAACAACATTTATGTAGAACGAAGAATAATTCCAATTGTACTTTGGTTCCACGTTAGCCGTCATGTACGTTGTCAGTGGAGCAGTAATTCAAGAAGGCTTTCAAGAGATGTCAGCCAGGGTGACGCAGAAATACTTTGAAATAAAATGCAGTCTTCTCTGTTTATGAATGTGAATTCTGACAGATTATTCCATCTTTACCCCATCAGTTGAAACAATTTTGAGACTGGATTATTAAAAAACAGAGAAACGTTGAGATGGTAGATTTAATATTCCAGGTGCTCTACGTAGTCTCCCGTCACTTGAGTACAACTCACAGAATGTTCATACGACCACGTGAAACTGTCAGGAAAACTCCAGTCCTTTGGGACGTTGTTCAAGTCGCGCCTTACACTAGCTTGAGTGTTGGTTATGTCGTCAAAGGGTTGACAATTTATGTGAATTTTTGCACTTTGTGACGTTGTGCCAAGTTCTTGGTGTAACACTAAGTCTCGTCATCCGTGACGATTTTTTCCAGAAAAGAACTGTCCGCGTTTTGCATTTCCATCAGGTCATGACGAGTGTCCAAGATCGTTGTTTTTGTTCGATAATAAAGGCATGCCGGACACGTATTACAGGCATTTTTCTCTGCATCAAAACAGTTCGGAGAACATCTGATTGAGAAACGCTGCTCCACTGTGATTTGTGACAACAATGTTGACGCACTACAGTCGTACGACCACTGCTCAACCCTCCCTGCTCACAACTGTCTGGTCAAATGTGCACCTGTTGATGACAGTTTTTAGTTTAAGCTCCCACCGTAGCTGCTGCATCGACGTCGCTTTTACGTCAGGATAAATACCAGTCTCGGAACTTTTTGGACGGACGGTGCATTCTACTGAATTATTGTAGACAGAAGATACTTTAAGCAAATTACTGCTGGAGGCGCTTTCCGTACGCTTAAAGTAGGAGAGATGCGACACTAGTTCAGTTAAGGAATGAAGGAGGACACAAAATTCTGCTAATATCTTGTGTAAGGAATCATCCCAGCATTCGTCTGACGTTATTTAATGAATGCAGTTAAAATCTAAACCGCGCGGGATTAGCCGAGCGGTCCATGGCGCTGCAGTCATGGACTGTGCGGCTGGTCCTGGCGGAGGTTCAAGTCCTCCCTCGGGCATGGATGTTTGTGTGTTTATCCTTAGGATAATTTAGGTTAAGTAGTGTGTAAGCTTACGGACTGATGACCTTAGCAGTTAAGTCCCATAAGATTTCACACACATTTGAACTTTTTTTAAAAATCTAAAAGTGGACTCCTCTGCAACATGTGTTTAAAAAAGACTCACTGAAATTGTTGAGATGGGGCTGTCGTTCGGATACTTGTATTTGGGAAGAACGGCTATAAAAACACTTTTGGTATCCTGATTCAGTGTTTCCGTGGTTTTCCTGAAACGAATGCTAGCAAGGTACTTTCAACGTAGCTGCGGCCGACGGTCTCTCCCAGCCTCGTCCAACCTCCAGCTAATGTTCCGTCTCCAGTAAACTCTACGTTGACGAGAACTGGCACTCTGATCTTCCATCCTTATTCGTTAGAACCCACTGAAAATATTCTTTCAAATTACGTAAGCTACTTAAAAGGGAACGCCAGGTTACCGACTGAATTCAATTCAAGAGAACCTCTTGTCATGTGATGTTACGTATTGCATGTAGTAACGTTGTCGAACATGGTTGTTTTGGCGGTCCAGGTGTTAAGGTGTGGGCAGGCCTGAAGTTGCATGAGCGTACTGACCTCCAAAAGTTTGAACACGGTACACTCAATGGTCAGAGCTATTGTGACAATGACTCTTTCTCCATGTGCGTCTTTTCAGAGATACACTATGTGATAAAAGTACCCGGACACCCCAAAAACATACGTTTTCCATAGTAGGTGCACTGTGCTGCCACTTACTGTCAGGTACTCCATATCAGCGACCTCAGTAGTCATTAAACATCATGAGAGAGCAGAATGGGGCTCTTCGCGGAACTCACAGACTTCGAACATGGTCAGGTGATTTGGTGTCATACGTCTGTACGCGAGATTTCCAGACTTCTAAACATCCCTAGGTCCACTGTTTCCGATGTGATAGTGAAGTGGAAACGTGAAGGGACACGTACAGCACAAAAGCGTACAGGCCGACCTCGTCTGTTGATTGACAGAGACCGCCGATAGTTCAGGAGGGTCACATTGTGTAATAGGCAGACATCTATCCAGACCATCACACAGGAATTCCAAACTGCATCTGGATCCACTGCAAGGACTATGACAGTTAGGCAGGAGGCGGGAATACTTGGATTTCATGGTCGAGCGGGTGCTCATAAGTCGGTAAAATGCCAAACGACACCTCGCTTGGTGTGAAGGCCGTAACTATTGGACGACTGAACAGTGGGAAAACGTTGTGTGGAGTCATGAATCACGGTACACTGTGTGGTAGTCCGATGGTAGGGTGTGGGTATGGCGAATGCCGGGGGAACGTCATCTGCCGGCGTGTGTAGTGCCAACAGTAAAATTCGGATGCCGTGGTGTTATGGTATGTTCGTGTTTTTCATGTAGAGGGTTTGCACCCCTTGTTGTTTAGCGTGGTACTATCACAGTACAGGCCTACATTGACGTTTTACGCACCTTCTCGCTTCCCACTGTTGAAGAGCAATTCGGGGATGGCGATTGCATTTTTCTAAACGCTCGAGCACCTGTTAATAATGCACGGCCTGTGGCGGAGTGGTTACAGGACAACAGCATCCCTGTAATGAACCGGCCTGCACAGAGTACTGACCTGAACCCTGTAGGACACCTTTGGGATGTTTTGGAACGCCGACTTCGTGCCAGTCCTCACCGACCGACATCGGTACCTCTCCTCACTGCAGCACTTTGTGAATAATGGGCTGGCATTCTCCAAGAAACTTTCCAGCACCTGATTGAACGTATGCCTGCGAGAGTGGAAGCTGTCATCAATACTAAGGGTGGGCCAACACCATATTGAATACCAGCATTGCCGATAGAGAGCAGCACAAACATGTAAGTTATTTTCAGCCAGGTTCAAAATGGCTCTGAGCACTATGGGACTCAACTGCTAAGGTCATAAGTCCCCTAGAACTTAGAACTACTTAAACCTAACTAACCTAAGGACATCACACACATCCATGCCCGAGACAGGATTCGAACCTGCGACCGTAGCGGTATCGCTGTTCCAGACTGTAGCGCCTAGAACTACTCGGCCACTCCGGCCGGCTGTAATTATTCTCTTTGAATAAAAGTGTCATTTCTGTTCATCTCATTACGTATTTCTTTCAATTTTCTTCTGTACAATACCGTATCGGTTCTTTCTATGTATTGTCCAAGTTCCATCGAACTATGTTACGTGGCAGTGACACTTAGTGTGAGAGTTACTTTCATCCTTAAGTTTTGCGCAGCGGTGTATGTTGGCTCTCTTTGGTTCCACGCCTTAATACCCACAGATCCACCCTAGCTCGTGAAGTTTCAAACTGCATAGAACTTTCAAAATTCTGATCGGATGCAGTAGTAGATTCCCCCCTCCCCCCCCCCCCCCCCCCACCTGCCCCCTCTCATCCCAGACGAGTGTAACCCCAAATGTTTGCGTGGTAGAGTAATTATGGTGTACACGTGCGTGGAGACAGTGTACGCGCAGCAATCGCCGACATAGTGTAACTGAGGCGGGATAAGGGGAACCAGCCAGCATTCGCCGAGGAAGATGGGAAACCGCCTTAAAAACTATTCACAGGCTGGCCGGCACTCCGGACCTCGACTCTAATCCACCCGTGCCGGGGACGAACATGCCTTCCCCCTCGGGACCATATACTTAATCTGCGTTATAAAACTGATTTCGGTCTCGTGTTTCCTTGTCGGTGTTTCGATTTCCCCATGCGTTAAAGTGTAGTGAAATGTTTTTGTTTTGGCAGTTCCAGAAACAAATAGCTATCATTAATAAGCGAATGATGCCCTCATTTCCTATGTCCATATAAAGGATCAATTGAAGTTCACATGGATCGACCAGCCCGAAGAGAGCTGTAGTTTCAAATAGTATTAGAAGTGGAGCCACGTCTCCCCTACTCTCAACTGTGTGCTCGGTCCACGCGTTCTGCTAGAACTAGCAGGACTCTGAACCCTGTGCATTCGCGTCACGTTCCTATTCTGGGAGTTTATGCAGAAATATTTCTCTCTGCATTCATTATGCATCTCTTGGACAGCTTAGCTAACTGGACTGCCAAGAACGCGAACATTTCGTGAGCATGCGTACACTATAACATATCTGTCCTGCAACGGATTAAGTCGGACCGACATTCTTTCTGACGTCCGACAACTTTGAAGTTTTAAGCGTGTTCGTGCTCGTCTGTATTTAATATGAAGCGCTGAGCATTTCCTGTGTTGTCAGAAACTTGAAATCTGCTCAACGTTCACACTCTGAGCCACGCAGAAATTTTTAATGCTATTACAGATGTTGCTCTTCTGACTGGGAGGATAAAATTTCGGTTTAGACAACGTGTTGTTTATACTGAGAATAAACATAACTTTTTCCGTTGTCACTGGGTATCGCATGAAACCTCGACAAGTGGTTTTTGATTGGGATGCGTGTGGAAGGCGTTGGGGAGACATATTGCACACGTCCACATGAGCTAACGATCATACAGCAATTTTCAAAACGCTGGTGTAGGAATGGAACGCCTTACACCTAGAACTCCTTATTAGCCTCTTGGTCAGAATGAGAGCGCGTTGCAGAGTATGCACTGTTGCCCTTGTTGATCCCACAACTAATAAGAATTATGTCCTATCTTTTGCAATGTCCAGGGGACCATCATAAATCGCAGTGACTCCAGTGTACTTATTGCCTTCGAATAAAATTGTCATTTCTGTTCTTCTCTTTCCCTATTTCTTTCAGTTACCTTTTGTACTATGCTGTGGCAGTTCTTTCTATGTGTGGTCCAAGTTCCATCGAACTATTTGACCTGGCAATGACACATTATGCGAAAGTTACTTTCGTCCTCACGTTTTGCGCACTAGTGCAGTTATAAACCTACCTGCAGGTACCTCTCTGAGAAAGTCACTTATGTTATTTACACTACTGGCCACTAAAATTGCTCCACCAAGAATAAATGCAGATGATAAACGGGTATTCATTGGACAAATATATTATACTAGAACTGACATGTGATTACATTTTCACGCAATTTGGCTGTATAGATCGTGAGAAATCAAGACCCAGAACAACCATCTCTGGGCGTAATAACGGCCTTGATACGCCTGGGCATTGAGTCAAACACAGCTTGCATGGTATGTACAGGTACAGATGCCCATCCAGCTTCAACACGATACCACAGTTCATCAAGAGTAGTGACTGGCGTATTGTGACGAGACAGTTGCTCGGCCAACATTGACCAGACGTTTTCCATTGGTGAGAGATCCGGAGAATGTGCTGGCCAGGGCAGCAGTCAAACATTTTCTGTATCCAGAAAGCCTCGTACAGGACTTGCAACATGCGGTCGTGCATTATCCTGCTGAAATGAAGGGTTTCGCAGGGATCGAATGAAGGGTAGAGTCACGGGTCGTAACACATCTGAAATTTAGCGTCCACTGATCAGAGTGCCGTCAATGCAAACAAGAGGTGACGAAACGTGTAACCAGTGGCACCGCATACCATCACGCCGGGTTATACGCCAGTATGGCGATGACGAATACACGCTTCAAATGTGCGTTCACCGCGATATCGCCAAACACGGATGCGACCATCATGATGCTGTAAACAGAATCTGGATTGATCCGAAAAAATTACGTTTTGCCATTCGTGCACCAAGGTTCGTAGTTGAGTACACTATTTCAGGCGCTCCTGTCTGTGATGCTGCGTCAAGGATAACCGCAGCCATGGTCTCCGAGCTGAAAGTCCATGCTGCTGCAAACGTCGTCGAACTGTTCATGCAGATGGTTGTTGTCTTGCAAATGTCCCCATCTGTTGACTCAGGGATCGAGACGTGGCTGCACGATCCGTTACAGCCATGCTGATAAGATTCCTGTCATCTCGACTGCTAGTGATACAAGGCCGTTGGGATCCAGCACGGCGTTCCGTATTACCCTCCTGAACCCACCGATTCCATATTCTGCCAACAGTCATTGGATCTGGACCAACGCGAGCAGCAATGTCGCGACACAATAAACCGCAATCGCGATAGGCTACAATCCGACCTTTATCAAAGTCGGAAACGTGATGGTACGCATTTATCCTCCTTACACGAGGCATCACAACAACGTTTCACCAGGCAACGCCGGTCAACTGCTGTTTATGTATGAGAAATCGGTTGGAAACTTCCCTCATGTCAGCACGTTGTAGGTGTCGCCACCGGCGCCAACCTTGCGTGAATGCTCTGAAAAGCTAATCATTTGCATAGCACAGCATCTTTTTCCTGTCGGATAAATTTCACATCTGTAGCACGTCATCTTCGTGGTGTAGCAATTTTAATGGCCAGTAGTGTAGTTTCTGTTGATACTGTTTAGGCTTAAAGCCCAAAGAAGGTCAGTCTCATTCCTTTCCCCTGTCAGCCTGAAAGTAAATTAAGAAGAAACTAATAAAAGCAAGGGAGCGTAAAAAATTAATGCCTCTGAATTTTATGTGAAAACTTTTAAAGCGTTTGAAATAAAACAAACGTTATTAACATCCTATATCTTTATCCTTCATGTCTACATATTTCCAGCCGTCTGCCACTAGAGGGCTCCAAATCGTAGCATGTAATATGGCGGTGTGTAACGTAACTATGTCGGTGCTTGTAAAATAGCGTGCTGTAATCGAGATTCGAATTCGAAGAGTTCGTCCACACATGGAGCATGACAATGCCAGGCCACAGATGAGCGCTTATACACCTGTAACATTCCGACTCCTTGGTTCACACAGTATCTACTGGGCCGCATCTGCATCCGATTTTCACCTGTTGAAGAATAGCTTCAAGGGCTTCACTTCGTTATTGATGAATCGGTGCAAGCACAGGTGAGGATGTGGCTCGTTTAACAAAGTCAGACATTCTATAATGACGGTATCAACAAACTCGTGCCTTGTCGGGAGAAATTTGTATTTCGCCACGGTAACTATGATGAGAAATAAATGTGTAGATATGATACATAAACAGGAATACACTTAATAACGTTTGTTTTGCAAAGCGTTAAGAATTTCCAAATTAAAAAAAATCATTGGCATTGCTTTTCAGCACGTTCTTGTAAAAATGTTATTCGCATGTACGAGGTGCATTCAAGTTCTAAGGCCTCCGATTTTTTTTCTCCGGACTGGAAAGAGATAGAAACATGCGCATTGTTTTAAAATGAGGACGCGTTCATTGTCAATATGTCCCAGAGATGGCAGCACCGTACGGCAGATGGAATTTTATAGCCAGCGGCGAGAATGAGAACTGTTTTAAATACTTAAAATGGCGACGTTTTCCTTACTTGGACAGCGTGCAATCATTCGTTTTCTGAATTTGCGTGGTGTGAAACCAATTGAAATTCATTGACAGTTGAAGGAGACATGTGGTGATGGAGTTATGGATGTGTCGAAAGTGCGTTCGTGGGTGCAACAGTTTAATGAAGGCAGAACATCGTGTGACAACAAACCGAAACAACCTCAGGCTCGCACAAGCCGGTCTGACGACATGATCAAGAAAGTGGAGAGAATTGTTTTGGGGGATCGCCGAATGACTGTTGAACAGATCGCCTCCAGAGTTGGCATTTCTGTGGGTTCTGTGCACACAATCCTGCATGACGACCCGAAAATGCGAAAAGTGTCATCCAGGTGGGTGCCACGAATGCTGACGGACGACCACACGGCTGCCCATGTGGCATGTTGCCAAGCAATGTTGACGCGCAACGACAGCGTGAATGGGACTTTCTTTTCGTCGGTTGTGACAATGGATGAGACGTGGATGCCATTTTTCAATCGAGAAACAAAGCGCCAGTCAGCTCAATGAAAGCACACAGATTCACCGCCACCAAAAAAATTTCGGGTAACCGCCAGTGCTTAAAAAATTGATGGTGTCCATGTTCTGGGACAGCGAGGGCGTAATCCTTACCCATTGCGTTCCAAAGGGCACTACAGTAACAGGTGCATAATACGAAAATGTTTTGAAGAACAAATTCCTTCCTGCACTGCAACAAAAACGTCCAGGAAGGGCTGCGCGTGTGCTGTTTCACCAAGCAACGCACCCGCACATCGAGCTAACGTTACGCAACAGTTTCTTCGTGATAACAACTTTGAAGTGATTCCTCATGCTCCCTACTCACCTGACCTGGCTCCTAGTGACTTTTGGCTTTTTCCAACAATGAAAGACACTCACCGTGGCCGCACATTCACCAGCCGTGCTGCTATTGCCTCAGCGATTTTCCAGTGGTCAAAACAGACTCCTAAAGAAGCCTTGGCCACTGCCATGGAATCATGGTGTCAGCGTTGTGAAAAATGTGTACGTCTGCAGGGCGATTACGACAAGAAGTAACGCCAGTTTCATCAATTTCGGGTGAGTAGTTAATTAGAAAAAAAATCGGAGGCCTTAGAACTTGAATGCACCTCGTATAACCCCTTCGTTACTTTTCGCCCAGTTGTATATCTTATATTCTGAGAAAAGAGCAGGCCAATCAACTTCGCTTACAATATTTGATGGAGGGAGGACAAACGCGACCATACTTTCGTTTGTGATGAACTCTCATGATTCAGAATTTCGTATTTAGCACTAATCCTCAGGAATCCGTCATGCCAGTTGTAGATTTGAGAATATACTACACATGATTTTATTGCTGTTACACATCATAAAATTATTTGATGACAATGTTATATTGATTGTATATTGATACAGTTGCACTCCTAATTCAGAACTATGTACACATTCTCTACTCAGCAAACAAATCTCGACAGCGGTACTCAGACGAAGAAAATGGCTGCTTATTGTATAAAATAAATGGTTGAAAAGTATTACAACATCGACTATTGCTTTCGAGAAAAGATTTAACCTGGCTGGGGAACTGCTACATTCTGATTAAACTGTAGTGGATGGTACAAAATCGTTGCACTCTGAAGACTCCACTTCGGTCCAGAAATAGCGCGCAGGGCATCGGTCATTTCAGGCAGACTGTCATGTCCTTCACAGTTATGGTGACACTCACTATTTGTAAACAGAGTAAGTGTGCCCCCTGTCTTTTTGCAGGCAGTGGTTTCATTATACTTCCAAGAACTGCCGCAATTTGTAACGCCCCAGTCTCCATGTTGCTGCGCAGTGGAACATATGCGGTATTAAGAGAAAAGCGGGAACAGCAGCTGTTCCATGTCAGGATCGCTCGTCGTTCTTCCGATGGGCTGCCTATGCAAAATGACTGCTGAAACCTGACTTACATTCATCGCCTAGAACGTTGTCATCGCACACATTACAGCTGAAGCATTCATTTCACAGTTTTTTGAAGTGCGACTGCATCTAGATGATATCGGGTGACACGCTTGGATCAGTCTTTTGCAGACTATGAGCCGACAACAAAAATCATATTCTAGACGTGTCTGACATGACACATAAACACTGTCAGTATTGTGCCGGGAACTTCCTGCTGTGGCTCTGAGCACTATGGGACTTAACATCCATGGTCATCAGTCCCCTAGAACTTAGAACTACTTAAACCTAACTAACCTAAGGACATCACACACATCCATGCCCGAGGCAGGATTCGAACCTGCGACCGTAGCGATCGTGCGGTTCCGGACTGCGCACTTCCTACTGTACCTGTGTCGAGCAGTCATACGGTTCCCCTAGAACACAGTGAACACCTACTGTATATTATCATCAACTTGGTGAACTTCACTTGTCCAGCAGATTCGTTTCTAATGAGAAAACATGGTTGTTGTACTCCAGTATTCAGCTGAAGCAGTCGTCAATATAGTTAATGAAAATGGAAAAAAAAGATCAAGTACATCCAGCCTAAAAGGAATATTATTGTAATAAGTGTATACTGAATTAAAAGTAATGTATTTTTAATGATTACGTGAAATCTGGGAAAACAAACATATTTCTGGTATCTTGTAAATCATTTTTCACAACAGAGACGTACAAGAGTGACTGCGAATGCTGGCTGTAGGTCACGAATCGATCTACTTAACGATAGCCTCGATCTCACAGTGGTGCACGTACATTGGAAAGAATTATAATTTCATTCCTTCTCAGAACTATTAGATAGTGTGGAGTAACGGTTATGTTTCAAATGCCCCAAGTATTATATCTAGTTACTAACGTCATTCAAAATCATCTTGCGGCCTATTGTTCTTTCAGGGAAGAATCGAGGGAGGGGGGGGGGGGGTAATGGGAATTAAAGTATTCCATTAGATATCATAGAGCACCTGTACTACACATCTTGAAAAATAATATTTTAATCTTGGTGGTGTTTTTAGAAAACTGTAGTTAGTATAGTCTTCTATAGCTCCTCAATGTGACAGTCCGTATCTAATTTTGCATACAATAATGATCGCTAGTACCACACAGTTCGGACACTGTTCGAAATTATGTAATCCTATAGTTCTTCTAATTCCACTATTTTAGAATGACTAGTAAGAAATGAAAATGTGCGCCACGAACCTAACCATTCATAATTTTCCACTATCCACCTTACCTTCTTTTACACAAATAGATCAGTCCTCTGAACGTCCCATTCGTTCTGCTCATCGTTTTGTGGTACTGCTATCAGCTACATGTCGGACAGTGTACGGTACCACTATGTTCCAGAAAGCAGCGCGCGAAAATGCGATTTTTCAGTGGATCATTTCTCGTGTTTTATTGACCACGTAAATAACATGAGAAGTGTTTTGGAAAGCCCTTGCCCTAGGGACCAATTTTATACCTACTGGAAGAACGGGCATACTGTAGCTATCCTATGGTACACGGTCAAATTTAAACATTACACACTTCCTCCAGCTCAAGCAAGTTGAGTAAATCCGTTGGTGCTTTTGCATTACGTGTGGTCTATCGTGGGCTGTAGGCAGCTTATAAAAGCGCCATTTGTTCGTGGGTGTTTCCCGAGAGAACCTCGAAAAACCATAATTGTTGGGTACCAAAAGTTCAAATTGTGGGGATAGCCGGATCTGTAATTTAAATTCATGGAAAATCGTCGAAATTTTTACCATATTTCCTTAAGATGATGTTCTCTGGGAACTTTGAAACTTTTCTCGATATCAGTACCCGTTACCGAGAGCCAGGAATTCAAAGTTTTTGTGCTTATGCGCTTAATATCCGGTCTGAGGCGTAAATGTAGATTTAACTGACGCAGTGAACACGTGGCAAGAGTTCTGGGGTCATTGCAACGGTTCTGAGGTCACCAAACTATGCTTTTAGGTGCCATTTTCACAAATAAACCTTGATGATGTGCTCTCTGAATAACGGGCAGTTCATGCCTACACAGGCTGTCTTGGCCTGGAAAATGTTCGATCGTGCCACCTGGCGGAGTAAGCAACTTAGAAAACATCATTTTGTCATACAAAGTTCTTTTTACCTGCGAATCGAACACTATGTTTTTTGGTATGCTATGGGTGTAGCCTAAAAATGTTGTACATTTTTATGTGAGGTAGTGTAAAGTGAACTTGTGTTGGATAGGACATGATTTTCTGTTAACCTTACATTATGCTTGTTTATTTGTTATTTACATGTGTCAAAGTGCGTAAATATGTCAAAGCGTATACATAAATTGTCAAAACTTTAGTGACCTACAGAGTTTGTTTTATACAAGCAGCACACCCTGCTCCAACAGGTTACAGAAGGAAACCAGCTGAAAACAACTCCTGTCGTTTTTCATCAACCACCCTGTTTCCTGTCAATACATGTCTTTGGGGATGGTTTGCGAATATGTTCCTCTTTTAAAGACTTTGACAGAAAAGTGGGGAACCAACTGCCTTAATCCTCATACCGCCTTCCTTACCCAAAAATTTGGCTTGCAAACATATTCGCTCTTTTTGTGCTGAAAGATGCTATCATAGAGATAGTGACGATTGAAAAGACAGGAGAAAGTGCCAGTAGCAGAGAGAGAGAGAGAGAGAGAGAGAGAGAGAGAGAGAGAGAGAGAGAGAGGAGACTGACGGTGGGAGAAAGAAAGTGCCAGTGAAAGAGAAAAAGAGATGGACGAAGACAATAGCAGTGGAAACCAAAGAGTGAGAAGATAGTGGTTGTCAGTAAAAGACAGTAACAATAAAAGAGAAAGAGAGATGGATGGAGGTAGCAGCAGTGAGAGCAAAAGAGAGAAAGGAGACAACAGAAATGAAAAAGAGAGACAAGTGGAGATCATACGTAGCCCTTGTGGTGTGTAGGTGTCGTCGTCGTCGTCGTCGTCATCTCCCCCGTCCAGCTGGTGAACTTTAACACGAAAAATTTTACCCACTTTCCCTTATGCCCTATACCCACGTATTAAAGTTCCCGAATCTCGGGCTCAAAACACCGACCAAGCCATCCTCAAGGACATGTATTGATAGAAGACAATGGTGGTTGAAGAGAAAGACAGCAACCTGTAAATGAGAAAGGAAGAGACAGTGGAAACGGGAAAAAATGGGACAAACACAGTAGGAGTGTGACAGAGAGACAGCGAAAGAAGAGCGAGGGAAAGGGATGAAGACAGTGACAGTAGGAAAGTCAGGAGAATGTGCTAATGGGAGAAAAAGGAGGCAGTGGCAGAGAGACAAATACTGACAGTAGCAGTGAGGGGGAGACGCTGAGTATGAAGGCTTCCCTACAAAATGACACAAGGGGAAAAGAATTTAGTATGTTCTGTGTTAAAAGAGCGCGAGTATGTTCGCATGCAAACATTTTTGGTGAGGAATCCAGCTGGTTCGCCAATTTTCCGTCAAAATCTTTTAAAAAGGAGCATAATTATTCGCCTTTTTGGAGCTCCGACAAGGGCATTTTTCAGATGTTGTATAAATAGTTAAATTTACCTCGTATCGCCAATACTCAAATGCGCTATATGGTTTCGTTAAATATTTCTTTTTTCTGTTTACTGTTTTCACAGACAAATACGTGTGCGATAATACTACATTTTCGGAGATTATGACATCTTACACCCCCTGATTAGTAGAAGTACTGTAGGCATCATCGACATTGCGAAAAAGCGCACTCAGATCATTTTGGAGCCTCCGAAATTGACGATCTTAGGTGAAACGTGACCGTCCAACTCATTATCTGCTATGAATTTCGCTGTCGCTTGTCCATCGTCGTTGGATAGCACTAGTGCCAGCACGTGAGCATCCATCAGAGCTCACTGCTGTTGTCGTACTCGTTCTTAGCCGCTAGATCAACACCACAGGTCACTTGGAACAGCACCTTTTCACATGGTTTGTAAACGGAATCAATCTTATACGGAAGCTTTCTGAAATTTTGGTTGTTTATACCTCGCATGGGCACTCTGCGATCGACGCTATAGTAAATGAGAACGATTTGCAGCTCACCATTAGTCTTCACTGTTCTCCATTCACGTTACTGTTGTGAAAATCATTCCCAAGACACTTGAAACACGTTCGTTTTCCGTTTTCCCATGAAACCACTCAATAAACATCAGTTTTGAGCAAGAATATAGTCATTATTGGTTTTCTTGTAGACTGGATGCACTGGGAGCTCTTGGTTTGTACCGGCTGCAGTGATGCTCCACCACTAAAAAAACAAAATTAAAACAGCTATCCATGTTTTGTCACTCGTCAGGATCTAGAAGAAATCGATTTTTTTCTCCAATAATAATCCAAGAAAGGCTGCAGAGATGGCAGTGAGTAGTTTTTGAGGAAAGTTGTCCACATTTTTGCCACCGAAAATAGTGACAGTTGACGATACCTCGTCCTATCGATAACGTTTCTAAACAATGCAGCCTGTGAAAGTTCTATGCGATTTACGGCATCAGTAATCGAAACTGTTTATTTTATCTCAGTTTCGTAGTTTTAGGACTTCTGTCTTACGTTACTCTTCAACGTGCTCTGCAATTGTCATTCACAATTTTATAATGTCTTCGCCTCAAGTTTACTTCAAGTATTGCGTTAGAACATACTGTTAAACGTTGAACTTCAGATCATTACAACACCTTACATAGAGAGGGACGGGGCACTTATTTTTACGTAATTTATAATTCACTGTTACAAAAGATGACAGTAGAGCGGTAACAAAATGCTCCGCGCATTAATTCACTTCTTTATCTTTTCGTCTTGGTAACAATCCTGGGAAGAAGACCGAAACCTGGGGATCGGGCGTACGAGTGTTGCGTAAGTTACTTTTTATATGCACTAAATACAGAGTGTTTCAAAAAGAATACAAGTATTTCGAATGCATATATTTATTAAATTGAAATACATAGAACTATGAAACTTGGGGCACATATTTACGAATCTCTCAAGTTTAAATTACTGGTGTTCAATGTGTCCTTCGCCAACGACACGAACAATATTGCCTCGGTACCTGAATTCCTCCCGTACTCAGGTAAGCATGTCCATCGTCACAAAACTTATGGCAATACGGAACCGATTCTTCACTCTTCTGGGTTCTGTGGTAGTGAGGGTGCACAAAGATGTCCCTAATGAAACCACACAGGAAGAGGTCCCAGGGCGTCAAATGCGGTGGCCATGGAGGCCAGCTCGGAAGTGCTAAGTCGTCGGCTGTTTGGCGACCAATCCAACGGCTCATTAGAGTTTCATTTAGATATTCACGCACTTGGCGACTCCAGTGAAGGGGTCACGCCGTCTTGTTGGAAAATGTAGTTGTTCTCGTGCAGCCTCGGAAACAACCAGTTTTGTAACATAGCAAGATACTGCTGACCATTAACCGTGTTTCCATCAAAGAAGAATAGGCCGTAAACAGATGAGTGAGATATCACACAAACACATTGACTTTGGGTGAATCTCTTGCATGTTCAGTGTGTGCATGTTGGTTCTGTAGGCCCCAAATTGGATCACTGTGTTTGTTTACTTTCCCACTAAGGTTGAAAGTTGCTTCACCACTGAACACTACGCGCTGTGTGAAAGTGTTATCATTGTCAATGGCATTCTGAAGCTCGTCTGAAAATGCAACACAATTGCGTTTGTCTCATGACGCAGAGCTTGTAAGAACTGTAACTTGTACTACTTCATAACCAACCGACGTCTCAAAACACGCCAAATAGGCAGTTTTAACTCCCAACTGGCACAACAAGTTGATTTTGTGAGGACTGAGTTTGGAAAGTGGGCTGAATTCGTGCGACATTTTCGTCGGAAACACAAGTGTAACCAGAACTCTTTCCTTTACATGCACATCCTGCGTCCACACACTGTCGATACCGTCTGCGAATATTCCACCATTCGGAGGATCAGTTTCTTGCTTCAACCTGAAACTCTTTGCGTTGTAATCACGGAATTACACTTCGAAGACTCGAGATCACAAAATGATTTCTGCTGCGCAGTAACCATTTTGCAATATGCGACGGTGAGGAAACAAACAGAAGATAACCGACATCTAGTAGCAATGAATATAAAATAGAAAACGTATTCGTTCCTGCTAAAAGCGAGCCGTGGCGCAGCGATCGATGGTTTTGATAACCTAAAACTCTACTTTGTAATACGTATATTGTTTTGAAACGCCCAGTATTTGGATGTAACTGTAATTTATCGTGTCGTTTAATGTTTAGTTACACAGTATCTGCTGTCTTAAATATTTTGAGTGCAATAAAGAAATATTTAAATGAAGACAAGGCTTGGAACTACTCGGGATACACGTTTAAAAATATTCGAAATTGTTCGGCAGCACCGCTATTAAAACAAATTCAACTGTTCATTTTTTAACTGCAGTTTTTATTTCAGCTCGTTTAAAGGCTAACTGGGAGCAGTGTTAAGATGTTTTTTTGTATATTGCATAGATAAATGTCGTTGTAAACCGTACGATGGAGTAGAAGGATGGCGGGACGATCGGTCATGGTATTCTCGAAGGAAACATTATGGTATTTACGTGAAGCTCCTTAGCGAAACACCGGAAAATACTGATTAGAATGGCACAAAGGAGATTTTTGCTACTCCCAACTAAAATTAGCCCGATAACTGCAACGCACAAGTATGTAAGCAGTCATTCTTACTACGCTTCAGCCGAGAGAGGAGAGGGAGGATATTTGATATATCGTACAATGAGTGCACCCTTTCACGCTGTTCACAGGAATTTGGACAGTGTAAAATGCAATGTGGTTGTTGAAAAACTGTTTACGCATTTGAAAGTACTGTTTT
Source organism: Schistocerca americana (assembly GCF_021461395.2). Taxonomy (NCBI): domain Eukaryota; kingdom Metazoa; phylum Arthropoda; class Insecta; order Orthoptera; family Acrididae; genus Schistocerca; species Schistocerca americana. Next base: position 698,553,914 of record NC_060120.1, on the reverse strand, counting down.
TAAATATGACATCGCACCCGATGAAAGAGAAATATTTGTGTGTTATTCGAAACTGCATAAATACTAGGCACCCTAAAACATCGTTGGTGCCCTTATTTAGAGGCAGTTGTCCGAATACCTGACATATACTGGCAAAAGTGACGAGTTTAACGATATAGCAACTAAATTTTCATTTGTATTTGGTGTCTTATCATTTAAGTCGTCGTACGTGTAGATGAACAGTGTTCTATGCGGCGTTACTACGTGTAAAATGTTTCAGCTTTGGGGAAATGTTCGCGCTCTCTTCACGTCAGCAGAACTGCATTGAAAGAGATAATATATTTACGGTTTACTTGCTGCGTATTGTTTTGAGTGAATGGGTCATGCAAAGTTCCATACACTGGCAGCTGGTACACGTCGACTGAGTGCGCACGGAACACGGAGGGCGCTGTGTAAGGAGGACACGGGTTGACGGACAGCCCCGAGGAAGGAGACGTTGCTCAACCTCTTGGAAGACGACTACAACGGACGTTAAGGTAGGGAGCATCGGTGTTGGGCTAAATGTAGCCCAGGCCGCATTTAGCTCCCTCGGTGGACTAGAACGACGGCGAGACCCGGGTCCACCCTCCGTCTCAGTGTTCCGAGGCTTGCTACGATTACCGAGGGTGGAGGGGGAGGGGGGGGGGCGGTGCCGGCCGCGAGAAGGCAGTGGTGGCGACCCTACTGGAGAAACTTTGCGACAGGACTCCGCTAATTATCCACGGGGAGCGTACGCCGTCACTACAGTGAAGGCTCCAGCCGTAATTACTTCTAACTGCCTAATCGAACATTTACCAGTATGTGCCGTGGTACTATTTAAGGCATCAATCTAAGCGTCGAGTTGAAAGACGACGGAAAGAACGACTGCATAAATATAGATAATAAAATACCTTTTTACGTATTTCAGTCCAGATCATAAGAATATGATTTTATTACAACACAGTGAAACAAAACTGATGCATGTAATTAAATGACATAACCAACCATTAAACAAACCCCTGTGACATAAGGAATTGCATCAACCTCTGGTTAAAATATTTTTGCATACCTGCGATTGACCTGAATATTCGTGAGACCAGTTTCCCTGTTGAGTGCTGTTCTGGAAGATCTGCAAAAATCCGTCTACAGCTGTCTTAATCTTCTCATTGGGTTCAAAAGGTTTTTCAGCCACTAATTTCTTTGTATGTGAGAACAAATGTAAGATCTTCGGAACATAAGGGGTTGTCCAACAATTTCTAAAGCACTTGGGTGAGAAGCTTCATTGTTCTGGGTGACAGATGTTCGACTGCAGTGGACATTTGATTGCAGTGACTCTAATGGACCCTTAAGAATTGCTCGGTAGCTCGGTTTGGTGCTACAGGCAGGTCGAACGAGGCACACGGTTGGACGAACAAAAGTGTGTATTCTGTTGCAGAAGATGATTGGTTAATCACTCCAGGTAGGATTCCATGACAGCAGGACTACCAATATTCTGCACCTAGAAACTTCGAAGTGTTGACAATTCGAATCCAGAACTTCTGGTTTAAGCTGCAGCGGCACTGGCCTGGGAGCGCGGACATAACTTCGAAGTATACTGGTGTCCAAGACCGCTATTTCCCCGTCTTGTGTCTAATTCACGATGTAATCATTCAAACTGTCAAAAGATGTCGGTACTATTGCCTTCTGCACATAGATACCATCCCAGTCGGCGCCAACGATTACGTCAGGGCACGTATCAAAAGGGGTAGTGTTTGTCGTGTAGTCCCACATCCACTGTCGCTGTGTGCACTGTCAAATACGGTGCAGTATGGCACAGAGAAGACCCCTACCAGATTCTTTGCGGTTGACGGCCCTAGGAGGACTGGATGCAAGACAATCGCAAACTGAAGTGACCCGATGGCTTAATGAGAATCGTTGTGTTGTTTATTGGATATGGCGACAGTTTATAGAGACCGAAACTGTACCCTGAAGACCAGTACAGGGCCGACCACGTGTGACGTGACAAAGAGAGGACCGTTATTTGACTGTAAGGGCACGACAGAACTGCCTAGTACTGCACGGCAACTGGCATCTGACCTTGCAGCATCCACTGGATGTGTTGAATCGAGGCAAACGGTGTACAGAAGGCTTCGGCAGAATAGTCTTTATTGTCCGAGACTTGCTGTATGCCTACATCTGAAGCGTTTTCACAAAAGGGAACGTATAGAGTGGCGTCGTCAACATGCCACCTGGGCGGTAGAACAGTCGGCCAATGTTGTTTTCACGGATGTGTCCCGATTTGGTCTGGAGAGTAATTGTCGACGGATTCACATCTGGAGGGAACGTGGAACACGATTCGGAACCCAAACATTATGGGAAGATGCCAATATCGAGGAGGATTCCTATGGGTGTGGGTAGGGATTATGTTGACCGCTCGAACTGCTCTTCATGAAATTGTACGGTAAAATCGGCAAGATTTAACTGCTGTCAGATATCGTGACGAGATCTTGTGACCTCGTGTGCGGTTGTTGCAAGGTGCTGTGGGCCCAGACTTTGTATTGCTGGACGATAATGCTCGACCTCATAGAGCACGCGTGGTTGATGTTTCCTTGGAATCGGAAGATATCGCACGCATGACGTGGTCTGCTCGCTCTCTCGATTTGAATCCCATAAAGCATCTCTGTGATTCCCCAGGAGACGAGATGCATCACTTCAACATCCACCAACCACTCTCCAAGACTTGCGAGCAGCTCTCCAAGACTTGCGAGCAGCTCTGCAGGAAGAATGGGCGTTATTACCTCAGCGTGAGGTGGATGACATCATTCAGAGCGTGTCCCGTCGTTGTGAGGCCTGTGTTACCGCTATAGGTGGTCACATCCCCTACTGAGCACATTAACCAGTTGCCGGAACGCGTGTGAAAATTCGTTAAATTGGAGAAAAACTACGATCATTTTTGTCTACCGTTATGCATGTTGTAGTTGTTTACGTTCTGTGTTCGCTACATTGTTTCTGCTTTACTGCTACCTGTTACTACTGTTATCTGTCAAAATAAAAGCAACCTTGCAAAATTTCCGTTTGTTGCTTTAATTTTGGACACTAATGTAGATGCCTGTTTTTTGTGTCTGATGTACAGTATTTACAAATAAGTCCACATCGAGCCTACGAGGCTAACCTAACTAGCAGATAAATTCCTCCTGGATTGAAATCGGGACTGAAATAACACAAACCTATTAACTGAAGTTTGGTTTTGGTATTATAATATACTAAAAAAATTTACACCTCCTATTTAGTGAAGGTCTTGCACCAAATTTGTAGTGTCATAATTCCTTATATGATCCAGAGATATGCAGTACATTACAATGCCCAATTTACTAAAGAGCAAAAGGCGTGTAGGTGACTTCTGTACATTGCATTTCGCTTATAGTGCATAAGCCACGTCACTATCGCAAAATCAGTTAATGCGTGGTGGCTGAACTTAGGAACTTGAAGCATGCATATCGCTATTTTTCCTTGTAATTCGTCAGATTTTGGCAGATGTGTAACAGGTTTGCATTTCATTTGCTTGTCTAAGGAGATTTTCTCGACCTGCTCGCTGTATCTGATGTTTAGAGTGCCCCTTTGGATTAAAATGCGATTTTAGTGAGCTTCCCCGATACGTAATGCAGAACTGACCACTAGATGTCACGATAGGCCAATCACGTCAGTATAAAAAGAGGTGGGGAGTATTGTATTGTCGGTACAGATGCAATGACAGCAGAATGGGTCGATCAGAATGGCACTTGAGTAAATCATGCGACATTTCAGTTCAAAAATGGTTCAAATGGCTCTGAGCACTATGGGACTTAACATCTGAGGTCATCAGTCCCCTAGAACTTAGAACTACTTAAACATAACTAACCTAAGGACATCACACACATCCATGCCCGAGGCAGGATTCGAACCTGCGACCGTAGCGGTCGCGCGGTTCCAGACTGAACTGCCTAGAGCCGCTCGGCCACACCGGCCGGCGACATTTCAGTCGTTCTAAAGTTACCAAAGTCGAGTATTGTGATGCGACTGTAAAGTGCAATCGCCAAGGAACATCCACAGCAAAACCAAGGCCTGGCATACCTCATACATTGATCGGCAGGGGCCACTGAGCTTTGCGAAGGGTGCCTGTAAATTTCGCATGAAAACAGCGGAAGGATTCACTCGGAGCTGCAAAGTTTTGCCAGAAGTCCAGCTAACGCAAAGTTAAAAAGAGTGGGGCACAATGGTCGAGTAGCTCTTCATAAGCCACACATTTTTGAGGAAAAATGGGTTACCATTCCTGCACAGAGTGTCAGACACCTCATTGAAAGTGACGGCAGCAGGCAGCAGAGTTCAAGCCATCACAAATACGAAGGCTGGACACTACCATTATTAATGTCCACAAATAGGTTCCGGATACTTCTGATCAGACAGTGTAAAAAGACTCATTGCTTTAGCAGGTTCTGAGCATACGGCGGTTAGGCAGCGGTAGATAAATAATGTTTCCTATGTTGATGCCTCAGTATAATACAGACCTTGTCGGGCGATCATCATCATCATCATCATCATTAACATCAAGATTTCAAGCATATCTAGTTTGTTCCGCCTTCAAGTTGTTTGCTCGGTCATTCATTTCTTTGGCTGACAAATCTTCCATCATCCTTGTTTTGGCTTATAATTCATCAGTGACTTTGATGTTCTGTTGTCTGCCACTCTTGTTATACGCTCTGTTAGACGATAAATTAGTGAGGAAACGCGAGAGTAAAATTTTCTAAGTTCGAACAGCTGGCATTAATCATGCGGAAGTATCAACAACCGCCAGCCGGAAAGCGTACACACTTCAACACTGTTACTCGATCAGGAAGGCAGCAACCGCGACACTAGTGCGAGATTGTGAGCGAGCTCTGCAGCAAATCATTACAAGGGTGCAGACCAAACTGCCTTCGCAACGTTATGTAAGACACACTTGGTAGGATGCAACATCGCCTAACAGGGGTTTGACTAAGCAGTAAAGAGACTGCAACAAATTCATTAAGCAAACGTAAAGGAAATGAAGACTGTTGACGACTGAAGAAGAGCAAAACCCATTTGTTCATTACGAATGATGTTGCAGTGCGGAGCCTCTACTCGACGACATAAATACTCCACCCCTTCTAGCGTAGAGCCCTCGATCAGTAGGAGCGGTGGTGTTCATATCATTCGCACTCGAGTCGCTGCTTATGGTATGGAACATCTTGTGTGGGAGATTGTTCTAGTTTTGGACTTATATTTACTGACTTCCGAGAAGATTAGCAATCCGGAGCCACGGTAAATGAAGCGTGGCATCCATTACTGAAGTCAACATAGCAGCCAGTACTGATGGGGTCTACCAACATGACTTCGGTCCAGGGCAGAAGCTGTTCTAAAACATCAGCGTCGCACGAGTCTGATGTCCTACCATACCGGTGGGACAGGTTCAGCATTCAGCACATCACGGCATCCGACATCACGGATCACCTGATGGGACAACGCGGGCAGTAAAACTGGGAGGTATTGAGCACTCCCAGAAACGGCATGTGAATCAAACAGTGTCGGAGTGACCACCAGCTCCAAGCAGACCTACCGACGGGGTGTGCCTACCTTGCCAGTGAGCGACAAAACGACGCAACAGGGTGTCGTCTACTTTCACTGCTAGCTCATGCAGCCATGAGTCCACTGCTGGATTCAGCGGATTCCTCTCCGGATTATGTTGCCACCACCCGTCTCAGAAGACACGGCAACGACTTGTATTCTGACTAACAAACAAAATAATCTTGAGTACTGTTTCATTGAGTCTAAAGACGCCACACAGGTCCTCGGTTTGCATCCTGACAAAACAATGGGGGTTTCAAGCCTGGCAGTGGGCGAACCCTAAAGCTTTTACCATTTGTTCCTGTACTTCAGCATTTCTTTATTGAAATTAAATATGTTGTATTGTTTCTTGATGTATTCATTTATAGTCCTGTCAAGTAATGCATAAGTGTTAAATCCAAGTGACAACTTTGGTATTGCAACAGCTTTATGTAACTTAAGCAATATACCTTTTCTGCTATTTCGAAAATGGCGTTTGATTGCGCCACATACATAATCAAATTTCTCTTGCTTTGTACTCATACTGTAACTCAGAGACCTCTCTGAGACTTAAAAACACGTGCAAAACCCCATCAGCTGTACAGTCCAATACCCTTACAAATTAAATTAAAATCATGTTGCAGTCGCGGTTTCGTATTGCTGACGTAATCACGAGTTTAATTATAATACTCGTTGATCTATACAGCAATTAAGTAAAAAGTCGATAAAATTTAGTTTGTGAATGAATTAAAACCAATTTGCCCCGGTCAACTCCGCTGATGGCTCGCGTGAATAGAGGACCATCATATGTAGAGGTGGAGCAGTTTTCATGTTCACCCATCAATTAATTCAGGAAACCCACAGGATGGCGAAAATGTGTAGAAGTTAGGGATCCTTACTTTCAAATTCAAGCTTCATGACATATTTATCGTTTCATTTATTATGTATTTAGAGATCCGTTGCCTAGTATTTTAAAAAAGGTTGTACATTTTCCTGTTTTTCATGTTGTAACATAAATTGTTCCTTATTCCGAGTAAATATTGTTTTCAGCAATAAAAAAAATCGACGTAATAATAATGAATTGCAAAGAAAAATTAAATTAGTTAACGGTAACCGAGGGTATTAAATAAGAATGTTAGTGATTTGTTGAAACTGAAGAAAGTTTAAGAAAGTAAAAATTATAGGAAAGACTAAAGACGTGTTTTAGATTCCCACCCGAAGTCCACTGAGGGCAAGGGGAGAGGCGACGCGGAAAGGGGAGGTGGACATATCTCGGAAAGACATCGAGCCAAGCTTCAGCCTCACCGACACGTAGTAGGGACACAGCTCCACCTGCACTCTGAAAATTGACGCCACAACTGGTTCCTCAACATGAACGCCAGGATACCGAGTTGTCGCACCGGCCAAAAGCAGCAGAAACTGTTTGCATTGACACCCTATTTCCGTTGCAAATCCTCGTCATCTTCACTGCGTCATTGGTAGAAACGCGGGAGTTGCCACCATTTTATTGTATATGTGTTGGCTTCCATCGTCTTGGAAGACTCTTATCAGTTATAGTTAAGATGTGTGGCAGCAGAACGCTCGTGGCAACGTCGATCGTGGGTATTATACAGTTACACAATTTGCATTGTGAGCAACAAATAAGCTATGTCGTGCTGCCCCTGTCTATGCGTTGGTATTACGTGTCTCCTCATGGTTAACAACTTTCTTTCGTGATTTTCACTTGCCAGAATTCCTCTGCTTTCCGATTATCAGTCTTCCTAGGGACTGCGTGAGTTATCATTTGTTTCTCACTGTTCTTGCATGTATTTTTCTTGTCCTAAAGCAAAACGGCAGCTTCAGAGTAACCCAGAATTGTGAGCTGACTAAGTTTCAGTTAATGTGACACGACTCCTTTGCATTTATCTTCTTTTTATCGTCAGTACACAGTATTCGAATTATCTTCAGTTCGCTCTGTGTTACTGGTCTGCAGTTTTCCCCCTGTCCCTTTTATTAATTACGTTATTAACCCAGGCAATAGAACACAAGCTCTACGAGAAGAATGTAGATGTCTCTACGGCCAGAGGACAGAAGATTGGCAGGTGAAAGTACTTTTATCTGCTGATAGGGAAACAGTGACAGGCAGAAATTCTCATTTCAATCCAGTCAATAAAGATAACTTATGCATAGGGTTGGTTCGAGGAAATTTTTCAACACAAGCGACTTATTATTTGGCACCCCTCCACTTCCCCCTGTCCAATCGTACACTATCACCTCCGTCAGTTTTCGCCACTAAATATGATATGCACCGTATACAGTTCTTGCACTCGGGCACCTGTGGCGCCCATCTCAGCTTGGCGCCCCAAGCGGCGGCTTATGTTGCTCGTGCCTTAAACCAGCCTTGCATATACAATATCATCATCTGGTGTATAACTAATATTCCATTAATGTATGGAACTTCAATAGCTTGGCCTTTTGCTTCGACATTAACGACTGGTTTGGCCCTTACTTATTCTCATTCTCTGTTTCTCACTGGTATATTTGAATTGTACCGAACTGATACTTTCACAAGCAAGTACAGAGGACATTAAGGTTACCTTCCTTACTTCTAAAATCGTTCAATCGTCTGCAAAGACAATTCCATGAAGATTGAATTATTAATTTGATGTGTCTCAGTAATAATTGTTATCGTGTATTTATGATATAGTCAAAATTAAGTTGAAGACAATAGATTATGATAGAGATTGCCTTCACGTACTAAACACTTGATCATTGGATCTAATTAAATAGTGGTCTTGAAACTTCCTGTCAGAATAAAACTATGTGATGGACTGGGACTCAAATTCGGATCCCTGGCTTTCGACTGAGGCACGCACGCACGAATCACAACCCACCCACATAACTTCACTTCTTATATGAAATGTTGAACTTTTTTTGCGAACGACTCGCCACTCTCCCCTTTCTGGGGAGAAGCATTTCATATAATACACACTACCTGTGACAAATTCATTGCAGTCATCATAGAAAAGCAACGGCGCAAGAGAGGTGTCATGCGTGAGCTGAGCGCTGATGGATGTGAGTAAATCGTTGGCTAATCACTCACTCAAGGGGCATGTCTCTGGTTTACAAGCCGAGAACATCCTACCTCGGACACAGCAGAACATTCTTTGTAAGCCATGTTCATGGCGATGACTTTGCATGGGGTACAGCCACGGTATGCAGGAGATTATGCTAGTTAAATTCATACAAAGAAAGATGAATGTGAATGGTTCTGTTGTAAACTGTATTTTCTAAGGGACCATCGACATTTTTACTATATCTGAACAGCTAATAAATTGATAAAACCTAAACATTACCATCGCGGTTCAGAGATTCTCTTATCACCATCTCCATAACACAGTGTTTTATGTCCATCCCTGATACAAACGAACGCGTAATCAGTAAACTAATCCAAGTTCGTCGTGAACTGAACACAAAAGGAATGCCAATAACGGTAACCAGAAATTCAAAGTTCAGAGCCAGATCGGTATGCAGATAGCAGGTAGGCTAGATTTTTAAGAGTTCACGCGGGGTACTGGATCGCGGCTGCTGGCCTAGTCCACGTGACCCGTCGCTCACGCCTTTGGTGATGCCTATCAGTTCCTACCTGTAACACCTCCGAATCGCCATCGATCTCGTCTGCTGGCGGGGTCGTAGTCAAGTTTGTGCCCACCTGTCGTCAGTGAGGTGCAAAGCAGCAGGTAGGAAGACATTGTTGCTTACGATTCCGTAATGGCAATGGCAGTATCCTGGATGTCAACTACACTGCAACACAGATAAGACTGATGGATTACCGCATCAATAGGCGTCAACTGTCAAAATAATAGCTCTAGCCGCCGTACATCACCTGTAAATAAGAACACCTGCCGGAGTCCACAACCGGTAAATAACATATTCACCAGTAACACTACTGCAGCGATACAGTCGTGGACTGTCTTCTCTACGCTGGTCACATGCCCGTCGGAGGACAGAATGAGCACCATTCCTCTCAGCCACCTGTCACATAGTCACCCAGTTAGGGCTGCAGTACCTTCCAAGACAACTCAGTGAGCAGCCATGACTCTACAGGAGTGTCGCCATTGCCCTCATCAGCGACCATTGCCTCGTTGGAATCTGCCGCTGATGGACAGTAAATTACAAATAGGGCTTAGCCCCTCAGGGAGGAACTTCTTAGTTGGACGTAGACTCAGTTTTTAACTCCCTAATGGACGTAGTTTAATAGTGACAAACTATTATTCAGACCTGAGATTTAAAGTGAATTCTATATTTTTTCTTATACTCAGAATGAAAAGCTTAATTTCTTCAGTCGAACAGTTTTTATTTGCATGGACTTGGCGTCAGATCTAACAACTGTGTTGTTATTAACAATAGGTAGTGAATAACACTTTAATAGAAGTACATGATTTGAGAATTCATGAACTACAACAGGTGTTTAAATATAGGTGTTAAAACCAATAAAATATAAAATTGAATAAAAAGTCCAATACTACGCTGTAGTTGTATTTATTTGAGCCGATGAGAACCCAGACGGCAGCCACTGCACACGCTCTGACAACACAGTGAACGCCTCGTAGCTTGTGTTGTCAACTGCTACGGTTACTATTGTGTTGGTGACAATTCAACACAAGCGTGTCGGGCACCGAATACAATACTTTCCAAGATAACATTTACGAGGGACGTCGTTTGTTGCTTGACATAGGCACACAGGAACATATTTCAATCGGTGAAGCGACGACAGCTAGTGAATTTTACACAGACTGGACATTCATTATTTATGGTGCTTTTTACAATTGAGGAAGGCTGAGAACTCTTCCAGTCAAGAGAACTGTCACTCCGCAGCATTTTATAACAACTCCCTATATCATGTAAAGTAGCATTTACATACACCACAAGATGCAACTTAAAAATTGCGAAACCGATTGTGTGCATATCTCCTCGACTTCAATAATACAGCAACAGCGGACTATCGGATTTTTCACTCATTTCTATATTTTAATAGTTTTAAAACCTGTATTTAAACACCTGTCGTACTGCATGAAATGGTCAATCAATGATGTATTACTGTTTCAGCTATGGCTGCCCAAGATTTAAAATTATCTTTAACAGAAATGTTTGTTTTGTACTCAGTGCCTGGGAATATCAGCGCGTGTTGCTTCGCTTCCTGGCACAAAAATGATCTCTGTTGCTGTTCAGCTGTTTTTTTTTTTGCGCACTTAGATGAGAGACTTACCTTAAATACAGAAACGAGGATGTTGCATTACATTTACAAAAGCTAATAAATGCTGACACACCTAGCAGGCTTACTTAGAGATGAAATGGAACACAACTTCAGTAGCTAATAGTAAAATTCTGTCAGCATGTGACTCAGTGTGACTGCGCACGATAAATGCAACCACCTGGCTGTATTCCACCTGGGTGGTGAATTATCGGCATTCATCAAGCAGCAGCCGACTGTGCAGTGCCTTCAGTTCGGGTCGGACTATCATTTGCCGGACACTGTCCTTTTAAAGAGTGCTCATCTCCACTAGGAGCTATCTCTGTCGCGCGACGCATATTGTGTCATTCCCAAAGTTAAAATCACACTAAAAGAGCAACAATTGATAACGATATAATCCCACATAATGCAGGTATATACCGACGTAGATAAACTTTCTCGCCTGATAAAATTATTGTTCTTATTCATGAGACAAGCATCGCGTAAAGTAGCTTCGATAATAATAACGCAGATAAACAAAGCAACCTAATCGCGTCTAAGTGTCAAAATTTGATTCGGAAACTATAAGACTTTCCTCTTTCTCTCTTACGCCCCCTACCCCTCCGCAACACCTTATGCTTCAGTCGTTGGCGTGACCAATATCATACTGGGTGAAGCAGCAAATTTAATAAACTTGAAGCTCACCAAGAATTAGCGTCCAAGGTGCCTATCATACAAAATCTCTTCTGCACGAATGTTATTTCAGCTAGCCGAAGAGGTGGAAATCGCGTGGTGCAAGACCTGGACTGCAGGACGGATGCTTCCAAACCATCCATCGAAAACGTCGAAACAAAGCTTGCGTTATGCACGCCGTGTCGACTATTGCACTGTTGCGCAGGAGAACAATAGTTTTGCTTAATTTTCCACGTCTCTCATTCTTTGCGTTTTACCCTCAAGAACTGTGCCGTCTCGGGTACTTAAACACTGGAGTACATTTCCAAACGCAATGCTATTTCACTCGCACCATGTGAAGCACCTGTTATCTGTGTATGAATGCATGGTTTCGCGGCGATATGAATTAATAAAATTTTCTCGGGCTTCCAGCCGCGTCAGGTGGTTAAAATCCCCCGAGCTTTCGACCGAGCTCTCCTCAGACATTGTCAAGTGGTAAGACTGACTGCTGTGTCGCCGTGGCCGCGTCGTTATATAACCGCACTGTTGGTTATGACGTCACTAGTGCACTCTTCCTCTCCATATATGGTAATGTTTTCATCCCGCGTCCGTCGCGCCCGTTTTAACCTCGCGATGGCTGGGTCCCAGGCTGTGCTGAGCTGCAAACCGCTGTTGATGGTGTTTTCAGAGGTTTTTATTTCAATAGCTTCTTTTATGACGCTATCCCAAAATCCCTTCGCCCTCTTAACGACAGATGTTTCGTCGAATAGAATTCGGTGTCCATTTTCTGAGGCGTGTTTTGCTATGGTTGATTTTTCTGGATAGCGTGGGCTCAAGCACCTCTCGAGTTCCGTCCGGCGTTGCTCCACAGTGTGTACTGTTTGGCCGAAGTAGTAACATCCACACTGACATGGTATCTTGTACACTCCAGGCGTTCTGAGCCCTAGATCATCCTTCACAGGCCTCATGAGCTGTCGAATTTTTGCTGGGGGCCTGAACGCCAATGAAATGTTATATCTTTTCAGGAGCCGGCTAATCTTTCCCCGCCGGCCGATGTGACCGAGCGGTTCTAGGCGCTTCAGTCTGGAACCGCGCGACCTCTACGGTCGCTGGTTTGAATCCTGCCTCGGGAATGGATGTGTGTGATGTCATTAGATTAGTTATGTTTAAGTAGTTCTGAGTTCTAGGTGACTGATGACCGATGTTAAGTTCCATAGTGCTCAGAGCCATATTTTAATCTTTCCCGATACTACCACAAAAGGCAAAAACACAACTTTCTTGATTTCTTCCCGGAAGACTTTTCGGAGGCGGCTCAGTTCTAGTGGCAGACTTTCAGCATCTGAGACGGCTTTAGCACGATGGACGAGGGTATTCAGAACGCCACGTTTTTGTGCCGGATGGTGGTGGCTGAGAGCGTGCAGATACCGATCTGTGTGAGTCGGTTTCCTGTAGACACTTTGGCTGAGGTGCCCATTGGTTTTCCGTCGAACGAGGACGTCAAGGAAGGGCAATGCACCATTTGTCTCGACTTCCATCGTAAAATTGATGTGGCCGCGAATGCTGTTCAGGTGTTCTAAGAATTCTCCCAGTTTTATCGTTACGTCGGTGACACTTTGTAAGTAGGCTGTTTAGATTTTTATATTGGTAACGCCGCGTAGCGCTCTGTATTACCACTTGACAATGACTGAGGAGAGCTCGGTCGAAAGGTCGTGGGATTTTAACCACCTGACGCGCCTGGAAGTCCGAGAAAATTTTATTAACCTGTTATCTGTGTCTGCAGAATACTCAGGACATGTGCTCTCTTCTGATCAACTGAGCAATGCGGCTCTCTTGTTGCGCAGTGGTATTAGTGCGGAATGACATGTGTAAATTACTTTCTGAGGTCCCTACCTAAACTTAGATGGTGAACAGTATTAGTATGATTTATGACTTTGTGCATATGGTGTCGCTATCTATAAAAGAGTGGGATCCTATGAACAGTGCAGGAACATCGAGTTACATCTTGATAAAATATCAGCTTGTTACATAGATTGGCACCTAGCTCTTGATGAAGCGGAGTGTAAAACTGTAGCCATCACGATACGTAAAAACGTAATAACATTTGACTACAAGGTTAATAAAGTTTGTGAAATCTACAACCGAGTGGACCAACAGAAAACAGCGAGTGTATGCAAAGAACAGTACGTACTCTCAAAAGCTTGTTTCGCAGGCGAGAAAATGCAACAGAAGTACTGAAATTTCTCAAATGTAATCGAATAACGACGCAAAATATGACAAAAACCCATTTAGAAAACGCCAAGAATGATTCTCAGGTAGGGAACGGTCATCAGACTCATATGCACCGTTTTAGCAGCGACAGTGAAAATAAAATTAGACTAACGACAGCTGCACAGAACTTATAAATAATGAGAGGAAATAAATTTTAACTAACGATATAATTAAAACCATTTCCTGGCACATACGTTATTCTGATTATGGGCGTAGATGTAGATGCTGCAGATATTCTTCAGCAAATGAAAATGACATTGTACAGTATTAGCGAAAACTGAAAGGTATTCTGAGTGTGGGTATATATTTTCGTAGCATCAGCTTCCGTGGTGATACAAGCTCTCCGACGTCTAAAATAAGCCTCTTCCGTTTGTTGACAAGCTACAGTTGGATATTTACTGCCTCATGCGTAAAAATATCCAACTCGCTGGAGTGGCCACACAGCCGCGCTGCACCCATATTTCAACACGACTGCATTTAACTATGTGCTGCGTTAGTAACGGCCAATTGATTTTTCGGAAGCGGTCACTGAATCATACAAACACACAATCCCGTCCATATCCCCCATCATATAGCGCACACAGACGTCATCGGAAACAGAGAGAAGCGGGAAGAGTCGCAGTAATTAAGACTCTGCACTCCATTCTCGATGTATAGGTTTCAGATTCCAATTCGCCATCCTGAATAAAATTTTCCATCATTTCCACGAAATAATTTATTCAGAATGCCGATATGGTCCTTCAAGAAGACCACGACAGAAGCACTTCCTCTCCTTGTTCATCTGAGACACTATTCAGTCGCTAATGAAGTTGTTGTAGGGCAGAAGTTAAACTGTCACGTCCTTTCCTCTGCAGTACGGAGAAACTAAGTAAGTTATCTGAACGTTTGTCGTAGGCTAATATAGTCTTTAATGGAACGTCATACAACATCCGCACTTCGAAAAAATTAAGAACTTGTGAGACTCATAAATCATCAGGTCTCCTCAACCGAGCGCAGTATTTTATTGACATCGGGTTTTAAATCGCTGCCAGTTTTCGCAAATCCTTTTATCAACATCTAGTAAATAACAAAGTCTGTTATAGCTCCTCTTTCTGACCAACTAGTCTATACTGTTTATTAATTAGACTTCCTAAGTATTCTTTCAGTGGGAGTTGGTATGGTATCTATCGGCCCTGAGCTAGATTGTTTCTCCGCTACAACACTCTCGATAGGTATTTCACAGTTGTATATGATGTCAGCTATTACCTACGCTAATAACATACACTCCTGGAAATGGAAAAAAGAACGCATTGACACCGGTGTGTCAGACCCACCATACTTGCTCCGGACACTGCGAGAGGGCTGTACAAGCAATGATCACACGCACGGCACAGCGGACACACCAGGAACCGCGGTTTTGGCCGTCGAATGGCGCTAGCTGCGCAGCATTTGTGCACCGCCGCCGTCAGTGTCAGCCAGTTTGCCGTGGCATACGGAGCTCCATCGCAGTCTTTAACACTGGTAGCATGCCGCGACAGCGTGGACGTGAACCGTATGTGCAGTTGACGGACTTTGAGCGAGGGCGTATAGTGGGCATGCGGGAGGCCGGGTGGACGTACCGCCGAATTGCTCAACACGTGGGGCGTGAGGTCTCCACAGTACATCGATGTTGTCGCCAGTGGTCGGCGGAAGGTGCACGTGCCCGTCGACCTGGGACCGGACCGCAGCGACGCACGGATGCACGCCAAGACCGTAGGATCCTACGCAGTGCCGTAGGGGACCGCACCGCCACTTCCCAGCAAATTAGGGACACTGTTGCTCCTGGGGTATCGGCGAGGACCATTCGCAACCGTCTCCATGAAGCTGGGCTACGGTCCCGCACACCGTTAGGCCGTCTTCCGCTCACGCCCCAACATCGTGCAGCCCGCCTCCAGTGGTGTCGCGACAGGCGTGAATGGAGGGACGAATGGAGACGTGTCGTCTTCAGCGATGAGAGTCGCTTCTGCCTTGGTGCCAATGATGGTCGTATGCGTGTTTGGCGCCGTGCAGGTGAGCGCCACAATCAGGACTGCATACGACCGAGGCACACAGGGCCAACACCCGGCATCATGTTGTGGGGAGCGATCTCCTACACTGGCCGTACACCACTGGTGATCGTCGAGGGGACACTGAATAGTGCACGGTACATCCAAACCGTCATCGAACCCATCGTTCTACCATTCCTAGACCGGCAAGGGAACTTGCTGTTCCAACAGGACAATGCACGTCCGCATGTATCCCGTGCCACCCAACGTGCTCTAGAAGGTGTAAGTCAACTACCCTGGCCAGCAAGATCTACGGATCTGTCCCCCATTGAGCATGTTTGGGACTGGATGAAGCGTCGTCTCACGCGGTCTGCACGTCCAGCACGAACGCTGGTCCAACTGAGGCGCCAGGTGGAAATGGCATGGCAAGCCGTTCCACAGGACTACATCCAGCATCTCTACGATCGTCTCCATGGGAGAATAGCAGCCTGCATTGCTGCGAAAGGTGGATATACACTGTACTAGTGCCGACATTGTGCATGCTCTGTTGCCTGTGTCTATGTGCCTGTGGTTCTGTCAGTGTGATCATGTGATGTATCTGACCCCAGGAATGTGTCAATAAGGTTTCCCCTTTCTGGGACAATGAATTCACGGTGTTCTTATTTCAATTTCCAGGAGTGTAGTATTGATTCTTGTCTCGTATTTAGACGCATGATACTGCATTTGTTTAGATGACGAGCCTTTGTTCCGGACACGGTCAGTCTGCAGACGTTCCTACATTTGACAAGAATTTCTTAATAATGTGGTCTCCCTGTCATCTTGCGGAGTGTGAAATCTACTTAAATTACGTATCATGTGACATATTGATGTATAGTGTATATTAACTGTGATATTACATTTCCTTCCGATCCTCCTGACGTAACGTCTCCTTTTGAAAATGTCTTTTATTGATAACAACATACTGAGTCCTGAAACTTCCTGGCAGATTAAAACTGTGTGCCGGACCGAGACTCGAACTCGGGACCTTTGCCTTTCGCGGGCAAGTGCTCTACCAAATGAGCTACCCAAGCACGACTCACGCCCCGTCCTCACAGCCTTACTTCTGCCAGTACCTCGCCTCCTGGCAGAAGTACGGCGAAAGGCAAAGGTCCCGAGTTCGAGTCTCGGTACGGTACACAGTTTTAATCTGCCAGGAAGTTTCATATCAGCGCACACTCCGCCGCAGAGTGAAAATCTCATTCTGGACACTGAATCCTGTTTGACAAGAAATCTTCAACCAAATCACACCAAATCCTATGACCTTTGCACTTTTTTCTGGTGTGGACAGTTTCCCCGTGACACATTACGAATGTGGGTCTTCTGTCCAAGAATATTTAGCGCGAAACTATCTTGGGGCGAATGATTGTAGACTGAACCCTGAGCATATGGTCTACATGCATCAATTTGCAGCAGAAGTCAAGGCGAAAAGCATTCACAACCCATCTTTGCGAAAGAACATTCAGGAATGACAGCTCATGAGCTTTTCCTGTCACATAGCAACCTGTAAAAGTCGATTGATGTGGATATGGTGACAGGTAAAGCCGGTGTGCGACGAATGTGGTGATCAAGTCACAGATGTATATTAAGAAGCAATATGCTTTACCATCACTGACCCTACCAGCTTGTCTTTATATAGTCTCCTACGAAACTATGGAACAGAGTGATAGAGACATTTCTAACCGTTTTGTGTTTGTCGGGGGCTCACTGGACAAAAAATTAGTCTCTTCAGGAGGCATCACGCTAATACGTAACACCCGCTCTAGCCTTGATAATGGCCTCAGGTTTAGAGTACGCAAGTTTCTTCACGTATGCTTTATCCAGCTGAAGATACTCATTAGTGAATCGATCGCATATGATCAAAAAATTACGGTGATGCTGTTTGCTGCGTTTCACCAGCTGTTTCACTAAGCCCAGACATTTCATTTAGGATTAAGATCGCATGATTTAGCGGGCTAGTCGAGGTGTGATAAGGTCCAGATTGTTTGTGAAAGTTTAAAGTTAGACGTAGGGCACTAGCTCGTAAGGGAACAGGACGAGAAATCGACTGCGACCTTTTTTGAAAGGGTGATTGGTCACAGATAATTTACGGAAAACCGCGAGAAACATGGGTCGCTGTGAATGACAGGCACTCCTCCAGACGGTCTGGGCTGTCGTCTCCGGTTACAGTTACCCATCGACTACACAGAGAGGGGGCGCTGTAATTAAGACACTGGCTAGCATTTGGTAGGAGCGTATCATCCTGTCGTTCATATTGTTGTTTAGCTAATTTTCCTGAACCTCAATGGTTCCTTTGTAAAGGACGCGGGTATTTTACACCCGTCGTTGACATACCCCAGCTTGTGATACGACTCTAATGTCCTCAACGGGACATCTCTCGCTAATATTGTACCTTATTATTCACTCTGATAGGCTTAAAATGCTTTTGTATTCGTAGAAACCGACGCTGTAATCGTAAAATAATTTGTTGGAAAATTCCATAAGCATCTGCTACGCCACACTTTGTAATGATCATGTGTTGTTACTACCAGTATTTTAATATCAGCCGACCGTAGTGGCCGAGAGGTTCTAGGCTCTACAGTCTGGAACCGAGCGACCGCTACGGTCGCAGGTTCGAATCCTGCCTCGGGCATGGATGTGTGTGACGTCCTTAGGTTAGTTAGGTTTAAGTAGTTCTAAGTTCTAGGGGACTGATGACCTCAGCAGTTATGTCCCATAGTGCTCAGAGCCATTTGAACCATGTTTTTTAAATATCAGTTGGCATCTCATGAATGCCTGTCTGTGAGGATTGGCACTTTTCGAAGCAGCTTACGGTAGGTGACAGAGGGTACTTCCGATAAAGCTATTCCCCCTCGCTGTTCCATTGCAAATGGTGCGCAGGCAGAAATATTTTCGGTAAACCTTCTTATGATCTCCAAACACACATTTCCTTGTCGTAGTCATTTCGCAAGACATGTGTGGAAGGAAATCAGTCGTTACCTGACGTCTTGCAACTTACGGCCTCTGAATGTCACCAGTAAACCTCTCCGTGTTGCTCAACCTTGTCTTGCAGCGTCTTTCACTAGACTGCTTCTTAACAGTCTCGCACTTAATAAACGACCCAATAACGAAACGCGCCATTATTCGATGGGTCTTCTCTATCTCTCCTATTAGTCCATATGGTAAAGTTACAACGCTGATGAACGATACTCAAGAATAGTCGCACGGTCGAAGTTAGTGACTTCCACCATGGAAAAATTAAATTTTCTTTCGAATCTGTGACCGCATTGATAATGGCCACCTTCTAGCCTACAAATACAGTTATACATAGCATTTGATGTAGCACATCAACAAGAATCAGCAAACAAAATATAAGTTTTTGGGTGCACATAATTGATGAAAACTTGTATTGGAAGAAACAAATTACTAAGTTGCTCAAACGATTGACTTCAGTTACTTTCGTTATTCCTATAATTGATAGTCTTGGAAACAAACGAATCAGCTACCTAACATATTTTGCATACATTCAGTTAAAATATTTCCATGGAATAATGTTCTGAGCTAACTGGTGACTTATAAAAAAAGGTTTATTGCACAGAAGTGAGAAGTAAGAATAATGTATGGTGTGTAACCGCAGTCATCTTGTAAGCACCTTCTCAAAGAGGCTGGCATCTTAACGGCACCTTCAGAATATATATATCCGCCAATGAAATACGTCATAAATAGTCCATCACAATTCGAGAAGAATAGTGATTCCAATACGTACAACACTAGAAGAAAAACTGGCCTTTGTTACTCATTATTAATGGTTCAAATGGTTCAAATTGCTCTGAGCACTATGCCACTTAACATCTATGGTCATCAGTCCCCTATAACTTAGAACTACTTAAACGTAACTAACCTAAGGACATCACACAACACCCAGTCATCACGAGACAGAGAAAAATCCCTGACCCCGCCGGGAATCGAACCCGGGAACCCGGGCGCAGGAAGCTCATTATGAATGCTGTCACTGTCTCAGAAAGGAGTTCAGTACGCATACACAAAAATTTTTAATCTTTTTCTCAATAACACAAAATGGCTGACATCCAGTAAAGCAAGTTTTTAAATTAACATAAACTAATTTTGTCCGGACAAGTCCTTCCATTCCACAGACGAATTTTTATTTAAAACCTGGTGACCAGGCTATGATACTGAATAAGAATTTATCGGATTTCCATCCGCGTCAAGAGACTAAAATTACACGAGCTTTCGGCCAAGCGCTGCGTGGCCATTGTCAAATGTATACTTATAGACTATGGATATGGTGTCTGTTCTTTCGGATATGTCCGAAAGAACTGACACCATATCGACAGCCGGCCGCGGTGGTCTAGCGGTTCTAGGCGCTCAGTCCGGAACCGCGGGACTGCTACGGTCGCAGGTTCGAATCCTGCCTCGGGCATGGATGTGTGTGATGTCCTTAGGTTAGTTAGGTTTAACTAGTTCTAAGTTCTAGGGGACTGATGACCACAGATGTTAAGTCCCATAGTGCTCAGAGCCATTTGAACCATATCGACATAAGTATTAGTTCCGGCAGTACCGGCCATGACCTCCTTCTGTGCGGATGCACACATATTACCCGAACTCTTACGGGACTTGGTAAGAATGTCTTCCACGAGTAATGAGTTTGTTGGGTAGGGACACTATGAATGTAGTGTGTGGACGTATAAGGTGAGAATGTGGCTCTCCCGGGAGACGTGCGCGAGATAGTGGCTGCAGTCGCACTATCCTCTGTGCCCTCGGATGCTCAGATGGATAGAGCGTCTGCCATGTAAGCAGGAGATCCCGGGTTAGAGTCCCGGTCGGGGCACACGTTTTCAACTGTTCCCGCTGATATATATCAACGCCCGTAGCAGCTGAAGGTATTAATATATAATTCCAATAGTCAAATGTTGTGACTGTCAGCTGGCTGCTGGTACGCCCTTACATACACTAGGGGTCGGCTGTGGTGTCACTGGTGCTCGCAAAATTGCCGTATAAGGGCTTACGTTGATTCGGATTTCGCCGTGCCCGCTTCAGACGCGCGATAATCGGACCCCACAACCGCGGAGCTGGAGGCCGCCGTCAATATGAAGGGTATTATCGGTGAGTTTTATCTCAAAGGCTTCTTTAATTACACAGTTCCAAAAGCCGTCTTTAGTGTAGTTGCATGAGTGGAACTTAATAATGACATGATCATTAATGGTAAATTAAGGCCAGTTTGCCATTTAGGAACCTACAAATGGTCTCCAGGTAGTCCTCTACTGATAATAATCATGTATACATATGCTGTAAATTGACTCATTCCATATTGTTTCGATAAAGCAGTGATTCAAATTACTCATTTTGGTTAATCAAGAAGCTGAGGAATAGCACCATCCTAACTTGTATCTGGGTTGCTTGAACGACGCCGCAGAAATTCCGAAACAGCGCCACTTGTAGCGCTACACAAACGTTGAAAGCAGGAGCGACACAATACAACGTAGATAAAAGAAATAAACTGCTGGCCATTAAAATTGCTACACCACGAAGATGACGTGCTACAGACGCGAAATTTAACCGACAGGAAGAAGCTGCTGTGATATGCAAATGATCAGCTTTTCAGAGCATTCACACAAGGTTGGCGCCGGTGGCGACACCTACAAAGTGCTGACAGGAGGAAAGTTTCCAACCGATTTCTCATACACAAACAGCAGTTGAACGGCGTTGCCTAGTGAAACGTTGTTGTGATGCCTCGTGTAAGGAGGAGAAATGCGTACCATCACGTTTCCGACTTTGATAAAGGTTGGATTGTAGCCTATCGCGATTGCGGTTTATCGTATCGCGACATTGCTGCTCGCGTTGGTCCAGATCCAATGACTGTTAGCAGAATATGGAGTCGGTGGGTTCAGGAGGGTGATACGGAACGCCGTGCTGGATCCCAACGGCCTCGTTTCACTAGCAGTCGAGATGACAGGCATCTTATTCTGATGGCTGTATCGGGTTATGCAGCCACGTCTGGATCCCTGAGTCAACAGATGGGGACTTTTGCAAGACAACAACCATCTACACGAACAGTTCGACGACGTTTGCAGCAGCTTGGACTATCAGCTCGGAGACCATGGCTGCGCTTACCCTCGACGCTGCATCACAGACAGGAGTGGCTGCGATGGTGTACTCAACGACGAACCTGGGTGCACGAATGGCAAAGCGTCATTTTTCGGATGAACCCAGGTTCTGTTTACATCATCATGATGGTCGCATCCGTGTTTGGCAACATCACTGTGAACGCACATTGGAAGCGTGTATGTCATCGCCATACTGGCCCATCACCCGGCATGATGCTATGGGGTGCCTTTGGTTACACGTCTCGGTCACCTCTTGTTCGCATTGACGTCGCTTTGAACAGTGGACGTTACATTTCAGATGTGTTTCGACCCGTGGCTCTACCCTTCATTCGATCTCTGCGAAACCCTGCATTTCAGCAGGATAATGCACGACCGCATGTTGCAGATCCTGCCCTGGCCAGCACATTCTCCAGATCTCTCACCAACTGAAAAGGTCTGGTCAATGGTGGCCGAGCAACTGCTCGTCACAATACGCCAGTCACTACTCTTGATGAACTGTCGTATCGTGCTGAAGCTGCATGGGCAGCTGTACCTGTACATGCCATCCAAGCTCTGTTTGACTCAATGTCCTGGCGTACCAAGGCCGTTATTACGGCCAGAGGTGGTTGTTCTAGGTATGATTTCTCAGGTTCTATGCACCCAAATTGCGTGAAAATGTAATCACATGTCAGTTCTAGTATAATATATTTGTCCAATGAATACCCGTTTATCATCTGCATTCCTTCTTGGTGTCGCAGTTTTAATGGCATGTAGTGTAAATTGTAGGTAACTGTAGGCATCATGTGAGTTAGACAATCTGCTCAGTCACTTTGTCGAAATTAGTCGTCTAGAACGGCACAGAGACTGACGCAGCAGCCAGGGACAGCGCACACGTTAACACAGTTGCGACTCGAGGAAGCGGCGCAGCACAGCGCTAGCTCGGGGCGTGGGCGTGCCAGATCAGCTGTGATAGGCGCGCCGTGGGCGGAGCGGCGCGGCGCGGCTATTTGCGGCCGCATCTGATGGCCCCGTCGCGGCCTCAGAATGTACATTTTCCGTGAACAGCTCTCGCGGCGGAGAACCGAGGACAAGTATAGATCCTCGGATCAAAGCAGCTTATGACGCGGCTAAATGTATAACACCAGTATGACAGTGGCTCACTTTCGCGTCAGTGTAGCCAAATATAAATATTCACTTTCTTACACTATATTTATCAAACAGTCGATGTTTAGCAGACTTAAATGCAACACGACATTCTCGCTCGACGTGAAAGACATTGTTGAACACGGAATAGGCTTTCCACGAAACTGAAATAAACTTCTGTGGATTCAGCACACGAAAAGCATGTAACTTTACTTTTTTCTAGTTTCATTTTTACAGCTACAGGTACTTTCTAAATACTCATTTTAAAAATCTGGAATGCGAAGAGTGCCGCGGGAAGATAATGATATGAGTAGGAAAACATATACGGAGTTGAACCGTGTCGGTGCTGTAGGAACAGACATGCAAAATCTTGTGCTCCAATCTCCACGAAAACTGGGTGCAATAACGATAGTAATTACTGTGGCTCTGGTATTCACAACACCTGTAACTAATTGACAAACGTGGAAACACGAAGGCCTGCACTCGAAACGTATTTTGTTCACTTGTTCACGTGCCACGTTATACACTTAGTGTCACTTCTTCCAAGCTACCATTCGCCGTTGTTCCATATTAGTTAGTTGTTCACAAATATAATAAACACCAGAGATAATGTGCATTACTACCGCTGTTTAACTCAACAGACACGATTGAGTTGGCCACATTGTCTTGAATGTTTGTTCATATACCACGTACGTGGTTAAAATCTAGGTCGCACGAAGTCGTAAAGGGAAAATGAAAACTTCCACCGTATCAACGTTGTCAAAGAAGAGTTATCGTCCATCGTCCTCTAACACAAAGAAGGTAGGAATAATAGAACCAACTTAAAAAGAAATGAAAAACTTTCAAGAACACCGCAGATGGAAAAGGTTTTTGTTTCTTATTTTCCTGGCAGATAATCGAGGTGTAATGCAACACAAATGCTGATGGATGCTGAATATGAAGAACGATCTCATCCAGAGCCTGCAATGCTAGGCAGTGCAACGGCCGTTTCGTGCCCTATCCTAATTCAACCAAACCAGTCTCCATCTCAAATGACCTCGCTGTCGAGACATCGTTTCCCTCGTTATTAAAGAAACTGATATCTATTTGTTTCTATCCCTTTTGCTGTTCGTCCTGTGAACAAATGGTGAACTGCTTGGAATGGTAAATTAAAGTATTTTGTTGTACATTCTTTCTTATTGTTTTTCACAAGGCTTATTAGATATTTAATGCATGAATCCAGTGACTGAGTATCTTGCTACCATGAGTTACACACCCTGACAAAAAAAGTGAAGCACCCACAAAGCACTGTCGAATATCAGTGTAATTTCGTACA
Source organism: Schistocerca americana (assembly GCF_021461395.2). Classification (NCBI taxonomy): domain Eukaryota; kingdom Metazoa; phylum Arthropoda; class Insecta; order Orthoptera; family Acrididae; genus Schistocerca; species Schistocerca americana. Next base: position 698,529,608 of record NC_060120.1, on the reverse strand, counting down.
TGTGTACGCCATCGGCTGATATGTAAATTACCAGAGTTCCACTTCACTGTGACAGATAGAACGGTCACAATTCGTGTTTATTTTTCTCACAAGATCTGGCAGGGTATATACAGGACATGAACAGTGTGAGATGTTGAGCGATCATTTTGAACGACTCGAAAATGCCGCGTACTCGCGTGAGACAGAATTATTAACAGCTGGCAGAGACTAAAAGGGGCCCCATTATGTATCCCCATTTGGCCGGCTGGTCGAATCTGGCAATGTCCTCAGATGTGAAGTGGTCCCATGTTGTACTGCATGGGAACTTGAGGGCAGGCATACTCATGGTCAAAGTTCCAGTCGGCCCATCTGACCACCACAAGGTAGGATCACCGTATGGTGCACCAAGGACATTATAACCCCTTCATATCTACGCCTACCATCCGAGAACAAGTAATGAACATTCTGCAATATTCTGTGTCGACTCGCACCATTCGTTGGAGACTGGCAGCAGCCGAACTATGGAACTACCGTCTCGTGCGTGGCCTGCCGTTATCAACACAAAACGAACGTCTGCGTTTGGAGCGGTGCCCCGACAAGCAAGTATGGACTGCCGATGAATGGCATTGCATTGTGCTGAGCAATGAATCGCGGTTATGCACTACCCCAGGTGACTATCATTGGTGACCTGAGGAGAGGTGCCATTCTTACAATGTCTGGGAGAGGCACAGCGGTGTTATTCCTGGCGTCAGGGTGTGGGTAGCCATAGGGAATGACTTCAGGTCACAGCTAGTGGTGATTGAGGGAATTTTGACGGAACTATAATACTTTACGAGCAACACACGTCTTCACTTGTTCCCCCTTATGCGACAGCACCGTGGTGCCATTTTTCAGCAGGACAATGCTCTTGAAAACATGGCATGTGTCTCGGTGAACTGCCTGGATAATGTGTAGATATCACGAGGCTGGCAAGATCACCAAATTGATCCCCGATAGAACATATGTGGGGCCAGGTCGAATGTCAACTCCGTCTCAGTGTTAGTATGCGGGATATCACGGAGCAGTTGCGACAGTTGGTCAGCTTGCCTCAGGACAGAATCGACGGCTTTATGACACTCTTCCCAGCCGCATCACTGCATGAATCCAGGCGAAAGCGGGGGCGAAGTCGCATTGATAAGTGAGGTTTCTACTGCCAAGTTCTTTTTAAACTGGAATCAATTTTGTTACAATTGAAATAACATTACGTAACGCCTCAACCCATGAAGGGTCATTTCGTATGTTCCTTCCCTTCTGCAAGCTTCAATCTTTTTGTCAGGCTTTACCGCCCATATTGGGATTCTAATGTAGCTAATTCCTGATTCTTTTCGTACGAAGAGTATTTCTTCGCTTTGTCAGTATCGCGTACGGGTCTGAAGAGTGTTTCTGCTGTGGATGGCATAAATGGAAGATATCCAAGTGTCAACATATATCTTACAGGTTTGAAACTAGCCTAACAGGGCCTTACGTCACATACAGCGACTGGACCACCAACAAAAGTATCGCATGCCCTCACTCCATTCTTTCAGAGTTCTGCAGTTTAAAAGCGACGTACGTTGTGTAGTCTGACAGAAACAGAACGTCATGTTTCCTCCCCTCGTTGAGTAACTTCTTGTTAGTAACATTACTTCTGCCAGTGAGACTCGAATCCGCTACCTGAAAATACGTAGCCTTGGCGTTAACGTGATTTGGCATACTGGCTGACTTCATAGAGTATTGCTCTGTATTATGTAAATGTTCACGCTTTTCGTCTCATCGAACTAGTAGCATATCGCAGCAGTCCTGCAACTAAGGTAAAAATGCAACAAATGAAGTAGGTGAGCCGGCCGCTGTGGACGAGCGGTTCTAGGCGCTTCACTCCCGAACCGCGTTGCTGCTGCGGTCGCAGTTTCGAATCCTGCCCCGGGCATGGATGTGTGTGATGTCCTTAAGTTAGTTAGGTTTCAGTAGTTCTAAGTATAGGGGACTGATGACGGCAGATGTTAAGCCCCATAGTGCTCAGAGCCATTTGAACCATTTTGAAGTAGGTGAAAGGAAATACAGGCGACTAAAAAAACAAGATTGGCAAAATGAACAAGTATGTTTCCTTTACGTGCTTGTCTGAGTAGTAGACTGTTCGACAAGGACAGGCGTAGTTGTAATTCTGTTTAATTAGCAGTATACAATTAATCAGAGCGGCAACGCCTCCACCCCCCCCCCCCCCCCACCACCACCACCACCACCACCTCCAAGTTCTGCGACGAGGCGTGAACGTCCAACACCTTGTCACTTTCTGGGAGTTTCATCCTTCAACTACTTGTCATACATACTCACAACAGTAACACACGAACAGTGGACCAGCTCCTCCGTTTACGATATGCTCGTTCCCAGGCGCCTGAACATAATAATCTGTCCTTTATTAAAGTCGATTATGACGGTCGATTTCCACATTTGTGGCCGGTATCGTCGCTACACCGCTTATACAGGATGGTCATAAATAGTCTGAAAAGCTTATAAAGGTGTTTCTGAGTAAGTTTTGCTGAAAAAAAACATTCGATATGTTGTACCATTTCCGAGTTAATTAGCACTGAAGTTAACCAACAGGCCGATGCGCGCGGTAATTCAAGCACCCCCTCCCCCTCCCCTACCGATACAAAAATTGGGCACGGAGGTAGTAAGAGCAGCCCCGTGCGCTTTCATCTACACTCATGCTCATAAATAAGGATAATTGCAGAATTTGGTGCCACACAACGTGGCTCTACACAAAACTGGCGCTAATAGCATAGGTACATAGGGAACACACACGACACAGATCTGTAAGTCCACGGTATTGGTGATAAGTTGAGAAAACCGTCCCGAAACACATGTGCTACAAAACGCCACTGTTTCCTGCGCATGTACCCCAACATCAACATGGGATATGATCACCATGCACACATACACAGGCCGCACAACAGGTTGGCACACTCTGGATCAGGTGGTCGAGCAGCTGCTGGGGTATAGCCTCCCATTCTTGCACCAGTGCCTGTCGGAGCTCCTGAAGTGTCCTAGGGGTTTGAAGACGTGCAGCGATACGTCAACGGAGAGCATCCCAGACGTGCTCGATGGTGTTTAGGTCTGGAGAACAGGCAGGCCACTCCATTCGCCTGATATCTTCCGTTTCAAGGTACTTCTCCATGATGGCAGCTCGGTGGGGCCGTGCGTTATCATCCATCAGGATGAAGGTGGGACCCACTACACCCTTGAACAGGCGGATATCTGGTGCAAAATGACGTCCCGATAAACCTGACCTGTTGCAGTTTCTCTGTCAAAGACATGCAGGGTTGTACGTGCACCAATCATAATCCCACCCCACACCATCAAACCACGACCTCCATACATGTCTCTTTCAAGGACATTAAGGGGTTGGTATCTGGTTCCTGGTTCACGCCAGATGAAAACCCGGCGGGAATCACTGTTCAGACTATACCTGGGACCACTGTTCCAATGACCATGTACTGTGTTCTTGACACCAGGCTTTACGGGCTCTCCTGTGATCAGGGGTCAGTGGAATGCACCTTGCAGGTCTCCGGGCGAATAAACCATGTCAGTTGAGTCGCCTGTAGACTGTGTGTCTGGAGACAACTGTTCCAGTGGCTGCGGTAAGGTCCCGAGCAAAGGCTACCTGCAGTATTCCGTGGCCGTCTGCGGGCACTGATGGTGAGATATCGGTCTCCTTGTGTTGTTGTACACTGTGGACGTCCCGTACTGTAGCGCCTGGACACGTTTTCTGTCTGTTGGAATCGTTGTCATAATCTTGAGATCACACTTTGTGGCACATGGAGGGCCCGTGCTACGACCTGCTGTGTTTGACCAGCCTCCAGTCCTCCTTGTATTCTACCCCTCATAACGTCATCAACAGGTGTCCTTTGAGCCATTTTCAACACACAGTCACCATTAGCACGTGTGAAAACTGGTGCACACTTACTCGCTGCACCGTACTCTGACATGCACCAACACACCTCTGTGTACGTGGACTGCTGCCAGCACCACCGTGCGACGACCGCAGGTCAAATGCACCGCATGATCATACTCCGAGTTGATTTAATCCCGAAAACCGCCCATCAGAGCGTTGTTTCACCATATATCAGCATTATCCTTAATTTATGAGCATGAATGTATGTTATGAAAACGATTGACACTAATTGTATCTTGCGGGACGCTCGAATTTTCGCTCTCAACGACCTGACTTGTCAACTCCAATGCTAATTAATTCGGAAACGCCGAGCGGTCTAAGGCGCTGCAGTCATGCACTGTGCGGGTGGTCCCAGCGGAGGTTCGAGTCCTCCCTCGGGCATGGGTGTGTGTGTTTGTCCTTAGGATAATTTAGGTTATGTAGTGTGTAAGTTTAGGGACTGATGACCTTAGCACTTAAGTCCCATAAGATTTCACAGACATTTGAACAACTCGGAAACAGCGCAACATATCGGATGTTTCTCTTAACAAATATTTATCGGTACAACCTAACCTGCAATACCCTTACAAGCATTTCAGACTGTTTATGACCGCTCTGAATACTTCCATTAGTGCGTCTCGTACCCTCAACGTCACCAGGCAGCATTCAAGCTCGTGGCAGGCAGCGGTCAGAATGTTTAGTTTGACCAGTGTAATACGTGCGGGTTGGCCCACGGGAAGTACTGCATTTTCATTTGGTCGTTATGAGGTTCAGCGTATATTCACACAATTTTATTTATAGATAACTGGGCTACATAGTCTTTACTGAAAAGCCAAAGCCGGCCGGAGTGGCCGTGCGGTTCTAGGCGCTACAGTCTGGAACCGAGTGACCGCTACGGTAGCAGGTTCGAATCCTGCCTCGGGCATGGATGTGTGTGATGTCCTTAGGTTAGTTAGGTTTAATTAGTTCTAAGTTCTAGGCGACTGATGACCTCAGAAGTTAAGTCGCATAGTGCTCAGAGCCATTTGAACCATTTGAATTTGAAAAACCAAACACAAATTTATTTTTGGAAAGTACCTCACACAAGGGGCTTTCGTCATTGGTGATTCGTTGCTGAAGACGTATACAGAAGTTCGTAATTACGTTCTCATTCATTTATTGAAGGATGACCTGTATCTCTTCCCGGATTGCAGCCTTCAGCTCATCAATAATGTAGAGTCGCCGTGAAAAAGCTTTGTTCATGAGATGGCCCCACAGAAAAAAAGAAAATCAGGTTGTGAAGGATCACGTGGTCTCGCCGGCCATAGTATATCACCGAATTGTGAGAGTAATCGACGTGGAAAGTGCCGCCTCATTGGAGTCACTGATTTACGGCTGTATCCCCATATTGCTGACACTACACCGCGCTTATATGGCAAGGTCCCTGCAGCTGTGGAACGACGAAATTGTTAATCAAGGCCGCATACTGCTCGGAATTGTCGCTCACTGGTCAGTCGCTGTTATCTTCAAAAAATATGGTCCAAGTATTTTACTAGACTATCCAGTAGCACACCAGACGACGCCCATTGGAATACCTTGAGCCTTTTTATGAATGATCTGCGGGTTTGTATCCGACTAGTATCGGGAGTTTTATTTATTGAAAAATGCGTTCAGATGAACGTTTATACCATTAGACGTCACAAGATTTGCCACAAATGCTACATCCTACTCAACTGTGTCCAGTGATGTTCTGCAGAAGTCGTGCCTCCTCTCGGGCTGTAATTATTGAGTTACGTGAAGCTTAAAAGATTAAAGTTTAAATCTAGTTTGATAATCCTCTGCGAAAATGTGCGGGGAATTTGTAATGTTGTGCCGGCCGGGATGACCGAGCGGTTCTTGGCGCAACAGTCTGGAACCGCGCGACAGCTACGGTCGCAGGTCTGAATCCTGCCTCGGGCATGGATGTGTGTGATGTTCTTAGGTTAGTTAGGTTTAAGTAGTTCTAAGTTCTAGGGGGGGCTAATTATTAATGAACAAAAAACAAAATATATGGCAGCTGGAAAAGCACATAGAGAAAATATGCCAAATGTAATAACAATGGGCAATTACACATTTGAGAGAGTTGAACATTTCAAGTATCTGGGCTCGACAGTTACGCATCTAAATGATACCTCCTTTGAAATTAAACAGAGATCAATACTGGCCAACAGAGCCTATTTTGCCCTAACAAGACTTCTATCCTCAAGGCTCCTGACTCGTACCACGAAATTAACTATGTATAAATCACGTATACGCCCAGCGCTTACATACGCCTCTGAAGCCTGGACATTAACAACTAAAGATATTGAAACGCTGGATGAATTTGAAAGAAAGGTACTTACATGAATTATCGGCCTAATCTGTGAAAGAGGAAGATGGAGGAGGAGATACAACCATGAGTTGTATACCATATACAAAGACCAACCCATCAGAAGGATAGTGAAATCATCCAGACTGAGGTAGGCGGGACATGTGGCTCGCATGAATGATACGGAAGTGCCAAAAAGAATATTACAAGGAAAACCAGGAGGGCAGAGAGGACGTGGTCGACCAATAGCCTGATGGGAAGATGGAGTAATCGAAGATCTTAGGAAGATGGGCTATCGAAACTGGAGAGTATTGGCAAAGGACCGAGAGAGATGGAAGGAAATTGTAGAAGAAGCCAAGGCTCATCATGAGCTGTAGAGCCAAGAAAGAAGAAAAAGTTCTAGGGAACTGAAGTCCCATAGTGCTCAGAGCTATTTGAAACATTTTGTAATGTTCTAGAATGGACACATCAGTGTGGGCTTCGTTGCAGAGCTATAAGAACTTGTCGGATATTTTCCGGCATTCAAAGTGGTATTTCAGGGCCCTCATGCTTCACACTGGATACGGAAACCATCTCATAGCATTTTTTATCCTTCTGGATATTTTCCAGTCTAGAGCGTAGAAATGGCGGGCTTTTCCACGGGGTACTGCGCGTTCTACAACCGCAACGCTCTGCAGCAAACGACGAAGTTCTCCACTGGCTCAATACGTAACTGCGCTGGCCAACGTTCTATACTGAACTGGATGGCATATTTTGTAGGGTTACGAAATGAAAAAGTACAATGTCCCGTGAGTCACATTCTGTTACTTTTTGTTTTCTAGAAACTGTTGAAAACAAACAATGGTACATTCCAATTTATCCGTTTAAGCGAAGCGCATACAGTAGCATTGCTATTGAAAGCGACATAAATGAAATGATTACGTAGGTCATTCTGAATCTCGATACGCGTTAATGCGCAACCTGCACTACCTCAAGAAAAACAAATATTTCAGTGGTATCAGAACCATTTCTGTAACGAAACTTTTGACCCAGCCCTCGTAGCCGGCCGGGGTGGCCGAGTGGTTCTAGGCGCTACAGTCCAGAACCGCGCGACCGCTACGGTCGCAGGTTCGAATCCTGCCTCGGGCATGGGTGTGTGTGATGTCCTTAGGTTGGTTAGGTTTAAGTAGTCCTACGTTCTAGGGGATTGATGACCTCAGAAGTTAAGTCCCATAGTGCTCAGAGCCATTTGAACCATTTTTGAACCAGCCCTCGTCCTGGAGACAACTAATGTGGATCCAACAAGAAGAGCAGTTGAACGGAATGGACGGTGTCTTGAACGGAGGATATAAGATGAACACAACAAAAGCAAAACGAGGATAATGGAATGTAGTCGAATTAAGTCGGGTGATGCTGAGGGAATTAGATTAGGAAATGAGACACTTAAAGTAGTAAGGAGTTTTGCTATTTGGGGAGCAAAATAACTGATGATGGTCGAAGTAGAGAGGATATAAAATGTAGACTGGCAATGGGAAGGAAAGTGTTTCTGAAGAAGAGAAATTTGTTAACATCGAGTATAGATTTTAAGTGTCAGGAAGTCGTTTCTGAAAGTATTTGTATGGAGTGTAGCCATGTATGGAAGTGAAACATGGACGATAAATAGTTTGGACAAGAAGAGAACAGAAGCTTTCGAAATGTGGTGCTACAGAAGAATGCTGAAGATTAGATGGGTAGATCACATAACTAATGAGGAGGTACTGAATAGAATTGGGGAGAAGAGGAGTCTGTGACACAACGTGGCTAGAAGAAGGGATCGGTTGGTAGGATATGTTCTGAAGCATCAAGGGATCACCAATTTAGCATTGGAGGGCAGCGTGGAGGGTAAAAATCGTAGAGGGAGACCAAGAGATGAATACACTAAGCAGATTCAGAAGGATGCAGGTTGCAGTAAGTACTGGGAGATGAAGGAGCTTGCACAGGGTAGAGTAGCATGGAGAGCTGCGTCAAACCAGTCTCAGGACTGAAGACCACAGCAACAACAACAAGGGAGTGAATTGACCAGGATGACATTGTTAAATTCAGTGGACGTGAGTATTATGTATGTGTACTGTTATAATACAAATGAGCAGTGCTTGCGTTAGAAAACTTCGTAAGATCACATCGGCTCGCTGCTGCGCGCCGAATAAGATGCCGGAGTGGGCGGCAGCAGAGAAGCGCTCGTAGTGTGACGCAGTGGCCGCACTTCCGGAAAACTCGATACCGGGAATGACAGCCGCATCTGCTCGCGAGCATTAGCGGCCACCTGTTTACACGAGCGTGTCGCCGACCAGGAATAGCACTGGCCAGAGGAATGCGACAGCAGCTCTCCACCACTCCAGCGCACTGCGCTCCGCCCTCGCCACCGCTGGGAAGTGGGTCCGCGGACGCCCAGCTGCCTTCGATCGAAAAAGCCACAGGGGCACATTCGGAGCTACTACTGTAGATTTCACTCTGGTGTACGAGAGCAAACAAACCGGAGATCTGCCACCAGAATAGCGGCCGCTGCAGCACGAAAATGCGAACAGATAACCACCGTATGATCAGATTCATTTTTTCTCATGGAGGCTCGAAGACTTGTTAAGTAATAGAACCCAGTACTTTGTCCTCGATGGTGAGTGTTCATCGGAGGTGAGGGTATCATCTGGAGTGCCCCAGGGAAGTGTGGTAGGTCCGCTGTTGTTTTCTATCTACATAAATGGTCTTTTGGATAGGGTGGATAGCAATGTGCGGCTGTTTGCTGATGATGCTGTGGTGTACGGGAAGGTGTCGTCGTTGAGTGACTGTAGGAGGATACAAGATGACTTGGACCGGATTTGTGATTGGTGTAAAGAATGACAGCTAACTCAAAATATAGATAAATATAAATTAATGCAGATGAATAGGAAAAAGAATCCTGTAATGTTTGAATACTCAGTTAGTTGTGTAGCGCTTGACACAGTCACGTCGTTTGAATATTTGGGCGTAACATTGCAGAGCGATATGAAGTGGGACAAGCAAGTAACGGCAGTTGTGGGAAAGGCGGATACTCGTCTTCGGTTCATTGGTAGAATTTTGGGAAGATGTGGTTCATCTGTGAAGGATACCGCTTATTAAACACTAATACGACCTATTTTTGAGTACTGCTCGAGCGTTTGGGATCCCTATCAGGTCGGATTGAGGGAGGACATAGAAGCAATTCAGAGGCGGGCTGCTAGATTTGTTACTGGTAGGTTTGATCATCACGCGAGTGTTACGGAAATGCTCCAGGAACTCGGGTGGGAGTCTCTAGAGGAAAGGAGGCGTTCTTTTCGTGAATCGCTACTGAGGAAATTTAGAGAACCAGCATTTGAGGCTGACTGCAGTACAATTTTACTGCCGCCAACTTACATTTCGCGGAAAGACCACAAAGATAAGATGAGAGAGATTAGGGCTCGTACAGAGGCATATAGGCAGTCATTTTTCCCTCGTTCTGTTTGGGAGTGGAAAAGAGAGAGAAGATACTAGTTGTGGTACGAGGTGCCCTCCGCCAGGCACCATATGGTGGATTGCGGAGTATGTATGTAGACGTAGATGTAGGATACTAGGGAGAAAGGAAAGAAGGAAGGAAGGAAGGAAGGAAGGAAGTAAAAAAAGGAAGGAAGGAAAGACATTTGACAGTGGACAGTTTTGATCAGAACTTGAGAATGCTTTTGAGAAGGAAATTATTCTTACTAATAACAGAAAGTCCTCCTCCACAGCTATGGCGACAGTTTGATTGCCATGCGGAGAGCCCAGTTTCATTTCCTGGTATTTCCAGGGATTCTTACTTGGAGGGAAGCCTGGAAGAGCCACATCTTGGCGTGTTTATCAGGTTGTATTAGTATTTCATTACATTTTCTAGGTGCTTGCATTTTTTCCCTGCATTATCTTTTGTGTGAGCTGACTTTTCAGTGAAAAGTAACTGTTTATAAATCTTTCAGTAGTGCAATGTATTTTTGCTTTTAAGAGTTTGCGGATTTTTCGACCTTAGTGTAGCGTGAGAACTTGTATGTTTGCCGGGAGATCTCGTCAGAGGTGTGGAGGAGGTCTCTAATTTGGAGCAGAGTGGAAGGCGTAAACCAACGACTCAGACGATTCTGAGACGGTATTTGATGCGAACTTCTCGACCTCCGCAATCGGATGGCGAATTATAGTGCCCCTTCCCCCTCAAAAATTCAGACGTACACTACACGCAGGAAGTGGTGCTAGCATAACGGAGTGTGTGTGGGTTGCAGATGGAAGATTTTTACGTTACAAGAGAAGTGTCTGCCGAAATCGAAAATAGATAAGCGATACTATTCTCAAAGAATATTCGCCCCCGGAGATTGGAAAAAGAAAATGCTAATACGTCTCAGTAAACTGCAGATGCATGTATTGTAAGCATTCCGTCTTCAGGCCACGAGTGGCCTACCGGGACCATCCGACCGCCATGTCATCATCAGGGGAGGATGCGGATAGGAAGAGCGTGGGTTCAACACACCGCTCTCCCGGTCGTTATGATTGTATTCTTGACCGAAGCCGCTACTATTCGGTCGAGTAGCTCCTCAATTGGCATCACGAGGCTGAGTGCACCTCGAAAAATGGCAACACCGCATGGCGGCCTGGTTGGCCGACCACGCCCGGCAGCGCTAAACTTCGGTGATTTCACGGGAACCGGTGTAGCCACTGCGGCAAGGCCGTTGCCATGTATTGTAAGCTCTATGGTAATCTCCCAGAATTAGTGTTGCTCAGCAAAGATAATAACGCCCACATAGAATTTAGGAACAGAAATATAGTTGAAATCGGAAGTGAATAGCAAGAAAATTCAAAATAAAGACTGGAATCTCTATCGAAAGGATAGGTTAGACGCTAGTAATGCTAGCGTATTTATTCCAGTAAAGATTTCTATAGTAACTCGTGAGGTTATTATGGACACTGAGTGTGAAATAATCTGCGTTAAGTTAAGCATCGAAGGTGAGTCGTACATTGAAAACAGATGCTTTTATAGACTGCCTGCGTTAGGAGTTTTAGTGGCAGTGCGCTTCAGAGAGAACTTGCAGAATATCGTGAATAAGTTACCTGATCACGCTATTATAATAGAGGGAAGCTTCAGTTTGCCAACTATAAAATGAGAGAGTCGTGTGATATTATTCTGAATCTTTTGCCCCAAAATTACTTCGAGCAGATAGATAGAGAACCAACTCGTGAAGGTAACGTCTTAGACTTCGCAGCAACAAACATACCTAAAGGTTTCGCATCACGTATCTGGAAGAGAGCATAAATTATGATAAGGCTGTAATAGCAACAATGACAACGACTGTTAAAAAGTGTTAGAAAGGTCGAAAATCAGTATCTTTGCTTAGCAAGAGGAACAAGATACAAAATGCTGAATACCTGAGTAGTCAAAAATAAAAATTTAGTTCCCAGGACGAAGATGTGGAACGCAAATGGGTAAAATTCAAAAGCACCGTTCAATGCGCCTTAGACAAGCATGTTCCGAACAAATTTTAAGGGACGGGAAAGACCCGCCGGGGTTTAATAGCCGTGTTCGGAAGTTGCTACGGAAGCAAAGAGAGCTTCATTAAAGATTTGAGCGAAATCAAAACATAGCTTACAAATAAAAGATGAACGAAGCGAAAATGATCGTAATGGGAGCAACAAGAGAAACACCAATGAATTTGAAAGTGAAATTTTGTTAACCGACCAGACTAAAAATCCTAAAAGTATGGTCTTACGTAAAAGCAGTCAGCAGATCGAAAAATCTGTTCAGTAGCTCAGTGAGCATATTGATACCGGACTGGAAGATGACATGAAGGAAGCGAAATACTGAATTCGCTCTTCCGGTACTGTTTCATTGCCAAAGAGCTTACGGTCCCTCATCGTACGAACGTCTAAATGATGGCTACTAGATAACCGATCGCGGAATAGAAAAGCAACTACAATTGGGTAGTAGTGGAAAAGCGTCAGGGCCAGATGAGATACCTGTAATATTCTACAAAACTTACCCGAAAGAACCTGTTCCCCTTCTGGCAGCACTTTATCGTAGTTCACTTGAGCAACGAAGAGTACCAAGCAACTGGAAAAATGTGCGTCATTCCAGTTTTCATACAATGGAAACGGAAATGCCGTGTGGCTAGGACCTCCCGTTGGGTAGACCGTTCGCATGGTGCAAGGCTTTCGATTTGACGCCACTTCTGCGACTTGCATGTCGATGGGGATGAAGTGTTGTTGATAAGGACAACACAACACCCAGTCCCTGAGCGGAGAAAATCTCCGACCCAGCCGGGAATCGAACCCGGGCCGTTATGGATGACATTCCGTTACGCTGACCACTCAGTTACCAGGATCAGACTTCATACAATTAAACGTCTATATCGTTGACGTCAATCTTTTGTAGAATTATGGAATATGTTTTATGCTGAAGAATTTTTGGGACCGAAAATCTCCTGCATAAAAAACGACATGCATTCCGCAAAGAGAGATGTTGTGAAACTCAACTCGCCCTGTTCCTCCTTGAGATCCATAGCGCTGTGGACAACGGCGCTCATGTTGATGCCGTGTTGCTTGACTTCAGGAAGGCATCTGACACCGTCACAGGCTGCCGTTTGGTGAAAAAATACGAGCTTACAGAGTATCGGGCAAGACTGGATCCAAAACTTCATTACAGACAGAACTCAACATGCCTCTCTTAACTGAAGAAGATCGACAGGTGTAGAGGTAATTTCCAGAGTACCCCAAGGAAGTGTGATGGAACCATTACCGTTTCCAGTATACATAAATGACCTAGTGGAAAGCGTCAGAAGCTCTCTAAGATTGTTCGCAGATGATGCGGTTGCCTATACGAAGGTAGCAACGCCAGAAGACACTACTAGATATTACTAGCTAGGGCGTAACCACCTATGGCAAGCTGACATACACCAACAAGCGACAAAGGTCGGCAAGCCCCTGCATATCAGCAATGTTGATTGGAAATTACCAGCTGCTATTAGAGCCGACCAACAGGCCACAGCAGGGACACCGACGAGCTCGCCCACTGACGCACAAACAATTCCCCAACATCACCCTACACTGTGCATCCGACATATGACCTATCGGATACAAAAACGATGATAAACCTAACTGTTGCAGGTTGCTGACGCTGATCGAGAGTTCAACACCGGCACTCAGCGACAGCCGCAGAGCAACAGCACCGCACAACGACAAAGGTATAGACATGTATGATAACAAAGCCTACCCTTGCATGACCTATCGCAGGCAGCAAGACATCCGCTACTGCTCTTACCACCCGACCTAATTATCGCAGAGGTTTTTTTCCCTTGGCTCTTGCCTTGGCACTTTTTTTCCTCTGCCCTTCAAACCGCTATCCTTCGTTCGACTTCGACCCAATCTATCTCCAGATGAGCGCGTATTAATGGTTAACCTTAACCAGACGTACGCAAACATCGCAATACCCACATCCTGCGACACCTCACCTATGCAGAAATGGGAGTAGGCCTTTTGAGTCGGCCATCATGCCGGTGTGGGCGTGGAGGGGCTCCACCTCTATTTAAAAAAAGAAGACAGCATCAATTTGCAGAATGACATGTACAGGGTTGGTGAATGGTGCAGGCAGGACAATTGACCCTGAACACAAATAAATGTTACGTATTGCACATACATAAGAGAAGAAATTGACTACTGTACAATTACACTACTGATAACAAATAGCTGGAAAGAGTATCTACCGTGAAATATCTAGGAGTAACTATCCAGAGCGACGTTAAACGAAAGGACCACATAAAACAAAGCTATAGGAAATGAAGATGCCAGACTGAGATTCATAGGAAGAACCTTCAGGAAATATAACTCATCCACGAAGGTAATGGCTTACAAGGTGCACTGGTCGACCGATTCTTGAATATTTTTCATCAATATGGGATTCTTACTTGGTAGGACTGATAGAAAGGATAGAGAAAATCTAACGAGGAGCGGCGGATTTCGTCACAAAATCGTTTAGTCTGCGTGAGAGCGTTACAGAGATGCTTCACAAATTCCAGCGGCGTCGTTACAAGATAAGCGTCGTTCATCACTGAGAGGTTTACTGCTGAAATTCCGAGAGCATACGTTTCAGGCAGAGTCGTGTAACATACAGTATGTGATCAAAAGCGTCCGGACACCCATCAGTGGCCATTAACACTCTATGGGGTGTCCACCCTTCGCCTTGATGACGGCTGGAACCCTACTGATGACACTATCAGCAAGGTGTGTGAATGCCTGTGGAGGAATGGCAGCTCATTTTTCCTCAAGAGCCGAAACTAGAGAAAGCAGAGATGCTGGACGCTGGAATCTGCAGCGAAGTCAACGTTCTAACTTATCCCAAAGTGTTCCTTTCTGTACAGGTCGGGACTTTTGGCAGCCTAGTCTAGGTTGGTGCGTAAGTTTGTAGTGTTTTTGTTTTGCATTTTGGTATTCCGGTTGCCATGGGTTTATTTATCGATTATCGTTTTTTATTTGTGTTCACTGTTGCTATTTGTGTTTACGTGTTGTCATTTTGTAATATATTGAAAAATCCGCCTCAGTTGCGAATATTTTCTGGTCTTTACCCAGGTTTTGGCTAGAATAATCTAGCATTCTTCAGAAGCATAAAATTACTATAACTTGCCAGAGCGAAGCACAGTCACCATTAAAAATTAAAACCTATAGTACCGTGGTACCATGTCGAATGAAAACTACTTAACTTAAGTCCAGCCCCGGCATCACTTCACCACGTGTTGGTGCTGCCAACAGACCGCGTGGTGAAGTGATGCCGGGGCTGGACTTAAGTAGTTTTAATTCGACATGGTACCACGGTACTATAGGTTTTAATTTTTAATGTTGACTGTGCCTTACTCTGGCAAGTTATAGTAATTTTATGCTTCTGAAGAATGCTAGATTATTCTAGCCAAAACCTGGGTACAGACCAGAAAATATTCGCAACTGAGGCGGATTTTTCAATATATTAGTCTATCACAGTTGCTGACGGGGCTGCAATATGCTAAAAATTCTTAGATTGTCATTTTGTCATTTGGAGATAGTGAGTGAAACTGTGGACGCTAGAAAATGGAGTACCAAGTGGAGAAATCAGAACATTCTACATCTACATAGATACTCCGCAAGCCACCGTACGGTTCGTGGCGGAGGGTGCTCTTTACCACTATTAGTCTTTCCTCTCTCGTTCCACTCAAAATAGAGCTAAGGAGAGTTGACTGTCTATATTCCTCGGTATGAACCCTAAGTTCTCGTATTGTCTCTCCGTGGTCCTTACGCGCAATGTATGTTGGCGGCAGTAGAATCGTTCCGTAATCAGTTTTAAATGCCGATTCTCTAAATTTTCTCAATAGTGTTCCTCGGAAAGTGCGTCACCTTATCTCCAGGGGATCCCATTTGAGTTCCCGTAGCATCTCAGTAGCACTAGCGTTTTGTTCGAACCTGCCGGTAACAAATCTAGCAGCCCATCTCTGAATTGCTTCGATGTCTTCCTTTAATCCGACCTGGTACGGATCCAAAACACTCGGGCAGTACTCAAGAATAGGTCGCACCAGCGCCTACATGCGGCCTCCTTTAAGTGGGAACCACTATCTCCTAAAATTCTCCCAATAAACCTAAGTCGGCTATTTGCCTTCCCTACCAAAGTTATTATATGCTTGTTCCATTTCATATAGCTTTACATCGTTACGCCCAAATATTTAAACGACTTGACTGTATCAAGCAGGACACTAGTAATACTGTATCCCAACATTACAGGTTTGATCTTCCTACTCATCCGCATTTAAGTACATTTTTCCACGTTTAGGGCTAGCTGCCATTCATCACATCAACTGGAAATTTTTTCTAGGTCGTCTTGTATCTTCCTACAGTCACTCAACTTCGACACTTTACCGTACACCATGGCATCACCAGGAAACAACCGCAGATTGCTGCCCACACTGTCCGCCAAATCCTTTATGTATACAGAGAACAACAGCAGTCCTATAACACTTCCCTGCGGAATTCCTAACGGTACCCTTATCTCTGATGAACACTCGCCGTCGAGGACAATATACTGGGTTCAATTATTTAAGAAATCTTCACATATCTGTGAACTTATCCCATATGCTCGTACCTTCGTTGACAGCCTGCAGTGGATCACCGTGACAAATGCTTTTAGGAAATCTAGAAATATGGAATCATTGTCATGGTGATACAAACAACCATCGTCTCCGAACCTTCCTATACTGCACATAGTACACAATGCAGTAAAATGTGTTCATATTCTTCCGTATTTAGCGTTTTATGAAGCGCAGTGAGGAGACCACAAGCTAACCACTGAAAACACCTCCACGACGTAACACCATCTCCTGCGTACTTCATTGTTGGCACCACATGTGATGGTCGGTAGCGTTCTCCAGAAATTCGCCAAACGCAATCCCTTCCATGGGATTGCCACAGAGTACTGCGTGATTCATCACTCCAAACCAGTTGTTTTCAGTCACCTACTAATCAGTGACGTCGCTTTCCACACCACCTTAAGCATCGCTTAGTATTGACCACACAAATTTGTGGCTTATGACTAGCTGTTGGACTGTTGTACTCTATTCTAGCTCTCTGCCAAAAGTCGTTGTGCTGGGTGGACTTCTAGTAGCACACTGGAACTCACGATCGATTCCTTTCGCTGATTTTATTCTATTTTTTACAACCACTCTTTGCAATGCTGGACTGTCCTTGTCCGTCAGTACATCATGTCTGCCTGTTCTTACTTTAACTGTGGTTCTTCCTTCGTGTTTCCACTTCATAATCGCATCACCAACAGTCGACTTTGGCAGCTTTAGAACGGTTGAAATGTCGTTGTTGGATTTGCATCTGACATCCAGTGGCTAATCCACGTTCAAAGTCAGTGGGCTCACCTAAGAGAGCAATTCTGCTATTACTGCTTTCCTGCTGGCAACATAATACTGCCCGCCTCCTTTTCTTCTGCTGGCTCCGCCTCCTGTGACATCTAGTGGTGAATTAGGTATTACGTACGGGATGTTTCTGACTCGATAGTACATTACTTTCTACCACGTAAGTCTCGCGAAATGACCATAACGAGAAAATCTGAGAAATTAGAGCTAATATGGGCGTTCACCAACAATAATTCTTCCCACGTGCCATTTGCGAATGGAACAAAGAAAGGGGACTCAGACAGTGGTATCAGAAACACCCTCTGCCACTCATCGTAAGATTGTTTGCGGAGAACAGGTGCGGATGTAGATGTATTGGAAAAAAGCAAGTTTGGGATTTAATGTCCCATCAACGGTGACGTCCCTAGAGACGGAGTACAAGGTTGGATTGACGATGGATGGCGTATCAAATATGCAATGTCACATGCAAAGAAAAATTTGTGTTACTAGATTTAGGGAAACAATTCGAAACCTAAATCGGGATGGAAACTAGAAATCTACTCTGTAGGAATCAGCTTGGGTTTCGAAAAAGACGATCGTGTGAAACCCAGCTCGCGCTATTCGTCCAAGATACTCTGAGGGCCATAGACACGGTTTCCCAGGTAGATGCCGTGTTTCTTGACTCCCGCAAGGCGTTCGACACAGTTCCCCACAGTCGTTTGATGAACAAAGTAAGAGCATATGGACTGTCAGACCAATTGTGTGATTGGATTGAAGAGTTCCTAGATAACAGACCGCAGCATATCATTCTCAATGCAGAGAAGTCTTCCGAAGTAAGAGTGATTTCAGGTGTGCCGCAGGGGAGTGTCGTAGGACCGTTGCTATTCACAACATACATAAATGACCTTGTGGATGACATCGGAAGTTCACTGAGGCTTTTTGCGGATGATGCTGTGGTATATCGAGAGGTTGTAGCAATGGAAAATTGTACTGAAATGCAGGAGGATCTGCAGCGAATTGACGCATGGTGCAGGGAATGGCAATTGAATCTCAATGTAGACAAGTGTAATGTACTGCGAATACATAGAAAGAAAGATTCCATATCATTTAGCTACAATATAGCAAGTCAGCAAATGGAAGCAGTTAATTCCATAAATTATCTGGGAGTACGCATTATGAGTGATTTCAATGGAATTATCATATAAAGTTGATCGTCGGTAAAGCAGATGCCAGACTGAGATTCACTGGAAGAATCCTGGGGAAATGCAATCCGAAAACAAAGGAAGTGGGTTACAGTACGCTTGTTCGCCCACTGCTTGAATACTGCTCAGCAGTGTGGGATCCGTACCAGATAGGGTTGATAGAAGAGAGAGAGCAGATCCAACGAAGAGCAGCGCGCTTCGTTACAGGATCGTTTAATAGTCGCGAGAGCGTTACGGAGATGATAGATAAACTCCAGTGGGAGACTCTGCAGTAGAGACGCTCAGTGGCTCGGTACGGGCTTTTGTTGAAGTTTCGAGAACATGCCTTCACCTAGGAGTCTAGCAGTATATTGCTCCCTCCTACGTATATCTCGCGAAGAGACCATGAGGATAAAATCAGAGAGATTAGAGCCCACGCAGAGGCATACCGACAATCCTTCTTTCCACGAACAATACGAGAATGGAATAGAAGGGAGAACCGATAGAGGTACTCAAGGTACCCTCCGCCACACACCATCAGGTGGCTTGCAGAGTATGGATGTAGATGTACATGTAGATGACCGGATTGGGCTGTGAATCCCATTCTTCCCGAATGCGAATCTAGTGTTTTTAACCTTTGGGACACTTCTTCCGGTCACGGTATTGGAAGCATGGCAAAATTTGAGCAAAAAAACATTAACCCATTATTAAAAAAAAACACATTTTCACAGACCGTCAAGAGGCGGAATTTTATTTTAAATTGCTAAGTAATATTTTCAGTGTTACGTACAAAAAGCACTAGCACCGTTGAGGAGTTGATGCAGCGGCTGCAGAGACAGTGAGAATGTTTATTATCAGATAAATGTTCTTGAAGAGAGAAACAAATAGCATTGCTATCCCGCAAGATGAATTCTACGACATTTACCGGCAACAGTGTTTTGGGAGGGTTGTCGTCAGGGGAATGTGCATTCCGAAGTATAACGGTGGTTTGTAAACTGGTGGTGCATGAGATACGTGCAGTTCACTCTTGGCACTGAAAACAGCTCTCTGAGACAATGGCGAAACTAAAACAGAACGCTGTGCCAGATACGTTGTACTAACTAGCTGTGACTAACTGTGGCCAATAACGCGAACTAGCTACCCTTTTACTGCCACCGTCTGTCTGTGTGAAATAGATTCCAAAACACACTTGATTAAAGTCGCTTCTGAACGGTATCATCCATTACTTCCTGCGACACTTTTATTATGTAGCTTTGAAGAAAAGCTTCGATATTCATAAGATCTATCAATAAAGTAGATGTCACTGTGACAGTAACCTGATTTGCATTGGTTAGCACTTTACGTTTACGGGTCAAAGTTCCGTTCCTCGTGGTGATGGAAAATCACTCTAAAAACGCTGCAAGAAAGACGTTCTGCGTTACTGTATCGTTTACTGTTCCAGTTCCGAGAGCGTACTTTTCTGCAAGAGTCAATATATTGCTTCCTCCTACGTATATCTCGCGAAATAACCTCGAAAGTAAAATTAGAGTGATTCTTGCTGACACACAGGCGTACCAGAAATCTTTCCTTCCACGAACTATTCGCGGTTGCAACAGGAAAAGTGGCAAGTGGCGGTGGTGCTCAAAGTAGCGATTCAACATAAGGTGGCTTGCGGAGTACAGATATATCACCTACAAAAATTGCACAAAATCTGAAATTCAAGTGTGTTTCGATCTCTGTAGCTTCTTCAAGCACGTCAGAAATCTGCTGTTAATTGCAATTAGGGTCAGAGATCTGCTACTTTCGAATCTGGAAACAGCGTCAGTCGTCGAGCAGCCGCACATGCAACAGCACCGAGACAGATTAGTTATGCCGCGTTATTTTAAGAGGAGTAGGCGTTCGCGTCTTAAAGTTTTTGAAGCAATAGACAACATTTCTATTACTACAAAAAAAAGGCTCTGAGCACTATGGGACTTAACATCTGAGGTCATCAGTCCCCTAGAACTTAGAACTTCTTAAACCTAACTAACCTAAGGACATCACACACGTCCATGCCCGAGGCAGGATTCGAACCTACGAACGTAGCGGTCGCGCGGTTCCAGACTGAAGCGCCTAGAAATGCTCGGCTACCATGGCGGGCTATTATTACCAATAATTATGTAGGCGCCCAAGTCATCTTGCATGGCCCATCGGTGTTTTGCGGTGGAGTTTTGAACTTCACTCTCGTTAACAAGGATACGAATGAACACGGTAACGGCTGGGTCACCGTGGACCAAAAGTCAATAAGGTAAAAGGGCTAGATAATTTCAATTCACGTGATGTCATCGCTTACGGACATTTCAGATTTGTGAAGTTTACAGCAGAGATAAGGGTTCATCGAATTACATGTCGACTATGCCTTTGGTTCTCAGGACCAGGAATCGTCGTAAAATAAATGACTCGGAATCTGTCTCAGTGTGGGTGAAAGTTGTTGACAACTGTAAAAAAATCGCACTCGTTGGTGATCTGACTCATTATTATAGAAATTAAATAAAGTTACCTTCATTATCCTTAATCCTTATCTATTAAAAAAACTACGCATTGATCTTGCCAAAAGCCTAGAAGCGATTCTTCTTGGTGTTCTCTGGGGCACCCTGGGATGCTCTTTAGGGCACCCTGTGATACTAAATGCTCATTAATATTTGTTCATGTGGGCGAAAATCTCGTCTCGAAAGTTTAGCTTGGTGTTCTATCACATCAAGTCTCGAAATTATTGAACTTGCTGAATTCCTTCTTTTTTCTTTAACTGCTAAAATATCTCGCTCGATAACGGATCTTTTCATACGAATTAGCAGTGCCTGAGTTGTTAAGAAGGACAATGCAGTGTTCATTCGGACGTGTATGCATATCCGAAGCAACATTGCAATAATAACATAATTGCAATTAATAACACAGGCACTGCTATTTCGTATTTATTTGCCAGTAGCAGGTCCTCAGCTCTCAATAAATATGACCTTACTGGACGGGAGTATACATAACGTATGAGTGCAGACTGTGACACATGGACAACGGCATATGGAAATGTGTACATCCATCCTTGTGACTGATGTTCTGCGGAACTTCGGCCGTTCAGTTACATGATAAAGTGAAACATCTGCAGCCGTTGTTTTAATGTTACTTTATTATATTCCAACCAGTTTTGGTGACTTGATACACCATCTTCAGTTTATACGATATTGCAGTGCCTGCAGTCATATACAGAGGGGTCCAAAAACAATGTATCCACTGTTTAAAAGTCCATAACTTGTTAACTGATTGACGGAGTTGTCTCGTTTTTGTGAAAGTGTAGCTTCAAGTCCAACTTAAAGATATCACTGTAGGTGTTCGAAATGGTCACCATTAACATCCACACACAAATGATGCCGCCGAACTGCAGCACGAACTACTGACTGCAACGTGTTCAGTTGGATATTTGCACATGTATGTACGATGGATTCTCGAAGTTCATCCAATGTGCGTGGCTTTTGTCGATAAACGACTAGTGTTCCCCACAGGTAAAAGTCCAGAGGAGTTAGGTCTGGGGAACTTGGTGGATACTCCAGAGCACCTCTACGGCCTATCCATCTTCCTGGTAGATTTTCGTCGAGATACGCCCTAACACGATTTTGGTAGTCGGCTGTGGCACCATCTTGTTAAAAGTAAACTCTTCCGTCTCCATGCAAGTCTCGGGTGGCAGGTAAAATGGATGGCTGACGCTTCTGAAGGTACACTTCACCGGTAACTGTGCCGTCAAAGAAGAATGGCCCAATCAAGCCCCGCTAAGACAACCCACACCACACATTTCTCCTGGCAAATTCACGGCTTTGTCTACATGGACGTTCGGATTTTCGGCGGCCCAGTAGATGCAATCGTGGCGATTTACTGTACCACTGAGTTTGAACTGTGTCTCATCAGACCACACAATCATCTCTGCAAACTCTTCATCGTTGCGCACCATGTTAGTAAACCACTCGCAGTACTCCATTCTACGATCTGGGTCGTCCTCGTTCATTTGCTGTCTTCAACATTCGCCGAACACTTGAGCGACTCACTCCAGTTTCACGGGCACACTGTCTCACAGACTTCTGTGGTGAGTGAGTGAATTGTTGTTACACACAACGAATGTTTGCTGGACTTGTTACTGTTACAGGTCGTCCAGGTCGTTGTTTGCGTACATCTTTAACACAGCCTTCGGTTTCAAATTTGTCTCTAATGCGCACGAATCGTTAGACGTGTCGGTGGCTCTGTTTGATACTCATTTCGCCATTGCCGTTGAACCTCATTAATGTTTTCGTACTTAAAATACCACTTCAAAACTGACTTCCTTTCATCGAATGTAAGCCTTGCGCCAGCCATGTTTACTTGAGTAACTAAGAACAAAACACTGACTATCTGGCGACTGTCATCTGACAAAACAAAACAACGCAATACAACGCTTGTGTGGCGATTGCCGTAACTACAAACTATTACACTACCAAAGATGAGACAACTCCATCAATTAGTTTGCCAGTTATGGACTTTTAAACAGTGGATACATTTTTTTGGAACCCTCTGTATATCAGCCGACACTGGGCATGCGACTTTCAAGTACAACGTCTTACCTGTATGGGAATATACATAAAGGATGTACGAGTGGGGGTCGTAGACGTTTGGTTGACGACATATGGAAGTTTGGGTCTGGCCACGAGTCGTGCACGGATAGTCAAGTGGTAAGGCGTCCGCTCGCATAAAGAGGAAAATCCGGGTTCGAATCCCGATCCGGTACAAATTTTCACTGTCGTCATTCCATATTACAGCTGATGGTAGCCCTTATTCGCAATTGCGAATTCATTTGATGTCTTCAGATTATGGTTACAGACGTAACATCGCCTTTACAGTATTTTACGGAAACCAGTACATAGATATTGTTCACTGATTGGGTCGTGTATACCACTGGAGTTCACCACCTGAACGTCAGTTAATGCTTGAATACGGTGTACTGAATCACCGCAACTCGTTACAATATAATAAAATAACACCAAAACGATGGCTGCAGGTGTTTCATTTTATTACGTATATGGAAGTTTTGCTATTTGGGGAGCAAAATAACTGATGATGGTCGAAGTAGAGAGGATATAAAATGTAGACTGGCAATGGCAAGGAAAGCGTTTCTGAAGAAGAGAAATTTGTTAACATCGAGTATAGGTTTAAGTGTCAGGAGGTCGTTTCTGAAAGTATTTTTATGGAGTGTAGTCATGTATGGAAGTGAAACGTGGACGATAAATAGTTTAGACAAGAAGAGAATAGAAGCTTTCGAAATGTGGTGCTACAGAAGAAGATTAGATGGGTAGATCACATAACTAATGATGAGGTATTGAATAGAACTGGAGAGAAGAGAAATTTGTAGCACAACTTGGCTAGAAGAAGGGATCGGTTGGTAGGGCATATTCTGAGGCATCAAGGGATCACCAATTTAGTATTGGAAGGCAGCGTGGAGGGTAAAAATCATAGAGGGAGACCAAGAGATGAATACACTAAACAGATTCAGAAGGAGGTAGGCTGCAGTAGGTACTGGGGGATGAAGAAGCTTGCACAGGATAGAGTAGCATGGACAGCTGCGTCAAACCAGTCTCAGGACTGAAGACCACAACAACAAGAACAATGGCGTATTTGTGTAATTTTTTCAATATTTCTCTCGTAATAGGTATAAAGTTTAAAGTGTGTCCTCAAAATCACGTACAAAATGTAAGTATTGTGTGGATCTGTGCAGTGTATTCTTTATTCCCCTGTTTCAACCAATCGCACATCGTAAGGTATACGAATCACATACTGCAATGGCTCAGTGAGAATAACCAGATACAGTGCACTGTGGAAAGGAATTGGCTATGCAGTAGGAGCCAGCAGCACCAGGCTCCCATTAGTGTTGGTGTGGGGGACGATCTCTGCCAAACACCAGCTACTCTAACTCGGACTGCAGAGCCTGCAGAGAGCCTACTCCTACTACTTGTAATTTCCAGTTAGCAGTAATGACCGCTCACAGCCACGCTCTGCACGCAGTGTACCCACAGAGCAGGAGACACAGCGAGCACGCGACGCTCTAGAAAGAGCTACGATTGGCTGGTGGCTGCTCCCTATCACTCAGTTCACTGAAACGTCAATCACAAAACTATTAGAACTGCAGTTTAACGTTCTTTCGAATGACCACCATCAGCGTGACATGTCCCCAGTTCATGAAACACTGTGGATATGTCTGGAATTTAACCCAGAACATTGGTGAAAAGTCGGGCGTTTAGAGACTGGGAGCCGACACCTCTTCTTCCCGTCCGCCCCGATAGCAGCCGGCACGGTAGCTCAGCGTGTTCGGCCAGAGGGTTAGCTACTCTCTGTAAGAAAAAACTGAGTGAACGGGTCAACGAAGAATCTACACGGGTGTCATCGGATGTCCACCCCGAACAAATTCCACGAACAATAAAGTACAAAATGAGATCAACCAATGGAAAAAAAAGCTAAGTGGTCAGCGTGACGGATTGCCATCCTATGGGTCCGGGTTCGATTCCCGGCTGGTCGGGGATTTTCTCCGCTCAGGGACTGGGTGTTGTGTTGTCTTCATCATCAGTTCATTCCCATCCGGCGCGAAGGCGCCCAATGTGGCGTCGAATGTTAATGAGACCTGCACGAAGGCGGCCGGACCTGCCCCGTAAGGGGCCTCCCGGCCAATGACGCCAAACGCTCACTTCCATTTTTTTACCTCTTCTTCCCGTACTGAACAACTTTCGAACCCGTTCTCTGCGGGTCAAGCTTCTCTGCAATAGCGCTCATTACTGACAACAGCCTTGGAGACGGCTAAAACTTTGTTTTTTGGTCATCAGTCTACTGACTGGTTTCATGCGGCCCGCCACGAGTTGCTTTCCTGTGCTAACCTCTTCATCTCAGAGTAGCACTTGCAACCTACGTCCTCAATTATTTGCTTGACGTATTCCAATCTCTGTCTTCCTCTACAGTTTTTGCCCTCTACAGCTCCCTCCAGTACCGTGGAAGTCATTCCCTCATGTCTTAGCAGATGTCCTATCATCCTGTCCCTTCTCCTTATCAGTGTTTTCCACATATTCCTTTCCTCTCCGATTCTGCGTAGAACCTCCTCATTCCTTACCTTATCAGTCCACCTAATTTTCAACATTCGTCTATAGCACCACATCTCAAATGCTTCGATTCTCTTCTGTTCCGGTTTTCCCACAGTCCATGTTTCACTACCATACAATGCTGTACTCCAGACGTACATCCTCAGAAATTTCTTCCTCAAATTAAGGCCGGTATTTGATATTAGTAGACTTCTCTCGGCCAGAAATGCCTTTTTTGCCATAGCGAGTCTGCTTTTGATGTCCTCCTTGCTCCGTCCGTCATTGGTTATTTTACTGCCTAGGTAGCAGAATTCCTTAACTTCATTGACTTCGTGACCATCAATCCTGATGTTAAGTTTCTCGCTGTTCTCATTTCTACTACTTCTCATTACTTTCGTCTTTCTCCGATTTACTGTGTACTCATTAGACTGTTCATTCCGTTCAGCAGATCATTTAATTCTTCTTCAATTTCACTCAGGATAGCAATGTCATCAGCGAATCGTATCATTGATATTCTTTCACCTTGTATTTTAATTCCACTCCTGAACCTTTCTTTTATTTCCATCATTGCTTCCTCGATGTACAGATTGAAGAGTAGGGGCGAAAGGCTACAGCCTTGTCTTACACCCTTCTTAATGCGAGCACTTCGTTCTTGATCGTCCACTCTTATTATTCCCTCTTGGTTGTTGTACATACTGTATATGACCCGTCTCTCCCTATAGCTTACCCCTACTTTTTCAGAATCTCGAACAGCTTGCACCATTTTATATTGTCGAACGCTTTTTCCAGGTCGACAAATACTATGAAGGTGTCTTGATTTTTCTTTAACCTTGCTTCCATTATTAGGCGTAACGTCAGAATTGCCTCTCTCGTCCCTTTACTTTTCCTAAAGCCAAACTGATCGTCACCTAGCGCATTCTCAATTTTCTTTTCCATTCTTCTGTATATTATTCTTGTAAGCAGCTTCGATGCATGAGCTGTTAAGCTGATTGTGCGATAACTCTCGCATTTGTCAGCTCTTGCCGTCTTCGGAATTGTGTGGATGATGCTTTTCCGAAAGTCAGATGGTATGTCGCCAGACTCATATATTCTACACACCAACGTGAATAGTCGTTTTGTTGCCACTTCCCCCAATGATTTTAGAAATTCTGATGGAATATTATCTATCCCTTCTGCCTTATTTGACCGTAAGTCCTCCAAAGCTCTTTTAAATTCCGATTCTAATACTGGATCCCCTATCTCTTCTAAATCGACTCCTGTTTCTTCTTCTATCACATCAGACAAATCTTCACCCTCATAGAGGCTTTCAATGTATTCTTTCCACCTATCTGCTCTCTCCTCTGCATTTAACAGTGGAATTCCCGTTGCACTCTTAATGTTACCACCGTTGCTTTTAATGTCACCAAAGGTTGTTTTGACTTTCCTGTATGCTGAGTCTGTCCTTCTGACAATCATAACTTTTCGATGTCTTCACATTTTTCCTGCAGCCATTTCGTCTTAGCTTCCCTGCACTGCCTATTTATTTCATTCCTCAGCGACTTGTATTTCTGTATTCCTGATTTTCCCGGAACATGTTTGTACTTCCTCCTTTCATCAATCAACTGAAGTATTTCTTCTGTCACCCATGGTTTCTTCGCAGCTACCTTCTTTGTACCTATGTTTTCCTTCCCAACTTCTGTGATGGCCCTTTTTAGAGATGTCCATTCCTCTTCAACTGTGCTGCCTACTGCGCTATTCCTTATTGCTGTATCTATAGCGTTAGAGAACTTCAAACGTATCTCGACATTCCTTAGTACTTCCGTATCCCACTTCTTTGCGTATTGATTCTTTCTGACTGATGTCTTGAACTTCAGCCTACTCTTCATCACTACTATATTGTGATCTGAGTCTATATCTGCTCCTGGGTACGCCTTACAATCCAGTATCTGATTTCGGAATCTCTGTCTGACCATGATGTAATCTAATTGAAATCTTCCCGTATCTCCCGGCCTTTTCCAAGTATACCTCCTCTTGTGATTCTTGAACAGGGTATTCGCTATTACTAGCTGAAACTTGTTACAGAACTCAATTAGTCTTTCTTCTCTTTCATTCCTTGTCCCAAGCCCATATTCTCCTGTAACCTTTTCTTCTACTCCTACCCCTACAACTGCATTCCAGTCGCCCATGACTATTAGATTTTCGTCCCCCTTTACATACTGCATTACCCTTTCAATATCCTCATACACTTTCTCTATCTGTTCATCTTCAGCTTGCGACGTCGGCATGTATACCTGAACTATCGTTGTCGGTGTTCGTCTGCTGTCGATTCTGATTAGAACAACCCGGTCATTGAACTGTTCACGGTAACACACTCTCTGCCCTACCTTCCTATTCATAACGAATCCTACACCTGTTATACCATTTTCCGCTGCTGT
The DNA here is from genome assembly GCF_021461395.2 of Schistocerca americana. Taxonomy (NCBI): domain Eukaryota; kingdom Metazoa; phylum Arthropoda; class Insecta; order Orthoptera; family Acrididae; genus Schistocerca; species Schistocerca americana. The sequence continues at coordinate 698,501,794 of NC_060120.1, read as the reverse complement.
TGATATTACCCGATACTCATCTGACGAGAAATCCTTGTCTTCCTTCCACTTCACTTCACTGACCCCTACTATATCTAGATTGAGCCTTTGCATTTCCCTTTTCAGATTTTCTAGTTTCCCTACCACGTTCAAGCTTCTGACATTCCACGCCCCGACTCGTAGAACGTTATTCTTTCGTTGATTATTCAATCTTTTTCTCATGGTAACCTCCCCCTTGGCAGTCCCCTCCCGGAGATCCGAATGGGGGACTATTCCGGAATCTTTTGCCAATGGAGAGATCATCATGACACTTCTTCAATTACAGGCCACATGTCCTGTGGATACACGTTACGTGTCTTTAATGCAGTGGTTTACATTGCCTTCTGCATCCTCATGTCGTTGATCATTGCTGATTCTTCCGCCTTTAGGGGCAATTTCCCACCCCTAGGAGAAGAGAGTGCCCTGAACCTCTATCCGCTCCTCCGCCCTCTTTGACAAGGCCGTTGGCAGAATGAGGCTGACTTCTTATGCCAGAAGTCTTCGGCCGCCAATGCTAATTATTTATAAAAACAGTGGCGGGGATCGAACCCGGGACCGATGACGTTTTTGATTATGAATCGAAGACGCTACCCCTTTTCTCTCCCTCTCTCCCTCTCTCTCTCTCTCTCCCTCTCTCCCTCTCTCTCTCTCTCTCTCTCTCTCTCTCCCTCTCTCCCTCTCTCTCTCTCTCTCTCTCTCTCTCTCTCTCTCTTTTTTTTTTTTTTTTTAAATCTCGTTTTGTTCGTATTAGTTCGTTGAATCTGCTCGGGGCGGACGTCGCAAGACACCCGTTTCAGTTCGTCGTTGATCCATTAACTCAGTTTTTTTTTTTATTACGGAGGGCTGCTAACCCTCTGACCGAACACGCTGAGCTACCGTGCCGGCGTCCCCTAGACCACGGGGAATTCAATTGCAATTCCAGATTACCAATAGACAATAAATGAATAACTTCGAAATTTGGGTGCTGTAGAGCTGTGATTCGTGTGTGAAGGTCATTTTTGACACGTGAATATCGACGATAGCTACTTGTGTTACTTTTCTTTCATGTATTCTAACTTTATTCAAAAAATGGTTCAAATGGTTCTGAGCACTGTGGGACTTAACTTCTGAGGTCATCAGTCCCCTAGAACTTAGAACTACTTAAACCTAACTAACCTAAGGACATCACACACAACCATGCCCGAGGCAGGATTCGACCCTGCGACCGCAGCGGTCGCGCGGTTCCAGTTTGTAGCGCCTAGAACCGCTCGGCCACCCCGGCCGTCCTAACTTTATTGCCGGACCTGTTTCGAATATTACCGCCGTTTATTTGTGGCTAGAGCACATGTAGTCAGTGGTTTTTAAACTGCATCATCTATGTATCTTTCGATTATAATAACGATTGACGTTTCTGCGAGCCAAGTAGTAAGGTTCAGATGCCAGCCAATCGCATATCTTTTCCGACCGCCAGGAATGTCCGCTGTGTTGTCTGGCTTGTGGGTACATACAACGTCTTGGCTGCACGCCGGTAACAGCTCCTCTCTGTCAATCACAAAATTATGTTAATCGAGGTATAGTAATATTTTAAATACGACGCCGGTTATGTTGGTACAGGAAACAACCTGCTACAAACTGATCACTCTGTGCATTTTATGGCTCGCACGCAGGAAAGTAATCGGGAACGGTTCATAGCACAACGTTTATTTTGCTACATGAGCGCCATAACATGGAAAGTCCGATCACTACGTAGCAGGTTATTTCCTGCATCAACGTACAAGACGTTTTACACAAGAGGTAATAATACTCACAGTGATGAGGTAGAACATTATGGCCACCTGCCGAGTAGCACATTGGTCCGCCTGTGGAACTCACAACGGAACCTCCCCATTGCACTCCCCTCAGATTTAGTTATAAGTTGGCACAGTGGATAGGCCTTGAAAAACTGAACACAGATCAATCGAGAAAACATGAAGAAGTTGTGTGGAACTATGAAAAAAATAAGCAAAATATGCAAAGTGAGTAGTCCATGTGCGACATAGGCAACATCAAGGAAAGCGTGAGCTGAGGAGCTCCGAGGTCTCGTGGTCAGCGTGAGCAGCTGCGAATCGAGAGGTCCTGGGTTCGAATCTTCCCTCGAGTGCAAAATTTATTTTCTTTATTTTCGCAAAGTTATGATCTGTCCATTCGTTCATTGGCGTCTCTGTTCACTGTAATATGTTTAGTGTCTGTGATTTGCGACCGCACCCCAAAACGGTGCGATTAGTAGACGAAAGGACGTGCTCTCCAATGGGAACCGAAAACATTTGATCGCAAGGTCATAGGTCAACCGATTCCGCCACAGGAAAACACGTCTGATATATTCTATACGACACTGGTGACAGATAATAATTGCCTGAAAATAAAAAATTAAACTTTTCACTCGAGGGAAGACTTGAACCCAGGACCTCTCGTTCCACAGCTGCTCACGCTAACCACGGCACCACGGCGTTCCTGACCTCGCGCCTTCCTTGATGTTGCCTATCTTGCACATGGATTACTCAGTTTGTGTATTTTGCTTATTTTTTTCATAGTTCCACATAACTTCTTCCAGTTGTCTCGATAGATCTGTGTTCAGTTTTTCAAGGGCTATCCACTGTGCCAACTTATAACTAAATCTGAGGGGGGTGCGATGGGGAGGTTCACTTGTCAGTACAGCAGCGTTTTATCCTGACATGGATTCCACAAGTCGTTGGTAGTTTTCGGGAGGTATGTGGCACCAGACGTCTATACATAGGTCGCGCCATTTCGTAAATTACGGGGTTGGTCGCTTGTGGGCACGGAGCTGGCGACAGATAACATCCCACATGTGTTCCATTAGGTTGAGGTCAGGCTAAGTTGGTGGCTAAGACTTCAATGTGATTTCCCTACCACGCTCCTCAAACCACTGTAGCTCGATTTTGGTGTTGTTGCACGAACAATTACCCTACTGGAGAATGCCATCGCACTGGAGAAGGCATCAAGCATGAAGGGATGCAGATGGCCCGCAGTAATGTTAGCACAGTCCACAGCTGTCATAGAGTATTCGATGCCCACCACAAGTCCGAGTGAACCCCAGGAGAATGTCCCCATAGCATAATACTGCTCCCACCGACCTGCGTCCGTCGCCCAGTGCATGTTTCGAACTGCCTTTCGCATGGATGAGGGCGTATCCACATACGATTATTGATCTTATGTAATAAGAAACTTTTTCATCCACACAGGCGACGCGTTTCCATTGATTCTTGGCCTAATTTCGGTGCTCACTTGCCAACTGCAACCGTAAGAGTCTTCATATCTGCCACAGATCGTCGCCTGTACTGCTTACAGGCTCTCCCGCTGGAGTCCTCTCTCGGGCATGGGTGTGTGTGTTGTTCTTAGCACAAGTTAGTTTAAGTAGTGTGTAAGCAGTCTGGTCCCTTAGGACTCACACACATTTGAACATTTTTTTGTTTTACAGAGGGGCAAACCTCATACCTCCGTGTACTGTGACGAGCCGTGGCTGTCCAAAACCTTATCGCACACTAGTGGTTTCATTGTCCTTCAACTACACTCCTGGAAATGGAAAAAAGAACACATTGACACCGGTGTGTCAGACCCACCATACTTGCTCCGGACACTGCGAGAGGGCTGTACAAGCAATGATCACACGCACGGCACAGCGGACACACCAGGAACCGCGGTGTTGGCCGTCGAATGGCGCTAGCTGCGCAGCATTTGTGCACCGCCGCCGTCAGTGTCAGCCAGTTTGCCGTGGCATACGGAGCTCCATCGCAGTCTTTAACACTGGTAGCATGCCGCGACAGCGTGGACGTGAACCGTATGTGCAGTTGACGGACTTTGAGCGAGGGCGTATAGTGGGCATGCGGGAGGCCGGGTGGACGTACCGCCGAATTGCTCAACACGTGGGGCGTGAGGTCTCCACAGTACATCGATGTTGTCGCCAGTGGTCGGCGGAAGGTGCACGTGCCCGTCGACCTGGGACCGGACCGCAGCGACGCACGGATGCACGCCAAGACCGTAGGATCCTACGCAGTGCCGTAGGGGACCGCACCGCCACTTCCCAGCAAATTAGGGACACTGTTGCTCCTGGGGTATCGGCGAGGACCATTCGCAACCGTCTCCATGAAGCTGGGCTACGGTCCTGCACACCGTTAGGCCGTCTTCCGCTCACGCCCCAACATCGTGCAGCCCGCCTCCAGTGGTGTCGCGACAGGCGTGAATGGAGGGACGAATGGAGACGTGTCGTCTTCAGCGATGAGAGTCGCTTCTGCCTTGGTGCCAATGATGGTCGTATGCCTGTTTGGCGCCGTGCAGGTGAGCGCCACAATCAGGACTGCATACGACCGAGGCACACAGGGCCAACACCCGGCATCATGGTGTGGGGAGCGATCTCCTACACTGGCCGTACACCACTGGTGATCGTCGAGGGGACACTGAATAGTGCACGGTACATCCAAACCGTCATCGAACCCATCGTTCTACCATTCCTAGACCGGGAAGGGAACTTGCTGTTCCAACAGGACAATGCACGTCCGCATGTATCCCGTGCCACCCAACGTGCTCTAGAAGGTGTAAGTCAACTACCCTGGCGAGCAAGATCTCCGGATCTGTCCCCCATTGAGCATGTTTGGGACTGGATGAAGCGTCGTCTCACGCGGTCTGCACGTCCAGCACGAACGCTGGTCCAACTGAGGCGCCAGGTGGAAGTGGCATGGCAAGCCGTTCCACAGGACTACATCCAGCATCTCTACGATCGTCTCCATGGGAGAATAGCAGCCTGCATTGCTGCGAAAGGTGGATATACACTGTACTAGTGCCGACATTGTGCATGCTCTGTTGCCTGTGTCTACGTGCCTGTGGTTCTGTCGGTGTGATCATGTGATGTATCTGACCCCAGGAATGTGTCAATATAGTTTCCCCTTCCTGGGACAATGAATTCACGGTGTTCTTATTTCAATTTCCAGGAGTGTACTTCAGTAACAAGCGAAAAGCCAACCAGCTTCGTTGTTTCCGAGATGCTTGCTCATGGACGCCAGGCCCCATATGGGCGAGGGGTGAGCTGTCAGCGGTACAATACTCCGCTCTTGAGCCAAGAGCATTCATAAAGAGATAACAAAGATGACCGAAAACTATGAATATGAGGGCTTTTTACATTTTAAATTAAAAAGATTAATGACGAACAGCTAAACGAACGAAAAATATACACAGTTTAGAAAGACAGATGCCATGAGGCGATAGTCTTCTATGAAATAAACACTGAAGCACTACACTTCCACCTAACACCTGAAAGACCTGCACTGGGTGAAAAAGTATTGTGGGAGGAGAGAAAGCGTTCCATATTGATTGAGGGGGAGGGGGTAAGGAGACAGTGGGGAAACTATTGAGGCGAAAGGTAGGAGGTGAAGAAGACACTGGGGATACAGGCGGTGTGAAGGACAGAGGTTGAGAAGGAGTAACGGTTTGTGGAGAGGGTATTGGGTCTAGAGGAAAGGGATAGGGGTGGTGTAGAGAGAAAAAGAGAGAGGAGCCCCGCTGTGGAGAGGGACAGGTGGGGAAGGGTTAAAATTGGTAGGGGGATAAATATCAAGGCTGATATCATTGTCTGGGAGACGGATTTGGTTGAAGTTGCTTTGAGATAGGATGTGGAGTGCGTGCAGGTGTAGGGGTGGAGGGATGTATTAGTGAAGACGTGGCAGCATACCAGGGTTTGTGACCAAAGGCGAGACAATGGGGTGATCGGATTCTAGTTCAAGGATAGTACAGGAGACGCGGAGGTGTTCGGTGTCGGTGAGGAGGTGAGGAGGGATAGGAATTGGATAAGATGGTAGAGGATCTATTTGGGAAGGCAAACGGATGCGGAAATCGAGACGGAGTGCATGGCTTTCGAGGATCTGGTGGGAATGATAGAACTTTGGTGGGGCGGATATCCATGCAGCATTGATGGCTCGGATCAGGCTTTCGTAGATGTGGAGAAGATTGGTGGAGGAAGGGGGGTGTAATCCACAAGTTCGGCCTGTTAGTAGTTTCAGTTTATTGTGAGCTTTCTGTTGGATGGGGAGTAGGTGAGGTTTCCACGTTAATTACTGATCGAGAGTTAGTCCAACTGGTTAGGACGGTCGTAAATGGTAAGATAGAAGTCATGGAGGTAGACGGTGTGGGTGGTTCGTCTTATAGTTATTGTCAGGCGCCCCTTGTGAAAGTCTTTTTTGTCAACTTCCCCATTCGCGGCGCATATCGTCGCTAGAATCATTTCCCACATGCCCGTTAGCTTTCTTCTTGTTTAAAAAAGGAGTAAGCTGCACCTACAGTATTGTAGAGTCAGTTGGTATTGGATACAGAGACGTGTCTCTATTTGTCTGTGATGAGTCCCCACTCGTCTCTGCTCCGCGTATACACTTTCACAACCTCGTCACGTGTCCGCAACGCTAGCAGACCGCATTCACTCTCGCTGTGGACAATAATCATAAAGTTATGACTTTGCAGTGTAGATTATGCATTTTGATACCCGATGACTATACATGCTCTAGTCACGAGTGACAGGTCGTAGCCGTCGGGTGTGGCCGAGCTGTTCTAGGCGCTTCAGTCTGGAATCACGCGACCGCTACGGTCGCAGGTTCGAATGCTCCCTCGGGCATGGATGTGTGTGATGTCCTTAGATTAGTTAGGTTTAAGTAGTTCTAAGTTCTACGGGACTGATGACCTCAGATGTTAAGTCCCATAATGCTAAGCATCATTTGAACCATTTTTGACAGGTCGCAATGCTCAAAACTGATTCGGTAAGAAAAGTATTTATAAATAAAACAAAATTAATAGAAGTCAAAAGTGACAGTCACAGTAAATGAAGACATCAGAAATTCTGTCTTGTGCCTTTTCTGTAACTATTTAAACTATTTTTAAAATTTTTCTTTTCTATGTTCAGTTTTCTGTGCAGAAAACCTAGTTTAGTGTCACCTGTACCTCAGAATCTTTCTGGTTAATTTTGGGTACCTTCGGTCAGTTTTGTGCTGCTGTGGTATAGTCCTCGACATGTAAGCTCGCAATCTGAAGATATATAGGTGCACTTATATTACATTATATTACATTGTGATAACTCTACTTATCAATATCCCAACTAAAATATCAGTCACGGCTTTGGCCATTATCCTATAGCATCTAATGATGAATACCTCTCTTACGTCCAGTGAAATGTAACAACAATTTACTTGCATATTTCTAGTAAAAGTAATAATAAAACTAGAACAGTTGAACTGCTTATCTTGTTGTGTTCAGTAGCAATTTTTTTAAGGAAGGAAGATGAGCATTTAACGCCTTATCGACGAAGAGTACATTAGAGACGGAGTAAAAGCTCGGATTGTGGGAAGGAGATAGGGTGAATCGTGTTCAAAGGGACTATGCCGGAATGTAGAAAAACCACCCAACATTTAATTCAGAGTGATATGGCGGGGATTTGAAGCGCAGTCCTTCCGAATGCAAGTCCAGAGTACTAGCCACCTCGTATAACCTCATTTCCATTGAACACTGACAACTCCGCAGCTGTCGCATTTAATGTTCAGAAATGGCACGTGCTGCTGCTATTGCGTTTCTGTTTCTTTCTGCTAAAAATTACTTTTAACTTGTATCAAGTCATTTGCCTCGCGAAGGGGATGTGTACGTTGAAAGCCAAAATCAAACATTAATAAGAAAAATATGGAAAAACGACAGAATATCCACGATTTCATGTTTTCATTCTTATACAGTAGAAGCACGATACACCGCGGTCCGACATAGAGCGGATTTGGATACAACGCGGTATAAAGTAAAATATCATGTATGAATGATTTTTGCACTCCACTGTCATTATATTTTATAATCTTGACAAAATCTTATGTAATCGTTCTGCAGTATAATTTACTGCTGCAACATCCAAGCTTTCTAAACAATAACCAAAACAGTTGGATGCAATGAAACACAACCTTTGGTTTGTCTTATCAACAAATCAGGATTGTTGCTGGACAGAAGCTTTGAATACACACTCGCGGTTAGTACTGTGACGCAGTGAACAAAGTGACTATGGATCAGTGCTTGGCAATAACCGAAATGAGAACAACTATCAAGTGTATCATAAATTGTTCATTCATTGCCTAGATTTCTGTGAGCTTGTTACGATGTCACAAAAACGGAAAGCGGATTCTAAGTGATAAATCAAACATTACTGATCGTGTGAATAATGGTGAAACTAAAAGTTTATCACCCGAGTGTGGTGTACCTGAAGAAGGAATCAGGAAATGAGTGAAAGAAGAAAATAAACTTAATTTTTTAATCACTGATGAAAGTGATGTGGAAATGGACAGAGAAAGGAATAAACTAGGAAAAGACAGTGAGCTTGACAAATGCCTTTATAGACGGTTTTTAATAAAGAGAAGTGAAGGTGTGCCACTTTCTGGGCTTATTAAAGGTTGCTTGATTGATTCGGAGGAGGGGACCAAACAGCGGGGTCATCGGTCCCATCGGATTAGGGAAGGATGGGGAAGGAACTTAGCCGTGCCCTTTCAAAGGGATTATCCCGCCATTTGCATGAAGAGATCTAGGGAAATCACGGGAAACCTAGATCAGAATGGCCGGACGCCGGTTTGAAACGTCGTCCTACTGAATGCGAGTTCAGTCTGGTAATTATTGAAGGCTAAACTGAAAAATGTCCCTTTGATTTACATGGCAGTAAAGGTTATATAGCTTCCGACGGATGGTTTTCAACATGTCAGTGTCGCCACGGAAATGGCCAAACGACCATTGAAGGAGAAGCAACGTATTGCCACAGTGAATCTGCTTACTTCCTGAAATTCTACTCACAGTAATCGTAGATGAAAATTTAAATGATCATCAAATGTATAGCTGTGATGAAACGGCACTTTATTATCATTTGCTTCCAAACAGAATTCTCGATACAAAATTATCCTGAAATAATACGGGCTTGAAAATGAATAAAGACAGAATAATCCTCCTCTTTGCGACAAATAAATCGGGCAGCCATAAGCCGAAACCTCTTTGTATAGGTTAAAGGTAAAGGCTCGAGATGTGTCAAGCATGTAAACGAGCCATCATTATAATACATTTACAGACATTCGAAGAATGCTTGGATTACATATAACATTTTCACCAATTGGTTTCAAGAAGAGTTTGTTCCGTCAGTGAGAAACCACCTAGGGTCACTTAAGCTGTGAGAAGAAGCATAATAATCCTTGATCACTGTCCATATCATCCACCTGGGCCGCGCGGGGTAGCCGTGCGGTCGAGACGCATTGTCACGGTCCGCGCGGCTCCCCCCGTCGGAGGTTCGAGTCCTCCCTATGGTATGGGTGTGTATGTTGTCTATAGCATTAGTTAGTTTAAGCTAGATTAAGTAGTGTGTAAGCTTAGGGACTGATGACCTACGCAGTTTGGTCTCATAAGACCTTACCACAAATTTCCAGTTTCCAGCCATCTGCTCATGTGTCGCAATCAGATGGAAAAATAAAAACTTTGTTTTGCCAAAAAACATGACGGCATTAATTCAGCCGCTAATAAGGGCATCATACGAGCATTTAAAGCTTATTATCGCCGTTAACTACACACTTCAATAGTAACTTCAGATGAAGAAATGGAAATTTTCTTGAAATCTGTGAATCTTAAGAGTGTTGCGTTTTCAGTGGCCTGGCGTGGTAAAGCATCGGTCCGACCACTACGTGCAATATTGATCTTGAAGACTCAAACCGGTAGAAGTGATATGTCATTACCTGTATCCTGGCTGTCAGATGTGTATCACTAGCTTACATTTCCACTTAGCAGAGTGCTTGTTCATAGAGCCTTGTGGTCTAGTTTTTTTGTATGACTGCGGTACTTAAAGGAACAGTTACAGTTCCCCAAACCGCGACATGGAGGAAAATTGAAGAACTGCAAGGCCAACCACAAATACTGGCAGTGATATTATTTTTTGACTGCCAGGATTCTCATAAGTCGTTCGACCTGTGCAACAGAGGCATATTCTGATATGTATCTGCCCCGAGACGAATAAAAGTTATCTGTACGTGTAATCCAACAGAGCTCTCGTTCCTTGTCGGAGGGGGGGGATACTTTTTTGCTGGAACTGTCTTCACGGCTACGCAACACAGAGTCAAGCCACGTTCCGCTCATGGCTGTGTTAAGTGGTATTGCAATTTTAACATTCAGTTCATCCTCAGGCACAATCAGTTTGTGTCATGCATGATGCAAGTTCACGCGATAAACGATGAGAACATTCTTATACCAATTCGCAATCGGAACAAATTGATCGTTCTTGAGACTGGAATAAATGTTCAAATTGTAATAGCACTCAACAAAGAAATACGCCTCAATAGGTACATGAGGTCCTTTAAATTATGAACTTGAAATTTAACAACTAAATCCGCGCCTTTACTTTGTCACACGTTCGGTTAACTCTTTCTATATGCACGTATGCATAGAGACATGTCGCTTCCCACGTAGGCACAGACAGCTTTACTAGCCAGTGAAAGATTTTTTGGAGCACAGCGATTACTGGCTCGCAGTTTTGGGAACGCCGATGCCATCGAACACGCGGCCCTCGTGTGATACAAATGCTGCAGGAGCGACGCTAGCGCAACCTGTGGGATTGAACACGAACTACGTCGCAGCGGTTGCCTATGCTGTCGGCAGATGGCAATAGAAGCGCTGCTATGGAGACGATGTGTGCAACTGTCCTTTTCGCACAAAACTAATTCCCATTGTTTTCTGTAGTTACCACTGTAAAGGAAAACCTTACAGATTATGGAAAAAGTCAGAGATAGTTACTGCTCTGCCATACGATACATATCAGCAGTTGGTGTAATATTTCCATACATTGCCGCAGCCAGGGGCATAGATAATTGTTATTCCTTCTGTGGTGGTGGTGGTGGTGGGGGTGTTAAGTTCTGATCAAGTACAAGGGTCATTAAGATTACTACCCCAAAATATTAGCAGCTAATTGTCAAATCCTGTTACAACGTTTAGAACTGGAACACGAGTTCCAACTACTCAAATCTGATACAAGTGAATGGAAATGAAAGACCTGTAGTAGAAAAATAGTTATCTCAGCACTGTTACCCATATACTGCTTCATACACTGGCGGAAGCAAAATCGCAACACCAAGAGGGAGTTGAGCGACAGGAATGAAAGTTGGTAGGAGTGTTTGTACAAGGCTAAGTCAATCATTATCCGCAATTTAGTTATATTTTTGTTTCTTTTGGTAGTACTGTCGTTTTACGTTGATGACGCATGCTTTGTTTATTTGTTGTTATATCTTCACTATTTTCAAGGTGCTAGGTTGGTTTCGTTTTCGCTGCAGTGCTGCTCCTCTGTCTATTTGCACCAAAGAAGAGCAACGATGAGTGGTTCGTTTTTTGTGGTCGGAAGGCGTATCAGGGGTCGAAATTCATCGAAGACTTTTCGGTACAGTACGGGAACAGTGTTTTGCCACAGCGAAGTGTCTACGAATGGATTGAAAAATTCCGAAATGATCGAACAAGTGGTGCGCACGATGAAGGGGCCGGACGATTGTTTACCGCCACAAATGAAGGAACCATTGAGCGTTCACGTGAAATGATTATCTTAGACAGACGATTAAGTATTGACGAAGTGGCACATCGTCTGTAAATTAGTCACGGCTCTGCCTACCAAATGATCCACAACAGACTAGGGTTTCATAATGTTTGTGCAAGATGGGTACCAAAACAGCTCACACAGTTGCATAAACAAATGCGCTTGCACATCTGCAAAAAGCATTTCGATCGCTATGGTAACGAAGGGGACAACTTCTTAGACATGATCATTACTGGAAACGAAACATGGACCCATTATTACGAGCCGGGGAGTAAACGGCAGAGTATGGAAGGGAAACATCCAAATTCGCCGGGCAAGAAAAAGTTCAAGAACCAACCGTCCGCAGGAAAACTGATGCTTACGGTATTTTGGGACCCACAAGGACCAGTACTGGGATATTAAGGGGAAAGGGGCACAACAACAAACAGTGTACGTTACAGTGAGATGCTTACTTTGTCTCGAAACCTGGCAGAAAATCCAAAGAGATTCTGGTCGTATGTGAAGTATGTTAGCGGCAAGAAACAATCAATGCCTTCTCTGCGTAATAACAATGAGGATACTATCGAAGACAGTGCTGCCAATGCAGATTTACTAAACACAGCCTTCCGAAATACCTTCACAAAAGAAGGCGAAGTAAATATTCCAGAATTCGAATCGAGAACAGCTGCCAACATGAGTAACGTAGAAGTAAATATCCTCGGAGTAGTGAAGCAATTCAAATCACTTAATAAAAGCAAGTCTTTTGGTCCAGACTGTATACCAATTAGGTTCCTTTCGGAGTATGCTGATGCATTAGCTCCATCCTTAACAATCATAAACAACCGTTCGCTCGACGAAAGATCCGCACCCAAAGACTGGAAAGTTGCACAGGTCACACCAATATTCAAGAAAGGTAGTAGGCGTAATCCACTAAATTACAGGCCCATATCGTTAACGTCGATATGCAGCAGAATTTTAGAACATATATTGTGTTCGAACATTATGAATTACCTCGAAGGAAACGGTCTATTGACACACAGTCAACATGGGTTTAGAAAACATCATTCCTGTGAAGCACAACTAGCTCTTTATTCGCATGAAGTGCTGAGTGCTATTGACAAGGGATTTCAGATCGATTCCGTATTCCTGGATTTCCGGAAGGCTTTTGACACTGTACCACACAAGTGGCTCGTAGTAAAATTGCGTGCTTGTGGAATATCGTCTCAGTTATGTCACTGGATTTGCGATTTCCTGTCAGAGAGGTCACAGTTCGTAGTAATTGACGGAAAGTCATCGAGTAAAGCAGAAGTGATTTTAGGCGTTCCCCAAGGTAGTGTTATAGGCCCTTTGCTGTTCCTTATTTATACAAACGATTTGGGAGACAATCTGAGCAGCCGTCTTCGATTGTTTGCAGACGACGCTGTCGTTTATCGACTAATAAAGTCATCAGAAGATCAAAATAAACTGCAAAACGATTTAGAAAAGATATCTGAATGGTTCGAAAAGTCGCAATTGACACTAAATAACGAAAAGTGTGAGGTCATCCACATGAGTGCTAAAAGGAACTCGTCAAACTTCGGATACACGACACATCAGTCTAATCTAATCTACGGTCGCAGGTTCGAATCCTGCCTCGGGCATGGATGTGTGTGAAGTCCTTAGGTTAATTAGATTTAAGTAGTTCTAAGTTCTAGGGGACTGATGGCCACAGATGTTAAGTCCCATAGTGCTCAGAGCCATTTGAACCATTTTTGAACTGACGGAGTACATAGAAGAAGTTCAAAGAAAGGCAGCACGTTTTGTATTATTGCGAAATATGGGAGAGAGTGTCACAGAAATGATACAGGATTTGAGCTGGAAATCGTTAAAAGAAAGGCGTTTTTCGTTGCAACGGAATCTTCTCACGAAATTCCAATCACCAACTTTCTCCTCCGAATGTGAAAATATTTTGTTGACACCGACCTACATAGGGCGGAACGATCACCACGATAAAATAAAGGAAATCAGAGTTCGTACGGAAAGATATAGGTGTTCATTCTTTCCGCGCGCTATACGAGATTGGAATAATAGAGAAATGTGAAGGTGGTTCGATGAACCCTCTGCTAGGCACTTAAATGTGATTTGCAGAGTATCGATGTAGATGCAGATGTAGATGTAGATGTATCGCACACGCCGCAGCTCCGCTCCGTAGGCATCGATGGAAGTTGCTTTATATTGTCAGTGTTAAGTTGAGATTCGACCTCAGTAAAGCGTAACGTGCGGAGAGAACAGGAACTTTGTCCTGATGTTGAGGAAGGACGTAAGAGGGGAACGTTAGCTGTCTGCTATACTATGACGCCACATCAGGGATGCATGCGCACTGATAATCATCAACTATGGTATAAATTACACTTGGAAAAAGAAGGGTGACTGAAAGCATGTCATAGAGTTGTTCATGCTCAGACGCACTCGTTATACTGTTTATTTTTCAGTTGAGGCACACAACGCGAGTTGCCGCACTACTGCAGTGTCAGATCGCTGGACGTGGCGGCAGTCGTAAACTTAAGACAGTCGACATGAAGTGTACCGACATCTGCCGATAACAAGCAGAGAGCCAAAACTGCAATTAGTGTCGCAACTTATTGACCTCGTGCCACTTCTCGCTGCTGCCAGACTTTGCAATCTAACAGTCATTGTAAATCTTTAACAGGCAAAATTTAATCTCTTATTCGTTACAACTAATAACTGGCATATTTTAGAGTGAGCGACTTTAAAGTCACTAAAGAAAAAGGCACCTTCATAGGTCTGGAAGATGGGGGTGGGTGTTTGCCCTCTTCGCCTTCCTCCTGTATATACGCTCTGGTCGCAGATGTCCAACAAGTCACCGCGTTTACCGCTCTCTCTCTCTCTCTCTCTCTCTCTCTCTCTCTCTCTCGGCTTATTATTGATTGGGATAGTATACATCCAGCATCAGAATAATTAAGTTTTCCCAATTCTGATTGCAAAACCCCTCCCAAACATTTACAGTTCGGAACACAACAACCACCCTCCGGCCTCCTCATCCTAAATGCCCCTCATACAGTCCTCTGGGATTTGACTAAAAAGGATTCTTCTTATAAGACAGACAGTGATCTAAAACAGCCCGACCTGCTCATTTGAACAGGGAGTGAAATCGACGTCATTATCATGAGAGATGGTTCACTGTTGCAACTCAGCTGGACAAAGATATGGGACCAAACAATCCCGGCATTTGAAAAAGGCGATTTAGTGAACACACGAGATACGTAAATCAGGAAGACAGGATCGGAATTTTTACTAGCCTTCCCAGATAAGATTACTGCTGTACCGTGGGCTGTTGTACAGGCAATGTCCACTTGTCAGAAGACTTCCTTCTAATTATACTAAATCTGAAGCAAATAGCCAAAGTGTATCAATTTTTGCTTAACATACGAGCTACTTTTGATCACTCAAGCTGTAAATATCCATACTCCTCCAAATGGAAGGAAACGCACTATTGTGTTCTCAGCTATCCTGAAACCTGGAAGGGATCTGTCGCGCCATTGTACCGACCTAATCGATATTATTATATGTGGGAGGAAGTTTTGCATATCGTGGTATGTTTATCGATATCAGTTTCGTTTAAGCGACATGCGGAACATTATTTCATATTTCACAGACTGCCACAATTGGTACAAATACTAGGTCTGTCCCAGCAGAACACTGCTTTATTTCATAATTGTGCATGAGTTCCTAACTCAGTAGAAGATAAGAGGAGAACATGGACAGAGAAAGGGGGAAGGAGGTGATGCACAGCGAGAGAGAGAGAGAGAGAGAGAGAGAGAGAGAGATAGAGAGACAGGGGGCGGAGGAGACGGACAGAGAGAGCGAGAGCAGAAGATGGACAAAGAAAGGGGAGGGGGGGGGGGGAAGCGTTTCTTAAGAACAGAAATTTTTGTTAACATCGAATATACATTTAAGTGTTAAGAAGTCTTTTCTTAAGGTATTTGTGTGGAGAGTAGATTTATATGGAAGTGAAACGTGAACGATAAGCAGTTCGGACAGTAAGAAAAGAGAAGCTTTTGAAATGTGGTGCTACAGAAGGGTGATGAAGACTAGAAGGATAGATCATGTAACAAATGTAGACGTAGTGAATAGAATTGGGTAGAAATGATTAACATAATTAAAAGTAGAGATCGGCTGTTAGGACGCCTTCTGAGACATTAAGGGATCACCAGTTTAGTAATGGAGGGAAGTGTGTGTGTGTGGGGGGGGATTATAGAAACGAAACATGAATGCAGTAAGCAGAATCAAGAGGATGTACAGGGTGACAAAGAACTATATGAAATAAAATTATCATGACTACTGAACGGTTTGCGTTAGGACATTCAAACTGTGCGGTTGGCCGCTGGCATGATGGGAATTAGTATGCGCATGCTCATGGTTTGGTTTAGCGGCGAAGCCCTCTCTCATTTGGATGGGTTCGTTAATAAGCAAAATTGGCGCATTTGGAAGACTGAGAATCCGCATTTCGCGATCGAGAATTCTCTTCACCCTCAACGAGTGACTGTATGGTGTGCAATGTCCAGCCACGGAATAATCGGTACAATATTCCTTGATGGCGCGGTGACTACCGAACGGTATGTGAAGCTTTTGGAAGATGATTTCATCCCCATTATCTAAAGTGACCCTGATTTCGATAAAGTGTGGATCATACAAGACGAAGCTCGACCCAATCGAAGCAGGAGAGTGTTTGATGTCCAGGAGGAGCATTGGGGACCGCATTCTGGCTCTGGAGTACCCAGAGGCCAGTGGTATGGACCTCGATTGGCCGCCATATTCTCCGGATCTGAACACGTGAGACTCCTTTTTGTGGGACTATATTAAGACAAGGTGTAATAACCTCAAAACCATTGCTGAGCTGAGGCATTCAGGAGGTCATCGACAGCATCGATGTTCCGACACTTCAGCGGGTCGTTCAGAATTTAGCTATTCGTCTGCACCACTCATCGCCAAAGGTAACATGCATATCGAACATGTCATAACCTTAATCCGAATATCTGTAGTGACGTTTACGTGTTGAATAAAGTGTGTGCACGCCATAGTTCGTAACTAATTTACGCTTTTTTCATGTAGTTCAATAATTGTCACCCTGTAGGTTGCCGTAGTTATTCGGAGATAAAGAGGCTTGCACAGGATAGAGCAGCGTCGAGAACTGCATCAAACCAGTCTTCGAACTGAAGACCACAAAAACTACTGGAGTTGTGCCACGGGCGTTGAACAGCTTCTCTAGTGGAGGCCACATGACTCGATACTTAATTTTAAGGGCTTTCCCACTCTTCAGCAGTGGATCTGCCTCCCCATTCGACAGCTTTCACGATCACGGCAGTCTTCTTCTTTCAGATCCCTCTTCGTCGTCATTTCAGTTACTCCCACGCTCCATGCTAATCTCGGCCGACCACGATTCGTCCTTCCTGCCGGCGATCATTCCATTATTGCTTATTTCCATCGTCCTTGCTCCATTCGCCGTGCATGGCCATATCATTAAAGAGCTCTGTTCTGAGTTCATTGCACGACTGGTTGCTCGATATCCACTCTGGCTCTTATTTCCTCATTTCTTCTCCGTTCTATCCTGGATATCCTGGCTGCCCTCCTTATTCCATCCATCTCTACTGCCCGCACTCTGCTTATCTACCACTCCCCCGGGGTCCATCCGTCTGCACCGTAAATTTCCCATACTGTCTGCACAATCCTCTTGTTTGTTTAATTTGATGTTTCCCGGCTTCACAGAACTGCATTTAGCATTTTAAATGCTCCTGCGTTCCACAGCTTCACAGCTTTCCGAGGAATGGATAATCAATCCTAAGTATTTAAACTCCTTTACGGATTTAATACGATCTTGCGACAGTACTACATTCCTTCTATCTCCTCCCAATGCTAGACATTATGTTTTGCTCACATATTATTCTAAGCCTGCCTCGTTCAAGTGCTTCCATTAACTACTTGATCACGTATTTGGCATCCTGTCTACTTTATGCTATAAGCACCTGATCATCGCCAAATAATAAGGGGTAGATATTGCCTTGCTAGAAAGGAAATACCCTACTTCTGCATTACTGATTTGTATTTTATACAGGGTCAGCGACAAACTGCAGCCTTGTCTAAGTCCTTTAGATGTTCGGCATGCCTCACTCAATTTTCTCCCTGCTTTAACTGCTGCGTACGATTGGTGGTATATTCTTTGAATATGGCATCTCTGTTGTGCTTCTATATCTACACTCGTGCTCATAATTTAAGGATAATGCCGATACACGGTGAAACAACGCTTTGGTGGGCGGTTTGCGGGTTTAAATCACCTCGGGGTATGACTATGCGGTGCATCTGACTTGCGGTCGTCGCACGGTGGCGCTGGCAGCAGTCCACATACGCAGAGGTGTGTTGGTGCATGTCAGAGTACGATGCAGCGAGTAAGTGTGCAGCCGTTTTCACACGTGCTAATGGTGACTGTGTGTTGAAAATGGCTCAAAGGACACCTATTGATGACGTTATGAGGGGTAGAATACAAGGAGGACTGGAGGCTGGTCAAACACAGCAGGTCGTAGCACGGGCCCTCCGTGTGCCATAAAGTGTGATCTCAAGATTATGGCAACGATTCCAGCAGACAGAAAACGTGTCCAGGCGCTACAGAACGTTACGTCCACAGTGTACAACACCACAAGGAGACCGATATCTCACCATCAGTGCCCGCAGACGGCCACGGAATACTGCAGGTAGCCTTTGCTCGGAACCTTACCGCAGCCACTGGAACAGTTGTCTCCAGACACACAGTCTACAGACGACTCAACTGACATGGTTTATTCGCCCGGAGACCTGCAAGGTGCATTCCACTGACACCTGATCACAGGAGAGCCCGTAAAGCCTGGTGTCAAGAACACAGTACATGGTCATTGGAACAGTGGTCCCAGGTTATGTTCACGGACAAGTCCAGGTATAGTCTGATCAGTGATTCTCGCCGGGTTTTCATCTGGCGTGAACCAGGAACCAGATACCAACCCCTTAATGTCCTTCAAAGGGACCTGTATGGAGGTCGTGGTTTGATGGTGTGGGGTGGGATTATGATTGGTGCACGTACAACCCTGCATGTCTTTGACAGAGAAACTGTAACAGGTCAGGTTTATCGGGACGTCATTTTGCACCAGATATCCGCCTTTTCAAGGGTGTAGTGGGTCTCACCTTCATCCTGATGGATGATAACGCACGGCCCCACCGAGCAGCCATCATGGAGAAGTACCTTGAAACAGAAGATATCAGGCGAATGGAGTGGCCTGCCTGTTCTCCAGACCTAAACACCATCGAGCACGTCTGGGATGCTCTCGGTCGACGTATCGCTGCACGTCTTCAAACCCCTACGACACTTCCGGAGCTCCAACAGGCACTGATGCAAGAATGGGAGGCTATACCCCAGCAGCTGCTCGACCACCTGATCTAGAGTATGCCAACCTGTTGTGCGGCCTGCGTACGTGTGCATGGTGATCATATCCCATATTGATGTCGGGGTACATGAGCAGGAAATAGTTGCGTTTTGTAGCACATGTGTTTCGGGACTGTTTTCTCGTCTTATCACCTATACCGTGGACTTAAAGATCTGTGTCGTGTGTGTTCTCTATGTGCCTATGCCATTGGCGCCAGTTTTGAGTAGTGCCACGTTGCGTGGCACCACATTCTGCAATTATCCTTAATTTATGAGCATGAGTGTGTATACTCCATCGCTTCCCATTCTCAGATAACCCGCTTACCGATGAGCACGCGTGACAAGAACCATTAATTTCTGGCAAGTTTTTAGTGACGTAGCCTGACAGTGTTAACGGTGTGTTCGGCAACTTGAGAAACTTTCTGCCGAGGCTGAGCGATGTGTGCAGCGCGTTACGTAAAGTGGCGATCAGGGCTGGCCGGCGCGCTCCGGATGAGAATAGGCTGTGCGGCGCACGCCCCATTGGCGGCCGCGTCGCCCGGGCGCCGACGTCGACCATGAGTTATCCCCGGGGATGCGCGACCCCGGCTGACCCCGCACGCCACGGCGCGCTGCCAGCCATTCGCGCCGTTCCAAACGAACGGCCGGGCCTTTCCGCGACACCTTTGGCAGTTCGTAAGAGTGTCAACAGGCCCCACACGAGGACGGCGCCGTCATGCGCAATATTTTCGGCTCACTCGCCAGCCAAGTCACTGGCCAGTCCTGTCAGAGAGAAGCGCGGAAACGGCAAGCGGATAAACAGCAGAATAAGAAGGGTCGTCGAGCAGATGCGCAAAACTATAGACCTATATCTCTGACGTCGATCTGTTGTAGAATTTGAGAACATGTTTTTTGCTCGCGTATCATGTCGTTTCTGGAAACCCAGAATTTACTCAATAGGAATCAACATGGATTCCGGAAACAGCGATCGTGTGAGAACCAGCTCGCTTTATTTGTTCATGAGACCCAGAAAATATTGGATAGAGGCTCCCAGGTAGATGCCATTTTCATTGACTTCCTGGAGGCGTTCGGCACAGTTCCGCACTGTTGCCTGATAAACAAAGTAAGAGCATACGGAATATCAGACCAGCTGTGTGGCTGGATTGAAAAGTTTTTAGCAAACAGAACACAGCATGTTTTTCTCAATGGAGAGACGTCTACAGACGTTAAAGTAACCTCTGGCGTACCACAGGGGAGTGTTATGGGACCATTGCTTTTTACAATATATATAAATGACCTAGTAGATAGTGTCGGAAGTTCCATGCGGCTTTTCGTGGATGATACTGTAGTATACAGAGATGTTGCAGCATTAGAAAATTGCAGCGAAATGCAGGAAAATCTGCATCGGATAGGCACTTGGTGCAGGGAGTGGCAAGTGACCCTTAACATAGACAAATGTAATGTATTGCGAATACATAGAAAGAAGGATCCTTTATTGTATGATTATGTGATAGCGGAACAAACACTGGTAGCAGTTACTTCTGTAAAATATCTGGAAGTATGCGTGCGGAACGATTTGAAGTGGAATGATCATATAAAATTAATTGTTGGTAAGGCGGGCACCAGGTTGAGATTCATTGGGAGAGTCCTTAGAAAATGTAGTCCATCAACAAAGGAGGTGGCTTATAAAACACTCGTTCGACCTATACTTGGGTAGTGCTCATCAGTGTGGGATCCGTACCAGGTCGAGTTGACGGAGGAGATAGAGAAGATCCAAAGGAGAGCGGCGCGTTTCGTCATAGGGTTATTTGGTAAGCGTTATAGCGTTACGGAGATGTTTAGTAAACCCAAGTGGCAGACTCTCCAAGAGAGGCGCTCTGCATCGCGGTGTAGCTTGCTGTCCAGGTTTCGAGAGGCTGCGTTTCTGGATGAGGTATCAAATATATTGCTTCCCCCTACTCATACCTCCTGAGGAGATCACGAATGTAAAATTAGAGAGATTCGAGCGCGCACGGAGGCTTTCCGGCAGTCGTTCTATCCACGAACCATACGCGACTGGAACAGGGAAGGGAAGTAGTGACAGTGGCACGTAAAGTGCCCTCCGCCACACACCGCTGGGTGGCTTGCGGAGTGTAAATGTAGATGTAGATGTAGATTTCTATAGTAAAACGCTTCTCACAATTAACACAACACTGTAGCCATATCACGATATCTTTAAACTGCAGAATTCACAGTAACATCTCCTGAAATATACTACCGGTACTGGCTATTAAAATTGCAGCTATGCGAATGCGTTATGGAACAACCGCCAAAATGGCGTGAAGTGTGATGCACACTTGGCTCTCAACGGCTGCACACGACCAGCTCCCGATTGGACAGATATAAATGCCCGACAGATAAAACGAAGCACCCAGAAGACATCGACGGATGTCGATGTAACTTCGTACACGAACTCACCATCGGTAGGTGTGTAAATTATTATAGCTCCGTTTCTCTGTGAACGATAGAATGGCCATTAGAGTGCATGAATATTGTTCGTGATTAGGGGTTGTTACCAGGCATGGTAAGGTATACAAGGCCCGTGAACAGCCTCAGATGTTGAGTGATCGCTTTGAAGCAGACGGAGATGCCACGTACTCATATGAGATAGCGTTATCAGCACCTGCCCGCATCTGAAATGGGCCTCGTCGTGGGTCCCCATTTGGCCGGCTAGCTCGTCACCTGTTTGATCCTGTGGAGACGTTTGCCATAAGGGGATACAAACAGGGGTCTAATACGTACTTTTTTTGCAGAGGAATACACTATTGGCGGGTACCGACAAGTATCTTGGAAGTCCTGTTCCCTGAGTCATTTGAGTTCAATTAGGGCGTGGTCGCCAATGTATTTTTAATTCTCTAGACCGTCTCTGACACTGGGCACGTGGAAATTTTCTTAACATTAATCTGTACAACAGATGGCAGCGCTAATGGCTTAAAAGACCGTGAGAAGCGACCAGAATACCGTGTGAGAGAAGAAGAATGTCTGACCCCGTTTGCAAACGGACAATTAGTGGGAACCAGCTTTCACTCTCTACAGGCAAATAACGAAGTGTACAATGGCCTTTCCTGTTGTTTATTGAGGATGAAAATGATATGGTGTAACCGTTCACTATTTGTGGGAAGGTTCAAATGGTTCAAATGGCTTTGAGCACGATGGGACTTAATTTCTGAGGTCATCACTCCTCTAGAACTTAGAACTACTTAAACCTAACTAACCTAAGGACATCACACACATCCATGCCCGATGCAGGATTCGAACCTGCGACCGTAGCGGTCGCGCGGTTCCAGACTGTAGCGCCTAGAACCGCTCGGCCACCCCGGCCGGCATTTGTGGGAAGGAAGGCTTAAAGCAAGGTAGGCGCAGAAGGCATTTTTGATCACATGCAGCCATTATGTAGCATCAGTCGGTATTAACTATCCGGTGCAGGGGGCATCGAACAAGAAAAACTGTATTTGTCATTCGTTAACGTCGGATACGCGGGGCGTCATTATCGATTTTGATAGAAATTTACGAGAAACTGGCATGATAAAGCTTCTCAAAACTGTCGGCTAAGTATTAGTAGCAAAGCAGAATTTCAGGGTGGTGTTACGTCGTTCCAAAGAAAATTTGCGAATAAGAATCGTCAACTTGCCCGTGAAATCGACGCTTCGAAGAATATCGTGGTAAATGTACTGGTGGATCAGCAATTACGTCCAGATCATAAATGAAACGTGTAACCCCTAGAGGCAAGTAATTGTGAAGTCAGAGTTCAGTTCTGTCTGTGGATTATCCAGCGTAATGTCTAGCTTCCTAATGCTAATTTTTCTGTTGTTAAGGAATGAGTCGTCTTTTCATCGCAGCAATAATTTCTGCTGCCGCAATAGTCATCTCTGGAGTGATGAAAATCCATGTGCGACTCTAGTTTCAGATCACTAGCAATGATTCTATAATTACATGTAGGCAGGACTTCCATAAGATTGATGAATTTGAATTTATTACCTGCCACCCCGTTTGTGTGGTGCACGTTATTAGGTTTCTTTCGACATTTACTGCCACAATTGTTGGACACTGTACCCTTTCTTGCCCGCGAGAGGATGTGATTTAACCAGATTGCTATTCTAATCCAAAAAACACTGAAGTACCGTTATAAATATCAGAATAAAGCATGCCTGAACGACTTCAGCATAACACACTCAGGAGACTGTTTAATTTCTCTTGGTGTAAACATTATTTTTTTTAGCATTATGAATGTGGCGCAGACAGAGATATCAACCAGAGCCGTTGAGTCAGAGTATCAAGTTAAAACAGCTCGTCGGCGTTAGGCGAGTAATTTTTAAACAACGCTGGCTGCACTATCTGCGTGCTGCGACACAGCGAGTGGGTTATTGGTGCCAACCTCCATGAAGCACATTTCGCCCTAATGCTATTGATGGACATATAATAATAGTCTAGTGAAAATTATTACAGTCAAGGTTTGTGATTCTCTGCGCAAAAGAAGTTTACTAAAAATCTTCGGATATTGCTTCGGGACAGTTTCTTCTCGCCATCTACGTTGTTATTCTCTAGAAAATTCTTATCCAGTCCTTGGAAATAAAGTACTGAAAGTAACAGAAAAGAATTCAACAGTGAATCGACGAGGAGGTCAGATTTAAAATGGTAACTCAAAGTGATTTTGAAGCCAGCATGTGCAACCAATGGTTTTCGATGGACTGCGGCCCTCTTACTCGATTATTTCAAATATTTCTCTACCGGAAGCATCCACCTGTTGTTGTTGTTGTAGTCATAATCTGAAGACTGGTTCGGTGCGGCCTCCCACGCTTGTCTGTCTCGAGCAGAGTACTTCTCTGCGTAACTACTGCACCCTGTATCCACTTGAACCTGTTTACTATAGACAAATGTTGGTTTCCCTGTACAGTTATTAGCCCCTCCCACCACATAGATACACACTTCAACAGTTTCTTGTTCTGTCAGTAGGTGTCCTGTAAACCTATTCATTCGTCAAGTCAAGTTGTACCACAAAAGTATTTCCCCCCCTATTCGACTCGCAAGGAAACGGTCCAAACCGACATATCGAAACCTACTCTGTAATTTTTCACACAGGAAGAATACAGCGAAGGAAATGCAGTCAAAATTTTAGCTTCTAAGGTACACCGCAAGTATTTTTTGAAGATATGTTGAAGTTAACTCATTATTGCTATCCGAAGAATCGCTTGTAACACCGGTTTGTGCAGCTCTTCTGCCTAGCCTGCGAAGTGGCGAATAAGCTGACGCAGCCGCAACAAGAGAACGTAGCGCCGCGTAGCACGAAGTCTAAAAAACACACAAGCGAATTTTAAGCACTTAAACCATACCAAAAATATCTAAAATCATTATTTTTTGAATAACTTGCAGTTCATTTCGGCAGCGCGCACCGGATCACGTCTTCTGGGAATGTGCCATTAGACAATTTGTTACAGACCAGGACAGGTACTCATTTGATAATGTGACAATCTGTAATATAATAAGGAATGAGGATGTGTGGCCTAAACTGAACTCGGTGACAGTGAAAATATCAGTTTATGAACTGCAAGCCTACATGGCTGAGACACAACCAATAGGGGGCCTTACATCATGATAGCGAGACACGCTCACCTACAACAACCTTGTGGAAGCACTGAGGAGATGAGCCTCGAATAGAACCAGGAAGTATTTCCTGAGACCCTGACAGCCATCTCGCAATTTCTACACCTTGCGTGGCACAGCAGCGAGGCCCCTGTGAATCCTGAGTTGCACCTCAACGCGCTGGGGACTAACCTTCCAGAAAAATGAGAAATTCAGCTTGCTTCTGATACCAAGTGCAGTATTGTAGTGCTGTGTACCGTAATGTTGTAAATTAGTGTAGTCCGGAATTATAAATTACAAAATTTGTGCCTACCAATGCTGCATTGTGGAACAGACCAGCAACGTGTGCCTTCTGGATTCCGGATGAACAGATATCTGTGCTCCAGATGGCCAAATGGTAGTAAGCAGACTTTTGTTTGGTTATTATTATTATTTTTCTTTTAAGCAGATATTCTGTGAAAATTTTTCGTCTTAAACGGCATAATGCTAAGTTATTACTAACATATTTGGAATTATGTTAATGTATTATGTGCTAAGTTCGTGCCAATTCATGTACAATATTCGGTCTGTTCTTTTATACAGATAAAAGACTAAAGAAATAATAATAAAAAAATAATAAATTTCCTTTCAACAGCTAACCTTTTGCAGGTATAATTATTACACAAGTGACTAGCATGGGAAAGAAAATCAAGGCAGTGCATGATGTTACATTACAGACGACGTCCATCAATAGAGACTTTAATTTGTTGGCATCAAATATTTTATAACAATTCCTGTAGCACATTTCTTATGATTGTTTTTGAATAATGTATGTTTTACTAACAATGGAACAGTTCCTTGTTTATTCACTGTAGTCGTCACAAAAATGCGAAGAGCGTATTTGATGACGAAAAATATTTTCCTTACATAAGCGCACCTATAAAAGCAAAATTAATGCATTCAATCACTTTACAGTAACTACTAGTTTTATTTAGATAGAACTGAGATTGAATAAGAAATGGTCGCGCCCATTGTTCTGCATATTGTGGTGCATACCAGGCATACTTCATAAAATTCGTAAAATCTAGTGATGAAATGACTAATGTTTAACAATACTGTTCCACTGAAAAACCTGAAAAGGCAAAGAATTATCGGATATTATATTGTCCATCAATTTCCTGAAAAATAATGTTTTTTTATATAAATCAAGAGGCTGAATCACTGTTAATTCGGAATGGAGTCTCAATTGAATTAACAGTGTTTTCGTCCTCTTCCTAAAAACAGAGATGACGTTATATCCTGACCAAGAATTCAACAAAAGCAATTTATTATTTTCTGCTAATAGTTAGAAGATGCTTTGGGTGCAACACTGAAAATTATTCTCTTCCGTATTTCCACGTTTTGCTACTTCGATTACAATGTTTTTGCAGTAAATAGTCCTTTTTTAAAAATTGTCGGTCCTAATTTGCCTTGATGTTCCTGAAGACGGATATAAAGCTGCGGAAACAATAGTTCACTGATGTCACTGCCATTGTTGCATACAGATGTGTCATAGTATTCATCAATGGCACAAGCTACTCAGTCTCTTTTTCGCTCGGAATGATAAAGTACAGTTTTCACGCAGTTTGTGTACGAAACCTGAATGACTGGCTTTATGCACATCATTTTATGAGATAATAACAAGTTTCGTCTTCACATCAGCTACGAATTTGTCTATAGTATTACCTACTAGTTGCATCTACTCTAACGTTTACTTGAGGTAAACTTCATAGTTTTGCGGGTTTCTTTTCTGTATAATTTTCTGAATCAGCTTGACGAGATCGAAGAAGCCTAGAAATCAGTAATGGTCGTATCACTTGCAATTCAGAGCGCCCAGTCCCATACATCTCCCTCGGTAGCACTGCACAGACTCTCACGAGTAGTTCTTAATCTTCCGAATAGCGTTCGTTTCACATTTTCGCAAGTTTCATTTTGGCCCATATTACTTACTTTGTGGAAATCTTTCTTACATTTATTTAACTGATGTTCAGATTTTACGAAACGAAGTCGGTTTTGCACACTGCTGAAATTCAAACATTTTCTCACTCCTTCGTTTACCAAAACTTTACAGCATTTTCTTTGTCACTAAAAGCTATTGCTGTACATGAGTTTTGAAAGCATTTTATATTGTTCTGGACTTCATTAGCCCAACAGTCATCGTTCGAACCACAATTCACGAAATCGGCCGAATTATTTCCTATTTCTTCTAATGTTTCCGCAATTTCTAACGAAGTGCCGAGATGATTCTAATGAATGTCTTGTGGCGGTCTTCAGGAGAAGTAGGTGATTTCGTCTGTATATCACGTTCTTCATACTTTATCATTGAAAAGTTCAAAATATTAACTGGAGACCACATTACTGTGGAACTCTGGAACCCGCATAAAGACAAAGGCTCTTAGTAAGTATATACAAAGAAATTATGAAGAAAATGAATTCAGTTTTATCTCCATTGTTAATACTTAGCGGTAACGCAAAAGCAACTGCTAATTATTATGAATATTAAATGAGCTGCCAATTCGAGCAGATAGTAACTGTGGACAATTATGCCAGGGAAGCTATCAGCCAAAACTGAAACTCGGTTTAAAAATTACAATCATGCTGTGCCGTGTCATCTGTTTACCGATGTGACATTAATGAAAGCTAGGCGCCTGCTATGTTGTGCGTGCACTGTGTCACAGACACGGCAGACATGCCTATTTATCCAGCTGCCTGTTGAACTACGAATTTGGCAATTTTCAACATTTTTTAGAAATTCTTGCTGTGTGACTCAGCAGCATAAATCTTGACATCCTGTTTGTTTTAGTGCCTTCTTACTACACAAAAAAAAAAAAAAAAAAAAAAAATCAGGACAGGTTTCGACATGTCTGAACTGGGTCGTTATCTCTTCATTACTTAACCGATTCACCCATCTAATGTTCAGAAGTCTTCTGCATGACCGTATTTCGAAAGCCTGTACTTTATGGTTTGTACTGCTTGCCAGTGACCTTTCACTTCCTTGGAAGACTTCATTCCAGACAAGTACACTGACGAAAAAAAAAATCGCAACACCAAGACGCAGTTGTGTGACATAAACGAAAGATGGGAGGCGTGTTCCTTCATCTGAAAGATGATGTCGATTCAAATTTCGCGCCAGTCGGATAAGAGTGACGCTAGTAGCGGCACTATGAAGGTGCAAAACAAATTTGTTTTAAATACACGCTGTAACTGTCGTGAACGTTAGTTACCTTTGAGACTGGACGTTGTGAATTGATGTCAGTCAAGAATACCTTTATATCACAAAGACTCCATTATCAGCACCTCGCTGAGTTTGAACGAGGTCATGTAATAGGGCTATGAGAAGCTGGATGTTCCTTCTGCGATGTTGCAGAAAGACTTGGCAAGAAGGTAGCCACAGTACATGACTGCTGGCAGCGGTTGTCACGAGAATGTACGGTAGCTGGAAGACCGGATGGTCACGTGGCACTACCGAGGGGGAAGACCATCGTGTTCGGAGTATGGGTCTGGCGTATCGAACTGCATCTGCAGCAGCAATTTCAGCAGCAATTGGGACCACAGAGACACGACGAACTGTTATCAATTTGTAAGTAGGCTGTTTGGATTCTTATATTGGTAACGCCACCGCCACGTAGCGCTCAGTATGAAAATCACTGGCTGTGCTGTGTGCAGTCTGTGGCTGGTTTGCATTGTTGTTGGCTATTGTAGTGTTGGGCAGCTGGATGTTAACAGCGCGTAGTGTTGCGCAGTTGGGGGTGAGCCGCCAGCAGTGGTGGATGTGGGGAAGTGAGATGGCGGATTTTTGAGAGCGGATGATCTGGACGTGTGCCCATCAGAAACAGTACATTTGTAAGAATGGATGTCATGAACGGATATATATATATATATATATAGTGACTTTTGAACACTATTAAGGTAAATACTTTGTTTGTTCTCTATCAAAATCTTTCATTTGCTAACTATGCCTATCAGTAGTTAGTGCCTTCAGTAGTTAGAATCTTTTACTTAGCTGGCAGTAGTGGCGCTCGCTGTATTGCAGTAGTTCGAGTAACGAAGATTTTTGTGAGGTAAGTGATTTGTGAAAGGTATAGGTTCTTGTTTGTCAGGGCCATTCTTTTGTAGGGATTATTGAAAGTGAGATTGCGTTGCGCTAAAAAAATATTTTGTGTCAGTTTAAGAACAGTCTTGTACAATTTTCCCAAGGGGACGTTTCAAATTGGGTACTTCTAGGACAGATCCGACCGAGGCAGACGCCCTATGACATGCATTCCACTGACACTAAACCACCACCATTTTCGACTTCAGTGGCGTCAAGCAAGAGCTTATAGGAGGGCAGGGTGAATGTCTGTTCTGTTTTATGATGAAAGCCGGTTCTGCCTCGATGCCAGTGATGGCCGTGTGTTGATTAGGAGGAGGCTAGTTGAGGGCCTGCAACAAATGCTTCAGCGTGCTAGACACACTAGACGTGCACTTGGAGTTATGGTCAGGGTGCGATTTCATATGACAGCAGGAGCACTCTCGTGGTTATACACGCACCCTGACAACGATTCTGTGCGTCAATCTGGTGATTCGACCTGTTGTGCTGCCATTCATGAACAGCATTTCAGGGGATGTTATCTAACAGGATAACGATCGCCCACATACCGCTGTTGTAACCCAGCATTCTCTACAGAGTGTGGACATGTTGCGTTAGCCAGCTCGATTACCAGATCTGTCTCCAGTCGAACACATACGGGACGTCATCGGACGATAACTCCAGCGTTATCCAGAAACAACATTAACCGTCCCTGTATTGCCAGACCAGATGCAACAGACATGGAGCTGCACCCTCCAAACTGACATCCGGCACCTTACGACACAATGCAAGTACGTCTGCGTTTATTAATGTACCAGCATTGCACATTTGCAGTGGCTTATCTCGGGCTTACATTAACCTGTGACCTTGCAATGGTACTCACTTAAATACCTTAACTATACAAATTTCTTCCAGAAATTTCATTACTCTACATTAATTATTTTTTTGTGTTGCGATTTTTTCCGTCTGGTGTACTTTAAACAAAGACTTCTTAACATTTACAGTTAAGAATCTTCCTGGTAAATTAAAAATGTGTTGCGTACCAAGACTCGAAATCGGGACGTTTGCCTTTTGCGGCCAACTGTTCTGCCGACTGACCTACCCAAGGATGACTCACGACCCGTCCTCACAGCTTCACTTCCGCCTTTACACCGCCTCCTCCCTCCCAGACTTCACAGAATCCCTCCTTTCTTAGCCGGCCGGAGTGGCCGAGCGGTTCTAGGCGCTACAGTCTGGAACCGCGTGACCGCTACGGTCGCAGGTTCGAATCCGGCCTCGGGCATGGATGTGTGTGATTTCCTTACGTTGGTTAGGTTTAAGTAGTTCCAAGTTCTAGAGGACTGATGACCTCAGCAGTGAAGTCTCATAGTGCTCAGAGCCATTTTTAACCTCCTTTCTTCCAGGAGTGCTAGTCTCGCAAATTTCGCAGGAGAGCTTTCGTGAAGTTTGGAAAGGAGGAGACGAGGTACTGGCGGAAGTACAGCTGTGAGGAGAGGTGCTGAATTGTGCTTGGGTAGCTCAGTCGGTAGAACACTCGGCCGTAAAAGCAAACATCCCGAGTCCGAGTCTTCCTACGGCCCACAGTTTTTAATCTGCCATAAAGTTTCATAACAGCACACCCTCAGATTTACAGTGAGAATTTCATTGTGAACTTAAATTTATATTTTATTTGGAGGGAAATAGTAAAATAATCTTTCCTGACGGGGAAAAATATGTTCTTTTCCACGAAAGCTCTCCTTTCTGTTGCCAGTCTACATTTTATATCCTCGTTTTCGTGCCATAGGCAGTTCTTCTGTAGTCAAAACAGCAAAACTCGCGCATACTTTCATTTCCTAATCCATCTTACTCAATGCTATCTGACTTGATGCGACTACTCTCTTATACTATTGTATCACGTTTGTTTATTTCCATCACATGAACTCCTTTCAAGTCACTGCCACCTGCCTTTAGCAATACTTAAAACCAGTTCCATTCTTGCTATTCACAGATATGTAAATCATAACCTGTTGCTGCTGTACCATAAGTACCACTTACCTTTCGTACTGTTGATGTATCTAATCATCCAGGTAACTCCTCACTGCATGTAACGTTCGCTTCATTACAATAGTGCGTCAAATTATTCATCCTTTTGAACGTCCACAAACACTAAATGAGATGACGATAGCAACCACATCTGCAATACAACTCACTTGCAAGTGTGAGTCCACTCCACTTCAGCCACTTCAACGCCCTAGTATGAATGTAACAATTCTAGTTAAATACACATATTTTTTTTTCCTTCCTCAGCTTAAGCATCAAGTCGAAATTTCACTTTTACGTAAGTTCATCCCGTTACTGACTTAAACTTCACACTGCGCAGAATCTACAAAGTTTAGTTCGACGCCATTAGCAACGTAAGCAGCTTGTGGTCTAATGGCAGCCGCCACGGTAGCTCAGCGTGTTCGGTCAAGGGTTAGCTGTCCTCTGTAATAAAAAAACTGAGTTAATAGATTAACGACGAACTTAAACGGGTATCTTACGACGTCGGCCCGGAGCAGATGCAACGAACAGAAAAACAAACAGTGGTCTCGGGCTCGATTCCCGACCAGGTCGTATATTTTCTTCGCTCTGGGCCTGAGTGTTTGCGTTGTTCTGATAATTTCATCTCATCCTATAATTCCAAAAGATCATTTTTATTGTTATTAACATAAGCATAGTTGAAGACGGCAAACTGGTTGATGCTAGCGTCCCTCCCTCCACCCCCCCCCCTGCTCCCCCTTGTAGAGGGAGTTAAAATGAGCAGCAAGGAAAAGGAAGGCAGGAAAGACGGGCCTTGGACTGTCACGCAGTATCGACAGGGATAGATGGAGATGCGCATGCGTGGTTGCGTTGTATTAGGGATGGCGGTTATCGCTGAAACAACCGGTTTTTTCGATTATACCGATATTTTTCATCTCCTGTTTAACCTGACTATTAAAACCGCTAGTATTTGGAATAACCGATTTTCAGCTTTTTCTTGCTTTTATTTCCAGTAATAAACGTAGTCATCGAACAAAGACTGAAAAATTCTAAAGCTCCCCCACACTTTTGCATTATACGTTTCAAGATAATTCGTTGAATTAAAGTATCAAATAAAATACTTATAGAAAATTTCGTCCTTGTACCGTTAGCTGCGTTTCTCGAAGTGGTTGAATGCCACAAAAAAAAAAACCACCAGTATTCTGCTATTGGTTGCAATTTTTTGAAGCCTTGCTCCAAATTATATTATAACCGAGGATCATACAACTATTTGGGAACTACGAACAGTCGGTGCTAAAGGGTGAACACTGAAGTTGGAGAACTCTATTTTTTGTGTCAAGTTGTCTTGGTCCTATGGACTACAAGCCGCTAAAGGCATATTATGTAGACACAGGTAACAGATCAACTACTTTCTATTTTTATTGTAAACTGAGAGCAATTGTTAAATTTTTAATTTATTGATGTTACTTTCATTCTTCTCTCTTTTATTGTTTCATAGAAACGATCGACAGATATAAAGCTTTTGTGTACAGTTTCTAGCGCTCGTTTTCTTTAATTATTGCGAATGAAATAACCGTTCCGTAGTCAAATACACTCCTGGAAATGGAAAAAAGAACACATTGACACCGGTGTGTCAGACCCACCATACTTGCTCCGGACACTGCGAGAGGGCTGTACAAGCAATGATCTCACGTACGGCACAGCGGACACACCAGGAACAGCGGTGTTGGCCGTCGAATGGCGCTAGCTGCGCAGCATCTGTGCACCGCCGCCGTCAGTGTCAGCCAGTTTGCCGTGGCATACGGAGCTCCATCGCAGTCTTTAACACTGGTAGCATGCCGCGACAGTGTGAACGTGAACCGTATGTGCAGTTTACGGACTTTGAGCGAGGGCGTATAGTGGGCATGCGGGAGGCCGGGTGGACGTACCGCCGAATTGCTCAACACTTGGGGCGTGAGGTCTCCACAGTACATCGATGTTGTCGCCAGTGGTCGGCGGAAGGTGCACGTGCCCATCGACCTGGGACCGGGCCGCAGCGACGCACGGATGCACGCCATGACCGTAGGATCCTACGCAGTGCCGTAGGGGACCGCACCGCCACTTCCCAGCAAATTAGGGACACTGTTGCTCCTGCGGTATCGGCGAGGACCATTCGCAACCGTCTCCATGAAGCTGGGCTACGGTCCTGCACACCGTTAGGCCGTCTTCCGCTCACGCCCCAACATCGTGCAGCCCGCCTCCAGTGGTGTCGTGGCAGGCGTGAATGGAGGGACGAATGGAGACGTGTCGTCTTCAGCGATGAGAGTCGCTTCTGCCTTGGTGCCAATGATGGTCGTATGCGTGTTTGGCGCCGTGCAGGTGAGCGCCACAATCAGGACTGCATACGACCGAGGCACACAGGGCCAACACCCGGCATCATGGTGTGGGGAGCGATCTCCTACACTGGCCGTACACAACTGGTGATCGTCGAGGGGACACTGAATAGTGCAAGGTACATCCAAACCGTCATCGAACCCATCGTTCTACCATTCCTAGACCAGCAAGGGAACTTGCTGTTCCAACAGGACAATGCACGTCCGCATGTATCCCGTGCCACCCAACGTGCTCTAGAAGGTGTAAGTCAACTACCCTGGCCAGCAAGATCTCCGGATCTGTCCCCCATTGAGCATGTTTGGGACTGGATGAAGCGTCGTCTCACGCGGTCTGCACGTCCAGCACGAACGCTGGTCCAACTGAGGCGCCAGGTGGAAATGGCATGGCAAGCCGTTCCACAGGACTACATCCAGCATCTCTACGATCGTCTCCATGGGAGAATAGCAGCCTGCATTGCTGCGAAAGGTGGATATACACTGTACTAGTGCCGACATTGTGCATGCTCTGTTGCCTGTGTCTATGTGCCTGTGGTTCTGTCAGTGTGATCATGTGATGTATCTGACCCCAGGAATGTGTCAATAAAGTTTCCCCTTCCTGGGACAATGAATTCACGGTGTTCTTATTTCAATTTCCAGGAGTGTATATTTATTTACTTTTTAACAGTAGTTTAAATATAATTAATAATTTGCTAACAAAACTGAAAATAGTCCTTCAAAAATTCAGATAAACAGTTTACATAACAGGGGAAATAAAACATTTAACAGCAATGAATTCATCCAGTGACCAATATTTATCGTCCCGTTTTTTCATAAATATTCGTCCTATAATGTGTTGATCTGTAAGTAGACTCCTTTCATCAGGAACCATATCATTCAAAGATGGTACCAATCTTTCAGAAACCACACAACTTCCTAACAACGGTAAATATTGTGGAGCTACAAATGACAAGCGTGACATACACCTTTTACTCTGCGCTCGTAAAACGAATTTGTCCCTGTTTTTGTGTGGAGTAAAGGACAACAGCTGCAGTATTGTCTTAGCAGTGCTGTAACCATTCTTATGTCGTGCGTGTATTGTTCGTCTTCAACTGTTGGACCGTTATTAACATAACACTGATTTTAAATGAAACAACAAGTTTACTTTTCCCAGTCACCGTTTATTTATTTCCACAACGCGTTTCAAAGGTTTAAGCCCCCATCATCGGGTGGATTTACGTTAGTTAGTATGACACTGATTGCTTTTTCCATTTTGTATAATAACCCAATATTTCAAAGCACTGGAAATTTTACAAATTAGCACTACTCGTTGTAAACATAGTTTTGTTTAAAAACCAAAAATCTTAACACTGCTGCTATGACAAATTGATATCCCGCTTTCTTACTCGGTTGTTAGTAAAAACTAAAAATTCCGGTTATATCCGAGATCAAACAAATGCCTAGAAACACCGGTTCTTCCGAACTGAAATGCCGGTATGGGTTTTAACCGGTCGGCTTTTCCCATCCCTACGTTGCGTTGCGGTGAGCCGTGACCGACAGCGCGGCTCATTTATAGCGAGGTGTCCTGTGCTGTGCTGGGCTGCGGCTATGTGCGCTATGCGGGCCAGTAAACAAGTTGGCCAAGGCGCTGGCGCCAGCCCAGAGCGGCCGCCACCACCATGTCGCCTGTCCCGCTGTCACCGGGACCGCTGCTGAAAGTCTGCGTCCCCGCCATTCACGCGTAGGAGGCACTCAAAGTGGACCCAGGTATGCAACAGGCACACTGGGTGACCTAATCTAAACTCCTCGATGAAGTTTTTCAGCAATTGCACATCTGTCAACACGTTAGCTAGTAACCTAGTTTTATGTTCCATGAATCATTTGTTCGATTAATCGTAATCGTGTGGAACACCTCATTTTCAATTCATCTTAATATTCATATGTAAATATGACTACATGCTGACCATTTACGAGCTGCTATTTTCCATTTTTTTAAACATTGATGTTAGTTGTATTGTATTGTATGTTAACCGGGGACGTAGAAACGACGGAGAGGCTCCGTCCCCGCCACAGCCGCAGTGGTCCACAACCCTAAGACGACTACCGCCGTCCACTTCACCCCTCCGCCGCCCCACACCGAACCCAGGGTTATTGTGCGGTTCGGCCCCCGGTGGACCCCCCAGGGAACGTCTCACACCAGACGAGTGTAACCCCCATGTTTGCGTGGTAGAGTAATGGTGGTGTACGCGTACGTGGAGAACTTGTTTGCACAGTAATCGCCGACATAGTGTAACTGAGGCGGAATTAGGAGAACCAGCCCGCATTCGCTGAGGCAGATGGAAAACTGCCTAAAAACCATCCACAGACTGGTCGGTTAACCGGACCTCGACACAAATCCGCCGGGCGGATTCGTGCCGGGGACCAGACGCTCCTTCCCACTCTGGAAAGCCGTGCATTCGACCGCACGGCCAACCGGGCGGGCTTTGATGTTAGTTAGCAATCCCTAGCCGCCACCCTTTACGAGTTACACTATAGAAATTCTTCTAAGGAACAGAACCTGTAGCCAGCAAAGAAACGTTTCCAGTTTTAACTATGCTTTCTACCAATGAGGCTTGATAGAATGTTAGTAAAGCGAAAGCTGTTAAAACGAGAGGTAGCGGGATTAAATTCCGGTCGGACCACGGAAATATTCTGTCTGCTTTTAATCTAGCCTTCGCCTTTCAACGATGTGAGGAGCCTCCAGGAACGACAGGTTAAGCTGTAGGTACCGTTTCACCGGTTGGATAACTGGGGTGGATTACGGACACGCCGGGTGCCGAAGTCGTGCCCAGTTGAAAGACTGCCATCCAGCCATTGAGCCACGTGACATTGTTATTGTCTGTCGGACATTTCAGATCGTTTGGTGAGAGATCAAGAATTTGGTGGCAACATTATGTATCCATTTTTGTGCTAAACACGATCTTAACAGACGTTATTTTTTTCTCCTGTTACTGTAATTATATACATGATGCCTTTTAATCGCAGTGGGGTTATTTACAACAAAGTTTCTGAGGGAATAAATACACAGTGAGAAAGAAGTCAAAACGCCTAACTCTTTAAATGTCTACAATACGGTCTTGGGTGAGCAACACATAAAAATAATTTCGTGGAGAAGTGAAAAGAAGACAACAATCAGAAAAAACAGTTTGTTCGAAATTGCACATCTTCGCACATCACTGAAATGAAGATCGGCTGCTAGGTAACATTTCACTGTATGAGTATGTTGCTGTATCTCGCGCACTGCTAGTCCCTCGGACCCAGCCTGGCAACGCTGTCCACCAGGTGGACACTGTTTGCTGTTCGAACCTGTCCCACTCTTCGATGGCGGCCCTCTTCATGTCAACCGTGCGTGAGGAAGGTTCTTGCGCGGAAGTTCAAAACGGCCAAAGGCCTACTCAGTGCGATTCCTCTCGGCAGCTATCTCGGGCCCTGCAACCATTTGGATGATTCCTGTCTCACGGAGGAAGGTGTGCACGAGGTGAGTACGGTCTGTTCGTACACTGTCGTCTTGTAAGACGAATCCATCGACGAAATGATAACTGTAGAGCTAGACAGTAGCATGTGGGATCCATTCGTGATACAGAACAGCCCTCAAATTACCCCTCCCTCACTACCCCCTCACTCCTCCCCTTCCCCCCCCCCCCCCGACCCCGGCCAGTAGCGATGGCATCCAGCTCCTTTACATGATACCAGCCGAAACATGATTGACTCAGCTACCTGCTGAACCGTTTGACTGACTCTACATCTGAATCTACACTACTAGCCATTAAATTTGCTACACCAAGAAGAAATGCAGATGATGAACGGGTATTCATTGGACAAATATATTACTCTAGAACTGACATGTGATTTCATTTTCACGCAATTTGGGTGCATAGATCCTCAGAAATCAATATCCAGAACAACCACCTCTGGACGTAATAACGGCCTTGATACGCCTGGGCATTGAGCGTGTAAAGGTACAGCTGCCCATGCAGCTTCAACACGATACCACAGTTCATCAAGAGTAGTGACTGGCCTATTGTGAAGAGCCAGTTGCTCGGTCACCATTGACCAGACGTTTTCAATTGGCGAGAGATCTGGAGAATGCGCTGACCAGGGCAGCAGTCGAACATTTTCTGTATCCAGAAAGGCCCGTACAGGACCTGCTACATGCGGTCGTGCATTATCCTGCTGAAATGTATGGTTTCGCAGGGATCGATTTAAGGGTGGAGTCACGGGTCGTAACACACCTGAAATGTAACGTCCACTGTTCAAAGTGCCGTCAATGCGAACAAGAGGTGACCGAGACGTGTAACCAATGGCACCCCATACCATCACGCCGGGTGATACGCCAGTATGGTGATGACCATCATGATGCTGTAAACACAACCTGGATTCATCCGAAAAAATGACTTTTTGCCAACGTGCACCCAGGTTCGTCGTTGAGTACACCATCGCAGGCGCTCCTGTCTGTGATGCAGCGTCAAGGGTAACCGCAGCCATGGTCTCCGAGCTGATAGTCCATGCTGCTGCAAACGTCGTCGAACTGTTCGTGCAGATGGTTGTTGTCTTGCAAACGTCCCCATCTGTTCACTCAGGGATGGAGACGTGGCTGCACGATCCGTTACGGCCATGCGGTAAGATGCCTGCCATCTCGACTGCTAGTGATACGAGGCCGTTGGGATCCAGCACGGCGTTCCGTATTACCCTCCTGAACCCACCGATTCCATATTCTGCTAACAGTCATTGTGTCTGCCAACGCGAGCAGAAATGTCGCGATACGATAAACCGCAATCGCGATAGGCTATAATCCGACCTTTATCAAAGTCGGAAACGTGATGGTAGGCATTTCTCCTCCTTACACGAGGCATCACAACAAGGTTTCACCACGCAACGCTGGTCAACTGCTGCTTGTGTATGAGAAATCGGTTCGAAACTTTCCTCATGCCAGCACGTTGTAGGTGTCGCCACCGGCGCCAACCTTGTGTGAATGCTCTGAAAAGCTAATTATTTGCATATCACAGCATCTTCTGCCTGTCGGTTAAATTTCGCGTCTGTAGAACGTCATCTTCGTTGTGTAGCAATTTTAATGACCAATAGTGTACATAAATACCACTGTATGGTGCATGGCTGATGGTTCCTTCTGCCGCTACTACTCGTTAGCTTTCCTGTCCCACTCGCAAGCAGAGCAAGGGAAAAACGACTGCCTAAATGTTTCCGTACGAGGCCTAATTTGTCTTATCTTCATGATTCTTATGTGAAATGTACGTTGGCCGCAGTAAATTCGTTCTGCAGTCAGCTTCAAATACGAGGTCATTAAATTCTCTGGGTAGCATTCTGCGAAAAACGTCTACTTGCTTCCAGGGATTCCCATTTGAGTTCCCGAAGCATCTCCGTAATACCTTCGTGTTGACCGAGCTTACTTGTAACACATCGAGCAGCCAGTCTCTGAAATGATTCCATGGCTTCCTTCAAACCGACCTGGTGTGGATCCCAAACACTCGAGCAGCACTCGAGAATGGATCGCATTAGTGTTATATACGCAGTCTCCTTTACAGATGACCCATGCTTTCCTAAAATTCTTCCAATAAACCGAAGTCGACCTCTCGCTTCTCTACTACCGCCCTTACGTATTCGTTCTGTTTCATATCACTTTGGAACGTGACGCCTAGATATTTAATCGATGTGACTCTCTCAGGCATTACACTATTCATGTTGTGTTCTAGTATTGCCGAGTTGTTTTTCCTTCTCATTTGCATTAACTTAAATTTTTCAACATTTAAATCTAGCTGCCATTCACCACACCAAGTAGAAATTTTGTCTATATCACTTTGCATCCTCCTACAGCCACTCAACTTCGACACCTTCCAGTACACCACAGCGTCATCAGCAAACAGCCTTAAATTGCTGCTCACCCTGTGCTTCAAGTTTAAAGTCCCTCAAGTTCATTTATGTAAGAAAATAAGAGCGGTCCTATCACCCTTGTCGGGAGCACACCTGACGATACACTTGTCTCTGATGAGCACTCGCCGTCGACGACAACGTACTGGGTTCTATTATTTAACAAGTTTCCGAGACAGCCACATAGTCACATACTTGGTAACCCATTCCGTGTGCTCATACCTTCGTTAGCAGTCCGCAGCGGGGCACCGAATCAAATGCTTTCTGGAAATCCAGGAATGTGGAGTCAGCCTGTTGACCTTCATCCGCGGTTTACAGGATATAATGTGGGAAAAGGGCAAGCTGTGTTTCGCACAAGCAAAGTTTTCTGAAATCGTGCTGATTTTTGGACAGAAGCTCTTCCGTCTCAGGGTAATTTATTATATTTCAACTGAGAATATATTCAAGAATTCTGCAGCAAACCGATATTAAGAATATTGATCTACATTTTGCGAGTCCGTTCTTTTACCCTTCTTATATACATGAGTAACACGTCCATTTTTCCAGTCGCTTGGGACTTTACGCTGAGCGAGAGGGGTCGCGATGAAATGAATGTAATGATCCTATGGTCCGCGATAAATGCGAGCTAAGTGAGGATTGTAAATGCGAATAATATGTTCTGAACTGTCGTAACTTCTGAAAACAAGAGATCTCTTGTAGGTCAATATCGTAAATTACATACACCATTGTACCTTCTGAAATGTGATTGCTATCTGCTCATGTTCACAATCTTCTGCGACAATGACCGGGCGTTGAGAAAATGCTGCACTCGTCGTTGAAGAAAACTCGATTTCACTGATCCAAGTTACGTTCCAGATGTTATCTGGCGCTCCTCCTTCGCACACCAAGGTACTATTGTTCGTTGTGGACGGCTAGAGGCCAAACTGATTGTATGGGTCGACGCAGTCCTCCGAGTTTCATATGGAACGATATCGCGCACTTCTTTTGCATTTTCCTCGGGGTGCTTACGAGATGTAATTGGTAGGCAGCAGTCATCAACTGGCATTCTTGACCGCAGGAGATCAACACGAGTTATATCTTTAATGCTTTGTGCCTCGCGTTAGCGTTCTACTTTGAAGGACGTTGCTGTGCGTATGGCCGCTACCCATGCTGACGACCATCTTGCCATAAAGCTTTAAACCATTCTTCGACACAAATTGAACTGTGTACACGACTGGAGAGACAGCGCACTACCAAACAGCACTGAGAGTCAAGGCTTACTTTTGTCTTCATTACACACGTGGCAGCAGGTAGCGATTTCTTGTGGCTAAAAAGTGTTTACAAAGAGGTTCCCGATAAAAGTAAATAAAAAGAAATCATGCAAATCAGCAGGGTTGTGCAAAATTTTTAAATTCACTCTGTTTTTAGTGCGGCTCTTCCATCCTATCTGTATACAATCGGCGACGTTTCTTAAACCTGTCATGAGCGGCGAAATGTCTGTCAATTTCGTAGCGAGGACGTCATCTGACAGATGAAGAACTAAGCTTGATCCACGCAGTCGATGACCTGGTGCCTACCTCCGTAGGCGGAGCCGCTAACGAGCGCCAGTACAGTTCCATCTGAATAGGGAGCAGATATTATTTATTCTGCCTGGATCTTGACAATAGTATATGCAATTTACGGTGGTGTCCTACAACAGATCTCTTGTTTTCAGGATTTACGACAATCCTAAAACATAGTATCCGCATGTACAGTCGCCCCACATTTGTTGAAGCCTGGTTTATTGTTCTGTCCGGAGTGTTAACTTTTAATGTAAGCAACAGCTGAGGAAACACAAAGAGCCATGAGATCTCTCAGGTGGGTGTTATATATAGTCTACGTAAAATGTTGTCAGACATTTATCGCTGTAATTCACGAATTTATTTCATAACGGTTCTTACGATGAGATCACGTTCTTCATCTTCGAAGTACCGTTATTTTCTTTGCTCTGTGTGTGTGTGTGTGTGTGTGTGTGTGTGTGTGTGTGTGTTTGTTGTATCTTTTAGTACGCTGTAGTGATGGTAGCGTTATGGTAACTTTCATGCTACGATATTATTGCCCTGTAATGCAGTTATGTAATCAACATCACCTTTCGTACGAATGGAACTTCCATCCTTTTAAATTTTAGGAGCCTGGCGATTTACGCATTCCGTTGACTTATTGTGGACTGCGGGAAAAATGGTGCAGTTATCAATCTTCACATGCCATAGCTGATGCGAAAGAAGTATTTCCTTTCTTAAGAAAAGGGCATAGCAAATAGTAGCGTGTCCCAGTTAGCTCAGCCAAGCATCTGAGTCTCTGCAGACGTGACACCTAGCGGACACGAAAGGTCTTCATCTGGACATGATCATGTACTTAGAGCTGTGAAGACGGCACTGCGAAGTTCACGCTGTTAACTTACGTAATTTATCAGAAAGTATTTTCTAACAGTAGTGTCGCCCATGTTGTTGACATCTGTGACATCAGACACTGAGGCATGAGGTCTCGCTCGCTTAACATAAAAGCCCTGTTCTTTAAAGTTGCTGAACTGTGTAAATATCGTACCATTAGCTTGTGAGTCTTCAGCATAACACGGAACATTTCTTTCAGCCCAGACCCACAACCGTGCCTCTCCCTATGTATGTTACGAATTTAATATTTTCAAATAAGCAAAGCACAGACTCGTATCTGTGAAGGAATCTGTAGTGGGAAATGAGTCTCAGTGTTTCTTTATCTCGTAGGAATACCATAAATATCTATACCTATAAGGTGTACCTACAGTTACAGATACTGCACCTAAAGCATATTCCACTGCGAAGTTAAATAAATACTTGGTGATCTGAAGTATATTGAATAACTGCACAAGATCTGAAACCCAGCTTGCTCTGTTCGTCCACGAGACTCAGATAGGAGCAAATACCGGTGCCCACATTGGTACCGTGTTCCTTCACTTACAGAAGACATTCGACGCAGTCCCGCACTGCCGCCTACTGAACAAAATACGAGCATTCGGAATATCGGACCAGCTGTGTGGTTGAATTGAATTCTCAAGCAAACAAAAGAATGGAGAGAAGTCTTCAGATGTTAAAATGACTTCGCGCATACCCTAAAGAAATTCTATAAGACCATTACTTTGACATTATATATAAATGAGCTAGTGGATAACGTGGACGTTCGGTGAAGATTTTCGCGGATATATACTGAGAAGCCGCAGCGGTAGAAAACTGCAGCGAAATGCGGGAAGACCTACAGAGGACCCACGCTTAGTGCAGAGAGTGGCTATTGATCCTCAACATTTGACGTATTGTGCATAAATAGAAAGACCCATTATCGTATGACTGCAAGATATCAGGATAATCACTAGATGCAATCACATTCTCAAAATATCTAGGAGTAAGTTTTCGGAGCGATCTAAAGTGGGACGAACACATAAAATTTATCGTGGTGAGGAAGATGCCAGACTGACATTCATTGGAAGAATCCTTTCGATTAATACCTGAATATCGCTCGTCAGTCTGGGATCAGTACGAGGCAGAATTGATAGAGGAAATACAAAATATCCTAAGAAGAGTACTATGTTAATTACTGGCTCACACAGTAAGGAAGAAAGCCCCACGAGGCAGCTCAGTCAGCGCCTGTGGCGGTTCCGAGAGCCTGCTTTCCTAGAAGAGTCAGCCAAAATATTACTTCTTCCTATGCGTACCTCGCGAAAAGGCCATGAAGGTAAAATTAAATTCGAGACACACGGAGGCTTACCAATAATCGTTATTCTCGCGAAACATTACTGGTACAGGAAAATGGGGATGTGACAGTTGTACACGAAGTACACAAAGTAGTCTCGTCTTACACCGTAACTGACTTGTGGAGTATAAATGTGGATGTAATACTTGTATCCGTCGCTGTAATATTTAATTGATTTTGTACTTTAGTATGTCAGATGGTAGAGCAAGAAAAAATGCTGAAAATTTGGACATAGCAGTTTTTTAATATCTGAATTGGGAAGTAAAATTTCTTAAGCCATGGTGTGGCAGAGGACGATGCCAAAATTCAGCATAACACTCACAAAACAAGATGTTTCATATTCATTAGTCAGCAATAATGTTCTTTGAGAGTGTAGGGCACAATGATCACAATCTTAGTGGAAAGGTTATTTTCTGTGAATGTTGTTCACAATCCAGAAAGCACTGATGTTTTTCACAGCCAGAAAGCACTGGAGGGAATGTCTTAATCTTATGTCACAGTGTAAACACAGCAGCAATTTAGTACTGCTGGGTTACAGATTTTCCATATTCAACATAACTCGCCGCAGCTACTCCTAAACTAAAAAAATGCGGAATAAGAAATTTTACTCTGATTAAACTATAATGGACACTGGAGGCAGGGGGTTGGTTACACGAGCAAGATTAAACGTTTACCTCGCTGGAGCCAATAGCGCAACATGTCGCGAGAGAGGAGAGGGGGTTTCTAACAGTTTACTTCTCGTGATATCACTTTTGTTAACAGAGAAGTACAGACACTTTGGTATGCGCCTCCTGCAGAAGAGCGGTGGAAGTGCGCAATTAACTGCAGCGCGTGATGGAATTCAGGAGGACAGCGCATAAAACAGTTCTCCTCACGGATAAAAGTTGTGTCGAACAGTTCATAGGAAATTCACTACATTTCTCGTCGAATGTGCTGTGAAACTGCGAAACCCAACAAGTGCAATAAATGTTTAATGATTTCCCATATCTCCAGTGTGAGTCTGAGATATTGTTTCGATAAGGGTTTTCCGGATCGTAAGAACAGTTCTACTATCCTAGAGTCTACGAACTTTGAGTATGATATGAACAGTTAATGTCAGATTTTGCGAGTTTCCGTGTAAGGCCACCGCGAGCGGACAGCGACGCCTAAAATAGCGTAGTAGACGACCCGCATAACAGCTGTGATGCACAGGGAAGCGGGCCACTGCCCATGTGCGACTTCGCACGTGACGTTTCCTTTCCCGTAAAAATAATAACGAGTACACTTCTCTGAAAAGTAGGTGGTGTTTCACTGCTAACAGGAACATATATGATCGCTTTTAAGTTATCTCACTCATATGCGCAGTAAGGAATACAACACATCGCCTAATAATTTCATTTACAAGTGTTGTAAATGTACCGGAGATGAAGGAATGAATTCAGGTAATTGTTACATATGCTTGATATAGCACGTTTTTCTCGAACCTAGAATGTCGTTGAACGGGTACGGCCCAAAAGTATTGGGAAATATGCTGAATCACAAGACAGTAGGCTAACAACTCAGTATTTTCATGAGGTATGAGAAGTATGCTCTACCCGCAACTTCATGCAGTCTGTTTTATACGAGGACGAGACATGTAGCACAAACTCATAAACGCGTTGAAACAAAAACTACGAAATCTACAAATAAGTCTTTATCTTACACGTAACAC
Organism: Schistocerca americana; assembly: GCF_021461395.2. Taxonomy (NCBI): domain Eukaryota; kingdom Metazoa; phylum Arthropoda; class Insecta; order Orthoptera; family Acrididae; genus Schistocerca; species Schistocerca americana. The sequence goes on along the minus strand of NC_060120.1, from coordinate 698,457,385 downwards.
AATGAAATAAGACCGACTTCATTCCTTTTTTATGCTTACACATGTTAAACTTAGGAACACATTAATGCTTAGCTAAATAGAAGGATGAGACACGAATAACGGTTACAAGTCAACATTAATTTCACACAGTGCAAATAAATGCGAGAGTAAAGCTTCATACTCACAAACCGACGTTAATTACAAAACTACTGTTTAATGACCCCACAAAATAGAATGGGAAAAATTTAGAGCGACTCTTTGAATACTGAAATGCTAAACTACATACGGTGGTAGTGGAAACGGTATGTCTTTGCCTTATCCTTCCTCTTCTTATCTGTAAACCGCAACCTATTTCTCAGGCAGTACGAAGAGGAAAACTGTGTGAGAATAGTTCCGGATATCTCATTAAGATTCTGGAATGTATCATAGTACCTCTCTCGTGACCACGTCCCGCCTCCGTTTTATCGCGGAGCGCTTTGACAGCTGCTGTTCAGAGTGTCACACACGTGCGAGTGCGGCTCTGAGTGTGTATTTCTTACGGCAAGGAGGTACAAAAATTGTAACTTTCTCTCAACGTAAGAGAATTGCACATAGAAATTCCTCACTAACCATATATTTTGCAAAAACAAACTCAACTGTAGTGTTAGGAATTATAACTGCACAATAGCAGCAATGACGAGCGTGAAACACTTTATTTGACTTCAAACAAATCGGAATCATTATGTAATCGTTAAGAAAAATATGTTTATAAAGAAACGTACTCATACTGAAACACAGACTGTGATGCATTATTGACAGGAATTGTTGTTAAAAAAATTATTTCAAAGCGGTAAACGAGTAGAAACCCGAATGTAAAAACTTCCTGATTCCTTTCTCGCGGAGAGACAATTTACATATCTTACTTTTCTTTATAAAATTGGGCTAAGAAAAGCTTCTGCCTTATTTTTCTGTTGGCGAATTTTGTCATTACACTGCAAGTGTGTGAATGAGTGGAACAGGGTGCTGAGGAGAGAATACGTAGAACGAACTCCTCAGTTGAGCCCTGCCCGTCGCCGAGATAAGCTGGGCACTATACGTGTGATATGTGATAGCCCGTCGCAGGAGCGTCCTGTTCTGTGATATACACTACAATGTACGCCAGCGTGTTTGTACACATAGTTCAGATGTCCATACAAACAGCCAGCATGGCAGCAAAAAATGTGCCTAAGCCTTGTATCCAAAAGCTTGAAGATGTAAATTTTATCAAATTTAGATTATCATGAGTTTGGGTACAGCTCTTTGGTATCCTAAAAACTTTCTGGTTTGAAATAACGCCATTGAAAGTAGCGCAGAAGTACAAGCTATTTATCGAAATATCTCTGCGTTGGACAAACAATCGCGTTTGGTCGGAAAATGCAGTTCAGGCTTTTCTGGAGAAAAATTACAAAACTTATTAGCAGCTGAAAAGGAAAATAGAAACGTAATCTTTTTGATGACTTGCGCATGCACAATACAAATTATGATTACCTGAAAAAATAGCTGTATTGCTATTTATTCGATTTGATGGAACAACAGAATATGTTATGGCTCGTATAACAGAATTTAAGAATGAATTAGAAAACTGTCAGACCATCTGCTTCTACTTCATGAGAAGTGTCTCTAAGAAGATTTTGATAGATACTGCTAAATAATTTTTGGTTGAAGTGTTATTTGTTATTCGATAGGACAGTTGTGTCAATAACAAAATCTCATACATTGCGTCATAATGTATGTAGAACGCACTGAAAGATAACAGAATAAGAAATAACGAAACTATCAGTTTCAGAATGAAAGTGACACTGAAAATAATTACAACAGCGCGAATAATTGGTTACTGATGGAAACCGGCGTCGGACAGAGCAACGGTCTGCATCCACCCCTCGTTAATATCGTTCTGAGCAAGAATGAGAAAAATAACTTCATATTCAAAATTACTGTCAACCCATATAACTATGACGACAGAAAGTAATGAAATGATCATATGGCATTGGTAGTGGGGAGTCCCCATCTGGTGAAGTTCGGCTGCCGAGTTGCAGATCTTTTCAGCTGATGCCACACTGGGCGACTCGCGTGTCGACGATGATGAAATGATGATGAGGACAACACAATACCCGGTCTCTGAGCAGAGAAATTCTCCGACCCGGCCGGGAATCGAACCCGGGCCCGCTACATGGCAGCATATCTAAAGAGGCAGATTACGACGACAGAAAGATGATATCATATTTGTATCCCTAATCTTTACAGGCGACTTGATCATATTAGAAAATGACTAGATTACCGCAATAAAGCAGAATTAACTCTCAAAGAAGCATTTAAAACGTTATCTTACAAATTTCCTTCCAAATAAAGTCAATGTTCATGTGCTCAAAATTCTTCATCTAGGAAATGTTGACAAAATATGATAAAATCGAGAGAATCTCGTACTTCCAGGGCCCAGGCGAGATCCTTGAACATACAGGGAGAGGAAAAACTGCACAGAGAATTCACCCACAGAAACTAAGCAAGGCTTGCGGAAGAACTCACGATACCTACAGCAATAAAGAAATCTCTCCACACATACAAAAACTAGGCTCTACGACGTAGCTATCAAACCAGAAGCTCTCTATGTTAGGGAGCCACTCATACATAAAAGGTCAGTTGGCAACATTCTGAAAGATGGACACAAAATTATGCGAATGATTCTCGGTCCAAACAGAACAGAAGAAGGAAACGACAGAAGTATTATCCACTCTCGCGACAGACATCCGGAAACGTAGATTAAAATTTTATTGACTCTTTCACAATCTCCGAGCAACAAGTCTTAACGCAAAAGATTTTAACGTACGTACGAGTAAAACAACTTGAAAGTGTACGCTGGATTCAACATATCAAAAATATCTATGAAGAGCCGAGATAGATTCCTTAAATATTTTAGACAGATACTCGTAGAAACAACAAACTGACGGATAGGAAGTGCAATCGGAGAGCAGAACTACGAAGGGAACTGGAACAAAATGGAACGAAGAAAGAGAACTCAAGTAGAAAAAAAATATTAGAACTGGACGGAGACTTAGAAGGGTTAACCAAAGCTTTCCGTAATCCAATAGGTACCAATGCCACCTGATGCTGATGATAATAATTATAATAATAATATTAATAATAAAATATTATAATTAATTTTGTAGCCAAACTAACAATGTATTAGGTTATTCTAAAGCATTGCACTTAAACAATAGAGGAAATCATTTCACATCCCAGAGAGTCCTCTTAGAAGATCTACAGATTACGTTTCATGTAATGTTGTTGTTGTGGTCTTCAGTCCTGAGACTGGTTTGATGCAGCTCTCTCATGTAATGTAATACAGTATGATAACTTCGGTGGTTCTTATCTGGCGTGGTCCACTTCCCAATTTCTGATGCTGTGCCCGAAAGTCCCTTAAATGAAGTATTTATCTGCTTTTGAAACCGTTTTGACGCTTTATATAGTGATGAATTTTCCCGTGGCTCCCCGCTGATTGCAGGAACAAAGGGTTTCTGTAGCTGCAGTGAATTAACGCACTCACCGCCGCTACGCGCTGTCTGAAACACGCACGGTCGTTGAGTGCGCTGGCGCTGTCACGGTCCATACAGCTTGCCACCCAGCAATCCGCAGCTGGCGCCCAGTTCACAGTTATCGACGGTCGAGTGAGGACGGAGAGAAGAGACACTTCAAAGCCAGTTTATTCTCGGCCCGCCCTCGGTTTTTCCCGCTGACAAACACATTCTCAACTTCTGCAACCGCATCTTGCTTGATTGAGAACAATAGTACCATCCGAGTTTATCATGCGTAAAATAATTTCCGCGTCTCGCTGTGCTTCATTTCTGAAAATGTTTAAACGCTGTATTTCGCTCCTTGTTATTTCCCTTAGACATAACTACAGAACATGATTACAATCGTTGCTGGTTTCCCCTATACACTGACCATATTCGCTATACATTAGTCACAGCGAACGAAAGGTCACGAGATTCAGTGTCATACTCACGTCAGCCAATGTGACCGCTCATGTCTTTGACGGTTGTTTGGTGACAACCCGCGAATAAAGTATGGATCCTGACGATTCCCATGTTTGGAAGAAACTGGTAACGATCTTAATCATGTTCTGTCTTTTGTCTAAACGAAATTAGAAATGTTTAATTTATAACTCTCTCCAGAGACAGAATGTGTTGTTTTCTCGGTAACCTTCGTTTCGATAGTTTTCGTTGCCACACGCAATTACGACAAACTCAGATTGCAGTGCAGCACATCGACCTCTACCTTCTGTCCGACGCAAATCCCCAAAAGAAGTCTCCTACATGTCGCTGAGTTTCAACTACGCACTACATTTCTAAGAAACGTTACGAACCCACGACAGTGTTTGTTGAGCACGATTGGCGGATTACGGGAGACAGAATACTGGATTGATAGCGTGACGTAGGTGTGTACTACTTTCGTTCGATTTGCTAAAATGTTTTCGTTTTTAAATCACCCATCTCTGTAGCCGGGTCGTTAATTTGTAACTGCTTCGAATCCCCACCAAGAAATAAAATTTTGCCTCGGTATTTACCCAAAAACAGGAGGCGGTGGCACGCCGTTCCTGATTAGCACACGTTGCATCTACCTGTCGTGTCTCGCAGAGAGGGGTCTATAACATGGCTGATGACGATATTTTCTCCGAAAGGCAGGGCTAAACTCCACTTTATGCTACTCGAAATGAGAGGCCAACAGGACTCATTAGCTTCATTTCTTTCATTTTCCCAATTATCGTATCAACACAGACACAACAGTACACTGTTCAAACACGCATCCCAGTCATTCTTACGACACAGATGTGCACAATGAGAAAATAAGGACTGTTCTTTGTTGTGTCATAATGTCCCATGAACTCTCAGAACAATGAGCCACGAAGTCCTGCGTAGAGTCGACAACACCAGCGCGTCCGAGTCCTTCGATCGGTCCTCACCGGCAGCAAGTCCAGTTACTGCTCGCACTTAGGTTGACCCCTCACCTGTGGTCGAGTGGGAGGCCGCACCGGGGCGTAGCAGGCGGCGAAAGACTTCCCAGGCGGCCTCCCCGGTTTGTCTGACAAACAGGTTCCAGGTGCTGTCTGTGGCTGACACTGTCGCTGAGCCAAATGCTGTCGCCTGTCCTGTTTCAGAGGAAATCTCTCACCCTGCAAAATTCGGACAATCACAGAGGGTGGGATTATAGACAGCTGAGAGCTCCAACATCAGGGGCGTCATGGGGCCCCTTAGGGACATGGCTGCCAAGAAGGGAAAGAAAACCAATGTGCAATCCGTGTGCATACGGGGGGGGAGTCATTCCAGATGTGGAACGGGTCCTCCCGGATGCCATGAAGAGCACATGGTGCAGCCGACTGCAGGTGGTGGCTCACGTCGGTACCAATGATGTGTGTTGCTTTGGATCAGAAGAGATTCTCTCTGGTTTCGAGCGGCTAACAGAAGAGGTAAAGGCTGCCAGTCTTGCTTGCAAGATGAAAGCAGAGCTGACCATTTGCAGCATAGTGGACAGGACCGATTGCGGACCTCTGGTACAGAGGCGAGTGGAGGGTCTGAATCAGAGGCTCAGACGGTTCTGCGGCCGTGTAGGCTGCAGATTCCTCGACTTGCGCCAAAGGGTGGTTGGGTTTCGGTTGGTTGGTTTTGGGGGAAGGAGACCAGACAGCGAGGTCATCGGTCTCATCGGATTAGGGAAGGACGGGGAAGGAAGTCGGCCGTGCCCTATGAAAGGAACCATCCCGGCATTTGCCTGGAGCGATTTAGGGAAATCACGTAAAACCTAAATCAGGATGGCCGGACGCGGGATTGAACCATCGTCCTCCAGAATGCGGTTGGGTTTCGGGTTCCGCTGAGTAGCTCAGGTGTCCACTATACAAAGGAGGCGGCTTCACGGGCAGCAGGGGCTGTGAGGCGTGGACTGGGCGGTTTTTTAGGTTAGAGGGTCTCGGGAAAACACAAGAAGGCCTTCAGTCACAAAGGGTGCAGGCCGAACACAGGAAGGACGTAGATAAAGGAACCATCGGTATAACAGTTGTAAATTGTCGTAGCTGTGTTGGGAAAGTACCAGAGCTCCAAGCGCTAATAGAAAGCACTGATGCTCAAATCATTATAGGCACTGAAAGCTGGCTAAAGCCGGATATAAGCTCAGCCGAAATTTTTCCGAAGAACGTAACGGTGTTCCGAAAGCATAGGCTAAACACGGTTGGCGGTTTCGTGTTTGTTGCTGCTAGAATTGGTTCAAATGGCTCTGAGCACTATGGGACTCAACTGCTGAGGTCATTAGTCCCCTAGAACTTAGAACTAGTTAAACCTAACTAACCTAAGGACAACACAAACAACCATGCCCGAGGCAGGATTCGAACCTGCGACCGTAGCGGTCTTGCGGTTCCAGACTGCAGCGCCTTTAACCGCACGGCCACTTCGGCCGGCTGCTAGAATTAGTTTATCTTCTCACGAAATTGAAGTAGATGGTTCCTGTCAGTTAGTATGGGCAGAGGTCATTGTTGGCAACCGGAATAAAATAATAATTGGATCCTTTCACCGACCTCCCAATTCAGATGATACAGTTGCTGAAAAGTTCAAAGAAAACTTGAGTTTGATTTCAAACACGTATCCGACTCATACGATTATAGTTTATGGTGCCTTTAATTTCTCTCGATATATTGGGGAAAATACATGTTTAATTCCGGAGGTACGCATAAAACATCATACAAAACTGTGCTACACGTATTCTCCGAAAATTATTTCGAGCAGTTAGTTCATGAGCCCACGCGAATAATAATAAACGGTTATAAAGACACACTTGACCTCTTAGCAACAAATAATCTTGAGTTAATAACGAGCATCAAAACGGATACAGGGATTAGTGAACACAGGGTTGTCTTAGCGAGATTGAATATTGTAACCCCAAAATCTTCAAAAAGTAAACGAAAAATATACCTATTCAAAAAAGCAGATAAAAATTCACTTGACGCCTTCCTGAGAGACAATCTCCACTCCTTCCAAATTAATAATATACTGTAGACCAGATGTGGCTTGAATTCAAAGAAATAGTATTGGCAGCAATTGAGAGTTTATACCAAATAAATTAACAAATGATGGAGCTTATCCCCCTTGCTACACAAAAAGGGGTTAGAACACTGTTGCAGAAACAACGAAACGAACATGCCACATTTAAAGAGAAACGAAGTCCCCAAGATTGACGATCTTTTACACAAGCTCGAAATTTAGCGTGGACTTCAATGCGAGATGCTTGTAACAGTTTCGACAGTGAAACTTTGTCTCGAAATATTGCAAAAAATCCAAGGAGACTCTGGTCGTATGTGAAGCATGTTAGCGGTAAGAAACAATCATTGCCTTCTCTGCGCGATAGCAGTGGAGATAATATCAAAGATAGTACTGCCAAAGCAGAGTTACTAAACATAGCCCTCCGAAATTCCTTCACCAAAGAAGACGAAGTAAATATTCCAGAATTCGAATCAAGAACAGCTGCCAATATGACTAACGTAGAAGTAAATATCCTCGGAGTAGTGAAGCAACTTAAATCACTTAATAAAAGCAAGTCTTCTGGTCCAGACTGTAAACCAATTAGGTTCCTTTCAGAGTATGCTGATGCATTAGCTCCGTACGTCATATACAACCGTTCGCTTGACGAAAGATCCATACCCAGAGATTGGAATGTTGCACAGGTCACACCAATATTCAAGAAAGGTAGTAGGAGCAATCCACTAAATTACAGGCCCATATCATTAACGTCAATATGCAGCAAGATTCTGGAACATATATTGTGTGCGAACATTATGAATTAACTCTAAGAAAACGATATATTGACACAATCAACAAGGGTTTAGAAAACATCGTTCTTGTGAACTAGCTCTTCATTTGCATGAAGTGTTTAGTGCTATTGACAAGGGATTTCAGATCGATTCCGTATTTATGGATTTCCGGGAAGCTTTTGATACTGTACCACACAAGCGTCTTGTAGTGGAATTGCATCCTTATGGAGTATCGTCTCAGTTATGTGACTGGATTTGTGAATTCCTGTCAGAGAGGTCACAGTTCGCAGTAAATGACGGAAAGTCATCGAGTAAAACAGAAGTGATTTCTGGCGTTCCCCAAGGTAGTGTTACAGGCCCTTTGCTGTTCCCTATAAACGATTTGGGAGACAATCTGAGCAGCCGTCTTAGGTTGTTTGCAGATGACGTTGTCGTTTATCGACTAATAAAGTCATCAGAAGATCAAAACAAATTGTAAATCTATTTAGAAAAAATATCTGAATGGTGCGAAAATTGGCAGTTGACCCTAAACAACGAAGAGTGTGAAGTCATCCACATGAGTGCTAAAAGGAATTCGTTAAACTTCGGTTACACGATAAATCAGTTAAATCTAAAGACCGTAAATTCAACTAAATACTTGGGAATTACAATTACGAACAACTTAAATTGGAAGGAACGCATACAAAATGTTGTGGGGAAGGCTAACCAAAGACTGCGTTTTATAGGCAGGACACTTAGAAAATGTAAACAGATCTTCTAAGGAGACTGCCTACACTAGCGTTGTCCGTCCTATTTTAGAATACTGCTGTGCGGTGTGGGATCCTTACCAGATAGGACTGACGGAATACGTCAAAAAGTTCAAAGAAGGGCAGCACGTTTTGTATTATCGCGAAATATGAGAGAGTGTGTCACTGTAATTGTACAGGATTTGGGCAGGAAATCATTAAAAGAAAGGCGTTTTTCGTTGCGACGGAATCTTCTCACGAAATTCCAATCACCAACTTTCTCCTCCGAATGCGAAAATATTTTGTTGACACCGACCTACATAGGAAGAAACGATCACCACGATAAAATAGGGAAATCAGAGCTCGTACGGAAAGATATAGGTGTTTGTTCTTTCCGCGCGCTATACGAGATTGGAATAATAGAAAATTGTGAAGGTGGTTCGATGAACCCTCTGCCAGGCACTTAAATCTGATTTGCAGAATATCCATGCAGGCGTACAACTAGGTGCAACTATTAAACGTCGAATACTGCTTCAAAGTTGCCAAAACTAATAACCAAGAATATTCAACGCACAGATTAAAATAGCTAAACCTAAACTTATTATGCTTTCACCCACAGCAACTGGGTTTGAAAACAACTTTGGTTGATAAAGCGTTTATTAGCGAATCTGTCAACCGTTGCAATACATATGTTTTGCGACTAGTTTCGAACGAACTGGTTCATTTTCAAGCCTGGTTCTCTGAGGCTGCACTGAAAATGCCTGATCTTAATAATAAACATAAAATGGCAATACGTGGTTTATAAATTTGATTTTGACTTGCTAAGAGGTACGTGTGGATTGTGACAGTCATTCTGCGAACATTTTATAAAGCATGTATTGTTTTGAAGCAGTCGGTTCGAAACTAGTCGCCAAACATATGTACAGCAACTGTTGACAGATTCGTTAATAAACACTTACTGAAATATTAAAGAAGTTGCTGGTTCCCAGTCATCAAAATGGTGAAACGGAAAAAAAAGAAAACTTTGCTTCAGTCTAGTAACTCCAGTGTAGCTGACATGCGAAGTGTCAAAACTCGTGGGATCTGACAATCGCGCCGTATCCCAGTGGGATTTCACAATATCATTTGATCTTGCGTGTGCAATAATGAGGCAGCACTTTGAAAGAAGAAAGGTTCTTCATTTCTGTTAGAAATGAATAAAATTTTCGCTATGGTGAATGTCAGTTAATTCAGTAATCCCAGGACCTACAAAATACTCTTTGAATGATGAACGGGGCATTCCGAGTTCTGTGAATTCATTTTAACATGTTGCACCGAGTCCTGACGCACTTTCATGTAATCTGTTAACCATTTCTACGCTTCTTAAACAAAGTTTCGGAAGTCACTACAACTGTTAAACAAGATTAGAACTTTTTAAAAAATATTTCAGTGGAGGCCTACAGCCGCAAGTACAGTCACTGTGTATTTTCACATTTTCATTTAAGGGAGCAACATTCAAAATTGTCTCTCGTTTCATAACTGACAGCAACAGAAAACAAGTCATAAAATGTTAAATATAAGTTACCTCAAAGGTGCTACTGCTTTCTTTTTCGGAGATGATTCTGTTATGTTGCTGAAAAGAAGTTTCAAGTTGATGACTATTTCTCGTGTTTCCTGTTGTTCAGTAACGCCCCTATGTAATTACTAAAACGTTGTGACAGGTAAAATTATAAGTTTTCCGTAAGGATGTCCTCAAAAAGTGAAATTATATTTCAAATTTGTTTAAGGAATTGTGATTGGGTTGGGGTTGGGTTGTTTGGGGAAGACCAGACAGCGAGGTCATCGGTCTCATCGGATTAGGGAAGGACGGGGAAGGAAGTCGGCCGTGCCCTTTCAAAGGAACCATCCCGGCATTTGCCTGGAGCGATTTAGGGAAATAACGGAAAACCTAAATCAGGATGGCCGGACGCGGGACTGAACCGTCGTCCTCCCGAATGCGAGTCGGAATTGTGATTCTTCCTCTTGATAGGAGTAAAGTCGGCTTTTATTTACGAGGGAAATGAAATATGTGGCATACTAGTTTCATAGTAAAGACGGAACATTAAGTAAAATGCAATGCGAGCTGTGATATGGCTGTTGACAACTAGTAGAAGATACATATCGCGATCACAAATAACGCGAACACTTGAGTGAGAACTTGCGCGACGACAGTATTTGCCGCTTCGATTCCGTGCGAGCAGAAAGCCACAAAGGCGTCGCACGGTGGCGTACCCGTGAACTAGCTGAAACTGTTGGCTACCAGTCAGACTAGTGGCACCATCTGCTGGCGACTCGACATAACTGCTGGCGCGAAAGTGAATTGGTAACGTGCCGTAAATGATTTGCAGTGAAAGGTGGACGATAAAGAGCACATCCAAAAGGAGTTTAGCCTTTTCCGTAATCTTACGACGAATAAGGCCGTATTGCATCAAACTGGGAAAAAGAGGCTTTAGGCACAACTTGACTAAACTTTGTTTACATGACGACACTGTCTTGTGCCACTCGTCGCGTGAAACGAGTTGGACGCAGATAATGTGGTATATGTTTGCAGACACGGTGCGCTTCAGTTTCAACGTTTTGTGAACGCCGTAGTCGTCTGTAAAATGAACGTTTTGGCAGCTCTGCGAGTGGTGGCTGAGTTAATGCTTGTTTGCATGAAATCGCTCCATAAGACAAAAGATTAAAAAAATGATAAACATACTTGGGATCGTGAGTGGATAAAGGCGTCAGTTCCGTTATACTGAAGGACCCTGGAAGTTATTTTAATCATCTATACTACAAATCGTGAGTGGAAAGCTCTGCTGTGATTTTTAAATAAATTAACATTGAATAAAGAATTCAGCTTTCCACATTTCTGTAGCCTTTTCTCCTGTCAACGATTTTCCTTAAAAAAGAATCGCCAAACTCGAACTACGGGATTTTAGTCTTGTAGACGTGGGCTGTTCTACAGCCAGATATTTTGCTTGCCTGTATTTTTCTTAATTCATTTGCATATGTGCTCCTAATTGAATGAATTTTTCTCTGCAGCTCAGATATTGTGTACGAATCCATGTTCAGGTTTTGTGTGACAACCTCAAGCGCAGCAACATGTCGCTGCTTGTTTTTGTAGTCAGCGTCATTAAAATCCCACACAATTCCGAAAAAGCGAACAATTTCATCCATTCCGCACTTCATATTTCAGTTTGATTACACTACCGACACGCATAACTTCAATACTCATGCAGGTCGGCCGGTGTGGTCGAGCGGTTCTAGGCGCTACAGTCTGGAACCGCGCGACCGCTACGGTCGAAGGTTCGAATCCTGCCTCGGGCATGGATGTGTATAGGTTAGTTAGGTTTACGTAGTTCTAAGTTCTAGGGGACTGATGACCTCAGAAGTCAAGTCCCATAGCGCTTAGAGCGATTTGAACCATTTTTTGAATACTCATGCAACTAGTGTCGCTAAAGTTGGAAGAAGTGGAGAATCTTTAGTTTCGCCAATGAATTGCGCAAATGTGCGCTGCGCACGCGCAGTGGCCGGTGGCGCAGTTGCTTGCAACATGGTGTCGTCCTGTGAACCAGGCTTAGAAAAAGAGATAGAGTGGTAAGAAACATTCTAAAGGATCAAGAAATAGTTTAGTTGGTAACTGAGGGAAGAGACGGTAAATATTGTAGAGTGAGATCAAAGCTTGACTATAGCTAAAGCGTTCAACTGGCGTAGGTTGCAGTAGCTGCGTAGAAAAGCAGAGCCATGCAGAGGATAGACAAGCGTGGAGTATTGCTTCAGACCAGTCTTCCGACTGACTGCCAAAGCTACAATGGAGCGAGGGAGGTGACACAGTGCTAACAACTGGACTCGTGTTCGGGAGAATGGGGTCTCAGTTCCCGTCCGGCCCATCCAGATTAAGCTATTCATTAACTTCCATAACTGTCTTAAAGTAAATGCCGGGATGGTTTCTCTAACAAGGAGGCGGCCCACTGCCTTCCCCAGCCTTTCCTTGTGCTCTGTCCCTAATAACTTAGTCGTCAACAGGACATTAAATTCCTGCCTTCATTCCTTTCTTCAACAACAGAAGATTATCTTTATAGAAATGATATGGAACGAGTCAGTAACCAAAGTACACGTGATTTGTTTGTGAATGTGGCTACATGGAGACCATTTATACGTTAGTAAATAACACACTGGCTTCATTTTAATACGAACGAACATATTAGTCTCTAATGCAATTAGTAATATACTTACTTTTTATTTTTTTAGGTACACATGTACCTCTTTTAAATTACTAATTTCTCTGTAGTATAAGGGACGTGCAGAAGAAATGAAGTTACACTAGACATAAAACTTGTATGCTAACTGTCAGAAACTATATGTTATGGACAAATGACTGCATATTGAACGTCTTGCTTAGCCACTGATAGCTTCAGTAGTGAGACAGGTTTATTACAGTGTTGTAACTGTTCTGCACTTGTGACTGATTACTTATGACGAATTTAACTGGCGAATATACATATTGTCGTGTTACGGTAGAAACGGCGAACTGTTTCGATAGGCGTCTACTGGATGAATGCGGGTGAACACGGTGTACTATTGTCACTGCTAACTTTTTTGCAATCAATACGTTCTTTGAAAGCAATGAGTTATCCCAAAAAATATACCACTAGGTATTTATAAACGGAAATCGGCAAAATACATTAAGATTTTCATTTGTTTTTTTTTTCCAGAACTGGAAACAAACGAATAGCAAAAGATACCGAACTTAATTGTTTGGGTAACTCAGAAGTGTGTTTTTCCAGTTCAGCTTTTCAGCAATATGTACAACAAAAAATCTGAAACACCCCACTCGATTTACTGATTATTCTTGATGAGTTACATAAATTGTTCGTGATATTCTATTTAAAAACATAGTTGAACATACTGAGTCATTTCTAAAGTAAGGTAGGGTCCATTTTCAGAGAACCATTTATTAACTGTTTGAAACATATCGTTAACAACTTCTCCCGTTGCTTTTCTTTAACTGAATTAATTATAACGCTTGTTACGTCTGCAAAAAGTACTGACCACGCATGTTGTATGTTAAGTACGTCATTCACATGTATGAGGAATATAAGAGGACCCAAAATATAGCCCTGTGGGACTCCACGATTTCTCCTGACGCAAAATTTTCTTTCTTTCTATTTTTGTTTGAATTATGATGCGTAACATTTTTCTTTATTTTCGTGACACATGAATCAGATCAATTCCCTAAGACTTAATCTTTTCTTAGAGAGCATTATGATCCACACAGTCAAGCGCCTTGAACAGATAACAAAAAATTTAAGACTAGTAGTAGTTGATATGTAAGTTTGTAAAATGGCATTCTCAGTCGAGCAGCCCATCTGGAGTTCAAGCTATAATGTGCTAAATAAATTGTCTCTTCTTACGTTGTTTTGCTGGATGATTTGAAAAGGAGTCACTAAGGAAACATCCATAACTAGCTAGGTCTTTCGTGTCATCTTTATTATAAATGTGTTACCAATGCGTATTTAACTCTGCCTGCAAAAATTCCCTTGACTAGTTATGCACTACTCTAATGAGTTTACTTGTTATGCTAGAACGGCTCTTTAGAATCCTGCTCGAAATTCAGTAAACAGCACATAAAGTGTCTCTTTTTTATCACTTTAATACTTCTATTATTTCAGTGGAGTACCTTAGTGTCACTTATAGATACTTAAAGAAAAAAACAAAAGCAGTTTTCATCACTTTAGTTTAAAAATGTGTGTGTGTGAATTTCTAAGGGACCGAACTGCTAAGGAAATTGGTCCTTAGACTACACACTACTTAAACTAACTTATGCTAAGAACAACACATGCACCCATGCCCGTGGGAGGACTCGAACCTACGGCGAAAGGGGCCGCGCAATTCGTGACATGGCATCTCAAACCGCAAGGCCATTCCGCACGGCACTTTAGTTTAAAAAAAGAAGAGAGAGAGAGAGAGAGAGAGAGCGCGAGAGAGACAGCATTCAGTGTGATTGTGATCTTTTGCGTAAAGCATGTCGTGAATGTGGTAATCAGAGTGCAAAAAGAATCATGTTACATAAGAGACATCATCTTCCCATATCGCAAAATTAAATGGAAAAATCGAGAGGCGTTTCTGCTGGTGTGTAAACACCAGGTTATAACAGAAGTTCCTATAAGGATAAATCACTACAGGGACAATCCAAGGACAGGAGTAGGAGTTATATGCACAGAAAGTGGACTAAAGTTTCGCCCTGAGACTTCTAGACCATGACCTAAAAGAGCACTGCATGTAATTGCTATTTGGGTGTCGTGTTTTGACAACAGATTTGGAAACTTAGAACACGGCGATTCTCGCGGTAAAGTATCACCTAACACGGTATGCTTTAAATTTCAGCAAACAGTTATAGAGAATACAATAAGACTTAATAGAAACAGTTGTACATCAATGTACTGTTTACGGTCTTTTCAATACTGAGTTCATCTCGGACAGTACTGGGCGAGGGCACCTAGAGTAACTATGGCCAACTTTGGTTCGTTTCCCGAAGCAACACCCCTAACCAGAATGAGAGGATATAGCGCAACAGCGATCGATAAGCTATTTCTAAATCCAAGTGAAGTATCAGTGAACCCCGCAGCATTTATGAAAACAAAAACAAGCGATTAACCTCTAATTGTAGGTCTCCCTCTCTCCTTCGTATGTTCTCAAAACTTTATGAGAACGTAGCATATGAAAAAATATGAACCACTTTTCCGATAATAACCTTCCAGCAAGTGCTAAGTTTCTCTTCCGCAAAAAAATGTCTTCAGAAGAACCAATATATGATGTCAGACACACTGTTGTTGTGAGAATTAGCAAGAAAAATTACATTAAATTACTGTGACCTTGCCAAGGCTGTTACGTGTGTCGATTATAAGATTTTGCTAGGGAAACAACAACGTTATGACAGTGCATGGATGGAGTCACATTTTAAAAACAGTAAAAAGAGGGTCACATTAACAAATGTCCACAACACTAAATTTCGAATCAGGAAACATAATATGGTGTCCCACAAGGTTCCTTACTTGTTCCATTCTTGCGACTAGGAGAGCAGTGGAAAAAGGCTTGTAACAGGTACACTGTACGTAGCTTATCTTTTAATCTACCAAAAGCTCATATTATGCACTTCTACGCAAATACAGTTACCAGAAGCAGCTACTACTGTCTGTTATTGTACAACTTCACTTGTTCCACCTCTCGAAAGGTTCGCCACTTTTGTGGCATTTACGGATTACGATGTCGGAATGAGTGAATTCTGTTGGCATGATCGTTATTACAGACTATCAGAATACAAAACCAGCGAGTAAAGCTGTTAATGTCAATAATACTACACGCCTGTGTTTGTAACTAAATTGATGAATTTGTGCTACCGAGTAGCGAGCGCGCTGAGATGTTTCTTGACGTAGAGACGACGCTCTATTGACGTAAGGGGACTGCAGATTCGCTCAGTTTTTAGATACTGGCTGAAAAACAGTATACGTATCGCAAGCTTTTAAACTACTAGCACCAATACATTAAGTACGAAACTGCGACATTCATTCAGTGAATGCTAGGCGCAAAAATGATATATACTAGGATCATAGTTCCTTAAACATCATACAGAAAGTTGTGCACTATTCAGAAGGTTGCATTTTCAACACCCCTTGTAGTGGAACTGGTCAGTGCCCCTACACTGAAGGCCGGCCGAAGTGGCCGTGCGGTTAAAGGCGCTGCAGTCTGGAACCGCAAGACCGCTACGGTCGCAGGTTCGAATCCTGCCTCGTGCATGGATGTTTGTGATGTCCTTAGGTTAGTTAGGTTTAACTAGTTCTAAGTTCTAGGGGACTAATGACCTCAGCAGTTGAGTCCCATAGTGCTCAGAGCCATTTTTGAACCCTACACTGAAGCGCGAAAGAACTGGCACAGGCATGCGTATTCAAATACAGAGATATATGAACAGGCAGAATACGGCGCTGCGGTCGACAACGCCAATATAAGATAAGTGTCTGGCGCAGTTGTTAGATCGGTTACTGCTGCTACACTGGCAGGTTATCAAGATTTAAGTGAGTTTGAACGTAGTGTTAAAGTCGGCGGACGAGCGATAGGACACAGCATCACCAAGGTAGCGATGAAGACAGGATTTCCCCGTAGGACCATTTCACGAGTGTACCGTGCGTATCAGGAATCCTGTGTTTATCAAATCTCCGGCATCGCTGCGACCGGAAAAAGATCCTCCAAGAACGGGACCAACTACGACTGAAGAGAATCGTTGGACATGACAGAAGTGCAACCCTTCCGCAAATTGCTGCAGATTTCAGTACTGGGCCATTAATAAGTGTCAGTTTTTAATGATGCATCATCGATATGGGTTTTCAGAGCCGAAGACCCACTCGTGTACCCTTGATGATTGCACGACACTATGCTTTGCGCTTCACCTGGGCCCCTTAACACCGACATTGGACGTTGATGACTGGAAACGTGTTGTAAAGCGGATGGATGTGTACGGTTATGGAGACATCCTCATGAATCCATGGACCCTGCCTGTCAGTGGGGGACTGTTGAAGCTAGTGGAGGCTCTGTAATAGTGTGGGACGTGTGCAGTTGGAGTGATACGGGACCTCTGATACGTCTATATACGACTGACAGGTGACACGTACATAAGCATCCTGTCTGATCACCTGCATCCATTCATGTCCATTGTGCATTCCGACGGACTTCGGCAATTCGAATGGTTCAAATGGCTCTGAGCACTATGGGACTCAACTGCTGTGGTCATAAGTCCCCTAGAATTTAGAACTACTTAAACCTAACTAACCTAAGGACATCACACTCATCCATGCCCGAGGCAGGATTCGAACCTGCGACCGTAGCGGTCGTGCGGTTCCAGACTGTAGCGCCTTTAACCGCTCGGCCACTCCGGCCGGCTACTTGGGCAATTCCAACAGGACAATGCGACACCGCACATGTCCGGAATTGCTACAGAGTGGTTCCAGGCACTCTCTTCTGAGTTTAAACCCATCCCCTGGGCACCAAACTCCCCAGACCTGAACATTGCTGAGCATATCTGCGAAGCCTTCCGGCGTGCTGTTCAGAAGAGATCTCGGCCCCCTCGTACTCTTACGGATTTATGGACAGCCGTGCAGGATTCATGGTGTCAATTCCATTCAGCACTACTTGAGATATTAGTCGAGTCCATGCCACAACGTGGTGCGGCACTTCTGTGTGCTCGCGGGGGCCTTACACGATATTCGGCAGGTGTACCAATTTCTTTGACTCTTCAGTGTATCTCTGACACATATGGTAGAACATAATACTCGCATTAAATTTATGACACGAGCCAACAGAATGACAATCGTTAATCTAGTAAGATAATTAATTATTATAGTTTGTGATAAACAGAAACAATATATAAAACCTACACAAGATTTATTTCTACGAGTAATTTAATTTGAAATTTTAATTATCCACCGTCATTCGAACACTTTTTTTTCTGAAAGCAAGTTTGGTTTTATTCAGGATTCCAGTACAGCTTATTACTCGCCACTCTTTTGGCTACAAAACCCAGTTTTTCAACATAACCTCCGTTCAATGGGACGGGCTTAAGCCTCCGTACCGGGAGGGCCTGTATGCCCGCGTGGCAGCACTCTACTAGTCGACGTCGGAGCGAATGTCTTGGCGCGTCAGTTAACTCCCCATCAACCACGTACTGCTTCCCGTGAAGTGCGTCCTTATTTGGGCCAAACAGATGGAAGTCTGAAGGTGCGAGACACTGGCTGTAGGATGTATGAGGGAGAATGGTTCAATGAAGTTTTGCGTGTTCCTCACGGGTGCGCAGGCTTGTGCGAGGCCTTACGTTGTGGAAAAGAAAAACTTTGTTTGCATTTTTGTGGCGACGAACTCGCTAAAATCGTTTCTTCAACTTCCTGAGGGTGGGCAACGGCCTTGCCGCAGTGAATACACCAGTTCCCGTGAGATCACCGAAATTAAGCGCTGTCGGGCGTGGTCGGCGCTTGGATGGGTGACCATCGAGGTCGCCATGCGCTGTTGCCATTTTTCGGAGTGCACTCAGCCTCGTGATGCCAATTGAGGAGCTACTCAACCGAATAGTAGCGGCTTCGGTCAAGAATGGCATCATAACGACCGGGAGAGCGGTGTGCTGACCCCACGCCGCTCCTATCCGCATCCTCCTCTGAGGATGACACGGCGGTCGAATGGTCTCGGTAGGCCACTCGTGGCCTGAAGACGGAGTGCTTAAATTTCCTGAGGGTGGCACAATACACTTCCGAGATCACCATTTCACAATGAGGGTCGACATTAAATAGAATAATGCCTTCAGAGTTCCAGAATACAATCGCCATGGCTTTGCCGGCTGAGAGTGTGGTTTTGAACTTTTTCTTTGGAAGGGAGGTGGTGTGGCGTCACTCCATGTATTGCTGTTTGGTCCTTCGCTGCTCTTTATAATCTTCTGTTAGACGGCGGGGAACACTGCGGGCACACACCTTTGAGTACCCCAGTTCGTGGATGAGTTTGTCAGCAATACCGAGAGAGACGTCCAGCGAGGAGTTTCATTGTGATCCGTCGTTCACCTCGAATGAAAATATCCGCAAGGTCCAACACCGGAGGAGTCACAGCTGCGTGCGTGCGGCCGGCGCGCAGGAGATGCGACCTTGTAGCGATAATGACAGACGCCTCGCCCACACACCCATTGTGATTTTATTTTCTGCCAGGTCTCCATAGACATTCTACAAGTGCCTGTGAGTATCTGCGACGTTCTTGTTTTCCGCCAAAAGAAACTCAATGACAACTCTCTGCTTGCAATTCACCTATTTCATAAAACTATAGGGGTTGAAGCAGTAATATTCCACTATGTTCCACAACAAATTCCACATTTTTCAACAGATGCTGGCCGAGAAAAAAATATGTTGCATTACTTGATGAAAGCCCTCGCGATTTAAAATTGTTGTCATTACCAAGATTTTGAACATGGCTGAGCTTCAACAACTGTACATGCAAGGGCTTCAGTGCATTAGAAGTGACAGCCAAATAGCTGCAAAATATATATTTATTTATTTATTAACCAACCAGTTGAAATATACAGGTTCATTTCTTTAATAAGCCTGAATTTTGCAACTGGTTGGGTGTTGTTTCTAACTCATTGTTGTTATTATCTTTATCTGTATAATTTATTCTGAAAATATTTCTAAAAGAAGTGTTTACTTGTAGTTATGAAATTCTTGGGATGAAAAATATCGGTGTATTTTAAAAATCACTGAATTGCGACTTCCTTTATCTTCACTTTAGTTGATTTATGTAACAAGTAGTTTGTTGACGCAGGTTGTTATGAAGTGGCTGTCACGAAGTTGTTATGAAATCACTATGCTTAAATGAGAGGATTGTACCAGAATGGAATCCAGATTTGTAACATTTTACTGAAATATGAAATGAAGAAAGTATAAGAAATTAAGAAGAAACTTAATCATGCAGTATCCAAAGTATCCAAAGTATCGAGAAGTACCCGACCGTGTTCCTAGACATGACAATGATTGTTTCAGCGAGCCATGTTTTGAACAAGCCGTATTTTCGACGAAAATCCACGAGAACCAGATGAGGACATTTTAGTTTTAATTATTACTTCGAACTTCCTTCTCGCTTAAAAAATTGCTTGCACTGAGAGACATTTTCCTAAAAATCTGAACGTGAATATTTGATGATTTTTATTAGTAACAGTGGAGAAATTTACCTTACAACATAAGTGAAAAATCTGAGGGCTAGGCCAAAACTATTCCAGTCCAAGTTGAAAGGTTTCATATTTTGTACAGGAGTTGCTCGGTGTAGTTGAGAACACATGTCTCTGATGTATTATTTATTCCCGAAAAACGAGCTCACCTAGTGCGTCTCCGGTTGCGTTATAATGGGCATGCCTTTGTGGCCGAGCGGTTCTAGGCGCTTCAGTCTGGAACCGCGCGAACGCTACGGTCGCAGGTTCGAATCCTGCCTCGGGCATGGATGTGTGTGATGTCCTTACGTTAGTTAGGTTTAAGTAGTTCTATGGGACTGATGACCTCAGCTGTTAAGTCCCATAGTGCTCAGAGCCATATGCGTTACAATGCTCCATAGTTGCGGAAACACCTCCACTATGCTAAGATCTCAATCCTATCGGTAATTTGTGGAAAACATTTACACAGAAGAATGAAACAACGGCGGAATGGCGTTCACAGAGCACGTAAATGTTGAATCTTATGACTTCAGTGTCAGTGAGCCACAACTGGAGTCAGTTAACTCAAACTAGTATCTGCACGTAACAGTTAATGGTGACACGAAATTAAATGATCATGTAGGCTCAATCAAAGGGAAAGTACATAGCGAACTTCATTGATAGGGTACTAGGGAAATTCAGTCAGTCTGAAAAGGCGGTTGCTTACAAAGCTCTCGTGCAACGAACCATAGAATTAATCAAATGTCTGGAACACACAAACAGGTCAAATAGGGGAGATCTGAATCCAACAAAAAAAAGCAGCACGAATGGTCACATATTTGTCTGACTCGTAAAAGAGCTTTATGAAAATGCCAAAAAACTGGCTGACGGGCGAAGGAATTATTATCTGCGAAACTTTACCTAAAATGTTTCAAGACACATTATTAATTGAGAAATCTAGTTACATCCCTCTACGTATTACAACAGTAAGGACCATGAAGACGGGATTAGACTAATTGCAGCGTGCAAAGACACATTTCAATAGTTATCCTTTCCGCACTCCACGGAATGGAAGAAGAAAAACTGCAAAATGTAAATGATTTTCGTCAAGAACGGAACTACTCATTTCTAACACGCCGTACATATTACTGGAAACAAACAAGACAGCTAAAAATACGTACTAAGAAGAAAATGATACCAAGTAAGCCGTTGAGGCTTTTGATCGTTATTTGTTCGTAGCAACGTGGCGAAATAGTAAAGTAGCATCGACAGATGTCTTCGCTTCAATGTGTTTCTAACTTTATTTTATAATTATTAATTGTGAACGTTCTTTTTTTACGTGTAAGCGTGCGATGAATTGTCGCTCATTTCGTCCACAAAACACAGAAGGCAGTAACCATCGGCGCTGTGATTTATACTGTGTTCGCCGACTTCCGGAAGGCGTTCGGCACAGCTCCACTCTGTCACCTAATGAACAAAATGCGAGCGAAGGAATATCTATCAGCTTTGTGACTGGATTGATGGGTTCCAAGTAAATAGAACGTAGCATGTCATTCTCATCTGAGAGAAATTTGCAGAACCAAAAGTGACTTCGGATGTTCCTCCTGGCATTGTTACAGGATCATTATTGTTCATAGTATATATAAATGACCTAGTGGATAGCATTGGAAGTTCAATGGGTCCTATTCGCGGACGGTCCTGCTGAAGACAGAAAAGTCAAAATGCTAGAAAATTGTAATGAAACGCAAGAATATGTACACAGAATCAGCGTTGGGTGCAGGTATCGGCAACTGATCTTCAACGTAAAGAAATGTAGCATATTGCGCAAAAATAAGCACAAAGAAGCGTTCTTGTACGATTGCGTGATTGTCGATTAGTGCTAACAGCTGTATCCATTAATATCTGCTAGTTTGCGTATGTAGCGGCTTAAAGTGGAACTACCAAATGAAACAAAATACAGACGACAGAAATAGATTCATTGGAGGAATCCTGAGGGTGTGCTGCCCACGTACGAAGGAGGTAATTCAAAAAACTCTAGTTCGACTGATAGAAAGCGGAAAATCTTCTAAGTGACAAATCTGGCATATGTCAGTAGGTTGCAAAAAGAGTGTACCTCTTTTTGAACATAACTGATTTGTATCCAGAGAGCTGAGGTAGTATTCTGACACAGAATTATGCTGTTTATCACATCGGCACATAAAATAAGACAAATCCGTATATATAAAAATGTAGATGTTCGTCCATACCAAATCTTGAATCACCGAAAGTTCTTCACTGATTGTTTCGAAATCTTGAAACTGCGTGTCATTCGAGTACGCTTCGAAATTTTGAAAGTACTTTTGCATTCGATTACTGTGATTTTACATACCTAAATGAACGGCATCTTATAATATATAAATACATTAATTATATAATTTTAATAACGCTCATTTTTCAAGTAAGCTGTAGTTCTTAGACAATAATAAACAGGTTTCCTGTGAAAACAGAATGCGAGAAAAAAATGCTGAAAATGCTGTGCTTGTCTCTGCTGTGAATGTGTGCTGTTTTATTTTCTTTCTCGCAGTCAGTTTCAACTACATTAGTAAGACATTTAAATCATTAGAAAAGTTGTTTCTCCCACACATATTCTTTCTCATTACATATATCTGTTAAAAAACATTGGGTACACAACTATGTGCTGTTTTTTTTCTTCCTTGCAGTCGGTTTTCGCAGAAAACAGATACGTTGTATTTATGGCTTACCAGCTTATGATTAGAATACCATTACAAAATCTGAATTTGCAATAACAATAAACAAGGCTCAAGAGCAGAAGAGGGGGTGGAGTAGATGAACAGATAGGGGGGGGGGGGGGAAATCGATATAGAGAGGGGGAGGGAAGAGAGTGACAGAGAAACGGGTAGGAGGATATAAAAAGAGAAGGAAGAGATGGGCAGAGAGAGGGGGAAGGAGATGATGGACAGAGAGAGGGGTGTGAGAAGGAGATCAGGACATGCATCCAGTTCCCATGCATGTTAAGCAGTTGCGAAACATTGCACTGTTTGTTAGCTAGAAAATAAATACTTTATTAAGAACGTTCTAAGTGCCATACCAGGAAACTGGTCCTCAGTATCATTAAGAAAGTTTTCACGAGTTGATTCTCGCAAGGAAGAAAACAGCAACCAACCACATCTACAAAGATGGCATACTTACCGGTTTCGAACCGATGGGTTTATCTTCAGTCAGCTGTTCACGTTTATATTAGATTTTTTGCTGTTTATATTAGTTATTGTCTCCATTGGTTATTTTTTCGATTAGTTATTGGGCTTTTTCAATAAATAATGCAAACAGAAACAAGTAGGCCCATAATAAATGCTTACATCAGATTTGTTATTGGCTGTTTTTTATTCATCAAATAATGTAACCAGCAATAAATGTAATAAAGAGAACAGCTGTCGGAAGATAAACCTGTCAGCTCAAAACCGGTTACGGCTCTGTTTGTAAACAAACAGCATTATTAACAGTGGCTGGTTGCTGCTTTCCTCTTTGCAAGAATAAACGCGTATTTTGCATACAGACGCGGTCTCAGAAATGCCAGTTTTCGATCAAATACCAGGTAGAAAGTTTTTGTTCTAAGCGCCATTAATTATGTTTTATTTGTAATAGTACAGGTACGATAATACAAGTACGGAAATAAAGCATTACATATTGAAGTAGTAGAACTGAAACCAGGAAAAATTCACTTCTCATATCTTTTAAATTTTGGAAATCTAGAGAGAAGGAGAACGTAGCATAAAGAATATACCTCATGCATTAAGGCGTGATTGAAAGACCTGGATCAAGTCTAGGGACATGCAACAGAGCACCTAGAGCTCAACAGCACTAAAAAAAACGCCTTTTGTTAAAAATGGCACGAAGAACGTTTTCCATATCCACCATTCACTGAAGTCCCCACAGAGCTGAGCTCCTGCTTCGCTACTGCAGTTCATTCTCTGTTACCATATCATGATCACTCTGGAAGTTTTAATGACGACTGTGATCCTAGTCCATTGTGGCATGCAATATTTAGTTGCAATTATCTTTTTCAAAGTGATATTACAAGTGACACATTGACTTGATCGATAGTAAGAGAGCGCGCTGAACTGTAATGGATGCCGACGTTATTAACGTTCTGCATCAGTATTCTTCATGTTGACTTACTTGCAGCGCTCTGCCGCTAAAGGGCTCCGAATTGTAAGGTGTAACATAGCGGTGTGTAACTTAACTACGTCGGTGCGTGAGAAACAAGGTGCTGTAAGCGTGTGTCTAATTCTGAGAGCTCGTCCACACGTGGAGTATCCTCTCCTCCAGTACGAAGGTGCCAGACCGGACACGAGTGCTGCGACGCCTTGGGTTCACTGTCATCGATCATCCTCCGTACAGCCCCGACCTGGCCGCATCACATTTTGATTTGTTTCTGAAACTGCCGGCCGAAGTGGCAGTGCGGTTAAAGGCGCTGCAGTCTGGAACCGCAAGACCGCTACGGTCGCAGGTTCGAATCCTGCCTCGGGCATGGATGTTTGTGATGTCCTTAGGTTAGTTAGGTTTAACTAGTTCTAAGTTCTAGGGGACTAATGACCTCAGCAGTTGAGTCCCATAGTGCTCAGAGCCATTTGAACCATTTTTTCTGAAACTTGAACACTTCGAGGACTTTAGTTTGATAGTGATTATACGGTGAAAGCATAGATGAGGTTGTGACTCCGTCAAAAATTGAATAATTCCACAGTGATGGTATCAACAAACTGATCAGGAGAAACGTGTTCGTCGCTAAGGTGACTACGTTGAGAAATACATATGTAGACATGAAGAATAAAGTAGTAATATATTAATAAGATTTGTTTTATTTAAAAAGCTTTAAGAGTTTGGAGGTCTTACTTTTAGCATTCCCTCGTACATTTTTTATGTTTCTGGTGCAGGCCTCCAGACTGCAACCTAGATAGCTTGCGGCTCTGGGTATAGAAGAAGATTTTAAGAAACTGTCCGCATAGCAGCGCTGGCCGACTGTCAGTGTGAGACTGTGTGAGTGCCAGAGTAGATAAAGGGCAAGTGCAGCGTTATGAGGCGGTGAGAGAGGGAGCGCGCGGCTTGTCTGCGGTGGCGGCATCGCCTGCGGCTGCGGCGGCGGCGGCCGTCTATTTATACGGACGGGACGCGGGAGACGGGCAGCTGTCGGGACCGGACGCGCTGCCGCAGCACACACGCACTTCCCTCCGGGCGCGCGGCGCGCCCCAGCCGCTCCACTGCCCAGCGATCTCTGCTCCTAGCGCGCCAAGACGACAGAAAAATCTTCGCTTGTTTACAAACATTTTAAGTGATGCAGCAGCGGCAAACCCTCTCGAATACTGGTAGTGGGAGTATTTACGTTACCACAATTTTATCGGCAGCGTATGGACAACAGTTGACGTAACAATCGTGATTGCTCGCTCACTTGCCAATATGCGGAACTGAATTACGAACCGTTTTCGTCTACGCTTGAGATGAGAAAAAATGGTTCAAATGGCTCTGAGCACTATGGGACTTAACATCTGTGGTCATCAGTCCCCTAGAACTTAGAACTACTTAAACCTACCTAACCTAAGGACATCACACACATCCATGCCCGAGGCAGGATTCGAACCTGCAACCGTAGCAGTCGCGCGGTTCCGGACTGAGCGCCTAGAACCGCTAGACCACCGCGGCCGGCTGAGATGAGAACACGGAGCGCCTTTATGTCATGTTCTTAAGGAGAAAACAATGCTTTTGGAAATACTTGCAGTCTCTTACATCCTTGAGGTATTTGTTCTGGCCTGTTCTGTTTTACTTCACTTCACTTATCGCTCCATTCAAGCACAATCTTAACTGCATCTAATTTTCTTCGAAAAAGAACAAGAGACAAATTACAGTGCTTAACGCAAATTGTAACTTTTCGTCAGCTGTGTCAATTGATTCTACCTCGTATTTTTTATAGTACACATAACTAAGAGTGTTTGTTTGCCATCGTTGTGGAAACAACGGTTTCATTGCGTGGTATGTACCTGTTGAGCGTTGCTCGTTATGGATCTGGCCATATTTCTGTGGCCAGATATCAGACACAGATCGTGAAACTCCTCCCCCTCCAAAAAGCGAGAGGACTGCTCTAACCAGTGATGTAAGCAAATTATTATGTTTGTATTAAAGCACTTTATATATTTTATTATTAATATTAAAATTCTAGGATTTGTGGCACATTAAATGTGTAGGTGACGGCAAATTATGTTTGAGCAGCGGGAGGGGACACGGGAAGGACGGCCCATGAAAAAGTATGGCCCTCTCCAAAACCGAAGCCAGAAGTGCCGCCTGCCGGATGCCACTGATGACGCCACATTGCTACCTTAATATAATAGGAGAAATTTTCCGTGAGCCATCAATCGGCGAATCTTGTGAAACAGATTTCCTCGTGATTTCGTGTTTTAACAGTTACTGTGATCTGAGGCAGAGATCTGATGATAGCCCAGTATTTTTCTAAGCGGCAGCAAGAAACTTCCTAAAACTACATCCAATTTGGTTTATCAACTGTCGTAACCTGTTGGACAAATAAGATACGACTCCCTTTCACAAACTAGCACTCTTTGAGATGCAGCACTTGTTCATCGCGAAGCAAAATAACGGAAGGGGTTGGCACTCTTTCAAGTATCGGGTCATTCATTACTTCAAAAAATGGTTCAAATGGCTCTGAGCACTATGGGACTTAACTACTGTGGTCATCAGCCCCTAGAACTTAGAACTACTTAAACCTAACTAACCTAAGGACATCACACACATCCATGCCCGAGGCAGGATTCGAACCTGCGACCGTAGCAGTCCCGCGGTTCCGGACTGAGCGCCTTAACCGCGAGACCACCGCGGCCGGCATTCATTACTTTACAGCGACACATTTCGCTTGTATCGAATAAAGTCGATGGAAACTGCATTAACATCTACAATGACAGTACATTCTGAAAAATCACTAATATTGATGCGGAGGGTTCTTTCCGTTTTGCCGGCCGAAGTGGCCGTGCGGTTAAAAGCGCTGCAGTCTGGAACCGCAAGACCGCTACGGTCGCAGGTTCGAATCCTGCCTCGGGCATGGATGTTTGTGATGTCCTTAGGTTAGTTAGGTTTAACTAGTTCTAAGTTCTAGGGGACTAATGACCTCAGCAGTTGAGTCCCATAGTGCTCAGAGCCATTTGAACCATTTTTTTTCTTTCCGTTTTAGTAATTAATCTCTGATGAACTATTTGTTTTGTCACCGCCAGACACCACACTTGCTAGATGGTAGCCTTTAAACCGGCCGCGGTCCATTAGTATACACCGGACCCGCGTGTCGCCACTGTCAGTGATAGCAGACCGAGCGCCACCACACGCCAGGTCTAGAGAGACGTCCTGGCACTCGCCCCAGTTGTACAGCCGACTTTGCAAGGAACGGTTCACTGACAACTACGCTCTCATTTGCCGAGACGATAGTTAGCATAGTCTTCAGCTACATTTGCTACGACCTAGCAAGGCGCCGTATTCAATTGATATTGAGATTCTATTAATGTATCATCAAGAGCGATGTTCTACAAATGTGGATTAAAGTTAAGTATTCCAGAAGCTACGTACTTTTCTTTATAGCATTCATTACGTATCCTGTTTCAGACCTCACGCCAGTCTGCGTGAGTTTAAGCGCGTGCCTTTCGGCTTCCTCTCAGTGTGTCTAGGCTGTCTTGTCTAGACACAACACTATTCACTACATGATTCAGGACAGGCGATTTTCGATATCTCTTTCAACAAACTTACGTCAGAAATATGTAGGTCGCTGCATGAAATCTGTAGTTTCCACGCCAAAAATTGGGTTTTCAAGTCTCGCAACTAAGTTTTCGGTCAAATACTTTAATTTTATTCAGTATGAGCCATTTCACGTCTTTTGACGTTTCGACCGCTGTGTCTGGCGAGCAGTGTAAGCATCTGAGCATGTATGGTCTTCCTGTCGATACACGTTAGGCATATCTCATTAGACACACGTGACACCCTCACGCCTGTGTAACCTTGCAGAGCAGGCCATACAAATACTATCGAATTAATATGTTTTCAGTACAGTACCAACTGATTGGTGCCCACAGCTACTCGCACTTTTAGCCGCGGTTGAACGGTGAATTTGATACTAGGACACTTTAAATGTCGACACTCGTCACTGATTACCATGAAATCACGTCATTTCGTGGGTTCCGCAGACGTGTTCATATTTTACTTTTGGTCATAAAGTAGTCATGTATTTCCTTGCAGTGCCAATATACGATGGCCCAATTAATAGAAAGCAAGACTTTCAACTGTATTTCAACTTCAATGGAATGACTTCCATAAAGAATCAATATTTTTTTCTAGAGATGTTAGTGTACATATTATGTTACAATTTTCAACGTGACGTAACCAATTTTATTGTGTTTGGAGAACTTACGATTTCAAATCACAGTGAGATAATAGGGAAGATATACCAGTGACGTGAGGAAACATCTAACCTGGGTATAAATACGTTATGTTGCTAGAGGGACAGTTTTGGTCTCCATGGGAGCTCAAAATATTGAAAACTGCGAACGAAAATTTGGGTTGGGTTATGTTATTTTTATGTTTACTCTGTGAGAGTAAGTCACGTAACACAGTCAGGGGATTTTTGCTCTTCTTTCAGATTCTCCTATTGGACGCTTGGCGCACCGTGCGCGACCAAAAACATATCGAAGTCCTGATACGTCCTTGGTGCCAGACTACTCCATAAAACGGGATGTCTGTCTTCTCTTTCTAAGAAAGAGTCCATTCTGTAAACAAACTCTACATTGTGGATACCGCATTCTACGACGTTACGTTTCTACTACGCAGAGATAACTTCGGTAACATAACAATATTTCCCTAGGTTACTGAATGTAAATGCGACAAACGACATCTTTGCCAGCTACTTTCATGGGGCATCATAGAAAGGCCCATCTGCTCATATGACAGAGTATCAGAGTGTGACTTAAATCACTTACTCTTCTCTGTAATCAGTGCCGCAAGTCAACAAATCAGTTTTTGTTACAAACTGAGAACGCTAGAGCATCAGTTTGCCACAAAGTGCACCACTTAACAGAATAAAAGTGAACTTTTTTCTTCGAGTGTGAATTCATATATGTGAATAAGTATTTCTACTGAGCGAAGTTTGACGTATTAATATGACTGAGCGAAGTTTGACGTATTAATATGACGGATGGTGATTCCATGTCGGTGTTACAATTGTTCTTTTGTCTTATGGAAGCCTTATTAAGTCTAGAAAAGTTATTTAAGTCTTTAGTGTTCTAATTGGCGTACTGATATCTTACTTAACTTACGCGCGTTTACTGGCGTATATTTGTTTACGTAACATCTTCGAAAAGGTACACATTTGCTGCCGGTTATTGCGATATATTACTCTAAGCACAGATTACTGTACAAATGTCGATCCCTGTACTAATGAATTAAAAATACGAGAAAAGCCAGTTTATTAATTATGTCAGTTCAGAACCCAAATACCAACTAGGTAAAAGATGATGATTGCACGATATGTACAAACTGAAATTCATTATCATGAAAAAGCTTTTAGCAATCAAAAGGCTAACGAATTGCGAAATTTCCATTCAATATGACAGTGGGCTTAGAACAGTTTTTTTAATTTTCAGCATTTCACTAGCGAAGAAACCGAAAGAGGTTCTGCATTTGTCCATTTTCCCAAACAGCGCCAGTCTAACAAATCTTCTCTAATTCAAAAGGTGCACGAAGTCGCGAAGAGAAACAGCAGTGATGAAACCCCGTAGTGCTGAAGCACTGTATTGCAATTCTGCCAAGTACGCCTTCTGAAGCCGATCACATTGTGATATTATATATGACAACATATGTATATGCGACATTTAAGAGAACCAGAAGAATGACTGGAAAAAATTGGAACTAAACAAAAATAATTAATTACATAAAAATAAATTTTTAAGATAACACTTTTTAAATTGGACTAAGTATAAAATAACTTCTACCGCCATACAGATAGTTCTGAGAATCTCTGCTTGTGAATTCTTAATAGCTATGAAAATACTTGTAAAATTTATGACGAAAACCGTGGATGCATGCAATACATAAGTGATGCATAAAGAGCTCACCTAACTATTCTCTATTGCATGTACCTCAAGTTATTCGTTATAAGTGTTACGAATACGAGTATTATCATTTTGTATTTGTAGCGATACACAGGCTCGAGATGTTTAATAAACGTAAACATGGCCTGTAGTAGGCTGTAATGGGATGTATATTTAATCATGCGATTAGGTAATTTCGACTACTTGTCATTGTCAAGCACCCGTAAAACCCATATGGAAAGGCACTACATTGTCTGCATACATCGCCGTGAATAAATAACACTTTACAAACCTCATATTAAGATAAGATACTACTGCACAAATTTCTTACAGCCACATGGTAACTGACAGCAGCTGCTGATTTGTTGCCACAGATTCATATTCATCTAAAGACTTCAAGGCTCTCGATAGCACATATCACAGTCATGTTACATACATTGCTGGCGTAGCATGGCTTATTTTATGTCATGTATAAAAACAGTCAGTGACCAATGAACACATTAAGGACATACAAATGAACATAAAATGTTATACAAAGTACGTGACATGTCACCGGGGATTCTACATTATTTTAAACATCATATTAACAAAAATATACATGAGATATATACAAAGTTCCACAAGTAATAGAAACAGAATGCTCCATCAACTTCTGGCGTGCCAGGTATAACGACTGCCTTTTATCGTAAGTCGTCAGTGTCTCAAAGCTATTTCTAGACACCCAAAAGCCGGACTCTAATATTGAGAAAACACGTGTATATCATAGTGAGAACAAGTTTTGGCATCGTTACATATCCAATAACGTATGATGTAGCAATGTTGATTATGTATCGTCACAAACTGCTCTGCTTTAGAACTATGGTTCATATCGCAGTGTTGTGTTCATTTTTACGTGGTCTCCTAACCTTTCAAGTTCTGACAATTTCTTTATTTTCTTACATCATTTTCAGTATTTTTATTGAACTGACCAAAATGCTTTTATAGGTATTTTACAGTTTTATAACGGAATTAATATTATGACGACATTATACACATTATATTGTGTACCCAGTGGTGGCACCCACACTTCTTGTTGCAAGTACTACGTGTCTGATACCCCTCCCTACATTTTACAATTGTTCACACTTATTATTCTGAATACGCAATGTGTATAAGTTCATCTGTTTACTTGACACAAGTCATACAGCAAAATATACTTGTTCCCGTCTTAATTCTGTTATGGTAACTATACAGGGTGGTCCATTGATAATGACCGGGCCAAATATCTCACGAAATAAGCGTCAAACGAAAAAAACTACAAAGAACGAAACTGTTCTAGCTTGAAGGGGGAAACCAGATGGCGCTATGGTTGGCCCGCTAGATGGCGCTGCCATAGGTCAAACGGATATCAACTGCGGTTTTTTTTAATAGGAACCCCCATTTTTATTACATATTCGTGTAGTACGTAAAGAAATATGAATGTTTTAGTTGGACCACTTTTTGCTTTCTGATAGATGGCGCTGTAATAGTCACAAACATACGGCTCACAATTTTAGACGAACGGTTGGTAACAGGTAGGTTTTTTCTAAATTAAAATACAGAACGTACGTACGTTTGAAAATTTGATTCGGTTGTTCCAATGTGATACATGTACCTTTGTGAACTTATCATTTATGAGAACGCATGCTGTTACAGCGTGGGTACCTGTAAATACCACATTAATGCAATACATGCTCAAAATGATGTCCGTCAACCTCAATGCATTTGGCAATACGTGTAACGACATTCCTCTCAACATCGAGTACTTCGCCTTCCGTAATGTTCGCACATGCATTGACAATGCGTTGACGCATGTTGTCAGGTGTTGTCGGTGGACCACGATACCAAATATCCTTCATCTTTCCCCACAGAAAGACATCCGGGTACGTCAGATCCAGTGAACGTGCGGGCCATGGTATGATGCTTCGACGACCAACCCACCTGTCATGAAATATGCTATTCAATACGGCTTCAACCGCAGCCGGGCTATGTGCCTGACGTCCATCATGTTGGAAGTACATCGTCATTCTGTCATGCAATGAAACATCTTGCAGTAACATCTGTAGAACATTCGGTAGGAAATCAGCATACATTGCACCATTTAGATTGCCATCGATAAAATTGGGGGCCAATTATCCTTCCTCCCATAATTCCGCACCATACATTAACCCACCAAGGTCGCTGATGTTCCACATGTCGCAGCCATCGTGGATTTTCCGTTGCCCAATAGTGCATACTATGACGGTTTACGTTACCGCTGTTGGTGAATGACGCTTCGTCGTTAAATCGAACGCGTGCAAAAAATCTGTCATCGTCACGTAATTTCTCGTGGTTGACGTCTCACATGTGGCTGAACACTTCCTGTTTCCTTAAATTACGTAACTATCCGGCGAACGGTCCGGACACTTGGATGATGTCGTCCAGGATACCGAGCAGCATACATAGCACACGCCCGTTGGGCATTTCGGTCACAATAGCCGTACATCAACACGATATCGACCTTTTCCGCAATTGGTAAACGGTCCATTTTAACACGAGTAATATATCACGAAGCAAATACTGTCCGCACTGGCGGAATGTTGCGTGATACCGCGTACTTATACGTTTGTGGTTATTACAGCGCCATCTATCACAAAGAGAATAGTGGCCCAACTAAAACATTCATGTTTCTTTACGTACTACACGAATATGTAATAAAAAATGGGGGTTCCTATTTTAAAAAACGCAGTTGATATCCGTTTGACCTATGGCAGCGCCATCTAGCGGGCCAAGCATAGCGCCATCTGGTTTGCCCCTTGAAGCTAGATGAGTTTCGTTCTTTGTAGTTTTTTCGTTTGACGCTTATTTCGTGAGATATTTGGCCCGGTCTCGATCAATGGTCCACTCAGTTTATCGTTCCTCAAGGAATGTGATGTTTTAATCTTGTATTTGCTCAATTTAGAGGCATGTATATAATTGTGAGAACGTTGTTTTGCAAACCTACATTTCCTATCATGTTTGAGGCAGTGATTGTTGAGTAACAAACTACTCTTCCATTAGGAACATGATATTGTTTTTTACACATTATATATTTTTTATGTAATCCTTACTTTATGTGACCATATAACCCTTCCTGTTTTGAGGCTTCTCATCTCCTCATTTGCAATTATTTTCGATGTTACTTCTCTTTATATTTAACTGATCACATGGTTTTTTAATGTATTTTATGTTATGATACTATAATACACTGTTAAGTCATGCAGTACTTGATGTTTGCAATACTGGCTGATACATTTTATAACGCAGGTGACTTGGTTACCGCTTTTACGCACTGCATATTGGTTGTCACTTTAAAAAAATCTGTTGGTTAACTTTCTGCGCAAATAGTCAGGTCTGGCTTCTGTGTGTCTAAAAATGGCTTTGAGACACTGATGACTTATGATATACGGCAGTCGTTAAACCTGGGACGCCAGAAGTTGATGGAGTATTCTATTTGCAGTACTTGTGGAATTTTGTACGTTGTTGTTGTTGTGGTCTTCAGTCCTGAGACTGGTTTGATGGAGCTCTCCATGCTACTCTATCCTGTGCAAGCTTTTTCATCTCCCAGTACCTACTGCAACCTACATCCTTCTGAATCTGCTTAGTGTATTCATCTCTTGGTCTCCCTCTACGATTTTTACCCTCCACGCTGCACTCCAATACTAAATTGGTGACTTGTACGTACGTGATGTATATTTTTATTAATATGATGTTTAAAATAATGTAGAATCTCAATGTACTGTATATAATACTTTATGTCCATTTCTATGCCCTTAATATTTTCTTTGGTCGCTGACTGTTTTTATACATGACGTCAGCTAAGTCTATCACGGCAATGTATGTAATGTGCATATGATATGTGCTATCCAGAGTCTTGGCACGGCTCGGCACAACAGTAACTTCGTAAATGATTCGGTACACACAGCCAGTGTTGGCTGCGGACGGATGCCAAACACTCGTGGACCGAAGTAGACAGACTTCTACCGGCTTCAGCCGATCCTGAACTGGGGAGACCTCGTTCAGGACGTTGTGCACAAACTACAGGAAGGTAGGTGAGCGCAGCTGTTGCGACATCTTGGAAACGTAGCCGGCACTCACCTCTGAGATGTCGATCTCGGCGCCCTCCAGGATGGAGATCTGCTGCTGCAGAGTCTCTACGTAGACGGCGCGCCGCGACAGAGCAGCGCCCAGCTCCTCCTGGAAGGCTTCCACTGGAACACACACACCGGAGACGTTAGAAAACAAACTTCATTACATTTAGATAAACTCACTGAACAGAACATTACCCACTGTCATGAAAGAGCACACAGTTCGCTCAACAGTTCTAGGTGGTGTGGAACTGGTATGTGACCCACCAATTCTGACAGATCGTGGCACTGATGTAGTTTGTATGTGCCAGTCTGTTGTATGGAAACAGCGCAGACAGGAGTTAACGTGTCTGGACGTGTCCGTGACCACACCTTGAATGAAGTTACCCAATTTTTTTCTGTATCCAACATGTCAAAAAGGAACGATGTATCACTCGCAGTCATGCAACCTTACGTAAGAACAGTGATCGAGAAAAGACAGGGACCAGAGATGAGAATCACACCTTCTCAATGACAGTTTCAAATCTACAGGAATTACTACTTTCGTTGAATGCAGATTCATTTCAATCAGATGTAAACATTGCGAAGGAAACTGTATGTAAATATCATTTGGAGTCGGGTACCTCGCAAAAAGCATTGCTCATAGCGGCACTTGACGTTGCACGTCTTCGGGGACAAAATAATGACTAGACAGTACCTAACTGGAGGCGTGTAGTGTGGTCCGATCGAGTAGCGAATTTCCGCCTTTTCAAATGATACAATGCGTCGAGTGCACCGACAGCCAAATGAATTTTTAACTCGGAGTGTGCTGCAGGGTGTAGTTCGGGTGGTTATGTGTTGTTTTGGTGGTGGTTTTGGTACCAAGGCTTAGAGACATTCATTCAGTTTATTGTGAACATGAAATAGGATGTTCATGTGAACATTCTCTGTGACCAAGTGTGGTACATTTTCATGATGAGTATGCTGTGAACTCCCTCGTCTTCTAAGACGATAACAACGTTTTCAGGGTGTTCTGCGCATGCGCTCTGGTCTGATGAGCACTTAGGCCCCCCCTATTGTTCCTTGGCTGGGCCACGAAATCACCCAAACTTTATTCCATAGAAATTGTCGAGGACTATTTGGAACATCGGCTGAAAGTTAGCTACCAACAACCCCGCAGTTTGGTAGTTCTGTGCGATTTAATGATTAACGCGCTGCTTCAGTTTGATATGGTTCACTTGAAGAAACTCGGTGTCTCTATTCCTCGACGAACTGAGGCCATTATCAAGTCTAGAGGCGAATTTACGCGGTATTAGATGGACGTCTTCGGGGTGTGATTAATTTTCTGTCCTGTATGCTTAAATATACATATCCTACTCCATAGGTCACTGAACGAAACGCGACGTAGGATTATTTGTACCATGCTAGTACCACTTGTTCTGTACCACTTGTAATATTACTTGCCTGTCACCCCGTACGGCTGTATGAATATGAATAATTTCAAGATGTAAACAAACTGCGTACCGTAAGGAGGTATCTGTGTCGGTTTTACTGTCAAGGTTTCATTTCCATAATTTGTATGCACATGCTTTCCGGGGCAGTGCAGCTTGGGAAGGGGTAGAAGGACATTACAAGCTGCTAATCGATGTGCAAAGACGCCAAGGTTTCTTTTCACACATAGTATTTTTCATTGTGAAGTATTAGTTTTAGTATTGGTATACACTTCTGCCTTTGGGCAGACCATCTTTAAAATTTGATTAAATTAATCGGGTTCCGTTATTTCCAATTACATTATCAATCTAACGATATTATCACTATTCCAATTTTGTGTGTCACTCGTTAACAGCTATGGTTCGATCCTCTTATGCGTGATATTCGTTAGAGGCAAATGCCAGCTGTCTAAACATTTCGCACTGACGTCTTACGAGATGAAAGCCTTTCCGCCAAGGATATCAGAGCTCTTGGAGCATTTCCGTAAAACTGCTGTACTACTCTAATTAGCCAATAACAAACCCAGCAGCACACAACTAAATTGTTTCTAGATCTTCTCTTAGTCCGACCTAGTATCGGTCCAAAACACTGCAGCAGTACTGTAGAAGTGGTCGCACAAGATTTCTGCATCCGGTTTTCTTAACAGATGCACTCTTATTTCTCCATAGTTCCCCAAATTGGACTGATCTTTCGCACTCGTTCCAGTTCGTAAAGTTCCAGAACGCCACGCCTAGATATATGACCGACTTAACTGAATTTAGTATTAAAACTGTATTCGGAGGTTATAGACAATCTCTCTCCTACCCATCCTCATTAATTGCATTTATCCACATTTACAGGAAGCTACCATTCATTCCACTAAATACAAACTGTGTTTAAATCACTTTGGATTTCTCTATAGTCGTTCAACACCGATCCCTGATTTCTGCTCACCCTACCTGACAGACCGTTGAAGTGTACATAAAACAGTCGCAGGATATAATTACCTCAGTTTTAATTTTTCAAAACTGGATACTGAAGACAGAGTAACATTTTATTGTCTCTCATAATGTCTGGACGGTGTTCCATACGGTGCTTGACGGAAAGTCTCAGATGTTACCTGTTCTGGCGCAACAGGTCCGGTGGCTCCCGGTGACAGTCCCTCTGTTTCTCTCCGCATGCCATATAACTGCATCAGACCATTCCCTAGTTTCCCTCAAGGAATTTTGCTAAAGCGGTCGATTTAATGTCGAAATCTCCTTGTGTTATTAGTCGAGAATCGCTGTTGTTGCGAAGGAAAGTTCCGACAAATTTTCTAATCGTCGGTTGTATTCCTCTGCCATCCACGGATGGAACACAGAAAGAAGTACCATTGCTACACTTCCGTGTAAACCTGGATATTATCTTCATGATGTTTGCGTGAAATGAATGTGGAACGAAGTAAACTTTTTGTGGACTGTTCATTACTTGTACGTGCTCGGAATTTTATCAGTGAGTTTACGCAAGGCCTGACGCGATTAGAAAACATGTGTGCTCTTCTGTGACATTTATATTTATCTGCATTGATGGTCCATCACCTAGCTACCTAAAGTGAACGTTTATTGCATTATATACTTTTTTACAAGTTGTACAGATGACATTTTTGTTGTATCCTAATATGTACTTACGTTTTTATAATAAAATAAACACTTGAAAAACAGAAATAACGTTAGACTGACAAATTAGAGTAACTTAACATTATTTGATTAAGAAGGGGAAAGAAGAAGATAGGATAGAATATGAAAGATGCCACCAACAGTAGCATTCAGAATGGGAGGACCTATGTAATACACTTCGAGCCACTTGCCTATGCGTGGCATAGTGATTGCTAATCCTAGTGATAGACTAACTGTAGGGAAGCATCTCCGAATGAACCTGTAGTTGCTGCCTTACGTCTTTCTTCTGTGCTGTTCTATTCTAATTACGATTCTACTTTAATTCCTTGTGTATTTCCTTTACCGTACAGTCTAGTGATCTACTGGTACTACTTCTACACTATAGCTGTCACAAGTTTAACGTGTCTATTAGACCACGCTGTGACTCAGTAATAGTTAGTTATAGTTTATAAATCTTTCACCTTGGTGTCTCTTGATTTGGGAGCTGTTAGCCATCAATCTGTCAGCGTTGACTGCACGATTTTGCTTCCACTGCATCTCTTAGTAACTACAAACTGCCACGGTTAGCGTCAGTGTTGTCGTTCTCTTAGTGACGGATGCTTCACATGGGTCAGTTACATCTCGGGTAATTATCTGCCTGGTTCGTCCGTACGGTCTTGTATGTTTGAATTCGGCATTTCTCTGTACATGTTACGTGGTATCAGCAGCTCTGTTCCGGTCTTGCCTTTTGTCTGGGTCTCTTATGAAATCGTCGATGTCGTCAAGTGTGAAATTTATTTGTCGGTTCCGCATGTGTGGTGTGCAATGTAGGAGTGTACGCTCAGCGATTCCCGGTTATCCACAAGAACACTGTATTTGCTGGGCGAGATGCAGTCGATGAAGGTGCGTTGAATATTGGCCGTCTCCTGTAAAAAGTGCACGTTGGAATGGGTCTTCGTGGCGCATTTTCTACCACTCCCGGATGTCAGGGTAAGAAGGAGTTAAGTCTACGGCCCTTTAACACTGCTTGTACTCTCACACTGCCACGCATTCACTTGCCATTGTTTTAGTTGGCTTCCCACGTGATTTCCATTACTTTTCTAGTCTGCCCCCTCTTCAGCCAGTACGCGTAGCTCGCCGACAGAGTGTTAGGTCAACTGGGTATTTTACGAGTCTTATATACACTGGTTCCACTAACGTGGAGTTGAAAGCCACTGATACTCTCAGAAAAACCCTTCTTGGACTTCGCCTAACAACAGTTCTTATCGTTGTGATAGTTCAAATGGCTCTAAGCACTATCGGACTTATCATCTGAGGTCATCAGTCTCCTAGACTTAGAACTACGAGTACTTAAACCTAACTAACCGAAGGACATCATACACATCCATGCCCGAGGCGGGATTCGAACCTGCGACCGTAGCAGCAGGGCGTTTCCGGACTGAAGCGCCTAGAACCGCTCGTCCACAGCGGCCGGCTTATCGTTGTGAGACAGAGTCTATGTGCCCATGTTCTTACCACGAAACACACGATTGACTCTCACAAGTCACCTTCATATATAGCTTGTAGTGTAAGTCTGTAAGTAATTGTGCTGATGCGTGCGAGTTTGTGTACAAGCTTGTCTGTTTTATCAGTTACCTGTTTTATGCGTTGCTTAAAGCATCAGTTGTTCGGTCTCCTGTACCCCGACGTGTCAATATTTCCATTGATCAGTTTTGAAATCGAGCCTCTCTGTAGTTTTCCTTGTCCGGAGAGACAGAGTGAGCGGTTTTTTTTCTTTCTTTTTTTCCAGTTCTCTTCTTGATTCTTGAGTTGGCTGACACCACAACCAACAGATCATCAGCGTATGTGACACTCCCGCCAGTCGGCGTATCCCCATCCATTTCTATTTGAAGGGGCTCAGTGGAAAGATACCAAAAGATGGGCCCACAGCCTGAACTCTGCGGGCACAGCTTTTTGATTCTGTTGATCACTTCCATTTTACTCTCCCTCCCCGCCGTTCAACTACTATATTATAACAGTAGTCTAGCAGACTATTCTATAGTGTTCCTGTGACCTGCAGTTCCAGTATTCTTGCGAACATCGTGGACCGACTAGAGGTTATCAAATGACCCGACAATGTCTATGAGCATGGGCATTACGTTCTCGCGGATGACATTGTGTGCTATTTCGACTACACGGTTAATTGCATCGTCAATCGATTTTTGTTCACGGAACCTGTATTGGTGCGGTTTGAGCCCCGGTAGCCGTCTGTGATCCTGTAATCAGTTACACAGAAATCGCTCCTGGACCTTAGCCATGTTGTTGATCAAGCAAAGTGGCTTATAAGATTTCATAGTCGCCCGATATTTGTTTACCGATTTCTTGATGATTAGGATATTTGCTAATTTCCAGCTACGGATATTCTTTCCAGCCTTAGAGCTTCATTCATTAACGAGCTCCCCGCCAGACCGTGAAGGTCCAAGGAATGGCTACCGGCCGCCGTGTCATCCTCTACCTTGCTGCGTTTTGTGGATGCGTTATGGAGCCGAATGTGATCAGCACACCGCTCTTCCGGCCGTTTAGCAGATTCTTCAGACCGTGGATGTGGAGCCGCTATTGTTCAGCCAAGTAACTGCTCAACTGGTATCAAGAGGCTGTGTGCACCCCGTACCATTCATCCACTAAGGAAAAATCGTTGGCAGTCCTCCCACTAAGAAAATATTCCAGGAACTCCGCATGGCAGACATTACGCTGACCACTCAGCTGCGGAGGCGGACCTTCATTTATTACCTCAGTCAATAATGGGCTGATCTGTGGTGCTGCTCGTTTGTGGGTCTCGGGGTGACTGTCGTGAGAGCCTGGAGCTTTTTTAACTTTTGAGTTCGTTGCGGCTAGCGCCACCTATTCCTGGGCGAAGGGGAAGGTGACGGTTTTCGTCGTGTCTTCTCTCTGTAGTAGAACTCTTAAATTGTTGTCGTATTGTGGTTGTCATCGGGAAGAAGGATGTAAAGCAGAATTTGCGCTTAATTCTTAACCTCCGTGTCAAGGCACCGTCACAGCGCCCAAGAGTGACCATCACAAACGGTGCTTTTACTCCCTCTGTCATCAGTTTGTACAGGCTTCCCATATATTGTTGTTTAATTTTTTAATTGCGTTTAACATGCTAGTCCCAATGGCGTCTCTATGTTAGCAATAGTAGGTCCTTTTATTTTCGCTTCGCTTCCTTGAACTGTTCCAGTCGCATTTGTCTCTCTCTAGAAGTTACTCTCGTCTAGTGGTATCTGTGTTTGGTTTTCGAATCCCTTTTGAGTCCTTTCGACCAAGGTATTTTCCGTTTACTCTTATCTATTGCTGTTGGGATTGCTTTAAAATTGTGTCTCTTACAAGATATCCATCAGTTTATATATCTTACAGTCAATGCTGCCTTCGATAGGTGAAAGCTCATGGGTCGGAACAAAGTCTTGTAAATTCTGCCAGTATGTTTTACTAAACAGAAACCGCTTGTTGTGCCTTTCTTATGCCGTGTATATAGCAATGTTTGTGATTAAGACATTATGATCACTGTGTGTAGCCCCGACGCGTACCTCCGATGAGCTAATGAGCCCGACAAATATTATATTTGATACTCTGTTTTCAATTTTTGATTTTTCTCCCAAGCTGTTGGCGTACGTGAGGGGCTAACCGTACCTAATAACTACCAGGGACATTTCATTAATAGTGCACACAGTATTTTTACTTACACGTTTATTTTTCAAGATCTCTTTACAGTGCTTCAGTGTAGTCTCCCTGGTTCTTCGTGATGGAATCCTATGATCTCGAAAACTCTGTTATTCCAGCCAGGGCACCACTTCTATTCATCCGTCAAATGGCTTGGGTAACGGTGGTAGACAGTTCTTCCACAGAAAGATAACGACGTCCACGCGTAAGTTTTTTCAACTTCGGGAACAAGTCGAAGTCGTGTACTCATATCTGGGCTGTAGGGAGGATGCGGCAACACTTCCCATCAGTATTCGCGCAGTTTTTGAGCTACAACATTGCCAATATGCGGGCGAGCATTGTCGTGGAGAATGACAGGTCCAGCCTTAAGCAACTGAGGTCGGGTTTTGAGCATTTTTCTGCGCAGGTTTTGCATGAAGTTACGATAATACACTGCTGTGACACTTGTTCCAAATGAGTCTCTGTCTGTTATTATGATTCCTTGGTTGATGATCATAACCAAAAACCATCATTTGCTTGGGCTTGAATTGAGCGCGTCGAAATGTTTTTCGACATGACGAATCTGAAGCTCTCCACTCACTGGACTGTGATTTCAACTCTAGTTCAAAGTCTCTAATCCATGCTTCATCAATAGCGACAAGAATCATTGATCTTCACGGCCGAATCGATGTATGAGCAAGGTTGCAATGTCCAGGCGTCCCTGCTTCTCTTTAACAGTCAAGCGCCGGCCGGAGTGGCCTAGCAGTTCTATGCGGTACAGTCTGGAACCGCGCGACTGCTACGGTCGCAGGTTCGAATCCTGCCTCGGGCATGGATGTGTGTGATGTCCTTAGGTTAGTTGGGTTTAAGTAGTTCTAAGTTCTAGGGAACTGATGACCACAGCAGTTAAGTCCCATAGTGCTCAGAGCCATTTTTGAACAGTCAAGCGGTGTGGGGTCCACCTCGCAGAAATTTCTCTCTTCTTCAAATCATTTGTCGGAATACGGAATATTGATGTTGGGGGAATTCCTGTGGCTTCCTCACAAGTGGCGCTACGATCTTCTTCAAGAGCATCTCCCGTAAGTTTCACACATCAGTTGAAGTTCTTGGCCTTACGGGCTTTGATTATCGTCTATGCTCATATGAGCCTCATGAAAACGATTAACCGAACGTGAAACTGTACTACGGTCTGCTGTAAACTCGCCACATACCTCATTTAACGCACTGTGGATTTCTGTATGGTTGTTTCGATCTTGGTGTACGACCTCTTGTCTTCAAGTATCCGAGAGCCTTGCAAGGTCCGTTTCTACCTATTGCCAATTTTATGTTAGAGTGCACAGCGAGAAAACAAAAACACGTGCTTCTTCCTCAAGCCCCCAACTACATCTGACGTAATTTTCATTGTTGTTGGATGAAACGATCCATAATGAAACCAACCTGTGCATTATTTATGAAATGTCCCTAGTATGTATAGCGTTGTTCGCGTGTATCCTGTTATTACCGCTGCGTCCCCGTGCATCTGTTCCTGATGAGTGCCATAATGAAGAATA
Organism: Schistocerca americana; assembly: GCF_021461395.2. Classification (NCBI taxonomy): domain Eukaryota; kingdom Metazoa; phylum Arthropoda; class Insecta; order Orthoptera; family Acrididae; genus Schistocerca; species Schistocerca americana. The sequence goes on along the minus strand of NC_060120.1, from coordinate 698,414,611 downwards.
TGCGGTGATATCTACGGTGTTGATTAACTTTTTATATCATGCATACTGTGCAGTTCTCTCTATCCATTCTCTGTAGGGATGGATATATTCAGAAAAATGCGCATAAATAGACGAAATTACATCATTTCCTTTACATATTTCTGCCGTAACCACGCGGCCAGAAAATAGTTGTCACATTTTCGCCACAGTCCACTTCCTGTTGACCAATATTATCGCAGCTTTAGATGCCCAATGTGGTCGATGATGTATAGTCTACGAATCCAGTTCGTCGCCCGTTCCTAGTGTATTGCTCTTTCAGAAACACCACGTCCACGCAATCCTCATCCACCACCTTTTCCAGCTCGCCATTCACAACAGTAATCCGCATAGCGTTTAGTTAGAACAGCATCACGGATGCTTGATGAAAACAAAGCATTTCATGCTCGTTGTGGAAGGACTGAAGGCTACGCGGCCGTGCGCCCCACAAAATCTCTCTACATTTGGTCCAATGTGAACCTCCTACCTCCGCGCACCGGCTCCCTTTACGATTTCGTGCAGTACGGGGGTACAAGTCGGGAGATTTCCAAGCTCATTCGGTTCTCAAGGTCATTCGGTCTTTGTTCGCTTGCCACGTTTTGTGGTTTTTGATGAGTCTCTTTTTTGTTTCTGTTTCATAGATGTTTGGTTTTGTGAGTTGCGTCGTTTGCGGTCTGCTGCATTTGGGCTGGTGCACCTTTCTGCGTGCTTTCGTCATTGTCAAGTAGTCGCATACCACATCTTTTGTTGATTGCTGTTTCTGTCATTGGCGTCGCAGTCATTGTTTTGTTACCGAAACTGGTGTCCTACGTGTCGTGCTTGCTGTGGGCATCTGTGTAGACCCCCGATACGAAGCCTCCTGGCTTGACATATCGATTACTTCTCTTCACGTCATATTCCATTTCTATAACATTTTAAGGCTGAAAAGCTTATTTGTATTTCATTTAAACTTGCTTAAAGATTTTCTAACAAATATCATTACAGCATGTTCCTGCGCTACAACTGTTTCACATGGCTGTTCCACCAAATATTACCCCCTATCTAATTTCATAGCGATGATGCAACTAAAGACAATCCAGATGTTTCACCTATTTACTAATATGATTTTTGGTTTGGCAATGCTTAGGATCGCCTGACAGTCATTGCATATCTGACGGGATTTCTGCATTTCACAGTATTTTTCTAATGATCTCCCGGTATTTTTTCGTTGCTTTTGCACTTGTTTCATGCTGACGGTCACGATTTCTTATCCTCTGCCGAACTCTTATCAAAATAGGACCAAAGTTCTGTTATCCGTTTGATATATGCTATTCTATCTTGCCCAAGCCCTCTACGGCTCCTTCTAGTACTGCGGAAGTTATTCCTTCATGTCTTAACTCTTTTTTCTATCACCCTGTCCCTCCTTCTAGTTAGTGCTTTCCACATACACTTTTCCCGCAAATTTTGTGGATGACCTCTTCATTTCTTACAATATTACTCAACTTAAATCTTCCGTAACACCATACTTCAGACGTTTTGATACTCTTCTTTTCCACCTTTCCCACAGACCATAATTCACTTTCTTACAATGCTGCCCTCCAGACGTACATTCTCAGAAATTCCTTGGCCAATTTAAGGGCAGTTCCCGGAAGAAGGCCTCAACAAGAAGACCGAAACGCCAGACCAGAAGGAAGAATGAAGCGGTATCAATCACCAAAGATTTTTAACTTCACCAACAACGACCGCGAAAGCCTACATTGTTAAATAATACTAATATTAAACTTCCTGGCAGATTAAAACTGTGTGCAGGACCGAGACTCGAACTCGGGACCACAGTTTTAATCTGCCAGGAAGTTTCATATCAGCGCACACTCCGCTGCAGAGTGAAAATCTCATTCTGAATACTAATACTGATAATATTAATAATAATACTGTATGTGTGTGTATACACTGTCCAGCCACATTAATGTGACCACCTATCAGAAGCTTGAATAACCACGTTTTGCAGCGAGACGAGCAGGAAGAGTCAATGAAGTTCTGGAAGGTACCAAAGGGGATGTGGAACCATGCCGACTCCGGTGCCGTGGCCAGCTGCGCTAGCTTTAGCTGTTGAGGGTCCATGGCGCGAAAAGCCCAATCAAGGTGGTCCCACAGATTCGCGATTGGGTTTTAATTCCGTGAGTTTTGTGGTCAGGGGGACATGGTAACCACAAAACCTCAACCTGGTGCTATCTGAGCCATGCACATACACTACGAGATGTGTGGCACGTTCCCTTATCCTTCTGGTAGACACCATGGCCTCGAGAAGAAACAAATTGCCTGTAGGGGTCGACATGGTCCTCAAGGATAGATGCACTAGGCCTTCCAGAATGACGACATCAGCCAGGGAGTGTCACGAGAACATCGCCCAGACCAAACGCTCCCTCCTCCGGCCAATACCCTTCAGACGAATGTTACAGGGCCCCACATGCCAACGACTATCTTTCCGATGGAGCATAATATATGATTCATCCGAAAAGGCCACCTGTCGCGACTCAGTGGGCTTCTAGTTACGGTACTGATGTGCAGATTCCAGCCTTCATCGCCAATGAACAGCAGGCACCCATACTTGGCGCGCGAGCCTCTTGTTCTAGGCATCTTTAGCTGCTGACTGTGTGCTCAGAACTGCAAAGACCGACGTGATGCGATCGATAGGCGTATTAAACACACTGCGCAAAACATATGTGCAAAGCTTAATCGGATCTCCACTGACGTTTCCATTTCGCGACCTATAGGACCTTTCTTTCCGAATAGCCCTCGTATCTATACATACAGGTTTTAGGCTTCTGAACATTCTTGCATGAACACCAGCAATTGTGAAACACTACGTGTTGTTTTATATACACTACTGGCCATTAAAATTGCTACACCATGAAGATGACGTGCTGATGACGCGACAGGAAGAAGATGCTGTGATACGCAAATGATTAGCTTTCCAGAGCATTCACAGAAGCTTGGCGCCGGTCGCGACACCTACTACGTGCTGACATGAGAAAAGTTTCCAACCGATTTCTCATACACAAACAGCAGTTGACCGGCGTTGCCTGGTGAAACGTTATTGTGATGCCTCGCGTAAGGGGGAGAAATGCCTACCATCACGTTTCCGACTTTGATAAAGGTCGGATTGTAGCCTATCGCTATTGCGGTTTATCGTATCGCGATATTGCTGCTCGAGTTGGTCGAGATCCAATGACTGTTAGCAGAATATGGAATCGGTTGGTTCAGGAGGGTAATACGGAACGCCGTGCTGGATCCCAACGGCTTCGTATCACTAGTAGTCGAGATGACAGGCATCTTATCCGTATGGCTTTAACGGATCGTGCAGTCACGTCCCGATCCTTGAGTCAACAGATGGGGACGTTTGCAAGACAACAACCATCTGCACGTACAGTTCGACGACGTTTGCAGCAGCATCGACTATCAGTTCGGAGACCATGGCTACGGTTACCCTTGACGCTGCATCACAGATAGGAACGCCTGCGATGGTGTACTCGACGACGAACATGGGTGCACGAATGGCAAAACGTATTTTCTTCGGATGAATCCAGGTTCTGTTTACAGCATCATGATGGTCGCATCCGTGTTTGGCGACATCGCGGTGAATGCACATTCGAAGCGTGTATTCGTGATCGCCATACTGGCGTATGACCCGGCGTGATGGTATGGTGTGCCATTGGTTACACGTCTCGGTCACCTCTTGTTCTTGACGGCACTTTGGACAGTGGACGTTACATTTCAGGTGTGTTACGACCCGTGGCTCTACCCTTCATTCGATCCCTGCGAAACCCTACATTCCAGAAGGATAATGCACGACCGCATGTTGCAGGTCCTGTACGGGCCTTTCTGGATACAAGAAATGTTCGACTGCTGCCCTGGCCAGCACATTCTCCAGATCTCTCACCAACTGAAAACGTCTGGTCAATGGTGGCCGAACTGGCTTATCACAATACGCCAGTCACTACTCTTGGTGAACTGTGGTATCGTGTTGAAGCTGCATGGGCAGCTGTACCTGTACACGCCATCCAATCTCTGTTTGACTCAATGCCCAGGCGTATCTATGCCGTTATTACGACCAGAGGTGGTTGTTCTGGGTACTGATTTCTCAGAATCTATGCACCAAAACTGCGTGAAAATGTAATCACATATCAGTTCTAGTATAATATATTTGTCCAATGAATACCCGTTTATCATCTGCATTTCTTATTGGTATAGCAATTTTAATGGCCAGTAGTGTACAATGCATTACTTTTCATAGTTTCCAGATAGTGTATGTTTAATACTTTTGTTATAAATATAATGATTTTTTGGTTTTAATTCTTTACATGTCTCCTGTGTTCAGCTAACGTGTCTGTGTTCTCTACATTCTCGTGTTTTTACATCTGTTCGCCTCCTGGAAGTTAGCTGCACAATTCACCGAAAGATAAGTTTTCACTAATAGTTACTTTATTACAGTTCATGTGTGTGGTAGTACTTTTTAATTTACGGTAAAAGTAGCACCGTGTGTGACAAATGTGGATGTTGTGGTATGTTAGTTAGTATGGGAAAAACATGCCAGGTCTGCGGAGGTTCTAGTGATAAAGCCTGTGAACTGCCAGATGATGCCTTCCCATGGAGTTGTAGATTATGTATTTGAGACAAGATAATCGTGGAAAATGGGAGAAAGATTTGTCCCTTTCAGGTAGAATTACTAATGTAGTATTTTGTCTTAAACAGTTTGAAGGAGAAAAGAGATAATGGAACGTGTGAAAAAGTGACAAGCAGTAGGCAAAATGAGTAAACCTGAGAAATCAAATTCCAGTTAGCAATCAGTTTCACTTGTTACCTGAAACAGGAGAAGAGACTTAACCAGTTTTTAAGCAAAGTAGAGTGGAGTAGATTCAAAGGGACTACTTTTAAGACTAGTTCGGTAGAAAATTCAAGTAGAAAAAAAGTCTTGTTGCTAGGTAGCAATCACGGCAGAGGTGTAGGCCAAATGTTATAGGAAACGGTAGGTGTAAAATACTAGGTCACAAGCATTGTGAAACTCAGGGCAAAGCTTAGCCAAGTGACAGAATATTTATTTGTACAGAGGTTTTGATGGAGAGCACAAGATACTTATAGGAGGAGGAGCAGGAAACAGCTTGGCCAGCAAAATGGCTCTGAGCACTATGGGACTTAACATCTGAGGTCATCAGTCCCCTAGAACGTAGAACTACTTAAACGTAACTGACCTAAGGACATCACACACATCCATGCCCGAGGCAGAATTCGAACCTGCGACCGTAGCGGTCGCGCAGTTCCAGACTGAAGCCCCTAGAACCGCTCGGCCACATCGGCCGGCGCTTGGCTAGCAGTTTAGAGTATAGTATTCAATGTCACCTGGAGGAAATAAGAACAGCAACAGCACACGCTCATGTGGGGTTTGTAGATGTTTTATCCGTGACCAGTCCTGGGCAACACAGCTGTTAGCCGTCTAAACAAGGAGTTGAGTGGATTGCTTTTGACTGAAACGAAATCTCATGTCTGTGCCGTGACTGTTCCTGAATTTCCGAGATGACGATATACAAATTATAGCCTGCACCTGAATAGATGGGAGAAGGACAAATTAGCTGGGCAGTTTATACAGTGTAAGGGGATCCACAAGCGCAGAAAAGTCTTGCGATTACTGGAGTCTGGCCAGGTTTTTTAGGTTAGAGTCAGGTTACTGACGGACGTCGTCAAAAAAAAATTAGAACGGAAAAGGGGCGTAATACAATGGTGTCCAAAATTAAAACAACAAACCCTCATTTTCTCGTCTCGTGTCTAATTCGCGATATAACCATACAAACTGTCAAGCATGTCAGCGCGATCTTGTTCTGCATAGAAAATGGCATTCCGGTCAACGGACGACCACGCCACGATGACGTCGGGCAGCTACGAAACGAGATAGTGGTCGCCGGATAGTCCCACATCCACAATCGCTGTGTACACAGTCACAGACCGTGCAGTATAGCACAAAGAAGATGCCTACCAGACTCTCTGCGTTGGAGGGCATAGAAACGACCGAAGTAGGACAGTCTCAAACTGACATGGCCCGATGGCTTAGTGTGAATCGTTCTGTTGTTTCTCGGATGTGACGACAGTTCAGACAGACCGAAAATGTATCCTGAAGACCAGGACGGGGCGACCGCATGTGAGAGGACCGTCATTTGGCTCTGAGGGCACGACAGTGCGACCTTAATACTGCACGGAAACTGGCATGTGAGCTCGCAGCATCCAATGGGCGTGTCGTATCGAGGCGAACGGTGTGCAGAAGGCTTCGGCAGAGTGGCCTTCATTGTTGGAAACCTGCTGTATGTTTACCTCTCACGCGTCTTCACAGAAGGGAACGTCTAGAATGGAGTCATCAACATGCCACCTGGGCGATCCAATAGTGGGCCATTGTTGTTTTCACAGGTGAGTCCCGGTTTAGTCTGGACAGTGATTCTCGCTGGATTCGCATCAGGAGGGAATCTGGAACACGATTTTGGGACTCAAACATTGCGAAAAGAGACCGATATTGAGGAGGATCCCTAATTGTATGGGCAGGGATTATGTTTACTACTCGAACCCCTATTCATGAAATTGTACGAGTGAATCGGCAAGGTTTAACAGCTGTCAGGTACCGTGACGAAATATCGGGACCTCATCTGCGGGTGTTACGATGTGCTCTGGGGCCATACTTCGTGTTGATGAACTATAAAGCTCGATCCTAAAAAAGTTATCCAGGAGATCGATTTTAAAAAAGAAAAGTAAGCTGTGGATAACTAATTGTACACTATTGGCCATTAAAATTGCTACACCACGAAGATGACGTGCTACAGACGCGAAATTTAACCGACAGGAAGAAGATGCTGTGATATGCAAATGATTAGCTTTTCAGGGCATTCACACAAGGTGGCGACACCTACAACGTGCTGATATGAGGAAAGGTTCCAACCGATTTCTCGTACACAAACAGCAGTTGACCGGCGTTGCCTGGTGAAACGTTGTTGTGATGCCTCGTGTAAGGACAAATGCGTACCATCACGTTTCCGACTTTGATAAAGGTCGGATTGTAGCCTATCGCGATTGCGGTTTATCGTATCGCGACTTCGCTGCTCGCGCTGGTCGAGATCCAATGACTGTTAGCAGAATATGGAATCGGTGGGTTCGCCGCGCGGGATTAGCCGAGCGGTCTGAAGGCGCTGCAGGCATGGACTGTGCGGCTGGTCCCGGCGGAGGTTCGAGTCCTCCCTCGGGCATGGGTGTGTGTGTTTGTCCTTAGGATAATTTAGGTTAAGTTGCGTGTAAGCTTAGGGACGGATGACCTTAGCAGTTAAGTCCCATAAGATTTCATACACATTTTTTTCGGTGGGTTCTGGAGGGTGATACGGAACGCCGTGCTGGATCCCAAAGGCCTCGTATCACAAGCAGTCGAGATGACAGGCATCTTATCCGCATGGCGGTAACGGATCGTGCAGCCACGTCTCGATCCCTGAGTCAACAGATGGGGACATTTGCAAGACAACAACCATCTGCACGAACAGTTCGACGACGTTTGCAGCAGCATGGACTATCAGCTCGGAGACCATGGCTGCGGTTACCCTTGACGCAACATCACAGACAGGAGCGCAAAAATGTTCAATGTTCACATGTGTGTGAAATCTTATGGGACTCAACTGCTAAGGTTATGTCCCTAAGCTTACACACTGCTTAACCTAAATTATCGTAAATTATGCCCGAGGGAGGTCTCGAACCTCCGCCGGGACCAGCGGCACAGTCCATGACTGCAGCAGCCCTAGACCGCTCGGCTAATCCCGCGAGGCACAGGAGCGCTTTAGAAGCACTATGCGACTTAACTTCTGAGGTAATGAGTCGCCTAGAAATTAGAACTAATTGAACCTAACTAACCTAAGGACATCACACACATCCATGCCCGAGGCAGGATTCGAACCTGCGACCGCCGCGTTCGCTCGGCTCCAGACTGTAGCGCCTAGAACCGCGCGGCCACTAAGGCCGGCCCTAACCACAGGGATGAAGTGAAATGACACAGTTACAGGCCCCTATCATTTTCGTATAGAGTTAACAGGGGGAAAATGAGGAGTTGCATCATATGTAAAAGTTGGACATAAAGTCAATAGTATGGAAGCAAACAGTTTTTATCTAGAGCGTATCACAGAAACATGTGCAGTTGTTACTGCAGAATACGTCTCTAGTAATTGTTGTAGTCTACAGATCCACTCTAGGAAATTCCCAGCTGTTAATGAGATATCTAGATGCAATATTGATCTACCCATCAGACAAGGAGAAACGGCCAGTAGTTGTGGAGATATTAGCATACATTTCTTAGAAGAGACAGACAGGAAAAATGAACTGGAATAATTATTTGAGTGTTTCAGTGTAATTTGAGTAGTCAGTTTTCCGACTTACGTGCAGGAAGACAGAAAGACATTGATTCATAGCACGTTTATAGACAGTGCTCAGGCTGAAAGAGTTAATATATATCCACTTATTAACGGAATAACTGATCACGATGCATAGTTAATGGAAATAAACAATATAGCACCTTACAGCCCTGAGGCAGGTCCTTACAAAGCAATCGGAATTATTAATGAGAAGAGGAGGGAATGTTTTAAGGTTAAGTTCAAAGAGCAGCTATTGGAAGAGGTATATACAGTAAGACAATCAATTTATTCCATAATAAATTTGTCTCAGTATTTGGAAGTTGCTGTCCAAAAAACTTTATCCAGGAGGTACATTTTAAAAAAAGAAAAGTAAGCTGTTTTTGAAATAAAATCTCATATAACACGAAGAGGGAAATTTATACATAGACCGGAGTAAGTAATGATCTAACATTACTTGAATACTACAACAAATAATGTAATATTTTAAGGAAATTCAGTGAAATGTCAAGAAGTATGTACTGACAGACATTAGTAATGCAGATAATAAGACTGAAACTATTCGGAATTTTGTCAGATGTGATCAGGACAGCCAGTCAGGTACCATAACAATTAAACTAAATGACAATGATGTAACTGATAATTCACAAGTTGCAAGAACTTTCTACAATCACTTTCTAAGTGTAGCAGCAAAAATAGGATTAAATAGTTCAGCTGAAGAAGCAAGAGAATATATTAAAAATATAATTTCACAAGATTTAAATGAACTAGAAGTAGCACCAACATTCTTCACTGAAATTAAAAAAAAAAACTCATATGGGGTTGCTGGTATTTCAAACAGAATTCTGAAAAAATGTTTTAATTTAATAAATATTGTCATTAGTAATGTATCTAATGTATTACTGAGACAGAGAATTTTTCCAGACAGGTTAAAATATGCAATTGTTAAGCCTATTTTTAAGAAAGGTGAGAAGAAAGACTTCAATAATTACCATCCAACTTCCTTACTGGCATCCTCTCCAAAGTATTCGAAACAATAATGAACTCGAGAAGCAGTTTCACATTTAAGTGGAAACAATGTACTAAGCATATCAAATATGCACCCAGAAGGGTTGTTCAGCTGAGAAGGCTGTTTATACGTTCACTCACCAAATATTACAAGCCTTAAATAACGAAATATTGCCAGCTGGTCTTCCAAGCCGTTTGGTTGTGTAGATCATGCTACACTCTTAGAAAAACTCAAGTTTTATGGAATCGATGGCTTTACCCACAACTGGCTTGAATCACAACTATCAAACAGGATGCAAAAACTTATCCTGAATAATCCAGACAGTGGTGGAAGGGTAGACCGACTTCGTTTTATTGGGAGAATTTTGGGAAAGTGTGGCTCGTCCGTAAAGGAGACGGCTAAGACAACTCATTCGTGAAACCGTTCGAGTGTTTGGGATCCCCACCAGGTCGAATTAAAGCAAGACATTGAGCAATTCAGAGGTGTGCTGCTCGATTACTTACCGATAGGTTCGATCAGAACACGAGTATTACGACGACACTCTTTCCGCAAAGCTCTGCTGTGGAAATTATGACAACCATCATTTGAAACTCTCTGCAGAACGATTCTACTGCCGCCAACCTACATTTCGCGTAAGAACTATGAAGATGCAAGAAAATAAAGCTTCTACGGAGGTTTTTAGAGAGCTATTTTCCCTCGCTCTATTTGCGAGTGGAACAGAAAAAGAAATAAGTAGTTTTGCTACAAGGTACTCTCCGCAATACACTGTACGGTGGTTTGGGGAGTATCTTTGTAGATGCAGATGTACTTACACTCTTTACTGTTTACATATACATCCATACTCCATACTTTGAAGTACCGGGCGTAGTGTACAGCCCTTTGTACCTCGTATTAAAGCTTCTTCTCTTTCGATTCCCATATGGAGCACGGTAAGAAAGATTTCTTAAATGACTCTGTGCAAGCGGTAATCAGTTTAACCTTCCTCCGCAGTGCCTACGAAAGTGGTATGAAGGGGTTGTGATAGATAAAGCTCGATCAAAAACCTCCCGTTCGACAATCGTACATTCCAGAATGAATATGCCAATCAGGCAAACTCACTGTGAGCGCTGAGGCAATCATTCCACCGATGCACCAGGTTGAAGATACCCGTTTGGTAAAACAGCCTGTCCTGCTGCGTGAAGAAGTCCGTATCTGCGTGCTGCACGTCCTCGTCCGACAGGAATCGCAGACCGTTCAAGGCCTTTTTTGCGGGATCGAAGGCATGGTAGTCGCATGAGGCGAGATCAGGAGCGCGGGTGCTCGAATGCCTCCCACTTAAGTTGGTGTAGCTTCTGCTGTGCTCCCAGCTCGACCACCGTCTTGTCTCGAATGCGACCAACACTGAACTTGCTGCACCATTCCACAAAGGTTGTTTTCGACAGACATGGTGCCGCATACACATTCTCCAATAGATGATTACCGGTGTTTGTCCTTTGGCCGCCAAGAAAAGAATAACCAGCACGTTGTTCCTGTTTGGATGCATTTAGTAATAAAGTTGCCATAATTCGCGTTTCCGTATTTACCGCATGCCCATCGGAAAGACATGAATATCGCACTAATCCCTTGCCTATGTATCGGCGCTTACATACTCCCATCGGAGACACGCTACGTCGCATATACGCAGCAGCAGTGCGCTCAAACGAAAACGTTTTGATCGCCCGTTATATGTTTACAACCCTGACTTCACTATTTTTGGTGAAACTTTGTACATAGGCTTTTCAAGTGTCTGTCAGTTCACGTTTTTGAGCATCTTCGCGCCCTTTTTTGTAGACGTTCAACATCCCCTGATGTATTTGGACGATCCTAGGCGCGAAAAGCATAATAGCAGATGAACTTACGTTTGAATAGAGATCAAACAAGGAATTATATGAAAAGTCTTAAAAGAAAAAAGAAGATGACTTTCTATGGACACATTAAAAGAATGCAACCAGAAAGGGTTGTAAATAAGGTATTGGCTTTCCAGGACAACTGAAAGACTGGTCCTATGGATGAAAGAAGTACATCAGGATCTAGGGAAGTGTGGAATCAGTACAGAATAGAAAGGACGTAAACAGGTTGAGACATCAAGAGTACCCTCACAAGAAGAGCGAGCAAAGATGAGGCAGAGAAAGAAGAATTACCGAGGAAGAAAAAAGAACTCAAGAAATGAAGGCAATTGTGTGATCCTAGTTTGCAGGTAGATCAAACGATCAAATGAATCAAACAAAAGAATTCTGCTGTGTATCACGGTTGGAGATATCATTTGACAATTTGAAACTGCCACATACATACCGATAGCATGAAATTTCCTGTATGATAGGGAAACAGATTCCAGTAAGAAATAGCAAAATCATTTGTTTATAGATTCGTGGCAGGATCTGACATACTCTACTCGAAATCTCACATGACACGAAGGCTGATTTGAATCCGGAATGCGCCAACAGGCATGATCCAATTTGAGATGGCCTGCCCTTAATTTTCTCCGACCTTTGCAGTTACTTACCCAGCCAGTTATAGGGAGGCCTGCACTTTAAACTGGACTGCGAACAACGGTGCACTTTGTCATTCCTCACGCTGGCTGAACATTTCCAGAGGAGAAATAAGTTCAAAAATACATTCTCGCCGTTTAAGTCTACAGTACAAAATATAATACAAGCTATTGCCTCAGTAACTATTGCGTAGGGAACCATATTAAATCTCTGAGAACCAGGTTGAGTACTTGTACCCGTTCTAGAACCGCCTAGATGTGAAGGTGGAAAGATGCGGCTTGTTGTTGGTGGGACGTCTTTGTCCGTCAGCGGAACGCTGCCAGCCCCGGTCGTGCCCTGCCAACATACCTTGCGCGATATCCAGGGAATTTATAACCAGGGCGTGCTCGCTACAGCAGAACAGAGACGTCCACACGGGCCGCTGTTAGCACACAGAGACGCTGGGACTTAACTTTATGAACGTAATAATAGGTCAGCTTTACAGAAGCAGGAGCACAGCACCTGCGGTTGGCATTGCTAGGGCAAGCATTGGAATGACGCCGGAGATGTTTTGAAACAAGAAAATTAGCTCACTGGGACTCTTCAAGGACAATTACATGCACCATTATAAATTTGTTGTGAAGGAACACCTGCAGATAGTGAAATGTTGACAGATGACCCCAATATAAGCAAATGAAAAGGCATGTGCAGCGCCTAAGGTTTCGATACTGTGTTAATAAGAAACAGAGGACCGTTAAGATAGTGCTTTTAATGCTTCAGGTGTTCTATGCAGTCTCCCGCCATTTGAGTGCAAAGCACAGAATGCTCATAGAACCAAGTGAAACTGTCAGAAAAGTCCTTTTCGAATGTTGCTCAACTCGCTCCTTACATTGGTTTGAACGTCGGTTCTGTCGTCAAAGCTTGACCCTTCAAGTGAATTTCTGCACTTTGTCGTTTTTTACGGTAGGTTCGTATTGATAACAACAAGTCTTGTCATCCATGATGATTTTTTTCCAGAAAAGAATCGTCCGTGATTTGCTTGTCAATCAAGTCGCAGCAGATGTCCATGAGTCTCGTTGTTTTTGTTCGAGGGATGTGTGGGACAAACTTTGCACACGCTTTTCGCATCTTCAGAACATTCTGGAGAAGGTTTTCAACACTTGGTTTAGATATGTTTCTCCACTGCTATTTGTGATAACATCGTTGACACATTGCTTAAAACAGACCGCTCAAAACTCACAGATCGAATGCACCACTGTTGTGTACAGCTGTTAGCTAATGTTACTACCGTAGTTACTGCACTGACGTTGCTTATCCGCCAGAGATAAAATCAGTCTCGGCACTTTTTGGGTGGACCGTCAAGGTGGAAACACAGCATCGTCTGGCCGCACCATCAAGGTAAATCTTCGATATCAGTCACAAGTCTAAAAAATTTAAGGCTATAAATTCGAAGCTATTAAAGTAATGGGTTCATATCCCAGATTGAGATCAACGGTAGAACACGAGTGCAGTTATTCCAGAAAGGCGATCTCTTATAAACACTACTCCAACCATTTATTTAGTAAGAGATTAAGAGGGTTTGAAGAAGAGCTGTGCAGACTGTCAAGGGGTTTGGAGGGTATCAATAATCCAACAGTTTTCAGAAAAGATGTTGTGTGTTACATAACGGATTTCTACCAAAATTCCGAGAGCATGCATTCCCCAACATACATATCATATAACGGCAATAATAGTAAAAACAACAAAACTTAGAAGGTACAGGGAAGCAGACAGTAGTTGTTCTTTCACAATATCGGCATCAGCAAACACCATGTGGAGGCTTCCGTAGTACTGATGTCTAGACCAACATCAGTAACTTGTTCTGATGAAGACACTCTTAGTTGGCATCGAAACTTACTTAATGCAATAAAATTTGTGCAAGCAGTTGGCTGTTTTTATCCTTCGTTAAAGCCAAAATTGCTCTAGGTGTATAAACTACTGGTGACAATTCTGAACACGGCTGATGTTCAGCAACCGATTTTAATCAAGGATGAAAAACAGTGAAATGCTTGCACAAATTTTATTACTTTGAGCAAGTTCCGATGCCAACTAAGGCTATCTTCATCAGAATAAGTTACAGTTACCGACGAAAAATAGCTAATCTACATAGAAGACAAACAACCGCATTAAAAAGCTAAGCAACACTACAAGTGTTAAAAACAGAAAAAGTGTTACTTATATAGGATCACATTGTATGGAGAGATAATGAAAACATATGTGAGAAGGTGGTCAAGTCAAATAAGTACAAGTTATTTTGTAAAGTCAACATCAAAACAACGGACATAGCAGGCCGCTGGGACTCACATTAGTCTGAAAGATTTGTCAACTGATTAGCCGCTACATGGAAACAGCACAGTGCCGAAGAGCGTAGAGCGGCACAAAACAAGAAAACAGTTATATTATAAATTAAAATAGTTACAACAAGAAACCGATCTTAATAACGGGAGTGTAAAGATAGATAATAAATGAAATATTCAGGAAATTCTGTAAAATGAAACAGCATTTAACGCGCCATCTGTCCAGTGCAGATTGCATTAAAGCGCTTAAAATGGACAGAATTCACATAGTAGGAGTAACAGCTATGGAATACCATAGAAACTATTAAAAGAGGAGGAAAACGATGTTTGAGAACTGTGTGTAAAGACCTCTAGCCAAAGAACGGACAGTATGTCAAATAAAGATTTAAATCCGTTAAAGAAATTTTTATTTCGCAGTAGTAGCTGCTCATTGAGAATGAGGTCATCATTAACAGACATATGCTTGTAAATTTTTAGTTCTACAAGAATTTCAAGCCATTATCCTTTCCTTCCCTTATGGAGGATAGTAACTTCGACTCCCTTCGCGGTTTGTGGCCTGTAATTAGCAAATGATGCGCAAAGAACGAATTATACACGTTAGTGTTCTTTCTTCCTAATAATGCTCTTTGCTCGTATATCTGATACTACTGGTTCTTCTGGTCTGTCTTATGTAACAAACTGACCAAGTGTCACAAGTGATTTTATAAATCCGTGAATTACGCAAAGGAGCAGTCGAAGATTTTAAACTGTGAATTAGATTTTTTTTACAAGTCGTTATTAGTGGAAAAGCTAACTTCGCATCCATGTCATTTTTCTAGCAGACAACGAATTCTATAGGAAATGGTTCCTACGTACGGTATCGAGAAGTTTGTTTATTTCGTCACTGTCACTATTATCAATACAACCTAAAGTAGTGACTATTAGCTGCTGCTTTGAAAACATTAGAGATTTAGGAAGTTTCACAACTATTATTAAATGCTATAGTTTTTATTAAATTCATTTCAGATTTAAGTTTTTCGGGTGATACAGGCGTTGGAACAGCCCGTCGAACGCTGATTCCATAGCTGTTATTCCTACTGTGTTAATTCAGTACATTTTAAGCACTTTAATGCTATAACTGTTGTTCCATTTTAAAGCATTTCCTGTATATTTCATTTATTACCTATCTTTACACTTCTGTTATTAAACGAGGTTTCTTGTTATAACTACTTCATTTATAACTGTTTTCTTAATTTGTGCCGTTCTACGCTATTCGCCCCCCCGCAGGTTTCGCGCAATGCGCTGTTTCCACGTAGCAGCGAAATCATTTAACAAACTTTTCAGTCTGCCCCTTTTTCTTGCTATACTCGTGGTTTTTGATTTTGGCTTCACAAGTTAACTTTTGCTTATTTGGCTTCAGCATTTTAGCTCCTATGTTTTCATTATCTGTTCATGGCTCAAATGGCTCTGAGCACTATGGGACTTAACATCTATGGTCATCAGTCCCCTAGAACTTAGAACTACTTAAACCTAACTAACGTAAGGACAGCACAACACCCAGTCATCAATCTGTTCATGCAATGAAAATCTATGTAAGTAATACTTTCCCTGCTTTTAATACTTTTAGTGCTGCTTAAGGTTTTTGACATTGTTGTTGTTCTCCTGTGTTGTCTAAAAACTTATTCCGATGAAGACATACTTGACCGATATCGATACCCAGGTCAATGCAATAAAATTTGTGAACTTGGCACTATAACGATCAGTAGGGCCAAACAAACACTGGAAATTAAGAACAGATTAAAGAGAATGTTGTCAACAGGAGTTGTACAGATATGAAAAAATTAGCACAAAATAAGAACAGCTGAAGGTGAGCATGAAAGCCGTCGAACGATTGAAAAAAAAAAACAAACAACAGAATATCGCCAAAAAATTTGGAGGCTGTCTATGAAAGCTTATCCATCTGTTAGTCGCTTCAGAATAGCAGCCACAGATGAAAACATCGAGAAAGTGCACAATACAGAATTGGTCGATCGAAGATTACAGGCACATAAAATATTTGATCCTATAGGAATATAAGAAGAAATAGTACGAGGACGAGTCAAAGTTTTCAGTATCACCTCGAAAAAATAAAGTTATGTAATTAATTTTTTGTCTGTTTGCAGCCACAGTGCATATTTTTTGTCCTCATACACACTGAAATCCGTGCCCCACAGTACCGTAGCACGCAGGCGCAGGAGCCAAAAGAAAATGGCGCAACCTGTTGATAAAGTGAAGTATAGCGTTGTAATCCGTTTTCGGAAGCAGTGGAAACGTTGCCGCGGTATCAGACCAATGCACACGGCTAAAGAAGTCACGAAAGAGCAATCAAATCAATGGGTTGAAGCTGCTCTCCCCGAGACGAATAAGGTGAAATTAATTATATCTTCCAGAAAGCTTGTCACAAGTGTTATCTTGGATGCGATATGGATTCGTTTTATTGATTATCTTACTTGCAAGAGACATCTATGACCTTTCAACAAGACAGTCTCCTCGCCTACAAAGACGTTTTAAAAAAAGGACAAGTGAGAGGTCTAGAACACATACGTGTTTGCCAGATTTGGCACGAGCTACCACGATTTGCACCAATACATCTAAATAAATATGTGGTACAAAAAATTTTAACTCATTGAAGAGGTTATGGTAGTCGTCGTTTTGACAATAGCATTTTAGAGATGAAATAAACTCAGTACTATAACGCTGAACAAGATACAGGGTACATTCACCAAAAGGAGGAGTACGTTGGTCACCACGTGCACTGTAGTCTTTCATGGCCAGGCCAGGAAATTTTCACGTTGAACCAGTATCGATAATCAACCAGTTGGCTTCTGTTTATAGGATTCCAAAGAAGGTCAGTTTTTTGGTTACTGAGAATCGCAGCTACTGCGCGCGCGCGCTTGTGTGTGTGTGTGTGTGTGTGTGTGTGTGTGTGTGTCAGTTTGATTTATCTATCTACAGATTTATCCTGATCACACAGTAACGTAAGTTAGGAGCAAACAGCTTAGTTAGTCAGAGTATTTGACAAATATGGTTTATTATGCTTTTGTATTTTTTATGATATCAGTGTTCTGGTACATCTGATACTTTACCTTTATTCTCCTGATCAGCCGTACCTTCCGACGGTTAGGCGAATAGTTTGTACCGTGCCTGGTGTGTAAATATATCAGCGAAGGGAAGACGGGCTGGTTGTGTGGTAGAGCGAGAGAGAAGCGCGATTATACCAAAAGAACGGGAGAAGAGCCAACATTCTTCTGGTCTTGTAGAAAAGTGGCAGTGGCAGCCAACTAAACACGCCCCCTGCAAACACGCCACTGGCAACGTAAACAAAAAAGCACTTGTCTAGTGAAGACATCCAACCGCTCACAATTAGAACAGTCAATTCCTTGTATCGTCATGACAGGTAAAAGTATACCTAATTAATGAGAGACACCATTCTACTCGGAATTCCAAATTACATGAGCCGACGGTACCATGAACTCGCTGGCAGAACCAGAGTAGGAGAAGAACGGAAACTATCTGCAGAACAAACAAGCCCTAAATTTATTATCCAGAGCATCCGAGAAGTCTGAAGTGTGACTTCTTAAAGCAGGAAGTCGCAGCAGTGTTTGAAAGTTTGTGTAAGTTTAACTTGGTGTTGGAGGTGGTCCTGTGAAGATCAGGTGTCCAATAAAGGAAAGTGATGTTTTGTGAGGAAGCTCACAGCAACTGGCCAACACGCCGAGCTGTAGGCGCGACGTGCTGTAGGAGCCACCTAGTTCAAGAACACAAGCGTGGCATTACACAGTAGCAGAGTGTATACGGTTTTACGTAGACAAAAAGTTCGTATGTGGCAGTGAAAACACTGAACAATTAAAGATATGAAATTATATGCGAAGTATATTACTTGGGAAACTAAAAAACAAGATTAGAGTGTAACCTCCTGTACATCGGGAGGTTGTTGCAGACTGTCAGTTGACATTTAATAGTTGGAGTGCTGACACATTATCTGCGAATCCAGTCGTGCTGGCAACTGATGGGTTATACATGGGGATCGTATCAACCTGTACCGCATCAAAACAGCCTGAAGATGACGCAATGAAGCGTCGAAACTGGTAGCGTCAAAATAAAATAAAATCATAAGGACGTCTGTAGGTGTTTTTATTTGTCACGATAGTAACTGGCCGTCGTCTCAGACGACCTGCTAAAAGGATGGATATACAAAAGCTAGGTGACAAAAGGTCGCTTACCTGCTGCGAGTATTACAAGACAGGCAGTAAACATATGCAACAGTTTTGTGACGTCATCCCCAAATTTTGGGCGCTATAGTTTAATGCTATTTATGTAATAGATGTCGACAAAACCAAATACTCAGTGTTTGAACATGATGATGACATCAAACGATGGCGGTATCAAGTATTTTCAAAAATGTTGACATTTGCTGAAGCACAAAGTTTTCTTTGTACTCAAAAATGGTTAAACAATCGAAATTATAATAATAGATTTTATAAATAAATGGTATTAACTGTCAAAGGCAATGACGGTGTCTTTCAGAAAGTCTTACAAGAGACATTGAGTGGAGAATTATTATCACTAGGCCACAAAGAATAGAGAAGTTGTTGGTTTTCTGACAAGTAGTGTTTTAGCGTCCAGTCTGAGAGCCAGCACGTTTTCATGTTGGAAGAACATGGAACACGAAACAACTCACTTCTGTTCGCAAGAATTCGCAATACTATCATGGTGGAAATATAGTTTGGGAATAAATCAGAAATGAGGAGGTATGGACCTTCTCCACCCTATATGGTCCTTGATGTGTCGAAGAGATAGAAACGAAATGTGCTGATCTATTTTTCTGCCATATAGTGGTGCCGTTTGAAATTCGTTTCCCTCTATGTAGCACAATTTTCGTGTAGCCCTATATGGTGCTGAGACATTGTCACTGCATAAACGCGAAGTTGCCCGCCACATGCGAGGTTGGATGAAGATAGGAATGAACATAAAAGACAAAATAAGTAATGAGTAGTTCTTTAAAAAGGTAGACGAGGAAAGGCGTTTGCTAAGAGCAGTATAGAGCAGGTCTTAAATGGCTGGGGCACAGGAACAGTGAATAGTTGAAAGAGGAAGGGAAATAAATTATCACCCAATAGACGGCATTAGGATAAATTCGTCATATTGCGAAACCATAAGGTTAACAGAAAAGAGACAAGAATGGATAATGCTAGCGTCAAACCTCCCCCTAGGCAGTGAATGGGATAGTAGTTGTGATAAAGATGGTAGCAGGGAAATTTCACAGATATCGCAGGGATTTCCAAAGTAATTTTCAGTCATTACTCTGAAAGAAGGTAAACAAGAAATCAAAATCATGTGGTTTGTAGTGTCCTTTAATGCACTGCGCAGTAAACTTGTGTTGACGCTAAGCTGTATCTCAGAATCGTGCTTGTACTGGTCTCTCACACATCCGCGTAGTACTTAGTAGATACAGTGGCGGAAAAAAATCCAAACGAAGGAGTTATGCGAGATAAACGAAATATGGTAAGCATGTTTCTACATCTGAAGGATGATGTCTATTCAAAATTCGCACCAGTCGCATAAGAATGGCGCTAGTTGCGCCACTATGAGAGCAACAATGGTTTGCTTTAAATACATGGTGTAACGGTCGTGAGCGTTAGTTACCTTTGAGATTGGACGTGCTGAATTGGTGCTAGTCAAGCATGCCCTTAAGGCAACAAGGACGTTGTTATCAACACCTCACTGAGTTAGAACGAGGTCGTTTAATAGGGCTACGAGAAGCTGGATGTTCTTTCTGCGATACTGCAGAGGGACTTGGATTGTAGCCACTGTACATGATTACTGGTAGCGGAGGTGAGGATAATGTACGGTCGCAAGAAGACCGGACTTCGGACGTCCAGGTGGCACTGACGACAGGAAAGACCATCGTGTTCGGCGTATGGCACTGGCGCATCGTACTGCATCTGTAGAAGTAAATTGAGCAGCAGTTGGCACTACACACAACGAGCTGTCACAAATCGACTACATCAAGGACAGCTCAGAGATAGACGTCCTAGAGCGTGCATCCCATTGACTCCAAATCACCGTCGTTTGCGACTTCGGCGAGACCTCAGTGGAGGATGGGGTAGAGGTCTGCGGAGTTTTATGATGAAAGCTGGATTTGTGTCGGTTCCAGGAATGGAAGTGTGCTGGTCAGAAGGAAGCCAGCTGAGGGCCTGCAATCGATCTGTCTCTGTGCTACACGCAGTGGATCCACACCTGGAGTTATGGTCTGGGGTGGGATTTCGTATGACAGCAGGAGCTATCTCGTGGTTATCTCACGCACCCTGACTGCAAATCTGTACGTCAGTCTGGTGATTAGAGCTGTAGTGCTGGCATTCATGACCAGAATACCAGAGCGTATTTTCCAACAGGATAACGCACGCTCACATACCGCTGTTCTAACCTAACATGCTCTACATTGTGTCGACTTGTTGCCGTGGCCTTCTCGATCAACAGATCTGTCTCTAATCGAGCACATATGGGATATCATCGGACGACAATTCCAGCGTCATCCACGACCAACATTAACCATCCTTGTAATGACCGACCAAATAGAACAGCCATCCCACAAACTGATATCCGACACCTGTACGACACAACACATGCATGTTTGCAGTCAGTATTCCGGAGGTTACAGCTGGTATTAATGTACCAGTATTTCACATTTGCAATGGCTTTTCTCTGGCTTATATTAATCTGTAAACCTGCAATGCTTACCTAGACAAACCTAGACAAATGTATTCTCAAAATGTCATTGCCCTACATAAATTATTGCTTGGTGTTGGAATTTTTTTCCGTCAGTGTATACGCGTCCATTCCCCAGGAAAGTGAAGCGTTTCTGAAAGAGTGGTGTCAACAGATACGTCCGCATCCACATAGCTGCTCCGCAAGTCACCGTACGGTTCTTGGCGGAGATACTCGTAAGTCTGTACCAGTTTTAGCCACTTCTTGTTCATTTTAATTCGCACATGAAACGAATAAAAAAGTCATGTTTACATGTCTCCCTACGCTTCCCAGATTTTCTAATTCAGTTTCGTGGTTTCTGCTGGAGATGTACGACAACGCAATAGAACCTTTCATAGTCTAACGAGAATACCGTTGTCAAAAATCAGCCAACAGCATTCCGCGATAACAACGCCATCTTTCTTTTAACAGTACCCATAGAAGCTCCCTGAACAATCCGTCACATTTGCGAATATGCTATACCCACCCATTACGATCCATCAAGCGCATCTTGTAATTCTCTATACCGACACGATAAGGGTCCCAAACACCGGAACGAAAACATTTAATATATCAACTGTAGTATGACATGCGATTCGCTTAATAGATGAGCTATATTCTTCCAAAATTATCCCAACTTATGTAAGTCTCCTATTTCCTTCTCAACATTTGATGTCACGTGGTTCTTCCATTTCGTATGACATAGTGTTTTCCATGACTGTTTAAATGGTGTAAACACTCCAGATGCTTAACGGAAATGCTGTTATCTGGTACTACCGAATGTTTCCTCTTGTACGTGCGCATAATATTGCATTTTTTCGTATTCAGGGAAGGTAGTTTAACCTTTCAACTGCTAGCGACTTGAAGCCTATGTCCTTGGACAGTCGTTGGGCGTCGAGTGCTAACAGCGTATACATGCGACAGGAGCTGAGAGTGCCAAGAGTGCTAACGTTGGATATATTCGTTTCGAGGATTTCTTAGTACATGTTAGCAACGTAGTAACACTACGTCACTTGTAGAGCTGCAATCTGTTTGTAGCGTTACTGGTTATTCCTCGTTGTAACTCAGATAGCAGAAGCGGCAGTTTGTCGGCATCGTGGCTTGCTTTGTGTTGTTTCATTGTTTGAAAATATGTAAGCGCGTGCTATCTGACGAGGAAATAGAACGTAATCTCAAGAAAGTGGTAACGAGAGTGAGTTTTCTGTTTCTTCGTCTGAATACCAAGGGCACTATGTCTCTTGATTCTTGTCCTTCTCAGGGAATGGAAAGCCGATTTTCTCGTTGCATAACTTTACCTTCCAGAAGTAAGACTGCCAGCGATAGTGAGAAAAAAGGTGACGTGTCCCAGTGAAGACAGGAAAGTTTGTGGACAAAATTCAGTGGTACAGGAAGGAGTGAATCCGAGAGTCCATGATTTTGATACAGCACACTCAGACGTAACTCTTACACTCCCGGGAAGTTCTAGTGCACTTCAAGTTTTTTTTGACATTGTCCACGCAGGAGTCAGTTCCAGTTATTGTAGACGAAACTAATAGTTACTGCACTGTTCGGAGTACTGCTCTCTATGTGAAAAACCGTTTGAAGGTTTGGAAAGACACGTATGTAGCAGAAATATATTGCTTCATGGAATTAACTCTTCTTAAAGCAAGAACAAAAAGACTGAAATATTCTGAGTATTGGTCAAATGATCCCCTCCTCAAAACTACAATTTTTGATGAAAGTAGTATTTATATGAGAGTTCTGGACCAAAGAGCGTATTGGATTAAAAATTCCAGGATATAAGCGAAGATTTCACTTTCGCAGTATCCGCCACTCAAAAATTTATCTATACCCACAAAATGAAAATTTCATTTCACTAAAAAATATGTTGTTCATTTAAAATTTAATGCTCAAGAATTAAATTAAAAATCTAAAATTCATTCAAATTCAATAACATGAATCAGACGATCTTTAGTTTGTATTTTACTTCGATAAATAAAATGGAATTAAATAATTTTTTCTAATTTATCATCGTCTTTTAAAAAGATTTTAGTGTAACGATCCGGAAGAGTAATACTAAATTTATCATCTAAGAGTAATAAAACTTTTTCACCATATTTTGTTGGTAAAATTTCAGCTTTTGAAATGATGTAAGATTGCGTTTTATCAGCTCTGATAATTTAGAGAACACTTCTTCACAACCATTACTATAATTGTTAAGTTCAGTTAATAGATTTTCAATGCTACCGATTTTGTTTCGATTTTATTGATGTAGAAAAAATTTTATTTTTCAAAAATTAAAAATCGTTTTAATTTTTGAAAACGTCAGTTTTTCATGTAGGTAAAAAAATCACATCGCTATGCTTTCAGCTATGTCCGTTTTGGTTACTTTTAAATTTTTTGTGTTTCTTACCTTTTTTAAAATGGATTTCGAAAGGACAACAAAAAATGGACAACATATGTGAAAGCGAGTAAATGAATGAAAACTGTAAGAAAATGGAGATTAAAATGACAAAAGAAAGAACAACATATGTGAAAGAAATTAAATGAATGAAAGTAAATTAATGAAAAATGGAAGTAAAAGGAGATTGATGAAAAATGAGGACAACAAAAAATGGACAACATATGTGAAAGAAAGTAAATGACTGAAAAATGGAAGTAAATCGAGATTGATGAAAAATGAGGACAATGTGAATGGACAACAGTTTATATTTTTTATGTGTATTAAATGGGCAACTAAATGTTTTATATTCAAAGACATTACTGACTATGAGATGAAGTTAGATAAACCTAGATTGATTTGCAAAAGGTATATAAATAAGGATCGGCTTAGTACAGTAGATATTATTCAGACAAAAACAGTAACAAAAATAACATACTGAATAGCACCGATGAAGTGAGACAGATATTAAGGAAGTCTTCTAAATGTGACATAGTAAAAAGTATAACAGAATATGGTAAGAAATTAGGTAAACCTAGATCAATTTGCAATAGATGTTTAAATAATGACTGTATGAGTAGATGTTATATTAAGTTGTTTAACACCCAGAATAGTATGGAAAACCTGCAGAAGGATATAGACAATAAGCAAGATAATAACCCACACAATAGTACGGACAACAGCAGTAACAGTGAAAGGTCGAAAATATGTAATTCATGTAATATTATGAATTTAGATTTTTTGCAAAAGATCATGGAAATATACTATCAATTTGTAGAAATTGTATAAAATGAAGGAGGTCGGAAAATAAAAAAATATTACTCCAACCCAAAAGAGATTACACAAATTTAGATTTAAAAATTTTTAATTATAAATGGAAGAACATAAAAACGTTAAAATTTTAGATCTATTCTGCAAGAAAAAAAATGCATTACCACGAAACAAGGGAACTTATATATATATATTGCCCCAGGGGCTTCAGCTAGAAGTACGCGGGTGGCGACCGTGGGGACCCGAGCTGAGTCTGACATTGCTTCCACTTACTTGTGTCAGACTCCTTCTTTCTCGTTCCCTGTCTCCCTCCCTTGGCCAACTCTTGCTTTTTCAACCCCAACGGTATTAGGTTTCGAGGCCCGAGAGCGTCTTTCCAATTTTCTTATTCCTTCCTATAACCCAACTCCTGAGGGGAGCACACCCCTTAAGAAAAGCCAGCAGTCCTGTGAGCTGTGAGGGTAACACCGCAGGTTGGACGGGAGGCCAGCACCCTCTCTCCGTAAAAAATTAAACATGCTTTCAAGACTACAAGTAATCCTCGGAACATTACTGACAAAAATAGACGACGTCAATGGCAAAGAAACGGTATACGATTTGGAACGTGGAATGTAAGGAGTCTGTACAAGACAGGAGCTGCAATCAGTGTGGTCAAGGAAATTCAGAGGTACAAACTAGACCTAGTTGCACTGCAAGAAATCCGGTGGGACGATGCTGGGAGCATTGATGTTGAAAACTGTACAATTCTGTATGGAGCCTGTGAACGAGGTCATCTGTTAGGCACTGGTTTCTGCGTCAGTAAGACGTTGGCCACTAATGTTTCAGAATTCGTTTCAGTCAACCCAAGAATATCTGTTCTAACACTGGAAGTAAAGCATATTAAGGCGACTTTTGTGAACTGTCATGCTCCCACGGAGGAGAGCGAATGTGAAGTGAAAGACGAGTTCTATGCACAGCTAGAGGCAGTGATGGACGCTATACCAAATGGACACCTGAGGATCATCCTTGGTGATATGAATGCCAAGGTTGGGAAAGAACAAATATTCCAAGACACAACAGGTAGGCACAGTCTACACAACCTAAGCAATGACAATGGAGTTAGGTTCATCAGCTTCGCGACATCATTAGGGTTGTTCATCTCCAGCACAAACTTCCAGCGGAAAAACATACATAAAGGAACCTGGGTATCACCGGATGGGAGAACTGTAAATCAAATAGACCATGTTGCCGTTGATCACAGAGCCAAGAGATGGGTGTTAGACGTTAAGACAGCGCGGGGTGCCGAAGGTGGGAGTGATCATTTCCTGGTCAGAGGCCATTTAAACATACAGTGTAAAGGAAGAACGGGGCCTAAGTTAAAAAGAGTGGAAAGGTACCATGTGGAGAAACTAAAAGATGAGGCAACGAAGACCAGATACCAGTTGCAACTTAGTAACCGCTTTGAAGCACTCAGCGAAGTGGATGCGAATCAGGACCTCGAACTTATGTGGGGAAACATCCAGAGCTCAGTTAGGGATACAGCAAAGGAAACACTCATGGGAAACCCAGTGCGCAAGAAGATCTGGTTTGGAAAGGAATGTGCAGATGCCCTGGAAAGGAGAAAGGAAGCCAGGAACAAATGGCTGAAGGGGACAAATCTGGCACAGACCAAAGCACAATTTGAGGAGGTCCGAAAGACTACACAAGCAATTCTGAGAAGAGCAAAGAGGAAATATTAAGGAATATCATCACTGAAGCAGAAACAGACTTCAGAGGACAAAAGACGAGGGAAATGTTTCTGAGGGTGAAGTACCTCTGCAAAGGTCACCAGGCCAAGCAGAAATTTGTCAAAGATTCCCGTGATAAGATCCTGACGAACGATAGGGACATAGCTGAGAGATGGAAAGAGTACTTTCGACAGCTGCTAAATTGTGATGAACCCGAACTGCAGTTTGATTTCCAGTACCCAATTACAGCCGATGCAGACTATCCCCCACCTGCCCTGGATGAGATAAAAACCAGAATCGAACACCTTAAACAGAATAAGAGTCCAGGTCAAGATGGAATACAGGCTGAAATGATCCTGGCAGGAGGAGAGAAACTTGCAGAAAAAATACACCGACTGATACAGGCAATATGGACCAAAGAACTACCAGGAGAATGGAAAACAGCTCTGATCTGTCCAATACATAAGAAGGGCGACAAACTGAAATGTGACAACTATCGAGGAATCGCCCTGCTTAACGTCTGCTATAAGATCCTGTCCAATTGCCTCATACATAGAATTCAGCCAGTGGCAGAATCGGTGATTGGGGAGTACCAGGGAGGTTTCCGGCCAGGACGGTCAACAGTAGATCACATCTTCAGTCTCCGGCAGCTCACTGAGAGACTAGGTAAATATGGTAAAGATTTGCATATTTTATTCGTTGATTTTAAGAAGGCCTATGATTGCATACATCGCAAGAGCCTGCTCAACTGTTTAAGGGAGTTTGGCATAGCAGAGAAACTCATCAATCTGATAAAGATCTGTCTGAACGAAACACATGCAAAGGTGAAGATGGGAAATCGCGTAACTGAGGAATTTGAAATTGTGACAGGACTCAGGCAAGGAGATGGGTTGTCCCCTATCCTGTTCAACTTTGCCCTCGAGAAGATCATACGCGAGACCTTCCAAGAGAACGAAGGGATTGAAATCGAAGGAAAGAGACTGGCATACTTAGCCTATGCAGACGGCATCTGTTTATTCTCTAGGTCGGAAGAGGAGTTGGAGCAAATGACCAAAGCACTAAAGGAGGCTGCCAGCAAATTTGGGCTAAACATAAACGAAGCTAAGACAGAGTACCTCGTCATGACGCGTGGTCATTGTCAGACTGCTGATCATCTACAATCACTGCAGGTTGGGGACCATTCCTACAAGAGAGTGCAAGAATTCAAATACCTAGGGGCACTTTTCACTGAGAACTCGTCATGTGAAGCAGAGATCAATGCCAGAATACAAGCAGGAAACCGATCTTACCACAGCCTAGCACAACTGCTTCGGTCCAAATCTCTCTCCAGACAGTTCAAGATTCGACTGTACAAAACCCTGATCCAGCCTGTTGTTCTATATGGCTGTGAGACATGGAGTATCCGGAAACAGGACTTCCATAAGCTCCTTGTCTTTGAGAGAAAAGTGCTTCGGAAGATCTTCGGCCCGGTTCTGGATGCAGATACAGGGGAATGGAGGATCAGATACAACCAAGAGCTTGAGGAACTATACCAGCAGCCCAACATAGCAGGAGCTGTCAAAGCCAAACGAATGCAGTGGGCCGGCCATGTGGCCCGGATGGAGGATCACAGATGGCCTCGGAAGCTCCTGGATTTCACACCTACAGGAAAGAGACCGCCAGGGAGACCCAAGAAGCGTTGGAGGGATGGACTCCATGAAGATTTAAAACAAATGTCAATAGATGTGGACGAATGGCGGATAGCAGCAATGGACAGAATACAGTGGAGGAGGAAACTTGTAGATGCGTGCGGTCCACTGGGCCTGATCACGTAGTAGTAGATATATATATATATATATACTACTGATGAAATAATGTATCGTGAGATATATACATTGCTACTCCGAATGTTGCATTTTTGTAATAATATTCCCGCTCAAGATGACGTACAAAATAAGATCAGTTGTTTCATACTTGAAAGGGAGGGTTGGAACAGCGCTCACTCCATTCCAAAAACCTCTGTATTGACGAAAATCTCCTACTGTTCAACTAACCCTTGACTTTCAAATAGTACATTCCATCTAAAAGACGTCATTTTGCAATTACAATATTTTTCTGTGTAATTGTGAAGCGGGATTTACAGTTGACTTTTCAGGTTACACTGGTGAAAAGTGTAGCGCAGTAGTCAATGATAGCTAAGAGGGAACTGCTGGCAGTATCGTGACAACACTTTTGGAAACTTATCTGGGAAGAGATACATGCTGTATTTGGATAACTGGTACACAACTCCATTTCTCTTCAACCTCTTGCGTGAAAGACGAACAAGTGCAGTATATAAGTTCGCATGAATAGGAAAGGTATGCCAAAACTTGAAGCCAAACTGCAAAGAGGAGAGATGGGATTTAGATCAACAGGCATTATGATGTCTCTGAAGCGGCATCAGAAAAGAGAGATATGTTTGTTGACGACATGCCACACAGTTGAAATGAAACCATTGGAAAAAATTAACCGTCAGACTATTGCCGAAAAATTTAAACCAATATTTGTGTTGGATGAAAAGGGGTCAATGGGTGCAGCGGACAAATGCGACATGCTACTTGACTCAATGGAATGTTTTCGCAAAACACTGAAATCGTACAATAAAAACCTCCTTAGACATGTGCGTGCTAAGTTCCCGTGTTATTTGTAAGGTTCATATCGGAAAAAGTACTTCATTTCATCTGAACGTCATCCTGACATTCTAGGAACGCCTTTGGAAGCTCTGCCGAATCCAGTAAAACAACACGGACCTGTATCTGGATGTATCGTTTGCAGCAATAACAAAAAGCAATAGGAACTGATTTACGGCTGTAAACAGTGTGATGTGGCACTGTGTTTTGTGCCCTGTTGTGGGTTACTAGATTCAGGCAGCTCTGTGTCACACCTTAATTACGAGTGGTTTATTGAATATGGACAGTTGTGTAGATTATCTTCAGTACGTCCCGCGATTGACAGATGTCGTGTACCCAATGGCCAAGAGCTACCTCTGTGCGAGGAAGTGCGGGGAAAGCTTTCCGTGGGTGAATTTTCATGGCCTGTCAAGTTCTTATTAGTTAAGAGACTGGAGCCGGATTTAACTCTAGGGCATGATTTCATTCGTAAGACCGATAGGTGTTACATTTTGGTACCCGGATCTTTTATTTCAAATTTTCCCCCAACGATCGGATAGCCTTTTGCTCATGTGGGGATGGGACGTGCCACGGGTAGTAACGCGTGCCTGCCTGGGGTAGACCACCTCTCTAGTCAACAAGAGAAACAGTTAAGGGAACTTTTGGGAGAACTTCCCGACGTACTTTGTGACAGGTTGGGAGTCACAGACGACATTAGGTACCATATTCGTGTCGTGGATGACGTTCCGGTTCGCCAGTCTCCATATCGCTTGTCACCACCTTAGATAAAGATATTGCGGCACAAAATTGAGGGCTTGTTAAAAGACGGAGTCATTAGACCGTCCACGTCCCCCTATGCTTCCCCCAGTTTCTTAGTACCTAAAGATCATGGGCAGGATTTCCGATCTGTGGTTGATTACAAGATTGTCAATAAAACGGTGATCTTGGAATCGGTGTCCCTGCCTGATCTCCACAACTGTTTCATCTGGTTTTCTGCAGCATCTTGGGTTACAGTGTTAGATTTTAATGAGGATTATTACCAGACACCCTTGACGGAGGCGTCGAAACATCTCACAGCCTTCTCCAGAGATTGGAATTTATATGAGTTCAACCGAGTTCCGTTTGGCTTGTCAACTGGTGCAGCAGTTTTATCCCGTTTATTGGATAAAATTTTAGGTGATTTAAAGTTTAATTGTGTCTTCAGTTATTTGGACGATGTTGTCATAT
Source organism: Schistocerca americana (assembly GCF_021461395.2). Classification (NCBI taxonomy): domain Eukaryota; kingdom Metazoa; phylum Arthropoda; class Insecta; order Orthoptera; family Acrididae; genus Schistocerca; species Schistocerca americana. The sequence continues at coordinate 698,384,851 of NC_060120.1, read as the reverse complement.
TTAGTGCTTCCTTTGAAGAGAATTTAGAGCACATCCGGAAGGTACTATCCAGGCTCAGGAATGCGGGGCTGACTGTGAAATCATCAAAAATAACCGGCTAAGCGCCAAGTGTAATTTTTGGGTCACTTGGTGTGCAGGGACGGAATTAGCATTGATCAGGAACGCACAAAGGCGTTGAGGTATTTTCCGCAGCCACGAAATAAGAGGGAGGTTGCCTGATTTGTAGGAATGGCTAATTATTTATTGGAATGACTAATTATTTCCGCAGATTTGTCCCAACTTTGCGCAACTAGCAGCTCCGTTAAACTTGTTACGCAGAAATAATGCGAAATTCGTTTGGGCTGAAAGTCAAAAGGCAGCCTTTGAAGGAATTAAAACTGCGATTGGTAACCCACTGGTTTTAGCAGTAACTGACTTTAAGAACAGATTTGTGGTCCAGACTGATGCTTGCAATACACGTGTGGCGGCAGTTCTTTTACAGGAAGATCAAGATATCAGGCGTCAGTTAGCATTTTATTCCACACGTCTGGAGGGGCCTGAGCTCAATTACTCCGTATTTGCCCTGGAAAAATTTCAGTTTTATCTCGAACATCGTGAATTTGACCTAGAGACTAATGATCAGGCCCTTAATTGGGTCCTAGCTCGCCCTAGGAAGACAGGGCGTATCGCGAGATGGGCGGTCCGCATTTCGGTCTTTCATTTTAAGGTTCGACACGTTAAGGGATCTGATAATCAGGTTGCTGAAGCCCTTGGAAGGATGTTCCAGCAGCACGTGCCTGATGAGGAAATGCTGGACAGTCACCTGTTATGTACGATTCTTACCAATGTACCCGGTACTTACATGACTCTCCAGTAGGAGGGCAGTTAGGCCTTTGTAAAACCGTAGGGAAGGTCAAGGAGCAGTTGACTTGGCCGACACTTTATGAAGATATTAGTGGTTTAATCAAAGAATGCCGAGACTGTAAGAAGGGAAAACCAAGGAACTCCCTGGCGAAGCGATTACTGCAGTCGGAACGGGAAGAACATCCGTTGAACAAATTGTTTGTTGATTATATGGGCCAGCTTCCCTGGACGAAAAAGGGCAATTCGTACATTCTCGTAGTGGTGGACACCTTCTCCAGGTTAGTTTGGTTGATACCAAGCCGAGGTTTGACTGCTCTTATTACCATCTCTCATCTTACTAATATATTTAGGTGGTTCGGGCCTTTCGGGCCACCGCAGGCGTTGATTACGAATAACGCTTCTGGGTTTCTGGCAAGGTCGTTTAGACAATTCTGTTTTGGCAGTGGGATAAAACATCACCACACCATATTATTCTCTGGGTTCCTTTGCCGAAAGGATTAACCGCAACTTGAAGGCATTGATTATTTACCACATAAATCGCCCAAGAAGCGGGATACCACCTTGCCATGGCTAAACTTATCGTTTAACTCCTCGCGGCATGAAGCATCCCAGGCCACCCCAGCTAGCCTAATGCTCGCATGTCCCATGAATTCCCCGCTCTCCAATTTATGGGAAATAAATGGTCTTTTACCTCCATCCATCACACTGGAGTTTCTTAGGGAAAAATGGGGGTGAACTCGGGCAAATATTAGGAAGGCTCACGATCGTCAGGCCTGTCGCTATGATAGAAACAAGCGCCCCTTTCAAGGGAAGATAGGGGATCTTGTGGACATCAAGAATGTTCCTGGGCGGACTTCCCGGGATAAACGCTTAGGGAAACTTACCCCGCGTTTCCTAGGTCCATATTCCATTATCAGAATTTTAAGCCCGGTCAATCTTTTGGTCAGGGTCCCGGAAAAGGGGAAGCTCACACGGATTCATCTCAGTCAGACTAAATATGATAGCGTAGTGAGGGGTTCTTAGCCCGGGAAAGGCTTGTTCAGGTTTGAGAGGGGGAGGTTGAGCCATGGCGCCATTAACTTAGTAGACTGTTATGTCTAACGCCACTAGCTCAAGGGTAGTATCGACTATTCCTCTTGCGGCCCAGTTGCGAATATCTATGAGGAAGAGTTGGTATCTGTGGGTTGTGTCCTCAGAAGCTGTTTGCTTGCGATATATATAAGGGTTCGCTGGCCCGAAGAGGGAGGCACCAAGTTTGGGGATTGGCGGTAGAGTCGCGACAAGACACGGTCACGAGGTCCCAGCGACCGAAGCTACGAGCTACGCAAGGAGGACCTGCGAAGAGTAGAGATACCAGAGGACGTCACCGGGGTCAGCGTCGACTACAAGCAGCAGACCGACATCCCGTCGGTTGGCAGGCCACATTCGTGTCGGTCGACCGCTCGTGGCCTGGCTGCCCCCTTCTACCTGGCAGTCACCGGCACCACTCAGTACACGCCGCGACGCACCGTAGATACATGGAGCTGCTTGGTGATAAAGGGGAGTAGCATCCTGTAATCCTCGTGGTGATTGGTCTCATTGTCTACCCGACCGCCTTATTATTTTCAGGTTTTCCTCGGTCGGCTCTTTAGTCGTAAATATAAGCAGTAGTATTGTACTAAGACACTAGTTGTCGTTTGAAAATTTGTTCTGATATTACAGATATTATACTGCCCTTCCTTTCTAGTTTATACCCGATATTAATGTTTTACTGAATCAGCTGCTGGTCGGAAATACTGTCGGAACAATTGTGTCAAGGCACGGGTTGCGTTAAACAACCAGGGGTCTTGTGGTTAGATTTAGATGTTAACCGATTCAATTTCCCGATTGTAACTGTATTTGAAATAATCTAACCTAAAGACCTGGTTACTATTGGTGTATTTTTAACTGGATCTTCTGGTTCCGCCGAGTGAGTTCTCTTGTAATAAGTGCTCATACGTAACGTTTTAAAACGTTCCTTCAGAGCGGCCTTCATAACTGAGAAGTAATTTAACTTTTGACATGTTAAAAGCCAACTGTCACCAGGGCTTTAGTCAGAATAAGATTGTCAAAAGAGACGGGTTGGGATAAAAAGAATTGTTCAAATGGCTCTAAGCACTGTGGGAATTAACATCTGAGGTCATCAGTCCCCTAGACTTAGAACTACTTAAACCTAAATTAAGCTAAGGACACCACACACATCTATGCCCGAGGAAGGATTCGAACCTGCGATCGTTGCAGCAGCGCGGTTCCAGATTGAAGCGCCTAAAACCGCTCGGTCACAGGGGCCGGTGAGTTGGGATCCAATCGCACCTTGTTTGCTGATTGGAATGCAAAAGTTCCTCGCTTTGAAGCCTTATCTTCGTCATAATTGTTTCCTAATTCGTCTAACTTTTAAGCATAGGTACGCATCTTAACCCCGAACGTTTCGACATACAGTTTCGAATTTAAAAAAAAATTGCGTCATCTGTTTGAGTAATTGCACACTCTTGTCATCCATATTACTTATATGTTTTCATGAGTTGCAGAAGGGCATGTAATAAGAGAAACCGTGTGCAGTGCGGTAGTAAACACCGCTGTTTTACCCGATAACGGGCGGGCTGCAGGTCCGGGTGGTTGTCATTATTGTCATCTTGTTCTTGTTTTCATCTCTCTTGTAAAAGCTTATTGATTTCACAAATATGTTAATTTGGAAATAAAACAAATTTATGATTATATATCGTTAAATAAACAGGATGTGTGAAAAGAAAGTTACGTTTTTGGGTCCTCCCTTCCACGTTTCCCTTAATACCAGTAAATGCCACGTCTCACTTATCCCTTATTAAAATCCTTTTGGGTGTGCAGACGCGTCATCTTGTAAAAGATGTCGCCGACATTGGGAAAGCCGGAAGGTCCGCTAGCACCCGCATAGCATTGCATGAACGCTATGTTAGAATGGGGCAGCACAGCATATCGCCACCAGTGGAGAAGCATCGCAGTTGTAGACAGCGGTTCATGTTTCAAGAAGCACTAGTGCCTGCTTGACAGCCGGGATGCTCACACAAAATACGGGACGGACGCAAATCTTGAAGCAGCCTGCCAACACCAGTGGCGAGGACGGGTACAGGCTGACGGGGTCCTGGCTGTCAGCACGACCCCTTATGGCGGGTCCCGCGTCAACGCAAAGCAGAAGGTTCACCGGTCTCTGCCGCGACCGTCTAAACAAACAGCCCATACAGAACTGGCGTCTTTCCTCAACAACCATGGGCAGGAAAATATGGCCGTTAGAAGCTTGTCGCCGATTCGTAGCGAGCTAACAATTAACAGCAAGCAGTTTAACCCACGTATACTCTGCCGTTATCCCTAAGAACTAGTAGTATTTCGTGCCCAAACCTCACCCACGACCTCTTCACCACGTCGTGATGACGCGGTGGCGCCGAACCCTTCAGCAAGCGTCCAGGGTGGCGTCCCACCTGCTGTACCGACTCCACCTACATGCACAGCGGACTACCCGTCGAGGGATACCACAACTGTTCCTACGAGTTCCTGGGCTGATGACGTCGGGGATGACACTGTGCTACTGCCTGGTGTCGCGGGAGGACATGTCCCGATACAGCTACGACTACGGCACAGTGAGCGGCTGGTCCGCTTCTGGCGGCCGCCGCCGGAGCGGGCGCCACCTTCGCAGCGGACGTGGAGACCCAATAATACCGACTGGCGACTCAACATCAATAACATCCGTGCGCGCCATAAGCTGAAGATGTTGCAAGATACGCTGAATGTGGCGGATACAGACATCGTCCTCCTCCAGGAGGTCTATGTCGAGGATTTCGTCGGCCCTTTCAGATATACTGTTCACGTCTTCCAAGCGTCTACCACCGGCAGTGGCATGGAAATCCTTCTCCGTGATAACCTCATTGGCGAAGACGTCGCTTTCATCCCTGAAGCGAAAGGCATGGCGCTCACTCTCCATGACGTCAGAATCGTTGATATCTGTGCGCCCTTTGGTACGGGATGACGTCGTTAACGGTCCGCTTTCTTCACAGATGCGATCACGCCATTCTTTATGGGACGCCAGAATGCCTTAATCTTCGCTGGGGATTTTAACTCCACCCAGGCGCTGAAGAACCAAGTGCCACATACGCTCCATGTAAGGCGCTCTCCACAATTATAACCAGTCTTCAACTCGTTGACATATGGGAGTATGTACATGGCGATAGGGCGGGTATTGCGCACTATACCAGCCATTCATCCAGCCGTACAGACCGTGTCTATCTCTCACGCTCCATTTTTAGGGGCATACGAGCCGCTGAAATATGGCCCATTGCTTTTTCCGACCATACGGTCTATATATGCACAGTCACCTTGCGCCGCCAGATACTATTGCACGTGTGAGGCCCCTGGAAATTAAATGTGACACTGCACTGCATTGCCCGAATGCCGACAGCTCGTAGAGGCAACGTGGACGTCATGCATCCGTCGGCGAGGGGATTACCCGAACGCATTCTCTTTCTGGCTGCTATGCACCAAGCCGGCTCTCAGGGAGGCTTTTATTGGTTGCAGCAGCACTCACTAGATTTTTACTATCGCATTCTGCGTGATTATTCTACAAAGCCGCACGCACGTGCCCGTCAGCAAGCAGTGGACCGCGCAAAAGCGCCTATCACCGCCCTCACGAGGCAGCACCTCGAAGGAACGATTGTTCGTGTGTGTATCATGGACAGAATGGACCACGAAGGGCCGTCGATGAATCATCATCGCGGAACGCCTGCGTCGGCGACGGGCGCTGTAACTTTAGCCGATGGTCACTGTGTCACTGTGCCATCGGAAATGTTCTCCAAGCTCACTATAGTCAACTGTCTGCAGATCATCATCATTCCCCAGGCGCGATTGAGGAAATCTCTTGTCTTATGTACCGCACATTACCGCGAGCCACGCACATGGCATTACCTGAGGACGCAACTGAGGAGGAGGTCACTACAATTATACTGGCCGGCGCGCCATACAAGTAAGTCGCCAGGACCCGACGACTTCCAGTTAAGAGTTTTACAGGACCTACTGCCAATTACTGACGCCTACCTGGACGGACATATGCCGCAACTTAGGACGGCCATTGCCGCGACTTGAGGTCCACAGAAGTACATCTTTCTGGTGTCTTCCTCGAAGGATTGCTCGTTCCTGTCAGTGACTATCCCCCCCCCCCCCCCTAACGCTCCTGAATTGTGATATGTAGGTCTTTACCCAGCTTCCGGCAGTCTGTCTCAGGAGGGTCCCCGATACGCGGTATCCCACGATCAGGCTTCTAGAGGAGGCAATCACAAAATCCAGACTGCCTAATGTCTACACCGTGACATGATAGCGCTTGCACGGACGCGCCGCATCACAGGGGTCCTGGCCTACCTTCATTTAAGTCAGGCCGCCAGTGGGTTGATCACTCCTATCTGACAGCGGTGATGCGGAAAATGGGATTTCCAGACAGCTTTGTGGAGGTCATAATGCGTCTACACTTGAGCACGACTTCTAGGATGCTGTACAGTGGTCGTCTTACACCGTCCATCCCGGTATAACGATCGGTGCGGCAAGGATGCGCTCTTGCCGCTATCCTGTACGCTCTCGCCATGGAACCGTTACATTGCGATCTCCGCCAACGCCTCACCAGGATGACTCTTGGTGGACACAATTTCTTGCGCGGCCTATGCGGTGCTCCTCCTGCGCAGCGGCAACGATGTTCATGCAGCGCTGGAGTGGGTGGAGTCCTACAACGCTGCTTCGGGCAGTGTCCTTAATGTTCGTAAATCTCGCGAGTTGCCTTTAGGTCGTGGACTGCCTTGTGAATGCGTTGCTCCCCTACGAATCTGCGACGTAGTACGATGTCTGGGTATTGATTTTATGACCGACTTGTGGCAATCTGTGGCACTCTTTGTAACCACGCATATCAACATATGGCGACGCATTCTGACATGCCTCACCAGCTTACTGATGAGGGCCCTTACCCCGAGCTCACTCATTGCTCCATTGCCGCTCCTTGAATATAGGTACATCAGGACTGTGCTGTTCCGTTCACATTTAGCGACGGCCAAGATAGTGTATGCCTCGCTGCAATCGCGACTTCCGCCGAATGTGATTGAAGAAAAACATCCCCTCGTCCGGTGGAATGCCGTTTGGTGGGCTGTGCACGTCCCTACTCTCGCGTAGGACGCCCACGCCATCTGTTATGTGACGGTTAATGGGAAGCAGGTCTGCCAGTCACGTCTCCACCGGGTCCACCGGGCGCCATCAACATTATGTACCATGTGTGTCGTGCGCGACGACGATAGCCATCGACTTGTGTGCAGCGAGTCGAGTAATGTTTGGCTCGTGGTCTGCCAGATGCTAGAGTTCATCACAAGCACGACTCCTGACAGCATGGCCCCACAAATGATTCTCTTCCTGGACATGAACTATTTTCCGCAACGAAAGACCTATGTGGTGACTTGGATTAGCAGGCACGCAGTCCACTACCTGTTTGGTGGTGGTGCCAAATCAGCCCTCGATTTCTGGCAATACATTAACAACCCACATTGTGCAGTTGTCAAGAACCCAAAGTACAAATAACATTTCTAGAACTTTCTCCGAAGCGCTTTCTATAACATCCATCGCAGCTGGATCATCCATACAAGGAGCAGCCTACATATATTACAGATTCGATCCCCTCAAAGGTTGGTCGTAGAAACTTCCGAGAAGACGTGCATCGATGATCTACTGGTGTGTCGCCACCATGCAAAATTTTCTTTCCCGCTGATGTCTAGGTCGATCGCCGGACTTTGTGAGGTCGTGCTTGTACGAGGGAGATGGATTCGTTTATGATAAAATAAAATAAATAAAAATTAAAAATTTCGGTCCTTGTATCCTCGTTTCCTGTTTTAATTTCCTTTTTTTGGTAGAAGTTATTGGGGTCTTTCGTGATAAGGGCCAACCTCTGAAGTGGTGGAGCTTTTCTTTTGGCGATTCGTCTTAAACATTTAGGGCAAAATTGGCGATGACACTAGCTTTCCTTTTTTTTTTAGTTTTAGGTACTTTCAGGAATGCGACGATAAAAAAAGGTCGCGGACGAAAGCTTGTGCAGTGGCACTCGACCCAGGGTTAACCCGGTTCGAATACTGGTGCTGGAAAAAAATTTCACTCCCAGTATTTGGCCAGCAAGGGAGGAGAGGTGGTGGCGTAAAGTTCCTAATCAGCACACTTTGCGCCAATGTTCTGGTTTAAATACCAAACCTCTCCATAGTTTTCATGAAGTGAGGGCATGTGACAGTGTTGATGGTGATCGTCCGTCAGATGGGGACGTTACGCTTGGCGGCCCCTTGCTATTCGCATGGAGGCTACGCGCCTGCATCGGGTCTCACCCCCTCCCTTCTGTCGCCATCATCACCATCGCTATACTTCACACACACACACACACACACACACACACACACACACACACACACACATACACACATACACACACGCACACACGTGTAATATTAGAAATACTGTAATAGAGCCTGTTGCAAATAAATAAAATTATAGCAGGAAGAATAAATTAAGTTTGTAGGTAATTTGGAGACATGTTCACTGATCAGCTAGAACATTTGACCACCTACCCAATAGCCGGTATGTCCACATTTGGCACTGATAACAGTGGTGACACGACGTGTCGTGGAAGCAGTGAGGCCTTGGTATGTCACTGAAGGGAGGTGGCAGCATATCTGCACACACAAGTCACCTAATTATCATAAATTCTGGGGAGGGAGAATGGGCGGCCATGAGCTCTGACGCAACATTCAGTCACATCCCAGATATGTTAGATCGGATTCAGAACTGGCGAGTTGAGGGACCAGCATATCAACTGGAACAGGAGCTCCACTGGAGGCTTGGACGCCCACGTGAATGTTCACCACAGCGTAATGGAGCTGCCGCCAGCTTGTCTCCGTTCCGCAGTACAGATGTCAAGGAGCGGATTCGCGCCCTCCCACCGGTATGATGGGTACCGGGATTCACCAGACCATGCATCGCTCTGCCACTGCGCCAACGTCCAATGACGATGGTCACGTGCCGATTTCAGTTGTAATTTCCAGTGTCATGGTGTTAACATTGGCACATGCATGAGTCGTCGGCTGCGGAGGCCCATAGTTCAGAGTGTTCGGTGTACTGTGTGTTCAGACACACTCGCACTCTGTCCAGTATTAAAGTCTGATGCTAGTTCCGTCACAGTTCGCAACCTGTCCTATTTTACCAGTCCGCCCAGCCTACGACATTCGACATCTCTAATGAGGCGTGGCCATCCAACCCCACAACGTCTCGCGTGGTTTCACATTGGTTTCGCCATGTGTTGAAGACACTCAGTGCAGCACTCCTCGAACACCCGACAAGTCGTACAGTTTCTGAAATGCTAGTGCAGAGCCTCCGGGCCATCACAATCTACCCTCGGTCAAACTCAGATAGATCGAGCGCCTTCCCCATTCTATACACGGACAGCACGCTCACTGATGGATTTATATCGATGGTAGGTCGGTGGTCATAATGTTCTGGCTGATCAGTGTATATAGAGCTCGAAATTTAATACACAGAGCCGCAACCCCTAACAGCAATAGTGGCTGTAGCCAGCTGGGCATCGGGCCGAATTGAGCTTGCATGAAGGATACGGGTACGGCATTCCGTGCTGCTTCAATTTCATCATTGTTAATGGCTGGTGAGTGGCGGCATGCCAGTATCTCAGCAACCAACGACCAGATGTTTTCAGTGCGTGAGGAACCTAGAGAAAGTGCTGGCCCTGGCATCAATCTGGCACCGTCTGCATCGAGGTAAGTCAGGGCAGCATGGGTAACATGCTGTCTCGCGTTAACTTGTTGAAAGAAAACGTGACGGAGACCTTTCAGATAAGCTGCGCCCATCCAGGTAACACATCGGAAACGTGACAGCTGCTATTCCCGCTATCGGCTATGAAAACAAGAAGTCATCGGTTGTGAGCCCAAAGGCACTCCTTACCCTCATCCCAGGTGCTGGGTCCATATGACACAAATCCAATCTGCTAATAGTTATTCTCTTCGAAGCCACGACACAGGGATGCATTTGTCGTGATGCTTTATGAGAAAATGGACTGTCCGAAAAGACGACGTACGGCCGTTCTTGTGTTCAGTATTTTTGTTCAGCATCCCGCGTGGCGTTAAATACGCCCCCTTGAACTCGTCTATTCGGTATCCACATGACAGTCTTGGGATCGCGAAGAACGGGCCATGAAGGCACAACGGTACCGAGCGACCGTCGTGTAATCCTCAGCCCATATGCATCACTGGATGCGGATATGGAGGGACGTGTGGTCAGCACACTCCTCTCCCGGCCGTATGTCAGTTTACCGAACGAGGTGGCGCAGTGGCTAGCACACTGGACTCGCATTCGGGAAGACGACGGTTCAATCCCGAGTCCGGCCATCCTGATTTAGGTTTTCCGTGATTTCCCAAAATCGCTGCACGCAAATGCCGGGACGGTTTCTTTGAAAGGGCACGGCCGACTTCCTTCCCCGTCCTTCCCTAATCCGATGAGACCGATGACCTCGCTGTCTGGTCTCCTCCCCCAAACAACCCAACCCCCCCGTATGTCAGTTTACGAGACTGCAGCCGCTACTTTTCAAACAAGTAGCTCCTCAGTTTGCCTCGTAAGGGCTGTGTGCACCCCCCTTGTTGGTAAACGTGTCTCCCTCGTACCCGAGGCGTAACGCCATCTCTTCACCAGCACTCAAATGCGATTTCTGAACGAGAAATAAATAAAGAATGGAGGACAGCACTAGGAGAGAGATAGATACCGTCTATAGGGAAATTAAAGAGGCCCTTGGAGCTAAAAGAAGCAGCTGTATGAATATCAAGACTTGAGATGAGAAACCAGTACTAAGCAAAGAAGGGAAAGCTGAAGGTGGAAGGAGTATCCAGAAGAGGGTCTATACAAGGGAGATGAAGTTGAAGGCAATACAGTACAAAGGGAAGAGGACATACATGAAGATAAGATGGGAGATATGACACTGCGAGAATTTGACAGAGCGCTGAAAGAACTAAGTCGTAACAAGGCCCCTGGAGTAGACTACATCCCGTCAGAACTTGTAGGAGACTATTCCCTCTGGTGTGCATGATGTATGAGTCAGGCGAAATGCCCTCAGTCATCAAGGAGAATGTAATAATTTCAGTTCCAAAGAACGTACGTGCTGACATGTGTGAATATTACCGAACTATCAGTTTATAAATCATGCTTGCAAAACACTACCACGAATTCTTTTCAGAAGAATGGAAAATATGGTAGAAGCCGACCTTGGAGAAGATCAGTCTTGATTCCGGAGAAATGTAGGAACACGCGAGGCAATACTAACCGTACGGCTTCTCTTTGAAGACAGGTTAGTTCATAGTATTTGTAGAACTAGAGAGACTTTTGACATTATTGGCTGCAATACAATCTTTGAAATTCTGAAGCTAGCAGGGGTAAATTACAGGGAGCGAGCGACTGTTCACAACTTGTAGAGAAAAAATGGCTCTGAGCACTATGCGACTTTACTTCTGAGGTCATCAGTCGCCTAGAACTTAGAACTAATTAAACCTAACTATCCTAAGGACATCACACACATCCATGCCCGAGGCAGGATTCGAACCTGCGACCGTAGCGGTCGCTCGGCTCCAGACTGTAGCGCCTAGAACCGCACGGTCACTCCGGCCGGCCACTTGTAGAGAAACCAGGTGTCTGTTATAACAGTGGAGGGACATGAAAGGGAAGAAGTGATTGACAAGGGAGTGAGACAGTGTTGTAGCTTATCCCCGACGTTACTCAATTCCAAAGAAAGTACGTGCTGACATGTGTGAATATTACCGAACTATCAGTTTATAAATCATGCTTGCAAAACACTACCACGAATTCTTTTCAGAAGAATGGAAAATATGGTAGAAGCCGACCTTGGAGAAGCAGTAAAGCAGTAAAGGAAACCAAAGAAACATTTGGAGAACGAATTAAAGATGAGGGAGAAGAAACAAAAACTTTGAGGTTTGCCAATGACATCGCAATTGTGTCAGAGATAGCATAGGACATGGGAGTACAGTTTAATGGAATGGATAGTTTCTTGATAGGAGGATATACGACGAATATTTAAAAAAGCAAAACAAGGATAATAGTATGCAGTCGAATTAAATCGGATGATGCTAAGGGAATCAGATTAGGAAATGATGTGCTAAAAACAGTATATGAGTTCTACTGTTTCAAATGGTTCAAATGGCTCTGAGCACTATGGGACTTAACTTCTGAGGTCATCAGTCCCCTAGAACTCAGAACTACTTAAACTTAAGGACATCACACACATCCACGCAAGAGGCAGGATTCGAACCTGCGACCGTAGCGGTCGCGCGGTTCCAGACTGTAGCGCCTAGAACCGCACGGCGACTTTGGCCGGCTCTACTGTTCGGGCAGTAAGCAGAGAGGATACAAAATGTAGACTAGGAATGGCAAGAAAAGCATTTTTGGTGAAGAGAAATTTGTTAATATCTAATATAGATTTAAGTGTTACGAAGTCTTTTCTGAAGGTATTTGTCTGTAGTATAGCCACGTATGGAAGTGAAACATGAACGATAAACAGTTTAGACATGAAGAGAATAGAAGCTTTTGAATTGCGGTGCTTCAGAAGAACGCTGAAGATTAGATGGGTAGGTAACGTAACTAATGAGGAGGTACTGTCTAGAACTGGGGAGACAAGAAATTTATGGCACAACCTAACTAAAAGAAGTGATCGGTTGATAGGACAATTTTCGGAGACATCACGGTATCACCAATTTATTACTGAAGAGAAGTGTGGTGGATAAAAATCGTAATGTGAGACCAAGAGATTAATACAGTAAGCAGATTCAGAAGGATGTAGGTTGCAGTAGTTACTGGGAGACGAAGAGATTTGCACGGGAATAGTAGCTTGGAGAGCTAAATCAAACCAGTCTTCAGAATAAATACCACAATAATAACATAAGGCGTTACTCCAACCCACTTCCTTTCGTGAAGTTGAAATGCTAATCATTTTCATATCTAAGCACCCAGTACACTTCACGCCAGTTTGACATTTGTTGTATGCCGTCTTCATAGCGTTGCAATTTATACGGCGCGTAGTGCGGATACTGCTGGATGTAAGGTTGCCTCGAGAGGGGTTTCGCTGAGCGCAGACGCGCAGCCAAGAAGTAGACGTCGCCGGTGCAGTTGTGGACGGCCGCCGCCCCTCTCTGCCCCCCACACGCCGGCGCCGTGTTTCCTTGGACAGGCGCCAGCGGCTGGCTGTGTTTACGCGCCGCGGGCGGAAGTGAATGGTTTGACGGACGGCACCAATATGTTCCCCGCGCTCCTAGCACGCCACAAGCGGCGACTAAACGAGCAGAGCACCAATCTCTGTCTCGCCCGCTAACAAATACCGCGCTTAATGGAACTGGCGACCCACACGCTCGACGGGAAAAGATGAGATCCTGGCCGGTACTCCTCCTTGACGTACAGCAACTCGTTCGCTCTCGCCACGTCAGGCAGGCAACTATATAGCATCGTGTGGTTTGAGAGGCGGCGGCTATTAACAACGACGCAAAGAACCTCGTAAAAACGGACAGCTGCAAATCTAGCTGATTACAACATGACAGCACGTATTCAGTGAGGAGGACAAAACTGTACGAACGTTCGTACATGCTCAACTCCGAAGCGTATGTAGGTACCGTTAATCGCGAGCTATCGTGGGGCGTTATGATGATAGAACGTAATTTGTGTAGCCTATGACGTAACTATATATTTTAGCGATGGTCGCCGGAGAATGAAGTATTTGATATAATAACAACCGTAACATACTAGTTGCTAGATTGCGATCAAACTGAAGTTTCTGAGAAAAACACTTCGTTGCGCATATACACAAAAACGTAATAAATAATTTAAAACGGTGGTTTCATTTTCTAGTTTCGCTATATCTTGACGTTTTTGTTATCTATACATGGTGAGGCAGCTAAGTCATAACATCCCTTGTATCTCCCCAACCGTAATAGATACAAAGACAGTGAATTGCAGGGACAGGGGCTACTTGAATACAACGCATTTCATGTTTGTGCTATTTTTTTTATTACAGAGATATGAAGCCATCTTTGGTTTCTTTAAATGGAGCCCTATGTTAAATTTTAGCGTAACATGGTGGGCTTAAAAACAGTTTCAAATATGTGTCTATCATAATATTTAGGCGAATGGTTTTTGAGACACACATATGTTCCCGTATCATATTCGTCCTTCGAAGCGGCGTTGTCCAATGCGACCTTTCCTGTTGACCACTGAGGAACTTAACAGGAAGGCGTTGTTTTCCTGCTTCCCGATAACGCCGCAAGGTGACGCACGAGGTAGCTGGAGAGAATGGTATAAATGTACTGCTGGGGTAATGAGACATCGCGTTTCCGCCATAGCTTCTTGGAGCAGAGATGTACACCAATGAAGAAAAGTTAGATATGCTTCTAGTGTATGGTGAAAGCAGAAGAAATGCTGTTAGAGCAATAAAGCGATATGGAGAGCTGTATCCTGATCGTGAGCGTCCTACGCGCCAGCTTCTTGCACGTATTTGCAAGAAACTACTTGAATCGGGATCATGGAACCCCATACAGAGAACAAGGCAGAAAACTGCAACTGGCGAGGTACATGAAGAGGGCGTTCTAGCGTTGGCGCATAACGACGCTAGTGTTTCGTCACGACATATCACCTCGGAATGTGGTATAAGTCAGAGAAGTGTTCTACGCATATTGTACCGGCATAGATTTCACCCGTTTCACTTCTCATTACATCAAGCACTCTCCGGTGTGGATTTCGAAAGGCGCCAGGAATTTTGCCGGTTTGCTCTGCAGCGCCTACAAGAGGATCCAACGTTTTTTCAACGGGTGCTTTTTACTGATGAAACGACTTTCACCAACCACGGTAATGCGAATTTGCATAATATGTATTACTGGTCAATAGAGAACCCCCATTGGCTTCGACAGGTACAGCATCAGCAACCGTGGAATGTTAACGTGTGGTGCGGCATCGTCGGAAATGTCATTGTGGGGCCGTACGTCATTCCGGGTATATTAAATGGCAATAACTATGCACAGTTCCTGCGAAACGTTCTGCCCATTTTGCTGGGAGAGGTCCCACTAACTACGCGTCAGTGCATGTGGTTCCAACACGACGGCTGTCCTGCTCACTCTTCCCGTGTGGCTACAGAGCTGATAAAGGAAAAGTTCCCGGATTGTTGGATAGGACGACGTGCTGAAGTGAAGTGGCCAGCCCGGTCTCCTGATTTGACCCCTCTTGATTTTTTTTTCTGTGGGAAGCAATCAAACAATGTGTATACTCAAATACCAACTACGCCCGACGATATGGAGCAACGTATCATCGAAGCGTGCGCTGATATCTCACGTGGCACCCTCGCAGCCGTTCGCAAATCATTCGAACGGCGACTACAAATGTGCATTACAGCAGAGGGGAAGCATTTTGAGCACATGCTTCAGTAAAATTTTGTACATGGCTGCACGTTCAGAGACCGTGAATAGCTACAATTGAGAGAAAACAGCCCTCGGTCACTATTTTTATTGAATTAACCGGGTTTCAGCACTGCTAGGAGTGTCTTCCTCAGAATTTAAATCAAAGAATGGTCTATAACATGGTCACAGAATTATGGCTAAAAACGTATGATAGAGTATAATTACGGAATCATCTTTATCTTAAATATCTTTGTGACTAATACCCTTTTGGCATATTTATTATTTTATAAATGACATAAGTACTGCCTGTCTTTCACGATGATTCCGTACTTTATCATATGTTTTTAGTCATAATTCTGTGACCATGTTATAGACCATTCTTTGATTTAAATTCTGAGGAAGACACTCCTAGCAGTGTTGAAACCCGGTTAATTCGTTAAAAATAGTGACCGAGGGCTGTTTTCTCTCAATTGTGCTTCAGTAAAGTTTTGTATCATGTACAGTATGTATTTTGCATCTTTGTGTGTATTTGCTTCATATTGCGATCAATAGCAAATATTTTCAAATAAAAAACAAATAAGTACGAAATAATTGTGATCAATAAGGGCCTCCTCCTTTACATTTGTATTTCTGTAACTTAAAATGTATTAACATCTTGTAGTGTTTTAATACGGCATCTTTTTATGTATTACGGTTGGGGAGATAAAAGGGGTGTTGTGACTCAGCTGCCCCACCCTGTATACCGGGTATCTCTCGTATGGGTCGTCAGGCGGACTTTCTCGGTATTTTAGTAGATATCTCCGATTTCGTTCTTGCGCTGCGCTGCAGGAGTCAGTCCAAGCAGGTACTTGTCATTATGTCTCTCATGCGACGCCCAGTTTCGACGAAAAGCGTCGGTTTCTTTCCCGTTACAAACAAAATGACTTTTCAGTCGGAATTTTACGTGGCCATTTGACAGAGCGGTCTCATACTAGTCTAGCGCAATATTCGTGTTATCTATATGTATTATTAAAGACAGTAAAACATGAAGAACAACCAGTACTGTAGCAGTGACTGAGTAGCTCAGGTATATCGCGACAGCAGTCTGCGCGAGTCAGGGTAGCGCTGTCGCTGCTGCAGCACTGGTTATCCTCTCCCTGTTATTACATACAAAAAAAAAACGAATATCGCAGTACACTAATTTGGGAACAAACTATCGAACGGGCACTTAAAACTCAGATTAAAAAATTATTTTGTTTGTAACTAAAAACAAACCGACGCTGGGCGTCGCATGAAAGGCGTGAGGAGCATCATTTGCTTGGGCTCACTCCAGCTACACTTCGCAAACCCTAAACTGGAAATATCTGCCGTAACACCAGAGAAAATGCGCCTGGCGACTCTTTGGAGAGACAATGTGTACATACCGAAGGACTCTGGACGCCGATAAAAAGGAAAAAAAAATCGAAAATGAAACGATCAGCTTCCAAGCTAACATTGACCTCCGGCTTCGTTACAGATCAGTCGAGAACCAAAACCAGTATTTCATTTTCACATTTGTTGAGTTCGCCAACTCACAAGTAATCTGTCACAACCCGTCATAGCTTAGCTCTCGGGCTATGCTATAGAACAGTCTTGCTTTTTTATTCCCGTCTCTGATGACAATATAAATCTTTAGACGATGACCGGTTTCAGTCTGTAATGACCATCCTCAGATCTTTTTTACACCGTGTCCTAAAGTGATACGGCCATAATGGCATCGTCAAAATATATAAATATAATCAGCATAGCATGTCGCAGTTGGTGAAGATAGAACAGTCTGTCAGCAGGTTCTACATGTCGCATTTGAGACGGAATAATTAATAATATTTCAACATACACTATATGGTCAAAAGTATGTGGACACCTACTAAATGACATTAATACGAGACGTGTCCATCCATCACCTTTATGACGGCATGAACTACGCTGGGGACACTTTCAGTGACGTGTCAATGTCTGCTGAGGAACGGCAGACATTCTCCCCAAGAGCCGAAAAATGATAAGGTAGTGAGTTTCGGCGGTAGGGTCTGGCGCGAAGTCGACGTTCGAGAGCATACTAAAGATGCGTTTACAGCTGTACCCCTTGCAGCTACTCGTCATGCGGCTGCGCGTGCCCGACACGCAAGTAGAGACACGTGTCTTCCCGTCTGGTATGGCCAGTATTACACCATCAAATTTCTTTGTCCAGTATCTTTGTCAAAGAAATTTGCTGGTGCAATAGGGAACTTTGTCAAATGTCGTCAATTTTTGATCAAATCTAGGTCCTCGCTGTAGATTTGATCAAAGAAGTCGCTTGTCTTCTGTTCACTGCAATGTGACATGTTACCACGTGGGGCGCTAGCATCGCTGCACCGTTCTGTCATCTGTAGTGTTTTTATAAACATTGCCGGTAAATACAATTGGTGTGTACCGACAAGTACAAAATTAATAGAGATGTATGAAGCTGATGAGGCACTTTAAAACGTGAGGCACCCTGAATACAAAAATAGGATAAGAAGATTCGAGTCCTGACCTGACCTGACCTGATCTAACCTAACCTAACCTAACCCTCTCCTGTAGCAAGGAATCGGAGTCTTACAGTGAGCCTGTCTTCTGCAGATATAGCAGTTCTTAAGTGAGTATTGTGCTTTGTGATATGAGGATACACTTCACTGAGCATATACAGAAATGTATGCTCATCCATTTTTAAGTGATTGATGTACGACTTGACGTCCTCTACTATAAACTCACGTAACAAGTTTTGTTGAAAGCTTTTATCATGTCGTCGTAAGACCCACGGCTTCACCCAGGTACGTTTTCTTTTTTCCCCCGCTCTTCCACATGTGCACACAGTGCAATTGTGGTACATGCAACTGCTGCGGTCAATAACAAGTGGTTGTTGTCAGCCATCTTGAACTTTGACGAAAAATATGATGACAGTGTAATACCCCTTCTAGAGCTACGTCAAAAATCTTTGTCAAATATATTTGACGAATATTTGATCAAATCTTTGACAAAGAAATTTGACATGTAATACCGACCTATGGGGTGACTCCTGCGCCCCCAGTGCACACAATTCAGCGGCGCGCGCGACTTTGCACTGTTGCTTGCGCCTCCTTGTCTGATCGTGCAACAGTTGCATGTGTCCAGTGCGCGCGGAAGTGAAAGACGTGTCAACGCATCTTTAAGGTGTTCCACTGTGTTGAGGTCGGCTGTCTAGGCAGGCCAATCCATGTCAGGAATACTATTGCCACAGACCACTGCCCTCCAAATGCTGGTTTATGAAAGGGTGCATTGTCATGCTGATACAATCAGTCACCGTCTCCGAGCTGTTCCCCCACTGTATGCAGTACGTAATGCTTTGAAATGTGTTGAAATCCTTCCACATTTAGCTTTTCCTTAAGCGTAATAAAGGGACCACATTGTGATGACGACATTTAGCTTTTCCTTAAGCGTAATAAAGGGACCACATTGTGATGACGGATAACACCCCCACATTTTAACACCACGTGCTCCGTACTTCACTGTTGGCTCTACACATGATGACAGGTAACGTCCTCCTACTCCTACCACCACATTGCCGCAGGGTAGATATCATTCCAGATCTCTCGTTTCCAGTTATCCGCTTTCCCATATGGTCGCTCTTTATAGCATCCTAAGTGCCGCTTAGCATCGGCTACAGAAATGTGTGGCTTTTTAATCCCAGCGCACAGTCATTGTGCTAGATGGACTGCTGGTAGCACTTTTCAACTCACGACGGATTCGTTTCGCTGATTTCGACAACCACACTTTGCAATGCTCGCCGTTTCCTGTCGATCATTACGTGAGGTTTGTCTGGTTTCGGTTTATCTGTCGTTGTTCCTTCACGTTTCCACTTCGCAATTACATCACCGACAGGTGAGTTGGACGGATTTAGAAGGTTTCAATCTCCATGACGGTTTTCTTATTCTTGTGACATCTAACAACTAGTCGACGTTCGAAACCACTGATTTCTCCTTGCTGAGCCAGTCTGCTGTTACTGCTTCTTTACTGAGAACACAACATTCTCTGCCTCCTTTCATACTGTCGGGTACTCCTCTCTTGACATCTGTACATCAATTTCACATTAGATATGGAAGCCCGGATATTTTTGATCAGACGATGTATAAGGGGAGATCAAAAGGTTTCCGTTTGAAGGCTGTACAGTCCAGAATCGGTACGCTAATCGCCGTGGGCAGTGAGGCAATCATTCCACTGATGCACTAGGTCGAAGGTAGCCGTTGTGTTAAAAAATGGTTAAAATGCTCTGGGCACTATGGGACTTAACATCTGAGGTCACCAGTCCCCTAGACTTAGAACTACTTAAACCTAGAAAACCTATGGACATCACACACATCCATGCCCGAGGCAGGATTCGAACCTGCGATCGTAGCAGTCGCGCGGTTCCAGACTGAAGCGCCCAGAACCGCTCGACCACAGCAGCCGGCAGCCGTTGTGTCGAATACCGTACCCTGCTGCATGAAGAAGTCCATAACTGCCTACTGGCAGGAGTCGTCGTCCATTCAAAGCTTTTTTGAGGGACTGAAGGTATCATAACGGCATGAGCAGAGGTCAGGGCTATAGGGCGGGTGTTCGAGTGTCTCCCACTTGCAGCGCGGAGTGACCGCGCGGTTTGAGGCGCCATGTCACGGATTGCGCGGCCCCTCCCCCCGGAGGTTCGAGTCCTCCTTGGGACATGGGTGTGTGTGTTATACTTAGCATAAGTTAGTTTAAGTAGTGTGTTGTCTACGGACCGATGACCTCAGCAGTTTGGTTGCTTAGGAATCCACACATTGCAACATTAATGTCTCCCACCTGAGTTGGCGTTACGAGATTCGCGATGTGGAGACGTGCGTTAACATGAAGCAGCAGCACTATTCCACGACGGTGGGTTTCGACAGACGTGCTACCCCATACATATTCTTCATTCTCCGCTATTTATCCTTCGGCAGCCAAAAATCATAAACAGCAAATTGGACCTGTTTGGATTTCGTAATAACGTCGCCTTAGTTCACGTTTCCGCATTTATCGCACTAACGTTGAAAAGACACGAATGCCACACCAATCGCTTGCCTACATGTCCGTGTTTATGCAGGTTGGTCGGGAACAGTTTGAAAAATTAGTAAGGGTGTTGCAAGGTAGGTTGTGCTGAAGAAAAAACCTGTTAAGAAAGAAATTCGATGCGTTGCTCCGCTTCCGAGTTAATTAGCATTGTGCGCTAAAATTCAAGCTCCCCTCCATATACTGTACAATTAGTGTCAGTTGTTCTCATAGCGTAGATAACAGCGCACAAGGTTCCTCAGCCTTCGGCTTGGGTGTGATCCTTACTACCGCCCCATGTCCAATTTTTGTATCGCTCTCTTGCACGGTACTAGGAAACCAAACGAAGAACAAGTTTGGCGACACCGTCTCTTACGAACCGCTTGAATTTTCCTGTGTAACGGCCTCATTTGCTAACTTCAGTGCCAATTAACTTGGAAACGGCACAACCTGCCAAATTTTTTTCTAAAGAATTATTTTTCAGTATAACCTATCCTGTAACATCCTTACAAGCTTTTCACACTGTTTCTGATCACCCTGTACACCCACATCGCAGTCGCGCTACGTTGCATATAAGTTGCAGCAACGCCCCCAAATGGAAACCTTTTGATCGCCCTTTACAGGTAGTGCAGAACTCTTGTAATAGCAATAACAGAACCGTCTGTAAGCGACAAAAGCAGAAGATGAATGATAGGCCATTCACAAAATGAGGATAACTTGTATGAGTGGGTCGCCATTAACACAGTTCCGTATTTGATACGAATTAATCATAGTGATGTACAGGCGTCTGCAAAACCCAAGGTTTTCCTGCCGTTCAGCCGCCTGCTGTGGCCGAGCAGTTCTAGGTGCTTCAGTCCGGAACCGCGCTCCTGCTACGGTCGCAGGTTCGAATCCTGCCTCAGGCATGGATGTGTGTGATATCCTTAGGTTAGTTAGGTTTAAGTAGTTCTAAGTCTAAAGGACTGACAACCTCAGATGTTAAGTCCCATAGTGCTTAGAGCCATTTGAACCATTTGAACCTGCCGTTCATTAAAGATGTAATTCACGACATAGAAAAGATCTTGACGAAATGGGATATCGCTGTAATTTACACTGAAGAGCCAAAGAAATTGGTACAGCTGCCTAATATCTTGTAGGGCCCCTGCGAGCACGCGAATGTGTCGCAACACGAAGTGGATGGACTCGACTAATGTCTGAAGTAGTGCTGGAGGCGATTGACACCATGAATACTGCAGGCCTGTCCATAGACCCGTAAGAGTACGAGGAGGCGGAGATCTCTTTTCAACAGCACGTTGCAAGGCATCCTAGATATGCTCAATAATGTTCATGTCTGGGGAGTTTGGTGGCCAGTGGAAATGTTTAAACTTAGAAGAGTGTTCCTGGAGCCACTCTGTAGCAATTCTGGACATGTGGGGTGTCGCATTGTCCTGCTGGAATTGCTCAAGTCCGTCGGAATGCACAATGGACATGAATGGATGCAAGTGATCAGACAGGATGCTTACGTACGTGTCACATGCCAGAGTCGTATTAGAACTATCAGGGCTCCCATATCACTCCAACTGTACACCCCCTACACCATTACAGAGCCTCCACCGGCTTGAACAGTCCCCTGCTGACATGCAGGGCCCATGGATTCATGAGGTTGTCTCCATACCCGTACATGTTCATCCGCTTGATTCAATTTGAAACGAGACTCGTCCGACCAGGCAACATGCTTTCAGCCATCAACAGTCCATTGTCAGTTTTGACGGTCTCAGGCGAGGCGTAAAGCTTTGTGTCGTGCAACATCAATGGTACACGAGTGGGGCTTCGGCTCCGGAAGCCCATATCGATGTTTCGTTGAATGGTTCGCACGCTGACACTTATTGATGGTCCAGCATTTAAATCTGCAGCAATCTGCCAAAGGGTTGCACTTCTGTCAAGTTGAACGATTCTCTTTAGTCTTCGTTGGTCCCATTCTTACAGGATATTTTTTCGGCCGCAGCGACGTCGGAGATTTGATGTTTTACCGGATTTGTGATATTCACGGTACACTCGTTAAATGATCTAATGGCAGAGTCCCCACTTCATCGCTACCTCGGAGATGCTGTGACCCATTGCTCGTGCGCAGACTATAACACCACGTTCAAACTCACTTAAATCTTTACAATCTGCCATTGTAGCAGCAGTAACCGATCTAACAAATGGCTCTGAGCACTATGGGACTTAACTTCTAAGGTCGTCAGTCCCCTAGAGCTTAGAACTACTTAAACCTAACTAACCTAGGGACATCACACACATCCATGCCCGAGGCATGATTCGAACCTGCGACCGTAGCGATCGCGCGGCTCCAGACTGTAGCGCCTAGAAACGCTTGGCCACCACGGCCGGCCCGATCTAACAACTGCAACAGACACTTGTTGTCTTATATAGACGTTGCCGACCGCAGCGCCGTATTCTGCCTATTTATATATCTCTATAGTTGAATACGCATGACTATATTAGTTTCTCTGGCGCTTCGGTGTACAAACCAACCGGTAAAATAAAGGAACACCTAAAATTCATCAAGGAAGCTCTCAAAACGGCGGGAAAAGCAGGAATTCACAGGATATCGCGTAGTCGTGGAGACGTGTGCTTATATGCTACTAAAAGAAGGATTCAGAAACTCTATAGGAAGGTGGCAACAGACGGACCAGCTGTTACCTACGTGTTTGGAGCCAGGAGACTACCTTATTGGATTTGATGAGATTTGGGGACTAGCAGCCACACGCGGATACTATGAAAGGCGATACAGAGGGGCCATAGAGATCAATAAAAACCCATATAATTTATAGGTAGAGAGGAGGGTCTGAAACTAAATAGTATCTGGATTTTGGATGTGCGGACGTCGGCAACCGACAAGGGGCAATTGCGCTCCAATACTCAAAACATTTGACGTCACGCCTCTGCACGGGAGCACGTGGGAACGGAATTTTATCTGAATGAATAGTCAACCAAGGTGTGCGTCGAACCTCGAAAAAACTGCAACTCCCTTTGAAGATATACTACTCTGCAGACGGGGACGAAACATCGAGTTTCTACATGAAATTCAGCTGGCCACAGCATAACAGCCTTGAATATTTTAATAAGTGTGACAGGTTTACTAAGTCAAGCACTTTATTGTAAAATGGCTTCCTTCTGTTGTGGCTAATTACTCGAATATCGGCACTGTTCAGATATCTCTATCACTCAAGTTATTCCCAAATAATTGGAATATCGTGATTTAATCCATAAGTATATAGAGGTCACTTTTCATTCGATATGACCCAAAATATTTTTTGCTTAATTTTGTACTATTTTTCGTGACTTTCTAACCCTATTTTGTATTTACTACACATTTTTACTACACGCATTTAATTATTCTGATCTGACTGTAGTAGGGTAGTCCATAACAGTTTATTTCTGGATATTGTTTTCATAGATATTCTTACGAGATGAACCAAATGCTCTTTCCAGTCTTCTTATACATGTTTCTATTGTCAGTGTTCTTAATCCATTTACTCGTCTAATTTCCCAACAATATTTACACTTTCTTACCTTCCACACAATTTGCTTATGTTGACACACTTAGTGCATTTATTATACATTTATTATACAGGGTGAATCACTAACTATTGCCACCAAGAATAACTCCGAAAGTATGATAGGAGCTGAAAAGTTTGTGGGACAAAAGTTGCACGGGACAACGGGGACCATAATATGACATTGGTTTTTTGTTCCTAAGTGGGGTCATTCAGAGTTATGAAGGTCAACTTTGTTTTTTTAAAAGGTCTTTGAAAATCAACGAAGGTCACAAAGGTGGCATGAACTTCCATTTACAGAAGGTGTACGAAGTGATGACCTTTGGTATCAATGCAGTGCTGCAGTCTTCTCATCACGGATTGAGTGATATTCCTTATCACTTCGGCACTTATCGAAGCACATGCTTTGACAATTCTCTCTCGCATATCTTCAGGTGTAATTGGAAAGTCTTGTAGACGATATCTTTTAGGAATCCGACAAGAAAAAATCCAGGGGCGTTAAGTCTGGCGAACGAGCGGGCCACGACACATCTCCTCTGCGTCCAATTCAACGCTTTGGGAATTGTCTCTGCAACTCATTTCTAGCCATCAACGAAATATGTGCCGGACACCCATCGTGTTGATGCCACATTCTGTTCCTTGTTCCTAAAGGTATTTCTTCCAGTACCAGACCTAATGTTTCTTGCAGGAATGTGGTGTACTTCCTACCATTAAGATTTCCTTCGATGAAATAGGAGCCCATAATTCTGTCCTCGAGAATCCCACACCATACATTCACCGACCACAGTTTATGGTGTGCAACTTGCCGCAGCCAACATGGATTTTCAGTTGCCCAGTAACGCATGTTATGCAAATTAACATTTCCATGGTTCGTGAATGTAGGCTCGTCAGTAAATAACATCAAATTAATAAATGTGTCATCCCTCTGAGTCTGAATGGCCCAGCAGCAGAATTCAATGCGACGACTACAATCCGTACCAGTTAATTCTTTGTGGAGATTGATATGGTAAGGATGATATTTATGGCGATGCAGACCACGAACAACACTACTCTGGCTGATGCCAGATTCCATTTCGATTTGACGCGAACTAACACAAGGATCTCGAACCACAGTGGCAAGACCACCAATTTCTGTTTCCTCGTTAGTAACTTTCCTTTGCCGGATATGTTTCCGATGAGTTAAAGGTCCAGTTGTTCTCAATTTATCATACACATATTTAAATGTGCAACGTATAGGGTGAGTACGTTGAGGATATCTTTTAGCCCATAGGTCAATAGCTCTCACTGAATTTCGTTGGCATTCTCCGTAAATGAGAAACATATGGACTTGTTCTTCGAAAGTATACATCATTCACATTCGCTTGATTCGACGATACTAGTCTTACCGTTCCTATTAGTGTTGCATTGCGAAACCGTCGAATAGCGTTCACATGGCAATGGCACGTTAGATGGATACGCCGTATTCGGCGAATATTTACTATTTGCACAATATACGAGAGAGAATTGTCGGAGCATGTGTTCGATAATTGCCGAAGTGATAAGGAATACCACTCAATCAATGATGAGAAGAGTGCAACACTGCACTGGTACCAATGGTCATCACTTCGAACATCTTCTGTAAATGGACGTTCATGCCACCTTTTGACCTTCGTTGACCTTCAGAGACCTTACTGTTACACATCACTGGATTCATCTCGACAGCCGCTATCAGAAAATAAGTACCAAACTATAGCATCCCATTTAGAAAAAACA
The DNA here is from genome assembly GCF_021461395.2 of Schistocerca americana. Lineage (NCBI taxonomy): Eukaryota > Metazoa > Arthropoda > Insecta > Orthoptera > Acrididae > Schistocerca > Schistocerca americana. The sequence goes on along the minus strand of NC_060120.1, from coordinate 698,359,167 downwards.
AAGTTGACCTTCATATCTCTGACGCCATCGCATCTAGCAACAAACAACCGACGCCATATTATGGGCTCTGTTGTCCCATGCAACCTTGTCCCACAAACTTTTCAGCTACTATCATACTTTTGGAGATATTCTAGGTGGCAATTGTTAGTGACTCATCCTGTATTTTTGTCGACAGTTATCGTATCCTCACCTTCACTGGTAGCATGTCAATGTAGATAACTGTAGTCATATACTTCCACAGTTTATTTAGTGTGTAATCTACTGACAGAAAACGTTAACATTTAAACATGAAGTAAAGTAACTGTAAACGACGTTAGCACCTTTTTTATGAGTGAGAATGAAAATTTGCAGTAATAGGTACGTAATTACTAATTAATATACGGGGCAGTCAAATGAAAAAGAGATAGGTGAAAAAAGTAAGGAAACTGATTATTATTTCAAAAGTAATCGCCGTAACTGTTAATGCATTTCTCCCAGTTTGAAACAATTTCTCCCAGTTTGAAACAAGACAGTCAGAGCCTGTATGGAGAAATGTTTGCTGTCACCTACGGAACCACGACTGTAACTAGGCGCGCACATCTTCGTCCGGAGCAAATCGAGGCCACGAAAATCTTTCATCACGGCTCCAAAACTATTAAAATCACATGGGGAGAGAGTCCTGAAGAAAGACATCCGTCACCGTCGATTTGCTTCGAACTAAGAGGTACACGCCTGGGTTCAGTCATGCTTGCGTAGGCTACAGCAAATACCTTTCCATGAAGGCACCGATACCCTTGTATTACAGTATTTGCAGCTATTGTCATTACTTTTGAAATAGTAAACAGTTTACTTACTTTTTTCCCCTCTATCTCGTTTTCATTTGACTGCACTTTATATAATTTCCCTGACAGCACCTGTTTTAAATTCAACAATATTTTGATTGGAAATACGTCATTGAATTTGTTTCTTACCTTCCTTTCGTTTCATGGATACAGAGTGACTCTTGCTGCTGTAAGAAGTCATTTCGGAATTCGTTGACACCGTTCACACTGCCATTAGATCCGGAGCCACCAACTGAAACAAGAAGAAGGTACACTGTAATGCACACTAGTGTATGTGAAGATTCCAACTCGAAGAAGGAGACATCTCGTTGCAAAAACATTTATTCCAGCGATTGGGGACATGACGGTAGACAAATGATTAGACTTACAGAACGGTACAGGCACTGTGACCGTGATAAATTATTACCGAGTGGAACCGCCCCTTGCTGCAAGAAAAGCCTCGAGACGCCGTGGCACTTAATCAGAGACGTCCTGGATATGCTTCTGTGGAACAAACTGCCACACGGTTTGTAAGCACGTCCTCAAACCATCGACAGTGGCAGCAGGAGGACCAGAACTAAGAAGTTGCCGACAGGCCATATCCCAGACATATTCGATAGGCGACGTGTGGGGCAAAATTCAGGTGCAGTGGTTCCCGTCGTTCACGTGCGCACTGCAGTCTGAGGCACTGATGTCATTAGTCAATGGATGCCGACGCAATGGCATTACATTAGTACTTGTTCCATAGATCATGAATACGACACTTCGTAATGATGTGGAATGTGTCAGGTTAATAAAAGGTGTCTATACAAGATATTACATTAGACAAAATATTACATGACACTCAATAATTTTTTTTTTTTTTGTGGAGCTTGGGAATTTACCCACTTACTATATCCAAAAATTCATCTAATGAGTAGAAGGAGTTGCCATTAAGAAATTCTTTTAATTTCCTTTTAAATGCTATATGGCGATCTGTCAGACTTTTGATACTATTAGGTAAGTGACCAAAGACTTTTGTGGCAGCATAATTTACCCCCTTCTGAGCCAAAGTTAATTTAACCTTGAGTAGTGAAGATCATCCTTTCTCCTAGTGTTGTAACCATGTACACTGCTATTACTTTTGAATTCGTTCGGATTGTTAATAACAAATTTCATAAGTGAATATATATATTGTGAGGTTACAGTGAAGGTTTCTAGCTCTTTAAATAAGTGTCTGCAGGATGATCTTGGATGAGCTCCAGCAATTATTCTGATTACACGCCTTTGTGCAATGAACACTCTTTTACTCAATGATGAGTTACCCCAGAATATGATGCCATACGAAAACAGAGAATGAAAATAGGCGTGGTAAGCTAATTTACTCAGATGTATATCGCCAAAATTTGCAATGACCCTAATAGCATAAGTAGCTGAACTTAGATGTTTCAGCAGATCCTCAGTGTGTTTTTTCCAGTTCAACCCCTCATCAATGTATGCACCTAGAAATTTGGAATATTCTACCTTAGCTACCGATTTCTGGTCGAAGTATATATTTATTAATGGGGTGATTCCATTTACTGTGTGGAACTGTATATACTGTGTTTTGTCAAAGTTTAATGAGAGCCCATTCGCAGAGAACCACTTAATGATTTTCTGAAAAACATCGTTTACAATTTCACCAGTTAATTCTTGTCTGTCGGGTGTGATAGCTATACGTGTATCATCGGCAAAAAGTACCAGCTTTGCATCTTCGTGAATATAGAATGGCAAGTCATTAATATATATTAAGAACAGCAGAGGACCCAAGACCGAACCTTGCGGTACCCCATTCTTGATTATTCCCCAGTTTGAGAAATCACCAGTTTTTTGCTATTATGTGAACTGTTTATTTCAACTTTCTGCAGTCTTCCAGTTAGGTATGATTTAAACCATTTGATCACTGTCCCATTCATACCACAGTACTTGAGCGTATCTAAAAGTATTCCATGGTTTACACAATCAAAAGCGTTTGATAGATCACAAAAAATCCCAACGGGTGACTTCCGGTTACTCAGAGCATTTAATATTTCATTAGTGAAAGTATATATAGCATTTTCCGTTGAAAAACCCTTCTGGAAACCAAACTGACATTTTGTTAAAACTTTATTTTTACAAAGGTGTGAAGCTACTCTACAATACATTACTTTTTCAAAATTTTTGGCATGTGTGCCACCAGTCCATCCCTCAGCAGATGGCGTCGAACCGTCGACGCAGGCATGTCCAGAACTCCACACCCGTGGACTAAGTTGTTCTGCCTGTTATGGCTAGGGAGACAAGACGGTGGTCATCCCCTACTGTGGCCATATTGTGTGGTCCAGCACCCACTCGTCGCTGTGTACAACCCTCTTCCACCCACCGGCTCCACACATACGTCTCTGCACAGTTTCCTGTACGAACCGCAGTGTCACGGTACCTCAAATCCGTTTTTCAGAATCCAGTGATTGTGTCCCGTTCGAACTTATTCACATGCTGACATTACGCTCTTTGATGTCGACGAGGCATGCCGACACTTGCTTCCTGGTTTACACTTCGTGTGACAATTCTGCACCAATTGAGCGTACCGTAACACCGACCTGTTGGGCCTATGTGCACGCCACCTCTATGTAACTTTAATCAGTTATCACAGTTCTGCTGTTGTACATATCCTCAGAATTTGGAGTGATTCAGACCATTACCTCTGGTTGTCGCAATTTTCACAAACAATATCGTATTTAGAATGTGTCTGGCGCTGTACCCAGGAGTAAAGTCAAAGGCTGTCTTCTGTCGCTCAGCAGTTACTCAGGATCGTCACTGAATTTTAAAAAATATCGCTGTTTGCAGTGAGAACCATGGACTGGTGGCCGTCGAGGTCCAAGCCTAGGTTCCTCCGCCCGTAGCATCGCTACAGTATAACACATTCCTTTCCAAGAATTGGGTTTTTATTATAAATTTACCTTTCATTTCCTTGCTTTGAGCCAAACAAACCCTCGTGCCGAGATCAAGGTTTCTTCTCGCAGGCACAAGACAGGAACCTATGGAGCAGGAGAACCCATGTATCTCTCCCGGTTAATTCTTAAATTCTCTTTCTTGTTATTCCTGGGTCATTTTTCGCGCAGTCGCTAAAATTCTCAAAAATTTCCTCAAACACATTTCAATGTTTGAATAAAGCATCTCGTTACCCATACTTTGAAGATAAAAAAGCCTTTCAAATCGTCCAAATGAATTCAGTTCTTTCTACTGAAATTTGAAAATCGCGATTTCGCTAACTAGCTCAGCTACATCGATATTGCTGCTGTGTTTGACACCAAAACCTGGTGCATATTTTTCAAAACAAAGGAGCGTAGATCTCATTTAAGACGTTACTTACAGGAAATTAAAGTGAAATGAAATAGTGTGTTATGTTTGAGATATGTTTTCCACTTCACTTATTGTTCTATCAAAGCTGCGTGGCTTACACAGTTTCACTCCAATCCTCAGTTGGCACAAATCGACAAAAATTGGAAGCCTTCGATATTCGGTAGTAGATATTCCTTGATGCTACTTGGACGAAACGACACTGTGACAACAGTGTGCAAGCGTGCATTTACAGTCTCCTGCCGAGGGCAAGAGTCTTCTTGGCTTCTCGCAGGCACAAGATAGAAATCTGTGGGGGCGGGAGAACTCATGTGCGGTACCTATCCTTGTTAACTCTAAAACCGTCTTTCTTGTTTTTTCCCTCAGACCAGTTTTTGTGCACTTTCTGTGCCTGCGCCGTTGGCGGGGGCCTACCTCGCCGTGGTCTCGGTACAGTCCTATCCGAACAACTACCCCGACACTATCAATCTACAATGTTTTCACCTCTGACTTCTCTATACCGTAGCAAATGAAAGAGGAACTTTTTCCATTTACGATTAATAGGAGAAATAACCAATGCTGAGATCTCATTAATAGGAAGTGCACCCCAGACGGAAGTGGATGTTTCTTCAAATGAAGCAATTTCAAGCAGCTCTTTCGAAACCATTATCGCAATAGTAATGAGAGTTACGTTATTTTTATCTACAATAAAAGACATAGCAACCGGCCATTTAATGTAGATATTACATAACACAGGCACCACCCATAATTAAAAACGAAAATCAGTCACTGTAACCCGTGTGACACCCGGGACAACCGGTAAGCCCGGGAAAATCCCGGTAATTTTTTCATTCGGGAAACATCCGGAAACTTTTTAGAATTCTAGAATTTTTTTATTGTTTTAGTTTTCAGTCAAATTTAGGTAATTTTGATTAGTAACAACTGATACTTTTAACAAACAATTATACTTTAGCCCGCTACTGCAGAATAATATTGCAGCAATAAAACGTAAACGAGAGCACAACACCGAAATAAAACTTTAGTTACAAAGAAAATGCGCCATTTGCAACGAAACACAGTGCACACACAAGCGTCTGCCAATAGCAAAATGTGTCAGAGGCTTCAGGACGAAGACGATGCAATACTTTGTAACAAAAAACTGGTTTCGATGAGTGTGACGTCACAACAGTTTACATATCTAACAGATCGCGGAAAAATATTGCGATGGTAGTTTGAGAAGCGTTACTTTCAAAGTAAATTTCCTTTTACGTAAGTTGAATTACGTTACGTTTGAGAATGTGCGATGTATTTCTTGAATCGAGGAGCATTTCACTCTCGTTCAAAACTTAACACTTTCAGGATCAGCCACTTAGAAAAACTTCGGGCCCATAACACCAACCATTTATGCCATTATTTTCTGGTGTTTGATATATCTTTATGGGTAACACACCTTACAAATTATGCGACAACGGTGGCAAAAAGTATAATTATTCCTAAATTGCGAGGTGAGTTGTTGAACAATTTCACACGTAATTAACTTTAGTATGGAAAAGTTGAAGTGCTTGACGGAACATGTATTCAGCCATGTATCCCACGAAATGTTCGGTATCGCACTGTGTGTGAGAAATATCAGTTGCTGCAATTCAAGCTGTGCTCTTAAGATCATGCCAAACCACACCCTCGAAAAAAACAACAGCAACAAAGTCTTGACGGCCAATGTTAAATGTGAAAGTAGCTTCTCTTATAGCTATACTGTACGTATATTAACTTTTCGTATTTATTTACTCGTCTTACTTAACAGTGATTGGCTGATCACATCACGTCTACTATGCTCTGAATATCTGCTGTCACTATCTGGCGAGATCACTTGACATGAGCTATAATTGGCTGACAAAAGCGCTTCGCCGTCTCGATTTGAGTAATTTGGGAGGAACCGTGCTGAATTTGGTGGAATACGTACTTATACTTTCGTAATACGAAATTTGCAGTGTAAATGTTGCCGCATATCAAAGAACTTTCCAAAACGCGTTTTTTTGTTTGTTTTCGTTTCCTAAAGTGCCGAGAAGAATTCAAAGAACTGATAAATTTTACAGTTCCGTTGGAAAATGTATTGTCACTTAATACGGAAAATATTCTCTTCGCCCTGGGTTTAGTGTCTTTTTCATCCAGGAGAGTGCATTTTTAACTGGGAAATCCGGGAAATATTTTTCTTGTTCGCCTATACACTCTGAGCTGAACATTTCACACATAAACATTCTGATCATATCATACTAGATTCTCCGAGCGCATGATTCCAGGGAGATAATATGATTGCATTGTGAAAGCAATGGGAACCAAATATTTTCTGACGAACGGTACTCTATCGTACCGAAACTTACGCTGAAGATTGTTGTAATAAGCCTCGTTATCGGCGCTAGGTGTGAAACTTACAACCGTAACTAATATTTTTTTTCTTTTTAGTTCTTGAACTGAATAAAGTGAGATGTGAATTTATGAATCTTTACTTGTTACGGTTAAAGTAACTAGCTGCAATATACAGAACAATAGAAATTGCTAATTATTGTTGACATGATTGATTGTGGAGACGTAATTATTTAACAGTTGAAATCAATTAGATTCAATACTATAGCTAAGATAATTATATATTTTGTCTTGCTCACTGCAGAGAGAATTGACATTGGACACTGTATTCTGACTACGATGAGGTATTCAAGTCGAGAGGCCTGTGACTCAGTAATTACTCCACAAATTATTGGTTCGCCTTAGATATGACGCTAATAACTAAATCAACTTACGACAGTGCACCTATTCTTTGCGTTTTATCCTAACATCCCTATGTAATACTCAATTTGCGGTCTGTTACCATGAGGCACAAGATTGAGCGACTTTACTTATTTAGGCACAATGTTTAATGACTGCGAGAAGCTTAAACCATTATAACACTTGCCCAAGTAAAACAGTTATTTTACTCTTCGAAAATTAATTAACTTTGTATTAATTGTTTGGAACACACGATGCTTAAAAACATTCTGCTTTACTTCATTAGTGTTTCTCGTTGAAAACTGCTAAGCGCCAGCGCCCTAGTGCTGGCTGTGTCGGAATTCCCAAACAAAAGTAAATGTTTCGTCCACTATTTTGCCACTACTCTGAATTAATACACACTACTCTTAAAAAAAAAAAGAAAAAAATAAGTTCAGTTCCTGGCATTTGCACTAACTGGCCCTTGTTTTCACTACAATACAAACATTAATAAAATCTCAGTTCAGTAAACATCTGGTAATTCTTTATCAGTAGAAAAGTACATAGTTTTTGGCCACCCTGATCAGAAACTGCCTATGTAAAGGAAATGCCACATTACGACATCTGGCCAGAAGAACACTAAGTCTAATTTGTTTCCCACAGCTTTTATAAAAGACGTTTCGATGTATAATCACCGTAAAACTGCTAAAATCCTACGGTGAGGTTATACATAAAAACGTAAAACAAGAACGTCTGCTTCTCAGAGGTTCTATATGGGAAACTCGGACAAACTAGAGGCGTTTTTCGCTAAATTACATCAAACTCGTACAAAGCTGTCTTGTGCTGGAATTGTTGCTCCGAGTCACACTGCAGTATTCTGGGTAACTGTACAGCTTTCGACATTGTAGTCATTGTTTTACACTGCATCGCACAACAGTTTATATGATCATACGCTGATGAGCCAAAACATATGATCTCTACCCACGCAAGCCTGAAATACCAGGGTACGGTTGCGGGCACGTGCCGCAATAAGGAAGGTATACGAGCGGAGAAGAAATGCATGGGGAATCATTCCAGCGACGATACAGGTTTTAGTTCGCCTGTTACTGGCTTAATCACCTAGGAACTCATTATTAGACGGTATACAGTTCTTAATATTTGTCTGTATCACTGTGGGGGGCGGTATGTAGCCGTCGCAAGGCAGAAAAAATCGAAACCAGTAAGCAGCCGCGCGGAGTACCCGAGCGGTCAGGGGCGTCTTGTCACGGTTCGTGCAACTCCCCCTTGTCGGAGGTTCGAGTCCTCCCTCGGGCATGGGTGTGCGTGTCGTCCTTAGTGTAAGTTAGTTTAATTTAGAATAAGTAGTGCGTATGCCAAGGGACCGATGACCTCTGCAGTTTGGTCCCATAGCCCTTACCACAAAGTCCCAAAATTTTCCAAGTAAGCACTGAATGTGGCAAAGTGTTTACAATTATTTACACTATAATGTCGTCTCGATGGTATTACTTGCAGTTATTTGCATCTATTGGGCTTATCTTGGTGCACAAAACACTTTGGGCACTATACGGACTACGCTACACTTAACGGCTTCCACATGCTTCACACTGAGGTGACAAAAGTCAATACATACACTCCTGGAAATTGAAATAAGAACACCGTGAATTCATTGTCCAAGGAAGGGGAAACTTCATTGACACATTCCTGGGGTCAGATACATCACATGATCACACTTACAGAACCACAGGCACATAGACACAGGCAACAGAGCATGCACAATGTCGGCACTAGTACAGTGTATATCCACCTTTCGCAGCAATGCAGGCTGCTATTTTACCATGGAGACGATCGTAGAGATGCTGGTTGTAGTCTTGTGGAACGGCTTGCCATGCCATTTCCACCTGGCGCCTCAGTTGGACCAGCGTTCGTGCTGGACGTGCAGACCGCGTGAGACGACGCTTCATCCAGTCCCAAACATGCTCAATGGGGGACAGATCCGGAGATCTTGCTGGCCAGGGTAGTTGACTTACACCTTCTAGAGCACGTTGGGTGGCACGGGATACATGCGGACGTGCATTGTCCTGTTGGAACAGCAAGTTCCCTTGCCGGTCTAGGAATGGTAGAACGATGGGTTCGATGACGGTTTGGATGTACCGTGCACTATTCAGTGTCCCCTCGACGATCACCAGTGGTGTACGGCCAGTGTAGGAGATCGCTCCCCACACCATGATGCCAGGTGTTGGCCCTGTGTGCCTCGGTCGTATGCAGTCCTGATTGTGGCGCTCACCTGCACGGCGCCAAACACGCATACGACCATCATTGGCACCAAGGCAAAAGCGACTCTCATCGCTGAAGACGACACGTCTCCATTCGTCCCTCCATTCACGCCTGTCGCGACACCACTGGAGGCGGGCTGCACGATGTTGGGGCGTGAGCGGAAGACGGCCTAACGGTGTGCGGGACCGTAGCCCAGCTTCATGGAGACGGTTGCGAATGGTCCTCGCCGATACCCCAGGAGCAACAGTGTCCCTAATTTGCTGGGAAGTAGCGGTGCGGTCCCCTACGGCACTGCGTAGGATCCTACGGTCTTGGCGTGCATCCGTGCGTCGCTGCGATCCGGTCCCAGGTCGACGGGCACGTGCACCTTCCGCCGACCACTGGCGACAACATCGATGTACTGTGGAGACCTCACGCCCCACGTGTTGAGCAATTCGGCGGTACGTCCACCCGGCCTCCCGCATGCCCACTATACGACCTCGCTCAAAGTCCGTCAACTGCACATACGGTTCACGTCCACGCTATCGCGGCATGCTATCAGTGTTAAAGACTGCGATGGAGCTCCGTATGCCACGGCAAACTGGCTGACACTGACGGCGGCGGTGCACAAATGCTGCGCAGCTAGCGCCATTCGACGGCCAACACCGCGGTTCCTGGTGTGTCCGCTGTGCCGTGCGTGTGATCATTGCTTGTACAGCCCTCTCGCAGTGTCCGGAGCAAGTATGGCGGGTCTGACACACCGATGTCAATGTGTTCTTTTTTCCATTTCCAGGAGTGTATATATGGATTTGAATTACATTTATTATTACAATAATAACGCGTGCTGTTTACGAAGTCTCTGAAGCCAGGATTCAAAAACGCTGTTTTGAAGGTTCTTGTGTGTGTGTGTGTGTGTGTGTGTGTGTGTGTGTGTGTGTGAGAGAGAGAGAGAGAGAGAGAGAGAGAGAGGGGGGGGGGGGAGAGAGAGAGAGAGAGAGAGAGAGAGAGTTGGTGAGTACTGGTTGGAATCATTTCTAATAACGTTTATTCGTTACAGTCTCAGTGTTGAACATCTATAACAGATAAAACTCTACGGAAAATGACTCGAGGACAGTGACACCACGATATGTCATAAGTTGTTGAAAGTCCACACATGTCACAGTGTGGAGGTCCGAGGTTTACGCACTCTGCGAAGCATGGTAGGTGGCAATCCGTGGCAGATCTGATGACAGAGTGTAGTGCTTGTAGAGGAACAAGTGTTTCGGAGCACACCGTTTTGCACACAGTTTTGTTGAACACGGGGACGACCCCTATGTTTTCGCGTTAAGGTCCAATCATGTCATCAGTTATGATTTGAATGGGCACGGGATCATCAAAATTGTGCTGTGGATCAATGGAAACGTGTCTCCTGGTCAAATTAAAAAGTTTCTTACTACACCAGATCGATAGCCGTATCTGGATACACCGTTATCCATCCGAAAGGCATTCGAAACACGCACCGTGCCACGGACAGTGGGACATATACACTACTGGCCATTAAAATTGCTACACCACGAAGATGAAGTGCTACAGATGCGAAATTTAACCAACAAGATGCTGTGATATGCAAATGATTAGCTTTTCACAGCATTCACACAAGGTTGGCACACGTGGCGACACCTACAACGTGCTGACATGAGGAAAGTTTCCAACCGATTTCTCATACACAAACAGCAGTTGACCGGCGTTGCCTGGTGAAACGTTGTTGTGATGCTTCGTGTAAGGAGGAGAAATGCGTACCATCACGTTTCCGACTTTGATAAAGGTCGGATTGTAGCCTATTGCTGCTCGCGTTGGTCGAGATCGAATGACTGTTAGCAGAATATGGAATCGGTGGGTTCAGGAGTGTAATACGGAACGCCGTGCTGAATCCCAACGGCCTCGTACCACTAGCAGTCGAGATGACAGGCATCTTATCCGCATGGCTGTAACGGATCGTGCAGCCACGTCTCGACCCCTGAATCAACAGATAGGGACGTTTGCAAGACAACAACCATCTGCACGAACAGTTCGACGACGTTTGCAGCAGCATAGACAATCAGCTCGGAGACCATGACTGCGGTTACCCTTGACGCTGCATCACAGACAGGAGCGCCTGCGATGGTGTACTCAACGACGAACCTGGGTGCACGAATGGCAAAACGTCATTTTTTCGGATGAATTCAGGTTATGTTTACAGCATCATGATGGTCGCATCCGTGTTTGGCGACATCGCGGTGAAAGCACATTGGAAGCGTGTATTCGTCATCGCCATACTGGCGTATCACCCGGCGTGATGGTATGAGGTGCCATTGGTTACGCGTCTCGGTCACCTCTTGTTCGCATTGATGGCACTTTCAAAAGTGGACGTTACATTTCAGATGTGTTACGACCCGTGGCTCTACCCTTCATTCGATCCCTGCGAAACCCTACATTTCAGCAGGATAATGCAAGACCGCATGTTGCATGTTTGGGCCTTTCTGGATAGAGAAAATGTTCGACTGCTGCCCTGGCTAGCACATTCTCCAGATCTCTCACCAACTGAAAACGTCTGGTAAATGTTGGCCGAGCAACTGTCTCGTCACAATACGCCAGTCACTACTCTTGATGAACTGTGGTATCGTGTTGAAGCTGCATGGGAAGCTGCACCTTTACACGCCATTTGACTCAATGCGCAGGCGTATCACGGCCGTTATTACGGCCAGAAGTGGTTGCTCTGGGTGCTGATTTCTCAGGATCTATGCACCCAAATTGCGTAAAAATGTAATCACATGTCAGTTCTAGTATAATATATTTGTCCAATGAATACCCGTTTATCATCTGCATTTCTTCTTGGTGTAGCAATTTTAATGGCCAGTAGTGTATTATACTAGGTTGACAATCAAATGGTTCAAATGGCTCTGAGCACTACGGAACTCAACTGCTGTGGTCATGAGCCCCCTAGAACTTAGAACTACTTAAACCTAACTAACCTAAGGACATCACACACATCTATGCCCGAGGCAGGATTCGAACCTGCGGCCGTAGCAGCAGCGCGGCTCCGGACTGGAGCGCCTAGAACCGCACGGCCACCGACGGCCGGCAGGTTGACAATCACCTGGGCTTCAGTGAGACATGTGTTAGGATCCGAATGCACCATGAGAGCAGTGAACTGTATTGACATTTTTGTGGAACACCTGTTTCATCCTTAATGTCTTTCCTGGTGGGAATGGAATGCTCCTGGTGACTAACTGTTCATATCACAAGGCAAGAATCGTGCGCAGTGAGTTGAGGAGCACGACAGTGAACTCACTTTGATGTCATGACCACGAAACTCGCCTGATGTGAATCAGATGGACCTCGTGCGGGATACTAGCGGATGTCAACTCTGACGCACAAACCATGGCCCGTGGTTTACGGGAGCTGCATGATCCATGCGTAGACGTATGTTGCTTCTTACCTCTCGAAGCCTACCAAGGACTTGTCTAACCCACGCCATGCACAATCGCTCCTGTATTGCATTTCAAAGATGAACCGGCACACTTTAATGCAGGTGGTCACAATGCTTTGCCACATGAGTGTATGTCACTGAACAAAGTCTCAAGTATGAAATTAATATACACTCCTGGAAATGGAAAAAAGAACACATTGACACCGGTGTGTCAGACCCACCATACTTGCTGCGGACACTGCGAGAGGGCTGTACAAGCAATGATCACACGCACGGCACAGCGGACACACTAGGAACCGCGGTGTTGGCCATCGAATGGCGCTAGCTGCGCAGCATTTGTGCACCGCCGCCGTCAGTGTCAGCCAGTTTGCCGTGGCATACGGAGCTCCATCGCAGTCTTTAACACTGGTAGCATGCCGCGACAGCGTGGACGTGAACCGTATGTGCAGTTGACGGACTTTGAGCGAGGGCGTATAGTGGGCATGCGGGAGGCCGGGTGGACGTACCGCCGAATTGCTCAACACGTGGGGCGTGAGGTCTCCACAGTACATCGGTGTTGTCGCCAGTGGTCGGCGGAAGGTGCACGTCCCCGTCGACCTGGGACCGGACCGCAGCGACGCACGGATGCACGCCAAGACCGTAGGATCCTACGCAGTGCCGTAGGGGACCGCACCGCCACTTCCCAGCAAATTAGGGACACTGTTGCTCCTGGGGTATCGGCGAGGACCATTCGCGACCGTCTCCATGAAGCTGGGCTACGGTCCCGCACACCGTTAGGCCGTCTTCCGCTCACGCCCCAACATCGTGCAGCCCGCCTCCAGTGGCGTCGCGACAGGCGTGAATGGAGGGACGAATGGAGACGTGTCGTCTTCAGTGATGAGAGTCGCTTCTGCCTTGGTGCCAATGATGGTCGTATGCGTGTTTGGCGCCGTGCAGGTGAGCGCCACAATCAGGACTGCATACGACCGAGGCACACAGGGCCAACACCCGGCATCATGGTGTGGGGAGCGATCTCCTACACTGGCCGTACACCACTGGTGATCGTCGAGGGGACACTGAATAGTGCACGGTACATCCAAACCGTCATCGAACCCATCGTTCTACCATCCCTAGACCGGCAAGGGAACTTGCTGTTCCAACAGGACAATGCACGTCCGCATGTATCCCGTGCCACCCAACGTGCTCTAGAAGGTGTAAGTCAACTACCCTGGCCAGCAAGATCTCCGGATCTGTCCCCCATTGAGCATGTTTGGGACTGGATGAAGCGTCGTCTCACGCGGTCTGCACGTCCAGCACGAACGCTGGTCCAACTGAGGCGCCAGGTGGAAATGGCATGGCAAGCCGTTCCACAAGACTACAACCAGCATCTCTACGATCGTCTCCATGGGAGAATAGCAGCCTGCATTGCTGCGAAAGGTGGATATACACTGTACTAGTGCCGACATTGTGCATGCTCTGTTGCCTGTGTCTATGTGCCTGTGGTTCTGTCAGTGTGATCATGTGATGTATCTGACCCCAGGAATGTGTCAATAAAGTTTCCCCTTCCTGGGACAATGAATTCACGGTGTTCGTATTTCAATTTCCAGGAGTGTGTATCAATCTGCTGGTGGTGCACAACCATTATCCTTGACTTGTTACTATGTGTGTCACACTTACCTCGGACCCAAATACTTGTGTTTTAATAGATTTATTAAAATGTATCTGTACAAACTGTCTTCAATAAGTTACCGCAAGATTTAATGCATAGGGATGGATGGGAGCTGCCATGAGCTGCATGCCTAAAAGGAAAACAAACACGTTAGCACAGGCTGTGAGTATTCAGAGAATTCGGCAGTTCCCGGTGGCCATGGCGCTGTGGTACAAAGTGGATATTCGAGCCGACAAGACGAGGCCGAGCACTCAGCGAGTGCGGCCGTAACTCCTAGCTACGCAGTATTTTCCGGCTAACATCTTTACTGCCCTCTCCGCGGCCCAATAGGCACCGCGCCAGGTAAACGAGTTCCGCGCAAAACGCGGCTCTGCTGCTCCGCCAAGCTACCAAAGCGGCAGGTCGCCGCTGCCAACAGCAGGTGGAGCCAGCTCAGCGCCTCGCCTCGCCATATGTACTCCCGAGTCACGTAATGTCCTATTGAAATTGGAACTTGTTACATCTTGAACACCTTGCTCGAACCTACCAAACGGGTACTCCAGTATATCCAACCCTGCGGGAAAGTGTGATTAAAATTTCGTCCTTTGGCAGGGTTATTTTGGTTCAAATGGCTCTGAGCACTATAGGACTTAACATCTGAAGTCATCAGTCCCCTAGAACGTAGAACTACTTAAACCTAAGTAACCTAAGGACATCACACACATCCATGCCCGAGGCAGGATTCGAACCTGCGACCGTAGCCGTCGCGTGGTTCCAGACTGAAGCTCCTAGAACAGCTCGGCCACACCGGCCGGCCCAAGGGTATTTTCAGAACAGCAAAAAGTCATTCGTACAGGCGAAGACTTACGTGAGTGCATGATGGCTATTGGATGTATCTAACGTTACTGGACCTCAATTCGGCATACCTAGCAGGCGTGCACGTGCAGCTCATCGTCATCTTTCGGACTTCGAAAACGGTGGGATTACCAAAAAAAGGTTCAAATGGCTCTGAGCACTATGGGACTCAACTACTGAGGTCATCTGTCCCCTAGAACTTAGAACTACTTAAACCTAAATAACCTAAGGACATCACACACATCCATGCCCGAGGCAGGATTCGAACCTGCGACCGTAGCGGGCGCTCGGTTCCAGACTGTAGCTCCTAGAACCGCTCGGTCACTCCGGCCGGCGGTGGGATTACCGACATGAGGGACAAGAAGAAGTCATACTGATAGATCGCACAGGCAGTGTGGCAACGGTGTTGCAGGAAAGATACGCTTGGTTCCCTACAGAAGGACTAAACCACTTGAATATCGTAGAATTGCTCCAGTGGCTGACAGACGGATCACACCAGCTGAAATCCGGCCATAGTTAACAGGCTGAGTGTCGTTGTGAACTGCCGGGAACAGCATGCTGGAAGCTTGGTTGAAATCTCGAGTTGGCAAGCGTCACCCACCTCTCAATCATACCAGACACAACAGAGACTTGCATGGTGTAGAGCCACAGTCAGCTGAGACACTGTGTGGCATTGTGTGGTGTTCAGCGATTAGTCTCGCTTCTATTTGTGGCGTTCAGGTAGACGTCATCGCGTCTGTAGAGGATCAAGTGAAATGTTATGGACACTTGGATTCTTGAGACGAATACCTCCACAAACTCCAGGAACCATGATTTGGCGAGCTATTCGATGTAACAACAGGACCCATTTGGTAACTGCTAGATGGAAGCTAACTTCTCGCCACTATGGGGCAAAAATGGTAAATTCTGTTGCCATACGGTTCTTGACGAGGATACGAAACGATATAGTCCAGTGGGATAATGCAAGATTGTACAGTGCAGTTCGAACTATTAGGTAAGTTAACAAGTTCGTAGCGTTTTTCCATGAGCACACATAATAGAAACTGTAATCAGCAATAATATATTCTCTTTCATTATGTAAAACGATCTGCACACGCTGGTGTAACTTTTCGATTCTGCGACTCTAGAAATCATGTAGTTTTGACGCAAGGAACTCGTCGAGTCACGTTCTGAGCGCGTTTTCATCCGGAAAGTAAGTTCGAGGTTATTCAAAAATGGCTCTAAGCACTATGTGACGTAACATCAGAGGTCATCAGTCCCCTAGACTTAGAACTACTTAAACCTAACCAACCTAAGGACATCACACACATCCATGCGCGAGGCAGGATTCGAACCTGCGACCGGAGCAGTAGCACGGTTCCGGACTGAAGCGTCTAGAACCGCTCGGCCACAGCGGCCGGCGATGTTATTCGATAGAGCGGAAAAGGTGAAAATCTGAAGGCGCCAGATCAGCTGAAAAAGTTGGGTCCGGAATGACTTCCCAACCCAACTCCTGATAGTGTGTTTTGTCAGTCTAGCAGAATGCGGGCTGGCGTCATCGTGAAGAAGCATCACTTCACGCAGTCTTCCTGGTCGCTGTTTCTGGATTGCATCTACAAGACGTCTCAGTTATTGACAATAAGTGCCAGCAGTGATGGTTACGCCTCGGCGTAGCAATTTGTAGTACACCACACCGGCGCTGTTCCACCATTGTCTTTTGTGGGTGCGCGCGGGTCTTTGCACGGGGAACTGCTGCCTTCTTCGGGCTCAACCATTCCTTTGTTTTCATTATGTTAGCAGAGAGACACCATTTCTCGTCACCAGTGACGATGCAGAATGGGAATGGTCGGTGTCGTTCACGAGTCAGTTGATGACGAGCAGGCAGGGATACACATATGGCCACCCACTAATTTTTGTGATTTTGGCTTAGAGCATGCACTACCCATACACCTGATTTTTTAACCATCCCCACTGCATGCAAATGTCGCACGATGGTGGAATGATTACGGTTAATCACATTTGGCAGCTCTCGAGTACATGATGTGGACCGTTGTGGATTAATGCGTTTAAAAGACCTTCATCAAAACCTAATGTCAAAATGATCCTCAGAACGAGAAAACCATTTTCTTGCCGTGCCCTCTCCAGTGGCATTATTCTCGTCACGGCGCAAATGTTTCTGGCTGTCTCCGCTGCTGTCACCTGTCTACGGAACTCAAACAGAAGAATATGTCGGAAATGTTCCGATTTCTCCCCTGGGCACTTTATTTTCTAGCATTCAC
Organism: Schistocerca americana; assembly: GCF_021461395.2. Classification (NCBI taxonomy): domain Eukaryota; kingdom Metazoa; phylum Arthropoda; class Insecta; order Orthoptera; family Acrididae; genus Schistocerca; species Schistocerca americana. The sequence goes on along the minus strand of NC_060120.1, from coordinate 698,341,854 downwards.
ATTTCCGCTCATTATCTGCAGATGACAAAATGACAATATGTAAACTCAGATAGCAACAGTGAAGTACAAATAAAAAATTACAAAAATTACAATCGATAATTAAACCCACAGCAACCGAAATACCATCATGCGAAACCAAAACGCTACGAACTTATGCTTCAGACCTCGTACTGATGATGATGATGATGATGATGATGATGATTGACATTTAAGTACAGAAGGAATGTCTAATGATTTAACACGCGTTATTCTCCAATAATTTTGAAAAACGACGGACTGGAGCTTCATAATGTAACTATTTCCATTTCCGACAGTGTGTCAACGCCTTCTAGGTATGACTTTCGCAGTTCCTAACTCATGGGTAAAGTACGCAGCCTGATGTGCACTGGCGAAAGAGGTATGTGGACAGTATCACTTTGCTTTTGTAACGTAAGGCTACCGTGTTTGGACTTGTGGTACCATTGTCGGAAATGTGCAGTTACATGTTGACATAGTAATAGATACTATAGTTCAATTCTTTTATCTTGGTGGTTCGCGCATGCCCGCCCAAACGCGGGAGATCGCTGCGTTGCCAGTTGCACGCGCCAAGCAAACTTACGTTTAGGGGAGAGCGCGGAGTTTATTAAGTAAAGCCACCACGGCCGCATTAACCCTTTCGCTGCTACAGAGACGTGCTCCCCGCGTTCCGCGCTGTGTGCGATTTTGTCATCACTGCACTGCTCGCCTGTGCAGACACATGGTGTTCCGACTGCTTTGACACACTTATCATTCGATTTCACAAAAACTATTTGGCCCAAAAATTTGATTTTTACACATCTTCTTGACTGATACCTTCCCCCCATAAATGACTTAATTTTGTTTCGATATTCAACGCAGTTATTGTGCAGCATTAAATGTGGTAAACCACTGCACGAAATTTTGAAGAATTTGCAGAGGTAAAAGTCCATTGCGTATACTTTCCGTATGGTTGATTTCAGTTGCCACTAGAAATTTCAAAAAATTACATTTAAACGAATAAAATTCATGAAGTAAGACACTTCGATATTATTTTTAAATAAAGAAAATATTAAGCACTGAACAAGTTTAGAACTCGGAACCTTTAGTAGCCAAACACTTTAACCATTACGCTAACGCAGCTGGTCATTCAATATACTTCCTGGAGGACTTTAAACTAGGACGCAAAATACCGACAAACACTGTTGGTATGACTATGAATTACTCACGTTTCGTCGAAGTACAATAGGAAATAAACCATAATCGTCCTTCATTGCGAAAAAGCGGTTAGTGAGAATGATAGAAACACCTTTCCTTGCTATCGCCTGAATTAGGAAGCTTATTGCTTGTTTGGTTTAATTAATTAATAGAATATGAAGCAATTGGTATAAAGAATGCTTTTTCCAAACTTTCTGTTAAAGAAATTCTGCTATCAAGACATTGTTTTCGTTCAGTTTATTTATGGCTGAACGTTTCTAAAACTGAAGACACTCGTCCGTGCTCAGCACTGCAGTCGAGCTCTGGCAACGTCGTTCTCTCTTCACTGGCTGACTGTGATTTGTGACGTCAGATGAGCAGAACGAACCTAAACTCGGCCGCCGTCATAAATGACGCGCACTTTAGTCATGCTGACGATCCGAATGATTGGAAAAAATGGCCGTCAAACGGACGCACACAACTACAGTCACTGATCGTTGACGTCAGTCTGTTGCACATTTCTCGAACACATTTTATACTTGCGTATTATGAGCTTTTTGGTGTCCTAAAATTTATTCTGTAGGGACCAAAATGGATTCTGGAAATAACGATCGTGTGGTCATCCATCAGGAGGAAGGTGACTGCACGCCTGAAAAGACGGACATACTGGTGCAAAATGACGTCCCGATACACCTGACTTGTTACAGTTCCTCTGTCAAAGACATGCAGGGGCGTACGTGCACCAATCATAATCCCACCCCACACCATCAAACCACGACCTCCATACAGGTAGGGACCTTTCAAGGACATTATGGGGTTGATATCTGGTTCCTGGTTCACGCCAGATGAAAACCCGGCGAGAATCACTTTTCAGACTATATCTGGACTTGTCTGTGAACATAACCTGGAACCACTGTTCCAATGACCATGTAGGGCTACTGTGTTCTTGACACCTGGCTTTACGGGCTCTCCTGTGACCAGGGGTCAGTGGAATGCAGCTTGCAGGTCTCTGGGCGAATAAACCATGTCTGTTCAGTCGTCTGTAGACTGTGTGTCTGGAGACAATTGTTCCAGTGGCTGCGGTAAGGTCTCGAGCAAGGCTACCTGCAGTACTCCGTGGCCGTCTGCGGGCACTGATGGTTAGATACCGGTCTTCTTGTGGTGTTGTACACTGTGGACGTCCCATACTGTAGCGCCTGGACACGTTTCCTGTCTGCTGGAATCGTTGCCATAATCTTGAGATCACACTTTGTGGCACATGGAGGACCCGTACCACGACCTGCTGTGTTTGACCAGCCTCAATCGCCGTAGTATTGTACCCCTCATAACGTCACCAATATGTGTTCTTTGAGCCATTTTCAACACACAGTCACCATTAGCACGTCTGAAAACGTCTGCAAACTTACTCGCTGCACCGTACTCTGACACGCACCAACACACCTCTGCGTATGTGGACTGCTGCCAGCGCCACCGTGCGACGACCGCAGTTCAAATGCACCACATGGTCATACCCCGAGGTGATTTAAACCCACAAACCGCCCACCAGAGCGTTGTTTCACCATGTATCAGCATTATCCTTAATTTATGAGCATGAGTGTAGAAGGGAGAGGGTACCAACGCAAAGGCGGTCATCGTTTTCCCTGACAAATGGAAGGCGTTTAATAGCATTCTGAACTATCACCTGTTGAACAAAACACTAGCCTACGGGATAACTGACCAGTTTCGTGTTTGCATTGAAGAGTTCCGAGCACAGCAAATAATTAATAGCAGGGGAGAAATCTTCAGACTTTAAAAGTAACTTCGGGCCTACGCCGAGGGAGTGTTACAGGACCATTACTGCTCACAGTATACTGTACAGAGATAAGATTGTGGATAACGTCAGAAATTCCACGAGGATGTTCGTGAATGGTGCTGTTGTATAATGAGGATTCGAAACGCCAGAAAATTGTAGCTAAATGCAGGAAGATCAGCAGAGGATCGACGTATGGCGCAGGGTCTGACAGTTGACCCCGAACAAAATGTAATTTAACGCAGTGCGCATAAATAAGTATTGTATAAATAGGCGATTGCAAAACAATCTGTGGATGTAGTCAGATCCATTGAATGTCTGAGAGTAGGTGTACTAAGTGTTACAAAATCATAGAACATTATCTGAGTTCAAACATAATGATCTACATTCAACGTAATTATCTTCAGCGTGGAAACCAAAGGGGTTCCGAAAAAATCTATTGCACGAATGTCGATTCACACTTATACACACACACGTTGTCTTTAGGGCTGCGGATATAGCAAACTAGGGTGATTTGATGTGTCAAGACTTTCGAAAAGTTTGTGACTTGTCATTCAGTATCGCATCGAGGCCTTCTAAATAAAATAGGCTCTTGCGAGATATCTTAACAGGTTTACAAAATGATGGTTCAAAACCTTCTTGACAGGTACAATGTATTGCGACCAGGTCAAACTACTTTCGTGCGGCTACAACTGTGAGTTCTTTGATTACTCTGTGAGAAGGTTCATCACACTAGAACACACAAAATATTAGTTCGCTCTACTATATAAATGAATAAAAGATTTACAAAAGATGTACTTAACTCTGACACACTTCTTTGCTACAGGATTGCTTGATAAGTTACAAGTGTTATTGACCATTAAAGCATTACTTGCTCCGTAGATTAACACACTGTTCTCTCGCAGTACAATGTTCCACATTTAAATGAACAAGTCCATCAAAAATCTTAACTATCGCGCTGGTCGGTTACTATGATGTTGACTCCATCAGATTGCTGCCAACTCTCGCTAACGCCTGGGGTATCGATTCGCGTTGCCAATACCACAAAACGCAATACGTATTTGTAGAAGGAGATTCATCTTACAGACACTCAAATAATATCCTACACCGTTACATTCCGTATTATACATTAATGAATAAACGAATAGCATTAGTTGTAATCTCAGGCTTTACGCAGATGATGCCGTTACCTATGATGGAATTTTATCCATTAAACGTTGTAGTAATATACAATTAAATGAGTACAAAATAAGTAGAGAAATGAAAAGTTGTTCACTTCACGAAAAGGAAAAGTGTGTTGTACTTGGATAATAAGATTAATGAGCCACAATTAGGGCCAGTCATTGCACACAAATATTTGGGAATAATAATGTACAGAACAAGTTTCCAGGTATGTGAATCGATCGAAGACTTCATAAGTAATAAAACCCACTACGTTTTTCTGGACGGCGAGTGTTGATCAGAGACAAGGCTACTGTCAGGAGTACCCCAAGGAAGTGCGACAGGACCGCTCTTGCACTTTTTACACATAAACAATTTCATTGTACTTACGCTAAGGACACCACACACACACACACACACACACACACACACACACACACACACACACACACATATGCCTGAGGGAGGACTCGAACCTCCCACGGTGGGGAGCCGCGCGAAGCGTGACAAGACGCCCTAGACCGCGCAGCTAAGTATCTTATTTCTCTGTACAAGATTCATGGCAAATTCTAGCACAAACGAAATCCATAAATTCCCATAAAACTGTGCTAAGTGATCGTGGAGAACTTGTAATGCAAGGCACCTGGCACTGTGATAGAGTAACGTTGCAAATTATGTGTACTCAGATAAATATTCGGAGGCAATTATATCGTTTTCTCTCAGAAGAGAGGGTGTGATTGATGTGACTGCTTCCGTGTAAGGTCGTTACACTTCATTTTAATGGTTCAGATTACTTTCCATTAATAAAAAAGCTGGAAGTGCGTGAAACACGTTCTCATTCAAATAGAGTAACTATATTACGTAAGTTACACATAAATTTTCTCACGCCTAATTTGTTTCATGCGTTATGTGGTGTTAATTTGCAATTGCAGGCGAATAAATCTAAAATTCAATTCCAGTATAATGAACACTTTCTAAAATTTTCTTAAAATCTTAAACATGGCTACAAATTTAGTAACTGTGCGACAGCAAACTTGAGGAGATTGAAAAAAAAAAAATCAGCCAACCAGTTGCAAATAAATGGTTTTTTGGACCCCTGACACAATTTTAGACCTTTTTAAAATTGTGTTTTTCAGAATATGTAACGGACCTTGTTACATCACTTACTAATCAAGCACACTGAAGAAAGCGAACGGCTCTTGTCATATGAGACATTCATCTTAAAACACATACAAAATCACAAGCCATATCTTAAGACTGAAGCAGCGTGGTACTGCAGGTGTGAAGGCCGTACGCCAAGTGTAGTGGCCCGTTCACATATGCTTTTGTGACTTATGTACAATAAAACACAATGATTTCATCTGTCTTTTGCTATTTGCATATGCGTACTGTGTCATCATCAGGTCCATTACACCTTGTGAAGAAAACAATTTTAAAATTGTCGGACCTAGGTCAAGGGTTCCAATAAACATTTATTTGCAACTGGTGGGCCGATTTTTTCAACCTTTCCAAGCATAAAATTTTCTTTTCATTTTTTGTCACGATTTTTGCTCTGAGAACCCGTTTTATGATGGCGCGGTTACAGAAATTAATTCAAGCTGTACCTGGACATAAGCTTTGCTCAAATAAAATTCCGAGCGAGCCCTCACCTGCAGCAGTGTGACGCCTAGCAATACACGGTCATGTGCTACGGTCAGATAATCTTTCCGCCCTGACAAGAGTTGCGAATCAGTTATTCTCTTCTGAGAATATAGTAAAAATTTGCTCCACACTAAACCATATCGTGCAATAACACACGATATCCAAATTCTGTTGCCGGGCTATTAGCACAGATTTCATTGCCGCCACCACTCTAATCTTGTACAGTCTCCGTTCTGTGTATAAACGATTTACATACACCCTGTCGTTTAATAACTGGCATTATTTTTACGTTCCGTGATGCTCAAACCTGTCGCTACTGAATCCACGTAGCGGACATTGCTAGTGTAGAAATGAGACTCAAGGCTGCACATGATGTGTATGGCATATTTAGTGAACAAATGAGGCACTCAAATGAGATTTCCGATCACTCACCATGTGAAACAGGTTTTCTATCTCTACCATATGAATTTTTACTGTGCGTCAGTACTGACGTAAGAACATTTAACAAATGATTTGTTTGGGATGAAAAGTATTAAAAGATAGTAAAGTCGTATGGCTTGGTTAATTATGTGACTTATATTATTTGCCTTAATTGTGTAGAACCAGAGCATCGAGGGACTATCTGGATGCATTTGTCTGTAATATTCCCGTTTATTGCGTATCGGTGACTGATATTCGTCTGCCCAATGGCGTCGTCCTCCTCTATGTAAGGTAATCTTTAGGTCTGATGCCGGAAATAAAAGGTCTTTAAATTTCTAGTTTTTAGCAGCGCTCTTACTAAAGTCGTGGACTATTTCGTTATATCAATTGTTACCGTGGCTCTTGAAACGTACTGTATAAATTTTACCGTCTACCAGAGATGTTCTGTTTCCTTGGTGCCTTCCATAATGTCCATTTTTTTCTTTTTTTCTTTTTTTCTTTTTCATTGTGAGATTATGAAGGTAATGTAAACCTGCAAGTATAGGTGTAACTTCTGCTGAAAAACAAGAAGCTTCACCGTGAAGCAATACGAACTCGAAGTATCGTATGCTTCGCCACAAGAACGTGGAACCATTGCGTCATTACTAATGGTTTTGGAGCAGTCAGTATATATCTCGAAACACCGTTGGAAGTTATCAGCAGTGCAGGTGCTTACTAAATTCTCTGCTCCAGTGAATGTTTTTGTGGGAAAGTAGAAAACTTCAGCTGCAGAAGTTATTTCATTATGAGGGTAATCTGAAGTAGGATGTGTTCGGCTTCCTCGGAGGTCAGGTAAGATTTCCTTTAAATCTATGGATCTTGTACAAATTCTGGTTTTAGGACACTTGATTCTCTGTTCATTCACTTCTCCATAAGAAAACCTTTCGAGTTTTTGTACTAATAGGTGGTGGATACAAATTCTCCGCGCGTTGTGAGCTGCGATCGATCCCGCAACGAATACGCACCTGTTTCCACGTTGGTGGTCAAAGCTCATGAATGTGTCTTACGAGAAGAAAATTGGTATGCTACCATCATTTACAGTTCACCTGGCTAAAGACAAGTTGCCATGACGTGTAGTCCAAAGTCTCCTTATCGGAATAGGTGTTACATCAAGCGATCGCAGAGGTTTTTCAAGACGCCTTACCCAAAAACTTGTCACCGCATCTGAAAAGGAAATAAAATGAATTGTGCCACGTGTCAAACCTGTTGAGAATAATTTATGAACGTTTATATCTCAGCCAGACTTCAAAACTTAAGCGAATGAAAATCACTTGCATCATTGTTTCGGACTAGTAAAAAAAGGCTTAACATAATGTAAATACGTAAGTAAACACGTAAAAGTACTTGAAAGACGATAGTCTGAAAAGTACGATGTACGCTGCAAACCGAAAAGTGTACATGAGTAGAAATTTTTTCTCTGGTCCAATCGCTCAGTCAGAAAATGCAGACACTAGTATTGCAAACACCATCGACAAATCAACCAGTTTACGAGGTTGCTTCAGAAAGCAAGTTACACGTTATTACAGCAGCACAAGTAATTTTTATTGACTGCTGCACTACACGTCAAAATGATATACATGCAGGACACTACTTTTTTAACAGTCTTTGTAACTAAGAGTGGAATGTTCTACCAACTCATTGGTGACGGAGCCATTCGAGAACGGCTGTGTGAACTACCTAATCGTTGAAAATAGGTTCCCCCCCCCCCCCAGATGTTATTTCAGTTTGCCGGAAACACGCTAATCGCATGTGCAAGATGTGGACTTCCCGATCAGCATCAGCTACTACGATTGTGCCCCCTTGGTCACATTGCTGGCACCATTTCACTACGGCTGGATTAGAGATTGCATTTAAGGGAAAACCAAAACACCTAAATCTGGATGGCCGAACAGGCATTTGAATCCGCAAAGATTCCAGCGTGGTAACCACTCGCTCGGTGTTCAGCTCCGCTGTGAGGAACCTAGCGGCATTATGGTCTGGACTCGCATTCGGGAGGACGACGATTCAAATCCCCGTTCGGGCATCCAAATTTAGGTTTTCTGTAATTTTCCTACATCGGTCCAGGCAAATGCCGGAGTTGTTCCTTTAAAATGGGCACGGCTTACTTCCCCGTCCTTTCGTACCCCGAGCTTGTGATCCGTGTCTAATGACCTAGCTGTCGACGGGACGTTAAACTCCAATCTCCCCTCTCCTCCGCTATGAGGATACCTAACGGCCTCCTGCGTTGAATCAACCAAAGAGAACATATTTGTGAAGTAAAACGTCTGTGTTCTCGGTGAAAGTTTAAAGCAGAGTAATTGGTGTTTGTGGTAACGTACCGAGATATTGTGCAAATTCGATACCGCACTGAAACTCCGAATTCATCCCATCCAAAACGGAGACCTTAAGTGTCCGGAAAGTAAAGATAGGGAAGAGTATATGCGTTGGTGGAACGTGCCTTTCACTGTAGTCCATTGAGGGCGTGTTTCTTTGCTCCTTTTTTCTGTTTACTGGTGCGACACTGCATAAGAAGATTAGGAAACTGTGAATTTGTTTTCGTGTTACTAACAATCAATGATAATCTAACCATGATTTCAACGCATAAAAGCCTCTGACGCGAGAATAATAGGAGTCGTGTGTTGGCGGTTGTACTGGTGATTTGAAGCTCATACGTTCTGAGACAAAATTGGTTCAAATGGCTCTGTGCACTATGGGACTTAACATCTATGGTCATCAGTCCCCTAGAACTTGGAACTACTTAAACCTAACTAACCTAAGGACAGCACACAACACCCAGTCATCACGAGGCAGAGAAAATCCCTGACCCCGCCGGGAATCGAACCCGGGAACCCGGGCGCGGGAAGCGAGAACGCTACCGCACGACCACGAGCTGCGGACCGTTCTGAGACAACTCGATATGTTAGACGCTACTGTTTACTGACCACGGATGACACAAATAGCTGTTATTCAGCTGCATTATTGTAGACGTGACAGTAAAGCTCAACAAAAGGAGGGAGAGAGGGAGAGGGAGCACTGTACATTAACCCATTGGCTTATACAGGCGGCTCACAGCCGGTCACAGTTTTCCAGCCCGTTATTACATTGCCGGCTGTAAGACGGGCCGGACAATGACATACATACCATTGAAAAGCTGAGAAATCTGTCTATTTAGTGGTGTATAATACACCCGATTTCTTTCGGTTTTTCGAGTTACAAGCAACTGTGGTCAGGTTTTGTTAGGTTTATCCCGCACAGTCGTATCAAGAAACACGCTCCAGAAATTATGTAGTGTGCAAAGCAAGGAAGAAGAAATGTGATACACATCATGAGTGTAAGAAATGTCTAGTGGCGTTGCAGAAGCCTGTATTTTTTCGGGTATACCTCAGCAACAAAAACTTCTAAAGTTATGTTATGTTATGTTATGTTAACCGGGGACCTAGAAACGACGGAGAGGCTCCGTCCCCGCCGCAGTCGCAGTGGTCCGCAACCCTACGACGACTACCGCAGTCCACCTCACCCCTCCGCCCCACACCGAACCCAGGCTTATTGTGCGGTTCGGCCCCCAGTGGTCACCCCAGGGAACGTCTCACAGCAGACGAGTGTAACCCCCATGTTTGCGTGGTAGAGTAATGACGGTGTACGCGTACGTGGAGAACTTGTTTGCGCAGCAATCGCCGACATAGTGTAGCTGAGGCGGTATAAGGGGAACCAGCCGCATTCGCCGAGGCAGATGGAAAACCGCCTAAAAACCATCCACAGACTGGCCGGCTCACCGGACCTCGACACAAATACGCCGGGCGGATTCGTGTCGAGGACCGGCGCTCCTTCCCGCCCGGAAAACTTCTAATGTAGTATTATCTTGACTCCTCATCACTTCAATAAATAGTAAGGATAGATTTAAAAAGAATTTCCATGGAAAAAGTTATATAATTTTGAGAAAAGTGTTGAAGACAAAATATGCTGATTTTCGTAAATTTAAACAGTAAATGTGAGGTCGACTATGGGGAAAAATATAAGTAAGTCAATGGGTTTAAACTGGGGATTACGGGAGGGCGTGGCTCCCGACAGGAAGCATATCGTTGTTTTGCTTGATCGAGATTTCTCTACTATCAACCAGAGAACTCCACCGTTTTTCTTACGAAAGTAACTAAATATAGTTGTGAATTAGATTGAGATACATCAAATATCAATCGGAACTGTCAGCAGATCTCAGAATAAACGACACAAAGTTGGTAATGTGTAGGTAAATTAAGCCCTCATTAAATTCTTTTGTGGGCTGGCTCCCCTCTGACAGCTGACAAATTAATTGCCTTTGTTTCCGCTATCCACGTGTCCCTGTAACTCTTTGTTTTGTTCGACGCGCGGGGAAGATAGAACGGCTGAGGACGGGGGAACGGAGAGAGAATACCAGAGGGCAAACACGCAGCGGTGACAATGGCGTAGCCGGCGGTTGGCGCGCCTTGCGAATGTCGCGAGGCGCGTCCGGAGCTGGCGGCTGCCTCGCCCACCGTCGGGCGTCTAAAAGGGAGCGCCGGAGCCGCCTGTCCGCAGATACGCGGCTATTCAGCCCGTGCCAGTGTTTGTGCCGTATTACGGGCACACGCCCTGCAAGTGAACTGCCATCTTCCAAATCTACTCCTGGCACAAGACGAGCGAGTATTCCTCTTCTAAGCGGCCAGACGAAGTGGTGCGCTGGTAAGACACTTCACTCCCTTCGCCATTAAAATCCCTGTCCGGCCTTCGAGATACAGGTTTTCGACGGTTTTCCTGAGTCGCGTCCTTAAAAAGGACACTGCCGGTTTCTCTTACGACTTCATTGTTGACGGGACGATAGAGCATACTCGTCATTCTTTACTTCGTGTACTTGATATACACGTTCCCTAACATTTATTAAAAAATTTCAGGCACAAATTAAGTGGCACGATGATCAAATGGTTCAAATGGCTCTGAGCACTATGGGGCTTAAATTCTAAGGTCATCAGTCCCCTAGAACTTAGAACTACTTAAACCTAACGAACCTAAGAACATCACACACATCTATGCCCGAGGCAGGAGTCGAACCTGGGACCGTAGCGGTCGCGCGGTTCCGGACTGTAGCGCCTAGAACCGCTCGGCCACTTCGGCCGGCTCAGTTCCATTAGTTAACATTTTTAATGATTAACTCTGACCCAGAGCAGAAACATTAAAGTTGCACTTTTGATAGTGATCATTCTTTTGGACAGGACGTTGATGTGTTGTTTCATCTATAAACCCTCCCTTTCATTTTCAGCGTCATTCATAGGAATACAATCACAGAAGTCCAGTCGTCAAGCCCTCATTGCAGACGACAGGGGTACCTACGTGGTGTAGTGACCATTCCTCATAAACCACGACAAGAGCTGACATGTTTCAAATACTTAAGATAACTAAGCAAAGAAGGGAAAGCAGAAAGGTGGAAGGAGTATATAGAGGGTCTATACAAGGGCGACGTACTTGAGAACAATATTATGGAAATGGAAGAGGATGCAGATGAAGATGAAATTGGAGATACGATACTGCGTGAAAAGTTTGACAGAGCACTGAAAGACCTGAGTCGACACAAGGCCCCGGGAGTAGACAACATTCCATTAGAACTACTGACGGCCTTGGGAGAGCCAGTCCTGACAAAACTCTACCATCTGGTGAGCAAGATGTATGAAACAGGTGAAATACCCTCAGACTTCAAGAAAAATATAATAATTCCAATCCCAAAGAAAGGAGATGTTGACAGATGTGAGAATTACCGAACTATCAGTTTAATAAGTCACGGCTGCAAAATACTAACGCGAATTCTTTACAGAGGAATGGAAACACTGGTAGAAGCCGACCTCAGGGAAGATCAGTTTGGATTCCGTAGAAATGTTGGAACACGTGAGGCAATACTGACCCTACGACTTATCTTAGAAGCTAGATTAAGGAAAGGCAAACCTACGTTTCTAGCATTTGTAGACTTAGAGAAAGCATTTGACAATGTTGACTGGAATACTCTATTTCAAATTCTGAAGGTGGCAGGGGTAAAATACAGGGAGCGAAAGGCTATTTACAATTTGTACAAAAACCAGATGGCAATTATAAGAGTCGAGGGACACGAAAGGGGAGCAGTGGTTGGGAAGGGAGTGAGACAGGGTTGTAGCTTCTCCCCGATGTTATTCAATCTGTATATTGAGCAAGCAGTAAAGGAAACAAAAGAAAAGTTCGGACTAGGTATTAAAATTCATGGAGAAGAAATAAAAACTTTGAGGTTCGCCGATGACATTGTAATTTTGTCAGAGACAGCAAAGGACTTGGAAGAGCAGTTGAAACGGAATGGATAGTGTCTTGAAAGGAGGATATAAGATTAACATCAACAAAAGCAAAGCGAGGATAATGGAATGTAGTCGAATTAAGTCGGCTGTTGCTGAGGGAATTAGATTAGGAAATGAGACACTTAAAGTAGTAAAGGAGTTTTGCTATTTGGGGAGCAAAATAACTGATGATGGTCGAAGTAGAGAGGATATAAAATGTAGTCTGGCAATGGCAAGGAAAGCGTTTCTGAAGAAGAGAAATTTGTTAACATCGAGTATAGATTTAAGTGTCAGGAAGTCGTTTCTGAAAGTATTTGTGTGGAGTGTAGCCAAGAAATATGGTGCTACAGAAGAATGCTGAAGGTTAGATGGGTAGATCATATAAGTAATGAGGAGGTATTGAATAGGATTGGGGAGAAGAGACGTTTGTGGCACAACTTAACTAGAAGAAGGGATCAGTTGGTAGGACATGTTCTGAGGCATCAAGGGATCACCAATTTAGTATTGGAGGGAAGCGTGGAGGGTAAAGATCGTAGAGAGAGACCAAGAGATGAGTACACTAAACAGATTCAGAAGGATGTAGGTTGCAGTAGGTACTGGGAGATGAAGAAGCTTGCACAGGATAGAGTAGCATGGAGAGCTGCATCAAGCCAGTCTCAGGACTGAAGACCACAACAACAACAACAACATTTGTGTATTTAACCTGGCAGGATTAGGAGCATCAAGCCTTCTCTCGCATCCCATCGGTCCCAAAAGCTTCGAGACTGGATTAATGATAGTAGATAAAAGTAACGATGGTGGCTTCATGCTTCATGTATTCTACAGAGTCTCCCTCCACTCGAATTCAACGCAGAGGACGTTAATATAACAACGTGAAACACTCAGAAATGTTCTTCTTTGGGATGTTGTTCAACTCGAGCGTCTTTTTGGCTTGAGTGTCGGTTATGTCGTGAAAGCGTCAACCTTTCATGTGAATTTCTGCACTTTGTAGTAGGTTCGTATTGATAACGTCGAATTCTGTCACCGATGATGATTTTTTCCCGGAAAAGAATTTCCGCATTTTGCATTTCAATCAAGTTGCGTAAGGCGTCAGCGCATCGTTGCTTTCGTTTGGGAGTTGTGTCCGGGAAAAGCTTTCTGCACACTTTTCTCTTCTTCAAAAGATTCTGGAGAATGCCCTGAACACTTGATTTAGAGATTTAGCTCTATTGCCATTTGTAACAAAATGACGTTGACACTACGGCCGCTGCTCACCACTGACGGATCCAATACACATCTGTTGTTCACAGTTATTAGTTCAAACCGCCACCATAGTCACTGCGCAGACGTCGCCAGGAATAAAATCAGTTTCGGAACTTTTTTGATAGATGGTTTATATTACTATAAGCACGATATTTTTAATCGATAGCACAAGTAAGTTTGCACCTTTCTTTTCAGACAGCGTTCTCACTGCTGTTATATCGTTGTCCACCTATATGATATTATGTCGACTGAACACTTTCTGAACCTAACATTTATACGTTATTCCATACAAACACAAAAAGGCAATTAGCTATTTCCGTGTTCGGTCCATACAGTGTTTTCCTGAGCATAGTATTGTGTTACGGAGAGAGAGAGCGGCACAATCTCTGCTATGACGACGTCATAAATAGCTTAACAGGCTGTCATGTTGCTCTATCAAACTCTAAACCACAGTACGATGATCGAGAAATTTTCTTCATAAAGTGCACGAAATTAGATGTCATTAGATAAAGAGCACTAGTTTCGAATGTGCAACAATAGCTGCCATGAGTTGATCGTCGCCTGCTAAGGACATACAAGCAAAGTGATTTCGCACAGCTCTTACGTATGGCTGACATCTGAGTAGAACGGTTTGTAGCTGGTCGACGGTTTTCTTTCCAAAAACTAACTTTTGGTATCTTTGTAAACAATGTTTAACTAAGGCGTACAGCTGGTATTAAGATGTCAGTATCTCACAGTAAATTGTCGTAGTAATGTACTTGCGTAATCTGTTGAAAGCAATATCTCATCAGCATTTGACGATTTCTGGCTAGTGAATCTCGTGCCAAGTCTTCTTGTTAGGTACACCGCACGCTGCCTGAATAGGTCTTTCTGATTTTCAATATTCGAGGGGTCATGATTGCGTAACAGGATGTAAAGGCAACATTCTGTCAGAACGCATGAAGTGTATGGGACTCTGTCAACAGGAAAATTTTTCGTACAGAGTAAACTCTTTTAAATCGTGTATCAACCCGCGAGAAGCAAGAATGTAACTAATGATGTAGTATCTGTTTCTATTCATTAAAAACAAATAATGTACAGCAGTATCAACGTTAGTACTACAAACTTTTTCATTTATAAAAATATAGATTAAAAGAATTCAAAGCACGTCGGTGTGTCGGCAAAACTCATTTGTTACCAGATTGAGTCATTCGCCTTGCAGTGGAGTGTGCGCTGCTTTGAAGCTTCAAGGACAGCTCAGTCACTAATGACCAACGTATTCGGTTCTTCTCCCAGTTAAGCACACAGTTGTCATCTGCCAGAAAATTTTATTATTTGGTGATACTCCCACGGTAGTATAGTTGAGCGGATATTCCAGTGTAAGTGTGGGAGAATCAGATTAATGGGCTACTCTTGAAATGCACTTTATCAAAATTAACATAAAACTCAAATTATTTTAGTGCATCAGGACGGCAGATTGTATGCCCGTAGCTGAGCTCCACACGAATTGGTTATTACGCTAAAAAGACAATCAGTACATGCTGTTAAACTGGTGATTGGCGCCATTAAAGACGAGTAACTTACGAAACAACTCAGTGTGTGAAGTAACAATAATGACAGCAATTTCAAACACGCTGGCTTCTTTGTTGCAAGTTTTTGTAACACTTTCGGGATGTTCCAACGTTTGGCGCACGGCACTTCTGAAGTAAGAGTGCCAACGTACACAAAACTACCTGAGCAACACAACTCGATGGCATTGAAGACAGAACTACCCTCTCAGTGACAACGCGTACCAAAACTGGATCCCATACCTGTAAGAATCACCACCCAGCAGCCCGATCAGTGAGCACGAACACACTGTTGCCACGGAGCGAAGCGTTTGACAGTTTTCCGATGCAATCGCTCGCAAGCAAAACAAGCAACTGCTATTCAGTAGCCGCGCGCCGCGAATAATCGCCGCCAAGGGCGCCGGCGACGGCAGCGCCACGCGCGGCTGCCGGCGTAAGCGTTGGCCCAGAGACCGAGTAGGGAAGATGCCACGGCTGCTTCGCGGGGTGTGGGGGCCAGGGTCGCCCGTGCTTTTCCTCACGCCTCGTACACTGGGTCCCGCTCTAGTGGCAGGTGCAGCCGTCATCTCTTGCAGTTTGCAGTGTCGCACACAAATTACCTCTCTCCACTCTTAAAAGTAAGTCTTTATGGAATACGAATTTCTTAATAACGACAAATTGAAGTACAGGTTCAAAGACGAACAGTTGGTACGTCGCCATCTGTGATCCGGAGCGATATACCTACACTGCATATGTCGAACAAATCATCAACTTTTCTATGCATACACATACCGAAGTATCCTAATAACTTACACATACTCTAGATTTTATATTTTTGTCTGCGACATACTGGATATTGTTTGATAGCAGTGGCATGCAGTAATTAAAGAGTAAAAACACTACTGGTTCGTGATCCTCTTGTTTCCACCGACTGACGAACAGGGAGAGAGGAGTCCAAGTTTCCACAATGATGAA
This sequence comes from Schistocerca americana, assembly GCF_021461395.2. Taxonomy (NCBI): domain Eukaryota; kingdom Metazoa; phylum Arthropoda; class Insecta; order Orthoptera; family Acrididae; genus Schistocerca; species Schistocerca americana. The sequence goes on along the minus strand of NC_060120.1, from coordinate 698,325,589 downwards.
CTCTGTCATTTAGGGCTCCATTAAACCCAACCATGAAATCGACAATCATGCTGTTCAACTAAACTTGTAATGAATACTACAATTACGTTAATTTTTATAACTGCTGATCTTTTAGTTATTCTGAGCTGTGCAACATCTCAAGTAGTTAACGATCGGAGAATCTATTTTTGAGAAGGCAGCAATGTAAAGGGTCGTCAGAAACATTCTGAAAACCTTGTAAAGGTGTTGCAGGGAAGGTTCTGCTAAGAAATAATTGTTAAGTATTGGTTAAAAACAGTCTTGGTTGCAATTTTTGTTTTTTATTTTTCAACGACGCGTTTCGCCTTATTTAGGCATCTTGAGGTTATCTATTCTAGATGGACGCGAGACAGGCATCCTCAGGTTATCTTTTCTAGATGGACGCGAGAGGCACCGGGAGAGGCACCAAGATCTGCATAACGCGTTCCTGTTCACAGGAGCGAGTAACAAGATGGGGGCTCAGGTAGTAAGTATAATGCATTATGCTTACTACCTGAGCCCACATCTTGTTACTCGCTCCTGTGAACGGGAACGCGTTATGCAGAGCTTGGTGCCTCTCCCGTCCATCTAGAAAAGATAACCTGAAGATGCCTAAATAAGGCGAAACGCGTCGTTGAAAAATAAAAAACATAAATTGCAACCAAGACTGTTTTTTAACGAATACTGTTAAACACTGGTTAGCTGTTTGCCACATATGGATTAGAAGAATTTCTAAATAATTGTTAAGAAAAAATATCGACACGTTGCGCTATTTCCAAGTTGTTTGGCACTGAAGTTAGCAACCATGTCGTTGCGCGCACAAATATAAGCAGCCTCCGAGAGACACTGTCTCCAGATGTGGTCTTCGCTTGGTTTCCTAACTTATCAGTTCCGAAAAAGGCATATTTTTACGGAGTATTTGAACAAGTGATAACACATGGACCCACAGATGCCCGAGCATTGTCGCATCTTAGCGCCCTCGAGTACCTTTTAAACTGTCTCTGCCCACCCTGTATATCTAGAAATCACAATAATTTTCAATAGAGACTGGTTTCACTGTAATAAAGATAGTTAGAAGTATTGAGTATGTATTTTTTTCTCCTTCGTCACGTTTGGTACTGTGACGTTTCAAGGTTTGTTGCACCATGTTATTCATTTTTATTTCCCCCTGACGTTTATCGTAACAATAATGTAGGCAGAATTATTCCTGTAGGTGTAAACAGACGAACCATATACCAATTGACTAAGTGACCGCTGATCACTCACTAAATCAGTTGTACCCATCAAATACCTAGAAACCTCTGTTCGAAGCTATTTAAGGAGACATGAACTCATTTATACCATACACATCGCTGCGAGGAAGGCAAATATCAGAGTCCGAGTTACCAGAATCTGCCTAGGGCAGTCTATGCACTCACGAAGAACGCCGCTTATAGAACCATCGTTTCACAAATTTTTGTGTAATCATCTTGGCACTACCGACCTTATCAAGTTGGTTAAACTGAACAGTTGGAGAAGATTCAAAGAAGATAAGTGCAATTGGCTACATATTTGTTTAGTCATCACGAGAGCGTCCTTACTTGCACAACAGATTCTAATGGAAAAGGTTATACGGCAGGCATTGTGCTCGTGAAAAGCCTCGTACACGCAATCCCGAGAGCCTTGGTGCTAGATGAGTCAAGAAACATATTACTCCAAATTACATCTGGCCTAGTGCTCAACTGTTACTCGGACTTGAACAGATACGTACCAATAGTTTTTCCTACATAGAGTTTCAGTTCTAAGCAAAGAAAGGAAGGCAGAAAGGTGGAAGGAGTATATAGAGGGTTTATACAAGGGCGATGTACTTGAGGACAATATTATGGAAATGGAAGAGGATGTAGATGAAATGGGAGATAAGATACTGCGTGAAGAGTTTGACAGAGCACTGAAAGACCTGAGTCGAAACAAGGCCCCGGGAGTAGACAACATTCCATTAGAACTACTGATGGCCTTGGGAGAGCCAGTCATGACAAAACTCTACCATCTGGTGAGCAAGATGTATGAGACAGGCGAAATACCTTCAGACTTCAAGAAGAATATAATAATTCCAATCCAAAAGGCAGCAGGTGTTGACAGATGTGAAAATTACAGAACTATCAGTTTAATAAGTCACAGCTGCAAAACACTAACGCGAATTCTTTACAGACGAATGGAAAAACTGGTAGAAGCGGACCTCGGGGAGGATCAGTTTGGATTCCGTAGAAATGTTGGAACACGTGAGGCAATACTAACCTTACGACTTATCTTAGAAGAAAGATTAAGAAAAGGCAAACATACGTTTCTAGCATTTGTAGACTTGGAGAAAGCTTTTGACAACGTTAACTGGAATACTCTCTTTCAAATTCTGAAGGTGGCAGGGGTAAAATACAGGGAGCGAAAGGCTATTTACAATTTGTACAGAAACCAGATGGCAGTTATAAGAGTCGAGGCGCATGAAAGGGAAGCAGTGGTTGGGAAATGAGTGAGACAGGGTTGTAGCCTCTCCCCGATGTTATTCAATCTGTATATTGAGCAAGCAGTAAAGGAAACAAAAGAAAAATTCGGAGTAGGTATTAAAATTCATGGAGAAGAAGTAAAAACTGTGAGGTTTGCCGATGACATTGTAATTCTGTCAGAGACAGCAAAGGACTTGGAAGAGCAGTTGAACGGAATGGACAGTGTCTTGAAAGGAGGATATAAGATGAACATCAAAAAAAGCAAAACGAGGATAATGGAATGTAGTCAAATTAAATCGGGTGATGCTGAGGGGATTAGATTAGGAAATGAGACACTTGAAGTAGTAAAGGAGTTTTGCTATTTAAGGAGTAAAATAACTGATGATGGTCGAAGTAGATAGGATATAAAATGTAGACTGGCAATGGCAAGGAAAACGTTTCTGAAGAAGAGATATTTGTTAACATCGAGTATAGATTTAAGTGTCAGGAAGTCGTTTCTGAAAGTATTTGTATGGATTGTAGCCATGTATGGAAGTGAAACATGGACGATGGATAGTTAGGACAAGAAGAGAATAGAAGCTTTCGAAATGTGGTGCTACAGAAGAATGCTGAAGATTAGATTAGTAGATCACATACCTAATGAGGAGGTATTGAATAGGACTGGGGAGAAGAGAAGTTTGTGGCACAACTTGACTAGAAGAAGGGATCGGTTGGTAGGACATGTTTTCAGGCATCAAGGGATCACAAATTTAGCATTGGCGGGCAGAGTGGAGGGTAAAAACCGTAGAGGAGACCAAGAGATCAATACACTAAGCAGATTCAGAAGGATGTAGGTTGCAGTAGGTACTGGGAGATGAAGAAGCTTGCACAGGATAGAGTAGCATGGAGAGCTGCATCAAACCAGTCTCAGGACTGAAGACCACAACAACAGAGTTTCAGACAATTTTGCTTTTCACATCGACCCATTTCATAAGCACACTACTTGTCATTTAACTATTTGCCAAAGAGGAAGAAATTTTGTCGATGCGCTACCATGCACTGGGTGCTTGTGGCATCTGTGATGCGATGCGCGTGGCATGCTGAGTGGGTCAGGGACTTCGGCGTTGCCCCGTGAAACGTTATTGTAATGCCTCGTGTAAGGAGGAGAAATGCGTACCATCACGTTTCCGACTTTGATAAAGGTCGGATTGTAGCCTATCGCGATTGCGGTTTATCGTATCGCGACATTGCTGCTCGCGTTGGTCGAGATCGAATGACTGTTAGCAGAATATGGAATCGGTGGGTTCAGGAGGGTAATATGGAACGCCGTGCTGGATCCCAAAGGCCTCATATCACTAGCAGTCGAGATGACAGGCATCTTATCCGCATGGCTCTAACGGATCGTGCAGCCACGTCCCGATCTCTGAGTCAACATATGGGGACGTTTGCAAGACAACAACTCTCTGCACGAACAGTTCGACGACGTTTGCAGCAGCATGGACTATTAGCTCGGAGACCATGGCTGCGGTTATCTTTGACGCTGCATTAGAGACAGGAGCGCCTGCGATGGTGTACTCAACGACGAACCTGGGTGCACGAATGGCAAAACGTATTTTCTTCGGATGAATCCAGGTTCTGTTTACAGCATCATGATGGTCGCATCCGTGTTTGGCGACATCGCGGTGAACGCACATTGGAGCGTGTATTCGTCATCGCCATACTGACGTATCACCCGGCGCGATGGTATGGGGTGTCATTGGTTACACGTCTCAGTCACCTCTTGTTCGCATTGACGGCACTGTGAACAGTGGACGTTACATTTCAGATGTGTTACGACTCGTGGCTCTACCCTTCATTCGATCCCTGCGAAAGCCTATATTTCAGCAGGATAATGCACGACCGCATGTTGCAGGTCCTGTATGGGCCTTTCTGGATAGAGAAAATGTTCGACTGCTGCCCTGGCCAGCACATTCTCCAAATCTCTCACCAATTGAAAACGTTTGGTCAATGGTGGCCAGCAACTGGCTCGTCACAATACACCAGTCACTGCTCTTTATGAACTGTGGTATCGTGTTGAAACTGCATGGGCAGCTGTACCTGTACACACGCCATCCAAGCTCTGTTCGACTCAATGCCCAGGCGTATCAAGGCCGTTATTACGGCCAGAGATGGTTGTTCTGGGTACTGATTTCTCAGGATCTATTTACCCAAATTGCGTGAAAATGTAATCACATGTCAGTTCTAGTACAATATATTTGTCCAATGAATACCCGTTTATCATCTGCATTTCTTCTTGGTGTAGCAATTTTAATGGCCAGTAGTGTATTACCACCACCTATGTTTGACGTCAACATTCAATAACGACTCACGTGGCAGCCCTAGCAGTGGATGGTATATAAAGTGTGTCAGGGGGGACACGGAAAAGAATGCAGCCTTGTTGCAAAGCGGAATCACAACGATTTATATGACGTGCAAAGGGCATGATCATTGTCTTTCGGACCAAGGGTGGAAGCATTTCCTAAACTATTCAAACCGGCGTGAAAGGCGGCTGTTCAAATGTGTACAGACGAATAAACGAGCAGCTGTTGAGCAGCCGACCGTCCAGATGAACCAAGGGGCTACCAACAGGGGTTCAACGACCGTTCAGCGAACGTTGGACTCTGCAGCAGACGCCTGGTTCATGCACCCATACTGACTGCTGTTCATCGGCAACTAAGGCTGGAATTTGTACGCCAGTGCCGCAACTGGGTGTCCACTGAGTGGCGACATCTGGCCTTTTCAGAAGAATGACGTCTTAAGCCCCTATTACACGAAGCGCCCAAACCGCACACATATGCATCAGCGCTCCAAGCGTGCATATCTGTAACTACAGCCTGGTTCAAGTCGACCTATTACACCTCGCACTACCCATAGGGGTACATTGGACTCATAGACAGCTTTCTGCAGGACAGGAAACTGCATGTCCGAGTCGACGATAAAAACTCCGAAATGAAACTGATCTCCGCAGGGCTCTGTCATTTCGCCTCTGCGTTTCAACTTATATATAAATGACATCCCAACAGTCTCCCTTGTTACGGCGAGTTTTTATGCGGACAATACGGCCTTTCTGACAACTGGACGACACTTGGACCAGCTAATCGCTAGGATGCAACGGCAACTTGCTGTAATGGAACGCTGGGCGCTGCAAATTAAGATAATGATCAACCCAACGAAGACGGCAGTCGTTCTGTTCACACGGACGAAACCAGTTCTGAACGACAGACTCCAAATAGCTGATCAATTTATCCCATGGTCGCTGGGAGTGAAGCATCTCGGTGTCTACCTTCACAAAAAATTACTCTTTACGCAGCATATTGACGACAAGACGACGGCAGTCCAGAAGATGGCAAGGTCATTGATTCCGTTCCTGAAGAGTAAGGATCTCAACCCTAAGACTAAACTCCAATTGTATAAGGCAACGGTGGAACCCACAATGTTATATGGCTCCACCTCGTGGAACTACGTGCGTCTCCAACTACAACAAACTCCAAGCGCTGCAAAACATTTGCTATCGATAGATCACAGAGCTCCATGGTGGACAAGAAACGTCGACATCCGCACCGCACTCCACGAGACCATTATACAAGAGAAGGTCCATGACAAGGCTCTACGAGTTTTTGATAAAATCGATGCCCTTAGGGACGAAGTTCGACAATTAGAATCGGTAGGAATGTTAAACCCTTCAAGATGGCACAAGTATCGAGTACCCAAGTCAATAACGTTTCACCCCCCCATAGGCAATCTGTCATAACACGAGGAAGCAGTCACACATAACAGCCTCGACACATTTCACCCTCCACAGGAGATAGACATCACCAAAGACAGCAGGCTAAAGGACTCATTGCATGCCCAAGCCTAACTAAATGTGTCATAAAGTGTTTTCCTTTTATCCTTACATCCCATCCTAGAAGAATAAGTCATCAAGAAAGATCTCTTCAGTCCACACTACACACAAACAAAATAACCTATTACACCATCCACAAGGGATACACCTGGCGATCATGCGCAGTAGACGGTAATAACGCGCGAAACGCAAACAGAACTGTCTGATCTCTTGAAAAGTCTTTCGTTCTACCGCGCGAAACACAAGTACGAACGTGTGATACATTGTAACGTCATTCGCTCAAATTATTTCTGTGAGCTAAATGTTCCTATTTCATAAGAAATTGTTCTTATCATTACTTATTAAGTAATTGTTATTCTCATATTTAGGTTACTTCTGTTCTGAATTACAGACTAAACAGTTAGTTTTATATTGCAATACTTGGTTACACAGGTATATGTATATCTAAATTTACATTTATACAACATTTTGCACATGGAGGACCCACTTGTTTCTCGAGCTATTGCCCTGGCAGCGACAATAAATCTTCGTATTGGAACATAACGACGACGAAAACGAAAAGCGAGAAGTAGTTGGGTTCAACCCCGGATTAAAAGAAGGGACAAAGCCAGCGGAGTACATTCACTTCTTATAAAAGCATTGAGGCACGAAGTTCCGCAAGAATTTCGGACCTTCGTGAGAATGGACATGGCCCGTCTCGAGAAGCTGCTGTCTATGATAAAAGATGGAATTAGCAAGTGTGACACATTCATGAGGGAGGCTATCTCACGTTCTCGAAAGTAAGAATTAAATCATATATTTTGTGATCATACAAACCTAGATCACTGATGAAATATCGGTAGAGGCCCTGTTAAGTTGCAGACGGTTGTAACGTTACGTTTCCTGGCGACTGGGAATCTTTTGAGAGTCTGGCTTTTAGCCACAGAAACGCACAACCCACCATTTCAAAAGTTGGTGTGGATGTACGCACTTCAATTTGCAACACTTTAAAGGACCAGTACTTAAAGGTGCACCTGGGTTATTTTTCCGTGTTTCGAATGTATATGTGCCAGTCAGAGTTTTGCAGCCCTCGTCTGTCGCACCGGGTGAAACTGCACGGACTCTCTCGCCTTCAATGCCAGTTCCTCTTTCCTGTCGTGCTGAAATAAAGCAGGAGATGCCTTCAAATCAAACATGACCTTTCGTAAGCTAAGGCATTATGATACAAATCGAAAATCACCGCGTGACGTTACATGCATATTGCTCAGAAGTAAACGACTGCCGGCGTACCTTATTATGATACAGCGGGTCGTGTGGCTCATACATACACCTGTCCCCGCTGTATGCCTGAATTAGGACGCTCAACGTCTCTTTGCTCCATTTCTTTTACGAAGTAATCAATAGAAAAAATGCTTCCACAAACAGTTAGTATAAAAAAAAGCCTACCGGCCACAAAAAAATTGCATTTATAAAAAATGCGGCAATCTCCAACACGAAAATCTGAAATTAGCAAACAGCCACTTAACAATAACAAAATAACAAGCAGAACGGTACCCCCTTCTGCTGCCGAGTGCGCATGCGCGGATTGACGGCAGTTTAGAACTGCTCTCTATTCCAGCGCGTGGGTAATGTGTCTGCTTATTTTCGTTATTTCACCCGCCCTACCGCTAGATGAATGTCGCGCTAGACCAGTATCGTTCGCGGCGAATCGTCGCGTAATACCCCTTTTATGCTCCGTCGAACCGAAGCTCGCTGGCGTGTGTGTGAATTCCTAAGGTACCAAACTGCTGAAGTTATCGGTCCGTTGGCGCGTAGGTGTGAAACGTCTGAAAGCAAACACTTTGCATGCGTTGCGGTCTGGGGAATGTTTTCGTGGCATTCCCTGGGTGATATCTTCATTTTGTCAGGCAAAATGGATTAACACAAGTAATTATCTATCTTGTGCACCATGTCCACTCCTTGGTACGATGGCATCTACCTGCAGGACAATGCAACGTATCACACAGCTCGCAGAGTACGTGCGTTGTCGAAGAGCACCGTATTCTCCTGGCCAACATACTCCCGGATTTAAACTCAATCGAGAATGTGTGGGACCACCTCGATCGGGCTGTTTGAGATATTGCTCCTTAATCGAGAAACCTAGCGCAGCTGATCGAGGCACTAGAGTCAGCATGGTACCACATCCATGTCGGTATCTTTCAAAACCTTCTTTCGGGGCGCCTCGCAGCGGTCTGCGCTGAAAAAGGTGGTTAGTCAGATTTTTGACAGGTGGTGATGTTAATGTGACTGGGCAGTGTATATTGTGTCCCTTTGTGCGATGCCTGAGACCGGTTGCCGCCAGTGTAAAGTTGCGTATTATGTATCTCAAATAGTGAACATTAGACTGAATTTGGAATAGTATCTGCATTCGTTTGCTAGCAATGGAACCACATCGTTTGCCTGTTTACGACTAACACTGTTCTGACTTCTTGTCCTATTTAACAGCTCAGTTTAAGCTATCAATGCACTCACTTCGTTTCGCAGTCACACATTATTCGTTTGTTGCACGTAATACACTGGTGCAAAACTAGAGGACGAAAGTATCTTTCGCATGATGTGTCCTGTCAAGTGCCATAGCTCGATGTCACTTGGACCTTGCATAGAAAAAACTGCCACACTATAGTACAGAAGGTAACTGAAAGAAAACGGCTGTGAGACTACACTGAAATCAGGACGATTCATGGTGGTGTCCCGAACATTACAAGGAGGGCTGGGGGATGGTTCTTACCTGAGTGTGTCATTACGTGATCCCATGCTGGCTGCAAAGTCGGTAAGAAATTACTCTGAGAAGACGCAGTTGGGGAGGACGAACAGTGTCACAGTAACGTTCACCGGTCAGTGTGCCGAGTTCAAAGAGCTGAGGCTCAGTACGCCCACGCAAAATTGTGTCTCCCCACACCACGACTGGATCACTAAAACAGTTATGTTCGACACTGCTGGACGCAACCTCATGTGGTGGAAGGTGAGAATACATAATACACCAAGGAATGTTGTCGTTTTGGTTGGGTTGGGGGGTTGGTTTTGGGGAAGGAGACCAGACAGCGAGGTCATCGGTCTCATCGGATTAGGGAAGGATGGGGAATGAAGTCGGCCGTGCCATTTCAGAGGAACCATCCCGGCATTTGCCTGGAGTGATTTAGGGAAATCACGGAAAACCTAAATCAGGATGGCCGGACGCGGGATTGAACCGTCGTCCTCCCGAATGCGAGTCCAGTGTCTAACCACTGCGCCACCTCGCTCGGTCTGTCGTTTTGGTAGTCGAGATGTTATGGTACAGGGAGGCATAGTGTTGCACGGACGTACCGACCACCAAATCTTTGATCTCGGCTTACTCACCGTTCAACGTAACTGTGACGCTGTACTTCTTCCCTACATGCGCCTTTTCAGGGATGCATTCGTCCCTGACTTACGTTTTATGCATGACAATGCACGACAGCCCAGATGGAGGAGCTCGTGGAACGAGAGGGTCTTCTGTAAATGGATTGGCCCGTCCGTTGCTCCCAGTTAACCCCATCGAGCACATGTCAGATGCATTGAGAAGATATAACGTAGCACGTCCACATGCACCAACAACATTCCAGCGGTTGTCACCCGCGCTGGTGGAGGAATGGAACGGCCTAAAGCAAGTACTTTGAAAGGTGGCTACACTGAGCCACTGCGCCAGAGATTGCGCCAAAGAGTTTTATTCAGCCGCCTCCACTGGCAGTGCCTTGGGGAGAACTCTTAGTAGTCTGTGCTGAGATGTCGTAGTGAAGAGTGCTTGCTGAGATGTGATACTGGAGAGTTCTTGTTGAGATGTGGTAGTAGAGAGTCGGTGTGGAGATATATTGTAATGATTAGAGTGATTTTCGTCAATATATGAAGGTAAAAAAAAAGAAATTCCTTTTCTTTTTATTATCTCAATGTCTTAAATAATGTGTCATTACAGGTTCAGTCAACAGGGCATCTGGCGTGTGTTCTTGTATTAGAGTGTAATTCTGGGTTTCTTGCGCAATTATAGTATTTCTAATTTTTTTATCACGTCAGTATAAATGGTATTTGAAATTTCTTGTCTTGTTGAAGAAGAACCGTGCCAGATGTGTACGTTGAGTCACACTCCCACACACAGAACAATTACACTTGTGCTTTGGTTTCATAGGTTTTATAGTTGCTGGGGACTTAATTAATTAATTGTCTTAACAGGAAATTTTCATTTCATTCTTTGTTGTTGTTCTATGCAGTCAGATTGCGTATAAATACTAGTCAGGGCCAACCGATTACGAAACAGCGTAATCGGACATACAGCTACTAAAAATATTTGCATTTTATTTAATTAAGCCCCTACGCACGTGGCGCCCGCTGCTTCGGATCGTCCCTTGGAATTATTCTGATTGTAAAAATAGTAGACAGTAGTATTGTTGTAGTAATTTGTAGTTTAGTAATTGTAGTCTATTTTGCATGTGTAGATTTGGTAATTGGCATTCTTCTAATGGTATTTTTCAAAATTTAATTTTTATTGTCTTGTCAATGGGTTTGACAATTTAGGGCAATTATTTCAATTGTTCGATTAATCGTGTTTGAGGGAAACATTTCATGTAAATGGTATTGTTGGAGATAAAGAGTCATTGTGTGTAATTTTCGTACAGTGACGAGTTTTGTATGTTTTGTAAATGATTACGCGATCGATGAAAAAGGCAAAAATGATGAATAGTGAGAATGACGAAATTGTTAACATGGCGAACTCGCCAACAGAGGAAAACAGTATCATGAATAATGGTGTTGAAAACAATTTAATAACCAGGGAAAATAGTCCGGAATCAGTTCAACATTTTTCTCAATCAGAAAATTCACAGAATACGAGATTAACGATAGAAGATTCTGGAATAGTATCGAACACAGATAGCTTTACAGCTATGACGAAGGAAACTGGTTTTGCGGGAAATGTTGGGGGCGAAAAGAATTTCGAACAAGTTAGTACGGAGCAGTTGATGAGTGCAATATTAAATTTGGGATCACAGTTACGATCTGAATTAAAAACAGAGATGGGAACTTTGGCAACACGGTTAGACTCACAAATGGGAACAATGGAAACTCGGTTAGGATCTGAATTTAAAACAGAGATTGGAACAATTAAAACAGAGATGGGAACTTTGGAAACACGGTTAGATTCACGAATAGGGACATGTTTCAAAAATATGAGAGATGAATTAAAGAAAGAAATCAGAGAAGAAGTACAACCGATTTTGAATGCTCACAATAATAGATTAGTTGCAGTAGAGATTAGACAAAGGGAACAGAATAGAGAACAGGAAGAAAGAGATCGCGTGATAGTACAGAAAATTTCAGAGTTAAATTTACAACGTGCAAAAGATAAGGAAGAAATATTTGAGAGAATCGAGGAATCCGTACCAAATGACAGATTAAATAACCTAACAAAACAGTATGAACAGTTAACTACTAAATGTGTTAATACTGAAACGCGAGTCGCGACACTTACGGAAGACGTAAATAAACAGAAAGAACAAATAGGTGATTTATCGGAAAGAGTTGAGGAGATTTCAGACAAATTGACAAGTCTTAGTTTAAATGGGGACAGAGATTCAGATGATACGGCACCATTGCCATTTGCAGAAACCGAAGAGTACCAGAACATAAATAAGCATGTTGAAAATCAAGGAAAATTTAATGAACGCGTGAAAAGGGAATTTGAGGCATTAAAAAAGCAAGTCAAACAAATTGAAGGCGAAATCGTAGGAAAAGACGGCAAAAGAAATTTAGAGTCACCGATACCAGAGGGGTTTGAAGAAAATAATTTGTTTCATTTACGGGATGCAACAAGAGAGCGCCAGGCGCGTGAATTTAACAATAATCGTCATTGTGACTGGGACAGACGCGGTAGGTCTTTGTCGCCACGAGGCGAAAACTTTGACTATAAACACTTTTTGACTGTTCGGAAATTTAAGATCTTCCGCAATTCTACGAATGACATACATCCATGTTCATGGTTAGATCAATTTAAGTACGCACTTCCGCCAAATTTGCCACTAAGTCACAAACTGGAAATTATGTGCGGCTATTAATGTCCTCAGGGGATTCACTACTCTAAGTGAATATGTGCCGTAGCGAGCATAGGGCCCCGAGCTGTAGTGGTGCTATTTCTCTTTTAGTTTTCTGTACCGCTGCCTACTCTTTTACTATTCTTTGCTTCTGTCAAAACAACTCTTCGACTATCAATCTATCTAGAGAGTAAGTAAACAATAACCGGATATGACGATTTTACCCAAAAGAGATTTCGAAAATTACCATTTGGACTTTATACTGTACCTTCAGCAGCATTCATTCCTAATTTAAACGAAATTTTACCTGTTTATCTTCGTTACAATATTACTTCATATGTTGACGACATTCTTATTGCTAAACGTTCTTGGAGTGAACACAACAAAATTTTGGATTCATTATTACGTATCTTTGCAAGAGTTGGCATTACAGTGAACTTAGAAAAATCTGAATTTGGTCGTTCTCAGGTGAAATTTCTCGGTCACATTATTTCTACAGAAGGTATTCTTCCGGATCCAGAAAAATTAGACGCTATTCGTAACTATGCTGTTCCTACCACAAAACGTGAGGTTCGTAGTTTCCAAAATTTTTGTGGAATGATATACTTTTGAAAAATTTTTGTGGAATGACATACTTTAGAGAAACCAACAGCTACATGTAAACATGCGGAGAGTACAAGGATACCGCGCTGTGTTTTGGCGGCGGCACATACTCAAAGCAACAGTCAAGTCTGCGCGCCGCACAAGGCAGTCGTTGACCGCAAACAATTGCTTCCTACGTCACGCGCCTACAGCTGATCGAGCGCTCAGTGCGAATGCACTGACAGCCGTAAACAAATACACAGTCTAATTTCTCCGACTAAATTCAGTATAAAGCTATAGTGACTTGATGAATTATGTTATTAACGTTCAGTATTTTTCAGGATACGGTTCTATAAAATATTTAAGAACTTCAGGTAAATTCTGTGCGTGTCCGACGTTAAGACGACTTGCTATCGAGAAATTTTCAGGAAGAATGTAATTTCGAAGAAGAAACTAATAAACTAAAAAAAGGTAACTTAATTGAGTTCATTTTTCAGGTAACATATTTCCACTTAGGTACGTACTTTAGACGTAATTTGATGCTCGCAATTACGTGATTCATACTTTGTGCTAATTTCATGTTCTATGAATTTACTTGTGAAGCGACGTGCTTGCGTACGTAAACTGATTTTGACAATGATTATTAATGAACAGGGTTGTTATTTGTATATATTATGCATCGCTTGGCTGCACTGCTTTTTCACTGATGTCATATTTTTTTTTATGATGTGCCTGCTGTGCTTATTTATTTAAATTATAATTGTCACCTGATTAATTGTGCTGATGTGGTTGGGTATGTAAGTTATACTTTGTGATTTATCTGCTTGCGCCTTCATGTTTACTTATTAAGATTACATATGAACATTTATTTGCTTATGCTGATATGATGCTAATGACCTTTTTATTATGTTAGATAACATATTTGCTGCCTTGCTTATGGATTGCATATTTACACATTTCTGTTTTGTTGTCATAACTACTCTTTAATTTGGTATATAGAAATGCTGATATACTGTGTATGAACATAGAGTTTAGATCACATTATTGTATTAATTATAGATTGTTCGCTTGGCAGAGCCTCGTTGTAAGAATTGTGCTGCATCCACTTGTTGACATTCTGTTCTCTACTGGTATATTTACTCGCTATTGCTTGTTTTGCTTACGCTCAGTGCCTTATATTTTTAAGATAAGAAAATGAACTGCTATAATTCGACATAAACGACATTAGTACAAGAAACTTCATAGAAGTCACATGAGCTGGAGGTTTTATGGAAGCTGTATAAATTTAGGCTAATAGGAAGGAAGCTAACGACATGACATACCAAAACTAGGTTTAGACCATTGACAGTTATTACACTGCATTTTTCGTGAGCAATTGAAATAGGAAGTGACACTTGACACAAGAAATACTCCACATGTTTGCTTCTGCCATGATTCTTGAAGTGGTGTACACACTGTGAAATATTATGATCATTCACACTCCGTAATCGTACTTAATTACTGAGAGTTATTCGAACTAAGTCTGTTAGAGGTCATGTATGCATTTCTTTGTTTATAATTCATAATGAGTAGAAGATTTGGGTCAGATGGATTACACAGAGGTTGTGTGTTGACAATGTGTCTTCGGATTGTATGGGATGATGAGGTTTGCATTAGGATTTTATCTGTACTTGTTCGAGGAGACTGACTAGAGGAAAGAGTTCTTATGGAAGTGAAATGATATTGGTAATAAGGTTTATATGTATCGACGTATTGAAGAGGTACTATTGAGGTATTATTGAGATTATGTGAAGTTGATGATTATTGGAGTTTTGGTGGACAAAAGGTAAGGTAAATGATATTGATGATAAGATTTATAGGTATCGACGTAAGAGGTATTATTGAAGTATTGAGATTATGTGATGCTGATGATTATTGGAGTTTTGGTGTATAAGAGGTAAAGTAAGTGAGGAGCATATTTTTTTTGTTGGTCTATATGGAACAAGGAGGATGAAGATAGCAGACTAGAACACTCAAGTAGAAGAAAGATTGTCTACACACACTTTGTTAAGTCAATAAGCAGTACATATTTTTTTTTTTTTTTTTTTTTTTGGAGAGAGGAAGTATTTGCATATCTTGCCACACTGACAGTTGTTCAGCAACAGTACATTTGATTTGGCTTGGCAAATATTGGTCTAGACATGATGACTATGACGTTGACTAACTATTATTGACTGTTATACATTGCTGCCACTCCTACTTGATACACATGTCGAACATCAAATCTTGGACAGAGTTATATTTACACAGTTAACACTATTCAATTACACAGTAGTACTTAATGTGGATGAAAGATGAGTGAGTGTGTTTTGTGTGTTTTCCTTTCCTAATCCTACCCACCTATCTCCTAAATATTATTTTATTTGTTTGTAGTGGCTTGCACTGACACCCATAAATATTATAGGTTTACTGATATTTGAGTATTTGTAATAGTTAATATGACAATTATCTGACATCATTTGTGTGTTTGTTATGATTTGTATGTTTAGTGTAAAAGCATTTGTATGTGGATTCAAACTATTGTTCATGCCTGAACTGTCTGATCAGTGATGGTGAATATTATGAACTGTTAGCTGCACTTTTTCAACATAATGGGTGCCACTTAGAAATGTTTAATTTCTGCTGATGAACTGTCTGATTAGTGATAGTGAATATTATGGACTGTTACTTGCACTTTTTCTACATGATTGGTACCACTAGGACATGTTTAATTTCTGCTTATAAACTCTGATGAACAGTGTGATCAGTGATAGTGAATATCATGGACTGCTCTCTGGACCTGCTCATCATTGCTAGGTGCAACTGATGGACTGCTTCTACTGAAATGAAGTCACTTGTTGGTGTCTGCACCTGTTCAACATTGCTGGGTGCCAATGATGGACTGCTTCTACTGAAATGAAGTCACTTGTTGCTGTCTGCACCTGTTCAACAATGCTGGATGTCACTAATGGAACCGCTTCTGCTGAGAAATGTGACTTGTTGCTGTGTGTACCTCTTCAACATTGCTGGGTGCCACAGATGGGACTGTTTCTACTGAATTGTTGCTGTCTGCACCTGTTCAACATTGCTGGGTGCAACTGATGGAGCTACTTCTATGGAAATGATGTCACTTGTTGGTGTCTGCACCTGCTCAACATTGCTGGGTGCCACTGTTGGAACTGTTTCTATTGAAATGATGTTACTTCTTGCTGTGTGCACCTGCTCAACATTACTGGGTGCCACTAATGGAACTGCTTCTACTGAATAATGTCACTTGTTGGTGTCTGCACCTGTTCAACATTGCTGGGTGCCACTAATGGAACTGCTTCTGCTGAGAAATGTGACTTGTTGCTGTCTGCACCTGTTCAACATTGCTGGGTGCCACTGATGGACTGCTTGTACTGGAATAACGTCACTTGTTGGTGTCTGCACTTGTTCAACACTACTGGGTGCCACTGTTAGAACTGTTTCTACTGAAATGACGTTACTTCTTGCTGTCTGCACCTACTCAACATTGCTGGGTGCCACTGATGGATTGCTTCTACTGAAAAGATGTCACTTGTTGGTGTTTTTTCTTGTATAAACTGACTTTTTGTGTATTGTGTGAACTATTATGTAAAGTCACATGTATGAAAAGAACTTGTATTGCTTACTGTATTTTATATAGTAGGTTATTGAAAGGTCAGTGCAAAGCCAAAAATTTTATCTAATTATGTGATATTTAAGTATTAATATCTTTTATTTTTGTCTGTATTTTTGTGGACGAATTTGGTGGTATTTTGACCACCAATGCTGGCAAAAATACCATCAAATTCTGGCCCGTGGAGGAGGGGCATATGAAAGGTGGCTACACTGAGCCACTGCGCCAGAGATTGCGCCAAAGAGTTTTATTCAGCCGCCTCCACTGGCAGTGCTTGGGGAGAACTCGTAGTAGTCTGTTTCTGGGTTTCTTGCGCAATTATAGTATTTCTAATTTTTTTATCACGTCAGTATAAATGGTATTTGAAATTTCTTGTCTTGTTGAAGAAGAACCGTGCCAGATGTGTACGTTGAGTCACACTCCCACACACAGAACAATTACACTTGTGCTTTGGTTTCATAGGTTTTATAGTTGCTGGGGACTTAATTAATTAATTGTGTTAACAGGAAATTTTCATTTCATTCTTTGTTGTTGTTCTATGCAGTCAGATTGCGTACAAATACTAGTCAGGGCCAATCGATTACGAAACAGCGTAGTCGGACATACAGCTACTAAAAATATTTGCATTTTATTTAATTAAGCCCCCATGCAACTTCTTACCAACCTTGCGACCAGCATGGGAGCGCGCTGCAGCGCTTGCATTGCCACCGTGGTGACCATGCACCGGAGACCATCACGAATTGCTGTAACCTCAGTGTAATTATTGTCTTTGAATAAGTGATTTCCGTTCGTCTCATCGCGTTTTTCTTCCAGTTACCTTCTGTACTACCCTGTAGCAGTTCTTTCTATGTGTCGTCCAAGTTTCATCCAACGATGTTACTTGGCAGATGCATCGTGCAAATCTTCCTTTCGTCCTCAAGTTTTGCGCACTAGTGTATTTCAGCCTTTGACTAAATATTTGTGTCGCTGTTTATTGATAACGCAGTTCAGCTGGCGGATCTGTTTCTCAGATCTGCTCTCTCAATAATCACTAGAACTTGGAAACGATCGGTCGCGAAATACACTCCTGGAAATGGAAAAAAGAACACATTGACACCGGTGTGTCAGACCCACCATACTTGCTCCGGACACTGCGAGTGGGCTGTACAAGCAATGATCACACGCACGGC
Source organism: Schistocerca americana (assembly GCF_021461395.2). Lineage (NCBI taxonomy): Eukaryota > Metazoa > Arthropoda > Insecta > Orthoptera > Acrididae > Schistocerca > Schistocerca americana. The sequence continues at coordinate 698,307,791 of NC_060120.1, read as the reverse complement.
ACAGCGGACACACCAGGAACCGCGGTGATGGCCGTCGAATGGCGCTAGCTGCGCAGTATTTGTGTACCGCCGCCGTCAGTGTCAGCCAGTTTGCCGTGGCATACGGAGCTCCATCGCAGTCTTCAACACTGGTAGCATGCCGCGACTGCGTGGACGTGAACCGTATGTGCAGTTGACGGACTTTGAGCGAGGGCGTATAGTGGGCATGCGGGAGGCCGGGTGGACGTACCGCCGAATTGCTCAACACGTGGGGCGTGAGGTCTCCACAGTACATCGATGTTGTCGCCAGTGGTCGGCGGAAGGTGCACGTGCCCGTCGACCTGGGACCGGACCGCAGCGACGCACGGATGCACGCCAAGACCGTAGGATCCTACGCAGTGCCGTAGGGGACCGCACCGCCACTTCCCAGCAAATTAGGGACACTGTTGCTCCTGGGGTATCGGCGAGGACCATTCGCAACCGTCTCCATGAAGCTGGGCTACGGTCCCGCACACCGTTAGGCCGTCTTCCGCTCACGCCCCAACATCGTGCAGCCCGCCTCCAGTGGTGTCGCGACAGGCGTGAATGGAGGGACGAATGGAGACGTGTCGTCTTCAGCGATGAGAGTTTCTTCTACCTTGGTGCCAATGATGGTCGTATGCGTGTTTGGCGCCGTGCAGGTGAGCGCCACAATCAGGACTGCATACGACCGAGGCACACAGGGCCAACACCCGGCATCATGGTGTGGGGAGCGATCTCCTACACTGGCCGTACACCACTGGTGATCGTCGAGGGGACACTGAATAGTGCACGGTACATCCAAACCGTCATCGAACCCATCGTTCTACCATTCCTAGACCGGCAAGGGAACTTGCTGTTCCAACAGGACAATGCACGTCCGCATGTATCCCGTGCCACCCAACGTGCTCTAGAAGGTGTAAGTCAACTACCCTGGCCAGCAAGATCTCCGGATCTGTCCCCCATTGAGCATGTTTGGGACTGGATGAAGCGTCGTCTCACGCGGTCTGCACGTCCAGCACGAACGCTGGTCCAACTGAGGCTCCAGGTGGAAATGGCATGGCAAGCCGTTCCACAGGACTACATCCAGCATCTCTACGATCGTCTCCATGGGAGAATAGCAGCCTGCATTGCTGCGAAAGGTGGATATACACTGTACTAGTGCCGACATTGTGCATGCTCTGTTGCCTGTGTCTATGTGCCTGTGGCTCTGTCAGTGTGATCATGTGATGTATCTGACCCCAGGAATGTGTCAATAAAGTTTCCCCTTCCTGGGACAATGAATTCACGGTGTTCTTATTTCAATTTCCAGGAGTGTAGAAACCACAGTGAAAATCAAAGCTGGCCGGAGTGGCCGAGCAGTTCTAGGCACTACAGTCTGGAACCGTGCGACCGCTACGGTCGCAGGTTCGAATCCTGCCTCGGGGATGGATGTTTGTGATGTCCTTAGGTTAGTTAGGTTTAAGTAGTTCTAAGTTCTGGGGGACTCATGATCACAGCAGTTAAGTCCTATAGTGCTCACAGCCATTTGAACCATTTTTTTGTAAATCAAAACTGTTTTCTTTGCACATTTAGCTACACCTTCAGGTACTTCTCTACATAGTCGCCGCTCAGACATTTTTCGAGCGTTATGGCAAATTTCCAACACCATCGTCATAGAAGGCAGCCGCCTGTGCTTTCCGATAATTCTCTATGCTGGTTTGTTGCACGTAGCCTGCGCCCAAGCACTGTCTTCGTATCCAGTGTTTCATGTGAACAGAGATGATACCCAGAACGAGCCAATTAGGGCTGTGTTGTGGGTGATCAAACACTTCCCATCGAAAAGGCAGCAGGAGCGTCTTCACTGCCCCTGCAGAGTGCGGCTAAGAATTGCCATGAAGAAGGAAGTGCGTGGCAGTTGTGTTAGGTGGGGTGCATTCATTAAGGCGAAGCCTCCCAGCGGGCCCTCCTACTTGGCAGGAGACATTGTTGTTCTAGGCACCTTTACTCGCTCACAGTGCGCTCACAACTCAAAACAGCGTCAGGATGCCATCCACAGGCATACTAGAGACACTGTGCAAAATGTCAGTGAAGAGCCTCGTCGGATTTTCACAGTGGTTTCCATTTCGCGACCTATCGTTCCTCACTTTCCGATTCATTGATAGTGACCGGATCAAATATCTCACGAAATAAGCATCAAACGAAAAAACTACAAAGAACGAAACTCGTCTAACTTGAAGGGGGGAACCGGATGGCGCTATGGTTGGCCCGTTAGATGGCACTGCCATAGGTCACATGAATATCAACTGCGCTTATTTAAAAATAGGAACCCCCATTTTTTATGACATATTCGTGTAGAATGTAAAGAAATATGAATGTTTTAGTTGGACCACTTTTTTCGCTTTGTGATAGATGGCGCTCTAATAGTTACAAACGTATAAGTACGTGGTATCACGTAACATTCCGCCAGTGCAGACGGTATTTGCTTCGTGATACATTACCCGTGTTAAAATAGACTGTTTACCAATTGCAGAAATGGTCGATATCGTGTTGATGTATGGCTATTGTGGTCAAAATGCCCAACGGGCGTGTGCTATGTATGCTGCTCGGTATCCTGGACGACATCATCCAAGTGTCCGGACCGTTCGCCGGATAGTTACGTTATTTAAGGAAACAGGAAGTGTTCAGAAAGATGTGAAACGTCAACCACGACCTGCAACAAATGATGATGCCCAAATAGGGGTTTTAGCTGCTGTCGCGGCTAATCCGCACGTCAGTAGGAGACAAATTGCGCGAGAATCGCGAATCTCAAAAACGTCGCTGTTGAGAATACTACATCAACAACGATTGCACCCGTACCATGTTTCTATACGCCAGGAATGGCATGGCGACGACTTTGAACGTCGTGTACAGTTCTGCCACTGGGCACAAGAGAAATAACGGGACGATGACAGATTTTTTGCACGCGTTCTATTAAGCGACGAAGCGTCATTCACCAACAGCGGTAGCGTAAACCGGCATAATATGCACTATTGGGCAACGGAAAATCCACGATAGCTGCGACAAGTAGAACATCAGCGACCTTGGCGGATTAATGTATGGTGCGGCATTATTGGAGGAAGGATAATTGGCCCCCATTGTATCGATGGCAATCTAAATGGTGCAATGTATGCTGATTTCCTACGAAATGTTCTACCGATGTTACTACAAGATGTTTCACTGCATGACAGAATGGCGATGTACTTTCAACATGAGGGATGTCCGGCACATAGCTCGCGTGCGGTTGAAGCGGTATTGAATAGCATATTTCATGACAGGTGGATTGGTCGTCGAAGCACCATACCATGGCCCGCACGTTCACTGGATCTGACGTCCCCGGATTTCTTTCTGTGGGGAAAGTTGAAGGATATTTGCTATTGTGACCCACCGACAACGCCTGACAACATGCGTCAGCGCATTGTCAATGCATGTGCGGACATTACGGAAGGCGAACTAGTCGCTGTTGAGAGGATGCCGTTACACGTATTGCCAAATGCGTTGAGGTTGACGGACATCATTTTGAGCATTTATTGCATTAATTTGGTATTTACAGGTAATCACGTTGTAACAGCATGCGTTCTCAGAAATGATAAGTTCACAAAGGTACATATATCACATTGGAACAACCGAAATAAAATGTTCAAACGTACCTAAGTTCTGCATTTTAATTTGAAAAACATACCGGTTACCAACTGTTCGTCTAAAATTGTGAGCCATATGTTTGTGACTATTACAGCACCATCTATCACAAAGCGAAAAAAGTGGTCTAACTAAAGCATTCATATTTCTTTACGTACAAAATGGGGGTTCCTATTTTTAAAAAAAACGCAGTTGATATCCGTTTGACCTATGGCAGTGCCATCTATAGGGCCAACCATAGCGCCATCTGGTTTCCTCCTTCAAGCTAGACAAGTTTCGTCCTTTGTAGTTTTTTTCGTTGTGTGTGTGTGTGTGTGTGTGTGTGTGTGTGTGTGTGTGTGTGCGTGTGTGTGTGTGTGTGTGTGTGTTTCACGAGTCTATAGAACGAACATTTTTACACAAATAATGTATTAGCTTTGCAGATCTCCTTTGCTAATAATAACTAATTTCTTTCCTTCTGAAACACAATAACAAAGTTTACGTTGTCCTTGCGAAAGTTTAATCGTTGTCACTGATTATTTTAAGACGGATTATCGTATCACTTGTGCTTGCCTTAGAACTGGCTAAAAATCAGTTAAAGGATGTTTAAGAACAGTTTGTTACATTCAAGTTAAAGTTTCAAGACAATGGTTAGCATTCAAATGCTCTGAAGTAGTTATGTACTTGGAGAGGAACAAGCAATACTGTTACGATATATACCGTCTGCCACATATTATACGGCTTGTTGTGGACGGAAAGAAAAGCAGTATATGATGTTGCGTCCCGTTTGCAGCAAGCTAATTACGGACGGAGCACAATCTTGGAGTGAAACAGAATTGTAAAGGAAATCAGCAATGTCCTTTTAAAAAGAATCATCTCGACATCCAGATTTAAGAAAACAACGGGAAACTGAACGTGCGCAGGAGAATTTGAACACTGCTTATCACGGATGAGTGCACTGGCTTAATCTGAATATTCCCTGCAGAGTACAGGTGAAGACGAAGATGCAGATTTGCCTGTAGAAGTATGCTTTACGGTTTAAATTTGAAATGAATTCCATTTCATGAAGCAGTACTCGACATTTTTGAACATGTTTCATAAACCGCCGCTGTGATTTGTTGCTCTGAAATGAGACCAAGCAAGTCGTCTCATCGCAGCGGCGTATTCTGCAAAGGCAGAAACGTCAATACTCAACTGCTTTCGACTAACTAAATGTTATTCTTGTAGTTGTCTTCAGTCCTGTTATTGGTTTAGTGCAGCTCTTCACACTAGCCTATCCTATTCAAGCCTCTTTATATAACTACTGCAACCATCCATTTTAACCTGCTTACAGTATCCATGCAGTGGTATCCTTTTACAATTTTTACCGCCCCCCTCCCTCCCCTCACACATACACATTTTCTTCATTTACCATTTTGACGATCACTTCGTGCCTCATGACGTGTCGTATGAATCTGCTCCATAAATTTCTTTTTTCCCCCATTCGATTCAGTACCTTATTAGTTACTCTATGTACCCATCTAATGTTCACCATTCTTCTGTAGCGCAGCTTTTTAAAAGCTTCTATTGTCTTCTTGTCTAAACTGCTTACCGTTCACGTTTCACCTTGGTATAAGACTACATTCTAGACAAGAACCTTCAGAGAAGACTATCTAACAGATTTATTTTAGATGTTAACAAATTCCTTTTTTTCCGGAAACGCTGTTTTTGCTATAGCCAGTTTGCATGTTATGTCCTATGTAGTTCGGCCATCGTGAGTTATTGCGCTACCCAAGTAGAAAAACTCGTCTGCTACTTTTAGTGACTCGTCACCTAATCTAATTCCTTCAACAACGCCTGGTTTAATTCCACTGCATTTCATTACCCTTCTTTTACTTTTGCTGATGTTCATGTTATAACCTCTTTTCGAGGTACCACCGATTCTATTCAGGGACTTTTCTTGTCATCAGCTCGTGGTCTAATGATTTGCGCTGCTGACTCTCAGCCACGGGGCTCCGGGCTCGATTACCGGCTGAATGGGGCTTTTTCTCTGCTCGGTATTGAATGTGTGGGTTGTCGTAATCATCAGTTCACCAACCCACTAGTCGTATAAGTGGCGTCAAATAAAAAGAGTTTCACCGGGCCGCCGAACTTTCCAGAGGTGGACTCCCGTCTTCTACTTTTACGGCCTCATAGACCCACTTCAGTCAATCATTTTCTGGTTATCTTCTTTAATAGGTTTTCTTTCCGAAATGCCCAGCATCTTTTCATGCGGTCTAATCTCTTTTGTTGGTCCTCATCTGTAAATAGGCTTTTCATTGTTTGTCGTGTGTATATCTTTGGTTTAAACATTATTTTCATATTTTTCAGCTTCTTTAAGTTTTCAGATTTGTTTTGTAAATCGCTCAGGGTTAATTGTAGCCCTTTATATGCTCCCTGATTTTCTTTATCCTTCCTACTTGTTGCTTCATGTTCCGAAGTTTATGTGTAACTTTTCTTGTTAATCTGGTTTCTTGTGTACTCATAAAGACACCAAAAACACAGATGCATTTTGTTCTTAAAGTACGTGTAATGGGCTCCTGTTCGCTGTACACCACTTCATTTCTCATTATCCGCCATTGTACAGCTCTTTTATATTTCTTATTTATGCGTGTTCTAGCTATTCTTCTCTCTACTTTTAGGATTTTCTCGATTCTTTTTTTCTGTGTGACTTTGAGAAGAGTTTCACTTCCGCATGTCACCTCTGGTTAAACCACCGTCTTTTAATATTTTAATTTAATTTTGATTGATAGACTTTTTTATTGTATTTAGACCATATTAATACTTGATCTTTTATCATTTTATTAGTTCTTACTTGTCATGCAGGTTTCTCGTCCACGTTGTTGTTAGACTTTCTACTAGGCACACTACTGGCTATTAAAATTGCTACCGTGCTACAGACGCGAAATTTAACCGGCAGGAAGAAGATGCTGTGATATGCAAATGATTAGCATTTCAGAGCATTCACACAAGGTTGGCGCCGGTGGCGACACCTACAACGTGCTGACATGAGGGAAGTTTGCAACCGATTTCTGATACAGGAACAGCAGTTGACCGGTGTTCCCGCCGAAACGTTGTTGTGATGCCTCGTGTAAGGAGCAGAAATGCGTACCATCACGTTTCCGACTTTGATAAAGGTCGGATTGTAGTCTATCGCGATTGCGGTTTATCGCATCGCGACATTGCTGCTCGTGTTGGTCGAGATCCAATAGCAGAAGACGGAATCGATGGGTTGAGGAGGGTAATACGGAACGCCGTGCTGGATCTCAACGGCCTCGTGTCACTAGCAGTCGAGATGACGGGCATCTTATCAGCATGGCTGTAACGGATCGTGCAGCCACGTCTCGATCCCTGAGTCAACAGATGGGGACATTTGCAAGAGAGCAACCATCTGCACGAACAGTTCACGACGTTTGCAGCAGCACGGACTATCAGCTCGGAGACCATGGCTGCGGTTACCCTTGACGCTGCATCACAGACAGGAGCGCCTGCGATGGTTTGGCCTTCTTGTTAGTTAGTAACCCTACGTCATCTGCGAATCGCAACGAATATAAATTTATCTGACCTTCCTTGGTTCGAATTCTTAGGTTTTTCGGATTTTTCTGGTTTTATTCTCTCATAACAGACTCGACTTCACAGTTGAAAAGTAACGGTGATAAACCATCTCCCTGTCGTTTGCTTTTGTGAAGAGGTTACGAGATTTAGTTCTTTAGATTTATCCAGCCACGGCACTGCAACACCGGGTGTCGCTGCTGCGCAGTTGTGTGTGTGGCAACGGAGATGCGGCGGACAGAGACGTGGCCGTCAGGCCGTTCGGAGCTATTTAGGATGCGCCCTGGCAGGCCCGCCGTGGCCCCGTTATTTATGCCGCCAGATTGATCTGATCCGCCTGTCTCGCCATCACGTGGCTCTTAATTAGTCCAAAATGAGACGCGAGGCGGACTTCAAATGGAACAAGGCACAATGCGACCAGTGTCCTGCCGACGCCCACGGGACACAGCGCATGCGCACAACGACGCCACTGCTGCGGAACACTGCGTCATAAGTCACGCCCTCCGGGGGGGGGGGGGGAGGGGGCTGTTTGTAACGAATGACAAGGTGTGCGTGGGCGCCAAATTCAGTACAGTGTAGCGTACGACTCGTGTTCATTGAAGGGGCCTGTAGCGTTTCTGCACTGAATGCGGATGTCTCTTTCACATCGTGGAACTTAGGAAATACGAGGGTTATTCCAAAAGTAAGGTCCGATCGGTCGCGAAATGGAAACGACTATGAAAATCCGATAAAGCTTTGCACAGATGTGTTGGGTAGTGTCTCTAGTATAACCCCAGTTAGCATCACGTCGCTCTTCTCATTTCTGAGCTCGCAGTGAGTGCGTAAAGATGTCTAGAAAATAGTGTCTGCCGCCAAGTACGAGGGCCTGGTGAGAAATTTCGCCTGAAGCTATGCAGCCAACATTACATAACTGTCGTGCTGTTTCGTCTTCACGACAATTCTCAGCCGCATTCTGCAGGGGCAATGAAGATGCTCCTGCATCGTTTTCAAATGGAAATGTTAGATTACCCACAATACAGTCCGCAATTGTCTCCCCCTGAGTTTCATCGCTGGTCACATGAACCGCTGTCTTTGAAGACAACATTTTGACACAGACAACGAGGTGTAGGCCAGCGTGGAGAATTGGCGGAAAGCACTGGCGGCTGCCTTCTATGATGAGGCTATTGAAAAGTTGGTACAACGCTATGACAAAAGTCTAAGTCAGAACGGCGACTACGTAGAGAAGTAGCTGAAAGGTGTAGCTAATTGTTACAAGTAAAACATTTCTGATGTTCACTGTGGTTTCAATTTGGCAATCAATCGGACCTTACTTTTGGAATAACCCTCGTATATGACAGACTGTGTACAACTAAGGATCGACCAGAAAAGAAGCGCATCAACCACCTATCGACAGATTAACGCATATACGCCTTCTCTAAGCATATACGTTAAAGTGAAACAAGATTCTGAACACAAGTAGGCAGCATGGGACATCAGGCAATTTAGAAATGCTACACGACATCCAATAAGTTGAGAATCAAACTGTTCTATAAGATAGAGGAAGAGTGTGAATGCGACATTTGAATTGTAGGGTGAGGGGACAGAGAGGGGGAGATGTTCGACTCGATAGCTTTGGCCGTATTCCGCGTGTACAGAGCGAACGGAAGTACATGAGGTGAGTTGTAGTCAATCCAGATAATTATACAGGGTGTTACAAAAAGGTACGGCCAAACTTTCAGGAAACATTTCTCACACACAAAGAAAGAAAATATGTTATGTGGACATGTGTCCGGAAACGCTTACTTCCCATGTCAAAGCTCATTTTATTACTTTTCTTCAAATGACACTAAAAACGTACAGCAACAGATCGTACCAGCGTGACTTCGAACACTTTGTTACAGGAAATGTTCAAAATGTCCTCCGTTAGCGAGCATACATGCATCCACCCTCCGTCGCATGGAATCCCCGATGCGCTGATGCAGCCCTGGAGAATGGCGTATTGTATCACAGCCGTCCACAATACGAGCACGAAGAGTCTCTACATTTGGTACCGGGGTTGCGTAGACGAGAGCTTTCAAATGCCCCCATAAATGAAAGTCAAGAGGGTTGAGGTCAGGAGAGCGTGGAGGCCATGGAATTGGTCCGCCTCTACCAATCCATCGGTCACCGAATCTGTTGTTGAGAAGCGTACGAACACTTCGACTGAAATGTGCAGGAGCTCCATCGTGCATGAACCACATGTTGTGTCGTACTTGTAAAGGCACATGTTCTAGCAGCACAGGTAGAGTATCCCGTATGAAATCATGATAACGTGCTCCATTGAGCGTAGGTGGACGAAACTAAAATGAGCTCTAATATGGAAATTAAGCGTTTCCGGACACATGTCCACATAACATATTTTCTTTATTTGTGTGTGAGGAATGTTTCCTGAAAGTTTGGGCGTACGTTTTTGTAACACCCTGTATAAGGGCGAATCAAAAAGATTCCGTTCACAGGACGTCCAGTCCAGGATCGGTGTGCCAATCAGGGAAAATCGCTATGAGCATCGTGGCGCTCATCCCACCGGCGCACCTGGCTGAAGATACCCGTTTGGTAAAACACTTTGTGCTGCTGTATGAAGAATTCAATAACTGCCTGCTGCACAGTCTCATTCGACAGGAATCGTCGACCTTCAGAGCTTTCTTTTAAGGGACCGAAGGCGTCATAGTCGCACGGGGAGAGATCAGAACCATTGGGCATGTGTCCCAGTGTCTCCGCAATGCGTGAGGCTGGCCTACCATATCGAACGGCGTCTTGTGTCGAATCGCGGCCAGCAGGGAACTTGCTGCACCATCTCCCAACGGTGGTTTCGACAGACATGCCGCCCCATGCACATTCTTCACTCCCCGATGGATGTCTGTCGATATCTGTCCCTTGGGAGCCAGGAAAAGAAAAAGATGACGTTGGTTCCGTTTGAGAGCATTTGGCAATAACGTCGCCATAGCCCATGTTTCTACATTTACCGCAAGCACGCCGGAATGACAGGAAAGCCACACTAATTCCTTGCCTACATCTTGGTGGTTACATTCCCACATCAGAGTCGCGCTACATTGCATATACGCCACAGCAACGCCCTCAAACGGAAACTTCTTGTCGCCTCTTTTAGATCTCAGGTATATGAGCCGCCAGTTATGAAAGGCACAATTCTTTTGTACACTACTTGATAATAGATTTAAAATATTAGGGATACTCGTAGCTTCAAAAATACGCTACATCCCCAACATTGTTGTCATTTATTTGTGTTATTTCACTTTGTGGTTTTTGGAATTTCGGAAAATATAATTTTCTGAGAGCAGATAGCTGTTTCAGATCGCAAATCGACGTAACAAATCATTTTTGCCCTCAATCACAATCCTAGTAAATAATTTCATTACTTCCAAACGATCGTGGTGTTGAGGAATCGAGAGAAATGTAAACGAGGCCAGATTTTAGACATAACCTCATTCCACAAAATATTATTCTTTCCTTAAAAATAGCACACTAATGTCTATGGAGCGCTGCATATGTCGTAGTACTGGTACCAGATGGTTACCTGACCCTCCACGGGTGACATAAACTACGGCGCTCAGGGAGTGTCCGTACGCCAGTCTGCTGTATAGCGCCAGCGCAGTAAGATCGGTAGACATGGGGATGTGGCACAAAGGTGCAACGCACCTGCTTTGTTTCGTCGTGCTGTTGACGACACCGTGAATGAAGTTGCCCGGCTTTTTGGTGTAACAGCGAGAACTATTTAATTTGCCCACAAGAATGGGGTTGTACTCGCATCCACGCAACGCAGCATAAGAACACTAGTCGTAAAAAGATGCTAACCACCAGTGGCCGGAAGTGAAAGTCACGCTTTAGCAGTCACAAGCAGCTGCTGACGAGAGGAAATCCACATGGCCCACTCGTCCAGGTTACCGTGGACGTCAACTAGGTGGTTCATTTAAACATGCTTGGCGACCAAGAGCTGCCCTTTCTTGTATGCCTTCGTGATAAGTTTGCTGCGGGCACTCGCGTCTTTCAAGACGACAGCAGAAGTGTACGCAGATCTCCAGGCATACGTTCCTGGCTTGGCGAACACTAAGGCACCGTATTGCATATTGACTGGTCTGATATCTCCCATAGAAAATGTGTGAGACTATTTGGAACAGAGGATTGAATCTTCAAAACTTGGTAGGTCTGTGGGACCTAACAGTCAATGAATGATTCAGATGGGTATGACACACCTGAAGAAACTTGCGAACACTTTTTCTCGCCTAATTGGGGCGATTATGATAGATGAAGCCGGTGTTACACGGTATTAGCTGATGTCTCCTGTGCGTGGTGTCCGATGCGCTTATGAGCGTACGTTGTTGCGAATCAAGATAACTCTAGATCTCATTTATACTTGTGGATGAAAGGCGCATGTTTTTGAACGGTATTTGATAGTAGGGTTACTGTTTTATTGACACTGTTCCACTGTGTCCCGGATACAGTTCCCAAGATTTTTTGTAAGACGTACTTCAGACTGAAGATTAGTTTTCGTGAATGTACAAGGGGTGGGCAAAAATATAGAAAAACCAAAAACACATTAGCACGCCCATTGCGATGAACGAAAGTCTTTAGCACTCAAATCAGCTTCCAGTCGTCTCGAAATGGGTAAATACAGGTACTGTGTGGTTTTCATGGAAATCTTTTACCATTCTTTCCGCAAAATAGTGGCAAGTTTAATTAACGATGGCGGAGGTGTGTACAACCATCACTCACCCTTTTACTCCAAAGTAGACCACAAAGACTCACCAATTTTGAGACCTGGTGACTGTGGTGGACGGGGGAGACGTGACAGTCCATCCGGGTGCTCACAAAACCAGTCCTGAACAATGCGACCTGTGTGAACAGGGGCGCCCTCGTCTTGAAACACACTTGCAACGTATTGACGGCATTGCGCTGGTCCCGTTCAGGATAAAATACAACATTGTCACCTTTAGGCTTTGCTGGGATCTGCATTTATATACCAGGAAGCATTTCTCGCTCTGTTTTCATGTTTTTACCAAACTCCTGAACATGTCGCTAGTGACGGATAGCTGTTTTAGACAACCAAATGGACGCACCAAATAATTTTTCATCCACAGTAAGAATGAAAGAAAATAATTGCTCTTCGTCCATTCGGCAGTGGTAGCAAACAAGTAACTTACTGTCTCACAGTTACGGAGCAACGACAGTGTGTGCCAGTTTGGCACACACTGTTTTATTTCCTGTATAAATACAATTAAAGCTACAAGATAAATCTTAGAGAGAAATTTTATTTACTCAGTTTTATGGCAACACATCTAACGCCAGTGAAGGTGAAATGGTAGGGCCAAAAGCCCTACGCCAACGAAGATCGCAAGCATAGGGGCGGAGTGAAAATGTAGGATGGACGTCCTATAAAGAAAGCAACTGCGCAACGACCTAACATGCAAGAGGGGCAGGTGAACCTGCTAGTGCCGACTGCAAATTAACGACAGGCTATGATATAAGTGGCCATTAGAATGTGCTTTTAACGCTTTTAATCCAAGCTCGTTTAGGCTGCCATGGTCGTCAACACTTTCCTCGGAAAAAATCGATTCACAACCAGTAAAAACAAGATACCGCAAAGAAAAAAGTGCCAAATCTTGAAAGCAGCGGTTCTTGTACGACGGAATGAACTACAAGAACGATAGGGACTGATACTGCAATTTCGTACTCACGTTGTGCAGGGATGCATACAAACCAGGCGCAGCAGCGTTCTCCTCTCCATTTTCGTACTCGTATTTGAAAGCAATTTAGAGCGCTACTTTTTCGTAATGTAAAATTAAGAAATTCGTAAATGAATATGTAAACAAAATTGTTGAAATACGTAAATTAATATTTAATGAACTAGTTATATGTAAAATCCAAAATTCTATTTTTTGCTATAAAATGTAAATTCACGGGTAGGCTAGTCAAATATCTATGTTAATTCTTAATCAGCTCACTTCTGCTACAAAGCACTGAAGTCCAAGTGTCTCCTATTCGAACATTTAAGTCACACTGGAAAGGGGTGCACAATTAATTACAACATACTTTTCCAAATGTTTAGGTGCCATGCACAGTCTTCTGTCTGACAAATTACTATAAATAGAGAAAAATCGCTGAACTTCGCAAGAAGTCAACGTCGCACATTTATATAGAGGGACTGTGCTAGGAATACGTTTGAGAGGTGGCATGAGCCCCCTCTCATATTTCTGTCTTACGATTCTCCTCTCTAATTGCATGCGGTGGAAAGTTGCTATTCCTTCAGACGCGGACTTCCCACGCAGCGTCTCTCGTCACCCGGGTGGTCCGGTGACAGGCGGGCTCTGCTGACTTTGAAAGGGTGTGAGGGAGTCAAGTGAATGCTTTCCAGACGCCGACATTGTCAAAAGACACGCCCGGAGGGGCCTGAAGTAGCGGCTGGGCTAGAGGTTCCGTTACTTCGCAGAAACTTAGCGAAAACACTTTCTGGCGGGCTACCAGCGAGGCGTGGGAATGACTTGTGTACCCGGGCAGTTGTGGTGGGAAAATTCCCGCGCTTTCTGCAAAATAGTAACTGTGATTGGCTTGCTCAGGGCATAGCTCCGTGACGTAGCAAAATCAGCGCAGAAATTGGCGCCAAGAATCTCCATTGGTGGAATGGTAGTGCTCCGGCAATGGAGTGGAATTTTCCGCCGGTTTTCGAGTTGCTGATTGGAACATTTAACCACGGCCACTGTCGTGGGGGCGGGAATGTTGTGTGTTCGGCCTGTATGGGTGCTCTAGGTAGTCGGCTCTCGCCTTTCGGTCGAGGACGTCGAAGCAACCAGCCATCCCCTCCGGTACGCCAGATCGTGTTCTGGCAGTTAAGAAGACAGTTTCGTAATGTATGTCCGCAGCACCGGCAGATAGGGATTTTCCTAGGTAATAATCAGAGCTCAGCAGAGCGCGCCTGTCCGTCTTTTTCTTTGTTCTGTCTTGAGTAGCAGCAATTAATGTTGGGTTAGCTGTGTATCTCTCTTAAGATTTGAGTGGCAAGGAATTGGCTCCACATACCACTTCGTCATAAACCTCACAATCTACACTCCTGGAAATTGAAATAAGAACACCGTGAGTTCATTGTCCCAGGAAGGGGAAACTTTATTGACACATTCCTGGGGTCAGATACATCACATGATCACACTGACAGAACCACAGGCACATAGACACAGGCAACAGAGCATGCACAATGTCGGCACTAGTACAGTGTATATCCACCTTTCGCAGCAATGCAGGCTGCTATTCTCCCATGGAGACGATTGTAGAGATGCTGGATGTAGTCCTGTGGAACGGCTTGCCATGCCATTTCCATCTGGCGCCTCAGTTGGACCAGCGTTCGTGCTGGACGTGCAGACCGCGTGAGACGACGCTTCATCCAGTCCCAAACATGCTCAATGGGGGACAGATCCCAAGATCTTGCTGGCCAGGGTAGTTGACTTACACCTTCTAGAGCACGTTGGGTGGCACGGGATACATGCGGACGTGCATTGTCCTGTTGGAACAGCAAGTTCCCTTGCCGGTCTAGGAATGGTAGAACGATGGGTTCGATGACGGTTTGGATGTACCGTGCACTATTCAGTGTCCCCTCGACGATCACCAGTGGTGTACGGCCAGTGTAGGAGATCGCTCCCCACACCATGATGCCGGGTGTTGGCCCTGTGTGCCTCGGTCATATGCAGTCCTGATTGTGGCGCTCACCTGCGCGGCGCCAACACGCATACGACCATCATTGGCACCAAGGCAGAAGCGACTCTCATCGCTGAAGACGACACGTCTCCATTCGTCCCTCCATTCACGCCTGTCGCGACACCACTGGAGGCGGGCTGCACGATGTTGGGGCGTGAGCGGAACACGGCCTAACGGTGTGCGGGACCATAGCCCAGCTTCATGGAGACGGTTGCAAGTGGTCCTTGCCGATACCCTAGGAGCAACAGTGTCCCTAATTTGCTGGGAAGTGGCGGTGCGGTCCCCTACGGCACTGCGTAGGATCCTACGGTCTTGGCGTGCATCCGTGCGTCGCTGCGGTCCGGTCCCAGGTCGACGGGCACGTGCACCTTCCGCTGACCACTGGCGACAACATCGATGTACTGTGGAGACATCACGCCCCACGTGTTGAGCAATTCGGCGGTACGTCCACCCGGCCTCCCGCATGCCCACTATACGCCCTCGCTCAAAGTCCGTCAACTGCACATACGGTTCACGTCCACGCTGTCGCGGCATGCTACCAGTGTTAAAGACTGCGATGGAGCTCCGTATGCCACGGCAAACTGGCTGACACTGACGGCGGCGGTGCACAAATGCTGCGCAGCTAGCGCCATTCGACAGCCAACACCGCGGTTCCTGGTGTGTCCGCTGTGCCGTGCGTGTGATCATTGCTTGTACAGCCCTCTCGCAGTGTCCGGAGCAAGTATGGTGGGTCTGACACACCGGTGTCAATGTGTTCTTTTTTCCATTTCCAGGAGTGTAGTTTAGGGACAACTTCACCTTCACAGCGTTTGTTTGTGTATCCAATTTGAGCCAATTTGATGTATTATAAATGTTTCATGTGTTTTTGTTTATTATTTTGTGTTTAGTCTTAATAAATCATATTGTTATTTTGGACAGAACTTTCATTCTGTTAATCGGTAGAACAACCCTATCATTCCTCACTATGTTAATGAAACCTTCGTTTATTTAACTTATTTATCAAATTAAATTATTGCAGGTGCCAAACTCTCTTCTACTCCACTGGCAGGGTTGATTAGAGTCAGTTCGCGTATTTTTTTTAATCCTTGTGCAACAGCAAAAGTCGGAGTTAGAATAGGGGGGGGGCTTAGAGCATCATTTACATCTGTAGATTCTAGAAGAATTTAGTGTTAAATACACTGCTAGCCCTGGCACCTCGCACGTTCTTATGGAGTTCTACAATTTCACTATTAAATTAGCGAGACAAAATAACGAGATGAAGATATCCAGGGCTCTTACCCAGCGCAGACTACTGTTTACTGGAAACTACACCACCCATTCCCCCTGGTACAACGCTGGCCTTCCGATCAGCATCTTCGATTATTCATACAGCCTCTTGGAGAGACATACTTTGAGGCTCCAGTTTCTTGATGATTGTCTGGTAGCCAGCTGAAGTGACTTGTGATGTATGAAACTTTAGAACTGCTGAATGCTGGCGAGGATTCACTCACAGACGCTGCTGGATCAGAATGAAAGTTCTCCATCACTGACTTCACAGCTTCAAAGCGCTTACTGTAGAAAATCACAGCTGCGGTCCATGTTGCACACTTTGTTATCACTGGCTCCAGGGGCAGAGGTACGTCAGGCAGCTGCTGCTTGTAGCAGTGTACACGATAAGAAAATTTCATTTCAGGGAAACCTTCTTTGTTGCTGATCATATTTACTTCTGGCAATTGCTGTCTAACTGTCACTGCCAATCGTTGCAATGCATGAGTTGTGCGTGTTAGATACACTAAGTTTGGATAAAATACACTACTGGCCATTAAAATTGCTACACCACGAAGATGACGTGCTACAGACGCGAAATTTAACCGACAGGAAGAAGATGCTGTGATATGCAAATGATTAGCTTTTCAGAGTATTCACACAAGGTTGGCGACAGTGACGACCGGCGTTGCCTGGTGAAACGTTGTTGTGATGCCTCGTGACAGGAGGAGAAATGCGTACCATCACGTTTCCGACTTTGATAAAGGTCGGATTGTAGCCCATCGCGATTGCCGTTTATCGTATCGCGACATTGCTCCTCGCGTTGGTCGAGATACAGTGACTGTTAGCAGAATATGGAATCGGTGGGTTCAGGAGGGTAATACGGAACGCCGTGCTGGATCCCAACGGTCTCGTATCACTAACAGTCGAGACTACAGGCATCTTATCCGCATGGCTGTAGCAGATCGCGCGGGCACGTCTCGATCCCTGGGTCAACAGATGGGGACGTTTGCAGGACAACAACCATGTGCACGAACAGTTCGACGACGTTTGCAGCAGCATGGACTATCAGCTCGGAGTCCATGGCTGCGGTTACCGTTGACGCTGCATCACAGACAGGAGCGCCTACGATGGTGTACTCAACGACGAACCTGGGTGCACGAATGGCAAAACGTCATTTTTTCGGATGAATTCAGGTTCTGTTGACAGCATCATGATGGTCGCATCCGTGTTTGGCGACATCGCGGTGAACGCACATTGGAAGCGTGTATTCGTCATCGCCATACTGGCGTTACACCCGGCGTGATGGTACGGGGTTCAAATGGTTCAAATGGTTCTGAGCACTATGCGACTTAACTTCTGAGGTCATCAGTCGCCTAGAACTTAGAACTAATTAAACCTAACTAACCTAAGGACATCACACACTTCCACGCCCGAGGCAGGATTCGAACCTGCGACCGTAGCGGTCGCTCGGTTCCAGACTGTAGCGCCCAGAACCGCACGGCCACCCCGGTGGTACGGGGTGACATTGGTTACACGTCTCGGTCACCTCTTGTTCGCATTGACGGCGCTTTGAACAGTGGACGTTGCATTTCAGATGTGTTACGACCCGTGGCTCTACCCTTCATTCGATCCCTGTGAAACCCTACATTTCAGCAGGATAATGCAAGACCGCATGTTGCAGGTCCTGTACGGGCCTTTCTGGATACAGAAAATGTTCGACTGCTGCCCTGGCCAGCACATTCTCCAGGTCTCTCACCAATTGAAAACGTCTGGTCAATGGTGGCCGAGCAACTGGCTCGTCACAATCCGCCAGTCACTACTCTTGATGAACTGTGGTATCGTGTTGAAGCTGCATGGGCAGCTGTACCTGTACACGCCATCCAAGCTCTGTTTGACTCAATGCCGAGGCGTATCAAGGCCGGTATTACGAGCCAGAGGTGGTTGTTCTGGGTACTGATTTCCCAGGATCTCTGCACCCAAATTGCGTGAAAATGTAATCATATGTCAGTTCTAGTATAATATATTTGTCCAATGAATACCTGTTTATGATCTGTATTTCTTCTTGGTGTAGCAATTTTAATGGCCAGTAGTGTATATTAAGCGATTTGACAGCTTTCAACATGTATGGAACTGCATTTGTGTACATCAATAGGGCCCTCTTTTTTTTCACACAACCCGGCCGTAGTATCTGAAGTCCATTGTTAATGAATCTAACAATTGTTTCACTTCTTGTGTACAATAAATTAAATGAGGGTTAGGTACAGTCTGAGAGTCCAACTTGCTTGCTGTGGTGTCGAAAGCACAGCACGCATGAGCAGACAGCACCACAGGCCTCGATAAATCGACAACCCACTCCAGCGGCGGCGTACAGCCCAGCGATTGCCTCACCAAGAAGCCTCAGCGGTGGCGCTGCCAGACAAGTGATACGCGCCGGCGCCTCCGTAGAACGGCAGTTCCAAGTCAGCCCGACCACCTAGAAGACCGCCTTCTACTTGTGTACTTCGTGCCGCATTGCCTGCTTCTAGTGAGTCCACACCTGCCCTTTCAGTGAACATTCCAGTGGGACAAGAACTGTTTACTATCCAGCCTTAGCTTCTGGAACAGTAGTTGAACTACAAGATCTGCTCCCTGAGCCGATTTGTACAAATTTCAATATTTATCCATAAATGTGTATGTTCTTGTCTCTAATCATTATCAGTGTTTCAGTGATCTCCTCGTTCTCCTCTCATAGTGTTTCCCTCTGCCATATAAATGTAAGTAATTGAGGGTTACGACGAGTAAAACCTCTTTCTGTGATTGTATTTATAGTACGATACAACACATACAATTACAGTACCGATGAAACGGCCTACACATCCGTCGTCTGACCAGCAACAACCTGTATAGATGATCTGTCAACATCAGCCTTGATTTTTTTTCTAGTATGTCAATATAGCAAGAATCTACGTGAGAGTGGGCTAGTCGGGAATGTTGCGGTCGCAGTATTTCTGTAAGAAATGTTTAGGTTCAGGTATCTGAAGATTGATCTAGGGTATGTTCTCTGCAACCAATGCAAAACACAGTCCTTTGTAAAATTCACTATTAGCTGGTGTAGGCTATCCTTGCAAATATGTAAGTAGAACCTGATTCTTGGAAAAAATACGTTGTTTATTCCTAGTGTGTATATTCCTTCGTAAATGTATTCAGTTTGAAATTTCATCGTACATCCTACACGTTTATCACAAGTTTGTCAGAGGACTATTTTAGCATCAGTTGTTAAAGCACTGTCAATAGAAATCCATGTTTTCAGCTTTGCTGACAACGAAGACGCTGCAGGTGCCATGGTTAACTTAAATGCAACTGACGTGTTACACATCTTGAAGCACTTGAGAACAAGAAAGTAAAGCGTGTAAAGCGAGTCATAATTATCTGCATCCAAGTTGTGCAGTTTAGCTTTGTGACGACCGCATGAGAAGCACAATAATAAAACTTAATTTTTTCTCTTTTTGCTATGTAATGAAAATGTCTGGGATTTACGAAAATGTATACTAATTCCACAATAATATTAAAATATGTTAAATCATGTAGTATATTCTGAAATATGTATTATAGCTCAAAATAGGTAAAAAAATAATTGATTTAAAACTTTGAAATAAGGGTCCTTTCAGTGCAGTTCATCGACATTTTAGTTTTTCTTATACGTACATATAAAGGAACAGAATATGTAATTACATGAAGTCTGGACTCTAGAAATCTCACAGGTATAACTTAGATGAAATATCAGTTTTTTGGTTTTACAAATCTCTTGTCACCTGTAGTTTCAATAAGAGCCAAAATAAATATTCTACAGTTTTGTGGTTTCATTCTTTTCCTTAAAGCTTCTATTCTAGTCGAAAATAAAATCTGAGCCATGCAAAGCTATTACTAAATATTCCATAAATGACAATAATTAGAGGGCCATTCACTTTAGGACCGAGAACAATCTCAGTATCACGTTTGCCGTCCCCTCGTGACAATTCAGGATTCCAATCGATCACACTTAGAGCCAGTCCCACTTAGAAACTGTTACATGATACTTCCACCTATTGCCATAGTTGGTCAAAAAATGTTGGCCAAGTGGTGGTCAGGTCTGGTGGTCGAACTGGCCACGAGAGTTAATTGAAATTGTGGCAGTTGGCTCGGTAAAGAGAAAATGTGCGTTTGTAGTTCCAGTGGCCTGCTGAAAGAACACAAAAATGGTTCAAATGGCTCTGAGCACTATGGGACTTAACTTCTGAGGTCATCAGTCCCCTAGAGCTTAGAACTACTTAAACTTAACTAACCTAAGCTTAACTTCTGAGGTCATCAGTCCCCTAGAGCTTAGAACTACTTAAACTTAACTAACCATGCTCGCGGTTCCAGACTGTAGCGCCTAGAAAAGCTCGGCCACTTCGGCCGGCGAAAGAACACGTCTTGACGTTGTAGGTACGCCAACAGACTGGGATGGATGATGTTCTGAAACCGTCATTTGCTGTGTAGTGGTTGTTTAAGGAATTCCAGAACATTGTAGGGTATGGTTCGGCACAGCGTGATTCTTGGAGTTGTTCCCGTATGCCGTTGCCTGATGCTGTCAGTTAACTGCCGCATTCCTGGTCGTCGCTGCGCTTTCAGGCGACCATACTGATAAGTCACTATCTCTCATTACTAAACAGAACTGCGCGGTTTTTATGCCTGTCATCACACCGCGGAAGCTAAGTACACGGTGTTCAGTTGCGAAAGGCAGCCTAGGTGCGTACGCTTGCTCTCATTCCTGTTGGCAGCAAACGGTTCTTGGCTATCCAGGTAATAGTTCTGGATGAAACATTTGGGCTAATTTTAGGTATGATCAGCAGTGCTTCTTCATATGAACGAGCGGTCGAGACGTTATTCTGTAAGCGAGAGCCATCCATATCCGGTTAGACTAGCATGTGCAACTTTTTTGGACCATGAGAACATAAATTAGCATACTGATGAAATCTGACGTTCAACGGGTAGTGCAGTTCTTCGGAAGTACCATCCAGTCCAGCGCAAGTTTCATCCACGGCTTTACGTTTTGTTTCGTACGTACACTTCTGACCATTAAAATCGCTGCATGATGAAAGCGGCTTGCATTAAAAGTCAAATTCGCATGACGTGGACTGCATGCTTCGGTTTACAAATGATTAGCATTTCACCGCTTTTGCAGAAAGTAGGTTGGTGTAGCGCCATATACGTGGTGTATATAAGGAGAAATTTCTCAGCGCGTCACCCATTCAGACATCACATTTGCATGGTTGTTGGTTGTGTGTGTTGAGTGATCGTTACAGACGGTCATTGACGATGATTGTGAAGAAAAATAAGAGGACGACACCTGTAAAAGTCACTGCAGAACTGAATATCGCACTCGCGAACCCTGTCAGCTCCAAAGCACCGCGAAGGGAGCTGCGTAAGCATGGAACTGCAGGGCGAGCTGGAATTCCAGAACCACTCATCAGTGATGCAAACACCCCGAAGAGTGAAACATGGTGGAGGTTGGTGATGATTTAGGCAGTCGTATCGTGGTAGTCCGTGGGCCCCACAGTTGCCCTGCACGGTCGCATTACTGCCAAGCATTTTGGCTGATCAGGTCCACCCCACGGCACAACGTTTGTTCCCCAATGGTGATGCTGTCTTCCAGGACGACATATGCCCTGTTCTCTCAGCTCGCATCGTCCAGTACTGATTTCGTGAACACCAGGATAAATTGTCCTATCTTTCCTGGTAACCACAGTCACCAGTTCTAAATATTTATTAGCCTTTGTTGTGTATTTTGGAAAAAAGGGTGAGTGATTGCTGTCCACACCTCCATCATTGTTAGCTGAGGATCATGTTATGCCTCGTGAAAACAAGGAGAAACGTATACCGCAACGTATCCAGATCATGGCCTTTCGAGACTGCAGCTTATCGTTCAGTGATATTCCTGCGCACGTTAATTGTGGTACTACCACTGTAGTGTGAATATGGAATCTATGGGTTCAAGAGATTCATGCTAAAACCCCAAGCACGATTTAAACGATCCCGTGCGACTTGCGCCCACAAGGACAGACATATTGTTCGCTTGCCCTTGCAGGATTGTACAGCTACCTCACGTAACTTTAGTTGACAAATGGCTTGTTTTCAGCAGTGTAAGTCTCCACACGGATAGTACGACGACATCTGGAGCAATGCGGGCTGTCAGCACGACGACTGCTGTTTCAGCTTTCCTTGTGCGACATCAGACAGTGGCGCATCACCCAAAGACAAAACTGGACACTGTTCGGCCCCAAATCGCCGATAAATTGAATCCTACTGCATATGCAAAGTAATTAATATTTTATTATTTGCTATCCATCTTACTATATTGCAGTTTTAATTCCCACGATGTATTGTTCAGCAGATGATGTTTCTTATGGCGGTTACTGTTTTTTTTCTCCATGCCAAGGAGCAGCTTTCTAACCCTTATGTATTCTGCTAAGTGCATACTTTTCTAGAGCTTCCACCACATCAGTTCTACGTGTCTACTACCTGCATCAAGTGACCCCACATCCTTTATTAGAAATGCGATAGCAACCTTTAATCCTACTGCATATGCAAAGTAATTCAGATTTTGTTATTTGCTATCCATCTTACTATATTGCTATTTTAATTCCCACGATGTCTTGTTCAGCAGGTTATGTTTCTTAAGTCGGTTACTGTTTTTTTTTTGTTTTTTTTTTCTCCATACCAAGGAGCAGCTTTCGAACCCGTATTTATTCTGCTAAGTGCATACTTTTCTAGAGCTTCCACCACAGCTGTTCTATGTGTCTACTGCCTGCATCAAATGACCCCACATCCTTTATTAGAAATGAGATAACAACCTACTTGTCGATTTTACTAAACACGTAGACTATTCTGCTCACTTTCTATCCCTTTTTGCATCAATGCTCATTGTTGCTACAACTATATTCAGTCATTGACCCCTATCTCTATGCGAACATTAACAAAGAAGCCAGGTCTGTTTCAACTGCGTGAATTCGTCTACACTATTTTCTAACCCACTGCGACTCTGGTAACAACACAACGTTCTTTCAACAAATCAGATACAATTGTTATGGGCTCTCCCATGTTAAGCACAATGTACGTCTCTTCCTAGGTCCACAGAACGTCATTATCAACAATTTCCTTCGTTGCCCTGTAACAATGCTCCAAAATATAAAGTGTTTCTAAGTGACGTCTTTAGAGGCGTTCGTTTTACATCTTGCAACAGTGTCCATTCTTTCATTAACTGCGCGGAAAATATCAGAAATTACAAGTATCAGGGACTGTATACCCTTACACGTTACGCACAATCTGATCAGAAGCATCCGGGCACCCAGATGTAATACGGAACTGACCGCTAGATGTCGAGAGGTGGATCTGCCAGTATAAAAGTAAGCGTGGAGTGATGTGTTTCCAATAGACGGCCAGTGACAGCAAAATGGGCTGGTCAGAAGAGTTTAGTGACTTCGAACGTGGAATAGTCATTCGATATCACCTGAGTAACAAGTACATCAGGGACATTTCAATCCTATAGTTGTCAACGTCGACTGTGGTGACATGGTTGTTGTTATTGTTGTGGTCTTCAGTCCTGAGACTGGTTTTATGCAGCTCTCCATGCTACTCTATCCTGTGCAAGCTTCTTCATCTCCCAGTACCTACTGCAACCTACATCCTTCCGAATCTGCTTAGTGTATTCATCTCTTGGTCTCCCTCTACGATTTTTACCCTCCACGCTGCCCTCCATTACTAAATTGGTGATCCCTTGATGCCTCAGAACATGTCCTACCAACCGATCCCTTCTTCTAGTCAAGTTGTGCCACAAACTCCTCTTCTCCCCAATTCTATTCAATACCTCCTCATTAGTTATGTGATCTACTCATCTAATCTTCAGCATTCTTCTGTAGCACCACATTTCGAAAGCTTCTATTCTCTTCTCGTCCTAACTATCCATCGTCCATGTTTCACTTCCATACATGACTACAGTCCATACAAATACTTTCAGAAATGACTTCCTGACACTTAAATCTATACTCGACGTTAACAAATTTCTCTTCTTCAGAAACGCTTTCCTTTCCACTGCCAGTCTACATTTTATATCCTCTCTACTTCGACCATCATCAGTTATTTTGCTCCCCAAATAACAAAACTCATTTACTACTTTAAGTGTCTCATTTCCTAATCTAATTCCCTCAGCATCACCCGACTTAATTCGACTGCATTCCATTACCCTCGTTTTGCTTTTGTTGATGTTCATCTTATACCCTCCTTTCAAGACACTGTCCTTTCCGTTCAACTGCTCTTCCAAGTCCTTTGCTGTCTCTGACAGAATTACAATGCCATCGGCTAACCTCAAAGTTTTTACTTCTTCTCCATGGATTTTAATACCTAGTCCGAACTTTTCTTTTGTTTCCTTTACTGCTTGCTCAATATACAGATTGAATAGCGTCGGGGAGAGGCTACAACCTTGTCTCACTCCCTTCCCAACCACTGCTTCCCTTTCATGTCCCTCGACTCTTATAACTGCCATCTGGTTTCTGTACAAATTGTAAATAGCCTTTCGCTCCCTGTATTTTACCCCTGCCACCTTCTGAAGATGACATGGTTATGAAGCGAAAGTGACTGTCTGTAGTGAGATAAAAAGAATGGGATATAATGTTAGAGCAGCTACTCATAAGCCACACATTTCTCTAGTCAATTCCACCCGACATTGAGGGTGTAAAGAGCGATGCCATTGGACAATAGATGACTGGTAACGCATGATTTGGAGAATAAATCACACTATATTATGTGGCAATGCGTTGGAAGGGTTTAGGTTTATCGAATACCTGGAGAAGGTTACCTGCCATCATGTACAGTGCCAGCTGTGAAGTACAGAGTTGGTAGTGTTACAGTATGGAGTTTGTTTTCTTAGTTAGAGAGTGCTCCCCTCACTGCTGTTTAGAAAACGCTAAATTTGGAAGGCTATGAGCACATTTTACTGCATTATGAACTGCGTTCTGTAGATGAACAGTTCGGGGACGATAACTGTTTCTATCAGCACGACAATGTAGCATTTTTGAGGCAGTCGCTTGTGGACAGTAACCTTCCTGAAATGGACTGGACTTTCCATAGTCCTGGCCTGAACCTAAAGGAACACCTCTCAAATGAGTTGTAACGTAGACTTATCTGCAGACCCAGCATCCAAAATCACTACCTTCTCCGTTATGGGCTCTTGAGGAAGAATGGGCTGCCATTCCTCCACGGATATTCAGACATCTACTTGAATTGTCCCCCCAGAGAAGCCGTCATAAAGGCCAACGTTGCACACAGCCCATATTAATGCCAAGTAGGTGTTTGGGCCAATGGCCTTGCCGCAGTGGTAACACCGGTTCCCGTCAGCTGTCGGGCTGGACTAGCACTAGGATGGGTGACCATCTGGTCTACCTAGAGCTATTGGCAACCGAGATGCAATCAGCCCTTGTGAGGCAAACTGAGGAGCCACTTGATTGAGAAGTAGCGGCTCCGGTCTCGTAAAGTGACATACGTTACGGAGAGCGGTGTGCTGACCACGTACCCTTCCATACCCGCTTCCAGTGACGCCTGTGGGCTGAGGATGACACGGCGTCCGGTCGGTACCGTTGGACTTTCGTGGCCTGTTCGGGTGGAGCTTAGTTTTCATAGATATTTGGACAGTCATCAGATATCGTGTTTCCAAGTAATAGTTTCGATTTTCCAGTTTTTTTATCCTGTCATATGTAAAGGTAATGTTTGATAAAATTTTGTTTTACTGGGTTAACCACTGGCTTGTCTATCGTGTACAATACGTTTATCCATCATAAACTTCAAATAAAATTTTTGACTCATTACCTACCTATGCCACCTGTACCCCGAAAGTGACGGTTGATCCAATGTGTACTTATTACTGGAATAAAGTTGTATGGCTTTGGTGGCTGGGAGACTCGAAGGAGTAGGTTGAGCCACTTAATCTGAAATGTTTTCTTCTGCTCCGCACTACTGCCCTTTTCCCTCCGGATATATGAGAGTCATGTTTTTTGTGCATTTTTGGAATATAGGTGACTAATAGATGCCGTGTAGTATGGTATTACGTTTGTGCTGTATGATGATATGACAACAGAGAGGGTGAAACCGGGCGCCAGGACATAGCCTATTTATCTCGAATGAAGCCGCATGGGCCACAGAGGTTAACGTCCCCATCCGAAGGACGATCACTATCAACAGTGTCACATGCTTTCACTTGATGAGATACTTGCGGAGAGGTTCGCAGTTCAACCCCTCCAGAGTTTCGTGCAAAGTCTATTGATCGGGAACCTTACCTCACCACCTCTCCTCCTTTTGCCAGCCAAACACTGGCAAGGCAACTTTCATCCGCCACCACACTACGTGATGAAAAGTATCCGCATACCTATTAGTTGACATCAATATGGCGTACGTCCAACCTTCGCCTTTATGACGGCTTTAACTCTAGGGGGCCAATTTCAGTGAGGTGTCTGAATATCTGTGGAGGAATGGCAGCCCGTTCTTCCTCAAGCGCCCAAAACGGAGAAGGTAGTGATGTTGGACACTCGGCACTGGAGCTAAGTCGACGCTCTAAATCACCAAAAGATGTTCCATTGGGTTCAGGTCGAGACTCTGGACAGGCCAGTCCACTTCAGGGATGTTATTGTCCACAAACCATTGCCTGGCAGATGTTGCTTTATGACATGGTGCATTGTCGTGCTGATACAATCAATCATCGTCTCCGAACTGTTCATCAACTGAACGCGGTACGCAGTGCAGTAAAATGTGTTTATATCCTTCCGGATTTGGCGTTTTGTAACCAGGAATCACGAAACCAAATCCTATACCGTAACACTACCTGCTCCATTCTTCACTTTTGGCGCAAAACCTGATGGCAAGTAATGTTCTCCAGGCGTTTGCCAAACCTGAACCCTTCCACTGGATTGAGCCAGGATGTAGCGTTTCCAGACATCCACTGTCCAGTGGGATGACTCCTTACACCACCTCAAGCGTCACATGGAAGTGACTAGAGAAATGTGTGACTTATGAGGAGCTCCTCGACCATTAAACCCTACATTTTTTAACTCACTACACACACTCATATTGCTAGCTATACTGTGTAACACCATAGCACTAATGCTCTGCTGATTTATTTTGCTTTCTGTTTTGTTCAACATCCCATCGTTGAGCTTCTGTAATTATTGTATGATTAATTCAGTACTGTATGAAAGTGTATACTATTTTCTCTGCTTGATGTCTCTTTGATGTCTTTTAGATTGTAGGAAGTGTGATCTACGTAATATGTACAATATGAGAAAATGATATGTTTTGTCTTTCTCACATAATCCCTTTGGTTATCTTTAAGACTAAATAATTTTGTTTCAATATTTTTTTGTAAAATTGTCAATATGTGCAAACGATGTTTTGTTCAAAATGTCTTGTTGCTACTTTGTATATACTGATCCTCACTTAGGGTTATTAGTTCTTTATATGCATAAAATGTGTTGTGGTTACCCTCGGGAACGGAATCATGCAGCGCACGCAAAATGTGGTTGGCATGAAGGAAGAGGTGGGACAACGAGTTAGTCGGAGACGAGCTACCGAACTGCCAACAGCTTATGTCCTAACAGTGACTAGTGCTGGTGCTGAGAGAGGCCTTTGTGCTGGTTTCCACTGTGCCAAAGCCTCAGATGGATGGATTAAGTAACCAGCTCCATTTTGGAAATGGTATTTAATAATTTGGGGATCATCGCCACAAACATATGACAGAGCTCAACAGTACCAACTGCAAATCCAGCTGCTAAGATGTACTCGCCACCACATTGAGCAATCACTGCAACGGAACGAAGGAATTGTAGAAAAGTATAGTGAAGGATCAGCTTACTTGGATGTTTTGTTTGATTCCAATAATAAGGCAAACCAAAAACAATACTTTGAAATCTTACCTTGATTTATCCGTAATCACATAACCACTCAGGGTCCTGTCCTTGTCAACTATAACTTCCAAATGTTCTAGTTGGGAAAGTGAAGTTATTAAATCCCAAGTTTTTATTGAATAATGCCACTTAAATTCCGTAAAAAGAAAGGACAGTGAGAATGTGTTTACTAGTGAACTCTCCTTAATTTTCATGTCAAGCAGAAAAGCACCTGTTAAAATAAGACCAAATCTATGCGCAAATTTACAGTTCAGCAGTGAATGTCAACAGTAACGTTATTAAAGCTATTTAGTTTGACTAAGCCTTGAATACTAAAGTGTGTCAGTATCTGTTGTGTCCATGCAGATAGGTTTGTCCTGCTATGACTGTCAGTACTTTCTTTAACGTTAACATATGCGTGTGACTGGGCTCATTGTACTCTCAAACGAGAAAGTGTAGGCTGTGCCTTTCCACCGAAGTTATTTATACCCATTTCTTGAACAGGAATGTTAAATATTTCTATGCCTACTTATGCTGGTGACCGTTGTTTCTTCATTATTTGAACAGTTTGAGTAAGTAAAATATTATCTGCTACCTGTTGACCAATTACGTAATCCTGACCCTTTAGGCACATCACAGTCTAAACAACAAAATTCTTTCAGAGGGTAACATTGCACTGCTTTTTTATACCATATTTCGTTAACAAAATAATTTCATTACGTGAATAAGAGGCAGCACGGGTGCCACACGTAGTTTTGCTTTCTGGAACAGTACTGCTTGAAAGTTGTGTTGCAAAAACAGGTAAACGTAAAAGTTAATAGTACTGTGTTTGGTAATACGTACTGCCTCCAGTCTTTAAAGTTATGGTATAACAATAGCAGTGGAAGTGTTATAACTGCTACTACTACTTTGGAGCTCACGAGTGATTTTTTAAGCTAATTTCATACGATTTTTACAACTACCCTCCGCAATGCTCGATGCATTCTGTTTGTCAGAGTATGAGGTCTGCTGCTCTTGATTTAGCTACGGTTGTTCGTCCACGTTTCCACTTCATAATTACCTCGCCAACTCGGCAACTACAGATGGACTGAAATGTCCGTGAGAGATTTGTTAGTCAAGTGACAGCTAATGACTACTCCACGTTCGAAGTCACTCAGCTCTCCTGACCGAACCATTCTGCTGTTACTGTTCATACACCGGAAACATAATATTCCGCGCCTCCTTCTGTACTGGCGTATCATCTCGCGTGGCATCTGTTGGTCAATTCCGCATTACGTACGGGTATCCGGATACTTTCCATCAGATTGTGCGTAACGTGTAAGGGTACGCAGCCCCTAAAACTTGTAATTTATGACATTTTTCCCGTCGTTAACCATAGAATACGCACCATTCCAAGATGAAAAATGAACGACTCTAAAGACATTACTTAGAAGCACCATATTTTCTTGGAGCACTGTTGCAAGCAGCAAGGGTAATTATTGATGGCGACGTTCTGTGGACCTAGGAAGACACGTACAGTGTACATAATATGACAGAGCCCACAACAACTGTCTTTGAATTGCTGAAACGGCGTTCTGTTGTCACCATACTCGCAGTGGGTTAGTAAATAGTGTAGACATGCGATAATACCGACGACTAATTCACGCACTTGAAACAGACCTGACTTCTTTGTGAATGTTCACATAGAGACAGGGATCAATGATATATACAGTTGTAGGAACAATGACCTTGGACGTAAAAATGGATAGAAAAGTAAACAGAATAGTCTACATGTCCATCATAATGGACAAGAGGGGTGGTATCTCATTTCTGATACAGGAGATGGGGAGATTTTACGAGGGCAATAGACAAGTAGAGCAACTATAGTGGAAGTTCAAAAGATTGGCCAAGCTGTAGAAAAGTCAGCACTTAGCACAATAAGGCTGCTCCTTGACATGGAGAAAATAACAGGCAGAGTCTTAAGAAGCATCGCCTGCTCTGAGTGCACGCTGGTGGATAGGGCCCCCGTGCTTCGTGGTGCTGCATGCCGCTGGTGCTGCGTGTGGAGCGTAGCAAGGTGGTGCAGCGCGTGTGGCCGCCCCGCAGGGACAGCTGCGCCTAACCGCTAGCGTCCTCTCCTCACGCCACGCCGCGCTTCGCCGCGCCGCCGCCTGCTGCCTGCTGCCTGCTGACGTGTCCCGGCCACGGGCCGACGACGGCGAATCACGTACCGCTTCTGCAGCCGCCCCCGCAGTTTCGGATCGCGAGCGGAAATACGCGCGCCCACGTGTACCCACCTAAATTTAGTGCACGCCCTGCTGCGAGCGTCTACACGTATGCCTTGCCCCAAATACGCCTACGATTTCTTCGATACTACTGTTCAGTCCGCCTCCGCAGATCAGTGGTAAGACAAGACTGTCGAGTGTCAATGGCACTTTTCGCAATAGCTATTGAACACTTATTGCCAACCCTGTCACAGCTACTTCGAGGCATAATCATAAGGACAACGGATCGACTGCAAGATTTATGCAGATGTTGTAGGCTTCCTAGCCTTGATCAATAATGATACAACGATGGCCACAGACATTATAAAGAAACACGAGATAGCGTCCTGCACAAACCTGAATATCAGCAAGTCAGGGCACGTGAACATCGGTAGAGGAATAGCCGCACAAGTACAAGTATTATTTATAGAAAAAAACAGCACACATTGCCTGGGCATCGACTTCAGATGGAATATAGGACAAAGATTTTCTGCAAATCGTAGGAAATGCTTCGCTGTTGCTTAATATGTTCGGAAATTGGACATACATCCTAATCTCCTTCTCTCTCCCTCTCATTGTCCATTTCCTTCTCCTCATCCTCTATATCCACTTTCCCTCCTTTCTCTGTATATCACTTTCTCCCTTCATTGTCCTCCTTCCCTCGCTATGCCCCCCCCTCCCACTCTATGTTCATTTCCTCATACCTCTCACACTCTTTAGCACTGAACCTTGTTTATTGGTACTGCAAACCAACGCTTGATTGGGAACTGAAGTCTCTTTAAATGAATGGTTAAAGCTGTTGAGATCATTGGTGTATGGGGTATGGCTGCTGTACCCGTGAAGACAGCAGTCTCAATGACAATATTTCGTGTATTTTGAATCTTCAAATGGGGTAAGATTTCAAAGAGTCAGACGAATCAGATTCCGTAATAGTATTCTAAACGCAAGCAAATAAGCCGTAACTACAACTTCTCTGTTTAGCACGTCACATAATTTACTACCTGATGTTTTCTGCACGGTCATAGCTGCACCTGTCAGTATAGAGTAACCGTGATGCGACCACACTTCAATACCTGACCTGTTGCTGCCCAGGCGAGGATGAACCCTAACGGCTTGCTCCTGCCATACATACTTGGAGGCACGACCCAACCTAAAAACGTACGACTTGTAATAACTATAATTATTAGTTTGCAAATGACGTAGTTACTGATGTAAGGTTGTTCAGTACACCGGCCTCAGTCACCAATAGGAATAACAGAACTTATACCCTTTACACCCTGTGTAATGAGAAAGAATACATATGGCAGAAACACTTTGTGTAATGGATTAAATGCCCTGGTGCTGTAATTAAAACTGACCGCGAAGATGTAAACGAAACCGCACACTTGCACAGCACAGCACAGCACAGCATTTCCTTTCTCGCATTCGGTTTTAATAGAAAACCTGTACAATGTTTTTAATAAAATACGCGGCCTATATTTATCCATACATAACTCCGAATATTTATTAGACAATTGTATGAAGATCTCAAGAAAATCAGTCAATAACTTTTCGAGATTTTTGCATACAAAGGTAAACAACGTCTTGCCTTTAAATAGTAGTATAGTTTATTCAACAGCATACGTGCTTCCATCCAAAATCATAGCATCACAAAACTCAACGAATTGGAAAAAAAGCACCTGAGCAAAGTGTAACTGGTATCCAAAATTAACTACGTGGCCCAGATCCCTCCACCAACTCCTGACACCACCAAAGGAATTATATGGCCTCTAGGTCATTTTATAAGTCGCGGTCACGTTTTTGAAGACTGCCTTCCGGATAGCCGTGCACGTTAAGTCGCCGCATCTGGGACATGAATGTGCGCCGGCTCAGTATCGATTCCGCCAGGCGGATTAACGACGGACAGGTTGGATGTGGATTTCAGGTAGTTTCCCACAAACAACTAGATGAATTCTGAGTTGGTTCTCAAGTCGTGACTCAGTAACACCATTCACAAACATTAATAAAACTTTCGCTCACTTTCATGTCAATAACACTACAAAAATGATGTCCTGTGGTAAGGGAGATAGGGGGGGGGGAGGATAACGAGGTGACATAAGGAAGGACATTCGCCAGTCCCTTAAATTAACCATGCCAAATTCGTTAATAACCATGCTGATCCTGCACCGCTACGGGACAAATGCACAGGAGAAAAGTCATGGTTTTAAAGTCTAGTACGTATAACATGCTGACACGAGCAACCAAAAAAGGCAGCCTCAACCTTACCACCGTCTACAACAATGCACCAGGTTAGCACTTCAGCGACACACTTAAGCAGTGGACAAACATGACTACTAACCTCAGCGAACATTTACACTACTGGCAATTAAAATTGCTACACCAAGAAGAAATGCAGATGATAAACGGGTATTCATTGGACAATTATATTGTACTAGAACTGACATGTGATTACATTTTCAAGCAATTTGGGTGCATAGATCCTGAGAAATCAGTACCCAGAACAACCACTTCTCGCCGTAATAACGCCTTGATACGCCACCATTCACCAGACGTTTTCAATTGGTGAGAGATATGGAAAATGTGCTGGCCAGGGCAGCAGTCGAACATTTTCTGTATCCAGAAAGGCCCGTACAGGACCTGCAACATGCGGTTGTGCATTATCCTGCTGAAATGTAGGGTTTCGCAGGGGTCGAATGAAGGGTAGAGCCACGGGTCGTAACACATCTGAAATGTAACGTCCACTGTTCAAATTGCCGTCAATGCGAACAAGAGGTGACCGAGACGTGTAACCAATGGCAACCCATACCACCACGCCGGCGATACGCCAGCATGGCGATGACGAATACACGCTTCCAATGTGCGTTCACCGCAATGTCGCCAAACACGGATGCGACCATCATAATAGTGTAAACAGAACATGGATTCATCTAAAAACTGACATTTTGCCATTCGTGCACCCAGGTTCGTCGTTGAGTACACCATCGCAGGCACTCCTGTCTGTGATGCAGCGCCAACGGTAACCGCAGCCATGGTCTCCGAGCTGATAGTCCATGCTGCTGCAAACGTTGTCGAACTGTTCGTGGAGATGGTTGTTGTCTTGCAAACGTCGCCATCTGTTGACTCAGGAATCGAGACGTGGCTGCACGATCCGTTACAGCCATGCGCATAAGATGCCTGTCATATCGTCTGCTAGTGATACGAGGCCGTTGGGATCCAGCACGGCACTCCGTATTACCCTCCTGAACCCACCGATTCCATATTCTGCTATCAGTCATTCGATCTCGACCAACGCGAGCAGCGCTGTCGCGATACGATAAACCGCAATGGCGATAGGCTACAATCCGACCTTTATCAATGTCGGAAACGTGATGGTACGCATTTCTCCTCCTTACACGAGGCATCATAACAACGTTTCACGAGGCATCGCTGGTCAACTGCTGTTTGTGTATGAGAAATCGGTTGGAAACATTCCTCATGTCAGCACGTTGTAGGTGTCGCAATCGGCGCCAACCTTGTGTGAATGCTGTGAAAAGCTAATCATTTGCATATTACAGCATCTTCTTCCTGTCGGTTAAATTTCGCGTCTTTAGCACGTCATCTTCGTGGTGTAGCAATTTTAATGGCCAGTACTGTAGTAACTGAAGTAGTACTGTTTAGCCCTATCCCACCTATAAATGTTAACCACATATCGAACAGACTTCTATCATTTAAGGCCCTTTCTCGTGGAATACAGTTACAAGCAAGTGAGAACATCACTTAACAGAGAAACTTAAGCGATTTATACTACAGATTAACAAGGCTGTGAACACTGCAGAAGAGAAGTACAAAGGCACAAACTGGCAAGTGATATGCGACACCATTCATAAGCAACATTTACCAACGAGTGTGAGAGCCCAGTGGTAAACCGAGGTTAGTGGGAAAATTCCAACGAATTCCAAACTATGCACAATGCACCTCACCGGCTCACCATTATGCTCCACGTGCACTCTTATTAACAGTGAAGAACATGTATAAACACGAGAGAAACGTAGACCACAATCACACCGATGCTGGCTACTATGAGGGCTGCACTTTGTGGCATAACGTGTAGTGTTTACGATATATTGCGACGCCAGGCCAATAGAAATAAATGTTATAATTTTGTATTATAGATTTTTGTATGAGTTAGTGCACTGAAAATGTTTGTTTTGTATTTCTTTCATGGCCCACGTTCGAGTTCAGCAAGGTGTCCCGTCCCATTGCTGTTCTGACGTAACAGTGGATGTACTGAGCGTTATTGGGGTCCGCCAGCTAGCGGCAGACGACCTGGAAGACACTGTCGAGACTGAACTTAGTTATTGAAAATGTCTTGCTAATAAATGAACATAGTATTGTATTCACTTCTGTATCTGAGGTCCGACTGGTACCATTAAAACGTTGCGACAGGTCTGTGCGTATTGGTGATTGATTTGTACGTAAAAAGTTCGGAGAAGGCAAATTAAGATAGTTTAGTTGCGAGAATTGGTTGATACGGCAATTTTTAATTTTGAGATTTTCCGTTTCCATTAAGATTAGTCAGGCAACTTCAAATGACTATTCCTATAACTCAGTGGACGTTAATAATAGCTTAAATAGACAGTTAAACGACAAAAAGTATTCTTAAGCACAGAATAGGATCGGAAGTGTAGCAGTTATATTGCAAAGATTTAGACTCATTATTTTGCACTTCTATATTCAACGCGTTCTGAATTCTTAATTAAGCTTTGCGAACTGTTAATGGCTGTGTAGCCAGCGTAATAGTGATCTGATGCTTAGAGAAAAATCAATGAACGATATTACAGCGATTGTGGATTCAAAACATGAATCGAACAGAATTATTAAAGGCACTTAGGCGTTGCTGAAGAACGTATACTACACAACTGTGATTTTTGGTAGTTCGCTTTTGGCTTGTAAGTCAGAAGTAACGTCGGAGTGATATTTGAAAACGTATTATTCCGATCATCAACAGGAGCGTTATCTGTGACTGCTATTATAGCTGACGTGAACACTGACATTTAAACTATAATGACGAGGTGCAGTTTCATGATGATGATGATGATGATGATGATGAATCCCATACTTCCTTACAGAGCGTAGGGGAGCGACGCAGGAGACCCGCGCCGCCTTACTAGGCAAGGTCCTAGTGGAGGTGGCTTGCCATTGCCTTCCTCCGACCGTAATGGGGATGAATGATAATGATGAAGAGGACACCACACCCACTCATCTCGAGGCAGGAAAAATCCCTGACCCCGCCGGGAATCGAACCCGGGACCCCGTGCTCGGGAAGCGAGAACGCTACCGCGAGACCACGAGCTGCGGACAATGATTTCATATGAAGTGAATTATTTAAACACTTACGTACCAAGAAAAAGCGTACCCTTAAATTCTGTCTTTAAAGAATTACATGAAAGAGGACTATGACATCAGAGATTGTGTTGTTTGAACATCGATGTATGGAGTCCTTGTTTGTTTCGCGATATTGCAAACTTTTCCCACGGACGTAACTCAGCATTCTACTTTCAAATCATCCGTGCGTCTGCCTTATTAGCGGAACGGTCAGCTGAAGAAGAAAAGTATTTAAGCAGAAGATTTGCCTTATATGAGTATTACTGCGCGTTCATCCGAGTCCTGGTTATACTAAGATTTGCACATGCCGCTTGGCGACACACGGTCACAGCAGTAGCTCTGCGAGGAATAAAAGTCGTTATCCATTAATTAATTCGTCGCAGACAGCCTGTAGTTGACGTCAACAGGAGAGGGACAGCGTAAACAACGAAGTCTTTTTTTCCCAAAATGAACAGAAATTCACTCAAGTGGCCAAAAGATCAGTGTATATACGATCTGAGGATCGAAGGAAAGAATAAACAGGACTTTTGGAGAGACCTCGCGACTTCAAGGGACGAGGAGCTATTAAGAAAAAAAATTCATATCTTTTACTCATCGCCTTAAGGGAAAGTTCCAGATAACAGAAATGTTAAAGACAAACCTACTTTATGTTGGATAACAATAATATATATTTCCTTTAAAAAAAGCAACTTGAATGTATATTATGGTGTCTTCAATGAGATAAAATTTTGCCCCACTCTTTGTCATGTGATGAAGGTAACCTACCAATGTTGCAATATTTATCGATGTGCTACATACGATATATGTAATGCATACGAATGCGATACAAGAACTGTAGATCTTGAGTTAATATAAACATAGGCCCGCAAATGTTTAGCTAGGTCCGAAGTTACAGCTAATAAAAGATTTTGCCTGAAATCTAGCAACTTCGCTAATTTGAAGCCATCGCAAAACTGTAGGAGGTTAAAGTAAAGCACGATTTCCATTTATTTTGTTGTTATTGGTCTGGCGAATCTAATAAAACATGCCTCAGGCGTGTATCTGCAGTAGTTTTCCAGAACATCCAGAGAAGCAAAGATTATGACACAACTTTCCATTAAGAATGTAGAAACGTTTATGTCGTTGTTAGTGAGTTGTTTCAGTATTTTTCCTAACCTTGAAACGAGTTATTTTTCTGTGTCGTTCAGTGAAAGAACGTAGTAACAACAGTGTATTTAAATGAAAGCGTTACTACACATTTAAATGAACATTTTCTCCAGAAATGGATTGGTCGTGGTGCTACACGTCTGTGTCCAACCAGGCCCGATTTAACACTAATGGGTTTTTGTGTATGGGGATGGATGAAAGACATAGATTATGAGGACAAAGTCAATACACTTGCGACATTACTTGCTCGCATTATGAATGCAATAGACGAAACTAAGATCAACCCTGTGAAACTGATACGAGCAACATAGTCTGTTCATATACGTGCAGCTAAATGCACTGAATTCGCTGAAGATATTTTTGAACATTTATTGTGAATGTATTGTGAAATTGTATGTAAACTGTACAACTTCCTTAACCGGTTTAACATGAATTCACGTGTACTATGTTATTAACAAAATCAGATTATCTAACACATTCATACAGTTTCAGTTAACGTTACTACTATCTTTTTCCAAAATTAAATTCTCTACAACTTCTGTTGAAAACTTTGTGCAATTGTATGGAATTTAAAAAACAAATTGGGCCAAGTAGTTAATAAATTAAAACTTTTACGAAGTTATATCTTTCCTTCTCTGGATGTTCTGGAAAACTACAGCAGATACACATCTGAGAGATGTTTTATTAGATTCATCAGACCAATAACAACAAAATAAATGGAAAACGTGCTTTACTTTAACCTCGTACAGTTTTGCTATGGCTTCATATTAGCGAAGTTGCTAGATTTCAGGCAAAATCCTTTATTAGCCGTATCTCCGTAACTAAACATTTGCGGACCTATGTTTATATGAACTTTTTTCTTTAGTTTTACTTGTAGAATAACATATTAAAATATTTGCTTATCTTCGTGAATCACCCTGTACATGTAAAGGTCAGCGTACCTGAGTGGTATGCAGAGCACCCGTGTTTGATTCCCCGTACCGTGAAGAATTTTTCTTTGCACGAAGACTGGAACAGAGCCCACTGAGCCTTTTCATTTCAATTAAAGAGTTGCTCGAGCGATTAGCAGCGGCACCAAGGTCCAGGAAGCTGACAACGGCCAGAAGACCGGTGTGCCGACGCCACGCCCCTTCACACCGCATCCGACTGACGCCATTAATAGAGGAAGACAGGGCGGTCGATCGGTGCTGAAGGGCCCGAGAGGGCCAGTAGACGAACTTTTCTCTCAGCCACAGCTGAGACGAATCACTTTTTTTATCGTCGGCTTGCTCTTCTGGAAGACATTAACGATGATTGGTCTGGCACAACGGCCATTTCAGTTGAGTTTTATGGCTATAAAGTATAGTCTCGTTACCAATGTCCGCCTTACAAACGTAAGATACACAAACAGTTGAAATACGACAACACACAGAACTCAAAGTTTCCACGATTGACAGAATAAGAGGTTGATGACGCACACGATATCCATCCGTTAAGTTAAGACCTACGACACTGGCAACAGGAAGAGCATCCGGCCACGAAGTTAAAATAAAATAAATCTGCCAGACCTTGAAAGCAGTCGACCCTATATGACTACATAAACGCTAGGAGAAACGCAAACTGCTGCTGCACAGCGATACATACACAGCAGGCGCAGCAGCGTTCTCCTTGCTTCACTTTCTTACTCTTATTGCGAATCACGCCGTTTAAATTGGATGAAACATCATTCTTTTGCTTTTCCAAATGACGTGTCTCCTCTGCATCAAATACGAGCCTAGAAAAGCATTCTTAATATAGTTATTCTTCAGTTCTATGCTTTTTATGGTTTCACCTTTTGCTTCTTCTCTAGTCAAAATGTAAAGTGAGCCGTCTGAAGCTATGGTTAAACAGCAATGAAATGTTGGCTTACAGAGTAAATGTTGTACTCTGTAAGAGGCCATAATTACAGGGCCACTAAGACGGAATATAATCCCTATATCAAGTAAGCCGTCCACTCGCTGCGATACGGCCTTAGAACAGATCCTAAATAGAGATCATCCCAAAGGAGCTGGATTTCATGCTGAGAGATAATGTTACACGATTATTTCGCCTGTTGTCACATTTGGACGAATGACTACAGCCAACAGAGATCTTCAGGTCTGGTTGTCGATCTCGTCGTGGGAACTGACAGAAATTTTGGCGAGACCGTTGGGCTTCCCTAGCGCCAAAAGAAAAGAGAACAAGTGAAATTATATTCTTCTGTAAGTGTTACTACCAAATAGTCTTTACTCCAAATGAGCAGGACTGTAAATTCATTTTTTGTAGCTTTAACAAGGAAACTGAGTGATCTCGAAGACTCAGACCCGCATGAAAATTTGCTGAGAGTACAAGTTGTTTATACCGGAAAGAGTGGTATGAACCACCCGCATGGAAAACTGCATGTCTTACCACGAGTGACATTTGAATGACCAGTATTGGAGGTCTAAGAGAGGAACTTTATCAACGCGGAGAAATATCGATGTAATAGGATCAAGAACACACAAAGCTGAACTTTGTAACTTATTGCTCTACTTGAAATAATTACGCTATCTGAACAACAGGTTTTTTTTCTAGTAATCTGCACGGCAAATTCAGTCTTCAAAGTGCAAGTGTGGTATTTCAATGGCGTAGTCAAAGCGTTGTGGAACAGAACAGTATGCTCATCTAACAAAGCCTTTTTTTCACATTTGACGTCATTTCTGCATTGACGCAGTCTAGAATTAAAAGTCATTCTAATTACTTTCTCAAACGATGATATTGGTATGTCAATGTCATAACCCGGGTTTTGCCAAGTGTATTGTAGCCTGGACTTGTACTTCCCTCAGAGAAGGTTGTTGTATGGTATGGAGTGGAGTCTGATGATGAAACGACGGTCGTGTAACGTTACTTGTGCTTTTTCACATGTCTTACCAAAACAATGATCTTTACCGTATGGAGCTTTTATTGCCTAAAGAAGAGGAAATCATGATGTTGGCAATAAGTTGCTGTTTTCGGTGTGTTTTTGGTCCTGTTATATCGATTTTTGTTTCCTCGCGTTATCGAAGTTTCTCTGTTAGACCTTGAATTAGTGATCATTCACATGTCTCTCGTGATAACAGGAGCAGTTCTGCATGCGAATGTTTTTGGGATGATGGGATGCGCGATTTATTTTTAAGCAAGTTTTCGTGCGTTTCTGAGCATTCGAGGTCACGCATTTCTTTTGTAAGCTTACTCTGCTCAGTCAGTCAGTTCGTGCTACAGCCAATAAATGCATGCATGAACTGGTAACAGGCAAAAACGATACAAATGCAAGAAGCAGCGGTGAAACCGCGTGTTTTCAGTGCCGCGTGGTAAGGTTTGCAGTGGCGCCGAATCTCGACAGAAACGCGGCAGCCTATGACGCATAACTGAACCGCTTTGTAGTGCTAGGATGTACCGTTAAGGGTCGCAGTGCTGCTGAATTTCTTCGACACTCATGTCGACCGAGGCTAAGGCGTTAATGCACAATGGAACTGGAGCAGCACGTGCATGTTCTCTCGGCCGTTAATGACGGTTTGTGAAAGCTGCTGATCCTCCTTTAAATAGCTCCTTACAAAGCTGATCAGACCCGTACCAATTGTCGGCAAGAAAAAACTCCTAGGCAGTACGCGAAATGTAGAGGAGGCTGCGTTTAGGGATTACCGGAAATGTAACAGTATGGGGACGCTGATGGTGAAGTTTGGTTATGCCTATGGATTTACTGGTATGCAGGGAGGGGTCCCGTAATTTGAAGCGAAGGCAGTGTGCAGTTGATCACACAACACAGGCTTCGGTAATTTATGTTTGATTTAGATTTGTAAGATGCTGTATAGCACATGTGCATTACTGTAAATTACATTATATACCTAGTTACTACTATGAGAGTAGTAGGTTCGGTGTACGTACAGCCCACGACAAAACAAAAACAGACATGTTGGTAAGCTACGAGCAACATTTCTGCAGGCAACTCGAGCAGTAGACGGACCAGCAACTAGAACTGGCTGCGTTGTGGGCTGTAGGGTGTCGTGCCATTTATCACAAACACTTCTTCCTCAACAGTAACTAGGTATGTAATTTGATTTTCAATAGTGGACATATGCTATATACAATTTTACAAATTTAAAGTCTACCATATGATAAAATAAATTCTCGAAACTAGTTGCAGCATAATAAAGCTTTCCGCAGGTTTTTGATGGAATGCATAAAAATAAATAACTGTCATTCCAAAAAGTTTCGTGGCTGGGTAATTAATAATGGCTGCGTAATTAAGAAATCGAGACTCGTAAAAAATGGCTCTGAGCACTATGGGACTTAACATCTTAGGTCATCAGTCCCCTAGAACTTAGAACTACTTAAACATAACTAACCTAAGGACATCACACACAGCCATGCCCGAGGCAGGATTCGAACCTGCGACCGTAGCAGTCCTGCGGTTCCGGACTGAAGCGCCTAGAACCGCACGGCCACGAGGGGCCGGCGAGACTCGTGAAGATCGTGGTTTTAATGCTTGAGGTGTTCTACATAGTCTCCTCTGCCGCCGCCCCCCCCCCCCCCCACTTGAGTACAACGGACAAAACGTTCATACAACCATGTGAAATTGTAGAAAAGTCCTTCGTTGGGATGTTTGAACAACATGCAGCTTGAATGTCGTTTACGCCCTCAAAGCGTTGATCTTTCATGTGAATTTCTAGACTTTGTCGTTTTGTGGTGGGTTCCCATTAATAACATCAAATCTCGTCACCCGTGATGATTTTTTCCAGAAGATAATTATCCACGTTTTGCATTTCAGTCAAGTCGCGGCAGGCGTCCGCGCGTCGTTGTTCTTGTTCCGGAGTCAAGGTGTGCGGGACAGAGCTTGCACACACTTTTCACTTCTTCAAAACATTCTGCAGAATGGGCCTGAACACTTGATACAGAGATGTTGTTTCGCTGCGATTTGTAACACAACAACGTCGACACACTCCAGTCGTAGGTCTACTAAAAAAATATTCAAATGTGTGTGAAATCTTATGGGACTTAACTACTAAGGTCATCAGTCCCTAAGCTTACACACTACTTAACCTAAATTATCACAAGGACAAAGACACACACCCATGCCCGAGGGAGGACGCGAACCTCCGCTGGGACCAGCCGCACAGTCCATGACTGCAGCGCCTGAGACCGCTCGGTTAATCCCGCGCGGCGCAGGTCTACTACTTAACACTGCTTGCTCACAGCTCACTGGTCGAATGCACATCTTTTGTTTACAGTTGTTAGTTCAGGCTGCCACAGTAATCACTGCGCTGACATCAGTTATTCGCTGGGCAAAATGGCTCTGAGCACTATGGGACTTAACATCTGTGGTCATCAGTCCCCTACAACTTAGAACTACTTAAACCTAACTAACCTAAGGACATCACATACATCCATGCCAGAGGCAGGATTCAAACCTGCGACCGTAGCAGTCGCGCGGTTCCGGACTGAGCGCCTAGAACCGCTAGACCACGGCGGCCGGCGAAGCTGGGCAGGCGCCTGCGGCCTGGGCTGACCCATTCTAGCAGTACGTTAGGTTTAGAATAGTAGTGGGTTTACATTAGGTTTGGGTTGTATTTTGTAGTTTTTTTGCTGTATTCTTCAGAATTTTTATGTTATTTTATGAAAAATTATGCTTTTCATTTGTGAGTGCGTTATACTACCTGCTATTGTTTCCACTTCAACATCACATAACCAACAGACGATCTGCGTAGCTGTAGAAACGTCAAAATGTCCTTGATGGATTAGTTTCTGAGGTGGAATCTAATCACTAGTTCACTTTCGAAGTCAGTGAGATCTCATGACCATCCCATTCTGATGTTACTGCTTCTGTTCTGACAACACAAAACTCCCCGTCTCCTTTTATGCTCGGGATCTACTTCTCGCGATATCACTCTGCATTACAGGGGAGTGTCCAAAAACTATTGGTCGGATAGTGTATGTGGTAGATAAGGGTCAGGATCGCTGCGCGATTTAATATTTTGCTAGCTTACTGCGTACAGCGAGGGGAACAATTATGTTTTCAGTAATTTACCGTACACTTGGGCTGCTTAAGCTTCGTTTTTAGTAGGTATCTTGTATGCTTGAATGATACTTGTCGATCCCTCAGACCGATGGAATAAACCCAGATAAATAAGCCTTTTCCGTCTACTCCTTTCGCGATCCTAATCACCTAATTGATATAACTTGATATTATGTCCAGATCGGGTGTAGTGGCTATCAACCCTTTAGAGATTCCGGGTACTCGTGTGTTTCGCCTACAAGAACTGCCTGCTACGCTGCAGAGGCCAAAGCGAAGTGAGTGATGTACGTTGTAGTTGCTGCTGCAGCCGACGACCCACGTACGAGGCTGCGTAACCGTGCATTGGCCAGCTCCGGCATTGCACAGCGCCCGCGAGCTACCTGACAAGCAGGCATTAATGGCGCCAGCCAATAAATACATCGGCGCGTGTTGCAAGCGACGCCACGGATTTAGAGGCCCTGGCACCGCTGCCCTTGACAGTAATTCGCGAGCCAGGGTATAAAAAACGACGTTCCGCGAATTTCTGCTCCAGTAACGGCCGCTGGTACCTGTCCAGCACGCACCTGCGCTATTTGCGGACTGGCCGCGCAGAAATAGCGCCGGCCTTGCCGCGCTTACCTCCTTCCTCTTTATTGACAAGTTGCAGCTCATCATTTCGGGTACTGTTGTGATCGATTTCGCTCGATACATCAATTTAATGGGTACCTTCTTACGCAAATATTTCAATGTGCGCTGTTATAGCAACAAAAGCAGAATTATAAAGATCTCCAACG
This sequence comes from Schistocerca americana, assembly GCF_021461395.2. Taxonomy (NCBI): domain Eukaryota; kingdom Metazoa; phylum Arthropoda; class Insecta; order Orthoptera; family Acrididae; genus Schistocerca; species Schistocerca americana. Next base: position 698,264,146 of record NC_060120.1, on the reverse strand, counting down.
CTCCTTTTTCTGGTGCTTCGAAGTGGCACAGCATTTAAGACACTGAAACAGCAAAGTTCCTATCCCATACCGTGATCCGCTCAGATTAATATGGTCTCTCTAAAACATTTCGGGTGAAAACTGCGATGGTTCAGTTTCATACAAACCGTGCGTACGTAATTAATCTGTTGAACTCATGTCTGACAGCAAAAGGTGTTTTGTTCTTATTTCAATCTTAATAGTTAGCTACACGTTAAAAAGCTTTACACACTGTCTGTAGACTCACCGACGTTATCTATGGTAGCCGGAAACGAAACGTAAGATAATAATAACACGATACTTACTTTAGAACACTGATACTTGGGATCATTGTAAAGCAGGCCTCAGAAAGACGTAAAAGAAATTAGGCAACATGCTATTAGGAATTGAATCTTCTCGATTTTCAAGCTATGTGAATTCTCATAAAATACTTAAGCTTTCGATGGCTATCTCCGCTATCGTCGTCAGGAGTAAAACCGTCAGCACACGGACAGTGCTTTCTAACGTGAACGTTGAACATGCTGAGTTCAACGTGCTGCTGAACACTCAAAGCGATGCGACTTGTGCATACGGTACGAAATGGTCGGGCGTAAAACTCCTGGGTTAGCTCCATTAAGACGCATATTTCCTCCCCTGTCCTCATGCTAGTCATGTTGTTCTATCTGTAGTATACACAAATAAAAGCTTTAATATCCATTAACGTGCCATAAGCCAAAAGGAAAAGTACCAATTCCAGTCAGTGACGACGTCAGCTTATTAAAGTTTCATTACAAATACTGCAATACATATTTACAATAATTTCCCACGAAAGATAAAAATTGTTTCATCATTCTCAATGTTACGTAAAACCCTAAGGCCATCTTAACTTGATCATTTTTTCTATTCAGTAGCAGAATATTTACACCATATGAAATGCAAAACTTGAAACAAGAAAATACAAAATATCTTACTGCAAGTAGTGTAAGCTGTCTTGCAGATGAAGGCAATCGAACAAACTCACTCCTGAGAAAGCAGGCATTTATATTTACATAACACCCAGTACTAAATAATATATAGAATATATACAAAGACTGTATAAAATAATGAGAAAGAATCATAATCTACTAGAAAACGCGAAAGTTCGTAAAAAATTACTAAATCCAGTGACATTCGAACCTGTAACACACCAACTGTTAGCTGACAACTCTGGATGTCTACTCATTACGCTAAACCGACAATGAATAGTGTATGACCACACTTTTCATCTTACCGTTTCCTGAAATTTTAATAGTAGATATGTTACTAACCGACTTTTAATTATGACAAGCTGTGCTAAGAACAATGCGTTTTGATAGCTCCTCAACGTTCCGTTGCCTTGAAACAACATACTATCCTAATATGCAAGTTACAACAATTATTTAACCACCAATGTAACGTTTGCCGTCATAACAAAAGATCAAAGGGATTTTCGAGAGATCCTTAATTCTCTTGTGCTTAGAAACGGGATATATTTATATACTACATATGAGCTGAAGGTCAATACTGCGTGTCGCTATTCTGTACTGAAGAGAGATGGCGGCGTGTTTATTGCAGAAAAGAATTCGATAAAATCTAGCTTGGTTATCGCGGATTCCGAATGTGAATTAATCTGGATGAAGTTAAGTATCAAAGATCGGTCAAAAATGGTAATCGGATGCTCCTATACACCGCCTGGGTCGAGAGCTTTATTGTTAGAGCGCTTCAGTCAGAACTTGCAGAACATCGTTGATAATTTTCCTGATCATGCCGTTGTAATCGGAGGTGACTCCAATTTGCCAGGTATAGATTTGGAGCGTCATGCTATCAAGACTGGTGCCAGAGACAGCGATTCGTGTGAAATTATTCTGGATGTCTTGTCTGAAAATTACTTTGAGCAGATAGAGAACCACCTCGTGGGGGTAAATCCTCAGACCTCCTGGCAACAAACAGACCTGAACTTATCGAATCAGTTAACGTACAGGAAGGTATCAGTAATCATGAGGCTGCGATAACATTTATGACAATGTGTCTTACAATGGATGTTAAGAAAGGTAGGAAAATATTTTTTCTTAGCACGAGTGACAGGATACAAATTTCAGAGTATCTGAGCAGTCAGCAAAAAATATTCGGTGATGAGACGAAGATGTGGAGAACAAATGAAAAAAATTCAAACGCATCGTGCAATATGCCCTAGACAAATATGGTCTGAGTGAGGTGTTAAGGGTTGGGGAAGACCCATCATGGTTTAATAGTCGTGTCAGAAAACTGCTACGGAAACAAAGAGAACTTCATCTCAGGTTCAAGAGAAATAAAAACCTAGCTGACAAACAAAAGCTGAACGAAGCGAAAATGAGCGTGAGGAGAGCAATGAGCGAAGCGTTTTGTGACTGTGAAAGTAAAACTTTGTAAACGGATCTGAGTAAAAACCCTAAGAGGTTTTGGTCGGATATAAAATCACTAAGTGGATCAAAATCATGTATTATTTCACTTTGTGACCGTACTGGCACTGAAACGGAATATAATAGAGAGGAAGCCGAAATTCCGAATTTGGTCTTCCGAAATTGTTTCACCGCGGAAGATCGTAGCACAGCCTCTCCTTTCAAACGTCGTAAGAACGTCGAAGCGGCAGATATTGAGATAACCGATCGCGAAATAGAAAAACAACCATCGCTTAGTAGTGGAAAGGCGTCAGGATGATGAGATACCTATAAGATTTTACAAAGACTATGCAAAAAAACGTTCTTCTATTCTAGCAGTAATACTGATATCGTTGATCGCTTGAGCAACGTAGATACCTAGCGACAGGAAGAAAGCAAAGGTCATTTCCGGTTTTTAAGAAGGGCCGTAGGACGCATACACATAATTATGGACCTATATAGTTGACGTCAGTCTGTTGTAGAATTTTGAAATACCATTTATGCTTAAGATTATGACGTTTTTGGAGAATGAAAATCTTCTCTATAAAAATCAACACGGATTTCTCAAACATAAATCCTGTGAAACTCAGCTCGCTCTGTTCCTCCATGAGCTCCACAGCGCCGTAGACAACGGCGGTCAGTTTGACGCCGTGTTCCTTGACTTCATGTAGGCGTTTGACACCGTCCCGCACCATCGTTGAGCGAAAAAAAATACGAGTTTATCGAATGTCGGAGCAATTTGCGACTTGATTCAAGACTTCCTTTCAGACAAAAATCAACACGTCGTTCTTAACGGAACAAAATCGAAGGATGTAAAGCTATTTTCCGGAGTACTCCAATGAAGTGTGATAGGACCGTTCCTATTTGCAACATACATAAATGACCTAGTAGAAAACATCGGATGCTTTTTAAAGCTGTTCGCAGATGATGCGGTTGTCTTTAGCAAAATAGCAACGCCAGAAGATAGTAACGATTTGCAGAATGACCTCGAGAGAATTGTTGAATGATGCAGGCTATGGTAGTTGATCCTGAACGTAAATAAATGTAACATATTGCGCATAGGAAAAGAAATCCACTACTGTACAACTACGCTATTGATGACAAACCCCTGGAAATTGTATCTACCGTAAAATATCTGGGAGTAACTATCCAGAGCGACCTTAAGTGGAATGACCACATAAAACAAGTAGTGATAAAAGTAGATGTCAGACTTAGATTCATAGGAAGAATATTAAGAAAATGTAACTAATCGACGAAGCAAGTGGCTTATAAGGCACTTGCTCTACCTTTTCTTGAGTATTGTTCGTCTATCTGGGCACAAATAGCGGCACGTTTCGTCATGGCATCGTTTAGCCGGCGTGACAGAGTTATTGAGATGCTCAACAAACTCCATTGGCAGACGTTACAAGAGAGACGTTGTGCATCACGAAGAGATTTGCTATTGAAATTACGAGCGAGCACTTTCCCGAAGAGTCGGACAACATACACTCCTGGAAATGGAAAAAAGAACACATTGGCACCGGTGTGTCATGCATGTGGGAGGCCGGGTGGACGTACCGCCGAATTGCTCAACACGTGGGGCGTGAGGTCTCCACAGTACATCGATGTTGTCGCCAGTGGTCGGCGGAAGGTGCACGTGCCCGTCGACCTGGGACCGGACCGCAGCGACGCACGGATGCACGCCAAGACCGTAGGATCCTACGCAGTGCCGTAGGGGACCGCACCGCCACTTCCCAGCAAATTAGGGACACTGTTGCTCCTGGGGTATCGGCGAGGACCATTCGCAACCGTCTCCATGAAGCTGGGCTACGGTCTCGCACACCGTTAGGCCGTCTTCCGCTCACGCCCCAACATCGTGCAGCCCGCCTCCAGTGGTGTCGCGACAGGCGTGGATGGAGGGACGAATGGAGACGTGTCGTCTTCAGCGATGAGAGTCGCTTCTGCCTTGGTGCCAATGATGGTCGTATGCGTGTTTGGCGCCGTGCAGGTGAGCGCCACAATCAGGACTGCATACGACCGAGGCACACAGGGCCAACACCCGGCATCATGGTGTGGGGAGCGATCTCCTACACTGGCCGTACACCACTGGTGATCGTCGAGGGGACACTGAATAGTGCACGGTACATCCAAACCGACATCGAACCCATCGTTCTACCATTCCTAGACCGGCAAGGGAACTTGCTGTTCCAACAGGACAATGCACGTCCGCATGTATCCCGTGCCACCCAACGTGCTCTAGAAGGTGTAAGTCAACTACCCTGGCCAGCAAGATCTCCGGATCTGTCCCCCATTGAGCATGTTTGGGACTGGATGAAGCGGCGTCTCACGCGGTCTGCACGTCCATCACGAACGCTGGTCCAACTGAGGCGCCAGGTGGAAATGGCATGGCAAGCCGTTCCACAGGACTACATCCAGCATCTCTACGATCGTCTCCATGGGAGAATAGCAGCCTGCATTGCTGCGAAAGGTGGATATAGACTGTACTAGTGCCGACATTGTGCATGCTGTGTTGCCTGTGTCTATGTGCCTGTGGTTCTGTCAGTGTGATCATGTGATGTATCTGACCCCAGGAATGTGTCAATAAAGTTTCCCCTTCCTGGGACAATGAATTCACGGTGTTCTTATTTCAATTTCCAGGAGTGTATTATTTTCCCCACATATGACCTCGCGTAATGACCACGAGGAGAAAAATCGAGAAATTGGCGCCAATATAGAAGCGTACCGACAATCATTCTTCCTACGCGCTACACGCGAGTGGAACAGGATTGGAGGGCTCAGTGGTACAAAAAGTACCCTCCGCCATACACCGTTAGGTGACTTGCGGAGTATGATCTGGATGTAGGTGGCGTTCTTCCCTCTCATTGGACTGTGTTCAACCGCACGTTACACAGATATTGCTCTTGCGGAGTATGATCTGGATGTAGGTGGCGTTCTTCCCTCTCATTGGACTGTGTTCAACCGCACGTTACACAGATATTGCTCTGCAGGCCCGGAAAGACTCCCCAACATGCTTTTTCCACACTGTAACGTCAGAAACTGCGCACTCTCAACGTTCGAATGCACGGTACGTGTGCCCACGGCTTAAGGATCGGATGTGCTATGGGCTGCCCAACTAACCTTTCGCGCACGCTTCGCTTCAGCCCTCTCTGATTGGTGCCACATGTTGCAACCGTGCCTGTAGAAGCAGAAAACAGCGCCAGTGCCGGCAGTCAGTGGCTTTTACTCTTGACGACAATGACAGAGATGGCCATCAAAAGCTCGAGTATTTAATTCGAATTAATGCGGCCAGAAAACCGAGATTTTATTGAGACATGCCGCCGCGAAAGACTCCGAAGACACGTGCTATTAGGAGCTCTCTGGATCGTTGTAACAGTCTCTAAAGGGAACTTCGCGTATTTAGGGAACTGGAATGGACATCTTTGGCAGTTAGTCGAAATCATGTTCAATGACTTTAGTAAACATGTGTTCGACATAGACTGTAGACACACTGCTACTTCCATCGTAAGTCACGCGTAAGGATCGGGAGGTATTACGCCGCGTGCGCAACATACTGTCATCTCCATCACGCTCCACAAGAAAAAGGAGAATGTCAGGGATTGATATATTCACTGGCCTCCGGTGTACAACTACGATCTTATCACCCAAAAATTTTCGGATTCTCGCAAGAGGAATACCGATCGTCCCAAAACTCCTTACACACGCCAATTTATTTTATGTAGTCGTTTTGCTATGTATACGACAAAGTCAACAGAACCGAACAATAATCTGCCACAAATGTTAGTAATTTTTTAACTATCCAACTCCTCATCATAGGTAAGTTTGCTAATGCACGCTAATGCGATGCTGATCGACCCGAACGTAGCCCACTCGAATCCGGTAAATGGGAAAAAATTATTTATTGCACTGCCTTCGGCGAGGGTACTACAAAAGGTAATACTTAATGCCTGATTACTTAGCTTAGTGTCAATACCTTGGATTAAGTTCATATAATGAAGTGAGGGAGGTCAGTTCGTCGAATGCAGAAGATAAGCGCGATGGACTTCTTAGTAATATTTGAATCGAATACGCATTTTGCAATATCGGGGTATCACCTTCTCTCCTCCGTTCATTCCGGAGTCCTACATAAGGCAGGCATTACACTACACAAGGACTGTCCACAGTTATCCATACGATACAGACACACTGAGAGGATGACCCTGTCAATGATCTCCACTAGGATTGCTAAGAAATCAGTGAAGTCCACACTGCGCGACCTCAGGTCAGCAGTGAGCATAGGACTGCTTCGCTTTTAACATTAGTCAACAACATTTCACAAAGAAAACACCTTTATTCCCATGAAACACTCACCGGTGGGCGAAATTTGCTTATTTCCATGATTAATAAATTAGGTTTATACTCAAGAAGAGCGCTTAGAATCGACGGCCATCTATAACTAGGTTTTGCTTAGTTCATCTTTATCTCATCAGGTGGAATGAACCCTTTGAACAGACCACGGACGATATCTTCATCCGTCCTTGTCCAATCGGAGGTCGTGCTCTGACTCCAATGCCCTTATTGTCGGCGATGTATCTAATCTTTCTTTCTATTTTCATCCTTCATACCGACTTGATCAAGATCTTCTAAAATGTAACAGCTCCTTAAAAAAAAAGGGGGGGGGGTCGCACTGTACTTGTAGTCTTCTGATCGTAAGCGAGAGGGATCGAAGTTGGGTTGAATGTTTCGTTGGCGGAGTCATGATTAGGGACAGATCTATGAGTTGAACAAATATGGGATAGGAAATGAGACGTGGACTTTTTGAAGGAACAATTTCAGCATTCGCATATAAAGACTTTGAAAAACTACGGAAAACCTGTACCAGTACGACCCGATGGGTAATTAACCCCTCTTCCCAAGAATAATGTGTGTAATATGATGCCCTTCCCTTTTTCCTAGCTGAAATTTACTGTCAGGTATCCTCTGATGTTGTGGCATTCAGTACCAATGCTGATTTGATACATCTCACTGCGCTAGCCTCCCCTTTGGAAGTCTCCTTAACTCTGCATAACTACTGCAACCTTCATCCACCTGGACCTTGTAACGGGACGTTCCTCTAGCATTACTTTTCCTCAACAGTAGTTATCGATACCAGAATTATTTTTCGAGTTTTGAACATGTTAGTATTATGTCAGTTACTTTTCTGAAAACTTTCATATAATTTTATACACAATGTGTTATATTTCAAGCTAAAATTTATGAAAAGGAATTACTTTATTTTCAATGTTACAATCGATAAGAACTAGCTCTGAATGTACAGTTGAAATTATTTTTTTTTTTTTTTTTTTTTTTGGAGCACTTGAAATTACGAAATATTTGGCACACTTAAAATTTCTATTATTAATTACGCATTCTAGTACTGTTTACTATGTTTATTTCTCGATTCATTTATGAAATAACAATAGAAACTAATAGAAATTCTTTTGTCAAGAAAACTTGTAAGCCCTTTGGAATATTGTTATTTCCGCTGAGTGAGAGACTAGTAAACATACGTCTGATGTGATCGGACGTATTTTTGTAATTTGGGCGAACAATGTAATTTCGACTTTGTTAAAGTGAAAATTCAGAAGACTGTCTGATACACTGAAACGTGACAAAATATATTAAAGTAACAACAAAAATTCTGCAGCAACAATCTTCAAATTTACTTAGATCAATTCAACCATCAGGACCTGAAATGTGAGAATTTCAGCTTCAAGAACCAGACCCCTAGACAAGAAGAACTGGAGCAAACTCTACACGAGAAGCTAATTAAATTAGAAAGTTTATTGTAACCTTCGCTCCTCTCAACTTTTTCATAAAAGACTTTGCTTATTGTGGAAAATAACTAGATTTAGAAAGGAGGGGGGAGATTACAATCTCTTTACCGTATTCAAGCGCTGGACTACACTGTTTTTAACACCCCTCCCCCATTTATCTCCGTTATCAAATTGACAGTTACTTGATGCCATGTAATATGTTCTATCAATCAATTCCTCATTTTAGTCAGGTTAATTTCGTTTTTACCCAGATTGGTTCAATACCTCCTCATTAGTTATTTTATCTACCTACCTGGCCTTGAGCATTCTTGCGTGGCACCACATTTCAAAACCTTCTATACTCTTCTTGTATGAACTGTTTATAGACCACGTTTCACTTTCGTGCAAGGTTAAACTCCAAACAAATACCTTCAGAAAAGATTTCCTCGCATTTATATTTATATTCGATGTTAACAAATTTCTGTTTTTCAGAAATGCTTTTCTTGTTATTACCAGTCTGCATTTTATGTCCTCCATACTTCGGCCATCACCAGTTATTTGCTGTACAAACAGCAACTACTTTTAATGTCTCATTTTCCAATCTAATTCCCTCAGAACCGCCTGGTTTCATTCAACAACACTTCATCACCTTCGCTTTACATTTATTGATGTTCGGCTGATAATCTCTTTGCAAGACAGTATACACTGTTGTCCTCTACATTCCTAGAATTCTCTCAACAAATCTAAATCTTCCATTTGCTATTACAGCTATTTACGTGTGTTTCTTCGGCTTCACATTCATACTCTTATCACTCCTTCTGATCACCTTTCATTATTTTTTAAACTGTAATTTCATAGACTTGTCGTCGTCGAAAGTAAGTACTAAAGAGTAATCTGGCGCTGCGTTCGAGATAACTCTTTACTGGTGGCGGCTATGGTAAGCCTGAGAGCGAAAACAATGTGGATAAGGCGTCGAATTCGTAAAGTTACAAACGTAATGGTGACGCAAAAACAATAGTATCCAACTGCAAAGGCTGTAGATTCAGCTTTCAGAGAGAGCGAACTATACTGCTCCTTTTTTTCGTATAACTGTTTAGGTGCCGCGACCTCGCCGTTCAGGGACAACTAAATTGGAATCTTTCTGTTTATTCGTGACGAATCTTAGTTCTTGTGAACACTGGCCACTATAAACACGGCTCAGTTGCTTGTGTACAACTCTGTAAGTGGTCCCCATCCCACCAGGGCGAGACATTGTGAGTTGCGATGACACGTAATCAGACGCCAACAGCAACCAGGTCCTTAAATTTTCGTCGAGAAATGATGTTTGTTCGTAAAGTACTCCTCACCGGCAGAAAAGAAAGTGATAGCGTTATGATTTGTGTTACCAGAGATATGTCTCCCCATTTCAACACGTTTACAATAAAACATTGTTACAACGGAAATAAATGTGGCTCGACAAGGGCATTGAAATTCACATGACTGTTGCAAACAAATTACTGATATTGAATCTTGCCATAGTAAGAATAAATCACCATAAATTTATGGAATTTAGTCCATATACAGACAGAAAAATATCAGTCGATATTGAAACTAACTGCGGACTTTCAGTTGTAAAATTCATGTACAAATCGTAATTTCCATCACAAAGAAATTCTTTGACAATGTTTCTCCTCGTAAATCGCCTTCTAGGTACTGCTCAACACCGTCTGCATCTTCGAATTTTAGAAAAAAAATGAATCTTGCTTACTTGAATCTTCTTAGGTTGAATCTGCTAAATACCAACTTCTTCGAAACCAGTGGACGGTGCTACAAAATGAAGCAGGATGTTTAATGCAAGTAACACAAAACTAACTCAGTCCTTGTCTTGATTGGTTAGGTTATTTTAGTTCATTGTTAGGTCCAATTACAGGAAAGTAATCATTTTTTACTGCATGAATTTTTTTTGGTGTGGAGAACCAATACCCCAAGGAACTTTAGCCAGAAAGTAAAACAGCCAACATCACCTGTGCAGCACGAGCTAAACGCATTTTTCCACGTGAACAATCGTCTGAGGATGATTCTGTCAGTTCCAAACCAGTACTGCCTCTACTTCGTAAATAGCATTATAAATAGTGGCTGGTTGCTTTTTTTACATTTTGGTAAGATTTAATTTGCAAAAGAAATAATTGCACATTACATATCAAAAATTAGTGTTTCACGAAACTATGAAATGTTCTCGGGTTATCAGCCGAGTGGTGTCGGCGTCTTGTCGCAACGTTTCAACGGATTCCGTAGCCATCATCTTCACTTCGCCTGAAGATTGTGGATGTGGAATCCATTGAAATGCTGCGAGAAGACGACGACTCCGCTTGGCTTATAATCCGAGAAGATTTCATTGCTGATATACGTCGAGAAAGCCTGCAGTCACATATCTTTCACCAAGCTGCCACACTCTGCTGTATCAGACTTTATCTGACAGGTCTTACAACAGTTTAACTTTGCTTTATTTTACTCATTTTATTTCAGTAAAGGGCATATTCTGGATGTGATATTTGCAGGACTCGGAATTAAAGTGTACCAAGCCTGTTGAAGATAAATTATCAGAGAAAGGATTAAAAGGTGTACCACTTGAACTAAAATAAAATTTAAATTGTTTTCAATATTTAGATATGTACGTGATGTTCGAATAATTTTTTGACACGAGATATAAGTCCGCAGCTCGTGGTCGTGCGGTAGCGTTCTCGCTTCCCACGCCCGGGTTCCCGGGTTCGATTCCCGGCGGGGTCAGGGATTTTCTCTGCCTCGTGATGACTGGGTGTTGTGTGATGTCCTTAGGTCAGTTAGGTTTAAGTAGTTCTAAGTTCTAGGGGACTGAAGACCATAGCTGTTAAGTCCCATAGTGCTCAGAGCCATTTGAACCATCTGAACGAGATATAAGATCAGTCATCGATACCATGTCTGAGGAACTGTGATTTATTTTTTTTTTAAAAAAAAGGTGTTATTAATTACTTTTACTTTATGATGGAAGAATCTCCTTCACACTGCATCAGTGTACTATATCACGGCTTCTACACATGTCGCGTGACTTACTATACAATTTTTCCCCCACTGCATCCTTTATATTTTTACGTTAGTTTTACGTCGTTCGTACCGCCGTTGACAAACTGCCCCTTGCAGCGCCTTCACAAAGTTATGACGTTATTTGTGCTACCTTTGATGGCCTTCTTTATAACGTGATACTTTCGTAATTTTTATTTTATCGCCTCTTTTTCGTTACTTAACTTAGACTTGAAGATGATTTGCAGGGCACACAGAAACCGTTAGTCATTAATTAAGGAATCTGTGATGCAGGCTGTGTTTCTTCATTTATCTGTGGTCAGTGTTGAGCTTGTACTACAAAAATATATAAATCTATTTCCTGTTTTATTAGTATAGACACTTTACATATCTTGAATTTTCATGTAATCAATATTTAAAAAGTCTATAATATATATGCCTGATTGTAAGAAAGGTTCTGGTTTACGTGATATATTTCGCAATGGGCGTTGTAAACTATTATTGTTCCTGTAACTCGTTCTCGCTGCCGTATTCTTAAGCCTGTCAGCTACTTTCTGAATAGCGGTGAATAAATATGTGAATAAAAGAACTTTATTTTTCTTCTGTTCCTCTCTATCCCTCATCTCCGAAAAAAAGATTATTTCTTCTTCGGAACTGGGACCTATTTTATTGGTTTTCTTTTTAAATGATGTGTCAGTCATGTCTTTAATAAGGCCATTATTTATAGCCACATTCGAGAGATTGTTCACTTCCTGTTCAATTCTTCCGGTCTACAAATAACAGCGTGAAAATGGCATGTTTAGCTGTGAATAATTACGCCCATTGTGGTCAGTTTATGAACTATATCGAATAAGATTAAAATGTCTTCCTACTAAAAACTTCTTCCCTCGTATGTGTAATTTTTCTTACTGCATATATTAAATTTTTTTACTAACAGCATCATATTGTAGATATGATCATCTGGATATTCCTGGTATATATACCTTAGATTGAGCACACAATAATAGTGTTTTCGATTCATTGTAATGCAATCCCTTACGTCCTTCTCTGTGCCGCGTATTCATGTAGTGGTCGTAAGAGGCATTTGTAGATGATGGGCCGAGATATGGTGGCAGCGAGGGTGATGTGATGAGGACAGGGTACAGCTATTTCAACCGTCCTGTCCTTTGCAGCGGACTTCACTGATAATAACCCTGACTTCCTTTTATTCCGGCGGGTCCACCTCTCTTGACATCTATTGGTCAGTTCTTAGTTACACAGATGCCTCTGGTTACTTTTGATAAGACGGTGTACATCGGAATACTGCCTTACACCTACATCTGGATGACAAGACGGGGGACTCGAACCGTCACCCTCCTCGATGCGGGTGTAGTGTGCTAAACAGTACGGTTACTCGCTCGGTCGTTCGGCTTCTGCGCTGGATCAAAACGTGGCGGTTATTTTGTGCCGCAGCGCAGGCCTTACGTGACCGCTGTAGAAATTAATGTGGTCAGTGATGGCGGCAGGCAGGCCGCTGGAACTCGGAGGAGCCGCGAAACCGCAGAAATAGAGCGAATAAATAAGTACACGGGCCACTTGGCCGCGCGCTCGGCGTGGGCGGCCGCTTACCACGGCGTGGCTCAGCTGGGCTACTCACAAGGGAACCTCCCCATCGCACCCCCCTCAGATTTAGTTATAAGTTGGCACAGCGGATAGGCCTTGAAAAACTGAACACAGATCAGTCGAGAAAACAGGAAGAAGTTGTGTGGAACTATGGAAAAAAAAAAGCAAAATATACAAACTGAGTAGTCCATGTGCAAGATAGGCAACATCAAGGATAGTGTGAGCTCAGGAGCGCCGTGGTCCCGTGCTTAGCGTGAGCAGCTGCGGAACGAGAGGTCCTTGGTCTTCCTTCGAGTGAAAACTTTATTTATTTTCGCAAAGTTATTATCTGTCCGTTCGTTCATTGACGTCTCTGTTCACTGTAAGAAGTTTAGTGTCTGTGTTTTGCGACCGCACCGCAAAACCGTGCGATTAGTAGACGAAAGGACGTGCCTCTCCAATGGGAACCAAAAACATTTGATCGCAAGGTCATAGGTCAACCGATTCCTCCACATGAAAACACGTCTGATATTCTATACAACACTGGTGACGGCATGTGCGTCACATGACAGGAATATGTTGTCGACCCACCTAACTTGTACACTTGGCGAATGGGTAAAAAGATTCTTCTACCTTGCCCGATTTAGATTTTCTTGTGGATGTGATAATCACTCCCAAAAAAGTGATGAAAACATAAAAGTTTGTCACATAAACTGCAACAAATGAATGCAACAGTTTCACAGTCGGACAGTTTTCCCTGTGCTATGTCAAAACATATGTTTTTAACGTTTTCAAATTATTGCTTGTGTTGACCGTCAAATCCTGCATATGTCCAAGCAAATCTGAACATGTCCTGGAATTTTGGAGAGCGAAGTTGATTATGTGTGAGTGCCTGAACTTTGATAATTGTCTGAAAACAAAAAAAATCAACTTTTCACACGAGGGTAGACTTGAACCAAGGAACTTCTCGTTCCGCAGGTGCTCACGCTATCCACGGGACCACGGCGCTCCTGGGCTCACATTATCCTTGATGTTGCCTATCTTGCGCATGGACTACTCAGTTTGTATATTTTGCTTATTTTTTTCATAGTTCGACACAACTTCTTCCTGTTTTCTCGATTGATCTGTGTTCAGTTTTTCAAGGCCTATCCACTGTGCCAACTCATAACTAAATCTGACGGGGGTGTGATGGGGAGGTTCCCTTGTCAGGTCTAAGCGAGTCTCCGGCGAGTAGGAGCGCCGCGCGCCGCGGTGGCCCACATCTGTCGATTGCAACAGCGGCGCCTCAGCGTGGCGTAATCGGCAGAAGAGCAGTCCAGTCACCACCAGAGGCCAGTCCGAGCACAAGCCTTCCCCATACTCTACCAGTCAACGGTCAGACTCTACAAACTGTACAAGCAACTGCTTGTAGCTCACCAGTCAGTCAGCAAGGCAGGACTGACATTACCGTTTTATAAGGGGCGTTCAAAAAGAAACGGGCCGGAGGCATTGAACCGCTGAATTTTTACTTTCAAAATCTTTTCTTAAAGAATTTACTTTATTTACTGGCGATTCATCAAGAACATTGACGCATTTAATCACACTAGGTGAGCGTGGAAGTAGTTGCCAGGAAGTAACTGATGGAAAATTACTTTTAACAAATGTGAATTTTATTCCTAAAACCTTTATCAAAATCAGATTTAAAATTATAAGCAGAAAAGCAACCTCGAAAGTTACAGTTTTATTTAGAGGCAAGGAACAATATTAACAGTAGGAGCCTTCGGGCTGAGAAGCTTGCCTGCTCTCTTTCAACACGGCCGTAGTCATGACCGCTCACAACAACCTCTGAAAGAGTACACTGGTGCAAATCTGCAAAACACCAGATTACTTTAAACAAAAAAATTTTAACAACTCACACAAACATGTAAACAATGCACCCCGTAAGAGGAATGGAAATGGTACAACCCTCAAATTATTTGCCACCGAAAGTGTAATTTTTTAAGGACTCTTACGGTGGATGGGTGGCAAGCTTATAACCTAAAATGACTAAATAAAACCCATAAAATGCAGACTTACATAAAATGTACAACATGCTCTACATTACACATATACCACCTCGTAAGATGACAGGCAAGATAGAAACATATTTTAAGAATTCGGCCTTTAATTAATAAATTCGTTAACAACGAATCCGACAAACATGACAGAGGCAGCTATTAACGTACGGCAGACCGACAGACAGACACTAACTACCTAACAAATGCGGACGAGAGACAGACGAGCAAGCTGGGGACGAGAGACTGACCAAGAACACAAGTAGAATTTAACAAGTAACTGAAACAACATATCACTAATCACTTAACTTCTAATAACTGCGATTTCTGGCAAAGACCTGGCGCAGTACCCCCCAAAACGCTCTCCCGAACCGACCGCTGCCAGCCGCTTCAAGGGACGCAGGAAGGCGCGCCGATCTCCGTCTCACGGCGTCGCACCTCGCCGCGCCCAGCTCAATGTCGTGGGTTGACTCCTGTTGCTCTCGTGTTGACCGCGAAGCCACTACGCCTCGCTATACGGCGCGGGCACTGGACTCAGGTAGCGACCTCACATGCGCCGACGCTCCAGGCGCACAAGTCATCTTGTGTCCCAGTGCGCGACCGACCAACCGATTATCCAACCCCCAATGCCCATTGCCTGAGCAAAGTCGAGCAGACTGGCGGCCTAACACATACTAGCACTCCGGACGACAGACAGACACTAACTGCCGCACAAATACAAACGATAGACAGACCAGCAACTGGTGACGCGAGACTGACCTAGCCTCACTCCGACTGCCCACCTTAACGTACGGCAGACCGACAGACAGACAGACACTGACTGCCAGACACTGAGCCGGCTGACCAACTGACTAGACTCAGACTCACAGACTGACCTGGCTGACCAACTACCTCCGACTGACTGACACTGACCCACTGCCTAACTCACAGCGCCCCTTCAATGCACGTGAACAGGCAACTTTTCTCCTTTCCCACCAGAGGGAGACACAAAAGCAGCGATTGCCACAGCGGCGCCACCGCCAGAAACGGAGGGGGCCTCCTTTACACTACGCGCTGCGGCGCGCTCTTCAAAACAGCAAATTTTACTACGGCTCACATAATTACAGAAACCAGTACCTGTATGTTAGAAAGTATTAACCCTGGCTGTTGAGACATTTTTCCGACTATGACACAAGGCGGTGAATGGCTGTCTCATAAAATTCTCTGGGCTGCGATGTTAACCAGTTCCGCACGTACAGCTGCCCCTCAGAGCATTTTTAAATGGACCAAAAATGATTCACTTCTGATTCACTTCCTGCAGCACAGGACGACAGCGAATGTCCAGCGTTACTCGCAAACTTTGACCACGATTCGCCAAGCGATCAAATCAAAACGACCAGGCAATCAATCTCACCCGTGGGGTCATTCTTCTCCATGACAATGCAAACCCTAATACGGCCAACTCAGTAACCGCACTTCTGCAGAAAGTCAAATGGGAGGTTCTCGGCCACCCTCCATACAGTCCGAACCTCTCTCCCTGTGATTACGTCATTTTTTGTCCCCTTAAAAAGCCTCTGAGGGGCAAACGATTCATCTCGGACGACGACGTCAAGCTGTACGTGCGGAACTGGTTAACATCGCAGCCCCAGGAATTTTATGAGACAGCCATTCACCGCCTTGTGTCACAGTGTGTCAACAGCCAGGGTCAATACTTCTTACACACAGGTACTGGTTTCTGTAACTATGCCCCCGGCTCGTTTCTTTTTGAACGCCCCTTATATGTGCCACTGTGTCACCGCTCCGTGCTTCATCTTTAAATTACCTCTCCACTTTGTTCCGTATTTTATCTCTCCTGTTGCGTGACACGTGAAACTATAGCTTGCCTCTAGATGTTTCACTGGTTTCCACAATGCATTTGAAAACCAAAAAAGTATCAATTACTCTGTTATATTTTAATGCGGTAATATTTCTACAAAATTTAGGATTATAGTCTTTGTATAAGTGAAATGGGATGCTGCAATTCCATATAAAATACAATGTCTTACCTAAAAGTGAAGTGCTGAGAAGACGTGGTTGAATGTCACTGTAATATGTGCACACCAGGTCTGTAAGTAGAGTTATAATTTTCTGTGACAGGTAGAACAGCCACCAGAGTTCAGTAGTGTTGTTCGTTTTTAGTGCTGATATAGTAACGAGTGTAAGGGGCGTGAACAGCGTCAGAATCGTGAGTGATCCCTGTGAAGGACACGCAGCGTTACCGGCAGCTCAGCGTTTGAAACCGGCCTCATCTCGTATCTCCTTTTGGCCGGCAGGTCGAACCTTTCAGTATCCAGATTTGTAGGGCATTCGGACTTGACAGTGGAAACGAGAGGGCACGCAGACCCATCATCCAGATTCCAGTCGGTCACGTCTCATCATCACAAGGGAGGATCTCCGTATTGTGCACCAACCAGGTGGTGACCCCTTCACATCTGCGTCTGCCATCCAGGAACCAGCAACGGACTCTCGGCCCGCACCACTGTTGAGAGACTAGCAGTATCCAGACTATGGAATTAGCATCCCGAGCGTGGGCTGCAGTTAACACAACATAAACGGCTGCGTTTGGAGTGGGGCAGTAACCGGGAAGCGTGGACTGCTGATTGGCGTCGCATTGTCTTCAATAATGAATCGTGGCTCCGCACTACCCCAGGCGACCAGCATCATCGAAGCTGGCTGCGACCTGCAGAGAGGTCGCATTATTCCAATGTTTCAGAGAGGCACAGAAGTGTTATTCCTAGCAGTCGTGTACTACTAATGCTCCCGGCTGGTAGTGATTGAGGCAAACCTGACGCCACAACGGCTAAGTAATGGACATCCTGTATCATCATGCGTTACCTCTCGTGGACCGATATAGTCGTGCCATGTTTCAAAAGGGCAACGTTCATCCACACACGGCATGCCCCTCTACAAATTGTCTGCATGATGTTGAGATATTCCCAAGCCAGCAAGATCCTCATACCTGTCCGCGAAGGAACATGGGCCGTACATGCTCGGATGTCTACTTCTCCAGTGCTACTATCCTAGATATCTAGGACCAGTTACAACAGTTGTCGGCCAGTTCACTCAGGAGAGGATAGAACGGCTTTTCGACACCCTTCCCAACCGAATCAGTGCATGCATCCAGGCCAAATGGAGTGCAACGTCATTATTTGTAACTTTGATTTGATTTTGTAATGACTAAACCAACATCACATACCATACCCAGCCGTGAAGTTTCTTTCTCTCTTTTGGGAGGGGGGGGGGGGGAGAGGGGCACTGTGTTTATCTCTTCATGCGTTCTCCATTTTTCTTATTATCCATCTAGTATTTTGAGTGCTGGAATCCAATCAGATCTGAGTTTTTAAATAGAGTTCTGATTTTTCATGGATCATGAACGATTTATTTATGAATTCCAGTTAATTTTAGGTTATAACCTTTTATATTACGCAGTTATAGACATTTTTCATCGGTAGTGCTGGGTTTGAAATCTTGATTGTGAATCTATTGTTATCCATTCCGTAAAATTGTCGTCGTGCCTGTGTGAAAATCAGCTACAATTCGCCTTTTGTAATAAATACAGGGTAGCAGATTAGGCGGCAACGAACATTTTTCACAAGATTGCAGAAAAGAGGCGACAGTTACGCCTACAGTTTTCAGAACTTCTTTACAAAAATGTGTCTCTAGAAGGTCACTGAGAAGGGTCATATGACCCCGAAACCGATAGCGTCATGAATTGAATGGAACAATAAAGAATACAGTGAAATCACCAGAAGCTGATAATCTCTTGCGTACGGTTTCCAAAATACAGAACACTAACAAATGGACGGCGCCTACTCGTCATCACCGATTCCGTCCAAATTTACAGGCAGAAATGAAAGTGACAGAGATGGAATCTCCAGACGGCCAACCGTGCATTTGTGTGGCTCAGTCGGGAGAGGCATAAGCCATTTATCTCTGCGTTATTTCTAGGAAGCGGTTGGCGCAGCGGAAAGAACACAAAACGGTGATCCGAGGGTCATGGAGTCGAGTCCTTACGCGGAAACTTTTTTATTTTCAATTATTGCGGTATTTATATTGCAAATAAAACGAAATAATGCTCAATATATTGCATTTATTAATATTTTCATAAATATCATTATAAGGAAATGCAAAGAAACATTTGAGATCACAAATAAGTTTCCAGGAAGAGATTTTAAGGCATATACGAGAATTTCGTACATTAAATTATTCTTTTTTATTATTTTACAATGGTTGGTTTACACGTGCTAGGGTGATATTCATGCTAAAAGCAAGGGAACCTATTGTTTCGTGCAGCTGCCGGGGGCTGCCCGAAAGTAAAAATGAAACTCATGGAAGTCCTGTACGCTTTAATCACAGTCCCTTCTTGGAAAGTTATTTGCAGAGTCCTTATGAATGACGCAAGTACAATCTTTACTTGTAAATTATTTTCAATCCCAGATTTTCTTTTGTCTCTCATTTTATGCTTTTTATTAAGTTATTAATAAGCACAATATATTGAGCACTATTTCGGTTTATTTGTAATGTAAGTAACGTAAAAATTGAGAATAAAGAAAAAAGTTTTCTCCTTGAGACTCGATCCGACGACCCTCTGATTACTGGTCTGTGTTCTTTCCGCTGCATCAAACTCTTCCTGGAAACTACGTTAACATAAAGGGCTCATTTCTCGCACGACCCGCGCCAAAAATGCTTTCTTCTCTATTCGCTTGTCCATCTGGTGCCCCCACTTCCGTCAGCTCGGTTCTGCCCAAGCCCCGCATATACCATAAATTTGGACAAAACCGGTGATGACGTGTAGGCGTCGGCCCCTTGTAAGTAGAACAATTAGAACAACGCCGTCGTTCTAGTAGTTGACGAGTTCACGCCTTTAGCTTAATTGAATATGAAGAGCCGATGGAAATTCATCAAAATAAATGGTAAATAAACATGACTTCGACTTGAACGCTCTACTAAAACAGTGATTTCCAGCTTGCATGAAACGGAAAGTATAAAAGCAATGTCAAACTTATGACAGTGAGTTTATTTCATAAATGCGCAAACCTAACAAAACATGAATTTTCCAACAGGAAATGGACTAGAGGCCTGTTGGGAATAACGAACATGGACTAGAAGAGGAACAAATTAACAAGAGTAACCAAGAGCTGAAGATATCAGAAGGTATCACTCTCTGTTGCTGACCATCTCTAAAGCCGAGTGCGTGTGAAGACTCCTTCAGACGGTATACTTACAAGCCTATATCTTAGGCCTTCAGGCACCATACGTTGCCTAGACTATGAAGAAAATTCAAAAGAGGGACAAAGTCAAAAATTTGCAACCAGGTAGAAATGACCTACCTATTTACCGGTTATTGACACACTTCTTTCCGAAGCTGTCTTCTCTCTGTCCAGTGCATTTACCTCAACGATTTGCAGCCAGCATAGTCCATTCACTATGCGCGATCCAGGACGCTCATTTACGGTAGCCACAACCTACTCATTGCACTCAAAACATTTTCTAGCCACACGTGGTCACAGGTGGAACTTAAAGTTCTCCAGTCTAGCGAATTTGATGGACGTTCCCACAGATCGTGTTTCAAACCCATCAGTTTTCCCACTGCATTTGCACCTTTATGAGAAGGCATTCTGACATGATCAAAAGAGGGTTTAATTATTTTGCAAACCAGGCACCTTGCATCTCGCATATTGTTTCAGTCGTTCGATTCAGAAGATTTGTGTTGTACTCTCTAGCTATTGGTTCAGTCTTTGTTAATAATTAACTGATTTTGCAACCCTAAAACAACTGTCATTACCTTTCCGACAAATATATTCAGCCTCACCTGTTTTGGTGTACTGCGCCTGTCTTCTATCCATATAAATATAGTGTCAGATATGTGTTACACTTTAATCGTCCAACTGCATTTGTGCGCCTTCTCGATGTTTTCATCTGATTTCTTGCAGTCTGGGGAACGTCCCCCACGTTATTCTTATGTGGTCGTACATGAAAGGTAATTACGCCTAATAATTCCAGCGCCCAGTTCTTAACAGTTCTTATTTGTTGAAAATTAAGGCTCAGTCTTCTTCATCATCTTTCATCAACTTCAGATGATGATTCACAGTAAACAGCTCAAAACAAAGTATTTTGCGATGCTACAGTATTATAGTTTATCAGTTTGAACGGTTGACTACTAATATTGCTTTACAATAATTACTTTAATAGGACGATTCCTTCAACAACAACGCCTGGGTCCATGCAATGTTCTGTTATTGCCTAGTTGCGCTAGCGCTCCTTCTTTGATCACCTTGGTATCGACGAGACGGTGAACTCCTTTCCTTGCTCCGTTGCGAGATAGCGCCGCTGGAGAATAATGTGTCCTACCGCGATTTCCGTGGCGGTACGAAAGCAGATTCTTATTCAGCACGCTAATTCTACAGGACGGAAGCTGAGCACGAAGCAAGGAATCGTGTGTTTAATTTCTTCCACGTTCTCCTTACAACCGCAACAGACGTCGGATGACATAGTATCTTAATTGATGCACTATATATACATGGTGGGCGGGAAGTAACTAGGTATTGTCAAGTGGCAGTTAAGTTTTCAATGTTGATGGAATAATATTGGAAATAGTGCAATTATAGAGACTATTAAAAAGGACAGTGATTTTTCATGTCGCTTAGTACCGACGTTGGCCGCGAGAGACGGTACAGTCAACAACAGCGACGATGGCCTATGGCCTTATAGTTGGAGAACGAGCACAGATTTCTTCACTCTATGAGGTGTGGAATTCGATCGCTCTTATGCAAACATGGTGGCGTAAGGTGATGGGAAGGGCCGGAATTTACAAGATACCGTGCCAATGTGGTATGGCTTACATAAGTCAAACCACCCGCACCGTGAAAGAACGCTGCACTGAACATCAACGTTACGCCCGCCTTTTGCAGCCAAGCAAGTCCGCTATTGCTGAACATTGTATTTCTACTGGACATTCAATGGAGTATGAGAAAACAATGATTTTGTCCACAGCAACGTCTTTCTGGGACTCCATTATTAAAGAATCCGTAGAAATACGACTGGCGGAAAATCTGTTAAACCGTGACAGCGGCTACCAGCTGGACAGTGCATGGAATCCCTTCATCTCCATGGTTTGCTCAAATCGAAAACGACGGAGTGCGTCGACGGCCGTGGTAAACAGCAACGCAGAGGGCGACTGAGTTCCGCTATTCCACCGGCGAGGGCGCTGCCAATGGGCAGTGTGGTTCATCTATCAAGTTTTCGACGCATGCGCAGAATAGTTACAGTACGCTATATATTGCAGAACGGAGGATGTTTTCGCCAGTCTGCGACGGCTCACCTGAGGATGACTGGCAGGTGCCCAGTTGAAATATCGTGCGAAGTATTGAACGACGACCGGCTGCAAGCCCGAAATTTATTTGAACAGGGGTACCACAGTTTGTCTGGAGACAAATAGTTGTCACACGAAGCTAATAACCACAGGTTCGGTAAAGGATGCAGCAAAAATAGGTAGGCCATCCACGTCTCGGTGTTCTGAGAATGTGGCAATTGTGCAGAATATGTTCAATCGTAGCCCCGGGGAAATCAACAAGCCATGCAGCTCGCGAGAGCGGAGTCACAAGGCACGTTGTACGTCAGGCGTTGCATGAACTATTAAACTTTCGAGCATGGAAACCCCCTAATGTGCAGCAGCTGACACAAGAAGACTGTCATCGCAGTATGGGTTATGAGGAGTTGATGTTGGGTTAGCACGAAGATTGGCCTCTGTTGTTTCGCACCATCCTCTGGGGTGTCGTGGCCGTATTCCATGATGGAGGTTTCATCAATTGGCACAATTGCCATTACTGGGCGGCGCAGCATCCTGGAGTTTCGGTGGAGGAGAAACATTCTCGTCCAAAAGTGAACTTGGGGTGTGGAATAATGGCTACAAATGTCATCGGCCCATATATCCTGCGCAACACATTGAACGGCGAACGCTACCGCCAAATGCTACAGGATTACGTTTGGCCCACGCTATCTTGATGGGAAAGTACCGACGACATTATCTTCAAGCAAGATGGCGCACCGCCTCACTTTGCGAATGTCGTGCAGAGCCGGTTGGATGAGAAGATTCTACAATGTTGGATAGTGGGGTGGGGGGGAGGGCGGGGGGGGGGGGAGGACGTTGACCCCATGAATGACCTGCGAGAAGTCCGGACCTGACACCCTGTGACTTTTTGTATGGGCTGGGAAAAACAGGAGGTTTAACGGAAGAAACCATGCGCATTGGACGAATTGGAAGCGCGGATTCGGGAAGTTCTTACCAACAACTCACACAGCTTCCTCCAGAAAGCTGTGGATTCCCTTCCTGGTCGTTGGAGGAGATTGGTCGACGCCACAGATGCCTACATCGAAATTTAATGGACTTTTAACGTATGCAATCATATTCCCATATAACAGTGTACATACTGAATTATTTTCAATAAATAACTCTGCACAGATAAAAATTATACGTCAATTCCAGTACCTAGTTACTTCCCGTCCATTCTGTAGGTTCTACGCGGTATCATATTCGACACAGTTTACGAAGTTCAGGCGGTTTTGGGGAAGCTGCAAAACATTCATTTTCATTGGCAGACAGTACGGCAGCGACGGCTACAAAAAGTTGTCTTTTGCATGGGATTGCGTACAAAATGGAGGTTTCAATTGTACACCAGTAGTCTAAGGGTAGTGTGCTAATAGAAAAGTTCTGTTTTCTTATTTTTGTTTGGGTAACAGATAAACATGTTGTTTAGTGCTCAGCAGGGCTGTATCCGGTTTTAAATCCGAGTTTGAAAGTTTGGTTTCAATTCTCTGATAGCCGCAGGACCTCTTCCTCACGCTTAGTATGGTTTTAAATGTGAACATTGCTTTGTGTAAGTGGAAGAAGTCAAGAGAAAAGGCATCAAACTCTTAGCCTTGTAACTGACTGAGCGAACTGTGTGGGTAGTTCTGAGGACAGCAAGGGCACAGTAATACCGACAGGGTCACATCAAAATATTCTCTGTTTTGGATAACCCAATTTGCATGTTGATTACTGCTTTACCTTACATAATAAAAAAATGAGTATTGTGTGGCAGGTCTGCAGAAAGATGTAGTAAATGGCGAGATACGACTCACATTAATGTAAACGCGCAAGTATTAATCAGTCTTGGAAACAACGACGCAAATCATTCAATAGCACAAGATTTGATTTCGTTTAAAAAATTACGGCCTAGCAATGTCTCGTCGTTCTGGATCATAGCCAGGAAGTTAAGGCAGGCAGAAGGACTCTAGTAAGCATGCAGGCTGGTAAGGAAGCACTTGAAATTGGGCACGAAACAGTAATTTCCAAACTACGTGCTGTAGATACCAATTCGTTACACTGGTGCTAAGCCTCTTAACTGTACAGCGTTATTTCGTGGCAAGGACCTCTCAGAGATGCAAGGTTGCATCAACTCACTTAGTATCCACAGTTTGTTTGATGTGAGCAAGTGTGAATTGCGCACAGGAAGGAATTGGGATTTACTTGTCTCGTCTCAAGAAACTGCTTGAGTTTGCAGCGTCAGCGCAGCCAAGATAAATCACGCGTTAGAGTTTGTTAAACGCTACTCGAGCGAGCGCGCACATCGCTTTCCGCTGGAACAGAGGCGCGCGACAGCTCTTGAGGCAGATTTACGCGGCAGGCGCTCCTCCAATACGAGAGTCGTGTCCCGCGACGGTAGCAGGCGAGCGGCGCCCACTATGCCAAGGCTGCAGCCTACATTCGAAATAGAACAATCTCCTCTTCGCGACCAATCTAAAGCAACTTAATTGCGCAACGATTCTCCCGCCGTGCCACATTTCGTTCAATTCGTTGTATTACAAGACTACCAGTTTTACTTCAGAAAATTGCAGAAATAAGTCTCACTTAATGACGATTCGCAATTTCAAAGTATTTCTTGCGAGTCAACACTATAATGGAGATAACAGAAGAACAATGGCAAAACATATCCTCACCAAAGCATGCATTCTATGAGAATAAACTTAGTTTAGGTTTAATATGGTACATTCACTTCTGTAGTACATTACGCATGAAAGTTACTCTTTAACTTTTTAAAAAAGCTACAGCAGTTTGTGATGATTTTCGTCCATTTTCAGACGGTTTAATGCATTTGTAATATTATTCTCATATCTACTGTAGACTGCACTGTGAAAGTTGCAACTTTTCTGTGTAACACATTAACATTTTCAGCTTCCCTATTATTCGAGTTCTATTCTAACGTCAATAAATAATTTACATTCTCTTTGTACAGTATACGAGTTGATCGTGTCATCTTTCTCTTGCAAACCATTTACTGTTGTTATGTACACTGTTGAATGTTAGTGACCCGCAGGGCAGCAGCTGCGGTTTAGTCGATTTACACATTTGTTTTGAGCGGAAACGGCAGCTAAAACCAAATTTCATTTTCGATTTCCGGGGGACTTACATCAGCAGTCAACTGCATGTTAAGTAAAGCGTAATACATATCAGTTCAAAAGTAGCATGTACCTGAGTCCTTAAAGAAAGTTGCAAAAAAAAGTTAAATGCATATGAAAATTTCTTTCTCATCTTTTTCTGGCCTTAATGGTTACCTCAGAAAATTACACGAAGTAGAACAGACGTCACAGAAAACCCTGAAAATACTGCACCTTGCAAGCAATGACAGAACGATAAAGCTCCCAAAGGATTCACGCGTGTATGAAAGTGCGAGTGGTGTGAGGTTACTGTTGCGCCATAGACATACCCTTGTGGGTGTGACAGAAAGCTTTGCCGGGTGACCTTACGGATAATTTTCAGGCTAACCAAACAATCACGTGAACTTAATTGTAGGTATTGTGCAATGGATAACTTAACGAATTTAATGTATTAAACAGGGGTGGCCCTATCATAAGTGAAGCATGGGTATGGTAACTCACAAGATCATAAAATAGCGAGTTTCATCAAACCACTAAATGAAACAGTGGTCACTATAAAACCATATTTATTACAATTTCCGGTGGAATTCAAGTTAAACACAAATACTCAAGGACATGAAATCATAACGTCACTGAATATTAATACAAATTCAGAACAAAATTAAACTCCCATCACCTTGCCAAAGATCGGATAATGAAGTGAGTGGAGGTGAATGCAATCATCTTGAGGATGAATCTCTTTTGTTTGTGTTTGCTTTAACAATAACAATAATAGTGACAGTGACAACTCAACACACGAAACTTGGAAATGAAGAAGATGACGAAAAAAGAAAACATGCAGACGACAAACTGTAAAGGAAAACAGACAGTGTAAAAACGTAATACAGCAGGAAAACCACACCATGTGATAAGAAGCCATAATAACAAAAAATCCACTGATGATGCTGCAACTGCAGTGAAACATGTCTGGGACAACAAACAAAACTGTGTTTTGCTAAAGGCGGACCCCACCCAAAAACATATGTTATGGAGGTGAATGCTCTAAAGTCAACACAACTTTGAAGGGACGGTGAATAGTGTTTGCGGAATTCGCAGAATGATTCCTGAATGTTAATCAGAGAGGAAAGAAAGAACTACAGAAAGAAACATGCGTGCACCCCAAAACTGATTGAGAACAAGTTGAATTCGAGATTGCTAATGGCTTTACTGGGATTAGAAACGTAAAAGCTCTAACGTCAGTCTGAAAACTCCGTGTGCGTCCTACCACTCGATTTGCGAACGCTGCAGTCGCTCACCACACTTGGCGTTACCGGTGCCTTCCAGTGTCGGGTGAGGTGGCTGGAATTCTGTACCTGGGCTGCCTCAGAGACCGGAATCTAAGTCCTTCTCTCGGACAAATCGTCCGCTGCCGTGTCTCGGATGGAAGTAAGTTCCACAGAGCACTCCTGGAAAGAAGCAGACTTTTCTACTTGTGCAAACAATCCTGTTGGAAGACCATCCGCAACTGAGCATTATACCAGAGGTTGAAAATACCGCTCCAGATGTAAATTTCTTTTATTATCACGACTGGTTTCGGGCTCTCATAAGCCGCACCTAGCACACGTCCACCTATGAGCGCTCGTAGGCAGCACACCGCGCCTGGTACGCGTCCACCGCGGCGCTCGGGGGCCACAGCACAGTTGCGACGCCTGAGGATGGGCTTATGAGAGCCCGATTCCGGTCGCGATAATAAAAGAAATTT
Source organism: Schistocerca americana (assembly GCF_021461395.2). Taxonomy (NCBI): domain Eukaryota; kingdom Metazoa; phylum Arthropoda; class Insecta; order Orthoptera; family Acrididae; genus Schistocerca; species Schistocerca americana. The sequence continues at coordinate 698,237,118 of NC_060120.1, read as the reverse complement.
ACAAATGAAGCGGTATTTTCAACCTCTGGTTTTTACTTGTGCATGATTTTGAGCGCCAATGACACTGATTCTTCTGAATCCTGACCAGTCTGGTCCATTCTAAAACTTCCATACACAGTTTAAAGATAATTAACCAGTTTTTAGTGCTGGCTTTCAGAACAAGCAGTTCCTGACTCCAACCAACTACCCTGTCTTGCGTTTTTGGCCAACCAGGGCTCCTACACGTAGACACAGAAGTTCCCCTTCTCCCACTGTAGATTTTATCCATATTACTCAATGGCAACTGCTCTTACTATTTTCTAACAGAATCAAGAACAAGGCAATTAACTTGAGACTAGCCTAACGGCTGTGCGTCCGTGCTCTTAATCAGAAAAGACCCGGATGGCCTCCCGTCTCATTCTGCTTCACAGATTTCTATCTCCGTATTCCTTCGGGGCGAACTTTTCCCAGAATGCTGACTTCCTGCTGAGGACAGGGCGCCACAAATCCGCGTTCCTTCATTGTGTGCTCACAGCGCGCCCCTCCGGCGCCAGCGGACTGTTCACACTAAAAACACAATACAGTGTCTTCCAGTCATTTAGGAGACAACATAGACGATGCCGCTTTGGCGAAGTTTAGACCTCACGCAATACAGTATCCCGACTTTTTACCTGTGCTTCTCATCCCCCTTGCAGCTCTTTTCCTTTGACATGGCCTGCAGCTCACCTAATGGCTGGACGCTGGCTATGTCCCCTGCACAGGTGGCCTCTGCCCAACCTGTGCTCAATAGAGCTTTCAGCTGCATTTAAACAGAGCATTTAAACAGATCTCCAGAAGAAGAATTTACTATGGAAATCTAGTATTTGGATGCAACAACTGGCACTAATTTTAATGATACATTTCTAGCTTGGGGTTAATTTAGACTGGCTAGACTTATTAGTTTACTGAAATTTAATTATGGCACGTGACGTTTTTGCCAAACACGGTCGCGTATCGATATCCGAGGAGAAAATGAAGCCACTGAACCGAAACAGCGCAGAACAGATTGCAAAATAAAATAAAAATGCTGAAAATACAAGTAAAACAATGTGGAATACTACAGTTGTTACAGAAAGACTTTATAGGCAAAAAATGTTCAAGTGCGTGTGAAATCTTATGGGACTTAACTGCTAAGGTCATCAGTACCTAAGCTTACACACTACTTAACCTAAATTATCCTAAGGACAAACACACACACACCCATGCCCGAGGGAGGACTCGAACCTCCGCCGGGATCAGCCCCACGGTCCATGACTGCAGCGCCTCAGACCGCTCGGATAATCCCGCGCGGCAAAGACTTTACAGGCTTCCGGATGATTTGACAAATATCCAACAACGAATAAATCAGTAGAGTTCAAACCACAACGAATGTACAATATTCACCGGTTCAAAATGAACTCAGATATTCCAAAGCTAAGATAAAGGTACTTACAAATTGACGACATTGTTATCTAAAGTAGAAAAGTATATTTTGAAAAGAATTGCGTAGATACTATATATAAATAAACACAAATTAATTTTGAAAGCCATAAAAGCAGTTATTTGTATAGAGAAAACGGAACATATTGCCAAATATAATGAATCAGTAGTGCTCGCCAGTGTCAAACACAAAACTAAAATAAATCGAAAAACTGCTAGTAATATAATGCGTCTATAGAAAATATATACACCAATTATTAGTAAATGATGACGCAGTCTCCATGCATTGTTACATAATGCACGTAACAGGCAGTAAATGCTGAATTAGACGTAAAGTAATTGGGTCAATAGTTCTCAAAGTAAACATCAGTAGTTCAGGACAACAGGCAAGAAATCACGGTTGTATACTGAGCTGTATTCTCGGCCTGTAAGAGTCGTGAATATCAGAACAAAGTCTGGCAGCTGAGGGCTAGTTGACAATAGAAATGCCTCTCCAGCGCCCCACCCTATGTCCTCACAATTGGACGGCAACCACGTGCTGAACAAAGCGACGCATTGAGCCCCGGAGTAGAAACGGAAGGCTGCTGATCATGTCACTAGTGTTCTGGAGACAGAGTTAATGTGTTTCAGTAATAAGCACTGATCCTGAAGTGAAGCTCTTTGGCAGATGGGGCTCTTAACTTGAGTGTAAGGCGGCAGAAACGCACTAGCGGCAGGTGCTTTGACTCTGAATGCATTAGAATATTATTGAGTTAAAGAGTTTTATTTTGTAACTACTGAACGATTAATACATGAAAAAATACTGCAGATCGTTTTGATGTAGCTGGTTGAAACACAACTATTTTAAACGCATGCGTAGTTTCAGACCGCCATTAGTTTAGGATGAGCGAATAAAAGTGACCTGCCTTTAAATAAATATCTGACTTTATGATAACTCTTTGGTTTGCGTACTATGTCGTGTTGACTGTAGAGCTACCTCTTCCAGCCTTCCTAAATCTTTGACAAGATAGAAGACAAACAAAGTCAAACTCCAGATGTAAGTCAAAAGAGAGGGCAAAGAAACAGGCAGCACATGAACGAGAAACAAAAGTCTTCGCTATTTTTGTTTGGGTGCTCATGTTCCGCAGTAGGCGTCTTATCGATTTTTGTTAGTTATTTCTGTCTTAAGCGTTCTGCAATTTAGAGAAGTATGATTAAGAAAGAAGAAACTAATAATAATTGAAAACTCTTTGAGGTCTTAGCCACGGGCTTCTTTAACGACAACAGTGGAGAGGAAAGCGACAAGTAAGGAAGGATGGAGGAGGATGTCAAGCCACTTGCTCGTGGACCATTGCTCAGAACTGCAGCACGGATATGGAGCCTGTGAGAATACTCCAGGTCACCCAGTAGCCAGCAGCGTTCTCTGGAGTACAGAGGCCAAATAATAGGGAAGTTGTGTGCAATTTGTATCGGTCGTTGAATACGATGGTTTTTATTTTATTACTAATTTCGACCAATAATGATCGTCTACAGATCGTCTAATATTTAGGGATAATTTGCCCTTGCAGAAAAAGTAATGTTGTGCAATGTGGCTAAACCAGTCGGACAACACACATTGAGTTGTGATGGGGCGTGATCACGAGCTGGGTGCATGGTTTATACGTGACATGACAGAGAAATTGCGTTGCCATTGATGATAAAGTGAAAGAATAGAGAAATACGTTTTCTCGTTTCTCACTGGCTAATCCTCAAAGGAAACATTGCCTTTCCTGGCTTCTGATTGGCTGAAAGTTAAGAGCGGAGACTGCATAATAGCTGGACACCAGGTTCGTGCCGTCACTTCAATTTTGGGAGTTGAGTTTGTCGCTTCAGTCTTGGCAATTAAGTTTGGAAGTTCATATCTGGAATTCAGTTTTCGAAGTTCAATTTAGGAAGGAGATTTGGGTCGTTGAGGACGCTCAGAATGTCCATAGTGCAACAGTGCATTTTTAATTCATATGTAAGTCTTTTATCCTGATTTTAACGAAGTGTAGTGGTTCAGCTTGCACCATGGTAATAAATTCTTTAGACATCCCTAAAAATTACGAAATCATTCAGCAGATTTAGAGAATCCTCGATCCTCGTTATAGTCACTGAAGGTGTAATCAATGGATCTATGGCTCTGAGATGTTCCCCGGCAGGGAAACAAGTATGACAAGATGCAGCGTGAGTGGACAGGACTTCTGTGACGTGTGCCCAAGTGTACACCTACATAAACTGTTGGTATGTAACAACCAATCCATATCGTTACATTTTCGAAAGTAATTTCGAGTTAAGAGGCTGCAGTCGGTGTACAAAAGACAAAAGTAATTTTCATAAATATTATTAGGGACTGTGTAACATCATAAGAAAATACTACTATCTATGTAGAATGTAAAAACCTGAACTGAGATGCATTTAAATACTATCCTAGGGAAACACACCTGTGTTAATAAAATGGTATAAAACAAATTTTTCAGCTAATAATAGCAGTGAAAAAAATTATGTAAAATATGATAAACACGCAACACAAACAATTTTATTTTCTTATACTACTGACTCAGTTAACATCTATACTCGGAGTCTTGACTACTCTCGTTCCTTCTTTGTCACACGCAACTGTGAACTGTGTATGCAGCGAGCGACACCCAGCAGCGAAGACTCTGCGAACAAAGTATGCCGATGTTGTCCCCACCTTACAATTATGTGATTTAAGGGAGACTTGTACTGCAATCGAAATATCTTCGTTTCAATAGGTTATACTGTACAAGTTCTCTTTTCATTCTTTGGACTGAACTATCAATTACTGTTTTATATTTTGTATTTTAATTGCGTTACATTTGGTAAGTATTTCAGACAATCATTTGAAAATAGTTTCACAGGCGAAACTGCGCACTAATCAAAGCAAAACAAAGGCATGTGTTAACCAATTCAGTGGCAGCCAGTCTGGCATTATGTTGTCTTTGAATTAGTGGCCGCTGCGGATACCGTTGCAGCTGAAGCGTAAACTGTAATCGTTTTTATTTCTTTTGTAGAGTGAAGCTGAAGAAGTTGAGTTGCGAGTACTTGATCATTCTCCAAGGACAGGCGCCGCCTCTAGACAGTTAACTTTAGTGCTAAGGCCGTCACCCTTAAGCCTTACAACCATCTTGGGTTTCCCTCAGGGCTTACGTCTTTTTTAAACAAATCACCGCAAAACGGCTGCTCTTCTTGTCAATAATCTTTTACTGTCGAACAAATATAAATGTTTTACAACGTTGATACCACTCAAAAAATTATCAGAATCACGAAAATTTCAGTTTCTTTACCAAGCGTAAAAAGAAGACACAGAAAAAATAAATTAACCATCTACAGAATAATAATAAAAACCTTAAAACGCAAAAAACGAAAGAAATAAAAGTTAAATTTTAAACAAGTATGGCTTTACAGTTCTGAAACATGGACCATCCCAGAAATCCCATAAGAACAAAATGAAAGTAGCAGAATTGAGATTTCCAGAGAACGTCAAAAGAAATGGGCGGCTGCAGCGGAACGAGGCGAGTGACAAACAATCGGTGCGCGCGAAACATAAAAGCAGTACTTTCAGAAGGTCATCATTGCGTACTACCAGAATCATGGTCCAAATTGTCTCGCGAGAGGACTCGAATCTTAGGTTTGATTTCTTGCAAGTGGGCTTTTTCTTCTCTTTAAAATACGAGGTGAAGTCAGTGTTATTTCTTTGTAAGAGGCGAGGATTGCAGTGCACTTTCGTAACCAGAATTTTATCACAAGTGTTTATTTTCTAATTTTTTCTGCCGAGTGACAAACAACCAGCGCGTACGAAGTTTAAAAGCTGTTTTTTAAGAAGTTCGTAACTGCGTACTACCAGAATTTTCTCGCAGGTTCTATTGCTGGGGATGAACCTCGCTAGTGTGTTTTCTTTTTTCTCAAAATATGAGGCCAAGTTGGTGATGTTTCCTTGTTAAAAGTAGTCAGATTGTGCTGCAGACACGTCTTCCAAAGTTTCCCGCGTTCGGAGCCTTGAGCATATAGCCGTCTGACTCATGCATCTGCTCGGAATAGCACAGTGGTGGGGGAGGCCAGGCTTATATTAAACCTTTAATGCAAGATTATACTTCTTAATAACGAAATTATGACAGCGTTTTAAACTGTTAAATTCGGCCAGCCATTATGTGGGAAATCTGCAACTGGAGTCAGTGACTGGGTAACTGTTTTAGCCGTTTAACATATAGACGGATGCATTGCGGGACTGTTACGGAAAGAGCGCAGAGAATGTTATCGCGAAAGACTCTGGTGCCATTTGGGTTGTGGTCTGGTGTTGGGAGCATAGCATATTGAAGTGAGCCATAAATCGCGTTAGCTGTTCCGAGACGCGTGGGTCAGCGTGGGGCGGGGCATACCGCGGCGCTGGCAGCGGCCGTGGCGGGATTCTGCGCGGGCCGCGTCGCGCATTCCCGGCGGAGTGCCTCCGCTGCGGAGCGGTCCACAGGCCAGGCGCCCGCGCCGCTAATCGTCTCGCGTACCAAATGTCACGCACACGCATCGCGGGCACAGGCGAGCAGGCACGATTCTGAAAGGTTCTCCACACAGGAATGCGCTGTCGACTTATGGCAAATGCCCGAACATGCGGTGTGCCGGCGCAGACGATGATGATGCCGGTGTTAGGGAGCTCAGAGACATTCAAAATCTGTGTCAAATCTTATGGGACTCGACAGCTAAGGTCATCAGTCCCTAAGCTTACACACTTCTTAACATAAATTATCCTAAGGACAAACACACACACCCTTGCCTGAGGGAGGACTCGAACCTCCGCCAGGACCAGCCGCAGAGTCTATGACTGTAGCGCCTCGACCGCTCGGCTAATCCCGCGCGGCACTTGTAATTGTAATTCCTTAACTCGGTGATAGCGGTGAAATCAACACCTCGCAAATTCTAACAGACAGACTTTTTCCTGCTGCTCTTGTCAGTGAAGTCTCTAAGGTGACCCCGCTTGCTGTGTCCTCTGTCGACATTCGTAGGTGAGTCCCCTTTACACGCCACATCCCGCTTTCAACAAGGCTCGCAGCCCTCCACCGCAGTGCCTCCCGCTACAAGGGTAAAAAAGGTGCCAGCCAATCGCTTGCAGTTGATACTCTGCATACACTGTGTGTTAGGCAACCCTAATGCAAGCCAGAAGTCAATGATTACATACCACTTCACTTTTCACTGTAAACGATTAGATAAACTTTAGTTTTTTATTGAAATTACCGGTTTTGCCCATATTAGGCGATCTCCAGACTTACGATGACGGCCAACAGCTAGTGCACTTGGTTAAAAATAAATTACTAACACCACACTGCCATCAGATTCTACGTCCGCTGCTATAATAAACGCCGACGTCGATGGTATTACATCTGTTCCCTTTATCGTTTTGTCACAGTAACGATCTCTTTTCGCTGGACATGGTAAATGATGTCTTCCTGCCTTTTATTACAGTAGCTAAGTTTGCTAGACATTTACAGTACTTGATTTGACCAAATTGTCTACCTGATGGTAAGCCTATATCCTGTATGTGATTGTCATAGCCACGTTGTATGTGTATACGAGAGCATGCTGAAAAGTAATGCCCCGAATTCTTTATGTGAAAACTCTTAAAGTTTGTAAATAAAACAAACTTCATTGACATTCTATTCCTTTATTCTTTATGTCTATATTTAGTTCTCAACATAGCGTGGTGCTACAGAAGAATGTTGAAGATTAGGTGGGTAGATCACGTAACTAATGAGGAGGTATTGAATAGGATTGGGGAGAAGAGAAGTTTGTGGCCCAACTTGACTAGAAGAACGGATCGGTTGGTAGGACATGTCCTGAGGCATCAAGGGATCACAAATTTAGCATTGGAGGGCAGCGTGGAGGGTAAAAATCGTAGAGGGAGACCAAGAGATCAATACACTAAGCAGATTCAGAAGAATGTAGGTTGCAGTAAGTACTGGGAGATGAAGGAGCTTGCACCGGATAGATTAGCATGGAGAGCTGCATCAAACCAGTCTCAGGATTGAAGACCACAACAACAACAACAGCCACCCTGATAATGAACACATTTCTCCCAACGAGAGACCGTTTTGCTGAAACTGTCACTGCAGAAGGTTCGAATTTGTTGATGGAGCCACAACCGCACCTCTACTTGCACTGATTCATCATCATCAAAGTGAAGTCCTCGAAGGCATTCTTTAAGTTTTAGAAACAGAAGAAAATCGGACGTGTCCAAGTCGGGACTGTGTTCAGGATGGTCGATGACAGTCAACCCAAGGCGTCGGATTGTTGGAGACGTTGCAGCGCTTGTGTATGGTCTGGCATTGTCTTGCTGAAGGGGAGGGTGCTCCGTCTGTGGAGGATCTCTTCGAATTCGAAACTCGATTACAGCACGCTGTTTTCCACACATCGACATAGTTACATTACACACCGCCATATTACATGCTACAATTCGGAGCCGTCTAGCAGCAGAGCTCTGCAAATACACTACTGGCCATTAAAATTGCTACACCTCGAAGATGACGTGCTACACATGCAAAATTTAACCAACAGGAAGAAGATGCTGTCATGTGCAAATGGTTAGCTTTTCAGAGCACTCACACAAGGTTGGCGCCGGTGGCAACTCCTACAACATGCTGGCATGAGGAACATTTCCAACCGATTTCTCATACACAAACAGCAGTTGACCGGCGTTGCCTGGCGAAACGCTGTGGTCATGCCTCGTGTAAGGAGGAGAAATGCGTACCATCACGTTTCCGACTTTGATAAAGGTCGGATTGTATCCTATCGCGATTCGGTTTATCGTATCGCGACATTGCTGCTCGCGTTGGTCGAGATCCAATGACTGTTAGCAGAATATGGAATCGGTGGGTTCAGGAGGGTAATACGGAACGCCGTGCTGGATCCCAACGGCCTCGTATCACTAGCAGTCGAGATGACAGGCATCTTATCCGCATGGCTGTAACGGATCGTGCAGCCACGTCTCGATCCCTGAGTCAACAGATGGGGACGTTTGCAAGACAAAACCATCTGCACGAACAGTTCGACGACGTTAGCAGCAGCGTGGAGTGTCAGCTCGGAGGCCATGGCTGCGATTACCCTTGATGCTGCATCACAGACAGGAGCGCCTGCGATGGTGTACTCAACGACGAACCTGGTTGCACGAATGGCAAAACGTCATTTTTTCGCATGAATCCAGGTTCTGTTTACAGCATAATGTTGGTCGCATGCGTGTTTGGCGACATCGCGGTGAACGCACATTGGAAGCGTGTATTTGTCATCGCCATACTGGCTTATCACCCGGCGTGATGGTATGGGATGCCATTGGTTACACGTCTCGGTCACCTCTTGTTCGCATTGACGGCACTTTGAACAGTGGACGTTACATTTCAGATGTGTTACGACCCGAGGCTCTACCCTTAATTCGATCCCTGCGAAACCCTACATTTCAGCAGGATAATGCACGACCGCATGTTGCAGGCCCTGTACGGGCCTTTCTGGATACAGAAAATATTCGACTGCTGCCCTGGCCAGCACATTTTCCATATCTCTCACCAATTTGAAACGTCTGGTCAATGGTGGCCGAGCAACTGGCTCGTCACAGTACGCCAGTCACTACTCTTGATGAACTGTGGTATCGTGTTGAAGCTTCATGGACAGCTGTGCCTGTACACGCCATCCAAGCTGTGTTTGACTCAATGCCCAGACGTATCAAGGTCGTTATTATGGCCAGAGGTGGTTGTTCTGGGTACTGATTTCTCAGGATCTATGCACCCCAATTGCGTGAAAATGTAATCACATGTCAGTTCTAGTATAATATATTTGTCCAATGAATACCCGTTTATCATCTGCATTTCTTCTTGGTGCAGCAATTTTAATGGCCAGTAGTGTATGCAGGCATGAAGAATAATGACGCAGATTGTTAATAACTTTTGTTTTATTTCAAAGGCTTAAGGAGTTTTCACATAAAAAATTCGTAGGCATTAGCTTTCAACACGTCCTCATATAATGATGCCACCTGTTCTTGTCATTCCTGTCACGCCAGCGATGTTTTTGCATGTCCTTAGGCATTACCATTTTTAATCCTTAGATGTATTATGATGCAGACTGCATGAAATATACATCAAATGCCAATAAAAACTGAAATTATAGAACATTGACCGTGACCGGGATAACTGAGGGTCGCCTGGATACATTAAATAATTCAGTAAGGTCCTGCAAGTTATAAGAGTGTTCTCGTCTTAACTCTTAAAGGGAATAATAAAGTATATTCGTCGACCTATTAATGTGGTTAACAAAAAATCGTACAGCAATCAAAGGCTTGTGTGCCTTAGTTTGCACATCTCGTCTAGAGGTGTCTAAACGCAAAAATATTTTTCTCAAAACCAATTAAAATGGCAAACCTATTAGTCGGGTTATAGGTAAGTTCTGTGACATAGTTCGTATTAAAGAAAGACATAACTTTATCTATATAGGCAGTGTGATACATAAGGACGAAACTGTGCCCTCTGTCAATTTTTATACCCTTTCTTCTCCATTGCTCTTCAGGAAACTTGGTTTCCAGCGATGCGAACCCCTGCCCTCCATGGCTATCGAGGTTATTATAAGAACCGGGCAGCTTATGAAAGGGTATCTGGTGGCGTATGCATCTATGTCCTTCACTCTCTTCACAGCGAGTCTGTCTCTCTACAAACACCTTTAGAGGCTGTCGCTGTTTGGGTGTGGACGCCACAGGCTGTTACTATCTGCAGTCTTTATCTTCCACCAGATGGTGATGTCCCACAGCATGTCCTGGCTGCGCTGATAGCCCAACTGCCGCCACCTTCCCTGTTACTGGGCGACTTCAACGCCCATAACGCTCTGTGGGGTGGGTCAGTGGCAACAGGTCGAGGAGCCACCGTTGAGCATGTATTGGCACAGCTCGACCTTTCCATTTTAAATGATGATGCCTTCACACATTTCATTGTCGCGCGTGGCACGTACTCCTTCATCGACCTTTCGATCTGCAGCCCTAGCCTCTTACCGTCTGTCCAACGGAGTGTGCATGATGACATGTGTGGTAGTGACCACTTTTCGCTCTTTCTGTCACTGCCACAACATCACTCTTTTGGACACCCTAGCAGATGGGCTATGAATAAGGCTGACTGGGACTTGTTCTCTTCCATTGCCGCTATTGAGCCTCTTTCTAATGACACCGTTGATGCGGTGGTTCACTCGGTCACCATCGGCATCGTTACTGCCACAGAATCTGCCATTCCCCATTCTTCTGGGTCCCCTCGGCGGAGAACTGTGCCTTGGTGGTCGCCTGAGATTGCTGAGGCGATTAAAGATCGCCTGCGGGCGCTCCAGCGTCACAAGCGGCATCCATCTTTAGAACACCTCATCACCTTCAAACGGCTGCGTGCGCGGGCCCACTGCCTTATTCGCCAACGCAAGCAGGAGTGCTGGGAATGGTATGTTTCCACCACTGGCCTCCATGTCTCTCCATCGCAGGTCTGGGCAAAGATTAGACGCCTCTACGGCTATCGGACCCCTGTCAGCGTCCCTCTGCTGTCGCTGAATGGGGCAATTTGTACTGACTCCGACATAATTGCCAACCGCTTAGCAGACCATTTTGCTCTCAGTTCCGCATCTGTGAATTACCCACTGGCTTTCTGCTCCATTAAAGAGCAGTTGGAACATCGGAGCCTTTCATTTCACATGCGCCATCCTGAATCCTACAATGTCCCGTTCACTGAGTGGGAACTCCACAGTGCCCTAGCCGCTTTCCCTGATACAGCTCCCGGGTCAGATCGCATCCACTGTCAGATGCTGAAACACCTCTCAGTGGACTGCCAGCGACGTCTCCTCGACCTTTACAACCGCATCTGGGTCGAGGGTGAGTTTCCATCGCAATGGCGGGAAAGTATTGTTATCCCCGTTTTGAAACCTGGCAAGAACCCATTGGAGGTAGACAGCTATCGCCCCATTAGCCTCACCAACGTTCTTTGCAAGTTGCTCGAACGCATGATGAGCCAGGGGTTGAGTTGGGTACACGAGTCTCGGGGCCTTCTGGCTCCGTCTCAGGGTGGGTTCCGTAAAGGCCGCTCTGCAGCCGACAATCTGGTGAGCCTGGAGTCAGCCATCCGTACTGCCTTTGCCCGCCGTCAGAACCTCGTCGCTGTCTTCTTCGACATGCGCAAGGCGTACGATACGACATGGCGTCATCACTTACACTCTATGCTTCATGGTTGGGGTCTTGGGGGTCCACTGCCGATTTTCATCCGAAATTTTCTGTCGCATCGAACCTTCCGCGTGCAAGTCGTGGCCTCCCATAGTTCCACCTGAGTTCAGGAGAACGGGGTGCCACAGGGTTCTGTTTTAAGTGTCTGCCTGTTTTTAATTGCAATTAACGGGCTCGCTGCGGCGGTGGGAACGTCTGTCTCAGCGTCCTTGTATGCTGACGACTTCTGCCTCTACTATAGCTCCATTGGCATTGCAGCTGCTGAACGTCAGCTGCAGGGCGCTATCCGTAATGTGCAGTCTTGGGCTGTAGCGCATGACTTCCAGTTTTCGGCTGCCAAGACCTGTGTTATGCATTTCTGCCAGCGACGAACAGTTCACCCTGAGCTGTGGCTTTACCTTGCTGGCTGACTTCTTGCTGTGGTGGAGACACATCGTTTTTTGGGTGTGGTTTTCGATGCCCGGTTGACTTGGCTTCCACATATTCGGCAGCTTAAACAGATGTGTTGGCAGCATCTTAATGCTCTGCGATGCTTGAGCCACACCAGGTGGGGCGCCGACTGATCTGCCCTCTTACGGCTCTACCAGGCATTAATCCAGTCCTGTCTGGATTATGAGAGCCTTGCTTATGGTTCAGCTTCCCCATCTGCATTGTGGGTGCTGGACCCAATCCTTCACTGCTGGACCCAATCCTTCACAGTGGGATCCACCTTGCGACTGGTGCTTTCCGGACCAGCCCTGTGGACAGCATACTTGTGGAGGCAGCTGTCCCTCCACTACAGTTACAGCGCCAACGTTTACTGGCCGCTTATGCTACGCATGTTTGTAGCTTGCCCGGGCATCCTAACTATCGTCTTCTGTTCCCACAGTCGGTCGTCCATCTCCCAGAACGTCGGCCCCGGTGGGGTTGTACTATCGCAGTCCGCGTCAGAGAGCTTCTCTCAGGGACTGAGGTTTTCCACCTCCTTTCTGGGCCCCTCTGTGTACACCCCCGTGGTGTGTGCCTCGACCTTGCCTTCGGGTCGAATTGGCACAGGGCCCGAAGGACTTAGTCCCTCCGGAGGCCTTCCTCGGCCGCTTTTTTTCTATCCTTGCCACGTATCAGGTCTCTGGCATTGTACACACCGACGGTTCGATGGTAGCTGGTCGTGTCGGTTATGCTCTCACTCTAGGGGACCACTACGAACAACATTCATTGCCGGCTGGCTGCAGCGTTTTCACTGATGAGCTGGTCGCCATCTTTCGTGCCCTAGAGTATACCCGCTCCTGCCCAGGTGAGTCCTTCGTTATCTGAAGCGACTCCTTGAGCAGTTTACGAGCTATCGACCAGTGTTTCCCTCGCTCTCGTCTGGTGATGGCTGTCCCTCCATGCTCTTGCCTCTTGCGGCCGCTCTGTGGTCTTTGTGTGGACCCCAGGCCATGCTGGGATACCCGGTAATGAAAATGTTGACCGCCTGGCGAAAGAGGCCACTAGTAAACCATCTCTGGAAATTGGTCTCCCGGAGACTGATTTGCGAGCGATCTTACGCCGCAAAGTATTCGACCTTTGGGACACTGAATGGCGCAACCTGACCACGCCAAACAAACTCCGTCCTATTAAGGAGTCGACGGGTGTGTGGCGGTCATCCATACGAGCCACTCGAAGGGACTCAGTAGTCCTTTGTCGGCTCCGCATTGGCCACTCTCGATTGACCCGCAGCCATTTACTGCGCCATGAGGACCCGCCTCTATGTCGCTGCGGGTCGGCTTTCACGGTGGTCCACATTTTGTTGGCTTGTTTGGCAGACGTTTGCGCTGCCTGATACGCTCCCTGCCCTTTTAAAAGATGACACTGCTATGACAGGCTTAGTTTTGCGTTTTATTCGGGGAGGGGCTTTTATCACTCAATCTAAGTGTTTGTCCTTATTCTATTGATTCTGACCTTTGGCCTACGATTTTAGTCTGAGTTTTTAGTGTGTTTCTCGGTGGTTGGCTTTTCCTTATTTGTCTCTATTGTCGGCCAACCACTGTCGCACTCTGTGTGCTTTTAATTCCTTTTGTCTGGTCTCTGTCTATGTCTTTCTTGTCCTGTGTCGTCTGTTGTCTTTTCCATTGTCGTTTTTATTCTGTGTGGGTGTTTTTAAACTTTGGAACAAAGGACCGATGACCGTAGCAGTCTGGTCTCTTTATCCCCCAAACCAACCAATGAGAACCGAAGTTCTGTCCTGGACACAGTCTACAGTCCTATTTCACGTGTGGAATGTTAGGTCTTCCTTGGGTTTTCCATTTCTATAGATCATGTGCGGATCAACAGCCATTTTTATTCAGTCATACGAGATTTCTAGTGAATTATCTCAATCCTCTTTCACTCATAAAGCAATGTTTCTGGAATTAAGAGTAATATTCTGTGATTTTTTGTCTATTGTATTCGTCGGGAATGCAAATGTATACGGTCCATTGAAATGCATGTGCGCACGAACTACGTTATTCTGTGTTCAGGTACTGGTCATTATATTACTTTTAAGTATTACTGGGGTTTTTACGGATTTATTATCCACTCCCTCTGATCTCCGTTTAATAATTTTTTACTTGTGCTCCATACTTTTGTTTGTTTTCACTCTAGAACCACTTACTCGAAATGTACCACATCCATTTTAACTGTATACAAACCTGGATCGAAGTAACCTGACTTAACCAGAGATTGCGGGTACATGAAATATAAATTTCTACTGTGGAGGTAAGTGCTAGTCGCTGTTGAACTTCGAGACATTTGCCAGTGGAGACGGAGAGAGAGAAAATTTCTGCTGTCCCATTAGGTCAGGATTTTCCGATTAACAGGTGGTGTAAACCGAGATGGCAAAAATATTTGCATTGCCCACATTGTATGTATAAGATGCAGTTTCTTTACACACATAGGAAGTGCGTGGGATCTACATTTAACTCCGGTTATCCCACCTCTTTTATTCTGCAGCGCGTTGTGGAAGTCCTTGCCACTCCGAGACTTAAATAATTTTAGTTAAATTGCGTTTACTTACAGATATGTCAGATTTCATATTAAAGAGATAACATTCAAGGGCATGAAATCAGGGTCATACCTATGAACTTCCAGGTTAAAGGAAGTAAAAGGAGAGCAATCTTTCAATCTTCCAAACACGAAACACTGTTAAGTGCTGCAGAGACCTCATACCGCACCTTCGGAATACGACTGCACTGTTTCAACCAGTGGACCACCTCTCTCTATGTCTCTACAGAGTAAATCCGCACAAAACGGAAAGTAAGAAAAAATAAAGAAGGTTGAAGAAATCCGTTAGTCATTATTAGACGCCAGTAGAACATTTTCACGTAAGGTTCTGGATGTGTCAACAATGCCTGGAGATGGGTTGATGACCGGAAACCGCCCTTTACCTCTTTGTTCTAGAAAACCTCCCCGTACCGAAATATCCGCTGAACCCGCTAACAAGGAGACCATTATTTTATAATCAAAGAGAGTGGAGAACGTTTCGCACGTAATATGGAGAATTTTAATGGTGAAACGTCGCAACAATGGCGCATAGCGAGAGCTCGTAGAGAGGAAGAATAAGACGAGGAAAATTGGTCCGTGCTCAAGATCGGAAATAGCCTGGCAAGTGGACAAGGGCGCCTGGCGGCCGCTCGCATTGTCGATGCGGCGAGATGGGGCGGCGGTGCGCTTCTGATAGCGGCCTGTCCCGCGCTATCACTCGCCCATCTGGCGACGCCTCTGTTCCGTAGCTGCTCACGTGTCCCGTCACGCCAATTAGGACCGCTGATCCTCTATCTCGCCTCATAGTCTGCAGACTCCCATGTGAACGCAATCGTCACTCCATGTTTCCAGCGGTCACCGTAATTCCCTCCGTTTCAAATGAGCTGTGCGACACAAGGAAAGCACTGTTTCTTCCCGTGAAACAACCAGCCACCTGTCTTAACAGAGGAAATATTTTCTTGTAAATATACGATATATTTTGGACATTAGTAGTATAAATTAGACTGTTACGTTTAAAACTTTTAGGACGAAGTTTTATGACTGTAATGTTATATTTAAAGTATTTTTCAGTGTGATTTCAAATCTGACTTCGAGTTTTCTGTACCACGTCAGATTTTTGCACATATCAAGGGTGAAAAATCACATTTTTTCTAATACTGAATTTTTAAATTGCGTTAAAATTGAATTATTTATTTTTTAATCTTGTATAGAACCACTACATACAGCATTACAGTACAATAGACAATGGTAAATGTTCACTTAAAAATGCTAATAATTATCACAAAAACAAATGTGTATGATAGTTTAATTTCCTTTCGCCGATTTCATTGCATCATGTTCTTTGTGACATGGGACAAAACAGGTATCGAGCCAAACAAATTTCCATTACGTAAAACACCTTCCGGGCTATGATTTGAAGGGTCTACAAACAACCTCCACCATATTGGATCATAAGTGACGTTAAAAAATTCAATAAACCCTCAATAACAAAACGAAAAATCATATGGTCTTGTTCTTTAAAGAATTTTATTAACTCTTTTTCTCTGTTCCTTTGCCAAGAGGCTGTACTCAGGGTAATAAGAGATGACCCATTCAAGTCGGCGGCATCCTCTTTCAGATTCAAGGGACGAGTTAAATCATTTAATTATTTCTAACTAAATAATTGTGGCGCTGAATCTTCTTCAGGCTTGTAATCAACGCCATTACAACATTCATTTGCTGATCTGCACTTTCGCTGCCAATGTTCAAGAATGATAGGTAGAATTCGAATAAGGAGAGATTAACCATGCCTAATTTTTCGTGAGACAGAAGAAATATTTTATATCCTTTTTACTTTTTCCTTTATGACCTTCAACATTAACCATACGAAAATACCAATCGTATAGATGATTTTGCAACTTCCTCGAAACCATGGGAGTTGCAAAAGGCATTGCATTCATCTTCTTATTTTTTCCACAGTCTCAGTCCCTCTACACGTGGTTCAAATGGCTCTAAGCAGTATGCGACTTAACATTTGAGGTCATCAGTCCCCTAGACTTAGAACTACTTAAATCTAACTAACCTAAGGACATCACATACATCTATGCCCGAGGCAGGATTCGAACCTGCGACCGTAGCAGCAGCGCGGTTCCGGACTGAAGCGCCTAGAACCGCTCGGCCACAACGGCCAGCCTCTACACATGTACGATATACGTTTTCTGGTACCCAACTTACGTCTTGATCACCAAGCATTATTACCAAAGTACGAGCCATAGCCCTTTTCTACGAAATTATTAGTGCCCTGCCACTGCTTCACACGTAGCTACCACAAACATTGCAGAATATGTTTGGATTCTTCAAACACTTCGGGAGCTCACTTCTAAGAAACTGCAAAACTACATTTAACACCACAAATATAAGCTCACAACAATATAGCACGTCAACAATGAACTAAAGTTACGCACGTAACAGCTGGATGGATGTGGCAAGTGTGGCCAACTTCTCCATCTTACTAAAATAACATTTCCCTTACTTCTAATAAAGTTTCTCTCAGTGGATCTTATGTCTGAATGAAAAATGAGTTTACTTGATTACTGAAAAACTATAAGCGATAGATAAAGCTAATAAAAGACCTGAAATCAGGTAATTTAGAAACAGCGAAAATTTCGCAAACATAAAAAAGTCAAATTACGCAGTGTTATTTATGTGAGCTCATGCAACAACCATTCGGGATGCAGCGTGATACGATTCTACTGAATTCTGCCCTCTTTTTGTAAATCAAAGTTCGACAGCAAGCTTTCTGTCTGTACCTAACCGATAAAAGACACTTTCAGCTACAATTTAAGATTGCTTGAAATTATGTCTCTGCTATCGCACCGATCTTTCTGCTTATAATCGTTGTGTAGTACAATTTTTCGCGTTTTCTTTTATTAAAAATTACCCCCTCCCCCGCATTATCGATTATTGAAAGTCAAAAAAAAACGGTTCAAATGACTCTGAGCACTATGGGACTGAGGTCATCAGTCCCCTAAAACTTAGAACTACTTAAACCTAACTAGCCTAAGGTCATCACACACACCCATGCCCGAGCGCGGTTCCAAGCTGTAGCGCCTAGAACCGCTCGGGTACTCCGGCCGGCATTGAAAGTCAGAACCAGCTCTTATTTCCATTGACATAACGGGTTTTGTGTCGGACAGTTTCCGTGAACTAATCTCACAAGACCTGATATGGGAGCACCGATCAACGTAGATGTCGACGCTTTCTAAAAAAAAATGAAAAAAAAACCACTCTGAAGCATCTCGGTCGAAGTACATGGTGAAATTATCTGGATACAAGTACTTTGATTCAGCTAAATTACGATGCTTTAAATAATATTAATTAATTTGAATATCGATAACCTTCGAAACACTTGGCCTTGACAGAAGCCAAATTTTAATCTGCGGATCAAATGCAGTCTTTTGACACAAATATCAAAAATATTCTGTTTGGTTTTTATTTTTACATTTTTGTAATAATTTTCGCTTCTATATATTTTTAGTCCTTCTATCCCCACGTCAAATTGGTTAGATCAGTATGTTATGAACATGATTTATGTGATGACAGAAGCGGCTGTATGTGAGAGTTCCAGAATTTTATTTTGATCTACTGAGTAATCTTACTAAAAATTGGTCTTCAGCGTCATTTGAAAGTGCACAAATGATAATTTGATTCACAAGACATGTTTAACTCTGACGTAGGACTTTGTTGACACCGTAAGACCCACGTCAGAAGCCACCGTAATAAAGGAAGCTGACTCACTAACCTTGGGAGATTCTGGAGAATTTTTAGGTAAGTTAGGGAAGTCACAACAGCTGGTGGTTTGGTTTAACAGCTTCAGATGACATTGTGAATGAATGAGGGCTAGACTTTTTGCCAACAACTAAACATAGGCAAGATCTCTGTAGGTTCGCTTGCGATTTAGAAACACACACGCAAGTATCAATATCAGTGTTGTTTACAGTATACGCAAGCGAGAAACTTTGCCATATAAACTGCCTGAATCTTCCTCTGTGTATTTAAATCGATAAGTTCTTAGCTTTTACTATGGAACAGTAAGATGACGTCACAGGCCCTTAGAACTCTTGAAGTTCTAATTTAATATCCCGTCGGTATCGAGGACATTATAGGCAGAAATGTAGCCCAGATGAACAGATATGAGGAGGAAACAGGTAGTTATGTTACTGAACAAATTGTCTTGCATTCGGCTCCAGCAATTTGAAAGGGCGCAAAGAAATTATTCACATAGTTAAGGAGGACGAAATTTTAATTGTGACATGGGGACTGGAATTCAATAGTAGGAAAAGAAAGAGAAGGAAAAATTGTAGGTGAATATGGACTGGGGGAAAGGAATGAATGAGAAAGCCTCCAGGTAGGATTTTGCACAGACTATAATTTAATCGTAGCCAATACTTGGTTTAAGAATCGTGAAAGAAGGTTGTATACGTGGAAGAGACCTTCAGACATCATAAGATTACAGATTGATTATAAAATAGTAAGACAGAGATTCCGGAACAAGATTTTAAATTGTGAGACATTTCCAGGGGCAGATGTGGACTCTGATCACAATTTATTGCTTATGAACTGAAGGTTAAAACTAAAGAAATTCTGACACCATGTCAGGAGACATTCTGAGACATCAAGGGGTCACCAATTTAATACTGGTGGGTTGTGAGGGGGGGGGGGGGGGAGGGGGGGTAAAAATTGTATGGGGAGACGAAGAGATGAGTACAGCAAGCAGATTCAGAAGGTTGTAAGTTGTACTGGTTATTCGGAGATGAAGATGCTTGTACAGAATAGAGTAGCTTGGAGAGCTCCATCAAACCTGTCTTGTGACTGAAGACCACAACAACAACAACAACAACGTAAAACATAAATCTGGAATTGCTGGTTGGAAATTAGAGTCGAGTTCCATTTTAATACGAGTCCAGTGTAATACCTACGTGAAAGATAAACAATGAAATTGTTCTTTAATTTAAGAATAATAAAACATAGAACGCGATTAAAAACAGGACCCTTGATCCTCGTGATTAGCTATACTTAACTTCTGTTCTTTTACGAACTCCATGAACCGTTCACTATATGTCTGCATCGGTCATAATACGATCGTAATTAAATGCTCTTGATTTATGTAGCACACACAAAAATTGTTAAAGGTTTATGGCTTTTATGTATGGTTATCCTGACCTCTATTATTACCATCCTTCAGCCTCTCCATTCTAGCTTCTAAATCTCTGTAGTTCTTGGGAAATTCAACTTCTCTGTATGATCTGCGCAAGGTTTCGCGATGGAACAAACAAGCGCAATATAAAAGCATGTGTCAGAGTTGTCGTATATGTTTCTGTGCAATAGACTTTTTAATCTGAAACGCACGGATACCCTCCGGCACGGTAGCTCAGCGTGTTCGGTCATAGGGATAGCTGTCCTCTGTAATAAGAAAACTGAGTCAACGGGTCAACGATGAACTTGAGTAGGTGTCATGGGACGTCCGCCCCGGACAAATGCAACGAACAAAATAAGGTCAACAACAACAACAAAAAAGGACGATGACGACGACTAGTCAGCTGCCTGGATGGGTATGGTTTTTAGGCGCTTTCCCACACGAAACTAGGTAAAAGACTGGGCTGGTACCCGTGACTTGCCGCAGATACTCGCTACGCAAAATATTTGGAAAACTTTATCAGTTTATTGGAGCCGCCTGTTATCCAAACACTGTTTCTTTTATTAAGACCCAAACACAGCACAGCCCCTCTGCGCCATCATCAATGGGTTTTCTTTAGTCAAATGTGTGGAATGTGAACATATTTTATGTGGACTAACCTAAGAAAATTATGTCTAAAGACAGTTTCGCTTGTATTTGTCAGTGCCTTAATTTTACATTATACGTTTATACGGTTATTGTGTACTGGTAGCTTGTCATCTGGAAGCTCCAAATGATGAAACGTTGTTACACTTAAACATGAGATTTACTCCAGACGCTGACAGAAGTCCCGGAGGCAACGTTTGCTCGCGGAACGCCGTGCGGCCATTAACCGTCACTAACATTTGCCAAAACGCGTATAACAATGCTGGCCCTTAGAGAAACGGGAAAGGGCATGGAAGAAAAGTAGATTTTTTTGCTAACTCCATTCATGCCATTCATTTCCACTTTTTTTATACATGACGTGTTCTTTCGTGTTCAATTAGTCTGTCATTACTGCGCTTTGCATTTCATACAGACTTTCAGAGTTTCCGATAAGGAAGATTCCATAATGCATGCTATTCCACTATCATTGTTACGTATTGACCTTTTAATTCTTCAGCTCAATTCCGCTGATTATCCTTTCAGGAGTAATTCCTTACTGTATGTAAATGGAAGGCGGACCACTGCTGTCAGCTGCAGTGGGACATTAAGCGGGAACAGCGGCTACGAGCGAAAATGTGTACCGGATTGGGATTCGAACCCGGATCTCCTGCTTGCTATGCAGGTGCGGTAACCAGTGCGCTGTCCGGGACACTGCGTTTTCGCATCTGCACGGACTACCTCAGTACGCCGCGAGGCCGAGCCACACTCCCACAAACACCGCTACTGCAGACCAATAACTCTACATGCACGTCCAATACGTTTCCGCGAGAAAGTCAAATACCTCGGTGTCTGGCTGGACCGGAAATTACTCTGGGGTGACCACATACAACACAGGACCAACCGAGCTAGCGCGAGGCTCAAACAGCCCTATCCTATGCTCAACAGGCGTAGCACACTGAACAGAAGGGTGTCGAGGTCCATGTACATGACACTTATCCGACCCCTGATGACGTACGCAGCTCCTGTTTGGGGATACGCTGCGCCTACACGCCTGCGCCGTCTGCAGCTCATACAAAACAAAGTACTCAAAATCATAAGCAATGCTCCACGATACACACGCATCGCGGACCTTCACCGGGAATACCGACTTGAGACTCTCACGGAGGTAATCCACAAACTCACCACAAGACTATACAGAAACTCCAGACATTCGCAGAACCCGTTTATTCTGAATCTAGGGAACTACGACCACAACCATAGATGGAAACATAAAAGTCCAAATGACATACTTGTAAGGACATAACATCTTTGGCCAAGCATACGCAAACATAACGGCACAGGCGAGCCCCTGTTAATCAGACGCCATTACTGGATATCCAGCAGAAATACAATGCCGAATAACTGGCACCACACAGGGAAGCCGTACCGTACACTGCATGCAAACAAGCTCCACTCATCCCCCACACAGTGAGATGATCTATGGCCGATCTCCCACTACAGCATAACGACCTTGATTGTTCCAGGAATGTAGCAGCTGCAGCAACTGGGACACATCGCCATCGCTTGTCACGGTAATGATGCATGATACCTATACTAACAAATCCAACCTTGCATGAACTATCGCAGCTAGTAAGCCACTACTGCTCTTACTACCCATCCCACTGTCGCAGAGGTTTTTTTCCCACGGCACGAGCCATGGCACTTTTTTCCCTCTGCTCTTCAAATTGCTACCCTCACTCGCGTTTCGTCCACTATCTATCACCTGATGGACCATGCTAATGCGTAGTCTTATCCAGACGCACGGACATCATCACAGCCCAGCATCCTGTGATCCACTTACTAGATAACTAACATGTTTACGGAGGTGACAGTAGAACTTTTGGTTTGGTCACCACGTTGGTGCGGGCGTGGAGGGGCCCCATCTCTTTCCCACTGAGAACCACCTATCCGCAGCCCCTGTCCATTATAGTCCCGTTCACTACTCTGAGATTCCAACAGTAGGTCGGACGTCTTTCGTGCATTCGCACTGAAGAAAGTGGATCCATTGCCCAGCCAGCCGTATCAACTATGTGAATGTGTGGTGTCTGTTCCTTCGAAAGAACAGACACCACGCAGATCCTGCACTTGTGAAACACTATATGTAAATGTGAGAGAAAGCTTTTGACAGCAGAAAGGTGTACGGTGGTTACCTGACGTGCAGTTATTAAAAGTTAGACAGGGAAGAGGAGGATAATTTCGCAGGAGACCCACTGAAATAAACGAGTATTTATTCTGCTTAGTATCTACCGACCAGCTAACGTAATGTAAAGTACACGGTGATTCATGTAAATTACCAGCGAAAACAGTCAGAACCTCCTATCCCATTTTTTTCAATATTCATGAAAGCGTGTCAACAAAAAAGATTGAAGTGGAGACAAAGTGTTTACAGAAATCTTAAATTTTCCGATCTTCTCAACTCTGGGGAAGGAGAAGCGCAGAACCAACTAGCCAAAAGACAGTGCGATGTGCTGTTTACTGCAGTAATACGTGAATAACATTAAATTCGTTTGCAATATTACACATATGAATATTCAGACTGCAGTAGCCGATTAATTAACGTTATCACATGTCTTGATGGATTCCTTATGATATAAAACCAGAACAGATGTTTATCGACTAAAGAAACCAGATCAGGTCTTCGCGGTGATTTACTTACACTGTTCCCAACTTTTCATGACTTACGTCAAATTTGGCGAACTCCAATCAATCTCTGACAAACCAATCGTTTTGGTGGCAAGAAAGACGAGAGATATACAGTTCAAATTTTTGAGTCCTGTAATTATATTCACATAAGGGAGTAGGAGAAATATCTACCCACTTCCCGTTTTCTGAAAAAAAGGTCTTTTATTTTGCTTATTACAGATAAGCTATTCTGTAAAAAGCTCGCCGGACAAAACACTACTCATGCCCGTAAAATACCATATTTGTCGTTTTGAAGCGGTGTAGATGGTGTATAACTGGTGCAATGTGATCTTACGACCCTCCACCGATGACGTTAGGAGGAGGAGGATATTAGTGCTTAACGTCCCGTCGACAACGAGGTCATTAGAGACGGAGCGCAAGCTCGGGTGAGGGAAGGATGGGGAAGGAAATCGGCCGTGCCCTTTCAAAGGAACCATCCCGGCATTTGCCTGAAGCGATTTAGGTAAATCACGGAAAACCTAAATCAGGATGGCCGGAGACGGGATTGAACCGTCGTCCTCCCGAATGCGAGTCCAATGTGCTAACCACTGCGCCACCTCGCTCGTTGATGACGTTAGGCATGGCAGTGAAATGGTGTGTATGTGCCCTGCGGTTGCCTAGAATCACTGCAGTAAGATAGATCGACGTGGCAGAATGACAGGACGAAGCTGTCTTGTTTGGGCGTGTCCTTAACCACACCGTCAATGAAGATACCCAATTTCTTGGTGTATCAGAGCGGACTGTCCAACGTGTCTACAAAGAATGGTGTACCACTGACAGTGATGTAACGTGGTGTACGAACAGTGGCCGGAAAAAGCTCCTCATGGACAGAGAACTGAGATGAATATTACACCTTGTCAATGACAACCGGTTTCAAGGCCGACAGGAATTATTGCTGGTAGTGACTGCAGGTCTATCTGAACTAATTTCCAAGCGAGCATTGCGAAGGGAAATGTGTGCAATGGATATAGGGTGTCAGGTTCCCCGCAAAAGGACATTGCTAACACCGGCACATAAAGCCGCCGTCTTCAGTGGGCCGAACAACAATGAAACAGGACAGAAGCTGACTGTGGCGTGTAGTGTGATCCGTTGAGTCGCAGCTGCCTCTTTCGCAACGAGGCAAGGCGCCGAGTGCGCGGACGGTCCACTGAGGCGTTTAGCCCGCAAAGGGTGGAGGGCTAGAGGTGGCTCTGTGATGTTTTGGCGGTGTTTTTGTACCATGACTTGGGCCTTGCCATCAATCAGGATTCTTATCTCAATTCTGTCGGTGAGAAAGTGTACCTTTTCTTCTACATCTTCATATGAGTATGCTCTGGACATCTGGACACTGCCATCTTCCAACATGGCAAGATCTGTGCTCACAGAGTTGCACGCATACATTCCTGGTTTGAGGAACACTCAGGCACCCTACCGCTCCTGCACGTCTCTGCTCAGTCATGCAATCTAAATGCCATAGAAAATGTCTGGGACTACTTGGAACAGCGGGCGAAACGTAGCTATCAACAACCCTGGAAATCGATAGATTTACGGGGTTTAATTACCGATGAGTGGCATCTCTTCGATGTGACATGCCACAGAAAACTCGTGGATACCGTTTATCGGCGAACTGAGGCCATTATCGAGGATAGAGGGCTGTTACAAATGTTGACTAATTTTTTGCCCGACGTGCTTGTCATATTGCGTGGTATAGCCTGATACATGGACCTCCTGCTGCGGCCTTGATACATCCACCTCGTTGGCTTGATTCCGTGCTGAGATATTTCACACGGTTTTAGGTTTGTAACATCATCTAAATGTCACAGTATTGAGCTGTTTCAAGCTCTCCGCCGTAATAAATGTTGTTGAGCCTCTCTGACGTTGCGTCGAATTGTGTCCCTAAAATTTCGTAATATTTCCAAGAAGTAGAGTTTTGGTGATGGTTCACAGCCTGAGAAACATATCTATGTAAAAGTTGTATGGGTTAAGTACCGCCTTTTGCAACTGCAAACTAGACTTATTAAGGGGCTCCGGAAAGGCTCAAAATCATGAACAGTTCAATTTTTACTTTTTTGCGTTTTCTGAATCTGCAGACTATTACCTTTTAATAGATATATAATTTATTCAATTCCGAAGACTACAACTATTTTTAAATTTTTTTTTAAATGTGTTCTACATGGGCGTGACCCACTGTGGCGCTGTTAAACTGCTGTCAAATGGTGTTATTATTAACGTCCGTGTGCATCAGGTACATTTTAGTGATGTGAGATAAAGTATGTGTTGTGGCTAACCTGTGATGGTTCAATATGTATCGCTGGTGTGATTGTCTATTGTTTCATGTTTATTTACTCTGTCGTTATCTCGAAAATATTCGTAATTAATTCTGCTTCTTGAGTCTCTGTTTTGTTGGAGTATAATAATGAGTAAAAGTAAAGTTATTAGAAATCCTCTGAAGGCTTTTAAGAAAAGGAGAAATGTTGGAAAGCCAAAGGTATGTGTTATTACTGTAAACAATAAAGACGATAACCAAGTGAGTGAACCTAACCTCTCAAGTACACCTGCCCATAGCAGACAAAGTGGGAAAGAAAATACTTCACAGAAGAAGCTTGGTTCAATGAGTGAAAACTGTGAATGTTTTATGGGCGAATCGGATGTGAATGAAATATTTGATATGTCGGTTCTCAAAGGAATTTTTTCAAACTGTGTAAGATGTATTCATTGTAGTGAAGTTGGTCTGGAACTCTCCATAATAAAGGACGTAGGACTTGCTAGTGAAATACAACTGAAATGTGATAAGTGTTCATACATGACCACCTTTTGGAACAGTGTTGCAGTAACTGCAACTGAAGAAAATGGAAGCAAAATCTACGAACACAACAACGAGCGATGCTTACTTTAGACAAGGAACGACTTCGGGCTGCAGACAGGGCTGTAAAGAGTCTAGAAATACAAGCAAGAGTAAACAGGAGGAGGAACAAGAGGAAGCTGGAGGAGGAGTTTGCAGAGGATGAAGATAACCCATCCTATGGTCCTGGAATGCACCAAAAAGTTAATCCAATCTTTGTCGCTCGATTCCCAAAACTTTTATTTTCTCATACTAATTACATGTTTTCTAAGGATCTTCCAAACATATTTGTTTCAAACTTTCAGTAAATGTTACACAGTACCTTCTGCATAATTTAACACAGCCTTTTTCCAAAAAACTGTATATTTTTGAATATATAAATAAAAAATTGCAAAAAAATGTTGTGAATTTTCATTACAATTGAAAAAAAATCATCTTTAATAACTGAACTAAAATTTTGTAAAATCCCTGTGTTAAGTTGTAGCCCATATTCCAATAAATAATCCGTAAAAAGTTCAACTTCCTACCTCAAGTACTTTGTGAGGAAAGATGTAATTTATTAGCGTTATTTTAACATTGCAAGTATAGGGCGTTCCGGAGCCCCTTAAGACCAAATACGTTTCGCTTCGTTTTAAAGTATCTTCAGTAGTCAGTGTAACAATACAGGTTTTTTTCTCGTACAATTTTGTTCGCTAGGATCATGAACAATTCACATGATGGTGGTAATTCCTATGGGACCAAACTGCTGAATTCATCGGTTCCTAGGCTTAAAGACTACTCAATCTAACTTTAACTTACTTACGCTAAGGACAACACACACATCCATGCCCGAGGGAAGCCTCGAACCTCCGACGGGGGGAGCCGTGCGAACCGTGGGAAAAATTTGGTAATTTGTGGTAAGGTCTTATGGGACCAAACTGCTGAGGTCATCGGTCCCTAAGCCTACACACAACTTAATCTAACTTAAACTAACTGACTTTATGGACAACACACTGCGAACCATGGCAAGGTGCCCCAGAACGCGCGGCTACCTCGCGCGGCAACAATTCGCATGCTTTACTTAACTGTTATAAACAGTGTTCTTATCGATACTCGCGAATTTTTGTTGTTTACGTCATTCTTCCTGTTCTTCCACATATACCTGCTAGATTTTAGTACACAACATTATCACTAACAATAAATATATTCACGTTTTTGTATTGTTAAGAAACGCTGACAACTCGCCATTTCGTGTGCTTTGTTTTGCTGTTGCGGGATGATTTCGTCTTTTGTTTGTTTTGGTAGTAGTGGGAGCGTCTGCTATTTCTCTATATGTGTGATTGTCTATGATCCTAGCAAATGAAATTGTACGAGAGAAAAAAAAACATATTGTTACAGTGCTCACTGAACATGCCTCAGAATGGAGCGGAACTCGTTTAGCCTTAATGAGATTTTCAAACACAGTTACAAACGACGGTGTTTCACCTACACGACTTCTTTATCTGCGACCGCAGGAAAAGAGGTCGAAAAACAAAGAAGGTAATACGTATATCCTTGCAAAGCTTATAACTAACATATGATTGGTTAATTCTGATGTTTTGATACCAATTACTGCACGATATAATCCCCTGGTTATCGATATTAAATACCTGTACTATTCTCTTCGTGATATGTAGACAGAAAATTGTTTTTAAATAAACACGAAACAACATCTTTATTACCTGCTTTTGTAACTTTGTTGCACCATTGTATATAACTTGTCATTTGTAAAATAAATCCAGCTAAGGAATCATAGCAGTTGCCCTACTGCACGCGTAACACGCTAAGCTGCTGCCGACAGTTGTATTTAGTTGCGAACGGCTTAATGAGTAATGATATGGGGCTATAAATATGAGTAGAATACAAAACCACCATCCCACGATATTCTTCGTTTGGTATTTCACCTTTTTTAAGGCGCGAAACGTGAAAGCACTCGCCGTTAAAACTTGAAGATTTACGCAGAGGCTGCATCCACTGAGGCACTGGTTTTGTTGGTAGTGTGCGTATATTCACTTCACTACGAGAGAATGTTTACGATGCAGCGTAAAAGGCACACTCATCAAATCCGACTGAGGAAACGGTGAATAGGGTTTATGTGCTAATCGGAGAGAACATCTGTGTCAACTAGAAAACCAATGAAACTACCAACAGCTGGTTGTCGTCAAAGGAGCAGAATTTTCGCTCTACAGAAACTGGTTCAACGCTGCAATGTTTATCACAACATTGAAGCCATCATGTAGAAAAATAATGTTTCGTACGTATTATATGCGGGTGGATGTAGAAAATAATGAAAACGGACCGATCTAAAACACCTCACATTCAGAGCTTTTTTGCGATTGGACTGCCGTTGCATTTCGTTGTTCGTTTGTGCTCTGGTCCACTAGTATGACTGCGACTGCCGTGGTGTTGCGGTGTTCCATCGCCAAGCCTTCTAGCGAGGTAAAATTTTTCGTGTCGCCTTAGTTGATGCATCTGTGACAACAGCCGCAAATCGACTACGGATATTTAGAGCTATTGTATATACTGTCAAAACAGCACACTGAGTTCATCGAAAAATACAATAGCGTAAGAAAAACTAATTTATAGGGACTGTTATTAACCTTAAATGGAGATCACGACCGCTGTAGGGACTGCCGTCTAGGTGTAACAGTGCGACGGGGACTGCATAAATAATATATTGAAGATAGAGTTTTCATTACCAAACTGTAGTTAAGAAGATGGAGTCGGAGAAGAGGTTTCGGTGGAGTGAAGAATATCCCTGACTTACAGACCAAAGACAGTAGTACCTAATGTCACCCGAAGAGCCCACTGTCCCCAATTGCAGGGGGTGTTTACGTATAACGAAGGCTACGACAAGCTTTTTTCTTCCAAAAAAGCAATGAAGCTTGACTGACTTTATGAAATAGTGTTCTCGGCTGTATCATGGTTTTAGGTGGATCGTGTGGTTCTACTGAAAGCCAGTTTGTGTGATAATGTTCTTTCAACGGCGAAGTTACTTTCATAGATGATTATGTCCCCATTCTCAATGGTGATTATCTCAGATGCTGGTCTGATGAGCATGAATTTGATATAACACGTTTGCCTCGGCTTCTAGATTCGCCGTACCTGAAAAATTAGAGGAAGAACGCGTCACCGTCCTCTTCCATCTCTTAAGGAATTGGAACGTTTTCTCTGGGAGGAAAGGTACATTATCATTGAACAGCATTCTGATTTTATACATTTACATCCAAGGAAATATTTAGGATTCTTAGATGCAACAGATGGTACGAAATATTTTAGTTGGTTTATTGAAAACACTATATCTATTGCTATTTGTGTATGTTACAATACGAACCAGAACTTAGAGAATAATTAGAAATTTTCTTCACTTGGCGCATATTCGCCATTGACCTCTGTAATATGTTAGTTACGTTGGACATTTTGTGCAATACCGTAAATCAAATGTCTAAATGATCTGAGAAATAGTTTTGTACAGCCTTTTGAAAGTAGTAATTTTGTTTGAGTTTCATTGAAATGGATAAACTCGAATATCGTGGTGTCATAAAAATCTTCGTTCAGGCCAGTTTTTCGGCAGTGAAAATTAAACCAAAGTTGGTTGAGGTTTGTAAGAATTTTGCCTCTTGGTTTTGAGAGTTAGGAAATGCGCAACTGATTTCGGTTGTAGCCATTCCTTCGTTGATCCCCATGAAGAACTGCTCTTAACTGTAACAGCGACAGATGAAAACAATCAGCGTGGACGAGCGACGATTAAGTGTAGATGAAACATCTTACAGCATAACCATATCAAAAGAAAGAGCATCGTACTTTTACGTAAAGTCCTGCATGTGAGAAATATTTGTGCTTTTTTAAGCAGATTTACTTCTCTCCGTGAAGAGTAGAACGAGCTGTTCGAGATGCGACCCACAGTAGGGCGCAGTTCTTTTCAGCCAAATATGAGATGAGCTTGTAGTGGGGCAGAGGAAGTCCCACTTCGGAATATTCGGGAGGGATTTTCCAGCTCCGGCATCGGGGAAACCTTGATCAGTCAGGAAGGGAAAGAATGGACGAGAGCTAGTTTATAAAATGTGGGGACCTAGTGCGTGTTTGATTACATGTTTATGTGTGTAAGATATAAAATCAACAACTTCTTCGCCATGTGTACTGTGCTTGCTGAAAGCTTTGTGGAAGATGGATGTCGCATTTGTTGAATTCTAACTAAAACTATAGTCCTACGTCAGCGTGAATTTCTCGGCCATGTTTCGATTCTTTTAAAACAATTCAACAAAGTTCGGTACCGTAGGTGAGACATGAGTTTACCGTTACACGCCAAACTGAAACAGTAATCGAAGCGATGGGTGGGAGCTGGCGTGCTTTCCCCAAAAACGCGAATTCCCAGCCGGATCTGAGCTATGATGATGTTATTATAGTCGTCTGTCACCGAGAGGGGCGAGTGACGTTACGCCCTGATGTATGAGGACTTGCGGCAGCAGCGGCATACGGAACCTCTGGAGGGCGTGTCTTCGCCGACGTCTCTCATTCGTGACTGTGTCTGGCAGCGACTGTCCTTAGCTTGTGGCTAGTCTTGAGGTACGAAATTTACTGTGGAACCTCACTCTTCAGAAACTCCACACATTTCATCTGTTGGAGCGGTCATGACAAGTAACTTTCTTAGATTTTGAGTATAATACTTCTATTTATTACCTTATTACGAAATGTCACACACGTTTTCTGGACCAAGTGGACGAAAATGGGTCTTTCATCGAGACTTTGAAAGATTAATTGCCAACGAGGAAACTAAAGGATATTCAGAACGAACTGTGAAACATCAACTCTAATCGCGATACTTGGCACAGTGTGACACCTCAGATTCGTAAGTGCTCTGAAACCGACGCTGTTCGTATTTTTTAAGGCCTGTTATACTCTTTGTTCAAGTTATGTGTAGGAGCCAGCAAGTTTCTTCTTAAATGCGTGGTCTTGAAATCTTATTGGTGCTTCAGAACTGATGGTTGTGTCACTCCGTTGGACTTTCTTAATGAAAACACGATACTAAAATTAACGGAAATGTGATTATTAAGAGAGAAAATGAAACCTGTAGTTTTGGTCTGACCTTCTCGCATTCAATTGATGTTAGAAGAGCATTAATCGAAAGACTAGTCACAACAATTGTACACAAACAGACAACATTGGACAGGAACTCTTACATTCGATACTGTAATGTGTTGCTGACTGATCGCTAAAACGCCCCATTCTTTTGGTGTTATTGAACCGAAAACTGGCTGTCAGATCGGCATCGGAAGTATCGAAACAGAAAATAGCGTTGTCGCTACCATGAAACAATCCCTGTTGTTAAAGATGTCGAACAGTTCTGAGTGTGACTGGTGACATGTTCAGTGAGTATGCAAGCAAGATTTGGCGCACGGCGAACATGAAGAAGACAGTCTGAGAAGTTATCGAAATATTTTGTAAAATGACAACATAAAACTTGGTGTAAAGCGAAAAATCTGATAATACGAATCATGTATTAGTCACAATAGACTGTGTTACTTTTTCACCACATTAAAAAAATATATACAAGCTCGTAGTACCAGCTGCTGTGCACTTGATTTAAGCCTAAATCACTGGCAAAAATGTGAGTACTTATCTCTTGACTTTGTTGGTTGCACTTTACGTTGTCCACGAGAACAGGCACCGAATTCAACGCAGATTTTCTGCTTAAAGTGAAATAGGTACCAATGACTTTTTCTTGAAATAAAATTAGAGTTCAGTTGACACTCGGTGTTTTATCAACAAGTCTTCATTGTACAACACTGCAACCATCAAACGACATTTACTGTAATTTGCATTAAATTTACTTTGCGAATTGCATGTGAATTGAGCAAACAGGTTGTAGAATACGGGAAAAAGGCAGTCAGTCTTCGAAGGAAATGCTTACAAATGACTTGTGAGAGTTACAAGTAGGGTATAAAATGTGTACAAACGAAGTTAGTAAGAATGGTCACAGATTTAAAGAGGTATTCTGCCTTATAAAAAGACACCGTTTGTTTACGTTTTGGTTCACCCAAACATATTTCAGTGTTTTCTGTCCTATCTTCAGTGGGATTTTGTTTATAATTATGTCTCACATGATGCTCTTCGTCATTTTGTGCTGGAAGTTTTATATCTACTATACGTTATACACCTGCCATGGTTTCTGGCGTTGTAGTTTTGTTTCACTTTGTTCCAAACGTGTTAATGCACTTATTTTCTTCGCTATCGTTGTTTTTAATCGCTACATAGGTACTTCATTTATTTTATCACACTAGTACTAGGTGTTGTCATAGATATGTAATGTTCGCAGCCACACTAGCACTTGAGCTGAAGGCTAAAACCTTGTGTTACTGTAAAAAAATTGATAAAATGTGTGTGTAACAATGAAAACAACAATAGCGAAGAAGATGAGTGTTTTAACAGGTCTAAAAAAACAGCGTCAGAAACTATAACAAGTTGTAGAATGTAAGATACATATAAAACAACCAGTACGAAATAACGAATAGTGTCAAATGAAGCACAACAGTAAACAGAAACTAGGGAAGGTAACATAGAAACTGTCGAAACGTAAAAAGTAAAGCAGAAATTGAACAAATGGTATCTTATAATGTGAAATGTCTCTCTATTTTTTCTTAGCAAGCACAACGAATAAGAGGAACTGTGACGTTCAACATATGGTCACAGGTTTGTTTGACCCTTGGCAGAGCGTCACAGAAATGCTGAAAACTTGAACAAGCAGACGCTTGCAGATAGTCGCCAACTATACCGTGAGAACATAGGCATGTAACAGCGATTCGTCCTGCATTGCCCTGACAAGTGGTATAGTACTCAGTACCGCCTGTCATCACTTGACAGTGATTTACAAAGTTTGGACGTAGATGTAGTTGTAGACGTATCAGTGTCGAACACAAAGGGACTGTCAGAACATTAGGGTTCCCGCAGAACACTCGGAAGAACTAGATGCTCCCACCGACCCTACGCGAACTATTCGTACAGCAGTCAAAGTGGAACAGACGAACGCCAGCATCAGTTGACAGAAAGCCATCCAATTATATCACACACATATACGAGGAGCGATATAAAGAATTACACACTGCTAATACCACTAACCTACGGCTTGAAAAATCAGTAATTTACAATATGTTTTGTTCAAATGGTTCAAATTGCTCTAAGCACTATGGGACTTAACATCTGAGGTCACCGATCCCCTAGACTTAGAATTACTTAAACCTAGCTAACCTAAGGACATCACACACATCCATGCCCGAGGGAGGATTCGTACCTGTGACCGCAGCAGCAGCGCGGTTCCGGACTGAAGCGCCTAGAACCACTCGGTCATAACGGCCGGCATATGTTTTGTGATAGTTGGCCCAGCTTTTATTTTGGCCAGACCGGAAGAAACTTTAATATACGAGGACGTGCTTAAAAAAGCAATGCCTCCGAATTTTTTATTCTGTCGAGGTATTACACATCGTGCATATTACTCGGTCGACTGTCCCGCGCCGCTAACGCAAGTTGCAACCGTCTGCCGCTGGAGGACTCCCAATTGTAGCGTGTAACATGACGGTGTATAAGGTAATTATGTCAGTGCGAGAGAAACAACTCAGAAAACTGATAGCACGAATTCGCAGAGTTTGTCCACACGTGGAGCACTCTCTCCTTCAGCATGAAAAGGCCAGAGCACACACGAGGCACTGCGTCATTTGCAACGATCCGACGGGTTCATTGTGGTCAGTCATCCTCCATGCAATCCCGACTCCTATGTTTCCAGAACTTAAAGAGCGCCTTCGAGGACCTCCCGCTGACAGTGATGAAGCGTTGCAGCCAGAGATGAGGTTGTGACCCCGTCAACAAAGTCAAACAAGATACAGTGACCGTATCAACAAATTGGTTTCTCGTTGGGAGGAATGTGTTCACCACCTTGGTGATTATGTTGAAAAATAAATATGTAAACATGAAGAAGAAAAATTCAGAATGTTAGAAACGTTCGTTTCATTTAAAAAGCTTTAAGAGTTTTTACATAAAAAATTCGGAGAAATTACTTGTAGTACGCCTTCGTAAGATATCGTCAACGCATGGATGCCTTTTGAATAGAAAATTTAAGTAAATCTGCAGTCGTCACTCACGTGGATCAACATGGACACTATTTCCAACATTAAACATAACTTATACACTACTGGAGATTAAAATTTCTACACCACGAAGATGACGTGCTACAGACGAGAAATTTAACCGACAGGAAGAAGATACTGTGATATGCAAATGATTAGCTTTTCAGAGCATTCACACAAGGTTGGCGCCGGTGGCAACACCTACAACGTGCTGACATGAGAAAAGTTTCCAACCGATTTCTCATAAACAAACAGCAGTTGACCGGCGTTGCCTGGTGAAACGTTGTTGTGATGCTTCGTGTAAGGAGGAGAAATGCGTACCATCACGTTTCCGACTTTGATAAAGGTCGGATTGTAGCCTATCGCGATTGGGGTTTATCGTATCGCGACATTGCTACTCGCGTTGGTCGAGATCCAATGACTGTTAGCAGAATATGGAATCGGTGGGTTCAGGAGGGTAATACGAAACACCGTGCTGGATCCCAACGGCCTCGTATTACTAGCAGTCGAGATGAGAGGCATCTTATCCGCATGGCTGTAACGGATCGTGCAGCCACGTCTCGATCCCTGAGTCAACAGATGGGGACGTTTTCAAGACAACAACCATCTGCACGAACAGTTCGACGACGTTAGCAGCAGCATGGACTACCAGCTCGGAGACCATGGCTGCGGTTACCCTTGACGCTGCATCACAGACAGGAGCGCCTGCGATGGTGTACTCATCGACGAACCTGGGTGCACGAATGGCAAAAAGTCATTTTTTCGGATGAATCCAGGTTCTGTTTACAGCATCATGATGGTCACATCCGTGTTTGGCGACATCGCGGTGAACGCACATTGGAAGTGTGTATTCGTCATCGCCATACTGGCGTATCACTCGGCGTGATGGCATGGGGTGCCATTGGTTACACGTCTCGGCAACCTCTTGTTCACATTGACGGCACTTTGAACAGTGGACGTTACATTTCAGATGTGTTACGACCCGTGGCTCTACCCTTCATTCGATCCCTGCGAAACTCTACATTTCAGCAGGATAATGCACGACCGCATGTTGCAGGTCCTGTACGGGCCTTTCTGGATACAGAAAATGTTCAACTGCTGCCCTGGCCAGTACATTCTCCAGATCTCTCACCAACTGAAAACGTCTGGTCAATAGTGGCCGAGCAACTGGCTCGTCACAATACGCCAGTCACTATACCCTTGATGAACTGTGGTATCGTATTGAAGCTGCATGGGCAGCTGTACCTGTACGCGCCATCCAAGCTCTGTTTGACTCAATGTCCAGGCGTATCAAGGCCGTTATTACGGCCAGAGTTGGTTGTTCTGGGTACTGATTTCTCAGGATCTATGCACCCAAATTGCGTGAAAATGTAACCACATGTCACTTCTAGTATAATATATTTGTCCAATGAATACCCGTTTATCATCTGCATTCTTTTCGGTGTAGCATTTTTAATGGCGAGTAGTGCAGATAATAAATACCTCTAACAAAGGCAAAAAATGGACCTCCCAGAAGAAATAGAAATATACACTCATCCTCAGTTCATCCCATTACATTCTAAATGAGCAACTGGAACTAGCAGCTAATATCTACATTTTTTCCTTGGGCTGTTCGCACAAATTAGAAACGACATGGACCCCTAACAGTCATAACTCTGGACAACAAAATCCTCACTGCATTTGCAAATCTGTGCACTACTTAACACCCTAGGTACTTCTGTAGAAGAAAAGGAGCATTGCCCCAAATCAAAACACTTGACAGAGTAATCTCATAAAAAATATTTGTAATTTACAACGTTTCCCGAAACATGCTATAGCTGTTACCTACATATACTATGTGATCAAAAGTATTCGGACACCTGTCTGAAAATGACTTACAAGTTTGTGGCGCCCTTCATCGGTAATGCTGCAATTCAATATGGTGTTGACCCATCCTTAGCCTTGATGACAGCTTCTACTCTCGCAGGCATACGTTCAGTCAGGTGCTGGAAGGTTTCTAGGAGAATGGTAGCCCGGAGAAGTATCGATGTCGGTTGGTGAGGCCTGGCAGGAGTCGGCGTTCCAAAACATCCCAAAGGTCTCCTATAGGATTCAGGTCAGGACTCTGTGCAGGACAGTCCATTACAGGGATGTTATTGTCGTGCAAACACTCCGCCGCAGGCCGTACGTCATGAACAGGTGCTCGATCGTGTTGAAAGATGCAGTCGCCCTCCTCGACTTGCTCTTCAACCGTGGGAAGCAAGAAGATCCTTAAAACATTATACCACCACCGCCTCCGAATTTTGCTGTTGGCACTACACACGCTGGAAGATAACGTTCACCGCGCATTCGCCATACCCACACCCTGCCAGCGGATCGCCACGTTGTGTACCGTGATTCGTCACTCCAAACAACGTTTTTCCACTGTTCAATCGTCCAATGTTTACGCTCCTTAGACCAAGCGAGGCGTCGGTTGGCGTTTACCGGCGTGATGTGTGGCTTAAAAGCAGCCTCTCGACCGTGAATTACAAGTTTTCTCACCTCCCGCCTAACTGTCATAGTACTTGCAGTGGATCCTGATACAGTTTGGAATTCCTGTGTGATGGTCTGGATAGATGCCTGCCTATTACACATT
Source organism: Schistocerca americana (assembly GCF_021461395.2). Lineage (NCBI taxonomy): Eukaryota > Metazoa > Arthropoda > Insecta > Orthoptera > Acrididae > Schistocerca > Schistocerca americana. The sequence continues at coordinate 698,200,380 of NC_060120.1, read as the reverse complement.
ACGACCCTCTTCAACTGTCAACGGTCTCTGTCAGTCAACAGATGAGGTCTGCCTTAACGCTTTTGCGCTGTACTTGTCCTTTCGCGTTTCCGCTTCGCTACCACATCGGAAACAGTGGACCTAGGGATGTTTAGGAGTGTAGAAATCTCGCGTACAGAGGTATGACAAGTGACACCCAATCACCTGACCACGTTCGAAGTCCGTGAGTGCCGTGGAGCGCCCCATTCTGGGCTCTCACGATGTCTAATGACTACTGAGGTCGCTGATATGGAGTACCTGACAGTAGGTGGCAGCACAATGCACCTAATACGAAAAACATATGTTTTTCGAGGTGTCGGGATACATTTGATCACATAGTGTATATTTATATAGGAAAGAAAATGTTTATGATGTCAGTATAGAGTTAATTAAATCTAAACTTTAAAATTAAGAAAATGTGTAGTCCTTCTACCACCCTCCACATTTTAATACTTATGAAATGTAATGATCATCAAATGTTATGTACATGCAGAATGTTTTTGTTAAATGGGAACAAGCTTCAAGAAAGGATCCCTGAGAGGATACGGAGCATTTAGGTGTTATGGACATATGGCCGTAAATGCATTCCAAGGATGGTGGAGATAAAAAGTCTTTGACAGTGTAGGTTTCAATAAAAGAAAGTGAAAATTAGAACACACCTGTAAAATGGGAATATTCTGTCTGCTGTGGTGTTTTAATGTTATGATGGCAAAAATCCATCAGCACCGGTTCAGCCTCAATATGTGGTAGGGCTAGATGTTGTCGAGACGCTTCCGCTGGATCACCACGGTGTAGTAGCCACAGTACCCTTCGTGTTCCAAAAGGGGAAGTGCGGTTTTGCCTCGCCTATGAGGCGTTGTGGAAGGATGACATGTCCAGCGGCCAAACATTGGAGCTGAACAGGTGCTGATGGTTCGTTGCCACTATACAACTAAAACAGACAGAACTTTCCCACTTGCCTGGTGTGTTCTCACGTGCGCTTTTAGTCGCTGGAACCTACACTTTCAAAGACGTTTCATCTCCACTTTCAAGTCGATGTACTTCACATGAAACGCATTTCTGGCCATATGGCCATTTGATCTTCTTCGCTCCTTATCCTCTTCATATAAGTGTGTACATACATGTGTAATTTATAGTATTCAATCTGATGTCTCTATAACGTTTTGGCCGAGCGGTTCTAGTCGCTTCAGTCCAGAACCGCGCTGCTGCTACGGTCTCAGGTTCGAATCCTGCCTCGGGCATGGATGTGTGTGATGTCCTTAGGTTAGTTAGGTTTAAGTAGTTCTAAGTCTATGGGACTGATGACCTCAAACTTCAAGTCCCATAGTGCTTAGAGCCATTTGAACAATATAATGTTTTGTTAGAACTTCCGCTGTCAGTTGAAAACGAAATACTTAGAAAAACTTGTCTTACATTCCTCAAATAATAAGTTCACTTTTAGATTAAAAGCTTTTTTTGTTATTAACATGTGGGACTCTTAAAACATTTCCTTTGCTTAGCTCAAATATTTGCGTAATGGGAAGTGGGTGATTGATTCACTTAATGGAGTTTTGTTTGCTTTGTAAACAAACACATCGAATGTAAACCACATGTGTGAGGCTGAAACTGACATGTAGAACATTATGAAGTTTTTGTGTGCCGCAGTGATTAATTTAGAATATGTGTCCTGTTTCCACTGTAACAGTTTGTACACCGTCCTGGAAGAACACAACGACCACAGCAAGACGAAGCACCCTCCGCTGGTTTATATGTTACTGTATACAACTGTTTCGCCTTATCGCTAACGACATACAAGTACAATAGCGCATTTACTCTATCGAAACAACTTATAAAGTGGCGCTAAATATTCGAATCTTCTTGTGCAGTGCAGGAACGGACAAAAACATCAATGTAGTCGTAAAAGCCGGCCGGTGTGGCCGTGCGGTTCTAAGCGCGTCAGTTTGGAACCTCGTGACCGCTACGGTCGCAGGTTCGAATCCTGCCTCGGGCATGGATGTGTGTGATGTCCTTAGGTTAGTTAGGTTTAAGTAGTTCTAAGTTCTAGGGGACTGATGACCTCAGTAGTTAAGTCCCATAGTGCTCAGAGCCATTTGTAGTCGTAAACGTTAGCCATCTGAAGATGGGTATGACATCCAAAATCGGTTACGGCATTGAAGGAAAGTTATTAAAAAAAAATGGCTGGTTGCATTATTCGCCATCAATCCTTAAAGGCCGCGGAGCTCTCAAGATCCAGCATGGATAAAATAACATAAGGAATTATGTCTGTTAGCTATACCAGGAGCCGAAGGCCTCACGTTCTTAGCTATACCAGGATCCGAAGGCCTCACGTTCCGCACTCCACGTCCTGTGGAATGCCAGTGACATGGCCGCCACGTGCTCATCTGGCACTGTTTTGCGGGCTGTCTATATCGGCGATCGCTGCCGTATGTGAAAACTCCTTTCTGCTGTCACAGGAGTTAAAAGTCCGCGCCGGGACTAAAGACGACGTTGTCGAAGTGATGTATACGTCAGTGGGCGTAAAACGGGTAATAGGACACTTGCCGAATGACAGTGTCAGAGTAAGAATACCAGAGAGAGACGCCAAACGGAGCGTGGCGGGCGGTCGATCTGAGGTGAGGGGCGGCTGCGCTGGCGCGCCACCGGGCTGTCTTATTCTGTCGCGGCCCGAAAGGTCAGCCGGCGGCTGCTGGCTGCTGTCTGGCGGCACTCACCCGGAGCGGAGCGGAGCGAACGGACGCTCGAGAGGAGTCGCTGCGCCGTCGTCTGCTGCGGCGCGGCCGGCCAGGCACTGAGCGGCTCCAGCGCCGCTCCGCACCGCGAATAGCCCCGCGCACCGCCCCGCCAGCCGCGCCGCCCCCCGCGCCGTTATAAATACGCGATATGTTACAAGGGCGGCGCTGCGCCTATCCCGCCAAAATGCGGCCGCAGGGTGCCGCTGCCCACGCCGTGGCCGGCTAATACCTCGAGAGGTGCCGCGCTCGTTCTAAGCTCTTCCCCTTTGCCCTCTCCCTGCACAAGATTCTGATCCCCCTCTAACGTGCATGCAGCACGAGGAGCGAGGTCGTATACGTTAAACGATGGTACTATCCTGCTCTGTCAATACAATGTAGGCTTTAACGACCGTATGTCACTGCTGATTCTCTTTCAGAGGCGCTTCTTGTTCCGGTGAGTCTTGCCGACTAAAGATAGCACTCCGCACGCAGCGACAGCGACAGCCGACAGAGATAAGTGTCATGCGACGACAGCGACAATACTGGTTTATACACACTTCAAAAAAAGTTTTGCATCACTCCGGTTCCCAGAACTCCTGAAGATAGACGTTGACTGTGGATACTGCGTCACAGACACAGTCCCTTTGACTGTTCAGAGACGTCACTAAACACGCCCAACGACGTAAACAACCACGCATGAGCAGCGCCTGTTAGACGGAGGGGATCCGACAGCCGATCAGTTTCAGTCAACCCACCAGCAAGGAGCCCGCCCCCCGGTAGCTGAGTGGTCACCGCAACAGAATCTCAATCCTAAGGGCCCGGGTTCGATTCCCGGCTGGGTCGGAGATTTTCTCCGCTCAGGGACTGGGTGTTGTGTTATCTTAATCATCAGCATTTTATTCCCATCGACGCGCAAGTCGCCGAAGTGGCGTCAAATCGAAAGACTTGCACCCGGCGAACGGTCTACCCGACGGGAGGCCCTAGTCACACGACATTAAAAATTAACAGGAAGGAGGTATACGGCTCGTGTTGTCTGTAGTTCAACCATGCCTAGACGATCAATACCGCGGTTCGATCGCGTCCGCATTGTTACTTTGTGCCAGGAAGGGCGAAAGGTGGTTACACTGAGCCACAGCGCCAGAGATTGCGCCAAAGAGTTTTATTCCGACGCCTCCACTGGCAGTGCTTGCTGAGATGTCGTAGTGAAGGGTTCTTGTCGAGAAGTCATAGTGGAGAGTGCTTGTTGAGAGGTGGTAGCGAGTCGGTGTTGAGATGTTGTAGTAGGGAGTGCTTGTTCCGTGTTTTATGCAGTTGTTTGATGGGATAGACAGCAGATGTTGTCCTAATGGAGATATTGTAATGATCAGAGTGCTTTTCGTCAATATATATGAAGGTAAAAAAAAAATCCCTTTTCTTTTTATTATTTCAATGTCTTAAATAATGCGTCATTACAGGTTCAGTCAACAAAGCATCTGGCTTGTGTTCTTGTATTAGAGTGTAATTCTGGTTTTCTTGCACAATTATAGTATTTCTATTTTTTTTAATTACTTCAGTATAAATGGTATTTAAAATTTCTTGTCTTGTTGAAGAAGAACCGTGCCAGATGTGTACGTTGAATCACACTCCCACACACAGAACAATTACACTTGTGTTTTGGTTTCGTAGGTTTTATAGTTGCTGGGGACTTAATTAATTAATTGTGTTAACGAAAATTTTCTTTCATTCTTTGTTGTTATTCTATGCAGTCAGATTGCGTACAAATACTAGTCAGGGCCAACCGGTTACGAGACTGCGTAATCGTACAGTCAGCTAATAAAAACTAAAATTAAAAAGTATTTGCATTCATTATATTTAATTAAGCCCCCACGCACGTGGCGACCCTGCCAGGATCGTCCCTTGGAATTCTTCTGATTGTAAAAATAGTAGACAATAGTATTGTTGTAGTAATTTGTAGTTTAGTAATTGTAGTCTATTTTGCATGTGTAGATTTGGTAATTGTCATTCTTCTAATGGTATTTTTTTCAGATTTTAATTTTGTTGTCTTGTATACGCGTTTGACAATTTAGTGCGATTATTTCAATTGTTCGTTAATCGTGTTTGAGGGAAACATTTCGTGTGAATGGTATTGTTGGAGATAGAGAGTCATTGTGTGTAATTTTCGTACAGTGACGAGTTTTGTATGTTTTGTAAATGATTACGCGATCGATGAAAAAGGCAAAAATGATGGATACTCAGAATGACGAAATTGTTGACATGGCGAACGCGCCAACACAGGAAAACAGTATGATGAATAATGAAGTGGAAAACAATTTAATAAGTCGGGAAAATAGTCCGGAACCATTTCAAAATTTTTCTCAATCAGAAAATTCACAGAATACGAGATTAACGATAGAAGATTCTGAAATAGTTTCGAACACAGATAGCTTTATGGCTATGCAGAAGGATGTTAGTTTTGCGGGAAATGTTAGGGGCGAAAAGAATTTCGAACCGGCTAATATGGAGCAGTTGATGGGTGCTATATTAAATTTGGGAGCACGAATGGAAACACAGTTTAGATCTGAATTAAAAACACAGATGGGAACAATGGAAACCCGGTTACACTCACTGGGATCACAAATAGGAACAATTAAAACGGAGATGGGAACTTTGGCAACACGTTTAGAGACTGATATGGGAACAATGGAAACACGGTTAGACTCACTGGGATCACAGTTGGGATCTGAATTAAAAACAGTGGGATCACAGTTACGATCTGAAATTAAAACAGAGATGGAAACAATGGAAACACGGTTAGACTCACGAATAGGGACATGTTTCAAAAACATAAAAGATGAATTAAAGAAAGAAATTAGAGAAAAAGTACAACCGATTTTGAATGCTCACAATAATAGATTAATTTCAATAGAAATCAGACAAAAGGAACAGGATAGAGAACAGGAGGAAAGAGATCGCGTGATAGTACAGAAGTTTTCAGAGTTAAATTTACAATGTGCACACAATAAGGAAGAAATATTTGAGAGAATCGAGGAATCCGTACCAAATGACAGAATAAATAACCTAACACAACAATATGAACAGTTAACTACCAAATGTGTTAATACTGAAACCCGAGTCGCGACACTTACAGAAGACGTAAATAAACAGAAGGAACAAATAGGTGATTTATCGGAAAGAGTTGAGAAGATTTCAGATAAATTGACAAGTCTTAGTTTAAATGGGGACAGAGATTCAGATGATACAGCACCATTGCCATTTGCAGAAACCGAAGAGTACCAGAGTGTAAATAAGCATGTTGAAAATCAGGGAAAATTTAATGAACGCGTTAAAAGGGAAGTTGAGGCATTACGAAAGCAAGTCAAACAAATTGAAGGCGAAATCGTAGGAAAAGACAGTAGAAGAAATTTAGAATCACAGATAGCAGAGGGGTTTGAAGAAAGTAATTTGTTTCATTTACGGGATGCAACAAGAAAGCGCCAGGCGCGCGAACTTGACAATAATCGACATTGGGGCTGGGACAGACGTGGTTGGTCTTTGTCGCCACGAGGCGAAAACTTTGACTATAAACACTTCTTGACTGTTCGGAAATTTAAGATCTTTCGTAATTCTAAGAGTGACATACATCCATGTTCATGGCTAGATCAATTTATGTACGCACTTCCACCAAATTGGCCTCTAAGTCACAAACTGGAAATTATGTGCAGCTATTAAAGTCCTCAGGGGATTCACTACACTAAGTGAATATGTGCCGTAGCGTGCATAGGGCCCCGAGCTGTAGTGATGCTATTTCCCTTTTAGTTTTCTGCACCGCTGCCTACTCTTTTACTATTCTTTGCATCTGCCAAAACAACTCTTCGACTATCGATCTATCTAGAGAATCGGTAAAGAATAACCGGATATGACTATTTTACCTAAAAGTGATTTCGGAAATTACCATTTGGACTTACTGTATCTTCATCAGCATTCATTCGTAGTTTAAACGAAATTTTACCTGTTTATCTTCGTGACAATATTACTTCATATGTTGCCGATATTCTTATTGCTAAACGTTCTTGGAGTGAGCACAACAAAATTTTTGATTCATTATTACGTATTTTTGCAAGAGTTGGCATTTCAGTGAACTTGGAAAAATCTGAATTTGGTCGTTCTCAGATGAAATTTCTCGGTCACATTATTTCTACAGAAGGTATTCTTCATGATCCAAAAAAAACTAGACGCTATTCATAGTTATGCTGTTCCTACCACAAAACGTGATGTTCGTAGTTTCCTTGGTGTCTGTAATTTTCTTACGCTTTGTTAGATTGGACAATTTGGCCACACCTCGTTTTTGCGAACTATCTGGAAAGTTCTTTTTAAACGAAAATCGGTCGACAACTCTGTTTGGTTAGTTTGTATTCCTGATGAGTGTGTTAATAAGCTGATTTGGTGTACACCTTTCAGTTATGCACACTTTGGTCCCAGAGAATGCTTTCATAAATTACGAGAAAATTACTACTTCAGTAATATGGAAAAACGTATTCGATCTGTTCTTGCCAAATGCAAATTATGTCAAAAGGCTAAGCCGCCAACAATTTCTCACAGAGCACCGTTGTTTCCTATCATTCCAGCGAAATTAGAGGAGATGGCTGCAGTCGATTTGTTCGGTCCAGTGGTTCGTTCTACTAATGGTTTTGCGTACATTTTAGTAGCAATGGAATTGACATCAAAATATGTGTGTTTTACACCTTTACGCAAAGCAACAGCTCGTTCAGTATCTAACGCTTTCATCAAACATTTTCTTAAAGAAGTGGGTCATATTGATAAGGTTATATCAGATAATGGATCACAGTTTCGCTCTAAAATTTGGCTTCATACTCTACGGCGTCGTAAGATTAAACCAATTTTCATTTCAATTTTTGACCCTCAATCTAACGCTTCAGAGAGATGGATGAAGGAAATCAATAAATTGTGTCGTCTTTATTGTCATCAGAATCACAGAACTTGGGATCAGTATCTTCATATTTTTCAAAACATTCTGAATGATCTTCCTAATGACTCAACTTCTTTACCGCCTATACTGATATTAAAAAACAAAGCACCGACAAATCGCATTTCTGAAATCGTTCCTTTTCCGCCTACACGGAAACTGCAGCATTCTGAAGTTGTGAACATGGCTCTACGAAATATTGCATCTGCGGCTGCTAGAAGAGAGAAATCAGCTAAACGTCCTGGTCGTTTAAAAACCTTGTCAGTTGGTCAAAAGGTGTTAATTAAGTCTCATCGTTTGTATCATAAAGGAAAAGGCTTGTGTCGCAAATTTTTTCTGCTTTATAACGGTCCATATAGAGTTCGCAAAATTATTCATGATAACACTGTCGAAGTAGAAACTCTTAAATCTCGACGCTCTAAGGGAATACATCATATATCTAACGTTAAATTTTTTGTGGAATGACATACTTTCGAGAAACCAACAGTTATACGTAAACATGCAGAGAATACAAGGATACCGCGCTGTGTTTTGGCGGCGGCACATACTCAAAGCAACAGTCAAGTCTGCGCGCCGCACAAGGCAGTCGTTGACCGCAAACAATTACATCCTACGTCACGCGCCTACAGCTGATCGAGTGCTCAGTGCGAATGCACTGACAGCCGTAAACAAATACACAGCTCCGACTAAATTCAGTATAAAGCTATAGTGACTTGATGAATTATGTTATTAACGTTCAGTATTTTTCAGGATACGGTTCCATAAAGTATTTAAGAACTTCAGGTAAATTCTGTGTGTCTCCGACGTTAAGAGGACTTGCTATCGAGAAAATTTCAGGAAGAATGTAATTTCGAAGAAGAAACTAATAAACTAAAAAGGTAACTATTAATTGAGTTTATTTTTCAGGTAACATATTTCCACTTAGGTACGTACTTTAGACGTAATTTCCTGGGCGCGATTACGTGATTCATACTTTGTGCTAAATTTCATGTTCTATGAATTTACTTGTGAAGCGACGTGCTTGCGTACATTAACTGATTTGACAATGATTGATTAATGAGCAGGGTTGTTATTTGTATATATTATGCATCGCTTGGTTGCACTGCTTTTTCACTGATGTCATTTTTTTTATTATGTGCCTGCTGTGCTTATTTATTTAAATTATAATTGTCACCTGATTAATTGTGCTGACTGTGATTATGTATGTAGGTTACACTTTGTGATTTATCTGCTTGCGCCTTTATGTTTACTTATTAAGATTACATATGAACATTTATTTGCTTATGCTGATATGATGCTAATGACCTGTTTATTACGTAAGATATATGTTTGCTGCTGTGCGTATGGGTTGCATATATACACATTTCTGTTTTGTTGTCGTAACTACTCTTTAATTTGATATATAGAAATGCTGATGTACTGTGTACGAACATAGAGTGTAGGTCACACTATTGTATTAATTATAGATTGTTCGCTTGGCAGAGCCTCGTTGTAAGAATTGTGCTGCATCCACTTGTTGACATTCTGTTCTCTACTGGTATATTTACTCGCTATTGCATGTTTTGCTTACGCTCAGTGCCTTATATTTTTAAGATAAGAAAATGAACTGCTATAATTCGACGAACGACATTAGTACAAGAAACTTCATAGAAGTCACATGAGCTGAGGTTTTATGGAAGCTGTATAAATTTATGCTAATAGGAAGGAAGCTAACGACATGACATACCAACACTAGGGTTAGACCATTGACAGTTATTACACTGCATTCTTCGTGAGCAATTGAAATAGGAAGTGACACTTGACACAAGAAATACTCCACATGTATGTTTCTGATTTGCCATGATTCTTGAAGTTGTGTACACACTATGAAATATTACTATCATTCATACTACGTAATCGTACTTAATTACTGAGAGTTATTCGAACTAAAGTCTGTTAGAGGTCATGTACGCATTTTTTTATTTAATGATGGACAAGGTAACCAAAATGCACTTTATAATTCATAATGAGTAGAAGATTTGGCTCAGATGGATTACACAGAGGTTGTGTGTGGACATTGTGTCTTCGGATTGTATGGGATGATGAATTGAAGTTTGCACTAGGATTTTATCTGTACTTGTTCGAGGAGACTGACTAGAGGAAAGAGTTCTTATGGAAGTGAAATGATATTGGCAATAAGGTTTATATGTATCGACGTATTGAAGAGGTATTATTGAAGTATTGAGATTATGTGAAGTTGATGATTATTGGAGTTTTGGTGGACAAGAGGTAAGGTAAATGATATTGATGATAAGGTTTATATGTATCGACGTAAGAGGTATTATTGAAGTATTGAGATTATGTGATGCTGATGATTATTGGAGTTTTGATGGATAAGAGGTAAAGTAAGTGAGGAGCATTTTTTTTTTTTTTTTGTTGGTTTATATGGAACAAGGAGGATGAAGATGGCAGACTAGAACACTCAAGTAGAAGGAAGATTGTCTACACACACACACTTTGTTAAATCACTAAGCAGTATATACTTTCTTTTTGGAGAGAGGAAGCATTTGCATATCTTGGCACACTGACAGTTGTTCAGCAACCGTACATTTTGATCTGGCTTGGCAAACATTGGTCTTGACATGATGACTATGACGTTGACTAACTATTATTGACTGTTATACATTGCTGCCACTACTACTTGATACACATGTCGAACATCAAACCTTTGACAGGATTGCATTTACACAGTTAACACTATTCAATTACACAGTAGTACTTAATGTGGATGAAAGATGAGTGAGTGTGTTTTGTGTGTTTTCCTTTCCTATCCCAAATAATTGGTACCGACCTATCTCCTAAATATTATTTTACTTGTTTGTTGTGGCTTGCACTGACACCCATAAATATTATAGGTTCACTGATATTTGTGTATTTGTAATAGTAATATGACAATTATCTGATATCATTTGTGTGTTTATTATAATTTGTATGTTTAGTGTAAGAGCATTGATAATAATTTTGTAAAAGCAATTGTGTGTGCATTCAAACTGTTGTTCACACCTGCACCTGTTCAACATTGATGTGTGACACTTAGAAATGTTTAATTTCTGCTGATGAATTGTGTGATCAGTGATAATGAATATTATGGACTGTTACTTGCACTTTTTCTACATGATTGGTGCCACTAGGACATGTTTAATTTCTGCTTATAAGCTCTGATAAACAGTGTGATTAGTGATAGTGAATATTATGGACTGCTGTCTGGACCTGCTCATCATTGCTTGGTGCCACTGATGAACTGCTTCTACTGAGATAATGTCACTTGTTGGTGTCTGCACCTGTTCAACATTGCTGGGTGCAACTAATGGAACTGCTTCTACTGAAATAATGTCACTTGTTGGTGTCTGCACCTGTTCAACATTGCTGGGTGCCACAGATGGAACTGCTTCTACTGAAATAATGTCAATTGTTGGTGTCTGCACCTACTCAACACTGCTGGGTGCCACTAATGGAACTGTTTCTGCTGAATGATGTCACTTGTTGGTGTCTGCACCTGTTCAACATTGCTGGGTGCAACTGATGGAACTGCTTCTACTGAGATAATGTCACTTGTTGGTGTCTGCACCTGTTCAACATTGCTGGGTGCCACTGATGGACTACTTCTACTGAGATAATGTCACTTGTTGGTGTCTGCACCTATTCAACAATGCTGGGTGCCACAGATGGGACTGCTTCTACTGAAATAATGTCACTTGTTGGTGTCTACACCTGTTCACCATTGCCGGGTGCCACAGATGGAACTGCTTCTACTGAAATAATGTCACTTGTTGGTGTCTGCACCTGTCAACATTGCTGGGTGCCACTAATGGAACTGCTTCTGCTGAAAGATGTCACTTGTTGGTGTCTGTACCTGTTCAACATTACTGGGTGCCACTGATGGGACTGCTTCTACTGAAATAATGTCACTTGTTGGTGTCTGCACCTGTTCAACATTGCTGGGTGCCACAGATGGGACTGCTTCTACTGAGATAATGTCACTTGTTGGTGTCTGCACCTGTCAACATTGCTGGGTGCCACTAATGGAACTGCTTCTGCTGAAAGATGTCACTTGTTGGTGTCTGTACCTGTTCAACATTACTGGGTGCCACTGATGGGACTGCTTCTACTGAAATAATGTCACTTGTTGGTGTCTGCACCTGTTCAACATTGCTGGGTGCCACAGATGGGACTGCTTCTACTGAGATAATGTCACTTGTTGGTGTCTGCACCTGTCAACATTGCTGGGTGCCACTAATGGAACTGCTTCTGCTGAAAGATGTCACTTGTTGGTGTCTGTACCTGTTCAACATTACTGGGTGCCACTGATGGAACTGCTTCTACTAAAATGATGTCACTTGTTGGTATTTGCACCTGTTGACTATTGCTGGAACTATCAACAACTTGTTTTTTTTTTAATCGTTGAAAGCATTTTATGTGAACATTTGTATAAACTGATTTTTTGTGTATTGTGTAAACTATTATGTAAAGTCACATGTATGAAAGAATTTGTATTGCTTACTGTATTTTATATATTAGGTTATTGAAAGGTCAGTGCAAAGCCAAAATTTTATCTAATTATGTGATATTTACGTATCAATATTATATTTTATTTTTGTCTGTATTTTTGTGGACGAATTTGGTGGTATTTTCACCACCAATGCTGGCAAAAATACCATCAAATTCTGGCCCGTGGAGGAAAGGCATATGAAAGGTGGCTACACTGAGCCACAGCGCCAGAGAGTGCGCCAAAGAGTTTTATTCCGCCGCCTCCACTGGCAGTGCTTGCTGAGATGTCGTAGTGAAGGGTTCTTGTCGAGAAGTCGTAGTGGAGAGTGCTTGTTGAGAGGTGGTAGCGAGTCGGTGTTGAGATGTTGTAGTAGGGAGTGCTTGTTCCGTGTTTTATGCGGTTGTTTGATGGGATAGACAGCAGATGTTGTTCTAATGGAGATATTGTAATGATCAGAGCGCTTTTCGTCAATATATATGAAGGTAAAGAAAAAAAAATTCCCTTTCCTTTTTATTCTTTCAATGTCTTAAATAATGCGTCATTACAGGTTCAGTCAACAAAGCATCTGGCTTGTGTTCTTGTATTAGAGTGTAATTCTGGTTTTCTTGCACAATTATAGTATTTCTAATTTTTTTTAATTACTTCAGTATAAATGGTATTTAAAATTTCTTGTCTTGTTGAAGAAGAACCGTGCCAGATGTGTACGTTGAATCACACTCCCACACACAGAACAATTACACTTGTGTTTTGGTTTCGTAGGTTTTATAGTTGCTGGGGACTTAATTAATTAATTGTGTTAACGAAAATTTTCTTTCATTCTTTGTTGTTATTCTATGCAGTCAGATTGCGTACAAATACTAGTCAGGGCCAACCGGTTACGAGACTGCGTAATCGTACAGTCAGCTAATAAAAACTAAAATTAAAAAGTATTTGCATTCATTATATTTAATTAAGCCCCCATGCAAGGGTTCTCAACAAGGGAAGTGTCCGGGCGTCTCGGAGTGAACCAAAGCAATGTTGTACGGACATGGAGGAGATACAGAGAAACAGGAACGGTCAATGACATGCGTCACTACTACTTTAGTGTATGACCGCTAACTACGGATTATGGCTCGGAGGAACTCCGACAGCAGCGCCACGATGTTGAATAATGCTTTTCGCGCAGCCACAGGACGTCGTCTTACTACTCAAACTGTGCGCAATAGGCTGCATGATGCGCAACTTCACTCCCGACGTCCATTTCGAGGCCCATCTTTGCAACCACGACACCATGCACAGCCGTACAGATGGGTCCAACAACATGCCGAACGGACCGCTCAGGATTGGCAACATGTTCCCTTCACCAATGAGTGTCGCATATGCCTTCAACCACACAACCGTCGGAGACGTTTCTGGAGGCAACCCGGTCAGGCTGAACGCTTTAGATACACTGTCCAGCGAGTGGAGCAAGGTGGAGGTTCCCTGCTGTTTTGGGGTGGCATTAAGTGGGGCCGACGTACGCCGCTGGTGGTCGTGGAAGGCGCCGTAACGACTGTACGATATGTGAATGCCATCCTCCGACCGATAGTGCAACCATATCGGCAGCATATTGGCGAGGCATTCATCTTCATGAACGACAATTCGCGCCCCCATCGTGCACGTTTTGTGAATGACTCCCATCAGGATAACGACATCGCTCGACTAGAGTGGCCAGCATGCTCTCCAGACATGAACCCTATCGAACATGCCTGGGATAGATTGAAAAGGGCTGTTTATGGACGACGTGGCTCACCAAACACTCTGACGGATCTACGCCGAATCTCCGTTGAGGAGTGGGATGATCTGGACCAACAGTGCCCTGACGAACTTCTGGACAGTATGCTACGAAGAATACACGCATACATCAATGCAAGAGGACGTGCTACTGGCTATTAGAGGTTCCGGTGTGTACAGCAATCTGGACCACCACCTCTGAAGGTCTCGCTGTATGGTGGTACAACATGCAATATGTGGTTTTTATGGGCAATAAAAAGGACGGAAATGATGTTTATGTTTATCTCTATTCCAATTTTCTGTACAGGTTCCGGAACTCTCGGAATCGAGGTGATGCAAAACTCTGTTTGATTTTTGAATTATTGTGTATGTGAGCTCATACACAGGGCGCGACGAGTGTCGCCCTGCAGATCACTTCTGTACGTGTTGCGCACCGACGATCGACGCTGCTGCTCCCAAACCAGTAGTGACGTCGAGCGTCAGTATGACTTTCACCAGTGAAGAAGACCAAAATTGATCAATTCGATCTGTATCAACCCCCAGACATAAGACTTTAAATTACATGTATACAAAAATACCCTTGCGAAGGAAAGTATGTGGAAAGGTATAGGGAAGGAGCTTGTCGTTTACTCGCATTTATATAAATATGTAGAAGCATGATATATAATCAATTATTTTCGTAAGTACAAATATATATACAGATTTTTATTTACATGTACAGATTTATTTATATTATACAGATCTTTATTTATGTTTGCTAGTAGAAAGTATTCAAATTAACTACATAAGTCCACCGAAGATCAGTGACGATTATTTATAGCATTATCTTAGCATGATACTCCGTCCTGTGTACTATAAAAAAATGTTTAAGCTTGTCTCTCACCTCAGATTTTACGGTGTTTGAAAAACCTCCGTTATATGTCAGTTCGATCATACTTGTTGACTGAGTCGGTGTTTCACATCGATAGAAGGCAATTGGTTGATCTTCAAGAACAGCATCTCTCAGAATATAATTTAAGCAAGAAGCTTTTATAATCAGGTCGTCATCTTATTCCGGTAAAATTGTAATTAGTGTACAAATTACCCTAAATACTTGAGACAATAACCAAAAGGTGTTTTCTACTACTCGACGAGCACTACACAAATAGTAGTTAAAAATTTGCTTTTCCTTATCCAATCGTGCAACTTTTAGAGACTACGGCTTCATCAAATAATTACCAAGCGCAAATGGTTCGTCACCGATTGCTAAGTACGGCATTAAAATATCAGTATCTGGAAGGCAGGAAAATTAAAACTGTTCGTGGCACCCTTTTTCCAACTCGGATTTTTTAAAAATATAGCTGTCACCTTCTTTGCTATAAGAGCCAACAACAACGAATTTGTAATTGGCGTCCACTATTGCAAGCAGAACAGTGGAAAAGCAATTCCTGTAATTGGAAAAAAAGATCCGCTGTTTTTTGGTACAATTATTCGCACATATTTGCCATCAATACTACCCACACAATTGGTTCAACGTGCTTAAAAGTATTTTCGTTTGACGAGGGCAAGGCTATTGGCATCAGCTTTTTCCTCAATACGATCAAAACTTTCCTAACGATCCGGGAGATATTGCCGTCTGATATGTGATACGCGTATGATAAAGATTTAAAAGTTCCTCCTGTGCCCGTGCATCTGCAAGAAGTAAAAAATGAATTTGTTATCAAAAATGGTTCAAATGGCTCTGAGCACTATGCGACTTAACTTCTGAGGTCATCAGTCGCCTAGAACTTAGAACTAATTAAACCTAACTAACCTAAGGACAACACACAAATCCATGCCCGAGGCAGGATTCGAACCTGTGACCTTGGCGGTCGCTCGGCTCCAGATTGTAGCGCCTAGAACCGCACGGCCACTCCGGCCGGCGAATTTGTTATCATTATTTATATAGACAATATGTGTTTTGTAAATGTACATGATATACGTAAGAAAGTGTGATTAATATTTGAATGTTAACATGTAAAATGCATGTCGTAATTTTCGTTAAATGTGAGGTGAGGATTGTAGGATTGTAAAAGAAGGTGGAAACACATTAAAGACTCCTACAACAGCTTGAAGCGCAGTAACAAATCAGGAATAGGATCTGCTGCACCTAAGAACTCTAAATGGACAATATAATGCATAAACAGTTACGTTTTCTTGAAATCGTATCTCAGCGTAGAACTGGCGACACTAACGTGGTGAGAAATAAGATAGGCGGAGATGATGCTGCTGATAAATTGCTGGATGATAGTATTATAACTGATAGAGAGGTGAATGAGGAAGAAGATTCGAATGAAAGTCCTACAGGCCGTCAACCTACGACAAGTACCGAGGTTACCAAATGACGATACCGAAACAAAAAAGACGACACTATTGTCGATTACTTAAAAAAGAGAGATGACAGTCGGCAGACATTGTTGAAAAATGTAGCGCAAAAGCATGATAATGAAATATTTTCATTTTGCAATCACGTCGAAGACATTTTGGGCACGCTGTTACAAATTTACAAACTTAAAGTGAAGCAAGAAATTTTTAACATTCTGATTAATTATTAAATAATGGCAGTTGATAATCCTGATTCTTCTATTCCGCAGTTCAGTACCGAGGTGCTATTTAACTCTGGTTCGTGTCACCCCAAGTCAAACTGCGAGCACTCCTGATTACAACAGTTCGAAGATTTCTATTTCCACCAGTTCCGTTACCAAATATGCACACTCGCCTCAAGAGGCTACCGATTTAACGCTACAGCCACTTCAAGAACTGCATAATTTCATTGTGCAAGAAATTGAAATATGGTACAAGACAACAGAAATACAATACCTTAATATTAAGAATAATTTTTCTTCGACTGTGAATACATCTCTTGTAGTTCTTTGTTCATATTCCTCAAAAATTAATTTCAAAACAAAATTAAATCGTTATTTTTTAAACTGCTTTGAGATTTAAAGATTCTTCAGCGTTTGTTAAATGTTTTTGCAACGTGTAGAAACCTTCCTCGTGTCGTTCGTTGAACATTTAGCTAGCTAGGCGTCTTCTCTTTAAATATTGGTACGGAAACAAATCATAATGTTCCTCTTCCAAAAGTAAACATACAGTTTCAATAGTCGACATATTGTCGCAGACAGCCGTCGCCCTCGAATTCGAGCGACACACTGTAGAGACTGTCGCTGGTTACAGCAACAGCGTGTGGCTCTCATGGTCGACACCTCTCTCCGTCGCCTCTCTCTGTCGACTGTTGACCGTCGCTATCGCTGCGTTCGGAATGCTGCCTTAGCGGGTCCGACGTCGCAAGCGACGTAAGTGATGTGGATAAGCGGCGTGGCATAAGTTTACATATGATCAGCAGAGATAATCCTTGTCAGAGATAATCAGTGATCTCCATACTACTTGGATGTATATCTCTGATACTGGAGCGTGGAACTTCGGCGTACCTGCAAATTTCTGTACTCTTTATAGTCCACTGTGTTGTAGTTAGGGAAAAAAATTCTACAGGTTAGTACGTGATAAACGATTTTTTACTTCTTTCTGGTTTTGAACTTTGTCAGTATGCAGCGTAATAGGCTGATGTGGGAGCAGAATCGAAAAGGATTTTCGCTTTGCATTCTCGTGAAATTTCATGGTAGTGATACTGTTATTAGGCAGGAAACGAAATACGAGCATCTTTGGCTGACAGCAGGCAGCTGGAGTTCTATATTGTGATACTATAGAGATCAAAATGGCACTTAACATATGAGGTCATTAGTCCCCTAGACTTAGAACTACTTAAACCTAACTAACCTAAGGACATCACACGCATTCATGCCCGAGGCAGGATTCGAACCTGCGACCGTAGCAGCAGCGCGGTTCCGGACTGAAGCGCCTAGAAAGTTCGGCCACAGCGGCCAGCTCTATAGAGATCACTGGAGATTAGACACCAATCGATTTCGTCTGTTAAAGATAAAACTTACCTATAGATTATGTACAGCTACTGTCCATACATCGCTAGGCTTCGTGGCTTCTTATTTCCTGTTAAAATTATGCAAATGTGTGTATATTTCGACGGCTTGTCTGTAGAGCTGTGTGCATGTTCTGTTACAGCTGATTTTTCAATGTTTGTATTCGGCAAAGACTTTTATGTTCTTTACGCCTTGTATCTACACGTCTCGTGGTAGTTCCAATGTAGAACTCACCACATGTACAAAATTCCGTGTACATGTCAAGTTCTACGTGCGGATTTGCCTGGAGTGATTTAGGGAAATCACGGAAACCTAAAACAGGATTACCGGACGCGGGTTTGACCCGTCGTCCTCCCTAATGCGAGTCCAGTGTGCTAACCACTGCGCCATCTCGCTCTGTGAAGAAGCCGTGAAGCTTAGCGACATATATAATCGATAGATAAGTTTCATCATTGACAAACGACAATCGATTATTAAGTCTTAGCGCTGACGTCGCCCTCCGATCGGCAAGACTCACCGGAACAGGGAGTATTGGACGAAACGCTAGGAAAGAAAAAGTTTAGTGGACCACGACCATACAACCCGGAAGGTTCACGAGCAGCTAAGATTCTGTTCTACCATGTTTAGGAAAGATCTGTGATGGTCGCTTATTAACAAATAAATCGTCAATACTGAACAAAGTTTATTTTAACGGCTGCATCTAATATTTGCACAAAATATCATTCTTAACAGTCAGTCATTTCTTTAAAGACCTTGTCCTAATAGGCCTACACGTAATACAAATCATACTTGTAACTTCTATGCAATAAACGTGCCCAACCAGTGCAATCTGCTACCAAATGCAAACAACCTCTCAAGCACGCGTCCAAACAGCGACTCTCTCTCTCTCTTTCTCTCTCCGGTGCACATTGACGCGCACCAAACTAGACCTATCGTTGAGACTAGAAAACAAATAGCAAATGTAGTCTTGAAGTTACATAACAATATGTAATTTAGAAAACTGATCAAAATTTTACATATATAGGCACATTATGCAACATTTGATTTAAAAATGACACATGTGCCACACGTGCGCAAGCGCTGGACTCGCGAGGACGGGTGTTCATTTTCCCTTTAAAACATCCATGTTAAGGTTTTCCTTGTGTAGAGACGCAACACCTACCCCCCACTTCTCCCCCTCCCGCCCCCACCCCCACCTCACCCCTCACGACTGCGAACTAAATCGTAAATTATTACATTTAGCAATATGATATTCATTATCTTTATTTTTGGTGGTATTTTTTTTTCTTTTACCCAATAGAATACGTAGCTCGTTTCTGCCGCCAAATGCGCTTTCAAATGTCGTGGGAAAATGAAGAGAGTTGAATCGTATTGTTACGCTTCTTATTCGACTGGTATTGTATACAGCGCGATTTCACATTGCGAATGCAATGTTTATGAAGGCTAAAGCTATATTAGCAAGGAACTGTGAAAACATTACGGATGATAAAAATGAGTGAAAAATATGTATTCACGGCTCCCTGGACTTATAAACTGCATTGTGTTTGAGTTAGTGAGAGGGAGGAAAGAAATGTGAAACGTGGTGTCCCTAAATCGCTTAAGTCAAATTGCCGTAATGATTACTTTGAAGACGACACGGCTACATTCCTTCCGCTTCATCCCCCAAACCGAACTCGTTCTCTCTTTCTAATGACCTCATCGTCGACGGGACACTGGCTCTAACTGATGTAGACATGAAACTTTAGTATTTATACCAGCATTGTATGTCGACGATGTGTTTCTTGTTCTCATATCACAGTCTTCTCGAACTACACGCAGACGTTGTTGCTTGAAATTTCCAATCGTTATTCACTGATTTCACTTATAATTAGTCCGAATGCAAATCTGTAACTCAACCATGTTTGTGATGTGCTTATAATTATGTATTAATTAGATTTTAGGATAACTAATGAGTAAAAAACGCAGCACATGTTGTAATGAAAGCATGAAAACCGTCTGACGATGAATCGTAATGATTCTAAAACGGTAACGGTACCTTTTGAATAAAGGAACTTAAAATAAATTTGTGGCTGGTTGCTGTCTCAACACCATCAACATTTGTCTTCAAATAACAGCCACGGTCTCCAACCATGTCATCATATGACAAAATCGCATTAAGATATATGATACACCTGGAATATCCTATCTTAGTGACCATGTGTAGAAGTTAACACAATTCTCATAATCGTTTCCATGAACCTCTTGATGGAGAGAGATGTGACAGGGAGAGAACCCATGTCGATGGAGACTGCGTAGGACACTTGCCTGACTCGTACAATTTTCTCGTGCGATTGAGCTGGAGCTAATGTGCAGATCAAATGCAACAGCAGCAAGAACATTAATTTCTCCCTCTTCTGTCGTCACTTGTTTCCTTCCGTTACGTTGTCTAAATGTTACGCTACCTCTTTCATGTAACTGGTTGAAGAGATGGTTGACGTCTCTTGGGATGTCTTGCTGCATACACCGTACAAGAACGAACTGCATTCTTGATACACTTTTCATACACCGTGAGCATGTCGGCTTTTTCTGTATTGGCGAATCCTGTCATCCACTCACGACCTGCTTCTTGGACTGTCGAACACAACTGACCAGCAAGTCGCAGTGGACTCAGGGAACACTCAACCTTGCTGTAAGCAAATATAAAAACAGGTATCTAGCAACTAATCAGGTTGAATGGCGCAAGCAAATGTCGGTGTGGAAACTTTTCAAATACGACACCTCGTAAACGACTCGCACTAGAATCCTGCAACAAACACCACTGACATTCTAATCTACACTACTTTTAGTTTCTTAGTGTCAATAGGCATTGTTCCATTTGAAAAAAGCATATGTCTGCACAAAAAATACGTTTTCTGAGGATTATTACAGTCTGTTGATTGGCTAAAAGTACGAATCCCTAACTACCAATCCATTCTGTGAAAACTGCACATCAATACCACTACTCATTTCAGCAGTATTTGTGGTGCAAATTTTAAATGATCCACCGTGTATAGTCTTCGAGACACAGTTTTGCCAGCAAACTAAAATTGCAAACTCCAAGCTACAGTCAAATGAAAAGGAGACAGATCAGAAAAAGTGAATAAATTGTTTATTACTCCAGAAGTTAGCTTCATAACTGCTAATACATTTACTCCACGGTCAATGCCCTCATGGCAGCATGTTTTCTGTTGCCTACGGAACCGTGGGTGAACGCAGGCGTGCACCTCTTCGTACGACGTAAACCGACGGCTATGAAAGTCTTTTTTCAGAGCTCCAAAAAATGTGGAAATCGCATGGGGAGGGATCGGGACTGTATGGAGGAAGTGTAAGGGCTTACCAGCGAAACTTCTGCACCGTGGTCGAAACAACCTTGGCAACATGTGGGCGAGCATCATCCTCGGCGTTTGCACTTGACTACGCCCTTCAATTTTTGCAGTGCGTCTACATACCTCTGCGCGTTAATTGTGGCGCCCTGTTCCAGAAAATCAATGAGCAGCGGTCTTTTCCACACACAGAAAGCGGTCGTCATCACACTCTCGGAACTGGCGAGACTGTTGCTACCCATTACTCTGCAGAAATTTCGCTTGGAAACCGTTACACATCCTCCTTACAGTCCCGATCTCTCGCCATGCGATTTCCGTACTTTCGGAGCCCTGAAGAAAGGCGTTCTTGGCCATTGATTTGCTTCAGACGAAGAGTTGCACGTCTTTGTGTTGTCAGGATTCCGTGGACAACCGCAAAGCCCGCATCTCGTGGTCGTGCGGTAGCGTTCTCGCTTCCCACGCCCGGGTTCCCGGGTTCGATTCCCGGCGGGGTCAGGGATTTTCTCTGCCTCGTGATGGCTGGGTGTTGTGTGATGTCCTTAGGTTAGTTAGGTTTAAGTAGTTCTAAGTTCTAGGGGACTGATGACCATAGATGTTAAGTCCCATAGTGCTCAGAGCCATTTTTTTGACAACCGCAAACATTTTTCCGTAAAGGCACTGACCGTCTAGTCTCATCCTGGGATAAATGTATTAACAACTTGGACGATCACTTTGAAAACAGTAAACAGTTTACTTATTGGGTGTAGAAAAATTTCCGCTAGCAGTCACAATAAAAGGTTATTTATTTGTCACACGACCGGTTTCGGGCTTGGGCCCATCTTCAGGTGTTTATACATCCATGTACATGTTTACATGATGGAGATCACTGTATAAATACAAAAAAAATCATTATTATAATGGTGCTTCATCTTAATGTACGTACAAATATATTTTCGACAAATGCTGCCTTGCCACTTACAGTTGTCCCACTTGCATCTGTTTAGTCACCAGCAAATAATTTTTTTGTATTTATACAGTGATCTCCAGCATATAAACATGTATAAACATGAAACTTCCTGGCAGATTAAAACTGTGTGCCGGACCGAGCACTTGCCTGCGAAAGGCAAAGGTCCCGAGTTCGAGTCTCGGTCCGGCACACAGTTTTAATCTGCTAGGAAGTTTCATATCAGCGCACACCCCGCTGCAGAGTGAAAATCTCATTCTGGAAACATACCCCAGGCTGTGGCTAAGCCATGTCTCCGCAATATCCTTTCTTTCAGGAGTGCTAGTTCTGCAAGGTTCGCAGGAGAGCTTCTGTAAAGTTTGGAAGGTAGGAGACGAGGTACTGGCAGAAGTAAACCTGTGAGTACGGGGCGTGAGTCGTGCTTGGGTAGCTCAGTTGGTAGAGCACTTGCCCGCGAAAGGCAAAGGTCCCGAGTTCGAGTCTCAGTCCGGCACACAGTTTTAATCTGCCATGAAGTTTCATATCAGCGCACACCCCGCTGCAGAGTGAAAATCTCATTCTGGAATGTATAAACACCTGAAGATGGGCGCAAGCCCGAAACCGGTCGCGTGACACATAAATAACCTTTTATTGTGACTGGTAGCGGAAATTTTTCTACGCCCTATAAAGGAACAGTCACGGAGTTCAACAGCATCCACTATGGATAAAATTCAGTTTACTTATTTGTTTTGCATCTGTCTGGTTTTCATTTCACTGCTGTGAGGACTGCCGGCCGCTATGGTCGAGCGGTTCTAGGCGCTTCATTCCGGAACCGCACTGCTGCTGCGGTAGCAGGTTCGAATCGTGCCTCGGGCATGGGTGTGTGTGATGTCCTTAGGTTAGTTAGGTTTTAGTAGTTCTAAGTCTAGGGGACTGGTGACCTCAGATGTTAAGTCCCATAGTGCTTGGAGCCATTTTTGAGCTGTAAGGACTGCCGACAACTGTATTGGAAACGTCTCAGGATTTGCTCCTGTTTCAAACATCACTCCAAGTCAATCTTTCACTAGCTGACGACGACCTTCTCCGGTGTCTCGGAACCGTCAGCAAAGCCGTGAAATGGCTCTCTGTGGCGCACTCAATGTTATTGAGACCGCTGCCTCTGTCTGAACTGCGTAAGGGCTTTCGACAACTCCACCGTGCAAAACAGGGCCCAGACGTATCCACAACGTTCTTCTTGGTTGTAGACCGCGTCATATGGTAAAATGATGTATCACGTTTCGGTCACTGTCTGCAGCCCAAAAACATTTTGTGAAAATTACTCCAGCCGCGAAATCCTACAAATTTACATCAGAGTCCAGATGCTATTTCTGTAATATCAAGCTGTAAACTTCGCCAATAGACTACACTCTACCCGAAACGGAACTGCAAACAAGACTGAGACGCTATCGGTGGTGCACTATTTTTTCGGTATTATTTAAATACGTTCCAAAACGAAAGAGGGAGTATTTATTTCCTTCGCGGGAGGAGTTAAAATTTGTGGAGAAATCTTGACGATCCTTTACAGCTGTTTCATACCTTCCTATTTTCATTTCCTCGTCCCCGATTACATAGGATTATTCAAAACGATCTAGGCATTTTCGCGAGAGTGTAATAGATGTTTTGAGGTATGTGATTATTTGATTACCTGTATAGAAACAACAAGTAAGACCATTTGTTTTGTTACAGTGATCCCCAGCAATGTTACTGCCAGACCAACGGACACGACTTTTTGCGTAGTTCGCACCGCAATTGCAAGAGGTTGTGATAATTTATTTTTGTCATCAGGATGGCGCTCCACTGCATTTGCACAAACATATTCGTAAGTTCCTGGACTCTGACTACTATAACGGTGGCTCGGTTGTGAATCAGCTGTCAGTCTCTGGTTGCTGGCATGGCTCCCACATTCTCCGGCCCTGACACCGTGTGATTTTTACCTATAGGGTTACATCAAAGACACCATTTCCACACCTCCACTTCCGCATACCGTCGCTGACTTATCGGGGCGCCGAGCGAGGTGGCGCAGTGGTTAGCACACTGGACTCGCATTCGGACGACGGTTCAATCCCGTGTCCGGCCATCCTGATTTAGGTTTTCCGTGATTTCCCTAAATCACTCCAGGCAAATCCCGGGATGGTTCCTTTGAAAGGACACGGCCGACTTCCTTCTCCATGCTTCCCCAATCCTATGAGATCGATAACCTCGCTGTTTGGTCTCTTCCCCCAAACAACTAACCAACCAACTTATCGGGGCAGCTGTGACTGACATTGATGTGGACAGTTTATACGACGAACGTGAGCCAAATTGGACTGTAAATTGGACATGTGCCATGCATCTAACAGTTCATACACTGAACATTTGTGAACATGAGATAAAAACTTCTCGAGTTGCTGTTTCCTTACATATAATCATATAGTATCTACGCTCTCTTGAAATTGTCTACATTATTTTGAATAACCTGTATAAGTTTCTAGCATAATTATTCCAGCTAAGCCGACTGAACTCCTGAGAAATATGGAAGCGCGGGCGTATTTATGTCTTCGGAAGAGAGAGACGGAGTCACAAACAGGCACGGTCCCGTTTGTTACAAGTAAAACGCTGTTGCGTTTCGCTGGTATTATCTTTGCATTTATTTTCCACTGCCATTTCAATCTTTGATTGTGAAATCTCCTCCTACAGGTTCAGCCATGAATAATATTGGCGCCTTCCTGATATTAAATGAGGTCACTTTGACCTTTTTTGCTCAAAGAAATTAAAATGTGCGGAAGGTATTTAATTCTACAGCTTATTTAAATTTAAATACCAAGGTCGCAAGTCTCCTCCAGAGGGAGCACTTCAAAAACACCACTATCCATTAAAACTGCAATGCGAGGAAGTACAACAAGTAACGAAAAGTTTACTCACTGTGCCTATTCAATATAGTAAGAAGAATACATGATAAAATTATTACACGATTTGGTGGTACACAGTGACTGAAACTCAGTGCACAGAGTTGCCACCTATGAGTAGTAATAGTGGCTTTAACTCAACTGGGTAAGAGTATAACTGAGCCTAAATGACAGACATTCGTACGTCATTTCGCGCCTCACCAAATCTGTGCCAGAGTAACGATTGAGGTGGCTGCCCGGCGGCTGCGTGTCCGTCTCTCAGCAAACAATGGCCAGATGTTTTAAGTCGATAAGAGATCTGCAGAGTATGCTGGACAGCCCAACAATCGAACACCCTTTCCATCGAGGTAGGTCAAGGCAGTATGGGCAACAAGTAATGTTACGTTATCTTGTTCAGAGACAGCCACAGGTCTCTACAACACGTCAGCTACTGTCCAGATTACCGGCTATGTAAACCAAAGGCAATCGCGCTGTGTACCCAACGGCACCGCATATCTGCAACCAAATCTACATATCTACTCTGCAGTTCACACTTAAATGCCTGGCAATGAGTACATCGAAACACTTTCGGACTATTTCTCTATCGATACACTCTCGAATGGAGCACGGGAAAAGAGAACAGTTAAATACTTCTGCGCGAACTCTGATTCCTCTTATTTTGTTACTATGATCATTTCTCCCTATGTTGGTCGGTATCAGCAAAATATTTTCGCATTCAGAAGAGAAAGTTGGTGGTTGAAATTTCGTGAAAAGATCTAGCCGATATGGAAACCCCTTTGTTTTAATGACAGCCACCCCAACACGCGTATCATATCTATGACATTCGCTCCCTAATTCGCGACAGAAGAAAACAGGCTGCCCTTTTTCGAACTTTTTCGGTGTCCTCTATCAATAATGTCTGGTACGGTCCCATACCAAGACGACGGACAATCGTAGTGTGGACAGTCTCTTTAATAGTCATGTTGCACTTTCGAGGTGTTTGCCAGTAAAACACAATCTTTGGTTTGCCTTCCCCAGAACATTTTCTATACGATCTTTCGAATTTAAGTTATTCGTAATTCCTAGGTATTTAGTTGAATTGATAGTCATTAGATTTGTATAATTTATCATGTAACCGAAATTTAACGGATTCCTTTTAGTATTCGTGTGGATGACTTAACAGAATTCATTACTTAGACTCAATTGCCACTTTTCGCACCATACAGATATCTTATATAAACCATTTTGCAATCGCTTTTGGTCATCTTCTGACATTACTGGATGATAAATGACAGCATCATCTGCAAACAATCTGAGAGGGCTGTTCATATTGTCTCCTAAATCGTTTATGTAGATCAGGAACAGCAGAGGACCTATAACACTTCCTTGAGGGACAGCAGAAATCACTTCTGCTTTTGTCGATTACTACGAACTGTGACTATTCCCACAGAAAATAACGAATCCATTCGCACAACTGACACGATAGTCCATAGGCACGCAGTTCAATAAGAAGTCATTGTGAGGAACGGTGTCAAACAGCTGGTTGTGTTTTACAAGAATCCGTGCTATGTGTTAGTAGACCGCTATCTTAGAGGTAAGTCATAATGTTCGAACACAGAGTATGTTCCAAAATCCTATTGCAGACTGACGTCAGTAATATGGGTCTGTAATTTATCAGAATACTCTCATTACTGGTGTGATCAGTGCAACTTTCCAGTTTTTAGGTACATATCTTTCGCTCTGCGAGCGATTCTATTCATATATTGTTGCAAAGGCTGGGGCTATTATATCAGAATACTCTCAAACGAATCTAACTTGTATATATTTCGGGCCGGAAGACTTGCGTTTATTAAGTGATTTAAGCTGCTTCGCAACACCAAGGGTAACTACTTCGGAGCTATGTTGGCAGCTGTTTTTGATTTGAATTATGGAATATTTACTCCGTCGTTTTCCCTTTTTTCTGTTTAAAACCTGGTTTCTAAATTTCTTTCTTTCCATTATCAACCCATTCAGTGTCTACATGTCTCTTGCACGATTCTGTAGTGATTCTTAAACCAACAGTTACCAATGATTGGTTTGTGCTCTATCCAAAATTTTACCAGGCGGCTTCCCCTTATATTCCGTGTTCCCTGCCCAAGTAGTACTGTTATTTTTTATTCTCTTTTTTCCTACTATCGAATTCCAGTTCCACATCACAATTAAACTTACGTCTCCCGTAATATATGCCATAATTTATCTCAACATAATTTTTTTTCAGCTCCCTTCATCTGTGGTACAACTACGCAAACGCGTATACACTTGCATTGCTGTAGTGTATCGTGACTTCTTATTTGTCTTCGCAATGATAATTCGTTCAGTATGTTGTTCACAACTGTTTCTTATTCAATATCAGGCCTCGTCCTGCATTTCCCGTATTCAGTTTTGTGCTGATAAAATAAGGCGTGATGAAATCATCAGTTTAGTATTGGAGGGACGTGTGTGTGTGTGTGTGTGTGTGTGTGTGTGTGTGTGTGTGTGTGTGTGCGTGTGTGTGACGGAGAGCAGGTAAAAATTGTAGAGGGAGATCAAGAGATGCAAACAGTAAGCAGGTCCAAAAGGATGGTGGTTGTAATAGTTATTCAGAGATGAAGATGCTTGTACAGGATAGAGTACCATGGAGAGCGGCATCAAACCAGTCTTCGGACTGAAGGGCACAATAACAACAACCGCTCTGTACTCACGAAACCAAACGCCCTGTTTCCTCTGCCACCGCACTTCACTAACTGCCACTATACACAGCTTCAAACTTTTCAAATTTTCTAACCTATCTATCCGAGAAGAAATTTAATATCCCTTGCTCCGATTCATAGAACGCCAAATTTCTTTTTCTCTGATGACATCCGTAGATCCGAATGAGGGAGGCGGGGACTATTTTACCCCAGGAAAATCGTACTCAAGACGATGTCGTAGTCATAAACCCATTGGGTAGAGCTACATGTCCTCTGGAAATATAACGGCTGTAGTTTTCCCTTGCCTTGAGGCGTGTCACAGTATCAAAGTCTCATGGTGCAGACCATACCCCCCGCAATTATTGTATAGTACTAGCCCTTCTGTATAGTAATACCCCTCCTGTCTTCAGGAGGCGTATGTTATTTTATTCTAAAATGGAAATATTTGTTTTCTATCGTTAAAAGATGTCATTTCCAGGTTGCGATGATCGTAAATGAAAATGACCACTATATAAAGAAGACTTCTCGAATCCTGTTTGTTTAAGACATTGACAATGCCACTGAGTAATGAAAGGCGTTAGAACGATCGCCTACAAACCAGACGCAAATGACAGTGTGGAGCGGTTACATAGTAATTGATAATCACGCTCAGGTGCCAGTCTACGAAACACTTAGTCGAGGAGTTGTCATTGATTCTGCTGGGTTTGGGCACATCTTTTATAGTAGGTTTAGGGGCAAGGATTGTTGAGATGCTATGCGGCCAAACACTACTGCATACTGGAGAATTTTTTGGTTACATAGGGTGGTACCCATAAACATTTAATTAGCACTTCGAAAAAATAAAGTTACCTCATTATGTTCTGTTTGAGTGCAGGTATGTGTCGTTCTGATACAAACAGAAATTCCCACTCCACACTACTTTAGCAGGCCGCTAGACGAGTCAAAACAAAATGGTGCAGGCCATTGATGAAGTGGAATATCGTGCGGTAATGTTTCTGCATTTTAATGGGAAAAACGATGCAAAAGTCTGCGTTAAATCGTTGGAAGTGCACTACAACAACACGCCATCATACGACATAACTGTCATGTGGCGCAGACTCTTACAGTGTGGAGTTCAAGTTTGAATGGCCAAGAACGAAGTGCCACCTTCCCGCGAAGAAACTGGTATCACCAGCGGAGTCCGTGGTGCTCTAAGACCGGCATATCACAGGGCGAGACGATAATGAAAAATGTGTAAGTCACTCATATATCAGTGATCAAAATGTTGCACAACATTTTGAACATCACAAAAGTAAAAGGATTCCGCGACTGCTCAAACCCTTCAAAAAAGTTCGCCGAACCGAGGCAGTATCTCAAATTTGCAGCTGTTAGGCCAATCCAGATTACTTCTTTAGCTGCATAACTGTTAAGCACTATGGACCGTCTCTCAGACAGCTACGACTTTTTGTCTCGTGATACTTCACACACCCCTGCAAAGTTGATTCTTCGGTGGGTACCTTCTTGTGGGATGGCAAGCTACACGTGACAGCACTCTTGCTTTGTTTTCGTGTTTTGTTTCTTTTTTGGGGGCCTAGAGACGGCTCACAGACCTGCCATAGCGTTTGCGCCGCATTTTTGTTGAATGTTACTGTTTGTCCATGGTGGGGAAAGGTGGATATTCTATGCAACATGCTTTGCGTGATAAGAATGTAGGTTTTCAAGAACGACTTAATAAATTATCTGATGAAGACGCTGACAACAGCGGTAATGATCATGATTTCGAGCTATATTTTATAAATAACAACACTAATTCCGAGACGCGAACTGATAGTGATGATGATATGACTTCTGATGACGATGGAGAACCCTACTAATTTGGCAAGAACAGATGTTCCCGATGGAGAACATAGCAACCGCCAACTAACTTAAGAACATGGCAACACAACATCATCTTCCATTTTCCTGGATTGTGACTTAACGGCGGTAAGTCTCGGAGAAAACTCTGCTGTTTTGAATGCATGAGCCTTACACACATAAAGAATTGTTTGTAAAAAGAAAAACATGTGCCTTTTTCCCTCCTAGTTTGTAGTTGAAAATAGGATATTCGTGGCAACAGTATGCTTTTCCGATTTGTTTGGAGTTTTCTAGGAAGGTCTGTAGGAAATCCTTGCACCCTGAAAGTGATTAAAATATGTCTCAAGACCTCATAAATAAACGTAATTTCTTTCTACTTCATATTTTAAAGTTAAAATGTGGCAAATTTCAGGCCTTCGAAGTATTATGGAGTGCAGTAGCCACTCATGGGGCAACGATGAGTAGTAAACTAAAAGTCTGTTTCCCATACCATTTCTTATTACTGTAGTCCACACTGTTAACTGGGACAACTTCGCCAAACAAGACAACTTTTTCACTTTTTGAATAAGATTATATTTGGCACCCTAGCAAGTTTCTTAGTTATCCAATAAAAGAGCCAACGGTTTCCTTGTATAGGACAAACAATGAACGACAGCTTTCGCGTGCATTCTAGCCCTCTAACGGTAAGGTGAAGTTTCCTGACATAAACGGTAAGGTGGGGTTGGATCAGACCCCACCCTCCAAATATCGATTTTTCGGGGTAAATTAAAAAATGAATAATGGGAAAAAAGTTTTATTATCAATTAAACACATATAATATTTGTTATAACAACAAGTTTTTTTTTTATTTTTATAGTCAATAAGTAAGAATATAAAGTACTTTAGAAAAAAAATGAACTCGATTACAAAAAAAATACCTTAATAGAAATATTCTCTATAAAATTATTGAAAACATAGCAAAATTAATAGATTCAGTCATCAACTAGGAACTTGAGTGCTTTAGAAATTCTAAAGATAGGAACTATATGAGAAACATCTCTTACTAATTGTAGAAAATAATTATAGTGTCAGCAGTTTCGAAATATAAAGTTCTCAATAATAAATGTCTTTGTACACATAATGTAATAGGAACAAATAATAAATGTATAATGTTATCCTGGAAACGATCACATACAGCCCTGAAAATACATATTTGGCACAATTTATCACATCTCAGTTTCTTTACAGCCAGGGCATATAATAACTTTATGCTCCCCACATATAGAACGATTACACTTACTACAAAAAGCATTCCCCTTCCTATCTTTTGATCTGTCACAAAAATCACATCTTCTTTTCTTTAGTAGCTGTGCTTGGGTAGGCTTGTCTAATTCGATTGGTTCTTTTTCTAAAAGTTTTCCAATAGACGAACGGAGCTCACGGGGAAGATGTGTGTTATTCAACCTCTTTTCCATAAGAGGTTTTGTCAAAGAGAGCGCAAGATTTTTGAAAAATGATATTCTCGCGTCATTTGAAAAGCTCTCCATTTTGCTATTGCTTTAGTAAATGATAAAACTATTTGTGGTAGCGATGTCTAAAATAGCAGAAAAGTACCGCATGGGCCATCTTCTCGATTTTCTTTTTGTGGTCCTGCTGTGGCAAAGCATATGTAATATATCGACCCCTCCTTTAGTTAGATTGTCGAACTCCACAATTTCAGGCTTATTTGATTTTTCATTTATCTCTCCAGAGAAGTGCATAGACGACATCAGTAAAACTTTTTTATTTTTCTTTGGGGTAAATGACACCAAAGTTTTGTCATCCTGATACATAAATGTTGAAGAGCCTACTGGAGCGGAAAGCAGCATTGATGGTGGTATTTGCGGTTTGTTCCTCCTCAATGTACCTACAAACGTGAGTTTCTTTTGGAGGAAGGCGTCAGTCACCTCCACTGAGGAGAACCAATTGTCCGCTGTAATGTTTCTATTAGAACCCCTGATAGATTCCGTCAGGCGCAAAACATACTGGGCAGGTAAAGGCAAATCTCTAGGTCTCCTCTTTATTCTGTTGTCCTTGCCAGCGTATGGAATGCCACGCAAAAAATAGAATGTCCTTGCGTCGCATAGTGACATTATTTTCAACACATATTTGTCGGGTTTCGATGGGATATACGTTTTGAATGGACAGGTACCCCGAAATCTCAGTAGAGTCTCATCTATTGTGACTTATTCAGATGGACTATAATTTTTTTCACTGTTAGATTCAAACATGTCCCACACTTCTCTGAAAGCCGCAAATTTGTCGTTGATTTTTCTGGCCTCTCTAGTAGCTTTGTCATCGAAGCGGAGGTTTTCTAGAAGAAATGCAAACCTTTTCTTGCACATAGTGCAACGGAATACCGGAGGTCCATAGGTTGCTGAGAACATCTCATCTACACTGAGCATAGAACTTTTTAGGACACCATTCATGAAGAGAGGGCCCATCAACCCTTTTATTTCAGCGCTCTCTGTTAGTGAATGAAACCGTTGGACCGTATTGTACTTTTGCCTAGATTTCTCGATTTCAAGATTTGTGTACAAAACAATTTTTTCTATAATTTTCGAATCTATAAATAATAAAAATATTTCGAATTCACTAGTGACCCCCCTTGCTTCCCCACGTGGACCAGGGAGATGAGTAATAATATTTGACGCTGGTGTCCTAGAAAATTTTGAATGGATGGGTTTATTGGTCCATATTGTCTCTAAGTCTTTACCTAGCTCAAAATTTCTCTCATCATCTACATCTGACTGAAAATTATCAAACTCAACTGCTCCTGGCCGGCCGGAGTGGCCGAGCGGTTCTAGGCGCTACAGTCTGGAGCCGAGCGACCGCTACGGTCGCAGGTTCGAATCCTACCTCGGGCATGGATGTGTGTGACGTCCTTAGGTTAGTTAGGTTTAATTAGTTCTAAGTTCTAGGCGACTGATGACCTCAGACGTTAAGTCGCATAGGGCTCAGAGCCACTTGAACCATTTGACTGCTCCTGCCGCACAATGAAATACATCATCCTCGTCATCAGTATTAGATAATACATCATCCTCGGTCTCTGAACAGTTTTCTGCATCGATATTGTCGCCATCCTCTGATTCAGCCTCCTGTCGGAGAAACACGTTGTATATCTCCTCAGGAGTTCTAAGGAGTTGATGCGCCATTTTAGTAAGATACTAGAAGAGAAAACAAAACTTAGATTAATATAAACATCAATATGGGGTTTAATCCTCTCCACAAAAGAAGCTAACAAGTGTGACATAAACAGTAAGGTGGGGTCGGATCCAACCCGAGCGCCGGTAATGTAGGTTTCGGATAGAGAGGGTAGCTGCAGGTCGCTCACCAGACTGACGTGGCCTCCTCGGCGTTCTCGGGACGACTGTCTGGTAGGGTAGCTGGAACCTCAGCGCTCTCAGAAAAGGGAGTGGGAAGTTATAAACAAAAAAGACTCGCTGGGGTCGGATCCAACCCCAACCTTACCGTTAGAGGGCTAGTTATATTTCGCGTTTCCTGGTTTCTGTCAGTGCTATTTCTTTTAGCTTGTGGAACACGCGTTTTCTGGTAGTCTACAAGAGTGTCTCGCTCTGTCCACTGATTCTAACGTAAGTGAAAACTACTTCTTTTGTTCAATGCAGTAAATCATTAAACTTCATAATCACTTTTAAAAATAAAATTGTGTCTTGTACTTAGTATAATAACGTAACTTGGCGACGTTGCACAAGGAAGCTTTGTAAAACTGGAACAAATTTGCCAATCTATAATTTTTCTTTTTCTTATCTATTTCAAAAATTTTTTAATTGATAATTTTTGAGTCTTTGTACAGGTCGTTAAAATGCCAAGGCTCATTAGAACCAAACAGGGAGAACGCAGGTATCGAAATTATCAAACATTCGTGAGTGTAATGAAATAAATGCCAGAATGGCCCAGGACCTTACACAACTAAAACTTGGAATGTTTTTTGTGGTCAAATTCTTGAAAAAAAGTGTCAAGCATTTTCTTGGTGAACGTACTCAATGCTACGGGGACAGGGAGTTCGAGGCGTCGTATCTTCGTACAACAGATAGCGGAAAAGTCTTTCACGTTTCAGACGTGCCAGATGAAGTTTCTTGGAATGTAAAAAATACTGCGCGCACAATTAATTCTCCTTATAAGCAAAACCAAAGCAGATTTTTCTTTTCTAATGAAAATGTCGAACTTTTCTTTTAGCTTTTAACTTTGAAGATTTGAATTTATCTGAGTATAAGTCTGAATACGTTTCTTTGTAATTATTTTTGCATTAAAGTGTAAATTGTTTTCAATGCTTTAAACTTCTCTTACTGTAACTTTTTGGTGATTTCTACTGATTTTAGCACAGTTGGAAATGTTGCCTGGTTTGCCAGGTAACTTTGCCAGACATGGTTTTCATTTTTGTTATGTATACATACAAAACTAGCTGTCGTCAGTCTACGTATTATGAAACTAGAAATCAAGTCTCAATGTTTTGGTATAGTTTCAACAACGGTTTCTTGCATTATTCGTAAACACTACAGACAGAAGAAAAAAATATGTTGCAAAGTTGTCCCAGTTTACGATAGCAATTATGTTGCTGCCAACGTCCACAGTACTTAAGGGCTAATCAATGTGGAGAGAACTGGGTGTGGCCGAGCGGTTCTAGGCGTTTCATTCTGGAACCGCCCGACCGCTACGGTCGCAGGTTCGAATCCTGCCTCGGGCATGGATGTGTGTGATGTCCTTAGGTTAGTTAGGTTTAAATAATTCTAAGTTCTAGGGAACTGATGACCTCAGATGTTAAGTCCCATAGTACTCAGAGCCATTTGAAACATTTTTGAACCAGAACTGGGTGTATCGATGGACAGAGGAGCAAAGCAAGCAATGAAAACAAGTGGAGTCACCACCACCGAAAAAGACGAAGACGAAAGCATCACCAGACAAGATGATGCCGAGTGTTGATTGGGACTGCTGTGGTGTGGTGCCAATAGATTGAGTTCTCGGAGGCCAAACCATCACAAGAGAATCTGCATTACAAAACTGATATCCCAGAACCCAGTACCAGTTGCAGATTGCCTTTGCAACGGCGTCCAGGGCAGAAAAAAAAATTGATTTTCAGTATTTCATGTAATTTTTGATCCAATTTTTAAAAATAAATGCTATCACAAACTGCACATTAGGGGGTATATGGTTCAAATGGCTCTGAGGACTATGGGACTTAACTGCTGAGGTCATCAGTCCCCTAGAACTTACAACTAATTAAACCTAACTAACCTATGGACATCACACGCATTCATGTCCGAGGCAGGATTCGAACCTGCGACCGTAGCGGTCGTGCGGTTCCAGACTGTAGCGCCTAGAACCGTTCGGCCACTTCGGCCGGCTTAGGAGGTATACTATTATGTTCAAATTTGGCACACTAATACAAATATTACAGTTAGAAACAGTGTGTTCGTCTTGACAGCGTAAGTGATGGCGCGCAAATACTTAGCTCACTACGCTGTGTGAGGATCAGAAGCACGTAGCTCCATTTTAGCTATTTTATAGGAGAGATGAAAAACGGTATTTTAAGATGTGGATTTCGGATTTCAG
Organism: Schistocerca americana; assembly: GCF_021461395.2. Classification (NCBI taxonomy): domain Eukaryota; kingdom Metazoa; phylum Arthropoda; class Insecta; order Orthoptera; family Acrididae; genus Schistocerca; species Schistocerca americana. The sequence continues at coordinate 698,165,159 of NC_060120.1, read as the reverse complement.
TGACGTAATACGAAATTTTTTCTACACTGCACAAGAATACACTTAAAAACCTGTCAGAAGGTAATATACCTTTACAAATAGTCCTCAATAGTTTACCGTTATTAATTGTTTAATATCGTACTAAGGTGATACGTCATTAATATTCTGAGTGAATCAGTCAACATAGAGGTTTTGCGCTTTGGAGATACACACTTTGTTTGCCAAAATATGATATAAAAAAGTTAATTTACTAATTAAAAACAGACCAGTTACGGTTTAACTAAAAGCATATTAGTAGATTTTTGTAATGTCACTAACGAATGTACACTTTCTAGCTAACTTCATCACAACCGTTGCACCACAGTCTTTACCTCCAGCTTTCTATTCTTGAAGACTCTTGTGGAATGTGTAATACTGTTCCTTGATAACGGTGGCGCAGCACAGATCCAGGAGGTATTTTACCGTCTCTTCCTGAATTTTTAGTGCTCCATGGTGTTTAGGTCCCAACTGGAATATTGTATCGGCATTTCAGAATTTTTTGGAAACTGGCAAACTTTTGAATTGTTGATGATGGGAATGTTTGAAAAACATGTGATTAAAATCACTTTTGCAATACGGGAGTAGCATCTTTTTAAGCTATTGTACTTGAATTCCTTCGCTGTCAGCTTTAGTATTTTTCAACTTATCCTTCTCCATAGCACCAAAATCCAGGAAATCTTTCTGGTCTATTTCAGTGACTTCACACAATCATTGTTTTGTAGCAGTCTGAATAACAGTATACCGCCCTAAAGGGTCACAGATATTAACATTGTTTGCAGCACTTTCTATGGACTGAATCACACTTCCTTAGAGAAGCATTGCTGTATCATAGGAACGTTCAGTGTTTGTACAGCACGAAGAAGCATGGTGCCCATATTGACGTTTCGATTCTGTCTTCCTCATGTGTCTAAAATGGTTCAAATGGCTCTAAGCACTATGGGACTTAACATCTGAGGTCATCAGTCCCCTAGACTTAGAACTACTTAAACCTAACTAACCTAAGGACATCACACACATCCATACCCGAGGCAGGATTCGAACCTGCGGCCGTAGCAGCAGCGCGGTTCCGCATGTGTTTGAGAACAAAACAACTGGACGGCCATCTCCTGGAGTTCTTGAAATATACGTTATACTATTTCAAGTGATCAGCGTTTAGTCACACCTTCATGCCTCATGCAACTCCTAGCTTTCCTGGTAACAGCATTGTATGCTGTGAGATTGTGTACAGCGAGACTCCTTTTGTAAAAAAATGGCATTAGCTGCTGTGTGAGGACAGTACCTTACAGCTCATAGGTCAAATTCCAGTAAATTACATTCTCCTGCATCGGCCAGCTCCTTCATTTCATTTTTTAGTTTTCTAGCTGCCTTTGCTTGGGAGAGATTTTGAAAGTGATAGCAGTGGTCGCTTACATCTTTTCTTGGAACATGAAAAAGTCCTAAGTTAAGCTATTTATTAAATATTTCTCTGTAGAACCAATATTTTTCAGCAGTCGCCGGCCGCGGTGGTCTAGCGGTTCTAGGCGCGCAGTCCGGAACCGCGCAACTGCTACTGTCGCAGGTTCAAATCCTGCCTCGGGCATGGATGTATGTGATGTCCTTAGGTTAGTTAGGTTTAAGTAGTTCTAAGTTCTAGGGGACTGATGACCACAGATGTTAAGTCCCATAGTGCTCAGAGCCATTTTTTCAGCAGTAATCTGTTCCTCTTCGCCACGTTTCTTATATAGTTCGTGCATTATTTGCATATTCAGATTTCCTGATAAGAACAGTCGCACAGTGCTCTGTCGGCAGTATTGCGATGGAACAGTAGGAAACGATTTTATATGGTTCCTTATTCTCTCTCTTACTTCTTCGGATCTCCTTACACCTGGTCGATGACGACCCCTCTTGTCAGCAGTCAAAATCATGTTTTTGTTGTCCTTTTCTTCCGTATGTATCGCACAAATGTTTCTGATGCATTAAAAGTGCTAAGGAAAAACTCTAGACACAACTGAACTTCACAACCATCTTCCAGGAGAAAGTACTTCTTTGTCACATTTCTTCGAGGCTGCGCACCTGCAGAACGTGACCTGATTTAGGTACCTCCTTAATAAGAGGTGCTAAATACTGTCGCTGCTTTTCTATATCTTTCATCATCCAGAATCCTTGGAACATCCCTATCACTTCAATCTCGCCGATGATCTCGCTACACTTTCTCGGGCATTTGGAATAATTCTTGTACTTAAATGTTCTGGCTGGCACTTTTTTAGCAGCAGTTGATGTGAATGCCTTTCCTGGCTGCCTGTTCATTTTTCTTATGTTCCTTCTCCACTTGTCTGTGTTCTTACTTCTTTTTCTCATTTTCCTTTCCGACTTCATTTCCTCTGTCAGATCCAGGTTATTTATCATTAGAATCAACAGTCACTGGATCTACTTCTTTCTGTTGCATGTTCATTAACATCACATAACCTTTGCCCAGATAAATTGAAGAATCAGGACTGAATAGCTGATTTGTCGGCGAATGGGGATTTACGTAATTTATCCCCTTTGTGACATTGCTTGAAAAGGAGGAAATTCTGTTACTGAACTTAATGCCGTATCTAGTATTATACGAGTACACCACATTAACCAACTATGAATCTTACGCAATCCCATTGTATTATGAAACTTATAACGTGCGATAATTACAACAAAATCTACCAGTTCACCCAAAGACAAAATAGTGTGACCCTAGGTCTACTGAAACGCACATGTGTAATTGTTTTAGTAACATCTCATTTAGGATAAGAAATAAATCGGAATCTAATACAGACCACTAAGGAAAGGTATATACACAACCATATTAAAACGAAAGCCTCAGTATACGTGTTTTGCTTTTTTTGTTACATTCATTTAAGTACACATTCAAATAATTCGTGACTGAGAAATTAGTATTTGAAATGTTAAATAAGACTCACAGTGGAAACGGATTGTCATTTTACTTGCTTAGATTTTGTAAAGATTATTGCGTTTTCAGTTGAACTGCAGCCCTCCTTTTCTTTGGCCTCGGAGATAGTAATGTTGATGGTGAAGAATCCGTGTTGCTTTCTGGTATTAATTTTCTGATGAACTCGATCTAAGCACTCTGAATTCATTACATTCTTCTTCACTTAACTCTCGCTGTCCTTCCATACCGAAACTGTTTAGTATTGCAGACGTGGTTTCACCATTCTTTTCTTCTGCTTCTGTAATTTGTTAATATATATAAACAATGAGTAGGCACCAAGACAGTCAAACTAACGATCTATACCTCCGTGGATGGCTATTAATCTCTTCACAGTGAATACTTCACGAAACTAAACAAATTACGACATGACAATGAAAGCAATGTGACTGCATTGACAATGCTTACAATGGACACTCATTGTTTAGCCTAGCGTTTTTCCACCTGCTGATTATTGCAAAGGAAATGCAGTAGCTTTTGTAAAGTGTGGAGAACTGATGGACAGACGAATGATTCAGCAGTGAGACGTGATGCGACGTTTCCACTTCGCGACACAAGATTTTTATTAGCTTCTAGACAACATATACACAGAAAAATAGCGCACAAATGTGGATGCAAAACAAGCAGACAGTAGTCTCTGCTGGGTTAAAACGTAATTCCATATTTACTTCATGAAGTACGCAGTTAGAAAAACATAAGTGCCCATACGTTTTGCTGATCCGAAAGTTGAGATGCACTTATTCGAGACATAAGGATGTAAGTGCCAGTAAGTCTATCTGTCTATAAAATAACCCCGCAGCTTGTAGATACTCAGAACCTTATTCTCGCAAGGAGAAGAGATAGAGATACGCCGTTTTGACACAACAAGGATCTGATTACCATGAGGACATACGTAAAAAAAACCTTTTTTAAGATACGTTCCTCTAACTCTCACACGACCTTAACGACTTCCAAGAAACTTAACACACAATTTCAAACCTTTACAAAAAAATTTCTCGTTGGCATACCTCACAAAATGTTGAAAGGAAAAAAGTTTATCGATTATTACATTTTCGCTGTTCGTGCAGACAGATTTCAGCATAATTCATGGCGTTTTAATTCATTACTTCTTTACTGTTAACGCTACTCCCATCACACTTTGCAGGCAGTATCTCAAAATTACATCATTATATGACAGATAGTCCAGGAAATATGATGTCATAAACATAAATCTAGTTTTTCACACAAACAACTAGATTTTTCTTAAAATGGAGTGCAAGTTACCCACACTATATTCATCCATTGTTTCATAATAAGAGCACTTAGCGAAGTGATCGTCAAATCTTTTTTTGCTCAAGATCGAATACTGACATAATGTGGTTTCACCTCGGGCCGTATATGTACCGAACGTATTATTAATTGGTAACCTATATAAATTAGAATGTTATGAGCCTCCGATAGACTAAGGGCGCGCTAAGTTGGCCGCTGATCCCCTAGTATTGATCGTCGACACCATTTGGAACACTTTGCGTTCGTTTCAGATTGATACCAACCTCAGCGACCAAAGTGTTGTGACACTGTAATTTCCTAACGAAGTGGTCTTGTGTTGTCTTCGTGAGCAGGTGACTACTTTATTAATAACAGTAAGTGTATTTGTATTTAAATGGATTATGCTATTTGAGTCACCATCACAAATGTATTCTAAAAATTTTGAAATTAATTTTTCTTCTACTCGTTATGTTGTATTACAACAGCCTTACTTTAAATTCATATTCCTTGCTACAAATACGTACCGCATTTGAGGATGGCCGTCTCTGTAATGTTCATTTGCAAATCGATGTTACCTCTGTTAGAAACTTACACCACAGCAGCCGATCGGTACGAGGCACACAAGCTCATGAGCTGCCAGCATTGGAAGACAAACAATAAAACGTTGTCCCTATGCCGGCCTGTGTGGCAGAGCGGTTCTACGCGCTTCAGTCTGGAACTACGCGACCGTTACGGTAGCAGGTTCGAATCCTGCCTCGGGCATAGATGTGTGTGATGTCCTTAGGTTAGTTAGGTTTAAGTAGTTCTAAGTTCTACGGGACTGATGACCACAGATGTTAAGTCCCATAGTACTCAGAGCCATTTGAACCATTTTTTACAGAAGACATTCGCGTCAGTCGTCCGCTGCCATAGCCCATTAACATAAATTTTGCCGCTCTGTCCTAACGGATGCGTTCTGGAGCTGTTTCACGCAGTGTTACTTGTCTGTCAGCACTAACGACTCTAAGCAGGCGCTGCTGCTCTCGGTCGTTGGTGAAGGCTGTCGGCCACTGCGTTGTCCATGGTGAGAGGAAACACCTGAAATTGGTATTCTCAGGACACTTTTTGACGCTATGGATCTCGGAATATTGAATTCCCTAACGATTTCCGAAATGGAATGCCCCATGCTTCTATCTCCAACTACCATCTGTTAATACTCGTCATGTGGACATAATAAAGTCGGAAACCTATTCACATGATTTACCTGAGTACAAATGACAGCTCTGCCAATGCACTGCTCTTTTACACCTTGTGTACGCGATGCTACCGCCTTTTTGCATCTCACCCGCCACATCTACATCAACAACGTAAACATTAGTAACGCGCTGAATGATGAGAGCAGTTCATCGCCAGAAACCTGGGTATTACGTGTGTGCTTGGGGAGGGGGGGGGGGGGGGGGAGGGAGAGAGATGAGAGAGCAGAAGGGGAGTAATACGGCTAATATTTATTTTATTATTCATTTAATAGCATCGACCCTTTTTTTTGTATTTACTGTAGGCTTTTTTGTGTTTAATATGCTTTTGGTTTGGTTTGAATAAGGATTTGTGTTTGTCGCACTTGCTGTCGTGAATATTTATGAGCTTAATTTTGTAATTAATAATAGTTCAACTGTAACACAAACAGTTTGCAAACACGCCACAGTCAGATAAGTTACACATAGAGGGTCTCCTCGACCAACATATGAGGTGTGATTAAAGAGTAATGGGAATTTTTATTATCAACGATTCTATTTCTGTCTCATCGATGGTGGCAAAACGACATCCTTTCATCGTTCTCTTCAGCCTCGGGAATAGAAAGAAGTTGCAGTGGGCCATGACTGACGAATTCGTTGTTCAAGGCAACAAAACAGTTTTGTGTTTTGCCAAAAAGTCACGAACAAGCACTGAGGTATGAGCAGGAGCATTATCATGAAGCAATTTCCATGAGTGATTCTGCCACAATCCTGGTTGTTTTGTTCGGATTACTTCACTCAAACGGCGGATAATTTTCAGGTATGATTCCTTATTGGCGGCACATCCATGGGGCATAAACTCAAGATTGTAATCGAAGAAAACAGTGAGAAGACCCTTCATATGTTATCAAATTTCTAGAATTTCTTTTAGGTGTTGCTTCTTCAAGCAGTTTCCATTGGGACGACTGCGCCATGGTTTCGACGTCATGTCCGTATATCCATATATCGTCACCTGTTATAACCTCGTTTAGAAGTTCAGATCAGCAATTCCTGAGCGATGTCTAGGCGACGTTCTACGATTTCGGTACAAACTTTCCTGCTAAGCGTTTCATGCCCAAAATATCCGAACAAGTGCTTGGCTCTAGCTAAAGGATATATTGACATTAGCACCAACCTCTCTGATGCTGATTCGGCAGAACCATTTTCTATACTTCTTTCACATTGTTGTCAGTAATTGATGTACTAGGGCGTCCACGGCGGCCATCGTCGTCAACCTCTTCTCGACCTTCTTTGAAATGTGTATACCACTCGTAAACTCTTGTCTTACTCCTAGATTCTCCAAAAGCCACAATTAATATTTAGAATGCGGTGCTGCACATTATTTCATTTTTCGAGCAAAATTTAAGGCAAATTCCTTGAACCATCTTCCTCGAAAGTAAAAATTCGTAGAGCACTGAAAGCATGTATACCTTTTCGATTGTCAACAATAAACTAAATATTCAAAACAGCTTAAAATGCAGATAGAAACATCAGAAACATATGTAGCAATGAGATAAAAAAATTTGAAAAGCGCATGTATAAAGGTCACGAAATTAAAAAGTTCCCGTTACTTTTTGATCACTTCTCGTATGTATTGTGTCTAGTTCTTTCTTTCTTCGTTTCGGCCAACTAGTAACAAGTCACTTCAACTGTCTTTTTTCGGAGCTTCAACTGCCACACAGTCCTCCTCCATTTTTTCTCGGTGTTATTCTTTTCTCTCTTCCATGTCTTCAGCTTCCGCTTTTGCTTAAACCTTCGCGTGATCGTAATTTTTCCTTGAGCGGATCACGTGCCTGTGGTTTCCTTATCTTGAAAGTAGGTTAATATTCTTTGGCATATCCTTCCTAGGCTCATTCGTGTCACGTGGTCATAAAAGGCAAGTCTTTATCCTCCGAATCGTGTCACGTACTTCTCCACGTACTTATATAGTACGGGCACGATCCAGACTTTATCCGCAATATTAACAGAAATGTGTTGCGGAAAATGAATATAGGGCGTAACAATGTGGGCACCTCTGCATCGTCTAGTACATCAGTTACGCTCGTCCCAACGTAACGGGGCATGTAGTGATAGTAAATATTACAGAACACCTTATTTTGGTAATATTTCTAGTAAGACTGGTAAGCTTCTGGTCTCTTAGAATATAGTTCCGGCCTATTTTGTCTCAAAGAATAAAGATCTAAAAATTAGGCACAGGGAGGAGACAAAGCGGGATAACTTTTCGTCACCAGGTGTGTATTGCTTCACGTGTGACGATTCTGCCTCCAGGTATATAGTGCGGACAGGAAGAAGCTTTGAGATCCGGTTTAGAGAACATACAAACGACTCGGCCTCAAGATCAGCTTTAAGCGCCCATTTACATGAAAGATGCAATTCGATTACTAGCCTCCATTCAAATTTGGAGGCCCTTGCTCTGTTTATATATTTTATTAATGACTTTCCACTTTGTGCAAAAGCTACTAGCAAATTTACTCTCTTTGCAGACGATATATCTCTTTTAGTTGAAAAAACGACTGACAATGACATTACAACAACATCTTCAACTTTGTGATCCACGATATCCATAAGTGGTTCAGCTGCAATGACCTGATAAAAAAAAGTACATTCATTTCCATGGGACTCATAAAGTTCAGGAGGACGTAAGTCTAAGTTTTAACGATCAAGATATACATCAAGTTCGTTCTGCCGAGGTTTTAGGCCTCCACATCGACAATAAATTAAATTCGTGTTGCCGTATTCTGGACTTGAGAAAAAGACTTATTTCAGCAACTTCTGCTCTACGTATTATAGCAGCAACTGATAATACTGACGCTGCTAAGGCTACTTATTTTGATTGTTTTCATCCATTGTTGTCCTATGGTATAATATTTTGGGGTAACCAGCCAATGGCAAATAAAGTATTTGTCACTCAGAAAGGAGCAATCTGAATTTTAGGCGAAGATAACAGAAATCATTCATGCAGAAATCTTTTTAAAACACCTAAAATATTAATAATGACTTCACAATACATCCTATCCACTATGTGCTTTTTAATTGAGAACCACCTATGTACAAAACCAATAGTGCCTTTCATGACTACGACCCAAGGTCAAAATGCTACATGTATGTTAACTGAAAAACCTTTTGTCTAGTATGGGAGGGGGTACATCACTCAAGCATAAAGGTGTTTAATGCACTCCACATCGGACACAAAAAATCTTACGAGTGTAATTCCACAGTTTAAAAGTATTATCTTCTAGAAAACTCCTTTTACTCTCTTAACGAATTCTTTAAAGTAAACATTTCTGCATTGTAAATTAGATATGACAATCTGTACGTGTAATATTTGGTATAATCACTTTGTAACGGGACACGATAACCTATGTTAGCACGGAAATTTTCGCTCAGGGAAGTAATGTTTCTCAGTTCTCTATCAACTTTGTAACTTGTAATGTGGAATAATTGTAATTTATTATTTGCGTGTTTTTTACCTATGTTCACTAAAGGAAATGCCTAAGCTTGTGATTATTAGGATATTTTCTTCCTACGCACATATTACAATTTGTGTATATTAGCATCTACAAGTACAGTCTTCATGTGTAATTATCACTCGTTCCATATCCATACAATTCTCTTGTATACTGGATCAATGGAACACGAATAAATAAATGAAAGGCAAAGCTTCCACTGCATTTTGAGGCAACTCCTCCAGTCGACTCAAACGTGGATGAGAGTTTCAGCTCTGCCGTTGTCGTTGTTGAATCGGCGACTAATGGACCTGAAGAATAAAATGAATGGAGTTTCGTAACTCCATCAGTGACATCTGTGTCTTCTGTTTTTCGTGGCAGAAGACAATTAATGCTTGACATTATTTTAGATATCAGGCGCAGTAGTTCCATTACAAGGACTGGTTTGCGCAATACTATGCTGTATTGCCTGTGTAGTGAAGTTCGTTTTCTATGTACCAAAAATGGCAGTATAAATAGGGTTCTATATCTTGCTCAACTGCAGTTGTCAAAAATAATAAGTGAGCAGCAATTTAAATAGGTAACGGAGCACATCGAAGAGTATCTTAATACTTTCAGACAACACCTGATTGGAAACGAGGATAATAAATTTAGAAAGTTTCGGACTGGGAACCGGCGTGGCTGTAATACACTAGAAGCGGAAGTTGATTCTGATTTTTACCCGAAAACATGCAATCTAACAGATATTGTGTTTGGTTAGGAGGAATTGCAACTGTTGGATAATAGACTGCCATACAATTCGCATCAGGTAACATCACAAAACACCTGGAATTGTTAATTTTCCACACTGTTTCCGCCTTACATGATATGCTATTGACGATGGCCCAGCGTAATAAGGTGGCAATGAAGTGGAATCACATTCTAGTAGTTATGCCATCAAAAATCAGTCTTCATCTACAAGGTCTTCAGAAAATAATATCATGTAAAGGATTAATAAAAAGCTCAATAATAATAGTGCTCTTGCAGTAAATGCGGATAAATCAAAGTCAGCAGTACTTAACAACAGAAGCACAGTAAGGTTGAACAGTATATACAGAAGAACCTAATACGTAAGAGTAGGTTCGACTTAACATCTAAATATTTGGTCAATATTAAAAAAAACACTAAAAACACAAAAGTTTTTCCCTGTTTCTGTAAAAAGAAGTTCATAGTACCGATGAACCCAACTGCCACTAGACTTCGAGGAGTTATTAAGATTTATTTCGCCGAATTATTAATGCAAGAAGTGGTCCAGATTATCAGATCAGAAACTCTTAGCCAGGCATTTAGATAAAAATTTTAAACATCCAGTGCAGTACAGCGAAGCGAATAGGAATGAACTTACCAGTAAGATATCCGGCTCGGCAATCCCTGCAGAAACGTCCCTTTTTCCTCCGACATGAAAAATATGTATACAAATATCCCGAGAGACCAGGTACACGCATATTTAGTGAGAATCTTAAGGATCATAGCGGAAGACCGTCCATCGAGATTGATGATGTTCTTCTGCTGCTGAAGGTAGTTTTAAGTTTTAACTATTTTAAATTTGGGGATAACCATTGCTTTTTTTTCTAAAAAAAAAGTTTGAGGGAACTCCGACATTCGATATAATGCAGCGAAAATTACTTATAACTGAAGTATTGGATAGCACCCGTCTGCTTTTACCATGACGTCATCAACATCATCATGGTTGCAAGACCGTAGAGACATCTATCGGTAGCTTGGCGTTTGAGCGTACGCATAACCGTTTAGCGGGCCAGGGCACTACATGCTTGTCGGACTGGCTGCCAGCGATTCAGTTGTCGAGAACGGTTACCGCAGCTTCGAAATGCTTGAAACAGTCAATGACATCGCTTTTCCCACCAAAAACTGCAATTGCAATTACCAACACGAAAAATTGAAATAAAAAATTTACGTCCGTGAAACAAATCTTTGGCACTCTTCCAAGTTCTCAACATCGTAAAAAAATTACTTTGTCGACGAAAAAGTTTAGGGGTACGCATCCCCCAGCGTTCCCCCAGAAAAACAGCACTGGGAATAATATATATGTACAAAGACATGGCTTGGCAATGGGCTCGTCACTTTCATATTACCTAGCCAACATTTTTATGACGTTCTTTGAACAGAATATGATGCCTAGCTTAAATAATTGTTGCAATAAAATATTTTTTGGACTAGGTACATGGATGATATTTTATTATACAAGGGTTCCGTTCAGGATTGCAGTGATTTTCTGGGTCAGTTGAATAAAAAGCATGATAATATCCAACTCACCATGGAGGAGAGCGTCGACGGGGTTATTCCATTTTTGAATTTATCCATCAAGATTGATAGTAATACGATCAGCTATGATATTTACAGGAAGCCAAATACTTCGAACCTACTAATTCAGAGCTCCTCTAACCACCCACTGCAGTACAAGAAGGGAGCCTTCAGAGCATTGCTTCACAGACCCACTGTGTGTCTTTATCACGTGAAGCCCAGCAAAATGGGCAGAAGACGAATGCTTATACCATGTATTCGATGCTAAGGATCGATTTACGTTTAGATCAGCTGCCTGGAGACAGGAATACAACCCTGACCTGTGTTTCGTCTCGTCCAACAACAGAGACCAACCTCTCATGGCCTCGCGTAGAGTTCTGTCCGACTTTCCGAACAGTCAACACCGTCCAATCATAATAGAGGTAGGAACTCAAATTCCCCTAATTACCTCTATTCCTCGTCCATGATGGAATTTTAAAAAAGCCAATTGGAATGGGTTCTCCACAGATCTGGACAAATGTTTGGGATGGATGCCACCTACTAGCAAAAATTACCAAAGATTTATTGGTGCCACGATAAGCACAGCCAAGAAGCACATACCAAGAGGGTACCACAAAGAATACATCCCTGGATGGTCCCAAACCAGCGAAGAACTATACCAGAGCTTCCTTCAATCCGGAGGTCAGGAAATAGCGGATGAACTGCTTCACAGCTTGGATGCTGCCAGAAGACAGAAGTGGACGGAAACTGTAGAAAGCCTCAATTTACAAACATCCAGCAGGCAAGCATGGTCACTGTTGAGAAAACTAGGTAGCAGCCCACTAGCACAACGACAAAAAGCAGCTGTAAGACCAAATGCCATAGGTGCAGATCTAGATAACACATCTAGGACACCAAAGGATAAAACTCATACAATCCAAGTGAAGCGAGAACACAAAATCTTAAAACATGAAGCCATAGAAACTAAACACTCTCGCCCTTTCTCTAGCGAAGACATAGAAAAAGCTCTGAAAGATGTCAAACCAACAAAGGCACCAGGTTTCGACAACATTCACCCTGAATTCATAATAAACTGTGGCAAGTATACAAAAGTATGGCTGCCTCAATTTTTCACAAACATAATGCAAACTGGCAATATCCCACAAGAACTCAAACGATCTAAGGTAATAGCTATTCTAAAGCCTGGGAAGCCAGCTGACAGCCCAAAAAGCTAAAGACCAATTGCCCTGCTGTCTGTAATTTACAAATTACTAGAGAGGCTTATATATAACAGAATTAGCCCAGAATTGTTCAGGGCGATCCCAGTTGAACAGGCAGGCTTTCGGCCAGGGAGAAGTTGTACTGACCAGGTATTGTCATTCACTACTTACATTGAGGCGGGATTCCAGAGAAAATTGAAAACATCAGTCGCCTTTATTGACCTCTCAGCAGTTTGCGACACTGTGTGGAGAGAAGGCATCATGTACAAAATTCTTCGAGTAATTCCTTGCAAATCTATACACGCTTAATAGACAGCATGCTCAATGATAGGGTGTTCCAAATAAGTATGGACACTGACTACAGCTCCATCAAAAAACTAAGGAATGGCTTACCACAATGATCAGTGCTTGCACCACTGCTGTTTAGCCTCTATATTGCAGACCTGCCAGAAACACAATCAAGAAAGTTCGGGTATGCTGACGATTGGGCCCTCGCTACAAGATGCAGCACAATTGAAGCATCTGAGGATATCCTAACGAAAGACCTGAAGATAATGGGTGAATATTTCCGTAAGTGGAGACTTCAACCAAATCCTTCCAAAACAGAGGTTAGTTGCTTCCATCTCAACAACAAACTCGCTGGAAAGGAACTCAACATTCGATTTGAAAACACCGTTCTCAGGCATAATAAAACTCCGAAGTACTTGGGCATGACGCAGGACAGAACACTATCTTTTAAAGAGCACCTAACAAAGACAAGAAACAACATTATTCAAAAGCTCTGTGGTACTACCTGGGGAGCAGCGGCCTCCACTCTCCGCACCTCTGCTTTAGCAGTTGTATTCTCGGCTGCCGAATACTGTGCTCCGATTTGGCTAAACAGCCCACAGTAAAAAAGGTGAATGTCCAGTTGCATAACACTCTAAGGATGACTTCTGGGGTAATTAAACCCACTCCAACGCAATGGCTCCCAATATTAAGCGACATCCCGCCGCCACACTTGCGACGTACTGACGCCCTTGTACGTGAATACAAAAACATCATGGGAAATCGAAGCCTGCCAATCCACCAAGACACTGAGGCTGCAAACACTAATAGGCTTCGATCTAGGAACCCGCCAACAAGAACAGCAAGGAACTGTGTACAAGAAGGTTTCAGTATCACAAACGCATGGTCTGAAAAATGGAGCGCATGGCAAAATCATAACATTCCTTGCATCACACAAAAGCCACCTGGTTTTAACCTACCACGCTAAACGTGGTCCACTCTAAATAGGATTAGAACTCGTCATGGCAGATGTGCTTACTCCCTGTATAAATGGGGTAAAATACCATCCCTTCAGTGTGACTGCGGAGAAGGTCAGACCATCAGCCACATTGTTGAGGAGTGTTCCAGAAGAGACTATAATGGGAGCCCCGACGACTTCCTGCTCACAACTCCAGAGTCAATATATTATATTAATAGACTTGATGTTTGTTTGTAATCCGTAAACTTTGTTATATTAGTAATGTTGGTTTGCAATTATTAACATTTGTTATATTAGTGATTTGTCTGTTTTTTTGTTATGTGTCTGTATTGCCATACGATAAATAATAAAACTGCAGGCTCATTAGAATTTCTCTGTGAGATGCACAACATATATAACTCTTTTTTGTCTTACGTAAAATTCTTATCCCTTTTGTAATACAAGGTTTCATTTTGGAAGCCTGGGGATTAATTTTTACACTTTTCTTCTACCAAGGACATAAATTCATCTGTGAAGGGACTAAAGTTAATATTAACACTTCTTTTTTTATATATACTGTGCTCCAGTTAGTCTACTGCGAGAACTGATTGAAATTTTCTAATATGTCCACACCGATTGTTCTGAAAGGCCTAAAAACTGATTTAGGTTTAATGCTAAAACATATGTCATTAAGAGTAAGCAAGTGCCCATCGTGGTCAGTCAGACCACTGAGAATTTGACTTAAAGTACTACGACTAATGTTGAACTTATCAATAAAGATGTTGTCAATAAGGCTCACACTGGTATAAGTCACTCAGGTAGAGTTCAAGTACTGAAGTTAAATGAAAGGTTTTTAATAAACGTCCAGTTCTCTTCTGCTGGTGTTGCCGTACGGAGGATTACATAAAAGTCACCCATAATGACTACCTGCTTAGCCGCTCAATATATTTTCACCAAAACTGATTTAAGCAGTTCTAAGAAAAAACAAAATTTCCCCGCAGGAGCGCTATATATTGTCACTACTATAATAGGTGTATTATCAGCAAAAATTTCAGATCCATGGGCTTCAAAATGAAAATCTTCTCAATACATACTTAAATCAAGTGATTTATGAGCTACGCCTGCTTAAACATTTATTGCGGCCCCAACTTTCTCTGTTTGGTCTACAGTAGCTGTCAGCGAAGACGTAACTCTCTAACTGACGCATCAGCATGGCTGTCCTTAGGTGGTGCTCTGTAAAACACAGTAAATGGGCTTGGGACCGATTTTCTGCGACCATCAGACCTATCCTAATGTGTTTCGGTTTCTGCAGCTCTTGGCAACTCTACCAGTTACAACGGCTACGAATGAGCGCGGTTTCTCCTCCCTTAAGAAAATCAGAACATACCTCAGGAATACAACCAGCGAGGCACGTCTGAATTGGCTCACCCTGATGACAATTCATAAGAAGAAATGACTAATGTCCAAACTGTGATAAGTGATATGGCAAAACAAAGAGACCATCGTCTTCCTTTTGTACTTTAAATTTCTAGTACATGGTTTAATCGTTTGTTCTGTTTCTGTGTATTAAAGTATTTGATGAAAGTACATTTTACACATTGTAAAGTAAATTAAATGGGCTTAGACTGTAGACATGGGCAATTAATAGAATCTGTGCAGAAAATTCTCTTAGCAAGAGGATTATATCTTATTAAAATTATTCAAACATCATCACCTTATAAAACTGATTTCATGGTCTAATTCATAACCCCAGGGGGGAGAGAGTGTCACAGAAATGATACAGGATTTGGACTGGAAATCGTTAAAAGAAAGGCGCTTTTCGTTGCGACAGGATCTTCTCACGAAATTCCAATCACCGACTTTCTCCTACGAATGCGAAAATATTTTGTTGACACCGACCTACATAGGGCGGAACGATCACCACGATAAAATAAGGGAAATTAGAGCTCGTACGGAAAGATATAGGTGTTCATTCTTTCCGCTCGCTATACGAGATTGGAATAATAGAGAATTGTGAAGGTGGTTCGATGAACCATCTTCCAGGCACTTAAATGTGATTTGCAGAGTATCCATGTAGATGTAGGATGTGTATGAGGCAAAGTGTAGTGCACGGAGTGTAATACATCTCTATGACTACTTTGTATTCTCTGTGGCGTTGCCGTAACTACCGATTGTAAATGCGCTGTTCTATGTAATGAATGTTAAAATATAGCTTGCCTTATTCCCGCATTTTCCGTGTTCAGAATTACTTATTTCGCTGCGCTAGTTCCAACAGATACCCTATCACAATTAATGATGTTATCAGTCGTACAGTTTCAAGGGAAGTTAGTTCAGTACCTTTCTTTCATTTCTATGAGTACAACTTGACATACCGGTCACATACTTGGCTTTCAATTACAATGGAAGCAACTCTATTAAACCGAGCGAGGTGGCGCAGTGGTTAGCACACTGGACTCGCATTCGGGAGGACGACGGTTCAATCCCGTCTCCGGCCATCCTGATTTAGGTTTTCCGTGATTTCCCTAAATCGTTTCAGGCGACTGCCGAGATGGTTCCTTTGAAAGGGCACGGCCGATTTCCTTCCCAATCCTTCCTTAACCCGAGCTTGCGCTCCGTCTCTAATGACCTCGTTGTCGACGGGACGTTAAACACTAACCGCCACCACCAACTCTATTAAACTTATGTTATCGTATACGAAATTCATTAATCAGACTCATCTAGTGAAGTAACATTGAGACCTTTGTCACAAACTTCGTAGTGAAATTCTTTCGGTCATTCAGTTTCATTCAATAGACCAAAGATGTTACATAAATAAGATTACTGGTGTATGACTGAAATCAATTCGACATAGTGGGTCGTTAGCGTTTTTGGAGTTGCCACGATTGTTTAGCTATTCATGTTTGTCTCTGGAATATTCTGAATACCTTATGATAGACAGGTACCGTAAATTATTCCTCATCTAAACTAATACGACATAGTGCTTGTGAAGTAAACGCTAAGAAATGGTAATAAATTCTCATTGTTGCGTTGCGTTTATTGCACGGTATACATGATTTGAGCTTTCATCACGGTTTTCATGGCATTCAATTAACCAACATATGAAATCGCGACAGCACTTTTCGACAGAATACCTACCTTCAATTTATTTCTTTCATTTGGTAAAAAGCCGTTAGATCATAAACAGTGAAATGTGTATGACGAAAACACTCATTGATCTTAGGAAACTAGGGCATAAAACAGATAGCTTACCGACCGTCTCCTTTACGCCTTACACCTACACTCTTGCTACCGGTACGAATTAAATTTTGGGTGTCTAACGTAAACTTTCGTCCCTAACGCAGGATTTGCTTTCGCTCCTCGTTATGTGCCATCATTACTTATTAGTTGCCTTGTTAGAGCCCGCAGTAATAGCATAAGAGCTGCAGCACAAGGGACGGCAGATGAGATCGTTCAAAATAATTTAAAAAATGTGGACACACAAGTAAACGATATCACCATGACTGGCTTCCATATTGCTGTATGTTAATTCAGAGAACCATTGTTTAACAGGCCTTTGATCGTATTAAGAGATAAATGTTGCTGTTCCACATTAAAGCCGAATTCTAGTAGCATTACTCTGTGTGGGACGTCACACGCTTTATGTTTTGTTTCTTATTACCTAGAAAATTTTATCTCTGGAAATCAGTTCACAGTGACTGATGAGCCTCTGTTTACATTGCCTAAGCAGTTGCTCAGCATAAGTGGAAATACACTGGATGACATCAACATCAACGGCTCAAGGACGACAGGTGCTCACAGTACAAAACTTTTTGCAAGAAACTAATGGAGCGGGCAGAAACCCGCAAGCAACGTTTTAGTCATGTGGAGGCATGCATTTCGTTGTCTGTTTCTTATGTGTACTTCTCGCGTCCAAAAGCTTTGTGATGACCATGCCACTACCATCCTTTAGAAATATGTTGGAAACGCAGCAGATCAAGGATAAAAACAGCGAAGATTTTTATGCCGCTCCAAGAATCATTTCACCAGATGGGAAAGCACACGACAGCTTCCAGAATGAAGGTGATTACGACTCATTGTATAACACTTTAAAGATTACAAGTAATGCTGGAAATTCTCCCGCTTCTGACTATGATAGTAGTTCTAATCAAGCAGTGAGGGATGGCAATTTTTCTTTTTCAAATTTGTACCTGGAAAGCTCCAAATCTAAATTATATTCCCTCGTTAAACGAACTGAAGAACGAAACATTAGAAAGGAGAACTTTTCTAGTGATCATGTCAATGCTTTTGTGCCAGACAGGTCCGCAAATAAGTTGATTACACGTGTGAACAAATTACGGGAGCCAGACGCTACAATGGAAAGCTCCAGTGAGACAATTCCTTTATCAGAAGTAGGACATATTGCAGTTGGAACTACTGACCTGAAGAATATTCCACCTATGTCTCCAGAAGGTGTACAACCAGTTGACGGCAAGCTGAGGAAGCGCTACAAGGAAGGACAGAATACCCTGAAGGAGAGACAATTGGACGAAAAACAAGACGGTACATCTATGGATGAAGTTGCTTCTGGCTTCACTCTACAAGGAACTTCTCAACAAAGTTACCAGAAGAAAGCTGAACAACATTTTCTGGATGAAAGGGAGCAGGATAGAGGTCCTCTACTCAGAAAACAAGTTAGTGAATACAGTATTTCATATTCTCTGGTTACATTTAAAACAACAGTACCTAGTTATAATAGCTATTTGTGCCAGAAAATCTCACTGATCTCCCTGCTGCTCAGTAATAAAAAGGGCTAAATGGAATAGAATTAATTGCCTCGCTTAACACGTTGATGGATCACTTAATTTTTTTCTTTGTTTTCAGAGAAACATCGGTGGTTTTAAACGAAAAAGAGACGTGCCTGTTCTTGGATATGATACTTCTGACATGTTTGCAGAGCCAGAAGATAATAGCCCTCTGCAGAACGACATGTATGGTTTGGAGAGCAGCACACAGTATTTCTTTGTACCCAATCCAGTAATTTCTTATGGAACTGGTAGAGGCACATATCCTGACATGGGAAGTATTAATTCACCTGAAGTAAATGGAGATGATGTGTATGTACCAAATCTACCATTAAACTCAATCGAGAACAACGTAGCAGTTCAAAATTATCAGCAAAATGGTCAGCCCTTTCAACTCTCAAGGCCATATGACAACACTTATCAGCCTCTTTCTTCACTTACGAACAGTGCAGATGACAGTCCATCAAACACGTATCTGACTGCAAACAGTTATCGAAATGAAATAGTGCCAAGACTCCCTGCTGAACCAACTGATTACCTCGAATCATCACCAGATGAGGACACGATGTCTTTCAATAAATATTTGGCAGAAAATGACAACATAAGATTTAAGAATCGGGAAGTGCTGCCACATGCAGGAGAAATAAATTATCTGACTGAGAACCATGACCAAGATTACAAAAACAAATATTCTTACAATGATGGCATGTCTAGTATACTGAATCAAAATGAGAGAAGCATTTATCCGGGGCTCTTTAGGCATAACTCGTATGTGGGACATATTGCTGTTCCTGCTTTATCAGACTCATTTTCAAGTGAAAATATGGGAAGGGAGAAACATATTACCTACAATAATTACAAGAAGACAAAAAACTTCCTCGACAACAGCGGTCACGAAGATTATTCCAGTAACAAAGAAACTAAAGAAGAATATGTAGGTGATGATCACATTGATAAGGACAGAGGCTACTACTCTGACACTGAAATACCGAATTCTGTAGGACAAAGATATTCATATAATTACCCAGGAACTTTAGGAGAAGTGTCAAATGCGAACTATTGGGGAGATTCATCACCATTACTACATAATATAGACATAAACAAAGTAGAGATGAGGGCCTCTGATGTTCTTCCTCCAACCAGTTTCATAACACACAGTAAAAGTGATGAATCATCTCCTAGTTTTAGACGTTTTAGTTCAGATGTCAGACCCGTCACTATTGATTCGGATTTTCGAAGAAAACCACAAAATGAGTTACAAAAAATTATGAAGAAGGATTTCTTTAAAAAACATAAAAAATCTAAAAATTATATTTCAACAAGAAGAAATTCACAAGTGTCACCTTACACACAAGATAATGACCATGCAGAAATTCTCCCTAGGCAATATAGGACGCAGGACTCCATGATAGATTATCACTATACTGATTTCGATAGTGATAACAAAAATCAACTAAATGAAAAACATCAGAGTAAATTGCAGTCTCCATCGGAAGTACCACATACTAATGTTTCAGACAACCAGAAGGTGAGTACCAAAGTCACAATTAGTGTTTTAATCTCCATCAATACTCCCAGTGACTGATAATTCATCCCCGACCCCAACCACCTATCTCTCTTAATCAAATCTCTAATTATATGTTGATGATATATGTGATCATACTCAGATTGGATACAAGTTATGACTGATAAGAAATTGCAATAAAAATATGATGTTATTTTCAAAGAACTATGAAACATTTGACAATTTAGCACCAGCATTGTTAACCCTTTAGAAAATACTTACCAGGTGTTTGGGTTGATGATGGTCAACTTCATTATATGTTTGAGCTGAGCCTTTCATCATTTCTAAAGAAGTAGAGAAGGCTTTAAATCAGGGCTTAAACAACTGGCCGGTTTTGAGCGCGAGTACTCGCGTCTGCTCAGGCACGTGCTCGCGAGCAGGTGCAAGGTCGCGGAGAAGGGAGGGAGGGGAAATGCGCGCGCACGTTTGAATGTGATCCCGCGTTCTTAGCAGATTTAACTAGCCATCTGAATGCTTTGAACATTTTACTACAAGGTAAAGATCTGCTAATTACTCATTTCATAGATCGATTACGAGCTTTTAAAATGAAATTGACACTTTGGGTGAGTCAGCTGGAAACAGGAAACCTAGCTCATTTTCCTAAATTATCATCCATGCAAGATTTTCACAAAGACTGTGAACGTTATTCACATAGTTTAGTTGATCAGCGCTTTCAAGATCTGACAGCACTAGACAGTGATTTTGATCTGTCCTCTCCATATTCAGGGAATATTTAAGAGATTCGTCCTGAGCTGCAGCAAGAAATTATTGACCTGCAATGTGACAGAGAATACAGAGACAAATTTCAGAACAAGAAAAACATTTTTGAATTCTACAGACACTTCCCTCAGGATAGATTTCCTCGTTTGCACAAACTGGCGGCTACAATAATATCAATGTTCGGTTCCACGCATGTTTGTGAACAACTGTTCTCTGCAATGAAATGTAACAAGACGCGCCTGAGAAACGCATTGTCTGATCGAAATTTAAACTGCACGCTGCGCCTAAAATGCACAAGAACAATTACTCCGAACATAGACGCAATTGTAAAGGGCAAAAAGTACAAGATAACTGAGAATCCCACACTTCAGTAACACCTTTTATTGTGTAACAGTTCACAAATTAATGCGAATGTAGAGGCATACACTAAGCTAATAAAATTGTGTGGCATGTGTACATTCTCCTTTATTTGTTTCATTTGTCACAGTAATAATTCGTGAGTGATATCCCTGCAGGTGGGCAGATTTACATTGACTGGCGGCAGCTGTTGTGTGCCCCATGTGACTTTCCCCACTCTCCGCTCTGGTCCGATAGTGGGGGTAGTGTGCTCGCGCTGCTCCGTGCTCGTGCTCGCGCCTTGCTGCTCACAGCTTGCTCCGCGAGCACGTATGTTGTGAATCCCTGCTTTAAATGGAGGATAATTGGCTATAAGAAAGCTGATCAGGAAGCAAAATATTACTCATATGGAGAACACATCCCACCCATCTTGGTACACGTCCAGCAATGCTGGCTTCAATACAGCTGATGTAAACTCTTTCCAGGGCTTAGACATCGATTACATATTTCTCGCATTTTATTCTCATAATGAATCCTAGTTTGTTGTTGGTGGTGGTGATGTGGTCCTCAGTCGAGTGACTAGTTTGATGCAGCTTTCCATGCTAGTCTATCCTGTGCAAGTCCCTTCTCCATCTATGAATGACTACTGTAACCCGTATCAACTGAACCTGCTTACTGTACTCAAATCTTGGTCTCTCTACAATCTTTACCCCAATACTTTCATTAAATACTAAACTGACGGTTCCTTGATGTTTCAGAATGTGTTCAATCAAACAATTCCTTCTTTTAGTCAAGTTATGCCCCACATATGGGGTTCCACAAGGGTCGGTCTTGGGTCCTTTGTTGTTCTTAATATATATTAATGACTTGCCATTCTATATTCATGAAGAGGCAAAGTTAGTTCTCTTTGCTGATGATGTAAGTATAGTAATCACACCTGACAAACAAGAATTAACTGATGAAATTGTCAATAATGTCTTTCAGAAAATTACCAAGTGGTTCCTTGTGAACGGACTCTCACTGAATTTTGATAAGACACAGTACATACAGTTCCGTACAGTAAATGGTATGAAGCCATTAATAAATATAGACCTTAATCAGAAGCATATAGCTAAGGTAGACTATTTAAAATTTTTAGGTGTGTCAATTGATGAGAGATTAAATTGGAAGAAACACATTGATGATCTGCTGAAACGTTTGAGTTCAGCTACTTATGCAATAAGGGTCATTGCAAATTTTGGTGCTAAACATCTTCGTAAATTAGCTTACTACACCTATTTTCACTCATTGCTTGCATATGGCATCATATTTTGGGGTAATTCATCCCTGAGGAATAAAGTATTTATTGCACAAAAGCGTGTAATCAGAATAATAGCTGGAGTCCACCCAAGATCATCCTGCAGACATTTATTTAAGGATCTAGGGATATTTACAGTAGCTTCTCAGTATATATACTCTCTAATGAAATTTGTTATTAACAACCAAACCCAGTTCAAAAGTAATAGCAGTGCGCATAACTACAATACTAGGAGAAAGGATGATATTCACTCTTCAAGATTAAATCTAACTTTGGCACAGAAAGGGGTGAATTATACTGCCACTAAAGTCTTTGGTCACTTACCAAATAGTATCAAGAGTCTGACAGATAACCGACAAGTATTTAAAAAGAAATTAAAAGAATTTCTGAATGACAACTCCTTCTACTCCATAGAGGAATTTTTAGATATAAATTAAGAAAAAAAATTATTAAAAAAATTTAAAAAAATACAAACAATAAAAAAGTTGTTATATTAACTTAATTATGTTGTTAAATTAACTTAATTATGTCATGTATTGGAAAATTTGACTCGTTCCACATCATTACGAAATATTGTATTCATGATCTATGGAACTAGTATTAATCTAATCTAATCTCCTCAGATCTATTCAGTACCACATCATTAGTTACATGATCTACCCATCTTGTCTTCAGCATTATTCTGTAGCATCACATTTGAAAAGCTTCTATTCTCTCCTTGCCTTAATTTTTTATCATCCCAATTTTCACTTTTGTGCATGACTACACTCCCAACAGATGTCTTCAAAAAGGACTTGCCAACCCTTAAATTTATATTCAGTGTTAACAAATTTGTCTTGTACAGAAATGGTTTTCTTGCCATTGCCAGTCTATACCTTATATCCTCTCTACTGTGGTCACCATCAATTATTTAACTGCCCAAATAGTAAAAGTCCTCTACTACTTTTAGTGTCCCAGTTCCGAATCTTATTCCTTCAGTATCACCTGATTTATTTTGACTACATTCCATTACCCTTGTTTTGCTTTTGTTGAGTTCTGCTCAAGTGTTTGGGATCCATACCAGGTCGGATTGATGGAAGACTTCAAAGCAATTCAGAGGAGGGTTGCTAGATTTGTTACCAGCAGGATTGAACAAAACGTAAGTGTTACAGAGATGCTTCAGTAACCCAAATGGGAATGTGTGGAGGGAAGGCAGCATTCCTTTTGGGAAATGCTATTGAGAAAATTTAGAGAACCAGCATTTGAAGCTGAATGCCAAACGATTCTGCTGCCACCAGCATACAATGCGCAGAAGGATCATGAATATAAGATACGAGAAATTAGTGCTCATACAGAGGTGCACACACAATTGTTTTTCCCCTCAATCTATTTGCGAGTGGAACAAGAGGGGAAATGACAATTAGTGGTATAGGATACCCTCCACCATGCATCTTACAATGGCTTGCAGAATATCTATGTTAATGTAGAAGTAGATGTAGATGTACCATAAATTGCTCACTGATGCAGACATGGTGACTCAGCCCCTTCATGCTCTCTTGTGTAAGGATGTTATTTTTCACTGGTCACCCACCTGTGAGCATGCTTTTACCCTATTGAAATCAAAATTATGCTTGGGACTTTGCTTACTTACCTTCCAACTGGGCCAACATCTAGTTTTGGCCACAGCTGCCTCCCGGTTTGGTCTTGGGGCCGTTCTTGCACACAAAAATGCAGACAATTCCAAACACCCTATTGAGCATGCTTCCGAAACCCTGAATCAGATATGACAGTGCTACTCCCAGATAGAAAAAGAAGCCCTTTCTATTGTCTAAGCACTCAAAAAATTTAATATTTTCCTGTATGATTATAAATTTTGTTTGATTACTGATCATAAGTCTCTGGTTTCTCTTTTCCATCCTTTGTCATCTTTTCTGGACAAAGTGGCCCATCGCCTACAATGCTGGGCTCTGTTTTCGTCACACTACAACTATGAGATTCACTTCCTCTCTACAACATGAGACGATAATGCGGATGCTCTTCTTCGGTTGCTGATTGGCCCTGATTCTCTATTCAATCAGGAGGAATGTTGTGTTTCCTTTTAGATGTTAAAGCCCAAAACACAGTGGCTTGTTTTCCCATTATGAGTTCTCACATTTTGGTGGCTGTCACAGCCAATCCTGTGTTGTGTTAGGTTGTTCACTTTGTCTACTATGGATGGCCTGATAAACCACTGGGCTGAGCACCAAATCCTTTATGTGATTATTATGCTCTCCACCACCACCTCTCTATTCTTGAGGATGTGTTGTTGTTGGCTGTTGAAGAGTTGGCTGTGAGGATTGTGATCCTGTTCACATTGTGGTGGGATGTCATGCACCATCTCCCCCTGGACCAGTGGGATGTTTTTCGTACAAAATTGCTAGCCTGCCAACAAGTGTTTTGGCTGGGGATTGACAATGAAATCATATGTGTTGTGCCAGCCTGCCTGCAGTGCGCCACCCATCAGGTGGCACAAAGGGCATCTATTTCCTCATGGCCCACCGCCAGCACCTGTGGGAGAGTATTCATCCTGATTTTGTAGGCCCCGTCTTAACTCCTTTTGGCATGTAGTAGTTGAAGCCTTCTCAAAATTTCCTTATGTGGTTTGTTGCCCATCCACATACCCAGCAGCTGTGGTCATGGCCCTCGCACATGTTTTTTTCCTTGGAAGGAGTATCCTAATGCATGTGACAAACAATGGCCCACAGTTTGTGTCTCAAGATTTTGAAGGTTTTTTACAAAGAGTGGCATTTGGCATGTTGTGGCTCCTCCATTTCACCCTCAGTCAAATGGTGAGGTAAAGCAGCTGGTCTGTACTTTCAAAACTCATATGGAAGAATATGTCACACATTCTTCTACCAAGGAAACCCTCAATAGATTCTTGAGCTCCTAAAAGTTCCCTTCCGTCAGTGACTGTAGCCCAGCTGAGCTGCTTCAGAGCTGTCAGCCCCATACAGTGCTTCATTTGCTCTGGCTGACTCGTGGCTACCTGTGGGCACCTGCCTCACAGCGGTTCCATCCAGACTCCATCGTCTGGGCCCGCAGATTTGGCCAGCATGCTAAATGGATACTGGCAGTCATCCGTTATTGCAGAGGCTGCTGCCTCTGCATTGTGTGCACCTCCGATGGCTTGGTATCTCAACACTACCCCAGCCCTCCCCACTAGTGATTGACCATATACCAGGGACCCCGCCACCAATGTAGCTGCCTCTGCTGTCTGCATCGACCCCTACGACTTTGTCCGTGCCCCCTTTGGCTTCTGCACTGTTGTCACTCTGGGTGCCACCACTACTGGGCAGAGTAGTTAGCATAGGGCTGCCTTCTTCTCCATGGTCCCTGCCACTGCCACCATCGTCTTTGTCTTCTCTGCTGTCTTCATTGCCGAGTGCCTGCTGAGATGTGGACATGGATATGGCACCACCATCACTGGTGCTTCCTTACAGTCTCTCATGGGGGAAAGGGCACCTTGCCTGTCCACACCCACTCCATTTCAGACCATCTTCTACTGTGACAGCATGAAACCTGCTCCACCAGTTATCCCCTTCTGATAAAGACATGGACAATTTCATGGTGAGCAGTTCCCCCCCCCCCCCCCCCCCCTCCCCCAAGAGGAATGGAGCGTTGTAACCCTTCACAGTGAGTGTTGGTCCCTGCCAGCTCTAAAGTTTTCGTGAGTAAGGAACACTTCACTGTTAAACTGTGCATTTACATAACCCGTCATTGCACGTGCTTCTTCTAATTACAACGTCCTTCATTGTGTCTGTAACTGCCTTTATGGGGGAAGTGGATTAGAAGTAGGTTGGTGGGAATTCAAATATTATGTTGATGCAACATTATAATACAAAGAATAAAGTATCAACCATATGGAACATCATGAAAAGTAAGGCAAATAGTAATGTAAAAAATCTGAAGAAACAGGGATACCACAGTCTTCTGGTAATCATACAGACAAGTATAATCAAAAAGTTATAGCTAAAAAGGATGGCAACCATAATAAACAAGCGAGGGTGTAGTGTGAACCACCCAAAAGAAGGGCTGGTCATGGCTGTCCCACGAAGCAGAAAGAGCAGAATTGGACACAGCTGGCAAAGGAGGACCAGTTGGTGATGGGTGGAGAGGACAACCAGTGAGGAGCACTGCCAGTTGGAGATGAGCAGTCCTCTCCCTGCAATATTACAGGTGCATGAAACATAAGGGCTGGTACACTGCTGTGCATCCTGCAGACATGTAATCAGATTTGCATGGCAGGAGAGATAGGGCCTCAGGAAGTGGCCTGGTGTGGATGCATGGAAGGCACAGAGCAAGAAGGTGATGGTGCTTGTGGAGTTCCAAGTGCTGTCGGCCTGCAGTACCCAGCTTGGTGCATAGTGACATCCTAATGAGGGAGGCTGGGGGCAGCTAGTGTGGGAAGTGTCATGTGCAGCAACAGGAATGTGGGCATCAGATGGTAGATGGGACGTGAATATGCTGCAAGTATGGCCTCAGAGACAATGGTGGTTCTGGTGCATCAGGTATAGGCTGCTGACAAGAGCATGGCCTGATCCTTGCCTGTCACCAGTGTGGCAATGTAAGGCAGTCCAGTGAGGCAGGCAGCCAGGAGGCAGCTGCCAATGAGGAGGGCAGCACAAGTGACCATTGCACACATGGAATGGAACAGAAAGATGAGTGTGCTGTGAACATGTGCAGAAGGCCGAAGAACTGGGAAAAATTTTGTAAATGGTAGTGATCAAGGAGAAACTGGAGAAATGCTGAGAAATAGAAGGGAACACAAAAAACAGTGAGATGTACCAGTGACTGATCAGATGGGAGCACATGATAGAAGAAGAGAGGGCACATGTGGGAATGTGTGCATTAGTGTGAGCATTGGTGTGCAGAATTGCGTGACAGCACACAGTGGAGAGTACAAAAGAGCATTGGCATTTTTTGTAGTGCATAGTAGGGTGCTGGTGCATGCAGAAGGGTGTTGGTGCATGTTGTAGCACACAGAAGGGTGTTGGTATGTGGAGTGGCATTGGTGCGGGTTGGAAGGCCCAAAAGGAAAATGATGGAGGCCATGGGAGATGCCAACAGGATTTGTGACATCAACAGGCAGAGGACAGTTGAACAATGAAGCCTGTGCCAAAAGGGGCAGCATCGAGAGTAGGGGACAGTGGAGGAGCTGGCATTGCCAAAACGGGTGGCACCAAATCAGGAAGAGGCAGGGTCCAAGGGATAGGAATCCGGGGGAGGGGGAACAGAAACAGAGTAGGAAGTAGTAGCCACTGTGGCCTGAGGTGCAAGTCCACAGCTCATGGTCTAGTGGCTAGTGTTGCTGCCTCTGGATCAGGGGGTCTGGGTTTGATTCCCGACCAGGTTGTCATTTTCTCTGCCCATGGACTGGATGTTTGTGTTGTCCTCATCATTTCATCATCGTCATCATCATTCGTGACAGTTTATAGATTGGATTGAGTAAAAAAATTGGACTGGGTAAAAATTGGAATTTGTGCGGATGCTGATGACAGTGCAGTTGGGTGCCCCACAAACCAAACATCATCATCATTATCATCATCATCTGAGGTGCAATGATGAGAACGGGCATCTGGACTGGCAGCATGTGGTGTTGCAGTGAGTGGGCCGGTAATGTGCAGAGCAGTGGGTCAGCAGCATGCTGGCTGGTGCTGGGCTGGCCTGCAATGAGAGTGCAGCAAGTGCTGGCTTGGCCAGCAATGAGAGCACTAGTGGCATGGGAGGATCCAAAGCTGGAAGTGCCACAGGGGGAGACAGAAGGAATCAGAGCCTGGCAGCAGGGGCAGTGAAGGAAGAGTCATCTCCATAGGTGTCTTACTCAACACCAGAGTGGCTTGGAAGTCTGCAGTCTACCTACACAACATCTGCAGCAGCTCCTGTAGTGAGACCCACTGTTGTTCTCAGTATTTGAAGACAATTGAGACCATTGTGGTCATGGTGACAAAATAAAACTCTAGGAAACCAGTGCCACAATGTAAGCATTTTTTTATCACCAGTTTTATGTCAGTTTAGTGAGGTGCCACCAGCAGTGATGAACAACACTTTATTAAGTCAGTAAAAATGGGACATTAGTAACAGAAAACTGCTTGATGACAAGAATGAAATATAGACAAGGAGAAATAAGGTTAGTTTGTGTCCACCAGTAGGAATGGTCATTTAGTCTAGGTTTGATCACTGTAGTAGGATTGTTTCAAACTGTTTATATGTGCCAAGTCCATGAGGCAGTGGTTGGTAGTGAGCAGGGATGCACGTGATGATGGCCTAGTGCATTGAAGGACATAGAGCAGGCGGTGTCCAGTGAGGCCACGGTTGGTGGGTGTGAGGTGGTTGCATAGTGATGGTGAAGTGGCTTGTGGAGTGTATTGCAGGTGAAGTCCTTCCAGGCTGACAGTGGTGGTGCTGCTGGTTTGGTTGCTCATGAAGACCACAGGTGTTGGAATTCACAGAACAACTGGCTGGCTGTTGGCTGGGGAGTGGGGAGTAAATTGTTAAGTACACACCTGGTGGAAGCATACACAAACAGTTTCCAAGTGGCACATGACCAATGTAGGAAATAAGTCCATGATTGTGACACCACCTGGAGTGATATCTGTACTGCTGTGTTGTGTGGTGCTTTCCGCGAGCTGGCCTGCAAATGTGCTTATGTTTACTGACTGCAGACATGAAGTCTCATGTTTTTGAGGCAGTCACCAGAAGGCTGAACATGGTGCCAGATTATCCAGGGGTACCACACTGCGATACTGCAATAAGCAGCCAATTGTTCTTAGGAAATCAGTAAAAATAGTATATATGTGATCATGTAATATTGTGTTGTTTCACTTGATGTGGCCTATATTATTAGTACGCTACTTGTGCGATATACCATGAACAGGACCAAGAAAAAGATCAAATCACATTCAGGTGCACCATTCTGTTGGGGTCTGCAGGCTACTGATATCTGACATATTATCTCATATATTGCAGTGTTTTATGTACCTCTTAATTGATAAACTCTAGGTCTTTATCAGTTCTGATCACTTTAATTCCCTGCTCAGTTTCTTTATCAGTGGTATTTATGAAATACTCTGTGTTTGAACACTTAGACTTATGTTTTAAGAAATACACGGTTTGCCAATGGGAATACTCATCTTTTAACAAAAGAAAATACTGCAAAACACCAACAGAAATAACTTGCATAGGGTCACAAGAATCACTTTGAATCAGTTTACCTTTTACTTTGAGCTATATTTGAGGAAAGGCAGCTTATGAATTTT
Source organism: Schistocerca americana (assembly GCF_021461395.2). Classification (NCBI taxonomy): domain Eukaryota; kingdom Metazoa; phylum Arthropoda; class Insecta; order Orthoptera; family Acrididae; genus Schistocerca; species Schistocerca americana. The sequence goes on along the minus strand of NC_060120.1, from coordinate 698,135,541 downwards.
GTCCACAGTGCACTGCCCACATAAACTTTTATCTTCTTCCTTAAATTAGATTTGTCTGTTGTTCAAAATCTTTTTCTCATGCCAAAAGTTTGGTGCACAATTTTTTGGTGCCAGATTTTAAGATCTATATTCGTGGCCATATTTGCCTGAGTAATGTCATTTTCACTCAGTGAAATCTTAATCTTCATTGGATGCATCTTTTCTCACAAACTCATACTGCACCAACAATTTCTCCCTTGGAGAGTCTGCATATTGTCTTATCAAATTTAAATTTTATTCCCTTGTTGAGAGCTGTGCTACATAAGAATAAACTGAACTGAATCTCTGCCACATATGAAACATTTGATAGATGTTTCTCACTCCATCTATCTCTGTCAATGGTTAAAATGTTTACCACCTTTGCCTTGAGATAAAATGAAGCTACCATCACCAATACTGATTGGGACAAAAGTGATCAGTATCACCAGAATCTAAAAACCGATTCATTTTCATGTACATGCTTGTCTGTTACTGATGAAAAGATTTTGCTTATTGGACATACCATCTCAGTTTGTACTGATTTTGACCTTGATCCTTTGACATAGGGTTTCTGCATGGTTTTGCATAATGGCCTGGTTTATTACATTTGAAGTAAATTTTTCTGCAGGTTTTTCCCCAATGACAAAGTTTTATACGTTGGGAAGCATTTAACTGGTTTTCTCAAATTTTTACCTGTTATATGAGGGTTATTCTTAAAATTGTTGTTTCTCTGTTGTTTAGCTGCCAGAAATGCCTCCTGCTTCATATGTTGCTGGAGATTAAGCTATTTTTCTTCCATCAACAATATTGAGGTCAAATTTGCTAGTTATTTGTTGATCAGGATGTGTTGACTCCCACACACTCTGAAAATGGTTATAGGTTATTGGCAATGTCGTTAACAGTTTTGTGATCACCATAAAGTTTGAAATATTTTCACCTTGATTCCTCAACTGTTGTGTTGAACTAGGCCTTCTAATTATGAAATATATATAGACATGTCACTTGAAATTTTTTTAAGTTGTACAATTGCCGCTGGAGTGAAAGTATGCTTACATTGTTTTTTTTCTGTTATTAATCTGAATATAATTTGGTCCACATGGCAGCTGAAGATTCACTATGAATAATGTGTAGCAGTAGCTTCCCCTTAACTGACACCCAATAATTTTCTGAGCTGCTGTAACCATCTTTTCCTACACTATAAGACACTTTTCATATACCTGTACTGCTGCAGTGTTCACATCATGTGCAACCTATATCATCATTATGCAATGATTTTATTCTTTGGCCTGTGACAATACCTCAAACTTCATGCCACTTAAGCACTTCAGATTTCCAGGCTGCCCAATTACCAGCACATTGAGCTTTCTAATTCTTGTAATATTTACACCAGTATGAAATCTTATCAAGATCTGACTAAATATTTGTGAAGCTTTTTTCTAGTAGTATTTCATCACAAATAACTGCACCATCTGCAAAAAGTCTAAGGTTGATGTTAATATTGTCTGTCATGTCATTAATACAATATGAACAGAAAAGGTTCCTGTCCACTTCCCTGGAAAGCACTTGAAGTTGCTTCTACATTTTTCAATGGCCCTCATCCAAGATAATGCACTGTGTCATGTCTGCCAAGAAGTCCTCAAGCCAGTCACAAATTTAGCTTGATATCTGTTGTGACTCGCCGATCTTTTAAAGTGCTGCCGTGCAGTTACACGTGTCCTCTACATGCGGCGCTGTCTGCCAGCCATGCAGCAGCAGTGCCACCTAAGCGGCCAGCCAGCCAGCGGCCGCTAGACTTGGACTCAGTTGTGATTTGACTGTTAAAGTGTACACACGTCTTACTCTGTTTACTTGATCTGTGACTTTCATGTATTGCGTCTTCCTTGAAATATATTTGTTCAACTTTTGGCAATGAGGTAGTGATTTTTCTTTTCCATCGTTGACCCACATGTTTCCGTGGCTACTTCTGAGCAACTATTGCATGGTCTCATAGAACAGCAAACGCTTCTCACAATTGGGACTCGTGATTTCATCGCGGCATAAAATCCAGGGGATCTCTCATCATTGTCTCTACCTCCTTTTCCTCCTTACGATGAGATGGCAGAAGACTGGTCTGATTATGAAAAACGTCTTCGACAGCACTTCTTGGCATTTCATGTCGCGGACGAACAAACATGTAAGTCCCTGTTCCTTTCATGGATTTCACCTCAAATGTATTGGTTGTTGTCGCAATTGGCTCCTATGAAAGATCGTGCGTCATTTTCCTTTGCTGAAGTGTGCTCACTTCTGTCCGTCTATTTCCAAAAGCAAACACATGTGGCAGCCTCTCATGTTGCCTTTTATCATTGTCAAAAACAACCAAATCAATCCTATTGCGCTTGGGCTGCAGAACTTCACGGCCTCAGTAGAAAGTGTCAATTTGTTACTGAAGTTCACAAAGAATCCTACGCCGATTCCATGGTACGGGATGCTATTATCCAATCGGCGCCCGACAAAGAAGTTAGGCAATGTGCCCTTCAGTTGGCAAATACGACTCTAGATGAAGTCCTATCCATTGCTCAGTCTTTTGAAATTTCTGAAGCGCAAATAGAGGCATGGGGCGACGTCGGGGAAATACAACCTCTGTGTGATGTTGACAAAGCGTGTGGCGTGTCCCCACCAGCTGACGTGGCCGCAGTATGCTCCCAAGCACAGCCTCGGCCTAACCGTAAACAAACCTCTAAGAAACTGCAGCAAAACCCATGGCAACTTCCTTCATGTCCGTGGTGTTTTACGAAACATTCACGAGAAGATTTTCCAAAACATTGGGCCGTGTGTCACAAATGCAAAAAAAAGGGTCATGTGTCATCCGTTTGCAAATCCGACCACATACATGATGTTCATGAACATGATGCTGATTCTGATTCTGTGTTGTCTGTCAATTATACTTCTTCCCTTGCAGGGAAGTTATTCCTCACTGTCCAAATACTTGGTTGAGATGTTCACATGTAGGTGGATACTGGTTCTGATGATGCCACTATCATCAATTCTCAGACGTATCTTCAGCTGGGTTCTCCAATCCTGTCACCTGTCACTAGGCAATTACGAACTTACAATAAACAGAAGATTTCTCTCTTGGGACAGTTTGATGCTGAGGTATCTTACAAATCTGTTGTTCGCACTGTTCCCATATTTGTGGTTGACCATAGTAACGTGGAGAATCTTTTTGGTTTCAATGCCTTTCGCGTTTTTGGGTTCTCCATAGATGACTGTGTCAATATCGTCTCTGATGCTATTCCTTATGCTCAATTGGATTGCTTGTCGATGACATTTTTGTTCCTTTTTTCTCCTGGGTTAGGCTGTGCAAACAACTTTGAAGCTCATATCATGCTCAAACCCACTGGTCGGCCTAAGTTTTTTCGGGCTCGGTCCATTCCTGTGGCCCTTCATGATCAGGTCCAATGGGAGCTGGATTGTCTCACTGCTTCAGGGGTCTTGCTTCCAGTCACTTCCAGTGAGTGGTCCTCTCCTGTCATTGTCGTTGCTAAGCCAAATGGCAATATTCGTCTCTGTGGCGATTTCAAAGCCACTGTAAATGCTGAATGCCTTATCGACACTTACCCTATGCCCCGACTTGAAGAATAGTTCACTAAACTTGCTGGAGGCCAGTATTTTTCTAAACTTGACCTGTCAGAAGCTTATCATCAACTTCCTCTCGATGCTGCTTCCCGGCAGTTTCTGGTCCTTAACACGCCTTTTGGCCTCTATCAATACCAACAATTGCCATTCGGGGTTGCCAGCACCCCTGCTCTCTTTCAGTGATTCTTGGAACAATTATTGCTCACTGTCCCTGGGTGTATAAATTACCAGGACAACATTGTTGTCACTTGTTCCACCACTGACAAACATCTTCAAAATCTCCGCACACTTTTTCATGTCTTACAGACTGCCGGTCTTCAGAAATTAAAATTTTTTCAGGCATCTATCACGCACTTGGGGTTTCAACTCTCTCGGGATGGTATTCATCCGCTTCAGCAAACTGTTGCTGCGATCAGTGTCCTTCCTTGCCTTACATATGTTAAGGAACTGCAGGCCTTCTCAGGGAAAGTACCATACTATCACAGGTTTGTATCGTCTGCTGCTTCGGTGGCTCAGCCGTTGCATCGCCTGTTGCATAAAAATGTGCCTTTTCACTGGTCCGCGGCATGCGATGTGGCTTTCCAGAAATTGAAAACTATGCTGAAACAGGCCCCGTGCTTGGCTACTTATCGACCTGGCCAAGATCTTGTTCTTGCCACGGACACCTCTCAATACTGAGTCAGTGCAGTCCTTGCGCACAGTTTTTCTGACGGTTCTGAACTACCCATTGCTTATGCCTCCAAAACGCTCACGGATGCCCAACAAAAGTATTCTCAAATTGAAAAAGAAGCTTTGGCCATTATTTATGCTCATCATAAGTTTGGTGTTTTTCTCTATGGATCCAAATTTCATCTTGTTACGGATCACAAACGATTTGTTTCCTTGTTTCATCCATCAACGTCACTTCCCGACAAGGCTGCACACTGCCCCCAGCTTTGGGCTCTTTACTTGTCTCGTTTCAGTTATGAGCTTCATTTCCGGCCGATGGCTCAACATGCAAATACTGATGCACTGTCTCGCCTTCCCATGGGTCCTGATCTGGCATTCAATAGGGACGAACTTTTGTGTTTCCACCTGGATGTTGCTGAGCAGCGGGTTGTGGACGGTTTCCCCATCACCGGGGACCGGTTGGCGGCTGCTACAGGTTCTGACCTTACCCTCTCCCAGGTTTTACGCTGTATTCAGAAGGGTTGGCCAGATCGTCTGTCCACTAAGACTTCTGATCCATTGTGGAACTGCTACGCTTTGCATTACCGCTTCACGGCTAGGGATGGTGTTATCCTCCTTTCCACTGAAAATGCTTCGCCGCGTGTTGTGGCACCTGCGTCTTTGCGTGCTTCAGTCTTGTGCCTCCTTCACCAAGAGCACTGGGGTGTCTCTCGCACAAAATCTCTGGCACGGCATCATGTGTACTGGCCCAGCATCGACTCGAAATCACACACATGGTCGCTGCCTGCAGCCCTTGTGCGTCACAGGCCGCCACCCCGAAGTCATGTTTGTCACTGTGGCCTTTGCCAGAGAAGCCCTGGGAGCGTATTCACACTGACTTCATGGGACCTTTTCTAGGTACTTATTGGCTTCTCGTTATTGACGCCTACTCTAACTTTCCTTTCATTGTCCGTTGGACGTCGCCTACCACCGCGGCAACCACCAATGCTCTACCTCGCATTTTCTCTTTGAAAGGCCTTCACTCTACTCTTGTTACTGATAATGGTCCACAATTTGCCTCTTCTGATTTTGCGGATTTTTGTGCCTGTAACAGCATCATGCATGTCACGGCCCTTCCGTTCCATCCACAGTCAAACGGTGAGGCTGAATGACTGGTCCGCACATTTAAGGCTCAGATGAGGAAACTCCTGACTTCTTCTGCTGATGATGCACTTCTCCAATTTCTGACTTCTTACCGTTTCACCCCCATGGGCGACCACAGCCTGGCTGAGCTCTTACAGGGCCAACAGCCCTGCATGCTAGTTCATCTTCTGCGGCCTTCCACCTCACGGCCGCGGGTGCCTTCGCTTGGCCGGTTCACCGCCGACGACCTTGTATGGGTACGGGGATATGCCAGGCAGCCAAAATGGAGTCCTGGCCACATCTTACGCCACGGTGGCCAACGCCTGTATGAAATCCAGATGGACACGGGTGTTGCAGTGCGTCATTCAGACCAGCTTCGGCCTCGTGTGCCGGCAATGCCTGTTCCAGATGCCGCTACACCACCTTCGGCTCTACCTGATGCTCAGGATACTGGAATCTCTCATTAGCCACAACGCAGTCCTCTCGCCATCATATCAGTGCCAGCACAAGAACTGACGCCACCAGGAGACGTGCCCATGCAGGAACCAGAAGACTATCATCTGTCAGAGCAACTCTACTCGCCTCCTTCTCCTACGAGGCAGACACATCGCCCATGTCTCCTGTTATAACAACCGGACTTGCCTCAATAGGCAGATTGGTGCATGGGGCCCCAGCAGATTCGATCCCCACGTCTCCTGTCATCTCGACCCATTATCATCGGGGACACTTCCATCCATACGGGAAACCTCCCCCTCGAGACTTTATGGCCAGTCAAACAACACCTATGGATGTTAGCAATCTGCAGGCCACCTCCATCAAGATCTGTGCAAAAACTTCAAAGGGGGGGGGGGAAAGTGTTGTGACTTGCCGAACTTTCAAAGTGCCGCTGCACAGTTACGCTGTCTGCCAGCCATGCAGCAGCAGCGCCACCTAAGCGGCCAGCCAGCCAGCGGCCGCTAGACTTGGACTTAGTTATGATTTGACTGTTAAAGTGCACACACGTCTTATTCTGTTTACTTGATGTGTGACTTTCATGTATTGCATCTTCCTTGAAATATATTTGTTCAACTTGAAGTTATAACAATATCCTATATGACTGCAGCATCATTAATAGGTTTCAGTGTGGAACTGAGTCAAATACATTTTGGAAGTTAAAAAAATAGTGCATTTATTTAACTGCCTTGATCCATGGGTTTCAGGTTGTGAGAAAAGCATGAGTTGCTTTTTGCATGATCAATGGTTTTTGAAGCCATGCTGTTTGGTATGTGGCATGGAGGAGGCCATTTGTTCTATGGGTTGACAATAGATTTTTCATCATTAAAGTTATTGAACTGTAGTTCCGTGGATCACTTTCGCTACCCTTCTTGAAGAATCATGTGAACCACACCTTTTTCCAATTATTGGGCAGAGTTTCTTGTTTCGTGGAGTTATAGTACATTGTGGTTATAAGAGAGTCTCACCCAACTGCAAATTATGGGGATTCCATTACAACCTGGAGCTTTGTTCAGTTTTAGAAATTGTCATTACTTCTCAAAGTCACTGACACTAATATCTGTATCACTCATCTGTGCAGAGCTGCAAGAATTAAACACAGGCAGTTCCATAAAATAAGGCTAATCCAATCAGGTGGTGTCAGTCCAATCATTTACTGGTTTTTCCATGTTTGGATGACTGAGCATAGCATTTTAACAATTACTATTGCAGCTGACAATTGTCATGAATTCTTGACTGATCTATCAACAACAATGGCATGTTGGAGTGTGCACAGCAAGCAAATTGCATTGTCAGTAGATGTGTGATTCTTGTGCTACACTCTTGTAGTCAACACAACAATGGGAAAATTTCTGCTGACACCTGTTACAAGTGCAACTGGTAAGTTGCAGTTTTAGTGCTTGCATATGCATGTCTTAAGTGATACAGTTTCATTTTTTTGTTCATTGCTAATACAGCTTAGTCACTATGCAGGCCTAATGAAAAAAATGTGTTTTTGTAGGGTGAATCTGATTATGCAAGTATACCAAAAGGTTCTGAGACCAACATGGAAATATAACTACAAATAATAATTTCTTCTACATGTGGTGAAAGCTGTCAAACCAGGAAAATTAAGCATCTGGAAAGCTTCAGAGCAATACAAAGTTCCATGTGCCACATTAAACAACAAACTCAAGGAAAAACACAAGTACAAAATAGGTGGCCAAGCAGCATTAACCAATAGTGAGGGAAAAAGCCTTGTTGAACAATTATTGTGCTTCGTGAAATGGGGGTTTCCTCTGAGGAATGATGATGTTAGGGACATTGCACAGGCATATCTCAATCAAACAAGGAGGACTGAAAAAAGATTTCGTGACAATTGACCTGGGCATGAGTGGCTAAAATCTTTTCTGAAACGAAATATAGAATTAACAGTTAAAGTAAGTGAAAATGTGAAGAGGGCAAAGACAGCAGTTACTTGAGAAACAGTGACCAATTTTTTTAAAAAACTTTGAAATGACCTTAAGTGGTGTCCCTCCCTCCAACAGTATAAACTTTGATGAGACTAACTTTTGTGATGATCCTGGACAAATGAAAGTAATGGTGAAATGAGGCACAAGACATCTGGAAAGGATAGCGGATAGTTCTAAGTCAAGTATAAGCGTGATGACAGCAGTAGCTGCCGATGTCTCAGTCCTCCCACCATACACAGTTTATAGGGCAAAACACTGCTATGATACTTGGACTGAAGGGGGCATAACTGGTCAGGTTATAGTAGGAATCAAAGTGGTTGGTTTGACCTAACAGCGTTTGAATCAGGGGTTCATTGAAATTGTCTTGCCTTATGCCTGGCAATTAGAGGAACCTAAAGTGATTATAGGCTACAATCTCTCGAGTCATTTGTCATATAATGTGATTAAACTGTGCCAGGAACAGGACATTAAATTTGTGCTTCTACCACCTAAATCTTCTCGTTTGTGTCAGTCACTTGATATGGTCTTTTTTTAGACCTTTAAAACTTGCTTGGAGAAATGTGCTAGGTGATTGGAAAAGGAAGAATAGAGGAGTGGAGCCAAAATCAGAATTTCCTCGGTTGTTGAAAAAATCCTGTGAAAATATAGCTACCACATCAAAATCAAATGTAATAACTGGGTTCAGAAAGGTGGGAATGTTTCCTTTCTGTCACAATAAAGTCATTTCACAGATTCCAGAAGCAACCGATAACAATGCACATATCACCAGCTCATCAGAAGTCTGTTGGACAGCAGCCTTAGAAATGCAATTGAAACAGGTTCACTCTAATGAAACAAAAGGGAAGTTGTGCCAAGCAAAGCATTTAGCATTAACTACAGGAAAAGGAATTGTTATCAGCAACTTCAATGAAAATGATAGTGATGGGGCTGCAAGCAGGGAGTCCCTATCTGGAACATCTAACAGTGATCTAGAACAGCACAAGTCAAATGAAAATGAAGAAATGGACAAGGTGAAGGATAAAGATTGGCAGGAATTTAAAGAAAATGACTTCCCCATAGTAAAATTTCCTATGAAAAAAAGTTTCAGGTTTTTTATTGGCAAAATTAAAAGCATCTGTAATGATGCCTATGAAATGACATGTCAGAGAAAGAAAGTTCTTGATGGCAATGTTTATTTTGGCTTTCCAGAAATTGATGATGCAACTGAGGTAGAGCACAAATTATTAAAAAGTTGTTCCAGAACATAGAAGGTGAGGTAAATTTATTTTTGAAGGGCTAGATAATTACGACATCGAGTAAATACTTTTCACATTGATTATGACATACAGTAACTAAAAATTAATATTTGTTTGTCAAATTTCGTGAATGCAAGTGTTTTATAGCAAAAATCTCAAGTTTAATGAGCTTGTAAAAATTTGTTCAGTCTAGAAACTGTAAAACTTTGTTTCAAGTACAGCAATAAATTTTTTTAAGTCAAGATAGTGATTTGATTCACTTCACTCAAAGTCTAATTCTGTTCCTGCATACAAAATACAATGGTGATCAGATTTGCACCAACTGTGAAGGTGAAACCAGTCAACAATTAACCTAAAATAATAACTGCAATTATAAACTAAAAATAATGTAATACATGAATATGTCATTATCAAGGTTGTGATATTATGTACTGACTATTTATTCTGATAACACAACAGTAAATGGACGAAATTAAAAAAAAAAAAAAACTGCCACTTTTGATCAGATTCACTCATTATACGGTATTCCTGGCTTTTCTTTTCCAAAGGAACATTTGAGAACTGAGTTCAGTGTTTATAGTTTTTCTTTGCTAGCCACAATTTTGGTTTCTGTATCTCGACCCAGTTTCTCAACCAGGCATGGATCCAAGGGGGAATTATGAGGGTCAAAACCCCCTCCCAAAGGACATTTTACTACACCTTTCAAACAATGGAAAGTCCAGATTGGAATATAAAGAATTATGAAAAGGACATATTGATACTCACTGTAAAGATGACACACAGTGCTGCAGACAGACACAACTAAAAGACTGTTACACACTAAGATTTCAGCCAAAGCCTTCTCCAGGAAAGTAAGGAAAATGCACACATACACACAAGCAGACACACCTCACGTACATATGACATGGGCAGAGTGCAACTGTTGCATTGAACAAAAGCAGCAACTAGAGTGGAGCAGGGAATGGGGAGAGATAGCAAAATACATGTGGAGCAGGTAGGGACTAAAGACAAGACTGTCAAGCAGAGCATCTGGAGGCTGTGGGAGAAAGTAGGGAGAGGGACCGGAAACGGAGAGGGACACACAGAGGAAAAGACTGGTGAGTGCATATGCAGAGAGCAGCACACAGTGAGGGTGAGGGGACATGAATTGGGAGGAGGTTATAGGACAAAGGGGCAGAAAATGTTGGGTAGAGAATGTGGGGACAATAGGTTACTGTAGGTTGAGACCATCCCATCCAGTAAGTCTCTCCTGACTGAGGTTTCTGGGTGACTTTTCTGAACTGTACCCCTTTTCCTAGATGTCTCCTGTCCTTTTCCCTCACCCCACTTCCTTCCCCTATTTGTGTGTGTGTTCCCCTGCCACTGCTTGATAAGTAGATTTTTTTATCTATCCATTTACATTATATTTCCAATAATTGATTATTTTCATTGTTATATTATTATAGTAAAACATTTTATATATTCTATTGTTGTTTTCATTAAAATCCTAGGGATCTGTGGCAAGTTTCTTCTTGTTTGTCTCCTCCTCCTCCTCCCCCCGCCCCCCCCCCCCCCCCTCTCTCTCTCTCTCTCTCTCTCTCTCTCTCTCTCTCTCTCTGTGTGTGTGTGTGTGTGTGTGTGTGTGTGTGTGTGTGTGTGCCTCTGTCTTTCTCTTTCTCTTTTTGTGGCTGGGTGGGGGGAGGGGGAAGGGAGGGTTGGAGGGTGATGCTCAGAGACAGTAATATGGTAATGAACTGCAACTTCTGAAGAATCAAAACAAGGATCCAGTCTTTGTCTGAACACTAACTTTAGTGCCAGTGGCAGCCTTTACATGTGCAAGTAATTTCTTTTGCTCTTGTGAGATGTCAGTAGGTTTCCACTCGTGTCCATACTCCCTTTCCAAGTTCGTCAACAGCAGTGTTACAATGAGTCCAATCTGTAAAACCATTCTCATTAACCTTAGGTAACAGAATAGTAAGGTAAAAAAGTAGAGAAAATCATTATTTCAGAATTTCTTACAGTTTCCTGTAAATTACACTACTGGCCATTAAAATTGCTACACCAAGAAGAAATGCAGATGATAAACGGGTATTCATTGGACAAATACATTATACTAGAACTGACATGTGATTACATTTTCACGCAATTTGGGTGTGAGAGAACTGGAGAATTTGCTGGCCAGGGCAGCAGTCAAACATTCTCAGTATCCAGAAAGGCCCATACAGGACCTGCAACATGCGGTTGTGCATTATCCTGCTGAAATGTAGGGTTTCGCAGGGATCTAATGAAGGGTAGAGCCATGGATCGTAACACATCTTAAATGTAACATCCACTGTTCAAAGTGCCGTCAATGCGAACATGAGGTGACCGAGACGTGTAACCAATGGCACCCCATACCATCACGCCGGGTGATATGCCAATATGGTGATGACGAATACATGCTTCCAATGTGCGTTCACCACAATGTCGCCAAACACGGATGTGACCATCATGATGCTGTAAACAGAACCTGGATTCATCCAAAAAAATGACCTTTTTCCATTTGTGCACCCAGGTTCATCGTTGAGTACACCATCGCAGGTGCTCCTGTCTGTGATGCACTGTCAAGGGTAACCGCAGCCATGGTCTATGAGCTGATAGTCCATGCTGTTGCAAACATCATCGAACTGTTCATGCAGATGGTTGTTGTCTTGCAAACGTCCCCTTCTGTTGACTCAGGGATCGAGACGTGGCTGCACAATCCATTACAGCCATGTGTATAAGATGCCTGTCATCTCAACTGCTAGTGATATGAGGCCATTGGGATCCAGCACGGTGTTCCGTATTACCCTCCTCAACCCACCGATTCCATATTCTGCTATCAGTCATTGGATCTCGACCAACATGAGCAGCAATGTCGCGATATGATAAACCGCAATTGTGATAGGCTACAATCCAGCCTTTATCAAAGTCGGAAACGTGATGGTACGCATTTCTCCTCCTTACACAAGGTGTCACAACAACGTTTCACCGGGCAACGCCGGTCAACTACTGTTTGTGTATGAGAAATCGGTTGGAAACTATCCTCATGTCAGCATGTTGTAGTTGTTGCCACCGGTGCCAACCTTGTGTGAATGCTCTGAAAAGCTAATCATTCTCATATCAAAGCTTCTTGTTCCTGTCGGTTAAATTTCTCATCTGAAGGACGTCATCTTCATGGTGTAGCAATTTTAATGGCCAGTATTGTAATTAATTAATTGTTTGGTTTCTTTCCTAACTAAAGCTTTAATGCAAAGTAGAACAATTCTTGGTGTACAATTGTTCGTTGACCAGTAAATGTGGACCATAATGTTTCTTTTAAAACAGGCACTAAAAAAACATTCCATTGAAGACGTGGCTGCCTTTGACAATGGCCTACACTCGCAAAAAACAGATGTCACTGTTTATCCCATAAGTCAAATTGCATTAAAGATGAATGCATCTGAAATCTGGTTTCACAGGATAGAACGGATCAGGTTATTGTTGTGGACAGGGCCATATTTTCCTAAGAACCACTCAATTACACATTTCCTTAAAAGGATCAAATTAAAACAATATGGCTGAAGGCCTGAAACCACACCAAAAACAAGAACGGCTGGAGGCCTGAACACACAAAAAAAAAAAAAAAAAAAAATTTCACGTAAATACTCAGCTGAAAGTCACACAAAAGACATCGAACAACTCAGGGCTTAGGGCCTGGATAACAATAATTTCAGATAGAGTAAGTTTAAAAAAAAATTAGTTTTAAACAAATCAATTTTCAGAATTTTAATTTAAGACAGCTGAAGGCCTTGTTTTAAAAATATTTCATGTAAAAGCTTGGCTGAAGACCACACACTGGACATTGAACAACTCAGTGCTTAAGGCCTGGATAACAAGAATTTCAGATAGAACAAACTTTCAAAATTTAGTTTTTAAACAAATCACTGTTCAGCTTTAATTTAAGTCAGCTGAAGGCCTTATCTTAAAAATATTTCACATAAAAGCTTGGCTGAAGACCATACACTGGACATTGATTAACTGAAGGCTTAAGGCCTGGATAACAAGAATTTCAGATAGAACAAACTTTCAAAATTTAGTTTTTAAACAAATCAATCTTCAATTTTAAGTCAGCTAAAGGCCTTATTTTAAAATTAAAACAAACTAAATTAATAGACGGCTGAAGGCTTCACACGGTACTTTAGACTAAAATGAAAATCACAATCTAAAACCAACAGAACAGTGGTGCTCAGAAGTGTTCCAAGGGTCGGTCTGAGGAGGTAGCTGTAACCTAAGGTGAGGTGAGACAGGCAGCCAAGAGTAAGGTTCAATAATTGGATGGCAACCCGACCTAGAGACAGCTGAAGGCCCAACCAGCAACCTAATCAATTCCCTTCCAACCGACCAACGGTACGACAATGGAAAATATCTGCCAAGGGCAAAGATACCAGCCACACTACATGTTCAAAATTGGCATCTAAAAATAGCCGAGGCACAATAACCACTCTTAAGAAAAAAAAATGAACAAACAACTAAAAGGCTGTCGAACTACATGCCGTGCCGGACAGCATTAACACAGTGAGGAAAAACACACTGCCGGAAAACTACGCTAACAACCAGGGCAGGTAACTGGGGTGTTAACGGCCACAAGGCAGAAAATACTGCTGGTTCACTTCACTGATAAGTAATAACCAATTTAAAAGTTAAAGACCACACAGGAAGGCAGCTGCAAAATTTTGCCGACTCCAACACACCATACATTGCTGCTAGCCGGAACGGCCCAGGAAGCAACAACCGACAGTGAACGAAGCGATGTCACAGCAGTTGAGATTTCATAACAGGTTAACTGATCAATCAACTTCAGTCTCCAGGTTTGGTGGGCAACGAACTTTGTCGCTCTCACAGTTAGCGCCTCACAATCCAAACGCGTGTGCGCGACTCGAGTGGTCCTGGCCTGACCTCGCGCCACGGAGACTTCCTCGCTGCTCTGTCCCAACCAGCCAACTCAATCCATCACACAGACAGTATTAAAATAACTGCTCAGGCAAAACTACACAAGCTACTCATGGTTGTGTGAAAACACTTCCACAAACAACTCGGACAATACTAAAACAGTTGCTGTGGAACAACAAGGACGAATTGCAAGTCAACACAGAAAGAGAACCCTGAAGTGATCAGTGACCAAATACACATTGTCTAATGAGATGACCAACCGAACAACCAACCGAGGTCGTCCCCACTCAAGTCATTTGTGTTGGCTACGGTCGGGCAAGTCAGGGCTGTCCGGACCTCACTGCTGCTCCATCCCCACTCAGCGCCCGACACATGACGACCCAGAAGTACTAGTGGTTACTCCAAAGTTAGTACGAATGTGCTCTTATCAATAAGCGCTACTACTGCTGCCACTCATGGGCAGACAAATCAGCAACTTAGTGACACCAGTAAATTAAATAAGAAATGGGACAGCAGTACCGCAAAGACAAGATGTCAAGTAATAAATGGCACAAACACAAGCCGCACACGGCTCAGCATCAGTGGTTAGTTCCATTACCTACAGTTCATGAAAGTAATGAGTAAGTATACCAGTGGTGAAATTATTGTCTTCCTTTTCATTTGTAATTCTTGTCAGTTTTACTTTGTGTAGAGGTAACATTATATTGTAAAGTTACAGTAGCTTCCAATTTAGTTACAAATACATCAAATATCTTCCTTTGTTCTTTATTATTCTAGAGAAATAATCTGTCTTTCTCACATTATGTGCTTCATATTGTCTAAAAATGTATTAGTACTCTATTTATTTCTCTACAACAAATAGGAAAACACAAACAACTAATGTAGCACATGAGCACTAGTCAGGGAATGGGATAGAATGTTTGCAGTTTCATGTCTGTGGTTCTGAAAACAGTTGAAACCCACACACCATAGCATGCCACTACATAAGCAAAAACAAAATGCTGCAGGCCATCTTCTTTTTTTCATTGTGCTAAACAATTTCGTTTTGGCACCTATAGCAGCATTCTACAATACTGTGGCATGAGTGTTGCAATATGTTCCAGGACTGCAGACATGTATTTGCAAATAAACAGAAAATGAATTATGTGATTTCATTTTTTTCAAAATGATAGTTGAAACTTAGACTACTTCTCATATTCAGTAATGAATCAGATCATACACACCCATCATAATTAGTAGTAGTGAGTTCCATAGTTCTATCACTTTGACAGGTAATAAACCAAACTGTAAATATAAGCTGAAATTGTTTCCCCTGGCAATGCATGTCCAAAGTAGCATATAAACATATCTGCAATTGTTGATGTTCTTAAGCTTCTTTTGCTAGCAGCATGTGTATCCTGTGGCAGCTTTGTCAGTGTTACCAGGGGTGCTGGACTACCTCAGTAGAGTTCTACATGATTGACATTAGTGTCACAACTGAACAATAATACTAAACAAGGAAATGCAGTGTCTTAGAATCTGGAGACATTTTCAGAGAGAGCAAGTTCAATATTCCTTTCTAGTCATACTGATTTCTTGAGTTGTATATTTACTCACCCAGATTTATCGTACTGTACAGGTTATAAAGTACTACCGGGCATGTCAATATAATATAATATACAGTATAACAAAGAATGAAAATAAATGTATTTTTTCTGCACTGATCTGCCCGTTCGTGAAGTTGTCCTGAGTAAATATCATTCTTTCAAACACAGATAAACGTAGAAAACTTAAAGCACCAGACTCAGTAAATGATGTTTATAAGACTCCATTTTTAATGCCATAAATTGTCCTCAAGGTTCTTTTTTCATTGTAAATATGTTTATGATCTCAGAAAAAATTCCCATGTTTCCATAGCAAACAAGTGAAATGAATTGTGTGTAGTACACATGTACAACTGTTTCTTTACTTGTTGCCGCTTTTAACACCCTCAGATCATACTACAGTACTGAAAATTTCTTTTGCAGGTTACTTGCATTTGTATCCCATTTCATGTCCTGCTAGCCCATAAACCTAAAAAAAATTGTAACATTAACAACTTCAGTTTTTTAAAATCTTATTTGGATATATTTTTGGTCACATTAATAAGTTAAAGTTGATACAATTAGTTTCTTTGTGATGAGCCATTCTGAAAATATTAACATAAATGTTACTGCTTAGCTGCAAACATTCTACGCTAAATGTTAGGAAGGCTATTATCATTAGCAAATGCAGGGTGGGCAGAATAAAACTGGCCGAGAATAATGTTTTCTGGTGGTCAAATTCCTTTTCGATGGTTATGGTTTTGTACTCAGAACAGAGCCTGTTTCATGTAGTTTTAGCACTAAATTTTGTGTTGTAGATTTTGCTGGACGTTTTGCCAAAACACTTCCAATATTAAGGGGAGGTTTACTATCTTTGGCCCAAAAAAGCATGTTCTTTGAGAATTTTTTTCTTGGGATGTGTTATAGATATCAATATCAAATTTGGTCAAAATGTTTATTGATATTTCCTCTACAAACTGGAATTTTTTCGACCGGAAATGTCGAAGAGCAAAGGCAGAAGTGCCATTGGAATGAAACAAAATTTCAATGTAGACCTCCACACAAGGCCTTTGAAAGTTTTTGTATCGCCGCCCCCAATATAGTACTTGTACTTCATGCCGAATAACTCTTCTGGATGACAAAACATCTCCTTCATGGCGTCGACCTCCATTTTGCCCACACTTCCAGAATGAGTCACGCTGCATTGTTCTTCATGAGACTCATACCATTTTTCATACTCTGCGGGATCTAGTGACACTGTCTTATCACAACAACTCTGACAGAATGATGACTTTACTTGACAATCTAATACTTTCTTGGAATATTTGCCAAATAGCGAAGTTATTCCAAACAATGAGGAAAAGCCGCGCTTCTTCCACGATCCATCACCTTAGACTGATAAATGCACTCATTTCTGACCCATTTGTCTGTTTATTTCAACTTCCTCAAATACTGCTCTCATCCGAATGACCTTAAATACAGCCTTTGCAGCAACATACACATTTTCCAGGTAATTGTAGTACAGAGTAGTAGAGAAGCCAACTGACACATCCATGAGCCCACAAAATATGTTCATGCCGCACATACCTTGTGCTACCAGACACATAAAGAACATAAGGTGACGATTAATTTCATAAACTGGTTCACTGTCAGAGATAATTTGACATGGCGTACGGGACACTTGCATCATGAAGTCAGCTTGAAACCAAGGCCCCGTTCACTGGTCCAGGTGAATTTGACATCATCATTGCAGGTCTTGCACTTTAATATTGTTGATAAAAAGTTGAAGACTGCCAAAAAGTCCAGCATCACATAGGAAAATCCAGGATCAATCTTGATGTCATCATAGTCAGTGAATTTCAGCTTTTTTGTGGATGTACTCGCAAACGTAGTCTCGTGCTCAGCCATGTGCTGGTTCCCTTTGAATTTCCTTGGCCTGTCAATCGAATGACTATCTCTCCCAGGTTTTCACAGCATTTTCGTCACACTTGTCACATGTGTGCTTGTTTACAGAATAAACTGATCCAAGAAGCGAATCTTACGTAGGAATCTATATTGCAATATTTACCGATGGTCAGTAAATGAAGAAGACACGCAGCACCATCTAGCGATCGCTCGAGTCAGTTTTAGTCATGGGCAAGCACATAGAATAATTTTTCGTGGCTACAAAGTCGAAATGCCCCAAAAAAACCAGTGCGTGAAAAAGGCCGATTTCAGGGAGGTGCATATTTTTGTTCAACTGCAAATAACAAACATTTCCATTCTGTATTCAGAAAAACCGTTTCTGGTGTGGATTCTAAACACTTTTATGGATCCAAAAATGCTATTTAAAAAATATTGATTTTTTTTTAACCAAAAGATAATAAACCTACCCTGAACCCTTGTCAAACAACTTTGTATGTTTTCCAAAAATTATCCTTTACATAATGCTCAGCAATGAACACACAGTTTTTTTTATCATTAGTATTATTTTGTGTTGCATTCAACTGGTCACTAAACATGTCTGCTCCTCTTATTCACTTTAGTGTAATGACGTAGCAAAGTACTCAGCACAGAGCACACAGAAAATGAGCGGTGCAGGCATGTGACAGCAACCAGTTGGATTACTGAAATCATGGTTTCTGCATTTTCCATGTAGGGCAGTTCTGTTCATTAACAAGGCTCAGTTCTGTATCAGTCCCACTCACATTTTTTGGGTCAGTTTTATTTTGCCTACCATGTAGAACAGACTTTTGGGGCCTCATATGTTCGAGTAGGTCATCCTTATAAATCAGATGGAGTAATGGACTCAGGAACCAGCCTTGAGGATGTCCATATTTTTAATGGTAATTTATTAGAAAAGAAAATGCTGTTTTTGACAGGAGTTTATGAACCAAGGCAGCAAAGACTTTCAAAAGGTCTGGAAAAATTTCTGCAGTGAGTTCATGTTCATTGAGGGATTGTAAAGCATAAACTAAAGACTTTTTTTGGGGGGAGGGGGGGAGGGGGGGGGGGAGAGGGCGGGAAGAGATATACGTAGAATTTCTGAATACTTGCAGTTTAGTAGTAAGGGGTTAATGTTTATTTATAAAATTTATTATTCTGTCATGGAAAAACTGTTTTTCTAACACATTTGTATAGTAAATAACTGAGATATAAGGTAGTAGTTGGTGCCTATATCAGTAGAACCTCTATTCAGTAGTGGTGATACTTTCGCTATCTTGACAACATTCAGAAAAATGCCTGTTTGTGTTGAGAAGATCAATAGTTTTAGGTACGGTATTACTATGCGCTGAATGCATAATTTTTGTATGAAGTCTGGTACTTCATCAATGTCACTTGCAGTTTTATTGCCATACATAATGCTTTTATTTTATTTATACATTCACGAGTATTTGCTTTGTACACATACTTAGGAGCATCTGTAATCACTTACTTCTTGGAGAAATTTGTTGTTGGTTGTTTATAGCCATGAATAAGGTCTTCAGCTAGTGATGTGAAGTATTAACAGAATTTTTTCATAACTAATTTTGTCACATCATCTTCTTCAAATGGTAAAGATATGTTTTTCTTTAGACAGTACATTACAAACATTTCTTTTGATAACCTTCAATTTTGTGTGATAAATTCCTATCTGATTATCATTGTACTTAATTTTTGGTGCAATATCACTCTGCTATAGACCTTTGTTTAGATTTTGAAATATTCATTAAATTCTATGGAAACTGAATATTTTGTACAACAGAATTGCATAAATCTGTTCATCTCACTGGTAATTTTAATGCCTATTCTCAGCCATTCTTCTTTGTTCTTAACCCATTAGTGCCGGAATAAATTTTTTCGTGATTTTTTTAAAAAAATTGCATTATTATGTCTGTAAAAGGCATAAATTACACAACAGAGTTGTTTTGACGAAAGTCATTACCGCCAATAGCGAGATATTTGATGTTGCCATATGGCAACGCTAGGCGCTTGCACTACCTAAATTCATATGAATTACAACTTCAACTAAAATAAGTAGGTTATTGAAATTTCTTATTACATATCAAGTTTTGTGCAAATTTATTATTCAGTCTTAATCGTACAGTTGATACTTTATAATACAGTACAATTAATAATCAAAAATCAAACCTTGAACTCAGCAGTATTTTACATGAAATGGAATAAAACAGTCAATACACAATCCCACATTACACTTTGAACACATTGTTCTTGCAATAGATTTACAGTCCTTGTGTGCACACCTTTTCTTTTTCTTTCCTTCTGTGTGCTGGATGAGGTGGTCAGTCCTATAAAACCTAATTGAATCTGATATGCGGCTGTTGGAACGTGCCCTTGATGCAGATGGTCTCCTGGCTCCTTTTGGTAAAGCTTGGTGTCTTTACAAGTACACTGTCGCTACTTCTCTCTTGAAATCAGTCCGAGAAATAGTTTGGTTTCTTGCTTTATTATACAAAATCCAACTGTTTTGTATGGCGACATCTAACATCCATGTAAAGAGACACTTGTTTCTTATTGCAATGCGATAGCATGCTAGATTCTGATCCATCTGATCAGTACCTCTCATATATGTATTATCTTTGGCTACCAGTTTTGTTCTGGGAATCATTATATTTCACTTTTCTCTTGACGTGGCTAACTTCTTGTGCTCCACATGAAGAAGAGATCATTGTGACAACAGAGTTGTCCAGCCACGGCACATACGATACTCCATCATTCTTCTCTATTCAGATCTGGGGGCTCAACAAATACATCACCTTCAACATCATCATTATAAAGTATCTCCAGCGCCTCAGCAAGCGAGAAACCTCTTCTAAAACAAAAAAGAGAAAATTCATCCTTTTACTGAGTACAAGCACCTAGTGTTGCCATATGGCAACACCGATGTTCAAATGGCCTAAATGAATGTAATTTATTTCACAGCAAGCAGTAACCTCAAAAGAATATATAGTTGAGTATTTAAAGCACAACCATACTAAAAAAACAAATTATATATCGTAAATTACTGTGTAAAACATACTTACTTGAACTTATACTCCATTTTTCTTCATCGTTCAGCAAACAATGACTTCCAACACTGCTTATGCCGCAGAATTTAAATGTATCGTTAAAACTGTTGCATTGTAGTGATGTTTACAGTCTTGCGGAATGGAATCCAGTGCTGCCAACACTCTCACTTCGTTGATGTCATGGAATCAACTATTTTAAAAAAGGGTTACAAACGTTGCCATATGGCAACACACAGTGCTAATAGGTTAATATCTACTGTAACATTTTGGATTCAAGAGGGAAAGCTATGTTAAAGTAGTAAAAGAGGATATTTTGGAGAGACATGTACATACTATTGACATTTTTCTCAGTGATGTTTTACCAGTTTTTCCTAACTATTGAGAAATTAACTGTTCTAGTATCCTGTTTAGTTATTTTTTTGCAACTTTCGCTGATTTTTTTTCTCTCTCCTACACATATTATCTGTACCTCATGATCAGAGTATCCCACACTCATTACAATGATAGTGAGGCATAGTTTGTATTTCAGGTAAATATTTGATAAATGATAGAATTTTCATCTGTTGTTGACCTTATTGGACAGTATTTTGTGGGGATTGATTGAATGCTTTTGTCCTGTTTATACAAGTATTGCAAGCATTACAGTTCTTTTGTAAAAAATTATCTTGAAGTCACCACAAAGCACTATCTTTATATCTACAATAGTGGGCTGAGCCTGTATGGCAGAACTTCCAATTCATTCATTAAAATGGACAAGTTGTCACTTGGTGCTCTATATTTGTTAATGATTGTTAATTTAAATTCTGGCAGATTGGCTACAGATAATTCAAAATCCTTTTTGACCAGGGTAAAATAATGTTTATTTGTGTCATGGAAATGCAGGGTGTCCCACTCAAACCTCCCTGATTTCAAGAACCCAGGAGAGAAAAACCACAGTAGACACAACAATGAAAGATGCACCACATTGTAGAGCATCTCAAAGAATTTACATTCCCCCATCATAAGTGCCAAGATTCATCACCAGAGTGCAGCATGGTCGCATGAAGGGAAAATGGCAACTCCACAGCAGTGCGCAAGCAGTAGTGTGGCTTGCAGAAACAAAATAGCAGAGTACTGTGCAAAGAAATTATCATTGTGTGTATGAATATGATCCACCTGATGTGAAAACAATTAAGGAATGGTATAGGAAGTTTCTGGCAACTGGAAGTGTTCTGACACATTCTGGTGGTGCACATTACGGTGTTTCAGAAGAGACAGTGAAGAACATCAGACAAACGTTTCTCAAAAGCCCACGTAAGTCAATTTGTTGAGCATCTAGGCAACTTGACGTACCTCAATCAACATTGCATCGTGTAGTTCACCAGCATCTTTGTATGTGTGCTTACAAAGTGCAAATTCTCCAACATCTGACACCGAACGACAAACCACACTGACAAAAATTTGCTGCAGATATGCTGCAGCATATTGATGTGGATGCCAGCTTCCTGGAAATATGTTTATTCTCAGATGAGGCAACCTTTCATCTATCATAATGGGTTAATAAGCATAATGTTCGGATTTGGGATTTGCAAAATCCGCATGTTGTCATTGAACATGTTTATGATAGTCCTAAACTAAACGTCTGGTGTGGGCTAACGTACGATAGGATTGTTAGACCGTTCTTCTTTGCAGAACAAACAGTAAATGGGTCAGTGCATCTGGACATGTTGGAGCAGTTTGTGCACCCTCAGATACAAGACTTGCAACCCAACATCATTTTTCAACAAGATGGAGCTCTGCTGCATTGGTCAGTGGCTGTTCACAAGTTTCTGGTTCACCCGACATTACGCCGCTTGATTTCTTCATGTGGGGTTTCATGAAGAACCACGTGTATGCGACCAAAGTGGATGATATTCCTACCTACATTGCGACATCATATCACTAATGCTATTGCAACCATAACAGAGGAAATGTTACAAAGAACTTGGCAAGAAATTGAATATAGACTCGATATTCTTCATGCTACAATGGTTCACATATAGAAGTGTACTGTGTTGTTGGTTTTTTCTTTCTTTCTTTCTTTCTCTCTCTTTTGTTTCCTTCTGGGTCTTTGAAATCAGGAAGTTTTGAATGGGGTGCCCTGTATATCTATTATTTCACGAAAACAGCAGTATCACCAGGTGTGGATATTTTGCTACCAAAGTACCCTTCTGGCCTTTAAAATCGTAAGACCAGGAAGGAGAGCTAATAACAAAATTTTACTAATTAATGTGTACAGTATAGTAGGAAGAATACATGACTAATTCAGGTGATTTGGGGATATGCTCGGTGCAAAATTTTCATCACAGAACTGTCACCTACAGCACCTATTTTTATTCACATTCTATATCTGTCTATTTGTCAGTCTATACCACTGATGTAGATGGACAGTTGCCATTGCATTTGGTTGTCTAATTTTTTGTTTGAGAGCAAAAACAGAATTTCTAATATTCTTGTTCACACTTCATAAATTAAGTAAAATAAATCTTACATTTTTAATGTGGTTGTAAATTTTTTCCCAGCGGTAGTTTGAATTTTGCCACACACCTGTCATACCAGACAACCAAAACTATAAAAGCTTATACTGTGATCTGTTTTAAAATAGCTAAATAAGAGGGATCAGGACTGCTTTGAAGAAGAAATAACTACTGCAACTGGAGCGACAGAAACTACAACATTGTCTTCCAATATGGAATCAACCACTGCAGAAGACAAATTATACAAGAATCATACCTCAGAGACTATCTGCAAAACAGGTGATTCCCACAAAAGAATTAGGCCTAAACTTTGCATAGCCAGTTTATATTGCAGATTTAACTAGTTTATACTATACAAAATATTTAATAATTTAGTGTAAATTCACATTTATAATCAAGAGAGCTTGACTGTCAACTAATTACATAATAATTTTCTGATTGCTGTGTAGCAATGCATAGTACTGTTGTTTGTTTTGTGTATAGATTTCAAAATGGAAACTATGCTTCAGGCAGCTTTGGTTGGTGTTGACCTCCAGCATTTCATGTTAAGCTATCTGTGATGTCTAAAATCCATAATCTGTCTTTTCATATTACCTTTCAGGATGGGTGTATAACAATGAGTGAGTATTTTGTTTATGTCTTCACAGCAGCAATAGTTTTCCATTTTCTTGATAGTTTTGTGATGCTTTTTCCTGTTTTGAATACTAACAGCAGACGAGAATTAAATATCTGTTCATTTTATTTTATTTCTTAATGAACAATTTGCATGCTTCAGTTTGTAGCATGATATAATGAAAATCTATAAGATATTCGTGTTTAATTTAGCATCTCCTGCTAAATAAACAGCATGGGCATGAAGTTCTACAGTGATTTAAAAAATACAACAGCACAGTTACACAAAACTATTATTTCTTGGCATAAAATAAAGAAATCAACCAATAGTTTTGTATAATATTTTATAGGAAAAAAGAGACATATTGAAGATAACATATTGGTTAAAACATATTTTGATAAAGAAGTAGTTTACAAAAAGATAACATTATATTGTAAAAGGTGGAGTTTAAAATCACAAATTTCATAAATTTCATCACAGTTACACACAATAGTAAATTACTGGACAAAATCAATAACTTATTTTGAAAATCTGGTGTAAAAATTGCCATTACGACAAACAACAAGCTGAAATCTTTAACTACAGCACTACATAACTGATAGTAGTAAAATGAAATAACATGTACCCAGGAGTTTTCTAAGTTATAAGTAGCGACAGCAATAAACAATACATCAGACAAACTGGAAAAAAATTGCAAACATGCAACAATCAGCATTTATATGCACAAAACAACAAACCAACTTTTGGATGGCACCTTCTGAATAACAACCATTCTATTAAAATATAGAAAGAAGCCTAATTATTGAACATTGTGAATTTTAATGGAAGCTTTTTAAACATGTCGAAAGAAATTCAAATTTACAGTGATATAAGAAACAAACTAGAATGTCCATTCAGTGAACAGTTAATTCAACTGTAATACATATTTTAATGTTTACATATACATTATTACACAATATTTATGTTTGGTGGTGTAGGTACTGATAACTAAGTGAACTTTCCCTTGTGTGCTTGGTCTGCAGTCCAGAGGCTGGTTTGATGCAGCTCTCCATGCTACTCTATCCTGTGCAAGCTTCTTCATCTCCCAGTACCTACTGCAACCTACATCCTTCTGAATCTGTTTAGTGTATTCATCTCTTGGTCTCCCTCCATGATTTTTACCCTCCACGCTGCCCTCCAATACTAAATTGGTGATACCTTGATTGCCTCAGAATATGCCCTACCAACCAATCCCTTCTTCTAGTCAAGTTGTGCCACAAATTTCTCTTCTCTCCAATTCTATTCAATACCTCCTCATTAGTTATGTGATCTACCCATCTAATCTTCAGCATTCTTCTGTAGCTCCACATTTCGAAAGGTTCTATTCTCTTCCTGTCTAAACTATCTATTGTCCACGTTTCACTTCCATGCATGGCTACACTGCGTACAAATACTTTCAGAAACGACTTCCTGACACTTAAATCTATACTCAATGTTAACAAATTTCTCTTCCTCAGAAACACCTTCCTTGCCATTGCTAGTCTACATTTTATATTCTCTCTACTTCGACCATCATCAGTTATTTTGCTCCCCAAATAGCAAAACTCATTTACTACTTTAAGCATCTCATTTCCTAATCTAATTCTACATCTACATTGATACTCCGCAAGCCACCCAACGGTGTGTGGCGGAGGGCACTTTACGTGCCACTGTCATTACCTCCCTTTCCTGTTCCAGTCCCGTATGGTTCGCGGGAAGAACGACTGTCTGAAAGCCTCCGTGCGCGCTCTAATCTCTCTAATTTTACATTCGTGATCTCCTCGGGAAGTATAAGTAGGGGGAAGCAATATATTCGATACCTCATCCAGAAACGCACCCTCTCGAAACCTGGCGAGCAAGCTACACCGCGATGCAGAGCGCCTCTCTTGCAGAGTCTGCCACTTGAGTTTATTAAACATCTCCGTAACGCTATCACGGTTACCAAATAACCCAGTGACGAAACGCGCCGCTCTTCTTTGGATCTTCTCTATCTCCTCCGTCAACCCGACCTGGTACGGATCCCACACTGATGAGCAATACTCAAGTATAGGTCGAACGAGTGTTTTGTAAGCCACCTCCTTTGTTGATGGACTACATTTTCTAAGCACTCTCCCAATGAATCTCAACCTGGTACCCGCCTTACCAACAATTAGTTTTATATGATCATTCCACTTCAAATCGTTCCGTACGCATACTCCCAGATATTTTACAGAAGTAACTGCTACCAGTGTTTGTTCCGCTATCATATAATCATACAATAAAGAAGGATCCTTCTTTCTATGTATTCGCAATACATTACATTTGTCTATGTTAAGGGTCAGTTGCCACTCCCTGCACCAAGTGCCTATCCGCTGCAGATCTTCCTGTATTTCGGTACAATTTTCTAATGCAGCAACTTCTCTGTATATTACAGCATCATCCGCGAAAAGCCGCATGGAACTTCCGACACTATCTACTAAGTCATTTATATATATTGTGAAAAGCAATGGTCCCATAACACTCCCCTGTGGCACGCCAGAGGTTACTTTAACGTCTGTAGACGTCTCTCCATTGATAACAACATGCTGTGTTCTGTTTGCCAAAAACTCCTCAATCCAGCCACACAGCTGGTCTGATATTCCGTAGGCTCTTACTTTGCTTATCAGGCGACAGTGCGGAACTGTATCGAACGCCTTCCGGAAGTCAAGAAAAATAGCATCTACCTGGGAGCCTGTATCTAATATTTTCTGGGTCTCATGAACAAATAAGGCGAGTTGGGTCTCACACGATCGCTGTTTCCGGAATCCATGTTGATTCCTACATAGTAGATTCTGGGTTTCCAGAAATGACATGATACGCGAGCAAAAAACATGTTCTAAAATTCTACAAGAGATCGACGTAAGAGATATAGGTCTATAGTTTTGCGCATCTGCTCGACGACCCTTCTTGAAGACTGGGACTATCTGTGCTCTTTTCCAATCATTTGGAACCCTCCGTTCCTCTAGAGACTTGCGGTACACGGCTGTTAGAAGGGGGGCAAGTTCTTTCGCGTACTCTGTGTAGAATCGAATTGGTATCCCGTCAGGTCCAGTGGACTTTCCTCTATTGAGTGATTCCAGTTGCTTTTCTATTCCTTGGACACTTATTTCGATGTCAGCCATTTTTTCGTTTGTGCGAGGATTTAGAGAAGGAACTGCAGTGCGGTCTTCCTCTGTGAAACAGCTTTGGAAAAAGGTGTTTAGTATTTCAGCTTTACGCGTGTCATCCTCTGTTTCAATGCCATCATCATCCCGTAGTGTCTGGATATGCTGTTTCGAGCCACTTACTGATTTAACGTAAGACCAGAACTTCCTAGGATTTTCTGTCAAGTCGGTACATAGAATTTTACTTTCGAATTCAATGAACGCTTCACGCATAGCCCTCCTTACGCTGTCTTTGACATCGTTTAGCTTCTGTTTGTCTGAGAGGTTTTGGCTGCGTTTAAACTTGGAGTGGAGCTCTCTTTGCTTTCGCAGTAGTTTCCTAACTTTGTTGTTGCCACTCAATTTAATTCGACTACATTCCATTATCCTCGTTTTGCTTTTGTTGATGTTCATCTTATATTCTCCTTTCAAGACACTGTCCATTCCGTTCAGCTGCTCTTCCAGGTCCTTTGCTGTCTCTGACAGAATTACAATGTCATCGGCGAACCTCAAAGTTTTTATTTCTTCTCCATGGATTTTAATTCCTACTCCAAATTTTTCTTTTGTTTCCTTTACTGCTTGCTCAATATACAGATAGAATAACATCGGAGATAGGCTACAACCCTGTCTCACTCCCTTCCCAACCATACTTCCCTTTCATACCCCTCCATTCTTATAACTGACATCTGGTTTGTGTACAAAATGGAAATAGCTTTTCAATCCCTGTATTTTACCCCTACCACCTTCAAAATTTGAAAGAGAGTATTCCAGCCAATGGTTTTTGTTTTAGAAATGCTCCTGAAACTTTGCAGCATTTCATAGATGAAGATCTGCATGGGCTATCATTCATCTTTTGTTATGTTGATGACATATTGTATTTTTTCACATGAAGGAGGAGTGTGTGGAGCATTTGTGTGTAGTACTTAGAAGACTGGAAAATTTGGAATTAAGATTAATAGAGACAAGTGCATGTTTATTAAACAGTATGTTGATTTCCTTGGTTACATTGTCTAAATCCTGTTAAGGTAGCAGATATTGTGCGTATGCCTCTTCCTGCAACTTTTAAATGCCTCAGCCGATATCTAGGGATGATCAATTACTCCCACCAGAATTTGCCACAGCTGAAACGCAAGGTCTGATTAATGACTTCCTTAAGGGCAAGAATACTTTGGGTAACAAGAAGGTTCCTTGGAATCCAGAGCCAACTATGAAATACAAAGCTTTGAAGAAAGCTTTAGCTCACATCACCCCGCTTGCTGACCTTGTTCCTGGGGGTCCCACTGCTTTAATAGTGGATGCAAGTTAATTGGGTGTGGGTGCTGTGTTACAGCTAATGATATCATCCACATGGCAGCCATTGGCATATTTTTCAAAAGCCTTGTCGTAGAAAAAGTTCTGTTCAGTTCTCCCCAGCAGGTGTGTAAGGCTGATTTTATTGCACAATTCTCTGTGGATATCCATCACATTCTGGGACAGCAGAATGTGGCAGTTGATTGTGTCTCACAAGAGCACAGCCATCTTTAGTATTGTTTTGGGAGTAGAGGCTACTGACCAAGAGGCTGGCCCTTTCCTACTGTCTTGCCATGCAAATCCTGTTTTTATTGGATTCCAACTCAGACAAGAGCCTCTGCAGGAATCCGGACTCCATGTATGGCGTGATGTATTGCGCAGCAAGATCTATCCTTTCATTCTTGCAGGTTGGCACCATACTGTTTGCAATGCACTTTATCACATCCGGGAATCAGGGTTTCCACAAATTCGCTGTAAGATAAAGTTGCATGGCTGGGGTGCAGAAGTATTGTTGCTGTTGGGCCTGGGGTTGCAAGCAGTGTCAAAAGTGTAAAATCTCTCAGTGCACGTCAGCCCTTGTGGGGGCTTTCCCTTAATCATTGGGGAGATTCACTCATCTCCTTATCAATACTGTCAGTCCCCTACTCCCTTCAGAGGGTTTCTGTTTCCTGGTTACAATGATGGTCAAATTCTTTGGGTGACCTGAGCTGTTTCAATCAGCTGCACTATCATGTCCTCTTAGTTCGCACACCTCAGTGCTCCCTGTGTGATAATGCCAGCTGGAGAAAGATAGTTTCACTGTCAACTTCTGATGGGGTCTTGCAGGTGTAAACATATCAGAACTACAAGCTCTGTCCCACCAGTAATGGGATGCTAGAGCATATGCACTGCATCCTCAAGGCCACACTGTTGTGTCATGTGGAATCTTGAAAAGGCATTTAAGGTACCTAATGAGTTTTTTTATCCTCCACTCCTGCACTTATTGGTTGGGAATATTCTGATTTTCTGCAACATTTCCAGACTCTCGTGTCTTGTATCCCACACCCTTTGTGGCAGTGTAATAAGCCAGTATTCTTCCACAAGGACTTCTTTACTTGCAATTTCATTTGGGTAAGAGATGGTACCTCAAGCCCCCTCATGCTCCCCAGTACCTGGGTCCCTTTTGGGTGATTTACAGGAAAGATAAGAGTTTCATCATCATTAGGAATGGAAAACTGGATATAATTTCATTAGACTGACTTAAACTGGCTTTCACTGATGATAAGCAACCTGCCCCCCCCCCCCCCCCCAGCAATTACCTGCCCCTACCAGTCTGGATAAATTCACTGAATTTCTGAATTCCTTCCCCTGTACAAGCTGAAGCACAAGTCATGTAGACGTTATGCCTCAGTGCAGTGAAGCATATGTTTCTTTGGGCCGCAGTGCACCTGGCTTTTTCACAAAAGTTGTTGGAGAAATATACATATGTACAACTAAATGAATGTTTTCCAGGACACCACAGGCTGATAATTTCTTAAGGTCTATGCTGGTCATTTCTAAGTGTTTTTTCTTGTGTTTTAAGAGGACCTTGACAATTCAGCAATTGTCAACACTGTTACTGTGTGACTTTATTGTTGTATGTGTACTTGTATTTATTAACACATTCTAATTTAGCTTCTGTCAATTGCTAGACATAACAAGCTTATCAATGATGCAGGCAAGCTCTACTACACTTTGTTTTCCCGAGTTGTTCAGTAGACTTATTACTTTCTCTACAAATAATTACATAAACTTTAATAAGTTGGTACATGAACATAAGTTCTAGCACTGGTATTGTTTATATGAACTATCTTGTGGTATATATATTGTACCATCAAATGGGGTGATTTCGAACACTGGGGTGAATTCGGACAGTATGGCTTATTTGCTCTTTGCCACTGCATAGAAACAAAGAGTTACTTGTTTTAACATTTGTGCACCAGTTATTTTAAGTGCAAGATTGCATTTATTGCTTTCCACAACTTCTATTTTGCGCCAATTGCTTCCCTAAGTGAATACTTGATGAACAGTATCAGTGTTAAAAATCCATGCATCATCGTGAAGTGGAAACTTTCTATTGTTGTGCCAAGCGGGAAGTTATTGTAACTGTAATTGTCAACACATTCAGTAGCTAACAGCATTGAGACAATTTCTGTACAAGGTTGTCGAGTTTCTCGTGCAAAGTTATAAAATAACAACAGTTTTTGTAAAACTGTGTACTGTGTGGGATGATTTCGGACAATACCAAGAACGTATAAGAGCAGGAGAGATCCTACATTAAGGTGTAATTATGACTTGGAACTTTAAGATAAAGCTGTTTGTGATATTTAGAGTGGTAAATTATCATACAGAAATGCATGTGATTTGTATGGTATACCTAAATCAACCCTACAAAATAAAGTGCAGAAATTACATCCAAAAAAAATGGGAGGACAGCCAGTGCTACCATAAATAAAGAAGAAGAAGAGATGTTGAAGCAAGGTATCTTGAGGGCTGCACATTGGGGATTTCCCTTCACTAAATTGGATATTTAGTTAAAGGCTACCTTGATAAAGCTGGCCGAAAAGAGAAGAAATTTCGTAATAATCTGCCAGGAGAAGAATGAGTGCATTTATTCCTCAAACGACAGTTAGTAGATCTTTCCGTTCGCTTAAGCGAAAATATTACATGAGCTCATGCAGAAATTATCTGTAATATATAAAATTCATTATATCATTCCATATCACTTATTTGTAACAAAGGGCTACTTTAAAATGTGTAAAATGTAACCAAAATCAAATAAAAAGCATGTAGAATTTTAAAAAAAGGCAGTAACTGTCCGGATTTGCCCTCTATATACTGTAACTTCGGACAGAGATTTAAAAAACATGTGTCCGAAATCACCCCAATCCATGGGGTGACTTCAGACACTTTATTTAATTGCCTCAGATAAATATAACTACACATACGCTTTCTGGTTCTGGGATATTTTATTTGTTACACATACACCCTACCACTTCCATAACAATCAATTTAAGCTAACAATATATACGAAAGTTACAATCAAAATAATGACAAAACCATCCGAAATCACCCCGTTTGATGGTATCTAGAAATGTACATGCCTCCAACATATACATATCAACAAATACAGATCAATATTTCCTTAAAAAGATTTTTTGTATCGCATATTCCATTTGCTCAAGGCATTTTGTTACAGACTGCCCATGACTGTAATTTACTGATTAGAAATAGTTTTGTCACAATATTTTATTCCCCATTTTTAGTTTAATGTGTTCCTGAACTACAAGGCAATTCTCACTTTGTTTACTTAATATGTACGTCTTTCATGTACTCAAACCTTTGTATCCATGGTGTTTAGTGCTGCAGGACATTATTTAGTGCTTTGTTGGGAAAGATAGTGAGGACACTCAGAGACTGTCAATTACATTTTAATACTCTGATATTTTTATGTGCCCATTATTATGGGCATAAATTTGTGTAGTCAATCATGGGCGATCTCTGCCTGCTGTACCATTGTTTAGTCTCTTTGCTCCTTGTTATCATTCTCTTTGTTACCTACATGCATTCAAGTTGTGTTTTGTAGCTGCATATGAAATTTATTAGAATAAAGTTGTTTATATAAGGAAGTGCATGTAAAAGAGACATTGATTTACCATCTACTAAAACATAATAGACCATTGTGTCTTGTCATCGTTACTGAAATGTGAACAATACCATCACAGGTTAGTGTGTTGTATGCATTCTCATCGGGAGTTCAATTTTGATATAGTATGTATGCCACAAAAGGAAAATAAGCCAGATGCATTGTTCACAATTCCAGTTGAAATGGGGAGAAAATGATCATAAAAAACAACTGGGAATCAGATTACATGATATCCAGCAAATGAAGTAGAGCCCATTAAAGAGTAGTCATGTGAACATAAGAGTTGAGATGATCTTTTTTACTTATCTGTGATAACTAGTTTTAGCTGAATAAGGCCTTCTTTATCTCTAGATATAGACTAAAGAAAAACAAAACCATTAATTATTCCCTATCATTTAAGTTATTTATACAATATACGAGAGAGATATGTACCAGTAAATGCACCAGGTTACCTAAAACACAGGAGCACAATTGCTATCAATGGTGTCAACTGGACCATGTTACTTCTCAACCAAGAAAGAGTCAAAAAACTACATGCTTATACATGACAGTATGTCAGAATTTGGTGTTATCATCTCAATAAAATTGTAGTGTAAAATCATGTACTTACTCACACAGATTTTTGTTAGTGGAACTTTTGTTACAAAGGGTAAAATACAAAAATAGGAATAAAGTGTATTAAAATATAGAAATTTAAAAATGGGTCTACTGTTTAACCGTACAGCAGTCTTATTATCGCAGCTATCAAGATGTTTATATTCACTAAAATGTTAAACAAATAGCTTAATTCAGTTATGTTGAATATAATATATTTAAATTATGACACAATTGTTATTGTTTCATGTGTGTTGATGCAGGTTGATGTTTTTATAAAGGACTCACTCAAAGTGTAATAGTTGTTTGTTTCTGATGAGGCTTGCAGTAACTGGATCAATTGTAGTACTGTCAATGGTGCAGATATGCCCCTGTGTGCCCCACCCTCTTCTGCACCTTATCACAACATTATGAGCAAAATAGTGTGCTCTTAAGGTAAAGAGATATTGAATTTAACTGATGAAAGGAGAAAATATAAAAATGCCGTAAATGAAGCAGGCAAAAAGGAATACAAACGTCTCAAAAAAAGAGATCGACAGGAAGTGCAAAATGGCTAAGCAGGGATGGCTAGAGGACAAATGTAAGGATGTAGAGGCACATATCACTATGGGTAAGATAGATACTGCCTACAGGAAAATTAAAGAAACCTCTGGAGAAAAGAGAACCACTTGTATGAATATCAAAAGCTCAGATGGAAACCCAGTTCTAAGCAAAGAAGGAAAAGCAGAAAGGTGGAAGGAGTATATAGAGGGTCTATACAAGGGCGATGTTCTGGCTGTCAATATTATAGAAATGGAAGAGAATGTAGATGAAAATGAAATAGGAGATATGATACTGTGTGAAGAGTTTGACAGAGCACTGAAGGACCTAAGTCGAAACAAGGCCCCGGGAGTAGACAACATTCCATTAGAACTACTGACAGCCTTGGGAGAGCCAGGCCTAACAAAACTCTACCATCTAGTGAGCAAGATGTATGAGACAGACGAAATACCATCAGACTTCAAGAAGAATACAATAATTCCAATCCCAAAGAAAGCAGGTGTTGACAGATATGAAAATTACCGAACTATCAGTTTAATAACCCACAGCTGCAAAATACTAACACAAATTCTTTACAGACAAAAAGGCCAAATGATGTCATCACAGCTGTCTTATACTTGTCCTGAACTGCTATCAGAATTTACACAAAGGCCTTAGAGCAATCGATGACACTAAAGAAATGGGCACCACTAAAATTGTTGTTGAAGTTGGACACATTGGCAGGGGATCTGTTACGGACAGTGTGATATTTGAGATCCCTGTAATCCCGAAAAATGCACAGGAACAGCTTTCTTTTTTATGATTTGTAGTGGTGATGCCCAAGCACTGTGTGACTTAGGTATCATCCCATTGGTAAGCATCCCATCAAATGCTGCCTTAGCAACATGTAAATTCTCTAGAGATTAGCATGTAGGTCAATTAACCACAGGTGGACTGTAGTCATGCATATATGGTGTGTAGTTGAGAGCCTCACTTCCCCCTGAGCTACAGCAGGGTCAGTTGAGCTGAGAAATCTTACTGAAGCAGCTGACAGGAATCATTGTCTGCCACCAGCAGCAATTCCAAGTTGGGGGGGGGGGGGGGGGGGGCTGGAGAAGAGGGGGAGGGGGGAGATTGCAGGGGAATGGGAAGTACCTGCATCATGCAGGTGCTGTAACCCCATGTGCGTTTCCTCTAACTGCTGTTCAAGAGCTGCCACACCCAGTCTCAAATCCAAATTGTCTTCACGTAGTACAGCAATATTCCTTACTTGCTTTGTGTGCAAGACACTGATCCTGCAGATACATGCATTCGGCATCTCACACTTTACCTGTAACGTACCAAGCTCAGAATAGTCATGCGATGGTGGCATCAATGTCTTGCATGTGCTCCGCATTCAGACAGAAATGGAAGCGGCAACAAATGACACACCACGGTTCACATGGTGGATATCAGTGGCATTGTGCAGTATGTGACCCTGCGTGGTCAAGAGCTTGGGAGACAGAAGGAAGTTTTATCGGGCATTGATGCACTAAATCAGGTACCAAGGAAAAGTGTTTCAGATAGTCTGGTTCCAATGGGAATGTGTGAGTTCTTTGCAGCTGTCATCACAGGAATGCCTGAGATTGGGACAGTCATCCTTTTTGCATGGGACCACATTAATCTCTAAGTGAGTATCAACAAGGAAGCAAGCTCCAGATGATCTGTCAGTGATGAATAATCTTGCAGACCCATCAACTGCCTACACTGCCACATTCTTATTGTATGAGCGAGGTGGCGCAGTGGCTAGCACACTGGACTTGCATTCGGGAGGATGATGGATGGTTCCATTTCTGAAGCCCCTCCGGCCCCAGCACACAGACCAAAGCAGGATCAAATATCGCAGACTTCTGCCAGTATAATGATCCTGTAACAGGTAAAAGAAAATGTTAGCCATACCTAAACATAAAAAATGTAAAAAGTTGAAACTGATCAACCTAAATATAATTTATGCCCCAGGTTAGCAAAATAACTTCAAACTCACTGACGTTGTAAGAATCACTGAGTAAGCAGCTGCTTCTGGTGACTTCATTCCAAAGAGTTTTTAAAGTAATTTGAAATAAATTATTGTTTGAAATTTTTAAAGTAAAGATGACATTTGGGTAATTTTGTGATGACTTCATGAAGAAGCCACACATCACTATTTCTAACAGTTTCAGGGCCATTTAATCTGAATTATAGAGAAACAATTACTTGAAATCATATACACCTCATACTGTAAGCTTACAAGGAAACTACTGTTTAGAAAAATGTAGATGTTTTATTCTATCCACAATTATTTTTTGGTGAGTAAAACTGAATCAAAATGAAATAAAAGATGAAATCGAAATGAATTTAAGGAATCACCAGTTCAGTGGAACTGAAATGTAAAAGAACAAAAAATGTTCTCCTTGTCATATTTTAATATTGCCTTTTATTAGATTTCAGCCACATTACAAATAACAATAAAGGTAAGAGGTACCAGTAGGCCTTGTGGGATGGAATATTTAATACAGATCCTAAAATTGGCCATAGCTCACCACTATTACTGTGAAATAAAGGTAATCCATCAATTCCAATCATTAAATCAATATGCTGTAAAGAACTGAAAATATGTTGTGCAATAGCAAACATTTTCTTTAACTGGTTTGAAATACAAATGTGGCAGTACTGGCCAGAGCTTACATTTTTTACTTGAATGCATCTTGGAGTCTTTAGAATAGTTATTGCATCAGAGGGAAGAGATTTAAAGCAGTCATGTGATCGAAGAATACACAACAAAGCTGTCAATGCCACATTTGTAATGCTAAACTGAACAGACCAGTTAGCTAATTCAGATTTGAGCTCTTCCATTTGAAACTTGGAGTCAAAGCAGTCATCACTGTCTGAACCGTCTGATAAAGGATATTGATCCAACAACTCAAAAACCTGGTTCGATGTTGAGGCCCTATCATTACTTTCAGAAGGTTCACTATTAAATGATGATCCACTGGCACTATTACACGATGATGGTTGAAGTTGAATCCCAGGATTTGGATCATTGGAAACATCTCTCTCACCAGCTACAGCAGAGTGCCCTACACTTTTCTCAGAATGCTTCAACAGCCGTTTCCGTTTCCCCTCCCGAGAAAGCGAATTGAACAGTTTCCTGTTTGACATTCCTAAAATAAAACAGAATAATTTAGTTGGGATTGACAAAATAAGGAAAATTACATATGGTAGTAACGGATGTCTCAGGGAAGAAAAAATAGATCTATTATTATTCAGCATTCATAAACTGAATTTGTTGGTGAAAATTTAATATTGATTTTTTTAGGTTAAATGATGGAATATTAATTTGGATTACTAATTAATACAAGCATCTAAAGAATCCACACTTGAAAAAATAAAATTAAGAAAGTCTCTTAAGCATATATAAATTTGTTTATTAACTTCCATGCTTTCGTTGAAAATTTTAGAGCAATGCCAGCATTATGGGTGGGACATTTGTACTAATTTATGCTAGTATTTTCATGTTTACATTTAGGAATCTTAAGTTATTTGAAGTGAAGTTTCTGTTTTAAGCAACAAATTGATACTCTTCATTCCAAAAAAATACAGTGTTCAAATATACATACTGAACTGTCTGTAATGCAATACATAATACCAGTGTTGTGGGTGGGACAAAACTGACACAGAACTGAACAATTTTGACATCCGAACACTATTTCTGCTTTGATAGTGTCCACAATTCAGCCAAGCCACATACAAATGAAGCTTACACTCTTCTATTAAAGAAACATGTTGCTATTAGAAAAAGAATTAAGTTGCACCAATGCATGACACTATATATAACTGTATAGTTACGGGTGGGACAAATTGTCTGTTGTATGATTTGCATAGAATATTAAATTGCAATATGTAGTGCAACTAAACACACACTATTTTACTCTTGCCCCAACTTTAAGGCTTCTTTGACTTGAATTTCTTGAGTATGTTTACTTTGTGCAAGAGTTTCATACTATTGGGAAGAAATTTCATATAACCGCAATTAAAGAGCAGTCAAAGCTACGTAAATAAAAAAGACTGACACCTATGTAGTGACTGGTTCTTGATGTAATTTTTCCCATTCACCATGTCATTACTATTTGTATTCACAAAGAAACTTTTCACACTTCACAATTATTCATTCATGGTGTGACACACACGAGTACTTACAAGCAAACAAATGTAATAGGGCGATGTATATAAAAAGATGAGAGTTTAAAAAAGGTAAAATAACATTAAGTTTTAATTTATTGGTACCATGAACTAGAGAGCTAGTTTAAAATGATCTCTTTTTGCTGAACAACTTGTAATATGTATTCTTAGCTGGTAATCCATTTCACTTTCATCCAGGCTCAATTTTTCTACGTAAAAGAATATGATATTTCTTTATGTTACGTAATAATATTTAACATCTGTAATATTAACATACCACTAGAGAAAAATGCACCAAAATACCTGTAATACACTATATATCCTCTTCAGACCCGGTGTAGCAGTAAGGCAGGAGACACCACACACTTACCGAACTATTTTCCAGTATAAAACAAACTTCACAACAGTCAACAATCATTAATGTGCGTCACAAAGGTAAAATGGCCATAAACCTAGCAGAGTCAGTGCAAGGCTTATAAACACTTGTGGCACTTCCTGCAGACGTCTGTGCAAGCTATGCTGCGCGCACATCTGCTATACAGCCTTCCATGGAAATTACAGTTTATTTCAAGCTTTGGAAAATTATTTTAATTCAAGCTAAATTTTTACAGCTTGATGTAACCTGTGTAACAGGTTGATTTTTCAATCTTGAATTTTCAACTGAAGCTAAACTCAATATCCAACTTGAAATAAGCTGTGTAACAGGTTGATTTTTCAATCTTGAATTTTCAACTGAATCTAAACTCAATATCCACCTTGAAATAAGCTAGAGTGCTAGCTGGGTAGATAATGAAGAGCATTTGGATGCAATGTACTGTGTTGCACACAGAAGCATAGTGTATAAGTAAAGTAAATGAGGATTGTATGAGTCCTGTTAGCCTGGATGACTTCAGTATGGACAACATACGTCTACCGAAGGCCTTAATAATAATTACATTGGGTATTTTGGAGGAAGAGGATGTAGATAGTCATATATGACCACTACCACAACCGTACCCT
Source organism: Schistocerca americana (assembly GCF_021461395.2). NCBI lineage: Eukaryota > Metazoa > Arthropoda > Insecta > Orthoptera > Acrididae > Schistocerca > Schistocerca americana. Next base: position 698,097,409 of record NC_060120.1, on the reverse strand, counting down.
CAATGATTCTGTGTTACAAAGTAAAATGAGATGTCTGCAAGCCAGTGCCTGGCAAGTTATGGAAGCCCTATTGATACAGTTTAAGGATTTGTTTAATGCCCAGGGTCCATTACCTGCATCTCCTATTACCCAACACTGCATACCAACTGGGAGTAATGCTACAATTTATAAGAGAACAAATCACATACTGAAGCATTTACAGCCACTCATGGAAGTATTTATTGTCCAACAACAGGCAGAAGGTATTACAAAATCAGTGATGGTCCTGATCCGAAAATTGTTGATGGAAAGCACCAAGAAATATCGATTTTGTTGTGATTACAGATATTTGAATGCAAAAATTACCACCAATGCCTATCCTGTACTGAATATCACAGAGACATTTGACAAATTTGGCAGATACAAATACTTCTCTACAATGGATTTGAACAGTGGATACCACCAGATGGAGGTAGTGCCAGAATATAGATCTGAAATGGCTTTTGTGGTCCCATGGAGGCCTTTTCAACATCAGTGGATGCCATTTGGGCTTACAAATGTGCCAGCCACATGTAAAAGGGTGCTAGGTGAAATTTTGTGCGGCCTGCAACCGAGGAAGTACGTGGTGTATCTCAATGATATTACAGTTTTTTTTGGATGATGTGGACAAACATGTGAAACGGTTGGGGGGAATATCAAGAGATTAACAGTAATGCGTTTTATGCTAAGTATTGACAAGTGTAATTTTGCACAGACTCAAGTCAGTACTTGGGCCATGTCATTGGTGAAGAGTGTATGCAAACTGATCCCCATTTAGTATCAGCAGTTTCTGAATTTGCAGCTCCACAAACAACAAAACAGTTACAATCTTTTCTGGGCCTTTGTAATTATTACTCCAAATTTATTAAGGACTTCACACAAATTACTCCACTGTTAAATCATTTGTTATGGAAAGGGATTAAATTTGAGTGGTTGATGGAATGTGAGTGAGCCTTTCAGGCATTACGATTGGCAGGCATGCTTGACACAGGGCAGTTTAAATCAAACAGGATAGCTGTAAGCCAATGTAAAAGTTTTTTGGGGTAGCCAGCTATCCAGATGAGATGGTCAGAACAATGAGTGCAGGTGTGGCTAGCAAGCCACGAAGAGTAGTGGTCATCATGGTTTTTCCTAGGTGAAAAGACTTATGTGGGAGTTCCGATAGCATGATTGCAGAATGACCTAGTACGAATGAGCCCTGTGACTTGAATTATTGTGACCAAATGTTATAACAGAAAATGCACAAAATTCCATATAAATGGGCTAGGAAAGAACTAATGGCAGCCATGGAACTGTGGCAGTGGGACAAGCTTATTGAAAATAAATCTATATTTGAAACCCCAACACTTAAAAAATATTAATATTATTACTGTTATCATTTATAATAAATTATAACAACTGAACACATTACAAAGTCACACTTATGGTACACCACATGAAAGAGGATAATGCCAGCAAGATAATAAATGGATGACTTTTCTAATACACAAAACATGTTACAAACAATTTAGTTTACTTACGCAAACAGTGCCATAAGTATCAAATTCTCCACAGATACACAAAAGGTATTATTAGAATGAGTTTCCTTTTTTAATATTCCAGTAACTCTTAATGTATGTTTGTTTAATTGGATAGATAAAAAATCTACTCACCAAGTGGTGGCAGAACACAGACAGAAAGGACAATTGTAATTGGCAAGTTTTTGGAGCCAGTGGCTCCTTCTTCAGGCAGAAGGCTTGAAGGGCCTGCCTGCCTGAAGAAAAAGCCACTAGCTCTGAAAGCTTACCAATTACAACCATCTTTTATGTGTGTGTTCTGCCACCACTTGGTGAGTGGATTTTTTTATCTCTCCAGTCAAATAATTCTATCAATAATTGATTGTTTTCATTGTTAATGTACATTTAATAATTTGATGCCATGCCTGGCATTGCCCGGAATGTTTAATATCTGCCACACAAAGTGATTGACCCTGTGCCTTGTTGATACTCATAGTGAATGCAAGCCACATGGGAAACTGCAGTTGCCTTAGATCGCATGGCATATTTGAATCATAGAATGTCAGTGGAATGTAACAAATGAATATGTCTTCACCTGTATGAACAGATGATTAGTTGCACCATCTGTTACATTTTGCAAGAAGTCTCTCACTGTGTTTTTGGAGAAGATGTTTTCTATTGTTTCAGCCCATTTTCACTGTTTCATGAAGGGCTGTATTTGAGCACAACTCAAACTCGTGAACAGTTTACATCACAGTTTGGGAAATCTTGGGTTCTGTTCAATCTTTTGATTGGCCTGCAATCTCTAGTGAATTTTCTAGAACTATATATACAGCCTGCCTTAGTGCTTGTAAGGCACTGTGGATTTTAATAATAAAAATAACCATGAAACACAGACTAAAATATCTTCTAGGGTATATGCCATATGTAACAATGGAAACTGATCAGTAAATGAGAGTTTATTGTCATGTTTCTGTCAAATGTTTTAACTTTCACTTGTCCTGTAAACTATTGATGTCTGATGGTACTGTATCCAAGATGGGTACAGCCACTGTAATTTATTCTCGCAATAGGAATTTCAGTCATTTACCATGATATATTTCATTTGTTAGGCATTTAATTTTTCATTAATTTTCTTCATTGTTTCATCTGAATGTAGAGATTTGAAGTAAACTGGTCAAGAACTTTGAAATAAATCAGTCAAGTGCTTTTTAAGATCTTTGGTAACTGTTTCTTCTTTATATTACAATACCAGAGAAGGAAAGTTGCTACTCACCATATAACAGAGATGTTGAGTCACGATAGGCACAACAAAAAGATTCACACAATAAAGCTTTCGGCCATTAAGACCTTTGTCAGCAATAGACACACATACACACACGCACACACCACACTCACATAAACGCAACTTGCACACACGTCTGCAGTCTCAGAGAGCTGAGACCACACTGCGAACAGCAGCAACAGTGCATGATGGGAGTGGTGACTGGGTGGGGGTAAGGAGGAGGCTGGGACAGGAAGGGGGAGGGATAGTACGATGGGAGTGGTAGAGAGTCAAGTGTTGCTGTTTAGATGGAGGGTAGGAGAGAAGGTACTGAGGGGAGAGGGGGTAAGTAGGTGAATTACATTCTCCGCCAGGGTTTCAATCAGGCTCCCAATCCCTTACCTCATGGCTCATACCCCTGTAATAGACCTAGATGCAAGACCTGTCCCATACATCCTCCTACCACCACCTACTCCAGTCTGGCCACTAACATCAACTATCCCATCAAAGGCAGAGCTACCTGTGAAACCAGTCATGTGATTTACGAGCTAAGCTGCAACCTCTGTGCTGCATTCTAGGTAGGCATGACAACCAACAAGTTGTCTGTCCACAAGAACAGCCACCGACAAACTGTGGCCAAGAAACAACTGGACCACCCTGTTGCTGAACACGCTGCCAAACTTGATATCCCTCATCTTAATGACTGCTTCACAGCCTGTGCCATACGGATCCTTCCCACCAACACCAGCTTTTCTGAATTGCGCTGGTGGGAACTTTCCCTGCAATACATCCTACGTTCCTGTAACCCTCCAGGCCTCAACCTTCATTAGTCACTGTACTCACCCCATCCAGCCCCCTCCCTGTTCCCATTCCAGCACTACACAGCCGTCATTTCACCATCACATGTAGTCTTTTAATTTCTTTTATTTCTCTCCTTTCTGCTACTTACGTCTTCCCCCCTCCGCACCTTCTCTCCTGCCCTCCATCTAAACTGCAACACTTGACTCTCTGCCACTCCCACCATACTATCCCACCCCCTCCCTGCCCCAGGGTCCTCCTTACCCCCACCCAGTTGCCACTCCCATCATGCACTGGTGCTGCTGTTCGCAGTGTGGTCTCAGTTCTCTGAGACTGCAGACATGTGTGCAAGTTGCGTTTATGTGAGTGTGTGTGTGTATGCGTGTGTGTATGTGTGTCTCCTGCTGACAAAGGCCTTAATGGCCGAAAGCTTTAATTGTGTGAATCTTTTTGTTGTGCCTATCGTGACTCAGCATCTCCGCTATATGGTGAGTAGCAACTTTCCTTCTCTGGTATTGTTACATTCCATCCTGGATTTTTCTTCTTTATATATTTTTTATACACTGAGGTGACAAGTCTCAATAGTGATACCCACATAAACAGATGGCTTTAGTATCACACACATCAGGTATGAAAGGGCTGGGCATTGGCGAAGCTGTCATTTGTACTCAGGTGATTCATATGAAAAGATTTTCGATGTGCTTATGGCTGCACAACTGGACAGTCTTTGAACCTAAAATGGCAGTTGGAGATAGGAGCATGGGACATTGCTTTTTGGAAATTCTTTAGGAATTCAATATTCCAAGATCCACAGAGTCAAGAGTGTGCTGAGAATACCAAATTTCAGGCTTACCTTTCATCACAGAAAACACAGTGAGCAACTGCCTTCATTTAACAACAGATTTGTCTGCATAGAGTTGTCAGTGCTAACAGACAACCAACACTGCACAAAATCAAAGTGAGACATACAAACAATGTTTCCATTAGGACAGTGCAGTGACCACAAGTGCCTTTGCTAGTAGCATGACGTTGCCTACAGCACCTCTCCTGGGCTCGTGACTTTATCAGTTGGACCCTAGATGACTGGAAAACTGTGAGCTGGTCAGATGAGTTCTGATTTCAGTTGATCAGAGGTGATGGTAGGGTTAGTGTGTGGTTCAGACCCCATGAAGCAATGGACCCAAGTTATCAACACGGCACTGTGCATGCTGGTGGTGGCTCCATAATGGTGTTGGCTGTGTTTACATCGAATGGACTGGGTCCTGGTTATGTTAGCTAGTTGGAGACCATTGAACCAAGTCAGTTCATGCACAAAATTCTGCACCAGCAATACCTTTGCTATTATGGGCAGCTATAGAGGCAGCATGGCTCAATGTTTGTGCAGGGGACTGTAGGCGATTTGTTGCACCCATGCCACATCAAGTTGCTGCATTACGCCAAGCTAAAGGAAGTCCATCATAATATTAGGAGGTATCCCATGACTTTTGTCACCTTTATATGTTTTGTATATTAAAAATATATATATCCTATGTCCTTCCAGATGTTCATGAGGGGATAGTGTAGAAAAGGGATAAGAACTTTTAGAGATTTTTGGTAACAACATTTCTGCTTTGTATATTATATACATGTATTTATTTGTAAGTCAAATTATGAAATCTTACGTTGCCAGTGATCTTGAAGGTAAAGTGTGCAAAAAGAATGATAGATGTGGCAATTTATATGTTTTAAATTTGTTTAAAATTGTTGAAAAAATACATAAATGATTTCATTAAGAGGTCACAAACTGACCGCAAAGATTTTCTATATGTTTTATCATAAGCATTTATATGAAATTGTGAAAATGATGAATGGTGGTCAGGATGAAAGTATCTGCACTATCAAAGAGTGGTCATGTGGCTGAACCTTTAAATAAGCATACAGGGTCAAGGTTGTGGTCTTTTAGTCTGTCATCTTGCATCTGGAATTTTGGTGAGGTATTTTTTGTCTTGATTTTGTCTGGAGTCGTTCAGCTCAGGTTGTTTGTGACAAAGTTATGGATGGTGTGTATCCCACGAATGTTACTTTCACGTAGCAGGACTTAGGGTAATCTTGGGCACATGTGATAACTTATAAATCTCAGGACTCTGATTTCAATGATTTTGGGCAGCTTAGTTAGTGACAAGATCTTGCACAAGTTACTTTAGTTTCTATTATTTCTCACTACAGTTGTGAACTTGTTAAGACTTATGATTTTAATGGATTTATATTGAGATGAACTTGAACTGATTGGTCAGAATAGCATTGATAGCTATGAAATTCAGATTTGCTGGGAATGATAAACTCAAGCTAACCAACACTTGGAGATAGTTCAGGTATTCATGCACTAATGTACTTCATTATTTACCATATGCTGCTGGGTGTAAATGTTATATCAGCACGAAGTATTTACAAATTTTCCACTGCTGACAGATACTGACCAGTTATTCAGTAAGTTACTTGGATGTGGAAACCATTCACATATCCATCCTCAGTTCATCTTCTATTAAATTATTTACTAGTTTGCCTCACTACCAGTATATAACGTTTTGATATACGTTGAGTTCTTGGGCCATAGTGCAATGGTGCACAGCCACCTTGTATTGATGACAGCACTCAAATTTAGTGGCCGTACGTAGCCTGTATTCTGGCAGAACATATTTCTCTGTCATAACTATTTGCATCAAAAGGGGTACATGATGTCAGGAGTAGGAGGAAGACCTGCAAGTATTGTCATAAATTCAGAGTTAGGATACCTATTTTAGATGTTACCTATATGGGCATAAATTCATAGTAGTAACTGATCATGCTTCCTCAAAGTGGCTTGAAGATCCCTCTAGCTTATTAACAAAAGGTGGGCCCTTAAGTTGGGCAAGTTAGATCACACAGTTGCTCATAAACCTGGAAGAAAAGATACAAACACAGATATTTTGAGCCACAAGATTGCAGTATTGCAAATGCTTGGGATGTGAGCGACTGGCAGAGGGAACAGGCAGCTGATGCAGCACAAGTTTTCATTGTCATCATTCCCTTACACAGCTGATGGTTGTCTGTATTCACAACTGTGAATACATTTCATGTGCAAGGAATTTATGTTGCAGCCACAGTTCACAACACATGCAGGCTTACTTTGCAAATCTACAAACTGCGGGCTGCATGTGGTAGTTCCATTGTTGTTAAGGAACAAAGTGTTACAACAGGCACATTATCATGTTTTGTCAGGCCATGGTGGCCAAAGCGTAACTAATAGGAGAGTAGTTGACATGTTTTGGTGGCATACAAGAGAACATGTTGTGAATCAGTATATGTGGAACTGCATCCCATGTGCACAGTGAAAAGTTCTTAGACATAAAAAGAGTTCTCTTGGAAGGTTGCCTGAGGCCTTGAAACCCTTTGAAATGTTAGGTTGTGATATTTTTGGCTCCATTCAAAAGAACTCCATTGGGTTATAAGCACATTTTAACAATTATTGACCATTTCTAGATGTTTACATCTGTGACAACAATTCCTGATCAGCAAGCTGCTGTGGTTGCTAGGTGCTAGTGAATTATTAGGTTTTTAAATCTGATGTTCAAGGAATCTTACTAACTGATCCAGGGCCCTAGCTTCTTACCTGATTTGATGAAACACATATGCCACATACTTCATGTTTGCAAGTTTCAGAAGAACCCATTTCATCTACAAGCAAACAGACATACCCCCTGTTCACTGAACAGGATCAAAGATGGTTAGTCACTAAATCAACTGCCAATGTGCAGACTGGGACACATTTTTTAGTCATGTCATCAGCATGTACTATTCTTAAGTCCATACTAGGACTGGTTAAGATCATCCTAAAACAGCAACTATGGAAGAAAAATACCAACTCTATTTGATGTACTAAAACTGAAGTTAAGATGTGATGTCGAGTCACCGAAGAAATTTGCAAAAAGAATACTTGATGTACGGCAAAGAGTATGACAAGCCAATAGAAAAGTGCTAGAAAGAATGTGTGGGACAGTGAGCAAATCTGCTTTGACATTTCAGAGTTGGTCAGTGGGTGTTGTTTCCAATCCAATATGCCAAAAGGGAAAACCAAGAAATTTTTACTGAAGTGTAATGGATGGTTGGTTGTTTTGGGGAAGGAGACCAGACAGTGAGGTCATGGGTCTCATTGGATTTGGGAAGGACGGGGAAGGAAGTTGGCCGTGCCCTTTCAAAGGAACCATCCCAGCATTTGCCTGGAGCGATTTAGGGAAATCACGGAAAACCTAAATCAGGATGGCCGGACGCGGGATTGAACCGTCGTCCTCCCAAATGTGAGTCCAGTGTCTAAACACTGCGCCACCTCGCTCGGTGAAATATAATGTTACATATCAGGTTACAGATGTGAATTCCTTGGACAATGTTAAGATACAGTTACTACCAAAACTCCTATCATACATATTAGTAGGGTAAAGTCTTTTTATGATAGAGGAGATACTTTATTGCAAATTCTGGTAACAGTACCACAGAAAAAGCAAAAAACTGAGGCAGGTTAGGAAAAATGTGCTACCAGATACTCACGCTGTGCACAGAGCACATTATGAACTTAAACTGAGAAACTGATTCATAGCATTTTTTCCATGTTATTGTTTTTTATTTGTGTTGTAGTACTACATTTGTATGGCATGTTAGGGGTTAAAGAAGGTATTAGTCTGAGTTATTCAATATTTTTGTTATGTGGTCACACTTTTTTGACTAAGGATGGGTGGAGTAACAGCAGAGACACCCATAAGAATAACTGTATTCGTGACGCTTCTACACATCATCACAGAAGTGGGAAGTGCAGTTCTAAACCAACCAATGAACTCTGGAGTGTTGTTTGACAAACACTAAACCAGTCACTGAACTCTGGAGTGTTGTTTGCCAAACAATCAGATGTATTGCTGACTAGTCATCACTAGACATTGGGACTAACTTTTGAGGTATGGAAACCTAGAAACAAGATTTGCAGGATACAAGAGATATTCCGGGTGTTACACAAGGAGGCACAGAAAGAAGCTATTGTCTTGGTGATTAAAGATGAATATCAGCAGCTGCAACTTTTTGTATGACAAGTTAAGAGCACAGATGATGCAAGTGACAGATGTAGTGCCACAAGCAGCTATACATAGAAAGAGAGGGATGGTCAATGACATCAAGTGAAGAAGATGTGCGAGAAATTAATAAACAATAAATCAGGTGTGAGGTACAGTAGAAGGTGTGCAAACCACAGTACAGTGGCATACCTCTCAGCTAATAAATCTAGAATATAATGTACTGAATAATACTAGAGTGATACAGGAGGTAGGTAAAGAATTGATGGAATGTGTGCAAAATGCAGTAACAGTAATTAATAATAATCTGGCAGTCATTCAGAAACAACTGAGTACCTTACACAAGAAGAAGACTATTGCTAGATTGTTACGGATACTGGAAGACAGTAAGACTCAAGTTGTAGAAATGCAAAATTTCATACATTGTGCAGTAAATGGGCAATTAAGTTCAGCATTGGTGCCACTGAAACAACTTTAGAATGGAATACGCCAAGTCCAGAGAAATTTTCTGACAGAACTTTAGCATGTACTCAAGTTGACACAAAAGAATTTAGTGCTATTTTATAGCATAGCCACTGTAGAGGTCACAACGCATGATGTGATATTACTCATGTTGATCTGATTTCCAGTAGTAAATTTAAATTCTCTTTATCACTGTTGCAATATCATTCCATACCCAATGAAGTGGAAAACAATGAGTAAATTGGTGTAGCTATGGACTGAAGCAGTATTAATAGTTACAGAACATGTGGTGTGCATAATCTCATGACAACGAAGAATTTGTAGGAGTGTAAAACAAGGAGTGTTACTATTTGTCCAACTAGGATAATACAGTTGGATACAGATTCATGCAAGGTACAGCAGTTCACAGGCAAGCATGATGCCACCCAGTGTCACAGAGAAGTGTTGGAATCAAAACCACATTTTCAGAAAATAAGAACACACTGGATTCACTCAGTTTGTTCACCAGGAACTAATAATCAGCTGTTATTGGGATGGGAAACATAGGGACATGGAAAGAATGGAATTACAGAACAGTGGTATCTTGATCAATGGCATAACTTGAGATGTGCTCCTACCAATGAGTCAAAGCTGTCACTGGTACGTGATGCAGATCTACTGGGCTTTCCTCTGGGTATGAGCCAAACCAACTGACTACAAGCTGCCATCTTTTGTTTTCTGGGTGGGCACCTGAGTGCCACCTCCCAGGCTGTGCATATACTGCCCTCCAGGCTGTACACTCCACGACAACCACAATACAGATGCTGTTGATACAGGTCTAAGCACACGTCCCTCTTCGAGAGCGCTGAGGCCCATCGTATTCACAGAGGCACATGTGTGGGCCATGACACTGGGTCACACTACTGCATCCCTTGCTGCCTTGCTGTCAGACAGTGCTCCTGACCTGATGTGAGCTGCCTGAGTCGTGTATCTAGCATTCTTCGCTGACACCTGAGATAACAGGCCAGCTTGTTTTCCTGTGGACTGGTTAAGACAATATTCATTTTAGCAATCACATTAATGAATTGTTATTAATGATACTGCTGTTTCACTGATGCCTTCAGGCATAAGACTGGGACACTCACCAGTCCTTGGAGCTCAACCTCTGACACTTGTGACATCACTGCCTCACTTGTCCAAACTTGATGCCCACTCACCTCCTGACCCAAGGAGTGATCATTACACCACATTAAATCCAACATTCTATAAAAAAAACCAGTCAGATCATAGGAAGGCAGACTATATAATGAGCATGGTGCAGGCATTGATAACACAGGTATGTGTGCGTGTAGGAGTGCCTTCTAGTAGGGATCAAGAAGGAACAGGAATAGTCACTGCTGTGCCATTTGTCTGTTAGACATGTTCAGTGTGAAGTCAGCGAGTGGTGTATGCGTCAGACTTCACTGTGGAGATGGCTGCCAGAATGCCTGCTATGTAAAATCAAGTGATGGAATCTCCATGTTGGAATGTTAGCAATGTAAGGATAGTATAGATTGCTACTTACGGTAAAGATGACACATTAAGTTGCAGATAGACACAATTGTAGTGTGACATATGTATTAACAGTTGTGGTGATTACTTTTGAAATAATAAACAGTTTACTTGCTTTTTTTCCACCTGTCTCATTTTATTTGATTACTCCTTATACAATGAGTTTTTCAGTGTCTGTGGCATGTCTTGCTTATCTCAAGGGATTCTGTTCCTATTAGTGAAGGCAGTAAGACCTCCTTATCTTACAGTAATTGTTTTAAAACTAAGTTGCATGCACATCTATTTGCAAAGAAATCTTTGCAGGTGTCACCAGTACATGACAATCTGATCCACTTCTTAGTGAAATTCAAATTCTGATCTCCTTTGCTTGCAGCCATTGATGCCCGACAATGGCTTTTCAGACTGCAGGTGGTATTACTAATAATAATAACTGTGAGTGGCTCAGTGGGTGAGTGCCAGCCTTTCAGTTGGATGCTACTTTTGTGATCTGCATGTCTCTAACCTATACCAATTACGGAACTGGTGAAAGTGGATCTACAGTTTAATGTGGAATCTGAACCATGTGTCATTGCTGGCAATTCCTGACATCATTGGGAGATGAAGGTTAAATTAAAGAGAGACTGAAAATTTCCATGATCTGACCATGATTCGACCTCCCAATGTCTTGTTTTCCAGTCACACACTTTACCACTAGACCACCAGGCCTGACAAACTGCAGGTGAATTCCTTCTTGACTCTTGCTTGGTGAGAACATTCTCCTGTTTCTCCATCTGAATAATTTGTTACACACTGCATTTTTCATTGCTCCAGTGCACTGGCAAATTATTGTTAAATGATCTTATAATAGTGGCAGGATGTAGGTTGCATTTGGATTATACCTCTTGATGTAACATGGTTTACTTAAATTCTGTTTGTACTTTTACTTCCATGTTCTTTACACTCTTACTGACATATGTTATCTGGTCACAATAAGATGGCCATCTGTCAAAAGCCTGAGTAACCACCTTTTGCAGTGCATACCACAGCAAGATGCACAGAAAGAGAATCAGTAAGTTTCTGGAAGGTACTTAGAGGGATGTGGAGCCAGGCCAACTCCACTGCTGTGGACAGATATGCTAGTTTTCTTGGTTAAAGATCCATGTCATGAACAACGTGATTGAGATGATCCCACAAATTCTTGATTGGTTTTAAATCTGGGGAGTTTGGAAGCCAAGGGAGGAGGGTAAACACACCCTGGTGCTCTTGAAACAACACACATATGCTGCAAACTGTGTGACACTTCACATTGTCCTATTGGTAGAATCCATCATGCTGAGAAAAAACAAGAATGACGAGATCACCCAGGGAATGCCACAAAAACATTCCACATACTGCAATGGTCCCTCCTCTGGCCTGGACCCTTTTGATGATTGTTGCAATGTATTTCCTTTCAGGCATTTCATGGCGTACACACCAGTGATCATCTGTCTGATAGGGCATAAAACGTGATTCATCTGAAAAGGCCACCTGTCACCAATCAGTGGTCATTGAGTTGGGGTACTGGCATGCAGATTTCACTGTTATATCAGTCAGCATGGGTACATGAACCAGGCATTTGCAGCAGTGGTTCATATGCGGCAATGTTCACTGAACAGTCATTAAGGAGACACTGTTTGTAGCCCTGTGGTTCATCAGGGCAGTCAGTTGGTTAACTGTTGCATGTATGTTTGCCCATCCACATCTCAGCAGCTGACATTCACCCTTGTCATCTGTGATCCATGGTACACCACAGTTGCCTTAGCACTGGTTTGTATAGCAGCATTTTGTCAAGTGCAGTGTACCTTGACCATGGCAGCACACAGACAGTTTACAAACTTTGTCATTTCAGAAATGCTTCCACCTTTGGCCTGAAAGCCGATGAACATGCCCTTTTTGGCATCAGACAATCACTCCCTTTCTGTACTACGACAGCTAATGCATTGTTTTCTGTGTCCCTAGCCCCTGATGTGCTTCATTGCTAGTGCTACCACCTGCCATCTGTGAGTAGTTACTGTACATTGACGTCAAAAATAGGGGATGGTCACATTAATGTGACTGGACTGAGTACTGGTATTGACCTTCTGTCTCAGACAGAAATGTCTGATTAGCACATTACATACATTTCTTTGGCCTCTTCAGTTTTATGATAATTGCTCCATCTGTAGACTATGCTGCCAGTTCCTGCTCTTGTCACTGTTTGTGTTTCTTTGCACATTTTTGCTGTTTTTGTGTCAGATTTTCTTCTGGATCACTGTCTGTTCTGTGCATTTCTTTTGCTGATTATTTATTTCTTTAGAGATGCTATATTTCCTCCACAGAATTAGTTTTGTTAGTAAGCTTCATCCTTCAATGCCACAAGAACTACTTCATTATTCTCAGTGATTTTAGAAAATGTTGTCACATTTCCTCTTGAGACAATTTACACTTTTCTTCTTTCTTGTTGCCCTTTTTCTTCCATTTATTACTACCATGTTTACTCTTCTTTCCTCTGCTCTCCCTTTTTGCAATGATATTTATGTAATTGTCTCATTATTATCTCTAGTCATCCATCTCCATTTTTCAATAATTCTGTGGAAATGATATCAGCTCATAAGAGTCTAGTTAAATGTGCAAGTCTCAAGAATTTGCCTGGATTATGTCAAATACTGTGATTTCTACAATACAGTAACCTGTTTGACTTCAACACTGTCTGCAATGGTCTACTGAATTGCAATAATTTCTGCAAACATTGTTTGCATTTGCCATATGATAGTCGTGTTTGGTGTCTTCATGTTACTTGTGTTTCTGCTTATGAGCCCTCCTCATTGTTCTGCATTATTGATCTTATTGTTCCACACATTTTGGTACTGTGCCTCGTTTCTGAAGATAACATCCTTTGCATGTCAGCCAACCCTGCTATGACCATGCCTAAAGCTTCACTTAATTCGATGTATCTAGTAGTAATTTAAGAAATGAAAAACTGGACACGTTTGGCATGTTAGTTTTAATTTGGCATTCTAGAAGAGGAAAGTTTACTGAACCCTACCATGTGCTACAGCTACACAAAATAAAGTTTGTCTCAAACAGTTTAAAAATGACAGATAGATTGTGCATTGCTTCACACACACAGACTGCCAGACCACAGGCCATGCTGGGATTGTGGGAAATGAGGAGCCCAATAAACGGCAAAAAAGGGATATAAGAGAGATGCATGCTACTGGAGACTTAAGTGCTGTAGTTAGAGGTATAGTCAGAAGCAAATAAACAAGGAGTGGGAGACCAGATATTTGTACAAGTGTGTCTGTTTCAGACAAATTCACTCACATATACCAAAAGCACAGCAGTATACTGATAAATAGGATATGAAGTATAACTCCACTAGCAAAGTGAATAAGAGGCAGTTAGTAATGACAATGTCAGACTGAAATTCAACCATGGCTGCTACTGACAACATCTCCATAGAATTCTCATCATACCAGCAGCACATTGCATTTGTCAGGGGATACAGGATGTCAACCGCATATACTTTGGTTACCCTAGACACAGAAAGGAATGAAAGTTGCTGCTTACTGAGAATGTTAATATGAATCAACATTTATAAATTGCTCAAAATATTCTCACTAAAAGTTGGCATTTAAAAATAACTGCTCAATGTAACATTTGTGTGTGTGTGTTTGGGTTAACCTAAGATGCAGAAACTTTTGGCCACTGTACTTTTTTAAGTGTTATCATTATCATCAGGAAAATTTGCATTTTAAATTACTTAGCAATATGTGGAAGAGAAAAACTGAAGGCAGCCAAGAAAGTTTGAACTGTCTATGTTGATGTATCCAGAGGGACAAAAAGAAAATAAAAAATAACTATACAGTTGTAAAACATTAACCATTGCAGTTCCAGATTTTTGCTAGTGAAAAACTTACAAAGAAAAACCATAGCTCATTGGTGCTGTCATCTATGTTTAGAGCCAAGAGCTGATTAGAGTAAGCTCAAAAATGTGGGATAAAATCGTATAAAATGTGTAAATATTTCATCATATTTCTTCACTCAATTTGTTAACAAAATAATGATATTTATTGAACCAAATTGTTGTTTTAAGAACCTTTCTTCTTTACAGATTTCCCATGCAGCGTTAATGGTGTCTGGTATAGTCACACTGGTGGTGTGCTGTTGTGTTTAAAAACAAACAAAGATGGTAAACTGAATGTTAATATTCTGGATACACCATCTTATTACCCTGGTCATGGAATACTATCAAAATGTTGGAAAATCACTGGTGAAATACCCTTTCATCCAAAAATGAAGAGTTTCATCAGTCTGAAAGCTACTGAATGCAATGAGCATAAATTTGCAACATTTACTGGTAGGTTTCTGCCCAGTTATTAGTTAGTTTTTAAATGTTCTTATATTATTCTCAGTTTTGCTGAAAAATAAATCCACAAAAATTTTGAAGGAATTTAATATTTACATATAAACTGCACAAACCATTTTATGGTGTGTGATGGAGGGTACTTTTTGTTGTTGTTGTTGTGGTCACCAGTCCAGAGACTGGTTTGATGCAGCTCTCCATGTTACTCTACCCTGTGCAAGCTTCTTCATCTCCAAGTAACTACTGCACCCTACATACTTCTGAATCTGCTTAGTGTATTCATCTTCTGGTCACCTTCTATGATTTTTACCCTCCACGCTGCCCTCCAATACTAAATTGGTGATCCCTTGATGCCCCAGAACATATCCAACCAACCAATCCCTTCTTATAGTCAAATTGTGCCACAAATTTCTCTTCTCCCCAATTCTATTCAGCACCTCCTCATTAGTTACATGATCTACCCATCTAAACTTCAGCATTCTTCTGTAGCACCACATTTGAAAAGCTCCTATTCTCTTCTTGTCTAAACTGTGTATCGTCCGTGTTTCATTTCCATACATGGCTACACTCCATACAAATACTTTCAGAAAAGACTTCCTGACACTTAAATCTATACTCAATGTTAACAAATTTCTCTTCTTCAGATTCACTTTCCTTACCATTGCCAGTCTACATTTTATATCCTGCCTTGGGCATGGATGTGTGTGATGTCCTTAGGTTAGTTAGGTTTAAGTAGTTCTAAGTTCTAGGGGACTGATGACCACAGCTCAGCTCCCATAGTCCTCAGAGCCATTTGAACCATTTTTTTATATCCTCTTTGCTTTGACCATCATCAGTTATTTTGCTTCCTAAGTAGCAAAACTCATTTACTACTTTAAGTGTCTCATTTCCTAATCTAATTCCCTCAGCATCACCTGATTTAATTTGACTACATTCCATTATCCTCATTTTGCTTTTGTTGATGTTTATCTTATATCTTATTTCAAGACACTGTCCATTCCATTCAACTGCTCTTCAAGGTCCCTTGCTGTCTGTGAAAGAATTACAGTGTCATTGACAAACTTTAAAGTTTTTTATTTCTTCTCCATGGATTTTAATTCCTACTCCAAATTATTCTTATGTTCCCTTTACTGCTTGCTCAATGTTGTTGTTGTTGTTGTGATCTTCAGTCCTGAGACTGGTTTGATGCAGCTCTGCATGCTACTCTATCCTGTGCAAGTTTCTTCATCTCCCAGTACCTACTGCAGCCTACATCCTTCTGAATCTGCTTAGTGTATTCATCTCTTGGTCTCCCTCTACGATTTTTATCCTCCATGCTGCCCTCCAATACTAAATTGGTGATTCCTCGATGTATCAGAACATGTCCTACCAACCAATCCCTTCTTCTAGTCAAGTTGTGCCACAAGCTCCTCTTCTCCCCAATTCTATTCAATACCTCCTCATTAGTTACGTGATCTACCCATCTAATCTTCAGCATTCTTCTGTAGCACCACATTGCAAAAGCTTCTATTCTCTTCTTGTCCAAACTATTTATCGTCCACGTTTCAATTCCATACATGGCTACACTCCATACAAATACTTTCAGAAACGACTTCCTGACATTTAAATCTATACTCGATGTTAACAAATTTTTCTTCTTCAGAAACGCTTTCCTTGCCATTGCCAGTCTACATTTGATATCCTCTCTACTTCGACCATCATCAGTCATTTTGCTCCACAAATAGCAAAACTCATTTACTACTTTAAGTGTCTCATTTCCTAATCTAATTCCCTCAGCATCACTCGACTTAATTCGACTACATTCCATTATCCTCATTGTGCTTTTGTTGATGTTCATCTTATACCCTCCTTTCAAGACACTCTCCATTCCGTTCAACTGCTCTTCCAAGTCCTTTGCTGTCTCTGACAGAATTACAATGTCATCAGCGAACCTCAAAGTTTTTATTTCTTCTCCATGGATTTTAATACCTACTCCGAACTTTTCTTTTGTTTCCTTCATTGCTTACTCAATATACAGATTAAATAACATCGGAGATAGGCTACAACCCTGTCTTACTCCCTTCCCAACCACTGCTTCCCTTTCATACCCCTCGACTCTTATAACTGCCATCTGATTTCTCTACAAATTGTAAATAGCCTTTCACTCCCTGTATTTTACCCCTGCCACCTTCAGAATTTGAAAGAGAGTATTCCAATCAACATTGCCAAAAGCTTTCTCTAAATCTACAAATGCTAGAAATGTAGGTTTGCCTTTCCTTAATCTAGCTTCTAAGATAGTTTGTAGGGTCAGTATTGCCTCACATGGTCCAAATTTTCTATGGAATCCAAACTGTTCTACCCTGAGGTCGGCTTCTACCAGTTTTTCCATTTGCCTGTGAAGAATTCATCTTAGTATTTTGCAGCCATGATTTCTTAAACTGATAGTTTGGTAATTTTGACACCTGTCTCACATGTTTTCTTTGGGATTGTAATAATTATATTCTTCTTGAAGTCTGAGAGTATTTCACCTGTCTCATACATCTTGATCACCAGATGGTAGAGTTTTGTCAGGGCTGGCTCTCCCAAGGCTATCAATAGTTCTAATGGAATGTTGTCTACTCCTGGGCCTTGTTTTGACTTAGGTCTTTCAATGCTCTGTCAAATTCTTCACGCAGTATCATATCTCAGATTTCATCTTCATCTATGTTCTCTTCCATTTCCATAATATTATCCTCAAGTACATTGCTCTTGTATAGAGCCTCTATATACTCCTTCCACCTTTCTGCTTTCCCTTATTTGCTTAGAACTTGTTTTCCATCTGAGCTCTTGATATTCCTGCAAGTGGTTCTCTTTTCTCTAAAGGTTTCTTTAATTTTCCTGTAGGCAGTATGTATCTTACCCCTAGTGATATATACCTCTAGATCCTTACATTTGTCCTCTATCCATCCCTGCTTAGCAATTTTTCACTTCCTGTCAATCTCATTTTTGAGACGTTTGTATTCCTTTTTGCCTGCTTCATTTACTGCACTTCATATTCTCTCCTTTCATCAATTAAATTCAATATCTCTTCTGTTACCCGAGGATTTCTACTAGCCCTTGTCTTTCTACCTACTTGATCCTCTGCTGCCTTCACTAGTTCATCTCTCAAAACTACCTATTCTTCATCTACTCTATTTCTGTCCCCCATTCTTGTCAATTGTTCCATAATGCTCTCTTTGAAACTCCCTACAACCTCTGGTTCTTTCAGTCTATCCAGGTCCCATCTCCTTAAATTCCTACTTTTTTGCAGTTTCTGTTTTAATCTACAGATTGTGACCAGAGTCCCCATCTGCCCCTGGAAATTTCTTACAATTTAAAACCTGTTTCCTAAATCTCTGTCTTACCATTATATAATCACCTGAAACCTTCCAGTGTCTCCAATCCTCTTCCATGCATACAACCTTCTTTTATGATTCTTAAACCACGTGTTACCTATGATTAAGTTATTCCCTGTGCAAAATTCTACCAGGTGGCTTCCTCTTTCATTCCTTACCTCCATTCCATATTCACTTACTACTTTTCCTTCTCTTCCTTTTCCTACTATCAAATTCCAGTCTCCTATGACTTAAATTTTTGTCTCCCTTGACAATCTGAATAATTTCTTTTATCTCATCATACATTTCTTCAATCTCTTCATCATCTGCGGAGCTAGTGGGCATATAAACTTGTACTACTGTGGTAGGTGTGGGCTTCATGTCTGTCTTGGCAACAATAATGTGTTCGTTATGCTGTTCGTAATAGCTTACCTGCACTCCTATTTCTTTTATTCATTATTAAATCTACTCCTGCATTACTCCTATTTGATTTTGTATTTATAACCCTGTATTCAACTGTTGAGAAGTTTTCCTCCTGTCACTGACCTTCACTAATTCCCACTACATCTAACTTTAACCTATCCATTTCCCTTTTTAAATTTTTTAACCTGCTTACCTGATTAAGGGATCTGACATTCCACACTCCGATCTGTAGAACTTTGTGCACCACTTTCAGTTCCATCTTTCCTGCGCCAGCCAAAGTTGGTGTGCTTTAAGAGTGACTGTGCCAGCTTCAATGTCTTTAATTTTATCTTCGTGGTCTTCTCACAAGATACATGTAGAAGGAGGCAACATATTGGTTGACTTCTCCATGAATGTTCACTCTTGGAATTTCAACAGTAAACCACACCATAGTTTACAACACCTCTGTTATATCATTTATCTGTGGCTTTGGATGAGCTTTTTGTGGCAGTTTCACACTTATTGTATGTAATGAAACACACTTATTTTCTTTGGAGTTTCTCTATTTTCTCAATCAAATCTGGTAAGGGTTCCTGATTGTGGAGCAAATTTAAGTATTGGTTAGATGACTATTTTTTGAAATAGGTCCTTCATGGGTGACCTACATTTCCTAGTAATTCTTCCATGTAACCTCAGTTGTGTTGACACTTATTGTCAGTGATGCTACAATGATCTAATGGTCATTCATTCCCTGCTCCAAATTAACTGAGTTGGAACTTCACCCCTGTTTACATGCTGGACAACTGAGGAATTACTCTCATGAGTCAGTTCTCTGAGGAAATACTCAAGATAATTTTCCGATAAAGATTTAGAACAACACCATATGAACCCCTGCCCTACCATCTTCCATAATCAATTGAGTCTCTCAAATTATAGCTGGTAAACTGAATTCTTTCCCTAATAATATAACATCACCATGGCATGTACATATGACCTTTTAAAAATCTTCCATAAACTATTTATTAACAATTAAGAAACATAATAACACCATTTATCCAACAGCTGATGCTATAAATTGTGTGAAAGGAATGATGTGTACTTCACTCATTTGGTTATTCATTGATCATGTGCCACATGTCTCATGAAGATAGAGAAACTTCAGGGGTGTAGAACAAATCAAGATACACATTGACAAAAGAGAATCACCTCTTAGTAACTTAATCTGTACACTGTAATAGTCTGAGTATTTAGACCTGTAGGAACGTTATTCCATTTGAAAAGTTTCCAACAGATAACCAGCAGCTACCTAGTATAACTGAGGAAGCAATAGCTTTTCTCAAAGGAGGATCTTTCTCCTTAATTTACTACTTACTTTTAGATGATGGTTTATTGTCAACACAGTACGCATCTTAAGTTTCTAGGATTTCCTTGTCTCTTGTTAATGTTTACCTTCAAATGTTGCACATCTCTAATTTTGTATGAAGTCTATGTATGTACGTAACTAAGGACATATGTATATATGAATGTATGAACACGAACCCATCACAGTAATTCTTAATGCTATTATACCAGCTAAGTGTAACATCATCAATTAGTAGGAAAGTGATTATGGTGAAAACAAATCTGTTGTTTCCTCAGTATTATTGTAAATATCTGTTGTTTACATTACACTGGTAACTTGACATTTACTCGATTACATGAGTATTTTTCAGAGAAACAGTTAGCAAAATTTATAACAAGACAGGTCTGTTCATAACACACTACTGCTTGTCAAGTAGCTTTAAGTGACCACTCCTATGTACTTGCAAAGTATCCACAAAAATTTTCAACCCTTATATCTGGGATATTGAATTTTTTTTTTTTTTTTTTTTTTTTTTTTTTTTTTTTTTTTTTTTTTTTTTTTTTTTTTCCTCAGTTGCATTGATATAAAATGCAGCTGTAGTGGTTACCAGTTTCAGGCTGACATGCCCATTCTCAAACCACACCTTGCTATAAACCATAATTATTCATACAATATGGTGTCAAAGGGCATGAACAGCATATGTTCAGAAAAGTACACACAGGTCAATGGGTACCCTCATTGACCGTAGCCTATGTGTCCACATATAAAAGTAAGAAGATAATTTATAGAAGCGGCAAAAGTTACAGTTTTTGAACATTCCTTTAAAGTAATTGGAAGGTCATTTTTGCAGATCAACAACAAGAGCAACCCAGTACTAATCTCCCATTTTAAGTTAAGTTTCATTTCTGTGATCTTACCTGTCAGTACGAGTCTGTTATGAAGAGGGATGTCATTAGTGCTACAATATTTCAGTTTGTCAGGTAGAATTTTGTAGTCCACACAATTAAGGGCTATGGCATGGTCACAAAATATCCCAACAAATTTTTTTTTTTTTCTTCTTTATCTTTGTCACTACTCTTTCTGAGGTTTTTGGATGACCTTCTATGTGGAGAGTCCTTTATGAAAGTCAAACTGAAAGGCAGTTAACAAGCTCTGCTCAGAAAAATCTGCCAATATTTGATCAAAGGCCATTTTCCCATAAATCTTTCAAAACACTGGAAAGAGTGAAATGGTTCTATAATTAGATGTGGTCTGCTTATCTCCAGCCATATACCTGCATGTCAAAATATGACACTAGGCAGTGACAGATCACAAATATAATTTAAAGTTAGTCCTGTTATGTCAGCAAAAGATCTAGGCTTGAAAGCCATCATAAGGTAATTACTACGTTTTAGGAAAATGAAGTTTGTAGTACCCTTAGGAGCTGTGTTTTTAAATGAACAGCTGTGGATGTAGTAGATGGTGTCTGCCTGAATAAATCTAGTATGTCTATATTTGGTTGTCTATTAATGGCAGTCATGCCAGTTACCACTGTGAGATTGTAATAATTGAAGCTTGTGGATAATGAAATCAGTTCATCATCATTTCTGTCACAACTGTTATCAATTTCATTTGATCACTATTGTTGTTAGTACTGTAGCTGGCCTTGGGGGTGGTGGGGTGGCTAGTATGAAGAATGGCTGGCGACCTAAAGCTGAGGCAGGCTGTTGGTGGTCCAGTGAAGCTCAGCTATAAAAAAATAACACATATTCAAACATCTCTGCTATACCAGTGGGGAATAGTAATACCCCCCTCCCTCCCTCCCTCACACACACACACACACACACACACACACACACACACACAAAGTAGCAGCCGGCCGCGGTGGTCTACCGGTTCTAGGCGCTCAGTCCGGAACCGCGCGGCTGCTACGGTCGTAGGTTCAAATCCTGCCTCGGGTATGGATGTGTGTGATGTCCTTAGGTTAGTTAGGTTTAAGTAGTTCTAAGTTGTAGGGGACTGATGACCACAGATGTTAAGTCCCATAGTGCTCAGAGCCATTTGAACAAAGTAGCAGGGCTGTGTGGTAAGTGAGGGGAGAGTTGGCTGGCTGCAACAAGTGTGCACACCAGTTTGCTGATGACAGTGTTCAGCATATGCCATGCAACCCAGTTATGTGAGATGTGCCACAAGCACCCTGCATCATTGATGCTTGAAGATGATCAGGGTTTCTTGCAACAGTAGCTAGCTGTGCAGTAAATGACCGCATGTATGTGACCAGTGATGTGTGGTTTGAGGTGCCCATGTCACAATGGTGGAAGCCAGCTGCTGTGTCTGGGATACAGTCTGCTGCTCCCTGGGTAGGAGTTCCAATCACTGGTGTAGTAGGCTGGGGACAGCCCCCATATGCCATGGCACATAGTTCAGAAAATGGACTTAGTGCAGGAGGTAGATACTGCAACAGAGACCCAATCTATTGACTGCTACTGGTCACTCCATGTCACTTGATGTAGCCCCCACTTCCTAATAGAACTGATAAGTTCCAAATGAATCTGTTGCCAAAATGATAACTGTTTATATAGAATGCCACTGCACTGCTTCTAGTCATATTTCTAATAACACTGGTGGAACTTGTTGGTGGAGAAATTCCCTTGCTGGTACTGCAAGAACCATGCCTTACCGCTGTGCTGCCAGGCTTCACAGAGCTGAACTCGGTTCATCTCACAATAAATCAACAGCTCTGTTACTGCAATTGGAATGCCAACACCTTGCATTTACTGACAGGATGTGGCTGCTGTAAAACTGTCACCATCATATTCCCACAATTTGTCCATAAAGTAGTAGTGGCACTACACTGCTCCCCTTCCTGATAAGACCAGGCTCTTGGATCCCCACTTGAGAATGATCTACATTTTCAGAACAAAGGTCTTCATGGCTTAGCCCACAAGGTTCACAGACTGCAGCTAACCTACAGAGGTTATTCATTAGCCTTCCTCTTATGCTGCTAAGTTGCTGATTACTACTCCACTTAATGGTCCATTAGTTCCTTTGCAGCACACATCACATCATGCCTTTATACTTTTTCATCCTATCAGTCTTTTACTATTGGCAATTTCCTCTCAGTGCTCTCATTAAAGGGGTGGCAATTCTTCTGGAAAACCTTGAATTGTCAGGGAATCACATTTTACCTGAAAAAATAAGGGATATCTCAGGGAATTTCAGGAATTCCTTACAATCTCAGGGAATGCTGCATTTTTAACCTAGAACTGAAACTGAATTTTACTGAGTTTTATAAATCACAATTTTAAAATACTTAATATCTCAATGTGTGCTAATTATATGAATATTATTCCATATGAATTATCACTGTTTAAAAACTGCAGTTAAACTCAAGCTAATGGTTGGTATATAGCCCATCTGACAAGAATGAAAAGTCATGATTGTGGTATGTGCTCTCCCACTCATCATTAATTTATCAGGAGCTTCTTGACATCATCTTCCCATGTCATATCTTGGTCCATGGCCTCGTATCCTCTTTTACTCTCAGGAGTACATTTCTCACCAACACCCACATTACAATGTTCCACGTATACTCACTTTCATGTTCTAGGGATCCAGTCTACCAGAATTTGGACTACCAATGGATCAAGCTGATGGATTGCTCTCCACCTAAGATAAATGAAGGCTACACACAGCAGAATCAGAACCACTATGGTACTAGGTATCATGCTGCTCAATGTCATGGTCACTTATTGTTGCCCTTCCATGTATCACTGCACAACTGCTCCACTGAAATCCATCCCTCTTGAGTGGCTTTTAGTTGGTTCAGGGAATGGATTAGGTCCAGTTTCAATGTATTATTTAGGAAGTTTAGATTCTGCATTGGGATTACCTCTAGTGGTTCATCTGGCCAGTAAAACTGTAGCCGTATTATGTTCAGTTTAGTAGGTCCCACAACCATGGGTAATAGATTGAAGGTTGGCGCCATTATGTCACATACTGTCCCATTCGTCAACAAGCCACTACCTCTCAGCTCCAGTCACCTTGCCTCCACGAGCCTTCCCTACTCATGGCAGCTCACGACTACCAACACATTGTCGTACACAGAATAAATACAGTGTAGGTTTAGGTTCCACAGTGTCCCCCAGACAATCTTGTCCATTTGTTCTACCCAAGAATAGCTGCACTGTGCATGTGTTTCCACCAGTTTGAATTGCCCAGCCCCAGCACACTGTAATCTTCTCCCTCCAACAGTTCTGCAGATCCTCCACCATCATTACTAAAGGTCTACCTCATGATTCTAGGATTAGCCTGTCCTTGATTGCACAGATTTTCATAGAGTTCCCCATTTCACCAGATGGGGAGGAGCAGGAAGGGTATAACATTTAAACTATACCTGTTTACCAAATATTGGGAACTGAACCAGTACATATAACCATGTCTCATCATTTCTCACCTCTATTGATGCTACACAGTAATAGAAAGGTCAACTCTGCCTACTGCGCTCTTTAATGAGTCTCAAATCTGGCAGCACTTCCTCCTACACTTTTTGTAACCCTAACAAGTATTACTCTGATGATAATGGGATAGGTCTCAGGTGGCTGTGCAACGCAAAATGAATAGCTTCCTGTAAACTCACCATCATCATCATCTGTGCACCCTCTGCACCTCTCAAGAAGATGGCTGCCGCAGGCCAGTATTTTCATACAGTTAAAAGAACCATTACTTTAACACAACTTATTCCTTCCCCCCAATATACAGGGTGTTACAAAAAGGTACAGCCAAACTTTCAGGAAACATTCCTCACACACAAATAAAGAAAAGATGTTATGTGGACATGTGTCCGGAAACGCTTAATTTTCATGTTAGAGCTCATTTTAGTTTCATCAGTATGTACTGTTGTACTTCCTCAATTCACTGCCAGTTGGCCCAATTGAAGGAAGGTAATGTTGACTTCGGTGCTTGTGTTGACATGCGACTCATTGCTCTGCAGTACTAGCATCAAGCACATCAGTGCGTAGCATCAACAGGTTAGTGTTCATCACGAACGTGGTTTTGCAGTCAGTGCAATGTTTACAAATGCGGAGTTGGCAGATGCCCATTTGATGTATGGATTAGCATGGGGCAATAGCCGTGGCACGGTATGTTTGTATCGAGACTGATTTCCAGAACGAAGGTGTCCCAACAGGAAGACATTCGAAGCAATTGATCGTTGTCTTAGGGAGCACGCAACATTCCAGCCTATGACTCGCAACTGGGGAAGACCTAGAACGACGAGGACACCTGCAATGAATGAGGCAATTCTTTGTGCAGTTGACGATAACCCTAATGTCAGCATCAGAGAAGTTGCTGCTGTACAAGGTAACGTTGACCACGTCACCGTGTGGAGAATGCTACGGGAGAACCAGTTGTTTCCGTACCATGTACAGCGTGTGCAGGCACTATCAGCAGCTGATTGGCCTCCACGGGTACACTTCTATGAATGGTTCATCCAACAATGTGTCAATCCTCATTTCAGTGCAAATTTTCTCTTTATGGATGAGGCTTCATTCCAACGTGATCAAATTGTAAATTTTCAGAATCAACATGTGTGAGCTGATGAGAATCCGCACGCAATTGTGCAGTCACGTCATCAACACAGATTTTCTGTGAACATTTGGGCAGGCATTGTTGGTGATGTCTTGATTGGGCCCCATGTTCTTCCACCTACGCTCAGTGGAGCACATTATTATGATTTCATACGGGATACTCTACCTGTGCTGCTAGAACATGTGCCTTTACAATTATGACACAACATGTGGTTCACGCACGATGGAGCTCCTGCACATTTCAGTCAAAATGTTCGTATGCTTCTCAACAACAGATTCGGTGACCGATGGATTGGTAGAGGCGGACCAATTCCATGGCCTCCATGCTCTCCTGACCTCAACCCTCTTGACTTTCATTTATGGGGGCATTTGAAAGCTCTTGTCTACGCAACCCTGGTACCAAATGTAGAGACTCTTCATGCTCGTATTGTGGACGGCTGTGATACAATATGCCATTCTTCAGGGCTGCAACAGTGCATCAGGGATTCCATGCGATGGAGGGTGGATGCATGTATCCTCGCTAATGGAGGACATTTTGAACATTTCCTGTAACAAAGTGTTTGAAGTCATGCTGGTACGTTCTGTTGCTGTGTGTTTCCATTCCATGATTAATGAGATTTGAAGAGAAGTAATAAAATGAGCTCTAACATGGAAAGTAAGCATTTCCGGACACATGTCCACATAACACATTTTCTTTCTTTGTGTGTGAGGAATGTTTCCTGAAAGTTTGGCCATACCTTTTTGTAACACCCTGTATTACAGCCTGATACCCTGCACATAATACCTAAATGATTACCAACAAATTCAACAAAGTACATCTGTCACTTCCTAGACCTCAATGCATAGGGCATATCCTGCATGGTCCATCCACATTCTCACATACAATCCTCTGCTTCCTCTTCTTTGCATCCTTCTCCAGCTTTGGTCCTGGTACTCCAGTGACTGAGTCCAGAGTGCCTTGGAAAGGCTGCAAGCACCATTGTAGGTCACATCGACAACTGTAGCTTAACGTTGACTGGTGACACAATCCCAATTGATTGGTAATGTCTCTGGTACTGTGTGATGAATTTCTTAGTGTTATCATTCCACATTAAAGGGCTGGATTACATTACACCCTAACCTATCCCATAATGTGGTAAGCTCCCTGTGCATTTCACCTCTGTCTCCTGCCTCTCCAATGCCTCTGTGTTTGCTTTCTCCACTCATTTATATTTCTCTCACAATTTTAGCGCAATTGTTGACCAACTTGCCCCTTCTTGCCTATCTGCTGGATGGGCCGTTTCAGAGCACCATGGTCAGTTACTACTTTAAATTTCTTCACATACAAGTAACACCAAAAATATGTGACTTCTTATATGAAGCTAAGAATCTCACTTCCTGTGGTTTTTGCCCCTGCTCTGTTAAGTTGTCTCAATGCTTAAGCCACTGGATATTCCTCACCATTGACCTCTTGACTCGGGACACACCCCAAAGCATGGTTAGATGTGTCACAGGATAATATAAATTTCTTCTGAAAATCTGGAGAAATTAAAACTTAACTTGACATTAAAAATTTCTTCAACCTTTCAAACATGGCCTGACAGTCCTCCTTCCAAACAAATTTTGAACCTTTCTTCAACAGCTGCATGAGTGGTCATGCTATATCACCAAACACCCTCACAAATTTCCTATGATAGAGAGACTAAAAAATGACTGTAGCTCCTTTCTTGGTTTAGGAATTGGGAAACCTCATACCACTTGTACTAGTCTTGGATCTATTTTCTTCACGTCTTTTATAATTAAGTGCCCAAAGCAACCTACTTCCTCTAAAACAAAATGTCACTTTTCTATCCTTAATGTCAGATATGCAGTCTACAACCTCTTAAATACTTCCCTCTGTTGTTACTTATGTCGCTCCATGTTTTTTGAGAACTATACATTCCAGGTAGACATTCCAGGTAGACTAGATATTTGTAAGGTTTCAATCCCCTTAGTAATCTGTCCAAAAATCACTGAAATATTCCAAGAGCTTTCCTCAACCTAAATGTCATCCTCCAATACTGATAATGGAACCAGGGTACTGAGAACCCTGGCAGTACTCTGAAATGACTCCCAATT
Source organism: Schistocerca americana (assembly GCF_021461395.2). Lineage (NCBI taxonomy): Eukaryota > Metazoa > Arthropoda > Insecta > Orthoptera > Acrididae > Schistocerca > Schistocerca americana. The sequence continues at coordinate 698,069,666 of NC_060120.1, read as the reverse complement.
CATGGTACCCACTCCTTAACTCAATACTAGAGAAATACTGGCACTGCACCAAGTTATCAATGGCCCCCATAGTATAAGGTATGAGGTATACATCTGTCATGGTCTTACTATCAAGATGGCGGTTGTTGCAACAGAACCTGTTATTAGAATCATCCATGGGCTTCTTAGCCATGAGCACATACCTGCTCCCCATGGACTAGTACCTGTGGAACACCAGAGGTTACTTTAATGTCTGTAGACGTCTCTCCATTGATAACAACATGCTGTGTTCTGTTTGCTAAAAATTCTTCAATCCAGCCACACAGCTGGTCTGATATTCCATAGGCTCTTACTTTGTTTATCAGGTGACAGTGCGGAACTGTATCGAACACCTTCCAGAAGTCAAGGAAAATAGCATCTACCTGGGAGCCTGTATCTAATATTTTCTGGGTCTCATGAACAAATAAAGCAAGTTCGGTCTCACACGATCGCTGTTTCCGGAATCCATGTTGATTCCTACAGAGTAGATTCTGGGTTTCCAAAAACGACATGATACTCGAGCAAAAAACATGTTCCAAAATTCTAGAACAGATCGATGTCAGAGATATAGGTCTATAGTTTTGCACATCTGCTCGATGACCCTTCTTGAAGACTGGGACTATCTGTGCTCTTTTCCAATCATTTGGAACCTTCCACTCCTCTAGAGACTTGCGGTACACAGTTGTTAGAAGGGGGGCAAGTTCTTTCGCATACTCTGTGTAGAATCGAACTGGTATCCCGTCAGGTCCAGTGGACTTTCCTCTGTTGAGTGGTTCCAGTTGCTTTTCTATTCCTTGGACACTTATTTTGATGTCAGTTGTTAGTTTTTTAGCAATGACGCGGCATAATACCCAGAAGAATTTTAATCACTATGACACCGGCCACGGAAGCCTACGTTCTTATGTGGTATCAATAGTTTGTCTTTGATTGGGTTTGATTTAACCTCATACTCAAGTAAACATATCCATTGTCATTGATGTTATGGTAGTATGGATCCAATTCTTCAGCTCTTCTATGCTCTGTTGTAGTATTGATGCATAAACATTGCCCTTAATGGAACTCCATGGCAAGAAGTCATGGAGCATCGAATCTGGTGGCTCTGCAGACCAGCTGAGGAGTGCTAAGTTGCCAGCTATCTGGTGACCAATCCAAAGGCTCAGTAGAGTTTCATTCAAGTATTCGTGATCTTGGCACCTCCAGAGAGAGGGTGCCCCATCTTGTTGAAAAATGGAGTTATCCTCGTTCAACATCTGAAACAACCAGTTTCATAAAACAGGAAGATGCTGGTGACTGTTTACCATGTTTCCATCAAAGAAGAATGGGCTGTAAGCAATTGAGTGGGATATTGCACAAAACATATTGACTTTGGATGAATCTTATGCATGTTCAGTGTGTGTATGTGGTTCTGTTGGCCCAAATTCGAAAATTGTGTTTTGTTCTCCACTAAGGTGGAAAGTTGCTTCATCACTGAATGTGATGCATGTGCCAAAGTGTTATCATTGTTAATAGCATTCTGAAGTTTGGCAGAAAATGCCACACATTTGCATTTGTCATCATGATGTAAAGCCTGTAACAGCTGTAACTTGTACAGCTCCACAACCAACCAACAGTTCAAAATACGTCAAATTGCCATTGCAGACAGTTGTAACTTTCAACTGGCACAACAAGTTGATTTTAAAGGACTTTGTTGGGAACATGTTTGGGTTCATGTGACATTTTCATCAGAAACACGAAAGTGACCAGGACTCTTTCCTTTATGTGAACCTGTCTGTGTTTACAAACTGTGGATATCATCTGTGAATGTTCCATCCATTTGGATGATCAGTTTGGTACCTTAAACTGAAACATTTTTGCACTATACTCATGGAACTACACTTCGCAAACTCAAGAACACAATATGATATTAGCTGTGGGATAGTCATTTTGTGACGCATGATGGTAACAAAGCAGACAGAAGACAACCAATATGTATTGGCAATGAATATAAAATAGAAAATGTATTTGTTTTTTCAACAACTGAGCCATGGCACAGCAATCTATAGTTTTGACGATATAATATTTTGTAATACATATATTCTTTTTGAAACACCCTGTTTAATCCACAGCCTTGTTATTTAGCTGCCACATCTCATTCACTTTACATAATTGATTGATGTCTGCTATAATGTACCATTTTAACATGATTGCCAAAGCTGTTACTTCACTGTGAATATTTTAAGGCTCACTGATGCTTTTTCATCTTTTGTCATGTTATTTTCAAGTTTGTTACTAACCATAACTTCAAAGAAGTTCCATGTATTTTCAGGAAATCAGTAACTTTTATCCCAAGTTGTCCTATTGTGCTAACAAAAATCCTCCCCCCTCTTGTATCACGGACCTTGCTGAGATGGGATGACTTACATGTCTCAGAGATACAGATTCAGATAGATGGATCATAGCTGCAACCACAACAGAGAGGTGCTGTGAAGAGGCCAAACAATCCTGTTGTTGCTGAAGAGGGGCAGCAGCCTTTTCAGTAGTTGCAGGAGCAACAGTCTGGATGATTGACTGATGTAGCCTTGTTACATTTAACCAACCTGGACCTTACTATGACTGTACAGTGAATGACTGAAAAGAGGGGGAAACTACAGCCCCTAGTTTTCCTGAGGTCATGCAGCTGTCTGTATGTCATAATGATGATGTTCTCTTGCATAAAATATTCTGGAGGTAAAATAGTCCCCTATTTGGATCTCTGGGTAGGGACTTCTCAGAGGATGTCATCAACCGTATAACAATGTCTTATATAGATCATATGAGTAAGTACTGTGATTCATGCATGATATGATGTGGTAATATGGTTTTAGGATGATGATTTTGTTCTTGGATTTAATGTAGATGTATTATTTGACTTATAGCTGAGAATGACTTTTCAATTATATGCCACATCACATATGACATATTGCATAATGCTTCTATATAAGTGCTTGAAAATGACTTAGTGTTGAAATTTGCCAATTCGAGAATGTACAAAAAATATAACATTGTACAGCTTAGTACAGACAAAGTTTTCTTTTGCAAAATTTTTGGAAGCTGTGGACACAGTCTGAACAAAATTTTCAAGACAAGTTTGGGTGCCATATTTATATTATTAACACATAATGAAGAGGTTGAAAGAATGTATGATGAGATATAAGGAATTATTAATATAGTTAAGAGTGTGGAAAATTTATTTGTAATTGTTACCTGAAATTTGATGGCAGGAAAATGAACAGAAGGACAAATAGTAGGTGTACAAGGTGTGGAAGAAAGGAATGAAAGAGGTAGGTTTGAGGTAGAATACATCATGGCAGGATAGAAATTCTGAAACCTTGTTTCAAACCAAAAATTGTTTCCAGGGCCAGATGGGAAATCTGACCATAATATATTGATTATGAAACACAACTTAAAACAGAAGAAATTGCATAGAGGTAGGAAATTAAGGAGATGGGATCTGAATAAATTGAAGGAATCAGAAATTGTTGAGAGTTTGAAACAGAGCATTAAGCAACAACTGACTGAAATGAAAGGGATACAATAGAAGATTAACAGGTAGGTTTGAGGGATGAAATAGAGAAGGTGGCTGAGGATTAAATAGGCAAAAAGACAAGGCCCAGCAGAAATACTCGGATAATACATGAAATATTGCATACAATGGATGAATGGAGAAGATATAAAAATGCAGCAAATGAAGCAAGCAAAAGGAAATACAGGCATCTAAAAACAATCTTGATAGAGAGTCATTTATGTCATTTGTTCACGTAGATAAAGTTTTTTACGGTGTTGACTGGATTACAGTCTTTGAAATACTGAATATATCAAGGATAAAGTGCAGGGAAAGAGAAGTTATCTACAACTTGAATAGAGAAACCAGACTGCACTTACGAGAACTGAAAGAGATGAAAGGGAGGTCATAGTTCAGGTGCGTGCAAGATGGGATTGTAGCCAGTTTCCAATGTTATTCAAGCTATATGCTGAGCAAGCTCTGAAGGAAATAAAAGAGAAATTGGAAAATGGTGTTAAAATTCAGAAAGAAGAGCTTTAAGATTTGCTGATGAAACTGGAATTCTGTCTGAGCTGGAAAGGGACCAGGAAGAGTGGATGAATGAAAGAGGTTATACGACAAACATCAACAAAAGTAAAACAATGGTAATGGAATGTAGTCAGATTAAATAAGCTGATGCTGAGATGATTAGATCAGGAAATGAGATAAATGTTTTTTCTTCAGCGTCAAAATAATTGGTGATGGCCAAAATAGAGAGGGTGTAAAATGCAGACTGGCTATGGCAAGAGAAACATTTCTGAAAAAAGAGAAATTTTTAACATGCAATATAAATTTAAACATTAAAAAGTATTCTCTGAAGGTATTTGACTGGTGTGTAGCTTTGTACAGTTGTGAAACATGGATGATAAACATTCCACCCAAGAAAAGAGTAGAAGCTTTTGAAATGTGGTACCACAAAAGATGCTGAAGGTCTTTGTATCATTCACACAAGGATTGTGAGGATAAGATTAGAATAATTACTGTGCGCACAGAGGCATTCTAACACTTGAGTCTTCCCATGCTCCATATGGAACAGGAAGAAACCCTAATAACCGGGAAGATGGGACATACCATCTGCCGTGCACCTCACGTTGGTTTCCAGAACATAGATGAAGATGTAGATGGAGACAAGTATCAGAGATACCAGGGGTACTTCAAGTACTATCCTCTCTTGTGGATATTACCTTCTTTAGAGGAAATATGGAGTCCACTACCTCATATCCACTTAACTCTGAGTGGCATGTCAGTGGTAAGTCCAAGGTCCCTGCAAAGAAAAGGCAGGGACCAGAGAGAACTCAGAAACGTTACACTCATCCTCTAACCATCTAACCAGAAAGTTTGAGGTACAATTTTCCACTGAAACTGAGTCACTGAGGTGAATCTCTGAAGGTCTCATTCAATGTGTTGAAGAAGCTGTCCAGGTGCCATTGAGGGAATAGGCTGCAACCCACTGCAGATTGCATTTTCATTCAGTGTTTTAACTTAGATGAGTGTCCCAGTGGCCACTTGAATTGTTGGTTTTAGCTTATAATTTTGTGAAGTTTTGTTGATATTGGTATTAGTGGGGGTATAGTAGTATTAATACAAGTAGTTGCTTTGTTAGTAGACAGAGGATTTCGAGACTGCTATTGTTAGTTCTATAAATAGTTCTACTGTTGTAACTGAACTTAGGTAATGTAGACATATAGTTTTTTTCAGTAAGTGTAAAATTTTACGATGAGTGGGAAGTGTGGGCTCTGTCATAGGTTTGTGAGTAGTATGTTATTAGTATGTTATGGTGTTAGATTTGTTCAAAGTATTTAAGTATTTTCAATGCAGGCAGGGGGGGGGGGAGGGGGGGAGGAGTGGGGAGGGGGGCGGTGGAGAGGTGGGGGGGTGGAATGCAGTCGGGAAGCCAGTGGGCATTCTAGCAAGATCCTCTCCTGGGAATGCAGAATCTGTAGTAGAAATAAGTTTATATGGGAGCAGGAGCATAAGATCTGTGCCTTTCAGGTGCAGTTATAATGTGCAAAGGAGGAACTAGATAGGTTGAGGAGGGTGAAGGTTGGTGGGGAATGGGAACTGGCAGTTGGCAAGAAGGCAGCCAGGAGGAGGAGGAGGTATGCAGACAGTTATACCTTGCTTATATGCAATAGATTTGCCAACTGTCAAAGTTGAGTGCAGAGGAGCCTCTTGTAGCTGTAGATGTAGGGAACATGCAGCAGTCCTCAGCAGTTAGGAGCCCTAGGTCAGTTGCAAAGTCTAACAGAAAGAAGGAGATTCTGCTGCTAGGTAGATCACACAGTAGAGGTGTGGGACCAGCAGTTGCAGAAAGTGTTGGGGAGTGAGTACCAGGTCACCAGCATTGTGAACAGGGTTGGTTCAGGTGATTGACAGCTTAGGGGAGTTATGTAGGAATTTTATGAAGGAGGATCAGGTAGTGATAGTGGGTGGAGCAGGAAACAGTCTTGATAGGGACAGGGAATATGATGTAGGTGGTGACCTGGTAAAGATAGCTACTCAAACTGGTGACACTAATGTGCATTTTGTGCAACTGTTTCAGCGTCATGATTGGCCTAGTCTTAATGCGGCTGTTAGGCGTGTTAACATAGGGCTGGAGAGGGCACTGATGCAGAGGGCATGGGTGACATTTTAATGGTGCCAGCTGGGTCTATCAGTAGATCAGGTTTCACTAGGCATTGGCCTGCACCTCAATAAGTATGGGAAGGGGAGGCCGGCAAAGCTTGTATGTGACAGTGTAGGGTGTGGTGGTGGGATAACTCATGGAAAAATTCCTGTAGTAGTGGGTGTTAGAGCTGCACCTTTTTTAGATTGAAGTCAGCTGATAGGTATACCTGCTTAAAGGAAGTCCCTCTATCTAAGGGCTCACCTTCAGAAGATCTCATGTTTCATCAAAATATAAGAGGTATTAGAGATAAAGTTAGTGAACTGCTTATAGATGTTGACTCTGAAATTATTGGTATATCAGAGCACCACTTAAATAATTTGACAATTCAGAGGCTTCCTTTACATGAATACAGATTAGCTGGCTGTTTTTCAAGGAGTTCATTGCAGGGTTGGGGAGTGGCTATGTACATAAAAAATACTGTTTCGTTTGAGTCCATAGACGTGTCATGGCACAGCACTGAACAGGTATTTGAATGTTGTGCAGGGGCAGTTGAATTTAGTGAAACTAAACTTCTATTTTTTGTTGTTTATAGGTCCCCTAACTCTGACTTCAGAGTACCAGGAATTAGTTATATTTGGTGACTTTGATATAAATTTTGTATGTGGTGGAGCAAGAAAAAGGATGTTGGTAGATCTCCTAAATTCATATGATCTGATGCAGACTTTGTTTTTTCCAACTAGGGTGCAGTGGAACAGTAGCACAGCCATAGACAATAATTTTATTCATTCTTCATTACTAGATGGGCATTCTATTAGTAGAAGGGTGAATGGCCTTTCAGACAATGATGCACAAATTTTAACACTAAAAGGCTTTTGTATGCAAACAAATGTCACATACAATTACAAACTATGTAGCAAAGTTAATCAAATGGCAATAGAGGGTTTTTTAAACCTTGTCAAGAAACGAGAGTGGCAGGATGTTTATAGTGCTAATAACATAGGTGATAGATATAATCCTTTTTGTAGCGCATTTCTCATGCTCTTTGATAGTCACTTTCCATTAGATCATTCTAAATGGGGTACTAGCAGTAATAGGCAGCCCGGGTAACTGATTATTGGGATAAGGATATAATGTAGAACAAAGTGGGAATTATATAAAAATGTTAAAAGTAGTCACAATAAAGCTGCAGTAGCCCATTACAAACAATATTGTAAGATGCTCAAAAATGTTATTAGGAAGACAAAGAGCATGTGGTATGCAAATAGAATAGCTAATTCACAGGATAAAATTAAAACCAAATGGTCAGTTGTGAAGGAAGTGTCTGGTCAGCAGCACAAGGTCGACAATATAAAGTCAGTTCATAGTAAAAATATTTCTGTTACTGATAAACCAGATATATGTACAGTATTTAACAATCATTTTCTAAGCATTGCTGGTGAATTAAATAAAAATTTAGTTTCTACAGTGAATCATACAACTTTCTTGGCCAACGCCTTTTTGAGATTGATGTTTGAAATACTCATCTGTGATACAGACAAGGGGGAGATTGAGTCAATAATCAAATCACTCAAGACTAAGGACTCTCATGGATATGATGGAATGCCTAGCAGAGTATTAAAGTACTGTGCTGCACATGTTAGCCCCGTATTTAGCCATATTTGTAATTTTTCCTATAGGAATGCTCAGTTTCCTAAACAATTAAAGTACTCAGTAGTAAAGCCACTTTATAAAAAGGGAGAAAAGGATAATGTAGCCAATTTTAGACCTATTTCAATGCCGTCAGTGTTTGATAAAGTTATTGAAAAGGCTGTGTATGTAAGGATAATTGATAAAGGCTGTGTATGTAAGGATAATTGATAATTTTATATCACACAATTTGCTATCAAATGTACAGTTCAGCTTTAGAATTCGTTTAACAACTGAAAATGCAATATTCTCATTTCTCTGTGAGAATGGGACAGGTTAAACAAAAGTTTTTCAATGCTGGGTACATTTTTTTTATTTAACTAAGGCGTTTAATTGTGTTCATCACAAAATATTTCTCCAGAAGTTGGACCATTATGGAATACAGGGAGCAGCTCACAATTGGTTCACCTCTGTCTGTAGCAACAGACAGCAAAAGATCATTATTCACTATGTTGAGAATGGCTGTGATGTGGTGTCTGAGTGGGGTGCAGTCAAGTGGGGGGGGGGGGGGGGGGGGGGTGCCCCAGGGATCAGTGTTAGGTCCACTCCTGTTCCTTATTTATATAAATGATATGCCCTGTAGTATTATGGGTAACTCTAAAATATTTCTGTTTACCGATGACACTAGCTCTGTAGTAAAGAATGTTGTGTGCAACTTTGGCCCGGTTGCAAATAGTGCAGTTCATGACCTAAGTTCATGGTTTGTAGAAAATAAACTAATGCTAAATCACAGTAAGACTCAGTTTTTACAGTTTCTAACACACTATTCAACAAAACCCGACATTTTAATTTCACAGATTGGGCATATGGTTAGTGAAATTGAACGGTTCAAATTTCTAGGTATTCAGATAAATAGTAAACTGTCATGGAAAGCCCACATTCAGGATCTTTTTCAAAGACTTAATGCTACCATTTTTACTATTCGAATGGTATCTGAAGTGAGTGATCGTTCGACATGAAAATTAGTCTACTGTGCTTATTTTCATTCACTTATGTCATATGGTATTAAATTTTGGGGTAACACTTCCCATTCTAAAAGGATATCTTTGGCTCAGAAATGGGCAGTTTGTTTGAAAATGTTGGCCGCATTATGGTTTGATTCAGAGACGGGAAGCGGCATCACAGTGAGTGCGTTCACACAGACATGCAGCACCAACTCAAGGCCTCATAGTGTGGGGTGCTATTGGGTACAACCACAAATCACAATTGGTGCATTTCCAGGGCACTGTGATCAGTGTTATCTACATGAATGACATCCTGTGACCTGCAGCCATACACTTTCTGCACAACATCCCAGACACCATTTTTCAGCAAGACAATACCCTATGTTGCTGCAAAAAGATGTGCCTTCTGGGTTTCACAGTATGTCAGCCTTCTGCCCTGGCCTGCCAGATCACCAGACTTGTCGCCAATCAAAAATATGTGGGAAAGGAGAAACGATGGGTGCAGTGCTGTGACCCGATACCAGCCACCACAGATGAACTTTGGAACCAGATGAATGCAGCATGGATTCCATTTTCACCTCATATGTGTCTATACTGTCATGCATGGAACAAGTTATCAGGGCCGATGGTGTACCCTGTGCTTACTAGGCAACAGAACACATGCTGAAGTGAGGTGACTGAAATGCTAATCATTTCTGCAGAACATACTAATGTACATGTCCTGTGAATATGAACATCCAGTCCCTAGTTGTTCAAGGTGCTCTGTTTTTTTCTGAATGTGAATGTACTTTGAGGTTAAAGGCGACCACTCACTGAGAAGCAGAAGCATTGAGTTTTCGTTACAAACACAACAGAGGGAAAACTTGCCAGCTTCTCGAGTTATCGTTTGATGAGCTAGAGTAAAATACACAAACATTAAATACACTCACACACACACACATACACATACTCACACACACACACACCTATACCCCTACATGCCACTAGACCAAAAGTTGTCAATGCGATGTGTTGCAGGTGGTCTTGGGGGGTGGGTAGAGGAAGGACTGAGGATGGATGACTAGTGGCTTAGAGGGAGGGCAGTTTGCCAGCTAAGAATGTGGGTGGGAGAAGTGGCATGTATCTGGGCTGGCATGATTGTAGCAGTCAGTGGGAAGCAGAACATGCTGAAGGCGATATGAGGACGTGAATTGGGAGAAGGTCACAGGTTAGAGGAAGGGGAAATTGTTGGGTGGTGTGTGCAGGGACAATGGGTTACCTGAGACTGAGGCCAGGATGATTATTGGAGTGGAGGATATATTGTAAGGATAACTCCCATCTGCGTAATTAAGAGAAGGTAGTGGTGTACGGAAATATCCAGATGACATGGGTTGTGAAGCAGACATTGAAATTGAGCATGTTGTTCTCAGCTGCATGTTGTGCCACTAGATGGTCAATTTTATGCTTGATAGTAGTTTGGTGGTGGCCATTCATCCTGGTGGACAGCTTCCTTCACAACCTCAACATCTTTTCTCCCATCCACTTCACCTGCTCCTCCTCCACCCAATACGCCACCTTCCCGGACATTGACCTCCACCTCGCTGATGGCTCCAGCCACACCCCTGTCCTTAGTAACCACCTCACCAACAACAGTACCTGCATTTTGACAGTTGCTATCTCATACACACCATAAAATCCCTCCCTCACAGCCTAGCTACCCATGTACAATGTATCTGCAGTGACGAGAACTCCCTTGCCAGTATGCCAAAGGCCTCACAGAGACACAAACACCTCCCCCCCAAAAAAAACATATTCCACAAACAGACTTCCCCTGCCACATCATTGCACTCCCCTCTCACCACCCCCAAGAATCGGCTACAAAGGAGTGACACCTTTTGTCATCCAGTATCCATGGACTGGAACAACTGAATCGTATCTTCAGCAGGGCTTTGAGTATCTCTCATCCTGCCCTAACATGAGGGACATACACATACACTCACACATGCACCATGCGCCTACACATACCTACGGCACTACATGGTGCCAGTTAGTCTGACAGTGCCATCACTATTTTGCAGCAGGTGGACTGGTTTGGTGTGGGTAGTGTTTGGTGGGATGGGTAGAGGTAGAGGGAGGCAGGAGGCAGGTAGAGGAGAGGGCTTTGTGGGGGGCTGACTATCAGCTTGGAGGGAGGCCAGTTTGCCAGCTATGAATGCAGGAGGGAGGAGTGGTAGGTTTATGGGTTGGCATGATCATAGCAGCCAGTGAGAAGTGTCACATGCTGGAGGTGATGAGGGGATGTGAATTGGGAGGAGGTGACAGGATGGAGGAAGGGGAAACTATTGACTGGCGGGTATGGGGGCAGTGGGTTACCCGAAATTGAGGCCAGGATGATTACAGGAACAGAGGCCATGTTGTACAGATAATTCCCATCTGCTTGGTTCAGAGAAGCTGGTGGTTGATGATAAGATCCAGATGGCTTGGGCTGTAAAGCAGCCACTGAAACTGAGCTTGTTGTGCTCAGTTGCATGTTGTGACACTGGTAAGCAACCCAAAATCCGTCCCACCCTCCTTAAAGTGGTTTCTGTCACTGACATGACCTACACAACATCCTAGTATATCTCTATGTTACTCCTAGTCCCACTCACTTGCAACAGGAATCATATCCCTGTGCCAGACCAGGGTACAAGATCTACCAAAACCACACTCTCAGCCTGCCCTAATCCAATCCTGTCACAGGCTTATCCCATCCCATCAGAGGCCGAGCCGGATATGAAATCAACCATGTCATTTATCAACTCTGCTGTAGACACTGCACAGATTTTTGCGGTTTTATAAGAATCAACCAACTGTCCACTAGAATCAATGGCCACCACCAATCTGTTATCAAGAACAAGGTTGCTTACCAGTGTCACAACATGCAACTGAGCACAACAAGCTCAGTTTCAGTGGCTGCTTTACAGCCCAAGCCATCTGGATCTTATCATCAACCACCAGCTTCTCTGAACCATGCAGATGGGAATTATCTGTACAACATGGCCTCTGTTCCTGTAATCATCCTGGCCTCAATCTCGGGTAACCCACTGCCCCCATACCCACTAGTCAATAGTTTCCCCTTCCTCCATCCTGTCACTTCCTCCCAATTCACATCCCCTCATCACCTTCAGCATGTGACACTTCTCACTGGCTGCTATGATCATGCCAACCCATAAACCTACCACTCCTCCCTCCTGCATTCATAGCTGGCAAACTGGCCTCCCTCCAAGCTGATAGTCACCCCCCCACAAAGCCCTCTCCTCTATCTGCCTCCTGCCTCCCTCTACCTCTACCCATCCCACCAAACACTACCCACACCAAACCAGTCCACCTGCTGCAAAATAGTGATGGCACTGTCAGACTAACTGGCACCATGTAGTGCCGTAGGTATGTGTAGGCGTGTGGTGCATGTGTGAGTGTATGTGCATGTGTATAACTCCTAAAGCTATCAAGTTTTCCTTCTTATGTGTGTGTATCAACAACTCAGTGCTTCTGCTTTTCGGTGAGTGGTCTCCTTTATTACTAAAGCACTGACTTATATCTTCAGCATCAGTAACAATATTCCTGTAATAACGTGTGATGAAATTATTGAATAGCATGAATCTTTCTGAGAGAGAAAAATATAGAATATGTTTCAGTTCCAACTTACATTTAGTAGCTTGTTTTTGTCTTTTACACCTATAATCTGTTTCCTTCATCACCTGTATCACATTGTCATCTACTTTGGATGTAATTCAACATACCAAAGACATTTCTAATCTGACAGTCATCACAACATTATTACACATGCCATTGCACTTAGGTCCTAGTTCCTTTACTATCATTATTTGTGGACTACCTCTGTCTCTATATTAATTAAGAAAATTAATACATACTCAAAAAAAAGAAAAACAGAAGAGAAAACACAAAACTATTAAAGTGCAATTGTGTTCCATCTTCCTTAACAGCTACAAGATTTTTGATACCAGTTGCTTTCAAGCCTTAGCCAATTATTTCAGAAAACCCATTTGTGGCACTATTCATTCATTTACACACCTCATTCCATAAATCACATCATGAAGAAGGGAACAGGTCAGAAGCAGAAGTAGGTATTGTTGGGTACTTCTGTAAAGTATATTAACAACAAATTATGACTAATGCCAATCTACTCACACTGATAATAATGGAAATACAATCTATAATGTTTTGTATACAAGGAGAAAAAGAGCTACTTTGTGGGAAAAGAAAGAGCCACTGCCCCTCCTGTTTAACAACTCAGCTGCTATTTTTAACTAATACTTAAAAGTATTTACATAACTTTACACAAACCACTACTGGGTGTCTATATATTGGTATCTGCCTAAAGCAAACATTAACCTCCATCCGAACAGACATCAGAAGGCCGAATGGTGTTGACTGACTGCCATGTCACCCTCAGCACAAACGGCTCATCAGACATGGATATGGAGGATCATGGAGTCAGCACACTACTCTGCAAGCCATTGTCAATTTTCATGACCTGAAGCTTCCCAGTGAGTAGCTCCTCAATTGGTTGACAAGGGCCAAGTTCATCCTGCTTGCCAACAGCACATGGCAGACCCAGATTGTCATCCATCTGAATGCTAGCCACATCTGGTGGTACTTAACTTTGGTGATCTGATGGAAACTGATGTATCCACTGTGGTAAAGCTACTGGCAAAACTGAGCGGGGTATTGCAGTGGATAGCACACTGGACTCACATTCAGGAGGATGACAGTTGAAACCCATGTCCGGGCATCCCACTTTAGGTTTTCTGTGATTTCCCTAAATCACTTAAGGTAAATGCCAGGACAGTTCCTTCAAAAGGGCACAGCTGCTTTCCTTTCTAATCCTTCCCTAATCTGAGCTTGTGGTCCATCTCTAATGACCTTTTTGTTGATGGAACATTAAACACTAATTTCTTCTTCCTCCTCCTCCTCCTCCTCCTCTTCCTCCTCCTCCTCCTCCTCCTCCTCCTCCTCCATTGGTTGGTTGATTTGCGGGAGGGGGCCAAATAGCAAAGTCATTGGTCCCTTCCTTTATTGGAAAAAAATGAGTCATGTTAATTCACATCCCTGATTCAAAATATGCTGATGAATTGAAGAAGGAGTTGCTAATGAGGTGCTCTTTTATTTTGTTTTTAATAACTGGAGATTTTCTGTTTCCTGTCTGATGTTTGCCAGAGTACAAAACTCCATTCTAAGCCCTAGATAGGGGTGCATAGACTACATGGGAATTACTTTTACTTCTAATATTGTGGTGAGAAAATAAATGCACCAATGGTCTAGGGGGCCGGCACAGTAGCTCAGTGTGTTCAGTCAGAGGGTTAGGTTAGCTGCCCTATGTAATAAAGAAACGGAGTGAATCGATTAATGATGAATTTGAACAGATGTCACTGAACATCCTCCCTGAACAAATGCAGTGAACAATAATGAACAAAATAAGATTTAAAAAAAGGGGTAGTAGCATCTTTGACTAGTAATCAAAATGTCCTGAGTCCTGAGTTCGAGGGCTGGAAACCTGCCATCACTTAAATTTTGATTAATAATCAGCATTGGTGGCTGAAGACTTTTGGCATAATAAGTCACCCTCATTTTGCCAATGGCCTAGTCAAAGAGGATGGAGTAGTAGTGGACAGAGGTTCAGGGTACTCTCTTGTCCTTGGGGTGGAAAACTGCCCCTAAATGTGAAGAATCAGCAATAATCTATGGCATGAGGGTGCAGAAGGCAATGGAAACCACTGCATTAAAGACACATAATGTATATCCATAAGACATGTGGCCTGTAATTGAGAAAGTGTCATGATGATCTCTCCATTGGCTAAAGATTCTGGAATAGTCCCTCATTCAGATCTCTGGGAGGAGACTGTCAAGGGGGAGGTGACCTCGAAATAACCAATGAAAGGATAATGTTCTATGAGTCGAGGCATGAATTGTCAGAATCTTGAATAAGGTAGGAAGCTAGAAAATCTGAAAAGGTAAATGCAAAGGCTCAATCTAGATATAGTAGGAGTCAGTACATGAACTGGAAAGAAGACAAGGATTTCTGGTCAAATCAGTGTAGGATAATATCAACAGCAGCAGAAAATGGTATAATGGGAGCAGGATTCATTATGAATAGGAAGATAGGGCAAAGAGTGTGTCACTGTGAACAGTTCAGTAATGGGGATGTTCTCATAAGAATTGACAGAAAACCAACGATGATAGTTCACGTATACATGCTGACATCACAAGCTGAAGATGAAGAGTTAGAGAAAGTATATGAAGATATTGAAAGGGTAATGCAGTATATAAAGGAAGATGAAAACCTAAAGTCATGGGGGACTGGAATGTAATTATAGGTGAAGAAGTAGAAGAAATGGTTACAGGAGAGTATGGGATTGAGACCAGGAATGAGAGAGGAGATAGACTAATTTAGTTTTCCAATAAATTTCAGCTAGTAATAGCGAATACTATGTTCAAGAATCATAAGGGGAGGAGCTATAGCTGGAAAATGTCAGGTGATGGGGAAGATTTCTGTTACATTATATCAAGGTCAGACAGAGATTCTGAAATCATATACTTAGACTTAGATCACAATGTAGTATTGATGAAGAGTAGGCTGAAGTTTAAGAGATTAGTCAGGAAGAATCAATACATAAAGAAGTGGGATATGGAAGTACTAAGGAACAATGAAATATGCTTGAAGTTCTCTAAGCAATAAGAAATAGCTCAGTAGACAGTACAGTTGAAGAGGAACCGATGTCTCTAAAAAGGGCAACCACAGAAGTTGGAAATAAAAATCTAGGTACAATGAAGATAATTGCAAAGAAACCATAGGTAACATAAGAAATACTTCAGTTGATTGATGAAAGAAGAAAGTACAAAAATATTAAGAGACATTCAGGAATACAGAAATACAAGACTCTGAGGAATGGAATAAATAGGAAGTGCAGGGAAGCTAAGACTAAATTGCTGCTTGAAAAATGTGAAGAAATCGAAAAAGAAATGAGGGTCAGGACTGACTCAGCATATAGAAAAGTCAAAACAACCTTTGGTGAAATTAAAAGCAAGGGTGGTAACATTAAGAGTGCAATGGGAATTCCACTGTTAAATGCAGAGGGGAGAGTGGATAGGTGGAAAGAGTACATTGAAGGCCTCTCTGAGGGGGAAGTTTTCTCTGATGTGATAGAAGAAGAAACAGGAGTCAATTTAGAAGAGATAGGGGATCCAGTATTAGAATCAGAATTTAAAAGAGCTTTGGAGGATTTAAGATCAAATAAGACAGAATGGATAAGCAAGATTCCATCAGAATTTCTAAAATCATAGGGCAAAGTGGTAACAAAATGGCTATTCATGTTGGTGTGTAGAATGTATGAGTCTGGTGACATACCATCTGGCTCTTGGAAAAATATCATCCACACAATTCCAAAGACTGCAAAAGCTGACAGATGCTAGAATTATTGCACAATCAGCTTGACAGCTCAAGCATCCAAGTTGCTGACAAAAATAATATACAGAAGAATGGAAAAGAAAATTGAGGATGTGTTAGATGACAATCAGTTTGGTTTTAGGAAAGGTAAATGCACCAAAGAGGCAATTCTGATGTTGCAGTTGATAATGGAAGCAAGACTAAAGAAAAATCAAGACACATTCATTGGATTTGGTGATCTGAAAAAAGCGTTTGACAGTGTAAAATGGTGTAAGATGTTCAAACTTGTGAGAAAAATTGGGGTAAGCTGTAGGGGAGAGACGTGTGATATACAGTACGTACAACAGCCAAGAGGGAATAATAAGAGTGGATAACCAAGAATGAAGTGATCAGATTAAAAAGGGTGTAAAACAGGGATGTAGTCTTTTGCCCCTACTTTTCAATTTGTACATTGAAGAAGCAGTGATGGAAATAAAAGAAAGGTTTAGGAACGGGATTAAAATTCAAGGTGAAAGGATATCAACAATAAGATTTGCTGATGACATTGCTATCCCAAGTAAAAGTGAAGAAGAATTACATGATCTGTTGAATGGAATGAACACTCTATTGAGTACAGAATATGGACTGAGAGTAAATTGAAGAAAGACAAAACTAACGAGAAATAGCAGCGATAAACTCATCATGATTGATAGTCACATAGTAGATGAAGTTAAGGAATTCTAATACCTAGACAGCAAAATGACAGACAGAACAAGGAGGACAGCACTGGCAAAAGGGGCATTCCTGGCCAAAAGAAGTCTACTTGTATCAAACATACACCTTAATTTAAGGAAGAAATTTCTGAGAATGTACATTTGGAGCACAGGATTATATGGACTGTGGGAAAACCAGAACAGAAGAGAATCAAAGCATTTGAGATGTGGTGCTACAGTTGAAAATTATGTTGACTGATAAGGTAAGTAATGAGGAAGTTCTGCGCAGAATCGGAGAGGAAAAGAATATGTGGAAAGCACTAACAAAAAGAAGGGATAGGATGATAGAACACCTGTTATGACATCAGAGATGACTGCCATGGCACTAAAGGGAACTGTAGAGGGCAAAAACTGTAGTGGAATGCATCCAGCAAATATTTGACGACATAAGCTGCAAGTATTACCCTGAGATGAAGAGGGGTTGTGGCACAGGTGAGGAATTCATGGCAGGCCACATCAAACCAGTTGGAAAACTGATGACTGAAAAAGAAGTTTAGACAGTACATCCTAAAGTCATTCTTGTTATTAAACACAACCATTAAGTAGTGTATGTATTAGCATGTCAGGATAAGAACACCTAGGCCCCTGGAGAGGCTTCTTCAAGATGTTCAGTTATCAGTGGTGCACAATATACTTGTTGCATACTTCCATAGAAAAAATACTTTTTTGACCTTTGCTGCATTGCCCAGAAGATTACACCACAGGACAGTATTGAGTGAAAGTATGCTAGAAATCATGTCTTCAGATCAATGCAATAAGAGAGATTCGTAAGTGCAAAAAGGTGAGATTGAACTCTTAACGTATCCTCATATTAGTACCACCTCAGTTTGTTATCTATCTGGATGCCTAGAACATTCACACTTGGAGTCTCATACAGCTTATAATGATTGATGCCCATGTTTGGTGCCTGTAAGTCATCTCCCCCCCCCCCTTCCTCTCCTTATTTATTTATTTATTTATTCATCCGTAGACAACTTGTGTTGTATGGATGTCGTCAACTGTATACATGGAATGAGTATATACATAATAGTACTTCTGGTAGCACATATTTCTATGGTGCAACTTAATCGTTTGTACACAAAACAAATACAGACCAATCTTAGTTACAAATAAATATAAATTTACAAATGTATTCTTGCAGATTACACAAAACAAATACATACCAATCTTAATTAAACATAAATATAAAGTTACAAAGGTACTCTTGCATGAATTGAGGTGAACACATGTCATTTACAGTATTCTTTGACAGTATAATAACATTTATCTGCTAAATAATTTTTTGCAGCTTTCCTAAAGGCATGTATTCCAGTTTCAGCTTTGATCTCCTCTGGAAGTCTATTATACATTTTTAATCCATTAAATAATAAACTATTTTGGGTTTTTGTTTTGTTTTTTCGTATGAGATGCAAATGGTGGCAGGATCTAGTCCAGTGTTGGTGTATAGATCTGTTTTGTGTGTACTGGTCAAAGTGTTTCTTTATATATATCACAGTCTGAAAGATGTATTCACATGGTACTGTCAAGATTCCCATGGTTTTGAATAAATCAGTACAGTGAGCTCTCTTGCTGCTTTTTGTTATTATTCGTACTGCCCTCTTTTGGAGCTTGAAAATTGCTTGTATGTTCTGCACATTTGTACCCCAGAAGGTTATGCCATAACTAATTATTGAATGCACATATGCAAAGTATGTCGTCTTAGCACATGAACTATTACATACTGACATAATTATCCGGAGTGCATAGCAAGCAGTAGCAATTTTCTTTTCTAGTGCTGCAATATGGTCAGTCCAGTTAAGCTGTGAGTCAACATGCATTCCTAGGAATTTTGTGTTTGTGACACAATCTATAAGTTCATCTTTAACTCTTAGGCCTATGTTATTATGTTTTTTATTTATGTGGAAATTAATACTGTTTGTTTTTTTAATATTGAGGGTTAATTTGTTGCTTACTACCCACTTGCATACATGATCGAGTGTTTCTTCAGCTTTGTCTCTCAATTTGTCTGGTGACTTGTCACTGATAAGGATACTGCTATCATCTGCAAATAGTATTGCTTCCCCGTATTTGACACTCTGGGGAAAATCATTGATATATATTAGGAAGAGTATTGGCCCTAACACACTTCCCTGAGGGACTCCTATGTTAATATGTTCTGGTTTGGAAATGTGTTTTGTCAATCTGCTGAACTTCGTTTGTGAGATCTCTACACACTGTACCCTATTTTCCAAGTATGATTGAAACCAATTATTTACTGTTCCCCTTATTCCTAGTGCCTCCATTTTGTTTAGTAGTATTTTGTGGTCTACCGTGTCAAATGCTTTGCTAAGGTCAAGGAATATGCCTGTTACATGTTCACCTTCGTCAAGTGCTTCTAAGACAAAATTTGTGAAGTGAGCTACTGCTGTACCTGTGCTTCTTCCTGGCCTGAAACCAAACTGTTCTTTACACAGTAGGTTGTACTTGTTTAGGAAATCCATTAGTCTCTTTTTCATTATATTTTCTATTACCTTGGAAAAGGATGAGAGTAATGAGATGGGCCTATAGTTTTCTATATTTTCTGGATCGCCTTTCTTAAATAGAGGCAGGACTTTTGCACATTTTAAGTATTCTGGGAAGCAGCCTGCAGTGAAAGATTCATTTATGATGTGTGCCAAAGGATGTTGTATGCTGTCAATGCAGTCCTTCAGTAAGCACACTGGCACTTCATCTAAACCTGCTGATGTTTTATTCTTTAGATTCTTCACAACCATCCTTACTTCTTCTGTAGAAGTCGGTAACAGTAACATTGAGTTATCCATATAGTTCAATTTTTGTTCAAGCTGTTTTTTGCCAAACTTTTGCTGTAGCTTGGTAGCAACACTGCTGAAGTACTCATTTACAGTATTTACTAGTGTATTCGGGTTACGTATAATAGCACCATTATGTTTAATTTGAATGTTCACTGTTTTTAATTTATTACTGTTTGTTTCCTGTTTGGTAACAGTCCAGGCTGCTTTAATTTTATTTTCTGCCTTTTCTATAATACTGTCATTGTGGGCTTTTTTTGCATCTCGTAATACTCTTCTGTATATTCTTTTGTATGTGTGGTAGTAGTTTAGGAAACCAGGATCACTATGGTAGTTTTTTAACCTGTTCAGTTGTTTGAGTGTTGCTGAGGATTTCCTTATTCCTTTGGTCACCCAGGTATTTCTTTTGTGTGAGTGTACTGCAGTTTGCACCTTTGGGAATGCTTCATCAAATCTGAGTTTAAATAGTGACATGAATTTAGAAAATTTCTTATTTACACTAGTTTCAGCATACACTTCTTCCCAAGTTATACTGTTTATTTGCTTGGCAAATTCTGATCTGTTTGGTTTGGAGAAAACCCTTCTGTATGTGTATGTTTTAGTTGTATTGTCTATATTTATGTTTAATTTTAGGATTTGACAGGAGTGATCAGAAAGGCCAAGGTTATCTACAATAATTTCACAACTTTCTTTATCTATGTCTGTGATGATGTGATCAATAGTTGATGATGAGTTTTTGGCTATCCTCGTGGCTCTGTTAACTAATGGTGATAACTTATAACAGCGCAATATATTCAAGAATGAGTTACAGAATCTATCTGGGTTTTGTGTGTTTATATTTAAGTCTCCACAAATGAGAACCTTCCCTTTAGGATTCGAAGCCATGTCTAGAATCTGGATTAGTTTTGCAGTGAAAGTATCTATATCACCACTGGGTGAACGGTAAATACATATTATAGTTAACCTTTGTGCCTCATCTGTCTTGCTTATCTCTATGGCTGATATTTCTATGTGTTTTTCCTCACTTACAGAATTAATATCATTTCTAATTTTATAGGCAATTCCTTGCTTAACATATATACATGATCCACCACCTCTAATGGTGGTTCTACTATAATGACATGCTAGTATATATGAGTTCAAATTTATTAATGTTATTTCAGTTCCTCTACACCAATGTTCAGTAATGCAAGTGACTGAACTGTTTAAAGTTTGTAATTCCACTTCTAATTGTTGCACTTTGTTTCTGATAGATTGTATATTTTGATGAAAGACTGAGAAACGAGCACAGCTTACCTTGCCTGTATCTTTTGTTTGCATTTTGTTGACAGTGACTGATGCTTTGCGCCAGTTTGTCCCAGTTTTTTTCTCCTCTTGGTGCTGAACCATAAAAAATTCTCCTTTGGAGTGATGTACTTTCTTGTCCTCTGGCTCCTTCTGATGGGGTGTGGTTTAGCTGGTGGCTTCTCCATTGGTACTGTCGTTTCTGGTGCTACTGCTGTTGTTGGCTTTGCTGTTGTCTGTCCCACTGTTGCTGTGTCTCCTGTTCTTATTGTTGGTGGTGGTGGTGAAGGTTCTGCTGATGTCAGTTCTGCTGCTGACGAGATGACTGCCTTTGTTGATTTTTCTTGTACTGTGGAATGTTCTATTACTGATAGTGGTATAACAGTTGTTTTTGTGTTGAAGGTGTTTTGAAGTAGTTTTAATTCCTTCATTATCATGTTCGCCAGATATTCTTTCCCAATACTGTTTAAGTGTAGTCCATGTTGTGTATGGAATCTACGACCTATATTATTTATATTAACAAATTTAACATTTTTAAAACGTCTACAGATTTTGGCAAACTGATAGTTGGCTTTTTGTATTTCTGTGTTTACACATGATTGGTTATCCAGATCGTGCCGATGTGGTGTATTCACGATTATCACATTTGTATGCGTGAGGTTCGTCAGACACTGTTTAAGATAACGTGTAGCATTTGCAGTTTCATTTTTATATATATCGTTTGAACCTCCGATGAGTATTACACAGTCTTTATCGTGTAGATTTTTAACCTCTCTAGATTCAGTCGTTTTTATTATTTCCGCTAGTGGGGCTCCAGGTTTTACTATGCTACACAAACTTTTATTAGTTTTCTCTTTAATTTTCTTTGCGAGTCCACGGCCATGACTATCTGAAAGCATGAGTATTTTATTGTGCGAGTTATCTGTTACAATGTTTTTCGTTTGAGTGTCTGTTTGTATCGGTATTTTGTGACGTACTTCAAGGGCATTTTGTACCAGTATTGTCTCATGAGGTTCATACGACACTTTATCGCTGTTTCGAGATTTTTTGATGTGTTTAGACTGTTCACTAGTGGTTTTAGGCCTACTATCTTGAATGCTTTTCTTCCCAAGCGACTCGTAACGGCTCGTTTTACCCTCGCTGTCTACAATTGCGAGTACTTCAAACGAGTTTTCATGCACGAAATTAACGTTGCGGTCATTGTTCACACGATTTAACACTTCTTGTTTGTTGTTTTTAAACGTAGCTTGGTTGTTTTTAAACGTAGCTTTGTTCCAGTTTTTGGAAGCAGGCGAAATGTTTTGCACCGAGTCCCGCGTGTAGCACGTACCTTGTTTTGATCGGAGATCATAATTTTCTTTCTTGAGCCATGAAATTTCTTTACGAAGCACTTCGACAATTTTCTGTAGGCTGATAATACGTTCATTTAATTTTGTTGTAACACCATTATCATTCACATAATGACTGTTTTTCACTACGGAGCTGTAATTTTCGCGCACAGGAATATTACGAACACTTGAATCTGTCGCCATGTTCTTAATATGTGATCAAGCCCTGAAGTCTGCTCAATGTTGACTAGCCACCATGCCATCCTCTGTCATGTAGCATCATGTGGATGTTTGGAATCGCATAAAATACATTTTTGTAAGATTGAGGGTTAGGGAAACACATGAAATAATCAGTCAAAACAGATAGATTGCAACTCACCATAAAGATAACCCTTCAAGATGCAGACAGGCACTGCGAAAGTACTGTTTCACATTGAGCTTTAAGCCAAAGCCTTCTTCAGAAAAAAAAGGAAAACACATGGGTGCTTGAGGAGTGCCTGCTTATGTGAATGTGGTTGTGTTTTCCTTCTTTTCTGAAGAAGCCTTTGGTTGAAAGCTCAGTGTGTAACAGTCTTTTTGTTGTCCCTGTCTGCATTTCAGTGTGTCATCTTTATGGTGAACAGCAATCTATCCTTTTCATAATTGTTGATATTCCAACCTGGACTTTCCATTGTTGGATTCACATAAACAGAAGTATAGGAAAGCATTATTTAATTATTTCATTTACTTTACTTTACTAGTCACTCTGCTCAGTTTGCAGCCATATTTACGACCAAAAGTGCTTTGTGAAATATGAATTGAATTACAAAGTAAACTGCAAAATAACAGCAATTACTATCTTACTCAACACACAGGTAACCCACCACATTAAAAAAAATAGCATAAACTTCTGAACATTATAATACAGAAAACCTCCATTGCTATTCCTGGAATTTATGTAAGGGGACTCTTGCAAGAGGAATAAGTGACAATGTATATTTTTTATTTTTCTTTGAAAATATATGGCTGTTAATACATATTGTTCCAGAACTCTTTTCTAAATTATAGATAAGTGCTTTGTGAAATATGAATTGAATTACAAAGTAAACTGCAAAATAACAGCAATTACTATCTTACTCAGTTTGTGTAAAACTGTATTAAATCTCATATTCTGATGCTTTATATCATAGTTCATTTGAAAGTGAGTTTTATCACCACCAAAAGTGTTACCACAGCACACCATTTACCTGTTTTACTCATTGCTGATACTGGTCATATTTGCAGAACAAGATTACATCATAAAACAAAAAAGGGGGGAAATATGGTAGCATTTTTGTCCATTGAATGGTTTTTTACAATTGTATTTCTCATAATAATACAAAGGGCCCTTCTTTAGAATTACAGTTTCATATCTACAGTCTCTGAACTATTACTGAAGAGATGGCAGGTCTCACGATGTTTGCCTTCTTTATTTCTTCGTTTGCTGTCCTTGGTGTCAATGTTCTGGCTGAATAAATAAGGGGTGGAAGTGCAGTACTGTCTACTGTAAATGATGTAGCCAACAGGTGCACATCTGCATTATACAGCTGTTTACTTTCACTTTTCACAACCCCCCATATACACATTTAATATGGCCAGTGCACTATTGTTTAACTTTCGATAAAACTCATTAATAGTTTTCAGGCGAACATCCACACATAAGCAGTAAAACCCCAACCACAAAGTTCACAGTTCTTGAAGAACAGAAAGGTATGTATGGAGGAAACACTGTCATTGTTTTAACACACAGCCTAATTGTGTATCACTTATTTCACAGTTAAGTTGAAGCATTGTTGTTGTTCTAACCAACACAGGTTTCTCGTCTGAAACTCGGCCATGGACTGACTGTCTCAGGACCAAAATTCAGGGTCTTATATATCCTCACAATAAGAGGTGTTGAAACTAAACATCATTTGAAGTTTAATTTACAGAAATTACAATTAAAACTTAACTCATTTGATTAACTGTATACATCGAAAAATTTGTTCTTTTTAACAGTTTCTTCTACTACAAGGGTTAAGCTGAATTATCTGTTTAAATCATGAAATTAACATATATAGTTATGCCAATAATACTTTTGGCAAAACTTTTATTTACTTTGGAATTAATTAAGGGCTGACTTTGCTAACATGTTTTCAAATAGAGCCAAATAAATACTTTAAGAAAACTATTAGTTCATCTTCCAAATGTTTATAATTAGTATAGAATTTATATTTGTTTATACACCAACAATAGAATTTAAGTTATGAAACAAGTACTGATTTCACCCTATAATAAAAGATACTAACTGGGAGTAGTCAAAATAAATTAGAAAATCAAAATTACATACCTAAAACTAAGCACAAAATTAGATCTTGTGTTATATTCTTTAAAACTGAGGGCCAACCTTTCACTTTTGTGAAGATTCAGATTATACTCATGTATGTTAATGGTAATTACTTAAAAAGTGAAAAAATGAATTTTAAGGAGGCAGATGGCAAAACAAGAAGGGAAGTAAAAATATCCCAGCTTGCAACGGCACATCACCCCCTCATTGGATTGAACAGATAGATATTGCAAATAGCTAACTGGGCAATTAAGTGACCTCAGGTGACCCCAGACAGTGGGTTAAAATTCTGTACAAAAAAATATTACATAAGAAATTTTATCAAAACCACAGTACATATGTTTTTTTCAAATTTATACTTATGTGATCTGGCCATATGAAAATCCCCACATAAAATATTTACAAACAGTGTGTTGTACATTTGCACATTTACATACAATGTGTTGTACATTTGCACAAAATATCTACAAGTTATACTTTTAGTAAAATTTAGGTGTCTTCATCATACGTGGAGTCCTTTTTGGGTAAGCAAAGATTACATTTAAAGATACATATCATTTGATACAAGTCCTGTCTTGCTGTAAAAAAATAAATCCTCATGGGTTGAAATAGACTGAGAATTTCACTTCCAATGTTTAGTATTTTTCACAATCACTTTTAAACTTTTAATGACCTTTAACACGTTTTCTCACCAATCTGTCCACGCCTTCAACAGGTCCAAGTGGCAGTTAGGAAATGCAATGCTATCAGTTCCCTTGGATGTGGTTCTCTCCCACCACAGTACATGAAAAAAATCAGACAAAATACCCTATATTTGCACACTCTCTTTTATGTCTAACTAAGTCTACAGAAAATATAATAGAGGGAAACATTCCACGTGGGAAAAATATATCTAAAAACAAAGATGATGTGACTTACCGAACGAAAACGCTGGCAGGTCGATAGACACACAAACAAACACAAACACAAACATACACACAAAATTCTAGCTTTCGCAACAAACGGTTGCTTCGTCAGGAAAGATGGAAGGAGAGGGAAAGACGAAAGGAAGTGGGTTTTAAGGGAGAGGGTAAGGAGTCATTCCAATCCTGGGAGCGGAAAGACTTACCTTAGGGGGAAAAAAGGACGGGTATACACTCCCACACACACACACATATCCATCCACACATATACAGACACAAGCAGACACTCTTTGATAGCTTACCAGTAGCACCAATAATTTTTTATTCCAGAAACATGCATCACTACTATACTCTCTGTGTTCTTAATAGATTCAAAAAATGCCTGTGAAATACCATTCAAATCTCTACCATTGTCCAGTAAACACTTAACATGTATACCTTGCACACATGCTGTTATTACAGGGTGCCACACTTCCTTTTTACTTAATATGCGATCTCTTTCATACAACAAATTCTCATTAATCCTCTCCCTGGAAAAACTATCATCCTGCTTACCAAAATGATTATCAGACACAGCCAAATAACAGATAGCAGGGTTCTCTTTCTCAGTACCACTCTCAAACTCTAACTCTTCATTAGGCCTAGTATTATCCTTCTTTATTCTTTCCTTACTTAACACATTGCCATCATTATCAATTATAAATTCAAACACCTCATCCTCATCATTACTGGATTCGTCAATGCTATCATCCTTACAACTGCAGTCAGAATCAGACCCACTTTCTCTATGCTTTGGATTTTGTACTGCTTCTACCTTTCTCTCTATTTTTGCCAATTTTGAATCTACAGTTTCATTTACTTTTTCCAGTTTTTTTCCTCTTATCACTACTGCACACTTGGTTTCCACCTCAGTTTCTGAATCATTTTTAATGTGATCGACTTGGTTCTCAAGTTTAGCCCTGTTCTCAGCACAAAATTTCCTGACAGCTTTGACTTTACACTGTTTTTCAGAAGCCTCCACCCTCCTACTATAGTCATCACAAAGCTTTTTTCTCTCTTCTGCACATTTACTACACATTAATGTTAATTTCTCATTAGTATTCTGCTCTACTTTCTTTATTTTTTCATCACAATCTTTCCCACTGCCTCTACCTTCTTATTTAATTCTGAATGGCTAGAGCTAACTGCCTTAATTTTCTTTTTAATTTCTTTCTTCAGTTCATCTTTTAGGCTAGTCATGTCAGTTTTTATACTACTGATGTCTGCTTTCATATTACTGATGTCTTCTTTCATACTGTTTTCCACCATACTAATGTCTTTTTTCATACTTTTTTGCACCCTACTAATGTCTTCTTATGTACTCATATTACTCAAACTACTCATAATTTGCATTAACATTGCTTCCACTTTTCCACTTGCCATAAACTTTTGCCCTTGCGATTTTTGCTACTAGATTCCTCCTCCTTAACCGTAATGATCTCACCCACTTCAGTACTGTTTTTGTCCATTTCGCTCACGTCACCACATGATGTATATGATGCTTTTATCATTCCATCTACAATAGGACTTTCATCCCCATCATTCAAAGTTACATTCATGTATGATTTATACCCACTACTGTCTACAGAACCAGTCTCCTTTTGTCCATTCACACTGTCTTGTTTGTTAAGGCAATGCATTATATATCACTTATTATAAAACAGCTTTTGCTATGAAATACCTTATTTTTCAATCACTTGTCTCCTGCTGCTGCTGTTGCTGCTGTTGCTGCTGCTGTAGTTGTCATCTTGGTCCATCATCTGCATGACTGGTGCAAGTTGTAATTCACTTGGTGAAGCGTCTTGTTTATCCCGGTCAACTGTGTCCACCTGTGTGCTGATTAGATGCTCCTGTACTCAATGGCTGCTTCCATAGAACCTGCTCACTGAATGGCTGCTGTCATACTGTGGCCATGAAACCCAAGTGCAGATTTTCTGTTGCATCACTGCACTGTAAACTATTCTTGATTTCAATGTTCAGAGTCCATGAATCCTAGTTTATTGTGCTCACGTACAAAAATCCTCACCCGGGGCACCAAATGTGATGAGGTTTGCCCTCTTTATTTCTTCATTTGTTGTCCTTGGTGTCGATGTCCTGGCTGAATAAATAGGGGGTGGAAGTGCAGTACTGTTTGCTGTAAATTATGTTGCTGACAGGTACACATTTGCATTTTAAAGTTGTTTACTTTCACTTTTCACAACCCTCCATGTACACATTTAATATGGCCAGTGCACTATTGTTTAACTTTCGATAAGGCTCATTAATAGTTTTCAGGCGAACATCCACATACTGCTACAATAGTTAACTATTGAACACCCACAAGCAGTAAAAACCTAACCACAAAGTTCACAGTTCTTGAAGAATAGAAAGGTACATATGGAGCAGACACTGTCATTGTTTTAACACACAGCCTAATTGTGTAACACTTATTTCACAGTTAAGTTGAAGCAGTGTTGTTGTTCTAACCAACACAGGTTTCTCGTATGAAACTTGGCCATGGACTGACTGTCTCAGGATGAAAATTCAGGGCCTTATATATCCTCACAATAACAGTTGCTGAAACTAAACATCATTTGAAGTTTAATTTACAGAAATTACAATTAAAACTTAACTCATTCGATTAACTATATACATTGAAAAATTCATTCTTTTTAACAGTTTCTTGTACTACAAGGGTTAAGCAGAATTATTTGTTTAATTCACGAAATTAACATGTATAGCTACACAAACAATACTTTTGACAAAACTTTTAATTACTTTGGATTTGCTAATATATTTTCAAATGGAGCCAAATAAATACTTTAAGAAAACAAACTAGTTTATCATCCAAATGTTTATATTTAGTATAGAATTTATATTTGTTAATACGTCAACAATAGAATTTAAGTTATGAAGTAAGTACTTATTTCACCCTATAATAAAAGATACTATCTAGGAGTAGTCAAAATAAATTAGAAAATCAAAATTACATACCTAAAACTAAGCACAAAATTAGATCTGGTGTTATATTCTTTAAAACTGAGGGCCAATCTTCCACTTTTATGAAAATGCAGATTATACTCACGTATGTTTATGGTAATTAGTTAAAAAGTGAAAAAATGAATTTTAAGGAGGCAGCTGGCAAAACAAGAGGGGAAGTAAAAATATCCCAGCTTGCTTCGTCACACAGGTAGTGTCTCATAAGAAGAAATGTTTTATTTTGCAGTACACTTTCAACCTTGTAGTAGCTTATTGAAGGAGATATTATTGTTCTAGCAGAGTTAGTGTTTCATATTTGTCACATAACCAGCTCACTATCTGCACTTGTTTCCAGTATTTTTTGAATGGATTTTACTGAAACTATTCAGTTACCTTTCAATATTGTGAATCACTTTTCAGGTGAGTGCTTTACCTGTGAAAATGAGGATGTAATTTATGGCTCATGGCTGTTTGGGAGACCAGGTCGTTCATGCAAAGACCAGCACATTTCCACTATGATATACAAAGATATTTTCAGAAAATCATATCTACATAACTCAAAAAATAAAAGTAAATCTGTGACACAGAAGCCTGGTGCATGAAGCAGTTTCATGAAAATCACCAATTCCAGTTTTGTCACAATTCTGGAATTTTTCACAGAAATTGTAAATAACATAACAAATACTGAATGTGGAAAATGAAGAAAGGTATAGGTGAAGAACTAATCCAATTAATGAGTTCTGTTACAGTATGCAAAAAGTCAGTGTAATAAAAGATTGTTACTTTCAGCATCTTGATAAATTATGGCTACATTTTGTTGAGGCTACTTGTATCTATGGCTCTGTAGAATGTAGAATATTTTCAAAGTTACTGTGAAAGTTATTTTTCAGTGTTGGAAATGAGAACCACCAGTTTTTGATTCCTCAGCAAATAGCTGATTGACTTTACTGTCACATCTTTTTATACATTGATAACTAATAACAATGCTACTAAAAATTTTTTTACTTGTGTTTTATAATTTTTTTACAGAAAATGCAGCTGCAATTACATTAAACATCATAATCCTAGAAATAAAATGTAGGTATACAACATAATGTGTGGGGACTGGAACTGCACTCTGAACTGCAGATAGCATGATTTATACACTCACCGGGTCAATCCAAATGTTAAGGTCTGTAGGACTGCAGCCTGTGTTTGTAAGTTGAGGTGTACAGTCAATTAGCCTTAGTGAAATGATATTGAACCCAATTATTGAATTAGTAGATATGATTTCATGTACAGATAAGTAAATGGAAACTGTAGGGGAGTGACAGTACATTGGGCTAAGTACCCATGTTGGTCACATTCATCATGTTCCAAAGATTGTTTCATTGGTCAAGGAAAGCATGACAAGTGGTAATACATTACAACAACCATGGAAAATAACAAAGTGTACAGATCTTTGACTTTGAAGAAGCAGGTGCTTGCTTACATGGATGAGGTGATTTCCGTCAATATGGAAAATAATATGGGAACAGCAGCTACACACCTGTCATCCACCAGGTCTGTAAGAGCTTCCTCCTGTTGACTTCTCACCTCAAGTTGTGTTGAACCAGTGGCTGATGCAGCACTTTATGGCTGATCCTCAATTATTTGTTTATTTAATTATTCAAATGAAACCTCTTCCACCAGGGGCAGATTTCTCAATAGTTGCAATTATTATATATTGACCACTGAGATGTGCATGTTATTGTTGCAGAAAGCCATTTACAAAGGTTTAAAGAGAACTTGTAAGTAGACATAGTCAGTAACTGAGTAATACACTGGTAGTGGCTTCAACCTTACTGAAATGGACCAATATAATCTTAAATATACATAGTAAGATATCCTAACTGATCTTCATGTGGTCCAAACATGATGATTCTAGCCTGATGGAGTCTCATGTCACTTTGCTCTTCTTACTTATGAACTCTGTACCAACATTCCCTGAAAGGTGGGCAGGAAGATGGTTTCTGTTTCATGTGCAACTCATGTATCTAATGTTTTTGTGTGGTATCAGGTGACAATACTTGTTTAACTAGACTAATGAGAATCTTCTGATGAGAATTCTTGCTGACTATGACATTGTTTCAAAACTAACGGGGTTAATTAAGTGGCTGCAGAATAATAAAGAACTGTGTGATGATGTTATGCCTGTACAGAAATTTGGGGACACTATTTGGTCAAATACTGTACAACCTAGTACAATTTGAGCACATAATAAAGACAGTTATAAAAAGTTATATACACGGATTTTCGTTATCATCATCAGCACAGTGGTAAATTTGAAATTGTCAGACTTTTTGATTATAAATGTTGACTCATACACTTTTACATGAAGGTTCCCTACCTCAAATAGATATAGTTGGGTATCTCCATACAATTGAAAGTTTGTATCACTATCGTTGAATCACCCTATGTATTATATTTGAAATTACTTGCAAATAGCATTAAGCCTACCTGAGAACTTCATTATTTTTAGATAGTAAATGGTTTGTGGATGAGTTTTAGTCTAACATGCTGTTTTAACTTCTAAGGATGTTTCCTTTCAACATATGCTCCCATGCAGAGTGGCAGATTCACTGTGAGAACAAGTCTTGGCTGTGGTTAACCCATTTTCTACAATATCCTTCCTCCCAGTAATGTTAGATCAACAAGATATGCAAGAGTGACCTTAGGGATTTTAAAACTGGGAGAGAGATGCTATCAGGTTTCAACCAAGTTATGGGAAATATGAAGCATGCCTGAAAAGTAAGTACTGTGTTGGAAAAAAAAGTCACAAAATAATTTTTTCAAACCAAAATTTGTTTTTATATGAAAGGTTATTTCTTAAACTATTTTTCTAAATAGTTGCCACCATTGATCAGACATTTGTCACAGTGAGAAACCAACTTTTCTATGTTTTCTTCATAGAAAAATTTACCAGTGAGCACAGCCACTGCTGAAAACTTTCTTCTTCAAGTTCAAGAACAGGTGGCAGGTAGAAAGTGTGAGATCAGGGGTGTATGATGGCTGATCAAACTGCTCCCCAACCCAATTGTGGAATAAGTTTTGAGTATCACCAGCAGAATGGGGACATGTGTTGTCATAAAGCAACATGATGTGTTGACTAAGCTTTCCACACCTTTTGTTTTGAACTGCTCATCCAAGTTTCCTCAGTATTTCACAGTATCATACTGTGCTGGTGTAAGGTGTCACCAACACATTGGTCAGCATAGATGTAGTGTGAAGATCGATAGTAAGCACTCGATCAAGTGTGCCTATCACGAGAGAGGCCAGAGACAGACTTGCAAGCAATACGCCTACAACGCTCTCTCAACCACATGTATTTAGGCTGTCATCAGACCGAAGGGTCTCAGTCACTAGCTGAGTCACTGACTTGACTCACTACTTCAGGTTGGCGTCTGTCCTTCATTCGCAGAGTTGCGCAGTTCAGCACAAGCTACATCAGTGTATAGTGACCACAATTTTGACTATTACAGATATTGTCTACAAGAGGACTATTTCTGAAGAGTTTGTACCACAACACGTGGACTCTGTTAAAGTTAAGTATTGAGACCATATAAACAAAGAACTGTGTTAATCATGTGTGTATTTGTGTTGTAGAAAGAGGAAACTGGTCACCCATAACCACATCCTCTCCCTGGCTTCCATGGTACAAGACTCTACATGTACCACATTGGTTGTTTCACCTCAGGAAAGGAACTCAACAATCAGAATGCCCTGAATGCCCCATAACACAGTGCACGAATTTTTGTGCTGACATGTTGTTTAGAAGTTTTGTTCTTCTTGTTGATCATTAGTGCCTCCACTCCAGCGACTATTATTTTGATTCTGGAGTGACATGAAAAACCGGCTTCATCACTGGTCACAATTCTGTTTAAAAATTGATCTCCTTCTTCACTCTGTCATGTAAGAAATGTCAAAACCCTGCAAAGTCACTTCATTTTGTGGCCATCCATAAGCAATCATGGAACCCAACGGGAACAAAATTTGAAAAAATTTGTGACAGTGTCATGCAAAACAGGTTTTGAAACTTGTGGGAACTCATCAGAAATTGTGAACCATCTGCTTTATGAATTTTCTCATTCACTTTCTCAACCAAATCAACCACTGACAACAGTAGACCACCCAGTCTGTGCTTCATCATGAACATTGGCTCATATGTCATTGAATTGTCTCACCCATTTTCTCTCCATTCCATCAGTCATTACATTTTTACCAAAAATCTCTATTAGTTGATGATGAATTTCAGCTGGCATAACACTTTTTGTGTTCAAATCCATTTTACAGAACACAGTTCACAGTTGGCAGCTTCAGAGATTGTCATAAACATTTTGAATGTTCACTAACAAATTTAAACACAACAAAATCTGGCTGTAGTAGTGTTAGTGGAAAGACAGTGAACCAGAGAGACAAGTTCGAATGTGTGGAACTGCAACACTAGTGCTGAAGTGGTGGTAGAATGAAGTGGTACTTACTTTCTGGACACAGGTCATAAATAAATTAAGAAGTTGTCGAAACATTGTCCACAAAAAATCTTGATCTGTCACACAGTTTAATTTTGTCAAGAATTTTATCATATTATGTCATGCCTGATGAGTTGTTTTCAATAATTTATATACTAACAAATTCTATTTGTGTATGATATGTGCACTTCTGTCACATATTTGTGGTTGTATAGATTGGTTAGCTATATTGTTAGGCTCATAGCTGCTTCTGATGGAGCTCTGGAACAATTCAGTTTCTTTGTGATGTTTTATTTTTTTCTATGGGATATATTATTTACTAAGAAATGAATATAAAATGAGAGCCTCTTTGATTTCAAAGGCTTGATTGTGTACATTGCTGCCCATTAAGTATTACAGATGCCATGCAACAAATGTCAGATTAACTTGAAGTATACAACACACTTGTACATTAAATGATTAGCACCTCCTCGTGTAACAGAGCAATTTGGAACCATCCACTTATTCATATATCGTTCCTCGCACTAATACAATGGTTTTTTTAATTTTTTTTGTTTGATCTTGCTTTATGAATGGCACATGTATGACTGTTCCATAATTTATCTACTTTATTATTCAAGCAGATAATTTTAAAGTCTTCTAGTACACAATGTAATTCTAGGTTACTGATGTTTGTAATCTAATTGATTCACTTAGAAATAATTTTTATGAGTACATATCCAGAATATAAGCTGCTCCATGAACATGTGGAGATAGAATTTGTAGTGAACTAATAAGTAGTTAAACTGAAGTGTTATACCTCAGATTTGAGCCATTAGGCTATTCTTCCAAGTAAACATCTTACTTTGTCCAAAAACCTCTTATTTCAGAAACAATGTTTGCTCAAAGTTTTTATGTTCCAGAACTGCCAAAAATCAGTACTATTATTTTGTTGTCCTGATTTTTATGACTATGAAAATGCCAGAGTTTATTAAGACAACAGATGAGGTATTCATTCTAGAAAATTCTGTATTTTAACCATTTTGGCAGGAATTGTGAAGAATGCATAGTGTTCACAATATAGTCCACATAATTTTGTCAGTTTTTCTGCTATCCAACACATTGTTAACTTCTTCAGTACCTCTAGTACAAAAGTTTGTCCATCAAATATTTCTATTATGTGTGTCACCTGACCAATGAAGTTAAGAAACTGTACTTGTTTTCAAAAAGTGGCAACTCCAGGTAAGATTATCAACAATGTAGGAAAAGACAGATAACTATTTACCGTAAAGAAGGCATGTTAAATTGCAGGCAGGCACAATTAAAAGACACTTATATAAAGCTTTCAGCCACAGCCTACATCAGTAAAAGAGATATACAAACACTGTTTATACACAAAAGCAAGCACAGCTCATGCACATGTGACCCAACTCCAGCATCTCAGGCAGGAATGAAACTATCACGTGGAATGCAAGCAGCAACCAGGAGGGGCAGGGAATGGGAAGGGACAGTAGTGTATAGATGGGTAATGAGACAAACACTGATGGAGTGTACAGAGACTAGAATGCCAACAGAGACATCAGCAGGATCGTGGAGGTGGGGGAAAAAAAGAGCAAGAAAGTAGAGGAGTGGGGAAAGATGGGTGAATGTGTTGGCAGAGGATGGAAAGTAAATAAGGTGGGAGATGAGAATGGGGAGGAGATGATAGGACAGAGGGGGTGGAAAATGTCAGGTAGAGGGTGTGGGGACAGTATGTGACTGAAGGTTGAGGATGGCATAATTATGGGAGTGGAGAATGTGTTGAAGGATAACTTCCATCTGCTCAGTTCAGAAAAGCTGGTGGTGGAGGGAAGGAACCAGATGGCTCAGGTAGTGGAGCAGCCAATAAATCAAGTGTGTTATGTTCAGCTGCATGTTGTGCCACAGGATGGTCTACTTTGCCTCTTGGCCACAGTTTGGTGCTGGCCATTCATCCCGGTGGACAGGTGGTTGGTAATCATACCAATATAAAAAGCTGTGCAATGATTTCAGCAGAGCTGATAAATGTATGGCTGCTTTCACTAGTGGCTCATCCCATGATGGAGTAGGATAAACCTGTGACAGGACTAGAATAGGAAGTGCGAGGTGGATGGATTGTGCAGGTCTTACATCTGATTCTTCCACAGGAATATTGTTCTTGTGGCAAGGGGTTGGGATTGGGAGTGATACAAGGATGGAATAGAATGTTGCGGATGTTGGGTTTGCGACGAAACACCACTTTAAGAGAGGTGGGAAGTATCTGTGGTAGGATGTCCCTCATTTCAGGGCATGATGATAGGTAACAAAAGCCTTTGTGAAGGATGTGGTTCAGTTGTTCCAGTCTGGGATGAACTGGGTGATAAAGGGGACACTCCTTCTTGGGTGGTTCTTGGGATTGGTGGGAGGATTTGGAGTGTGATGGGAAATGGTGTTAGAGATCTGTTTGCAGACTAGTTCTGGGGGTAGTGCCTGTCTGTAAAGATCTTGGTAAGACCCTCAGTATACTGAGCAAGGGAGTTTTTACCACTGCAGATATGCTGTTTGTGTGTGGCTCAGCTGTACGGAGGGTACTTTTTAGTGTGAAAGGGATGATAGCTGTCAAAATGTAGGTACTGTTGGTGATTGGTGGGTATAAGTGGATAGAGCTGCAGATGGAGCCATCAGAGAGTCAATCATTGCACAGCTTTTTACATTGGTATGACTACCAACCAGCTATCCACTGGGATGAATGGCCAGCACCAAACTGTGGCTAAGAGGAAAGTAGACCAACCTGTGGCACAACATGCAGCTGAACATAACACACTTGATTTATTGGCTGCTCCACTACCTGAGCCATTTGGTTGCTTCCCTCCACCACCAGCTTTTATGAACTGTACAGGTGGAAGTTATCCTTACAACACATTCCCCACTCATGTAACTATCATGGCTTCAACCTTCAGCAACATACTGTTCCCACTCCCTCCACCCAACAGTTTTCACCCCCTCTGTCCTACCATCTCCTCCTCATTCTCATCTCCCACCCTGTTTACGTTCTGCCCTCTGCCAATGCATCTTCCAGTCTTTCCCCACTCCTCTTCTGTTTTGCTTTTTTTCTTCCCCACCTCCATGCCGCACAACCTCCTGATGCTGTTGGCATTCTAGTCCCTGTACATATCACCAGACAGTGTTCATCTCTCTCCCACCTGTACTCTACCATCCTTTCCCCTACCCTGCCCCCTCCAGGTTGCTGTTTGCATCCCATGTGATAGTTGCATTCCAGTTCAAGATGCTGGAGTTGGCGGTCATATGCGCATGAGGTGTGCTTGCTTGTGTGTATGGATGGTGTGTGCGTCTCTCTTTTACTGATGAAGGCTGTGGCCAAAATCTTTATGTGTCTTTTAATTGTCCCCCTCTGCAACTGTACTTGTTTCCAAAACTTACTGGCTAGATTTTCCAAAAAGTTGTGTGTTGTATATGACACACTGGCATTCAAGGTAAGTAAATTATAAAAACGAATTTGGGTGATATACTTATTTTATATTTTGTAAACTTACTATGAAAAGGAACTCAGTAAAAGAAATTATTTTATTACATCATGTTATGTTAAAAACTAGTTTACTCTTTCATGTAGAGAATCTCGTATGATACATAATACTTGTGGCCTTACATCATGTGGTATACTTCAAAATGTTTCCTTTCTTTCACTAAAAACAAATGAACATGACATTCTGTACACTAGACTCTTGTTCTTACAGTTTTGCAACCAGGCATTTGGCAGTGATGAGTTTTATCACTAACACTGGCATGTGTAATGCTCCTGTCATCCTTTTCGGTTGGTTTTGATGTGGCACTGAACTTCAGGGAATCTATTATTTCTTTTCTCTTCATTTTCAGAGCATTGTGGTCCTGTCTGTTTTCAATCCATAGAGAAGCTTAGGCCAAATTAAAAAAATAGTTTGAGTGGGCTGTTCTTTATGTATGAGGGATAAGGTGACAAAATATTGAAAGTTATGATATTTTAAATGCTGCATTGATGTGGTCAAATAAATCAACATCTCCCATGTGTTCATTTCAACAGTTTGTGGTCCTTTGATGCTGATATACTTCCTGTCTTTCTTTGATCACCACTCACATTGTCCTACAGGCAGTCTGCCTTCTGCAAGTGAAGCAAGGACTACTGGTTTATCATCATACCATTTGACAATAGAAATCAGTTCATCTACTCATACATACTGGTCAGTTGCACTATGGCCTGTCTTTTTCATTTCATTTTCAGGTTGGAGCTTACTCTCAGTAGAAATTCTGCTTAGTAGTATGATTTCAGTTGCCTGACAACCTTCCTCAGAATGAAGACAGGCCAAGAGCACAGTGGGTATAATCTATCTGTCAATGTAAATACTAGATCCTGTAAAACTTAACCACAATACAACCTGCAGGTAATGCATTTACCAATTTTATCATAAGTTTGTCTTCAATATTTAAAACATCATAACCTTCCAGTGGTTAGATGGACAGATCACATAACTAATGAGGAGGTATTGAATAGAATTGGGGAGAAGAGAAATTTGTGGCACAACTTGACTAGAAGAAGGGATCGCTTGGTAGGACATATTCTGAGGCATCAAGGGATCACCAGTTTAGTATTGGAGGATAGCATGGAGGGTAAAAATCATAGAGGGAGACCAAGAGATGAATACACTAAACAGATTCAGAACAATGTAAGTTGCAGTAGGTACTGGGAGATGAAGAAGCTTGCACAGGATGGAGTAGCATGGAGAACTGCATCAAACCAGTCTCTGGACTGAAGATCACAACAACAACAACCACCTTCCAGTATTTCGTCACCTTGTCCCTCATGCATAAAGAAATCTGAATGTAGTCCTTCATCATCACTTGACACGTAAATGTGTTCTGATAGATTCTTTTCAACATCAAATGACTTCTTCAGCTCGTGAACTCTCTCGTCTTCTGGTGTAAGCAAAAAGTTTTACTTACTCAACACTTGACATGTAATCGGGTTCTGATAGATTCCCTTCAACATCAAATGGCCTCTCCAGCTCATAAACTGTCTTGTCTTCCCATGTAAGAAAAAAGTTTTACTTATTTTACATTACATTTATTTAATTTTTATAATAATAATTATTGATATTGCTATTATTTATTATCATTATTGCAGCTACTTCACCTACAAATACTCAACAATAGTAAAATGTGCCAAAACAGATAGCAAGTTACTGCTGAATGTTTACAACTGAACATATGTTTTTATGAGACACAAATTCACTGTGCCATGTACAACACACATGTGAAATCCATACTACAGAACAGTGGAAAGTGCTGCCTCAGTGCTGCAAGAATTGTTTAAAGATACATAAAACGTGAATAAATGAATACAAGACACACTTCCTGAACCTCGACATTGTTTTAGTGTCCTTCCACTTTAGCCTTTAGGAAAATGAAGCAGAGTGCCAAAACTTGCTCTGGTAGGTAGTGAGACCTTGCAGAAAGTAAGCAAACTATTGGCATGTCAGTTCTGCATGAAGACAAAAGTTATACCTGTTTTGTGTGCTGTATACAATACAAGGGAAGGGAAGAGGAAAAATCTGGTTACTCCTTTGAACTTTAGAATTTCAGTCTCTATATAAATATTTGTACTTAACAATGGTTCAGTCAGTCCCTGTTTAGTTATGAACATACAAACATCTTAGTGTCAAAGTCAGTCTGCTTCCTATATCCAAAAGGTTAATATCTTACAGTTGTGTTCTACCAAAAACATATTGTTGGTCAGCTGAATAGTTCCAGACAAATATATTATTATTTTGTGACTCATTGTGAGATTAATCACTAGTTGTCAAGCATCACATCAGTTGTCTGTGAGCATCTAAGACGTTCAGTGACTCTGATACTAAGTTTGATTATGAAATTTTTCAGTGTTTTGCCGCTGTTAAAACAAGAAATGTGAGCATGACGTGTAATACGCAAACTATATGAATCAATTTGAAAAAGCTTATCAATGCATTGTCTTTGAGAGCAAGAAATCTCCATGGTGTTGTGCCCGTTATTTAATGATCATGTTACTAACCAAATAATTACAGGAGGAGTGACATCAAGAACAGCTGCCAATATCCAGCAAAAGAAGATGCACTTATATATGACACCTATCATATAAAGAAATGTCCTCATTTTTGGCATTATGGAAAGAACTTACAAAATGTATATCAACAGTGTATTGCTGTGCCCTGTAGTTTCATAACTTTTTTGCAACAAGGGCACAGTGGAAAGAACTGCGAAAAATAACAAACAATAATTTATAAACAGTGGCAATAGATAGCCTATGAGGGAGCCATGACAAAAGAGACAGGGATATTTTGATTTGTGAAGTGTGTATTTATAAAGAGCACAAAATGTATAAGAATTGAGATCAACAAGCAAAAAGTATTTATTAGCAAACAGGAAGCCAGGAAGACCACTGTCACATATTAATGGACTTAAGCTATTGAAAATCTGAGGTGTCATCACCATATTGAATTGGATATGAACTAATAAGGGACCAGACTATGTCAACACTCAGACTTGGTGGGCCAATGTGAAATACGAGGGCCGTCCAGTAAGTAAGTTTTTCTATTTTACTTTTTGCAAAATAAACTGTGCCCATGATGTGATTGCAGATGAGTTCACCTGGGATATGTTGACAACACTCACACCAGAGTATGATGCTTACCACAGTATCTTACCATTATGCTAGAGTTAGCATGGAGTTGTCCACTTGTGAGCTGTGCTCAGCCATTCATATTTTCATGGAAAAAGAACCATTCACTATGAATACCCATCAGGAGTTAACATCTGTCTACGGGGAGGGCTATATGAGCATTCAAACGGATTGATATTGGTGTGTACAGTTTGTGGAAGAGTGCGAAGATGTGCATGATGAACAGCATACAGGGAGGCCTACTACAATGGTGTGTGATGATGCTGTTACTGCAATTCACAAAATTGTGGAGGACAATTGTCATGATACCACTGATAACATCCTAATACGGCTACCTCCTGGGGCTGCAACTGGATGCTCATCCATTGCAAAGCTCCTGACAGACCATCTGCACTATCACAAAGTTGGTACATGATGTGTGCCACATAAGCTGAGGAATGGCCACAAGCAGCAGTGGGTGAATTTGGTCAGAAAGTTTGTGGAAATGTGCCAGAGAGAGGGAAATCTGCTCTTTACACGGCTGGGATGAGACCTGGGTCCATCATTGAACTCCTGAGATAAAACATCACAGCATGGTGTGGAAAAAACCTGACAAAAGAGCCCCAGAAAAGGCAAAGGTTACACACAAGGCAGGGAAAGTTACTGCAATCTCCTTTTGGGAGTGTCAGCGGGTTTTGCTCATTCACTACCTGCCTCACAACTGAAGCATAATGACTATGAGTTTTGGTATGATGTGTTTCACTCCAAGCATGTTCTGTCACCCAATTGATATGTGTGCCAACTTTGACCTTACAAATATTTTGCAATTGCCTTTCTTGAGTTATTCATTTTAGTGGACCTGCTATGCAGTGCCACTAGACCATGACATGTGACTTCTTCACCTTTTGCAGTGGTTGGGTGACAAAAGACAGCTCCCATCTATGCAACTTCATTTACAGTTGTGGGTGAAAAGATTGTTCTTAACACATAACTCACAACAGATCCCAACGTATATTCATGTACTAATTTGATGTTACAGAATGACAGTTTTTGTATATTCTTCATTATTCTGGCATTGACATTATCACCTGCACCCTTTTCTCTCTGACTTCCAAGGCACCACCAAGCCATGACACCAAATCATAAGAAGGCCTCCAGAGCAGATGAAGATGCACACTCATCGCAGTTTGTTGATTTTCAAAGCCTATGCCTTATACGCTCCCTCTGCATATATGGTGAACCAGAGTGCACGCAGTGAAACCTTCAACATTTAACAACTATCTAAACAATGTTTCCAGTTTCCACAAACATCTTTCATTGGCCATAGTGGTTAGAAGTGGGACATGTTATTCCATAGAATCAACATGTTACACCACACAACAACACTATGAATGCTGAAATGTGTTCTAATGTCTTGTGGAATCTCAAAGCAGCCATCAAATGAAAACTTCCTCGACTTTTGTCTTACAAGTTCTCTTGCTTCATGACCATGCTCAGCCTCATACACATTGAACTACCCAGGTGGAGCCTGGAAAATTCGACTGGAAAGTGTACAAAAGTTACAGAAGGACTGTAGAATGTCAGTAAAATTATTTCAACATACTAAATTGTGGGTATTGTTTTTTATGAAATAGGGAAACTCTCTTATTGGATGCCCCCCATACACTGCAACAGCAACCGACTCAGAAGAAATGTATGGTAAAAGTGTGTCTTGTTATGTGAATGCAGAGAGGTATTGTAATGTATTGAGGAATGTGCAAGCTGCCATGAAGTGAAAAGTTCTTGGACTTTTGTCTCACAAGTTCTCTTCCTTCATGACCACACTCAGCCTCATACAGCTTGAATGAACTGGGTGAAGCTCAGGAGATTCAACTTGGAAGTGTTCCCACATCCTCCATATTCATCAGATCTTCCCCCAAGTGATTTTCACAGGTTCGCTCAACTCAAAGGTTACCTTGGAAGTAAGCACTTCAGCACCAATGATGAAGTCACATCAACAGTGCACAGCTGGTTACAAGCACTGGACCTGATGTGGTAAAACACTGGTTGGGAAAAACTTGTCATGTTACTAGAAATGTGTTGGAAAGCATGATGACTATGTAGAAAAGTTACAGAAGGATTATAGGATGCCAATAAAATTATTTCAGCATGATAAATTGTGTATAATGTTTTTTTATATAAAATAGGGGAACTTACTTATTGGGTATCCCTCTTGCACAAGAAAGTGCAGAATTGTACGATGAATGAGGAGGGATTTGTGCCATATTGGATGTGTTGATTTAGACAAGAACTGACTTTAAACTTAGAATCAGCCATAACATTAGAAGTTCAAATTCAATCATGGACAAAAATAGCAGTAGCAAAAGTGAAATTAATAGTTGTACATCAGGGATGGAAAAAAAATCAAAGTGACATTTGTAATCTACAATTGGATTTGTGCTGTACTATAAAGGGTGTAAGCAATAGCCTAAATACAATGCAGATCTTTTGAGAGAAGAAGATTCAAAATGTAAG
Organism: Schistocerca americana; assembly: GCF_021461395.2. Lineage (NCBI taxonomy): Eukaryota > Metazoa > Arthropoda > Insecta > Orthoptera > Acrididae > Schistocerca > Schistocerca americana. The sequence goes on along the minus strand of NC_060120.1, from coordinate 698,027,367 downwards.
AGAATGTTCTGAAACAAAATAGTCATTATTGATAATGATATAGAGCATGGAGAAAGGAAACAGAAAACAGTTATAATAAACATATGGAAGTAGGGCAAACTTGTTCAGAACATGATGATGATGATGATGATGATGGTAATGAAGTGATTCCCAGTATAGGACAGATACTTTTGAGATAATGAACATAGAAATACAGGGGGCTTTCAATAAGTAATGCAACACATTCTTTTCTGAAAAAAAGTTTGGTTTTATCCAGGATTCCAATAAATCACATTGTTCCCCACAGGCTACAAAACCCTATTTTTCAAATAATATCTGTTCAAATAGACAGCCTTATGGGAAGACGCTGTATGCCCACATGATTCCACTCTACTGGTTCACGTCAGAGTCATCTTGCTGCATCAACAACCTACCTGGCATCTGCATACTGCTTCCCATGGCATGTATCCTTCAATGGAAGGATCCTTCATAGAAGTTGGAAGGTTAGTGATCTGGGCTGCAGGGTCGATGAGGAAGAACAGTCCAATGAATTTTTGTGAACTCCTTTCAGTTGCAAAGACTTGGGCGAGGCCATGTGTTGTCTTGGTGGAGGAGAAGTTCATTTGCATATCTCTGTACTTGAATATACATGCCTATACCAGTTTCTTTGGTGCTTCAGTGTAGTTGGTGTAAATTTTGAATTATTGAGATCACACAGTACAGCAGAGTGCAATTAAATGAGGCAGTGCAGTTAGTAAGAACTGACTTCACATTCATTAGGATGGAGTTTGCTCTATCTGTTCATCCAGATTTACATTTTCCTGAATAATTTCAGCCAAATGCTGAGAAGGTTCCTTCAGCAAGGCAATGGCTGACTAAAAATCCTAGCCTCATACACACACATTTACATTCTGTGTGTATTTATAACTAAGCCAATTATTTTCATTGTATTATGACAACAAATTATATATCATTGTGAGATGATCTCTTGATGAACGAATGTAAATAAATAAATAAAAATAAGTTCGGTATTGAAAAGGGGGGATGAAAATCAAGTTGAAGGCTTTCTACAAAGCTTAGTACTTACTCTGCTCCTGTTGATGATGTTCATAAATAACTAGAGATATCAAATTAATGTATATACTTGAGCAGAAACTGTAATATTCATTAATGTTATGTGCAATTTAATGAAAAACTCAGGCCTCCTCCCATATCAGACATAGTCAATACAACATTTCATTGGCAAACAAAAATTTTAATACCTATTATCCCTTTGATCTTGCAGTATTATTTTATTGAGTAATATAGCTGAACTGCTAATGACATGCAGTCTTCAAAAACATGAAACAATGCTGTCTAAGGAAGATAACCAAATATCTTGCCTTTTTTTCTTCAAATATCTTTGAACTGTTGGGTTATATTAATCTAATTCTGTTTTGGCTGATAATGAATTTCAGTTGTGGATTAAGTAGATCATAAAAAAGATACTGTGCATATTATGAACATAATTACTGGTACCTGTTCAAATTGGATGTTTATACTCTTATGAAAATTCTGTAATGAGCTCTTTGTTGACACATGCCAACAAATTTTCAAATCTTGTACATTAAAAAGAATATTATAGGAGTTTCTTATTAACTCGTTACCTGTATTAGATATTTGATTAACTAGATTTTGAAACTGGGAATTCCTGTAGTAAAATATGCAACACTGCTGAATTTAGGCTTTAAATAGGCATTAATTTGTACAGTGTATCCTTTCATAACCATCAGAGATCTCGTAATGCATTATATGCTACAGCTACATAATACTACTGGAGAATCGACATAAGTAATTTTTGATAGCTGCTTATGTTAACTGTTGTGTACACTGAAACATGTCCCATCTTCAAGGGCTCTACTTTGAGGCAAAATTTACAAAACACAATATGATTCAAGAAATAAGATATGAAAGGAGATTAGGGTTTGACATCCTCTTGGTAACGAGGCCATTACAGCATGAGCAGATGGATGGAGAAAAAAAATCAGTGGTGCCCTGTTCAAAGTAACCATTCTGGCATTCATATTAAACAATTTTGAAAAATAATGGAAAATCTAAGTCATGGTAGCTGCAGAGGAACATGAACCCTCCTCATACCACCTCATTAATAACAAATAAATATCAATATTTTAACATGAAGGCAAAAATCTGATTCCAGCACAAAGGAATAACAAATTTTCAGTGAAGAATTAATAACTATCCAGGAATGAGATATAATCAGTTCATCATAATCTAATCTATAATGCCTGGAAGGAGGTCATTTGTGAAATAAGATATTTTATTCTAAAACAGTCTTTATTTACAGAAAGAGAATAAAAATAAATTTTTAGGTGATAAAATTACAAATATCTTAGATGTCTTTTGTACTTTTGACCAGTGTAGACTCCTAGACATTCAGTCTTTTAATGTTGTGCTGCATTTGATTGAAAAATATGCTTTGTCACAAGAGCCAAATAAAGCTGTATCCGTAAAGAACCATTAAAACTGCTGCTTCTGTCAACTGTCCAGAGTTATTTTCACTATATTCTGGCATTAGTGATGGAACAGCAACTGAAACAAAGGAGTTAATCATTTTGACCTACAGGAGTTTTGCTATTATTATTATTATTATTAGTAGTAGTAGTAGCAGTAGTAGTAGCAGTACACTTGTTGCACTGCAGAAATGGCTATTATACTACATTATTGACAGAACATTACCATGCAAAATAGGCTCTTCAGAATCATCTGGTTCAGCAAGAGAATCCTCTTCTTCATAAGAATCTGAAAGATAAAAGTATAAGTCAGAATTAATCTTTAGAGGCTCCACTAGAATTATTTTATTTTGCCTTACTTGAATAACTGTAACATTAACACAATGATATGATAGCCTTTTGAAGGGACAATTGATAGTCCCACTTTCAAATACGAGGGCAATTCAAATGTAAATGGTAATTGCAGCAGTATACTATACAAGTCGGATGGTGGAGTGAGGGGAGTTGGTTGGTGTGTTAGGAAGAGGGAACCAGCTTGGTTTGCTGTTGAACTCTGTTCTGACTTCAGTAAAGCCATGAGTGAAGAAGAGGTTTCTTTGTGTGTTGCACAACATATTATAATAAAGTTTTTAATCTATGGAGGTATTAAACCCCCAGAGATTTTAACTCGTGTGAAGGCACAGTTTGGGTTTGCTACACTGTCATGGAACTGAGTGTTTACTTGGGCCAGACAATTTAAGGGCAGCCAAGAAAATATATAAAACAAATCTCATGCTTGAAGCCCAAAGTCAAGTCTCACAGATAACACCAGTGCTGTTCAAAAGCTTACTGAGGGTGATCACTGGTGCACCGTTGCACTGTTGAAGAAATTGCAGCATCAATGGGCATCAGCACTGAGAGTGCTCATACTGTTATTAGTGAACAGCTTGGCATTAGAAAAATTGGTACTTGATGGCTTCTGAAGTTGTTAATGAAACAGTAAAAACAGGTCAGGTTGGAGATCTATGAGAGACTTCTAAACTGATTCCAGCAAGAAGGGTAGGATTTCTTTTGAAGCTCATCATCACATGTAATGATACATGGTTTCATTATTACACTCCAGAATCCAAACTGATGAAGAAAGAATGAAGTCTCTCCAGTGAGGGCCAAAACCTGCCTCTAAGCCAGAAAAGTTCATGCAACTGTCTTACACGTTGACTTTCTTCATGATTGACATATTGTGCATGAAGCATATTACTTCCGGTTGTTAATGTCAGTAAAAGGTACCTACCACAACAAAAGAGTCAGGTTCCAGCTCTCAGCAAATATACAAGTACAGAGCGGCAAGTTGTTTACCTTTTTTTGTGTTTTCGTCATAGTATATTTATTAAATTTCATGTGTGTTTTTCTGTTGAAGATGTTTAATCTTGCATTTTTGTAAACTATGTAGTGAAGTAGTTGCTCACTGAACAGCCAGCTACATGAGTCATTAATGCATCAGCATCTCTTGGTGACACTTTAGGGTGGTTAGGATGTGTGCAGATGCAGGAGGAGCTGGCTACAGTTTGCAAACAATTGAATGTGTTTTTGACTACAGTCATTCACCTTCAAGCTGCTGCCTAAGGGTGTAGCAGTGGTGGAGAATGTGGCATGTCATATGGGATACCTCAGGTATCGCTTGTTTTGCCCATGGACCCTGCTTCCGAGGCACCTCCTAGTGCACCTGATGCAGTGGATCTGGCCTCACAGCAGTGTGAGTGGCAGGTGGTAACATGTTTGCATTGCTCGAGGTAGAGGGCCAATGTGGAGACTGGCTCATTTGTCTTGTGAGTGGACAAGTGGCTGCTCCTTCAGCATGGTCTGAGCAGGCACACATGAGGAGGGGTATATTGCTTATTATTGGGAGCTCCAATGTTAGGCATGCAGATAGCATACAGGTCTGGAAAGAAAGCCAATGTACACTCAGTATGTCCGCTGGGGTGTCGCATCCGGGATGTGGAGGTGGCCTTGCCTGTGGCTATTGAGCACGCAGGGTGTAGTCATCTGAAAGTTGTGGCTCATGTTGGCACCAACTATGTCTGTCGTGTGGGTTCTGAGGTGATCCTCAGTTCATACAAGCAGCTGGCAGAGGCGGTTAAGACTGCTGTCCTCGCATGTGGGGCGCAAGCAGAGTTCATAAATTGCAGCATTGTTCTCAGAGTTGACTGGGGACCTTCGGTTTGGAACCAAGTGGAGAACCTCAATCAAAGGCTTCATCAATTCTGTGACAGTCTTGGCTGCAGATTTCTAGACCTTCATGAGGATATGGGTATTTGTAGGACACCCTTTGGCAAGTCAGGGATGCACTACACAATGGAATCACTTACTCAGGTAGCAGAGTTTGCCAGTCAGTACGCAGCAAGGGAAGTCCAACAGTGTTCAGAATAAATACACTTTGTTTGTAAAAATTTTACTAGTAAACTGTCGAAGTATTCATTATAAAGTTCCTGAATTTACTGCCCCCCCAGGAAAGTTCTTGCACTCAGATTATTCTTGGGACTGAGAACTGACTGAAACCATTGTTGTTGTTGTTGTGGTCTTCAGTCCTGAGACTGGTTTGATGCAGCTCTCCATGCTACTCTATCCTGTGTAAGCTTCTTCATCTCCCAGTACTTACTGCAACCTACATCCTTCTGAATCTGCTTAGTGTATTCATCTCTTGGTCTCACTCCACACTGCCCTCCAAAGCTAAATTCGTGATCCCTTGATGCTTCAGAATATGTCCTATCAACCAGTCCCTTCTTTTTGTCAAGTTGTGCCACAAACTCCTCTTCTCCCCAATTCTATTCAGAACCTCCTTATTATTTATGTAATCTACCCATCTAATCTTCAGCATTCTTCTGTAGTACTACATTTTGAAAGCTTCTATTCTCTTCTTGCCCAAACTATTTATCGTCCATGTTTCACTTCCATACATGGCTACGCTCCATACAAATACTTTCAGAAACGACTTCCTGACACTTAAATCTATACTCAATGTTAACAAATTTCTCTTCTTCAGAAACGCTTTCCTTGCCATTGCCAGTCTACATTTGATATCCTCTCTACTTCGACCATCATCAGTTATTTTGCTCCCCAAATAGCAAAACTCCTTTACTGCTTTAAGTGTCTCATTTCCTAATCTAATTCCCTCAGCATCACCTGATTACATTCCATTATCCTCGTTTTGCTTTTCTTGATGTTCATCTTATATCCTCCTTTCAAGACTCTGTCTTTTCCATTCAACTGCTCTTCCAAGCCCTTGCTGTCCCTGACAGAATTACAATGTCATCAGCGAACCTCAAAGTTTTTATTTCTTCTCCATGGATTTTAATACCTACTCCAAATGTTTCTTTTGTTTCCTTCACTGCTTGCTCAATATACAGATTGAATAACATCGGGGAGAGGCTACAACCCTGTCTCACTCCCTTCCCAACCGCTGCTTCCCTTTCATGTCCCTCGGCTCATATAACTGCCATCTGGTTTCTGTACAAATTGTAAATAGCCTTTCGCTCCCTGTATTTTACCCCTGCCACCTTTAGAACTTGAAAGAGAGTATTCCAGTCAACATTGTCAAAAGCTTTCTCTAAGTCTACAAATGCTAGAAACGTAGGTTTGCCTTTCCTTAATCTTTCTTCTAAGATAAGTCGTAAGGTCAGTATGGCCTCATGTGTTCCAAAATTTCTACGGAACCCAAACTGATCTTCCCCAAGGTCGGCCTCTACTAGTTTTTCCATTCGTCTGTAAAGAATTCGCGTTAGTATTTTGCAGCTGTGGCTCATTAAACTGATTGTTCAGTAATTTTCACATCTGTCAACACCTGCTTTCTTTGGGATTGGAATTATTATATTCTTGTTGAAGTCTGAGGGTATTTCACCTGTCTCATACATCTTGCTCACCAGATGGTAGAGTTTTGTCAGGACTGGCTCTCCCAATGCCGTCAGTAGTTCTAATGGAATGTTGTCTACTCCCAGGGCCTTGTTTCGACTCAGGTTGTTCAGCGCTCTTTCAAACTCTTCACGTAGTATCGTATCTCCCATTTCATCTTCATCTACATTCTGTTCCATTTCCAGAATACTGACCTCAAGTACGTCACCCTTGTATAGACCTTATATATACTCATTCCACCTTTCTGCTTTCCCTTCTTTGCTTAGAACTGGGTTTCCATCTGAGCTCTTGATATTCATACAAGTGGTTCTCTTTTCTCCAAAGGTCTCTTTAATTTTCCTGTAGACAGTATCTATCTTACCCGTAGTGAGATAAGCCTCTACATCCTTACATTTGTCCCCTAGCCATCCCTGCTTAGCCATTTTGCGCTTCCTGTCGATCTCATTTTTGAGACGTTTGTATTCCTTTCTGCCTGCTTCATTTACTGCATTTTTATATTTTCTCCTTTCATCAATTAAATTCAATATTTCTTCTGTTACCCAAGGATTTCTACTAGCCTTCATCTTTTTACCTACTTGATCCTCTGCTGCTTTCACTACTTCATCCCTCAGAGCTACCCATTCTTCTTCTACTGTATTTCTCTGCTCCATTTGTGACAATTGTTCCCTTATGCTGTCTTTGAAACTTTGTACAACCTGGTTTAATCAATTTGTCCAGGTCCCATCTCCTTAAATTCCCACCTTTTTGCAGTTTCTTCAGTTTTAATCTACAGTTCATAACCAATAGATTGTGGTCAGAGTCCACATCTGCCCCCGGAAATGTCTTACAATTTAATACCTGGTTCCTAAATCTCTGTCTTACCATTATATAATCTATCTGATATCTTCTAGTATTTCCAGGATTGTTCCATGTGTACAACCTTCTTTTATGATTCTTGAACCAAGTGTTAGCTATGATTAAGTTATGCTCTGTGCAAAATTCTACCAGACGGCTTCCTCTTTCATTTCTTTCCCCCAATCCATATTCACCTACTATGTTTCCTTCTCTCCCTTTTCCTACTCTAGAATTCCAGTCTCCCACGACTATTAAATTTTCGTCTCCCTTCACTACCTAAATAATTTCTTTTATCTCATCATACATTTCATCAATTTCTTCATCAATTGCAGAGCTAGTTGGCATATAAACTTGTACTACTGTAGTAGGTGTGGGCTTCGTGTCTTTCTTGGCCACAATAATGCGCTCACTATGCTGTTTGTAGTAGCTTACCCGCATTCCTATTGTTTTATTCATTATTAAACCTACTCCTGCATTACTTCTATTTGATTTTGTATTTATAACCCTGTATTCACCTGACCAAAAGTTTTGTTCCTCCTGCCAGCAAACTTAACTAATTCCCACTATATCTAACTTTAACCTATCAATTTCCCTTTTAAGTTTTCTAACCTACCTGCCTGATTAAGTGATCTGACATTCCATGCCCCGATCCGCAGAATGCCAATTTTCTTTCTCCTGATAACGTTGTCCTCTTGAGTAGTCCCCGCCCGGAGATCCGAATGGGGGACTATTTTACCTCCAGAATATTTTACCCAAGAGGATGCCATCATCATTTAATCATACAGTAAAGCTGCATCCCCTCAGGAAAAATTACGGCTGTGGTCCCCCTTGCTTTCAGCCGTTCGCAGTACCAGCACAGCAAGGCCATTTTGGTTAGTGTTACAAGGCCAGATCAGTCAATCATCCAGACTGTTGCCCCTGCAACTACTGAAAAGGCTGCTGCCCCTCTTCAGGAACCACACATTTGTCTGGCCTCTCAACAGATACCCCTCCATTGTGGTTGCACCTACGGTATGGCCATCTCTATCGCTGAGGCACGCAAGCCTCCCCACCAACGGCAAGGTCCATGGTTCCTTTAAGAGGATCAGGCCCAATACACTCCCTATATTAATATGTTTTGAATATGGTAAGTACTGTACTAGAAATCTTGTTAAAGCATGTGAAATTTCAACTCATGCTCTGTTTTTTTAGATAAGAATTAAACCAGTTAATTTCTAAGCTTCCTGTTCCTAATATTTCCAGTTTATGTAATATAATTCAGTGGTCAACAGTGTCAAAATTCTATCACATAAACTAGAAATATTATGTAAATGAGGTGAAGCAAAAAGAAGCTTGAGTCTTCTCTGGAAAGCAGACATGCTAGTTGAGACAAAATATCTAACAAATCTACTGCTTCCATCTTAATCTGGCTTGGAGAACCATGAAAATAAGGCAAGAGAGATTAGAGTGCAAACCGAGGCGTACAAACCTTTATTTACTTCTCACTAGATATGCAAATAGGAACTAGCTAACACTGATGCAAAACACCCTCACCAAATAACATAAAATAGTTTGGAAAGTGTATATGATAATGGATTTATGTTGGTGAGGTGAACTATATGTAAAATTCTGATCCCTTTTGCATTTAACCAGGTTCCAGTAACTCCACACCTCTCACACCTGACAATATGATGGTCTGCCTACATGCATAACACTGCTGCCTGATAAAGTGCCAATGGAAAGTTCAAACCACAATAATTACCTTGTATTGTATGTTAACCGGGGGCGTAGAAATGATGGAGAGGCTCCATCCCTGCCGCAGCCACAGTGGTCCAAACACCACAACGACTACCGCAGTCCACTTCACCCCTCTGCCCCCCACCAAACCACTCTTTCAGGGTTTTTGTGCAGGTTGGCCCCCAGTGGACCCCTCCCCCCTCCTCCCAGTGGTGAATGTCTCACACCAGATGAGTGTAACTTCTATGTTTGCATGGTAGAGTAATGGTATTGTACGCATACGAGGAGAACTTGTTTGCACAGCAATCGTTGACATAGTGCAGCTGAGGCAGAATAAGGGGAACTAGTCTGATTTCACCAAGGCAGATGGAAAACCACCTAAAACCATCCACAGACTGGCCAGCTGACCGGACCTTGGCACAAGTGCGCCAGGTGGATTTGTGCCGGGGACCAGGCACTCCTCCCCAGTCCGGAAAGCCATGCGTTAGACTGCACAGCTAACCAGGCGGGCATAATTACCTTAAATTTTATGTATGGTGCCAAAGAAAAGCCAAGTCACAATAGCTTAAATTGATGTAAGGTTAAGTGATGAAGTTCTCTAAGTAGCCATTCATATGTATTAATATAAAAATCCATGCCCTAGAAGCCAAATGATAAAAGAAAATGAAAACTTACTGTGAGTAACATCTGTTATATTTGAGAGCTGTACAAAAAAAAAAAATAAATTCATATATAAAAATGAGAAAAACAATATATAAGAAAATCTTGTTACAATTCTTCTTTTATAACTAATTCAGAAGATTCGAACTGCACATGTATTTGAAAGGACCATCTTCTATATAGATGCATACAATTTTTATCTTTCATATGAATAAGAGATTCCATGTAGAAGCAATACGATATGCTACAGATCATGTTTTGGGATGACACCATTCATAGGAGCAGTGTGTACAAGATGCTGATCAAGATTACTGAAAATATAAATGTGCATGTGGCTGGGGCCTCCCATCAGGTAGATCAATTGCCTTATGCAATTCTTTTTAGTTGACACCACTTCAGCGACTTGTATGTTGATGGAGATAAAATGATGATGAAGACAGCACAACTAACCAGTCCTCTACCAGAGAAAGTCTCCGACTCTGCCAGAAATCAAACCCGGGACCCTCATATGGCATTCTGCAGCACTTACTGCTCAGCTATGAAGGCAGACAAAGATTATTGAAGTGAAAATCAGCATTAAAGACATACAACACAACTGAAGGTCAGAAACTGTGATCATTGACAAGAATCATTTGAATGACAAATTTATTTGTACAGATTGACAAATTACGGTCCGCAAACTTGTTTGCAATCTTACACAGAAGAAGGAGAGCTTGTGATATAAAATGTGTGCAAAGGGTGTACTTCAGGAGTTGCTACCCAATTCAAGAGCAAGAAGCATTGAAGTGTGCTCTGATATGCTTGAAATGTTCAAAAAAATAAATAAGTAAAACTTATTGGTGACATGGCATGAAAAACTGATGCCTCTTCATATTCTTGAAATAAAATATAAGATCACAGAATATCTTCAAATCTCATTTCCTGGTTTTTAAGAAATTTGAGAGCCATCAACTACATAAAGTCATTTTGATTGTCTTTCTTTGGCTGACAAGTGTGATTTATTATTTATTTATTGGTACATCCATCCAATGAACATGAAGTGGTACATTAAGATAGCTTCTGAACTATCTGGAGGACCAGGCCACACAAAATCTAAAGGCAATCCCAGTTCACCATCATAATGCATGGTTGCACTCATCTTTGGTAACAAACTAGCTGATAGTTAATTGAGTTGGTCCATTGTCACGTATCCATAATACTACTACTTCCAATTGCTTGGCCCAGTGGGGGATAAGCTTGGGGACGATTATTTGTTGAACTAATTAGGTGAGAGTATTTGTGAGAAAATGGATGAAACATTCCACATTTAAATTTACTTTAAGAGGATTCAGAAGATGGGTCAATGATTTTACAAACACTGCTTTTATTTGAGACAATAAGAGGGGTTGATTTTGTGTTGAAGAAGAGTACTGTAGTTACATGTGCAATCTAGACATTCTACATCAATTGATAAAGGATCTATGACCACTTTTGCATTAGCTTCAGTAGGATTCTCATATGATACATGCATATGTTCCAATAGATGAATGATAAAAGCAAAGGCTATCTGTGGGCAGCAACAGGTATGACATTTTAAATTCTTTGGTGTCTCAGAACATATCTGGTATGTATTATTGCTTTTTGTGATGCTGTGATGGGAGACAGCATGCAAAAGGCACTGTGTCTCACTGCCAGTTTTACTCTAAAAATTCTGAGAGCCCATATTCTATTATGAATCAAGAAACATATTACTTCCTCAAAATTATAAATCTCAAATAATTATTGCAAAGGTGAAATAAGATGTATATTGATATGTGTTAGGGGTACGAACAATCTTTTTTCATACTCACTACTGTGAGTGGAACAGGAAGAGGGGAAAAATATTTCTGATACACCAACTACCCTCCACGGCACTCTGTACAGTGCTTGTGGAGTACAGCTGTTGATGTAAAATTACTACCATACCCTATACGCACACTGTGGGTGAGTACTAAAGGGTGGATACGTGAACAAGATAAAAATATTCCTGTATTTTTCCTGGATCTCCCAGTTAAAAACACCCTTTTTCCCATGTGAAAACACACTTATTCCAAGGTTAAAATACACTTGTTCCATGATAAGTGGCAGTGTAGTTTCCCTCAGATCAGTAAAAACATCAGTCCTTTGAATTGTAAAGGCTTTATACACAGCACTTTAGAAAACGAAACTCAACAAGGGGGGGATTTTTAAATTTGGAAAGATTTTTGATATGCAGCAACATGTATGCTACATATTTTCATATTACAATACACTGCATATTTTCATATTATTAAAGTATAAATTAAAATTACACCAAAAACAGCATGTCAATTACTGAATAGAGATTCCAATGCACTTTTGTTAGCCAATCACAGCTCATGCCACGTGATCTCACCAGCCAATGACAGCAGATATTCAGAGCATAGGGCATGTGATGGGGTCAGCCAATAATAATATCACTGTTAAGTAGTGTGAACGCACAAATAGGAAAAGTTAATTGTTTAAATTAATGTGTGTAGTGTAGCTACAAGAAAAGCTAAGCTTTCACGAACAATTTTGCTCTTGAAGATGAATAAGGCACAAGAAAAGCTAAGCTTTCACATATAATATTGATCTTTTTAGCATGTGTTACCCTTTAAGATACATCACACAAATGTGCTAGTAAAATTTTAAACAATGACATTAATGTCTGGTCATTTGGGCTCAAAATTATTCGAAGTGGTTGGCACTCAAAGTGTTAAGTTTTAAACGAGAGTCAAACGCTCTGTGATTTAAGAAATTCATTGCACATTCTCACACGTAACATAATTCATCTTGCGTAAAAGGAAATTTCCTTTGAAAATAACTCTTTCCAAAGAACAGTTCGCAATATTTTCCCATGACCTCTTCGACATGTGTTCATTTAGCAGCTGCCAGAGAGCAACAGAAAACGAGCGTTACAGCACGTGGGCAGCTACGATAATGTAGGATGCCAGTATGTTCATACAAACGTAGCATTAAGAGTTCTTACACGATGCCATAAAAGAAATAGGACATCAGAGGATACTCCAAGATCATACGAATTTTGTAAACCATACTAAAATGCATAATTTAGCTTGAAGGACACATTCTTATGTCCAAATTTATAATTGAGTAAGCCCCAACCTGACACTAGCTTTTCAGTGCGCTTTTCGGTATGAAAATTGTCTTGGAATGTCAGTACCGAATTGTCTCACATTTGGTTCTTTATTATGGCATAAAGCCATACATGCCAGAAGATGAAAATGTGCACTTGATATTCAGTGAACAGTTGAAATTAGCCAATAGTGTGGAATGAAACATTTTGTTTCTTATAAATTGACTGCATCTGTGGAAAATATTAACAAAAGCCATGGTCATTTAGCAAACTAAGAAATATGTTGTGACTCGCCAATCTTTCAAAGTGCCACCGCGCAGTTACACGTGTGCTCTGGATGCAGCGCTGTCTGCCAGTCATGCAGCAGCAGCGCCACCTAAGCAGCCAGCCAGCCAGCGGCCACTAGACTCGGACTCAGTTATGATTTGACTGTTAAAGTGTACACACGTCTTACTCTGTTTACTTGATCTGTGACTTTCATGTATTGCATCTTCCTTGAAATATATTTGTTCAACTTGAAGTTATAACAATTGGCAATGAGGTAGTGATTTTTCTTTTCCATCATTGACCCACATGTTTCCATGGCTACTTTTGAGCAACTATTGCACGGTCTCATAGAACAGCAAACGCTTCTCACAAATGCGATTCGTGATTTCATCGCGGCATCAAATGCGGGGTGTCTCTTGTCATTGTCTCTACCTCCTTTTCCTCCTTACGACGCGACGGCGGAAGACTAGTCTGATTACGAAAAACGTCTTTGATAGCACTTCTTGGCATTTCATGTCGCGGATGAACAAATATGTAAGTCTCTGTTCCTTTCGTGGATTTCACCTCAAATGTATCGGTTGTTGTCGCAATTGGCTCCTTTGAAAGATCCTGCGTCTTTGTCCTTTGCTGAAATGTGCTCACTTTTGTCCGTCTATTTTCAAAAGCAAAAGCATGTGGTAGCCTCTCATGTTGCCTTTTATCGTTGTCAAAAACAACCAAATCAATCCTATCGCGCTTGGGCTGCTGAACTTCATGGCCTCAGTAGAAAGTGTCAATTTGTTACTGAAGTTCACAAAGAATCCTACACCGATTCCATGGTACAGGAGGCTATTATCCAATCGGCACCCGACAAAGAAGTTAGGCAACATGCCTTTCAGTTGGCAAATCTGACTCTAGATGAAGTCCTATCCATCACTCAGTCTTTTGAAATTTCTTGCGCTGCTGGAGCGCAAATAGAGGCATGGGATGACGTTGGGGAAATACAACCTCTGTGCGATTTTGACAAAGCATGTGGCGTGTCCCCACCGGTCGACGTGGCCGCAGTATGCTCCCAAGCACAGCCTCAGCCTAACCGAAAACAAACCTCTAAGAAACTGCAGCAAAACCCACGGCAACTTCCTTCATGTCTGTGATGTTTTACGAAACATTCACGAGAAGAATGTCCACAATGTTGGGCCGCGTGTCACAAATGCAAAAAAAAAAGGGTCATGTGTCATCCGTTTGCAAATCCGACCACATACATGATGTTCATGCACATAACGCTGATTCTGATTCTGTGTTGTCTGTCAATTGTACTTCTTCCCTTTCAGGGAAGTTATTCCTCACTGTCCAAATACTTGGTCGAGATGTTCGTATGCAGGTGGATACTGGTTCTGCTGCCACTATCATCAATTCTCTGACGTATCTTCAGTTGGGTTCTCCAATCCTGTCACCTGTCACTAGGCAATTACAGACTTACAATAAATAGATGATTTCTCTCTTGGGACAATTTGATGATGAGGTATCTTACAAATCTGTCATTCACACTGTTCCCATATTTGTGGTCGACCATAATAACGTGGAGAATCTTTTTGGTTTTGATGTCTTTCGCGTTTTTGGGTTCTCCATAGATGACTCTGTCAATATCGTCTCTGATGCTATTCCTTATGCTCAACTGGATTCCTTGTCGACGACATTTTCGTCCCTTTTTTCTCCTGGGTTAGGCCATGCAAATGGCTTTGAAGCTCATATCACGCTCAAACCCACTGCTCGGCCTAAGTTTTTTCGGACTCTGCCCATTCCTGTGGCCCTTCATGATCAGGTCAAATGGGAGCTGGATCGTCTCACTGCTTCAGGGGTCTTGCTTCCTGTCACTTCCAGTGAGTAGTCCTCTCCTGTCATTGTCGTTGCTAAGCCAAATGGTGATATTCGTCTCTGCGGTGATTTCAAAGCCACTGTAAATACTCAATGCCTTATTGACACTTACCCTATGCCTCGGCCTGAAGAATTGTTCACTAAACTTGCTGGAGGCCAGTATTTTTCTAAACTTGACCTGTCAGAAGCTTATCATCAACTTCCTCTCAACGCTGCTTCCCGGCAGTTTCTGGTCCTTAACATGCCTTTCGGCCTCTATCAATATCAACAATTGCCATTCGGGGTTGCCAGTGCCCCTGCTCTCTTTCAGCGATTTTTGGAACAATTATTTCTCACTGTCCCTGGGTGTATAAATTACATGGACGACATTGTTGTCACTGGCTCCACCACTGACGAACATCTTCAAAATATCTGCACACTTTTTCATGTCTTACAGACTGCCGGTCTTAAGTGTAATCTTCAGAAATCAAAATTTTTTCAGGCATCTATCACGTACTTTGGGTTTTAACTCTCTCGGGATGGTATTCGTCCACTTCAGCAAACTGTCACTGTGATCAATGCCCTTCCTCGCCCTGCATCTGTTAAGGAACTGCAGGCCTTCTTGGGGAAAATAGCATACTATCACAAGTTTTTACCGTCTGCTGCTTCGGTGGCTCAGCTGTTGCATCGCCTGTTGCATAAAAACGTGCCTTTTCACTGGTCCGCGTCATGCGATGCGGCTTTCCAGAAATTGAAGACTATGCTGAAACAGGCCCCATGCCTGGCTACTTATTGACCTGGCCAATATCTTGTTCTTGCCACGGACACCTCTCAATACGGGGTCGGTGCAGTCCTTGCGCACCATTTTTCTGACGGTTCTGAACAACCCATTACTTATGCCTCCAAAATGCTCACGGATGCCCAACAAAAGTATTCTCAAATTGAAAAAGAAGCTTTGGCCATTATTTATGCTCATCATAAGTTTGGTGTTTTTCTCTATGGATCCAAATTTTATTATGTTACGGATCAAAAACCACTTGTTTCCTTGTTTCATCCATCAACGTCACTTCCCGACAAGGCTGCACACTGCCTCCAGCGTTGGGCTCTTTACGTGTCTCGTTTCAATTATGTGATTCATTTCTGGCTGACGGCTCAACATGCGAATGCTGATGCACTGTCTCGCCTTCCCATGGGTCCTGATCCGGCATTCAATAGGGGCGAACTTTTGTGTTTCCACCTGGATGTTGCCGAGCAGCGGGTTGTGGACGGGTTCCCCATCACCGGGGACTGGCTGGCAGCTGCTACGGGTTCTGACCCTACCATCTCCCGGGTTTTAGGTCATATTCAGAAGGGTTGGCCAGATCGTCTGTCCGCCAAGACTTCTGATCCATTGCGGAGCTACTATGCTTTGCGTTACCGCCTTACGGCTACGGATGGTGTTATCCTCCTTTCCACCGAAAATGCTTCGCCGCATGTTGTGGAACCTGCGTCTTTGCATGCTTCGGTCTTGCACCTCCTTCACCTAAGACACTGGGGTGTGTCTCGCACAAAATCTCTGGCGCACCGTCATGTGTACTGGCCCAGCATCGACTCTGAAATCGCACACATGGTCGCTGCCTGCGGTCCTTGTGTGTCACAGGCCGCCACCCCGAAGTCATCTTTGTCACCGTGGCCTTTGCCTGAGAAGCCCTGGGAGCGTATTTATGCTGACTTCGCGGGACCTTTTTAGGTACTTATTTGCTTCTCGTTATTGATGCCTACTCTAACTTTCCTTTAATTGTCTGTTGCACGTCGCCTACCACCATGGCAACCACCAATGCTCTAGCTCGCATTTCCTCTTCGGAAGGCCTTCACTCTACTCTTGTTACAGATAATGGTCCGCAATTTGCCTCTTCCGATTTTGCAGATTTTTGTGCCCGTCACGGCGTCATGCATGTTACAGCCCCTCCGTTCCATCCACAGTCAAACGCTGAGGCTGAACGACTGGTCTGCACATTTAAGGCTCAGATGAGGAAACTCCTGACTTCTTCTGCTGATGATGATGCACTTCTCCAATTTCTGGCTTCTTGCCGTTTCACCCCATGGGCAACCACAGCCCGGCTGAGCTCTTACATGGCCAACAGCCCTGCATGCTACTTCATCTTCTGCGGCCTTCCACCTCATGGCCGCTGGTGCCTTCACTTGGCCGGTTCACCGCCGCCGACCTTGTATGGGTACGGGGATATGACAGGGGTCCAAAATGGAGTCCTGGCCGCATCTTATGACACCGTGGCCAACGCCTGTATGAAATCCAGATAGACACAGGTGTTGCAGTGCATCATTCGGACCAGCTTCGGCCTTGTGTGCCAGCAAAACCTGTTCTGGATGTCGCTACACCATCTTCGGCTCTACCTGATGCTCGGGATACTGGAATCTCTCATTACTCACTACACAGTCCTCTCACCATCATATCAGTGCCAGCACAAGAACTGACGCCACCAGGAGACGTGCCCATGCAGGAACCAGGTGACCATCATCTGTCGGAGCAACTCTACTCGCCTTCTTCTCCTAAGGACGCGGACACATCGCCCATGTCTCCTTGCCGCAATGGGCAGATTGGTGCAGGGGGCCCCAGCAGATTCGACCCCCACGTCTCCTGTCATCTCAACCAGTTATCATCGGGGACACTTCCGTCCGTACAGGAAGCCTCCTCCTCGAGACTTTACGGCCAGTTAAACAACACCTATGGACGTTAGCAATCTACAGGCCACCTCCATCAAGACCTGTGCAAAAACTTCAAAGGGGGGAAAAGTGTTGTGATTTGCTGATCTTTCAAAGTGCCGCCGCATAGTTACGCACATTCTCTACGTGCGGCGTTGTCTGCCAGTCATGCAGCAGCAGTGGCACCTAAGCGGCCAGCCAGTCAGCGGCCACTAGATTCGGACTCAGTTATGATTTGACTGTTAAAGTGTACACACTTCTTACTCTGTTTACTTGATCTGTGACTTTCATGTATTGCGTCTTCCTTGAAATATGTTTGTTCAACTTGAAGTTATAACGTTGAAGTTCATTGTTGTACAAGGTGTTTAATGCTTGACTGCCAAAAATGTGGAAATAAAATAAAATCAGAAAACTGAAACTAATAACATATTTTAGCCTTATGTAATTACATGAATGTATTTTAATTCACTTGATAGCTCCTGGCCACAGAAATTTCCTTTGTATTCATTTGATGTGTGAACTGTAAATGAAGAGAAAGCAACAAAATCAATAAATGTAAACATGGGTGACTATCACCCTCACCACTACAAACCAGACTGCTCTGCACATGCACAAATCTGGCAGCTTAGCTGCACCAGAAAAATTTTTCTGGGTAGCATGACTGCTTCTTGCTACTGCTGCAGCCACACTTCAAGTACCCAGAAGTGGAAGGTACTCCTCATATGTAGCTCAACTGCACATGTGCATGAGCCTTCTGGCAACTGTTCAAAATGACTTAATGTAAACAGTTATGCTGTCACACTCATCAGAAGTAGTTTGCTTTTATGAAGTATTCTAATGTCGTTGTCCTAAAGCCTTTGATATATTTTGCTATAGGCAGGCACTTGTGTGTGCACCAAGTTATTTTGTTGTAAATGGTGCATTTCCTTCACAACTTAAGTTTTATTTTGATTTTATTCTGTCGTTTACATTTTATTGCTGCAGTATTATTCTGTAGGAGTAGGATTCAGTGAAATTCTTTGTTGGATTATCAGTTCTCACCAGTCAAAATAACAAAAATTTAACGTAAGACTAAAACAATGAAAAATTCCCAGGTTTTTCCCAGTTTTATCCAGGATAAAAAATATTCCCCGGTTTTTCCAGATTTCCCAGTTGTCCTGGAGTGTATACATCCCTGTATTAAGGTCTCCCACTGCAAAGGGAGTACAAGGTTATGGAGAAGATACAGTACCTGATGCACCTTCTGTTCCAAACCTGAGCAGTTCAGATGGACTGCTCCACCCAAACTGGTTACGAGAGAGCAGCATTGCCTCATAAACTGTACCCAGCTGCAGTCCAGTCAGTGTGTAGGATTTGCTGTGTAAAGGTCCTCCTCTGTCAGCAGGAATCACAAGCTTTGTCCACTGTTGTCCCTTGGGTTTTGGCTACAAGATAACATTGACAAAGATATAAATGTCACTGATATTGGTCATTCTTAAAACAATGTGCAATTGTAAAGTGTTTGTTGATTCCAACATCCCTGCCAAAGGAACATGAAACTGAACAGATAACTGTTTGTGTAAAAGTGTGCATATTTCTGTGTCAGACATTTAAAAAAATGTCTGTTTTTAATGTAAAAAAGTATCATTGAATTTGACAGTATTAAACATGTTTTGATACAGCATAACAACAGAATGTTTGTTACTGTTTACATGTATACATTTTTATTTATGATAGGAGATACATGTTACCTGGCATCAAAATCTGTATATTAAAAAAATGACACATCTCTTCAATTTCTCTCACAGGTTTTACGTAAATACCATATACCTAAAAATTGAGCAAAAGTAATTTTATAACACAAAACTCTGTTCCTTCAGGATATCCAGAAAGTACTAACTCATATTTAAAAGTTCTCAGTGAAGAAAATAATAGTCATAATATTCATATTATCTGAGAGGTGTAGGGTTTCTGTAAACTGTGTTGTATTGTTGAATCCTAGTCAGTCAGGCAAAACTACATCAAGCCCACCAGTATCACCACTACATGATTCTATCCAAACCACCTTCTTATGATTATTCAAGAGGATGATCATATGTTATCCAGATGACAGCTAGCTGGTGACACAAAAACCATACAGAGCTTGCATCACTAGTTGTATATGTTAATTACTGGCTACATGCTCCCAGGTCAGTTGCTGTTGTATGGACTCATTTTAGTATAGCGAGTTTTTGTACCATTTAGTACACCTTCAAGCAGCAAAAATTTTACAACATTCAATATTTTTTTTCTCCTACCGTAGTAAACTTACAAGAATAGAAGTTGACACTCTAAAGCAATTATTTTTATGCCCTTTTACACTGATTCTAGAATGTGGCTAGCATTTCCCTCATATCTGGAGTAGTTTAAAACTTTATAATTATTGTTTAGTTTACTTTATTGACAAAATACTTGTTTACAAAACAGAGCTCTTTTGGTTATGTAACACAAAAAAATAACATTTCAAATTATGAATTTAGTTTTTTAATCACTGTAATATACTTCTAACTGAGAAGCTATTGAATAGAATGACCTGATTTTGCTCAATTCAGTTGATATTATATAGTTACATATGCCCAAAAAAATTGAAAGCTTACACTGTAATATACTTCTAACTGAGAAGCTATTCAATAGAATGACCTGATTTTGCTGAATTCAGTTGATGTTTTATGGTTAGAAAGGCCCAAAAAATTTGAAAGCTTTATCTTGTTTTTACTATTGCAATGCCTGTGTTATTCTGAATTCCGATGAAATGCTCCTTCAGACATGCATGCATGCTTTTAATTGTCAATATGAACAGCGATCAGCAGCATAATGTAAAGACAACAATGAAAATTGTTGCCAGACTGGGACTTGAACCTGGATTTCCCTCTTATTGTGAGTGGTTGCCTTATCATTAGGCTATCCGAGCACGACTAATGGCCAAACCCAAACTTTCATATGTCATCAGCCATTTGTCTGCAACCTGTGCTCATACATCCATTATGTATTATCCTGTAAATGCATGACATTTTACATGAAAGTCACTTGCCTATGTCTGAAGGAACATTGCAGAGAGTGATCACTCCACTGTACAGAATGCTTAATACATTGGTCTTGATACTTACACTATCTTTAAGACATTGGTATTTACACTGTTGTGATGTGTAATGAATAATGTCCAGTACCAAAATTAATGTAGGTCATCCAAAGTACTGCCAGAAAGTACAAACTATGTATGATCATAAAACATACAGTAAGCAGTGAAATAAAGTTGCAACATTGTAAACCATAGATCTATCTGCTGTGGCAGATTTGGTGGCAACTCTGCTTTCCAGTGTGGCACAGTTGAATCAATATTAGCAATGGTTAAAATGTTTGTAGAAAGTAGTCCATTAAATACTCCATGGTTAGAAACCACTTATAAGTTGAGATCACTAATTGCACTGTCCAAATCGCTATTCACTAATTGCACTGTCCAAATCACTATTGGATTGTCCCAGTAGAACATTGTCTGTTGTTGCTGATATTGTACCTCATACTTAATCATCTGCTTGGTGTTCATCTTCTTGACAAAGTCACCACTGGTGGGAATGTTAATCCACAATAAAGGACATGCATATAATGGTCCAAATGAATAAATGAGATTTATTTAATGGTCAATATATAAATACAAAGCACAAGTTGTGAGCATGTCTGAGCAACATGCATGTTCAAAGGGCTCTGAACATAAGTTAAGAAACTCAAAGATATGTACTGTCTCTGTTAATGACCATGCTTTACAATCAAAATAATCTCACTGCCACAGCTTTAACTGTCTAAGAACAAATGTAATTTAAATTAGGAAGATCATGTATAGACATAGTGTTTTTAATGAGATAAGTATTGCATTGTGGCCATGTACGTTGCAACTGTGAATGCACAGTTTGTGTATCAGTGTCGATGGTGACAAACTGAATGAGGGCAGCTGCTTCACTCATTGGCATCACCACCTCTGTATGAGTGGCACCAGTGGCATGCTGCCACCGTGGCATCCCTCTCTCGTGCTTCCGCTGTATTTGGTGAAGGTTCCGCTCACTAACTGTGACAGTTATGCGTTATTGTACGATGAGCATTTCGTGTGATCAGACTTGACCTAAATTAATATTCTTCAGTTAATGTTATGCTGTGTGTGTGTACTTCTGGTGCTAAGCTCACTTCCATTGTATATTTTGTTTGTTGTTGTTGTTGTTGTAAATAAAGAACTGTAGATACAGTTTTTGGCAACAAGGTTGTTCATTTCCACATACGTTTCATGAGTACAACGGATTCAGCATTGCTTCAGTTGTTACAACAACAGCAGCAGTAGATGCTTACACAGCAGCAACAGCAGTTTGAGTAATTACAACAGCAGCTAGGTTTGCTTCATCAGTTGGTATGGATTTGAAATAGGCATGGGCCCTCCACATCTCTCCTCTACAGGCCGGAGTACTCACTCAGCTTTTCCACCATTCCAGGAAGCGAAGTAAGGATGGGACTTAAACAAGCACTGTCTGCAACAACATATCACAGCATTTCAGGTAGAGAACCCCTCTTTGCATAAGTCTTCCTTCTTGTCTTGGGTTTAGCCCAAAACACTTCATTTGCTTCAGAAACTGGCTCCATTGAAGGACTTAGCAGCATTTTCATTTTCTGAAGTATGTGAGTTGTTCAGTGCTTATTATCTTGAGAAAACTGACATTGTTGCTTCCCATATGGAGTTCCACCAGTGACAAAAGAAAAAAAGTCAGTTCTATCAGGCATTGGTGCCCGAACTCTTCAGTTTAAGTAGGAAGTGCAAATTTATTTGTGATCATTGTAAACAGCCCAATGCTGACTCTGATATGTGACATAACTGTCTATTCTGCTCCAGACATGAAGGTATGTCGTAAGGTCTTGCATTTAGAAGGTCCTACAGTATAGGAGGTTCTAGCTATCACTTAGGTATTTGAGATGTCATAGGCTGTGACAGAACAGTTTGAGGATATCATGGGCATGATGTGCATTTCCACAGCAAATGTGCAGTTCACTGATGCCCTCATCATGCTCATCTAGTTTGCACTGTTTGCTGTCAGATGGTGCTCCCTTTCGATGCAGATTCCCATCATGTTCTGATGTTTCCATGCACACACTTGTCATTGCTACCCGTACCAGCAGGCACAGTGTTTGGCTTGTCATAAACATTATCATGTGACAGCTGCTTGCCATAGCTGTTTGCACAGCGAGTCTTTTGTCGTGGACATAGAGTTTACCAAAGTCCAAAGTGTTACACCAGTGCACGGCCAGGAGCCGGGAATTCGCAACAAGATCTGTATTATGCTGCACATTAAACAACAGCCATTCTGTTTCCAGACTGACAGTGGGACCACTTTGTCTCTCATGAACCGTGAAACCTATCATTGCTTGGGTCATCCTGCTTTTTTCTCAACAGACTGCCATTTGGTCAGTAATGGCAAGCAGCCCACTCCTGTTCATGGCCAGTTCGAGGTCAACTTTGAGTATCAGCATGTCATGAGGGTGATAATGTTTTTGCTCATCAATAGCGTGATGTCAGAAAATAATTTCATTCTTGATGCATTCACAGTTCTGTCAGGTGGTTCAGTTTGCGTGGTTTGCCTCCAGAGGAGTCTCATTCACTCTGCAATTGTTTCCTCATCCATCATTGGCTGGCAGTCATCAGTGACACAGTCCGCCTCAGCAGAGATTTGGATTACCCCCGCATTGTTGTCCCTACAATACTGTGAGTTCACATACACTACTGGCCATTAAAATTGCTACACCAAGAAGAAATGCAGATGATAAACGGGTATTCATTGGACAAATATGAGTTTATTATACTAGAACCGACATGTTATTACATTTTCACACAATTTGGGTGCATAGATCCTGAGAAATCAGTACCCAGAACAACCACCACTGGCCGCAATAACGGCCTTGATACGCCTGGGCATTGAGTCAAACAGAGCTTGGATGGCGTGTACAGGTACAGCTGCCCATGCAGCTTCAACATGATACCACAGTTCATCAAGAGTAGTGACTGGCGTATTGTGATGAGCCAGTTGCTCAACCACCATTGACCAGACGTTTTCAATTGATGAGAGATCTGGAGAATGTGCAGGCCAGGGCAGCAGTCGAACATTTTCTGTATCCAGAAAGGCCCGTACAGGACCTGCAACATGTGGTTGTGCATTATCCTGCTGAAATGTAGGGTTTTGCAGGGATCAAATGAAGGGTAGAGCCACGGCTTGTAACACATCTGAAAAGTAATGTCCACTGTTCAAAGTGCCGTCAATGCGAACAAGAGGTGACCGAGATGTGTAACCAATGGCACCCCATACCATCACATTGGGTGATATGCCAGTATGACGATGATGAATACACGTTTCCAATGTGCGTTTACTGCGATGTTGCCAAGCACAGATGCAACCATCATGATGCTGTAAACAGAACTTGGATTCATCTGAAAAAATGACGTTCTGCCATTCGTGCACCCAGGTTTATCATTGAATACACCATCGCAGGTGCTCCTGTCTGTGATGCAGCATCAAGGGTAACCGCAGCCATGGTCTCCGAGCTGATAGTCCATGCTGCTGCAAACGTCATTGAACTGTTCATGCAAATGGTTGTTGTCTTGCAAACGTCTCCATCTGTTGACACAGGGATCGAGACGTGGCTGCACGATTCGTTACAGCCATGCAGATAAGATGCCTGTCATCTCGACTGCTAGTGATACGAGGCCATTGGGATCCAGCACAGCGTTCCCTATTACCCTCCTGAACCCACCTATTCCATATTCTGCTAACAGTCATTGAATCTCATCCAACGCGAGCAGCAGTGTCATGATACAATAAGCTGCAATCACGATAGGCTACAATCCGACATTTATCAAAGTCGGGAACATGATGGTACGCGTTTCTACTCCTTACACAAGGCATCACAACATTTCACCAGGCAACGCTGTCTACTGCTGTTGGTGTATCACAAATTGGTTAGAGACTTTCCTCATGTCAGCACGTTGTAGGTGTCGCCACCAGTGCCAACCTTATGTGAATGCTCTGAAAAGTTAATCATTTGCATATCACAGCATCTTCTTCCAGTCAGTTAAACTTCGCATCTGTAGCACGTCATCTTCGTGGTGTAGCAATTTTATTGGCCAGTAGTGTACTTGGTCTGCTACACCATGGCCACTGGAACATGTTCTGCATGGAGGTCCATGCATGGCACTTTGTCTACTGGCCTGGTATTAATTCAAAAATTGAGAAAGTCATTTGTGGGTGTGACAGTGTGCTGAGCAGCAGGGAACAGTACCACATGCATCACTTAGTGGGCCCTTTTGTAATTCCATGTGGCTGATAGTAATTGATGTGCAGTACAATTACCTATATGTACACACTCCACCATAATAGAAACCACAGTGTTGGTTCTCACCCAGATTTTTGCAATTAACAGGCTATCCTGGATGATCATCTTTGTTTTATAGATTCTGCACTCACAGCAGCATTATCCACCTCTCTTCCACTCCAATTTCCCTTGAGTCAAATGGGGAGATGGAGCGAATGGTGCACACATTTAAGACAGTTAAAAAGGGCTGGGCAGATTTTTATGCAGACTCAATGTTGCCTCTGTTTCTCAGCACCTAAAGGACCAACCCTCTCAATGATCACAGATCACCTGAGATCCTCCCTGGCCATCAGCCCTGGACACTGCTTCACCTGCTGTGTCCTGCACAGCAGCTTGAGGTGCATTTGCATCTTTCACATTACACCCCAGGCAACCCCATCTAATCGCGCACCTTCGGTCAGCAGCCTGGATGGGTGCCGGTGACAGTGCAAGTGACAAGTGGTCAGTTGATGTTCTCTGTGGATTGCAGCAGGATGACCCTCTCCTGCCATTGAACCAGCTGTGTCCTCAGTGGGGCCCTAAACAGCCACATCCGCAGCCTCAGTAACCACTGATGGGGAGCCCTCCTGCAAGCACCATACCATGCCCGGGACCTGACACCCTGGATGTGCCTCCATAAGATGTGTTGGTGGGTGACAGTGAAGTTGAGATGCAGCTGTCAGCAGCACCAGACTCTCTGCTGATATACAACAGCAGCTGCCTGAATTCTGCCCTGCAGCAGCACCGGGTGGCCTCTTCCGAGTCATCACTACCTTTAACCATCACTGCTGATGGCACAGATTTTACATCACCACCACATCCCTGCTCTACACTGTGCCCATCTCACCAATGGCCATGCCACTTCCAGCCATATTCCCTGCCAAACTGGAGACAGCTGACACACCAGCCCCATGACAGCGATATCCCTTTGGACACCAATGAGTTGATGGAGACAAACACCATCAACCACCAGTTGCCATACAACAGCTGCTGCGAATGAAGCCACTGCCACTGCTGCCAGGTCATATGGGTGCAGCCCACAGTTTCCTCAGCCATGGCAACCAGTTGCCAGCAGCTCTGAATTGTTGGGCTTCTGCCTTCGTTCACCAGTGACTGTGGTTCTGGCTCCACAGAAGAGGGAAGGGATGGCCTTGTGTGCCCATATACACTGCCACCATGATTTCAAAACAAGGGTGCCTGCTTTACTCACTGGCAATGGCCACCATCGGACAAGTGGTGCCAGTGGCATGCCACCACCACACCCTGCTCAGTTATGCTTCAGGCATGCTTGTTGCAAATTCTGGTTACAGGTTAGGACAGTTATATATTGTTGTATGATGAACACTGCATGTGATCAGACTCGACCTGGACTACTATTCTTCTGTTAATGTTCTCTTGTGATTGTATACTTCCAGTTCACAGGTCACCACCACTGGATATGTTGTTGTAAATAAAGAACTGTAGATGATACATTACAAGTTTGATGTCGAGAGTAATGTGGTTTTTGTTGACCTTCAGAACATCTTTAATAATGTTCCACTAACTACAGACAGTAATGGA
Source organism: Schistocerca americana (assembly GCF_021461395.2). Taxonomy (NCBI): domain Eukaryota; kingdom Metazoa; phylum Arthropoda; class Insecta; order Orthoptera; family Acrididae; genus Schistocerca; species Schistocerca americana. Next base: position 698,000,916 of record NC_060120.1, on the reverse strand, counting down.
AAAAAGCTGAAAATGTCATATACATAATAACAGTATTTCAAAGTCTTTCTAATAACACACAAGTAGTAAAAGAGCTGAATGGGCACATCTGAATAGAATTTGGAACTAAGAAAGGATGAAGACAACATTGCAGGACCTCCTTTTGTCTTTTTAATATATGTCTGATTAGGTTCACACATTGGATAAAAATGAAGCCATGCCAACCCCATAGTACTGTTTAAATGAAGTGATGAGTTCACTCTTCCAAACGTACAAGAAATAGAGCACTATCCTGTGTGATGTAAAGCAGCTATACAGGGAATAGGCAAAATAATGTGAACACCTGTACTTTATTTGGGAATGATTTATTAGTAAGGGGTAGGACTCCCATTTACCCTTAATACAGTTGCGATTCTTCTTGGAATACTGGCAAACAATCATTGCACAGTCTCCAATGGAATGTTATGCCACTCTTCAGTCAGAATCTCTTCTAACTCCTGTAGTGACAAGGGAGGTGGAAATCTGCTCCGGAGTCTGTGCTCCAATATCGCCCACATGGATTTGATAATGTTCAACTCCAGGGACTGTGCTGGCCCAGGAGGATGCTGCAGTTCAGTTGCATGCTCCTCATACCATGATTGTGCTGTACTGGGTGTGTGAAGTCCTGAAATATGGCATCATTGTTGTGGATAACATTTGAATCACAGAGCACATCTGATCACCTGAATTATTCACAAAATCTTTGGCTGTAACATGTCCTTTGAGAGTAATGATGGGACCAGCAGAATACCATGATATGGCTGCCCACACCATCAGACTTCCACCTTCATGCTTAACCATTGGAATCAAGCAATCAGGATTGTAGACTTCTTTTGGCATTCTCCAAATGCAAATCCAGCACAATGTTGTAAATAATGAAAACGTTGACTCGTCGGGCCATATGATGCGTTCCACTGATCATCTGTCCAGGATTTGAGCTCCTGACACCAGGTTTTATGCTTAGTTGCATTTGTTGTTGTCAGTAATGGTTGTGGTACAGCATTTTGCCCATAAATATTTGCTTTGTGGAGTTCTCGGTGGACAGTGTTGATAGATATGGGTCTTGAAGATGGCTATTGAGCTCTTCAGTCACTTTAGCGACTGAAGTTTTGTGTTGTTTTGACACAATTCATGTTAGTGTATGATAATCTCTGTCATTTAGTTTTGATATCCACCCACTACTATGTTTACACGATGCTGTCTTTCCATGTTTCGTGTATGCTGTCATGACAGTTCAGACAGTTGCTCTTGAAACATTGAATAAGTTGGCTGTCTTGGTTACTGATGCTCCAGCTAATTGGACCCCTGCAGTCTGCCCTCTGTAGAACTCTGTTAGATCTTTCATTATGGTACACGTCGACCTCAGCCTCTGAACGCAAAGACAAAGTGTGCACTACTCATAAACAACCTGCACTGCTGCCTAGTCCATGCTGAACATGCGCAGTCCAGTACAACATATGCCTTACCTGTGTTGTTGACCATCAAACACAACCATCCCATTACGGCCACTGTTCACATTGTTTTGCCTATACCCTGTATCATCAACTTAAAGCTGTAAATTTTCACAAAATGTCGTCCCTTTAATTTGTTAGTTCTGTTTCTATTCCCATACATAAAGACAAAAAATTTCTGATTTGTCTCAAACTAATATCAGAAATAGTTCTTTAAGTGTAATATGACATAGCAGGACCTCCTGTTGCCTTTTTAATATATGTGGGATTAGGTTCACACCTTGGATAAAGGTGAGGCCATACCAAATCCATGTAACATAGTAATTTTCAAATGAACTGATGTGTTCACTCTTCTGAATGTACAAGAAATGGAGAATTATCCTGAGTGCTGTAAAACAGATATAACGTCAACTTAAAGCTGTAAATTCTCACAAAATATTGTCCCTTTATTTTGTTAATTCTTCTTCTATCCCTTATATAAAGACAAAAATCTTTGATTTGCCTCTAAATAATATCAGAAATAGTTCCAGATGTGCAGGAAATAAATTAATGACTTAGGATTGTGAGCACAAGACAGTTCTTTGTTGTTGGTTCGTTACACCAAAGCATAATTAATTTGGCCAACTTGTAATTTTGCATACATTCAACAGAGAGTAGTAGTAGTAATATTTTCAGGTTAATTTTTTAAGCCTTATCCAAAGATACTCCATGAGAAACAATACCTTTTGTGGTGCAAAATCATCTGCTCTTTCTAATAAAACAAAAATTAAGGAGATAGGAGATGTTAACATCTAGCAATATGACATTAAAGTATGCACAAATTTGATGCAAAAAATTTATGTCATGCTTACATATGAATAGCTTCTAGAATATTAACAAGAACTGCTAATGGGAACTTCATTCGCCCAAAAATTATTTCAGCCACAAAATGCTTGAAGAACTGTTGCATATGGTATTCCCCAAGAGTGACATAACACGGCACAAAAAAGGTGACTGATGCAACCTTGAAATTTTAAGAATGTGAAGAACACAAATTTTTTATATATGTGATTCAAATTATTCCCTCGGTTTAATATTAATTTCACTTTTACATCACCTTAAATGTGGCCAAACTATTGCAGAATTCACACAATACAGGGTAATTCAAAAAGAATACCACAACTTTACAAATGTGTATTTAATGAAAGAAACATAATATAACCTTCTGTTATACATCATTACAAAGAGTATTTAAAAAGGTTTTTTTTTCACTCAAAAACAAGTTCAGAGATGTTCAATATGGCCCCTCCAGACACTCGAGCAATATCAACCCGATACTCCAACTCGTTCCACACTCTCTGTAGCATATCAGGCGTAACAGTTTGGATAGCTGCTGTTATTTCTCGTTTCAAATCATCAATGGTGGCTGGGAGAGGTGGCCAAAACACCATATCCTTAACATACCCCCATAAGAAAAAATCGCAGGGGTAAGATCAGGGCTTCTTGGAGGCCAGTGATGAAGTGCTCAGTCACGGGCTGCCTGGCGGCCGATCCATCGCCTCGGGTAGTTGACGTTCAGGTAGTTACAGACAGATAAGTGCCAATGTGGTGGCGCTCCATCCTGCTGAAATATGAATTGTTGTGCTTCTTGATCGAGCTGAGGGAACAGCCAATTCTCTAACATCTCCAGATACTGTAGTCCAGTTACAGTAGCACCTTCGAAGAAAAGGGGACCAAAAACTTTATTGGCTGAAATGGCACAGAAAACGTTCACCTTAGGCGAGTCATGTTCATACTGAGTTGTTTCCCGCGGATTCTCAGTGCCCCATATACAGACATTGTGACAGTTGACTTTCCCAGCAAGGATAAAATCACAGAAATCGATTCTTTTAAACTTATCAGCTGCAGACAGTGCTTGAACCAATTTCAGACGATAAGGTTTCATAACTAACCTTTCTCGTAGAACTCTCCATACAGTTGATTGTGGAATTTGCAGCTCTCTGCTAGCTCTGCGAGTCGATTTTCCTGGGCTGCGAACAAATGCTTGCTGGATGCGTGCTACATTTTCATCACTCGTTCTCGGCCATCCAGAACTTTTCCCTTTGCACAAACACCCATTCTCTTTAAACTGTTTATACCAACGTTTAATACACCACCTATCAGGAGGTTTAACACCATACTTCGTTCGAAATGCACGCTGAACAACTGTCGTCGATTCACTTCTGCCGTACTCAATAACACAAAAAGCTTTCTGTTGAGCGGTCGCCATCTTAGCATCAACTGACGCTGACGCCTAGTCAACAGTGCCTCAAGTGAACAAATGTACAACTAAATGAAACTTTATAGCTCCCTTAATTCGCCGACAGATAGTGCTTAGCTCTGCCTTTTGTCGTTGCAGAGCTTTAAATTCCTAAAGTTGTGGTATTCTTTTTGAATCACCCTGTATTTTGTAGTCCCCTTCTGAAAGCCTCATAAAATCCAGATGTTTGTACTGTGTGCTCACAGTTCGCACAGCTTTGTTTTATCCTATAGAAAAAGATTGTGCAGATTTTTCAGATTGAAATTGTTGGTCCACTTGGTTTAAAAAAATCAATTAATGCAAAATCTCTACAAGCTGTCACAATGTTTAACATTGTGTTCATTGTGACAATATTTATGTATGCAGAACAGCCTTGCTGATAGAGTTGAATAAAGGAGGAACCTTCTTAAATCGTTCACTACAGTACCTAGCCTACGCTGACGATGTGGCATTACTCACATGAAACATTGCTTTGCTAGGCGAAGTCTATCAACAACTGGAGAAAGGTGGAAGGGAACTTGGCCTGACAGTCAATGACGAAAAGACCAAGTATATGGCAATGACCAACCAACAAAACCTACCAAATCTCAGGATAGCTAACAGGGAGTTTGAAAGGGTGAGAGACTTCAAGTACCTTGGGTCGACTATCACTGAGACAAATGCCATTGGCAGTGAGGTGAAAGCCAGAATAGCAGCAGGTAACAGATGCTACTTTGCCGCATTACCCGTGCTTAGGATTCGCTTCTATCATGAAAATCCAAAATCCTGATTTACAAAACAATTATAAGACCAGTTGTTATGTATGGTGCCAAAACATGGACCATGACTGTAAGTGAGGAACGAATCCTTAGCATATAGGAGAGAAAGATGCTACGTAAAATATACGGGCCAATATATGATCAAGAAGGTTGGTGCATTCGTACGAATGCAGAACAACAACACATTTTTGAAGAACCTGACATTGTCACTACCATTAAAATAAGAAGACTGTGGTGGGCAGGGCACGTGGTCAGAATGGAAGAAGACAGAGCATGTAAGAGGATTTTTGATGGCAAGGCTGGAGGCAGACGGCAGAGGCAATGCCCTAGAAAGAGATGGGTGGATGGAGTTGAAGAAGACATGAAAAGGCTGGGTGTCAGAGGATGGAGATGGAAAGCCATGGACCAGATAGAATGGCAGGATATTGTTATGCAGGCCAAGACCCTTCAAAGGCCGTAGAGCTGAGGAGTAAGTAAGTAAGAACAGTCTTGCATCATTCACTTATTATAAAATACACAATAATTAAATTGTATCTACTGCCATAATATTTCTATATTCAGCCTTATTTTTCAATATTATTTATTTTAGTTTCAACTAACATTCATCCAGTACATATTTCATACAAATCACTAATCACAGTTACTATAAAACTTGTATCAGGTGTATTACTTGAAGATAGTTCACAACAACTAAAATAGTGTTTGTAAGACAATGAGAGTAATACAGTTTTTTTTAGGTGAAACAGATTTTGGTACATTAATATCAGCTGACAGCACATCTCATATCACTGCTAATGGATAGATCATTTGTTATTCAACAAATTATATCTGATGTATTGTGGGTGTAGTCCATCATCAGTATGTATTGTTCAATAAATTATATTTCATGCCTCTTCAGAATGCACTGTTCAACAATTTATATTTGATGCATATTGGGTATAGCCCATCTTCAGAATTCTGTAGATGGACTATGCCCAAAATGCATCAAATATTATTTGTTAAACAACATGTGATCTATTCATTTTAGGTGACTCATTCTGCAATGATATAAGAAGTGTCCTTGCCTTACATTATGATAACAGGCCTCCTACACAACTTTGTGCCACAACATCAGACATTAATACCACATCCAGTTTTTGTAATAATGTTTATGTGTAAGTTGTAGCATTTCCAGCAGCAACATTTTTGGCACAGTGTTGTCTTGCTTGGTCAACTGTCATCTTTGTGCACAAGTAACTGTGCAGCATCATGCTGTGGTATTCATAAGGTGTTGTACACTAGGTGTGTCTCTAATACCCCAAAAGTGTCAATTCTACTGTATATATTGGAAATGCCACGTGGCTAGGGCCTCCTGTTGGGTAGACTGTTCGCCTGGTGCAGGTCTTTCGAGTTGACGCTACTAGGGTGACATGCATGTTGATGGGGATGAAATGATGATGATAAGGACAACACAATACCCAGTTCCTGAGCAGAGAAAATCTCTGACCCAGCTGGGAATTGAACCTGGGCCATTAGGTATGACATTTCATTGCGCTGACCACTCAGCTCCCAGGGGTGGACAATTCTACCGTATTTTTCCATATTATTTTAAGTCTTTCGATAGTAGACATCTGTAATGCAAACTCAAACACAATTTTGGCATAAATATCAGCACAAAATAATACATTTGTCCTCCTGCAATGCTGATTATGTTGTTCTAGCTCATCATTAGTCTGTTACAATACATATTTTCTAATGTCTGTGCTTGCTGTAGGGCACCTTTATTCAAAGAATTTTTTACTACAGCAGAAACCAACATCATCTTGTGATCCTAACTATGAACATGAGTTAAAATGAATGTGAAGTTCATCTGGAGATGAACCTTTTTATTTGAAACTAATAACTACATTTTTTAAATAAATAGAATAATTATCAAAGGCTGGGCAGTATGTGCAGCAAGTCAGATTGTCAAGCATTTTGGGTGTAGTAGAGATGCAGGAATGGAAAGATTAGCCCAACAGAAATGTTTTAAGATCATCATCACAGTCAAATGTATCAATCAGCTGCAATCAAATTACATGCAAATTAGATGGCAGCATAAACTTACCTCATACCTTCGGAAGAGCAGATGATATTCAATTATGGGTGAATAACTGTCTACTTCCCAGATGAGTGTATAGTTGTTTGCGATACCTGTGTTTCTGTCTTTCTTAAATACTGCAGGTTTCGCTACACCTGTAAAGACAAAAGCATAAATAATGAAATGGAAATAATTATGTCATAGTTGTCCTGAAAATGCACCCCCAAGATGGATAATAACTGTGGGCTTTGTACATTTAGTACAATATCTGCACACATAGAAATGAAATCAGTCAAACAACAAAATCTGGAGTGAGTGGTGCACTGTAACAGACATTTGAAAGTAGAAAAACTGGCAGTAAGAAGCCTCATATAGTACTCGCCTGAATGGAATGTGACTTTTCAGATTTTTAGTTTAAATTGAGACTTCTGAAAGAAGTCATATTACTTGAACATTATACAAAGGTGATCTTGTCTGTGTTTTATACCTAAGCCAAACTGACACAAAAAATAACTGCAAAAAGAACAAAGCAGTCATTACCTACAGATATGCCACACTGTTACTGATAATCTAGTATGTTCAGGAGGTTGGATTTGGGGGAGGGGAGGGGGTGAGGAGAGTGCTGTGAACTTCCTTTAGTGATTTCCATAGGAAAATGTTCAAGGTTTGTCCACAGGATAGCAGTTTTTATTCTAAGTTATATTGCATTTATTTTATTTATTTATTGCCATAATGAACACATTCTTTTGACTTGAGAACTGAGTGTCTGTGATGGTCTTACGCAAGTCCATTCTATGAAATATGAAATATATCCTTCAATAATGATCACGTACATTTAATTTCCTACAGCAGATACAATAATGTATTGTTCTGGGTGTACCTCTTGCTATCAAACATGGCCTCTATCATTTTCTCTGGTATTATTTCATTTCCCATTCTCTTTTCAAGTCCAAGCCTTTTTTACCTACTTTTCACAGTTCTATCATTCAACTTATATCCAATATGGGTATAAAGTACATCCTGTACACCACTTCCCTACATATTGTTGACACGTTCCTTCCCCAGACTAAATCCCCCACTCACTGGTAAAATGCATTGCTCCATTGCGTCCTTCTGCTGACTCCCACCTCCACTTTGCATTCTGAATTATCCCAGTTCCTTAACATGTGAAGTGTCTGCCCCTGATAGCTGAATGGTCAGTGTGACGGATTGTTAATCCTCTGGGCCTGGGTTCGATTCCTGGCTGGGTCGGGGAATCACCCAGGAACTGGGTGTTGTGCTGTCCTCATCCTCATCCTCATCGACTGCAGATTGCTGAAGTGGCGTCAAATTGAAAGACCAGTACCTGGCAAACGGTCTGCTCGCTGGGGGGCCCTAGCCATATTATTAAATAAATAAAATATTTGAAGTTGTCCACAATTTCAGTTCTCTGCCCTTTAATATTAATTCGTCCTTTCCCTTCTCTATCTCCTCTCTATACTATCATAATCTTGCTTTTCTCCAAACTGTATTTCACATCATATTCCTCAATTTTTTCGTTTAATATGTCCAGTTATTCTTGCACATCCTTCTGTTGATTCCTGCAAGACAATATCATTGGCAAATAACAGTAACTTCATCTCTCTTCCCTTAGAAGCTCCTTTTGTCTCCTTCAGAGTTTTGTGACACTACACTGCCTTGTCCCAGTTCTGTAACATCGCAAACCAATCAGTGTTTCTAATGTGGATCTGTACAAGCTGAAACTTTTATTGCACATTACTTGAAGAATTTATTTTCTGACTCTCTTTCTCTTCAAGGTTTCCAACACCTTTTCTCTGTGGACACTATTGTATGTCTGTACTAAGTCAAGCAATGCCATCAACAAATCTTTCCCACACTCCCAATGCCTTTCAACAACTATTTCGTACTAAAGATGGGTCCACTTTTGATCTACCATGTCAAAATCCATACCTCTAACTGACCTTTGATTGACCAAGGTGGCAAGGTGGTTAGCATGCTGGACTCACATTCGGGAGGACGATGGTTCAATCCCGAGTCCAGCCATCCTGATTTAGGTTTTCTGTGATTTCCCTAAATTGCTTCAGGCAAATACCAGGATGGTTTCTTTGAAAGGGCATGGCTGACTTACTTCCTCATCCTTCCCTGATCCAACGAGACCGATGAACTTGCTGTTTGGTCTCTTCTGCCAAATCAACCCAGCCCTAACTGACCTTTCAATTTTTCTCTCAATCACCCTACCAGTATCTTCTCCATTATTTTTGCTACTCATGATACAAATTTGATCCCTTGAGTGTTATTTTAGAATTTTAAGCTCAAAAAACTCCCTGATCTTTTCCTGTACTTTCCCATCTTTTAGTTTCCACACTTTTAGTTTCTTCTCCCTTCCTTTCTTTTTTCTTTTATTTTTATCCATCCTCATCTGTGGCACCACTATTCCATAGTCTACATGAAAAACTTCTCCCAGGAGTGCAGTTAAATTCATTAACTGTCTATGATTTTGCTTTTTGAACAGAAAGTAGTTAATGACTGTTTTTCCTTCTCTCTGCCTAACAATATCTTGTTATCTTTTGGCCATTTTCCTTCCAGAACCACATATTGCCCACAAGCAAACCATTTCTTTCGCAAAAATCATCAAATTTCTCTTCTTCATAAATCTTTTTTCCACGCCTATTTGGACCAATTATCTCTTTGTTCCCTAATTTCCTGGGATTTACATTACACATCACCGTCCTTTCATTCTCCTCTTTATTTCCTGTCTGTGGTGCATATACTTGGATGAGCTTTTTCACTCCATTACTTGTCCTCAGCTAAATCTTCATCATCCTGTCACTTGTGTATTCCACTGCTTCCAAACATTCTTCGAGGTTTGGTTTTACTATTATACCCACTTCATTCTTGGCCTCTTGTCCATCATTTGAAATAAAGTCTCTGTCATTTCCTCATTCTCCTCCTTCCTGTATTCCTCCACTAGACTTCACTAAGCCCCATCATTTTATGTTCTCCCTTTCTATGAAGTCAATCAGCTCTTCTGACCTCTGGCAACACTGTAACCACATGTGTGGTAACTACGTCTGTCAGCATATATTAGTCATGCTGGACAGTTGGTGCTGTGAATAGAGTTTTGGGTTAGCGTGCAGGAGGTCGATGGTTCGATCCTGGGTTGAGGCATATGGTTTTTTATTTGGTAAATGTAATCCAGGTAGTATGGTATGTGGTATCTTAATCATCAACAGCAATTGCAGCTGGTCCTCTAGAAAACATTTGCACTTACATACCACAATCATAGAAATGGAAGATTGGTCAGCTTTGAAAGAGCCCCTTTCCATGTCATGGGCATGAAATTACTCACACCACTTCATCTACTACATGTGACACCTGTTTTCTTTGTACCTCCTTCAATGATCCTTTTGATTAGGACTGGCTTTTATTCTTGCCTCATTCAGGTAGCTGCATGCTGTTTAGTACATATCTCAGTTTATTATTATTATTATTATTATTATTATTATTATACTATCAATGGGATTGTGGAAACAGCACATCTATTACCATTAGGGAAATAGTGTAATTCAAAACCAAACATTTCACAGTTAGCGGTGTCAGGATGAATCACGCAGAACAGTATCTGTTAGAGGGGTAATGAGCTTTAGATGCAACAGCTCACAGGAGTGATGACGTGTTTATACTGTATGCGCTGTCCACTAGTTGGGGACTAGTTGTGAGTGGAGTAACGCACCTGTGACAGACTCCAATGTTCATGGATAGACGTATCAAATTTTTTCATTGTAAATCTCTAAACCACTGTGGCAGACATATGGCATACATAAACGATGAATATTTGGATATGCTTCTGGTCCTTGGTGCATATGATAACTGGGCTAGTGTTGCCACTTGTGAATATGCTGTTAGATATCCTCGTCGATGCCATCCAGGTAAAAATGTGTTTTGTCATCTGGAGCTGCGCCTTCAGGAGTCAGGTTGTCTCCTTCCACCATGGTGTGATAGAGATTGTCCACAGACTTGTCATACTCCAGCTACTGAGGTCATACACCAAGAACCTCAGCAAAGTACACTTAGCATAGCAAGGCAGCTGCATGTCCCGCAATGCACGGTCGTTAACGTGGTGCACGAGCATGGGTTGCATTATGCTTTCATGCAGTGCCTACATCCAGCAGATCATCATCAATGGATGTAACTCTATGAATGGTTTCAACAACAACAGGAAGTCGACGATGACTTCATGAACACTGTAATATGGTTGAATGAAGCAGCATTCACTCGTGAGGGTGTCTTCAATATGCACAATGCCCAGCATTGGTGTGAGGTTAACCCGCACATCACTCACAACTGTGGATATCAAGTTCACTTTGGTATCAACATCTGGGCCAGAATACTGGGCAACAGGTGTCCAAGCCCCTGCACATTGTCGACCAGTTGACTGCATGAAGGTATCGTGCATTCCTCTCAGTCTTATCTGCCTGAAGCACTGGAAGATGTTCCACTACATGTTCAGCAGAGGATATGGTTCCAACAAGATGGCGTACCTCCACACTCTGGAAGTAATGTGTGACAGTATCTGGACAGAATATTTCCAGGGAAATGGCTCACATGTGGAGGTCCAGTTGTATGGCCACCTCATTCACCTGACCTAAATCCCCTGGATTTCTTCCTGTGGGGACACCTGAAGGGGCACGCATACTCTGCTCCACCACGTTCATGCTGCTCTGGTTACTATGGATGAGCTTTGCTGTGAATGGTCCAGAGCTGTATGGTCCGGCAGGTTGTGCAATGTTTGAAAGCACAGGGAGGTTGCTTTAAGCATCTGTTGTTCTGAGGACAATGTTTTCTGTTGTGAAGGTCATGTAGCTCTTAATAAGGACATTATTATTGACAATGGTTGCTAATGTGTGACATCTGAGCACTCATATTATACATGTGACCTAAGAAATGGTTATATTACTGTATGAAATGTCAGAATGAAATTAGTGAATAAGAACAATGCTCCCCAACCCAGGATCGACTCTCGACCTCCTGCACGCTAACCCAAATCTCTATCCCCTGCGCCAATAGTACAGCGAAACTAATATGTGTGGACATAGGTAGTTACCATTGATGTGGTTTGGTTACAATGTTGCCAGACTGCTACTCTATAATGTCCTTTTCTGCCCAATGTACTCGCTGGATGAAATTTTGTGAGACATTTTTTTTATTGCTGGCATGTGAGGAGTTGTGCTGCGAAGCCCAAGTGTGGCAATTTCGCTGCACCCTGTATACATATCATTGATCTATACTTTTTCACAAATCAGGCAGAACTGATTTCCATTAAAAGTGTTTTATGGGGCTATTTACCACAATACACACTGTTTCATTTCTTCATATGTGCTGTACTGCATATTTATGATTATTAAACAGCTTAGTGAATTCATTTTGTCTCTGAGTAAACTGGAGACTGCCTGTATAGAAGCTGCTACAGGATAATAGTTATTGAACTATATGGAAAAAAAAGAAAACGTAAATTAGTTACAAATTATGGGATGTGCACACTTTATTCAACATGTCAATGTCAATACAGATATCCGGATTTAGGTTATGACATGTTCTATATGCCAGCTATCATTGGCAATGATGTGGCGCAGATGAATAGTGAAATTCTACATGATCTGCTGAATTGTCACAACATCAGTGCTCTCAATGACCTCCTGAATAGCTGTTTTCAGCTCAACAATGGTTTTAGGGTTATTACTATACATTTTGTCTTTAATATAGCTCCAAAAAAAGAAGTCGCATGTGTTCAGATCCAGAGAATATGATGGCGAATCGAGGCCCATACCAGAGGCCTCATGGTTCTGCAGAGCAAGAATGCAGTTTACAAAGTGCTCCTCCAGGCCATTCTTCTGCTTCAATGGGATTGAGCTACATCTTGCATGAACCACATTTTGTCTAAATCAGGGTCACTTTGGATAATGGGGATGAAATTACCTGCCAAAACCTTCATTTACCATTCAGTAGTCACCGTGGAATATCACACTGATTATTCCATGGCTGGACATTTCACACCACATAGTCACCTGTTGAGGGTGAAAAGATGTCTCCATCATGAAATGCAGATTTTCTGTCTCCCAAATGCGCCCATTTTGCTTATTGATGAACCATCCAAATGAAAGTGGCCTTCGTTGCTAAACCGAACCATGCATGTGCGTACTAATTCCCATCATACCCTGTGGCCAACCATGCAGTTTGGATATCCTAACGCAAACTGTTCAGCAGTTATGCTGATTTTATTTCATGCAGTTCAATAATTGTCACCCTGTATGTGCTTCACAGTACAAGTCTTTGAATGGATTGAAAAACAGCATGTCATTTTTGTCACCTAGAAGTATTGGTGGTCAGATGTGTGCAGCTTATATCTATATTACTAAGGCCAATTTGTTGCAGAGTAGTGAAAATTTTAGGTTAATCTATTGTATTCTTTTTGGAACTTAACAATCTCCTCTGTAGGAGTAAACATGGATTCTCATCATTTGAAACTCATCTTACCCTGTCCATGAGATCTACAAGGCAGTAAATGATGACATACAGGCTAATGTTGGGTTCATTGACTTCTGAAAAGCGTTTGATGCAATTGTGCCTAGTCACACAGTGGAAAATGGAAGCTTATGGCATATTGGACTATTTTTATGATTACTGTGAAAACCTCCCCCTGAGCTCAGTACATTATTCTTTACTGAGGCAAATCACCATACGTGAAAGTAGCTTTGAAGGTACCTCAAGGGAACGTTATTGAACTGTTATAGTTCGTGGTACATACATGGACAGATGGATGTCGGAAACTCCATGAGTTTGAGAATGTTGTTATTATACATCATAAAGATCAAGCAAGCAATAAATGTAAAATTGGCAAGAATTGATCTGAATGATTGGATACGTAAATGATTAATATTTCAGTGCAACCACATAAAGCAGGTAGCAGTAACACCATCTACATTCTCTATATGTGGAAAGATCATGCAGTGGGCTTCTCATTAAGAAATCACATTTTTATGTTGTTTATTTGTGGGAACATCATGTCATAGCTCTTGTAAGAAGAAGCAATAGCTATCAGCATGTGACAGAATTTGACAGTGGCAGATCACAACCTATCAAGACTGTGGTTTATCGTTCCATGATGTTGCTGCTTGTGTTAGTCAGGATTCCATGACTGTCATAAAAATATGGAATTGATGGGTTCAGGAAGCCATACACCCTTCACACAGGCTCTAATGGTCCCACATGTCTAGGGCTGGAGAGGGCAGACACATTGTCTACTCAGCCATATACTACAGCTATATCATGTATCTTTGCGAAGGAAAGGGGTCAGTTTGCAGTATGACACATCCACAAGAACATTTTAGCAATGTCTGGAGCACCACAAACTGTCAGCACAACCACCATTGCCATGGCTTTTCTTGATGCAGAAGCAGGGAGAGGTCAGCAAACAAGGGTGTGTCAAACATTGGAAACAGGTGTGACAACAAATTGTCTTTTCAGACAAATCCCAGTTCTGCGTACAGAATCACTATGGATATATCAAGTGTGAAGGTTCCAAGGAGAAATAATGTTTCTGGATTGCATATGGGTCCAGCAGCTGGTGTAAAGGTATGAGAAATGAATGTGTAGACAACACCGTCACCTCTACTTCACGTAGTTGGTAATTTTGATGACATGTTAAGGTTAGCATCTGATTCCTATCTTTGAGCTCTCTGTGATGTTGTCTTCCAAGAGTATAATGCTGTACTCACCTACCTCAATACAGAGGGTATCCAATTATTGCCTGGTTAGCATGTTCTCCAGATCTCTAACTGATAGAAAACATATGGTCATGCTTTTCTGAGGGACAGGCACTGACATGCTACTCACCAGCTGCCACTACAATTGATGAACTCTGACACAGAGGTGAAGCACCATGGAATGAAGTACCCATATCCATTACACATGTTCAGTTTGATTGGGTGTCCAGCCAGGTTAGAGTCATTTTTGTTGCCAGAGGTGGCAGCTGTATGTACTAAATTTTCTACGCTGTAAAACCCCGAATCACCTACAAACTTAATCATGTATCTTCTTATTTTACTGTATATGTAGAATAAGTAAATTCTGGTTATTTGCTGTCCTTGCGGATGCAATTTTAAGGGTGAACAGAAAACTTTAGTGGAACAAAAGAAATGTCAAGATGACTGGTGCTGGAAGCGATAGCTGACCCTAAACATAAACAAATAAAAAAATATAGATGTTATGTGTAATTACTCATAACTGGAGGGATCCATTACACTTTGATCACACAACTGGAAACCAAGCAGTCACATATGTGTCCTTAGCAGTTAATGATGGGACGATGTTGTAAATCAAGTTTTACAAATGACAGTTGTCAAAATGGTTTATTGTAAGAACCCTAACAAAATGTAATTCATCCGTGAAGGAGATAGCTTACAAAATCCTATTTCAAGCAAGTCTAAAGTGTTGCCTATCAATGTGGAACTCTTACGAGATAGGATTAATTGAGAAGTTCCAAAGAAAAGCTGTGCATTTTTTCATGGTTTGTTTAGTAAGCATGAGATCATCATGGGGAAACTCAACCAATTCTGTTGACAGACACTACCAGAGAAACTTTGTGTAACACAGAGATGCTTGCTGATAAAATTCTAAGAGCACTCATCCCAAGAAAACTCAAATAGCATATTAGTTCTTTCCGTATGATGGTAAGGTCACAAACTGGAGCATCTATGAAAGCTTACTGACACTCTTTCTTGCCTTGCACCATTTGCAAAAGGAATTTTACTGAGGTGTGGTGATATGGGGATGGGATATCATTGATAGGAGTTACCCACCTACTCTTCATCATCATCCATAAGATAGCTTGTGTAATATAAATTTAGATGTGGGCTGAAATACTACCTGATAATTGTACAGTATCTTCCTTGGATCCAAGCTGATTACTTGCCCTGCACTTATAAAATCCCAAGTCATCAGCTTCCACCTTTCGAATGATTAAGCTGTATCGAGGGCCTTGTACTGAGCTGTGATATCGACCATATGAGGTAATCTGCTTTCCATCCTTCAGCCATATCACCTTCAAACAAAATTTATATTTAATAACTCAACAATTTTATAGCATTATAATAGTATCTCAAATACATATACGATTCTTCAAAACTGAGACAGAGTTTCTTACCCTAGCTTCTGGGTCTGCAGACACCAGGCAAGCCAACTCAGCACGGACTCCAGGAGCGGCATGGACCCAAGGCTGCTCAGCAGAGACATTCGGTGGGTCTGTGCAAAGTGTTTTCTTCAGGTGTCAATGTGATTACAAAAACAGTTTTGCTTTGATTATCATCATTGCCCTTTTCAAATGCTATACAGTGAACATAATTAGTGGCTGTTTACAGTTTTGTTAGATAAAAGTTCGAAACTGTTTCCATTCTTGCAGTTTTTCATCTTTCTCCAAGCAGAATTCCACTTACATGTCAGGAAGTGGTTAATTTCAGTTACAATAGTGTCTTTACATTTTACTTTCTTGTTATGGAATATGAAATGTACATTTCATTAACATGGTCATTATCAAGTAACTGTGTTGTGGGCCTACAGTACAGTCTGAAATACAGAAAGAGAAACAAGAAATACTATATCCTACATATGGAAAGTGTTCTGTAGTGTTCTGAGGATACTGGAAATTAGGTGATATGCACAGTGACAGAGGAGTTGGAACAGGCTGGAGATAAGAGGCAACTAATAACTCCTGTAAAAATTGCAATGCCAAGGTTACATGTAAATGAATGGATTTTATACACTACAGACTAGGCACACAATAATACAGAAATGATCATTATTGCTGGTCCATATGAGATCTGTTAGCTTGAGATTTCTGAATGATGTGAAACCCACTCATAGTGCAACTTTTAAATGCCATTGTATGGAATCAAAGACTGTGGAGATATAGTCCAGAGACCTCCCTCTACGCAGTTTGTGTGGGAATTGACAAAGCATAAACAGTATACATACTGAAGGACCACAGCAAATAAATTGCTGACCAGCAATATCCACAAAATGTTTGGAGAATAAACCATCACACAACTGGAGAAAGGTGCACTGGACATAAATGGCACACTGACCTCCAGTAGCCAACAAAGTTGCGACTGCTGAACATTGTCCAGAGACGAGCCATAAAATGAGATATTCAAAAATTTCAGAAAGTTCATCCTCTTTTGGGACTGTGTATACAAGACTATAATCAGGCTTCAAAAGAGACTAGCCAACAAGAGAACAATGGATTTAAGCTCAACCAAGTGTGGAACCCAACACTGAAGCTGCTGCTGCTGCAAACACAGTGGAGGCAGAATGTGAAACAGGCTGAAGGCAAAGTGCAGACTGAGATCCTCTATTCAACCTTCAGAAGCCAGCCGCCTCCATCACTATAGCCGTCACATTGCATGGTCAATGAACAAGGGCCTAGGCTGATATGTCACACCCGCTGGCTCCTGCGAGGAGTGGCCTGATGAGAATGACACATTACAACATCAACAAAGTTCATTATATAACACCCAATACCACCAAATATAACACGCAGTAATCAAAAGCAGAATAACAAAGAGGAGACTTTGAAGCTCAATTAGTAAATGAGGGAAGAACCCTGCAACATGATGGAGGAAAAGGAAATATGGCCTGCAATTTGAATCAGATGGAAAAGTGAAACAATTCAGTTAAAAAATGTAGTACTTTTACACAGATAAATTCTGAATTGTGAAAAGTGAGAAGGATATGACATAATGTGTAGGTAATCTGTAAAGGTTTGGTGCCATGTGATGTGACATGCGACACACACGGAGGTTCCTTAGAAAATAATGTTTTGGCTTGGAAGTTACAGCTTCTGTCAATTTGCTTTTTTAAAATCACTGATGATTTTTAAATGCCATTGATTGTAAAAGATATGTTTTAGATTTTAGTAATAAAACATTTTCTTCTTTAAGGGGCTCCGGAACGCCCTATACTTGCAATGTTAAAATAACGCTTATAAATTACATCTTTCCTCACAAAGTATTTGAGGTAGGAAGTTGAACTTTTTACAAATTATTTATTGGAATATGGGCTACAACTTAACACAGGGATTTTACAAAATTTTAGTTCAGTTATTAAAGATGATTTTTTTTCAATTGTAATGAAAATTCACAACATTTTTTTGCAATTTTTTATTTATATATTCAAAAATATACAGTTTTTTGGAAAAAGGCTGTGTTAAATTATGCAGAAGGTACTGTGTAACATTTACTGAAAGTTTGAAACAAATATGTTTGGAAGATCCTTAGAAAACATGTAATTAGTATGAGAAAATAAAAGTTTTGGGAATCGAGCGACAAAGATTGGATTAACTTTTTAGTGCATTCCAGGTCCATAGGATGGATTATCTTCATCCTCTGCAAACACCTCCTCCAGCTTCCTCTTGTTCTTCCTCCTGTTTACTCTTGCTTGTATTTTTAGACTCTTTACAGCCCTGTCTGCAGCCCGAAGGCGTTCCTTGTCTAAAGTAAGCATCGCTTGTTGTTGTGTTCGTAGATTTTGCTACCATTTTCTTCAGTTGCAGTTACTGCAACACTGTTCCAAAAGGTGGTCATGTATGAACACTTATCACATTTCAGTTGTATTTCACTAGCAAGTCCTACGTGCTTTATTATGGAGAGTTCCAGACCAACTTCACTACAATGAATACATCTTACACAGTTTGAAAAAAATTCCTTTGAAAACCGACATATCAAATATTTCATTCACATCCGATTCGCCCATAAAACATTCATAGTTTTCACTCATTGAACCAAGCTTCTTCTGTGAAGTATTTTCTTTCCCACTTTGACGGCTATGGGCAGGTGTACTTGAGAGGCTAGGTTCACTCACTTGGTTATCGTCTTTATTGTTTACAGTAATAACACATACCTTTGCCTTTCCAACATTTCTCCTTTTCTTAAAAGCCTTCGGAGGATTTCTAATAACTTTACTTTTACTCATTATTATACTTCAACAAAACAGAGACTCAAGAAACAGAATTAATTACGAATATTTTCGAGATAACGATAGAGTAAATAAACATGAAACAATCGACAATCACACCAGCGATATATATTGAACCATCACAGGTTAGCCACAACCATGGTGGTATACCTCCATGGCCACAACACATACTTTATCTCACATCACTAAAATGTACCTGATGAACACGGACGTTAATAATAACACCATTTGACAGCAGTTTAACAGCGCCACAGTGGGTCACGCCCATGTAGAACACATTTCAAAAAAAATTTAAAAATAGTTGTAGTCTTCGGAATTGAATAAATTATATATCTATTAAAAGGTAATAGTCTGCAGATTCAGAAAATGCAAAAAAGTAAAAATTGAACTTTTCATGATTTTGAGCCTTTCCGGAGCCCCTTAAATCACATTTTTAAATCCTGTACTTTATCTTTCTCATAATGAATACTGTAAATAATTCTCATTGTCAAGTGTGGGTGATGTGTACCAGTAGGTACATCATTCTAGTAACTTCTGGAATCTGAGTGTCCTGCTATGTAGAAATTCACATATGTTAATTACCTCTTACACAGTTCACTTGTGCACACTATAAATGGAACAGTAATGAACCTGTCGCATAAATACATTATCTGATCAAAAGTATCCAGACACATCTTTGTAATGTGGAACTGACTACTAGATATTGTGACAGCAGATCCATCAGTATAAAAGGATGTGAGGAGTATTGTGTTGTCAGTAGAGAAGCAGTAACAGCAGAATGGATTGGTCAGGAGAGCACAGTAACTTCAAATGTCAACTGCTCCTTGAATGTCACTTGAGCAATAAATCCATTGGGGACATTTCAAACATTCTAAACATGCACAAGTCAACTGTTGGTGATATGATTTTGTAGTTGGAGTGAGGGACTGTCGGGCATCACGGAGGATGGTAGTGAAAAAAGTAACATGAAATTAGTGAAAGGAATCACTCCTGAGTTCTAAAGTCCTACCAGCAGTTCAGCTAGCACAATGACTATTGCTGGGGGTTGAAAGGAGTCAAGTACAATGGTTGAGCAACGCCTCATAAGCCAAACATTTCTGCAATCAGTGCTAAACAACACATGAGGTGGTGTAGAACTGATGCCACTGGACAGTGTATGACTGGGAATGAGTGATTTGGAGTGATGAATTGCACTGTGTGCTGTGGCGATGAGATGGAAGGTTTGGGTTTGACAAATCGTTGGAGAAGATTGCCCACCATTATGTGTAGTAAGGAGGAGGTGGTGCTAGAGTTAGGAGTGTTTCTTGTGGTTAGGGTGTGATCCCCTTATTGCTCTTAAGGAAAAGCTAAATGCAGAAGGATATTAACCCATTTTATAGCATTGGTCCAGTGTACAGTAGAGGAACAGTTCAGAGACAATGATTGTTTGTAACAGCATGACAACACACCCTGTTATGAAACAGCATTTGTGAGGCAATCGTTTGTGGACAATAACAGTCCTGAACTGCTCTGGCTTGCCCAGAGTCCTGATGAGAACCCAATGGAACATCTCTGTGATGCATTAGGACATAGACTTTACTCCAGACCCCAGCGTCCAACATCACTACCGTCTTTGGTTTCTGCTCTTGTGGAAGAATGGGCTACTACTATCTCTCCATAGGCATTCAGACATCTCACTGAAAGTGTCCCCAACAGAGTTGAAACTGCCATAAAGGCAGAGGGTAGATGCATTTCACGTTATTGTACGCTACTAGGTGTCTGCATACTTTTGATCACTAGTGTACAATGATCAGCGTGATGTACCTGAATACTGGATCAGTTGACAAAGTTTGTGTTATTGCTTTATTGGCAAGTCTCTGAACTAGCCTGTCGATGACTTAAGCTGATCTTGTTGTATGATTGGTCACTTGAGTTCTTGTGCTGTGTGTAAGTAAGTAATGCATGAAGGGTACGTCAGGTTTGAATTAAAGAGGTGAATTAGGGTAATGTAAGGAAAGTAGGGGATCTGGTTAAACGCAGCACCTCACCATAATCTCCTCACCATAATCTTCTCATTTCTAAAAGCAACTCAGAAGTTATCAGCCCAGGCCAACACCCACGCACTAATTATTGTCAAGGATGTCAGCTGTGGATGAATTCTCAAATTTAACATACAAGATGGGTGTTGAGCTGAATTCTGATGGTGAAAATTATTTTCTGTACTGGTATTCAATCCAACCAAGAACACATAAAGTTCACAGACATGTTCATCACATACAATAGCACAGAGAGGTTTACATCATGTGGCAGATCACATGTGAGCAGAAAGTGTGGTCTGGAAAGCAACAATGAAATTATGAACACCAAATTATATTTGAGATAATTACCAGAATTCAATTTGATCTATAACTGTTCCTAGAATCTCTCTTTTCCAACATTAGAGGATTCTTGGAGGAAGACCGTAGGGCATATTTAAAACTGAACGCTAAACTCAAGCATTTATCTTTCATTTGTATGTACTATAATAGATAATGGACTGTGCAAAAGCCCAACAAGGATAAAATAAAAGCTCTGTAAAACTGTGCAAATCCAAGCGTTCTGTGAATATTGTGGATGAAATGCAGCAGTAATAGCTTTTGGGGTAACTGCAGGCAAAGAACAAGTTTATCAATTGCTTATGAATCTGGGGTAGTTTCCACTCATTACATACAGAATAGGGACACTGCAGAAGATGGTTATACCATGGAAAGTGGAAGGAAGGTGACACCAAGGAGAGGCTCCATGAGTTGATGAAATGGACAAGCTGATTGGGAAATTCCGTGATCAGTGTCACTAGGGATCTCATACAGGATTGGATATCATGGCAGTAAGCGGCCTTCTATTCTTGAATCACACTGCCAACATCTTTAGGACAGAGAGAGAGAGAAGGGGGGGGGGCGGGAGGAGGGGGGGGGGGGGGGGAGGGCGAGTGGAGAGAACTTCTGTTAGAGATACAAGAGTCTCCACTACACATTTTGGTGTAGAGATAGCAACTTAGAGCAGTATATATTATGTTTCTTTCAATTTACTGTGGCTGACAGTTTCAGGGAACAAAGTGAGGTTCATGCACTGATATAGCTTAAGTGCCAGGGCTTACAGAGAATCGTGAGGTGGATGTCAGCACTGGCTGGGTCACCCACACCATTGCTGGCTGTGCACTGATAGACACCGGACAGCTCCTGTGAGACCGCCTTGAATTGCAGCCGAGAGCGATGGTCAATCAGCTCCAGGGGCAACCCCTGTGAACATACATCACATAGCTATTTTAAAATCATTATCATTATACAGCATTATGTGTAAATTATTTCTACATCTGAGAAAATGTCATATAATAATAATATTTGGTATTCAGAGAATTACATGATCATTGGAATCTTCAGTTCCCGGAGTAGAGTCACCATGGCCATTGGTTCCCGCCATTATGTTTCCACCTTGGTATATCTCATTCTCCATCCACAGACAGTGAGTGATGTGAGGCCTTTCTTTTTTCTTCATATTGTGTGAGCTCCAGTCAAAGGTGTGCTACACTAATGATTCCACAATTTGACTTGGGGTACATGCAGTCTATCAGCACATTCTCTTTTCATCTGCCTCTCTACTGGTCAATCATTTTTAGTTTCCCAGAATTCTGTGTTGGTCATTGGCCATTATATTCCTGCTGCATGTTTCTCAGATACCTATCTGAAGTTCAGTGGTCAGTTCTTTGTTTTCTTTTCACTATTTATATCTGTTCAGTGATATTAACTTAGTACTTATGTCAAATTTTTGGGGGTTAGCGCTTGGTGAGACTGATTAGATTTCTGGACACTTGCGATTGTATGAAGGTTCACATGTTGATATGGCACTGAACATCTGTAAATGCTTGTCCATCTACATGATAAAATTGGTGAGCTAACAGCACCAGAGTAATCGTGTTGTTAATAGAGCTTCCTGGAGCATCAACTTCTAAAGTTGGCTTACACAGTGGACCTTCTATTTGTATGCTATTTGATAGAAATAAGTTGCTGACGGTGTACAGCAGTCAGCCACAAATTGGTTTTAGGTTACTTTATTCAGAAAGTACCATTACCGATTTCGAATTATACAGTTATCATCAGATGGCTTTCACATTTTCATCAAAATATAAGATGCACTGATTTACTGGTGAATTTCACAGTTTCAAATGTGTAATAAAGATCTTTATTGCATGTTTGTAACTGTGAATTATTGTTTATCCTAAGGCAACTCACCAGTACATCACTGTATCATATATGTTGACAAAAGCATGAAAGCTGCCCGATGATGGATTGTATAAATTTGAAACCGGGAATGGTAAAGTAACCTAAAACCAATTGCTGTATGTCATTAACTGTTAATTTCGTATAACGCCCGCGGTCTTCGACTGTGTCTTAATTTGACAAAATTGCATTACACTATTTGAGCTGCTCAATGTACTCTACTGTTGGTTGACCACACGGATCTCTGAGAGCGAAGTTACACAACTCCTAAATTGATAACATAACGTAAATATGAACATAATAAATAAAGACAGCAGAGTAGAATATTCCAAACATATAACTACTATCAAATGTTTCAGTAGAGTATTTTTGCAACCTATATGAATAATTGTACTGCCTGTGAGTGGTGTAAGACTTTCGTCATTTTTCTTCTGGTGGAATGGAAGGTTATGTATAGCTCGTATAAAGAAGTCCAATAATCTGTGCTGTGATAATCAGCAGCATATCAACAGAGAAAACATTTTTATTCAAGTTATGGTACTTTGCCTAATTAGTTCTTGTTAATAAGGTAAATAGCACACACTACACATCTCCTACAGATTGCAGGATCGAGATGGGCGAGATCCTCCATTAAGAAACAGTAGTTTGCATCCCTGTATTGCCAGAAGACTCAGTCACGGAGTGACTAAACTAACATATAATAGATCTAGTCATAACATGTCTTAGTTAGGGAGAGATGTGAAAGGAATCAGCTATGGCACACTCATGAAACCTTCTCGGTACTTGCCAAAAGTAATTTAGGGAAATCACAAAAAACCTACATCAACAATAAAAAAGGCGTGTGCAGGGATGCCAACCACATTTCGCTCCAAACCACCATTGGCGCGAAATTACGAAGGTTCCAGAATTTTCTGAACAGACCACGTATTCTGAATAATGTGTCGTGCAGAGATATACATAATTGTAAAGTAGTTAGCAAAAAAACTTAATGTCTGAAGCGAAAATGAACAGCAAAAATGCAGTAAGCAATAAACATTTTTCCTGTCGTCATTTTATGGAGGCTGCAAAGATAAGAAACTGTGTGTTAAGTTTGTTGCAAGTCACTAAGTGCTCGTTCTCATATACTGGATGAATAACCCCCCATCGATTCTTTATGTGAACCAAGTTTGGTTGAAATCTGTCCAGTGGTTTCGGAGGAGATGTGTAACATATATGCCTACATTTTTATAGGGTGTATGAATACCTTTTTTGTGTTCACATTGTGACTAAATATAGTCTAAACGGTGCCCGTGGCTACGCTGAGGTTACCAGTGAAAACCCCATAAAAAACCTTCGAATAGTTTTTAAGATTAGCATGTTCTGACAGAGAGACAAGAAAGTTGTAGTGAAACTTTAAATCACGCTACTTTTTTTCCCCTGATCCGTGTTTGATGAACTACATCATATACGGTGTCTCAAACTATGCTCAAGTTACCTGCAAAAAAACCCTGAAAATTCTTTTAGAAGTTTTGAAGATTAGCGTGTTCAAGGACAGACAGTCACGACGGTTTTATAGATTTATTGTTAGTGCAGATAGATTATAACTTCTATCACTACTACATCTGCTACTATCAATCTTCCTCATTAATACTGTTACAATTATTATTATAGAGATGTTCCCTGCAGTTATAAACTAACCAAATTCGGATGTTTAAAATCAGTTTCAGGATCAGAGATTGCCCAGTCCCTCTGTAGCACTCTGGCCTTAGGTGTACCCTGCTGGCTACTTGAGCCAGAAATCGTGAGGGAACCTGTTTCTGATGTTATTTATTCTAGTATAGATGGCAGGCAGCCTTCGTTTGTAGCTATTTCTCCAGGGCTCCTTAGTCGCATCAGATACACTATAGGATCAAAAGTATCTGGATACCCTCAGACGCATACGTTTTTCATATTACGTGCATTGTGCTGCTACCTACTGCCAGGTACTCCATATCAGCGATCTCAGTAGTCATTAGACAATGTGAGAGAGCAGAATGGGTCGCTGCTTGGTACTCAAGGACTTCAAACATGGTCAGGTGATTGTCACTTGCGTCATACTGTTTTCGATGTGACGGTGAAGTGGAAACGTGAAGGGACACCTACACCACAAAACCGTACAGTCCGACCTCGTCTGTTGACTGACAAAGACTGCCGACAGTTGGAGAGGGTAGTATTGTGTAATGGGCAGGCCGGCCGAAGTGGCCGTGCGGTTAAAGGCGCTGCAGTCTGGAACCGCAAGACCGCTACGGTCGCAGGTTCGAATCCTGCCTCGGGCATGGATGTTTGTGATGTCCTTAGGTTAGTTAGGTTTAACTAGTTCTAAGTTATAGGGGACTAATGACCTCAGCAGTTGAGTCCCATAGTGCTCAGAGCCATTTGAACCATTTGTAATGGGCAGACATCTGCTGTGGCCGCCCACTTTGTACATCGTAGCGCCTACTGCGTCGGCAACCCACTTCACGTCCAACCAACATGGGATGCCTGCATCACAAGACTTATATTTACCAGGAAAACCTAGGTCGCTTGTGTTGTCAACACAAATATTTACAGACGCCCATAACACAACATAACATCAGGTCTCCACCAACGGCCGCCAGGGACTGCTACCCATACACGGAGCGTGCAGAGTGGCTTCACCAGATGTCGCAGCTAGCCAAGGAACTACACTCCTGGAAATGGAAAAAAGAACACATTGACACCGGTGTGTCAGACCCACCATACTTGCTCCGGACACTGCGAGAGGGCTGTACAAGCAATGATCACACGCACGGCACAGCGGACACACCAAGAACCGCGGTGTTGGCCGTCGAATGGCGCTAGCTGCGCAGCATTTGTGCACCGCCGCCGTCAGTGTCAGCCAGTTTGCCGTGCCATACGGAGCTCCATCGCAGTCTTTAACACTGGTAGCATGCCGCGACAGCGTGGACGTGAACCGTATGTGCAGTTGATGGACTTTGAGCGAGGGCGTATAGTGGGCATGCGGGAGGCCGGGTGGACGTACCGCCGAATTGCTCAACACGTGGGGCGTGAGGTCTCCACAGTACATCGATGTTGTCGCCAGTGGTCGGCGGAAGGTGTACGTGCCCGTCGACCTGGGACCGGACCGCAGCGACGCACGGATGCACGCCAAGACCGTAGGATCCTACGCAGTGCCGTAGGGGACCGCACCGCCACTTCCCAGCAAATTAGGGACACTGTTGCTCCTGGGGTATCGGCGAGGACCATTCGCAACCGTCTCCATGAAGCTGGGCTACGGTCCCGCACACCGTTAGGCCGTCTTCCGCTCACGCCCCAACATCGTGCAGCCCGCCTCCAGTGGTGTCGCGACAGGCGTGAATGGAGGGACGAATGGAGACGTGTCGTCTTCAGCGATGAGAGTCGCTTCTGCCTTGGTGCCAATGATGGTCGTATGCGTGTTTGGCGCCGTGCAGGTGAGCGCCACAATCAGGACTGCATACGACCGAGGCACACAGGGCCAACACCCGGGATCATGGTGTGGTGAGCGATCTCCTACACTGGCCGTACACCACTGGTGATCGTCGAGGGGACACTGAATAGTGCACGGTACATCCAAACCGTCATCGAACCCATCGTTCTACCATTCCTAGACCGGCAAGGGAACTTGCTGTTCCAACAGGACAATGCACGTCCGCATGTATCCCGTGCCACCCAACGTGCTCTAGAAGGTGTAAGTCAACTACCCTGGCCAGCAAGATCTCCGGATCTGTCCCCCATTGAGCATGTTTGGGACTGGATGAAGCGTCGTCTCACGCGGTCTGCACGTCCAGCACGAACGCTGGTCCAACTGAGGCGCCAGGTGGAAATGGCATGGCAAGCCGTTCCACAGGACTACATCCAGCATCTCTACGATCGTCTCCATGGGAGAATAGCAGCCTGCATTGCTGCGAAAGGTGGCTATACACTGTACTAGTGCCGACATTGTGCATGCTCTGTTGCCTGTGTCTATGTGCCTGTGGTTCTGTCAGTGTGATCATGTGATGTATCTGACCCCAGGAATGTGTCAATAAAGTTTCCCCTTCCTGGGACAATGAATTCACGGTGTTCTTATTTCAATTTCCAGGAGTGTACTTTCATTTGCCAAGCACTTGATCGCAAGTAGTTCCGGCAGATACATCCGCCAAACGGGCTTTATAGGGCGGCGCACTGCCGACAGAGGGCAGTTCGACTTGTGATGCCATTCATGAACAGCATTCCAGGGGATGTTTTCCAACAGGATAACGCTCGCCCATATACTGCTGTCGTAATCCAACGTGCTGTACAGAGTGTCGACAAGTTTCCTTGGCCTGATCTATCACCAGATATGTCTCCAATCGAACACATATGGAACATCATCGGACGACAGCTCAAGTGTCATCCTGAAACAGCATTAACCGTCCTCGTATTGGCCGATCCAGCACAAGAAGCATGGTACCCCATGCCACAAATTGACTGCCGGCACATCACGCACGTTTGCTTCCTTTCTATTCGATATTCCGGCGGTTCCACCGATTATTAATGTACCAGAATTTTACATTTGCAATAGTATATCTCGAGCTTACATTAACATGTGATCTTACTGTGTTAATCACTTGAATATGTCACCTAGACAAATTTATCATCGACATTTCATTCTTTACATTAATTATTTGTTGGAGTTAACGATTTTTTCTGTCAGTGTAGTCGTAAGACGAATACTAGAGTTCATCTAGTTCAACAGATTCTGCCAACAATGACGTCCCAAGATACTACAAGCAGTGAGTTAACAAAAAAATCACGAAATTATCTTATCACGAAAATACTTTCCCTTACTTATGTCTTCGGCTTCTGGCCAACAGTGATTCGAATGACTAGAAAACATCTTCCTGTGTGGCGAAGGAGAGACTGAGCAATGTTGCAAATGGGCCTTCGTTTGCTCAACACAACAAGGACACTGTCTGAAATAGCTCCAAATAAACAAATTATCCTCGGAACGATCAACTGCAACACTCAGTCTGTTTAATACATTCCATTTGATCAAAAACTTGTAGCTACCGGTAGAGGCTTTCCTGGAGCAACGAATTTTCATTGAGCAGCTCTGTCTCCTTACATTGCCACACGATGGGTGGTCACAGGTGCCCCAGGGCCGCTTCAAGGCCCAAGCGACACAAGCTCTGCCGCTTGGTGCGCCTGGTTGAGAGGGGGCGTCAGAGGCACCGTAAGTGGAAGATTTCTATGCAGGACACTTCACAATTTCTAGCTCCCGCTTGGGGAGCCAAGCTGAGAGGTGCTCCTTGAGTACCTAATTGCATTTGAATATAGTGCGTATCACAGTTAATAGCGGTAATTGACAGGTGAAAATGTGCGAAAAAGGGAGGGGACAAATGGTAAGTCGCCTACATGGACAAGTGACCTAAAACGGGCACTGAGGCGCTCTTTACCTAAGAAAACTCTTCACGGACTTTGGTTGGACGTCATCAGGAACATGGTCTCAAAGGGCGTGCCATTAGTATCCCTGGAAACACTCTCGTTCCCACAGGCCGGTAAAAGCCCCAGTGAATTTCAGAGTTCGATTAGTCGGCAAGGATGAGTTCGTCTAAACGGGTCAATGTTAATCGTACTGTAATTAGACTACGGAAATGAATTAATGCGACGTCAGCTCTTGAGCTATTAGAAGAATTTTGCAGCTCCTGAAATGCGTATTCTCCAACGAAACAGCACAGGAAAAGGCCTCATGTACGGAACACGTTTGCATCTGCACCCCATCCGTTTGTCAGAAAGCATTGAATAAAGCTGTTAAGAGCGGTCATTGTCTGTTCTAGGTAATCGCAATGTTTCCTGAAAGTCAACCTACGATCAAAAAAAGTCAGTCACTGCGCTATTACATCAATCTATTGTCAGCTTTTTGGTTGCGTAAATTGACTGTGAAAACTACTTTTCTATGTGTGCAGCTTAAGAGAGTTCAACTAAGAGTATTGGGCAGTGCCTCTTCTGAGCTTGAAGCCTGGCCTGGTTACACGTGGTCATCAGCGTTTGAAAAAGATGTGATCCATACGTGTCTACAAGGGGGCAAGAGGAGACGACCCTAGCCCTGGAATTTGCAGTACAGAGTTTTTGTTCATTACAGAATTCTCATATACTTTTAGAAGTGTGTCGATATGCATAAGTTGTCTAGGACGTAATAATATTCTTGTTTCACCTATAAAATTTAGTTCTTGTGGCCATACACATCTCGAAACTGACCAAATTGGGAATTTGAGTGTGTTGCTCCCCTCTTCTCCTCTGTTCCCCCCCCCCCCCCCCCCCCCAGCCCGCCGCCCCTACAGATAAATTTCTGCGGGCGTCCATGTGTCCATCTTTATTGGAAAGCCAATTGTACGTTAGGTGAATAGGAAAAGAAGAACAAATTGTCATATGGCAGAATGCAAGATAATAGGCGAAACGTGACAGCTGGACGTACGTTGTAGGTCCATGTGACGATGGGTTGCGGCACGCCTTCTGCCTGGCACTCCATCCTCACGTTGTCCCCCAGGCGAACTTCCAGGGCGCCGTCTTCAGGGGTCGGTGTCACTGACGGCGGATCTGTGGATGTAAGCCAGGAGCCGAATGAGATGGATCCAAGTACTTCTTAAATTACCAACAGTTATCGAACAGTCAGCATGTCTTTGAGCTTCTTGCGCTTACGAGGAATACACGTAAAGTTTTATCACCTCGGAAACTGGTTTTGGTTGTTCGCAGGTACATGCCTGCAGCCCTGGTACCCGTTCAGATCCCCGCGCTATATTATCGTCGCACACGTCGCTACAGGAGCCAGAGTGACAAAATGCTGCAGAGGCTTTGCTGGTGGAACGAATATTCGCTAAATAACTTTACTCCTTTATATTCTCACACCATGGGCACTCTGTTGGTTACAGGTGGCCTTGACTAAGAAAACTCTTCGTGCACTCGTGTTGCACGTTGTCAGAAACGTGGCCGAACAGGACGTGATAATATTAGTGCGTAGTAATTCGGAAGGAAGGAAGGAATGAACATGGTGTTCAATGTCCCGTCGACATCGAGGTCATTAGAGATGGAGCAGAAGCTCGGATTGTGTAAAGGATGGGGAAGAAAATCGACCGTGCCCTTTCAAAGGAACCACCCATACATTTTCCTGGAGAGACTGAGGGAAATCACGAAAAATATAAATCTGGATGGCCAGACGCTGGTTTGAACCGTCGTCTTCCCGAGCGGTATTTCGGTTCCTGCAAAATGGCTCTAAGCATTATGGGACTTAACATCTGAGGTCATCAGTCCCCTAGAACTTAGAATTACTTAAACGTAACTAACCTAAGGACATCACACACGTCCATGCCCGAGGCAGGATTCGAACCTGCGACCGTAGCAGTCACGCGGTTCCGGACTGAAGCGCCTAGAGCCGTTCGGCCACCGCGGCCGGCTCGGTCCCTGCATCTAAAGGGGAACAACACTATAACAATCCACGCTAAGCTGGTGTAAGTGCACGACAACAATGTCCCATCATATGATGTAATGGCTGTGCGGCGCATAACCTTCCAGTAACGGCAATAAGTTTGAATGACTAACAAGAAAGCGGCATACTACACTACACTGAGGTGACAAAAAGCCATGGGATAGCGATATGCACATATACAGATGGTGGTAGTATCACGTACACAAGGTACAGAAGGGCAGTGCATTGGCGGAGCTGTCATTTGTACTCAGGTGATTCACGTGGAAAGGCTTCCGCCGTGACTGTGGCAGCACGACGGGAATGAACGGACTTTGAACGCGGGATGGTAGTAGGAACTATTCAGTTTCGGAAATTGTTAGGCCATTCTATATTCCGAGAGCTGAAGTGCCAAGAGCGTGCTGAGGATACCAAATTTTTGGCATTACCTCTCACCACGTACAACGCAGTGGCCGAGGGCCATCACTTAACGACCGAGAGCACCGGCGTTTGCCGGCTGTTGTGGCCGAGCGGTTGTAGGCGCTTCAGTCTGGAACCGCGCGACCGCTACGATCGCAGGTCCGAACTCTGCCTCGGGCACTGATGTGTGTGATGTTCTTAGGCTAGTTAGGTGTAAATACTTCTAAGTTCTAGGGGACTGACGACCTCAGATGTTAAGTCCCATAGTGGTCAGAGCCATTTGAACCACCGGTGTTTGCTTAGAGTTGTGAATGCTAACAGGCAAGCAACAGTGAATGAAATAACCGCAGAAATCAATGTGTTATGTACGCCGGTCTATAAGTTAGGACAGTGCGGAGAAGTGTGGCGTTAAAGGGCTGTAGCAACAGACTAGTGACGCGAGTGCCTTTGCTAACACCACGACATCGCCTGCAGCGCCTCTCCTGGGCTCGTGACCATATCGGTTGGAACGTAGACGACTGGAAAATCGTGGCATCGTCAGATGAATCCCTATTTCAATTGGAAAGAGCTGATGGTAGGGTTCGAGTGTAACATAGACCACTCGAAGCTATTGACTGAAGCTGTCAAGAAGGCACTGTGCAAGCTGGCCAGTGGCTCCATAATGGCGTGGGCTTTGTTTGCATGGAATGGTCTGGATCCTCTGGTCCAATTGAATCAGTCATTGACTGGAAATTGTTATCTCCGTCTGCTTGTAGACTATTTGCAGCCATTCGTGGACTTCATGTTCCCAGCAACGACG
Source organism: Schistocerca americana (assembly GCF_021461395.2). Taxonomy (NCBI): domain Eukaryota; kingdom Metazoa; phylum Arthropoda; class Insecta; order Orthoptera; family Acrididae; genus Schistocerca; species Schistocerca americana. The sequence continues at coordinate 697,969,433 of NC_060120.1, read as the reverse complement.
GAATTCTTATGGATGGCAATGCGCCATGTCACCAGGTCACAGCTGCCCGCGATTGGTTTGCAGAACATTCTGGACAATTCGAGCGAATGATCTGGCCACCCAGTGAACATTTATGGAAGGTAATCGAGAGGTCACTTCGCACACAAAATCAATTTCGCAGTTACGGACGGCTGTAGAGGCACATGGCTCAGTATATCTGCAAGGGACTTTCAACGACTTGTTGAGTCCATGCCATGTCGAGCCGCTGCACTGCGCCAAGGAGGTCCGACACGATATTAAGAACTATCCCATGACTTTTGTCACCTTAATATGTCTCTGTGAGGGACCGGAAATTGAAAAAGAAGTTGGAAACCCTGGTGCTCGAAGATCGGGTGTCACAATCGAGGCTACGGTGAAAAAATTAAAATGGTATGGACCAATTTTGAACGTGTTACACGACATTTTGAATGTGACACACGTTGCAGCCCACTGGGTCCGGCGACTGCTCACGCCCATTCAGAAATCACGCAGGGCTGAGGGATCAGCAGATATATTGCAGCTATGTCAGGCCAATGCAGACTACTACTTTGGCCACCTAATCACCATGGACGATTGTTGGATGTACCATTATGGTCTCTATGCAAAGGAGGGAAGACAACAATGGAAAAATGTGGACTCAGTACAGTTTAAGACTGTACTGACCATCATAGGGCAAGGTTATGCTGTGTGTTTTTCCGTACTGCCGTAGTGTGGTGTCATTACGTATGCTGATAAGTGCAAACCACCACAGGAGCGTACTACCGAAATCTTCTGACAGGCTTTACCGAAGGCTGCCGATACAAAGTGTCGCGGGAAGTTGTGAAAAGGGATGCTCTTGTTCCATGTAAACGCACCAGCTCGCTCTGCACAGGATACAGATGCAAAAATGTTCAAATGTGTGTGAAGTCCTATGGGACCAAGCTGCTGATGTCATCGATCCCAAGTCTTACACACTACTTAAGCTAACTTAAACTAACCTATGCTAGGAACAACACATATACCCACGCCCGAGGGAGGACTCGAACCCCTGGCGGGAGGGGCCGCGCAGTCCGTGACATGGCGCCTCAAACCGCTCGGCCACTGGCCACTCCGCGCGGCGATACAGACGCACAAGCTGTTTCTTTGGGCTATCAAATTCTGTCTCATCCCAGTAGCAGCAGGTTGTATGCGCTAATGTGCTGCAGTACACTGTAAATATCGCAATAAAATTACGCTACCTCTCTTCGAATGCAAGATGGGAATTGCATTAAAGTTACGACATTTCTGTTCGAATATAGCCAGAAATCGCTCTAAAATTATTCCCTTTCTCTTATAACGTGTGTTGGTATGCGGTTAGGCAATAACTAGAAACCACTTTTGAGTGCTGAAATGTTAGTCAGCCACACTACGATCAACTCACCCTGGCACTGTGAGTGCTACGTTTCTCAAGGCGCCAGGTCAGTATTTTTCTTTGTAAGTGCATGTAACGCACTAAGCAAGTGTAGATTATTATGATTTTTTGAGGAGCTGTTGGCGTGACAGCTCTGTGACTGGTCGCTGTACTTCATGGGCTGGACATACGTGGCTTGGATTCAATTCCTGCTGTTATCAGTCACTTTTCATTTCTTCATTTTATTTTACTCCTCACAATGTTAAACGATTTATTATAAAATTTAAATATACTTAAACAGTTCAGTTTATATATGCAAAATTAATATATTCTATTTAAGACATTAAGTGATTACAGACGTTGGTTGTGTATGGGCATTGATTGAAATCTGTGGGGATAGTTGAAATTTTGTGCTGGACTGAGATTCAAACCCTGGTCTCCTGCTTACTAGGCAGATGCACTGACCACCGTGTGTCAGAATACGTAAATGAAAACACCTGTCATGCGCACGACCCCTTGAAGTTGGTATAAACACGCCGGGCATACGGCTTTTCCTCCTGTCGCTTCTGCGACGTTCGCTGTGACTGTCTCAATACAGGATCGCGCTCTGCGTGTAAAGCTGTATTACAAGCATGATGACTGCACATGTCGCTCTGCAGAAGTTCCGGACACTGAAGGGTTTGAAAAACGGCGTTGGTCCGATGACTACCATGAGTCTGGAGAAAATGATTCGGAAATTTGAAAAGACGGTTTCTTTTGGTGTGCAACCTGGTAGAGGGAGGAAACGAATTGGTGCGATGTCAGTGGAAGCAGTGGCCACGGAAGTGCAGGAGGAGACGAGTGGTGGTGTGCAAACGTGTAGTCCACGGAGAATTGCCCGAACGTTGGACATAACCCGTGAGTATGGTGCGTAAAATCCCACGAAACATCTTTCTTTGCTATCCATTCAAAATTACCCATGTGCATAAGTTGCTTTCTGTTGACCTGCCAGAAAGAGACACCTTTGCTTTAGAATTTCTTGCTCGCATGAGAGTGGACAATGACTGGCCGTGGAAGATTTTGTGGGCAGACTAAGCCCACTTCCATCAGACAGGATATGTCAATAAACAGAATTGTCGAATATTGGCAACGTAAAATCCACACGCAAATCAACCAGTACCACTTCATCCTGAAAAGGTCACTGTGTGGTGTAGGTTTACGGCATCATTTATCACATGACCATATTTTTTCGAAGAGCCAGGTGCTTTCGGTCGTGTTACCTGTACCATCTCTGGTAAGCGCAATAAGCTCTCCAAAGCGTGGATGTGTGAATGGGGTCATTTTCATGCAAGATGGCGTACCTCTGCACATTGCAAATCCAGTTAAGCAGCTGCAGAAGCGCCATTTCGGAAATGCTAGAATTATCAGCCGCCATTTCCCTACAGCTTGGCCGTCCCGATCGCCTGATCTTAATCTGTGTGACTTCTGGCTATGGGGCTATCTGAAAGATGTGTTCAGTGTTCTGATTGCAAACTTAGCTGCATTGAAGGCAGGCATTGCGCAACACATTCTGAATGTGACTCCGGAAACACTTCGATCAGTTGTGGAACACACTGTTTCTCGGTTTCAGCTTGTCGCAGAAAACAGTGGACAGGATATTGAGCATGTTTTGCGCCATTCACACGGAAATTAATAATACGATTTGATTTTGATTGATGCTTTTTATGCGGTTTTTGGTCTGAGGACAATTAAAAACCGTTGTGACTGATGCTTTTTATGAGGTTTTTGGCCTCGGGACAATTAAAACCCGATGTGAGTGGTGCTTTATAAGCGGTTTTTGACCTCAGGACAATTAAAAACCGATTTTTCCCATCCAATGTGATATGATCTCGCTATGGTGGATGGGGTTACGTAACTAACAGTATCACACCTGTACACCCATGCATACTGAGTAGTACAGTTCGTTTAACGTCAAACGTACACCATAGACATTGTTGTATGATTCACTTGTCATTTGTAGTCAACCATTATTAAATTATGATGCTTAGAGCGGCATCTATTTCTACATTTTGTAACTATTTATTTTTCTTCTGCCATACGTTTTCCCCCTTCTCCGATAACATCCCGTTGCAATTTAACGTCATTCTGGTCAGTGGTGCTACTTCTACAGTGGTTTGATAGTTTAATTATAATCGCACTGTAGATATATAAAATTAAGGTGAGATAGACAATCATCTCTTCATTTCAGATGCACACTAGGCTATTCTTTAAGCCATGTCCGAAAGAGCAGACACTATTTTGATCCAGCAGCCACTTTGAATTAAGACACAAACGAATTGATTTCAATTAATGCCCATTCACAGACAATGTCTATAATTCCTTTGTATCTTAATTCCATAGAGGCCGCCGGATCAATTGGCGTCTGCTCTTTTGATTTATGATTATTTCACTTGTAAGTCAAAAGGCTACAGGCCACCACATTGCAGCAAAATGGTAAAGTTTTCCATGAGCCGCCACTACACTCAGCCCCTATAGTCTGCTGACAAGGCACCTCGTGATTTACTCATTTTTCCTGTTTTGAAGATACCATTGCACGACATTAATTTTCAGAATAATGACGAGGGGATTTTCGAGGTGGACCATTTCCTGAGCAACCAAAATTCAGAATTCTACAGCCAAGGCCTTTGCATTCAGCCACCTCTGGGAAAAATGCGCCTCATTGAAGGCTGAATGTGGAGGGAACGACTAACACTGACACCAGGCTTGGTCAACTCAGCATGAGGCTCTTTTTTTTTTTTTTTTTTTTTGAGGTGATGATTAAAGAGTTTATGACTGCCCCTTATAATGTCATAATTTTTATTATGTTTGTTACGTTTCAGTCACATTATCCACAAACAAAAACGCAGAATTCGCCACTCTGTTGACTGAAACAATTAAACGATGCTCTCGACAGTGAAACAAAACTGGTCACTTTATGTTAGCAGAGTATTTAGCTTTAAAATGCTCCACCAGCAAGTACTATTGGTGTTATCGCCATGTCACATTAACCTTTTCTCGGTTTGGGGTTCTAATTGTCGTTTGTCGATAGATGTGTTGCCAGAAACGTTGTTATCGGCCTTATACCTTGCAGGTCATAGAAGGAAGGTATGTAGATTGAATGCCATGTAATTAAAGACAAGTCCAAACAATATTAAAATATTAATTGTAGTATATGTAGGGTTTTAATCTGCTATATAAATAAAAATGTAAATATTCGTTTGTTCAGAATTATTAATCTTCAAAAGTTCTTGACCGATTGCTTTGAAATTTTGACACAACGTTGCATTCTAATACAGGCGTGTTACAGGCGTGTGTACCTGTTTCTTTAATATATACAATTTTATTTGATTTTTTGTAACAATATTTCCCTATTAATAAATTTACGAAAAATTACATATTACATCTACATCTAAAAACAGCTATATATAAACACTTGCGTATTCCTGTGCAACATTGTGTCAAAATTTCAAAGCATTCGGTCAAAAACTTTCGGGGATTTGCGATTAGGAGCATTTACAGTTTCTATATCAGTATTTACAGTTTCTTCAAAATCTCAAATCTCTGAACGATCTTTGCGGACTGCTTTGAAATTTTGACACAACACTGGATTCGTATACTCACGTGTTGTTATATACCTACTGGAAGGCCATCTGGTATATGTGTAATAAAAAGGGAAAGGTTATAAAAATATGAATGTTGGTTTGCTCAGAAACGTTAATCTCTGAAAGTTCTTTACTGATTGCTTTGACATTTTGACACAACGTGGAATTTTTAATATGAGCATGTTTTTAAATACCTAAGTTTATAATATACGCATATGTTTTATATATATAAAGGGAAAATATTGTTGCCAAAAATCTCAAAAAACACACCTTTCCAATTTATTTCGCATTTTTGCATGTCACTGTAAAAACTTTTAGACACATAAACACATATACATACGTACATAAATATAGATATATAAGGTACAGGGGCCAAATAACGCCACCTTAGTACATAATATGTAGTTTCTTGAGCAAGTCATATTGAACAACATTTAGGTATATGGCTCTTTAATCTCTTTTGAGCATAAAAGCATAAAGACGTTGTTGATGCTTATTTCTGGAGGTTCAGAAACTCCGAATCAGAAAAATGTTGCATGCCGGCATCATTAGGAGCACATGGTGCAATTAACGCCACATGTTTTAGACACAAAATAAGTAGTTATTTTCACTGATAATTATCATTAATTAACTAAAATGTCGCAGTGTCAACCTGTTTTGAGCACATGGATACTCACACATCAGAGTCATCACTCTGCCTGTTCGGGGCACTTGTACGTTGCAAGGTTTGTGTTGTTCTTAATGCCACCACATTTATCATGCAAAACCTGACAAAATTTACAGCAACATGTTCTCCACATGATCTTTACCTGAGCTTGTGCTACATTGGGAATCACTTGTGGCAGAAACTTCTTTAGAGCTGGTCTTTCTACAGTTCTTTTCCACGTCGTTAAACAGTGAGGCCTTAATTACAGTTCATTTGTAGATCACCGATTTACATGCGATGCTCTCAGGGCGCTTTCGTTTCGGCGTGGAGAGAACAGCAGAAAATGGAACCGAGGGTCTGGTTACTCGTCATGTTTCTGCCACTTCTTCATTACGATTGTCGATAGAACGACTAAAATTAGGAATTTCTACAGTGCGAGAAATTTGTGAAGCTGTTTCCAATGAAGGAGACACCCGTGGTGGGACATCTTGAGTACTACTGGGATGTGAATTTTCTGTTGTAGGCGTAGTTTGATTCCCAGTTGCTGGTTCTGCTGCTTCAGACACAGCTGACGGAGCAAATGCGCATTCAGGAATGACGTTAGGGTCGAATTGGTACATCCAAGTGGCCCTAAAGCCACTCATTATGTTGCTCGGTGTCAAACCTCTTATCCTTACTGTGTTGAAAATTGTTCCGAAGTCACTTTTCGTGAAGTCACTGGACTTGTTCCTGTCGAAGAATAACCTAATTTCTTGGTCCCAGAAGGTCTCAATAGGTTTGAAAACAGCCTTATCCATTGGGTGCAATTCGCATGTTTTATTACTAGAGAGGCAGTATAGTATGACATGTTTATCTGCAGCAGCTACGATGTTCGCACTCAGGTGGTGTCACGCTGCATCAAATTTCAGCGCCACTTCTCCAGTTACTGTATATCGAGCAAAATGGTCAAGTCACTTGATGGATAAAGCAGTTGCCATTGAACCCTTTCCACTCATAACAGTCACAGTTCCATGAGGCACGTCATATTTTCACTCACGTTGAAACGCTGGCGGTGTGACTGATGTACCAAGAGTACTGGAGCATGCAACAACTGTAATGTTTTCAGCTTGCTCCAGTGCAACTATGTTCACTCTTTTGGCGCCTCTCCTTGCCAAACCGTTTAGTGATAATGTACAGTGAGCAGGCAACCTTTCTCATCGATATTATATATCGTCTCTGGCTTCATCATTAAGTCTTTTTCGATCAAAAGACTTCATAGCTTTGAAAAATGATCTCTCACAGTAAATTTATTTAATTTCATTGCACGACCTGGCTTCATTATTTGGATTTTTCTTGCAGCTACCTCCGGGTGACGTTGCAGGAACAGTCTCAACCACTTTCTAACAGCAGACCGGTTTGACACATCATAACGGTGTGGTAAACTGTTAAATAGGCAGAAGTTAAAAACAAAGACTCGTAAAACTTTCGCAGTTATTGGCATACCAATCTCTCTCAATTGAAAAATGCGAGAACACATCTTTTCTGCCATTTCCTTACTAAGGTAAGGATTATGGCCAAGCTTCCTGGCACGTGATCAAGTCTGGATATGATCGCGTAGAGTCCTTCTAGGAATTTTATGTACTGCTGAGGCTCTTTCCACGCTCATTCCTTCGTTTACTGCATTCATTGTAGCCTTCAGCTGTACTTCTGTCCATAGTCCTCTTTTTGGCATCTTAAGTTAAACGAAATACCATTCAGAGTAGCTACAGTAGTTTTATGCAGCACGAGTGCTTTAATATTATAAATAAATAAAATAAAGTAAAGAATGCTTAGGTAGTGCACCGTAACTGTATTAACATAAATCTTTTGTACGTAAACCCCACCATGGCGTTGAAGTGCTACCATGTACTTCACAAGAGTATACATTCGCTTCTCTAATATTACAAAAAAATGGTTCAAATGGTTCTGAGCTCTATGGGACTTAACTGCTGAGGTCATCAGTCCCCTAGAACTTAGACCTACTTAAACCTAACTAACCTAAGGACATCACACACACCCATGCCTGAGGCAGGATTCGAACCTGCGACCGTAGCGGTCGCGCGGCTCCAGACTGTAGCGCCTAGAACCGCTCGGCCACTCCGGCCGGCTCTAATATTACAAAGTATTATTATAAATTAAGGGTTGAAACCTCAAAGAAGAACCTTGAAGGATCACAAAATATATAGTTTTATATATAGTTAACACAGTGGCAAAAACAATCAATAATGCTTACCTTGATACAATAACAGCTGTTCAGCTGAGTGACACAAGACACAATGGCGTATGTAACGTCGAGATGAAGGGTGGTGGGGAACTTGTAATATCTTTTTCTGCCGGTAGTTCGCATCACAACACAGACCAATACGGCACACTAGCGTTGCCTGGTACGATTACACCAAATAACATGGGTGGTGTTAAAGGTGTATGTGGCGCTATTCGGTCGAGGTAGCTTACAGTAAAACGTTGTTAGCAAACAGACAGTTGTATTTATGGCTTATTGGTTTATGATTAGAATACAAGCAACTACTGAAGCTGGATTTGCAAAACCAAGAAAAAAGGGCCTAGGTCAGAGAGAGCAGGGAAGAGGTGGTGGTCAGAGGGGTGGTAGGAAATTGACATAGGAAACGGGAAGGAGGAGATGGACAGAGATAGATGGTAGGAGGAGATGGAGCGGGGGGGGGGGGGGGGGGGGGAGGAAATATGGACAGAGAAAGGGGTAGGAGGTGATGGACACAGAGAGGGGGGAGGAGGAGGAGATAGCATAGAAAGGTGTAGGGGGATGGGGAGATGGACAGAGAAAGTGGAGAGGAGATTAGGACATATATCCAGTTCCGATACATGTTACAGACATGTGCTTTTTCTTCTCTTTCTTTCCCATTTAATCTGACTGTACCATAGCAAAGCGCAGTCAGGTACAGATAGTTATGTAAGGAAGGTGGAGCTGCGTGATGGGAGTCTTTTGGTCAGTTCAGAAGTGCCTTTGGAACGTCAGATTCAATTGACAGTGTAGCTTTATGTGGAATAGTACAACAAAGAGTTTAATATTTTCTGCTAGGAAATAAAGATCATTTTCAGAAGATGTTGTGGTTCAGTCATATTTATCAGAGAAAGTACAACGTAATATATATTCCTAGTAGCACAAAATTTACCATAAAAGACACAAGATTATGGACCTTCTTAAAAATAAAAGACTTAATGAAAGAAAAAACGCGGGTTCAATGTATAACAAGAATTTACTGCAAAAGACAAGCAAAAATATGGAAAAGTGTGATAAACAGATGAATTTTACTATCGAGGCGGTGAACTTTGAATTCCACAGCAGCGAAAGTTGGTTACGTTAACAAAACTTACTGTTTGGATTTATTTAAAAAAAAAAAAAACCTTACGAAGCTCTCATTAAAGTAAAGAGCCCATGTATCAGAAACACTAGTTAAGGACAAGTGGAAGCAAATCAAGAAATTAGGAAAAAAATTAAATAAAAACTAGAGAGATGATATGGGGAAATAAGAGTGACAGCGGAAACATTTAAATGATGAAGTAATTTAATATATAAGCAAGCAGAAAAATTACAGTTGATTAAAACAGACGATTAATTCCACGATTAATTGCTAATGTTTGTTAACACCGCAACGGCAAGGAGAATGCGTAAGAGTAAAATGAACTTTATATCACAGATAAGGCGTCGTGGCCGATGTCACGGCCAAATTTCCTTCCCCAACCTTGTAAAATCAAAGCTTGTTCTTCGTCTCTAATACCCTCGTCGTCGACGGGACGTTAAGCCCAAATCTTTGTGTCTTGTTCCTTTCAAATATCCACTCTGGAGCGGAAGGAAATAGTGATTTTGAATGAGAACATTTTAAATATGGCCAAAGCTTGAATTTTATGAGAATCAAATGGAAAAGATAAATAATTGTAACCATTTACTTTATTTAGGTTATCGACAACGCTACGGAGATTTACAAGAGGCCAGTCCCCGTAATGTTATTGCAAAATAAGTGGTTTGTATGCACGATTTTCTGCGAAACCTGTAACACTGTCTTTTAGTGCTCACAAACTGCTTTTCCGTATCGAAGAGCAACCTGTGATCACTGGAAGACAATACAAGAGACTGTCCAGAAAACCGTAACACACAAACAACTTATTTCACGATAGTTTTAAATAAATCGACCTCATAGCAGAGGTGCAATCTTCCGTAACGCGTAGTGTAAACATAAATAACGGTAATGATTGTAATTACTTAGGTATTTCAATTGATAGTTCATTTATGACACGCTCAAAGCATAAATGAAGAAATTAGGAAGTAATTTCTCTGGTGAACCTTAAGAGGTTTTCATAGTTAATGTTTGACGCCGAAACGGAGTGTTTACTTAACTTCGGAAACGGGACACGACCCGTTACTGATTAAAATGCACTGTTCCTTGCAGGAGGGCTAGTCCTGAAAGATATGCAGGAGAGTTTCTAGTATGAAGTTTAGAAAGTAGAAGCAAGGTACTGACGGAAATGAAGCTATGACGGCTGGTCGTACCTGTTTGGCTCCGTCGGCAAGAGCATTGCCCCTCAAAGTCACGTTCCGGTTCTGACTGTCCGGTGCACAGTTTTAATCAGTCAGGGAGTTTCTCAAACCGTTTTTGTTGTTCAGCTTTTCGAATATTATTGTAATAAGCAGAAAAAATCTCCAATGATTTTACGTTTTAAAAGATGCCGAAACACACGTGGCCAAGCGCGAATGATAGGTATTACTTTCAACATAAAGTATCAGAATGGAAATCGTCAGTGGTTTATTTAGATGAGACACTGATTCACAGATTACATGGGGAGTAAGAGCTGACGTAGCGACAGTGGGCGATGTAATTCACAAACAGGATCATTGCCCTTTAATTGCTGTGTGTTGAATAAAGAAATTTCCCAAGGAAGGTGTATATCTCTTCCGACTGCACTGTATAAACGAAACTGAAACGTGAAAGAACTTACTTCAGATATCCGAAAATGAAAACTTCGTGATCAAAATGTCTAGGACTCAAAATACGTTATGTTTTCGTTACTTTCATTTTAGATTACTACAAAAGAGCAGTATGTCGAGCTAAAAAAGTGTGTGATAGTTATTAAACGACTGATGCTATGACGGGTGACAAAACAGAGAAGATGCCGCTAGTGAAATGTCATGAGCGGCAGAGGAAAAGGCGTCCTCTGTATATCCTCTAGGCACTTCCCATTCAGTTTAGCGCGTATTTCCTTGTGTTGTGCCTGACAGTGCTCCATTTCTAACATTGGTGAGCCCCAGCATAATTACATCTCTCTCTTTCTCGGATGCAGCCAGAATAGGTCTGCCACTAAGTTGTATTTATCGCGTAGCAGTGAGTAAAATCATAAATGCAGTCATAGGATTGAGTACTTTTGGAGAAGCAGGGAGGAGCCATTGTCAATTTGATGAGCCCTGGATGCTATAGGCTGGTGCCTGGCTTCGAGTCTCCGTCCAGAATAGGCCTTTATCATGTCACAAATGATCTCAAGTAAAAACAATGAAGATGCAGGGACATAAATTAGAGCAGAAACGAAAATCTATAGTTAAGAAATTAGATTCAAGACTTCACAAGAAACTCTAATAAGATCATTCGAGCTGAAGGGATCGTATTCTGTAAATGCATGGATAGGTCCGAAGACAGGAAAGAAAGCACTTCGCCAGACAACGATACGCCGTGCGGCGTTCTCGCTGCGGTGGGGACCTCTCGCTTATTTGGCCCGCAGCGTCAGCAGTGGTTGACAGCGTATGAGCCTGAGGAGCACAACATGAATGTTGCATATTGTGAGAGAGATACTATTTGGGAATGTTTTCGCACAGAACAAATTTTAGCACGTATGAGATTCTTAGTATCGAAAAAGATTGTGATAGGCAACAGCAACAAAATTTGCTAACAAATAATTCGAGCACGGCAATAAAACAGAGCACATTCAAAGCGAATTGTTCATAATGTTAGCGGAGAGAGAAGTCTATTATGGCTTGGGGACACTTGGCTACTACACATGATGTTACACGCTTCAACATTTATCAAGTCATTCAGGATTTTAGGTATGTGCGACTCCCAATGGTCAGATAAGCTGCCACATCGCGTGTGCAGTGTGAAAGCGAATGCACTCGCACCACCGCACTGACCGCATACCACCTCGTAATGAAGCGAGCTGACGTACCTGAGCAAAAGTCGAAGTTCTGTTTATCTGAAAGTAATTCACACTTATGAAACTGATCTTAAGATTATCACTGGTATAATGGGCACAGTACTATTTCTTTTTATTCTTAGTGCATGACGGGGAGATGTTAACTGTTTTCGAGCGGCCTAAGGCGCTGCAGTCATGGACTGTGCGGCTGATCCTGGCGGCGGTTCGAGTCCTCCCTCGGGCATAGGTGTGTGTGTTTGTCCTTAGGATAATTTACATTAAGTAGTGTGTAAGCTTAGGGACTGATGACCTTAGCAGTTATGTCCCATATGATTTCACACACATTTAAACATTTTGTTAACTGTTTTGAAACAAATATTTCCGAGTAAATTATGGAGGAATTTTGTAAATGGTAAGGACTGTAAACGTAACTGACGACTAAAACAGATAAATTTGTAGATATAAAAACACGTATAAAGTAATTTCGAAATTTGTGGTAAGGTCTTATGAGACCAAACTGCTGAGGTCATCGGTTCCTAAGCTTACACCCTACTTAATCTAACTTAAACTAACTTACGCTAAGGACGACACACACACCCATGCCCGAGGGAGGACTCGAACCTCCGACGCGGGGGGGGGGGGGGGGGGGGAGGGGGGAGGGGGGGGTCGCATGGACCATGACAAGACGCCTTAAACCACGCGGCTACCCCGCGCGGCCTATAATGTAATTTAATTATATTCTGGTAATTGGTGCACTTAATCCATTTATTTTTATTGACTGGAATCACCACACGTAGGTGTACCGTTTATTATGTAATGGACGCAAATTAGTTTCCCCAGCTGGATAAATCCATCATCAGGTAAAATAGCTTGCCAGTGTGAGGCTAACGAACGTGTCCACAAGGTCTCAGCAGGAAAGCGTATTGTAACAAAAAGATGCCAACTAGCTGAAGTGAAGACCATTTTGTTGATGAAATTTAAAATCTCAGGTAGAGTGGTAAATAAAAATTATTGCTTTATTTTAAGATCTCGTTTACATATTTTTATTACGGTTAGTGATTATTATGCTAAAAATCTTATACATCACTGACAAAATTCTTATGCTCTTTTTTATTGTAAATTAAAACTATTACGTCATTGTTCAAATATTAGGAAACATCGTCCACACATACACATCTGTGATTAATGTTACGGAATATGTGGAATTAGTAATGTGGCAAGCGTCAGAGAATTTATCATACGGACATAGACGATGTAACACTAATCAGCACACTCATACACTACACCTGGACATGAGGTGCGGGATCAAGTCTTACCCAGACTATAAAAACCTTCCTCGATGCAGAGGGGTGTCGCTTCTGCCTTGAATTCTCTAATGGACTTAGAAACTTGACACAGAAGGTGACTTTTCAAGTGAGCGAAATGTCTTCTGTAGCGGTGAGTGTACACAACAGAGGACAATGCTCTCTTATCAAAAGAGTGCGCCATATAATGACTTAGAGTCAAATACCCTCTCTAATTTGACGGCGTGACATAATGATCATTAATACTGTGTTATATATATTTTATGATTTCTCCATGATTATTACGTGGTGCTGTGCTGTTTCGCGTTAAAGCGTACTGAATCTGGAAAACTTTGTGCAGCTGAAGTTCTGTTCGTTCCATAGATTTGCGTTGGATAGGAACGGGGCCAAATCCGAGCCCTGGTGTGAGATTTAGTGTTAGGCCACTGTCAGTTCACTGAATCGTTTAAAATCAATAACGCCTTGATTCCTTTGAAGCGACTAGTATCGTTTTCCTGCTCTATCCTTTCGCAACACGTGCTACTGTTCGTTTTGTAATGACCTCTTGGCAGACGGGATGGGTGAAAAAACCACTCTGGTTCTTTCATCTTGTTCCCTCCGTGACACAGCCCAGTTATTCTATTTGAGGAGACAAAGCAGTGGGGCTTCATTCCCATGTGAAATGGCGATGCGAGCACCGGAAAAAAGGGTCAGTTGCTGGCCGTACAGCGTAACACGCTCGCCACCTACTAGTAAGACGGGGAGCTAACACTTCGAGTTTCCTGTTAAATATGGAACACTTTTTTAGATGCCCGACAAACTGAACAATTAACATAAATTAAGGAATTCTATCTTACTTTAGATGTAATTTTTGAAAAATTCTTCGAGTTTAGAGCAGTTATAAAATTTCTGGTAATTACGAGTTTTCACGTTATTTTGAAGAGTGATCGACCACTCTGACGAAGAAGCCATAAAATAAATTCATTTCACTCTTCCAAATTCATACCGTGATTATGATCGAGACTTATCATACAATCAGTGCGATGCGGGAAATATTAATTTAGTATCGAAGTAGCTCAACAATCATATGACACTTTCGAAAGAACAGACTCCACGCATTCATATAATTTGATAGGGCCCAGCTGGGCAATGTATCCACCATCTTAATTGCGGATGCACAAGTAAGTTCGACCTCCTGTGGGAATCTCAGAGAGCAAACAAGGAGGGAATGTTCAGGGACTGCGGATAGGTGGCTCTCGATGGGAATGTGAATCGGCCGTGAGGCGTGCACAAACAGACCGCGGGGCTACGATGACGCTGTATCCCGGATAGTAAGCAGGAGATCCCAGGTTCGAATCTCGGTCCGGTACACATTTTCATTCGTCGCTGCTGATTTCGCGTAATGTTCCAATGCGACAGACAGCAGTGATCCCCTCACCTCCACGTCCTTTCCTTTCTTCCCCCCATCTCTACTTTTAATTTATATGTCTCAACAGTATTATCCTCAATGTTTCTCAGACGTTCAAAATCTGTGTATCATAAAATAAGTTTTGCTTTTCTTCTGTAATTTTGTGATATAGAACCTCATCCTTCTGAAGCCAATGAACTAGAAGATCCTCTGCCGAAAGCTATAGTGAACTTTCAAGGAAACATCATCAATTTGACCTCACATTTTGAGCTAAAAAAGCACACGCGCAAGATATCAGCCCCAGCAATCAGTCCTGCGCGAAAACTTGGGCCATGATTCTGAGAGTACGCAGTTCAGACCTTCTGAATGCACAGTTTTCAAACTGCACGTGCAACGGCTGAGTGCCTCTGCCTCCTTCCCACTTCAGCCATCTTATAAAGTGCCCGAGTACGACATAGAGCGTAGCGGAGTGACGACCAGAGCGCTCCTATTCTCAGGATGTTTAAGGCGTGGAGAGGCACGTCTGCCCAATGTATTTTGTAATCTTGTTCGAGAACACATGTTATTCTACGTGAAAAGGAAGTAAGTAATTTGCGTACGTAACTCAAAACCAAAACGAATAAACCTAAGCAACTAAAGAATTATTATGAAATGAGTTAATAATTTTCGAGTTACAGTTTAAGCATTCCAGTCACGTTGAAGAATATTGCAACCACTGCAAAGGTACTTCACCTTAACAGTGTCAGATTTACAATCCAAAGAAAATAACGCACAACAGCGATGTTAACAATAACGCTACATTACTTCTTTAATGGTACACTCATACATTTCATTTATTTACACTGCATTTTTAATCGCACCATAAAAGTGTTCAAACCAAAGAGATCTCTGGCCCCATCTATAGGTTAGAAACTGCGCACTTTGACACAATAAACAAAACACGTTACCAGTGTCAAAACAGCATTTAACAGGGCGCTTAAGGTAGTCTGGCCGATCACCGTTGTAGACGCTTCGGTACCAAGCATATTGGAAGAATAGCCGAAATGCCGGTGCACGTGACTTCCCGTGAAATAGAAGCTGCATTTGTAGGATGTTTTTACGGTGGCCGAAGTTCACATCGACGCGCACAAGTCGTGCAAAGTTGGTAAACCTGCGAACAAATCCCTTGGATACGCGGAAGCTAAATACACCCAGCGGCTGACAGTATCTTGTTCCATATGGTGGTAAAACCTACACAGAAACTTGGTCTTCTGTTCCGTGCTCGTCATGCATCAAGAAGGGCGCTCAAGGTAGTCTGGCCGATCACCGTTGTAGACGCTTCGGTACCAAGCATATTGGAAGAATAGCCGAAATGCCGGTGCACGTGACTTCCCGTGAAATAGAAGCTGCATTTGTAGGATGTTTTTACGGTGGCCGAAGTTCACATCGACGCGCACAAGTCGTGCAAAGTTGGTAAACCTGCGAACAAATCCCTTGGATACGCGGAAGCTAAATACACCCAGCGGCTGACAGTATCTTGTTCCATATGGTGGTAAAACCTACACAGAAACTTGGTCTTCTGTTCCGTGCTCGTCATGCATCAAGAAGGGCGCTCAAGGTAGTCTGGCCGATCACCGTTGTAGACGCTTCGGTACCAAGCATATTGGAAGAATAGCCGAAATGCCGGTGCACGTGACTTCCCGTGAAATAGAAGCTGCATTTGTAGGATGTTTTTACGGTGGCCGAAGTTCACATCGACGCGCACAAGTCGTGCAAAGTTGGTAAACCTGCGAACAAATCCCTTGGATACGCGGAAGCTAAATACACCCAGCGGCTGACAGTATCTTGTTCCATATGGTGGTAAAACCTACACAGAAACTTGGTCTTCTGTTCCGTGCTCGTCATGCATCAAGAAGGGCGCTCAAGGTAGTCTGGCCGATCACCGTTGTAGACGCTTCGGTACCAAGCATATTGGAAGAATAGCCGAAATGCCGGTGCACGTGACTTCCCGTGAAATAGAAGCTGCATTTGTAGGATGTTTTTACGGTGGCCGAAGTTCACATCGACGCGCACAAGTCGTGCAAAGTTGGTAAACCTGCGAACAAATCCCTTGGATACGCGGAAGCTAAATACACCCAGCGGCTGACAGTATCTTGTTCCATATGGTGGTAAAACCTACACAGAAACTTGGTCTTCTGTTCCGTGCTCGTCATGCATCAAGAAGGGCGCTCAAGGTAGTCTGGCCGATCACCGTTGTAGACGCTTCGGTACCAAGCATATTGGAAGAATAGCCGAAATGCCGGTGCACGTGACTTCCCGTGAAATAGAAGCTGCATTTGTAGGATGTTTTTACGGTGGCCGAAGTTCACATCGACGCGCACAAGTCGTGCAAAGTTGGTAAACCTGCGAACAAATCCCTTGGATACGCGGAAGCTAAATACACCCAGCGGCTGACAGTATCTTGTTCCATATGGTGGTAAAACCTACACAGAAACTTGGTCTTCTGTTCCGTGCTCGTCATGCATCAAGAAGGGCGCTCAAGGTAGTCTGGCCGATCACCGTTGTAGACGCTTCGGTACCAAGCATATTGGAAGAATAGCCGAAATGCCGGTGCACGTGACTTCCCGTGAAATAGAAGCTGCATTTGTAGGATGTTTTTACGGTGGCCGAAGTTCACATCGACGCGCACAAGTCGTGCAAAGTTGGTAAACCTGCGAACAAATCCCTTGGATACGCGGAAGCTAAATACACCCAGCGGCTGACAGTATCTTGTTCCATATGGTGGTAAAACCTACACAGAAACTTGGTCTTCTGTTCCGTGCTCGTCATGCATCAACAAGCTTTTGTGGCCGAAAAACGACTCCACGATTATAACTGTCCTGCTGTCATCTTGTACGCCTTTGAAAAACACTTTCCGTCGGCACATCCGTAAATATTACTTGTTGACGTTTCAAGAAGGTGAGGCAATTGTTACAATCTTGTTCGAATAAAACAAACTTTGTGTGACTGACGCCCACTCAGTCGGCTCTTTTTAAATCTGCATACAGAGGTATCAGCAAGTGTCCATGCAGATACCGTTTGCATTATTGTGTAGCAGTGCGCTGAGTTATTGATGGACTGCTCTACTGTATCGACGTCTTTCGTCCCTTTGTTGACAAGATTTCTGTTTCTAAATTAATTGTTCATGAGACCCAGAAAATATTAGATACAGGCTCCCAGGTAGATGCTATTTTTCTTGACTTCCGGAAGGCGTTCGATACAGTTCCGCACTGTCGCCTGATAAACAAAGTAAGAGCCTACGGAATATCAGACCAGCTGTGTGGCTGGATTGAAGAGTTTTTAGCAAACAGAACACAGCATGTTGTTATCAATGGAGAGACGTCTACAGACGTTAAAGTAACCTCTGGCGTGCCACAGGGGAGTGTTATGGGACCATTGCTTTTCACAATATATATAAATGAGTTAGTAGATAGTGTCGGAAGTTCCATGCGGCTTTTCGCGGATGATGCTGTAGTATACAGAGAAGTTGCAGCATTAGAAAATTGTAGCGAAATGCAGGAAGATCTGCAGCGGACAGGCACTTGGTGCAGGGAGTGGCAACTGACCCTTAACGTAGACAAATGTAATGTATTGCGAATACATAGAAAGAAGGATCCTTTATTGTATGATTATATGATAGCGGAACAAACACTGGTAGCAGTTACTTCTGTAAAATATCTGGGAGTATGCGTGCGGAACGATTTGAAGTGGAATGATCATATAAAATTAATTGTTGGTAAGGCGGGTACCAGGTTGAGATTCATTGGGAGAGTGCTTAGAAAATGTAGTCCATCAACAAAGGAGGTGGCTTACAAAACACTCGTTCGACCTATACTTGAGTATTGCTCATCAGTGTGGGATCCGTACCAGATCGGTCTGACGGAGAAGATAGAGAAGATCCAAAGAAGAGCGGCGCGTTTCGTCACAGGGTTATTTGGTAACCGTGATAGCGTTACGGAGATGTTTAATAAACTCAAGTGGCAGACTCTGCAAGAGAGGCGCTCTGCATCGCGGTGTAGCTTGCTCGCCAGGTTTCGAGAGGGTGCGTTTCTGGATGAGGTATCGAATATATTGCTTCCCCCTACTTATACCTCCCGAGGAGATCACGAATGTAAAATTAGAGAGATTAGGGCGCGCACGGTGGCTTTCAGACAGTCGTTCTTCCCGCGAACCATACGCGACTGGAACAGGAAAGGGAGGTAATGACAGTGGCACGTAAAGTGCCCTCCGCCACACACCGTTGGGTGGCTTGCGGAGTATCAATGTAGATGTAGATGTAGATGTAAATCCGGTCTGATCAATACGTATTGTACACATTCTGTCTACCTACCGTTTCCATGACAGCTCTGGAGTCAGTGACAAACTTTTCACATGCACTAAGTATCGCTGTCTTGTTACCCAGGTTCCTTGTAGTAACATTGGCTATTTTTCGCAACATAATATCACGTTTCTTCTTGAAAGCGTGAACCCACTCAGTAGATGCTTGAAACCTTTTTAATGCCATCTCTGTTTAGGTCTGAACGCTCCACTTCCGTACCTGAAGCGCTTATTTCAATAGTGGTACAAGTCCACTTTTGTTCATTCTGACATACAGAGTCCTAAAGTTAAATGAGCGCTGAAAAATATGCACTTGAGATACCAGAAATATTCTAGCATATGGCTTCTTGCTAGAGATGAACCTTTCTTTCTGTTTGTTTGGATCATTAATGTCAGAAGCATTATAGACAGATAAGTGGAAGTAATGGACTTGTTCCACTATTGAAATAAGCCCTTCATGTTAACGTCATGGATCGTCGTCTTTTTTCTGAATGCGTTATTAAATTTATCTAGACAGACTTTGTTGACCTTGAATACTTTAGTGGTTCGTACTCCGGTTTTTAATGTATTTGCTCTAAATGTACAGATCCCTTTTTTGTTGCATAAGTTAAAGTTCCCCTTTGTAATCAGAAAGACACACTTCCAGTCTTTCCATTTTGCCAAAAGGCGACAGCTCGTTTTATAATTCCTGTGTTACGGACTGGAGCAAAGTGGTATCTGACAATATTACATCTTCAAAGCAGGCTTCATCACAGCTTACTTTCTCGTTTTTACATCCTTTCCCCGTTGTGCCAATCAAACTGTTCGACGAATACGACCGTCGTCAAATGCCAGCTCCATCATCGACATCGTCATCCTCTCGCAAATACACTGCGAACGTCGGTCCACTATTTTGCTCTATATCTACCATGTCTTCATTCGTGAAGTAGTCTATGATTCCGACAGTTAAACTGGAAGGTATAAATAAAAGAAAACATCATAAGCTTTCGTTTGTCTCGTTCAAAAGTTAGTCGAACAGACGCATATGATGATGCTTACCACTCACGAGGTTCATGAACTCTCTCCCGGAGGTAGTGCATTATCGTTTGCTAGTTTACCTTCTTTCTGACTCCACTGTACTGTATTTCTCGCTCGGACATTAAGCCGAGCGTCCACTAGATCCATACTGGTCCGACTAGTTGGAACGCCGTATACGGCCGCGCATGGCCGACTAATCCAAAGACATGCAACGCGGCTGGCACGCATCTACTGCACACGATCAAGTCGACCGCGTACGGCCGTGCACTACTGGCTGACGGACGGATCCCTGTGGAGTGGGATCAGTCGGACTTTGTCGGACCTAGTAGCTGCAAGTGAGCGTCTGTTGTTGCTTGCGTCTGGGAATTTTTCGTACTTAATTGCCAACTATGAAGAGCTCAAAAGTTACGTGAATGACAACAGGCCACTGTGCAATATGCAAGACAAGAGATATGATCACCACAACTTACAGAAGACACTGTGGTTAAACTTGCTGCGGATGTGAGTGTCGAAACTAAGTGCAAACGCTAGTCATAATGAAGGAAAAATCATAACATTGTACGATCAAGTTTAGTCAATAAGCGATACGTGACGTAGCGAGTACATTCAACAACGCTGTGTAAAAAGTTCTAGAAACTGTATTTAAAAACAAAATTGAGAAGGAAGACCTTCAACCATACGGTCCCTCTACGTAACAAGTATTCTGTACGGCACTCAAACCGCCTCAATTTCTGCACTTCCAATTAGTAAGTAAAAGTCGTAAATGTAACCCAGATGGAATACGCTGCACTGACAACACGGTTCTCACTGACATAAGTGTATATTTTTGTCGAGTGTGTTGGTTGGCAAGTGAATGTAGCTGGTGTTTCTTCCCCTCCTTGTCAGTTACGATGTTGTGTAAGAAGAATATGCATGTAGCTATAATGTCAACGTTAGCAGGCTTATCAATTTCAATACTACTTTGGAGCGATCTACATTTACTAGTCATTATTTCGGACGCACATTCTATCAGTTGCCAAGCCTCACAATGACACTTGTTGAGAGTAGTTAGCGTTGCTCCATGTTTCGACACCAGAGATGGTCTCAGCAGGTATGTCTTCAGTTGAGTTGCCGGCCGTGTGTCGGATGTTACTCAGCTGCAATGGACGAGCTCCACCGGTCGGCCATTATCGTACGAACACGCGGATAAACCGTTAGTCGGACGAATACTGCACCAGTGGATGTTCAGGCTTAGGCGTTGCATCGGGGCGGAGCGAGTGACACCCAACTGTTGCGAGCGCTGTTTAAATGCTGTAGTTTCATAATCTCGTAGCTGCATACTGGCGGAATTATAGTCAGCACTTCCGCACACAATCGATTGCTGATGCTGATATCTTGCATGTGTGCTTTCTCCTTCTCGAAAAATGATGTGAAACTAGTTATACTTCCTTGTGAGCCGGATTTTCGTGTTACTCGCCAACGCGTTGTCGTTAAAACTAAAGAACAGTTGAGTAATGGCTGGCTTTAAAATCAGATTTAATGTTAAGAATGAAATATCGTGAACCTTTGGATCGGAAGTCTAAATTGCATATGTGGTTCCTCTTCTTAGTCTTGTGTAGATTTCTACATCTACATCTACATGATTACTCTGCAATTCACACTTAAGTGCCTGGCAGAGGGTTCATCGAACCATTTTCATACTACTTCTCTACCATTCCCCTCTCGAATGGCGCGTGGGAACAAGGAACACCTAAATCTTTCCCCTAGAGCTCTGATTTCTCTTATTTTATTATGATGATCATTTCTCCTTACTTAGGTGGGTGTCAACAAAATATTTTCGCATTCATAAGAGAAAGTTGGTGATTGGAATGTCGTAAATAGATCTCGCTGCAAAGAAAACCAGCTTTGTTTCAGTGACTGCCACCCCAACTCGCGTATCATATCAGTGACACTCTCACCCCTATTGCGCGATAACACGAAACGAGCTGCCCTTCTTTGCACTTTTTCGATGTCCTCCGTCAATCCTACCTGGTAAGGTTCCCACACTGCGCAGCAATATTACAGCAGAGGACGAACAAGTGTAATGTAGGCTGTCTCTCTCGTGGGTTTGTCGCATCTTCTAAGTGTTCTGCACACAAAGCGCAGTCTTTGTTTCGCCTTCCCCACAATATTATCTATGTGGTCTTTCCAATTTAAGTTGCTCGTAATTGTAATTCCTAGGTATTATTCGAACTGACAGTGCGATTTATCGTATACCCAAAATTTATCGGATTCCTTTTAGTACCCATGTGGATGAACTCGCACTTTTCTTTATTTAGTGCCAATTGCCACTTTTCGCACCATACAGAAATTCTCTCTAGATCATTTATAATTGGAATTGATTGTCTGATGATTTACCTAGACGGTAAACTACAGCATCACCCGCAAACAATCTAAGGGGGCTGCTCAGATTATCATCTAGAACATTTATGTAAATCAGGAACAGCAGAGGGCCTATGACACTGCCTTGCGGAACGCCAGATATCACTTCTGTTCTACCCGATGATTTACCGTCCATCACTACGAACTGTGACATCTCTGAGAGGAAATCACGAATCCATTCACACAACTGAGACGATACTCCATATGCATGCAATCAGATTAATAGTCGCTTGTGAGGAACGGTATCAAAAGCCTTCTGGAAATCTAGAAATATGGAATCGATCTGAGATTCCTTGTCGACAGCACTCTTTACTTCATGGGAATAAAGGGCCAGTTGCGTTGCACAAGAACGATATTTTCTGAATCCGTGTTGGTTACGTATCAATAAGTCATTTTCTTCAGGGTGATTCATAATGTTCGAGTACAGTATATGCTCCAAAATCCTACTGCAAATTGAGGTCAGTGATATGGGTCTGTAATTTAATGATTACTCCTACTTTCTTTCTTGAATATTGGTGTGACCTGTGCTACTTTCCAGTCTTTAGGAACAGACCTTTCGCCAAGTGAGTGGTTGTATATGGTTGCTAAGAAAGGCGCTATTGTGTCTGCATACTCTGAAAGGAACTTGATTGGTATACCATCTCGACCGGAAGACTTGCCTTTCTTAAGTGATTTGAGTTGTTTCGCAACACCCAAGGTATCGACTTTTATGTCACTCATGCTAACTGCTGTTCTGGTTTCGAATTCTGAAATATTTACTTCGTCTTCTTTCGTGAAGAAATTACGGAAAACTGTATTTAGTAACTCCGCTTTAGTGGCACCATCATCGGTAACATTTCCATCGCTATCGCGCAGTGATGGTATTGACTGTTTTTTTGCCACTGGTGCACTTTACATAAGATCAGAATCTCTTTGAGTTTTTTTTACCGTATTTTGAGACAATGTTTCATTGTGTAAACTATTAAAAGCATCTCGCATTGACGTCCACACTAAATTTCGAGCTTCCGTGATACTTAGCCAGTCTTGGGGATTTTGCGTTCTTCTGAATTTGGCATGCATTCTTCGTTACTTCTGCAACAGTGTTCTGACGTGTTTTGTGTACCATGGTGGATCAGTCCCGTCTCTCATTAACTTATGCGGTATGAATCTATCTATTGCTGTCGATACTGTATCTTTGAATTTGAGCCATATCTGGTCTACACTTACATAATTAGCTTGGAAGGAATGGAGACTCTCTCTTAGGGAGGCATCAAGCGAATTTTTATCTGCTGTTTTAAATAGATATATTTTGCGTTTATTTTTAGTGGTTTTGGTTGATATGGTTTTGAGCCTCGCTACAATGACCTTGTGGTCCCTAATCCCTGCATCCGTAATAACGCTCTCTATTAGATCAGGATTATTTGTGGCTAAGAGGTCAAGTGTGTTTTCGCAACCATTTACAATTCGTGTGGGCTCATGAATTAAATGTTCAAAGTAATTCTCAGAGAAAGCATTTAGTACAATTTCGAAGGATGTTTTCTGTCTACCACCGAATTTGAACATGTATTTTCGCCAACAAATCGAGGGTAGATTGAAGTCTCCACCAATTATAACTGTATGAGTGGGGTATTTATTTGTAATGAGATTCAAGATTTCTTTGAACCGTTCAGCTATTATATCATCTGAGTCGGGGGGTCGGAAGAAGGAGCCAATTATTATTTTGGTACGGCTGTTGAGTATAACATCTACCCATAGTAATTCGCAGGAACCATCTATTTCAACTTCACTACAAGATAAACTACTACTAACAGACACAAACACACCACCACCTACTTTATTTAATCTATCCTTTCTCAACACGGTTTGCGCCTCTGCAAAAATTTCGGCAGAATTTATCTCCGGCTTTAGCCAGCTTTCTGTTCCTGTAACGATTTCAGCTTGAGTGCTTTCTATCAGCGCTTGAAGCTCTGGTACTTTTCCACCACAGCTACGACAATTTACAACTACAATATCGACTGTTGCTTGGTCGATTCTCGTCGTTTCTTTGCCCTGTACCCTTTGAGACTGGAGCCCTTTTTGATCTTTCCCGAGACTGTCTAAACTAAAAAACCACCCAGTCCATGCCACACAGCCGCTGCTACCCGTGTAGCCACCTTCTGTGTGTAGTGGACACCTGACCTATATAGCGGAACCCGAAGCCCCACCACACTATGGCGCAAGTCGAGGAATCTACAGCCTACACGGTCGCATAACCGTCTGAGCCTCTGATTCAGATCCTCCGCTCGGCACTGTACCGAAAGTCCGAAATAGGTCCTGTCGACGATGCTGCAGATGGTGAGCTTTGCCTTCATCTCACTAGCAAGACTGGCAGTCTTCACCAACTCAGATAGCCGCCGGAAACCAGAGAGAATTTCTTCCGATCCACAGCGACACATGTCAGTGCCGACATTAGCCACCACCTGCAGTAGGTTGCAACCTGTTCCAAGTGAGAATAGATAAATTTGTGGCACAGTTTATAGTTTTGTTGTTTAAACCAACGCTGCTGAGAGCTAAGACTGACCCCGGTGCAGAATGTGTGACTGGGATGCCAATTTTATTGTTATTTTAAAGAAGCCTGACAGATTCAAATAAAACGCAATCAGGGTAATATTGGAGATACACAAAAAATACTGGTTGGGATTAAATATAGAATAAACGTAATTTGTTATTAAACGCTAAACATATGTTCACAAATGCAGATACTACGATATCATACCGTACCCACTTCACTGTCACTGAAATCGAATACCTAACACATTAATTCCATTTAAGGACCACAATATTTTACACCAGGTAATTAATTTCGGCATAAAACGACTCGATACAAACAATTTTTCAGTTCAGTTATTCTTTTACGTTGTACAGACAGTCACCACTTCGTGGACAGCATGACCGTGAAAACCGAGTCCTGTCGCCTCTCGACGGATCCCTCCTTTACTGCAATATCTGAGAACGACGTCTGTTCACAGACCCGTACAGTACGCGTTAGAGTTAGCTTCTTTACGGTGGTGATTTGGTTCAGTGCGACACTGACGTTACCATTTTACAATGAGACCACTAACAGCGAGCCTGTGGACAAGTAGCTCCCGTGAAATCTCCCTAAGGAACATGTAGGTCCCTGCAAACATGCTCACTCAGGTATTTCGATTGTCTCATTGACAAACTAAGTCTATATTATTCACACATTATGGCTGTTCCTACATATCCTCTGGTGCATAGCCTGGCTTCACACAGAAGATTTTGATTGCGTGTGCGTGTAGTGTACTGGATGTGTGTAAAGATGTAAAGAGGTAATTTTGATATCAAATGCAACCTCCCAGTGGCCGTATGACTCCAAGTACACCTGCTCATTCAGGTTCGTATTGTTATTGTGAAAAGATGAAGTTTAACTAGAGAGTTGCGAGTAACGTCAACGCTGTGTTAGTGGGTTCGCGCACAGCAGAGCGCTGGCGGTGTACTCACAGAGGACCTCTATGGCGTGCTGCTGACGCACGGGCCCCCAGGGATGCGGCCGCACCACCTCGCACGTGTACTCGCCCGTGTCGTCCGCCGTCAGCCGCTCCACCTGCAGCGTGTGGTTGGGCCACATGCGCATGCGCGGCGGAGACTCCAGCGACGGATTCCCGGAGTCCGCCACCAGCCGCCCCGACCACCACCAGCGCACCGTCGACTCCCCTGCAAGCCGCAACATCGTGTTCAGGGTTGGCAACGACGATGGACTGTACGCCAAGCTAGCTTGAGCACAGCATCTCTGCAAGACACTGACACAATAATTAGGCAAATGACCGCTGGAGGGATACTGACCCATCAGTCTTGTAACACGCATCGACATAGCAACACTGAACACGTGGGCTAAATAATCGACTTAACTCTGTTACGCATTCACGAATATACTTATACTAAGCCTTGTTATTTTTTCGATGGAACATGTTTTCCCAAAAATAAAATTAGGCACAATTTCCAGTTCTGACCAAGATTTTTGGGAGGTTTTCTCTGGCAGTAAGACAAATGACGGAACTGGAAATCCCCTGCCAGATATTCCCAACTAGGATTTCCTCTGGCCTACTACCAGCTGACTTGGTACCTGCATCAGACTCGAGCAGTCTGCTCTAAATTTAGGGATACAGAATGAAAGATATTAATGGAAAAAGCTACAGCTTTATACACCACTAGCATCATTATTATACCATTGCGGCAGCATCATCATAACACCTGTGTATTTTTAAGTCTCAAATAAGTTCCCTTCAAATACTGATACGCATTCAACTGTCACCTGCGTTTGGTTTCGGAATCAAATTATCTTATTAACTGTTTTATATGATGCATCACCTGTAAACAATGTAACACTACAGGTAAAGAGTGGTGATAAGTGTGCTGGCGTACACTGGCGCCAACACACCATGCAGCATAGAGGTTACGAGGGAGTCTATAGAGGCCAACGAAAAGATTCGCTGGAAACATGCAGCCAACGCCCTCTCAGCCGCCAGTATTTAAGATCGTCGCCGTGGACCGGAAGGCCGGTTAGTTAGTCAGTTAGTTCGAGCCTGTTACGCCCAGTTAGTGAGTTAGTTCCTTCTAGTTAGTTAGCTAGTTACACTACTGGCTATTAAAATTGCCACACCA
This sequence comes from Schistocerca americana, assembly GCF_021461395.2. Taxonomy (NCBI): domain Eukaryota; kingdom Metazoa; phylum Arthropoda; class Insecta; order Orthoptera; family Acrididae; genus Schistocerca; species Schistocerca americana. Next base: position 697,942,525 of record NC_060120.1, on the reverse strand, counting down.
AGACGAAATGCAGATGATAAACGGGTATTCATTGGACAAATATATTATATTAGAACTGACATGTGATTACATTTTCACGCAATTTGGGTGCATAGATCCTGAGAAATCAGTACCCAGAACAACCACCTCTGGCCGTAATAACGGCCTTGATACGCTTGGCCATTTAGTCAAACAGAGCTTGGATGGCGTGTACAGGTACAGCTGCCCATGCAGCTTCAACACGATACCACAGTTCATCAAGAGTAGTGACTGGTGTATTGTGACGAGCCAGTTGCTCGGCCACCATTGACCAGACGTTTTCAGTTGGTGAGAGATCTGGAGAATGTGCTGGCCAGGGCAGCAGTCGAACATTTTCTGTATCCAGAAAGGCCATTACAGGACCTGCAACATGCGGTCGTGCATTATACTGCTGAAATGTGGGGTTTCGCAGGGATCGAATGGAGGGTAGAGCCGCGGGTCGTAACACATCTGAAATGTAACGTCCACTGTTCAAAGTGCCGTCAGCGCGAACAACAGGTGACCGAGACGTGTAACCCATGGCACCCCATACCATCACGCCGGGTGGTACGCCAGTATGGCGATGAATACATGCTTCCAATGTGCGTTCACCGCGATGTCGCCAAACACGGATGCGATCATCATGATGCTGTAAACATAACCTGGATTCATCCGAAAAAATGACGTTTTGCCATTCGTGCACCCAGGTTTGTCGTTGAGTACACCATCGCAGGCGCTCCTGTCTGTGATGCAGCGTCAATGGTAACCGCAGCCATGGTCTCCGAGCTGATAGTCCATGCTGCTGCAAACGTCGTCGAACTGTTCGTGCAGATGGTTGTTGTCTTGCAAACGTCCCCATATGTTGATTCGGGGATCGAGACGTGGCTGCATGATCCGCTACAGCCATGCGGATAAGATGCCTGTCATCTCGACTGCTAGGGATACGAGGCCGTTGGGATCCAGCACGGCGTTCCGTATTACCCTCCTGAACCCACCGATTCCATATTCTGCTATCAGTCATTCGATCTCGACCAACGCGAGCAGCGATGTCGCGATACGATAAACCGCAATCGCGACAGGCTACAATCCGACCTTTATCAAAGTCGAAAACGTGATGGTAGGCATTTCTCCTCCTTACACGAGGCATCACAACAACATTTCACGAGGCAACGCCGGTCAACTGCCGTTTGTGTATGAGAAATCGGTTGGAAACTTTCCTCATGTCAGCACATTGTAGGTGTCGCCACCGGCGCCAACCTTGTGTGAATGCTCTGAAAAGCTAATCACTTGCATATCACAGCACCTTCTTCCTGTCGGATAAATTTCGCGTCTGTAGCACGTCATCTTCGTGGTGTAGCAATTTTAATGGCCAGTTGGAGGCTGTACGCAGTGGAGTTCCAGTGTGTCACCGAGACGGAGCCGCAGACATAGCCTCTAGCACAGAGACATGCAGCACATAGCGGACTTCTTCAACCGCAATGAGGCAACGTGTACTATACGGAAGAGAGCTTGTGGAGCAGTATATGGAACTTTAAGTAGCTCTTTGCTTACGAATAAAGAACCCAGTTAGTAATTGCGTGCAGTTGGTGTTATAGAACGAGGATTCCGGAGACCCATGGTCCAACTCTACAGAGACAACGAGACGACATAAAAGCTGCTAAAGAGAATACAACAACCTCTTCTACCGGTCACCCACCTGATTAGAATTAAAATAACAATAAGGGGAAAAAGCTAAATAGAGGCAACTCTACGTCTGCTTCACCTTTATATCAATATACAAGCGCCTACCCTCCCAGTTTCTACCCCTAAACACTGAAAAGACTCTGTTTACGACGTTCGGCTATCCTATACAAACACCACTGATGTGTCTTCAATCAACTGCATCTGCCTAATGATGTCCAGTTCGTATCGTAAGAACGGGATGACTAAAAACTCATAGCTGACTAAAACTGCTTAGAGCTCTCCTCATCGGAATGTAAACATCGTTGGTCATGTGAGCTGTTGTATGTGCGCAGACTTTGGCAGGCGTTAGCAGTAGCAAATAGTAGTTGCTTAATGTGTCTGGGACAGCAGTGCCTTTTGTGTATGTGTGTGTGCGTGTGTGTGTGTGTGTGTGTGTGTGTTTAATTTCGAGGTACTTTAATAATTATCATTTTAGTCCGTGTGAAGACTGTTTTATTTATTTGTTAGTTATATTTCTGGCGGGCGGGCTGACTGTTACTATACTGGGGCTCTTCAGCCTTTCATTGAAGTAATTAAGTACATAGAAACATTCACAAGGAGGAAAAAGGTAATATCAATCTTGATGACATGGCGAATGTTTTCTTCAGACCTGTAACAATAATGGTCGTGACGACTCCCAGTAACATTTCCCAGGAGTGAGATTGGAAGCAGATGGGAGTGGGCAAGATATACGGGAAAGGATGTTGGAAGAGTATTGGTAAGATTCAAGAGTAGAGCCGTAGGAGGAGTGTACGATTGTAGTTACGTAAGGAAGGTATTGGTTTGAGCATTTATTTGGAGTGAAAGGACTAGGGTAGGTTAAAGTTGATGGGGATGGTTTCATGTTCTGGTAGGGAAAGGCGATAGAAATAAAGCTACGGAAAGGTATGGTCTATGTGGAGAAGTAAGAATGGCGGGACGTGGTGACAAAAGCAGTCAGGATTCTCAAGAATTAGGGATACAGTCATGTCTGAATTCTATTTTAATTGTGAAAAGTCTGGCGAAGCTATCTCATGTGTTTCTCATGGTGTACGATCCTTCTCATCTGGTAAAGAATACGGGGGTCAATAGTTGGAGAAATGGAGGCGGAGTGCATTAGATTCAAACATTGGGAAGAAGTGATAAAACTTGGCCAAGGCAAAGATGCCTGCAACATTTGTCTACCTGAAGATGGTGCGGATATGTGTATTTTAGGTAAGTCCGATAGTCTACAGATTTAGTGCCCTTCTAATGTACATCTCAGTCGTCAGTGTGTCTGACGGCTATATGGGGCACCCAACATCGATTCCCGGTACTGTCAAGGATTTTTGCTTGGTAGACGGTCGAGAATGGGAAGAACTCAGTTTCGTGATGCGGACTGAGGAGCTACTTGAGTGTGGAGTACCAGTTCCTAAATCTGGAACGCTGACAAAAGACGGGAGAGCGGTGTGACGACCCATGTCCCTCCACACCGCATCCAAATGACGCCATTAGCAGAAGATGACAAGGCGCTCAGTGGTTGTCGATTGACCCATGGCGGCCAAAAAGCAGAGCTTCGCTTTACTTATAGCGGGCGCGATTCACATCCCTGGAGGTCCTCCGTTATGACAGAATGCAACGGATGAAAAGAAAGAGTGAGCGTATTTGTGGGCGAGTGGACTCACCGAGGTTGTGGACGTAGCAGGGCAGCAGCACGGTGTCGTTCTCGGAGGTCTTGACGGTGGTGGGCACGCTGCGGAACACCAGCTGCTGCTCCTCCTGCGGCGCCGCCCCTGCAACACGACCACACCACCTCGTAGCGCTCGGCAGAGGTTTTGTGTTATGCACGTAGCCGCATGCTGTCACGAGCCCACACCGCACTGCCCAGTCTATAGGGGAAAACTGCTAGCACTTGTGAACTGGAAATAACAATACCGTTGAGGATCATGCGCGCATGACGATAGATGGAAATGGAAATGCCGTGTGGCTAGGGCCTCTCATCGGGTAGACTGTTCGCCTGGCGCAAGTCTTTCGAGTCGATGCCACTTCGTCGACTTGCGTGTCGCTGAGGATGAAATGGTGATGATAAGGACAACACAACACCAAATCCCTGAGCGGCGAAAATCTCAGACCTAGCCGGGAATCGAACCCGGGCCGCTAGATATGGCATTTCGGCGCGCTGACCACTCAGCTACCAGGGGCGGACATGACGATAGATCACTGGCAATAAATGCACTTATTTTTTAACTTTGAAGAATACAATCATCATTCTTCTTCTTTCGTTTCACCGTACGTTGGGGTGCGTCAAGAAATCAATTTTTAATGTTCTGTGCCTTTGTATTAGGCCACTATTGCCCTCCATTCTTTTTTACCTTTCTTTCATTTCATCTTCAGATATTTGGATTGTTCTTTTGGTTTTCATTTTGACATGGATCCTCTTGATCTTGTCTTTTTTTTTCAGTTTTATCTCTAAGCGTATTTTCTGTGATTTGGTGTTCTCTTAAGCCCTTCTCCGTTTCCGTAAACCAATTTGGTTGGGTATTTTTGTTGCGGAAGTAGCCAAATTTTTGTTATGAATCTATATGGGTTCATTCTGAGGATGTGTACACAAAAATCAGTTCTTCTTTTCCTCATTGTGCCAGAGAGTTTTCAGTAGTTTGGTAAAGGGTCTCATTTTTAATGTGAATTAGTTTGCTGTTGTCGAACCTGGGACCAAGGATTTTTCTTAATATCTGTCTTTCTTTCTTTGATATTTCGCTTTTCCGCTGGGCTATGATTCGTGATGGACAAGGTTTCGGTTGCATACAGGGCTCTGGTCTGATTACCGTATTATAAAGTATTATTTTTTCATTCCATTAGAGAGATTTTTTGTTATATGTGGCCGGCCAGGGTGGCCGAGCGGTTCTAGGCTATACAGTCTGTATCCGCGCGACCGCTACGGTCGCAGGTTCGAATCCTGCCTCGGGCATGGATGTGGGTGATGTCCTTTGGATAGTTAGTTTTAAGTAGTTCTAAGTTCTAGGGGACTGATGACCTCAGAAGTTAAGTCCCATAGTGCTCTGAGCCATTTTTTGTTATATGTGTTTTGGGTGAGTTGGAAGCCGAGTTCAACTTGACTTCCAGATTCCATTGCTTTCTTCTCGAAGGTGTTCTAGCTGATCCATTCTCTAAGATAACTGAATTATTTGATGATCTATATTTTTTGATCTCCAACTTTAATATCCTTTGATGTTTTTTCATGTTTGTCACTATCCTGGTCCTTTCAAAGGAGATTATGAGACCTATTTTTTCAGCTTGTTTTTGTAGTTCGAGGGTCTGTTCTTTGGCTTCTTCCCAGGTCTCGGCTAGTAGGACGATATTATTTGCAAATGCTAGGCAATTGACTTTGAGGCCTTTGTTTTTTTGTTCCCAGTCGGATTCCACTTTGATTCTTCGTGACCTAATCGTCCTAATACTGCTACTATTTTTACCTTCGTACTGACCAACTGGAATCACGTAGCTACTCCAGTGCCTCTTTCTTCTTTGCTTTTTTGCCTATTTTTTCTGTGCTCCTACATTTTCTACCCATGTTTTGCTTTCTTCCGTCTACATCTACTACATCCACGTCGGAAATTTATGGCACTACCTAACTAATGGAACGTATCCAATGATCTACATCTGCATGATTACTCTGCGATTGACAATTAACTGCCTAGCATAGGATTCATCGAACCACCTTCAACCTATTCCTCTACCGTTCCACTCTCGATTAATACGTGGAAAAACGAACACCTAAATATTTCCTTACAAGCTATAATTTCTCTTATTTTCTTTCAATGATCGTTCTTCCACATGTATGCGAGGGTCAACAAAATATTTTCGCATTCGGAGAAGAAAATTGGTTAATGAAATTTCGTGAAAAGATCTCGCTCTAAAGAAAAACGCGTTTGTTTTAAAGGTTGCCATCCTAACTCGCGTAATATGTCCGTGAAATTCTCTCCCCTACTTCACGATAATACAAAAGGAGCTGGAGCTTCTTTGAACTTCTTCAGTGTCCTCCGTTCAATCCTATGTGGTAAGGATACCATACAGCTCTGCAATACTGTAGCAGACGACGGACAAGCTTAGTGTAGGCAGGCTCTTTAATTGATTTGTGGCATCTTCTAAGTGCTCTGCAAATAAAACGAAGGCTTTGGTTCACCTTCAGCATAACATTTTCCATATGATGGTTCCAATATAAGGTGTTCGTACTTTGAACCCTAGGTTTTTAGTTGAATCGACAATCTTTTTTTTTAATTTGTATTATCTATCGTGTAATCGAGATTTAACGGATACTTTTTAGCACTCATGCGAAGGACCTCACACTTTCAGTTGTTCATTGTCAATTGCCACTTTTCACATCTTACTGAATCTTGTCTAAATCATTTCGTAATTCGTATCGATCTTTTGATGACTGTACTAGGTGGTAAACTGCAGCATTATCTGCAAATAGTCTAAGAGGGCTGTTCACATTGTCTTCCAAATCGTTTATATTGATTATAAACAGCATAGTGTCTATAACACTTCCCTGTGGAACGTCAGATATCATTTCTGTTAATGTTCTTCTTCATTTCTTACTTTTCTGCCATGAAAGCTTTCTAAATTTAGTAGCTTCTTCTTGAAAACGTTTTTTTCGTTGTTTCTGATCCTCTGATATTTTTTTCTCTCTAGTTCTTTCGTTATATCTGCTTTATTAAATGACATTTTACGTGATGAAAAGTCCTCGTGTTTCCAGCCGGATGAGAGTGTTGAGATATCACTGCCAGCCAGCTGGAAACACGAGAGCTATTCATGAGTAGCATACGCCAGGAAGCCTACGTTTTCGAATTGGTACAAGTATTTTATTCACATGTTGTGGTCTTTTATGGCCTACTGCGTGTTATTACGAACTTGTGTTACAATGATGTCCACAGAGACTATTTGCTTTGTATTTTTAATAATACTCTCTTAACAATCATTTCTTCATGTAACATGGTTCCAATTGAGATAGACCGCTATGTGAAACAGTGAGGCACATCTGGGACGTCTTCTTACTTCTACCTCTTTCTTCCACTTCAGTTGCAATATCCAGTTACCTATTTTTTTTTGTGCAAATGTTTTAGTTATGGATGTGTTGTACGTCGATTGCTACATTTCATACATGGACTTGAAGGCTCGTGGCTCTGTAATAGATTGCAACGAAATCTCGAAATCAATAAATTTTATTCATTGAAATGAAAAGGGAATACAGAAAATTTATTTCCAGATATGGAAATGTTAGCAGCAGACGGTCACATTCGTTCCATCATTATGCAAACTACAATATTCGCACAGCAGAGTTCTCGGACCGCCATAATGACTTGTATTTAATATGGAGTGGATGTTGCCACCTCCGAACCGTGACGATGGATACGCCCCAGATCAATCTGTTACCACAAACATTACTTCGTATTGACGGTCGTTGGTTTCGCCAACTCGCAACCAGTCTGTCACTTCCAACCTAACCTAGATCTCAAGCTACACTAATGGTCAGACCAAGATTTAGAGAGAAACGGAGGAGTGGGAAATGGGAAGAGGGGAAAGAGGTAGGCGGATGACAAACACTGCTCTGCTTCCAGCAGCGTGTCTGCCAAGAAAAACACTCTACACTACCTCGATTCAGTATCTCCAGGCGAAGCCGAAATTAGTAGACGGCGCGGGAGAACGATAAACTGCCTGAAGAAGATTCGATAACAACTGAACTGTGGAAACACGCAAATCAAATAGTCAAGAAAATAGACAACAACCTATCAACGGCTGGTGCAAGAAATGTGCTACAAGCGCAAGATCTCCGTCGACTAAAAATATGTACTAACACATTCGTTGCTTAAAACAAGTGAACTAAACTGATCTCAGTAACTGCAGGCGTTTCTTCTGCCAGAGGACACTCTGCATGGTCGGTTGGAGGAACAAATAGAACACATTACCCAGCTAAATGGTACAGTGGTTAGCATGCTGGAGTCATTACAGGGAGGAGCATGGTTTCCCTACATCAGGGTAAACGAAAATTGAGATGTTATTGTTGGAAGAGACAAGGTATTTTTATAACTCCACTATTTCTCAGCTGCATCCTTGACAAAATTATCAAATAATTGGAAAAAGCACTTTAATATGGCATAAAATTCATTTTTAGCATTTGTTTTGGTGACCTCATGCTATGATCAGAGCATACTGAATGGACTATGACACAAATGTTTTTGGAAGAGGTAGCGTTAGAAACTGGCCAACAGATATCGTTCGAGAAGAATACGTTTATGACCAGTTTCAAGAAAAATCCGAAATCTATCACCACATAGAATTGTGGAAGAAACAAATTTGGCAGTTCAACTAATTTACCCGGATGAAACACTCTCCATCTCCATCTACATACATACCTACAAACAAACATATCGTACGGTGCGCGGCGGAGAGTACCCTGTAGCAATACTAGTCATTCGCTTTCCTGTTCCAATAGCAAATAGAGCGACGGATAAACAACTGCCCATATGCCTCCGTTGAGCCCAGTTTCGCGTATCTTGTCCTAGTGGTCCTTACGCGAAATGTATGTTGGTGGCAGTAGATTCGTTGTGCATTCTTCTTCAAATGCCGGTTCTCTGAGTTTTCTGGGTAGTGTTCCTCGAAAAGAGCGTCGTCTTCCCTCCAGGGATTCCCATTTTAGTTCCCGAAGCATCTCTGTCAACACTTGCGTGTTGTTTGAATCTACTGGCAAAACTTTAATAGCCCGCCTATGCAAATACTCTTCTCGAGTTTACCGTCGGATCCTATTTCCAAATCCCATAATATTTCGTCGATACAGCTGGGAGATTTGCACAACATGATCCGTCGGGAAAGCCTGAAGAGTCACAGCCCGCCTATAAATTGCTTCGATGTCATACTTTAATCCGACCTGGTACGAATCCCAAACACTCGAACAGTACTCAGTAGCGTCCTGTATGTGAGCTGCTTTACAGAAGAACCACACTTTCCCTAAAATTCACCCAATCAACCGAAGTCGACCATTTGCTTTCCCTACCAAAATTCTCACACACTCGTTCCATTTCATTCCGCTTTGCTTCGTTACACCCAGATAACAACTTGACTGTGTCATTCAGGATACTACTAATGCTGTCTCAGAACATTAGGGGTTTGTTTTTCCTACTCATCCGCTTTAACGTACGTTTTTTTGTATTTGGAGCTAGCTGCCATTTATCACACCAACTAGAAATTTTGTCTAAGTCATCTTGTATCCTCCAACAATCACTCAACTTCGACACCTTCCCGAACACCACAGCATCATCAGCAAACAACCCCAGATTGCTGGCCCCCTGGGCGCCAGACCATTTGCGTATACAAATAGTAACAGCGGTCCTAAAACACTTCTCTGGGACACTCCTGACGATATCCATGTCTGTGATGAACACTCGCCATCTAGGAGAACATACTGGATTCTACACTCCTGGAAATTGAAATAAGAACACCCTGAATTCATTGTCCCAGGAAGGGGAAACTTTATTGACACATTCCTGGGGTCAGATACATCACATGATCACACTGACAGAACCACAGGCACATAGACACAGGCAATAGAGCATGCACAATGTCGGCACTAGTACAGTGTATATCCACCTTTCGCAGCAATGCAGGCTGCTATTCTCCCATGGAGACGATCGTAGAGATGCTGGATGTAGTCCTGTGGAACGGCTTGTCATGCCATTTCCACCTGGCGCCTCAGTTGGACCAGCGTTCGTGCTGGACGTGCAGACCGCGTGAGACGACGCTTCATCCAGTCCCAAACATGCTCAATGGGGGACAGATCCGGAGATCTTGCTGGCCAGGGTAGTTGACTTACACCTTCTAGAGCACGTTGGGTGGCACGGGATACATGCGGACGTGCATTGTCCTGTTGGAACAGCAAGTTCCCTTGCCGGTCTAGGAATGGTAGAACGATGGGTTCGATGACGGTTTGGATGTACCGTGCACTATTCAGTGTCCCCTCGACGATCACCAGTGGTGTACGGCCAGTGTAGGAGATCGCTCCCCACACCATGATGCCGGGTGTTGGCCCTGTGTGCCTCGGTCGTATGCAGTCCTGATTGTGGCGCTCACCTGCACGGCGCCAAACACGCATACGACCATCATTGGCACCAAGGCAGAAGCGACTCTCATCGCTGAAGACGACACGTCTCCATTCGTCCCTCCATTCACGCCTGTCGCGACACCACTGGAGGCGGGCTGCACGATGTTGGGGCGTGAGCGGAAGACGGCCTAACGGTGTGCGGGACCGTAGCCCAGCTTCATGGAGGCGGTTGCGAATGGTCCTCGCCGATACCCCAGGAGCAACAGTGTCCCTAATTTGCTGGGAAGTGGCGGTGCGGTCCCCTACGGCACTGCGTAGGATCCTACGGTCTTGACGTGCATCCGTGCGTCGCTGCGGTCCGGTCCCAGGTCGACGGGCACGTGCACCTTCCGCCGACCACTGGCGACAACATCGATGTACTGTGGAGACCTCACGCCCCACGTGTTGAGCAATTCGGCGGTACGTCCACCCGGCCTCCCGCATGCCCACTATACGCCCTCGTCAAAGTCCATCAACTGCACATACGGTTCACGTCCACGCTGTCGCGGCATGCTACCAGTGTTAAAGACTGCGATGGAGCTCCGTATGCCACGGCAAACTGGCTGACACTGACGGCGGCGGTGCACAAATGCTGCGCAGCTAGCGCCATTCGACGGCCAACACCGCGGTTCCTGGTGTGTCCGCTGTGCCGTGCGTGTGATCATTGCTTGTACAGCCCTCTCGCAGTGTCCGGAGCAAGTATGGTGGGTCTGACACACCAGTGTCAATGTGTTCTTTTTTCCATTTCCAGGAGTGTATTACTTAAGTAGTGTTCGAGCCAGTCACATACCTGAGAACCTATTCCCTATGCTCGCACCTTCAGTAACGGTATATTGGAATGATCTTGACGTAAGTACAAATAGAGTGTCAGCAATGTGGAGATGGCATTACAGCTAACGAAAAACCCTGCAATAAGAAAGTAAAATTGAAGCTTAATAAAAGACGTTACGTCAGTGACCCAAACTGAGAGACTCTGCGCTTTAGAAACCTTAACGCTGGGAAAAACAATAGACACTGAGCATGCAGAAAAGTAACTAATATACTAAGAAATATCTTTAAGCTAAGAAAAATCGGTAGCACTTATCGATCCAAGAACTAACGAAAGATATGTGACGAATTCAGGCACTATATGGATACGAACGTTAACATTCTCGTATATTAGTTTTTAAGTTAGAGAAATAGCCTCTGGGACGGACAGCATATTTTGCGAAGTATTATTTAATTATTCTTTGTTCAACATTAAGCATTTATTAGACGATAAAAATCGAACGAGAGAGAGGAATTTGAAGGAGGAAACAGATAGCTACACATCGAAACTTGGATGTGCGATGTTACAAGCCGTAAGGGGGGTAGTGGTTCGTGTTGGGCAGTAATTTTGCTACTTAGTTACTCGTAGTTGGAGTGCTTTCCCAGCTGCACGCTTACACTCGGCTCGTGGTCTGTTATTTGTGAAACTATTGTTCTGTAAGACTGTGAAGGGCGCCTTCTGACTCTTTGTAGCTGTGGAAGTAGCAGGGACAAAGTTATGTGACACTAAATAAGCCCATGTATTTATTGTTGACATGTAAAGAACTACGAAGCGCTCTGACAATTTATTGCTCTTTAATAGAAGTGTATTGAAATATCCGATATAAATTGAATACGCTTGTGACAGTTAAAATCCTGTATAATCACAACGTTCTAAAATATGATTAAATTAGGTCACTCTTCTGGTATAGGCAGGACAAGTATCGAATTTCAGGAGAGAAGAATGCGGTTTATTTTATTTAAAAGACCTATCCGTTTAATCTACTATGGATGTGTTGCAAATTGGCTACAATTTCACTATGTCTTAAGCTAGGAACATAATTTCTTTGATCAATGACGAAATGATGTCTTTGATGACGGTCCGAATGCCAATGTACGAAAACGAAATACTGAGACGATGTGTTACTCAAGTTCCATTAATGGCAAATTTTTGTACAATATCATTTCCATTGAAGAGGGAGAGAGAAATTTGGTGTAACCCCTTCAAGATGTTGATAGGCTACTTTTTGCTCACATAAACTATACTACACACATCAACAAAAGTTTTACATCACCTTGGTTCCGAGAGTTTCTGAACCTGTACAGAAGATTAGAACAGAGATCAACATAAACACCATTTCCGCCCTTTTTATTGCTCATGAAAACCACACATTTCATGTTGTGCCATCATACCGCGAGACATTGAGAGGTGGTGGTCCAGATTGCTGTACACATCGGTACCTCTAGTACCCAGTAGAATGTCCTCTTGCATTGATGAACGCCCGTCGTGGCATACTATCCACAAGTTCATCGAGACACTGTTGGTCCAGATTGTCCCACTCCTCAACGGCGATTCAGCGTACTTTCCTCAGAGTAGTTCGTCGACCACGTTGTCCATAAACAGTCCTTTTCAATCTATCCCAGGCATGTTCGATAGTCATGTCTGGAGAACATGCTGGCTACTCTAGTCGAGCGATGTCGTTATCCTGAAGGAAGTCATTCACAAGATGTGCACGATGGGGGCGCGAATTGTCGTCCATGAAGACGAATGCCTCACCAATATGCTGCCGATATGGTTGCACTATCGGTCGGAGGATGGCATTCACTTATCGTACAGCCCATACGGCGCCTTCCATGATCACCAATGGCGTACGTCGGCCCCACATAATACCACCCCAAAACAGCAGGCTCCACCTTGCTGCACTCGCTGGACAGTGTGTCTAAGGCGTTCAGCCTGACCGAGTTGCCTCCAAACACGTCTCCGCCGATTGTCTAGTCGAAGGCATATGCGACACTCATCGGTGAAGAGAACGTGATGCCAATCCTGAGTGGTCCATTCGACATGTTGTTGGGCCCACCTGTACCGCGCTGCACGGTATCGTGGTTATAAAGATGGACCTCGCCATGGATGTCTGGAGTGAAGTTACGCATCATGCAGCCCATTCCGCACAGTTTGAGTCGTAACACGACGTCCTGTGGCTGCACGAAAAGCATTATTCAACATGGTGGCGTTGCTGTCAGGGTTCCTCCGAGCCATAATTCGTAGGTAGCGGTCATCCACTGCAGCAGTAGCCCTTGGGCGGCCTGAGCGAGGCATGTCATCGACAGTTCGTGTCTCTCTGTATCTCCTCCATGTCCGTTCAACATCGCTTAGGTTCACTCTGAGACGCCCGGACACTTCCCTTGTTGATAGCCCTTCCTGGTCCAAAGTAACAATGCACACGCGATCGATCCACGGTATTGACCGTCTAGGCATGGTTGAACTACAGACAACACGAGCCGTATATCTCCTTCCTGGTGGATTGACTGGAAATGGTCGGCTGTCGGACCCCCTCCGTCTAATAGGCGCTGCTCATGCATGGTTGTTTACATCTTTGGGCGTTATTTTTTTAAATTTTTTTTTATATCTCAGAAACGTCGTCACATTGGATATAAAAATCTATGAGCCACTGTTTACGCGTGAAAATCGAAAATTATGTCTTTCTTGGTGATGATCTTTATGTAATATTCAGAAGCTGAAAGTCGATAAGGTTAAGAACACATTTGGAACCCTGTTCTATGAGATATTTAGTTACGGAGTTTAACAATTAACTTTTCCACTAGAACAGTGATCGTCAAACTTTTTGTCTTAAGAGCCCATACTGACAGTGTGGGGCGGCACGTCGGACTGCATGTGTACCTATCTCATTATTAATTTGTAACCTACAAGGGGTGGACAAAAATATGGGAAGACCACACACGCACAACAGATTACCATGCTTAATACGGTGTAGGAGAACCGTAGACATTGAAAACAGCTCCCATTCGTCTCTGAATGGAAATTACAGGTCCTGTTTAGTTTTCAGTGGAATCCTGTGCTGTTCTTCCTGCACAGCAGTGGTAAGTTCAGGTAACAATGATGGAGCTGGATAGCGATCACGCACGCTTCTCTCCAAAGTTAAATTCCACGATTCTAGGTCAACGGACAATACAACGTGTGTTTTGATGACCGAGTATACCAGTATCAAAATATGTGACATAAATGGCTGTATCTTTTGACTGCACTGACTTAGAAGCTCCGCTTTTTACGTAACCATGAGTTCGTAGACCTTACTAATCTGGCATAAATTTCAGCTTGATACGTTTACCCATTCCTGAGTAACAGGGTTCTGAACAGCCGGACTGACAGAGAGACAGACAGTCAGGCGGACATAAAAAAAAAAAAAAAGAAAATGTGCTCCTATAAGGCCTCGCGGAGTGGCAGTGCGGTTTGAGGCGCTAAGTCACGGATTGCGCGGCCCCTCCCGCCGGAGATTGGACTCCCTCCCTCTGGCACGTGTGTTTGTGTGTGTGTGTGTGTGTGTGTGTGTGTGTGTGTGTGTGTGTGTGTTGTTCTTAGCATAAGATAGTTTACATTAGTTTAAACAGTGTGTAAGTCTAGGGACCGATGACCACAGCAGTTTGGTCCCTTAGGAATTCACAAATGGCTCTGAGCGCTACGGGACTTAACATCTACGGTCATCAGTCCCCTAGAACTTAGAACTACTTAAACCTAACTAACGTAAGGACATCACATACATCCATGCCCGAGGCAGGATTCGAACCTGCGACCGTAGCAGTCGCGCGGTTCCGGACTGAAGCGCCTAGAACCGCTCGCCCACCGCGGCCAGCGGAATTCACAAACATTTGAACATTCTGCTTTTATAAAGGTTCCGTTTTTACCAACTGAGGTACGGAACCCTAAAAGAAAACTCCTTTTAAAAATCCCGGACGTCATTCGTCGGATTGAAAGATCAATGCGTAACACATCGCTTTAAGCCAAGGCGACCTGTTACGCTTCAAACTTCATGTCTCAAACGCTGCGAGTAACTCGTTTTCCGAGTGCCCCACAGACCAGGTTTCACTACCGTATAGTGCTGTGCTCCAAGCGCACATTCTCAGAAATTTCTTCCTCAGATTAAGGCCTGTGTTTGATGCTGACAGACTTCCTTTTGCGAGGGATGCCCTCTTTGCCTGTGCTAGTCACCTTATGTCCTCCTTGATTAGTCCGTCACGCGTCATCATTGTTCTGAGGTAGCAGAACTCCTCCACTTTCTCTTCTAAATGGATCCCAGTTTTGATGTTAAGTTACTTGCTGATCACATTTCTGCTACTCATTACCTTCATATTTCTGCGGTTTACTGTAAGTATATGTTCTGTGCTTATTTGACTCTTCATTCCATTTCAACGAGCTTTTTTTATATTTAGAAAGGAAGCCAGAATGCAGATACGTTTCAGTACATGGTGGTAATTTATATCAATAAAACGAAACGCATCTGGTGACACAAACATGCGCTTTCTTACTGTTTCACCGACCGATTAAACATATCTTCATAATTGTAGGGCAATTGCTGACAATACGGGCACACAAAAACTAGGAATTGTCGTTTGTTACTTACATTTTTTGATATTTTTATTTTTCTTCTTAAGCACTTTCCTAACGTTGTTTCTTTTTTAGTTTGAACAGCGTATCTTCTTCTGTACTGCCTTTCCTCGCCGTCAACATTTTTGCCTCCTTTACCGGGTTTCGTTTACCATTTCCTTATTTACTTGGAAAATAAGTAGCTTCGAAACTAGACTTCTACTCCTCTGAGAATAAGTTCTTTTTTCTTCAAACACTACCGTAATATTCCTCAAGAAGCAATATTTCGTCAAACCTGGACAAACGAAATATTCTTCCTTCTTGAAAACTGAGATCAACTTAAAATTTTTCACCTTCACGAAGAATTTCCGCTTTGCAATGAAACAAGAAAGGAAAACGGGACCACTTAACCACAGCTCCACATGTGGTAGCATGAGTCATTTACTCTCCGTTGTCGCCGCGACCTCGTGTTCTGCGTCTGTAAATGAAACACGTGATGCAGTGGATGAGGCACTGTTATAGTACTGTGGAAGATCCAGGTTCAGGCCCGTGCTAAACAGCTCTGATTTATATTTACTTTCTAGATTCGCAGGGGGTATGAATTGGGGTAGTATGCACGGCGGGAACATCGTATCGCTGCATGAGAAATGTGTTGGGCGAAGGTAACAGGTTTCCTGAGTCATTATGGAATGTTATGAGTTAGGCGGCTCTCCGCGGTGTACATAGTCCTCCTTGTAATGTTTGTAATGTTTCCCACTGCAATTTCTTCACAATCTCCGTGACACTCTCACGCTGTCGGATCTTTTTGTCTATTTAAGAGCATTACGTTACATTCACTTACGCTGTCAATCCTTGCACCAGACGCTGTTCATCCGTATATATATCTGAATTTCTTAACAACCCGTTAATGACGTCATCTCCCGGTATCGAAATGTGCCGTCTGCGAAGCGTCTCGTAGAGACACATGCTTTATCCATGAGGTCATTTACACGTATCTGCGACTCTGTCGCACTGTGTTGAAGTACGCGAGGCGCCACCTTCGTCTGCCCATTGGGAATGACATACTGATTTCAATCTCTGGTCTGATATGTCTTTTGTTTACTAGGTGAAGGTGACTGCGAGAAACTGTATCTAAGGTTTTCTACAAGTCAGGAAACTCAGCATCAACCTTAGCTCCGCGATCTACTGCATCCTCGATCTCTCCATGATGATGATGATGATGTTTGGTTTGTGGGGCGCTCTACTGCGCGGTCATCAGCGCCTGTATAAAATCCCAATTTTTACACAGTCCAATTTTTTCCACAGTCCAATCTAGCCACTGTCACGAATGATGATAATGAAGATGAAATGATGAGGACAACACAAACAACCAGTCCCCAGGCAGAGAAAATCCCCAACCCTACCGGGAATCGAACTCGGGACCCTGTGATCTAGAGGCAGCGACGCTACCCTCTAGACCACGAATTACGGACTGGATCTCTCGAATGAAGAGGGCAATCTGGGTTTCATATAAGTGGTACACGGCGAAACCATCTTGATTCCTAGATAGCAGTTGTTCAGTTTTCAGAAACATCATCGTATGTAGTTATAAGACTACGATAAATTTTCCATAACTCTACAAGAAATCTACGTTACTGATATAGGTCATTAGTTTTGAGGGTCCAACTTACGAGCTCTCTTATACGCCGCCAGAAAAAAAAGAAAATGAAGCAGTGCAAGACATGGCCGGATGTCAATGTAACTTCGTACACGTATACATCATCGCAGGATTTACAAATGATCAGATATGCAACTCTCTGTGACACATAGAATGGCCACCAGACTGCAGTAGCGTTGTTATCAACCCTAATAGGGTGTATAAGGGACGTGAACCGCGTCAGATGCTGAGTGATCACTATGAATAACAGGGAGATGTCGAGTAATAGCATGAGATACCGTTATCAGCGCTTACCAGAGTTTGAATGGGGCTTCATCGTGGGCCTCCATTTGGCCGGACCGTTGAATCGTGCAACATCTAGTTTGTGGTGCCTTTGGCTGTTACAGTGGTCCGATGTTCCGAAGACTTCTTACCACTACATGGAGTGTGAGCGTATTTTGCATCAAGCAGATCGTAACCTCATCACATCTGCCTTCCGTCTGAGAATAAGTAACGGACTCACAGTAACATTCTGCGTCACCCCGCACCACTGGTCAGAGGCTTTCAGCAGCCAGACTAAGGAACAAGCCCCCCTCCCCCCCCCCCTCCCCCTCCACCATGCGTACGCTGCTGTTAACACCAATATCTACCAACGACCGACAAGCACGACTGGTGACGAATGGCGTCAGCTTGTGCTCAGAGATGAATAGCGCTTCGCCACTACCGCGGAACCGCGGAATACTGTTATCGGCCGGTATGGCGGCGAAATGAGAAGAGGTCCAATGTTTCGAACAGGCACAGCTGTGATGCTCCTGGCGTCATTGTGTGGAGAGACACTGGATATGATTGTTTGAGATTGAGGGATCTTAGACGGCAGAACGGTAGCCATGTTTTCCTGCGTCCTCCTGTGCTACCTTTCATGCGACAGTATCGTGATGCCATTTTCCAGCAGAAGAATACTTGTCCACACGTAGCACATATATCTATGAACTATCTGCGAGACGTTGAGGACTTCCGTGACCAACAGGATCCTCTCATCTGCCCCCATCAGAAAATGGGTCTGACTAACTTGGACGTATACTCTGCCCTAGTGCGAGTACTCAGCATATCAAGGAGCAGTTACAACAGTTGTGAACCAGTTTGCTTCAGGAGAGGATGCAGGGCTTTATGACAGCCTTCCTAACCGAATCAATGCGTGCGTGCAGACCAAAGAGGAAGCAACGTCATATTACTTACAAATTTGACTTCATATTGTAATCACTGAAATAAATTCACATACCCTCCAAACCTGTGAAGTCTCATTTCGTGTGCTCCTCCCCTTGTGGGTGTTTAATTTTTTAGTCAAACAGTGTAGACTGGAACGACATGCATTTATTCCCATTCACATCCTTCTATGAAAATCTCTCGGTATTCAAACCGTATTACATTTGAGTAGAAGCTCGATCTTTCGTTGGTTAATAACTTCCCCGTCGTCAGGAGTATGACTCACTTGAAAGCCAGTATATAGGGTGGTCCATTGATAGTGACTGGGCCAAATATCTCACGAAATAAGTATCAAACGAAAAAACTAAAAAGAACGAAACTCGTCTAGCTTGAAGGGGGAAACCAGATGGCGCTTTGGTTGGCCCGCTAGATGGCGCCGCCATAGGTCAAACGTATATCAACTGCGACTTTTAAAATAGGAACCCCCATTTTTTATTACATATTCGTGTAGTTCGTAAAGAAATATGAATGTTTTAGTTGGACCACTTTTTTCGCTTTGTGATAGATGGCGCTGTAATAGTCACAAATGCTGCGCGGGATTAGCGGAGCGGTCTAGGGCGCTGCAGTCATGGACTGTGCGGCTGGTCCCGGCGGAGGTTCGAGTCCTCCCTCGGGCATGGGTGTGTGTGTTTGTCCTTAGGATAATTTAGGTTAAGTAGTGTGTAAGCTTATGGACTGATGATGACCTTATCAGTTAAGTCCCATAAGATTTCACACACATTTGAACAATAGTCACAAACGTATAAGTACGTGGTATCACGTAACATTCCGCCAGTCCGGACGGTATTTGCTTGGTGATACATTACCCGCGTTAAAATAGACAGTTTACCAATTACGGAAAAGGTCGATATCGTGTTGATGTATAGCTATTGTGATCAAAATGCTCAACGGTTGTGTGCTATGTATGCTGCTCGGTATCCTGGACGACGTCATCCAAGTGTCCGGACCGTCCGCCGGATAGTTACGTTATTTAAAGGAACAGGAAGTGTTCAGCCACGTTTAAACGTCAACCACTACCTGCAACAAATGATGATGCCCAAGTAGGTGTTTTAGCTGCTGTCGCGGCTAATCCGCACATCAGTAGCAGACAAATTGTGCGAGAATCGGGAATCTCAAAAACGTCGGTGTTGAGAATGCGACATCAACATCGATTGCACCCGTACCATATTTCTATGCACCAGGAATTGCATGGCGACGACTTTGAACGTCGTGTACAGTTCTGCCACAGGGCAAAAGAGAAATTACGGGACGATGACAGATATTCTGCACGCGTTCTATTTAGCGACGAAGCGTCATTCACCGACAGCTGTAACGTAAATGTCCGCAGCTCGAGGTCGTGCGGTAGCGTTCTCGCTTCCCACGCCCGGGTTCCCGGGTTCGATTCCCGGCGGGGTCAGGGATTTTCTCTGCCTCGTGATGACTGGGTGTTGTGTGCTGTCCTTAGGTTAGTTAGGTTTAAGTAGTTCTAAGTTCTAGGGGACTGATGACCATAGATGTTAACTCCCATAGTGCTCAGAGCCATTTGAACCATTTGTAACGTAAATCGGCATAATATGCAATATTGGACAACGGAAAATCCACGATGGCTGAGACAAGTGGAACATCAGTGACTTTGACGGGTTAATGTATGATGCGGCATTCTGGGAGGAAGGATAATTGGCCCCCATTTTAACGATGGCAATCTAAATGGTGTAATATATGCTGATTCCCTACGTAATGTTCTACGGATGTTACTACAAGATGTTTCATTGCATGACAGAATGGCGATGTACTTCCAACATGATGGATGTCTGGCACATAGGTCGCGTGCGGTTGAAGCGGTATTGAATAGCATATTTCATGACAGGTGGATTGGTCGTCGAAGCACATTGACTGGATCTGACGTCCCTGGATTTCTTTCTGCGGGGAAAGTTGAAGGATATTTGCTATCGTGATCCACCGACAACGCCTCACAACATGCATCAGCGTATTGTCAATGCATGTGCGAACATTACGGAAGGCGAACTACTCGCTGTTGAGAGGAATGTCGTTACACGTATTGCCAAATGCATTGAGGTTGACGGACATCATTTAGAGCATTTATTGTATTAATGTGGTACTTACAGGTAATCACACTGTAACAGCATGCGTTCTTAGAAATGATAAGTTCACAAAGGTACATGTATCACATTGGAACAACCGAAATAAGATGTTCAAACGTACCTACGTTCTGTATTTCAATTTAAAAAACCTACCTGTTACCAACTGCTCGTCTAAAATTGTGAGCCATATGTTTGTGACTATTGCCGCGCCACCTATCACAAAGCGAAACAAGTGGTCCATCTAAAACATTCATATTTCTTTACGTACTACACGAATATGAAATAAAAAAATCGGGGTTACTATTCAAAAAACGCATTTGATATCCGTTTGACCTATGGCAGCGCCATCTATGGGGCCAACTATAGCGCCATCTGGTTTCCCCCTTCAAGTTAGACAAGTTTCGATCTTTGTAGTTTTTTCGTTTGACGCTTATTCCGTGAGATATTTGGCCCGGTCACGATCAATGGGCCACCCTATATAACAGGCATATGTCTATCTCAGCAGACATCTGTGCTCTGACGAAAAACAAAAAGCTCAAGTGCGACGCAACTCAAGAACAAAGAAAATTTTATACCAGGTTATTGCAGGTGTTAGCTGGAGGAGGTATATAGAGACGACGAGATTATTACGAGGTAAGAAGAAGCAGATATCGACCACAGTCCAGTGTGAAGATTGCCTTAACGAATTATATGTGGTACGCTGGCAGTGTGTTCACTGCAATGTTGTAACGGAGATGGTCGCTTTATCGTTTTTGTACCCCATTACTTGAGAAAGTGAATATCACGGTTTAATTTAATTCTCGCCTGAGGAACACCGGACATGAATCTAGAAAGAGCTGCTTCTTTTCTGGAGGTATGCACTAGAGGAGCAGGCAGCGCGCGGTCTCGCAACGTCCAGTGGATCGCAATTGAGGCGTCGAATTAGAGCAGCGGCCGAGGAGTGACGTAAGGCGGCCAGCTGCCTTGTCACATTCTGCGACTGAGGCTCGGGGAACCGCTGTCACGAGTCAGGAAGTCATAGGCTTCAGGCACACACTCAGCCTCCTAAGTTCCTCCCTTCTGCCTCCACCACACATTAGGCTGCGTACCCTGAACGTCATCTACATCTCAGTGACAGGATTGGCAGCCAATGTTTTCCTTGTTAGTCCTTTTTGTTAGCATTCCTTTAGTATGTATACAGGGTTAGACAGGAGGAAAGATGCAGTACATGCTTTGAGGAGTGATAATATTACTGGTTCTGAACAAAAAGCACCGTATTGAATATGCCCTGTTCCGAATGGTTACCGAGATGGAACGCATTTAATGTAACTCTTATACATTTTTATTGAATAACTCGAAAGCAGCACCCTCCAGCGAACACGTTTCGCAGTACAAAATTAAACTACATTAAATTTCCTACAAAAAGGTCATATTCATTTTTTATCTGGTATTAATAGTTGAGACGCGCATGCGCTGTAGTTTTTCTTACGACAGTTTGAGGTAGTTTCCCGACTTGATAAATCACAAACGTCCTGTATCATACTGTTCGTCTCAGTTTCCTCTACACTACCTTTGTACGTTGTAAACAATGACAATGTTTGATTAATACAGAAAACAAATAACAATGTACATTCAATGCGTTCAATGCGTTCTATCTCAGAAACCTTCGGAATGGGGCAAATGTTCATAAAACGTTTCTTGTTCAGAATCTCTAATACTATCACGCCTCAAAGTACGTACCTTTCGTCCTGACTTACCCTGTATATCCTTCTGGAAATGCAAATGAAGCTTTTCACTTTTTGTTTTGTTTTATAAATACAATATTTTTACATTTGTTCTTGTAATTGTGTCTTTTTCCCTTCATTTCTTTTTTTGTCCGCTCTGCGTGATCTACTCCTCTCAAAATTCTCATTCTTGTTGCGTATAATTTCTTTTATTTCTCTGTAATTACAGTTCATATCTTGCATTCACGCCGAGCGAGGTGGCGCAGTGATTAGCACACTGAGCACACGTTCGGGAGGACGACGCTTCAAACCCACTTCCGATCATCCAGCTTTAGGTATGCCTGATTTCCCTAAATCGCTGCAGGTAAACGCCGAGATGGTTCGTTTGACAAGTGCAGCCCTGATCTGCTTCCGCATTCTTACAACATTCTCAGCTTGTGCTCCGTCTCTAATGAGCTCGCTGACGCTGTTTTCCTTCCTTTCTTCTTACATGCGTACATCAAATTAAGAGTTTGTAAAATTTCATTATATTCTCAGACATTTATTTTTTTAAATCGCTGTAAAATTAACAATCAATGTAACTGAATATCTCAGTTTTATTTTGGAATTATGAGGTGTACCTTAGGCAGCAAAAAATTTACATCTTCTGTTTTCTTTTTACTGTTACATACTGCTTGTTCTGAAAAGGTCGTGGTGGTCTAAATGTAATCGTTTTCACTCTGTTGGTATAAATACTACATAGCTACACAGTTGAGCTTATGAACTTAGCTTTGCAAGAATTCATCACAGTCGGTAACTGTCAAAAACCTGGTCACCAAAAATTAAACGCTTCATGTGTATTTTGTGCATTTACTATTAACTTACATATAGTTGTTAATATTCTACATCCATTACCATGAAACCATATTTACACAAATGTTACAAAATGACATTCGAGTAATTTCTTTAAAATGATTTATCCTAACAACAGCTGTTTATGACATTTTCCACATGGTTTTTATTACTTTTATCGAGCAAAAAGGAACAGAATGATCCATTATATTGACAGTTTTGTATAATCTGCAAAAAACACGTATTTTGTGTTCTGTGTGCTCTTCTGCACCAGGGAAAATTAACTACCTACGGATGGTTTAAAATGAGCAACCAAAACAACGCTACATCGGTGAATCCCGTATTACAGCAAACTTGAGTACCACCGCTAGCAGTACTCATAAAGCCAGCTCGTCGCCTTAAGCAGGGGAGCCAAACACACAAGACACAAACGAACCCCGCACGTCTTCACACAACGACCGGTCAATTTTACAATGAAATTGACCAATCAGATGACGACTTGATGTGTTACAGGAACGCTGATGCTGCAGCTGGCCCAGGAGATCTCGCAGAAGACCCGCTACACTAATATTTTCCTCACAAGCATGAGCTTTGGCTACTGGGACAAGGAACTTTTCTTCCACTCTGCCCTCAAAACCGCAACCCTTCAACTGCGTTCTGCCAGTTATCTCCTCGATGGACCGTTTTAGTGGGTGATAGCACACAGGCGTACGAACAACACAGACACGCATAGGAATACTAACCATATTGCAGAGATGACATTAGAACATTTTGTGATGGTCTCCATGTTAGTGCTGGCGTGGACGTGCCCCACTACCTTTTAACAAAAACTCCTCTCCTTCCCTGGTATTAGATTGGTATTTCAGACGCAAGTGCATAGTTAATTTGGCATGACATCGTGATATAGAAAAACGTTGCACTTTTGTCTGGTAATTTTTTGTAATACATGTTTATGTAGAGTTATTTAATGTTACTTTATTTCAAAAACTGTGATAGATATGCCAGTCTTATGATAGTATCCAGACATAAAGGAAGAGGAACAAGAAGTCAAATATTAGTCGTATTTTGATGGCCCCTAAAAATCTGAAAATATCCAAAGATTCTTCAGTCTGTTGTTCGAAACAACCACTGTTCACCCCTAGCTTTTTGCAGGAAAGTCAGTAGTTCTTAAAGTAAAAAAAAAAAAAAAAACTATAATATTATTTTGCTAATTCATACGTGGAGGGTAAGTCTAGGGCCGTTCCCGCTAAAACAATTAGCGGCCATTATTCAGCTCTTAGTTACAGAGCAGAGCAGATGGTCGAATAGTCCGTTCTGACATCTTTAGAAGTCTTGCTATTTCAGTTTCCTTGTTGATGGACGAATGTATTTCATACGATGTATTTTCCTGAATTGCAGTTTCTTGCAATTTATACGAAACCGATGTACTAAGCTTGTATATAAACAAATAATTATACATTACAACTTTTTTATGCATTTCATTGTTATTATTATTAAAATTTGAAGTGTATGTGGCACTTTCAAAGTGGAGGTTGAAATTAACGAATTGTGTCCTCTCCATATACCTACACTGCATCTGCGTCAGAAAGGAGAAGAACGATCATTAAATTCGACTCATCACTTAAGACATTACCTGAGCTAGGCTGGTACAACGACAACAGCGTGATGACATGTAAGTCATCCTCAACGTTATTAAAAACTGGGTGGCTATCGGAAGCAGGCACTGAAGTGATGCCGTATTCATCTGATACGCAGAGGGACTCGGCATTTGCAGGTCACTGACGGAACATGCATTAGCAAATACTTGAACCATGGTAGTAGCCTATGTGAGCAGCACCACTTTAGCATTGTTGTCTTATAATTGGATTAAACTCTTTTTAACGAGGTATGCGTTTCATTAAAAGCTAATGGCATCTCTGACATCCTCGAATGTCTCTCTCCACCCGCGTTTTGCTAGCAGATTCTCAACAGAAGTGCGTAGTACTACTGCAAGGGTACAAAGCGTCTCACTGTAGCCTAATCTTACCGTTAACCACAAGAGTGGAGACATTTTTGTCTGATTTCTGGATAAAAAGTGAAAACTATTCAAGTAGTACACGTACCATCTTTGAGTTAACACCATTATAAATAACGCTACGAAGAAGAAATCTTTTGCTGAAGTCAGTATTATGTGCTTTTCTGCCGAAGCCATGTTTTGCGGAGGGAAACTAAACACGAGATCTGGATGATTTCCATTAATATAGTCGTAGAATAAGTAAAATCTCCTCAGGAGAACCAATTACGAAAGACAAATGGTTGCCTCCAAACATCATGCTGACCGGCCACCTTCAGGAAAGCGCGGGAAAACACTGCATGTAGCGACAACATTTTCTCTTCGGAAAATATTATAATTTACGTTTTACAAGTACTTTCTGAAACTTCCTTATGGTTTAATGATGCCGAAAGAAGTCATGTTGCTGATATTTAAGTAAATCTCTATTTCAGTACTAAACGATGACATTAAATCTTGGCATTAGTACGACAGCAGGCATTTGGGAATCTGTGATTCATTAAACAAAATCATACAAATTAATGGATGGAAACTACAAGGAACACATATGGAGCTAGTTAGTTCGTATCTGCTACGGTAGCCAGGATGCGTTATGGGAACAGAGACAACAATGTTGGCCTGTGCTAATCGTGGAGAGTTCGTCGCTGGGAAACGGCTTACAGGAGATCAAGAACTCTGTGATTCAAGCTCGGAGGAGAACACTCAACTACATCAGAAGCGATAGGCTGCATCAACATAAAGGTATGCTGAAAGTATTCCGCAAACTAGAACTGTAAAATGAAAGTTTTGATGATAAATAATTCATAAGAACGCGCAGTTGGTCGTAGGGTGGACGTAAATATGTGAAGTTTCATAAGGCTGTTAGTGATTTTCTGATAGCCTCTGAATTGGAGCGATTCAGAACACACAACTTGGTAAGATATCATCATACTGCTGACTAATTCACACAATCGCTCTTGCACTTACCAGTACGTCTGAATTGTATGTCTAAACATTGGTTATCTCTTACAGATTGTTCCGAGAACCTACACACAGTGCCGAAAGATTGTAAAAACTTTTATTACCTCACCAGAAACGTCTCCATTATTCAGTAGCTTATCGGTAACCATAGAAAGGTAAGCTACTAAATAAAGTACCGTTTAATAGGAACGTAAAAAAATGGTAGTTACGATCTCCTTATACTCCGCTGGTGTATTTATTGTTGACATTATCTCTTAAGTGAGTTTTTTGTAAATTTCTGACTTCTACACCTCTTCAGCGCAATAAAGCAAACTGTGAAAGTAACGACTGTAAACTGTCTTCTTGGAGTTAACTACCCAGAAACTACCTTACGCACTGAAGTATGTATACATTTACATATTTCTGATAAGCTGTGAGTTAATTTCTAAATGGAAATAAGTTTAAATTTATTTACTTATTCCACATACTACACGATCTGTGGAAAGAACATAACAAAAATAGTTCTTTTATGAGCATCAGTATGTATTATGTATTTTCTGTTTTTCTGGCGTGTTTCGCATCCTGAATGATCTTCTCACTATGGATCTAAGGAAGGAACGTGTATATTCTCTAATTTAAGATATTCTGTGTGACTTGTTTACTTAGCACCTCAAGTGCCGTATCGATGTTAAAGGCTAGTGTCGTGCAGCGGTAAAACATTTTTGCTTAGACGGATGTTGAGTGTAGTCCAGAAGCAATCTGAGTTGAGGAAAATTCGTCGAACGCTACAGCAACATCAAAACTATGCCATTATGGCCTTATCACTTTAGGACATGGTGTAGAAAAGATCTGAGGATGGTCATTACGGACTGAAACCGGTCATCGTCAAAAGAACTGATATTGTGATCAAAGACTGGAATAAAAAAATTTAATATCAAAAAATTATTAGTTGGTAAATGGATATTATCGTCGTCGTACGAGACCTGCGGTTTGGCACAATACAGACACGCGGCTAAGACTTCATTCGATGAAGTTCTTGAAAAATTAAACATCATCCAGATATAATATGGTCAAATTAAGATTCGTGAGGTTGTTGAAATGTTAAGTATTTCGTATGAACACATATCTAAAATCGTGAATGAAGCTGAACGTACCTTGGATTCTATGTTTGTTGTTTCTGAAACAAAATCGATTGGGGAATGACAATGCACCGTATATGGAGAAGTTGGACTTAATCCGAAGAACTTCTGGTGTCGTCGTCGGACTGTAGATTAATCGTGGAGCCACCATTACAGTCTGGGGGCAAAAGTGCTGTGGAGGCAGTTGCTTAGCAAAGGTGAAAGTGCACCGAAACGAATGAAATCTGTTTAGGCAGC
This sequence comes from Schistocerca americana, assembly GCF_021461395.2. Lineage (NCBI taxonomy): Eukaryota > Metazoa > Arthropoda > Insecta > Orthoptera > Acrididae > Schistocerca > Schistocerca americana. Next base: position 697,915,452 of record NC_060120.1, on the reverse strand, counting down.
ACGAGAGATAATGGCGCCCTTTTCTATTAATTCGTAGTGTTTGATTATGGCAAAGCGGAAGCGAATGTAACAGTGGATGGCTTTTAATATGCCACATTACTGTTCCTTTGGGCAGCCATTAGCTGTTGAATTAGATACGTGCCTGGCATCGCTGTTATGACGCCAGCCAGGTATTGCTAGAGGCCCAATACAAATACGGGCTCTGCAACGAACTTGTGACGTTACACTAGTCGGCTTGTCCGCCAACTTCGAGTGCGCTCGATTCTGTGCAGGGTCCACGGGAATTCAATATGTAATTGGAAAGGTCCCCACTAAAGGTCTTAACAATTTCGTATGGTATCGAGAGCTGGCACGCATTTAAAACGTACAGCCAAGAATTATTTAACTCATCTGAAATAGTTACTCGCTCCCGACCGGAGACGGCTGCTGGCACTGTCACGTGCTGCGACGTACGCACCACGGCCTGTCTTGCTTGTGGGCTTCGGTATTGCAGGAATAACTCCACGAGAGACAAGACGCGCTGTGGAGTCACACTGACCCCTGACCGCCCAGCTGTCGCCCACAATTCATGGAGATTAGTCATCAGTGGGTCAGAGGAGAGGACAGCGCATTCGATGACGTCCCAGGTCGTCTCAATAGATCAGAAGGCGTGAGGCGCGCGCGCGAGGGGAGTTTAGGGGGAGGGGGTGAGTGGGAGGTGGAGGGGGGGTACATGAACACACTCATCGTGAAACGTATGGAGGGATATGATGCAGCGTCAGTGAGGGTACAGGTCACCGTAGGCGAATAAGCACATAATGGGCAGTAGCTTCCTATATTGTACAATTGTGGGAGTCTATGGGTAACGTATCAGGGAGCAGATTTCGTCCCTTGTAATTATTCCCCACCTGACAATCCCTCCAATATGAGCGTAAACAGTGCCCTTTTGCCACACAGAATGCATTGCCATACACCTGTACCAACGCAACGAAGGAAGCTCATAGGTTAATAACAAGTAGACAGCGCCGTCATTAGAGACGGAGCACAAGCTCCTATTACAGAAGAATGGAGAAGAAAATCGGTGTGGCCGGTTCCAAAGAAACCGCCCCGGCATTTGCCTTCAGTCGTTTAGGGAACCAAGGAAAACCTAAATCTGAATGGCCGAATGCGAGCCCACGGTACTAACCACTGCACGACCTCACACGGTCTGCCCACAAAAGCAATTCGGGCGCTGCCCTTGACAGTGGAAGGCAGGCTGAAGAAAACTCAACAATCCTTTCTGACAACAGAGTAAGATGTTCACAATCTTACAAGACTGGGAGTAAAGTGCATAAGCAGATGAATTTATTACACAAAATTTGAATGAGAGCAACAAAAGTCTAAGAGCAATAAAGACAAGTTGGCTTTAAGAAGGGTATAAGGCAAGACTGAAGCTTACCACCGTTGTTATTCAACTTGTTTGTCGAAGAAGCAGCGGAGAGAGTGAGGGAAAATCTCGGTAGAGGAATAAAAGTTAAAGGGAACAGATGCAAACGTTAATGTTCTAAGACGAAGGAGCCATTCTGTCTGCCTAAAGAAAAACTTAAGTGAATCGTTGAAAGGAATGGACGGATCCATGGAACAGAATACGGTTTAAGGATACACAAAGTAAGAACGTTAGTGATGAGCAGTGCTACAAAGGAGAATGACTGAACATCAGAACTGGGAAAGACACAGCAGTGAAAGAAGTGGATGAAATCTGTCTCGGAAGTAAGCTGACATAGGGTGGACGAAAAAGTAAGATAGTAGAAGTAGACTGACACAGGGTAAGAAAGTTATCTTCAATAAAAGACTTATACTGGTATTAGGCTAGCTATTGATATGTCAAAGAGGAATAAGTTCTAGTAAGTGTAAATCTGGAGGATGGATGGAAGTGAAAAGTGGACTGCGGAAAAGCCTGAAATGAAGAGACAGGAACATTTAAAACGTGGTGCTGCCAAAATATCTAAAAAATTAAGTCTACTTTAAAGTGAAAAAACGAACGAGTGCTAAGAAGAATAAGTCAGAAAACCAGTTTACATTTGCGCTCTTCGATGGAAAGTACCCGCTCACGTGCAAATGGTGCTTTGTACGGCGGGGGGGGGGGGGGGGGGGGTGTCCAGTCTTCGCCTTTATGACGGCTTGGTCTCTGCTGGAAACATTTTGAATGAGGTGTCTGAAGGAATGGCAGGCCATCCTTCCTCAAGAACCGAAACCGGAGAACGTAGTAACGGACGCTGGAGTCTGGAGCGAGGTCGACTTCCGAATCTCATGCCATAGATGTTCCGCTGGGTTCAGATCGGGATTCTGGGCGGCGGGAAAGTCCATTTCAAGGAACTTACTGTCCACAGACTACTGCATCACAGACGTTACTTTATGATAGGGTGTACTGCCATACTGTATGCCGAACACAATGCTATAAAATGTGTTCACAATCTTTCGCATTCAGTGTTTTCTTAAACGATTTGAGGCCACAATCTAACCATCAAGAATGCCCCCGTACAAAGCACCATTTTCTCCGTATTACATTGTTGGTACTACACACGATGGCAGTTAACGTTCTCCAAGCACCTGCCAAACCCAGACCCCTCTATCGGATTGCTGCAGGTTATACCGTAATTTATCACTCCAGATCACTCGTTGCCAGTCATCTATTGCCCAGAGCCGTCCTTTTACACCACCTCAAACGTTGCCTAGCATTGACTACAGAAATGTATAGCTTATTAGGTGCTCGAACATCGCACCTTTTCTTTTAAACTCTCTAGCTGGATTGCTGGCAGTAGTTTGCAACTCACGAGTTGCTCTTTCATGAGACTTTTAACGGCCGCCCTGCTCGATGGTATCTGTCTGTCAGTACAGGATATCTAGCATGTCTTCCTTTAACTGTGGTTGTTCCTTCGTGTTTTCCCTTCACAATCACATCATCAAAAGTCAATGTAGGCAGCTTTAGAAGGGTTGAAATGTCCCTGATGGATTTGTTTGTCATTTAGGGTATTTAGGTGACATCCAACGGCTAGTCCGCATTTAGTCATTGAGCTGCTCTGACCGAGCACTCTGTTATTTATGACTTTCTTCTGACAACACATTTCTTCCCGCCTCCTTTTATACTGGCGGATCCACCTCTCATGACATTTAGTGGTCAGTTCCGTATTACACAGCGGTATCCGGATACTTTTGACCAGATAGTCTACGTTAGTGGGATACCTGTGACAGTATTAAGAAAAACTCAACTTGGAGATGGAAGTGACAGAGCAGACAAAAACCAGGACACAGAAAACAGTTTATAGGCACAGTAGTGTGCAGTAGTTCTAGTAGTCACGTGAATATGAGTAGACTAAGGACAGCAGCAAACCAGTTTATAGACTGGTGACATACGAAGGCCTCGCTGCTGCAGACCGTGAGTGTGAGGTATCGGTTCACAGGTAGCAGGGGGTCTCAAAGAAGCAGCTGCAGCAGCCGACTGTGTGCGCGCACTAGCAGATTGTCCGCAGATTACTCACATCCTCAATTCCTCTCTGCAGCAGCAGCCGCTAACCGACAAGCAATCTCGTCCCTTGTTAATCAGATTTTTTACGTGCGTTGTTTGGCTTCAATGAAAACAAAAATTTAAAAAACCGGAAGTTTCGAGTATAACTTCCCATCGAGGACCGGGTACTTAGACATGGAGTACAAGTTCGGATTCTCGAGTCGATGGGAATCCCCCGCGCTCTATCCAAGGAACCATCCAGACATTGGCCTCCAGAAATTTAGGGAAATTTCCAAAAACCCAACTCAGAATGGTAGGAAGGAGATTTGAACAGTCATTGTTGTCTTTTGCGGCTCTGTCAAATTGGCAGCCATTATTCTCCTAGTAATGCAAGGTAACGGGAAAAAATCGAAGTAAAGGAACATACGGTTTTCGATTTGAGGAATAGTGGAAAGGTTCTAGTGCCCACCACATCGTTTAGATACCTAGGTGTACTACTACTAATGGCACGTATCGTACAGCCGTTATGGCGCCTTCCATGACCACCAGCGGCGTACGTCGGCCCCGCATAATGCCACCCCAAAATAGCAGGAAACCTGCACTTTGCTGCACTCGCTGGACAGTGTGTCTAAGGCGTTCAGCCTGACCGGGTTGCCTCCATACACTTCTCCGCCGATTGTCTGGCTGAAGGCATAAGCGACACGGCGAAGAGAACGTGATGCCAATCCTGAGCCATCCATTCGGCATGTTTTTGGATCCAACTGTGTCGCGCTGCACGGTGCAGTGGTTGAAAAGATGGACCTCGCCATGGACATCTGAAGTGAAGTTACGCATCATGCAGCCTATTGCGCATACCTTGACTCGTAACACGACGTCGTTTGGCTGCACGAAAAGCGCTGCTGTAAGGGTTCCTCCGAGCCATAATCCGAAGGTAGCGGTCATCCACTTCAGTAGTAGCCCTTGGGGGGCCTGAACGAGGCATGTGATCAACAGTTCCTGTCTCTCTGTATGTCCTCCATGTCCGAACAACATCGCTTTGGTTCACTCCGAGACGCCTGGACACTTCCCTTGTTGAGAGCTCTTCCTGGCACAAAGTAACAGTGCGGACACGATCGATCCACGGTATTGACCGTCTAGGCATGGTTGAACTACAGACAACACGAGCCGTGTACCTCCTTCCTGGTGGAATGATTGGAATTGATCGGCTGTCGGACCCCCTTCGTCTAATACGCGCTGCTCATGCATGGTTGTTTACATCTTTGAGCGGGATTAGTGACATCTCTGAACAGTCAAAGTGACTGTGTCTGTGATACAATATCCACAGTCAACGTCTATCTTCAGGAACTCTGGGAACCGGGATGATGCAAAACTTTTTTGAAGGTGAACTGTTGTCGTCACATTATATCGTCAAATGCGTAATTAAATTCGAATACCGGGAAAACGGCTTCATACCAATAAAAATAATGTACCTTAAGCTGATCGTAGACAAGTTAGCTTTCAAATGGTATGGCTTAAAACGAGCACCCATACTTTCTCAGCCCGCTGTACTCACAGTTGCCTAAAACGCAAAGTTCTTCTCCTACTGCAGGCTTAATTCGTCGTGGAGTCACACTTAATCACCTTGGTGGTCGTTTAGCACTATTAAAATTAAGTACAGAAGGGGCAACTAGTTAGTTAGTTTCGTGTTCCATGCATCGTTTGCACGATAAATCGTAATGATCTAGAATGAGTTATTTAACATTCACGTCGCAAATTAATTTGTAAATATTGCTACACGCTGAACATTAATAAGTTTTTTAGCTTTTTTATTGTTATTATTAAATATACATATACGACTTGATAATTTTTACCCACCAACTTTTGCAGATTACAGTAGTAGACGGAATAGAAGGAGCTGTGAAGGAGAAACTTCTACAGTTTCTTTCCGAATTTTACTTTTCTGTCTGTTGGACAGAAACACTAGTCATAATGCCCAACGATTTAAACAAATGTCTACTAAAGATTGTGGGTGAGCATCACACATTATTCTTACAGTATGATTTTGAGGAATGAAGACTTTTTCTTAAAGACGAGTTACTTTATAACATTATTCCATATGATATTATTGAATGAAAATATGCAGAATATGTCAACTTACTGATTTGTCTCCCCACAAGATTTGCAATGATTCTTAGCACAAATGTGGCTGAACTAAGTTGTTTGAAAAGCTTCAAAACGTGCCTTGTCCAGTTTAAATTCTCATCAATATGGATAGCTAAGAATTTTGTATTTTCCACCCTATTTATTATTTCCTCCTCATGTCTTACACTTATCATTGGTGCAGAAACCCTAGAGAGGTATGCAGAACTGAACATATTGTCTCTTTTCTAAAAAATTTTTAAAAATTAAAAATCTCCGAAAACCACTCTAAGATATTTTTAAGAACATAGTGTATCATGTCTTCTGTTGCTATACGTATGCTTGGATTAACCACAATACTAGTGTCGTCTACAAATAGAACTAATTCTGCTTGTTGTAAATTAGAAGATTGTTTACATATACGAAGAACAATAGAAGACCTAAGAGTGACCCCTTAGAGAACCCCATACGTGATTTCTCCCCAGTCAGAACAACGTCCCCGAACTACAATGGTTCGGTTACTGAGTACATCTTCTATGTTTTTTGGTCGGATATGACATTATCCGTTGGTTAGCTAAACCATCAATCCCATAAAATTTCTATTTATCTAGGAGAATATTGCAATTCACACAGTCATATGCCTTAGATAGGTCGCAGAAAATACCAGTCGACTCTACTTTGTTATTTGATGCTTGTAAAATTTGTTGCTTGAACATGTAAACGGTATTTTCAGTCGAGTAACTCTTCTGAAATCCAAATTGTGATTTGCTGAGGACGTTATTGTTACTTAGGTGAGATACTATTCTAGAATACATAATCATGTCAAAAATTTTGGAAAGTGATGTCAGCAGAGAAACAGGTCGTAGCTATTGACATCTCTTCAATCCCCCTCCTTAAATAATTGTCCATTACAGATTGAATTAGAGAGTAACATCATTTCATAGAGACCCGTGACCACATTTGTAAGAAGGCTCTCACACATTTAACAAATTGGAAAACACTGAAATGAGCGGCGTAAGTCGTTATTGTAGAGAAACGCCGCTTAAGGGAACGGCCGACAGCGCTCAGTCAGTAAGAAAAAATCGCTTAAAAGAAATTAACAAACTTGGGTGACTATGGAAATCAAACAAGAAAATGAAGGCGATCGAGAAAATTTCTGTTTAGCGATCGTACTCGGCAGCAAAACGTTGAACATTTCCTTAGCGGCGTCTGTCGTTCACATGCAGTCGCAGTTCTGTGTTATCATCGTAATTTAATAGTCACGTATCGCGATTGGCAAGCAAAAAGGTTGCTTTCCTCGAAAAAAATCGACAACCTTCCCGAACTTCTGAGTCTTTAGGCACTCAGGTAAACTGCTGGAACATGGCGCCTCAGCTGTGGTGCCATGTGCCCTGGAGGCTAACCGCAGAAAAACCATGTTGTTTGTATGGGATCAGCCAGCAAACTGAGAGCGACCACTAGCTTTGTACGCAAAACCGTCGGCTGTCCAGAGAAGTACTAATTTTTCCAGCCAAACTCATTTCATTTCCGCAGCTTTGGGAAGGTTACCAGGCGTTGGCGGCTTCTGACCGGTTACATCGCTTCTTTGGTATAAGCACGCTCGTAGCACCGTTCAAATTCCCAAAGAGGGCTTACATTTAACAGAAAACTCAATCTTGGCGAAAATGACTAACTTCTTAATGATCTACAAAAATTGTGGAAAAATATCTCTGTACCTTTATACCATCAGCAGCTGTTCTGGCGACTGCCCTCCCGTCTCACATAAACTGATAATAAAAATCAAGCACTCTTTTATAAATCCAAATTTTTATGATATTTCCCTCCTCATACGCTTCTTGTACGTTAATTACCCTAATGATTTATTAAATTTCACCGCCCCCGCAGAGCGTGGCTTCAGGTGCGACCTACAATACTACTTTTAAATAAAAGAATCGAGACGGTTCCCCCTACTAAGGAACTATTTGGAGTGGCTTTTTGTCCTTGAACTGCATCCTTACGCTATGACAAATTACAAGAAAATTGGCACACTCAGGGGCAAAGGACGGCCAGCTAACAACAGAGATGTTCTTAATTTCCACCAAAAGACAAGACAAAGACTGAGAAACCTCGCAGAAAACGACATACAAAAATGTCTAGAGCAGAGACAAGACGGAATGCAAACTTCTATGTTCTCAAATTCATGCTACTACGAAGGTGATTACCATTTTGGAAAGCATATAAATCTATAGTATATACCAGCCTCAGTAATTTTCTGTCAGATCTCGCTCCCAAGCTTTGTCGTCGAAGTAGAGTGTACTTCCACTGGTTGGAGTTATAACACGTCATGTCACTCATACTTAACGTTTTGCATGTATTTTATTGATATTTTGTTATAATTATGTTTCTTTCTGATTCTGTACCAAATTTATACCACTTCTGAACATATCAGATAATCTGTGAAAAAGACTGTATGGTTACTGGTCCCTGTATAGGGTAACAGAATTGTAATGACAGGACAGAAAAAGCTGGGAGGAAGTTCCTTTTGTGTTAACAAGGCTAAAGCACGCCAATGGAAAAGGCAGAATGCTCATGGAGAACGCCGTTTAGTAGTCAGCTAACGTAGTGGGCACGTCTCGGATCGTATTCGAGGCTAACATTTACGTACATTGTTTCATGCAATTATTGCCTCTGATGGCCGTTGGCTCCACTAGTAAAGGTGTGGAATGTTTAAACACTGCTGCGCGGCATTTCTTAATTAGGAGAGCCGTCTCTGATATATGTAAACACTGAGGTTAAAACCCACGAAACAGTTGGCGAAACCGACAAAGCGCTTCGAATCGTCGCCTCCAGGTAATGCTCTGTTTTGTTTTTTAGTATTGTAAATCACATGATCCAGCATCTATTTGCGTTTTTTTTATGAATATAGTGTAAATTATATGTTGATACAGACTATTATGGACTCAAGTCATTACCTGTGAAAGGCTCCTGACCCAACAATTAAAATGTAATTTCAGCGTCATAATTATAAAAACTATCTTCTTTTCATAACAACTCTCACGAACTTGTGTTATCTTAAAAAGCTATTTATCCGATTGAGTATATTCAAGTGGTGCAACAATCGAATTGCATAGTGTTGTAATAGATTTTGAGTTCCAAGAAAAGTTAACTGTTGATCTGAAAACATCTTGATTTTGACATTTACATTCAATAAAAAAATCAGAATAAACTATTAAGTTTTTGGTTTGCCAAGCGTGGCAGGCGAAACTTCATTCATGTGACATTTTGTAAAGAATTCAGGGTCGCAGAGTAATTACCTTGTTTGCTTTAGATGTTGCTTTGCTCGGAACCATAGAGAACAATACATAATATTTTCGTGAAGTTCCGTTAATGTGATGAAGTCATTTGATGATGAATTCGTGTCTCATGATAAAGTATGTAACCAATATTACACGTAAAAGTTGATTCAATAGGTTTCTTGTTGTTGTTGTGGCCTTCAGTCCAGAGACTGGTTTGTTGCAGCTCTCCATGGTTTCTTATGAAATAGTTAATGCTTAATTAGTCATTGAAATTTTAGGTTCAGTTTTAAAATTTCTTTACCCACTGAAAACTATGTCCGAATCTGAGTGTCGATCATAATTTTACCTGCTGACAACTCGTAATTACGATTTTGTGATCCAACAGAAACGATTGGTAATCCGCATAGTTTTTTATACTGATCGTAGTATTTTTGGAGAACAATAATTAACTTTGATTCCGATTAGCTGAATAGTCATTACTAACACGTTCATGATCAAACCTAGAAGATTACGATAAAGTGAATAAATTTTTCGATCTTAACAAGTTTCAAGATTACACGTACCAAGCCCCAGGCAACAGAGCTTTCAAAGTCGTTATCATTGGGTTTCCTATAGTTGTGCCAGCAGAAGCCGTAATGATGTACTTTAAAGACAAAGGTTACGGTGTCAAAGATGTACACTAATGTAAGAAACGTGACCGGGACACCTGAAACACACGAAATTTGATTCCCTCGCCAACACATTCAGTTACTCTAGACAGAAATTCTGACCGAATGTACAACAAAAAGTATATGCTTCACAAAAGGTAATCATCGAGAGCTAAATTTCCATCGGCCTTCCGGCACAGTGCAAAAACTGAAAACTGACAAGGGCTTACCTGACACCCCTTCCTTCCTGGATGCGTTACGTGTGCTCCGTTTCACCATACATCAAACTGCAAGCTACATCTACACGACAAAGACAAGAGTCATATGTGGAAAAGGTCACTGCGCCTCATACAAAGGCTGTGAAGCACACCAAAAAGAAGAAATTACCAAACAATATGCAAACGACAGTTTTATCCTCATGAACTCCTGATGAATGCAGAACCTAAACTGCATCCCAAAAAATGAATGGCTCCGATGCAGCTCCCAAAGAGATTCAAACAAAAGTTTAAAACAAAACGTATGCCCAAACGGTTTTGAATAGACAAAAACACAACCACCAACAAATGAACCCTCTCCAAGTGACAATATTGAGGAAGTTGCTATCGTCATATTTTCTTTCTTAACTAGAAGGACGAAAACACAATTTAAAAAGTAATTTAAATGATTAAATCCACAAATGACGAAAAAGAAAAAAATATCATTACCCTAATTGAGAGCATCGCTCAATTCTTTGATTAATAAGCAGTCGTCAACCTGCCCGGAACCTGGCAATTACCGTAAAGAATACTACTGGTCTTAAACAAAGGAAGCCAGAGCTAGATCACTTTACACAACATTGCAGTGACATAAACCTCAGAAGCCCATTTCAGCAATTTTGATTATTTACGGATTAAGAACATGCAACTCATTCGTTTAGACATACCAAGGAGAAGATGTCGTGGTACGGGTATCGTAATAAGAGATCGCTTATTCATAGCGAATAACAGATACTAGACTTGAAAGTAATCGACGCCACAGCGGCGTCGGTTCACAGCAATGATGGGAAAATAACTATCATGGCAGTACAGCTTAGTCCAAGAAATCAATTATCTCGCGAAGACCCAGAGAAACTCTTAAATCGAGACGACACAGCCCTCATCAGTGAAGACATAACGACGAGCACACCTCTTGGATATGCCGCCCAAGCAACCAGAGAGGAATCGCCTTATCAACACTAGAGTGTAAAACTTGCCACGAAATCAACGCCACTGTCAGACGGTGGGCTCAGGCTCGAAACTAGTAACTGTACAATAACGTCATTGCTAAAAAACACTTGTGGCTGGTTGCAGTATTTTCTACACTGCAATATAGCAGAAATAATTGGCAGTACATACGAAAATAAACCACGCAACCAAACTAGATCTTACATAAAATGAATTGTATGTTACCCAAACTGTGATAAATTTCCATACTAGACAACCCGAAAATTTATCCACTATTGACGAATTTCTCCGAAATAAAGGATACCGTAAGGAACGAAAAAGGAACTTCGCTCCAGGACTTGACAGAATTACAAATGAACAACTTAAACAGTTACCAGCGAAATCCTTAGTTCCGCTAACACAAATTTTAAATAAATGCTTGTTAAATTATTTTCCACAACTTTGCAAAAGTGACCGTATGATAACCAACCATAAACCTAAAAAGAACACAAACTACCTGACAATTAAAGACTCATCAGATTATTACCTACTATGAGTAACGTTCTAGAAAAATAACTTGAAGAAAAATTGGACAGCCACTTATTGAAGATAACATAATTCGCATAGTGCTATTCGGTTTTAAGAAGAAACTCTCTGCGGAAATTCGAGTTCGCTTAATCGAAAATATCACCTACAACACTATCTCAAAACCAATGACAGCAATATTTAAGGACTAGACAAAGGCTTATGACAAAGTATGGAAAGATTAACCAATCATGAAAATGTTGACTAAGACGTCTATCCTGCCTGTCCAGAAAGTGTCGAGACTTAAACTAATAAAGAGTAGAAAAACGTTAAGATGGTGGTTTTAATGTTTCAAGTGTTCGACGTTCGACATCGTCTCCCCCCCCCCCTCACCCCACTTGAGTACAATGCACAGAACGTTCGAACAACCGTGTGAAATTGTCAGAAGAGTCCTTTGGAATGTTGTTCAAGTCGCGCGTCACATTGGCTTGAATAACGACGATTATGTCGTCAAAGCGTTGATCATTCATGAGAATTTCTGCACTTTGTCGCTTTATGGTAGATTCTTACTAGTAACACTGAGCCTCATCACCCATGGTGATTTTTTTCCCCAGAGTAAAATTGTCCGTGTTTTGCTGTTCAAACAAGGTGTCCAGGCGTCGTTGTTTTTTTACGGGAGTCAAGATGTGCGGGACGGACAATGCACACACTTTTTTCTTCTTGAAAACATGCGGAGAATTTCTCAAACACTTGGTTTAGAGATGATGCTCCATAGTGATTCGTGACACACCACGACCACAAACAGGTCCACTGCTTAATACTACCTGTTAATAACGGCCTGGTCGGACGCACATCTGTTGTTTACGTTTGTTATTTCAGTCTACCATCTTACTTCCTGTGCTCAAGTCGATCATATGCCAGGAATAAAGTCAGTCTCGCAACTTTATGGACGGACGTTGTATACCTGACTGCTACACCAAACTCATAGAAAATTTCATGACTGATAGACGTATCGTTGTGTCCACTGGCGGAAAACGATCAGACGCCGGCATTCCGCAAGGGTCAGTGCTTTCACCAACCCTTTTCAACATTTTCGTAAACGACTTACTTGCCTCTCATTCAAGGAGGTCAAAGACAAACCAATGCTTCTGTGAAAGGGTATCGATTAAATAAAGTAATTATAAATAATGACAAGAAAACAAGCTATTTACTTTTCCAAAAAGTAACCCAAATTGAGAGATACCATCAGGATGAATAAGCACAACATTTCTTTGTCTACAAAAGTCAGATATCTTGGAATAATTCTTGACAGAGGATTCACGAACGACATAACTGAGAAAAAGTCTAAATGTCTCCACACAACATTGACTATACACAACAACGGTATCCTCTGCTCTTTTGTATGGCTGCTCAGTCTGGGGTATAACGTCAAATACACAATAAAATTGACTGTAACCTGCTCAAAAAAAAAAAGTCCTTCGTTGGAATTTAATAGCTTCACCGTGACGAAGTATCACAGAAATGCACGGCATTCTACAAATGAATCCAAATGAAGTTGTCATCGGAGAACAGGTTGCGAAGCAAGTAAAGGAAGTCAACCGCCTGCGAGATAGTATACCCATTATGAAGGAAATTTGCATATCTACTCATAATCCTCGCAATAAGATTGTAAGTAAGTATTTTAATAGCAAAATAAATCCAAGGTGTTGGCATTACATCCATGAAGCAATCGCTGGAGTGAGTTGCGACATTCTTTTGTAAATAAGACAGGCACAATTTGCCTTCTATCTTTTGTCATTTCTCTTTTGATGTTTTCTCTTGCAGTAATTTAGCATGTAAGTTTCATTGTAATTACAACTAAGGAGTAAGGTAACAATAATAGTAATCTTTATTTTTGTCCGTGTTGCATTTAAAGAGCACTGCTGTCGCACTTTGTCACTAACGTTGCAAAAAGTCTATGTATTTCAGTGTAACTGGAATTGGAAGGAGGTCAGTTTGGTCACGCGTCGATCTGCGCGTCAACCATGCCACAGAAAAGTCGAACCTTTGCAATCTAAATTTGCTACAGGAAGTCTGATCCATATTATTCAACGTAATGCAAAATAATTTGTTGCATTGCATTTAATATAAACAAGGTTCGCCGTCACCAAACCTATTTGCTCGCCGAAAACAATGCGGTACCTGACAACCAGCAGAGCAGACCATTCGCAGTAGAAGTGGTAATACATCGGTGTTAACTGATTAACTTACTATTGTATTTTCATATTTGATTCCTGCAGTGGTCACTGTGACTCATCCTGACTTCCTGACGCGAAAGAATTCTTCATCAACAATTTTTCTCAATTCTTAAAAAATTAAAAAATATTTTAGGTTCTATCCTTCTCTCCGCTTTATCAGGAGAGTTAAAAGATGAAACCACCGCTTAATATTCTCCAAGAAGTTCAAGTTGTCATTCAAGTGCGTCAACTATGTGACAAAAATAAAAGGGGATGGGACTCTTGAAGACCCACACCTAGAACTTGTAATTAAACTGTGCCCCCAGGCTTACACTACACGAAACACTAATTCGGTGGTTCCGATGGCACAGTTCACAACATACATGAACGAAAACAAACCGTTAAACTCGGCAGCGCTCTTGGCGCTATTCGAGGGGAGTAAGCTATGTGTGCCTGTAGCGAGAGTCTTCATCTCTCCTGCATCTCTTGCCGACATCGACAACCCGTCCAAGGCAGTAAACTTTACATGCACTCATCACCGTCACGTACAGTAAACAGCTTTCCAACACGCAACTGTTTTTTGCTATCAGTAAACAAATGGGTGAGACAGGCTCTTCATTTCAAAGTATCTGCGCAGTTGATAGATTTTGTGACTACACTTCATCATATTTGTATCAGAAGTCATGTCCCATCAAGGCAATCTTAGTCAACTACATCTACGTTTATACACAGCAAAAAATTGTGAAGTGCATGACAGAGGAGACTTCGTATTGCACAACTTACTAAGACTTCCTCCCGTTTCATTCGCGTTCGCTGAGCGGGCAGAGTGAGTGTTTAAACTCTTCTGTGCGCGCTGCAGTTGTCGTAAGTCTTCGCCATCCCTACGGGTGCGGTACGTATGGGGTTGTCGAATATACCTAGAGTCACCACTTAGTGCTCCTTCCTGAAACTTTGTAAGAAAGCTTTCGTTGGGTCGTTGGTTCAGTCTTCAAGCTTCAACCAGTCCAAGCAGTTCAACATCTCCTTGGCTTTCTCCATGGGTCAAACAGACTTGAGACCATTTCTGCGGCTCTTGTTTGTATAGGTTCAGTATCTTCTGATATTCCTGTCGGAATTGGCCTCACACTCTGGAGCAGTATTCTAGCATGGGTCACGCGAGCATCTTAAGCACTGTCATTTGTAGACTGATCGTACTTCACAAATTTCCCAGCATGCAGCTCTGCTGTGTGGTTAAATAATTATGGCATCGTATTTCTGGGATGGGACTATCAGGACAATGTCGTCATTAGGAGAAAACAAAACTGGCTTTCTGTGCATCGGAGGGTGGAATTTTAGATCCTTTAATCGAGTAAGTAGGTTAAAAAATTAAAAAGGAGAAATGGATAGATTGAAATTTGATATAGTGGCAATTAGCTAAGTTCAGTGGAAGGAGGAACAAGACTTCTGGTCAGGTGAGTACAACGCTATAAATACAAGATAAAATAGGAGTAATGCAGGAGGAGATCTAATAATGAATAAGAAAATAGGAGTGCGGGTAAGCTACTATGAACAGCATAGTGAACGCTTTATTGTAGTCAAGACAGACTCTAAGCCAACGCTCACCACGGTAGTACAATTTTATATGCCATGTAGCACCGCGGATGTTCAGGAGATTGAGAAAATGTGTGATCAGATAAAAGAAATTATTCAGACAGTTAATGGAAAGGAAAATTTGAATTGTAATGGTAGAGTGGAATTTCGAAGGTACGAAAAGGAAGGCAAACAAAAATAGTACGAAATTATGGACTGGGGGAAAGGAACGATAGAGGGAGTATCATAAAAGAAAGCTGTATACGTGGAAGGAGATCGGAGATAAGACCGTTCCTCTTTTCTTTGCGTCTTTGTCCTGCATCGGCGCATGGAAGATGTATATCCCAAGTGTCTGTGTGTAGCGTTACGCATTTGAAACTGTAACTAAGGCGGGACGTGGGTGCCAGCTCGGTATTCACCTAGTGGGATGTGGGAAACCATCTGAAGCTCACACCAAGACAGGTCGGCATACCGACTCTCGTCGTTAAGCCGCCTGGCGGATTCGAACCGGTGCCCTCGCACCTCCTCATCCGGAAGCGACGCTTTAACATGCCAGGCTATCTGGGCGGGTAGATGGAAGATAAGATACTGCGAGAATAATTTGACGGAGCACTGAAAGACCAAGTCGAAAAAAGGCCCCTGGAGCAGACGACATTCCCTCAGATGTACTGATAGCCTTGGGAGAGCTAACCACGGGAGAAATATTTCACATGGAGTGCAAGATGATTGAGACAGACGAAATATCCTCAGACTAGAAGAATGTAATAATTCTAAATGCAAAGAAACTATCAGTTTCATTGATCATGGTCGCAAAATGCTGACACGAATTATTTACAGAAGAATAGGAAAACTAGTAAAAACCGATTTCAGGAAATAACAGTTTGCATTTCGGAGAAATGTAGGACCATACAAGGCAATACTGACGCTGTGATTTTAGAAAATAGGTAAATGAAAGGTAAAGCTACTTATCTTTTGACAACGTTGGGTGGATTACTACTCTAACTGAAATTCTGAAGGAAGCAGGGGTAAAATATCGGGAGCGGAAGGTTATATACAACTTGTATAGATACCAAACAGCGGTTGTAATAGTCTAAGGGCATGAAGGGGAAGCAGGGTTTGAGAAGGGAGTGAGACAGGGTTGTAGCCTATCCCCGATGTTATTCAATCTGTACATTGAAAAAGCAGTAAAAAAATTGGTAAGGAAATTAACATGCAGGGAGAAGAAATAAAAACTTTGAGGTTCGCCGACGACTTTGTAATTATTTCACACTATTAAGAGCAGTTGAACGAAATGAACAGCATCTTGAAGGGAGGATAGAAGATGAATATTAACAAAAACACAAGGATAACGAAATGCAAACAATTTTAATCCGGCGATGGTGAGGGAATTAGATTAGGAACTGAGACACTAAAAGAAATGGATAAGTTTTACTATTTGGGCATTAAAATAATGTATATAGAATGTAGACTACCAATGGCTAAAAAGGGTATCTCAAGAAGAGAAATTTGTTAACATCGAATATAAATTGAAGTGTTAGGATTTATTTTCTGAGGATATTTGTCTGGAGTGTATCCTTGTACGAAAGTGAAACGAGGACGAGAAGGGAAATTGTGCAACTGATGAGCTACTGAATAGAACTGGGGAGTAAAGACTAAAAGAACGGTCGGTTGTTAGGACACGTCCTGAGACACCAAGGAATCATCAGTTTAGTGCTGGAGAGAAGTGTGGGGCATAAAAATTGTAGAGAGAGTCGAAGAGATAAATACAGTAAGCAGGTTCAAAAGGATTTAGGTTGTAGCAGTTATTCGTAGGCTAAAAAATGGTTCAAATGGCTCTGAGCACTATGGGACTGCTTAGGTCATCAGTCCCCTAGAACTTAGAACTACTTAAACCTAACTAACCTAAGGACAGAACACACCTCCAAGCCCGATGCAGGATTCGAACCTGCGACCGTAGCGGTCGCGCGGTTCCAGACTGTAGCGCCTAGACCCGCTCGGCCACACCGGCCGGAAGTATTCGTAGGTTAAGAGGCTTGGGCAGGAGAGAGTAGCTTGGAGTGCTGCATCAAACTAGTCTTCGAACTAAAGATTGAGGTGTACACATTCCGCTTTTAACTTCCTTATGTTTGACTTTTAACCAGGCAGGCTTCTATCAGCAGAACGGGCAGGCTGCTTTACTCCCATCCAGGCCAAGCTATGCCCAATCCAAGCAGGCTACAGGAGTATTCCCACTGTGGTGAGCTACGTAGCAGTTTATTCTGTACGTATAATTGTAGTGTTATGAGTAAGGTTCGGAAGTTGATAAAAAGTCTTTCTTTTTACCCGAATGACAGAAGACGAGGCTCAGTGACACATAAATTAGTGTTGGGTCATTGTAGGTCGGAAATGGTAGATTTTATTTGTACTTTTTTTCCTTTGCGGCGTCTTTCGCGCTTATTTATTTATGTCGATATGAACGACTTTCTCTACAACTTCACACACTTTCGTCTAGTACTAGCAATTCTCAATTCGAATGATCATCAGGTCACCTTTAATACATGTTTTCCGTAGTAAGCAGAACCATCCTTTGTACCTAAGAACCTGAAGATGTCTGTTATACTGCAATGACAACTAAAGTAAGGTTTTGGAGTCCCAAATCCTGTAGCCTTAGTAAGTTCGAGCCAAATATGACCCCAGTTATACCAGTTTAATTACTTTTTTCGCGATGGCTATTGCAGGTTCGCTGAATTCATTCTAAGTGACAAAAATGGTTTATTCTGAATTCGCCAAACACGTTTTAGTAAACACGAAGTTCATTTTTCGTATTATGTTAATCTTAAAAGTACATATGTGAAATAAAAAGCTTTTTTTTCATACTAAGCTGCCTTCGCACTTCGTTGCATACCACCAAAAATGTGTGTTTTTTTTAATTTTTTTTTTTTTACCGCTGAGCAATACGTTTTTTGCTATTTCAATCAATATTTGCCCTGAATTTAGAAACCCTACGTATTTCTAAATGGTTTCAAGTCCTTACCACACATTTCCACACACTTGTAAGTCACTAAGTCTTTGTCCTCTTTCAAAGTACTTATGGAGTTAGGAAACTGGTGGTCAAATTTACAAACGTGTCGTAACATATTCGACTTTCCCGAATGAGTGTTTATCAGTTTTTACTGAATTTGCATGGCTAGACACCTACCGATTTATTTGAAGCTGCCACTTGAACTCACGAGATCTTTTCCCCTGGCGGAATTGCGTCCTGTTGCCAGTGGTACGTATTCCTCGATTCTTAATTTCTCCTCAGTCACCTTCAGTTTGGTTTGTTCATTTTGCAGCTCCCACCGTTATGCTAAATGAGCTGCAGTGAAACTGCCTACGCCAAGATATACCTCGCTGGGTTAATAGCGCAACCTGTTATCAGTAGCAGCAAGCTGAGTGTGTCCAGGCTTGTGGAAACCCACGTTGGCCTGCTTTAACCACTTTGCTTCAGTACACGTGCACTCTTGTGTCTCCGTGGCGGCAGGCTGAGCTGCCTTAATGGTTGCGACGGAGATAGCGGCGGGCACGTCTGACTGAAGACCACAGTAACAATAACTAAGGAATCTAAGTTTGCCATCTGTTTTGCCTGCGACTGTGCCCATGTGAGCATTCAATTTCATATCCCTACAATTGTTACATCGGGTAATTGTATGAGATCACTAAATGCGAATTATGATTCATTTCTACTATAGTCACAGAAAGCGTTTTGTGAAGCGTACTGACACAGTGAGGAAATGGGCAAAAATACAACAAACGTAAAGGAGCAAAGAACAGTTCGAGCGTAATACGGGATGGGCCTACATCTGAAGCTACACCAAAGTTCTGTCTCCTCCGGCGCCATTCACTAGCACTCACCCTTTCAATATAGATCTAACAAGAAACCGGACAACTGGAAAAAAGAGAGTATCAGAGATTATGATGCGCCGTTACAGTTTCATGCTGAAAATTAAGTGGACTCAGAACATGGAAGAGGAGGGTCTCCATGGAAACGAAGAGGGGAGATATCTGCGAAATACACTAACTAGAAGAAGGGATAAATTGATATATCGTGTGTTACAACGGCAGGAAGTAATTTCTTCTGCACTACAGGGAGCCGTAGCGTAAAATTTTCTTTAAATAGATACAGAGATTAGAATTTTTACGTGGAATAACCGAGGAAACTGGA
This sequence comes from Schistocerca americana, assembly GCF_021461395.2. NCBI lineage: Eukaryota > Metazoa > Arthropoda > Insecta > Orthoptera > Acrididae > Schistocerca > Schistocerca americana. The sequence continues at coordinate 697,896,275 of NC_060120.1, read as the reverse complement.
TGCAGAAGCGACTCTGAGGTGAACAGACATGAGGAGAGGAAGTCGTGAATGGTGGCATCAAACTAGTGAGAAAAGTGTGCCCCCATACCCCCTCCTCCGCCCAAGAAAAAAACTACTGAAATAAAAGGAAAGGTTCCCGGATGATCACACTGAGGCTCGTGGCGACTGCCCGGGAACGGTGGAAGAGACGGAGCGTAACGAAATGCCCGCATGAGGGGACCGAGGGCAGTTGGCACCGACAGATGGCAGTCTGGCCATAGAACAATGTAACAGAAGGCGTGCAGGTCAGCTGCGAGTCGAAGCTGATGCAGTGCTGACGGAGTAACAGGGTCAGGCGAGGAGGCAAAGTTCTGTGTCTCCTGGCGCCTATCTGCCGTTGTCTACACTATCACACTTAATGGCAATTTCGTTTCACTTGGTGTCCTTGCAAGTACTATGATCGGCATTAAAACTTCAACAAAAGGAAAAAATAGCCAATAAGAAAATTTTGTTTAACGTGTGTATTGTGTGTAGCTAGAATGTATGATTAAATTTGAAAGTGATGTGGCGGTATACAGGATATGGAATTTAGTAAACAGAGCTCCCACCACTGGCAGCAATAATCGCTCTAATCTGACTGGGCGTCGAGCACACCTGAGGCTCGGTAACTGATGCGTGTACGTCATTCCATACTACTTCAACTTTATACCAGAGTTTATGTACTGCAGTGACTGGCGAATGGTGGCGTGCAATTCTGTCTGTAACATGTCACCAGATGCTTTCATTGTGTGAGGGGCTTGAAGAGCACGCTGGTCAAGGCAACAGTCGACACCCTCAGTATGGAAGCAGGTCAGACCAAGATAAACAATATGCGGTTTTGCGTTATCTTATTAAAAGATAACATCACAGGGACCTCGAGGACAGCGTACAACCACCAGTGTGAATACATCAAATATTTAATGCTGACTGTACAAATTACTGACTGTGCATAAGAGAGGTAACCATATCGTATACCCAGTGGCAACCTGCATCAGCTGCCGGGCCTGTATGACGTTGAAGAATGCAACACAGAAACATCTGTTCTCCTCGGAGCCTCTACACACAGATACGTCCATTGTGATGCTGCTTGCAGAACCCGCAGACATCTGTAATGACGACGCAGTGGCACTCCTGTATCCAACGTTGTAGTCAGGCACATCGATATTGGCGAGGTTCTATCTGATTCTGTATCAAGAGGAGGCGCAACAAGAGACCAAGTACTGACAGCCTGTGGTGCTCCAGAAAACGTCGCACTGTCAATGGTATCTTGCTGCAAACAAGTCCATTTCATGACTCAAGGTATGTTACATGACTGTTTGATCCTATGCTGCACAGCTCACAGTAAGTTTGTCCTCTCAGGTGATAGTCACGTGTATGTCCTCTCAGGCGCTAGTCATGTGAGGACGCTGGGATCAGGCGAGGCATTGAGTATTAGCCTCCTGGACACATCGATTCCAAATTCTCTTGACAATATTGCGGAACGATTAACCAGTCTCGAAAGGCCACCATCCTGCCGCTGTCGACATTTGCTGGTAGGCGTTTCTCCCTTGTTATGGAGGGCGCAACACAATATTTTAACAAAGCAATATTAATATGGGATTTCTGAGTGAGAAACCTGCTGTGTAATCTTCCTTCGATTAATGTAGAGCCGTAATAAACAGAAAGGGAATTTCTAAGATTGGATGTACATTCTGACAAAGACCTAGATAACAGCATATACAGAGGGTGGACAAAAGTATGAAAGCACCAAAAATCAAGCACATTACCACGTTTAATATGGCGTAGGAAAAACGCTGGCATTCAAAATAGCTTCCAGTTTCTCGGAATGGATAAACATAAATAGTTTCCACGGATATCTTATACCATTTTTCCTGCGAAGTAGTGGTAACTTCAAGTAACGATGGTAGAGATGGACAGCAGTCACGCATTCTTCCCTTGGACGTAGATCACAAAGGCTCAAAAGTATTGAGATCAGGTGACTGTGATGGCCAGGGGAAGTGCGACAATTCATCCTTGTGGTGACAAAAACGAATCCTGAGCGATGCGAGCTGCGTGAACAGGGGTCTTCTCGTCTTGGAACATAGCATCACCACTGGGACAACAAACATTGTACCACTGGATGGGACTGATCAGCCGAAATGGTCACATTGTGGCAGTGATTCGACCTTGCAGAGTAAGTGTGACGTCCATGGAATACCACGAATGGCTGCCCAAATCATCACTGACCCCGTCCATGTTTCACTCGGCCAGTAGTTAGAAACAGGACTCATCCGACCAAATGACTTTATTCCATTGCTCCATAGTCCAGGTTTTATGGCTTCGGCAACACGTTTTGCTGTTACGGGCATTTGCATGACTGATGACTGTTTCGGAATTCCAGCTCGCCCTGTAGTTTCCAGCTTGTGGAGCTCCCTTCGTGTTGTGCCACTATCATTTACCACAAACTTTCGTCCGCGTTGTGACTCAGCGGATGTTTTTCCACTTTTCCTGCATGCAGCATAAATCTTCGATATGGTGCCTCTCGATATACCACATGTTTCGGCTGCCCTGGTCAGGGAAGCACCCACCATGCGAGCAACAATAATTTGTCCACTTTCGACTGCACTGAGCTCTGACATATTGCACTCACAACTACACAGACCGCTGTTATGACCACGATCGTCAGTTGCAACATATTGAGGACATTGGACAGGTGGAGTTCGTATTCACTGCCACCCGCAGGCTTGGCTAGCATTTACAGTAACGTTCAAGCATGCTTTATCGTGGTGCTTTTATACTTTCGTTCAACCCTGCGCAACTGCGCGAAAATTGCCGTCCAACTACTTTTAGCATGGGAATAAATCTGATCTCATTGTTGTATGTTGCATTTTGCATTATCTGACTTTTATGGGAAAATATAGAGCGTAAATCTTTAGGCAAAAGGAAGCCACTGACCAAGCGAAAAGGAATTAAAACCATGCATGTGCGGTTCCTATTATTTAAATATCTGGAACATTCTGTTTAAACAGCTGGGAATGTTAAATATAGCCCCACAAAAGAAAATATGTTTTCAACAACCCCTCTGAGGTTCAAAGTAAAATATATATTCACGAATACACTATTCGACGTAGAAATGATCTGCCCTGCTCTATAGTGACTCTAGCATTGGGGCAAAAAGTAGTTATGCATAGAGCTATAACATTTTTCAAGACTTTTCCCACAAAAATAAAAAGTGGTGTTTCTTTAAACGCCAATTAAAATGTTTCGCCTTGATAATTCCTTATATAACAGAATGTTTATTGAGAAAATATAAGTAGTCAATTAGATTTAGACTACAGAAATGACCAGCGTGCAGCTGTGTTCCATGTGAAATCAATTATTGTGAATGTTACTTGTGGTACACGGAGTAAGTATGAAATATATTGTAAAGGGAATAAATTTCATAATTTGGTCTGAGATCATTATTAGTTTTTGCGAATAAAACCATCTATTTCGATTAATATATCTTCATTTATAACAACTTTTGGGCTACTGCCAGTATCAAATCCGTAATTAAGATTAAAGCTACATTAGACTGGGAGCTATTACGTATACCGGCTTGTAAAGGTAAAATAAAAGAAAAAAACTCATCCATAAAAACTCAGAACTCGCAATACAAAGTTCAGTACCAATAGCAGTAAAAGCATGCCTATGCGTGGTGTCAATTGGCAGTTCGTCCCAGAAGTGTACAGAAATACAAACACTGCCAGGGAGGTGGCACTAGTGGGCAACGCCTCGCCTTCGTTTTTAGGTCATGTCCACACAGAATGGCAGAGAGTCTTCAAATCTACGAACACTTTTTTAAATTATAATATACCGTTTCAGTGGGTATGGTTGCACAGTCGCAAAATCAGCCTTTCAGACGGAAGCAATAAATGCATATGATGTTTATATTTATATATATATATATATATAATTATTGATATTCATTCCCTCGTCCAAGAGGGGCAATGCAGATGGTTTCAGATACATAAAAGTCACTTTGCATTGATAATATTTAATAACACACAGAGGAACGTTGTCTGACATTTAAAACCATTCAGTTGCAAGTAGTCTGAATACAAACACTACTCCGTACCATACTTCTTTACCCCTTTATGGGAATGACCTGCATTTAGCGGAAGTAAGGAGAAGAGGAAAGTGTTAGTTCTTTGGACTAATTAAAATTTTTATGGAACCATTTGGATTGGATGGGATGGGCTGCGGTTATAGGTATAAAGTAGGAAGATGGTTGGTAGGAAAATACGCGATTCAGGAAACAGATGTATAGGAGGCGGGTTAGCCTAAGGTCAAGAGGAGTGACGAAAAGAGAGGGATGGGGGAGAGAGGGGTGTCCTGAAATCGGAAGGGGAGAGGGAGACACGACCAAATCTGATAAGAGGGATAGATGTCAGGGCGGACTTTGTCGTCAGCTAGTGGAAGTCTGTTAAAATTACTCTGGAAGAAGATATGGAAAATGTACAAGTATGAAGCAGGTGGGATGTGTTGGCATATGTGTGACAGCACATCAGGATTTGTGGTTAGGGGGGAGACAATGGGACTGCTGGAGTCGACTTTATGGGAACTGTAGGATATATGCAGGTGTTCAGTAGAAGTGGGGAAAATAGATGAGCTGGTAAAAGATTGTTGTAGGGAACGGTAAGTGGATATGGAACGTAAGGCGAGGTGCATCTCGTTCATGGATTTGAAGGAATTGGTAGAACACTGGCGACACAGATTTCCAGGCGAAATTTGTATAGTGGGGAACAGGTTAGATCAAGATTTTGTAAGTGTGGAGGATGGTGGAGGGATGAAAATCCAAAATTTGGCCAGTTATTAGTTTTAACTTATTGTTGGCTTTCAGTTGGATCATTAGTAGTTGTGGTTTCCATTTTAGCTTATGATCAGGGGTTAGTCTGCGAAATTTTAGTGTGTTCGTTGATTGGAAAGAACGGCTGTAAATGATAAGGTAAAAGTCATTTAGGCAGAAACCGTGGATAGTTCATCATATAATTCTTTCCTGAGTTTTGGAGGGATTAATCTTAAGGGTCCACTAACTGCACGAGGATGTGAGTTGGTTGAGAAGGATGTGAAGGAAGCGCTGAGGTTTCTAGAGTATAGGGCAGAGGATTAGGAAGGCGGTATCATTGGGATACTCGATGAGAGGGACAGGCGGTGGTGATTTACACACATCAGCAGTGTGCAGGATATATAGGAGTGGAGAGATGGCAGAATCTTGAGGCACAAGTGAAGTATGGTAGAATGTACGGTTTTGATACTGTTAATAGTGACAAAATGAGCCACTTAGGTGGAAACAGTTTGGAGTTTGAAGAGGAGATCGGAAACTTTACCGCATTTGATAAGGGTATTTTCCGGTCTGTAGTTTAATTGAATATCTTAGGACCCACTTCCTGTTTATTTGAGACGTACTTTCTTGAATATTTATTCGACACACGAGTAATTCTCTGTTCTCTACATCAATCACAAAAAAATGGCTCTGAGCACTATGGGGACTTAACAGCTGTGGTCATCAGTCCCCTAGAACTTAGAACTACTTAAATCTAACTAACCTAAGGACATCACACACATCCATGCCCGAGGCAGGATTCGAACCTGCGACCGTAGCAGTCGCGCGGTTCCGGACTGCGCGCCTAGAACCGCGAGACCACCGCGGCCGGCCTACATCAATTACAGATGTTAGAATAGATCCCTTGTTATTAAATTAGTCATTTAACTTTTATTTCGTATTTCTGCATATTTTATCAACTCGCAATTGTAGGTAATGCGTAGATTACTTGACTGCAATATCACAGCCACAGCTGATTGTTTGCAGTTAGTTAGCTGCCGGACATGAAAGCAGGTGTGTGGCTGGGCCCTATGACTACATCAAGCTATTTTTTTTTTAAATAGAATCGTGCATACCCCAACTAATTAAGGTATGAGCAAATTCAGACAAAGTTGCAGCTGGATTGCTTGTATGGACTGCTGTCTAGAAGAGCAATTACTCAGCAGTAACCGTTAGGTACCGTCGCAACTGGGATAAAAGAATTTGGAGGGGTCAAAATGTGTTTTATATGGCTGAAGGTAAAAAATATAGGGGTCCGCTGGGTGATAACCCTGGAGATAAGAATAGGCGTTAAAGTGTGTTGCGGGAAGATAGAAGCTGAGGAGGAGTCTGGTGAATGGGTACGAACGTGGTATCAAGAGAAGAAGAGATGGGAACAGATGGAGAGGAAGAGGGTGAAGGGAGCCCTGATGCGGAGCGGGATGGGTGGGGAGAGGTTATAGTTGGTAGGATGGACAAATATCGGAGAGGATTTCGTTTGTGGGACAGGAAGACTGTTGAAGTGGCATAGGTATAGGTTATGAAGTGTGTGTAAGTGTAACCATGGTGAGATAGGTGCGTCAGTGTACCAGGATTGGTGATCAGAGGGGAAATAATGGAATTATTGAAATGTAGTTTGCGGATGCTGTAGGATATAGGCCTATAGAGGTATTCATTGTGGGCAAGGAGGGGTGGGATTTTGATGAGATGACAGAGGATCCCCGTAGGAGAAGGTACTTGGATGCAGAAAGCAAGGCAGAGGGCGTGACATTCAAGGATTTGGAGGGACTGATAGGACTTACGCGGATCGGATATCCATGCAACATTCGCGTAGGAGAGGGCGGGTCGGACCAAAGTTTTGTAAACGTGGGGGTAGTGGAGATGTACCATCCCCAACTTCGGCCATATGGTAGGTTTAGTCTACTGTGGACTTTCTGTTCAACTGTCAGTAGGTGAAGTTTCCATGTTCGTTGCCGGTCGCGTGTTAGTCCAAGATATTGTAATATATTAGCTAACTGGAATAGGATGGCTGTATATGATTAAGTAGAACTCGTGGAGATGAAAGCTGCTGGTGGTTCTTCCCATAATTACTACCTGGGATTTGGAGAGGCTGATCTTGAGGAGCCATTGACTGCACTAGAAGGTAAACTGACTCAGGTGGATTTGGATGAATCGTTGCAATTTTTCGAGTGTAGGGTATAATGCTAGGAAAGCAGTGTCATTAGCCTACTGAAGGAGGATGACTGTTGAAGGTGGCTACGGCATAGCGGCAGAGGATACAAAAGCTCTGTAAAAGTATAGTGTTACACACACTTTCCCTTCACACGCTACTGTGATTATAAAATTGTAGTTGCCGTTATAACAAAGTGTGTCCGATACAGAAGCACTGTGTCCCTAGCGCTGAAATTTGGGCAAACCATGTGCTAACCTGAGTAAACTTGTAAAACAATTACAAAGGATTAAACAACACGACTAAAACGTTAACACATTCTGAACTAAGTGGTGTAAACGACTTTATTTGCAAAAAAGAAAAGAAATAGCTATGCAATATTTATGATCGTTATCTTGCAAAACTTTGAGTAACCAGTCTTCTGTCATTTGCGTATAGGTATGTTCGGCACACAAAGAATAAGAAAATGAATTCATTTTAACTTTATTTTAAATATTTTCTTTTAATAAACTAAATTTTTTTTAGAATGAATTGCTTCTCGTCTTCTACATCCACTATAAAGACTGAGTTAAATACAGGACAGAAAATTAATTTGAGGAAATAATGCGCCTGAAAGACTCAAACGCTTGCAAGATTGTTTGCCTTTTAACATTTACAAAAATTCAGAGAAGCCTGCAATTTCCTCTAGCCCAGCTGATACAAAAGAATTACTATGATTCTTTCTGTGTGGTTTTGTAGAAATTAACTCGTCTCTCCCACTCCAGTATCACAAAATCTGTACTCGTACAATTTCGATTCAGGGGCAGCGCAACATTCAGTTTCTCTGCAATTTCTCAACTCGTAGACATCCAAGTGAGGTCTCAGATCTCGCTGGAAGGCTGGTGTTGCGTAATCGAAATTTTCAGCCTCATATGATGACACGCAACACAAGAAGTAGTGTCATAGAGCTGTTGTCGTCGAAATTAATCGAATCGTCTTCTGAGACCAAATTTACACAGCGTTGCGACAAGTAAACAGCTGGAGAGAGAACAACTGCCTCCTGACGCCAACCAAGCAGGCTAGCGCAGCGCCGAAGACGCTGGACGAGCGTTCTGGCGGACGGCGGTTCACATCCTCGTTTTCCGTGATTTCTCTATGTGGCCTGAGGCGAATACCAGGATGTTTCCTTTAAAAGGGCACGTCCTGTTTACTTGCCGAATCTCTAATAATCGCGTGGTTGAAGGGCCGCTAACCCTGATCTTCCTTCCTTCTTCATACGCCGTCCTCCAGCTACGTGGAGGCAAGCAATGTGAGCAGAAAATTCGCATTCCACTACAGTTTGAAAATGAGACAGCAATGATACCAAGCGTCATAAAATGAAACTGATGAGTGCTGCTACTCCCGTCTAATTGATTTGTGGAAGCAGACGTAGTAAAATTGAAACGGAAGGAAAAGATCGCGAAGGTTAATGGTAAGGAAATATAGTGCACAATACTCGTAGTTGTTACTTCAATATTAGCAGACTGTTCCAAAGATAAAACTGTCTCCTAATCCGTCCGAGTATGGTAGATTTAACCTAAATGAGAGTCTCAGAAACAAAAATGAACCAGAAGCATATATAGCTTCAAGTTGACTCCAGCAATGAGCAAATATAACAGTTCTGGTATTTTGTTAATTTAGAAAAGTGATAAAAGTCAAAACGGCAATTTTTAGTTTTTATACGTGAAAAATTTACCAGCGTCTACGAAACACGTCTCATCTCTATCCAGCAATTTGTCCACCTCAATTCAGGTGTATCACCTTTGTTGTAGGCTACTTCATATTGCGCCACGGCAGGAACAGTCACATTCTGTGTTGTGAAACTTTTCATGTGTAAAGTAAGCTGAATGTAATTGTTAATATCATCGATTATTACAATCTCTGTGTATATACAGAGTCTGAATCTTACATTACAATGCGCTTCAAAGATTCATGAACGATCTGAAGGAACAGACGCTGTTTTGAAGATTAAAGCTGTTGTAAATATTACGAAATTTCGTACGTTGTAGCGTACAAGAAAAAAATGGACGTTTCTGCTATAAATTAAGTTCATATTGAATCCCTTCTCTCTGTGAAAAGTATTCCTACATTATATATGCCCATCTGTGATTCTATGTTTTCGTAAACTGTATTCCTTAGGTTGCACCTAATTGATATTCCTTATCTATTGTATTAATTTTCAAAAATTATAATTTTGTATTTTATATTTTTTCTAATACAACAATTTCAACTTTTTTCATTCTTTTATTTTAACTTAACTACAAATTTTGCCTGATGGATGTTCATGAAGGTCTTAACAAAAACAAAATAATTTATATGAAATCAAGAAATGTGACACAACTTAAAGAATTAATTAATGATTGCCTGATAACACCTCACATTCGACGAGAACAGAACTACATGTCCGTATCACTGTTGTAAAAAATATAATGGAATTTACTGACAACATTACTTACATGAAATTTAAAGGGCCCTTACTCTGTATCAAAAAAAATTTTATAGAACTCTTTAAGCCGATTTATCTCAAGTAGTGCATTTTTGAGTTGTGTCACTGTTCTTGCGATATGTTGCAACAGCCATGTGAATGTAGAAGTAAAATAGTGCTTTGCTAAATCAATTACATGGAATACGCTAATGTGTGGCAGTGAAAGTTCGACAGTTGAAAACTATGAAAAGAACGAACTGGGGTAACTGAAAGGTGGCTGAGCTTAAAACATCACAATGTCTTGGACGCACGCGGAAAGTTACATAGTAATGCTGCAAAGGAAGAATGAAGAGAACTCTCTACTTGGGAAGATGAAGAGAAGAAAACTTTTCTGTCGGCAGGCACTGAGACTAACTGATTTGATAGGAAACAGATTAGAGATGCCGAATGAGAGGAGGGATACTCCAGTAAAATTTCTTGGACATCAGCAGCGTCGTGGGAGTCCCAGCAACATGGACTCCGAAACGGCGGGAGAGATAGCTGCCAGCCACGGCGTCGTATGTGGGAGAAGATGATGGGTTGACTATAGATTATTGCATAAAAGAAAAGCAACTGCAGCAAACCAAAGTGACGCTTAGTAATGCTCCACAGGAAGCAATGTTAAACCGTGTGTTGTCTTCCCTCATCAACGCAAAGCCACGGCCGGCTGGGCCGTAGTGAGTGCGGTGTGTACCTCAGCGTTCCCTCGGTGCCGGTGCTTGATGCGCACCAGGCAGCTCTTGTATAGCGGCGGCTTAGCGGCTCCTGAGGCCGGAGGCAGTGTGTCCACTCCCCTCCCAGCGGCCCTCCTTTCACGGAGTGAATTGGCTCAGCGGCGACCGCGAGGGCCACGAGAGCCTGCAATCTGCCCGCCTGAGGGAAGGTGCGCGGGGACCTACCGTACACCTTAGGCGCGCAGCCAGCTGCGGGGGCTTCATACGTATTGACACACTGTCTGTCGGTGACTGCAGTGACCACTTGCTGCACTTTCACGGCAAATTGTCTGCCTTGATCACAGTTTTTAACTTCTTCCTGGCTGGCTTCGTCTATGTACAGCTTCTTTCAGATTTGTGTTCCGTTAAAGATAAACGTAAGAAGTAAGATTCCAAAAAAATTGTATTTACCTACCACTTTTGTCTGGTTTGAACATGACTGACCTGCAAAAAAAATTATCTGGGTGGAAGGAAAAAACAATACCGCCATATTAGAGGTTCCATGTATTGTGTAAAAAACACGAAATTTTTAGGCATAAATATTGACTACCACTGAAAGTCGATTGAGAACACAAAGATACTAACAAAAATAATGTCATTATCTGGTATGTTCTAAGAGTGCTGCCTTCAATGTACAAGTACTTACCTAGCTGCGGTTCTAGGCGCTACAGTCTTGAACCGAGCGACCGCTACGGTCGCAGGTTCGAATCCTGCCTCGGGTATGGATGTGTGTGATGTCCTTAGGTTAGTTCGGTTTAATTAGTTCTAAGTTCTAGGCGTCTGATGACCTCAGAAGTTAAGTCGCATAGTGCTCAGAGCCATTTGAGTCATTTGAACCTAGCTGCGTTGTCAGTAAGTGAAGAAAATAGGCAACAAAATTCAGACTACAGAGAAAGGTCATAAGGATAATAATAATTAACAACAATCCAGTTCATTGTAAAAATGTGTTTAAATAATTTGAGATAAAATGCACAATCGAGGTTCATCTACATTATGCACCGTATTAGGGAAGAAATTTTTACACTCACAGCTATATACATGATTCTGAAATAAAGAGTGAGACTAAACTTGAACGTACAGAAGAGGAAAAAAACTCCAAACAATATTTGCTACCCGGAAATCTGACTTGTGATCTAATGAAACAGATAACTAAAATGTACATGTTTAAAAAACACAGTTAAAGCCTATCTCTTTTTAAAAAACCGACACAGTGCAAGAATACTTAAATAACGAAAAGTAAGAATAGGTAAAAATTTAGAAATAAAACATACAGGTGAATCACCTAAAACTTTCAGCGCAAATATTACGAAATGAAAACTGCTATTGATGTACGGTTTTCACAAAATGGATTCATTGTCTTGGGTCCGTACTGTCAGCCAAACAACAGATTGTAATAACACTTAGAAAGTCTATTTTTGTGCAAACATACACTTTTTAAATGGAACAATACATACTGACATTGTCAGACTAAAAGTAGGGCAAATTGGAATGTCAGTTGTGTTTGTTTCAGGATTATAGTGAGCGTCATATACAATGTATCGTATTTTGAGACGTTTCCATACCGACACTTGTTTGTGCCATTCCACCTGCGTAGTTGCTAGGTTCGATGTTGTTATGTTTGCTTACAGTGTGATTGTGTGTTCCCTATGTGCACTGTGGCTTGCTAATCGGTTAGTGTATGGCAGTCCAAGCAGTAGTTCGTGAATGGACGGAGGATGCTCGTGGTGTATGGGGAATGTAGGAAGAATGCTGTTCGTCCTCGTACAGTGTGTGCGGCAAGATACCAAACAGCCGTCCACCATCTCGGCAGTTACTGATCAACCTCTTCAACCTCAACGTCAAAGTGGCAGCGTAACAGAAGGAATCAAGAAACGACAGTAGAGGGGGAAAGTAAGTTATTGCTGTTGATGCAGTTGATGCGAAAGCTAGCTCCCGCGCAGTCGCACGAGGGAGAGGCATGAGTCAGGCAAGTGTCCTACGCATCCTCCATCGACATAGGTTTCATCCCTATCATATATCTCCCTCTATCAAGAGTTGCATGGAAACGACTACTGGATTCGTGTTTTGTACATGGGCAGTAAGACAGGATACTCTAGACGTATCATATATCTTGTTTAATGATGAAGCCACATTTACTAGTCTTGGACATACACTGTTAGTCTGTTGACAATCCCCGTTGGCTTCTTCGGTGGAGTGTCAGCGTCCATGGAGTGTAAATGTGTTGTGTGCGATTCTGAACCACCAGCTCATAGGCCCGTTTTTCGTAGACAGAATAAATGATTGCTGTCCAGCACGTAGTGCACGAAGTACTACACCGTGTCTTCACGAATTGTTATTGGACACAGAGGACCCGTACCTTGGCCAGTTCGTTCCCCGGATTTGACGCCTGTATGCTTTATTTCTGTGGGGAAAGCTGAAAGACGGGGTCTACAAGGTCATACCAACTATGCCCGATGACATGCAGCGACGTATTACTGCAACCTTCTTGGACTTCACCGCTGAAATGCTAGCACGCGTTCGATACCAGACTGAAACCGTGTATTGCCGCTGCCGGTGGTCATTTTGAACACAACCTATGATGGTCAGTCGTCTCGTTACTGGTCAGAATCCACATAACTAGTGTATGAACTTGCTTTGTTCTTTAGTGTGTGCTATCACAGGTATCGTGCAAGTGTCGACGTGGGAAATTATCGAGAAATACTTTTCGTAAATGGCTCGCATTAGAATACTGCAACCAACGCCCTGACATTCTAATTTACCCTACTTTTGGTTTGCCGGCCGGGGTGGCCAAGCGGTTAAAGGCGCTACAGTCTGGAACCGCGCGACCGCTACGGTCGCAGGTTCGAATCCTGCCTCAGGCATGGATGTGTGTGATGTCCTTAGGTTAGTTAGGTTTAAGTAGTTCTATGTTCTAGGGGACTGATGACCTTAGAAGTTAAGTCCCATAGTGCTCAGAGCCATTTGAACCTACTTTTGGTTTGTTAATGTCAATAGACAGTGTTCCATTTAAAAAAGTATACGTTTGTACAAAAAACACACGTTTTAAGTGTTATTTCAATCTATTGATTGGCTAACAATACGAGCCCCTGACTACCATTCCATTCTGTGAGAAGCCACATCACTAGGGCTTTCCATTTTCGCAATATTTGTGATGCAAGTCTTATGTGATACGCCCTGTATACACTGAGGTGACATAAGTCATAGGATACCTCCCAACTTCGTGTTGGATCTTCTTTTGGCCAGCATAGCACAGAAACTCGACGTAGCATGGACTCAACAAATCGTTGGGAGTCCCCTGCAGAAACAGTGAGCCATCCTGCTTCTATAGCTGTCCATAACTGCGAAAGTATTGTCGGTGCAGAATTTTGTGCACGAATTGACCTCTCGATTATGTCGCATAAACGTTCAATAGGTGGTTAAATCATTCGCTCGAATTCTCCAGAACGTTCTTAAACCAGTCAGTTGGACCAGAGGACCCAGTCTATTTCTTGTAAAAACAGCCCACACCTCTATGGAGTCATCATCAGCTTGCACAGTGCCTTGTTGACAACTCGGGTCTATGGCTTCGTGGGGTCTGCGCCACACTCGAACACTACCATCAGTTCTTACGAACTGAAATCGGGACTCATCTGACCGGGTCATCGTTTTCCAGTCGTCTAGGGTCCAGCGAATGTAGTCACGAGCCCAGGAGAGGTGCTGTAAGCGATGTCGTGCTGGTTAGCAGAGCCACTCGCGTCGGTCCTGTGCTGCCAAAACCCCTTTAACGTCAAGATTCGCCGCACTGCCCTAACGGATACGTTCGCCGTACGTCTCACATTGCTTTCTGCGGTCATGTCTCGCAGTATTGCTTGTCTGTTAACACTGACAACTCTACCCAAACACCTCTGCCCTCCGGCATTAAGTGAAGACCCTCAGCCAATGTCCGTGACGGCAGGTAATACGTATAATTTGGTATTCTTGACACACTGTTGACACTGAGGATCTCTGAATATTAAATTTCCTAACGATTTCCGAGATGGAATGTCCCACGCGTCAAAGACTGTTAATTCCCGTCGTGAGGCTTGGCTACGTTGGAAACCTTTTCATGTTGGTCACTTCAGTACAAATGATAGCCTCGCCAATGCATGGTCCCTTTGCACCTTCTGTACGCGACACTACCGCCGTCTGTATATGTGCATATCGCTATCCCATGACTTTTGTCAGCTCAGTGCATATCATTCCAAAACATGCTGACAGCTCATAACGCATGTTACTGGAAAATTGTAGATGCAATATGTATGATCAGAAATGCTATCCACGTTTCATCTAGCTCAGGTCTATATCTCCTTCATTACGGGGGGATGCTGACTCAATTTTTAAGATAGACAAATAAGAATTCACGAAGGTAGCGGTTTCATCACGTTACTGATGTCAGGCAGAAGAGTGAGTATGTAATATATACGATTAATGCAATGTGTGCAGTGACATGAGATGAGAATTAATACTGTTATATTAGTTTTGCAATTAACTAGACTTGTAAGTAGTTATACAGCTGTGAATTTTGCTAATTATTAATTAAGGTTTGCTGTTGTATTAAGCCGACATATACACTATAAGTATAAAAATGGTATATGGATAAATAAACAATTAACTAGCTATAAGAAGATAAGTAATATTCATGAGATATTTTTGTGCATGCAGGTGGAGGAGTGGTATTGTTGGAACTTCTGACATCTACGTCTATAATTCGCAAGCCACCTCATGGAGTGTTGCGTAGGGTACCTCCTCTATCGCTTTCGCATCCTCTTTTTTCCTGTCGCAGTCGCGAGTGGGGCGCGCGTAGATAGTTTGTTGGTATGCCTCCGCGTGAGCTCCAATCTGTGTAATATCACATTCTTTTCGCAAGGTGTATATAAGAATAAGGTAATCCTCTCCGTGATACTTTAGCGCTTAATAGCTGAACCCTGAATAAACGCGCTGCCCTTCTCTGCATCTCCTCTATTTCCCCCATCAGTACTAATGAAAAGACCGCCATGAGCGCCACTTCACTGAGCAAGCCGGCGAAGCAGGACGCGCCTCTATTTAGTGCACCGCATTTGATCTGCAGCGGCGCGACGATACGTAGCAAATTTCTAGTGTAAGTCACTCGACAACCTCCCAGCAAAATGTACGAATGTGACAAGAATGTGATAATTTCATTGTTATGTAAGAAATAAGACTATAAATTTATGTGTGTGAACGTAGGTGACCATGGAAAGAATAGCGATGTGTTGATCCTTCCACCGTCAGATTTAGTAACAAATGCCTTGGAAGAATCAGGCCCAAAGGAATCAACTGCCTCACGTGTTTATTGGAGACCAAGCTTTGTAATTAAAACCCCATTTGATGAGACTTTATTCTGTTAAACAATTAGATGGCCAATTGAAAAAAGTATACTTTTTACAGACGTAACTGAGTTCGAAGAATTTCAGAAAACTCTTTTGGAATATTGTGCCAAAAATTTAGGATTTACTGTCGCAAGATTGTTCTCAGTCCGGAACATGTACAGAACGTGATTCTTGAAAATTGTGTCTTGAACAATTTTCTCAGACACTATTCAGGATTGTTGACAATGAAGAGACTGCCGAGATACAATTACGAGATGTTGTTCACATAGGAGGCAATTTCGTAAATAATGCTCTCAGGATATGCGATGGATTCAAAGATTATTTCAATTCCTCGCAAAGTAGTTTGGTCTGGCAAAACAACGTGGTAAACAGGGGATGTCGTCTAAAAGGAAATAAGTAGTGCAGAAAACCTAATAATAAGCATGTAGTGATAAAAAATGGATCTAATCGTCCGTTTCACAAAATAAAAAAGATCTAGTTTGTAGGTATTCATTGTTGTTGTTGTTGTTGTTGTTGTCTTCAGTCCTGAGACTGGTTTGATGCAGCTCTCCATGCTACTCTATCCTGTGCAAGCTTCTGTATCTCCCAGTACTTACTGCAACCTACATCCTTCTGAATCTGCTTAGTGTATTCATCTCTTGGTCTCCCTCTACGATTTTTACCCTCCACGCTGCCCTCCAATGCTAAATTTGTGATCCGTTGATGCCTCAGAACATGTCCTACTAACCGGTCCCTTCTTCTTGTCAAGTTGTGCCACAAACTCCTCTTCTCCCCAATTCTATTCAATACCTCCTCATTAGTTATGTGATCTACTCATCTAATCTTCAGCATTCTTCTGTAGCACCACATTGCGTACGTTATGTTTATTCCCATTTCCATGGGAATTTCCTTCCAAATGTTGCTTTTTCTCTTACTATTCATATAAAGTTAATTTTGAAGGTGGTATGACTCTGGATATCCACTTAACATACAACTAACTTTTCCTAGTCTAACGCCGGTTCGGTAAACTTTCATTTCGAATGTCAAAAGAGCTGCGATTTGAATGATGTGCAGCGTCGCGACACTTGCTATACCGCACTAGCGACAACGGATCATCGTAGTTGGCCAGTTGGTCAACTGTGCCTGGCTGTGCTGCCCCGCGCAGTCCCGCTGCCACAATTTCACACGGGGTGACGGTTATTGAACCATGTGAAGTAAAATCGTCGTAACTTGTGAACGGTTTGCGTTAGGACGTGAATTAATATGGTTTAGCGACGAAGCCCGCTTTCATTTGAATGGGTTCGTCAATAAGAAAAATTGGCGCATTTGGGGGACTGAGAATCCGCTTTTCGCCATAGAGAAGTCTCTTCATCCTCCACGGATGACTCTGTGGTGTGCAATGTCCAGTCACGGAATAATCAGCTCGACATTAGTTGATGTTGCGGTGACTACCGAATGGTACGTGAAGGTTTTGGAAGCTGATTTCATCCCCATTATCCAAAGTGACCCTGGTTTCGAGAAGATGTGGTTCATGCAAGACGGAGCTTGACCCATCAAAGCAGGAGAGTGTTTCATGTCCAGAAGGAGCACTTTGGGGAGCGCATTCTGGCCCTGAATACCCAGAGACCACAGGCAAGGGCCTCGATTGGCCGCCATATTCCCCGGATCTCCTTTTTGTGGGGCTATATTAAAGACAAGGTGTACAGAATAACCCTAAAACCATTGCTGAGCTGAAAACAGCCATTCAGGAGGTCATCAACAGCATAGATGTTCCGACACTTCAGCGGGTCATTCAGAATTTCGCTATTCGTCTGCAGTACATCATCGCCAATGATGGCAGGCATATCAAACATGTCATAACCAAACTCGAATACATCTACATCTACATTTATACTCCGCAAGCCACCCAACGGTGTGTGGCGGAGGGCACTTTACGTGCCACTGTCGTTACCTCCCTTTCCTGTTCCAGTCGCGTATGGTTCGCGGGAAGAACGACTGCCGGAAAGCCTCCGTGCGCGATCGAATCTCTCTAAGTTTACATTAGTGATCTCCTCGGGTGATATAAGTAGGGGGAAGCAATATATTCGATACCTCATCCAGAAACGAACCCTCTCCAAACCTGGACAGCAAGCTACAGCGCGATGCAGAGCGCCTCTCTTGCAGAGTCTGCCACTTGAGTTTACTAAACATCTCCGTAACGTTTACATGTTGAATAGAGCGTGTGCACGACGTAGTTTGTAACCAATTCAAGTTTTTTTTCGTATAGTTCAATAACTGTGATCCTGTATCAACAGTATCTGGTTGCGTCGTTCCGCGACGCTCTGCTGCAGGGCACTTCCGCTCAGTGCGGTCTTAACCTTAACTGTTATGGGTCCCAGACTGACTAGCAACATTTAGACAAATTTCCTGACGATTGTAAAATTAATAGGTTTTTCGGAAACTTCCTGACGACGCTTCTAATAAAGCTCAGTCTGTCATGCGCTTTACTAGCGATTAGTTGTATGTGGCAGTTTCACTCTAAATCTCTCCGTATGCATGCTTCCAGATGCATGTGACTGCTTCCAGTGTAATCATACAATAACAAAGATATTCAGTTCTTCGTCTCTGGCACGAGCACTTGCAGCACAACCAGATAATTCCTCTTCTTAAGCTCCGTGGGTGCTGGAGACGCTTTCAGTGCCCTACGCCGCGCTAGGGAAGTAATTGTCGTGGGAAGGCATACACGCGTGCACGCAGGCATCGCGGCTTCTCGCCAGACGGGCTAAGCTGGTGAGGCGGGCGGCGTGTTTACGCAGCTAATGCGGCCGCCCACAGCACGGCGAGGGTCTGCCCTTCTTCTCACCTTCCTCTGGCCACAACAAAGCCGACGTCATTTCTCGGACACACGTGGAGGTGACAGTTCTCTTTCAGTGTCCGAGATAACTGTCACAAAAAGCTACTCGCCAATATTCGCAAGCATAACTCTTTTCGAATCTGTGCAGTTACTTACGGTGGTGTAACTGTATTTTGGATTCGTACGATATTACTGATCTATCACGCATCTTGCTTCGAGTCGACTTATTGTACGAATGTATTAAAGCGACTGAAAGCGTTCAACAGAAGCAACACGACTGCAAAAAAGCGCAGGTTATTTCCGGTTGAAAGATCTGTCGTTGATCACATGCGCAAATCTATAGGACTCTATCACTGACGTCAGTATGATATACAATTCTACGACGCGTTTTACTCTTTACAATGAAATTTATGGAAACCGAAAATCTCCTCTGTAGGAATCAACATGAAATTCACAAACAACAATCACCTCCGTCCACTGAACAAAATACGAGCGTAAGGAGTGTCAGACCAGCTGAGTGACTGGCGGCCGTTCTTGCAGGAGAGAAATCTTCAGACGTAAAATTTCGAGGTAACCACTCCATGACCCACTTCCATCCTTACAACTTTTACTAGACACATTTTTCGCAGAACTGTGCCGCTCCAGGGATATAGGACGGTATAGATTAAAATGGACACCCTGTATACAGGGTGTTACAAAAAGGTACGGCCAAACTTTCAGGAAACATTCCTCACACACAAAGAAAGAAAAAATGTTATGTGGACATGTGTCCGGAAACGCTTACTTCCCATGTTAGAGCTCATTTTATTACTTCTCTTCAAATCACATTAATCATGGAATGGAAACACACAGCAACAGAACGTACCAGCGTGACTTCAAACACTTTGTTACAGAAAATGTTCAAAATGTCCTCCGTTAGCGAGGATACATGCATCCACCCTCCGTCGCATGGAATCCTTGATGCGCTGATGCAGCCCTGGAGAATGGCGTATTGTATCACAGCCGTCCACAATACGAGCACGAAGAGTCTCTACATTTGGTACCGGGTTTGCGTAGACAAGAGCTTTCAAATGCCACCATAAATGAATGTCAAGGGGGTTGAGGTCAGGAGAGCGTGGAGGCCATGGAATTGGTCCGCCTCAACCAATCCATCGGTCACCGAATCTGTTGTTGAGAAGCGTACGAACACTTCGACTGAAATGTGCAGGAGCTCCATCGTGCATGAACCACATGTTGTGTCGTACTTGTAAAGGCACATGTTCTAGCATTACAGGTAGAGTATCCCGTATGAAATCATGATAACGTGCTCCATTGAGCGTAGGTGGAAGAACATGGGGCCCAATCAAGACATCACCAACAATGCCTGCCCAAACGTTCACAGAAAATCTGTGTTGATGACTGGATTGCACAATTGCGTGCGGATTCTCGTCAGCCAACACATGTTGATTGTGAAAATTTACAATTTGATCACATTGGAATGAAGCCTCATCCGTAAAGAGAACATTTGCACTGAAATGAGGATTGACACATTGTTGGATGAACCATTCGCAGAAGTGTACTCGTGGAGGCCAATCAGCTGCTGATAGTGCCTGCACACGCTGTACATGGTACGTAAACAACTGGTTCTCCCGTAGCAGTCTCCATACAGTGACGTGGTCAACGTTACCTTGTACAGCAGCAGCTTCTCTGACGCTGACATTAGGGTTATCGTCAACTGCACGAAGAATCGCCTCGTCCATTGCAGGTGTCCTCGTCGTTCTAGGTCTTCCCCAGTCGCGAGTCATAGGCTGGAATCTTACGTGCTCCCTAAGACGCCGATCAATTGCTTCGAACGTCTTCCTGTCGGGACACCTTCGTTCTGGAAATCTGTCTCGATACAAACGTACCGCGCCACGGCTATTGCCCCGTGCTAATCCACACATCAAATGGGCATCTGCCAACTCCGCATTTGTAAACATTGCACTAACTGCAAAAACCACGTTCGTGATGAACACTAACCTGTTGATGCTACGTACTGATGTGCTTGATGCTAGTACTGTAGAGCAATGAGTCGCAAGTCAACACAAGCACCGAAGTCAACATTACCTTCCTTCAATTGGGCCAACTGACGGTGAATCGAGGAAGTACAGTACATACTGACGAAACTAAAATGAGCTCTAACATGTAAATTAAGCGTTTCCGGACACATGTCCACGTAACATCTTTTCTTTATTTGTGTGTGAGGAATGTTTCCTGAAAGTTTGGCCGTACCTTTTTGTAACACCCTGTATATAAATAACGTAGTTGATAACTTCGGAGGTTACATGAGGCTCTTCGGGGATGATGCTGTTGTTTACAGAGGTGTTGCAATCCAAAAGGATTGCAGCGAAGTGCAGGAAGACCCGCAGAGAATCGTCGTCAACGTGATTTCGCTATCGTACTCCTCAAACCACCGTAGCACTATACTGACCTTGTGACACGGACAGTTATGCCGCAGGAAGAAGTCGTCACCGCTGGGGAAGACATAAAATATTGAAAGGATGCAGGTGGTTTGCAGTAATGTTCGCATAGTCCATAGCTATCTAAGTCACTCCAATTACCACCACAATTTGTGTGGAAGCGCATAAAACTGGCGCCAAACGCGTGAGTCCATGGCGCGGTGCATGTTTCGCGCAGTCGTTCACCTGTACGGCGGCGTATTCGATCTCGACCATCGACCTGGTGTAACACGGAACGTGGTGCATCCGATCAGGCGACACGCTTCCACTGATACACGGTCTGTTTCCGACGATCTTGTTCCAACTGCAATCGTAATTGCCATTGTCGTTTGGTCTACATGGAAACATGTAGGGTTGTCTGCTGTGTAGTTCCATGTTCAACAGTCTACATAGAAAGGTGCACCCTGAAACATTTGTATCTGCACCCACAGTGAACCTTGTAGTCATATCTTCCACAGATCGCTGCCTGTCCTGCTTTACAAAACAAGCTAGCCGTTGACCTCCACGTTCTGTAATAAGGCACCAAAGTCCAGCACCTCGTCTCCAACTCATGATTTCACCCTCCATCTACCACTTTACTTCGATTCTCACGACAGTAGCATGCGAACAGCCGATCTAGTTCGTCGTTTCTGAGATACTCTTCGCAGGCATCGGTCTATAATAAAGTACCCACTGTGTGTCTGTGTGTGTGTGCGTGTGCGTGTGTGCGTGTATGTGAATTCCTATGGGACCAAAGTGCTGAGGCCATCGGTCCCTAGACTTACACACTACTTAAACTACGTTTCTAGCATTTGTAGACTTCGAGAAAGCTTTTGACAATGTTGACTGGAATACTCTCTTTCAAATTCTAAAGGTGGCAGGGGTAAAATACAGGGAGCGAAAGGCCATTTACAATTTGTACAGAAACCAGATGGCAGTTATAAGAGTCGAGGGACATGAAAGGGAAGCAGCGGTTGGGAAGGGGGTGAGACAGGGTTGTAGCCTCTCCCCGATGCTATTCAATTTGTATATTGAGCAAGCAGTAAAGGAAACTAAAGAAAAATTCGGAGTAGGTATTAAAATCCATGGTGAAGAAATAAAAACTTTGAGGTTCGCCGATGACATTGTAATTCTATCAGAGACAGCAAAGGACTTGGAAGAGCAGTTGAACGGAATGGACAGTGTCTTGAAAGGAGGATATAAGATGAACATCAACAAAAGCAAAACGAACATAATGGAATGTAGTCGAATTAAGTCGGGTGATGCTGAGGGAATTAGATTAGGAAATGAGACACTTAAAGTAGTAAAGGAGTTTTGCTATTTGGGGAGCAAAATAACTGATGATGGTCGAAGTAGAGAAGATATAAAAATGTAGACTGACAGAGGCAAGGAAATCGTTTCTGAAGAAGAGAAATTTGTTAACATCCAGTATAGATTTAAGTGTCAGGAAGTCGTTTCTGAAAGTATTTGAATGGAGTGTAGCCATGTATGGAAGTGAAACATGGACGATAAATAGTTTGGACAAGAAGAGAATAGAAGCTTTCGAAATGTGGTGCTACAGAAGAATGCTGAAGATTAGATGGGTAGATCACATAACTAATGATGAAGTATTGAATAGAATTGGGGAGAAGAGGAGTATGTGGCACAACTTGACAAAAAGAAGGGACCGGTTAGTAGGACATGTTTTGAGGCATCAAGGGATCACAAATTTAGCATTGGAGGGCAGCGTGGAGGGTAAAGCCCGTAGAGGGAGACCAAGATATGAATACACTAATCAGATTCAGAAGGATGTGGGTTGCAGTAAGTACTGGGAGATGAAGAAGCTTGCACAGGATAGGGTTGCATGGAGAGCTGCATCAAACCAGTCTCAGGACTGAAGACCACAACAACAACAAACTAACTTATGCGAAGAACAACACACACACACACCCATGCCCGACGGAGAAAGGGAGGAAGATTACAGTTAAACGTCGCGACGACAAGGAGGTCATTAGAGACAAAACACGAACTCGGATTACGGAGGGGAGATTAGGAAATATTCGGTGCTCTTTTCTAACGAACCATGCATTTACTTGCCTTAAATGATTTATGGTAATCAAGAAAAACCGAATCTGGATGGCCAGATGGAGATTAGAACCGTCGTCCTCCCGAATGCGAGTTAAGTGAGCTAACTACTGCGCCACTTGGCCCTGTTTTCTGCCCTTGGTCAACGTTGCCTCTGTCAGTGGATTTCTCCATTTGCTGGCCGTATCGTCATTAGAATGATTTCTCACTCAGCTGAGTTCTGTCAGGATCATGTTCCCTGAGGACCTTTAGATTTTGCGAGGTGTTCCATCTGACTTCCTCAACATGTTGCCTCCGTGAGAGCCTCCTGCCTACCTGAACTCCTAAGTAGGGCGTAGTGTCAGGTAGCTTGATATCGCCTACGACAGGAGGATGTCACTTCTCTTAACCTGATGCGCCATTTGGAAGCCCATTTCTCCAGATGGTTGCATGTATAGTAGTGCCGCGGGACATCTAGTTATAAGCGCCGTGTCGTCTGTGTACATCTGTTTGCTCACTCGCGGCGATGTCGGGAGATCTGCTACCTAGATGTTGTAAGAGTACCGGACCAATAATCGACCTTTTCGGTATCTCTACACGAATTTCTCTCTTGGTGGACATATTGTCTCCCAAGCGCATAGCGAAGTTTCGTCCTTCTACGCTCATCCTCATAAATTAAGGATAATTGCAGAACGTGGTGCCACACAACGTGACACCACACAAAACTGGCGCTAATATCATAGGCACACCAGTGCCTGTCGGAGCTCCTGAAGTGTCCTAGGGGTTTGAAGACGTGCAGCGATGCGTCAACCGAGAGCATTCCAGACGTGCTTGATGGGGTTTAGATCTGGAGAACAGGCAGGCCACTCCATTCGCCTGATATCTTCTGTTTCAAGGTACTCTTCCACGGTGGCAGCTCGGTGGAGCCGTGCGTTATTACCCTGTCAAAGACATGCAGGGGTGTACGTCCATCAATCATAATCCCACCCACACCATCAAACCACGACCTCCATGCAAGTCCCTTTCAAGGACATTAAGGGGTTGGTATCTGGTTCCTGGTTCACGCCAGATGAAAACCCGGCGAGAATCACTGTTCAGACTATACCTGGACTCGTCCGTGAACATAACCTGGGACCACTGTTCCAGTGATCATGTATTGTGTTCTTGACACCAGGCTTTACGGGCTCTCCTGAGACCAGGGGTCAGTGGAATGCACCTTGCAGGTCTCCGGGCGAATGAACCATGTCTGTTCAGTCGATTTTAGACTGTGTGTCTGGAGACAACTGTTCCAGTGGCTGCGCTAAGGTCCCGATCAAGGCTACCTGCAGTACTCCGTGGCCGTCTGCGTGCACTGATGGTGAGATATCGGTCTTCTTGTGGTGTTGTACACTGTAGACGTCCCGTACTGTAGCGCCTCGACACGTTTGCTGTCTACTGGAATCGTTGCCATAATCCTGCTGTGTTTGACCTAGTATTCTACCCCTCATAACATCATCAATATGTGTTCTTTGAGCCATTTCCAAAACACACAGTCACCATTAGCACGTCTGAAAACGTTGCACACTTACTCGCTGCATCGTACTCTGACATGCACCAACACTCCTTTGTGTATGTGGATTGCTGCTAGCGCCACCGTGCGACGACCGCAGGTCAAATGCACCGCATGGTCGTACCCCGAGGTGATCTAAACTCGCAAGCCGCCCACCAGAGCGTTGTTTCACCAAGTATCAGCGTTATCTTTAATTTATGAGCATGAGTGTAGTTAGCTAGCCAGAAGCATGTTCTGTTTGTAGATCAACTTTCTATGCCATGCGCTGCCGAATGCTCGTGACGCATCGAGCAGGGTGATCCCACGTTATGCTTGAGAAATTGTTGGGGATTTGAGCAGCCTGTAGATGCAAATTTTTCCATTGGTATTATGCCCCGTTGTGGGAGATATTTTACTATTTTTATTAGTAGGAGACTGTCCGGAGTCGAAAGAGAGCTGATAGATCTATAATACTCGGGTGCGTCCGATTCTTCCCTGTCTTTGACACTGGAATGAGAATGGTGTACTTCCATATTAGAGGGTAGACTTTCTGATGCGGGTTGTTGTTGAAGATGAATGCAATGTGGGTACAGGAGGACATTTTCTAGCAGCTCATTTTTAGCATGTACGTGTAGACGTTGTCGTGTCCCGTCGCTTTCCTATTTGCTAGACGTTAGATACACCCTGACACTTCCTCTATAGTGTTGGCTTCCAGACTGTCTTCTTCGACTTCTTTTTCAGCGAGGTATATTCGGGTCCTCTCTCTTATTCAGTTATTCCCCATTCATCTCTGCTCAGTTTATGCAGGTATATTCATCTTAGATGTTTCCTGGACCGTTTAATTCTGTTTCCATCAAAATGAATTGTGTGAAGGTCCTCACTGAGTAAAGTATAGTCTGTGTCTATAGCAATATTAATTACAGATATATCGGTAACAACTTCGCTTTTTTGAAGTGAAGCTATAGTAATTTCTACTACTAGTATCGTAGTTATAGAAGCACTAATTCAATGACATTGACCCTGCAAACTCCAGTTAGCAGTTTTGGACAAATTAAAATTATCTAGAACTAAGAATTTATCCGTTTCGAACATGAAAGTACCTAGTCTCTGATGCGGAAGGTCGCGATTTCATACCCACACGAGGAAATAAATCACGTCGGATAAAAACGAAACAGAGTGCTGCACCGCCGCAGTATCCGTATAAACGAGAGGCAGAAAAACATATTTTTCATTCTGTTCATCCCTTTAACGGGTGTCGAGTGCTGGCTGGTTTGACGAAAACACACGCCTTTCACAAATCAAGAGAAACGTTACGGGGAATGCAAAAGGAAGTGCGAAGGGAACAGATGAGTTGTACACACAAAGGTATCCCGAGGATGAAACAAGAATGCCGTTTCGTCCAAAAAAATTGTTATTGGAAAGGCCACTGGTATACCGCACAGGGGAAAAAGAGCAACCAGGATCGAGCGGAGCGAACGAAATGGATGTTGTGGTTCCTGTTGCTCATAACCCATTTGTAGAGGAATTGCGACAGCCTCTGGAATAAGTCTGCCCTACATTTACTGCGAGTAGAATGTAAACAGCAGCCGTCCGTATCATGTGATACTTGGCCAGCAGATTAACCATCGGGATTGCAGGAGACGCGTGGAATTCTGTCGCTCGATTCTGCAGCGACATTGGGACAATATGTTCTTTCTTCAAAGAATTTTCTCTGCCGACGGTGTTACCTTCACAATCGTGAAAAGTTCACAGTAATAAACAGACTTTATTGGGCCGCTGAGAATCCGTACTGGCAAAGGGAGGCTGAACATCAGAAAATTCAAAATTTGTGGTAAGGTCTTGTGGGACCATACGGCAGAGGTCATCGGTCCCTAACCCTAAACACTACTTAATCTAACTTAAACTAACTTACACTATGGACAACACACTCACCCATGCCCGAGGGAGGACTCGAACCTCCGACGGCGGGGAGCCGCACGGACTGAGTATCAGAGACAGTGGAGTGTGGACATTTACTGCGGGTTATTTGTGGTTGTGTGATTGGCTCTTACTTCACTGAAGAAACCTCAACGGGTAAAGTATACGTACAGTTTCTTAACGAAGTACTACCGGCTCACCTAGAGGAATTACCATCTTAAATACATGGCTGTATGCGGTACCAGCACGATGGGTGCCCGGTTCATCTCTCGCTTCTGGTTAAGTAAGCACTCATCCAGTTCTCTCCTGGTCGCTGGATATCGAAGGAATTTCTTCAGCGCGTCTAAAAGTACTTGTACCAGCGACGGGAAACGCGTATTGCCACAGACAGTGGGCATTTCCAACACTTGACGACATAAATGGAGTTTCAGGGATGTGTTTATGACCAAATTATTCTGTGATTTCCTTTTTGTTACTGCTGTTGATGTTATTTTGCAATGTAAGTGTGTATCTTGACAATAAATTGAGATCGTGAAGCTATAATTTACAATCGCTATACCTAAACTGCTTCTTTTACAATCCATTTCATTTTCGACGTGTACCTTTCTTTCTAGGTTCAGGCACGAACAAGAGCCGAACTGTTGCCGTATTTAACTGATGAACCGCCGTAGGGTTCGATGTCCTTTGCCTTCCAGCTGATGTGTCGGCCCAATGACGGGTAGCCAAGTGTGATAAGTGAATAGTAAAACTAAAGTCTGTGGCGCAAGCCCTTGACCCAGCTATTGGCCCGACTGCGGGAGGGGTGCAGCTTTTCTTCGCCGCGACAGTAGGAGGGCCACACTGGCCGCATTTGCCTCTCGGGAACGATCCCCGGTACTCATGTCACAATAGGCTGAGTGGACCTGGAGCCGTCCTGGAGAGACGGGAACAAAGAAAGAGCCCCGCTCCTATCTGGCTTCGAACCTGAGACCTCCGTGCTCGTAGCCCAGTACTCTACACGGTAGGCCACCACGGCTGCAAGTGTGACTAGTATCAGTTTAATTAAGCTTTGCCGGCCGCGGTGGCCAAGGGGTTCGAGGCACTTCAGTCCGGAACCGCGCGACTGCTACGGTCGCAGGTTCGAATCCTGCCTCGGGCATGGATGTGTGTGATGTCCTTAGGTTAGTTAGGTTTAAGTAGTTCTAAGTTCTAGGGGACTGATGACCTCCGATGTTAAGTCCCATAGTGCTCAGAGCCATTTGAACCAATTAAGCTTTCCTCCTCCATTCCGCTTTTGTAAGCAGACTCTCTTAGCTGTGTCAGATTGGAAGCTGGAGCACTCCATCTGTCTGTCGCGACGGTTCGGTAGGACAGCATGAACATCCGCATAAGACAGCAATCAGCCACGTTCAAAAGCAGAAATTACTATAGTTATATTTGAAATGACAAAATTGACACAGATATCCCTAAAATTCATGTAGTTATGAAATGAGCTTAAACGTCATCCAATGAGGACTCTTCCACAGTTCATTTGGGTGTAAACAGAATTCGATTTCTTAAACGGTTGAGGAAATACCTGTGATGAACTGCTTACCTGAATGACGCTGTATACTACCATCACCAAGTGACGTGCCCGCAACGCTACCAGCAGGCATTCAGTAGTCTTAGTGATGAAGGAAATATCCACCCTGTAGCTGTAATGCGAAAATGAGTAACCAGCGGCGACAGATGGAAATTTGGGCCGGAACCGGAAGTCGAACCCTGATTTCCAGCTTTATTCGAGTGATCACCTTAGCCGCCTCGGCTATCCGAGCATACATAAATGGTTCAAATGGCTCTGAGCACTATGGGACTTAACTTCTGTGGTCATTAGTCCCCTAGAACTTAGAACTACTTAAACCTAACTAACCTAAGGACATCACACACATCCATGCCCGAGGCAGGATTCGAACCTGCGACCGTAGCAGTCCCGCGGTTCCGGACTGCGCGCCTAGAACCACTAGACCACCGCGGCCGGCGAGCATACATATCCGAAAGAACAGACACCATCCGTATACGGTATACACTCATGTTCAGAAAAAACAGAACACCTTGAATGACCAGAGATAGGACGTTCATATTCACAGGGTATGTGTATTAGTATGTTCTGCATGAATGATTAGCATTTGAACCATGTCGGCTTCCGGGTACAAGGTGAACATCGATATCGCGGCGCAACACCATCTACCGGTAAAATATGTTCAAAAATGTTCAAATGTGTGTGAAATCTTATGGGAGTTAACTGCTAAGGTCATCACTCCCTAAGCTTACACACTACTTAACCTAAATTATCCTAAGAGCAAACACACACACCCATGGCCGAGGGAGGACTCGAACCTCCGCCGGGATCAGCCGCACAGTCCATGACTGCAGCGCCTTAGACCGCTCGGCTAATCCCGCGCGGCGGTAAAATATGCTTGCGGCACTCGTTGTCACTAGAAACCGAAGATAATGGATGAGTGTGATTTGAGCAGACATCTAGGATGCCTCGCAGACGTATGAACAAACCGTTCGGTCCAATGAATGAGTCTGAAAGAGGGTGCATTATTGTCTTGAGAAATGTGATACGTCCATCCGGAAAATTGTTGCTCGTATGGGACCAAGTGTTTCGTCACTGCAACTGGTGTGTGCAGCGTGGTTCACGGAAGGCCGTAGAAGACGACGAGATGGGTCAGGTCGCACCACACAAACCACCACCCACCCCCTTCACTCGAATGAAATTGCAGCACAGCTGTGCGTCCTCCTCGGCTCTGGCGCAACTGTGGAACAGTGGAACACATCGTATACTATCAGGGTTGACAGTTCGTCGCCGGAGTTACGTGCACATCGTCCACTTCTCCACCTACCTTTGACAAATATGCAGAAACATGCTAGATGGTTGTGGTGTATGGAACGGCGTCACCGGGCACAGGAGTTGCATCACATAGTGTTTTCAGGCGAATACAGGTTCTGTTTGTTTGAAAATGATGGCCGCATTTTCGTTCACCGCAAACGGGTGGAGCGGCATCACAGTGACTGCATTCGCACAAGATGGTTCAAATGGCTCTCTAAACATCCTAGGTCATCAGTCCCCTAGACTTAGAACTACTTAAACCTAACTAACCTAAGGATAACACATACATCCATGCCCGAGGAAGGATTCGAACCTGCGACCGTAGCAGCAGCGCGGTTGCGGACTAAAGCGCCTAGAAAGGCTCGGCCACAACGGCCGGCTTCGCACAAGACATACAGTGCCGCCTCAAAGCCTTACATTGTCGTGTGCTGTTGGCTAATACCACCAATCATAGTTGGTGCGCGTCCAAGGCAGTGTGATCTACGTGAATGACATGCTGCGACCGGTAGCCATAACCTTTCTACACAACACCCCAGACGTCATTTTTCAGCAAGAAAATGTACTACCACATGTTGCTGCACGAGCACGTGCCTTCTTGGTGTCACAGGATGTTACTCTTTTGCCCTGGCGGCCAGATCACCAGACTTGTCGCCAAACGAAAATGTGTGGAATATGGTGAAACGATGGGTGCAGTGCTGTGACCCAACGCCAATCACCAAAGATGGACTTTGGAACTAGGTAAATCCATCATAGATGGCTACATCACAGGCTACATCGCAGGATGCCATTCGCGCCTCATACGCTTCGTTACCGTCACGCGTGGAACCAGGGCCCATAGCGGATCCTGTGCCTGCTAAGTAGCACGACACTTGCTGAACCGAGGTGACTGAGATGCTAATCATTCCTGCAGAACATACTGTTGTAGAAGTCCTGTGACTGTGAACGTCCTATCCCTACTCATTCAAGTTGTTCTGTTTTTTTTTTTTTTTTTCTGAACATTAATGTATATACGCCAGACGGCGTTACGATCTTCCAGCGCGGATGCATAACAGTATCCGAAGCCTTGCAGGAATATAGTTAGGCTGCGTGCAAGTAAATTAATGGATAGGAGGCGCTACTCTGTAGCGTGCAGGATATGGCGATTTGGGTCGGCCGAAGGGCGAGCTCGGATAGCCGAGGCGGTGCCGGCACGGTAGCTGAAATACAAAAACTGTGTGACTGGATCAACGATGAACTTCAACGGCTGTTATGGGACATCCGCCCCCAACAAATGCAACGAACAATGACGAACAAAATTAAATTAAAAAAAAAAAAAGCGGTTAAGGCGACCGCTCGCTAAAGTGGGAAATCTAGGTTCGACTTCCAGTCGGGCACAAATTTTTATTTGTCACCGTTGGGTTCGCTCAACGTCCCAGTGCATCTAAATGTCGAATGTTTCTTTTGTCGTGCACTGCATACAGCTTCTGATCGAATCAGTGGTGTCCGAGAGAACACCATATATAAAATGGTCACAATGTTTTCGTTTTGCAATGTATTTTCGGGCCATCACCTACTGAGTAACCGACGAGTAACTAGCCGCATGAAAAGCTCGATATCTGCAAGTTCACGCCAAAATATGAAGCGTTTGGCTTTGCGATTTGTTAATGGTCACAAAATTCACTCGGAATTGGGGCGATTCGATCGAAATTAAAAGTATTCGTGGTATAAATACTATTTTCGTCTTTCTTTGCCCTTCATTATAATGTGCTTGATGACCTCCTTCCGCCAATATCTGATACAGAATGTTGTGCCAACGCTGAATTTCGGAGAATATAAATTCCTCAGAAAAATGACTTGTGTAGTGACATTCCTGACACATTCAACGAATGAAAAAAATTAACTTAAGGAAAGTTTACACTTTGATTTCATTGATCACCGTGTCAATGAAACGTAAAATCTCTGTTCGGCAGAAACCTTGTCTCTGACAGTGGTAATGTCAAAACTTCATTTTTCGTCGCTAGCATCGCTCGTTCATACAGCCTTTCTGAGTCTATGTAATTTTCGGCGATGTACGGTTATACTAGTTGATCTGGCGTTTCACCAACGATGTAAAAATTGTTAACGCTTTATGGAACATTCTGCCTTACTTGCACACTTACTCTGCCTTATACGCCCTCGAGAGTTGTACTTCTTTTTTTGTCATAGTTTCTACAGTTTACGATTTCAGAACATTCCTAAAATATCTAGAACATTTTGCCGTACTCGCAGTCCCTGTTACTCACCGCACGCTCCACAAATCAAAACGTTTTGAAGCGTTCTTGTTTGCTCATAAGAAGACAGTGTCTTAGACGGGGACAGATTCCATCTCCACACACATTTTCGGGAGCTACGCACATCCACCTTTACTAAACGTCCTTATTTTCGATGAGAAACCACGGTTATCTACCAGGAAAGCCGCGAGTGTGTGGCAGGACTTGGTTGTGGAGAAAAATTAGTACTTATGATCACACACTTGGCTTGAATGAATTTCCAGTATGGGTCCGGAATTATTTTGAGTAATTTTGTGTATTAAGTATCTAGATCCGTTGATAAATTTCTTTATTGCGCCGTTTCGGCTACTGGCATCCTCAGATATCTGCAGTTAGGATTAAAGCAACATAATAAGCGAGAAAGGGTTAAAAATTAAAAGTTAAGAATTTTAAAAAATAAATTTAATTTTTAATCTTTTGTAGCTTGATATTATTTAACAAACGCCTATCGCTCTTTATGTTCCGTTAACCTTAATTGCGGATATCTGAAGATGGCAGTAGCCATAACTGCGTAATAAAGATATTTATTATGCGATCTAAACGGTTTATTCACAAAAATCAGTCCAGCATTTGTCTATATGAGCGCGTGACATCGCCTAAAAATCAGACTCATGACCTATGTATCAAAGCAACGGTTGTTAATTGGCCGCGCAAATTCTATCCAGGCGTGCCTCACTTTTCTGTCCCGTAAGGTATCATGTTGCCGGTCGCTCAAGCCTTGCACACTCCGCGGGCAGGTAACGCATTAACAGTCGCTCGACTGTGTGCTTCTACCGCCTCAGTACCACAGCAGTCACGCTTGCTCAACTCAGACCTGCTGGCCAGCGAACAAACTCTTTCTAACACTCAGCGCATCTACACCTGCTACCACAGTGTTTACACCCTACATCGTCATTTCAGATATTACGTAAAAGCTGCGACAAATACAAATTAAAACAATAAGTGACAGCTGCTTTACACCAGTCGTGTACCAGCACAATTGCTACTCAGCTAGAGTGAACCTTAAATCTCCGTCCAACCATAATGCCTTAAGTTGCCAATCGTTTCCATAAACAGTTCATTAAATATGCTTCCTTAAGTTCATATCCGATCCGTTTCTTCCACTCTTCTTTAGTCGAGGTAGAGCTTGGTCGGACTCGACATCTCTATCTCTAAAAGTCTAAGGCGAATGCAACAGTGGTCCAACTGCACTTGAGGGCCATCGTGGCAGCCTACACCGCACTCTGAGTCACATTGCACCGTCGGCTTGCCTTTGCCGGCCCACTTGCAATTACGCTGCTCCCAACGCGCTACGGAAGCCCTCTTCTCAGTGTCCGGTGCGCGTAACACCATAAACTGATGCAGCAGTGTAGCAGCTGCCTCGTCACAGACCTGTGGAACGCGTTTGCTAGTCGTTACCTCATGACAAAGCCTAAGAGAAGTTATTTGTCTTCACGTTTCCAGGTGCGTACATTTTTGTGCTTGTTGTTCTAACTTATGATACGTAATCAACAGTTATTTCAAATTTCTTTCGTTTACATAATCATCCGTAACATCAAACCAAGCAATACACACTGTCCGCGCAATATGGTTATGAACTCGACATGTTACGCAAAGGAAAGGAGACGGACCCTACCTCACTGTGCCGGTATGATCTTAGTACCATACTCGTGCAAATTGGTCACAGCGGAGGCTTGGGACTAATAACTAGGTTTGGATCAGTACGTTGCGTGCGTGTGCGCCTAGTCACTGTACGGCTCGGAGCCTCTAAGTTAAAAAAAAATAGTTTTACTGTTGTCTGAAGTACACAAATCCTGTAACATGCGTTATTACTGCTCCTCGGCACGGATTTGTGAGTCATTTTTTAAAACTGACACGTTAGAGCAAAACACACGACAGAGACATTTCACTTTTTAAAACCTCCTTCTGCTTCTTCATAGAGCGATGACGGAACCGCTTGCAACACTCTGACAAGTGAGTGGCGGCGTTTCGTATTATTTTTCAAAATCTGTGGCTTCTCCGCAGCAGCATTACAGTCGCCTCCTCTCGAAAACTCATACAGTCACTGCCGTCCGAAAGTGAAGTAGAGACGAAGTAGTCTGCGTAATCTGGCAAACGTGCCTGCCCACTGCATAGCACGGTCTGTTGCAGAGTACGGCAGGCGTTGTCAGTCGGCCTCCAATTGCAGTGATGAGCCGACTGTTTTCGTGTCGTTTACACGCAAAGAGAGCATTCCTTGCTAAAGCAAGTCTACTAATACCAAATATCGGCTTCAATTCGAAGAATGAATGTCTGAGAATGGGCGCCTGGAGTACTATATGCTGTGGAAGTGAATGATTGACTTTAGGAAAACAGAAAAAGGCAACCAATATGAAATTGCCTCTGTATGAACGCAGTAAGAAAGAGGACACACCGAAACCTGAAACATCAACGATTACGAAAGGAAAGTAACCAGAGTCTTCATACAACTCCCTGCTTTGATGAAATTTAGTTCTCAAATAATTTCTTATGAAGCAATTAATTCTTGTACACATATGCATCTGACGATCTTTCATTTGCACGAACGTCAATGAACGAACGTCAATGAACATGGTGGTGGTGGTGGTTGGAGTTTAACGTCCCGTCGACAACGAGGTCATTAGAGACGGAGCGCAAGCTCGGGTTAGGGAAGGATTGGGAAGGAAATCGGCCGTGCCCTTTCAAAGGAACCATCCCGGCATTTGCCTGAAACGATTTAGGGAAATCACGGAAAACCTAAATCAGGATGGCCGGAGACGGGATTGAACCGTCGTCCTCCCGAATGCGAGTCCAGTGTGCTAACCACTGCGCCACCTCGCTCGGTTCCAATGAACATGAATCTGTACCGGAAATTACAACTCCCTGCTTTGATGAAATTTAGTTCTCAAATAATTTCTTATGAAGCAATTAATTCTTGTACACATATGCGCCTGACGATCTTTCATTTGCACGAACGTCAATGAACATGAATCTGTACCGGAAATTACACATCGACAGCAATAACACAAAGAAAACGTTTTCATTGTTATAATAAAGCAACCCACAGTCAACTGGCTCTCTGAAAATTTTTTTACCATTTATAGCCGCCTCGAAATTGCGAAAATTAGCTGCCTGTTTAATAAATCTTGAACTATCCTTCCTTCTACAAATGGTAGTACGCAACGTTTACTTTTAAATGTCGTCTTTTTGGTTTCCTTATTCTGTAAAGGCCGCCTGGTAACGATCAAACTTACTCTCAAATTCGCTGACCCCTTACTCGGTTTTCTCATTGCGCAGATGTACCTACAAAATTTGCGAAATTTAACCTCACTTTTGAAGCAGCCCCAGCCGCTGTGGCCGAGCGGTTCTAGGCGCTTCAGTCCGGAACCGCGCGACTGCTACGGTCGCAGGTTCGAATCCTACCTCGAGCATGGATGTGTGTGATGTCCTTGGGTTAGTTAGGTTTAAGTAGTTCCAAGTCTAGGGGACTGATGACCTCAGCTGTCATAGTGCTTAGAGCCATTCGAACCATTTGAAGCAGCTGTGACGCCGTGTGCATCATATCGCGAAATATTTTGACATAATGGGAATGGTTACCAACGCAGATAAAGCATTTTTTGCATTGAATTTAGCACTGTGTATAAAGAAGAAAAAGAAAACAAGACGCTGGTCCAGGGAATGGTTGAAACTCCCGGACAATTATACCATGGAAAACTGCTTTAAGAAAATATGACATTGATAATTATATCAACTTTCTCCGAATGGGCAGTCAAACTTTAAATAACTTGTTGCCATTTCTTCGCACACACTTTAAAAAATAAGATATAAGTATGCAAAAATTTATTATCTTCTATTCTATCCTCTAATGAAATTTTAATGAAACACCACAACGTGAGAAGATATATAAGAACCATGTAAGGATCAGAGAGCTTCAATTTTTTTATTTTACTGCATCCCCGCTTGTATATTGTACGCAGAATATTGATTGTACGTCTTGCTGCGTAATATATGGTTGGGAAAGACGCAACACCTCTACCGTTTTGATAATTGCGAGTGCTTTTTAGGGTACCGTACCTCGGTAACAACGGAACCTTTGTAGGATCACTTGGTGTCCGTCCATCCGTCTGTTTGTGTGTCAGACTGTTAAAACCCTTTTTCTCTTGAACAGGTTGACGTATCGAGTTGAAATTTATGTCACATACTAATGTCTACGGTTCCTTGGTGGTGCAAAACGTTTCAACTTCTAAGTCAATGAAATTAAAAGAGACGACCATTTATCTCACATATTTTGATACTGAAAAATTCACCCATCAAAATCTATGGGGTATTTTCCGCTGACCTACAATTGCGGAATTTGGCAGGAAGCAACGTTTTTCAGTACACGTAAGGGAAAAAATCCGAGTATTGTTAATCCGTAATTATGTCACATGAGAAAAAAATTGTCATATGGTAGCCGACTGTCTGTCCGTCTAAGAAGTCTTTTTCTCAGAAAGGGGTTAGCGTGTGAAGTTGAAATTCATGTCACATACTATGGTCTATGCTACCTTGGTGGTGTAAAAAATTTAAGCTCCTGAGTCAGCACGTTTGACCACAATCTCACCTGATTATGAGTGAACAGAACACCGAAGGCGCTCCGGTCTTGCCTTATCACTCTCACCTTAAAGATACCAAAGTTCTAGCTATGCGTTTCGGTACCTCTTTTTTGTGTGAGGAAGGGGGGGGGGAATTTCTTAGTAAAATATATATTTCTAAATTCGATGGGAATTTAAGTCCATGAACTAAATTTCGAAATTCCCTGTCATTTGAAGTGAAGTATCAGTTGTCAGTATCTATTAATCAATCTCTATTTAATTAGATTACTTCTATAATTATACACTCCTGGAAATAGAAAAAAGAACACATTGACACCGGTGTGTCAGACCCACCATACTTGCTCCGGACACTGCGAGAGGGCTGTACAAGCAATGATCACACGCACGGCACAGCGGACACACCAGGAACCGCGGTGTTGGCCGTCGAATGGCGCTAGCTGCGCAGCATTTGTGCACCGCCGCCGTCAGTGTCAGCCAGTTTGCCGTGGCATACGGAGCTCCATCGCAGTCTTTAACACTGGTAGCATGCCGCGACAGCGTGGACGTGAACCGTATGTGCAGTTGACGGACTTTGAGCGAGGGCGTATAGTGGGCATGCGGGAGGCCGGGTGGACGTACCGCCGAATTGCTCAACACGTGGGGCGTGAGGTCTCCACAGTACATCGATGTTGTCGCCAGTGGTCGGCGGAAGGTGCACGTGCCCGTCGACCTGGGACCGGACCGCAGCGACGCACGGATGCACGCCAAGACCGTAGGATCCTACGCAGTGCCGTAGGGGACCGCACCGCCACTTCCCAGCAAATTAGGGACACTGTTGCTCCTGGGGTATCGGCGAGGACCATTCGCAACCGTCTCCATGAAGCTGGGCTACGGTCCCGCACACCGTTAGGCCGTCTTCCGCTCACGCCCCAACATCGTGCAGCCCACCCCCAGTGGTGTCGCGACAGGCGTGAATGGAGGGACGAATGGAGACGTGTCGTCTTCAGCGACGAGAGTCGCTTCTGCCTTGGTGCCAATGATGGTCGTATGCGTGTTTGGCGCCGTGCAGGTGAGCGCCACAATCAGGACTGCATACGACCGAGGCACACAGGGCCAACACCCGGCATCATGGTGTGGGGAGCGATCTCCTACACTGGCCGTACACCACTGTTGATCGTCGAGGGGACACTGAATAGTGCACGGTACATCCAAACCGTCATCGAACCCATCGTTCTACCATTCCTAGATCGGCAAGGGAACTTGCTGTTCCAACAGGACAATGCACGTCCGCATGTATCCCGTGCCACCCAACGTGCTCTAGAAGGGGTAAGTCAACTACCCTGGCCAGCAAGATCTCCGGATCTGTCCCTCATTGAGCATGTTTGGGACTGGATGAAGCGTCGTCTCACGCGGTCTGCACGTCCAGCACGAACGCTGGTCCAACTGAGGCGCCAGGTGGAACTGGCATGGCAAGCCGTTCCACAGGACTACATCCAGCATCTCTACGATCGTCTCCATGGGAGAATAGCAGCCTGCATTGTTGCGAAAAGCGGATATACACTGTACTAGTGCCGACATTGTGCATGCTCTGTTGCCTGTGTCTATGTACCTGTGGTTCTGTCAGTGTGATCATGTGATGTATCTGACCCCATGAATGTGTCAATGAAGCTTCCCCTTCCTGGGACAATGAATTCACGGTGTTCTTATTTCAATTTCCAGGAGTGTAATTTAAAAACTTGGATGACGCTTAAGCACATACGATCGCTAAAAACTGCGCTCACTTATCTTTAAACTTTTATTCAGCTAACTAAAACATCATTGTATAACTAAGTTTTAAAAAAGTTTAAATAATTGGTGTTGCTAACTACCGTAGCATGTTAACATAACTTCAGAATTAATAGTAGTAGTAGTAGTATTCCTTCTTTCAATAAACAGTGCCTCCTCAAACAATTTCCTGTCCAGTACCGTTTTCTCTTTCTGATGACTTTCAGCATGTTTCTTTCTTCTCCAATTCTTCTTAATACTTCTTCATTCATTACTCGGTCTTCCCGTTATGTATGAGGCGGAACTATGGGCCTCATGGAAAAAGGGTGACCCGGCTGAGTCACGCAATTTGATTCTTAGTCTGATCACGAGGTGTGGCCATTAATTGCACGCGTTGATCACGTAGGCTGACGTGAGGATCAGTGAACTATACTTGACGGGATGTATCTGGAACATCTTAGCTGATTAGAAAGTTAGTAGACAGGAATACAATTAAATACTTAGCTTTAATTCAGCATCAGTGGCGAACGTCGATCTTGACTTTGTACAATAATATTTACAAGTGCAGTTATAGACTGAACTGCGAATACTTCTTTACATTTCTGATTGTTCACACATATAGATCAATTGTCAATGCATAAACTGTATGTGGTGCCTGGCTAGGTCGTAGCTATTGACTTAGCTGAAGGCTATGCTAACTAGCGTCTCTGCAAATGAGATATCTGAAGCTATAACAAGTGAACCATTCCTATTCAAGTCGGCTGTAGAACTGTCCAGGGCGCTAGCTTGTCTCGTAAGACCAGCCGAGTGGCGGCGCTCTGTCTGCTAGCGTCGACTGTGGCGACTCGCGGGTCCGATGTGTACTGACGGACCGCGGCCGATTTGAAGCCTACAGCCTAGCAAGTGTGGTGCCTTGCGGTGACACCACACTTCCCATTTCACTTTTTCCATTCTCGTCCATACATCTAGTGCCTCCAATCTTCTTTCATCTTCCTTCCTCAATATCCAGGTCTCCACACCAGTGTAACGCTCCAGATCTAACATTTGGCGAGTCTTTTCCTCAGATCTTTGTTTAGTGGTCCGCAAAGTAATTTCTGTTTCCTCTTGAATTCTTCTTTTGCCATTGCAATTCTTTTTCTAATTTCTGCTGAACTATACATATCATCCGTTATTACACTTCCCAAGTAACTGAAGTTATTCACTTGCTCTATTTCCTCTGCCCCTATTTTCATACGGCACTTTCTCCCCTCTCCCCCAGTTACCATGCTTTTCGTTTTCTTCTTGTTAATTTTCATTCCACATTCTTCTAATTTTGTGTTTAGATCATCTAACATTTGTTACATCTCTCTTGCACTCTCTGCCATCAAAACCATGTCGTTTGCAAATCTTATACACTCCACTCTTCGACCCCGTATGCTAATTCATCTCCTTCCATTAAAACTTTCATTAATAATTTCCTCCAGATAGATATTGAACAGTCTTGGTGATAAACAACAGCCTTGTCTTACACCTCTTGCCAGTTCAGTTTCCTCACTCATCACACCTCCTATTCTTACTCTTGCTCTCTGGTTCAAATATAAATTTCTAATTAGCCGTCTGTCCCTCCAGTCAACTCCACGTTTCCTTAGGATTTCCACCAGTTTATCCCATCTGACACAGTCAAAAGCCTTCTCAAGATCAATGAACACAACATACACCTTCCTTTTCTTCTCCATGTACTTCTCCCCTATCACTCTCAGTAGCCCAATGTCATCTCTAGTTCCCACTCCTCGCCTGAAACCAAATTGTTCATCTCCTATTACGCAGTTCTGCTTTCCAAATAGCCTTCTGTTGAGCGTCCTCGGCAAGACGTTGGCTGCATGCGATATAAGGCTCACTGTCCTATGTCCCTCACACTGTTTGCTGTTGTTTTTCTTTTCTATGGGTATTAAGATACTTTCTGTAAAGTCCTTTGGCCATTTTCTTGTCATTTATATTTGATTACACAATTCAATCCTTTTCCTACAGTCTGGAACCGCGCGACCGCTATGGTCGCAGGTTCGAATTTTGCCTCGGGAATGGATGTGTGTGATGTCCTTAGGTTAGTTAGGTTTAAGTAGTTCTAAGTTCTAGGGGACTGATGACCTCAGAAGTTAAGTCCCATAGTGCTGAGAGCCATTTGAACCATACCCTTTTCCCTTCTTTCTCCAATGACTTTAACAGTTCCGCAGGAATCTCATAAATTCCCATTGCCTTTCCATTTTTCATCTCCTTCATAGATGATTCAATCTCATTAGTTAGTATTGCCTTTCCTTTGTCATCATCTACAGCTTTATCTTCTTCTTCTATCCCAAGCTCTTCTTCACTTGGTCGGCTGTCTGCAGTGTATAGCCATTCTATATAGTCTCCCCATCTTCTCATTATTTCTTGGGGTTCAGTCACTATTTTACCGTCAGCTGCGTCTACTTCCTTTAGTTTATTGTTGTTTCATTTTTCCCTGAATGTCAAATCCATTGCTTCTTTGTACATCAAAGCATATTTTCCTTCTTTCTCTAATTTCCCTATCTCGTCACACCTATCTGTCAGCCATTTCTCCTTTGCTTTTTCTGTCTCCCTTCTTAATTCATTATTTAACCTCCTGTAGTTGCCTTCCCTTCTTCTGTGTTTACAGTTTTACATTTCCTGCGGTCATCCATCTTGGTTATCATATCTGGTGTTACGCATTCTTTCTTTACTTTTTTCCTCTCCTTGACTCCGAGCGTTTCCTTAGCTGCCTTTTTGACCCCATTTTTAAAACGATTCAATCTTCCTTCTGTGCAATCCGTTTCTTGTCCTTGCATCACGATTTCACAATTTCTCACAATTACCTTTGTCTTTCAGTTGCTCAAAGTTAATGTGATCTCTCTTCTGTCCTTTCCAGGTTATTTTCTATTTAACTAGAACCTCAGCTACTACTAATATGTGATCTGAATAAATATCTGCCCCTGGATAACTTTTGACACTCTTTAGGCAATTTCGGTATCTTTGTTGTATCATTATGTAATCAGTTTGATAATTTTTGTTGTCAAATCGATTTATCAAAGTACACTGTCGCTTTTTGTGGTTATCAAATAGAGTATTTTCAACTACCATGAAATTTTCATTGCAGTTTTCCAACAATCTTTGCCCTCTTTCATTTCTTTTTGCCAGTCCAAATTTTCCCAGAGCTTTTCCTTCTGGTCCTTCACCAATTATCGCCTTCTAATAACCCATTATGACAATACATGCATTTTTTTCTCTCGTTCTGCTAAGTTTTCTATCTTCTCATAACATTCTTCTACCTCTTCATCTGAGTGATTACTTGTTGGCATATAGACCTGGATGATAACTAAGTTTTTCTTTTTCCCTTTTAGTCTCATCATCATAATTCTTCCACTAACATATTCAACCTTGATAACCTTGTCCTTCATTCAGTCTTTTAGCTGCCAAAATTCCAACCCCATACAGTCCATTTTTATCTTCACCTGAATAGTATAATCGGAAGTTGGCACTTTCTAGTTCTCCACAACCATTCCATCTCACCTCACACATTCCGAGCACATCCAATTTGTTTCTTGTCATTTCATGTTGGGCGTTTTCTAATTTCTCTTCATGGAGAAGGGTTAAAACATTCCAAGTCCCAATCCTCAATAAGTCTTCCTTCTTCTTCTCCTCCCTTCCTTTACCATTTGCCCTAATCTCTGGAGTCCTCGTTGTATTCCCCTCCTGGAGATCCGATTGAGGGGAAGCTTTGCCTCCGAAATATTGTACAAAGAGGTCCATCCCATGAATTCCAGTGGTGGTTTCCCATTGCCTCCCAATGTCCTCCGCATCCTGTCGTCT
Organism: Schistocerca americana; assembly: GCF_021461395.2. Lineage (NCBI taxonomy): Eukaryota > Metazoa > Arthropoda > Insecta > Orthoptera > Acrididae > Schistocerca > Schistocerca americana. Next base: position 697,854,658 of record NC_060120.1, on the reverse strand, counting down.
CGCTGACCCAGTTTTTCGCTGGGCTTGGTTACCCAACCTTCCACTGAGTTGCTCAGCTTAGCAGGGGCACCACGTGTAGGCAGGACTGTGGAGAATTGAGGTGAGAGAGGCTAAGAGAACTTTCTTGTTCAGTTCTGTTCTTATTTTCGCATCCCACCCCCATTTTAGCCAGTCTCACGGTTGTAGCAGCGACTCCCCCAGAATTAATAAAATAAACGAAAAAATACAATAACAAATGCAAAATAACACAAAAATTTAGACCTGAAACTTAAAACTAAAACATTCCCGAAAGTATTATAATCCCCAGGACCGAATTATTGCCAGTACATACATCGAAACGAGGCAAAATCGTCGAGATTCTCGAGTCCTGGGATAAATGAACTATCTGTATAAACAATTAACTCTGTACGGAACCCACAGAGCGCGAGTCCTATTCCCAATTGGCCAGTTTGTGTATTGTTCTAATCTTAATCGTAGTTTCCACACATGTGGAATTTCACGATACAGTGAGATAGTAATAAAACTCTTTTTTGGTAGCCATCTTCGGCGAAACACCAACACAAAGAACGTCCGCCATCTTGTCAAATTTGCAGTCATTAAAATTTCTCTCAAACACGTCAAACGGGGCTCGCGTTTAACAAACACGGCAAACAAAGCTGCAGACTGCCAAATACACTCCTGGAAATTGAAATAAGAACACCGTGAATTCATTGTCCCAGGAAGGGGAAACTTTATTGACACATTCCTGGGGTCAGATACATCACATGATCACACTGACAGAACCACAGGCACATAGACACAGGCAACAGAGCATGCACAATGTCGGCACTAGTACGGTGTATATCCACCTTTCGCAACAATGCAGGCTGCTATTCTCCCATGGAGACGATCGTAGAGATGCTGGATGTAGTCCTGTGGAGCGGCTTGCCATACCATTTCCACCTGGCGCCTCAGTTGGACCAGCGTTCGTGCTGGACGTGCAGACCGCGTGAGACGACGCTTCATCCAGTCCCAAACATGCTCAATGGGGGACAGATCCAGAGATCTTGCTGGCCAGGGTAGTTGACTTACACCTTCTAGAGCACGTTGGGTGGCACGGGATACATGCGGACGTGCATTGTCCTGTTGGAACAGCAAGTTCCCTTGCCGATCTAGGAATGGTAGAACGATGCGTTCGACGACGGGTTGGATGTACCGTGCACTATTCAGTGTCCCCTCGACGATCAACAGTGGTGTACGACCAGTGTAGGAGATCGCTCCCCACACCATGATGCCGGGTGTTGGCCCTGTGTGCCTCGGTCGTATGCAGTCCTGATTGTGGCGCTCACCTGCACGGCGCCAAACACGCATACGACCATCATTGGCACCAAGGCAGAAGCGACTCTCATCGCTGAAGACGACACGTCTCCATTCGTCCCTCCATTCACGCCTGTCGCGACACCACTGGGGGCGGGCTGCACGATGTTGGGGCGTGAGCGGAAGACGGCCTAACGGTGTGCGGGACCGTAGCCCAGCTTCATGGAGACGGTTGCGAATGGTCCTCGCCGATACCCCAGGAGCAACAGTGTCCCTAATTTGCTGGGAAGTGGCGGTGCGGTCCCCTACGGCACTGCGTAGGATCCTACGGTCTTGGCGTGCATCCGTGCGTCGCTGCGGTCCGGTCCCAGGTCGACGGGCACGTGCACCTTCCGCCGACCACTGGCGACAACATCGATGTACTGTGGAGACCTCACGCCCCACGTGTTGAGCAATTCGGCGGTACGTCCACCCGGCCTCCCGCATGCCCACTATACGCCCTCGCTCAAAGTCCGTCAACTGCACATACGGTTCACGTCCACGCTATTGGAAGTTTGACAGATTGTTCGACCGTTTACAGAGGCCTTCAGAGAAGTAAAAGAGAGGAATCCACCTCATCAGACTCCACGACGGAACCGAGAGGCGCGCGACAGCGGCAGAACGCAGCGCGACAACAGTGGAGCCACTTCTCTCTCCAGCAGCTCTGCGCCGCGTTGCGTCGTGTGGAGGAGGGTCGGCGAGTTGCAGAGAAACGCTCCTCGGTGGCCTCGCGTGAAACCGGAGCAAAACGCACGCCCGTCGCGGACTTCCGCAGCCGGCGCGGCGCGCACGCACTCCGCACCCCGCTGTCGGCAGGAAGCGCGCCACGGCCACGTCCATCCCCGTGACGCGGAAGTACCAGCCGCGCGCTTCCCGTTTCCCCGGAAGCCAAACTGGCCGTCTCCTCTCTTTTCCTGCCTTTTTTATGTCTCTTAGCATTCCTATCTGATGGTAGCACGCTGGCTCGTATCACACAACCGGCACGACTGCAACTTTTACTTCGTTTTCACGCTTCACTGCGCAGCCCATACGACGCACAATTTTCATTTTTAAACCTGAACTGCGTATCTAACCATCGAGTGCAGCTCTTAGGCCGGTAATAGTGTAGTCGAGTACACACTCTAAGACAAAAAAGACTCACCACGAAGAAATTATCCGAATGGGACGAAAGTCGGGAGATACAATATACAGGGTGATCAAAAAGTCAGTATAAATTTGAAAACTTAATAAACCAAGGAATAATGTAGATAGAGAGGTAAAAATTGACACACATGCTTGGAATGACATGAGGTTTTATCATCATCATCATCATCATCATCGTCATCATCATTTAAGACTGATTATGCCTTTCAGCGTTCAGTCTGGAGCATAGTCCCCCTTATAAAATTCCTCCATGATCCCCTATTCAGTGCTAACATTGATGCCTCTTCTGATGTTAAGCCAATTACTTCAAAATCATTCTTAACCGAAACCAGGTACCTTCTCCTTGGTCTACCCCGACTCCTCCTACCCTCTACTGCTGAACCCATGAGTCTTTGGGTAACCTTGTTTCTCCCATGCGTGTGACATGCCCCCACCATCTAAGCCTGTTCGCCCTGACTGCTACATCTATAGAGTTCATTCCCAGTTTTTCTTTCATTTCCTCATTGTGGACACCCACCTGCCATTGTTCCCATCTACTAGTACCTGCAATCATCCTAGCTACTTTCATATCCGTAACCTCAACCTTATTGATAAGGTAACCTAAATCCACCCAGCTTTCGCTCCCATACAACAAAGTCGGTCGGAAGACTGAACGGTGCACAGATAACTTAGTCTTGGTACTGACTTCCTTCTTGCAGAAGAGAGTAGATCGTAGCTGAGCGCTCACTGCATTAGCTTTCTACACCTTGCTTCCAATTCTTTCACTATGTTGCCATCCTGTGAGAATATGCATCCTAAGTACTTGAAACTGTCCACCTGTTCTAACTTTGTTCCTCCTATTTGGCACTCAGTCCGTTTATATCTCTTTCCCACTGCCATTACTTTCGTTTTGGAGATATTCATCTTCATACCATAGTCCTTACATTTCTGATCTAGCTCTGAAATATTACTTTGCAAACTTTAAATCGAATCTGCCATCACAACTAAGTCATCCGCATATGCGAGACTGCTTATTTTGTGTTCACATATCTTAATCTCATCCAGCCAGTCTATTGTTTTCAACATATGATCCATAAATAATATGAACAACAGTGGAGACAGGTTGCAGCCTTGTCTTACCCCTGAAACTACTCTGAACCATGAACCCAATTTACCGTCAACTCTAACTGCTGCCTGACTATCTATGTAAAGACCTTTAATTGCTTGCAAAAGTTTGCCTCCTATTCCATAATCTTGTAGAACAGACAATAACTTCCTTCTAGGAACCCGGTCATATGCCTTTTCTAGATCTATAAAGCATAGATACAATTCCCTGTTCCACTCGTAACACTTCTCCATTATTTGCCGTAAGCTAAAGATCTGGTCCTGACAACCTCTAAGAGGCCTAAACCCACACTGATTTTCATCCAATTTGTCCTCAACCAATACTCGTACTTTCCTTTCAACAATACCTGAGAAGATCTTACCCACAACGCTGATTAAAGAGATACCTCTGTAGTTGTTACCATCTTTTCTGTTTCCATGTTTAAAGATTGGTGTGATTACTGCTTTCGTCCAGTCTGATAGAACCTGTCCCGACTCCCACGCCATTTCAATTATCCTGTGTAGCCATTTAAGACTTGACATTCCACTGTATTTGATGAGTTCCGACTTAATTTCATCCACCCCAACCGCTTTATTGCACTGCAATATATTGACCATTTTCTCCACTTCCTCAAATGTGATCCTATTTCCATCATCATTCCTATCCCATTGTACATCGAAATCTGAAACATTACTGATCGTATTTTCACCTACATTGAGCACCTCTTCAAAATATTCCCTCCATCTGCCCAAGGCATCAACAGGATTCACCAGCAGTTTTCCTGACCTGTCCATAATACTTGTCATTTCCTTCTTACCTCCATTTCGAAGAATGCTAATTACACTCTAGAATGGTTTTCCAGCAGCTTGACCCAAAGTCTCCAACCTGTTTCCAAAGTCTTCCCAAGATTTCTTCTTGGATGCTGCAATTATCTGTTTGGCTTTGTTTCTTTCTTCAACATAACTTTCTCTGTCTACCTGAGTTCTAGTATGTAGCCATTTTTGAAACGCCATCTTTTTCCCTTTACAGGCTGCGTTGACTGTGTCATTCCACCAAGCTGTTTGCTTCATCCTACCTTTACACACTACTGTTCCAAGACATTCTTTAGCCACCTCTAGTACTGTGTCCCTGTACCTTGCCCATTCCTTTTCCAATGACTGTAATTGACTACATTCAACTAACTGGTACCTTTCTGAGATCACTGTTATGTACTTGTGCCTGATTTCCTTATCCTAAAGTTTCTCCACTCTTACCCTCCTACATATGGACCAGACCTCGTGCACTTTCGGCCTCACAACACCAATTTCACTGCAGATTAAATATTATTTATTTATTAGAACAAAAAAAAAGTATTATTAGACGCGTGAAAGATCTCTTGCGCGCGTCGTTTGGTGATGATCGTGTGCTCAGCCGTCACTTTCGTCATGCTTGGCCTCCCAGGTCCCCAAACCTCAGTCAGTGAGAGAATTGGCTTTGGGGTTACCTGAAGTCGCAAGTGTATCGTGATCGACCGACATCTCTAGGGATGCTGAAAGACAACATCCGACGCCAGTGCCTCAGCATAACTCCGGATATGCTTTACAGTGCTGTTCACAACATTATTCCTCGAATACAGCTACTGTTGAGGAATGATGGTGGACATATTGAGCATTTCCTGTAAAGAACATCATCTCTGCTTTGTCTTACTTTGTTATGCTAATTATTGCTATTCTGATCAGATGAAGCGCCATCTCTCGGACATTTTTTGAACTTTTGTATTTTTTTGGTTCTAATAAAACCCCATGTCATTCCAAACATGTGTGTCAATTTGTACCTCTCTATCTACATCATTCCGTGATTTATTCAGTTTTCAAATTTATACTGACTTTTTGATCACCCGGTACATGGACCACATGTGACCCACAGTACAAACAGCAATAAAAACACTTTTTTTTCTGAGAATGAGATTTTAACTCAGCAGCGGAATGCGTGGTGACACGAGAACTTGCCCGCGAAAGGCAAAGGTCGCGAATTGAGTCTCGATACTGCACACAGTTTTAATCTCCCAGGAAGATTCATTTTAGGGCGTAATTCGCTGCACAGTGAGACTCTCATTCCGAAAAAATCCACCAGGCTGTCGCTAAGCCGTGTCCCCGTAGTTGCCTTTTATCCAGAATTGCTAGTCTTGCAAGTTTCACGGGAGGGCTTCTGTAAAGTTTGGAAGATGAGGTACTGGCGGAAGTAGACTACTGGCCATTAAAATTGCTATACCAAGACGAAATGCAGACGATAAACGGGTATTCATTGGACAAATACGAGTATATTATACTAGAACTGACATGTAATTACATTTTCGCGCAATTTGGGTGCATAGATCCTGAGAAATCAGTACCCAGAACAACCACCTCTGGCCGTAATAACGGCCTTGATACGCCTGGGCATTGAGTCAAATAGAGCTTGGATGGCGTGTACAGATACAGCTGCCCATGCAGCTTCAACACGATACCACAGTTCATCAAGAGTAGTGACTGGCGTATTGTGACGAGCCAGTTGCTGGGCCACCATTGACCAGACGTTTCCAATTGGCGAGAGATCTGGAGAATGTGCTGCCCAGGGCAGCAGTCGAACATTTTCTGTATCCAGAAAGGCCCGTACAGGACCTGCAGCATGCGGTCGTGCATTATCCTGCTGAAATGATCGCAGGGATCGAATGAAAAGTAGAACCACGGGTCGTAACACATCTGAAATGTAACGACCACTGTTCATAGTGCCGTCAATGCGAACAAGAGGCGACCGAGACGTGTAACCAATGGCACCCCATACCATCACGCCGGGTGATTTGCCAGTATGGCGATGACGAATACACGCTTCCAATGTGCGTTCACCACGATGTCGTCCAACACGGATGCGACCAGCATGATGCTGTAAACAGAACCTGGAATCATCCGAGCCGGCCGAAGTGGCCGTGCGGTTAAAGGCGCTGCAGTCTGGAACCGCAAGACCGCTCCGGTCGCAGGTTCGAATCCTGCCTCGGGCATGGATGTTTGTGATGTCCTTAGGTTAGTTAGGTTTAACTAGTTCTAAGTTCTAGGGGACTAATGACCTCAGCAGTTGAGTCCCATAGTGCTCAGAGCCATTTGAACCATTTGGAATCATCCGAAAAAATGACGTTTTGCCATTCGTGCACCCAAGTTCGTCGTTGAGTACACCATCGCAGGCGCTCCTGTCTATGATGCAGGGTCAAGGGTAACCGCAGCCATGGTCTCCGAGCTGATAGTCCATGCTGCTGCAAACGTCGTCGAACTGTTCGTGCACATGGTTGTTGTCTTGCAAACGTCCCCATCTGTTGACTCAGGGATCGAGACGTGGCTGCACGATCCATAACAGCCATGCGGATAAGATGCCTGTCATCTCGACTGCTAGTGATATGACGCCGTTGGGATCCAGCACGGCCTTCAGTATTACCCTCCTGAACCCACCGATTCCATATTCTGCTAACAGTCATTGGCTCTCCTGAGAAATCAGTACCCAGAACAACCACCAACGGCCGTAATAACGGCCTTGATACGCCAGGGCATTGAGTCAAACAGAGCTTGGATGGCATGTACAGGTACAGCTGCCCATGCAGCTTCAACACGATACCACAGTTCATCAAGAATAGTGACTAGGGAGCAGCAATGTCGCGATACGATAAACCGGAATCGCGATAGGCTTCAATCCGACCTTTGTCAAAGTCGGAAACGTGATGGTACGCATTTCTCCTTCTTACACGCGGAATCACAACAACGTTTCACCAGGCAACGCCGGTCAACTGCTGTTTGTGTATGAGAAATCGGTTGGAAACTTTCCTCATGTCAGCACGTTGTAGGTGTCGCCACCGGCGCGTTACCTTGTATGAATGCTCTGAAAAGCTAATCATTTGCATATCACAGCATCTTCTTCAGGTCGGTTAAATTTCGTGTCTGTAGAACGTCATCTTCGAGGTGTAGTAATTTTAATGGCCAGTAGTGTAAATCTGTGAGGAAGGGTTGTGAGTCGCGCTTTGGTAGCTCAGTTGCCGACACGGTAGTTCAACATGTTCGAACTGATGGGTGACTGCCCTCTGTAATAAATAAATAATGAACGATGAACTTGAAGCGGTATCATGTGACGTCAGCACAGACCCCATACCGATAACAACGATGAGCAAAATGGAAAACAGTTGGTAGGACACTTGCCAGCGAAATGCATAGTTTCCGAGTTCCAATCTCGGTCTGGCACACCGTTTTAATCTGTCAAGGCTTTTCATTTTTTTATTCTTCTTAAAAAGCTGTAAATTTTGCAGAGTCTTGGGTGTTTACATTTGCGTTTGGGTAGCATTCAACAAGTGTGCAACTAACTTTCGAAAGGTTTGTCATAGTTAACTCTTCATATAAAACATACTTTATTCTTCGAATGAAAACAAATTTACTTATAACAGTCAATGATTTATTTATTTCTACAACGCATTTGGAAGGTTTAGACCTCCATCATCAGGTGGATTTACATGCGTTAGTATGATATATTTGTCTTGTGTTACGGTTCTGGGGTAACTTGTGGCACTGTGACACAACACACATATATGGCACACTAACACATGTAAATCTACCTGATGATGGAGGTCTAAATCTTCGAAACGCGTTGTAGATATAAGTAAATCAGTGACTGGTAACAGTAAACTTGTTGCTTCATTCGATATCAGTGACAGTCACGGTAAAGCCTAACCTAAAATGTTCGCTTTTTTAAAAAAATTGTATTCTTACTGACAAATCTTGGCCGTTGCTAAACTATACATCTTTATCCGTCAATAGTGCAATACCATATCGTTTATCCTCTCTTCGTTTCCATTTGTGTTTGCAGTTATGGGATAACTGTCCCACGTATCATCTTCAACAAAAGTACGGCAACGTACCTATTCTTTACTGCTGAAAATGAAGCAACTTTCTTCTTGTGAGATTACAAATTCTGATGAAATTCTATTGATAATAAACTCTTCAAACAAGATATCTTAGTCCAGTTTACTTACTACACAATACATTTCAACCCAACAAAAACAAAATATCATCCACTTCAGCTCCATTTTTGTGCAAGGCAAGAACTTTTCATCTTGATTTGGACTCCTACCACTCGGTCTTTTCTTTTCAGCTACTTCCCATTTTCTATCCTTGGAGGCGATAGTTTGCAGACAGAATGGCAGTCAGTACCTGAATGAAGACAGGAAGTAGTCTCCAACGTAACTGTGTCAGTCACAGCGACAAGTATACAAGAAATACGAATATCGATGGTGGACAAGTGCCGAATGGCTGCAGTGATTGCGTCGCTTCCTCGATCGTTTTGAGCACGTATCTGCTGACAATGAGAAGTCGTCTGTAACTCGATCAATTAAGCAGGTGCACGTAGAGACTCACAGCATGTTACCTACGTTAAAATTTAACAACAGTGATATTCGGAGGAGCTATCGGATTATAGCAGCAAGAGACCAATTTGAAGAACGCCAAATGTCAAAAAACGCAATGAAAAACTGTGGTGCGCAAGTAACGACAGCCGTTACTTGTAAAGTACTGTTGTGGAAGTCGTTTGTGGGTCAGTTCTTGAAGGCTGTAACAACTGCCACAGAATTCCGACCTTCGACCCCATTCCTGTCGTGGAAGTTGAAGCTTGGCAAATGGATATCACCAGTTATAAGTTGTGTCTCCTGTAGGCATCCCTGAATTTTAAGTGATATTTTAATAGCTTAAAGCCGGCGGCGGTGGCCGAGCGGTTCTAGGCGCTTCAGTCCGCAACCGCGCGACTACTACGGTCGCAGGTTCGAATCCTGCCTCGGGCATGGATGTGTGTCATGTCCTAAGGTTAGTTAGGTTTAAGTAGTTCTACGTCTAGGGGACTGATGACCTCAGATGTTAAGTCCCATAGTACTGAGAGCCATTTGAACCATTTTAATAGCTTAAAGCCCTTCATCTGAGAATCCAATCCATTCAGTTTGTATTCGAATATGGGAACCGCTTGTTTTTTTTTTTTTTTAATCCAGTGGCTACTAACTTTCTGAGGTGCCTCAGTATAATATATTTCCCTGCGTCCTCGTGTTCACCGGGCAATAAATGCACCTTCATGATTTGATGCTGCATTCTTTCTGCTTACCACTATTTTTCCTCACATCGTTCTCAACATTCAAAGTTTTTCCTTGTTTTATCCACGCATCTGTGGCGGGGAGAGGCATCAGTCTGGCGCTCGTGTACATGGATATGGGGAAAGAAATCATCTGCGAACCAGCCAATCTGAACGATGAAAAACGGTAGTTCATCGGTGGTGTACGGGTTCGCTTCCAGTCTCCCTTACACCTCTGTCTGAAACATGTTACAATACAGAAAACTATCAGCTCTAGTAAATGTGTCCAAGAAATTATTCTATGCAGTCCAGTTACTATCACCGACGTTAAAACCTTGTGAATACAGTTTACTGAATGAGAGTTAAGGTGTTTACCTTGCAGCACTACAGACATTTCACTGGGAATTATCATTGACACTTCCTCTCTCTTCCCTCCCTCCAGTAATGTACATTACAGTATCTCTAAAGACTTGTATTACCATTCATCTTTGTTCCCAGAATCCAAGACCACTGCAAAATCTGCCAGTTCACGTGATGTGTACGGACTGAAGAATGTGCTAAGGAGCTCCTCGGATGCTTGCCACAAGCGATTAACGCGAACACGGGTATCTGTAGCTTTGGTGGAGGGTTAAGTGATTGCGGATTCACTGGAGGAGGAACATCGCCATCTGGCTCTGTGCCATTCCACTCGTGCGCCAGCTGAGAAACAGTGCTGCTACGGCAATTTCCTACGTCGCTAACACTCAGCATCGGCAATAGCGAGTACTAGGAGTAACAGTTACTATCTGATGAGCGGCAGGCAGTCTCTGCTCGTAAACTAGCACCAGGTGCGATAAAGAAAGTTTCCAAAATTTGAATTTTGCACGCGAATGATTATTAGTGGGACTAAATCGAGACGTGACCGCTTCGATTGCTAAAAGAATGTATTGAAGAACAATTAGTGGATGCAGGCACACATTAAATACCGAGGTGAATGCGTACGGAGCGATTTATAGTGAGAGGAACGTATAAAATTAATCGCAGATAAGGCAGATGTCAGAGTGAGATTCATTGGAACGACTGCAGAAAAATGAATACCACGCAGGTAGCTTCCAAAACCCTTCTTTGATCAGTATTTGAATATTACTCATCAGTCTGGGATCCGTGCCAGATAGGACTCATGGAAGAAATATAGTTTCATTTAGTAAGCGCAAAACGCCACAGAGGTGCTCAGCCAATTCCATTGTCAGACGCAACAAGAGAGGCGTTCTGCATCGCGGTGTATCTTATCGTCAGATTTCCGAGAGAGTGCGTTCTCAGATGAGTCAACTAGTATTTCGCTCTCTACTATATGCATCTCACGAAAAAGCGATGCAGATAAAATTAGAGAGAGCTGAACTCACAAGAAAGCTTATTAATAATCGTTTTCCTCGCAGACCATTCGCGACTGGGATAGAAAAGGGGGGAAATGACAATGGTACACGAAGTACCCTTCACCATACATGAACAGATGGTTTGCAGACGAGCACACGACAATAACGCTCACCTTTAGATATACAGTTCATGCAAGTACCATAGCAAGTTTATGCTCACACACACATGGTCCTGCAGACATGTACGAGGGGCGTTGAGTGAATAATGAAACATATTTTTTCTCAGACAATCTCGGCTGAGAACATGAGTAATTTGTTATGGGACGTTGTTGAATATTCCCGCTTCAGCCACTACAGTTTTATGAAGTTTATACCGGTGGCGGGGCTATACGTTGCCTGCAAACTGGCATCTGTGACGGAGGTGCATTCCAAGCAGAGAGCTGTCATTGACACAATTTTGGCGGAAAACCAGACCTTCGCATATATTCAGAGGCACTTGCAAAATGTCTGCGGGGACCTGGCAGTGAGCAAAAGCGCGGTGAATCGTCGGGCGAGGCGCCTGTCATCGTCGCAACAAGGTCACGTAAACCTGTCCAGCACACACAGCTGCGACTTCTGCAATGTCGGAACGTGCAGACACTCTCATTCAAGGTAATCGACGGATCTCTATCAAACACTTTGCTGCTCAATTGTACGTCTCTGTTGGTAGTGCTCACACATTCGTCCAACAGTTGGGGTCCACATCACCTCTCCTCTAAAGAAAAAGTTAAGTGTTGTGTATATAGACTCAGGCAGCGAGAAAAATATGTACCAAGGCCGGGAATCGAACCCGGTTCTCCTGCATACGTTCGGTGGTGAGGTGCTGTTCCAGAACATGGAGAACCTTGGCAATTCTGTTCATGAGTAATGGGGGAATTTAAAGTAGACTGGGGCGGCAGCGAGAATTTGGATCGGGGAGGTATGTGTGTTACGGTAATCCGTGCGGTTGTGCGAACCACTGTGCTAAAGTGGCTTAGTGGCTAACGCACCTGCCTAGTAAGCAAGAGACCTGGGTTCGGTTCCCGACCTTGGTACAAATTTTCAATCGCCGCTTCAGTCTATATACATAAAACCATATCTGTATGAGACCAGTAAAGACACTCAAATTGTGTCATTTCAAAAAGTTCAAAGCTGGACCCTCAGTCGATAAAAACATGGCGCCAGTCTTCTGGGACCCTGGAGCGCAAAGTCCCAAGCGACTGGAAAAAAGCGCAGGTGACTGCTGTGTATAAGAAGGGCAAAAGACGGACCCACAAAACTACAGATCGATATCTCTAACAGATTTGCAGCAGAATCCTTGAACAAATTCTCAGTGGAAATACAATAAATCTTCTTGAGACGGATCGGTGACATTAACCGATTTTGAGGTTACTATAATTTTTGCGTCTCGTGACTTGAAATAAAGATCAATCTTTCAGAAGGTGAATATTGCTGACCAAAATCCACTGCCGCATCGCTCTTCACCGTAAGTTACACAGTTCTCGCGTAATGCGCGAAAAACCAAACAATGTCCCAAGCTGCGGGCCACGTGGCCGCCCGGCGGTGGAGACCATCCCACCGACCGTTGCAAATCTCGCGCGGGCGCGCCACACGCTTCCGCGAATCGCACACCATGTAGCTCACTCGCTTTCCACAAAGCAATCCTGGCATACTAGAAATATTCATCTAGTAACGGGGGTTTGTACCGTCACAATCTCTGAATGTAGAAAAACGTTAGTAGGAAAATCCAATCTGTAATGTTCGGATAAAGTGCTAGTAATGTCCTGCTTAACACAGTCACGATGTTTAAATATCTGGGCGTTGCAAAACGATATGAAATGGAACGAGCATATGAGGATTGTAGTAGGAAATGCGAATGGTTGACTTCGGTTTATTGGGAGAACTCTAGGAAAGTGTGGTTCATCTGTAAAAAAAATGGTTCAAATGGCTCTGAGCACTATGGGACTCAACTGCCGAGGTCATTAGTCCCCTAGAACTTAGAACTAGTTAAACCTAACTAACCTAAGGACATCACAAACATCCATGCCCGAGGCAGGATTCGAACCTGCGACCGTAGCGGTCTTGCGGTTCCAGACTGCAGCGCCTTTAACCGCGCGGCCACTTCGGCCGGCCAGGTTCATCTGTAAAGAAGACTGCAAATAGGACACTAGTGCGACCTATTCTTGAGTACTTCTCAAGTGTTTGGGATCCGTAACAGGTCGTATTAAAGGAAGCCATCGAAGCAATTTAGAGGCGGGCTGCTAATGTTGTTACTGGTAGATTTGAACAATACGCAAGTGTTACAGAGATAACTTCGGGAACTCAAATGGGAATCCTTGGAGGAAAGGCGATATTCCATTCGTGGAACATTATTGAGAAAATTTAGAGAACAGGCATTTGAAGCCGGCTGCAGAACACTTCTGTTGCCTCCAACATACATTGCGCGTAACGACCACGAAGATAAGATACGAAAAATTAGGTTCATACGGAGGCTCTTAGAGAGTAGTTCTTCCCTCGTTCTATTGGCGCGGGGAACAAAAAAGGAAATAACTAGTAGTGGTACGGGCCGTAAGGTGGACTGCTAAATAGATGTAGATGTTATTCTGTTTGATATCCTCCCTCATGGTGCAACGATCAACTGGGAAGGGTATTATGTTACCTTCAGGAAATTGAAGAAACAGCTTCAGCGTGTTCTTCGCCACAAAAATTCAAACGAACTTCTCCTTCTCTGTAGCAATGTAAGCCTCAAACAAGCCTGCGCACCCGAGAGGATCTCACAAAACTTCATTGGACTGTTCTTCCTCATCCACCCTGCAGCCCGGATCTCGCACCTTCCGAGCGCCAACTGTCTAGCCCATTGATGGATACACTCCGCAGGAAGCAGCACGTGGATGGTGGGGAGGTTCTTGATGCAGCAAGACATTGGCTCGACGTCAACCAGTTGTGTGGTACCATCAGGGCACACAGGCCCTGCCAGTAAGGTGGCGTAAGGCCATCACATTGAACGGAGGTTATATTGAAAAATAGAGTTTTGTAGCCAAAAGAACGGGGATTAAAATGCTGCATTGAAATCCTCAACAAAAGGAACCTGCTATCAGAAAAAAAATATTTTGGATTATTTATTGAGCGCCTCTCGTATCTTAGCCTTGCGGCGGACGGGGCGTACAGCTGCACAGTGGCAGTTGCCTTGTGAATGAATGGAATGCGCGTCTCCGCGAAGGATTTCCAAAGAAGATGTCACACACTGGAGCGCCAATATCTCCCAGTAGGATAGATGACGTGGTTGGCGCTGTGAGCTATAATCTAGTGCAAGTCTTTTTGATTGCTTCTGTGTGAATTGTAGTGTTTCCTCAAGAATGGCGGCTACCCACACTTATATTGCAAGTTCGTAGGCTTTCGCGAGCGGAGTAAATTTCATAAATTTATTCTGCGCTTTAGCTACCACCTTGCTATAAAATGATGTACCATCAGCAGAATAACGCTATGTAGTAGAGTTTGTTAGAGGAGCAGGAGCGTAAGACCTGTGCCCTTCAGGTGCAGTAACAATATGCAAAGAAGGAATTAGATAGGTTGAGGAGTGGGAACGGTGCTGGAGAATGGGAAATGGTAGTTGGCAAGAAGACAGCTAGAAGGAGGAGGTATTCAAACAGTTGTACTTTGCGTGTATGCAATTGATTTGACCAACTGTCAGAGATGAGTGGAGAGGAGCCTCTTGTAGTTGTAGGTGTAGAAAACATATAATAGTTCTCTGTACTTAGAAGGCCTAAGTCAGTTGCAAAGTCTAACAGAAAAGTTCTGTTGCTAGGTAGTTCACACGGTAGAGGTGTGGGCCAGCAGTTGCAGGAAGTGTTGGCGGTGAGTACCAGGTCAGCAGCATTGTGAAGCCTAGTGCAGGACTGGTGCAGAACTGGTTCAAGTGACTGACAGCATAAGGGAGCTATGTAGGGATTTTACGAAGGAGGATCAGATAGTGATAGTGGGTGGAGCAGGGAATAGTCTTGATAGGCACGGGGAATATGATGTATGTGGTGACCTGGTAAAGATAGCTACTCAAACTGGTGGTATTAATGTGCATTTCATGCAACTGTTTCAGTGTCATAATCGGCCTCATCTTAATGCGGCTGTTAGGCATGTTAACATGGGGCTGGAGGACGCACTGATGGCAGAGGGCACGGGTCACTTGCAGTGGTGCCAGTTGAGTCTATCAGTAAATCAGGTTCACTAGGCATAGCCTGCACCTCAATAGCTATGGGAAATCACTCATGGAAAAATTCCTTAATAGTTGATGTTAGAGCTGCACCTTTTTATAGATTGAAATCAGCTGATAGGTATACCTGCTGAAAGGAATTCTCTCTATCTAAGGAATCACCCTCAGAGGATGTCATTTTTCCAAGTAGAGAAGGAATTAGCATATTTCATCAAAATATAAGAGGTATTAGAGATAAAGTTGTGAACTGCTTATAGACGTTGACTCTCTATCGGAGCACCACTTAAATAATTTGAAGATTCAGAGGCTTCCTTTACCAGGATACAGATTAACTCGCTGTTTTACAAGGAGTTCCTTGCGGAGTGGTGGAGTGGCCACGTAAGTAACAAACAGTATTCCGCTTGAGTGAACAGATATTTGAACATTGTGCAGCGGCAGTTGAATTGAATGAAACTAAACTTCTAATTTTTGTTGTTTATAGGTCCCCTAACTCTTTCAGAGCATTTCTGCTCAAGCTAGAGAGGGCTCTTGATTCATGTTATAGGAAGTAACAGAAATTAGTTACATGTGGTGACTTCAATATTAATTTTGTATATGATTGTGCAAGCGAAAGGATGTTGGTAGATCTCCAAAATTCATCTGATCTGATGCAGACTGTGTTTTTTCCAGCTAGGGTGCAGGGGAACAGTATCACAGCCATAGACAATATTTTTATTCATTCTTCATTATTAGATGGGCATTCTGTTAGTAAAAGGATGAATGGCCTTTCAGACCATGATGAACAAATTTTAGCACTAAAAGGCTTTTGTACTCAAACAAATGTCACATGTAACTAGAAACTACGCAGGAAATCTAATCCAACGGCAATAGACAGTTTTTCAAACCTTGTCAAGGAACAAGAGTGGCGGGATGTTTATAGTGCCGATAACATTTATGACAAATGTAATGCTTTCCTTAACATATTTCTCATGCTCTTTGAGAGTTGCTTTCCATTAGAACGTTCTAAACGGGGTACCAGCAGTAAAAGGTAGCCTGGGCGGCTGACTAGTGGAGTAAGGATATCATGTAGAAATGCTAGAAGTAGTCACAATCAGACTACAGTAGCCCATTACTAACAGGAATGTAAGGTGCTTAAAATGTTATTAGGAAGGCAAAGAGTATGTGGTACGCAAATAGAATAGCTAATTCACAGGATAAAATTGAAACCATTTGGTCAGTTGTGAAGAAAGTGTCTGGTCACCAGCACATATTTGACTATATGAAGTCAGTTCGTAGTAACAATATTTCTGTTACTGCTAAGTCAGATATATGTAAAGTACTTAACAAACATTTTCTACACATTGCTGGTGAATTAAATAAAACTTTAGTTTCTACAGGGAATCATATAACTCTGTTGGCAAATGCCTTTCCGAGATTGATGTCTGAAATTCTCATCTGTGATACAGACAAGGCGGAGATTGAGTCAATAGTTAAATCACTGAAGACTGAGGACTCTCATGGATGTGATGGAGTGCCTAGCAGAATATTAAAGTACTGTGCTGCACATGTTAGCCCTGTACTTAGCCATGTTTGTAATTTTTCCTTTAGGAATGGTCAGTTTCCTGAACGATTAAAGTACTCAGTAGTAAAGCCGCTTTATAAAAAGGGAGACAGGGATAATTTAGACTATTTTAGATCCATTTCTACGCCATCGGTGTTTGCTAAATTATTGAGAAGGCTGTGTATGTAAGGATAATTGCTCATTTTACATCACATAAATTGCTATTAAATGTACAGTTTGGCTATAGAAGTCGTTTAACAACTGAAAATGCTATACTCTGTTTTCTCTGTGAGATACTGGGTAGGTTAAACCAAAGGTTTCGAACGCTAGGTATATTTTCTGATTTAACTAAGGCATTTGATTGTGTTGATCACATAATATTGCTCTAGAAGTTGGACCACTACGGAATATGGGGAGCAGCTCACAGGTGGTTCACCTCTTACTTTAACAACAGCAGCAAAAGGTCATTAGTCACAGTATTGAGAAAGGCTGTGATGTGCGGTCTGAGTGCGGTACGGCCAAATCGGAGGTGCCCCAGGGATCAGTGTTACGGCCACTCCTGTTCCTTATTTGTATAAATGATATGCCCTTTAGTATTATGGGTAAATCTAAAATATTTCTGTCTGCTGATGACACTAGCTTCGTAGTAAAGGATGTTGTGTGCAACTTCGGCCCAGTTGCAAATAGTGCAGTTCATGACCTAAGTTCATGGCTTGTAGAAAATAAACTAACGCTAAATCGGAGTAAGACTCAGTTTTTACAGTTCCTAACACACAATTCAACAAAACCCGACGTTTTAATTTCACAGAATGGACATATGGTTAGTGAAGCTGAACAGTTCAAATTTCTAGGTGTCCAGGTAGATAGTAAACTGTAGTGGAAAGCCCAGATTCAGGATCTTGTTCAGAGACTTAATGCTGTCATTTTTATTATTCAAACGGTATCTGAAGTCAGTGATCACTCGACACGAAAATTAGTCTACTTTGCTTATTTTCATTCGCTTATGTCGAATGGTATTATATTTTGGGGTAACTCTTCCCATTCTAAAAGGGTATTTTTGGCTCAGAAACGGGCGGTTCGGGCTTAGTGGCGTAAGTTCACGAACCTCTTGTCGAGGCCTGTTCAATAGTCTGGGTATTTTAGTATTGGCCCCTCAATATATATATATATATATATATATATATATATATATATATATTCTTTACTGTCCTTCCTTGTTAACAATATCAGCTTATTCCCAAGAATAAGCAGCTTTCGCTCAGTTAATACTCGGCAGAAATCCAACCTGCATTTGGATCGGACTTCCTTGACTATTGTGCAGAAAGATGTGCACTATACTGCTGCATCCATTTTCAATAAGCTACCACAAGAATTCAAAAATCTCAGCAGTAATCCACGCTCTTTCAAATCGAAACTGAAGAGTTTCCTCATGGATCACTCCTTCCATTATGTTGAGAATTTCCTTGAAAACTTAAGCTGATTCTTGTGTTATATTGTTGATTGCGTTTACTTAAACTTATGGGTTGATTTTTTTTGGGTTCTTAAACATCTTATTTATATCTGTTGTTACTTTTATGTTGTAATTTCATGTGCTGACACGTTCCATGACCTTGGAGATTTGCCCCTCAATTTGGTCCTACGGAAATTGATGTGTAAATAAAAAAAATAAAAAGGCATAAGTTACGCTGATCAAGAGGAGTTAGGGGACCTACCGTAAAGCTGCAGCTGCATAAGCTGCATTGCGCTGTCAGAGCTTATCAGTGCAACGAAGAGAACACCAACAACAGCGTGCCCACAAGGAACAAGAGCGCCAGAGACGAGGAAGATGGAACAATACGCCGCGATATTGTACGAGTCATCGAACATGTGGAAAATTCTTCACTGAGTGGACGTTAAACCGATGTATCGGAAGAACAACAAAAAATAGAGACCCAACGTGAGCACCAAAGATTTCTTTCAAGTCGTGAGTTTATGAGGTTAGGTATGGGTGCAGAGTAGCTAACATCGGAGAGATACGACGATCTATCAGAAAACCACAAAGAGCACCAGCGTCACGTGCGGCTCGGACAAACTGATAAATCCTCGATGGCAGACCAGCATGATGAGCGTGGTAGACATGTCAATTCGAGGAGGATCACGTATAAGGTAGTCAGATACTTACCTCCAAAAGGACGATAAGGGAGGCGGTCCAGACAGTATAGCGGTGCACCAATGTGAACCGTGAGAATGGCTTCCGCCGCCTTGGCTGCCAGCGGTACGGACAGACAGTTCTCGTGAGGCTGTCCCTCCACGGACGGTCGCGAACCCTTCCACGGAAGGGGAGGCTCACGACGTAGGGGCCCGTCCTAACCGCCACCAGACACAGCGGGGGCAGCGACACGTCACGAAAGCAGCTTCCCCTCGATTCGTTAACGAGGGCCAACAAAGTTCCATTTTAAATTAGAAACACTGAAGAACATCAAATCCTGTCCCCTCCACTTCCGACAGCAAGTCATATGACGATTTTAATTTACGCTTACTTCAACCTTCTCAGTGCTTAGGTAGCATATATGCTACATCCAACATTTTTTTTTTCTAATTCAGGAAATAAACTAAGCTCACCGTGCCTGATTGTGGCGTATACTTGACAACATATGCTTTCCCCGCATGACTAGTTTTCGTTTCTGCATGTTCTCAGCATGTAGCAGCATCAGCTTCAAGTAAGAAGTGTTTATGGCAGTGTCAGCATATCTTCGAGAAATAAAGGTTAATTTCTGTTTGTTTTTTAGTAATTTTGACTAGAATATTTTTAGAATATAATTTAAAATGCTAATATATCCTACGCTATCAAATAGGTGATTCTTTATTTGCTCAAGACAATATAGATACTTTTATTCGGTGTAGCGTTGCGTCTTCATTCGGCAACGACCTATACTTTCACATTACAGTGTCTTTGTTTTCATACTATTTAGGTGTATTGTACATTTTATGTGTACTGTACATTTTTCAGTTATTTTTAACGTAAACAGTATTCACTTAAAAGATGGCCCAAAAGCTAGGTGGATCACTCCGCGCCTTTAATTTTAGTATTACAATGTATTAACCACCAATATAAAATTTTCATCCATAAAATCTAAGCTCAAGACTGGTGAGCTTGAGGTAGTAATGCTGTAAACGCTACTCTACAAAGGGCAGGAGTGAAGAAAGTAGTTAAGGTTGCATTCGTGCAGTGTAGTACACTCCTGATGAAGGCTACTTACAGCACTGCTGGAAACGTTCTTACTACTTGTTACAACACTACGCGGTCTACAGCCCAAAATAATTTCGAGGAAATGCACATACCGGTGTATGTTCCTGGCAGGAAGACTACAAACACTGTCTACAACAGTGAGCAGAAAAAAATCATCATGCACTAGAAGAAAGATAAGGTTGCAACATTTGACTCTAACATGCTACTGACGAAGGCGTCATTAGTAACGAAGAGCAACCTGGGATTTAGCTAGGAAGTCGGTCGTACCCTTTTCAGGGAACCGTAGCAGAGTGAAAACCACAGAAAACCTAAATTTGGATGACTAGGCGGGAATCTGAACTACAGTCCCCGCCCCAACCGCCAGTGCAGTACCGTAACTACTGCGCCACCTCATTCGTTTACCTGAGCATGAGCGCTTCACACCCAAAACACGTCGTTCGACTATGAATATATAGTTTCTCATGACAGTATCGGTGTTTATACTGATTATTAAAAACAGTCAATTGTTGATCTCATAGGCACTTATCTTAACCCGTAATTATCAGCCGATTTGAACTACTCTGACAGAAAAAAAGTATCGTAAAACAAAGAAGTTGTGTGACATAAACAAAAGTTGGCAGGCATGTTTCCACATCTCAAATATGCTAGTAGCGCTAGTAGGAAGATGCAAATCATGTTTCCTGTAAATATGCGCTGTAACGGTCGTGAGCGTTGGATATTTCTGTTCCGACACTGACAATGTTGAGTGTTTATGGAAGAAGTTCAAGGCAATCGTAAAATGCGTTTTAGACAGGTACGTGCCGAGTAAAACTGTGAGGGACGGGAAAAACCCACCATGGTTCAACAACAAAGTTAGGAAACTACTGCGAAAGCAAAGAGAGCTTCACTGCAAGTTTAAACGCAGCCAAAACCTCTCAGACAAACAGAAGCTAAACGATGTCAAAGTTAGCGTAAGGAGGGCTATGCGTGAAGCGTTCAGTGAATTCGAAAGTAAAATTCTATGTACCGACTTGACAGAAAATCCTAGGAAGTTCTGGTCTTACGTTAAATCAGTAAGTGGCTCGAAACAGCATATCCAGACACTCCGGGATGATGATGGCATTGAAACAGAAGATGACACGCGAAAAGCTGAAATACTAAACACCTCTTTCCAAATCTGTTTCACAGAGGAAGACCGCACTGCAGTTCCTTCTCTAAATTCTCGCACAAACGAAAAAATGGCTGACATCGAAATAAGTGTCCAAGGAATAGAAAAGCAACTGGAATCAATCAACAGAGGAAAGTCCACTGGACCTGACGGGATACCAATTCGATTCCATACAGAGTACGCGAAAGAGCTTGCCCCCCTTCTAACAGCCGTGTACCGCAAGTCTCTAGAGGAACGGAAGGTTCCAAATGATTGGAAAAGAGCACAGATAGTCCCAGTCTTCAAGAAGGGTCGTCGAGCAGATGCGGAAAACTATAGACCTATATCTCTGACGTCGATCTGTTGTAGAATTTTAGAACATGTTTTTTGCTCGAGTATCATGTCGTTTTTGGAAACCCAGAATCTACTATGTAGGAATCAACATGGATTCCAGAAACAGCGATCGTGTGAGACCCAACTCGCTTTATTTGTTCATGAGACCCAGAAAATATTAGATACAGGCTCCCAGGTAGATGATATTTTTCTTGACTTCCGGAAGGCGTTCGATACAGTTCCGCACTGTCGCCTGATAAACAAAGTAAGAGCCTACGGAATATCAGACCAGCTGTGTGGCTGGATTGAAGAGTTTTTAGCAAACAGAACACAGCATGTTGTTATCAATGGAGAGACGTCTACAGACGTTAAAGTAACCTCTGGCGTGCCACAGGGGAGTGTTATGGGACCATTGCTTTTCACAATATATATAAATGACCTAGTAGATAGTGTCGGAAGTCCCATGCGGCTTTTCGCGGATGATGTTGTAGTATACAGAGAAGTTGCAGCATTAGAAAATTGTAGCGAAATGCAGGAAGATCTGCAGCGGTTAGGCACTTGGTGCAGGGAGTGGCAACTGACCCTTAACATAGACAAATGTAATGTATTGCGAATACATAGAAAGAAGGATCCTTTATTGTATGATTATATGATAGCGGAACAAACACTGGTAGCAGTTACTTCTGTAAAATATCTGGGAGTATGCGTGCGGAACGAAATTGTAGCGAAATGCAGGAAGATCTGCAGCGGATAGGCACTTGGTGCAGGGAGTGGCAACTGACCCTTAACATAGAAAAATGTAATGTATTGCGAATACATAGAAAGAAGGATCCTTTATTGTATGATTATATGATAGCGGAACAAACACTGGTAGCAGTTACTTCTGTAAAATATCTGGGAGTATGCGTGCGGAACTATTTGAAGTGGAATGATCATATAAAATTAATTGTTGGTAAGGCGGGTACCAGGTTGAGATTCATTGGGAGAGTGCTTAGAAAATGTAGTCCATCAACAAAGAAGGTGGCTTACAAAACACTCGTTCTACCTCTACTTGAGTATTGCTCATCAGTGTGGGATCCGTACCAGGTCGGGTTAACTGAGGAGATAGAGAAGATCCAAAGAAGAGCGGCGCGTTTCGTCACAGGGTTATTTGGTAAGCGTGACAGCGTTACGGAAATGTTTAGCAAACTCAAGTGGCAGACTCTGCAAGAGAGGCGCTCTGCATCGCGGTGTAGCTTGCTGTCCAGGTTTCGAGAGGGTGCGTTTCTGGATGAGGTATGGAATATGTTGCTGTCTCCCACTTATACCTCCCGAGGAGATCACGAGTGTAAAATTAGAGAGATTCGAGCGCGCACGGAGGCTCTCCGGCAGTCGTTCTTCCCGCGAAACATACGCGACTGGAACAGAAAATGGAGGTAATGACAGTGGCACGTAAAGTGTCCTTCGCCACACACCGTTGGGTGGCTTGCGGATGTAGATGTAGATGTATCTTTGAGATTGGACATGGTGAGTTGATGTTAGTCCAGGATGCCTTGAAGGCGACAAAGACACCATTAACAACATCTCACCGAGTTCGAGCGAGGCCGTGGAACAGGGTTACGAGAAGCTGGATGTTGCTTTTGCGATACTGTAGCAAAACTTCGGAGGACTATATCCACTGTGCATGATTGCTAGCAGTGGTGGTGAAGAGAATGTACGGTGGCGAGAAAATCGGGCTCGAAACAACAACATGCCACTACCTAGGGGTACGACTATGGTTTCAGCGTATGGCTCTGGCGCATCGTACTGCATCTGCAGCACAACCTGAGCAGCAGTCGGCACCACAGTGACATAAGGAACTGTTACAAATCGGATACTTTCAAGGACAGCTCCGAGAGGGACGCCATGTAGCGTGCATTACACCAACGCCATTTGCGACTTCTGTAGTGTCAAGCGAGAGCTCATTGGAGGGCAGGTTGAGGTCTGTTGTGTTTTCTGATGAAAGTTGGTTCTGCCCCGGTGCCAGTGATGGCCGTGTGTTAGTCAGGAGGAGACCAACTGAGGGCCCGCAAGAAACCCGCGTGCTACACACACTGGACCCTACATTTTGAGTTATGGCCTGTGGCACGATTTCGTATGACAGCAGAAGCACACTCTTGGTTATCCCACGTACCCTGACTGCGAATTTGTACGTCAGTCTGGTGATTCGACGTGTTGTGCTGCCAGTCATGAACAGCAGTCCAGAGGGTGTTTTCAAACAGGATAACGGTCGCCCACATACCGCTGTTATAACCGAACATGGCCTACAGTGTGTCGACATATTTCCTTGGCCTGCTCCATCACCAGACCTGTATCCAATCGAGCACACGTCCAACATCATCGGACGATGACTCCAGTGTCATCCACAACCAGCATCAACCGTCCCTGTATTGTCCGACTACGTGCAACGGGCGTGGAACTCCGCCTCACAAACTGACATCCAGTATCTGTGCAACACAACAGATGAACGCTTGCGTGCTTGCATTCAACATTTTGATGGTTATACACGTTATTAATCTACCAGCATTTCACATTTGCAATGTATTTTCGCTCTTATATTAAGCTATGATCTTGTAAAGTTAATCACTTAAATATGTTACCTAGGCAGAGGTGTTCCCGAAATTTCAGTACTATACATCAATTGTTTTTTGTGTTGCGATTTTTTTCGGCGCGTGTATTTATGTGGTGCTGATTATAAATATGAGTTGATAGGTTGTTTGGGGGAAGAGATCAAACACCGAGGTCATCGGTCTCATTAGGGAAAGACGGGGAAGGAAGTCGTCCGTGCCCTTTCAAAGGAACCATTCCGGAATTTGCCTGGAGCAATTTAGGGAAATCGCGGAAAACCTATATCAGGATGGCTCGGCGCGAGATTGAACCGTCGTCCTCCCGAATGCGAGTCCAGTGTGCTAACCACTGCGCCACCTCGCTCGGTATAAATATGAGAAACAGTTTTTCTGTAGAGGTACACTTATTGAGATATTTAAGCAACGCTTCATTTTAAACCCTATAGACTTGTTATTAAGTTCAGTAAAGGCTAACGTATGTCAGTTCCTCGTAAATTCCCCTTGATATTTTGTGAGCAATAAGTACGTAACACCAGGTTCTAAAGCAAACTACCATGTCTGTTTTTTGGGGGCTGTTGCAAAGAAAGATATTGTTGCATTCGAAGAAGCTGTATTAATCATCTTGATGTATTTTGTAACATACAGGTGTTTGGTGAAAAAGAAAAATTTTGATTGTGTGAAAAAGCGAAATCATGGATACTTTTGCCGTATGCCTTGGCGAGCAAAATAAACTGTAAGTCCCACACAAAGTTTGTAAAACTTATACAGAACATGTGCGCCAGATAACAAAAGGAAAAAAAGAAACCATGGAAACTGAAATTCAGTGTCCTATAGTTTAGGGAAAACAGTCAAAATCACAAACTGCTATTGCTATAGTGTAAATATCAAGGGGTCAGTCAGCAGAAGCGGCTGCTCAATTGGACGTTTTCTGAAGGTGCGTCCACTAGATGGTCTGTTCGCCACTTAGTCTGTTTTCGAATTCCAACGTTTCGCCAGCTACAGGAGCTGTCAGAGAAAAGATGCGGATCCAAGGGGTGAGGGAGAGGGGGTATCATGGAGGTCATAGCCTCCCTATTCAAATTTATTTTTTATAGAAGTATATATATGTTTGTACATACGAGTTGTATTCAAAAAGTTATGGGAATTTTTGTTTCGTGGAAAGACTTTTATTTAAGAGACGGTCACAGTGACAAACTGTGCCCCCTCTCCGAATCGGACCCTATATCCGCCTCTGTGGATAAGTTTCGGAATTTGTCTGCCTCGTGATGACTGGGTGTTGTGTGCTGTCCTTAGGTTAGTTAGGTTTAAGTAGTTCTATGTTCTAGGGGACTGATGACCATAGATGTTAAGTCCCATAGTGCTCAGAGCCATTTGAACCTTTTTTTTTTATAACTTTCTCTTATTTCTTATGATATAGACCTAGATAATTGTGATTTCGGACCGAAAAATACCAATTCAAATGGTTCAAGTGGCTCTGAGCACTACGGGACTTAACATCAGAGGTCATCAGTCCCCTAGAACTTAGAACTACTTAAACCTAACTAACCTAAGGACATTACACACATCCATACCGAGGCAGGATTCGAACCTGCCACCGTAACAGTCGCGCGATTCCGGACTGAAGAGCCTAGAACCGGTCGGTCACAACGGCCGGTAAAATTATCAATTCTTGAATGTGTTACCAGGGATCTCAAACGCTGAAAGAAGTTTCTTTAGCAGCCTTAGCTCGACGGAAGAAAATTGTCTCGTATCACTATACGCCGTCCGGCTATAAACGTTCGGAGACTAGTTTTATTCCTGGCGCGCTAGCGATGTCAGCTCAGTAACTGCGGTGGCAGCTTGAACTAACAGCTGTAAACAATAGATTTGCATTCGACCAGTCAGTTGTGAGCAGGATGTGACGTTGTTGTGTCGCAAATCGCAATGCAACTACATCTCTAAATCAAATGTTCAACAATTCTAGATAGTCTTTTATTGCATCTAGTAGCGGTAATGGAAATGTGCGTTGGGCGTCATTGGCCGGGAGGCGACCTGCGCGCCGGATGGAGATGAAATGATGATGAAGACAGCACAACACCCAGACCCTGAGCGGGGAAAATCCCCGACCCAGCCGGGAATCGAATCCGGGCCCGTAGGACGGCTATCCGTCACGCTGACCACTCAGCTATCGGGGCGGATTGCATCTAGTAGTGTCAAGGTATTATGAGTTGGGTAAAATACGCATCAGAAATTGTGTTGTTCCTAGACACTGCTGACTTTTCTGGAGGTATCGCCGACAAACTGAATGCACGGAGAGCGACAGGAGTGGAGGGGATAACGGCCAACGTATGTAGGACGACGATACAGGCAGAACAGGAGTTATCAGGAAGCACCTGAAGATGTTAACAAGTCTGTCTGTTGAAATATTGTGAAGAACTTATGCTGACCTGTGCGGACATCCAAGAATGCTACAAGTTGCATATCCTCAAATCAGTAGCAATGAACAATGTCAAAACAATCTTAAACGTAACTCTTAAAATTCAGAATTTCAATTGAATGTACTGGTCCAGGAAACGAAGTAACTACTGTACTTGACGATCGGAGTAAGGAGATTTCAGCAACGAGATACGAACTGCCGATCCACAAGCGTAATTGTCATATTAACAACAGAGGCTCCACAGGGAATTGTGCCCATGTGACTTCTGATTGTGGTCCGAAGCTGTCTGAGAAGTTCGTGAGGGTGTTGATTCGATACGTCTCGCCATTTCCGAGTTACTGGGCATTGCAATTACCCAGTCAGGTCATTGCGCATGCAAATTCAACCGACCTGCCAGAGACGGTGTCGTCAAACATGTTCTTCGTTTGTTTTTCTAAAACCGACGAAAGAGCGTTATAAAAACTGGACATGGGCCGGTAGTAAGGATCGGACACGAGCCACAGCCTGAGCAGTCTCGTGCGCTGTCATCTATGGTAGGAGAGCAACTGACGCTAATTGCATCTGGCGGGCGGCTTGAATTTGAGCGCGCAACGGCTTTATTGGCTCTTTAATGATGATTAACTCGGAAACGGCGCAACATCTCGAATTTTTTTTCTGAATAATTATTTATCAGCACAACCTATCCTGTAACACCCTCTAAAGCTTTTCATACTGTTTCTAAACATCCTGTAGTTCATAATAAAAATGAGGCGATATGATTCGTGCATAGAGCTACAGTTTTCGTAATTTGTAAATGTATGTCAGTGCCTAGAGTGTCATGTGAGGGTTATAGTATCACCTTTTCTTGCCTAATCTGACAGTTCAGTGTGTCTGTGTCAGACCATTAACAGTGGTAGTTAAGTATAATGGTAGTGCATCCGCAGCTCGTGGTCGTGCGGTAGTGTTCTCGCTTCCCGCGCCCGGGTTCCCGGGTTCGATTCCCGGCGGGGTCAGGGATTTTCTCTGCCTCGTGATAACTGGGTGTGGTGTGATGTCCTTAGGTTAGTTAGGTTTAAGTAGTTCTAAGTTCTAGGGGACTGGTGACCATGTTAAGTCCCATAGTGCTCAGAGCCATTTGAACCATTTTTTATACTGGTAGTGCGCCTTTGATTGACAAACGATTATACATGTATTATGTCGTGAATGTGATATGCACTCTGTGTACTGATTATTACTTGATGGAGAGTATTTTGAGATACCTACGTATGTAACTGTGAGTTTTTGGATTGGTATCCAACCAGTACGAAAACGTTGTGGATAACGTTGTTAACGAGATATAAAAGTCAGTTGAAACACATGTTAATTGAATGGAAAATAAGTTGGCAAGAGAAAGGATTCAAATAAAAGTTCGCTGATAAGACTCAAATGAAAATATATCAACTACGTACTTTATTAATCTGTCATCCAGGTTTCAGTTACGACGTTACAGGCTTAACACGAATGTTGGATGCTGCGGACGAGCCTCCCACACGGTCAACACCGGTTCACGTCTTCGCTACGAGAGCTTCCAGCTTCACTATTCGGGTTCGTTTTGCACATACCAGAGTAGCTCCGATCATCGACTAACCTCTGTTCTCTTCAGTTTGGCGAACTAAATCATACCCTAATTCTGAAAATTTAGCTTTAACACGGAAGCTCTTTAAGAATCATACTAACAAAATAGATTGTAAGAGATAATTCTGTATCACCTTTGGTCTTTTATGGAGCGAATTGGTGGTTCTTAACAAATTGAATTTATGAGATTATGGGGAATTTTTTTCATGTAAAATCAGATGGATTTCCTCTGGCTGATTTGGTGACTGATAGTTGCGCTAAATGTTGCTCAGTATTCTGCTCATTCACCCGCCGGACCGGGCATTTATTTGTTGTAGCGAGGCAAGGCCAACATCATTTGGCTAAAGCTCTATACAGGGTGTTACAAAAAGGTACGGCCAAACTTTCAGGAAACATTCCTCACGCACAAATAAAGAAAATATGTTATGTAGACATGTGTGCAGAAACGCTTAATTTCCATGTTAGAGCTCATTTTAGTTTCTTCCACCTACGCTCAATGGAACACGTTATTATGATTTCATACGGGATACTCTACCTGTGCTGCTAGAACATGTGCCTTTACAAGTACGACACAACATGTGGTTCATGCACGATGGAGCTCCTGCACATTTCAGTCGAAGTGTTCGTACGCTTCTCAACAACAGATTCGGTGACCGATGGATTGGTAGAGGCGGACCAATTCCATGGGCTCCACGCTCTCCTGACCTCAACCCTCTTGACTTTCATTTATGGGGGCATTTGAAAGCTCTTGTCTACGAAACCCCGGTACCAAATGTAGAGACTCTTCGTGCTCGTATTGTGGACGGCTGTGATACAATAGCCATTCTCCAGGGCTGCATCAGCGCATCAAGGATTCCATGCGACGGAGGGTGGATGCATGTATCCTCGCTAACTGAGGACATTTTGAACATTTCCTGTATCAAAGTGTTTGAAGTCACGCTGATACGTTCTGTTGATTAATCCATGATTAATGTGATTTGAAGAGAAGTAATAAAATGAGCTCGAACCTGGAAAGTAAGCGTTTACTGACACATGTCCACATAACATATTTTCTTTCTTTGTGTGTGAGGAATGTTTCCTGAAAGTTTGGCCGTAGCTTTTTGTAACACCCTGTATAGAGAGCGATGCATGTGACGTGTTCGCCGCGACACCTGAAGTCGTTGCCGCCAAATGCTGAACTGTCTGCTATACAGAAAATATCGCTGCCAACTCTCTATCTCCATTTAGGTGGAGAGGTGGGATATTAGAATTAATCAATGAAAATTTATATCGTTCCCCATGCAGGTTGTGTGATAAAAAATCGGGTAAACATTTATATCTCAAAAAATTACTTTGTTTCACATGTAATTCCTTTTTATAGCTACACTTTTGGACCAACAAATTTGCAGTTCTTTCGTTTCTTTAGAAAAACAGCTTTTGTAATTCTCTGGTGGATCTCACTGACGGAACGATAGCTTTCTCATGTGACGCAAATTTCTTCCAAACAAGCTAAATTTTCAAGTTTTGGAGCAGGAAAAAGTCACTAGGAGCTAAATCTGAAGAATAACGTGGATGAGGAACCAATTTTAAGCCCTGTTCATGCACTGCTGCCGCTGTGACTGTAGCAGTTTGCGTCACTGCATCATCTTCGTTGTTCAACTCATGTTTCGTTTGATCCAGTGAAGGAGACGAATGGCCCTTTCCAAGTAATTATACGGTTTATGCTCTGGGAATACCAAAAACTCACCTTATTCGACGATGAAAAACGGCGTTTATCTTTTTCGGTGCACTATGACAGGCCTTTGTGCATTGTTTTGACTTCTATTTTAACTATGGCTTTTAATGATGGATCCAGATTGCATACCTAGAAATGCATCGCTGTTAAACATTAGAGTTACTGCGAGTGAAAATTACAGTGAAACTTTATTCCGGTAACGTTTTCGCCAATAGTCAGGAATAGTCAGAAATCGCCGCTCTCATCTCACACTCAGGGTTACAGTCGCAGGGCTTTTGTGAGATATAGCGTCTCATTCGTTGAGATGCTTCCACTGTCAGATATCCAGTGAACTTTCTCAGCAATCTTTCATTAAAATATCGTTAATTTTTTTTTCAACGGTCTCTAGTTTGGCGTCTCATCTAAGCAGCCACGGTGCTTTTCACATTTAGCGCTTCTGTGCTACGTTGAAACTCATTCAAAGTAAATGGTTTCGATCTCTCCAGCAGGGCTGTCAGCCACTCGAATAAGACTCGTACAAAGAATATAACAGCGACCAGCCACTTTTTACAAAGCTATTTATTTATTTAAACAGCACCGTTACCAGTTTCGAACCGACAGGTTCATCTTCAGACGGCTACACATTAGCTTTCACTCTCTATTTTCCCAAATGATGAAATTTCCGTGGTGTGGTGGTGCCCTACAACCAAAACAAAATGTGAGACAATGTCTTTTTAACTGTAATTGTACCTCACAACGATTTTAAATGATTAAAACAAATTGTTAAAGCGAAGATGTTTTGGTTACTCACATTGAAAAATCCGCGCCATTACGTTCCAGTGCTGACTGCTTGTGATCATGTAGCAGCGAAGACTGTATATGCACTTTTTTAAGAGTATGTAATAACAGAACGACTACCTTTCCTACAACGACTACTTAAGACTGACGCATCTGCTTCAAACTTTGCTTACAACCGCTCTAAGAATCAAGCTTTCCAAAAATAAGGCTTTCACGTCGTAGAAATTTTACTGGACTTATCGAAGGACGCCCACAGCCCTACATGGTAGACTACAGCATTCTGCCCTGTATGTGTATTCCACTGTAAAACACCATACCTTCTTTCCTAACCTTCCTACTGTCGTAATAATGCTTTCTCAGGTATCAATGTACTCCAGCCCTCGGAAACAACATCGGTAACCAAGATCTCTTACATTGGAGGCCGTGGTGAATAGCTCTTTTAACAGTCGAGGAAGCTCTTTAGTGCATTGATTTTGTGTTGCTTCAATTGCAGAAACAAGTTATTTATTTATGGTGAATAGCACAAATTTCAGCTCTGTTCCTATAATTTCTTCATGACCTTGTAAATGTAGTTATAATGAGTGTGTATTCAAGACAGACAGACCGTAGCTTTTATACACGAACTGGCCTGTACACATAGGATGCGGTCTGCATCAACAGAACTCACTGGTGTTCAGAGCACTTTGTATACCTGAGCCCCTTATCGATTTCCTATGAAGGCACCCATTTTTCTTCATTCTCTCACTCGACGGGCGAAATTCTATTACGAGAGACAGAATAAATGGCACTGCACTCATTAGAGCAGCTGTGTGTCCTTTTGCAACAGTCGGACGTCACGACGAGCGCTTGCAGATCCTCGACACTGCGGCTTTGCCAACAGATGGTGTGAAATGTCAAGAACAGGAGGACATTTTCAAATAAGATAATAAATGTGGCTTGTTCATGAACCACATTAATAAAAAAAAATCTAAAATTTTTGTTATGTTACAGCTGGATCATGAGGCTTTCACTTTTGGCGAAAGGTGTTTTACTTTTTGCGCTCTCGGACCAACTGGGATCTAAAACATCGTTAGTAAATTTTCACATAATTTAGACTGTGGTATTTTTGCTATATGATATTTAGCTCATCACAGTTCAAAAATTTACGTATAACATCGCTCGCTGAAGGTGATTTTTAATTGGGGAATCACACTACTTATTTTTGTGTTTGCTTTAACCGTAAGTGCATTTTGAACACTTTATCTTTTTTCTTCACTCATAGCCTTCAACTTCTGGTGACACTATAATCAGCTTGGTTCACTTTACTTTCTCTAATAGCACATATTGTTGTTCATGCCAATGTTAGGTAAAATTGAGTAAAACCCACTAATGGCAGTATAACGTCGTCGAAACATACGTGGATGAAGATAAAAAATAAGAAATTGTATTTTGCGCAAGAAAGAACCTTCAAAAGTCTTAAGTACACAGTTACTAAAAAAGAGTCCTTTTACGCACACACTCAAAAATTAGGCAATGTAATTTCCACATGAAAGTTTTACACTTTTATGATGAAAACATTCTGTAACCAAAAGGGCGCTATATACAGTACTGCTTTATTTGCGGTTCTGAGAACTCAGAGCGGTTGACGTAGCCAGCTTTCCTTACTTTGGTGTGTGTGTGTGTGTATGTGTGTATGGTGGGGGGGGGGGGGAGAAGTGGGGGGGGGGGGGGGAGAGGGGGAGACTTGTTGTTTAACGTCGAATGCATATAGTGGTGTAGCTAATTTTACCGTACACAAAACGTTGGCCGGCCTGGGTGGCCGAGCGGTTCTAGGCGCTCCGGTCTGGAACCGCGCGACCGCTACGGTCGCAGGTTCGAATCCTGCCTCGGGCATGGATCTGTGTGATGTCCTTAGGTTAGTTAGGTTTAAGTAGTTCTAAGTTCTAGGGGACTGATGACCTCAGAAGTTAAGTCTCATAGTGCTCAGAGCCATTTGAACCATTTGAACAAAAAGTTGTCGGAAGGGAGGTCACATATAACAACAAGAACGAGTCTACGGACCAAATGTGGATCGACGTCCAGGCGTTTTCATTCGAGGTGTGACATACAGCAGCGGTACAAATGACAAGTGCACTGGTCGCTGGTCGGAGAAAGCTAACGGCGTACCATCTCCAACAGGCAGAAACGTATTTAAGCACTGTAATGATGAAACCAAAACATCGTTCGATAACTGCTTGCCTTTAGACACTAAAAGATGCAAGGAAAGTATTTGCCGCTTCCTTTTAAAGCTCCTCGTATAAACTGTACCTTCCTTTTCTTTCTTAATATGAGGGTAAATTTCCATTTTTTTCAGCAAATCTATTCTTTAACTTTGTATTTAGACAGTGACGTACCGTAACACATTTTTTTATTGTTGCTAATGGCAACACGTACCACTTCGCAGCTTGGCGCCTGCTTTCTCCAGAGTGGGGATCGCCAGAATCCAATTACAGGGGCGACAATCCTCGCACAAACGAAAAAATGGCTGACATCGAAATAAGTGTCCAAGGAATAGAAAAGCAACTGGAATCACTCAATAGAGGAAAGTCCACTGGACCTGACGGGATACCAATTCGATTCTACGCAGAGTACGCGAAAGAACTTGCCCCCCTTCTAACAGCCGTGTACCGCAAGTCTCTAGAGGAACGGAGGGTTCCAAATGATTGGAAAAGAGCACAGATAGTCCCAGTCTTCAAGAAGGGTCGTCGAGCAGATGCGCAAAACTATAGACCTATATCTCTTACGTCGATCTCTTGTAGAATTTTAGAACATGTTTTTTGCTCGCGTATCATGTCATTTCTGGAAACCCAGAATCTACTATGTAGGAATCAACATGGATTCCGGAAACAGCGATCGTGTGAGACCCAACTCGCCTTATTTGTTCATGAGACCCAGAAAATATTAGATACAGGCTCCCAGGTAGATGCTATTTTTCTTGACTTCCGGAAGGCGTTCGATACAGTTCCGCACTGTCGCCTGATAAACAAAGTAAGAGCCTACGGAATATCAGACCAGCTGTGTGGCTGGATTGAAGAGTTTTTAGCAAACAGAACACAGCATGTTGTTATCAATGGAGAGACGTCTACAGACGTTAAAGTAACCTCTGGCGTGCCACAGGGGAGTGTTATGGGACCATTGCTTTTCACAATATATATAAATGACTTAGTAGATAGTGTCGGAAGTTCCATGCGGCTTTTCGCGGATGATGCTGTAGTATACAGAGAAGTTGCTGCATTAGAAAATTGTAGCGAAATACAGGAAGATCTGCAGCGGATAGGCACTTGGTGCAGGGAGTGGCAACTGACCCTTAACATAGACAAATGTAATGTATTGCGAATACATAGAAAGAAGGATCCTTTATTGTATGATTATATGATAGCGGAACAAACACTGGTAGCAGTTACTTCTGTAAAATATCTGGGAGTATGCGTACGGAACGATTTGAAGTGGAATGATCATATAAAACTAATTGTTGGTAAGGCGGGTACCAGGTTGAGATTCATTGGGAGAGTGCTTAGAAAATGTAGTCCATCAACAAAGGAGGTGGCTTACAAAACACTCGTTCGACCTATACTTGAGTATTGCTCATCAGTGTGGGATCCGTACCAGGTCGGGTTGACGGAGGAGATAGAGAAGATCCAAAGAAGAGCGGCGCGTTTCGTCACTGGGTTATTTGGTAACCGTGATAGCGTTACGGAGATGTTTAATAAACTCAAGTGGCAGACTCTGCAAGAGAGGCGCTCTGCATCGCGGTGTAGCTTGCTCGCCAGGTTTCGAGAGGGTGCGTTTCTGGATGAGGTATCGAATATATTGCTTCCCCCTACTTATACTTCCCGAGGAGATCACGAATGTAAAATTAGAGAGATTAGAGCGCGCACGGAGGCTTTCAGACAGTCGTTCTTCCCGCGAACCATACGCGACTGGAACAGGAAAGGGAGGTAATGACAGTGGCACGTAAAGTGCCCTCCGCCACACACCGTTGGGTGGCTTGCGGAGTATCAATGTAGATGTAGATGTAGACTTGGGAACGGGGCTGCCTTCTTTTGTGCGTGTGTGTTCAATTGGTTCAGATGGCTCTGAGCTCTATGGGACTTAACATCTGAGGTTATCAGTCCCCTAGGACTTAGAACTTAAGCCTAACTAACCTAAGGACATCACACACATCCATGCCCGAGGCAGGATTCGAACCTGCGACCGTAGCGGTCGCGCGGTTCCAGACTCTGTGTGTGTGTGTGTGTGTGTGTGTGTGTGTGTGTGTGTGTGTGATTGTGAGTATTACGGAGTCCATAAGTCTCATACTAATGTGTGCATTAATTTGTTCAGTGTGTCCATTTCGTAGCATATTCACCGTTCTCCTGCGTAAGATACATTTATCCTGATAAACTGATAAGCCAAAAATTTTATAGTCACTTGCTTAATAGCGTGACATTCCACCTGTGGGACGCAATCAACAGAGATTTTGCGTGACACGGATTCGATAAATACTTAGTAAGGTTCAAGAGTTGTGTGGTACTAGGTGCCCAAGCGCACGTTCCGTGATGCGTGGACCTCCAACGCCTTGTGGTCTCCTTGTGGCTTCACCGTCCTTCACTTCTCATAGATCGTCATGACATTAGCGAGCAAATAGTCGATCAGGCCATTGCCCTTTGTCGAAGTCGCTTACCCAGTGGATTTCCCCATGTGACGCCCGTATCGCCGATAGAATGATTCGCCATTCATTTCTGCTCCGCTGATGATTTTTCTTAGCACGTCACGTGATCGCAACTGCATTCAGTATCGTGGCGACCACTGGTCATAATGTTTTCCTCATCACTGTTGATACTTCATTACAGAAATATCGAAGTTAGCAATGCGATTTCCGTAGCAACTCCTGTGAGTTGTTGGCTGCGAAGAACACTGTTTTCTGGACTGCACTGTGAACCCACCAGACAAGTCCTAGTCGGCAACAACACACGCCAAGATACGCTATGAGCGCGCGTGGCTCGGCTCGGGCGGCACGGCCGATTTCCTAACCTGGCTATCCGCAAACGCAGCTCGTGTTCCGTCTCTAACGAGCTCGTCACCGACGGAATGCTGCACGCTATTCTTTCTTTTTTCGTCCCACCCCCCAACACAGAAGAAGAAATGAGGAGACTAAAGCCGTCGGCACAAGTGACGAGTTAACTAACGTTGACGTGGAGCTCTACGGCTTCTCTGACGTCACTTCCTGCTATTTCAGGTTGAGGAGCCGTTCCGTCATGTGAAGCACAATATGAGCTCTGTGATATTTCGGCGAAGTGTCTCGTAAAGTAGAACCAATAGGAACAAGCGTGAGGATATTGGCTGATTCATGGAATGCTGTATTCGTTTGAGGCATTAGCAAAGCAGAATTAGTTTGTTGTAGACATCTTCACACGATATTGTTGGTGGTAGAAAACGCCAATGGCAGTGGACAAGAAAAATCCAGTTGCACCATTTCCTGAAGAAATATTCTTTTAGCTGAAGTTGCATAAGTAAGATACAAATTTTATTTTTGTTTATCCTTGAATAATTTTTTTGTAATATTTTACAGGATTTTCATTTGTACGCTTTTACTAATTATAATAATGTAATACATATACAGCAAGGCCGTTATGGTTAGTGTTACAAGGCCAGATCAGTCAATCATCCAGACTGTTGCCCCTGCAACTACTGTAAAGGCTGCTGCCCCTCTTCAGGAACCACACATTTGTGTGACCTCTCAGCAGATACCGCTCCGTTGTGATCGCACCTACGGTACGGCTATCTGTATCGCTGAGGCACGCAAGCCTCACCAATGCCAAGGTCCATGGTTCATGGGGGGGAAGGGGGCATATATATACACTGAAGAGCCAAACAAACTGGTACACCGGCCTAATATCGTGTAGGGCCAGGGCCCCCGTGAGCACGCAGAAGTGCCGCAACATGATGAGGCATGGACTCGATTAATGTCTGAAGTAGTGCTGGACGGAACTGACACCATGAATACTGTAGGGCTGTCCATAGAGCCGTAAGAGTACGAGGAGGCGGAGATCTCTTCTGAACAGCACGTCGCAAGGCATCCCAGATATGCTCAATAATGTTCATTTGTGGGGAGTTTGGTGGCAAGTGGAAGAGTTTAAACTCAGAAGAGTGTTCCTGGAGCCACTCTCTAGCAATTCTGGACGTGTGGGTGTCGCATTGTCCTGCTGGAATTGTCGAAGTCCGTCGCAATGTTCAATGGACGTGAATGGACGTAGGTGATCAGCCAGGATGCTTACGTACATGTCACCTGTCAGAGTCGTATCTACACGTATCAGAGGTCCCATATCACCCCAACTGCACACGCCCCATACCATTACAGAGCCTCCACCAGTTTTAACAGTACCCTGCTGATATGCAGCGTCCATCTATTCACGAAGTTTCTCCATAGCCGTACACGTCCATCCGCTCGATACAATTTGAAACGAGACTCGTCCGACCATGCAACATGCTCCTTGTCATTAATAGTCTAATGTCGATTTTGACGGGCCCAGGCGAGGCATAAAGATTTCTGTCGTTCAGTCATCAACGGTACAAGAAATGTTTCGTTGAATGGTTCGCACGCTGACACTTGTTGATGGCCCACCATTGAAATCTGCAGCAATTCGCGGAAGGATTGCACTTCAGTCACGTTGAACGATTCTCTTCAGTCATCGTTGGTCCCGTTCTTCCAGAATCTTTCTCAGGCCGCAGCGATGTCGGAGATTTGATTTTTTACCAGATTCCTGACATTCATGGTACACTCGTGAAATGATCGTACGGGAAAATCGCCACTTCGTCGCTACCTCGGAGATGCTGCGTCCCATCGCTCGTGCGACTATAACGCCACGTTCAGATTGACTTAAGTTTTGATAACCTGCCATTTTAGCAGCACTAACCGATCTAACAATTACGCCAGAAACTTCTTGTTGTGTATAGGCGTTGCCGACTGCAGCGCCGTATTCTGCCTGTTTGAATATCTCTCCCGGGTTCCCGGGTTCGATTCCCGGCGGGGTCAGGGATTTTCTCTGCCTCGTGATGACTGGGTGTTGTGTGATGTCCTTAGTTAGGTTTAAGTAGTTCTAAGTCTAGGGGACTGATGACCATAGATGTTAAGTCCCATAGTGCTCAGAGCCATTTGAACCATTTTGAATATCTCAACATTTCAATATGCATACCTACACCTGTTTCTTTGGAGCTTCAGTGTATATATGTATACTGCCCGCCCCGGTAGCTGAGTGGTCAGCGTGACAGACTGTCAATCCAAAGGGCCCGGGTTCGATTCCCGGCTGGGTCGGAAATTTTCTCCGCTCAGGGACTGGGTGTTGTGTTGTCCTAAACATCATCATTTCATCCCCATCGACGCGCAGGTCGCCGAAGTGGCGTCAAATCGAAAGACCTGCACCAGGCGAACGGTCTACCCGACGGGAGGCCCTAGCCACACGACATTTCCATTTTTTATATGTATACTGAAAACGTGGATGCTATCGCCTTGAGTGAATTTTTGGGAATAACTGAAGGCAACGCCTGAAGAGACTAGTATTTTTTAAGGGTGGAAGTGGCGATGGCAAGTAGAGCTTTCTTGATATTTGTTTCATTTTTTAAAAAAGGTTAAACTCAGTTAGACAAGTAGATACTTAGGCGGAAAAAAGTGATAAGTCTCGCGTGATGTAGCTACAAAATCTCGAGTTCGAGTAGATTTAAAAAAAAAAGGTTTAGTGTGAGCAGAAGTACTAAGTCTCAGAGCAGAGATTAGATCGGGATAGAGTTCGAGTCCTGATGTAACTAATTCTCTTTTTTTTTTCAGCTTCACGTTTTCGAAAACGTTGTGGGACTTTCTTACGAAATTAACAGAAATAAATTAATAGAAATAATTTTTGTAATAATTGGTGCTAAGTAAACGTAAGTGTGTTCTCTGTCAGAAGTGAGAATGTTCGATTTGGTGATCTTTTATAAGCTGGCATGCTTAGAAAATGGCCATGTACCTTTACTTTCTGTCTTGTTGCATGTTCACAGATATTGAAGTTTTTATTTACGTATACCACCGGCAGAACAACAGGACTAGTATATGGACAAGGGAGGAAATGTGCGTTCTTATAAAGCTAACGTAAGAATTCTACCCGCGACCATTTTCGTGAAAAAAGTGTGTGGTTTGTGAGGCAAATAAAGCCGACAACTGCCGCTGGAGAGCGCTGAGAGCGTAGCATCACATTAACCAGCTCGGCCCCTGTGCCGAAGGCTCTGTTTCTCGTGACGTTGGACAGCCCGTCTGTGTACACGCCTACGTTAGCTGCATCGTCCGGTGTGCCGACGGCTTAATCTGGTAGTCTGGAGTAGCGGATTCAAACTCCTGTCCAGCCAGCCTAATTTATGTTTTGTCTTCATTTCCAGCCCAGCGAGACGAGGGCGAGCCATTTTCTTATGACTGCCCTCCAACTGATCCAGTGCCCATTGTTTCTGACGAGCCGTGTTTCCGGGGGTGGTTAAGCCGTAGCGCGCCTTCTTCTTCGCACCTAGCAGCGCGTCGCGTGGCTCCTGCTTTCTGCAGAGTGGGGGCCGCCAGAGCCCAATTACGGGGGCCATGTGGGACCGTGGCTGCCTTACAATTAGCCGCGCCATCTCCACTCATCAGACGCGACCTCTGACCCCTCCGGCCCGCTGTTCGCACGGCTACTCCCACGCTACGGCCAGACCGAGCACCGAAATGACCGCCGGAAGTGGATAGAGGCGGGGCTTTTTGTCACCACCCGGGGGCTGGCGATCGCTCTTCATAAGATGTTCTTGCCACAGAGCCCGAGTTCTGTGTCTTATATGCGGGTCGGACAGTGAGACAGTTAGGCACTTTGTGCCGCATTTGTGGAGCAACTAAAATGAAGTGATGAGTGATGTTTTATGGGACCGTCTGTTATACGTTTCCAACTGGCAAATTAATGTTAGGGGTACTCATAAAATTTTAATTATCACCACGAAAAAATAAAATTACGTTATTAATTTTTTGTTTATTCCTAAGTACATGTTTGCAACGCTGGTACACATTCTAATCGCTGCCTCACAGTTCTAGAACATGCCGCTACTGGAGCCCAAGCAAACTGGCGTTGCCACTGATAAGGTGGAGTATATACGAGGGAAAGACAAGGTTTTGATTACAACTTCGAAGAAAAGTTACATAATTAATACTTTGTTTGCTTGCAGATAAACATCTGCACTCTTAGTATACAGGGTGCTTTTTATGAAATTTTGGCATCTTGAAAGGGCCCCCACGAAAAACGTGTGATCGTAGGACAACGATACTTTGTGGAACCATTTGTAAGGACGTGCGGAAGACAAATATCGAATGGTTATTGAAAGAAACGTATTTCAGTGTAACCACCACGGCGTTGAATGCAAACGTGCATGCATTGTGTTGTACAGGTGCTGGATGTCAGTTTGTGGGATGGAGTTCGCTACCTGTTCTTTTGCCTTTTATTGGCAGGCACTTGGGAAATGTAACGGATATACTAAGGAGATTGGCTTCATTACGCTTGTCCGTCCTCTTTTAGAATACTGCTGCGCAGTGTGGGATCCTTACCAGATAGGACTGACAGAGTACATCGGATAAGTTCAAAGAAGGGCAGCACGTTTCGTATTATCGCGAAATATGAGAGAGAGTGTCACAGAAATGATACAGGATTCGGGCTGGACATCATTAAAAGAAGGTGTTTTTCGTTGTGACGGAATCTTCTCACGAAATTCCAATCACCAACTTTATCCTCCAAATTCGAAAATATTTTGTTGACACCGACCTACACAGGGAGGAACGACCACCACGATAAAATAAGGGAAATCAGCGCTCGTACGGAAAGATATAGGTGTTGGAATAATAGAGAATTGTAAAGGTGGTTCGATGAACCCTCTGCCAGGCACTTAAATGTGATTTGCAGAGTATCCATGTAGATGTAGATGTAGATGTAGATGTTGCACTTGGTCTGTCAGTATAGGGACGGTTAATACTGTTTGTGGATGACATTGCAGTTGTCGCCCGGCGGTCCCACATGTGCTCGATTGGAGACAGATCTGGTGATCGAGCAGGCCAAGGCAACATATCGACACTCTGTAGGTCATGTTCGGTTACAACAGCGGTATGTGGGCGATCGTTATCCTATTGGAAAACACCCCCTGGAATGCTGTTCATGAATGGCAGCACAACACGTCGAATCACCAGACTGACGTACAAATTTGCAGTCAGGGTACGTGGGATAACCAAGAGTGTGCTTCTGCTGTCATACGAAATCGCGCCACAGGCCATAACTCAAAATGTAGGGTCCAGTGTGTGTAGCACGCGGACAGGTTCCTTGCGGGCCCTCAGCTGGCCTCTTTCTGACCAACACACGACCGTCACTTGAACAGAGGCAGAAACAGCTTTCATCAGAAAAAAACATAGACCTCCACCCTGCGCTCCAAAGGACACTGGCTTGAAACCACAGAGCTCGCAAATGGCGGTGGTGTGGGGTTGGTGGAATAAACGCTACAATGCGTCTGGCTCGGAGATGTCCTTGAGGAAACCGATTTGTAACAGTTCGTTGTGTCACTGTGGTCCCAACTGTTGCCCAGAAAGCTGCTGCAAATGCAATACGATGAGCCAGAGCCACATACTGAACACGACGGTCTTTCCTCTCGGTAGTGCCACATTTCGTCCGAAGTCTGACCTTCTTGCGACCACGTATTTTCGTGACCACTGCTGCCAGCTACATTCCTGTCAAGTCTTTTTACAGTATCGCAGAGGGAACATCCAGCTTGTCGTAGCCCTCGTTCAGTCAGGTGCTGATAATGGCGTCTTTGTCCCCTTACAGGCATTCTTCACTAACATTAACTCACCACGTCCGTTACAGCGCGTATGGACGACATAGTAATAAGTATCTCTGTCGCAGAGAAACAAATGAAAGATTTGAAGGCAAATAAATCACTAGATCCGGATGGAACCCCAATTCGATTTTAGAAAGAGTACTCTACGGCATTGGTCCCTTACCTAAGATGCATTTATCGGCAATCTCTCCCCCAGCACAAAGTCCCCAGTGAGTGGAAAAAAGCGCAGGTGACTCCAGTATATAAGGAGGGTAAAAGAATGGATCCGCAAACTTCGGTTTGCTGCAGAATCCTTCAGCATATTCTTAGTCCTCGAGACCGTGAAGCTTATTTCCATGAATCAGCTTGGTTTTGGAAAGCATCACTCTTGCGAAACTCGGCATGCCCCTTACTCTCCTAATATACTGCGAACTAGGGATGAAGGGCAACTAATAGATTTCATATTTCTAGATTTCCAGGAAGCATTTGATATAGTGGCCCATTTCAGGCTGTTAACGAAGATATGAGCGTATGGAATAACTCCAGAGATATTTCAGTGGCTCGAAGACTTTTTTTTAAATAATAGAACCCAGTATGCTGTCCTCCACGGCGTCCCTCCCGCCGGAGGTTCGTGTCCTCCCTCGGGCATGGCTGTGTGTGTTCTTCTTAACATAAGTTACTTTAAGTAGTGTGTAAGTCTAGGGACCGATGACCTCAGCAGTTTGGTCCCTTAGGAATTCTCATACATTTCAACATTTTCTGAGGGGCGAATGTTCATCAGAGACAAGGGCATCGTCAGGAATGCCCCAGGGAAGACTGATAGGACCGCCGTTGTTCTCTGTATACATAAATGATTTGACGGACGGGGTAGGCAGCAGTCTGTGGTTGTTTGCTGATGATGCTATTGTGTGTGGTAAAGTGTCAAGTTGAGTGACTGTAGGAAGATACAATACGACTTAGACAATATTTTAAATTGGTGTGATGAATGGCAACTAGCTCTGCGGAAAAATATAAGTTAATGACGATGCGTAGGAAGAACAAACCTGTAATGTTCTGTCACAGTATTACTAGTGTTCTTCTTGACACTCGTTTAAATATCTCAGCGTAACGTTACAAAACGATCTACATCTACTTCCACATGGACACTCTGCAAATCACATTTAAGTTCCTGGCAAAGGGTCATCGAACCATCTTCACAATTCTTTATTATTCCAATCTCATATAGCGCGCGGAAAGAATGAACACCAATATCTTTCTGTACGAGCGCTGATTTCCCTTATTTTATCGTGGTGGTCGTTCCTCCCTGTGTAGGTCGGTGTCAACAAAATATTTTCGAATTTGGAGGAGAAAGCTGGTGATTGAAATTTCGTGAGAAGATTCCGTCGCAACGAAAAACGCCTTTCTTTTAATGTTCTCCAGCCAAAATCCTGTATTATTTCTGTGACACTCTCTCCCGTATTTCGCGATAATACAAAACGTGTTGCCCTTCTTTGAACTTTTTCGATGTACTCCGTCAGTCCTATCTGGTAAGGACCCCACACCGCGCAGCAGTATTCTAAAAGAGTACGGACAAGCGTAGTGTAGGTAGTCTCCTTAGTAGATCTGTACATTTTCTAAGTGTCCTGCCAACAAAACGCAGTATTTGATAGCCATCCCCACAACATTTTCTATGTGTTCCTTCGAACTTAAGTTGTTCGTGATTGTAATACCTAGGTATTTAGTTGAATTTACGCCTTTTAGATTAGACTGATTTATCGTGTAACCGAAATTTAACGAGTTCCTTTTAGCACTCATGTGGATGTCCTCACACTTTTCGTTATTTAGGGTCAACTGCCAATTTTATCACCATTCAGACATCTTTTCTAAATCGTTTTGCAATTTGTTTTGATCTTCTGATGACTTTATTAGTCGACAAACGATAGCGTCATGTGCAAACAACCTAAGACAGCTTCTCAGATTGTCTCCCAAATCGTTTGTACAGTTAAGGAACAGCAAAGGGCCTATAACACTACCTTGGGGAACGCCAGGAATCACTTTTGTTTTACTCGATGACTTTCCGTCAATTACTACGAACTGTGACCTCTCTGACAGGAAATCACAAATCCAGTCACATAACTGAGACGATATTCTGTAAGCACGCAATTTCACTACAAGCCATATGAAATGGAACGAGCACCTGAGAACTGTGGTAGAGAAGGCGAAAGATCAACTTCGGTTTATTG
Organism: Schistocerca americana; assembly: GCF_021461395.2. Lineage (NCBI taxonomy): Eukaryota > Metazoa > Arthropoda > Insecta > Orthoptera > Acrididae > Schistocerca > Schistocerca americana. Next base: position 697,811,046 of record NC_060120.1, on the reverse strand, counting down.
GGAGAATTGTAGTTAAGAGTGGTGCACCTGCAAAGAAGACCGCGTATAGGACGCTGGTGCGACCTATTCTTGAGTACTGCTAGAGTGTTTGGGATACATAACAGATCAGAGTAAAGGAAGACGTCAAAGCAATTCAGAGGCGAGCTGCTAGATTTGTTACTGGTAGGTTCGAACAACACGAAAGTGCTACGGAGATGCTTCGGGAATTCAAATGGGAATTCTTGGAGGGAAGGCGACGTTCTTTTCGAGAAACACTGTTGAGAAAATTTAGAGAAACCGGCATTTGAAGCTGACTGCCGAACTATTCTACTGCCGCCAATATACATTGCGCCAAAGGACCACGAAGATAGAGTCTGAGAAATGAGGGGCTCATACGGAGGCATACACACAGTCGTTTTTCGCTCGCTCAATTTGCGAGTGGAACAGGAAAGGAAATCAGTAATAGTTGCAGAGGATACCCTCCGTCACACACCGTACGATGACTTGTGGAGTATGGATGTAGATGTAGATGTATTTAAACCAAAACCTGATTTGCATCCTCATTATGGCACTACTAGTGCCTCTCTTATGCGACTGGCGTGAAACTGGAGTATACATCATCTTTTAGATGCAGAAACACTCCGACCAACTTTGTTTACGTCGCACAACCCCATCGTGGTGTTGCGACGTTTTTCCGTAGTGTATTTGTTAACCATTGTTTACGTTCTAGGTTACAAAAGTTTCTGAGTGTGGCCACCATCTGTATCCACGACAGCCTGGAGCTGCCTGAAACATCTCAGGTGACACGTTGGCTACCTTCCTCGCTATGCTCATGTTTAACTCCACCGTATGTTGGCGTCCTGTCGATAAAGCCTGTTCTTCAGGTAACCCCAAAGCCACAAATTACTCGGCTTCAAATCGGGTGATCGCACCCAGGAGCAATTCCGAATTCGCCAGTTACGTGATTCGAAGTTCCCAATTATGATCTTCAACTCCGGTATGGCCTCTCCGAATTCCGGTAATGCCTCGATACTCGTGAAGGTGAGAGACACTATTGCTGTTGTTTTGATAAAATAGCTTTACTAGTAAAGTCCCGCTCACCTGGTCCAGATCCGTGTTGACTGTCTGCAACTGTAATGCACACATGCTTTTGTTCCAACCCTTCGTCGTCGTACCAGTGACGGCATATATCGACAAACCATGATGATATCGCCACTAGCAACGCAAATCCTGCAATCACAGTGTGACAATCATTCCTACAAAGTTGGGTACCCATATGGTAAATACTTTTCCATTTACACTGGCTCAAATAGGGAAAGTTTAATTAAAATTAGCCCATGCACTAAATTACCGCAGTACAGTGCCAGAACAAGCCGCCAGAGATGCCAAAACAAAATGTGCAGTTTATACAGTGCTGGCCTTCAGGCCCAGTTCTTGCTGATTTTGCCGCGCTGGATTAGCCGAGCGGTCTCAGGCGCTGCAGTCATGGACTGTGCGGCTGGTCCCGGCGGAGGTTCGAGTCCTCCCTCGGGCACGGCTGTGTGTGTTTGTCCTTAGGATAATTTAGGTTAAGTAGTGTGTAAGCTTAGGGACTGATGACCTTAGCAGTTAAGTCCCATAAGATTTCACACACATTTGATTTTTCTAGCTGATTTTCTTTATGTGGCCGTTAGGCTGTGGCCTAAGGCATGTTGCCGTGCTTAACGCTGCTTTTCCTAATGCTGGAGACATCCTACAGTATTAGGAGACGAAACACGGAACATGTCTTAGACCACAACTAATGCCTACATAATTAAAGCCATCAAGAACGGTGCAGCACTTCTACATTGTGTCAGTGGGTTGTGGCATTTTCTTTTAGCTCCCCTTCCAGTGTGTCACGGCACTGTGGCGCAGTGATTTCAATGTGCACCAGGACTGCAGAAATGTTTGGGCAAACAAACGAACAAAATAATTACGTAACATTTTTGAGGTGGTAATTAAAAACCTCTAACCGTTACTCTTCTTTCTGTCCCTCTTGGGAAATTTTTTCTGCCAGGTAGACAGTTGTCCAATTCAGTAATCGTTCCTTTATTCATTTCTTACTTTGCAGAACGTAAACTAACAAAGAAATGGTAGTCAGTGAGATGCACATTGCCTGGGTATACACTGGTCTAGAACATTATGACCACCGACCTACTCTCGATATAAACTCGTCCAGGCTTTAGCAGCGTCACCTGGCGAGGAATAACTGCTAGTCAGACATGAGCACGGTGCATGTAGCATCAGTGAGCATGCTATCCGTGTGTAGAATGACGAAGGCGCGGGATCTGTCTGAATCTGACTGAGCCCCGAGGCTCGGGACCAGCATTTCGGAAACTGCACGACTTATCGAGTATCTTCAACACGTGACGAAACCAAGGAGAAACCACGTCCAGGAGTAGTGGAGCTGAGCGGCCACCTCTCCTTACATATGTCGGACGTCGTAGGATCGGCAGGTTGGTAAAGCAAGACAGGCGGCGACTGTGGCGTAATTAACATCATACTTGAATGCTGGGAAGAGTACAAGTGTGTCTAAACACAGAGCGCACCGAACACTCCTAACGATGGGCCTTCGCAGCCGATGACCCATGCACGTGCCAATGTTAACACCACGACATGGGCATCTACGACTGAAATGGGCGCGTGAGTATCGGTACGGGACGTTGCCGCAGTGGCAGGGTTGCATGGTCTGATACCTTCGTCATGCCGAGGGGAGGACGCGAATTGGTTGTCGGGGGAACAACTCCTTGACAACTTTATGGCGATACGGAGACAAGCTGGTGGCGGCTCCATTACGTTGTGGGGAACATTCGCGTGGGCATCCATGAGTCTTATGAAGATCGTGCAAGGCACTGTGACGGACAAGGAGTATGAAACTGGTTGCAGACCACGTACATCCTTTCAGGACGGCCATTTTCCCCGACGGCAGTGTCATTTTCAACTAAATAACTCGCCATGTCACAAGGCCAGGAGTGTGATAGAATGGTTCGAGGAACAAAGCGACGAGTCAAAAGTGATATGCGGGCATCCCAACTCGCCAGATCTGAAACTCATCGAACACATCTGGGATGAGATTAAATGTAACGTCAGAGCTCATCATCCCCCTTCTCGGAATTAATGGGTATTAGGTGACTTTTGCGTTCAGATGTGCTGCCAGCTCCCTCCAGTAACCTATTAAGGCCTAATTGCTTCCATACGACGGCGCATCGGCGCTGTTATCCGCGTCATAGGAGGAGTTACAGGCTATTAGGCAGACTGTCATATTGTTCTGGCCGATCAATGTAGTTGACGTTTTCTGGTGTCTATATTGACTGACGATTGCGTACTTTTGTCAGTCGTAGAGCATATTCTGAGCTAATTAGGTATCGCGAACAGAATCACTTTCTCCATGCTAATCAGCATGGTGTTCGGAAATATTGTCGTACGAAACCCAAATCACTCGATTCTCATATGAGATTCTGAGAGCCGTTGACCAATACAGATAGATGCAATGTTTCTTGACTTACGAAAAGTATTCGGCTCAGTACCACACCAACACTTATCAAAGAAAGTGGCATCGTATGGGCTATCAAACAAAATCTGGTAGAGGGTTGAGGATCTCTTGGTAGGAAGGACGCAGCATTATTATCTTAGGACCTTCCCCAAGGAAGTGTTTTGTGATCATTGCTGTTTATGCTGTATATTAATGACCTGGAAGAATTGTCGACTTAACAAAATGAAAAAAAAAACATAGTATCCTAGGATTACAATATGAATGAGTTGTATCTGGAATACAGATACCTGGGTGTAACAATTTGTTGGGATATCAAATGGATGAATTACTGACTTTCAGCTGTAGGTAAAGCGGGATGTAGACTTCAAAAAATGGTTCAAATGGCTCTGAGCACTATGGGACTTAACATCTGAGGTCATCAGTCCCCTAGAACTTAAAACTACTTAAACCTAACTAACCTAAGGACATCACACACATCCATGCCCGAGGCAGGATTCGAACCTGTGACCGTAGCGGTCGCGCGGTTCCAGACTGAAGCGCCTACAACCGCTCGGCCACACCGGCCGGCGATGTAGACTTCGATCCATTGTTAGGATTCTGGGAAGATGCTATCAGTCTACCAAAGAGATCGTTTATGAAACCGTCTCGGTGCGGCCCGTTCTAGAACAGTGCTCAGGTGCTCGATACGAGAAACAGGTGTACTGCACTTACGAGAGGGCCGGCCGGAGTGGCCGAGCGGTTAAAGGCGTTACAGTCTGGAACCGCACGACCGCTACGGTCGCAGGTTCGAATCCTGCCTCGGGCATGGATGTGTGTGATGTCCTTAGGTTGGTTAGGTTTAAGTAGTTCTAAGTTCTAAGGGACTGATGACCACAGCAGTTAAGTCCCGTAGTGCTCAGAGCCATTTTTGAACTTATGAGAGGAATGGCGCCGCAAATGGTCACAGGTTTGTTCGACTCACAGGAAATCGTTGCGGGAATGTTGTAAGGTCTGAATTGTCAGACCTCGAAGACAGATGCTAATTATCTTGCGAAAGGCTAGTTACAAAATTTTAAGAACCAATATTTAGTGAAGAATCTAAAGATGTTCTTCCTACCTCTGCTTGTTGCTCCCGTATGGGCCGTGAAGGCAGAATTACACTAATTACAGCACGCACAAAAGCATTTCAGCGTTCTTCCCGCACCTCATACGCGAATGGAACGGGAAGGAACCCTGTCAAGTGATATAATAGGAAATACTCTTTGCCGTACACTTTACAGAGTGTAGGCGTACGTGTAGAAGTGAGTCAACGACTCACCTAATCATTTTCGTCAGGTGTTGAGAATAATGTGATGGCTGTCTGGATCCAACTGTGCTCTGACATACCCTTGGAGCCAGCACATGTAACGTTTCACCATTGTCTCTGTCGCGTATCAGAATTCACTAACTTTCAGGAACTGTCTTCAGAGTTTTCTTCAGTTTTAACTGTCGACTTGTTTTTTGTTTTTCTTTGTCACTGCCTCAACTGTTTATACTTAGTCTAGCTACTTATCTTCTCAGCAAACCGAGTATCTCGGATGGAAGCTGCAGTGTGTCTTCTGGCAAAGCGATTGCATCTTCCAGTACGAAGACTGACGCAACTTCTCGAGGAGGGAACTTCCGGCTCATTTTACTGATCGCGAAGTGGTTCAGCCTTTGTTACGTCTGGAATTAGATGTGAGGGAAATTTACTTGTGAAATTGGGGAGACACATGTAGTGTGCAGTTCTGCGCTTGCTGGTGTGCATTGAGATGTGTCACGGACGCAAATACCCCATGCGGCGGCACCGTTCTCTAGTGCCGGACGGAAAAGCTCTGTGTGCTGGGTAACGCCTAGGTGCGGCTGCAGAAATGAACTCGGATAGGAAATGAGGCAGAGCGCTTTGAACCGGCCAAGCGCTTCGCCCCTCATTGCTCCGTCGGGTCGCATCACACCAGCCGAGAGTTCTGCGTGATGCCGAGGAACGATGCCTCCTCGGCCAAAATGTCGGGAATTAATCACAGCGGTGTCATCCATGTACAGCGTAAGCTACGCCCTGTCACTGCGACATCGACGGCATTCGGAATGTAAAGCATCAAGACACTATAATGACCCTTCGGTACACTGACATACACGCGTCACTCTCTTAGCCCATCGCCCTGTACCCTAACGTAGAACATAAGACATGCTGAGTGATACACGCAGCTATGTAAAAAGTTTGTAACGGAGGCGGTGCGCCGCGCGTGATTAGCCGAGCGGTCTAGGGCGCTGCAGTCCTGGACTGTGCAGCCGGTCCCGGCGGAGGTTCGAGTCCTCCCTCGGGCATGGGTGTGTGTGTTTGTCCTTAGGATAATTTAGGTTAATTAGTGTGTAAGCTTAGGGACTGATTACTTTAGCAGTTAAGTCCCATAAGATTTCACACACATTTGAACATTTTTTGGAGGCGGTATAAGACAGTGTCGAGCATGACGGAAATATCCATGACGATTGTGCTGACGAATTCATGCTGTTTTATTGCGTCGAATATCTCATCCACATTTAGGTGGAATAAAAGGAGAAAGACGATATCGGTTTAACTTCCAGTCGATGACGAGGTGACTAGATACGGAAAACAAGTTTAGAATGTGCAAAAGGGCGCCGGAAAACTGGAGACAGCTATCAATGGATCCATTCACTAAGAAATTAGGAAAGCAACAACGAAAAAATTATGAACTCACAATGGTTTCACGTGGCATCCAAAGGGTAAAAGACATATTTTGTGGATAAAAATCCGTTGATTGTACTTCGGTTTCTTAGTTTATTTCCGATGCGTATTTTGATGCAAAGGTCATCACGATTTCCAAGATTCACTAGAGGTTTTTCGTCACGACCCGATAAAGGAAATTCTGACGAGGAAGCCTCCGCTCCGAAATAGATATCAGAAATAAAAACTTTAACACCGAAATACAGACAATGACGCAAAGGGATTAAACCCTGCTCCTCTCGAACGCTAGTAAAATACCGTAACCAGTGGACTACTTTATAATGAATGATCTTTATCTTTACAAAGCTTTTATCTTTACTAACAGTTGAGTGGGGTGGCTCGATACAGCTGTCATAAATTTGAAGAACTGAATGTTTGCCATCAGCTGCATAAATTTATTCTGTATTTTACACCGGCTTCGGCCGTAGCGACCATCTTCACAGGAAGACTATCGACAAAAATAAACTAACAACGTATCTAAAGAATAAATTATGTATTGCATTGTATATATATTTAGCTTCCTCATGTATGCATAAGTTCTTTGATTTATCATCAGATGCCAGTCCTCGTCTTAACAGTTTACTGTTCGTATTGTTTAATCGTAATGAAGTCAATTTTCTTGTGGTATCAAAATCATCACCTGTTAGATGTGATTCAGTAAAGATTTTGTGACTCCTGTTCAAAATGTTCAAATGTGTGTGAATTCCTAAGGGACCAAATGCTGAGGTCATCGGTCCCTACACTTACACTCTACTTAAACTAACATATGTTAAGGATAACACACGCAGACCCAGGCCCGAGGGACGAATCGAACCTCTGGCGGCAGGGACAGCTCAATCCGTAACATGGCACCTCTAACCGCGCGGCGACAGCAGAAAACCATGGTTTTTTTGTGGGGTTCAATTTTTTGTCACCAAAAGTAGATTAGTTATTCAAGCTGTTAACCTGTGATACACAAGTGCTTCCCGATTTGTTAAGGGTCAAGACTGCAATAATTTAATAAAATTACACTAGTCTGAGACCCGTAACGCAGAAACTATTCAAAGAAGAATTCTCAAATAAAATTCAGAATGAAGACAATATTGTATAGTTTTAGGTAGCATTCGTAGGGGCCGGCCGCGGTGGTCTAGCGGTTCTAGGCGCTCAGTCCGGAACCGCGCGACTGCTACGGTCGCAGGTTCGAATCCTGCCTCGGGCATGGATGGGTGTGATGTCCTTAGGTTAGTTAGGTTTAAGTAGTTCTAAGTTCTAGGGGACTGATGACCACAGATGTTAAGTCCCATAGTGCTCAGAGCCATTTGAACCATTTTGCGCAGTGGTTAGACACTGGACTCGCATTCGGAAGGACGACGGTTCAATCCCGCGTCCGGCCATCCTGATTTAGGTTTTCCGTGATTTCCCTAAATCACTCCAGGCAAATGCCGGGATGGTTCCTCTGAAAGGGCACGGCCGACTTCCTTCCCCATCCTTCCCTATTCCGATGAGACCGATGACCACGCTGTCTGGTCTCCTTCCCCAAACCAACCAACCAACCATTCGTAGGGTGTTTTTACACCTTAAATTTAATGTAGTTTTCATTATGTTTCATATTTTTTCTGAAAAAACTTTAAATGGAATAAAAATGTGTGCCACTGTGTTCATTATTTGGTTTGAAAACAATGTTAGTAAACTTTTTATAATATCTTCAACGGAGAAATATTAAAAAATAAAAAAACAAAGACCAGCAGCGCCCATGAATCATGATAGAGCCGTTGTCGAACGGCTGCTGTCTATGCTTCACGACAGCGTCAGCTTAATTATTTATTATTTAATTATGTTTTCCATGATTCAGACAAAGGACTCCATATAACTGAAATCAATGCGCAATAAAAAAATGGTTCTATCCTTTGTAAGTCTAATCTTCGAGAAAATTGTGTTTAGTTTAACACATGTATAAAAGGTTTTTAAAAATTGTATTGATTATTGTTATGTTATTGTTACATACTTCTTACAACAACAGAGATTCAGCTTCAGAATTAATCGTAGTTCACTGAAATCTGATATGAGATTCTTGAATTACACTGCAGCCAAATTGTCGCGTTCGGAAAATAACACAAACTTCACCGAATTATAACTCGAAAAACATTGAAGGGATAACTTTATGGAAGTTGTTTTCTGCCACCGTAATTTGCACATGTATAAATTATTAATAATTTAAGAAAAGGCGAGGTCAGTTTTCTCATACTTCGTCCGATGAAAATGGAAAGCCCATGCATGGGTAGTTCCTGCTGCAACGCCTACTCGGTATCGTCCATGCTTCGTAAAATTGCTCGTCGGTGTTGTAATCATTCGCCTCGCAGCGCTTTAGGGTCCTTAATGCAGCTTTTATTTGTGTAGGCTAGCGATGACTCGAAGCGTTGGGAGAACATTTCCTGACACGAATACTCCATAGATTCATCTGCTCTTTACTTAAATAACGGTGTGTAGAATTTTATTGTTTCGTTCTGAGTGTGGAGATGAAATGTAACAACTTCCACGTGTAGTATTCAATGATGAGGCTAATTTAAGTAGAGAAGCAAACCGCTACAGCGTAAATAATATGGGGAACACAGAAACCACGTACAATAGTCGAGCAGAGACACACTCCCAACCTTCACGCGTTTTGCACCTTCACTTCCCAAACCTGTTTAAAAAAAAAGTTCCATTGCTTCTTGTGGAAGAGAGAATTACAGGAATCACATACCTGGATATGTTGGAGCTCTGACTTTCACAAACGCAAGAACAATTCGAAACTTTAATTTTTCAACAGGACGTAGAACAACTGCTTTGTCGCTCACCATGTAAGAGCAATTTATTAACCCTGTCTCATCTAATGAAGAGCTGCAGTCGCATGAAGTTGGTATGACATTTAAATCGTAAGACGAAGTCAGATAGCAAATGGCAGTCCATGAGTGGACAGAGTTCATTTTCTGGCTAACAGGCCAAGCGTGTCACGCGGTTGCTAATCTTAGTCGACAGCCAGCATGGCAAAGAGAGTAATTCGTGCTGATGAAGGGGATGGTTTACAGACACTTGTTGCTAGCGTTTTCAACTGTGATACCGAAGTAAGAGATTCATCTTTCAGTGATTCATTTTGACCCCCATCACTGTGTATCACAAGATCTTCAAGACCAACGTTGCACATCAACTGCTATGGAGTGCACAGTTACCTGGGTACTCTGTTTGCAGGCGACCATCGGCGAGTACCTCCCCCACTAGACTTCACGCAAAAACATGAGCTCATTTCCCGATACACATAATCCCAGCTGAGAAGAAAAGTGTCACAAAAAGGTGTGTTATGTGCTACTCAAGAAGAAAAAGAAATGAAAGCGCATGGCAGTGGAAAAGTATGATGTTGCTCTACATTTAGTTAACTGGTTGAGGCCTGCCATACTAGCTGATATGTAAAATAGCCACACTAGCTGATGTGTAATAGACCTGATTTCTCAGCACCCAGTGGGGTATTTACATATGAGCTGATTGTATTAATATTGAGCTGCTTCGACATTAGATTGGTGGTTAGAGGGACCCTGTGTTTGGGAAGCGAGAACGCTACCGCGAGACCACGAGCGGCGAGCTGTACACGCTCGTGAAATTGTCGTACGGGAAAATCCCCACTTCATCGCTACGTTGTAGATGCTGTGTCCCATCGCTCGTGCTCCGAGTGTAACACCACGTTCCAGCTCACTTAAATCTTGATAACCTGCCATTGTAGCAGCAGTAACCGATTTAACAACTCCACCAGACACTTTTTGTCGTATATAGGCGTTGCCGACCGCAGCGCCGTATGCCTTTACCAGTTTCTTTGGCACTTCAATGTATGAACTAACAATATCTTTCCTGTATTTATTGTTGCGTATTTGAAAATTATTTCGACGACAGGCGTACAGAATGACACGGTTGTCGCCTGCCGTGTCAGGGTATCAGGCGATCGGAGATTCTCAGTTATGACTTGAAGGTGCTGTCCATTTACAGCAGCCGTTGTGGATTACCTGCACGAACTAGCCGGAAGTAATTAGAAGCAGCCAGCCGCGGATGTACGAGAGCGCGAGCACAGACGAACACACGTCTCTGGAGGACTGCACTGCCCGACCGTAACAGTGAAGCAACCAGAAGAGGAAGAGGAGGAGGAGGAGGAGGAGGAGGAGGACGAAACGAAATGAAACTTCACGGGTTCTGCAAGTATGTAATGTTATTGCAGTGGTTACAAAATTCGAGTAAAATTACCTAGAACTCAGCAGTGTGGACGCACTCATCACTATGACGTTAGCCGGCCGCGGTGGCCGTGCGATTCTAGGCGCTCCAGTCCGGAGCCGCGCTGCTGCTACGTTCGCAGGTTCGAATCCTGCCTCGGGCATGGGTGTGTGTGATGTCCTTAGGTTAGTTAGGTTTAAGTAGTTCTAAGTTCTAGGGGACTGATGACCACAGCAGTTGAGTCCCATAGAGCTCAGAGCCATTTGAACCATTTTTGAACTATGACGTTACGCCACCGCTGGGCTGAATGCATGCACTGATTAGTTTGGGAATTGTTCCCTAAGACCATTGTGTCATCTCCTGAGGCAAGCTGACCCACAGCTATTGTAAGTAGCCCTTGATGTCCTGGATGTAATTGATTTCCTAGCTTGTCCCACACGCGTTCTGTCGGGGGAGCAGATCTGGGGACCTTGCTGGCCCGGGAGTACCTCATCAGCACGCAGACTGTTCTTGGAGACATGTGTCATGCGTGGATGAGCACTGTCCCGTTGATAATCACGAGTAGCACAGTGATACCGTCGCATGAGTACGCAGGCTGCCAGTGATGTACTGCTATGCCATCAGACTTCTCTCAACCACTGCCAGCCGCGACCTGTTGACTGTCCACACCATGACCAGCATCGCTGTGCCTCTCCATAACATAGGAAGAATGGGAGCCCTCCCCAGGTCGCCGATGTACTCACCGACGATGGTCATCCGAGATGGTGCAGAAAGGTTATTCATCGCTAACACAATGCGCCACCATTCAATAGCAGCCCATGCTTCCCGGTACCACTCCAGATGTAGCTGTTTGTGCTGTAGTGTTAATGGCAATTTACGCATGTGAGGTAATTCCTTAGTCCGACTGCTACTAGTGTCCAACCAAAGGCGCGGGATGACACCGTATGTTGCAAGGAGTCCATTAATGGTTCTCAGGTAGTAGGCCCAGATGTGAAGAGCTTTTTTTGAGTCAACAGGCTTTTTATTGGTTTGGTGCGGCCCGCCACGAATCCCACTATTATGCAAATCTTTTCATCTCAGAGCAGCACTTACAACTTACGTCCTCAATTATTTGCTGAATGTGTCCCAATCTCTGTCTTCCTCTACAGTATCAACCCTCTAAAGCTCTCTCTAGTACAATGGAAATTATTCCGTCATGTGTTAACAGATATCCAATCATCCCGTCCCTTCTTCTTGTCAGTGTTACCCATTACCGATTCTGCGAAGTATTTCCTTATTCTTTACTTTATCAGCCCACCTAATTTTCAACATTCTTCTGTACCACCACACCTCAAATGGCTTCTATGCTCTCCTGTTCCAGTTTCCCCACAGTCCATGTCTCACTGCCATATAATGCTGTGCTCCACACATATATTCTCAGAAATTTCTTCGTCAAATTAAGACCTATATTTGATACTAGTAGACATCTCTTGGCAAGGATTGCCCTTTCTGCCAGTGGTAATCTATTTTTAAGACCTAATTGCTCCGTCCATCAAGGTTTATTTTGTGCCTAGGTAGCAGAACTCCTTAAATTCATGTACTTCGTGACCACCAATTATGATGTTAAGTTTCTCACTGTTCTGATCTCTGCTACTTCTCATTACTTTCGTCTTTCTGTACTCAGACTGTTCATTCCGTTCAGCAGTTCTTGTAATTATTCTTCGCTTTTACTCAGGATAGCAACGTCATCAGCGAATCGTATCACTGATATTCCTTCTCCTTGAATTTCAGTCCCACTCATGAACCTTTCTTTAATTTACATCACTGCTTCTTCGATGTACGGATTGAACAGTAGAGGCGAAAAACTACATCCGTGTCTGAAACCCTTCTTAATCCGTGCACTTCATTCTTGGTCGTCCAATCTTATTACTCGCTCTTGGCTCTTGTACATACTGTATATTACCCATCTTTTCTAATAGCTTACCCCTATTTTTCTCAGAATTTCGAACATCTTGCACCATTTAATCTTGTCGAATGCTTTTTGCGGGTCGACAAATCCTATGAACGTATCTCGATTTTTCTTCAGTCTTGCTTCCATTATCAACCGCAACGTCAGAACTGCCTCACTGGTGCCTTTATCTTTTCCAAAGCCAAACGGATCGTTATATAACAGATCCTCAATTTCTTTCCCATTCTTCTGTATATATTCTGAGACTTGTGTACATGAGCTGTTAAGGTGATTTTGCGATAATTCTCGCACTCGTTGGCTCTTGCAATCTTGGGAATTGTGTGGATGATGTTTTTCCGAGAGTCTGATGGTATAGCGTCAGTCTCATACGCTCTACACACCAGTGTAGATAACTGATTGTTGCCACTTCACTTAACGATTTTAGAAATTCCGATGGAATGTTATCTATCCGTTCTGCCTTATTTGATTTTAAGTCTTATAAACCTCTTCCAAATTCTGATTCTAATACTAGATCCCCTAACTCTTCCCTATCAACTCCTGTTCCCTCTTCTGTCACTGCATCAGGCAAATCTTCCCCCTCATTGAGGCCTTCACTGTATTCTTTCCACCTATCCGCTTTCTCCTCTGCATTTAACAGTGAAATTCCCATTGCACTCTTAACATTACCACCCTTGCATTTAATATCACTCAAGGTCGTTTTGACTTTTTTATATGCGCGTAAGTCCTTCCGCCAATCACTTCTTTCTCAATTTCTTCACATTTTTCATCAGCTTCTCTACACTTCCGATTTATTTCATCCCTAAGCGACTTTTATTTCTGTATTCCTGAATTTCCCTGAACATTTTTTACTTCTTTATTTCGTCTATCAACTGAAGTATTTCTTCTGTTAACCCGAGGTTTCTTCGCAGTTACCTTCCTTGTACCCACGTTTTCCTCTCCAACTTATGTGATTGCCCTTTTTAGAGACGTCCAGTCCTCTTCAACTGAACTGCCTACTAAGCTGTTCATTATTGCAATATCTAAAGCCTCAGAGAACTTCAAGCTTACCACTTCATTCCTTAGTACTTCTGTATCCCACTTCTTTGCCCATTCATTCTTCGTGACTAGTCTTTTAAAATTCAGAATACACTTCATCGCTACTAAATTGTGATCTGTGTCCATATCTGCCCCTGACTACGCCTTACAATCCAATCTCTGATTTCGGAATCTCTGTCTGACCATGACGTAATCTAACTGAAATCTTCCTGAATCTCCCGCCTTTTCCAAGTATCACTCCTCCTCTAGCGATTCTTGAACAGAATACTTGCTATTACCATCTGAAATTTATTGCAGAGTTCAATTAGTCTCTCTCTTCTCCCATTTCTATTACCAAGCCCATATTCTCCGATTCTTCTGCTCCTTTCCCTACAGCCACATTCAAATCCCCCATAACTATTAGATTTTCATCTCCATTTACGTACTGAATTACCCCTTCAATATCCTCATACACTTTCCCTGTCTCTTCATCTTCTGCCTGCGACATCGACATGTATAGCTGAACTATCACTGTCGATGTTGGTTTGCTGTCGATTCTGATGAGAATAACCCTATCACTATTCATAACGAATCCTTCTCCTGTTATACAATTTCCAGCTGGTGTCGATATTATCCCATACTCATCTGATGAGAAATCTTCATCTTCTTTCTCATACTTAGTGCACGATACGTTGATCCTCGCTTGCGGCGGACAGACTTGGTCGACCGGAAACCTACCGACGAGTAAGCTTTCCCTCAGGTTCCGATGCAGTCCAACATCGGACCACTGTCGCACCACAATACCCCACAAACCTAGGTATTGTAAGACTCGATCAGCCTACAAAGCAATGAAGCACTATGAGTCCCCTTTCAAACTCTGTCAGTTGATGATAACGCTGCCTCAAACGAGTATGCGGCATCTCCGTGTACTTAACAGTGATCACTCAACATCTGACCCTGTTCGGGCACCTTATATACCTACTCTACCAGGTCTGGTGACGACACTAGTTGAGTGGCTGTTCTACGTGTCACAGAGAACTGATACTGTAATCATTTACATACCCACCAATGATGCGTACATGTACGAAGTTACATCGGCGTCCGACCTTATCTTCTGAATGTTTTACTCTTTTTGTCTGGTATTGTGTTCTGTATCCACACACTACTGTTATTAATGTCACCTGCTCTCTGAAGGCAGTCACGCTAAAAAGATGGCATCATCTGTTGATTCGGTGTAAAGTCGCCGGTTCTTCTTCGGGGGAATCGCAAATATGGAGATCAATATTGATAATTAAGCAGAATTTGTGACGGGTACATCCCCTGCATAGATTCAACTTATAGTGGTGTAATACAGAGAATACACGATGATGTTACAGCTTCCCTGAGAACTGATCACGGTAGAGGGAAATTCAATATTGAGAGAATAATCAGGCATCGGAATTCCACATTACCGAAACAGTTCTCAACGGCAATGTAGGTAGTTTTCAGACCCTTTATCTGGGAGAAAAAAGGCATACACCTAAGTGGATAATATGCGTCCTAATCTCGTTCTGCTAATGACTGTGAACTGATTGCCACTAGCGCAGATAAACGTCAACAACTGATGAATAGAACAGAGTAGAACTGCTGTCTCGCGGCGGTTACGTTCAATAAAAAGTTCTCGAGCTTTCAGTCGCGTCAAGTGGCTAAAATGCCGCGCGCTTTAAACCGAGTCCCCTTTGGCCATTGTCACTGCACCTGACAATGGTGAAGGGGTACTCGGTGGAAAGTTCGTGGCATTTAAGCTACTTGACGCATCTGTAAGCCCGAGAACTTTTTACTTATAAAGCAAGTTTGAAAGTAGACTTGAAAACACAATAAGACTAGAGTGAAGTATAATCTAAATATCGAAACTAATATAGAACAAATTAAGCCATATAGCTCATAGTTAATGGGTTTTTGTGCCTAGAGCTGTTGAAGACCACGACTGTATGGACAAGAAAAGAAATAAACAGAAGAATGAAACTTACGCGGCATGCTCTGCGCAAAGTGAGCACAGTTTTCGGAACTAAGCTACCAATGTCGCTGAAACGGGATGTGTATTTCTGTCTAGGTGGTGGTGGTATTACCACTTTGACTTGTGGTACTGAGATACGGTATATCAAACACTGTGGATTATCCAAAAACACCCGCCTCTCAACCACCTCTCCCCCCCCCCCCTCTCTCTCTCTCTCTCTCTCTCTCTCTCTCTCTCTCTCTCTCTTTCCCTCTCACTCATACACACACCACACACACACACATACAAATCAAATAAATTTTTCCCTCAGCAGAACCTCTGAAGAAAGTCGCACCAAACATGTACAACTAGCGTCACACTGGACAGGAGAAAAACCATGAACAAATGAGCGGCCGCAATAACATAGCGTCTCTCGAAGTGTATGACAACGTAAGTGTCGTCCCAAATCTAGTTCCTATGTAAAAAAATGTGTGACAACATGTCAAACTGATGTCAAAGAAAGTGCGAAAAATAAGATATATAATTACAAGAGAAGAGAAAACACAAGCCAGAGTTGTAGAAATCACGTTTTTATCTAAGAAAAGATGTGACGACAGACGAAAGTGACGCGTGAAAACGTGGAACTAGTGCATGTAATTAGGACAGAAAAAGGAAAAAAACACATCAAAGCTACGCAGACGAATGGAAAACTTAAGTACAGGATATGCAACAGTAGCACTTTCGAAAAAGTATTTCAAAATTAATGTTTCTCTAAGCAATTTATTTCGACTACTTTGCAAATCGCATGCTATCGAACCATAAAAAGACATAAAAACAAGTCGACTTGTACAATTCCACTTTCGCAGTTAGTGTACTTCCAGGTGAGCAGTCATAAGAAAATAAAAAATACACGTGTAGACCTAAAATAAGAAACAGCGATAAACATTTATATTTTTACAGTAATAAATCGAGATACATGCAAGATCACGAATACGTATCAAAACGTGTTTGTGTAAATAGAAAAAGAAACGCATCGTGATTTGCAGAAGGCGGAGTTTAAAAACCCATATTTCATGGGTTATATTGTCTTCTTCGTCTGCCTGTACCTGACACACTGTGAGCACTTTGCACTGTTTCATCATTGTATTACTCACATGCAGACTCTTTTTGAGTAGTGATATTAATTTATTATACGATATGGTATCTGCTTAATATTTAAACCGAAGCATTTTGTGATCGTGTTCACGAAGCAGGGAAGTGTTATAATAAATGATTCGCATAAACCTAGCGCCTGTCAGTGTTACACATTAACAGAGAGAGTCGCAAAGCCTAAGACGGCTATAATGTAAGCGCATCAATCATAGATTTACTGTAATATATTTTCTTGTGAGGAGCATTGAGCTTCATTTTCATTTCCAACTTTAATTACGAAACAAAATTATTCACTGTACGGCACTATGATAACACAATGTTACAAAAAATGTCTGTAAATTCAAACTGATTTCATAGATGTATAGCTACCTGAAAATAATGTGTCAATTCGAAACCTGTCATTATCATCGACAATAAAGTTATTTAAACATTGCATGTTTTCAGTGGCTGGTATTTGAATTCTATATCTCGTATCTTTTTATGTAGTTGAGATGATTGTCAACGTGTCATTTATTGGGAAAATAGCCTCAATTGTGCAACAACTCTTAGAAAGAGACTACATTTCTATGAAATTATTAATAGATGAAGAAGACTGTAGTACTGGCTGTAACAGCAACCAACTTGAATACATTATCAGTTAACACCAAAGGTTCGGATGAAAAAAATGCAACTTGTCATGAGCTGTGTAAGAATAAAAATTAATCGCAGAAATGTCTTCGTTGATGAGCGCTACGGCTAACTGTTAATGCCAATAAAGTTACTGAGGACGAAGCGGAGGACTGGTGACAGGTACACCAAAAAAAAAGACAGAAATGTTTTGCAAAACGTTACAGTTGAGCAAGGCGGCGGCGAACAAAATACAGAGGGACGGACGCGATACTTACGTGGGTGACTATGCTAACGGATTGAATTCTTGCGCTACAGTGAATAAACTGAAGAAATACTAACTCTACGGAAATTTTGAAGGTTTGAGAAACAGGACTGAAGATCTAGTTTAGTGTGTAAAGCCTCAGAGAAATTATTCTGTCTAGAATCCAGACTAAACGAGCAATCTAACTTGAGAATCATGTGTGAAAAGATATTTGTGATAACCATCGCAAAATGGTGAGGCATCAGAACACATATAACCAGTGACTGATACAGACAAATATGCGTTCGCTTGCGTTGTGCCACGTATAAGGTGAAATATACGCTAGCAAGTAGTACTGCCGAGCAAAAGTTGAATTGCTGATGGACGTTTGGAGCTCTGCTTGTAAGAACGCTTGAGCGTACACTTTTGATATCTCTGGAATGATTCCTCTCTGCCATAATTTTAACTCGTTACTTTTTTAATCTTTGATTAAATTTGTGTAAAGTTACCTACAGCGCGCTAGGTACTCAATACTTCCGTCTGTTCCACTATTCTCAGATTTGTTTCTGTTCCAGTCTTTCTATTGGTTCTGAAAGACTAACAAGTATTTATTTACGATATTTCCACGACTTACTGCAATATATCACAATACCACATACCTACAGCGAAGCGTGATCACGCAGAATGGACAGAAATCAAAGGGTATACACGGAAATGTCGAGTGTTGGATTTATAGCAAACTACAAAGTATAGTCCACTTTTGCCAGAAGTGCGGCATTAAACTGTCAGCAAAATCATGTGCTGTGCATTGAATCACCATCTGTTCGATTTACAACAAACAACAAAATTTGGTGGTAGATTACCAAAATCACTGACATCGAACTAGCCACAGTTATTTACTACACAGTAAAAATCCATGTATTTGGTATATAACGACGAATGTGGCAAAAATCCGATAATTACGCTGCAGTCAAAGTGACGTCATAAGTGATCATAGCAAAACGATGAGAAGCGCGCATCTCAAAACCGCTACAGCTGTCAACCGCAGCACAGGTAGGTTGGTGCTGAACTGCTGTAACAGCCAGTTTTATCCAAAGCATCCATATACAATGTACGATTAAACTGTCCCTGTCTATGGGTTATATTTAACACGCAATGCCTTCAAAAACCACGTGCGAGATTCTCTTATTCTCTCACTAACTACGTGCAAACTATTCGAGTTATTCAAGAACAAAGTGACCTTCAAACAAGCTTTTCTTCATGAATAACTCGAAAACCATGGCCTCCAGCACTAACATATCCCTGTACAAAATATAACTAAGTTAAATTTCTTAAAAAACCGGTCTTGCTTATTTTTCTGTAGGGCTAATAGCTTGCGGCTGGTGAGCGAGAGAATATGAAAATCTTACAGGTGCTTTTTTAAGGCGCTGCAGGTTGCTTAAAGCCATAGGTAGGTACAGCTGAATCACCTTGTATGTTCCGAAAGTCGCCACGGTACAGTGCATATTGGAGCGCACATCGTTTTATTGTTATCGATTTTATTTCTTGTTCCATATGTGCACTGAACGAGGGAGGAATGACTACCTTTGTTCTCACGATCCCTGAGCAAGATATACGATGGTTGACAGCGTGATGGTAGCACAGTCGTCTGTAAATACAGGGTCTCTAAATGTTTGCCCAACAGGGTTTAGAGAAGACTACGTTGTATTTCTTCCAAGTATTCTCATCTCAGTTTCCCGGGAATTTCTGCTAAACTTATATGAGCTGTATCATCCTGTAACGATCACATCAGCACGTCTTTGAATTCGTTCCAAGTTTTTTGTTGTTCCTACTTGCTAAGGGCTCCAACGACTGGAACAATCTTCTGCAACCGGACGTACTAGCGTGTTATATGTGTTTTCCTTTACAAGAAATGTAACAATGTTTAGGACAGCTTACTAAATGGAGAGCATCGATACCACCTCTGGTTCTGAAGTGTTTGATAACGTTTCAGTTTTGTTAGGTACAATATATGTCTTTCGTTGAAGTGCATGATACATTGGAGCATATACAACAACAATAATTTTATTTACTGTTTATGGTTAATGATAACATCCCTGCCAGTCATAACACGTAAAAATAATATTCCACAAATTTGGTCATCCTATTAATGTCACGTCAAAATGGAGATGTATAAGAGAGGAGATAATTTTGTAGATAAATACACGACAAAAACACTGAAACTTTCCATCATTTAATTTGTTTAGGTAATGTCATCAAATCTTGCGCTGTCATGAGATTTTATTTAAATCGTTCAACACCACAATTTATTAGGCATTAGTTAAATACGTAACTTTTCGTTATGAAAATGTAGTTGACTTCTCTAAAAATATGTTTATTTGAAGTAAAATCAAATAAATGAAATATGCTAACGAAAATTCGTACCCTTTCCGGAATTTCCGAACATAAAATTGTAAAACGTGCTTAAAACAACTCTTGTCACTGTTTTAGCCATTTGATTTTTCTACACAACAAAACATATATAGCAATTAAATTGATATTTGTGAAGAAACTGGATGTAACAAAAATATTCTAAACGACACGGTATCTCTAAGGTTCTGGTACTTACCCATAATTTATAAATTCTTGTAAAAAGTGTGCCATATTACAGCTTTTAGTTCACATTAGATAGAGGGACTTCCCTAATTCTTTGCATAGCCGTTAGTTCTTTGCGCTGGCGTTTGGTGAATAAATGTAAAACTTTTTATGAATGTGGCCTCCTATTATGTTGAAAAATGTGACTTTGCTTGAATTTTAACTTACTTTTGTGCGGATATGCTACCGAAGTCGGCCAAGGCGCGTACAAAAATAAAGGTCAATTAAGAACCAACTAAATGTTTCATTCGTATTAATTTCAAGCCATCCATCGGTAAACAACGCGGCGTTTATTTGCGGAGAACATCACTGAAAGATGAATACGAAATTTAATTCGAGATTAATTTTTAAACGACCATTTTACCCGTGAAAATAAAATACGCCATAACAGCTTTGAGGCTAAAAGGTGTTATGAACTATTAATGTTTACTTCAACATTTAAATTCAAAAGCGAATTATCTTGCAAACTTATTTTTAAATATTAAGACGGTAGTGTGTTATTGGGCAGGGGGTGCTTTCAAGATGCACAGCATTTTGCAGAACTCTTCCAGCAAATCTAACTCTTCCATTTGCCTTTCCTAACGTTGATTCTTTACGTGATCGTCCTATTTCATACGGATTTACTAAATACTCGCAAGATGTAACCTGCTCAATACGCTCACCATTAATCTTGTAATCGAATACTATCTGGTCCTTTCCATTCCTTATAGGCATTATCTTACATTTATCGACATTTAAGGAAAGCAGCCATTCATTGAACCAAGTGGAAATTTTGTGCACGCCTTTCTGCAGCTCCTGACGATCGTCCAGTGATGATACTTCCCTGTACACAACAGTATCGTCAGCGAACAGTCTTACAGTGCTGCTGATCCTGTCTAATAAGTCGTTTACGTATGTTTAGAATAGCGGAAGCCCTATTATGGACACACCCGATATTGATTTCTTTCGTGTGGAACATTTGCCGTCTAGTATACCGTACCGATTTCTGTTAATCAAATATTTCTCGAGCCAATGAAAGATCTGCTATGATACTCCGTGCGGTTGTATCTTGATTACTGGTCGCGATATGGCACAGGACTGAATGCCTTACGGAAATCTACGAAGACGAAGTCTACGAGTTTACTCACATCTATTGTTTGCAAAATGTCGTGTATAAATGAAGCAAGCTGTGTTTCGTACTGCGCGCTTCGACAATGTGGCAGTCCAGCCAGTCACACGGTTAGAACTACTTGTTACCCGCATTTTTTGAAGTTCGAGATCTCTTTGTTGTCCTTCCCTTTGTCTGTCGGTCTATCCGACCCTTAAGAACTATTTTTCTCACTTGAAATTTATGCCGCGTACTGAGGTCTACGATTTCTTGTCGGTGTACAAAATTTAAGCTTATGAAACTAAAACATACGGCCATTTACACTGACGAGCCAAAACTTTATGACCACTGCTTAGTAACTTGTTGGTCCATCTTTGGAACGCAATACGTCACAGATTCTGCGTATCATGGATTCGATAGTTTAATGGTATGTTTGTGGAGGTATGACGCACCAGATGTCCACGGACATCTCATGTAATTTCCTTAAACAGCGGGCCGCTGATTTGTGTACGTGGTGATGGCGCCTAATAGCGAACCTAATGCGTTCCATTGGATCCACATCAAGCGAATTTGGTGGCCAAGACATCAACGCGAGTAAAATGTCGTGATCCTTTAATCACTGTAGCACGCTTCAGGCGCTGAGACACGGATAATTATGCTGCTGGAAGATGACATCTTCGGCAGAGAAGACATCAAGCGTGGAGGGGTGCAGATAGTCCACCGCTGTCAGCGTCTCTTCGATTACTACCACGGGTCCCATGCGAGCGCAGCAGAATGCCTCCCACAGCACAACACTGCTCCCACCAGCCTGCGTCCTTAGCGCGATGCGCATTTCGAACCGCCGTTCGCGTGGATGACGCCTTTTGTGGAAACGACCGTGTACCTGGTGTAATAAGCTCACGGCCCAATCTCGACGATCCCTTGTCCGCTTCAATCGTAACTGACGACGTCGTTGGGCCAACATGCGAACACGTTGCGGTTGTCTGCTGCGGAGCACCATGTTCAACAATGAACCGTGTGCTTCGAAGCACTAGTGCGTGCACCAGCATTGGCAGAGATGCCACACATCCCCACCCAACCTGCTTTACAGAGCATGCAAGCCTCCTAATCCCACCTTCTGTGAAGAGTCGTGGGCGTCCGACCACTTATTTTCCAGTGTTAGTTTCACTGTCGTCCTACCACTTTCCATAGATGCTCACTACAGTAGCACGTGAACATTCGACCAGCGACGCCGTTTTAGAGATACTCCTTCACAGGCTCTGGGTGATAATAATAATATCACCTTTGTCAAAGTCGCTTACGTCAGTAAATTTCCCCATCTGGGACCCTGTCGTCGCAAAAATGGTTTCCCGTCCGTCTTCGATCCACTTACATACTTTCTTTGCCGTGCCACGTTCCCGCAAAGCCACCAGGCGACATCCAACCTCGCGGTGGGAAATGGTCGTAATGTTTTGGCTTGTCAGCGTACGCCACGTATCTTATACTAGCAAACTCACTCCTCAAATACTTGTTTTGCAAATCAAACTGCCTTTTCCTGCAGCTATTTATTTTATTTAATCCATACGCGTTTCGCCTTCTACTGTAATTCCTAAGTAATTACGTTTTTTACCAAAAATCGCCAAGTGAACTGTTTGATAATATATAACTATCAAAACTGTATCATTACAGATCCCACTGATGATGCCTTAAAACAGCAGAAGGCGAAACGCATATGGATTAAATAAAATAAATAGCAGCAAGAAAAGGCAGTTTGATTTGCAAAACAAGTATTATATTCTTGCTGCGGTGGATGGCCACACAAACAGACGTGTCACTCATCAAAATTTACAGGATACTGCCTATTGACCTAGGAACACGAAATTTGGCAAAAGGTAAGGATTCACAGTGTAAACAAAGGAAAGAAACCGAAATTTGTAATTGCATCACGCGAAAAAAAATATTTTTTTGTCATTTGTTTTTCGACTATCTGTCCCTCCGTTTGTTAAAACGCTTTTTTCTCAGTAACAGGCGTACAACTTGCCACTATCGATATCGATAACAGGCAAAAATCGTCGAGATTCGCGATTCCCGGGATGCATGAAAGATGTGTATACATAGGCACGTTTGTACCGAAACCGCGGAGCCCGAGTCCTACTCGCACTTATCCGGAATTTTTTATGCAGACGACGACTTTGACCGCCTGCCCGTAAACCTCGCCGGGGCCTCGACTCACCAGAGAGGAGCAGCGCGACCAGCAGCAGTCGCAGCAGCAGCAGCAGCGGCCGCGGCGGCGGCGAGGGCGCCGGGCGGCCCGTGGCGGTGTCGGCGGCTGCAGGGCCCGCGTCCATGTCTGCGGCCGCACTGCGCGCCGCCACGCTTTATGCCGGAGCGCGGCACCCGCTCGTGACGTCACGGGGTCGCGCGGGGGCAGCGGCGAGCGTTGCTGGCTGCTCGGCGGCCGCGCCGCCCGCCACAGCTGGCGAGGCACGCAGTCTGCGACCACCACAGCAGGTTCCATCGTGGCTCACGACTAACTCCCTCACATAAATTAAAAAAAAAAAAAAAACGCTTAAGTGTAGGCCAAACGCGCATAATTGTAAGCCTTTTATTATGCACTAGCTTTTCGCCCAGGGTTCCGTCCGCGTACGCATGTCACATATACGAGAGGCATTCCATAAGCCAGGCTCGTCCAGACTGTGCCCCTGGGGCGCTAGCGCCCGCGATCGCCCGCGGCCAGCGCCCCGGGCCAATTCGTTTGTTGCAGTGGCCGAGCCGTGTCGCTTAGCTGGCCGTGCGGACCGCCCGCCGAGCCTCGCCATGCCGCTGTACGCGCGCTTCGTACGTAATTGACTTCTTTCACAATGTTGACTGTAAGAATTAAAGAGATTTATAACCTTAATTCTATTTTTTTAATAAGTATTCAAATTTTGTCGGTTAAAATTATTACGTGCAAAACAGCAAACTAAGGATCCGATTTCTAAACTCTGAAAAGGTATACAAAAAGATGTAGCCCGAAGTACAACAAAAAATATTTACTTGTAACTGCTAACAGTAAGAATGAGACTCTATATCCCTTACATAAAATTATTTCTAAAATAGAATATTTATAACTCTAGTTCATTTAAGAAAGACGCCTATTGTACATAATGACGAGTGTGCATGTGCAGTACGAATAGAATGAACCTGTGGGTCAGAAAACAACTAAGATGTTCTTCGATTCTTGTTTTGGATATTGTTTTCTAAAGCTTTGCGTAGTAATTCTGCCACACGAACACTAGTTGTTACGTAAACAGTAAATGGTTTGCTTGTCTTACTGCTCATCGACCTCTTTTACAGAGGTGCGCTTCCTCTGTTACTTTGTTTACGTTGGATCTGACTGCGGGACAGACCATCTCAACGCAGTGTTGTGCGGTCTCACTCGCCCCGCAGTTCCTATGCCGACACTAGCGACACACGGTCGCGGACAGGGCGCTGAACTACACTGCCTTGCGCCCGCGAGGCGCTGGCGCGCCAGCCGGGCGCCATTCTTGGATGAGCCTGCCATAAGCAATGCAACACATTCTTTTCTCTGCCAATTTCGGTTGAAAAAGTGCGAAATTTGTTGTGGGACATAGTGGAATATTCCTGCTTCAGCCCATATAGTTTCATGAAGTTCCAATCATCCTATCATCAATCCTACCGTCAGAGTGTAACATCCAGTGTCTTTTAGTTACATATTATACATATGTACACTCAGTTCTTAGCTATGGCATTTTTTTGGGGGGAACAAATGTACAAAATATGAACACAATTTTCAGACTCCAAAAAAGAGCCATAAGAATAATAACCAAAAATACTAGTCGAGCTCATTGTAAAGATCTGTTGAGAATACTGGCGATTTTAACTGCTCCATGTGAAAACATTTACGAGTCAGTTGTACACATCAAAAATAACATTGGTAATTACTGCACAAACAGCTCTGTCCATGACCATGCAACAAGAGACAGACTCAACTTACATTTAGCAAGAAAAAATAAAAATAAAACTCAAAACAGCGTTTTCTACCAGAGAATAAAACTGTACAATAAATTACCAAAATAGATTAAAGAAATTGCAAAAAACACTTATTTAAAAAGGCAGCTAAAAATTACTTGTTATGCACTACATTTTATACATTGAAGGATTACTTACAAGGGAACCTCCCCATCGCACCCCCCTCAGATTTAGTTATAAGTTGGCGCAGTGGATAGGCCTTCATAAACTGAACACAGATCAATTGAGAAAACAGGAAGAAGTTGTGTGGAACTGTGAAAAAATAAGCAAAATATACAAACTGAGTAGTCCACGGGTCGCATAGGCAACATCATGGACAAAGTGAAATCAGGAGCGTCGTGGTCCCATGGTAGCGTGAGCAGTTGCTAAACGAGAGGTCCTTGGTTCAAAGCTTCCCTCAACTGAAAATCTTATTTTCTTTATTTTTGCATAGTTATTGTCTGTCCGTTCGTTCATTGACGTCTTTGTTCACTGTAATAAGTTTAGTGTCTGTGTTTTGTGACCGCATGGCAAAACCGTGCGATTAGTGGACGAAAGGACGTGCCTCTTCAATTGGAACTGAAAACATTTGATCGCAAGGTCATAGGTCAACCGATTCCTCCACAGGAAAACACAATTGATATATTCTATACGACACTGGTGACGGCATGTGCTTCACATGACAGGAATATGTTGTCGACCCACCTAACTTGTACACTTGGCGAAGGGGTAAAAAGATTCTTCTACCTTGCCCGATTTAGGTTTTCTTGTGGATGTGATGATCACTCCAAAAAAAGTGATGAAAACATAAGAGTTAGTCACATAAACCGAAAATAAAAAATTAAACTTTTCACTCGACGGAAGATTTTAACCAAGGACCTTTCGTTCCGCAGCCGCTCACGTTACCACAAGACCATGGCGCTCCTGCGTTCTTAGTGTCCTTAAAGTTGCATATCTTTCCATGAACTACTCAGTTTGTATATTTTGCTTATTTTTTCACAGTTCCACACAACTTCTTCCTGTTTTCTCAATTGATCTGTTTTCAGTTTTTCGAGGCCTATCCACTTGCCAACTTATAACTAAATCTGAGGGGGGTGCGATGGGGAGGTTCCCTTGTTAGCTAAAACAGAGTAGGGATTTGATAAAAAATGTTATACAAATAAATAATAATAATTATGATTATAAAATATCCAACATTGAACATCACACCTTCACTTTATGTTTTTTTTCCTTCTTTTTTTCCTTTCTACAAATATGTACCGCCAAGCTATGCATAGCACAATACTAACACCTCTTCCTCTTTCTGAGCTCAACATCTCACTCATTATGGAGGGATGCTGACTCAGTTTTTCAGGATAGCAAATGGGAAGTTGCGGTACAGAAAATGGCCCAGATGTCACCAGTGTGTGTGTCGGTGGGTGGGTGTGTGGGTGTATGTGTGTGTGTGTGTGTGTGTGTGTGTGTGTGTGTGTGTGTGTGTGTGTGTGTGTGTGTATGTATAGTGTTTGAAGTGTTATGAAACAATGTGTGTATAGTGTGTGCAGTGACTGATAGTGAGAAATGAGTGATCAACGTGGCATTACTTTATTTAATAAGTTATTTGTAAAAAAAGTATTGTATAGCAGGAGTAAATCTAACGATTGTCTCTAACTAGAAGTCTGTAAATATATGTGTATGCGAATTACCTTATTTTAAATTGATCTAAATTTGTAAATACTTTGACATGTCCTATTTCCTTGTAATAAGAGATCTACGGATGAATAAAGCTATTAACGGAAGAGTGTTCCAAGCAGAGAGCTGTCATTGAGTTCCTTTTGACGGAAAACCAGAGCATCGCAGATATTCATAGGCACTTGCAAAATGTCTACGGAGACCTGGCAGAGAACGAAATCACTTTGAATCATTGAGGCGAGGCGTCTGTCATCATCGCAACAAGGTCGCGCAAACCTGTCCGGTCTTGGGTGCCCCAGCCGGTCGCACACAGGCGTGACTCTTGCAAATTTGGAACGTGCGAACACTCCCATCCGAGGTGATCGAGGGATCACACTAAGACACCTCGCTGCTCAACTGGACGTCTCTCCTGGTAGTGCTGACACACTCGTCCACCAGTTGGGGTACTCAGTGTGTGCCCGCAGGAAACAGCCGTAAACAGAAACGATAGACCATCTGTGCGGAGCTGCTTGCGCTTTACTCGGCTGATCGTGAGAATTTTTTGTCGAACATCGTCACAGTCGACGAAACGTGGTTCACCATTTCGAACTCGAAACAAATACCTATCCATGGAGTGGTGCCACACCAACTGTCGTCCGAAGAACAAAGTTCAAAACCGCACCCTCAGCCGGTAAAGTCACAGTGACGGTCTTCTGAGACTTTGAAGAAGGTATTCTGTTTCATGTCCTCTCTCATGGTTCAAAAAATGTGTGTGAAACCTCATGGGACTTAACTGCTAAGGTCATCAGTCCCTAAGCTTACACACTACTTAACCTAAATTACCCTACGGACAAACATACACAACCATGCCCGAGGGAGGACTCGAACCTCCGCCGGACCAGCCGCACGGTCCATGACTGCAGCGCCTGAGACCGCTCGGCTAATCCCGCGCGGCTCTCTCGTGCTCCAACGATCAATTCTGCAATGTGGTGTACTACCATCCGGAAACTGAAGAAACGACTTCAGCGCCTTCCTCGCCACCATAATGCAAACGAGTTTCCCCTTCTCCACGACAACGCAAGGTCTCACACAAGTCCGTACACGCGAGAAGAGCTCTCAAAACTTCGCTGTAGTGTTCTTCCTCATCCGCTCTATAGCCCGGATCTCGCACCTTCCGACCTCCAGTAGTTTGACCCAATAAAGGATGCACTCCGCGGGTGGGGGTACGTACATGATGGTGAGGTTATTGAAGCAGCGAGACATTGGCACCAACGTCGACCAGTAGAGTGGTATCATGCGGGAGTACGGGTCCTCCAAGTAAGATGGCGTAAGGCCGTCACTTTGAACGGAGATTATGTTGGAAAATAGGGTTTTGTAGCCAAAAGAGTGCGGAATGATATGGTGTGTTGGAATCCTGAATAAAACCAACCTGCTTTCAGAAAAAGAAGTGTTGCGTTACTCATCGAACGCCCCTCGTATTTCATAGACATGTACATGGTGAACCAGAACTCTACCGACTAACTTACAGAGGTGCTTCAGTATTTTGAGTATTTTGGTATAAGGGACTCACGCTCTCTGGCAGCTCGTTACAGAATTGTTGCATTTCGTTTGGTTTCTTCCTTCAGTCAGCTTTCTATCTGTACCACAGTGAAAACAGTGTACAACAATGTAAATGTGGACAGTATGTGCTGTGTGTCTCGTTTCTATTCGTTTGTGGTACTTGCCCTTGACAACGGCAGTGCCAACTTTAACTCGTTGTCCTCAGGTTTGTATTCAGCGACGCTCGGCTCTTTTTAGGTTGTTGTCGTCCGGTAGTGATAGTCGTGTGTTAACAGTGATACGCAGCAGCACTATGGATAGTTTCACTAATGAATAATTGGCCGACATGCAGCTCGTGTACGTATTCTATGAATGCAATGGAAAAGCCGTACAACGACACTTTGCCAGGCGAGAACCCGCACCGAAGGCAACCGCATCAAAATACTTTTGCATCTCAGGGATTTTGCTTTGCGCTGTGTTGTGTGTTGTACGTTTCCGTTATTGCATATTACAGGCTTCTTCACTGTTGTGAAGGTATTCTCACAGAAACAAGGATGATTGCGGTAACAAATCGAATATGGTTCAAATGGCTCTGAGCGTTATGGGACTTAACATCTGACGTCATCAGTCCCCTAGAACTTAGAACTACTTAAACCTAACTAACCTAAGAACATCACACACATCCATGCCCGAGGCAGGATTCGAACCTGCGACCGTAACGGTAACAACTCGAATATTTCATAATTACATTTTTACTCTGTAACAAGCTGTCAGGGACCGTCGGTCCCTCATTCCTAAATACAGAAGGTATCCCACAACAACCTATGAAAGTTTGTCTATGGAATTGTGGTTCGCTGTGTATATACTTCACATATATTTATCATATTTCACACGTATTTGCTTCCATACTTCTCTGTATCTCCAACGAATTTCTCCCTGCAGTTTCATCTCAACTCCGAAGAAATTTTTAATTTTGTCAGTAACTGATTGTCGTGTGGCATGTGGCATGATCTTTGGCCTCGAAACACGCTGATAAAGTTATTGTCTCGCTGAAAAGCCCATTCTCACATTGTGGTTGATGCACTGAACATCGTAAGTGCTTCATACCTTCGAAGTATTGCAAGTCAACCAATTGCAGGAAATAAATGTCAACAGATCCTTACCTGAAGTTTCTACATGTTACGTCTTCTCATCCTTACCCACTCCTAGCGGTAGTAGGGGCATCTTACTTCCACATCATTTTATTCAAATAATGACTCGTGTATACACCAGATTCCATTAAAATTGCTCGCGGCGTTCCTGAGTTATGTTTTTATATCACGACTTTTCAACCCAAACCCTGAGCTATAGGAGTGCTAGGGGTGTCTTACAGTCACAGCATATTTTCCACACAGCAAGTAATTTATGTTCCAGTTTTGGTAGAGATTCTTCCAGGCGTTGCAGATATATGCTGAGATGTCACTGTCTTTCCGCCCTTACCCCCACCCCCCAATTGTCGGGTGAACCTCCAGCCTGACCAATCAATAAGTCCAACAATCCGAAAAATTAACTACACTGAAACACCAAAGAAACTGGTACAGGCGTGCGTATTCAAATACCGAGATATCTAAACAGGCAAAATGCGGCGCTGCGGTCGACAGCGCCTATATAAGAAAACATTTGTCTGGCGCAGTTGTTAGATCGGTTAGTGCTGCTACAATGGCAGGTTATCAAGATTTAAGCGGGTTTGAACGCGGTGTTATAGTCGGCGCACGGGCGATGGGACACAGCATCTCCGAGGTAGGCGGCCGGTGTGGCCGGGCGGTTCTAGGCGCTTCAGTCTGGAACTGCGTGACCGCTACGGTCGCAGGTTCGAATCCTGCTTCAGGCATGGATGTGTGTGATGTCCTTAGGTTAGTTAGGTTTAAGTAGTTCTAAGTTCTAGGGGACTGATGACCACAGATGTTAAGTCCCATAGTGCTCAGAGCCATTTGAACCATTTTGAATCTCCGAGGTAGCGATGATGTGGGTACTTTCCCGTACGACCATTTCACGACTGTACCGTGAATATCAGGAATCCGGTCAAACACCAAATCTCCGACATCGTTGCGGCCGGAAAAAGATCCTGCAAGAACAGGACCAACGACGACTGAAGAGAATCGTTCAACTTGACGTTAGTGCAACCCTTCCGCAAACGGCTGCAGATTTCAGTGCGTCAGCGTGCGAACCATTCAACGAAACATCATCTATAAGGGCTTGCGGAGCCGAAGGCCGACTCGTGTACCCTTCATGACTGCACGACACAAAGCTTTACGCCTCCCTGAGCCTGTCAACACCGACATTGGATTGTTGGCGACTGGGAACATGTTGCCTGATCGGACGAGTCTAGTTTCAAAATATATCGGGCGGATGGACGTGTACGGTTGTAGAGACAACTTCGTGAATCCATGGACCCTGCATGTCAGCAGGGGACTGTTCAAGCTGTGGCTGCTCTGTAACGGTATGGGGGCCAGTGGAGTTGGAGTGATATGAGACCCCTGATACGTCTAGATACGACTCTGACAGTTGTCACTTACGTAAGCATCATGTCTGGTCACCTGCATTCATTTATGTCAATTGTGCATTCCGACGGAATTGGACAATTCCAGCAGGACAATGAGACACCCCACACCTCCAGAATTGCTACAGAGTTGCTCCAGGAACACTCTTCTGAGTTTAAACACTTCCGCTGGCCACCAGATTCCCCAGACATTAACATTATTGATCGTATCTGGGATGCCTTGCAACGTGCTGTTCAGAAGAGATCTCCACCCCCTCGTACTCTTACTGATTTATGGAGAACCCTGGAGGATACATGGTGTCAATTCCCTCCAGCACTACTTCAGACATTAGTCGAGTCCATGTCACGTCGTGTTGCAGCACTTTCGAGTACTCGCGGGGGTCCTACACGATATTGGACAGGTGTACCAGTTTCTTTGACTCTTCAGTGTATTTCGACTATGCTCCAAACATAGTAGTCGACGGGGTTCAAATCCCGACTATTAGGGAGGCAGAACACGTTTTACCAGAACGTGTCAAAGTTATCCTCGAGTCTGTTTTGGACTAAATGGTTCGTATGAGGTCCTCCTCTGCCATCTGACGCATTGTTCATTCGCTGACATTCAGCACTAACGCCAATTTCCTCAGTGATTGCCCCGAGTCCTCGGAAATCACCGCCTGAGCCTTTTCGATGGCTGCCGCAGTTCGTGACACGCGTTTCGTCGAATGAGATTTCCTCGCCGAATTAGCGGAACCTTCCCCAGACTTCTCAGAAGCATTATACGTGGCCACAATATAGCAAACACTTGATCTCAGGTACATGAAGAATCGAACTATTTCAGTGGGCGAACGCCCAGCTTAAAGACTTTCGATAATCGCGGCTCTTCGTTTGTACTCTGCACTTGTACGTAATATTTCAGCCATTTTGAGGTTTTGACTGTTTACTAGATGCCTATGGTTTTCAAGAACACCAATCGCGACCTCTGGAGGTACTACGATAAGGCGGGAAATTCAAATTAAACTGAAACTCGTCCGGTTTTAAGCGCCTCACCCTGTACCCTGGGGTGACAAAAGTAAAGAGATACCTCCTAATATCGTGTCGGATCTCCTTTTACCCGGTGTAGAGCAGCAACTTGTCGTGGAATGGACTCATCAAGTCGTTGGAAGTCCCCTTTAGATATACTGGGCCATGCTGCCTCTATAGCCGTCCATAATTGCGAAAGTGTTGCCGGTAGAGAATTTTGTGCACGATCTGACCTTTAGATTGTGTCCCATAAGTGTTCGATGGGATTGAAGTCGGGCGATCTGGCTAGCCAAATCATTCGATCGGATTGTCCAGAACGTGCTTCAAACCATTCGTGAACAATTGTGGTCCGGTGACATGGCGCATTGTCATCCATATAAATTCCATCGTTGTTTGGGAAGTCAAAGTCCTTGAATAGCTCTGCAAATGGTCTCCAGGTAGCCGAACATAACCAGAGGACTCAATCCATTCCACGTAAACACAGCCCACACCATTATGGAGCCACCACCAGCTTGCACAGTGCTTTCGTTGATATCTTGGGTTTCACGAAGTCTGCGCCATACTCGAACCCTACCATCAGCCAGGCCACGGCTTTCCAGTCGTTTAGGGTCCAACCGATATGGTCACGAGTTCAGCAGGGGCGCTGCAGGCGATGTCGTGCTGTTAGCAAAGGCACTAGCGTTGGTCGTCTGCTGCCATGGCCCATTAACGCACTGTCCTAACGGATATGTTAGCCGTACGTCCCGCATTATTTCTGCGGTTTTTTCACGCAATGTTGCATGTCTGTTAGCACTGACAAATCTACACAAACGCCGCTGCTCGCGATCGTTAAGTGAAGGCCATTGGCCACTGCGTTGTTTGTGGTGAGAGGTAATGCCTGAAATTTTGTATTCATGGCACACTCTTGACACTGTGGATCTCGGAATACTGAATTTCCCAATTATTTCCAAAATGGAATGTCCCATGTGTCTAGCTCCAACCGCCGGTCGGTGTGGCCGTGCGGTTCTAGGCGCTTCAGCCTGGATCCGCGCGACCGCTACGGTCGCAGGTTCGAATCCTGCCTCGGGCATGGATGTTGGTGATGTCCTTATGTTTGTTAGGTTTAAGTAGCTCTAATTTCTAGGGGACTGATGACCTCAGACGTTAAGTCCCATAGTGTTCAGAGCCATTTGACCCATTTAGCTCCAACTACCATTCCGCATTCAAAGTCTGTTAATTGCCGTCGTAGAGCCATAATCACGTCGGAAACCTGTTCACATGAATCACCCGAGTACAAATGACTGCTCCGCCAATGCAGTGCCCTTTTACGCCTTGTGTACGTGATACTATCTACATCTGTGTACGTGCATTTCGCCATCCATGACTTTTGTCATCTCAGTGTAATAGCGTCATACCGACGGATCGCGCGGACTGTTAGTTGCAGAACGGGCTGTCACGAGATGGACTAAGGACAGCAGTGTCGGAGAAAGAATAGGCACGGGCCCTCCCAGGACAGCTAGATCACGAGAAGATTGTGGTATTGATGATTCCGTTGTGTTATCTGACGGAACAACTGTGATTATAACCATTTAATATTGTTTATTATACCCTCGGTCAGATTCCTGGTGATGGACTTGTCCCGAACAACGGCCGAATAATAAATTATTTCTAAGCAGCTTAAAGGTATTTTTTAAAAAGTTTTTTTATTGTAATGTTTTATCTGTTTGCACCAGCAGTAGAGCAGTGGCGTCAGCGCAACCGGCTAAGGAGGCCCGCCACAAGTCTGCGCTTAATGCGTTCAAATGTCGTCATAGTTTTCTCTAATCTTCCACTAACACCGAGCGAGGTAGCGCAGTGGTTAGACACTGGACTTGCATTCGGGAGGACGACGGTTCAATCCCGCGTCCGGCCATCCTGATTTAGGTTTTCCGTAATTTCCCTAAATCGGTCCAGGCAAATGCCGGGATGGTTCCTTTCAAAGGGCACGGCCGACTTCCTTCCCCGTCCTTCCCTAATCTGATGAGACCGATGACCTCGCTGTCTGGTCTCCTTCCCCAAAACAACCCAACCCCCTCTTCCACTAAACACTTGTATCACTGCAACTTATCATGTTTGTTCGGAAAAGAATAATAATAATAATAACAATGATGAAGATAACATGATACTCATAGTAGTACATTCGTGGTGAAGTATATTAGGAAATTCTGTTGAATGAACATTTCTTTTTCGACACATTGTATTGTACTGAATTGAACTAGGGATCTGGAAACAACGGGGAGGCTTCGTCCCCGCCGTAGCCCTCAGTAGTTCACAATCGCACAACAGGCTACAGCAGTCCACAGCAGTCCACTCACCCCACCGCCGCCCCACACTGAACCCAGGGTTATTTTCCTATACATTAATACTCGTATCAAGAAGTTATCGCAGAGAACTCAAAAATGGTTCAAATGGCTCTGAGCACTGTGGGACTTAACTGCTGACGTCATCAGTCCCCTAGAACTTAGAACTACTTAAACCTAACTAACCTACGGACATCACATACATCCATGCCCGAGGCAGGTTTCGAACCTGCGACCGTAGCGGTCGCGCGGTTCCAGACTGTAGCGCCTAGAACCGCTCGGCCACATCGGCCGGCGCAGAGAACTCATTATACTTGTAATTATTTGTCGATGGCATTTAGGGTGGGCTCTATCGTGAAAGCTTGAAAAATATTGCATGTATTATCACCGAGCATATTTTATGAACGCCACTGTCTCACACATAAATTTGATTTTTAATAATAACAGCAGAAGACACATCTCATGAACATGCAACACTGCAGAAGCATTTTGCAATCGCTTCAAGAAACATTTGAGCTGTTTATTAAAGTGTACATCGTAAGGCAGATACAACCAAGTATGTATTCTTTATTAAACCACACATTCAATATAACGCATTGATTACCACTATAATTATTGTTGTTCCTTTCTGAAGAAACATGATTAGTTGTAATGATATAAGCGTTTACTGGAAGATTAGGGAAAAAATGGCGATACTCGAAAGCAGCATTACGTGGCAAACATCTAGTGTGCTGCCTTCATCTTCGTGGTGTAGCAATTTTAATGGCCAGTAGTGTATATATACTATTGATGAAGAAATTGGTCAAATATTTACTGCGTTTTAGAAAGCACACCGTCAGGTGGCTTGCGGAGTATGGATGTAGATGTAGATGTGGCTACTGGCCTACTTTTGCTTCTATTTCTTTGATATGTGTTTATCTAAGTTGAAGTTATTAAACGTAAATCCAGTATTTCATATGTGTTTCAATATGTTTGTGAGTTTGCGTTGGCTTGGAGACATGTCGGGAGCGCTCTAGCCAATCACAGAGGTTGTTATTACGGTAGGCGACTACCAAAGTCAATGGAGAGACTGTATGGAAGTGGGGGGGGGGGGGGGGGGAGCCCTTGGTCGCACAGGACATGGGGGAGTGCTGGACGGGAAGACGCGATGGACGGTCACAGGAAATACTTTGAGAAGTGTTGGGCAGTTTGCGTGTGGTCGCAGGAGATAGAAATATTTCGTAGTGCCGACTTGTGCACTTGTGAGATTTCCGTGCCTTCTTCAGTGGAGACGTAGTATGCGTTTAGAAGTGAATATCTCGTGAGCTATGCTGTTGTTACGTTTAATAACTTCAACTTAAATAAACACATATCAAAGAAATAGAAGCAAAAGTAGGCCAGTAGCCACATCTACATCTACATCCTTACTCCGCAAGCCACCTGACGGTGTGCTTTCTAAAACGCAGTAAATATTTGGCCAATTTCTTCATCAATAGTATATATACACTACTGGCCATTAAAATTGCTACAGCACGAAGATGTAGATGGAATGCGTACCATCACGTTTCCGACTTTGATAAAGGTCGGATTGTAGCCTATCGCGATTGCGGTTTATCGTATCGCGACATTGCTGCTCGCATTTGTCGAGGTCCAATGACTGTTAGCAGAATATGGAATCGGGGAGTTCAGGAGGGTAATACAGAACGCCGTGCTGGATCCCAACGGCCTCGTATCACTAGCAGTCGAGATGACAGGCATATTATCCGCATGGCTGTAACGGATCGTGCAGCCACGTCTCGATCTCTGAATCAACAGATGGGGACGTTTGCAAGACAACAACCATCTCCACGAACAGTTCGACGACGTTTGAAGCAGCATGGACTATCGGTTCGGAGACCATGGCTGCGGTTACCCTTGACCCTGCATCACAGACAGGAGCGCCTGCGATGGTGTACTCAACGACGAACCTGGGTGCACGAATGGCAAAACGTCATTTTTTCGGATGAATCCAGATTCTGTTTACAGCATCATGATGGTCGCATCCGTGTTTGGCGACATCGCGGTGAATGCACATTGGAAGCGTGTATTCGTCATCGCCTTACTGGCGTTATCACCCGGCGTGATGGTATGTGGTGCCATTCGTTACACGTTTCGGTCACCTCTTGTTCGCATTGACGGCGCTTTGAAGATTTCGGATGTGTTACGACCCGTGGCTCTACCCATCATTCGATCCCTGCGAAACCCTACATTTCAGCAGGATAATCCACGACCGCATGTTGTGGGTCCTGTATGGACCTTTCTGGATACAGAAAATGTTCGACTGCTGCCCTGGCCAGCACATTCTCCAGATCTCTCACCAATTGAAAACGTCTGGTTAATGGTGGCCGAACAACTGGTTCATCACAATACGCCAGTCACTACTCTTGATGAACTGTGGTATCGTGTTGAAGCTGCATGGGCAGCTGTACCTGTACATGCCATCCAAGCTCTGTTTGACTCAATGCCCAGGCGTATCAAGGCCGTTATTACGGCCAGAGGTGGTTATTCTGGGTACTGATTTCTCAGGATCTATGCACCCAAATTGCTTGAAAATGTG
Source organism: Schistocerca americana (assembly GCF_021461395.2). Classification (NCBI taxonomy): domain Eukaryota; kingdom Metazoa; phylum Arthropoda; class Insecta; order Orthoptera; family Acrididae; genus Schistocerca; species Schistocerca americana. Next base: position 697,774,331 of record NC_060120.1, on the reverse strand, counting down.
ATCACATGTCAGTTCTAGTATGATATATTTGTCCAATGAATACCCGTTTATCATCTGCATTTCTTCTTGGTGTAGCAATTTTAATGGTCAGTAGTGTAGGATATAAACAAAGACATAGGCGAATAAATATATATTTATAAGCATGCTGCTACCGTTTTTTGTTGTAACTGTCGAGTACTTATGGCCTGACAAGATCAATAGTAATAGGCCACTTTGACCCACAATAACTTATGTAATATTCAAGTTACATGCCTGTAATTCGTAACAATTATGTTTACACTAATAGCTTCCTAAAGACACATCGATCGACAAAATCGGATGAACCTTTTAGATTTTGGAAATTCGTTGTTGGGCGTTACTTGTATAATTTACAGTCAGATACTAACCTTTAAACTAATAAAGATAGTGAAAATTTGATTACACCATCAGAATTGTTGTGCAAATAATGGTAATGTATATGTTTCTTTTTGAGGAAGGGTGTTTCAAAAATGACCGGTATATTTGAAACGGCTATAAAAACTAAACGAGCAGCGATATAAATACACCGTTTGTTGCAATATGCTTGGGACAACAGTACATTTTCAGGCAGACAAACTTTCGAAATTACAGTAGTTACAATTTTCAACAACAGATGGCGCTGCGGTCTGGGAAACTCTATAGTACGGTATTTTCCACATATCCACCATGCGTAGCAATAATATGGCGTAGTCTCTGAATGACATTACCCGAAACCTTTGACAACGTGTCTGGCGGAATGGCTTCACATGCAGATGAGATGTACTGCTTCAGCTGCTCAATTGTTTCTGGATTCTGGCGGTACACCTGGTCTTTCAAGTGTCCCCACAGAAAGAAGTCACAGGGGTTCATGTCTGGCGAATAGGGAGGCCAATCCACGCCGCCTCCTGTATGTTTCGGATAGCCCAAAGCAATCACACGATCATCGAAATATTCATTCAGGAAATTAAACACGTCGGCCGTGCGATGTGGCCGGGCACCATCTTGCATAAACCACGAGGTGTTCGCAGTGTCGTCTAAGGCAGTTTGTACCGCCACAAGTTCACGAAGAATGTCCAGATAGCGTGACGCAGTAATCGTTTCGGATCTGAAAACTGGGCCAATGATTCCTTTGGAAGAAATGGCGGCCCAGACCAGTACTTTTTGAGGATGCAGGGACGAATGGCGCATCCACAGACTGCGTTGTCTTCTATATCTTTCACATCACTTGCAGCGCCATCTGTTGTTGAAAATTGTAACTACTGTAATTTCGAAAGTTTGTCCGCCTGAAAATGTACTGTTGTCCCAAGCATATTGCAACAAACGGTGTATTTCTATCGCTGCTCGTTTAGTTTTTATTGCCGTTTCAAATATACCGGTCATTTTTGAAACACCCTGTATCATCATTCCTCTGGCTACTATTAATTTCTTCATGAAGTGTGAAAAGTCTGCCATTATGGTTTCACAAAGTCCGCCATCTTTGACACTCCCGGCATACAAATCTCCTTCATCGACACAAAGTACCTTCCTCGGCACAGCATCGACATGGAATTCCCAGCCATGCGGTCGGCCTGAACCACGCGCTGGGGCTACCCCACTTGCTCCGGCTACTGTTCGGCACCACGCGGTTGCTGATGAGCTCTGGCTTGCCGAGCGGCCCGTGCGGCCACGCCGCCTCCGAACTTAGAATATTTTCAGGACGCCACAACTCATCTGTTATCTCACATGTTCCTCTACCGTACCCAGTACACAGTGCTGTAATATTTGTTCATATCCTTCCGCATCCTTAAGCACCGTAATGGGACCATACCGTAACAACGAAAAACACCCTCATACCATAACACCACATCTTCTGTAAAAACTTCTGGCGTTGCACATCATGGCACGTAACCTTCTCCAGGCATTGGCCAAACCTAAACCCTTCTTTCAAATTGCTACAGCATATGGCGCGAATCAGCAATCCAAATCATTCATATCTTCATCCACTGTTCAGCTGCGTCGATCTCTTTACCACCCCAAGCGCCGCTTGGCACTGACTACAGAAATGTGTGGGGCATACGAGGGGTGCTCGACCGTTGTACACCATTCTGTTTCACTCTCTGTGCACAGTCACTGTGGTGACTGACTGCTCGTACACTTTGGAATTCACTAGTCATTCTTTTCCCTGACTTCGTGCGATTTTTTACAATCATCTACCGCAACGGTCGACGGTCTCTGTCCGTCAGTACCCGAAGTCTCCCTGGTCTTGGTTTAGCTGCTGTCGTTCCTTTGCGTTTCCACATCAGTCACATCACCAACAATCGACTTGGGCAGCTTTAGAAGGATTGAAACGTCTTTGATGGATTTGTTGCTCAGGTGACAGCCATGAAAATTTCCAGAGTATTTAAAACAGGCAAGAGTTGTAGCCCTGCTAAAGAAGAGTAACGCAGCAGATATAGAAAATTATCGGTCCATTTTCCTGTGGTAACCATTCCCAAAAACAATAGAATCAGTTGTGATAGATTCATGAGCTATTTGAATAAATAAAATCTTTTAAGTGATTCACAGTTTGGTTTCCGGAGTGGTAGAAGTATGGAATCAGTCACAGTAGAATTCACGCAAGTGGTACTCTAGGTTCCTGACACATATGAGAGTGTCAGACATATTTTTACATCTTTCTAAGGCTGTAGATACTGTTGGCCATAAGATAGTACTAAGCAAGTTAGAATTATTAGGAATAAGAGGGTCACCTAATGACTGGTTCCGGTTTTACCTAGCAGATAGGGTGCAAAGAGTAGAGATGACAAATGCCTCAGATAAGTCTAGAGTTTTACTAAAACATTTATCAACTCCTTAACATAGGAGTTACTCAGGTTAGTATTTTAGAACCAATACTATTCGAGATGTACATCAATTACTTTCCCGCTAGTAGTAGTCATAGGTAAAACATTCTGTTTGCTAATAACAGAAATATTATAGTCACTGAGAAAACAAGGGAATTTATTGCAGAGAGAGCAAATGAAACGATCAAGGAAAGTTAACCTAGTTAATAAGAAACCAAGTGACACTGAACATAAAGTAAACAAATGCGATGAATTTCAGTTTGAAGAGGAGAAATGACGCTATTAAATTAAATGTAGATGGCACCCCTATAGACAGTGTAAGAAATGCAAAATTTCTAGGAATGAACGTTGATTCTCTGCTGAAGGGGTGTGAACACACAAAAATAATTGCAAATTTAATGTCATCAAAATGTTATGCCCTTAGACTTCTGTCATCAGTGTGTAACAGCCAGAGTCTTTTAGTTACATACTGTTCATAAGTACACTCAGTTCTTAGCTATGCCATTGTTGAGGATCAAATGCACAAAATATGAACACAGTTTTCAAACTGCAGAAAAGGGTTGTAAGAATAACCAAAAACGGTAGTCGAGCTCATTGTAAAGATCTGTTCAGAATACCACTGCTGCAAGCTTTTATCTCCACCGTCTGAATACATTTACCAAACAGTTGCACACATCAAAAGTAATATTGGTGATTACTCCACAAACAGCTCTGTCTATTACCATGGAACAAGCTCTAGACTGAGTTTAGTATACTAAGGAAGAATCAACATAGGACTTAAAACAGTATTTTCTACCAAGGAATGAAACTGTACAATAAATTACCAAAGGAGGTTAAAGAAATGGCTAAGCCAAATTTATTTAAAAAGACATTTAAAAGTACCTGTTAACCCAAACATTCTGTACATTGAATGATTACTTAGATAATACAGATTAAGGGTTTGGTACGCCCACCCGGTTAGCCGAGTGGTCTAATGCACGGCTTCCCAGAGTGGGAAGGAGCGCCTGGTCCCCGGCACGAATCCGCCCGGCGGACTTGTGTCGAGGTCCGGTCAGCCGGCCAGTCTGTGGATGGTTTATAGGCGGTTTTCCATCTGCCTCAGCGAGTGCGGGCTGGTTCCCCTTATCCCGCCTCAGCTAATGTCGGCAATTGCTGCACAAACAAGTTCTCCACGTACGCGTACACCACCATTACTCTACCACGCAAACATAGGGGTTACACTCGCCTGGTGTGAGACGTTCGCTAGGGGCAGGGGAGAGGGGGGGGTCCACCGGGGGCCGAACCGCACAATAACCCTGGGTTCGGTGTGGGGTGGTGGAGGGGTGAAGTGGACTGCGGCAGTTGTGGACCACTGCGGCTGCGGCGGGGACGGAGCCTGTCCATCGTTTCTAGGTCCCCAGTTAACACACAACATACTACATACAAGGGTTTGGTTAAAAGTGTAACACAAATTATAATAACGATAATAAAACGCCTAACATTCCACATAACATTTTCGCTGTATATTTTTCCTTCGTTTCACCTCTTCTTGATAAACGTGCCCCCAGAGCTATACAACGTATAATACTAACAACTTATCTTCTTTTTGAGCTCAACATCTCACTCTTTATAGAGAGATGCTGATTCAGCAAATGGGAACTGTGGTGTGCAAAATTGCTGACATCAGCTGATCGTGTGTGTGGCGCTGTGAAACAATGTGTGTAGAGCGTGTGTTGTGTGTGCAGTGACTGGGAATGAGAAGCGAATGAACAGTGTGTCATTACCTTTTTCATTATTAAATAACTTAATTGTAAAATAGTATTGTACACTATTGGTAAACCGAATGGGGTAGCACTGTTTCAAACAAAGTGGCCTTATATTTGGGTGAGTGGAGATTCCAACTTTTACCCGGTCATCCTCATTTATGTTTTCCGTGGTTTCCCTAAATTATTTTAGACAAATACCGGGATGGTTCCACCGCCGACTACCTGCCCCATCCTTGTCATTTAAGACCTGTAAGTCTTTAAATGTTTGTGTATGTGAATAACTTCATTTATCTAGTTCTTAAAGTGTAATATCAAGATGTGTCCAGTACCATTGTAAGAGATACCTACGGATAAATAAAAATCCTACTACTCTAACTACTAATGCCCAGTCGACGTTCGAAGAGACTGAGGTCTTCTGACTGCGTTGTTGTGATATTTCTGCTTCTCTACTCCCCGCCTGCTTTTGTACTGGCGGGTCCGCCTCTCGTGCGATCTAGCGGTCAATTCTGCATTACGTAGGGGTGTCCAGATACTTTTGATTAGATAGTGTACAAGTTGGAAACAAACCAGCCTCATCACTAGCGCGAGCTCTACGCTAACCCGCTTCGGCTGTCACCATTGGACAAATGCAGTGCCAAAAGGGTTGACAACAACTCTGATCACGTGTTTTTCATTAATTCTCTATTGTGTTATATCGACTGACTATATCTTGTTGTATACATGGAAGAAACCTGGAGATGCTGGCAGGTTTCAGATAGATTATATAATGGTAAGACAGAGATTTAGAAACCAGGTTTTAAATTGTAAGACATTTCCAGGGCGGATGTGGACTCTGACCACAATCAATTGGTTATGAACTGTAGATTAAAACGAAAGAAACTGCAAAAAAGCCGGCCGAGGTGGCCGAGCGGTTGTAGGTGGTACAGTCTGGAGCCGCGTGACCGCTGCGGTCGCAGGTTCGAATCCTGCCTCGGGCATGGATGTGTGTGATGTCCTTAGGTTAGTTAGGTTTAAGTAGTTCTAAGTTCTAGTTGACTGATGACCTCCGAAGTTAAGTTCCATAGTGCTCAGAGCCATTTTTGAACTGCAAAAAGGTGGAATTTCAAGGAGATGGGACCTGGATAAACTGACTAAACCAGAGGTTCTACAGAGTTTCAGAGAGAGCATAAGAGAACAATTGACACGAATGGGGGAAAGAAATACAGTAGAAGAAGAATGGGTAGCTTTGAGGGGTGATGTAGTGAAGGCAACATAGGATCAAGTAGGTAAAAAGACGAGGGCTAGTAGAAATCCTTCGGTAGCAGAAGAAATATTGAATTTAATTGATGAAAAGAGAAAATATAAAAATGCAATAAATGAAGCAGGCAAAAAGGAATACAAACGTCTCGAAAATGATATCGACAGGGAGTGCAAAATGGCTAAGCAGGGATGGCTAGAGGACAAATGTAAGGATGTAGAGGCTTATCTCACTAGGGATAAGATAGATACTGCCTACAGAAAAATTAAAGAGACCTTTGGAGAAAAGTGAGCCACTTGCATGAATATCAAGAGCTCAGAAGGAAGCCCAGTTCTAAGCAAAGAAGGGAAAGCATAAAGGTGGAAGGAGTATATAGAGGGTCTATACAAGGGCGATGTACTTGAGGGCAATATTACGGAAATAGAAGAGGATGTAGATGAAGATGATTTGGGAGATATGGTACTGCGTGAAGAGTTTGACTGAGCACTGAAAGACCTAAGTCGAAACAAGGCCCCGAGAGTAGACAACATTCCATTAGAACTACTGACAACCTTGGGAGAGCCAGTCCTGACAAAACTCTACCATATGGTGAGCAAAATGTATGAGACAGGAGAAATACCCTCAGACTTCAAGAAGAATATAATAATTCCAATCTAAAAGAAAGCAGGTGTTGACAAATGTGAAAATTACCGAACTATCAGTTTAATAAGCCACGGCTGCAAAATACTAACGCGAATTTTTTACAGATGAATGGAAAAACTGGTAGAAGCCGACCTCGGGGGAGATCAGTTTGGATACCGTAGAAATGTTGGAACACGTGAGGCAATACTGACTCTACGACTTATCTTAGAAGCTAGACTAAGAGAAGACAAACCTACGTTTCTAGCATTTGTAGACTTCGAGAAAGCTTTTGACAATGCTGACTGGAACTCTCTCTTTCAAATTCTGAAGGTGGCAGGGGTAAAATACAGGGAACGAAGGGCTATTTACAATTTGTACACAAACCAGATGGCAATTATAAGAGTCGAGGGACATGAAAGAGAAGCTGTGGTTGGGAAGGGAGTGAGACAGGGTTGTAGCCTCTCCCCGATGTTATTCAATCTGTATATTGAGCAAGCAGTAAAGGAAACAAAAGAAAAATTCGGAGTAGCTATTAAAATCCATGGAGAAGAAATAAAAACTTTTAGGTTCGCCGATGACATTGTAATTCTGTCAGAGACAGCAATGGATTTGGAAGAGCAGTTGAACGGAATGGACAGTGTCTTGAAAGGAGGATATAAGATGAACATCAACAAAAGCAAAACGAGGATAATGGAATGTAGTCGAGTTAAGTCGGGTGATGCTGAGGGAATTAGATTAGGAAATGAGAGACTTAAAGTAGTAAATGAGTTTTGCTATTTGGGGAGCAAAATAACTGATGATGGTCGAAATAGAGAGGATATAAAATGAAAAATGGCAATGGCAAGGAAAGCGTTTCTGAAGAAGAGAAATTTGTTAACATCGAGTATAGATTTAAGTGTCAGGAAGTCGTTTGTGAAAGTATTTGTATGGAGTGTAGCGATGTATGGAGTGAAACATGGTCGATAAATAGTTTGGACAAGAAGAGAATATAAGTTTTCGAAATGTAATGCTACAGAAGAGTGCTGAATATTAGAAGGGTAGATCACATAACTAATGAGGAGGTATTGGATAGAATTGGGGAGAAGAGGAGTTTGTGGCACAACTTGACTAGAAGAAGGAATCGGTTGGTAGGACATATTCTGAGGCATCAAGGGATCACCAATTTAGTATCGGAGGGCAGTGTGGAGGGTAAAAATCGTAGAGGGAGACCAAGAGATGAATACACTAAGCAGATTCAGAAGGATGTAGGCTGCAGTACGTACTGGGAGATGAAGCAGCTTGCCCAGGACAGAGTAGCATGGAGAGCTGCATCATACCAGTCTCAGGACTGAAGACCACAACAACAACATATCTTCGTCTGGTCCTCCAGATTTAAGTTTCCAGCAGTTTCTTTGAATCATTTAAGGTAAATATCCGTCGCATCCTTCGGCAGTTGTTCTACCTCTGGAACGATTTCTTCGTTGACAGACTGTTAAAGCTAATCTTTCGTTTTCCTTATAATGTCTGTTCATTGCATATGATTTGCCCAATAGTTTATCTTAGGAATATGAAAAATTATCCACGTATAAGTGAAAATACTACTACTGCTACTACTACTACTGCTACTACTACTACTACTACAACCACCAGCACCCACAGTGATTATGACCGGATAAAACATTGATGATCACTTAACCCTGGTTGCTGATGAATAATTCGTTTTCGTTACCATGGACGCTGCGCAGTCATTGAAGCAATTTTCAGCAAAAAGTTTCCCCACTCGGTTGGCTGGGACTTTTGTTATTTATCAGTGTTAAGGTAATTTTCCTGCTTTGCAAACCAATTTCCATTCTGCAGCGGAGTGTGCACAGATTTGAAACTTTCTGGCAGATTAAAACGATGTGCCAGAACGTGTCTTTTATCAGAGACATTTACCTTTCGCGGCTTCGTGCTCTACGGGCGTGTGGCAGTAGAGTTGTGAGGTCGTGGAATGGATCGTGCCTGGAGAACTCAGTCGTTAGAACACTTGCGCACGAAGGACAAATGTCTCAGGTTCGAGACCTGTTCGCCACACAGTTTTTATCTGCCAGGAAGTTTGAAATCAACGCACACTCTGCAGCAGACTGAGAATTTAATTTGGAAACAGTCATTTAGGATGTGACTAAGCCAACTCTCCGCAATATTGTTTCAGGAGTGTTTGCCCGCAAGCTATGCAGGAGAACGTCTGAGAAGTTTGGAAAGAAGGAGAGAATGTGCTGGCGGAAGTAAGGCTGGTGACAATGGATCGTGAGTCGTGCCTGGATAGCTCGTCTGGGGGAGGACTTACCTGCGGAAGACGAAAGTTCTGCACTGGCACACAGGTTTAACTGCCCTGAAGGTTCATTTTCGTACCTGTTTGTTCGAAGATCAGCTGCGACACGCACATCTCAATTATGCCATTTATAGTATCCTCAACGAATTTTAATACGTTGCGGTTGGTCATGACACATGTATCGCCAACAAAAAGCAATAATGCTATTTCTTTATTCAGCTATTTCCGGAAAAAATAATCGGACATTATTGAGACCTGTGGGATTCTGTTCACAATTTCTCAAGAAACAAACAAATTCTCTCTTCTTCCAACAGTACATGTAATTAACACAATTTTTGTAGCTTTTCTCTACACTTGAGATAAACGAATTGTTCACTACATCGTTAAAACTTTAGTTTCTCTCAAATGTATGCGACATCTAAAACATAACTCTTTTTTCTGGGCGTAGTTATTTACACAAACCTTGTGTTATTTGATCACTGAATTCATAAATGAACTGGTCGGATGACAATGTTTTTGAAACGTAGGCTATGCATAGACAAATATGTTATATTACCGCTCGATTTACTTTTCACTGGAAAATCGGTGTTCAGACACTCCTGACAAAAACGTGCCCTATAACAAATACTCTACTACTTCGTGCAGCTATCACACATTTTTCAGTGCAAAGGAGGTATGCGGAATCTCTTAAAGCCAGGTGTGCACTTATTAATGAAGCACTACTGTAATAAAAATTTTCAGTCAATGTTACACGACTAATAAAGTTCTGAAATTTGCGAGATCATGTGCAAGTCTTCAGACTGCGACGTTGCTATACAGAATACAGCACATACGATGGCGAAAAAATCATATTATTTATTACTGCCAGTAAATTTTCCATCATTCTTTTTTCACTCATATTTTGCTTTTGAAACATGTCTTAGCAAACTCCACTGAATGACTTCCCACCTTGCCCTAATACCTAGGTCCTTCGTGCTGGCTTTTTCAGCTGCTGAATGAGATTCGAACACCTACTGCTGTAGGGACAGTGGTTTATATGAATGGTCGCAGCCGGCCAACAGATTGGCCCCTGTCTTACCAGCTGCGTCCAGCTCTGCAAATGACAGTTAAGCACCGTGCACGGCAGAGGATATCTGTAATTAGAACCATTATTCGCTGACTACAGAATCAACTGTGACCTGCTGAACACTGACAGATGAAACCTTCTAATGGTTTACGAGTGGAGACCTGTTTTTATCCGTGTTGACGATCTAGAGAGGTATTGTAGATAAGAACAGCTACTCGGAAACTATCCGTTCCCCTGTTACGAGGAAAATAAAAACGGCTGACATACTTAACTCTAGTGTCAATGATAGCGTTTCTGATGTAGTTGACAGCCACAATATTCGTACCACAAATCGTATCTACCGTTGTCGTGTGAATCATTGATGACGTACTCATTACGCAGGAAAGGAGGTCTTCTGCCACTGTGTGTGGTTCTCGTAAACAATACTCTTTCACCACCACAAGAAAATACAACATAAAGAATTTGCGCCAGTTTACGAACCTTGCTTGAATTAGTCTTGTGGCTATGAGAACTGCTCATGAAAGTCGGTGTTACCCACTGGCTCCTACCCATCTTTCTCTGAATGATATGTCGTGATAGATTCAGACGGAATGACAAAATGTGTAAGCACGCTAGTGTGTTGAAACTACATTTCGTTACAAATGTAGAGTACCACAGTTTCAGTAAAGTTACCAGTACATCTGGCGGGACACTCGGGTTCTTTTTGATCCTTTACGGGGGAACAGAAGGGTATGTTTTGTTTTGTTTTAGGGCACAAAAAGACATGATATCATACGTGCCCATGTCAGAACCTTAGAACGATAATACGAAAAAGAAGTTAAAAGCGACTACGCGTTAAGACCAATCTAGGGAAGTAAAGAGGGCTGCCGGCCGCTGTGCCCGAGCGGTTCTAGGCGCTTCAGTCAAAAACCGCGCTCTGCTACGGTCGCAGGCTCGAATCCTGCCTCGGGAATGGTTGTGTGTGATGTCCTTAGGTTAGTTAGGTTTAAGTAGTTCTAAGTCTAGGGGACTGATGACCTCATATGTTAAGTCCCATAGTGCTCAGAGCCATTTGAACCATTTTTTGAAAGAGAGCTAAGAACAAGTACTTTCTCCTGGAGAAAGGTCCAAAAAAATACGGCGTAGAGATATAATGACACATTCCGACGCAGAGACATACAATACCTTGAAGGCTGCGCCAAAGATTAAAGTGAGAGGCATGTAGATTATAATCTTTGTAATGTTCACATTGGATTCTCTTTTGTTTCATACTCCAAGAAGGAGCTAAGAGACACTTTCGATTGTTGCCTTGTGGAGGATGGACGTAATTTTTGGAGTGTGCGGAAAGGCAGCCATATAGTTAGTAATTATGGTTTGTGCGATGAACACAGCAAGTCTTATTGTGTTGTGAATAAAAAATAGTGAGAAGTATCTAAGTTTTACGAGAATTATTTAAAGTGACGTAGCATTGTATTCCTTGGTTTGCACCGTCTTCGTGAAGTGAACCGATGCCGACTCAGGAAGATACACACGGTCAACAAAGAGAAGAACATCGATGGCTACTAATGAATTAATATTGTGGCAGAAGGACTAATTCGACGTCTAAGGTGAGAACTCTGATTAAATCAACAATGACATAGAATTCAAAATGTAATTAATCGGAATGGTAAATTATATTACAGGCATATTTCACGCAGCACTGAATTTGTCCGCATTCAAGCCGGTCAATACAGTCCGTAAAAAAAAGCCTTTCAAAAATTCTAAAGTTACAGTTCCATGTCCATAATTTTTCCTCTTTAAAAAAAATAAAACCAATAAATTTAATATTTTTGTTTAGTTCGCCATAAGTCCAACCCCTCGTACAAGTCGTGGGAGATGGGCAACGGCACAAAGTAGGGGACTGCCTATAGGGGCGATGTACAGCGGGGACTTCGTGTGCCCCAGGACCGCTACGGTAGCTGGGAAGGCCCTATGGGAACCCTGAAACGTGACGGCTAACGGGGCTCTGGTGAAGCTGCGACAGGCCTAGCAAGCCAGTAGTGGATATATCAACTGCTTTCAAAAAGGGAACATGCCTCGGATCACGGAACGGATTTAAAGGAATCCGACCAAGCAATGGAAAAGGATTACGAGATGGTTTACGACTGGGCACCTTAAACGTAAGGACTCTAACTGGGAAGTTAGAAGAAATTGTAGAAATGATGGAAAGGAGGAAATTGGACATCTTGGGACTTGCTGAGACTAGGTGGAGAGGAGTTGGTGAAAAACCACTAAGTAAAGCATGTAAACTGTACTGGATAGGGAATGAGAGGGGAAGAAATGGAGTGGCAATAGTGGTCAGAGAGGGTCTGCAGGAGGAGGTGGAAGGTATCAATGATCGAGTGATAAAAGCCAGAGTACGAGTGAAAGGAAAAAGCATTGAAATCATCCAAGCATATGCCCCATAGGTGGGGTGTACAAAAAAGGAGAAGGAGGAATTTGAAGATGACATGCAAAAGCAGCTAAATGGAGGTAATCAGATTATAATAGGGGACCTCAATGCACATGTTGGCACAGACAGGAAAGGATTCGAGGAGATAATGGGACCAGAGGGCTGGGGGAACCGAAATAGAGAAGGAAAATTGTTGCTGGAATTCTGCAAGAGGAATGGGCTGGCGATCGCAAATTCCTGGTACAAGAAGAGAAGTAGCCACAAAATAACTTGGTACTGTGGAGACTGATCCCAAACTTCAGTAGTAGACTATGTACTAATGGATAGGCAGATGATGAGCAGCCTCACAGATGTTAAGGTCATTCCATCTGAGGCCTTAGACAGTGACCATCGGCTGTTGGTAGCCACCCTGAGAGAGAAAAAAGATAGGAGGACAACAGACACACAGGAGAAAAGGTTGAAGACATGGATGCTGAAAGAGGATGAACGGAGGACCCAGTACCAGACACTGATCAGGAAGAAGCTGCCAAAGGAAGATCAGAGAACAGTGGAAGAAGAATGGGGAGATTTTAAGAGGGCTCTAGTTGAGGCAGCTGAGACTGTGTGCGGAAGAACTAGCACAAAGAGGAGAAGTAAGGAAACCCCATGGTGGAACAACATATGTAAAGAGGCAGTACTTCGAAAGAACAAAGCCTTCAGAGAATGGTTCCAGACCCGAACAGAGGAAGCTAGGGTAAAATATAAGGAAAGCAAGAAAGCGGCACAGACCATAGTAAGGGCGGAGAAGAAGAAGTGGATGGAAAAATGGACAAGAATGTTAGAAGAGGACAGTGAAGGGAACAAAAAAGTACTTTACACCATGGTAAGGAATAAGAGGAACGACAGAAGCGATTGCCTGAGGATCATGGATAATAATGGAAGAGTTGTGGAGGAAATGCATGAGCTCAAAAAGATTTGGAAGGAGTACTTTGAAGGTCTGTTGAATGCCGCCAAGCGGGTAACTAACAGCGATGGAGAGCCTAAGGCAGCAGACGATTATAATAGTGGGGAAATTGATGATCTAACTTGGAATGAAGTGGAAGAAGCCATAAAGAGGATGAAAGGGGGCAAGGCACCAGGTTGGGACGAAGTAACAGTGGATATGACACGAGCAGCAGGAGAAGTAGGAACCCAGTGGCTATACAGAGTGCTGAGGGTGGTGTGGAAGGAGAACAGAATTCCTGAGGATTGGAAGAAAGGAATTATAGTCCCGATCTTCAAGAAAGGGGATAAAAGGAGATGTGAGAACTACAGAGGAATCACCCTGCTATGCCACTGTGGAAAAATCTATGAAAAGATCCTGGAGAAGAGAATAAGAAGCAGTATTGAAAGTAGACTGCAAGAGGAGCAGTATGGTTTCAGACCGGGAAGATCAACAACGGACCTCATATTTGCGGTAAGGCAACTGCAGGAAAGGCACTATGAGTACGGGAAGGACTTAATCATGGCCTTTTTAGATATTGAGAAGGCGTATGACAGTATCTATAGGGACAAGCTATGGGATGTGCTGAACGCAAAAGGGATAGATGAAGAGATAACACGAAAAGTCAGAAAAATGTATGAGGGAAGTGAGAGTTGTGTGAAAGTGGGGAGGGAACGTACTGCTTGGTTCAAGCTGGAAAATGGGCTGCGACAGGGAAGTGCACTTTCGCCTTTATTGTTTATTATTGTTATGGATGAAATCCTACAGCAAGTATCAGATGCAATTGGAGATCATAAAATGAAAGCAGTGCTTTTTGCCGATGACCTGATGTTATGGGGAAATTGCGAGAAGGAGGTGCAAGAGCAGTTAGATGTATGGGAGGCAACGGCAGCACAATATGGAATGCATTTCTCTGCAAAGAAAAGTGAAATAATTGTCACAACAAGGAAGAAGAATAGGCCAAATGTGGATATAACTTGTGGAGGGGAAAAACTACAAGTGGTAGAGAACTTCAAGTACCTGGGAAGCATGATTGAAAGTAAGGGGGGAAACGCAATGGAAATAAATGAAAGGTGCAGAAAAGCAGGGCAGTTCTTCAAATGCATTAGGGGGCTTATTTGGAGCAAGGAGGTGCCACAGAAATCCAAGGGAATTATATACCGAACATACTTTGTCCCCATATTGGCATACGGAAGTGAGACATGGGTAATGCACAAAAGCGACAAAAGTAGAATACAAGCTAGTGAAATGAAGTTCCAGAGGAGCAGGTTGAATGTAACAAGACGAGATAGATTGCGAAATGTGTATGTGAGGGAAAGACTAAAGGAGGAACCAGTACAGGACAGGATAGAAAAATCAAGACTGCAGTGGTATGGACACATGAAGAGAATGGATGAGGGAAGAATTCCAAAGAGGATGTTTGATCTGCAACTGGAGGGGAAGAGGCCCAGGGGAAGACCAAGAGATAGATGGGTGAAGGGAGTGAAGGAATGCGTGACGAGAAGAGGAGAGAACTGGACGAAGGTGGAAGAGGGGGAATGGTGGAAAGACAGAACACGATGGAGAGGCTTGTGTTCCTGACAGACCCAGCCAGTGGCTGGAAACTGTCCAAGATGATAATGATGATGTTTAGTTCGCCACACTGGCGACCGCTGACAGGGACAGTGCTGGTGGAACAAAGAGTAAGTACTTGATTGTTGTACTACAAATGTACTTGTACTAATTACTGTTTCTCTGTTACATGACGCACATGGAAAATGTCGAATAATGTGAAACAATATTAATTGTATAAACGGATGGCACAATAACCAGAAGGAACAAGGACAAGGATTTAGAAAACTAACGTAATCGTGAGTGACGCAGCTCAGCCGGAATTAAGGTAGGAAAGCACAAACGCATGCAGCGGCTGCACCTTGGCTTAGCTCCACTTAAAGCAGAACCTTTACCTTTCCATATTAAAATCCTGGTAGTGTTGTGGTAACACATAATTACACTTTGATAATTACTTTTTTACGTTCAACAATCGCAGAATTAGAAGACGTAGTGCGCCATCTTGTAAATTTCCGACGCGCAACACATAACAATCGCGAGATATTTTTATTAATTCGACTGCGAGAGAATTTAAAGATTTAGATTAACAGTAAAGTTCAGATAAAAAATATCTTCACAATGGAATCGGAGAATTTTAATTTGACAGATGTTCATGGACACGTCACCGATTCTGACAATAGTGACGTAAATGATGATGCAATTGGTTTTTCAGCACAACATAATGTAGAAGTAAATACAATTCAACTGCACTCTACAGGGATTAACAATAGCGAACCACTTGCAAATGAAACCTTGTACACAGTCGATGAAGCATCGATTACCAGATCAGATGAAAATATTTCGTGTGAAATCAGTGAACCTAGCCCGGTTTCGATTCAATCAGACCGTGGCAGAGAAACAAAATTGGTACAAATAATGGCATAAATATAAACACACAAGCTTCTTCAGTTGCGCTTGAGGCATTATATAGTCTAATGTCAAGCGTGAGCCAGCAATTATCTGATTTAAAGATCAGTCACAACACAACGAACACGAAACTGGCGAATCTAGAAATCAACCACAACGTGACAAACACAAAATTGTCAAACATGGAAATTGGATTCCAACAGCAGTTTTCAAGTGTAGACACGCAATTTGAAAATATGCACAAACATTTTGATCAACGATTAAATAAACTCACAAATGAAGTCGATCAAAAGATCGAAGACAAAGTCATCAAAACAGTCAATAGTGTATACAATGTATTGGCAAATGATTTAGTAAAGAAATTGTTAGATCTTACAAACAAACAGGAACAGGAACTGTCAGAAATCGTAGAAACACACAAACACAAACGGTACAAAAAGAAATACACGAAAACGTACAGACTATTCAATTAAATTTAATCAGAGTACAGTTCGCATGTGAAGAAATACCTGACCAAGTTAATAAAGTTAACGAAGAAGTCGATTTTCTGGAGATTCGGCGTATCAACGCGGACATTATCAAAATACAGGAAACTTTAGAAACCGGTAATGTAAATGAATCAATAACTGACCGGGAAACAAAACTTCTTGAAAAATTAGGTAATGAAATCAAAGTAGCCGAGGACAGAATACGTAAGGAAATTGCAGGTAGACTGAATGTTTCAAATGATTTGCCTGCGTCAAGCAACAGGCAGCCTGACACTTATTCGCCCGCGCCAGATTACGATGTCAATAACGCAGAATATCACGCGCCCAGTCCGGCGTATGTGCACGCACCGGCGCAGCCAAACAATGACTATTCGCCAAACGCGGTGCTGCAATAGGCTGTATGCGTGTCGCCTCGCATCTCGACGATTCTAGTCGATGAGAGCCTGTTGAAACGTAGACAGTTTCCAGTTTTCTCCACAGAATCCAGAAAAACTCATCCAGTCGTATTCGTAAGAACATTTAAAAATGTCTTACCAAGAAACTGGACTGAGGCACAGAAGATTAGATATGTAGTAGGCTTCACACAAGGCGACGCACTTTTGTGGGCCACAGACATGGCTGAACAGTGCGTCACCAACAAACAATTTGAACGGGCTTTCTTGGAGAAGTATTAGTCGACTGGGGTCCAAGAAAGACTAAGACGTGAGGTTTTCAACCCACAACCGTTCAACCTTAAAAACGGTGGGTTGAGAAAGTATTTCGAAAAGTATTTGAATAAGACGCGCTATTGGAACAATCCAATACCGCACGATGTTCTCAAAATTCTGAAAAACAGAATACCCGCGAACTTACGCGAAAAATTGGTAACCATACCGGAGAACGACCTTGAATACGTTCTTTCCGTGCTCGACTCAATTGATCTAATATATGAAGAAGAGACGAACACAAGTAATCGGAATGAACACTCCGTAACCAATCAAAACAACGGTAACGGGAATCATTTTAATGGCAATGGACAAAACCAACACAGTTGGCATCCGTATGCGGCAAGGCCAAATAATGGAAACTGGAATTGCGGAAATCGGAGGAATTCGGCGCCACAGAGACGTGAAGACCGAAGATATAGTACAGATTACGGTCCACGCCGGTATGGAAATGATAGAAATCACGTGAATGATTGGTCAGGTCCGCGTTATGAAAGGCGGCACACAAATGAAAATTACAATAGTTACGGTAATAGGAATGACCGACCAAGGGGAAACAGCGACGACCGGCCGCAAGAAAATGTTGCACGCAGCGGTCCGGAAACTAATTGGCGACAGAATAACCACTCAGTACACTTCGTAGAGGCAATGAAGCAACGCCGTTGTCTCCCCCGGTAAACAACGATCGGTCGCAATGAGCCCCCACCGGCCGACCGATTTGACAACAGGGGGCACAAACAAGCACACATTACATCTTAAACAATTATTTTTAAGATATGATCAGGATGCTACTGTAGAAGATGATCTATGTGAAGAAGAGATGAAAGCACCGGACAAGGTAAGTGACCTCGTGCAGGCTGTAATAACAGCAAAGATAGGAACTACGAGGGCGGTTCAGAAAGTAACCTCCGATTGGTCACAGTGCGGGTTGTGGGGGGAGTAGCGACGCCATCTGTGCGTTCACGCACTCTACAGGTCAGTCGGCATCAAGCCGTGGTCGAGTGAACGTCGTACCTGCGCTAGTTTAGTTTTTGTGGCAGTTTGAAATTGTGCTGCAATAGAAAACCCCGCCAAATGTGAAGTGCGTGCTGTCATAAGGTTTTTTACAGCCAAAGGATATTCTGCAGCAGCTATTCATCGTGAGCTTTGTGCCGTGTACGGACCAAGAGTTATGAGTGAAGGAGTTGTCCGTGAATGGGTACGTTTATTTAAAAGTGGACGAGAAAACGTTCATGATGAAGAGAGGAGTGGTAGACCATCATTGGTGACTGACGAACTCGTTCAGACAGTTGATGCAAAAGTTCGTGAAAATCGACGTTTCTCAATGTCGGAGTTGTCTACTGGTTTTCCACAGATTTCTAAGACTCTCTTGTACGAGATAGTGACAGCAAGATTGGGTTACCGTAAGTTCTGTGCACGATGGGTGCCCAAAATTCTTACCGACCACCACAAAACTCAAAGAATGGCCTCTGCATTAGACTTTCTGTCACGTTATGAGGACGAAGGAGAACCATTGTTAAACAGAATCGTGACCGGTGACGAAACCTGGATTAAGTACGTGAACCCTGAGACAAAATAACAATCAAAGATGTGGGCACATTCAAATTCGCCTGCCAAACCAAGAAAAGCCTCGCAAGATTTTTCTGCCAGAAAACTGATGGCAACGGTGTTTTGGGATGCCAAAGGGGTGTTGTTGGTTGAATTCATGGAACGTGGTACGACCATTAATCAAGACGTGTACTGTGAAACAATAAAAAAATTACGACGGGCTATACGGAACAAACGCCGTGGTATGCTGACTTCCGGTATCGTTTTTTTGCATGATAACGCCCGTCCTCACTCTGCTCGCAGAGCAACGGTCCTTCTTGAGTCCTTCAAGTGGGACGTTATCAACCATCCACCTTACAGCCCAGACCTGGCGCCAAGTGATTACCACCTCTTCATGCATTTGAAGAAATGGCTCGGGTCACAGCGGTTTGATGACGACGAAGAGCTCAAAGATGCGGTCACAGGCTGGCTCCAGGCACAAGCGGGTGATTTTTATGCAGAAGGAATTTCAAAGCTTGTGAAGAGATACGATAAGTGCCTCAATCGCTATGGAGACTATGTAGAAAAATAGTGCAAAGATGTAGTTGTAAGATGTATATATTAAAATATTTTTATTTAACTTGGTGTATTTTTTTAAATCAACCGGAGGTTACTTTCTGAACGGCCCTCGTATAATTACCAACGTAATTTTAGATACAGGCGCATCTACGAATATTATTTCTGACAGTTTATTTAAAGAAGTTTGGAAAGCATATAAAGACCAGTGTTGCCAACGGAAAAATGTAAAATCATGACAGCTGTAGGTAACAAGTCAAAAAGTATTAAGTGGCAGTTGTTGTGTGATGGCCATTTCATTATAATAGACAAACCTCACCCAGGATGTTATCTGTTAGATAACACACGAACGGGCAAAGTGAAAGGGTTATACCCCCACAAGGATATCAAGGAATTTTTTCATTAAAGGTTATTTTAGCAAAATTGAAATTATACAACCTTGGGTCACGTAGTAAAATTGCTCTCATTAACCTAAGAAACTCGCGAACACGAAAAAAAAAACACCCTCTAAGTCCGGTGTACTTAGTTTAAGAAGTACATTGAAAAAGACAGTCAGTTAGTGAAAAACATGCATTAAACTAGAAAACATTACTGAAGTTTCAATTAAACATCGAAACTAGTAATCAACTGGGGGCATATGCTTAAAAACGCATAGTTAAACACACCTAATGAAATATGTGTTACTGTGAGTCTTGACCGCAACGACGCACGGATGCACGCCAAGACCGTAGGATCCTACGCAGTGCCGTAGGGGACCGCACCGCCACTTCCCAGCAAATTAGGGACACTGTTGCTCCTGGGGTATCGGCGAGGACCACTCGCAACCGTCTCCATGAAGCTGGGCTACGGTCCCGCACACCGTTAGGCCGTCTTCCGCTCACGCCCCAACATCGTGCAGCCCGCCTCCAGTGGTGTCGCGACAGGCGTGAATGGAGGGACGAATGGAGACGTGTCGTCTTCAGCGATGAGAGTCGCTTCTGCCTTGGTGCCAATGATGGTCGTATGCGTGTTTGGCGCCGTGCAGGTGAGCGCCACAATCAGGACTGCATACGACCGAGGCACACAGGGCCAACACCCGGCATCATGGTGTGGGGAGCGATCTCCTACACTGGCCGTACACCACTGGTGATCGTCGAGGGGACACTGAATAGTGCACGGTACATCCAACCGTCATCGAACCCATCGTTCTACCATTCCTAGACCGGCAAGGGAACTTGCTGTTCCAACAGGACAATGCACGTCCGCATGTATCCCGTGCCACCCAACGTGCTCTAGAAGGTGTAAGTCAACTACCCTGGCCAGCAAGATCTCCGGATCTGTCCCCCATTGAGCATGTTTGGGACTGGATGAAGCGTCGTCTCACGCGGTCTGCACGTCCAGCACGAACGCTGGTCCAACTGATCCGCCAGGTGGAAATGGCATGTGCATGCCGTTCCACAGGACTACATCCAGCATCTCTACGATCGTCTCCATGGGAGAATAGCAGCCTGCATTGCTGCGAAAGGTGGATATACACTGTACTAGTGCCGACATTGTGCATGCTCTGTTGCCTGTGTCTATGTGCCTGTGGTTCTGTCAGTGTGATCATGTGATGTGTCTGACCCCAGGAATGTGTCAATAAAGTTTCCCCTTCCTGGGACAATGAATTCACGGTGTTCTTATTTCAATTTCCAGGAGTGTATTACACTGCCTCTCATGAGGACGGAAGGAATACCGAATGTATTACTTTCATCCTCATGCCCATTGGAATATTTGTAATTTTCGGGTGTAACATACAGCTTATTAAAAGTTTCATTTCACATTCATTCCATAATAAAAGAATTAACGTTTCAACTTGTAATTAATTACTGACGGTGGATCATTGTGAATTTGTTCTGTGTTTCTATCAGTGTTTGCATGGATTCAGTCTTTCTTGATGATTCTTAAAATTAAGGCTATAAGTACACATATTTACAAAATTTATAAGGAAATAGAGTCACACTTCAGTTTTCATCGTTGCAAAAGTAATTTGACTATCACGACTGGTACACAACTTTCTGTTTTGACCGTATTCATTATATTGTCATCGTCTTGTCGATTGATTGCCTTGTCCGTTGTCGCACTTAATTATGCATTTATTTTCGTCGCACATACTATTTATGATAGACTTGGATTGTAGAGCGGCCACTGGTGATGGCTTCGACAAGGAAGTCCATATCTTTCACTTTCAGGGCTCGAGTGTGGCTCTCCGAATTATTTCACATATGGAACAGATAAAATATCTTATATTAGAATAGTTTACAAAACTAATTTTATATACATGTGAGATGGGATATAGGAAGGATCAGATCCTTTGACGTATTTTCGTGTGCTTATTTTCATTCGTATCGTGACCTCTCGTTTAAGTTTACGATTCAACAGTGTTCAGAGGTGAACTTGTGACTTATCTCTGTGTACAATCAGTCATTATACTAATTACGCTAACTTCTCTATCTTAGAGTCTCTCAGAAGGTTAATGATACATACAAAAATGTTTTCAGTACTGGATGTGAATGTTTTTGCTAGAGAATATAGCGCACAGCAACTGCTGTTGGCGGTTGAACGTTTACATTATTTCGTCACATGGTGGCTGTCCGCCTCCACTGTTGCGAGCAATCTTGAAATTCAGTCTGTGCGCGCGCACGTGACCGGAGCTTTCTTGCAGAGCGTTGATTTCGCGTTCGAGATGCCGTGCGTCGCTTTTGTTCGGCGGATCGTGGCTTTGTGCTTTTTAGATTGCTGGAGGGAGCTTCTGCCACCGAAACTGGCTCACATCGCTCCTGTCCACTACCCAATTACGGATTCACAGGTAATTGGTAGCTACCGCTGCAACTGCATGTGTGGAATGACACTGACTATTACACACTGCACACATCAATGAATTTTTCACACATATGGTGCAGTAGAATACTGCCACTGAAAATCGTCGAACTTTGAAACTTCACTTGCACTGTGGTGAGCGTCTGTTTGAACGTTGTATTAAAAGAAATTCTCGCTTCATAACATCACACGGTGTTTACAAGTTGATTTACATACTAATATTTACAAGAGTTAATTTAAATCGAGAAATAATCTAATTGACCACTTTGAATCAGAACAATTGTTTCTTAATTAGTCTTTTTTTTTTTACTGTTTATGCCTACAGTCACAGGTAAGCTGTTATAAGTCCTTTTTCTTTGACCAAATTCATTCCAATCTCCTTTACAAATTAATTTCATTCATAGTAATCTTTATCACGCTTGCTTATTCATTTTGTAGGCCCAATGCATTTTTTTAATGCTCATCTTATTTAGTGACTTGTGAGGGGAGCTTCATTTATGTCAAAGTTTCTCTCATATGTGTTTGGCTTTAAAGAAAGTTCGAGGACAGATTTGAAAATAGCAAATCCGCCTCTGGATTTCGTGTAAAAATACAAACAGTCGAAAAAGAAAAGTGGGCAAAGCGGGCCTACTCGCCGATCGTCGACAGAATTTAAATTACTCCTCAACCAGGTCGAAAATTTAATTTACATTACGCATTACAAAAACAATTTGCGCGTCGCGAACCTACTCATTTTTATACGTAGTGCCTCACTTCCCAAGCACACGTGCATCTTTTCAAGTTGATCCTGGAGAGTGGATAGGATCAAGGATCTTAAAGGATTTGCACTTAGGAAAGTGGTTCAATAATTACATAATCACAGAGAAAACAATAAATATTGTAGTGCGCACTTATAATAAAATCTATCACTTCAAGCATGTATATCTAATATGTATCTTGCTGCAGCTTGCTTACTACTCTTTGTTCATTTCTTAGACTAAGTCAAGTTTATGCATTACGCATTTGGGTATTAATTATCATTTGTATATATAAGCCTCTCACTAGAGTGTTGTTGTTTGCTGTCGCGACCTGTGAAGCTTGGGCGAGATTCTTATTCTATTTGCTGCTAGCTTGTGAATTTGCAGTATCGCTAATGCTCAATAGTACCGTGAAGTTGCCATAATAAACCATGTTACTCATATGTTCTTTTACTCAGCTTGTTTATAGTCTGGACTCATCTTACTTTGCGTTATATAATAAACTTCTTTTTTATTCCGTCACGCTTTTACTTAAGGTTAACGTCAGGTCTTTTTAGAACAATTGCACTGCGTTATCAATCTGTTCATGCTTAATCCTAGGTATCTGTTTACTTCAAAGAGATGTTATTTTATCGCTGGAATTTACAAGTTAAATCTACCGACTGTTTTGCGCTAACAGGTGGTGCCTTATTTACGTCACATTTGAAAATAGGGAATATCCTCATGGAATCGACTCTTTTCACACTCCACTTTCCTCTTTTGTCTGGACGTTTAAGTATTTCCTTTTAAAATAGGTCATTAATTTGTCCTCGATTAAATTTCACTCACTAATACTAAGCACATATAATCATAAAGTGGATTATTCGGTCCTCCCTGCTCATTTTCAAATTACTATTTAGCGAGAGAAGTGCATTACTCGCTCCTTCCTCTTTCCTCCTTTTAGTACCTCGATGCTAATTAATACCACTCGAGTACATAATTTTTCTTACATACTAACTTTTAACTAAAATTGAAAATCGCCTCTAGGACATGTCCTGGTTTACATAAAGATTATTCATATAAATACTTGTCTACAACTTATTCTGTATTTTATTTTCCAGACTCGTTGTTTTAATACATAAGGTTTTCTTTTAGCACCGGTTAACGTCCGTAGTCAGTTCAGTTCAGTTCTTGTCACTCATTGGTTAATCCTGATCTCCAATACCTTAGAATTTTCTTACAGCTTAAATTAACTTAATTCCTGGCGTTATAAAATTTTCTTAAATCATGATGGTGGAACAATCCTTCGATTTTATTCGTGGCAGGGTCAGATAACAAATAGCTACCAATGTGTGGTTTCCTCATTATCACAAAGGAACCTTCATAAATGTGTTGCCACTTATGATTCTTCTTTAACAACAGGGATGATTTAAACTGAGTCCTGACTAATACCTTTTCTCCTTCTTTGAAATCGATAACTCTGTTTACCTTCTTATCAAATGCCTTTTTTCGGAGGTTAGCATACGTTGTCAATGATATGAGAGCTTGCCTGACTTTTGCGTCTAGGTCCAATTCGTTGTCTTGTAACTGTGTAGGGGGTCTATCCATTCATTCCTTTCTTTTGATCTTGACATTAACTCATGTGGCGTGAATCCGGTCGACAGATGAGGAAGGTGGTTTACAATCTGTTCGAAAGGTGTTACGAAATCTACCCACGTAGATTGCTTATTCGGAATATACGTCCTTATAAATGTGTTAAATTCTTTGAAGATTCTTTCTGTCGGATTCGATTGCGGCCGAAACAGGGATATCAAAATTTGTTTGATTCCATGGCGAGCAAGAAATGCACGCCACGGGCGTGATGTGAAATTTGAAGCATTATCGGACAAGATTGATTCTGGAACCCCGAATCGTGGGAAATAAACATTTTCAATGCGACAAGAAGATTTCACTGCGTACAGTCTTAAATGCTTAGAAAAATTGTCCAGGATTGCTACTAAGTATTTAGCGCCTCCCCTACCGGTGGGTAGTGGACCTGCCAAATCAATACTAAGAAGCTGCAATTATTGGATTTAGTGGGATTAAAGTGCATATGTTTAAGGATTTTGCCTTTTGACAGATGACACAGTTTCTCAATGATATATGGATTCTCTGACGTAGATTCGGAACATAACAGTAAGTCGAGATTTTCCTTTTACATTTTTCTGGTCCGTAGTGACCCCATGAAATGTGAGTATACCACAGAAGATGTTCAATGAAATTTCGAGGGATGCAAACACACCACCTCTCAGATGACTCAGACGTCTTATGAAATAGCACTTGGTTATGAGCTTTATAAAACTTGGACAACTTGTGGGCTGTATTTTCGTGAAGAATTTGTCTAACCTTTTTCCATTTTGGATCTGTAATTTGAAGAATCTGAATCTGCCTACATAACCGATGAAAATACTTTCTGTGAATTGGATCTTTCATTAACAAAACTTTATAATTAGACATTTGTTCCACCAGTTCGCTGGTTTCTGGTAAGCCCTCAGGTGTGGCAGAAATTGCGTCTGCTATTACATTATCTTTACCTTTTATATATATAATGTCGAAGTCATATTCCTGCAGGAATAAGCACCATCGAGTAAGACGGGGATGTTGCAACTTGCATGAAAGGAGGAATGATAAGGCTGGATGTTCTGAATAGACTTTAATTTTTCTTCCATAGATATAATAGTTAAATCGCCTAAAAACCCATACTACGGCGAGTGCTTCCAAGTCCGTAACCGAATAAGACTTTTCACACTCAGATAACACTCGACTCGCAAAGCTGATCACTTGGATTTGCTCGTGTCCATTTACTAAGTGAATCTGGAAAAGACAAGCGCCGATACCCACAAAGGAAGCGTCTGCAGTAATGCAAAATTCCTTATCCATCTGAGGATGATGGATAATGTTACTGTTAACCAGACTGTCTTTAATTTTCTGAAATCCGTCTTGGCATTCCGGCGTCCAATTCCAATGTGAATTCTTTTTTAAAAGGTTGTGTTGTTTGTTTTTTTCTTTTGGGGAAGGAGACCAGACAGCGAGGTCATCGGTCTCATCGGTTTAGGAAAGGACGGGGAAGGAAGTCGGCCGTGCCCTTTGAAAGGAACCATCCCAGCATTTGCCTGGAGCGATTTAGGGAAATCACGGAAAATCTGAATCAGGATGGCCGGACGCGGGATTGAACCGTCGTCCTCCCGAGTGCGAGTCCAGTGTTTAACCACTGCGCCACCTCGCTCGTTAAAAAGGTTGTGAAGAGCGGGATTGTTCAATACCTGATTGGGAACAAAACGTTTGAAAAATGGGGTAAGACCGATAAATCCTTTCAGTTGCCTTATTGTAACAGGGGTTGGAAAGTTTTGTATAGCAACCAATTTTTCCGGGTCAGGTTTAATTCCTTCAGGGGTGAAGATGTGTCCTAAAAATTTAATTTCACTTTATCCAAACATGGATTTCTTAAGATTTGCTGTAACACCATACTCACTGAATCGTTGAAATACCTTTTGCAGAAGGGCCACATGATCTTCCCAATTTTTCGATGCTACAAGAACGTCATCCACATAGACTGTTACCTCATCTAAAAGTTCAGGACCTAGTACATAGTGAAGGGCAGAAATAAAAATTCCGGAACTCACATTTAGTCCAAACGGTACAACTTTGAAATGGTAAGATCTACCTCCAAATATAAACGCAGTGTACTTCCTAGACTCCTGCACAAGTTTTACTTGCCAGTTACTGCTTTTCAAATCAAGGGTGCTCAAATACTTAACTCCATGAAACTTCTGCAGATGCTCTTCAAGAGCCTCTGATCTCGTTCTTATGGGTACTATAATTTTATTGATTAATCTTGCATCTAGGACTAGCCTTACGCTACCATCTGATTTTAGTACAGACAATAAAGGACTCGAATAAGGTGAATGAGATACTTCTATCACATTCCAGCGTAACATTTTCCTGATCTCCCACTTGACAGCTTCGCGTCTCGCATATGGAATGGAATAGCTTGTTCTACAGTAGGTTGAATGACGCAGGACATCCATTCGATATTCAAAGCCTTTTATTAGTCCAGGTTTCTTAGAAAATACTTGAACGTAATCTGTTAACAAATTGTAAAGCTCATTCTTCTGTTGTTTGGATGATTCAGCAGCATTAGTGGCAGAACAACTGAGAGAAAATTTGGAATACATTTCACATAAATTTTCTCAGCATGTTATAGTCTTAGGTGGAGATTTCAATTTACCAGATATAGACTGGGACACTCAGATGTTTAGGACGGGTGGTAGGGACAGAGCATCGAGTGACATTATACTGAGTGCACTATCCGAAAATTACCTCGAGCAATTAAACAGAGAACCGACTCGTGGAGATAACATCTTGGACCTACTGATAACAAACAGACCCGAACTTTTCGACTCTGTATGTACAGAACAGGGAATCAGTGATCATAAGGCCGTTGCAGCATCCCTGAATATGGAAGTTAATAGGAATATAAAAAAAGGGAGGAAGGTTTATCTGTTTAGCAAGAGTAATAGAAGGCAGATTTCAGACTACCTAACAGATCAAAACGAAAATTTCTGTTCCGACACTGACAATGTTGAGTGTTTATGGAAAAAGTTCAAGGCAATCGTAAAATGCGTTTTAGACAGGTACGTGCCGAGTAAAACTGTGAGGGACGGGAAAAACCCACCGTGGTACAACAACAAAGTTAGGAAACTACTGCGAAAGCAAAGAGAGCTTCACTCCAACTTTAAACGCAGCCAAAACCTCTCAGACAAACAGATGCTAAACGATGTCAAAGTTAGCATAAGGAGGGCTATGCGTGAAGCGTTCAGTGAATTCGAAAGTAAAATTCTATGTACCGACTTGACAGAAAATCCTAGGAAGTTCTGGTCTTACGTTAAATCAGTAAGTGGCTCGAAACAGCATATCCAGACACTACGGGATGATGATGGCATTGAAACAGAGGATGACACGCGTAAAGCTGAAATACTAAACACCTTTTTCCAAAGCTGTTTCACAGAGGAAGACAGCACTGCAGTTCCTTCTCTAAATCCTCGCACAAACGAAAAAATGTCTGACATCGAAATAAGTGTCCAAGGAATAGAAAAGCAACTGGAATCACTCAACAAAAGAAAGTCCACTGGACCTGACGGGATACCAATTCGATTCTACACAGAGTACGCGAAAGAACTTGCCCCCCTTCTAACAGCCGTGTACCGCAAGTCTCTAGAGGAACGGAGGGTTCCAAATGATTGGAAAAGAGCACAGATAGTCCCAGTCTTCAAGAAGGGTCGTCGAGCAGATGCGCAAAACTATAGACCTATATCTCTTACGTCGATCTCTTGTAGAATTTTAGAACATGTTTTTTGCTCGCGTATCATGTCATTTCTGGAAACCCAGAATCTACTATGTAGGAATCAACATGGATTCCGGAAACAGCGATCGTGTGAGACCCAACTCGCCTTATTTGTTCATGAGACCCAGAAAATATTAGATACAGGCTCCCAGGTAGATGCTATTTTTCTTGACTTCCGGAAGGCGTTCGATGCAGTTCCGCACTGTCGCCTGATAAACAAAGTAAGAGCCTACGGAATATCAGACCAGCTGTGTGGCTGGATTGAAGAGTTTTTAGCAAACAGAACACAGCATGTTGTTATCAATGGAGAGACGTCTACAGAAGTTAAAGTGGCCTCTGGCGTCCCACAGGGGAGTGTTGTGGGACCATTGCTTTTCACAATATATATAAATGACTTAGTGGATGGTGTCGGAAGTTCCGTGCGGCTTTTCGCGGATGATGCTGTGGTATACAGAGAAGTTGCAGCATTAGAAAATTGTAGCGAGATGCAGGAAGATCTGCGGCGGATAGGCACTTGGTGCAGGGAGTGGCGGCTGACCCTTAACATAGACAAATGTAATGTATTGCGAATAATAGAAAGAAGGATCCTTTATTGTATGATTATATGATAGCGGAACAAACACTGGTAGCAGTTACTTCTGTAAAATATCTGGGAGTATGCGTGCGGAACGATTTGAAGAGGAATGATCATATAAAATTAATTGTTGGTACGGCGGGTACCAGGTTGAGATTCATTGGGAGAGTGCTTAGAAAATGCAGTCCATCAACAAAGGAGGTGGCTTACAAAACACTCGTTCGACCTATACTTGAGTATTGCTCATCAGTGTGGGATCCGTACCAGATCGGTCTGACGGAGGAGATAGAGAAGATCCAAAGAAGAGCGGCGCGTTTCGTCACAGGGTTATTTGGTAACCGTGATAGCGTTACGGAGATCTTTAATAAACTCAAGTGGCAGACTCTGCAAGAGAGGCGCTCTGCATCGCGGTGTAGCTTGCTCGCCAGGTTTCGAGAGGGTGCGTTTCTGGATGAGGTATCGAATATATTGCTTCCCCCTACTTATACCTCCCGAGGAGATCACGAATGTAAAATTAGAGAGATTAGAGCGCGCACGGAGGCTTTCAGACAGTCGTTCTTCCCGCGAACCATACGCGACTGGAACAGGAAAGGGAGGTAATGACGGTGGCACGTAAAGTGCCCTCCGCCACACACCGTTGGGTGGCTTGCGGGTTATCAATGTAGATGTAGATGTAGATGTACTGCTTTTAAAATCAAGGGTGCTCAAATACTTAACTCCATGAAACTTCTGCAGATGCTCTTCAAGAGCCTCTGGTCTCGTTCTTATGGGTACTATAATTTTATTGATTAATCTTGCATCTAGGACTAGCCTTACGCTACCATCTGATTTTAGTACAGACAATAAAGGACTCGAATAAGGTGAATGAGATACTTCTATCACATTCCAGCGTAACATTTTCCTGATCTCCCACTTGACAGCTTCGCGTCTCGCATATGGAATGGAATAGCTTGTTCTACAGTAGGTTGAATGACGCAGGACATCCATTCGATATTCAAAGCCTTTTATTAGTCCAGGTTTCTTAGAAAATACTTGAACGTAATCTGTTAACAAATTGTAAAGCTCATTCTTCTGTTGTTTGGATGATTCAGTGGACTCACTAGCTCTACCGTATAATTCATTCTGACCGGGAATTAGGTCTTTATACTCATCGTCATTAACACTTTCAAGATCTGTAATGTCTTCTGTCTGACTGTACTGTTGTCTTTTAGTCCATGGCCGTACTGCTATTTGAAGCACCCCAAAGTTTGTCTTCACCTTACTTCTTAACAAATTTACAGTTACTTGTTGCTGGCTCGCTACTAGAGTACAGATTCCACACTCGATGTCAATTTTAGCTTTCGTCTGCCTCAAGAATTCCATACTCAGTATACATGGCACTGATAGGTTTTTAACAATAAGAAAAATGCACGTTACTGAAATAGACTCTATCTGGATTTGAAGCTGAGTCTGAAGATTTACACGTTGTGTTAGTGGACCAATTGCTCCCGAAACGGTGCAACCTTGAATTGGAAGTGATAAAACTTTGTATACAGAGGATATTTGCTTAAATAAACATAAAGATAAGACATTTCTATTAGCTCCTGTATCTACAATGGCTGTTACTGGTATGTTGACAATTCATACTCTTATGGAAGCTTGAACTTGTTCGTCCCATACGTCATCATTGTATTTCGTCTCAGTGTCTGCTACTAGATCATCCCGTAAGTTTGTCTCTGTGTCATACCTAATTGCTTTAATTTCGTGTGGACTAAGGGACAGGGTGCCCCCATTCAAACCTGCAGCATCCTCTAGGAGGCTCAAAGGTGCTGCTTTTAATTTTCCGCTCGACGCTTACTTTCCTGCTGATTTATATTTCTTAAAGTTTCTTCCGTCTGTAACTGGTGTTGGTTTTGTGGTACGAACTCGGTTGGAAATGGATCTTGTTGTCCTGGCGTATTCGCTTGCGCATAATAAATTTGCGTAGAATGCGGGCGTTTAGGCTTCAGACTTCCCGAAGGTC
Organism: Schistocerca americana; assembly: GCF_021461395.2. NCBI lineage: Eukaryota > Metazoa > Arthropoda > Insecta > Orthoptera > Acrididae > Schistocerca > Schistocerca americana. Next base: position 697,743,920 of record NC_060120.1, on the reverse strand, counting down.
CGTTCGCTTGTTGCGTGAAGCGTATATTTTTTGGCTGAAAGGTATTTTGCTGTGGCTTGTGTTGATTGTAACCGTTACTGAAAGGTGTACGTTGGTATCCACCTTGATTATGCCATTTATTTCCTTTCCACTAACGATTTGAATCGTAAGACTGATCGTTTTGATAATTACCGTTGATCGGTTGCGTGTGTCCATATTGCTTGGGCTGTGTATTATAATGTGCATTTCCGCACTGAGGTGGTGACGAATTATATATTGGATTGTATTTCTGGCCGTTATTGTACTTATTTTTGTATTTGCTGTTGGAGTACCTAGTGTGTTTATTTTTGAAACCGTTGTGGGGTTGGTACTGGCCGTCGCTGTGAGGCGCTTTCGCTCGGCCACCATTGTTGCCTGCGTATTCTGTATTGTGCTGGCCGCCTGCACTGAAGTGGGCGTTGCCAACATCAACTCTAGCGTCCTCGTAAATCAGATAGAACGAGTCTAACACAGATAGGAAAGTGTCCGTATCGTCCTCAGACACGTTTACTAACTTTTCTCTGATCGCAATCTGCAGCTTAGTTTTTAGAATCATAATAACGTCTTTGGCGGTGATCGGCGAATCCCAGAACTTGATTTTCGCTGAATGCTTTTCAAAATATCTTCTCAAACTACCGCGCTTACTGTTAAACACTTCGGCGTTGTAAACCTCTTTTCTCAGGCGCTGCTGCACACCAGAACTCCAGAATTTAGCTAAAAACATCTGTTCAAACTCTTTGTAACTTTTACAAGAGTCGACCATTTCGGTTCCCCATAAGGCAGCATCGCCTACGATAAATCCAGTAACGAGTTGAATTCGGTGGCGGTCACTCCAGCTATTCGGGATAATTCCTGAAAAATTTCGGAGGAACACTATAGGATGAATTTCTCTTTTCTGTGGGTGAAAGGTCGGAAAAACACGATGTTTGATCACGCTTTTCTCCTGCATCAAACTGACAAAAGTGGGTGGGCTGGTACTCTGGTTAAATTGTGCATCTATAGAACTATGAGTTTGAGCGTTATCAAATGGTGCTTCTATAGAACTATGAGTTTGAGCGTTATCAAATGGTGCTTCTATAGAACTATGAGTTTGAGCGTTATCAAATGGTGAACGGTAATGTACCTGCTGTTCTTCATTACATCGTGGTGAATTATTCCACTCTCCTGACACGGGAGGTGGGGAATTTTCAACTTGACATTTTAGCGTACGAACTTCATCAACTATCTGTTGACGCCATTCAGGTAAATCTTGAGCTAACGTTCGTCTTATCTGGCCTAATTCTGACATCACCGTGTCTCCTGTTTTTCCAGGGGCTGACAATATTTCAAAGGTCACGTTTTTGACAGTTTCCCTGAGTTCGTTCTTGACCTTGTTTTCTATGAACCCGTCTTTGTTTTTAATTCACTCTTGGTAGTGGTCGGACAATGCTTCAGCATGTGCCTTAACAGTATTCTTTATTTGATCCTCTACATTAAGAGTCTCAATCTGTTTGGAAAGATCATCAACAACATTCTCGATCGTGTCTACTGCGGTTAACTCCTTTGACCTCATCAGAGATTGCAGTATAATCTTCTTTTAAGGTCGCAGCTTGTTTTTGATATTCCATGCCTTTTGAATTTATCTCTCTCTTGGCTGCTTCGATTTTTTCATCTAACCGTTTTGAAATATCCTCTATTTTTGACTCTACTTGTGTGTCAATTTCTAGCATCATGGTCGTGATCTGACTACTGGTTTGGCTTTGGACATTACCCAACAGGGTATTTAAATCAGCTGTTATGTCTGCCTTTAGTTCGGCCTTTACCGAATTTAACCGTGTATTTAGGTCATTTATCTCCGTTTGCAGATCTGTTTTTACTGAATTTATTTCTGTTTTTACTGAATTTATGTCTGCTTTTACTGAATTTATTTCTGTTTTTACTGAATTTATGTTTGCTTTGACTGAATTGCACAGATTTGTAAGGACCTGATTTTTATTATGCCGTCGTTCGGCCTTCTCTTTTTCTTCGCGGGCCTTTTCATCTAATTTTTCCTGCTTTTCACGTTCCTGTCTTTGCGCTTCTCTCTGTCTTTGACTTTCGAACTTGCGTTCCATTATTGCTTCGATCATTGCGGCCAAGTCATTTTTTTCAAAAGCGGGAATAGTTTGCACACTAGGACCAGCTTCTAAAACTTCGGTCGAGGCTGCTTCTGCCTCCGCTCGTGTACCTATCGCGCGTGATCGTAATGGATAGTGAGGTCCATTCGCATCACCGCTGTTGTCTGCTTTTGTTTGTGTCCGCTGTTTACCGTTAGCCATGTTCATGAATTATTTCTCAAACGTCAAAATGCTACAGATATTGTTTGTCACTGCAGTCAGTCGCTTGTCTGTGACGTAGTGCTATGGCTTACTGGGACCTAAGATGAAATTTTAACTCTGGGTAACAACTGACGTTCATGTACACTAAGAAGAGATGTATGAGACAGGCGAAATACCCTCAGACTTCAAGAAGAATATAATAATTCCAATCCCAAAGAAAGCAGGTGTTGACAGATGTGAAAATTACCGAACTATCAGTTTAATAAGTCACAGTTTCAAAATACTAACGCGAATTATTTACAGACGAATGGAAAAACTGGTAGAAGCGGACCTCGGGGAAGATCAGTTTGGATTCCGTAGAAATGTTGGGACACGTGAGGCAATACTGACCCTACGACTTATCTTAGAAGAAACATTAAGAAAAGGCAAACTACGTTTCTAGCATTTGCAGACTTAGAGAAAGCTTTTGACAATGTTAACTGGAATACTCTCTTTCAAATTCTGAAGGTGGCAGGGGTAAAATACAGGGAGCGGAAGGCTATTTGCAGTTTGTACAGAAACCAGATGGCAGTTATAAGAGTCGAGGGGCATGAAAGGGAAGCAGTGGTTGGGAAAGGAGTGAGACAGGGTTGTAGCCTCTCCCCGATGTTATTCAATCTGTATATTGAGCAAGCAGTAAAGGAATCAAAAGAAAAATTTGGAGTAGGTATTAAAATTCATGGAGAAGAAGTAAAAACTTTGAGGTTTGCCAATGACATTGTAATTCTATCAGAGACAGCAAAGGACTTGGAAGAGCAGTTGAACGGAATGGACAGTGTCTTGAAAGGAGGATATAAGATGGACATCAACAAAAGCAAAACAAGGATAATGGAATGTAGTCAAATTAAATCGGGTGATGCTGAGGGAATTAGATTAGGAAATGAGACACTTAAAGTAGTAAAGGAGTTTTGCTATTTAGGGAGTAAAATAACTGATGATGGTCGAAGTAGAGAGGATATAAAATGTAGACTGGCAATGGCAAGGAAATCGTTTCTGAAGAAGAGAAATTTGTTAACATCGAGTATAGATTTAAGTGTCAGGAAGTCGTTTCTGAAAGTATTTGTATGGAGTGTATCCATGTATGGAAGTGGAACATGGACGACAACTAGTTTGGACAAGAAGAGAATAGAAGCTTTCGAAATGTGGTGCTACAGAAGAATGCTGAAGATAAGGTGGGCAGATCACGTAACTAATGAGGAGGTACTAAATAGGATTGGGGAGAAGAGAAGTTTGTTGCACAACTTGACTAGAAGAAGGGATCGGTTGGTAGGACATGTTTTGAGGCATCAAGGGATCACAAATTTAGCATTGGAGGGCAGCGTGGAGGGTAAAAATCGTAGAGGGAGACCAAGAGATGAATACACTAAGCAGATTCAGAAGGATGTAGGTTGCAGTAGGTACTGGGAGATGAAGAAGCTTGCGCAGGATAGAGTAGCATGGAGAGCTGCATCAAACCAGTCTCAGGACTGAAGACCACAACAATAACAACAACAAGAAGACAAGATGGTTCCTACTAATTACAAACAAATGAAATATCACACGTTTTACCAGTTTTAAGCGTAATTATCCGCCATATCGTAATTTTTTTTATGCACTGACAACAATGGTACACTTTCACTGAATTTAACTACATAAGAGTGGACTATGGACAAATTGAAATAAAGCTGTTTCAAGGCAAGGAAAGACAGCGCACACTCCGCTGCAGAGTGAAAATCTCATTCTGGAAACCTCCTCCAGGCTGTGGCTAAGCTATGTCTCCGCAATATCCATTCTTTCAGGAGTGCTAGTCCTGCAAGGTTCGCAGGAGAGCTTCTGTAAAGTTTGGAAGGTAGGAGACTAGATACTGGCAGAAGTAAAGCTGTGAGGACCGGGCGTGAGTCGTGCTTCGGTAGCTCAGATGGTAGAGCACTTGCCCGCGAAAGGCAAAGGTCCCGAGTTCGAGTCTCGGTCGGGCACACAGTTTTAATCTGCCAAGAAGTTTCATATCAGCGCACACTCCGCTGCAGAGTGAAAATCTCATTCTGAAGGAAAGACAGGTTTACGTTCTGATCAACTCGAAAGATGCAACATCACTACGAAAGCTTGGCTACTGCGTATAAAAATTTCACTTACTATGGCTGTCTTGGGATGTTGATACGGCTGGATACTCGCGTTTTTTGGTAATTTCATCAATCGTTCTTCTAAATTAATTAAAAGGTTTTCCCAACTCTCTTTCTCGGTTGAATTGCATCCACATGAAAAAATGAAACAATTATTAGAACAAGCACTGAAAAATTTCTAAACACATACATGAAATGATTTTTGATCAAGTCCCTGTTCGGGCGCCAAGTGCAGCGTTGCTCTTGGGGGACGAAAATAAAAAGAATTGTTACTTTTTTTTAATGTCGAAAAAGTGAATATTTTGGTGGTCCACTTGGCAACAGAATCAGGGATTGATTACACTATTATAATAACATACGTTGAGCATTAAAATACCTGAATAAGAGCAGCATATTGATATATATTTGAGATCGTTCGGAAGAAACATTATCATTTCTGTGCATTTTTATAGTCGCGATGTAGTCATACCCGGATCAACACTAAGGGACCAGAAGATTTATAGACTTTTAAAGAAATGCAACACTATACAAAAAAAGGTGGTTCAGAAATAATAGGAAAACGATAATGTTCCTTCTGCCTCATGCTGCGTTCGGCCCATCAGCGTGATCGTAATTTCTGGTGATGAAGTAACACAAAATAATTATCCTTCAGGTAAATAAGGACATGGAAATCATCAAGGTTAATTTATTAAAATAAGCACACTTACCTGTAACACACCCTTTTTTTTTAATGCTACGTACCTTTTCATATTAAATTACAATAAATGACCATTGTGGTTAAATACTTATACATAACTGTCAAAATGTCCTCTTGATGCTGCCTTTTCGTAATCTGTTATAAGAAACTACATGTTTTCTGATTGGAAAAAATAACAATTAGCATATTCACTCAATATTTTCACATAAAATATAAAATACAGTAGCGGAACGCAGCAAGTCCGCGTCCGCCTTTCATTGAATACAAACAGTAAAAGGTGAGGCGCCAAAAGCCTCATTTGTCGTGAAACAACAGAATTCTTTTTTTATACCATTAATCGATACATGTACATAGAGATTTACAGGCACCGCGCAAGAACGGCAAAGATAAAGAATAATAGACTCTGTCGCTGCTACGCGATGGTTCATTTCTTTTACTTTATAGTTGTTCGATAACTTTAGGCCATCAGGCATTTACTATTGAGCGTATATTAATGTTTGTGAGGCAAAAATTACTAATATTACAACACCTAAAGCACTCAGGAAACAGCTTTGTAGAATATATAAGCTATACACGAGGGTACATGTACGAAAGCGGAAGCTAAAGTGTAAAGGAGGAAAATATGGAATGATTGCGCATTAACGGACCGTAAGGCAGTTATGTATGTAAGAAGAAATATTTAGTTCTAAGTATTATTAGTATGAGGGGACGATGCTCAGCACACCCTGAATTATTTTGGAATATTGAGGGAATGGTGCAGGGTACCGAAAAAGGGCCCCACCAGCAAAGTGTATATTATAGTGGTAGATATTTTTTGTGTATAAACGTATGTATGAATGTGCGAAAGGCGACAGAAGCTCTGTATATGTACGGAACCTAAACAACATAGAAGTGTATAAGGAAAATTAAACTCTAAGACAACCTCGTATAAACAGGTATACCTAACGTCAAGAAAAACTTAATAAAAACCGTAAGACTCTACGAGCTTACGAGAAAATACGAAAAACCTGATACACAGTGCAACATTAGCGATGCTTCACTCATGTATGCTGAAGGAAGGTATGAATTACTTTACACACTTGAAACATGAAATGACAATCATGTCAAAATTATATCTTTAATACATATCACGATTTACAGTCACAAAGAATGAAAATGATATCGCCGCTATACGAGAAACAGGTAAGTAGTGTGAACGACGACCTGTAAGCAAAGGAATCGTCTATAAAATGAATTATGAACAAAAACGTCATACAGAATTTTATGCTGCATGATGCTATGAAAGTCGGATTATTCGTGTACATAGATTTTCGTGACAACCGATGCATTAAAATGTCTGTATTTTTTCTCCCATGATAACACAAGACGCCTATAAGCGCACTTTAATTGAAGATGATACACGCACACAAGGGCGTGCCGCTATTATGAAACACTGTACATAGTAATAGTAGCTACACCATGAACTTCAAGGTTTTATGTTTATATGTCCATGTTAATGTAGGAAATTTTATTAGGGGTAATGATTTACCACACCAGAACGTGCTTAAGCACAAATCACTGTACATATTAGGGTTATGCTACATATAAATGATTATTTCGTGCATTTTCAGATTTTATACGTAAAAACCGTAGCATACACGTAGTCGTTGCCATTGCCCTAAGTAGAAGGTAGAAAATTCCCTTCCCAAGCTGCAGTGGAGCGGCTACAGGTGTATTCTCTGCATGCTGATGCATGTCGTTGCGTATGAAGAATACGTAACGGAGGTAAACCTTAACTTATACTCGAGTTCAAGAAGGAAAACAAAGGACTTGTTCCTTCTAACAGATTAGTGGAAAAAGGTGTGTGTGTCTGTAAAATCCAAGACGAAGAAGCCACTATGAGTGGTCAAAAAGTTTTCAATTTTCGTCGATAGCTTTTTCCTGTAATTAATGTAACCAATACATATTGAGGGGAATGAATCTCGGTACAATAGGTAAAAGGAGTTAATGCGAAGAAAAAAGTGTAGTGGAAAAGGAAGTTTCGATCGCAATACTCGCAGTTAAAGTGGTGTGTGTATAAATTAAAATTGTGCCTCGCACATAATGTGGTGTGTTCTTCGAGGCACATATTACAATGTACCTCGTCGTATCCAGTCTAAGTACTGGAATGAACTACAAAAAGCACACGCATACTGAGGTTCGGAAGTCTCGACGGTACCCGCACGTCGGTGTATATTCAGTGCACTGGTGCGCGCATTCAACCAACGTCGCCCGCTAACGGACGACCAAACAATCAGGCGCGCGATCACTCGCCCATATTCAACACTGGGGCTAGCGAACAAAGCTCGTCACCCCAGAATAAATACAGAAAGCAATACAAGGACTTAATTTTCACCTCTAATGAGGAAGGAACATTTGTATGTAACGTTGTAGTCATTGTATATTTTATTGTACAAATTACATGATGGCGTTTTCTCAGTATTAACCAAAACTTTGTATATTAGGATTAAGGTTTATAAATATTAGCATAAGTATACCAATAAACTGACACACATTCAGAATACCAAAGAATTCACAGTGCCATGAAAATGAGACAGTAAAAATGAAGTTTGTAAATAAAATACCCCCAAAACCTATCAATTGCAAGGTCGACTACTGTATCCTGTCAACCAAATAAAATTTTCTAGTGACAGTATACAGTAGGGTGTCAGTTGTGATGACACATTCCGATGCAGAGACATACAATACCTTAAAGGCTGCGCCAAAGATTAAATTGAGAGGCATGTAGATTATAATCTTTGTAATGTTCACATTGGATTCTCTTTTGTTTCATACTCCAAGAAGGAGCTAAGAGACACTTTCGATTGTTGGCTTGTGGAGAATGGACGTAATTTTTGGAGTGTGCGGAAAGGCAGCCATATAGTTAGTAATTATGGTTTGTGCGATGAACACAGCAAGTCTTATTGTGTTGTGAATAAAAAATAGTGAGAAGTATCTAAGTCTTACGAGAATTATTTAAAGTGACGCAGCATTCTATTCCTTGGTTTGCACCGTCTTCGTGAAGTGAACCGATGCCGACTCAGGAAGATCCACACGGTCAACAAAGAGAACATCGATGGCTACTAATGAATTAATATTGTGGCAGAAGGACTAATTCTACGTCTAAGGTGAGAACTCTGATTAAATCAACAATGACGTAGAATTCAAAATGTAATTAATCGGAATGGTAAATTATATTATAGGCATATTTCACGCAGCACTGAATTTGTCCGCATTCAAGCCGGTCAATACAGTCCGTAAAAAAAAAAAAAACAATAAATTTAATTTTTTTATTTATTTCGCCACAGAGACAGCGAAAGTTCCGAACTAAAGGTTAAATGTACTTCGCCATATTGCTACGACGGGTAAAAAGTAAAACGCGGTCGACAGCCCGCGTGTCGTTTGCTGAAACGGCCGATAACTCAGAAGGCAGACGGACACGAGAGCGTAAGTGGTTAAAAACACGGAATTTGGTCACGAAATGGAGAACCATCAAAGGTTGACGACAATGAGGACGTAGTGGTGGGGGCTCATTACCTAACAAATGACGATGGCTAAAACGACAGTGCCCAATACGTAACCTACCTACAATGACCTCCTCGTGGCGAGAGGAGGGCGACCACGTCGCTGGGAGGAATAAGCACGGCCCATTCAAATGACTATCAGATAGCGGCAAATCCTTTGATAGCTGGGACCAAAAAATGGTTCAAATGGCTCTGAGCACTATGGGACTTAACATCTGAGGTCATCAGTCCCATAGAACTTAGAACTACTTAAATCTAACTAACCTAAGGACATCACACACATCTATGCCCGAGGCATGCGGTCGCGCAGTTCCAGATTGAAGCGCCTAGAACCGCTCTGCCACTCCGACCGGCGGCTGGGACCGACAGCGTGGATAAGGAACAGTGACGCCGATATCTTCGCCCATCGTTTCCTGCCAGACGATTCGGAGGAAGGCTCAGCCTGTGCTGGTGTGGGTGCGCGGGATGGTTCCATACTCGAGACAGCGTAAGAACTTCTGTCATCTCGCAACGCTGTTGCCAACTTTCAATTACGAAGCGCAAACGGCTGCACACGAAAACAATAGCCGTCTGTAGATCTGTGACAGCACTGAGATGTTGTCATAGAGTCGTTTACAAAATCGCGTTACGCTGTTGGCTGAGGTAGGAGCGCGAAGCTCCCACGCCCAGCCTCCTGCAACAGTCTAGAATAAACTTACGCCGACTCAAGTATAGCTGGTGGTTGTCTGCCTCCATTTGGGTCCAGGGGGAGACCAGGGCTTTCGGAGTGTTCCGACGGTTTCATTGGCACCTATCGTCGCTGTGTCGTGCATTTCATAGGAAACTGTGACTCACTGCGGGGTTGGAGATTTTACCATCGCTGCAGGAAGGTCACTAAGGTTAGGTTTACGCCCAGAGACTCGGCTATCAGAGTCTCTCTGGTGCTCTGTGAAGTCCGTTTCTGGTAGGCCGCTGGGAGCGATGGATGTCCCTGCCGTAGCTAGTTCCTGTGATCTACCAATCGCTCCCTTCCAGCCACAACTGGCACTCCCTGTACTCAGTCACAGTGCCTGGATTCGATCTCAGGACTAAGCCAAAGTTGCAGGCCCAGACCTGAGTGTCTGCTCGATAGTAGTATGCATAGTAAGTGGGATCTCAAGGCTCCCCGTGTTGGTCGCCCATTCCGAATTTCAGCCAGGCTATGTCCAAGAATAGTGGTGGATCTGTAAATGGAAAGGGAGCTGGTAAGGGCTTCTTTGTACGACGTATGTAAAATCCACATAACGGTAGCTGGGATTCAGCCAGGGGGGAGAAACGCTTCTTTGGTGTCAACTGGTTTTTGGCGCACGTGTGACTGGACCAGGCAGCACGGTCTACCGCTATGTCTATTCTGAGCCAGTACACTATCGATGTGGAACTGCCATCATTCCGGACATTCCACCAGTGAAATGTCTGAGGCAGATGGAACGTCTCGGGGAAGAATGAAGACTTAATGACGACTCGACATTGTTTACCTTCTGTTGTCAGTAGTATGACACCATCCGCAGTATTGACACGATGGTGTAAATGAGAGAAGGTTCTACACTGCAGAACTGTGCCTATTTTTAAGTGCTCTAATGACCCCCATTGTATCGACGATGTTACGCAATGGAAGTCCAGGTCATATATTGTAGCTATGGCTACTTCATTTTCTTTGATTGGGAATTCAACCACAGCCTGGGGCAGGTTGTTGTCGAGTACAGAGTACTATGTATAATGAATGTCGAACGTCTGGTTGGGGTCCATCAATAGTGGGGTCAGAGTGTTCCATTTTATGTGTTGTTTGGTGTGCGGCTATGAATATTGTCACTGTAGTTGCTAAAGGTAGGAAGGACCACTAATGGAGGCACTACATTGTTCTTTTTCAATGGGGACCCAACAGTGCAATCAGGGGTTTGTGATCCACCATTAAGTGAAATTTTGCGCCATAGATGTACAGGGAAATATTTTAACTCAAAAACGCACACTAGTACTGTTTTCCAGTTCTGACGCAAACCCGGTTGTTATTATGTGCCATCCGCGTTTTTATGCAACAGTATGGTCCTGTTGTGGGTGGCGTCGATTGATACCGTGAGAAACTTGCTGGGTGTAAACGTTGCCTGGAAAATACAGAAATATTTTGATTAAATTGACATACCTTCCGTAAAACGGTGTTGCCACTGACGTTACAATAACAGCTCGGAACACATCAAGTTCATCTTCGTCATCGGATTTGGAATTCAAACCCCGATGTTCATTTAGGGACAAGTCCACACAACAATGAGCAACTTCATTTATCCGACTCAATGTTTTCGTGTAGGTCCTCTACCGCAGCAGCACATGGTGTCCAGTATGGCCATCATCGTTGTTTTAAACGTATGCGCGCTCAATAAGGAAACGTGCTGTGCGCAGAAGGGCACGTGTTGGAAGACTGCAAAGGCTGCACTGCGTTGCACCAACAACGCCACCTCAGCGGAAATGTGCTACAGCCACTGCTAAACCCTTTCACAGCCCAATAGCAAATGTTTGCACTCCCTCCAACGATCAACAACCACTTAATAAAATTCCTTATTGGTACCACTTCGTCAGTTCCTGTCATAAATGAAGAAACCTGTGCTCGGATTTATTCTAAACTTCTTCAGCCACACCACAAAGGTTACAACCCTACAGCAACAGCACATAGTGACGAGCAGTAAATGCACAGTAACTACGTTGTACTAGAAATTCAGCCGTTCTATTACTTTCTTAGTTGGGCCATCACTTTAGGCAGTGTTTGGATTGACACTTTTTTATATTTTGGTTTTAAAATAGTGGACAATACAGATATTTTATCAGCAGTAGTATCATTCGACGATTCTGATTCACTACGCACTGTTTTTTTTTTTCAGACCTATTTTCGCCAGGCCTAGGGTGTGCAAATAATTGTGTAGCTTACGTTCCGTTAAACACTTATTCAGCACCTCGCTACTTTACAGCTAGGACAAAGCTCAAGCTCAAGAGGGAATTAAATCGTCTGGTGCGACAAGACATCCTCACACCCAATCTCATCAAGTCATTGGGCAACACCATTGGTAGTTTTATGCAAACCAAATGGTTCTGTATGTGTTCATGTGATTTTAAGGGAACCATAAACGCACAGTCAGAGACTGGCGTCCACCCCATACCAATGCCAGAAGAGCTCATGTCAAAACTATCGGGTGGCCAATATTTCTCCAAAATTGATTTATCCGAAGCAATCTTCAACTGCCGCTACACAAACAATCACGCCAGTTCATGGTTATTTACACTTCTTTGGGATCGTACAGATGTGTCAGGTTGCCATCGAAATTGTTAGTGCACCAGCGATTTACTAACGCTTTTCGAGCAGTTGATACAAAGGACTCCAAATACTGTAATAGTAAGTCATATTCCACGAGCGCAACATCTTAAAATTACGTCTGTTCTTTCAGACACTACAACAAAATGAACTTAAGCTGAGATCTACAAATATGTGAATTCTTTTAAGCGCAAGTGGAGCACTTTGGCTACATACTTAGTCTTAAAGGACTGAAACCATCTCGTCAACATGTGGATGCAATAGATAAAATTCAAACGCTATCAGTTCATAAGGCCTTCAGTCATTTATTAGCAAAATCAATTACTAAGCTAAATTCATAGTAAATGTCACCCAGATCGCCTGACTTCTTAATAATATAAGCAAGAAACGTACCAAATGTAAATGATCACAGAGTATGAGGAAGCTACTGAAATGTTGCCACAATATCTGACGTCCGCTCCTTGTCTGGCGACCTGTGACCCTTCAGAACGCCTTGCTGTGATCACCATCGCCCTCATCGTGGCCATCGGAGCCATCCTTTCTCACAAAATCTCTGATGGTAATCAACAATATGAAAACTATCAGTTGTCCGCCTTAAATAAAAAACTCGATCAAAAGAATTTGAATCATGGGTAACTGATACCTTCGTTTTTCCAATAATGCCAAGTGAATAAAACATCTGACTATAAATTATATGGCGACAACAATTAACCTTCACAAACGCAAAGGAACACAGGATCATCTGTCTCAAAAAGAAACGATAATTCGCTACAGCAAGAGGAATAAATGGAATTAAGTGGGTACAAATGCTATGTATGTCTGAGTACAGTGGAATTCGTCTTACAGACGATCTTCCGTCCAATACATAACATGTTTATGCGGTTCCTGAGCCGTGCACGGCTCGTGTTCATGCCATTTATTGTTTGTCATCTTCTATTACTGTACTGCCGCCTCGTTTTCTTATTCCATTTACTGGTGTCACTAACTTCCTGCCTCACTTGTCCGTGAGCGGCAGAGCGTATTGATGAACGCACTGTCGTACCATCTCTGGGGCGACCAATAGTATTTCCGGGTCGTCGTGTGTTTGAAGAGTCAGTTGGAGACGGACCAGCTGTGAGTCGGGACGCAGCAGCAGTGAAGTCAGGGACGGAGCACCAGGTAGACGCCGGCAGCCAGTGCTCGCCGACCGCTGGCAACACACATGAACTGTCCGTCGGAGAGAGATTGGAGCGGGACAACCGTTGGTTAATCGTTCGGTTGGTCGTCTCATCGGCCGACGTATATTTGGTCCCTTCACTACCTCCGGGCCTGCAGTTGGTCAGCTGGCGTGGAGCAGCGAGGAAATCTCTGCGGAGCATAGCTGGGCCGGGTCCGCTGGCGGCCTCTATGCGGTGTCGGAGTGTGTGGTGCTGTTCCCATTGCAACGAGGTTCGTGGCTCACCGATCCTCGATATTAAAGTTGAGTTTTGACTTAATCTACCAGCAGGTCACGACTGTTCACATTGTGACCTTTGGAGTTCGTTGTCGGCTGTTGGGATATTCCTGCAAGCAACAACGTGCGTTACCAAGTTGGCAAATTTTAGCCACCCTCCAGTGGAGTTTAACTGTAATTGGTTATTTGAATTGAAGTGCACCAGCGGAATCTTCCGCCTTGTGGCCGTTAACGTTCCGGTTACCTGGCCTGGCCATTGACATAAATTCAGGCAGTGTGTTTTCCTTATCGTGTTGTCGCTGTTCGGCATGGTGTGTAGTTTGACAGCTCAATGTATAATTGGTTGTGGGCGCCAATACCTTCTACGTTGTTCCATTAAACTCCCTGTTGCGTGCGTGCTGGTCGGGAGAAGCGGAGGTTAGCTTGTCGGTGGGTCCATTGACTGTGTCGGTTGGGTTTTCGTCAGATCTACAATGGTTGCGCCGACTGCCTGTTTCACCTAAGCGAGCGTTAGTGTTTGAATTCCAGGCGGACCCTCGGAACTTCTGAGCATCCTTGGGTGTACTGCCTTTTCTTGTTTGTTCTTGTTGTTTGTGCTTGTATGTCTTCTAGCCTATTTTTAGATTAGGGTTGTTTTGCCCTTAAGGCGTCAGATGGTTTGGGCCTTCAATCTAATTTAAGAACTGTTTTACATAAAGCCTTCGGCTTTTTTAAAATTAATGTTATTGAGTCTTAAGTGCTGAGCCTTCAGCCGATTTTGAATTTAAGTTGTTGTGCTCTTAAAGTGTTATTTGGTTTGGGCTTTCAGCCTAATTTAAGAACTGTTTTTCAAAAAGCCTTTGGCATTTTTAAAATTAATGTTATTGAGTCTTAACTGTTGGACCTTCAGCCGATTTTGAATTTGTTTGCTCTTAAAGTGTCAGATTCTTTGGGCCTTCAGCCTAAGTACGGCACTGTTTTAAGATAAGGCTTTACCTTTTAAATTCCAGGTTTGGTTGAGCTTTAAGTTATTGGCTTCCAGCCGTTTTTAAATTAAAGTGGTCTTGCCTTAAGGCATGAGGTTGTACGACGCATTCAGCCACTAATTGAGTTCCAAAACTAAAGTTGTGTGTATGTTGTTTTATTTTTAATTTTTCTAGGCTCTTGTAATGCAAATAAAAGGTTGTATGTTCGAGTGTAACTTACAGTCGCTTACTTTGGCCCCCTTCCTCAACTTAAACTACCTGTCCTGTCCTACGGGTTTAGCAGGACCTCTCAGTTCGTATAGTCTGAAACAACTCTGAACCTCACTTAGATGCTAAGACCATGACGTCTGAACCAGTAAGAGAGAGCTTCTCTCTGAGCATTCGGTGGAAGTTTATCTGCAGTGTGTTTTGACAGTCCTACTACATTTGTCATCAGTTTGCTGTTCACGTACTTAGCCAGAAATTCTGAAAAACCACATAATACCGAACAATATTCATGGTGGAGTGAAATGTACGGGACATTTAGGAGTGCCTGTGCAATTAAACAGGGGATACAATCATTATGTGCCCTGCCGTAGACCGTGAGCTTATACAACAACGTTGTTGCAAAAGTAACAAGGAACATTTTAAAAGAAATAACCAAGTAGACACCAGATTTGTGAAAAATATACTCTATCAGAAAATGATTCTTTTACAAAACATGCAAACGTACATAGAAACGCATCAATCTACATCGGAATTCAAACTGACAACAAGAGAGAGAAATTACTTTACAGGAGGTCTATATAAGAAATAATTATTTCAAGGAATCGAACTGGCTTACTGCTGAATGAGAGGAAGTTTTAGAACCTAGCATGATCGTGAATGGCAATAGCACATACGAATATCCTGGTCCACGTGGACATGCAAGTCAACCAGTACGCAAGGAACTTAAGTTTTTAAATCAGAAAGCCAAGTAATGACAAGTGATTTGCCATGCCTGATCGCGTCATTAAACTCATTCTGTGTGAGTGCAACTGATTATATCTGCAATGCGTCGCTTAAGCCAGTAGCATTTAATGATTTCACTCATAGATTTGCAACATTGTGATGAGAAACGACAACATGCGACCGCGTGACTGAGAAGAAATAAAACGAGATAATACATAGAATTAACAGCAAATCTAGCAACTACAAAACTGGATCCACCTCATGCGAGTTCGAACAAACACGATGGATTCTCGCGGCAAGCCTTCTGAATGGCCTCCGCAAAATAAAAGCTTCCCATAAAATATGTGACATATTCGCCCAAGCAAAAGAGCTTGCTATGCTCTCCATCATCAACCCCAGAGTGTCAACACGCATGCCTCTTTGTATAAGACATGGTGCATAATGTTAACTTACCAATGAAGTTAGTCAGGGCAGAATCAGACGTGTTTCAATCCCGTCACACATGCATGCATGCACTTCGGGCAGAAAAAGTCTACCCTAAAATCGAAAAAAGAAGCCCTTGCGATAGTATTTGGTATTCATAAATTCCTCACAGTGTTTTACAGCACAAAGCTTTACCTCATTACTGACCATAAACCAGTGAGATCCTTATTCGATCCTAAGATCCTTCTTCCTGACAGTAGCCCAACACCTCCAACCTGAGCCCTCATCGTAAGCCATTACACACTCATCAAAAAACGTTTTGCATCACCCCGGTTCCCAGAACTCCTGAAGATAGACGTTGACTGTGGATATTGTATCACAGACATAGTCCATTTGACTGTTCAGAGATGGCATTAAACCCGCCCAGAGATGTAAACTGCCATGCGTGAGCAGTGCCTAGTACACGAAGGGGGTCCGACAGCCGATCAGTTCCAGTCATTCTACATCTATGTGATTACTCTGCTATTCACAAGAAAGTGCCTGGCAGTGGGTTCAATGAACCACCTTCATGCTGTCTCTCTACCGTTCCACTCTCGAATGGCACGCGGGAAAAACGAGCACTTAAATTTTCCCGTGCGAGCCTTGATTTCTCTTATTTCATCGTGATGATCATTCCACCAGGAAGGAGGTACACAGTTCGTGTTATCTGTAGTTCAACCATGCCTAGACAGTCACTACCGCGGTTCGATCGCGTCCACATTGTTACTTTGTGTCAGGAAGGGCTTTCAACAAGGGAAGTGTCCAGGCGTCTTGGAGTGAGCCAAAGCGATGTTGTTCGGACATGGAGGAGATACAGAGAGACAGGAACTGTAGATGACATGCCTCGCTCAGGTTGCTCAAGGGTGTGGATGACCGCTACCTGCGGATTATGGCTCGGAGGAACCATGACAGGAACGCCACCGTGTTGAATAATGCTTATCGTACAGCCACAGGACGTCGTGTTACGACGCAAACTGTGCGCAATAGGCTGCATGATGCTCAACTTCACTCCCGACGTCCATAGCGAGGTCCATTCTTAGCAACCACGACACCGTGCAGCGCTGTACAGATGGGCCCAACAACATGCCGAATGGACCGCTCAGGATTGACATCACGTTTTCTTCACCGATGAGCGTCGCATATGCCTTCAACCAGACTATCGTCGGAGCCGTGTTTGGAGGCAACCCGGTCAGGCTGAACGCCTTAGACACACTATCTAGCGAGTGCAGCAAGGTGGAGGTTCCCTGCTGGTTTGGTGTGGCACTATGTGGGGCCGACATACGCCGTTGGTGGTCACGGAAGGCGCCGTAACGGCTGTACGATACATGAATGCCATCCTCCGACCGATAGTGCAACCACATCAGCAGCATATTGGCAAGGCATTCATTTTCATGGACGACAATTTGCCCCCCCCCCCCCCCCAATCGAGCACATCTTGTGCATGACTTCCTTCAGGATAACGACATCGCTCGACTGTAGTGGCCAGCATGTTCTCCTGACATGAACCCTTTCGAAAATGCCTGGGATAGATTGAAAAGGGCTGTTTATGGACGACGTGACCCACCAACCACTTTGAGGTATCTACACCGAATCGCCGTTGAGGAGTGGGACAATATGGATCAACAGTGCATTGATGAACTTGTGGGTAGTATGCCACGACGAATACAGGCAGGCATCAATGCAAGAGGACGTGCTACTGGGTATTAGAGGTACCGGTGTGTACAGCAATTTGGACCGCCACCTCTGAAGGTCTCGCTGTACTCTGGTACAACATGCAACCTGTGGTTTTCATGAGCAATAAAAAAAGGACGGAAATGATGTTTATGTTGATCCCTATTCCAGTTTTCTGTACAGGTTACGGAACTCTCTGAACCGAGGTGATGCAAAACTCTTTTTGATGCGTGTGCATTTCATTAACAGCCGACAGCACAATATGCTAACGCTGATGCCCTATCCAAACTACCCATGGGGACAGATCACAAACTTACTTTCAGGAAACACTATTTCCAAATCTATGACACCCTACAAAACCACCTACAATATTTTTCTCTCACAACAGCCGTGATTGAAAAGTACATGTCTGAGGATTATCCTATAAAACAAATTACAGGATGTAATACCGAAGGTTGCACAAAAGGCGATGAGCCTCACCCTCTTCCAGAATTCTGAACATATGTTTCTTGCAAAAATAGGCTCCACATAGTACAGCGAGTACTGATTCTGACAACAATGATAACTGCCGGGTGTTCATCTCACCGCCCCTGTCTCAAAGTATCATAAACCTGCTGACACTGACTCCTGGGCTATGACACACATGAAGGCGCTTGCAAGGCGGCTTGGCACCACTTAGGACATCGAGAGACCAGAAGCTCCTGCGCAACCTGGACATCAACTCATTCAGCACCGCCGCACAAAATTCCATGCCTGGCCAACGTCGCAGTGTTCGTGGGAGTGAGTGCACGTTTATTTCACTTGCCAGTCCTGCGAGAGATGCGACTCGTCGTCATCGTGACATACTCTATACTGCCAAGTTTCATGCGTATGCTAAATACCACACAAGGGAAACAAAAATCGCCTTGTGAAAATATTCGTTGTCCAAACGGCTCCAAAAGGAATAGTTTTGGACAATGACCTTCAGGTTTTATATAGTATGTTTCAGGATGGCATTACGTACCTGACGACAGCGTTATTCCAACCACCACCCAATGGGCATCTGAGCGGTTTGTCTACACTGTTAAGGTGGAGATACGAAACATTATGTCAGCCACACCCAAAACCAAAGACCTGACCAATTTCCTGGCCTCCCACAGGAGCACATCAATCCAGGGAAGCATTCTGGCGGAACTTCTGCAAGGCCATCAACACCAGACATTGTGGAGCCTCTTGCGGATTACAACACACTCATTACATCCCAACCATCGCCTCACTACTCTTTGGGCACTGAGGTATGGGCTTGCGTCTTCAGGAGAGTTCCAGAATGGCAACCAGTATCATCAGAGTTTACTGGGAATGGCAGCAGATGTTTACTGTGGAAGCCAATGGCGCCATCCTGGTACAGCATGCAGACCAGCTGTGCCCACACCTCATACTAACCACCACCAGCTCCAGAGCACTAGATCCAGTGTCCTGGAAGCAGGTGACCCACGGAGTGGTGCCCCTTCCCACCTCAGCACCAATGACTTTCAGTGGAGACTTGAAGACCAGCACCAGCTGCCTTAAGCATTAAGACGAAGTCCGTGTGTAAGCAGATTACACAGGACAACCACATAGACCGAGCGAGATTGTGCACTGGGCTTGCATTCGGGAGGACAGTTGTTTAAATGTGTCTGGTCATCGATATTTAGGTTTGCTGTGATTGCTCTAAACCACTCCCGGCAAATTCTGGGACAGTTCATCTGAAATGGCACAGCCGATATCCTTCCCCATACTTGAAACAACTGGAGCTTGCACTCCGCCATTAATGATCTCGTTGTCGATGGGACATTAAACACTAATCCTCCTTTCTTCCTTTTAAAACAATATATAACAGCCGACACCCGGATGAACAGCAAACCACTAGCTGGCCTGCCCACCCACACCACCTCATTGCTGTTATGGAGATCCCACTGCCGATAGAGACATTTTAGACCCTACGGGCCAGTCAAAAGGAGAAGGGAAAGATATAGTGCTCGATAGTTTGCGATATATGCTGCCAAAGACTTCACCTGAACACCATAAGAGGTATTTACTAGCAGTCACATGACTCTGGCCTCAGACGTTATGCAGGAAATGAAACCAGCCGCTCTGCGAGCATGAAGCCACTTCATATCATTCTGTGCTGTGTATCTCATTCTCTGATGCCGTGCGTATTTGAGCAGGCTGGTTATTGGATCTCACTTGGGCTACTTTCTGGACTGTGAATTCGTGGATGTTGACGGACTTGCAGGTCCATGGACTATTTGGGTTCTCTTGGTGTGCGTCTACAGCTTTACAAGAACCCGACGTGGACGGGTGTTGTAAACGGTCAAGTGATAATGGTGTATCCATTCTTATTGGATGTGTGGTGGTGCTGATTGTCTACTGTGCGCACGCCTGTGTGTGTGTGTGTGCTGTATTTTAACGCTCGGTCGGTGGAGCCCTGCCTCGTGAGGGTTTAAGGCTTCTTCCACAGAACTCTCTTTCCATTTGTGCACTGAAAATGTCGGAGTGTTCACCTCTCGGAATAATGACGGCGTCACCGACTACCTTCCTGTATGTTATTCCAATAATGCATCAATTATCATACTTTATAAAAAAAGGATAAAAATAAGGTATAACACTTTAATACCTATGAGCCCCCTCTGTGTAAAGTAAGAGATATTCAGTTTGTCAATTAACACATGGATAAAACACTGGATTTTATTGAATAAAAGGAAAATTTTGGCTTAAGATGCACAATAGACAATTTGCAAGATACTGATGACTATGATTTATCCAGTTGCTTGCTATTTTTGAAAAAGTTAATAACTTCAAAACATCTGTACTGACAGAGCTTCAGCATTCAGATATTAATAACCTACGTTAATTTACTGAGAGATATAAAGGGTAGTCAGGAACAGTCTGAAAAGGCTGTAAGGGTGGTGCAGTGGAGTTTTTGCTGAGAAAAAACTGTTAACAAAAAAAATCGATGCGTTGCTCCGTTTCCGAGTTAGTTATCACTGAAGCTAGCCAATCAAGTAGTCGCATGCACAAATTCAAGCACTTGCAAGCACTAAAATGCGGGAATGCACAGGCATCTGTAGGTACGTCAAGTACGACTTGTTGAAACCCTCATTAGCAGTTAAAATGTGCCTCTTTCTGAAGTGATAAATTTAAACCAGGTGAGCAAAATCTACGTTTGTTCGGTTTGAAGGAACCAAACGAAGAACACGTTTGGCGACACCGTCTCTGGCAGGCTGCTTGGATTTGAGCGCGCGACAACCTGATTGGCCAACTTCAGTGCTAAACAACTCGGAAACGGAGCTACGTATCAAATTTTTTCTTAACACCTAATTTTCGGCACAAGCCCCCCTGCAACACCCTTACAAGCTTTCCAGATCACCTCGCATATGTCTATGTTAAATATTAAATTAGGTTTAGTCAGAATAATGCGAATTTCATAATAACTGAAACAAGTATTCTGCGAGGAGACCTTTATCACCAAGGCTATTCTGAACAGCCCTAGAGAAAGTTTTCAGATCTATAAACTAGGAAGGAGACGAAGAACGAGAAAGAGGAGGCGTAATGCATATCAGTGGAACAGACCTAAAATGACACTGCACTTTGGTAGGTCTGAAACGGTGTTGCAGTTGTGGAGTGGAAGGTCTGGGAGTTTTGTGGTCATAGTTTTATTAGTACATAACTGTGGGAACAAATTTACATGAAAATAAAATGTTAAAAGATGCAGGTGAAGTGAATTAGGCTAGTAATAGTAACGTTACTGTTACTACTTTTTATGATATAATTATACCAATAATCAAATAATGATAATAACCAATATCCTCAAAACATACAACTGGACAAAATCTGATAACCAGTTCTCTAGTCAAATATGTGATGCGATGAAACAGTTGGTGTTTTTCCAGTGGCATATAGCGTAAAACTTGGAATGCCGAACTATGTAATTTGATGTGCTTAGAGACTCTGCAAATGAAAGACAGTGTACTGTTACAATGAAATGAAGACTCCTAGCTGCATACAGGCGTTGATATAAGTCAACGAGGACAGATGAAACTGTGTACCCCAACCGGGACTCTGACCCGGGATCTCATGCTTACATGGCAGACGCTCTATCCATCTTTTCTTTGCATTTTGTTCGTTGTGTTTGGTCGTAGCGGACATCATCATGACATCCGCTGAAGTTCGTTGTTGATCGTTTCACTCAGTTTTTTTATTTCAGAGAGCAGCCAGCTGTCTGACCGAACACGCTGAGCTACCGTGCCGGCTAACCCATCTGAGCCACCGAGGACACAGGGGATAGCGCGACTGCAGGGACTTATCTCTGGCACGCCTCCCGTGAGACCCACATTCGCAACTTATTGTCCCGCACTATATTCATAGTGACAAATGATTCGAAGCACTATGGGACTTAACATCTGAGGTCATCAGTCCCCTAGACTTAGAACTACTTAAACGTAAGTAACCTAAGGAGAGCACACACATCCGTGCCTGAGGCGGGATTCGAACCTGCGACCGTAGCAGCAGCGCGGTTCCGGACTGAAGCGCCTAAACCGCTCGGTCACAACGGCCGGCTATTCATAGTGCCCCTGCCCATTATACTCATTACTCGCGACTTCGCTGTCGATTCCCGTAAGAGTTAGGGCACTGTTTGCGCATCCGCACAGAAGAAGATGGTCAAATGGCCGGTGAGCCTTAACTATATATATGTGTGAAGATCGTATCTGTTCTTTCAGACATGTCCGAAAGAACAGATAACATCTTCAGATATATATATATACAGTGTGCTGCAGCACAGATTTTTGTATTCAATATGATCACTTCAACATGGCAGAATAAAAATTCGAAAATGCAAAATTATTTGATATCAAAACTATGGAATGAGCACAGAGCAAGTTAATTTCCATCCAACCTTATCTAAACCACATGTTGTCAATATACAACGCAGCACAGTACAAGGCATTGGCAGTACCCGGGCACAACCACAGCAGGTGGCTTTGCTGGCGCTGGCCCCGCGCTCGCTGTGCAGTGCTGCTTCAGACCAAGACCACCTACAATAAACCAGCCCTTAAGGCAGATATCGATAGTTGACAATATGGCGGCAATCTTGGGGGAAACAAACCAGCGTGCTTGTGTTTCCATAACGTGTGTGTGTAACACTGTATACGTGACGTTCAAGAGAAACGAAAGCATTTATTACTAGCTGTTATTTATGCTATATGCTGTGAATGTCGTCACAAGTGCTACGCTAGTATTTATTTTCTAGATTCTGTAGTAAGTTCGGCATAATTTAAAGTGTAAACTGTTCTTGCGATGGGTCGTAGCTGTTGTGTACCAGGATGTAAATCCAATTACGGCAAAACATACCTCAACATTTAAGTTTCCCAAGGAACCAATGGATTAAACTAATTCATAGAGATAATTTTGAAGTGAACGATAAAGCTGTGGTATGCATTAACCATTTTGAACCTAAGTTTGTGGATAGGGAAGACATTTTTCCTGTGGAAAATAGTGAACCAATACATGTGCCACGAAAAATACCAAAACTAACAAATGCTGCAATTCCAACTATCTTTCCTAATCAACCTTCTTATCACACAGTACCAGTTCCTAAGGAAAGGAAGAATCCTGAAGATCGTGTTGAACAGCTACTGGAACGTCATGAATGTAGTTTCACTAAGTGATGCGAAAATGGCAATATACCTGACTTTAAGCATTTTAAAAGCGAAGTGCAGAAAAGGAATGTTTGTCCATTTACAATTTTAGTAAAGGATGACCACGTATCTTTCATTAAATTAAAGGATGATTCAGTCAGTGATGTGCCATTAGTTTCAGTGCGCTTCAAGATATCAAGTTCCTTGGAAGTAAAATTGTTTCACAAAAATGTGTGTTTGCCTACAGAAACCTTGAAATGGATACTACAGTCTGGGCAGGAAGAGAACTTGAAATGTGACAAGTGGACGAAATTTGACAATCTGGTGAGTCACCTAAATGGTTTCACAGATAACTCTACTGGCACCAATGACAAGATTATAATTTTAGTCAATGTTCTCAAACAAGCACTGAAAGCTGGTAGTGAGTTTGAAGCTGAAATAGCACCCAAAATAGAATTTGTTTTGGAGCAATTACAACTTGGCAATAACAAAGAAAAGTAGATATTCTCCTGAGCTTTTGATACGGGCAGCAACCATTTGCTTTTCATTTCCTGGTGCTTACCATCACTTGAGGAAAACAAATGTGTTAACATTACCTCATCCTCTCTATTTAAGGCAGTTTCTATGCAAAATGGGTCCAAATAAACCTAGTATTGGTCCTTCACAGGTAGCTTTTTTGAGGGAAAAAAATAAATTTCTTCAGGAAAGTGACAAGGTAATTTCAGTGATGCTAGATGAAGTTTATGTTAATTGAAAATTCTCTTATAAGGCAGGAAAGATATTTGGTGTTGCTGAGAATACTTCAGATACTACAACAGCAGGTACAATGCAGGTTTTCATGGCATCATCTTTACATTCTGATTATAAAGAAGTAATAGCTCTCTTACCTGTAAAAAATGTTAATTCTGATACACTACTGAAAATGGCAATTGATGTATTAAAGTTAATGCATGAGCTTCGGTATCATGTTATATGCCTGGTAACAGATAACCATAGCACTGGGACTGATGACCTTCGCTGTTTAGTAGCCCTTAAACATCCCCCCCCCCCCCCCCCCCAACAACAACCATAGCACTAATAGAAAAATGTATCAGCTCATGTGTGGTGGCACTTTACAGCCGTGTATTACAAATCCAGTCGCTCCAACCAAATTTCTCTTTCTTCTGTTTGACAGTGTGCACTTGCTTAAGTGTATCAGAAATAACTGGTTGAATGGAAAAAATGAATCCTTCATAATGCCAAATATTGAGGATACATTTGCTTTCATTAATACCTTTCTACACAGTGATGAAGGGAACGCTGCATGTGAAGCAAAGTTTTCAGATTTGAGGAACCTGTTTGATTCTGAGAAAAATAAACTGTTGAAACTTGCCCCAAAGCTAGTGAGAAAGGCAGTATATCCAACTTCTATTGAGAGACAGAATGTTACCCTGCTCTCAGTGTTTTTTATTCTAAAAATGTTGCAGCACTAGAAATTTTGAAAAGTCAGGGGATTGAGATTTCTGATGGCACTATTCAGTTTTTGAAATTAATCATTAAATGGTGGACAGTTTCTAATGTACAGCATCCCATGAAAGGCAGATACACATTAGATGGTAATTCTAGTCCAGTCACTGGACCTACTGACTCCAAACTTGTGTTTCTTGAAAATTTGAAAACATATCTTGATATCTGGCATGCATTGCCTACTCATGGAAATTTAACCAATGAAACATATACTGCTTTCTCTCACACACTTGCAGCAACAGTTCAGTTATGCAGATACTTACAACTGATCCTACATTCTTACAGCAAAATTATACACTAATGCTTTAGACGCAAGATTTGGAGCTTATAGAAGGCTAAGAGGCTGCACATATAATGTTTCAGTTGAGCAAATCTTGGAATCTGAGAGGAAACTGAAAGTAATAGGTCTACTAAAGCTCAGATCTACTAAACATGGTGAATTTACATTAAATGATTTTGCAGCAAAACTAAATTCCAGCATAAAACACCAAACGTATGAAAATTTAGATAAATTAGAACCTGCTCTAGAGGAACTAGCAAACATTCCCATGATGGATGAAGATTTGAAAGTCTTGGTTTGTATTGCTAGCTACACCAGCAAAACAGTGCTTGAAAAGCTGCAAAAAGGTGGAAAATGTTCAGGCTGTGAGGAAATGTTACAGACAGAGGATGAAATTTTGTTGCAGTGTGAAACCAAAGAACTCCTTTCCTATTTCAACCAACTGAATCGTGGGGGATTGAAGTGCCCTTCTTCTATAATGATTTCCTTGTGTTGTAATATATATAAACTTTTTCAAGTTCTGATTAGCAGCACATATGAACCAGAATTTCTCAAACTTGAATATCAGAGAGATGCAGTACTTGCCTTAGGAACTGAATTATGTGAAAATGCCATTATTAACCTTAGTGATGTGTGTAAATGTGGCATTCCTTGAAAGACAATAATCAAGAAAAGTATTAAAGTGCTTTCAAATATTTTTATTAATAATTACACAAAACTGTTGAATGAAAAGTGTGTTGCAAAGGTAATTGCTCGAACACTAGTCAAACAAAAACGAGGAACTCATAAAGACATTGCAGCAAAAATAACAAAACGCAAAGTGGCCATGCTGAGCAGCAAATAAATCCAACAGGTACTCAAAATCAAACCACTTCTAGCATATTACGTAATGACAGTGACTAGAATTAACTGCATATTGTTTAATACAATTTTGAGCTTTAGTTACACGCTTCATTTATTATTGCTATGTAGCTTCTATTTTGCAAATTATTATTAGTGTCCAAATATGTCATTTACATGTGTTGTGTAGTAGTTTTTTGGATTTGATTTTGAGTTGTATCTCATAATTTTACTTCGTCATAGTACTTATTACGTAATTTGTGGCTTTAGTGACAACTTTTTATTTAAGTTTGAATATAGAAAAATACATAACAATACGACATTTCTTTCGCAATTTAGAATCTACTTTCCATTTATGAAGTTTGCAAATAATTCGTATTAGGGTAGCGCTGAAATACTTGGCCTAAGACGGCCGCCATTTTGGTTTCTACATTGTGGTCTGATGTATTGTAGGTGGTCTTCTTCAGACTCGGCTACCACCTGGCTGTCCCGTTCCTCACTAGTCTGCACGGTTCCCTGCCGGCCCAATACTCAGGGCTTACACTGGACAAACACGTCAACTGGAACCAACACACCAAGAATATCACAGCCAGAGCCAACAGAAGACTAAATCTACTCAAGACTCTAAAAAGAAGAACCAATGGAACCAGAAATTTGTTCCTCATGTTATGGAATATGCTGCCCCAGTCTGGATAGCAAAGCAGACAAATGCTCAAAAATTAATGACGACAGAAGAAAAATATTTAGAATCGCTACCAGGTTGAATCCTAGAACTGCAAACAACTTGGTACACCAAAGCACCAAAACCAAAGATGGCGACAACTGACAGCAAAGACAGGAGCAAACCGATTCAAAGACAGAACTGCCACCACAAAGCTTGAAGGGGCATACATGGAAATCAGGTTCCCAAAAAGAAAATAGCCTTATCCGCCCAAAATAGCCAAAACATGCATCAAGACAACCAACACACCAACAACAGCAACTATACCCGACTCAGACATAGATGACCACAGTATAGCTCACTTAATAAAAGCATGTACAAAAGACGAAAACAAAAGAGCAGCAACACAAGAAGATAACTACTAAAACAAGGGGGATACAACTGAACTGCAAATTCACAGACCCTTACTGATATATTTAGGGATGTTTCCCTCTAGCACCGCCCTCCCACACAAAAAAAAATTCCCCTAGACTGAAAAAGAACACCAGATGAGAATCAAATACGAGATAATAGCGTAATAGAAGTAGAAAATAGGAATAATCCCCAATAAAAAAAGCGACCCAACAGAATAACATGTGTTAACATAAGGCACCAAAGAACCTTACTTTCTCTATGTGCCCGCCTTCCTCCACCCGGCGTTAGAATTTAAAAAATGGCTCTGAGCACTATGGGACTTAACATCTTAGGTCATCAGTCCCCTAGGACTTAGAACTACTTAAACCTAACTAACCTAAGGACAGCACACACATCCATGGCCGTGGTAGGACTCGAACCCGCGACCGTAGCGGTCCCGCGGTTCCGGACTGCAGCGCCTAGAACCGCACGGCCACCGCGGCC
This sequence comes from Schistocerca americana, assembly GCF_021461395.2. NCBI lineage: Eukaryota > Metazoa > Arthropoda > Insecta > Orthoptera > Acrididae > Schistocerca > Schistocerca americana. The sequence goes on along the minus strand of NC_060120.1, from coordinate 697,716,614 downwards.
GGCCAGAATTTAAAAAAGCCAGCAGCGGAGCGTCCTTCCCGGTGCTGGCCCGATGTTGTTACCCAGGCGTGTAGCTCGTCTCGCTTCCCCGGGCTTCGCTTGCAGCGTTACAGCTGCGGCCGTCTTTCATCGACTCTAACGGCGCTGGTTGCAACCCTCACTCCTTGTTAGGGGCACCCTCCCGCATGCAGCGGCAGAACTACATGTGAATTTAGCACCACTTTATAAACGGGCTGGGATTGCAAATGTGATATGGGTATCACAACATAGTTGTTTCTCGTTGTTGCCTCTGGATCACAGGGTTCCGGGTTCGATTCCCGGCCGGGATGAGGATTTTCTCTGCCCGAGGACTGGGTGTTTGTGTTGTCATGATATTTTCCTCTTCATCGTCATCATCATCATCATAGTTCGGTATAATGGCTGGATCGGACTATATAAAGAAATGGGCTGCGTAAAAAATTGGGACTTTGTATGGGCGCTGATGACTGCGCAATTCAACTCCCCACAAACCAAACATCATCGTTGTTTCTCCCTAGTGCAGATAATTTTAAATGGTAGAACGTAATAAAGCTAGTTTGTGTTGTAGACACCAAATATTTTCGGCGTCAAACATAATAATGTGGCAGGGAGAGAACCCCTTACCACTGCCAGTAGTTGCCGTTATGAGGCGCCTCGCCTGCAGGCAGTAATCACACAGCCTCGTCACAGGGCCAAACAGTGTCATATAACGTATATGACAACCTGCTGGTAACAGTTTGTAACAATTTATTAATAGAAACTTCACAAATACTTGACTGTAGTTTGAAGTTGGCGTGGTAATAATTCAGTGTTCACGCGCACTGATCTGTCTTTAACTTAGGTCTAGTCCTGGATCCAAGAACGGTAACTGAGGTCACATACAGAATGTCCAGTCTGGCTCTGCTTGGAGGCGACTGTGCACACAGGCCGGATGCACTCTTGAGGTACTGCTGATGCTCTGTGGACACAGTCTTCAGTGGAGCCATGTACCAGCTTAAACAATGGTCTGGTGGATGGATGTCCACTTGCGAACTATTTCCGTGACCCCGTCAGGAGGTTAACCGTAACTACGGAGCACCTGACTTGTAGGTACCTCGGCGCTCTTCTCTAAGTGTGGCTCAGTTCCGTATCTTCTGGAGGACGCAGTAGTTTGAAAGTGGACATGAAAATCTGTTAAAAAAAGACTGAAAGTGGATAATTAACGTATCAAAAAATAGTATAAATTATGAATGAAGGTTGTTGAAATAGTTGATGACCTTTGTATCTAGGGTAGCTGAAGACAACGAATGGATTAAAAGAAAGAGAAATAACCAGTAGAGTAAAAATGTCGTGTGGAGTGTTTGATAAACTAAATAGCTTTCAAAGCTTAGCTTTTCAAGGGTCTGAAAGGGAAAGTTTACAACTACTGTTTATTGCAGGTTTTGAGTGATAGCATGGAGTTTAAATTCAAAAACCTCTTATTTTGAAGGGGTGTCGATTTATACAAGTGAAAATTCATCGCCGGCCGAAGTGGCCGTGCGGTTAAAGGCGCTGCAGTCTGGAGCCGCAAGACCGCTACGGTCACAGGTTCGAATCCTGCCTCGGGCATGGATGTTTGTGATGTCCTTAGGTTAGTTAGGTTTAACTAGTTCTAAGTTCTAGGGGACTAATGACCTCAGCAGTTGAGTCCCATAGTGCTCAGAGCCATTTGAACCATTTTTTTTTTTTTTTTGAAAATTCATCAGCAGAAATAACTGAAAATATAAGGTAGTACTGTTCTGTTGTTCTCAGAAATCTTGCTGATACCTGTCCCATCCAATCCAGTGTCTAATTATTCCCCGAGGTTCTTTTCATATTGATTCAGTGCAGAGCGTTCAAAGAAGTGTCGAATACTTTGAGAGGTGATATTACTCATCGAAACAAGAAAAATATCTCCAATAAACGCGAGTCCAGAAACGCGTATTTTCTTAGGTAAGTCCACTAAACATGTGTCCGGAAACGCATACTTTCTGCGATAAACATGTGCTTACAGGAGGTGTACAACGTAGCGCCCATTCGTGACAATGTACCCCTTGCCCTCCGGCGTAAGGAATGACGCACGCTTTGAAGTACACCCTGTTGTTGTTGGAGCTGGTGGTATGCATTGGAGACGCGACCGTTTAGTGGCTCTGAGCACTATGGGACTTAACTGCTAAGGTCATCAGTCCGCCACCCTTTAGCGTCCGCACGTCACTGACGGGCGTGGCGTACAAGAGTTCCTTCAAGTGAGCTCTGGGGAACGAGCAGGACAATGTGTGTGCCCCCCCCCCCCTTTCCCCGACCAATCCATCTATCCTGAAATGTATGCGTCAGATGTTCGCAGACAGTATGACTAAAGTGTGCTGGTGCTCCTTCATGCATGAACCACGTTTGTATTCGGTACTGCAATGGCACAGCCTCCAGCAAAGTGGACAATGTATTGACAAGAATGTCCAGATAATGCGCCCCAGTTAGGAGGATCCCATCAGGTTGCCTCCAGCTCAAATATCGTCAAATAAAGAGCGCGTTTATGACTTCGGAACATAAATTATTTTCACGACTGAGTTTAGCGGAGGTATCTCTGGAGCATTAGCCTGTGTTCGTAAAGATTGTACACTCCCAATGCTCCAGTCTCGACTGTAGGGAACAATCTTCCGTGGAATTTCAACGCACTAGTCGGAGAGACTGGTACGTGCTTATACTGAGAAAAGTCGATCTCCACTCAATCAATAATTCTGGTATAAGAATCAGTCTTTGTCAACAATGTCTTACCGTTCCCCCGGTTGCAGGGTGCTTCCGGGATGAAGATAAAACTGCCAGGGAGGATGGAGGAAAACAAAAGTATCAACTTGAGGTAAGGACTCCTTGTCCTCGAACAAGTAGGTCTAAAATTACTGACACAAACATGATGATACACTCCCAATGCTCCAGTCTCGACTGTAGGGAACAATCTTCCGTGGAATTTCAACGCACTAGTCGGAGAGACTGGTACGTGCTTATACTGAGAAAAGTCGATCTCCACTCAATCAATAATTCTGGTATAAGAATCAGTCTTTGTCAACAATGTCTTACCGTTCCCCCGGTTGCAGGGTGCTTCCGGGATGAAGATAAAACTGCCAGGGAGGATGTAGGAAAACAAAAGTATCAACTTGAGGTAAGGACTCCTTGTCCTCGAACAAGTAGGTCTAAAATTACTGACACAAACATGATGAAAAACCTCTCACTTTTTGTATGATGTAATAAAACGATGATTTACGCTATAATTCGCCACAATACACTATGAATTAACAGTTTCATTTTCCGTTCTTGGAGCTTTTTTCGTCTGCCCGTTTAGGTGTCTTGCCAGTATCTCTTCTGGCCATCACCCAGTGTCTTCTTCCGCTCATCTGACAGAGGCTCCCTTCCTCTTTTCAGTTCTTCTCCCAGCTTAAAACCCCGGTAGTTTTTTACCATTTGTCTAAATTAATTCCTATCCCTAATTTTGTCCTCTGAGATACCGATTTCTTTAATATATTTATCACATTCTTGGAACCATCCCAATCTTCTTGCCATTGGCCTCACGAAATACCAGGCTTCCTTTATTATATGATCATCGGACATTCTGAAGATGTGCACATAGAACAACAACCTTTACTTTCCGATCGATGCTATTACTTGTAATATCTTTCTGTACAGTTCCTCATTTTATCTCAGATGTGAGTGCTCATTAATCCATCTGCTGCCTAAAATTTTCCTTACTGTCCTGGGTTCTCTTTTGACTAATACATAGTCTAGTGCCCATATATTCATAGGCAACGTCTCCAAATCATATAATCCTTCTCGTTTGACAACCGTTCCGTAGTGCCATAACTTGGTTACAATGCTCGGCGACTTCTTATATAGAAGTTTTTCGTCAGGTGATATGCTCGTTCTAGTCTGCAGATCCTAAGATTGATGGTTCCCTGTTCTAAGTCATTCTGTTCAATTACCTCACCGAAGTTCTAAATTTCTCAAGCGATCAGTCTTCCTTTGGTTTTAAGTCAACCATTCAGGCCCATCGGTACTGCTTGTCATGTATTCTGTTTTCTCAAACGAGACCTATAATCCCACTTTCTCAGCAGTCTCTGTCACTCGATCAATCTTTATAACTGCTGAGTTGCTACGTCATCCACAAAGGTCAAGCAATCAACGTACACTCCTTTCTTTTTAGACTCCAGTCTGAACCGTTCTCCATCCGCATCTTCTCGGTTTGGTGTCTTCGGCCATTCCTGAGTGGTAGCGATTTATTGTGTACAAAGTTGTTAACATTGAACAGTAGACAACCTGATCAAAATTTAAGCATAACTTAAATCACGAGGGACGAGGACAAGAAGCTTGATCGATGCATGCAGCTGGCGTGATGGGTACACGAGTATGAACAATCCCGATGTAAAGGTTTAGAAGACTGCACTCTGCTTTTACCGTTTGATATGTACAGTCGTTTTTCCCTTGAGAAAAGGTGACGTTCCCTGGTGTGGAATTACCAGGCGTGGTTTTGCTATACATTCAAGTAGACGGAAACTTTAGAGGAGCTGACACTTTGTACTGGGCCAAATACGCGTGTAGACGATATCCAATGCACAGTACGTTTCCAACACAATTTCAACGGTTAAGGGAAATTGGTCAAGTCACACACAATCGGGCATCCGAGGCGGTCAACTAACAGAAACTAACAGTACAACCTCCCGTCCTGGGAGAAGCAATGCTTGCTCGCATTGTGAGGAAGGTTCAATGAATGCTCAATCAGTCGCACGTGAAATCTGCGTCGTGCACAGTACTGTAAAACGGGAACTGCAGTTATACTGCAACCATTAACAGGACGTTCAAGCGTTAACTGCTTCTGACCCAGAGTGTTATTGAGGTAGTGGGTGCTACAAGTTTGTTTGGTTGATTTTCGCTTTCCGGCATACACATGTTTTTCTTACGACGCCTGTTTCATCAGAGATGGAATGCTAAATAATCGCAGTAGTGACGTATAGGTTACACTTGCGCTCAAACTTGGTCAGTAATAGGTTAATAGGGCTCTGCTTCATTTTCGCTTAACTGCATTGTAAACACCGTGTTTCTGAGAGACATACATGTAGTCGACCTTCGTACACTGACGTGGTTCCTACACGATAGAGCCTCAGTTCACCTGGTATAACTTCTTCATGTATTACTATTTTTATGCCTACCAGCAAAAAGCTGCTACGATGTTTCGTTGTGCTGCAACTAGTTTATGTGATCTTCATCAAATATCCATTGTTGTAAAATATATTAGGGCACTAACTAGATGTTGTTGTTGTGGTCTTCAGTCCTGAGACTGGTTTGATGCAGCTCTCCATGCTACTCTATCCCGTACAAGCTTCTTCATCTCCCAGTACCTACCGCAACCTACATCCTTCTGAATCTGTTTAGTGTATTCATCTCTTGGTCTCCCTCTACGATTTTTACCCTCCACGCTGCCCTTCAATACTAAATTGGTGATCCCTCGATGCCTCAGAATATGTCCTACCGACCGATCCCTTCTTCTAGTCAGCTGTGCCACAAATTTCGCTTCTCCCCAATTCTATTCAATACCTCCTCATTAGTCATGTTATCTACCCATCTAGTCTTCAGCATCCTTCTGTACCACCACATTTCGAAAGCTTCTATTCTCTTCTTGTCCAAACCATTTATCGTCCACGTTTCACTTCCAAACATGGCTACACTCTATACATGGCTACACTCCATACAAATACTTTCAGAAACGACTTCCTGACACTTAAATCTATACTCGATGTTAACAAATTTCTCTTCTTCAGAAACGCTTTCCTTGCCATTGCCAGTCTACATTTTATATCCTCTCTACTTCGACCATCATCAGTTATTTTGCTCCCCAAATAGCAAAACTCCTTTACTACTTCAAGCGTCTCATTTCCTAATATAATTCCCTCAGAATCAACCGGTTTAATTCGATTACATTCCATTATCATCGTTTTGCTTTTGTTGATGTTCATCTTATATTATCCATTCAAGACACTGTCCATTCCGTTCAGCTGCTCTTCCAAGTCCATTGCTGTCTCTGACAGAATTACAATGTCATCGGCGAACCTAAAAGTTTTTAATTCTTCTCCATGGATTTTAATTACTACTCCGAATTTCATTTTGTTTTGTTTCCTTTACTGCTTGCTCAATATACAGATTCAATAACATCGGGGATAGGCTACAACCCTGTCTCACTCCCTTCCCAACTACTACTTCCCTTTCATGCCCCTCGACTCTTATAACTGCCACCTTCAGAATTTGAAAGAGAGAAATCCAGTCAACATTGTCAAAAGCTTTCTCTAAGTCTACAAATGCTAGAAACGTAGGTTTTCCTTTCCTTAAACTATTTTTTTAAGATAAGTCGTAGGGCCACTATTGCCGCACGTGTTCCAACATTTCTACGGAATCCAAACTGATCTTCCCCGAGGTTGGCTTCTACTAGTTTTTCCATTCGTCTGTAAAGAATTCGCGTTAGTATTTTGCAGCTGTGACTTATTAAACTGATAGTTCGGTAATTTTCACATCTGTCAACACCTGCTTTCTTTGGGATTGGAATTATTATATTCTTCTTGAAGTCTGAGGGTATTTCGCCTGTTTCATACATCTTGCTCACCAGATGGTAGACTTTTGTCAGGACTGGCTCTCTCAAGGCCGTCAGTAGTTCCAATGGAATGTTGTCTACTCCGGAGGCCTTGTTTCGACTCATATCTTTCAGTGCTCTGTCAAACTCTTCACGCAGTATCGTATCTCCCATTTCATCTTCATCTACATCCTCTTCCATTTCCATAATATTGTCCTCAAGTACATCGCCCTTGTATAGACCCTCTATATACTCCTTCCACCTTTCTGCTTTCACTTCTTTGCTTAGAACTGGGTTTCCATCTGAGCTCTTGATGTTCATGCAAGTGGTTCTCTTATCTCCAAAGGTCTCTTTAATTTTCCTGTAGGCAGTATCTACCTTACTCCTAGTGAGATAAGCCTCTACATCCTTACATTTGTCCTCTAGCCATCCCTGCTTAGCCATTTGGCACATCCTGTCGATCTCATTTTTGAGACGTTTGTATTCCTTTTTGCCTGCTTCATTTACTGCATTTTTATATTTTCTCCTGTCATCAATTAAATTCAATATTTCTTCTGTTACCCAAGGATTTCTACTAGCCCTCGTCTTTTTACCTACTTGATCGTCTGCTGCCTTCATTACTTCATCCCTCAGAGCTACCCATTCTTCTTCTACTGTATTTCATTCCCCCATTCCTGTCAACTGTTCCCTTATGCTCTCCCTGAATCTCTGTACAACCTCTGGTTTAGTCAGTTTATCGAGGTCCCATCTCCTTAAATTCCCACCTTTTTGCAGTTTCTTCAGTTTTAATCTACAGATCATAACCAATAGATTGTGGTCAGAGTCCACATCTGCTCCTGGAAATGTCTTACAATTTAAAACCTGGTTCCTAAATCTCTGTCTTACCATTATATAATCTATCTGATACCTTTTAGTATCTCCAGGATTCTTCCATGTATATAACCTTCTTTTATGATTCTTGAACCAAGTGCAGCATCGGAAATAAACGACTGCTCATAGCTCTTTAGGCATGCACCTTAGAGCTCATGTTTGCTAGACTTTTTTTTCTTGTTTTGATCCACACTACCACCTTTCAAAATATGGAATTCAAACATCTTGTATTACAAGATGTTTGTTTCACACTATCGAAGATGAATTGCTCATATATCTGAAGGTATGCGTTTTAGAACCCATGCTTACTATACTTTTTTTTGCTTAGAATGATAGTTCTGTCATAACCCTGAACACTGACCGTTTTTCCTGGTGCATCCTGTACAAGCAGACACATTATTGTAAAAATTTCCTCTCCATTCATCGAAGTAGTTTCGTGCACAAGACTTTTCACACGAGCCGAAGAAATAGAACGGTGTCGAAACAAATGAACGAGGTGGACACGAAATGGCTATCTCACGTTCCTATCCAATATTCAGGGAACTTTTGACGCTGGTATTCATAAGTTATCTTGTTTAGGGTGCGCTGTATATCTTTGAAAAACGATACTTATGCTTTTATGCTCGACACAAAAAACGCGTTAAAATATTTACTGTGCTGCAATTAGTTCCGAAAATTTGTGCCATGTTCTGGCAGATTGTAAGGTCTGAAGCTGTGTAAACCACATGTTCATTACTGTAAAATTTGTTGAATATCTAGTTAGCCCCCCATGAACCATAGACCCTGCCGTAGGTGGGGAGGCTTGCGTGCCTCAGCGACACAGATAGCCGTACCGTAGGTGCAACCACAACGGAGGGGTATCTGTTGAGAGGCCAGACAAACGTGTGGTTCCTGAAGAGGGGCAGCAGCCTTTTCAGTAGTTGGAAGGGCAACAGTCTGGATGATTGACTGATCTGGCCTTGCAACACTAACCAAAATGGCCTTGCTGTGCTGGTACTGTGAACGGCTGAAAGCAAGGGGAAACTACGGCCGTAATTTTTCCCGAGGGCATGCAGCTTTACTGTATGGTTAAATGATGATGGCGTCCTCTTGGATAAAATAGTCCCCCATTCGGATCTCCGGGCGGGGACTACTCAAGAGGATGTCGTTATCAGGAGAAAGAAAACTGGCGTTCTACAGATCGGAGTGTGGAATGTCAGATCCCTTAATTGGGCAGGTAGGTTAGAAAATTTAAAAAGGGAAATGGATAGGTTAAAGTTAGATATAGTGGGAATTAGTGAAGTTCGGTGGCAGGAGGAACAAGACTTCTGGTCAGGTGACTACAGGGTTATAAACACAAAGTCAAATAGGGGTAATGCAGGAGTAGGTTTAATAATGAATAGGAAAATAGGAATGCGGGTAAGCTACTACAAACAGCATAGTGAACGCATTATTGTGGCCAAGATAGATACGAAGCCCACACCTACTACATTAGTACAAGTTTATATGCCAACTAGCTCTGCAGATGACGAAGAATGGTATTATGAAACAAAAGAAATTATTCAGATAGTGAAGGGAGACGAAAATTTAATAGTCATGGGTGACTGCAATTCGAGTGTAGGAAAAGGGAGAGAAGGAAACATAGTAGGTGAATATGGATTGGGGCTAAGATATGAAAGAGGAAGCCGCCTGGTAGAATTTTGCACAGAGCACAACTTAATCATAGCTAACACTTGGTTTAAGAATCATGATAGAAGGTTGTATACATGGAAGAACCCTGGAGATACTAAAAGGTATAACCGAGCGAAGGGGAGCAGTGGTTAGACACTGGACTCGCATTCGGGAGGACGACGGTTCAATCTCGCGTCTGGCCATCCTGATTTAGGTTTTCCGTGATTTCCCTGAATCGCTCCAGGCAAATGCCGGGATGGTTCCTTTGAAAGGGCACGGCCGACTTCCTTCCCCATCCTTCTCTAATCCGATTAGACCGATGACCTCGCTGTCTGGTCTCCTTGCCGGCCGGTGTGGCCGTGCGGTTAAAGGCGCTTCAGTCTGGAACCGCGTGACCGCTACGGTCGCAGGTTCGAATCCTGCCTCGGGCATGGATGTGTGTGATGTCCTTAGGTTAGTTAGGTTTAATTAGTTCTAAGTTCTAGGCGACTGATGACCTCAGAAGTTAAGTCGCATAGTGCTCAGAGCCATCTGGTCTCCTTCCCCAAAACAACCAACCAACTAAAAGGTATCAGATAGATTATATAATGGCAAGACAGAGATTTAGGAATCATGTTTTATGTTGTAAGACATTTCCAGGGGCAGATGTGGACTCTGACCACAATCTATTGGTTATGACCTGTAGATTAAAACTGAAGAAACTGTAAAAAGATGGGGATTTAAGGAGATGGGACCTGGATAAACTGAAAGAACAAGAGATTGTATAGAGTTTCAGGGAGAGCATAAGGGAACAATTGACAGGAATGGGGGAAAGAAATACAGTAGAAGAAGAATGGGTAGCTTTGAGGGGTGAAGTAGTGAAGGCAGCAGACGATCAAGTAGGTAAAAAGACGAGGGCTAGTAGTAATCCTTGGGCAACAGAAGAAATATTGAATTTAATTGATGAAAGGAGAAAATATAAAAATGCAGTAAATGAAGCAGGCAAAAAGGAATACAAACGTCTCAAAAATGAGATCGACAGGATGTGCCAAATGGCTAAGCAGGGATGGCTAGAGGACAAATGTAAGGATGTAGAGGCTTATCTCACTAGGAGTAAGGTAGATACTGCCTACAGGAAAATTAAAGAGACCTTTGGAGATAAGAGAACCACTTGCATGAACATCAAGAGCTCAGATGGAAACCCAGTTCTAAGCAAAGAAGTGAAAGCAGAAAGGTGGAAGGAGTATATAGAGGGTCTATACAAGGGCGATGTACTTGAGGACAATATTATGGAAATGGAAGAGGATGTAGATGAAGATGAAATGGGAGATACGATACTGCGTGAAGAGTTTGACAGAGCACTGAAAGATATGACTCGATACAAGGCCCCCGGAGTAGACAACATTCCATTGGAACTACTGACGGCCTTGGGAGAGCCAGTCCTGACAAAAGTCTACCATCTGGTGAGCAAGATGTATGAAACAGGCGAAATACCCTCAGACTTCAAGAAAAATATAATAATTCCAATCCCAAAGAAAGCAGGTGCTGACAGATGTGAAAATTACCGAACAATCAGTTTAATAAGCCACAGCTGCAAAATACTAACACGAATTCTTTACTGGCGAATGGAAAAACTAGTAGAAGCCGACCTCGGGGAAGATCAGTTTGGATTCCGTAGAAATACTGGAACACGTGAGGCAATACTGACCTTACGACTTGTCTTAGAAGAAAGATTAAGGAAAGGCAAACCTACGTTTCTAGCATTTGTAGACTTAGAGAAGGCTTTTGACAATGTTGACTGGAATACTCTCTTTCAAATTCTAAAGGTGGCAGGGTTAAAATACAGGGTGTGAAAGGCTATTTACAATTTGTACAGAAACCAGATGGCAGTTATAAGAGTTGAGGGACATGAAATGGAAGCAGTGGTTGGGAAGGGAGTAAGACTGGGTTGTAGCCTCTCCCTGATGTTATTCAATCTGTATATTGAGCAAGCAGTAAAGGAAACAAAACAAAAATTTGGAGTAGGTATTAAAATCCATGGAGAAGAAATAAAAACGTTGAGGTTCGCCGATGACATTGTAATTCTGTCAGAGACAGTAAAGGACTTGGAAGAGCAGTTGACCGGAATGGATGGTGTCTTGAAGGGAGGATATAAGTTGAACATCAACAAATGCAAAACGAGGATAATGGAATGTAGTCGAATTAAGTCGGGTGATGTTGAGGGTATTAGATTAGGAAATGAGACACTTATAGTAGTAAAGGAGTTTTGCTATTTGGGGAGCAAAATAACTGATGATGGTCGAAGTAGAGAGGATATAAAATGTAGACTGGCAGTGGCAAGGAAAGCGTTTCTGAAGAAGAGACATTTGTTAACATCGAGTATAGATTTAAGTGTCAGGAAGTCATTTCCGAAAGTATTTGTATGGAGTGTAGCCATGTATGGATGTGAAAGATGGACGGTAAATAGTTTGGCAAAGAAGAGAATAGAAGCTTTCGAAATGTGGTGCTACAGAAGAATGCTGAAGATTAGATGGGTAGATCACATAACTAATGAGAAAGTATTGAATAGGATTGGGGAGAAGAGAAGTTTGTGGCACAACTTGACCAGAAGAAGGGATCGGTTGGTAGGACATGTTCTGAGGCATCAAGGGATCACCAATTTAGTATTGGAGGGCAGCGTGGAGGGTAAAAATCGTAGGGGGAGACCAAGAGATGAATACACTAAGCAGATTCAGAAGGATGTAGGTTGCGGTAGGTACTGGGAGATGAAGGACCTTGCACAGGGTAGAGTAACATGGAGAGCTGCATCAAACCAGTCTCAGGACTGAAGACCACAACAACAACAACATCTGACGTTCGAAAGGGCATGATCACTGGCTATCGGGCTAAGCGTGACCGTATTTCCAAAACGGCTAAGTTCGCATGCCACCATGGTTAAAGAGTACCACGCAAGACAAAATGACGCTGTCCAAAACTGGCACCGATGCAGCTGTGATGAACCACGGGCCATAGGTGAAAGGGGTGAGGGACAGCTGTGGAGATGTGTAGGGGCGAGAAAACGTGCAACTATTAAGCTACTGACCACCAAGATGAACCAAGGAGGTATCAAAAATGTCTAGTCAGTGAACGTTCAGCATACATTACTGCATATGGCCTCCGCAGCACACGCCTGGTTCACGCGCGTATGCTGACAGCTATTCATCAACGACGAAAGCTGGAATTTGCACGCCGGGACACCAACTGGACATCCACCAAGTGGCGACAGGTGACGTTTTCAGCTGAACCACCTTTTATGCTCCATCGTACGAATGACCGTTAGAGTGTGCGGTCCTACAACAATCGTCAGAAGGGTCCAGGTTAGAGGAGGGAACGTCATGGTCTGGGAAGTGATTTTGTGACGTTTTCTGGGTTATCTTCTCATTCTGGAAGGCACTAGGGATCAACACAAGTATGCACCTGTCCTTGGCCACTGTTTCCACCACCACAAGCACTTTTCCTTCCTCAGCACGATGGCAAGAACCAGTAGGGCAATCCAACGTACCACACAGCCAACATTTTACTTGTGTGATTCGAAGAGCACTAGTATGGGTTTACCGGGCTTGGCCACCAAACTCCCCGCCTTAAAACTCAATCAGGAATCTGTAGGACCACCTCAACTGGGCGCCATGGATCCTCAGCCAAGAAACCTAGCGCAGCTGGTCATAACACTGGAGTCGGGATGGCTCCACATTTATGTCGGTACCTTCCAGAACCTCCTTGACTCTCTTTATACACGTCCGCTCTGTAAAAGGTAGTTATTTAGGCCTTTGACAGATAGTCATATTAATGTGACTGGACCATGTATAACATCTTTTCCAATCGCCTATTAAACCATTGAAGCAGGTGACAGTGGTGAAAAAATATTGCACTCATTCTTTGTTAATCGTAATTTAATACGTTGTTATTCTGAAAGCGCATTGCCACTTCGGGCAGCTACACTGAAGAGCCAAAGAAACTGGTACACCTGCCTAACATCACGTAGGGCCCCCGCAAGGACGCGGAAGTGCCGCAACACGACGTGGCATGGGCTCGACTAATGTCTGAAGTGGGGCTGGAGGTAAGTGACACCATTAATTCTGCAGGGCTCTCCATAAATAGGTACGAGTATGTGGAGATGGAGATCTTTTCTGAACAGCACGTTGCAAGGCATCCAAAATATTGTCAATAATGTGCATGTAAGGGGAGTTTGGTGGCTAGCGGAGATGTTTAAACTCAGAAGAGGATTCCTGGTGTCACTCTGTAGCAATTCTGGACGATGCAGTGTCGCATTGTCCTGCTGGAATTGCCCAAGCCCGTCGGAACGCACAATGGACATGAATGGATGCAGGTGACCAGACAGGATGCTTACGTACGTGTCACCTGTCAGGGTCGTATCTAAACGTATCGGTGGTCCCATATCACTCCAACTGCACACCCCCACACCATTACTGAGAGTTGGGTTCTCAGGATGGGGCAGGATAAGATTACGATTGTGGACGGGGCTGTAATCAGTTACTCTCGGTTGCGCAAGAAATACGTAAACTTAAGTTAAAGAAATTAAAATTTTAAAACAATCTCTTAAAAAAAAGACGCAATTGACTGCATGACGGCTGAAGGCCTTATCACAGGCGAAGAAAGTTTCACAATTTTGGGGCCGAAGGCCTGAATTAGAAGTCAGAAGAACAATTCCAAATAAATACTTCGTTTTACAACAAACGGTAACACTACTGAAAGCCTTATTATAAAAGAAGTGAAATTATTACTCGGCTGAAAACCACACACAACTTCAAATCTCAAACGGCTGAAGGCCTGAATTGAAAGTCAGAAGAACAATTCGAAATAGCACATATTAAGATAAATACTTCGTTTTAAAACAAACTGTAACATGGTTGAAGGCCTTATTATAAAATAAGTGAAATTATTACTCGGCTGAAGGACACTAACAATCTCAAATAACAAACGGTTGAAGGCCTGAATTAGAAGTCAGGAAAACAATTCCAAATAGCACATTTTAAAATAATACCTTGCCTATAAAACAAGTTTGCTTAAAAAACTTACTGTAAAACGGATGAAGGCCTTATCACGAAAGAAGTGAAATTATTGCTCGGCTGAAGGTCACACACAACTTCAAATAACAAATGGCTGAAGGCCTGAATTAGAAGTCAGAAGAAAAATTCCAAATAGCACACATTTCAACAAATACTTTGCATTTAAAACAAGTTTCCTTTAAAAAAACTTTTGTAAAATGGCCTTACTATGAAGAAGTGAAACTATTGCTCGGCTGAAGGCCACACACAACTTCAAATCACAAACGGCTGAAGGCCTGAATTGGAAGTAAGAACAATTACAAATGGCACATATTAAGATAAATACTTGGTTTTAAAGCAAACTGTAACACGGGTGAAGGCCTTATTATAAAAGAAGTGAAATTATTACTCGGCTGAAGGCCGCAATTTCAAATAACAAATGGGTGAAGACCTGAATTAGAAGTCAGGAAAACAATTCCAAATAGCACCTTTTAAAATAATACTTTGCCTATAATACAAGTTTGCTTAAAAAAACTTACTGTAACATGGTGGAAGGCCTTGTCACGACAGAAGTGAAATTATTGCTCGGCTGAAGGCCACACCAACAATAATCAGAACATTACAAATGTCCTTAAAACAAACATCACAATCTTAGGAATCAGGACAAGGGGCTCTCAGCAAACGTTCCAAGGGTCGGCCTGGAAAGGTAACTCAAACATAAGGTAAGGTGAGACAGGCAGCCAAGAGTTGTACTCACGTAACAGGATGGCAACTCAAACTAGGGGCAGCTTAGGCGCCGACTGATCGACTAACCAATGCGCGTAATGTCCGATCGCCGGTACAACGATGGAATATTTTTAGGCAAGAGTGAAGAGACAGACTGCGTTACGTCTTCAGAAAACACCAAGGCCGAAGGAAACACTAGAACCAAGGTAGACGTCCCAAATAATATGCACAGTACAATACAAGAGGCTGTCGAACTACACACCGTGTCGGACAGCATCCACACGACGAGGAAAGGTGCCCTGCCGGAGAAGTACAACCTCCAGGGCAGTGGCAGCCGCACAGTGGTTCAGAACGGCCGATTCCCTGGCCAAAAGTCGAGAAGTGAAGGTTGTAAGATCGATGTGCTTGGAATGGATTCTTGTTAGGGGGGTATGGGGCATTCAGATCGTGTAAGCAGAGGTCACAATATTGTATACCTGCTTCCCTGCGACAGTCGTAAGTTGCCTCTCGTAGAAACACACGCGCGGCGCTTCAATACCCAGTCATACAGTGCTTCAGAAAATCATACAGAATTTTACAACGAGGCGTCGATTCCTGTTTTCCAAAATGGAAAATGTTGATGAATGTATGTAGAAACATTTTATATACTTCAATTTTCGAAAATGTTTGTTGCTATTTTTGAAACGTTATGCTAAATGTAGTCGTGATTATCACGTTGTTTCTCTTCTTTAGAAATACATTTCTGTCGATACAAAAAAATTTTAATGCTGGCATTGACAGGGAAATGTTTATGGAACTATCTATTAATTGAAACTTCCTGGCAGATTAAAACTGTGTGCCCGACCGAGACTCGAACTCGGGACCTTCGCCTTTCGCGTGCAAGTGCTCTACCATATGAGCTACCGAAGCACGACTCACGTCCGGCCCTCACAGCTTTACTTCTGCCAGTATCTCGTCTCCTACCTTCCAAACTTTACAGAAGCTCTGCCAGGAAGTTTCATATCAGCGCACACTCCGCTGCAGAGTGAAAATCTCATTCTGGCATCTATTAATTAAATTTTCAAGAATTATCTGCTCGAAAGTTGCCCATTTTGAATAATAACGATTTTAGTGTTATCATGCACGCTGTCGTGCGCATTACGCACTGTGACTAATGGCAATATTCCCCCCTCAACTTTCTATACCTGAGGCTTGAAAGGTCCCAGGTATGGAGGGTTTTTCGTAGATGTTTTCTATCTCTTTCTAAAGTATTGTGGAAATAAATGCGGTATATTATTGCAACGGTGTAGCATTTGAATGAAGATTTTAAATAAAATGTACGACAGATCCATCTGACCCAGATTATGATTTTAAATTAATCCAATGTATTGCATGGAATTATGTGCATAAAATAGAAATTTACATATTCTACAAAATTGTTTTTCATTTTGGAATTTTAAATGTCATGAATCTAATATCAAATTCGTAATCAGTGACCCCAAAAACCTATAACAGGAAATTTTGGAATTATTATTCTCAATTTTCGAGTTTTGGCCAGGGATTAGGACGTTCTGAACCACTGCGCGCCGCCAGCAGCTCTGGCTTGCCCTCGCGCTACACGGACCTGCTCGCTGCTGTGTCCCAACCGAACTGATCTCTGTTCGCAACTGCCTGCTCCACACAATGCGACCCAGAAAAACTAGCGGTCGCTCCAAAGATACTCGTATCGATAAGCGCTGTTGCTGCCACTCACGGGCAGGCAAGCCAGCAACTTAGTTACGAGATGCCATAACCGCAATGACAAGATGCCAGCAATAAACGGCATGACACGAGCCGAGCACAGCACAGTTTGCCGCGCGGGATTAGCCGAGCGGTATAAGGCGCTGCAGTCATGGACTGTGTGGCTGATCCCGGAGGAGGTTCGAGTTTCGAGTTCTCCCTCGGCCAAGGGTGTGTGTGTTTGTCCTTAGGATAATTTAGGTTAAGTAGTGTGTAAACTTAGGGACTGATGACCTTTGCAGTTAAGTCCCATAAGATTTCACACACATTTGAACATTTTTGAACAGCTCAGTTACAAAGCCTCCACCAGCTTGAACAGTCCCCTGCTGACGTGCAGGGTCCATGGATTCGTGAGATTGTCTTCATACCCATACACATCCATCCGTTCGATACAATTTGAAACGAGACTCGTCCGACCAGGCAACTTGTTTCCAGTCATCAACAGTCCAAAGTCAGTGTTGATAGGCACAGGCGAGGCGTAAAGCTTAGTGTCGTGCTGTCATCAAGGGTACACGAGTGGGCCTTCAGCTACGAAAGCCCATATCCATGATGTTTCATTGAATAGTTCGCACGCTGACACTTGTTGATGGCCCAGCACTGAAAACTGCAGCAATTTGCGGAAGGGTTGCACTTTTGTCACCTTGAACGGTTCTCTTCAGTCGTCGTTGGTCCCATTCTTGCAGGATCTCTTTCCGGCTGCAGTGATGTCAGAGATTTGATATCTTACCAGATTACTGATATTCATGGTACAGCCGTGAAATGGTCGTACTGGAAAATCCTCACTTCATCGCTACCTCGGAAATGCTGTGTCCCATTGCTCGTGCGCTGACTGTAACACCGCATCCAAACTCACTTAAATCGAGACAGCCTGCCACTGTAGCAGAAGTAGCCTATCTAACTACTGCGCCAGACACTTGTTGTCTTTTATAGGCGTGTTTACATATCTCTGTATTTGAATACGCATGCGTATGGCAGTTTCTTTGGTTCTTCGGTGTAGAAGAAGGCAACCTCGACGTTAGGTTAGAGTGTCCGGGCGCGTGCCTGCGAGCGATGCCAGCTGGGGCTGATGCGAGCAGTGAGAGGGCGATTAGTGGCAGATGAGCCTCCGCTAGCCCCTGAATGGAACTAACTGCTAACTGCCCTGAATAGAGGAGGCCGCGGCAATTGTGATAAGAAACCAAGGCTCAACGAGCGACTGCGGGCGCGCCCTGCTCTCGTTGCAACAAAGGCCTGATGCGGCTCACACACCTCAGGTTCAGGGCTTCACTCCTCACATCTATTCTGTTCTCTTTTGGCTCTACAGCCATACTTACACCCACTCATCTTAATGTTGGCCAAGTGCGAGTAGAATTCGCGCTCTGGGTTTCCTTACAATCTTAATTACGCATGTAAATAGTAATCCATCACGCGTACTGCGGATGATGACGATTATTGCTTGTTGTCAATATCGATACCTGCAAGATGTTGGTCCCACGAATCCCAAAACTTTATAGAATGTTCTAATTTTAAATTTCTTGTGTAACTTTGCATTTGATGTGGTAATTCCTGAGCAAAAGGGGTAATAACTGAAACGCAGACAGCCAGTCGGATCACAAATGATAAAATTTTTTTCGCGTGACATAGTTACAAGTTAACAATTTTTGGATTTTATTCTCTTAGGTTTACTGTAAAACCTTGCTTGCCAAATTTCATGATTCCAGGTCAATAGCAAGTATCCTACATGTATTCATGACTGAGTTTGCGAGTATCAAAATATGTGACAAATGGCATTGACTTAGAAGCTTACGTTTTTTACATACCCAAGGAACTGTAGATTTTAGTTTTTGAAATAAATTTAGGCTTGATATGTCCACTTGTTCCTGAGAAAAAATGTTCTTAGCAGACAGACAGACAGCTAGCAAATGATGAAGTTTTTGTTTCGTCTAATACAGGGTGTGTCATAAAGACTCATCCGACTTAAAACAATCATAACTATTATGTTATTTGAGATATGTGCATGAACAACGTACTGCTGGAAAGAGATACCTCACGAGTTTTACATAATTCCCGCTAGGTAGCAGCAATGTGTGCCCACATCAGTTCTAATAAAAATGGTGTCGGGACAACAGAAAGCGTTTTGTGTTCTACGTCTTGCGCAGTGTGGGTCAGCGTGATTTCGTACTACATATGGTGTGGATCCAATTACAGCACAGAGCATTAAACGATGGCATGAACAATTCCGAGAAACAGGTTGTTAGTGTAAAGCCAAACAGCCGGGCTGACCCCGAGTTTCTGTCACAGACTTCGAATGCATCCGCCGTAGTTTGACAAGTGAAACGTCCCCTTTGAAATACAGGGTGATTCAAAAAGAATACCACAACTTCAAAAATGTGTATTTAATGAAAGAAACATAATATAACCTTCTGTTATACATCATTACAAAGAGTATTTAAAAAGGTTTTTTTTTTCACTCAAAAACAAGTTCAGAGATGTTCAATATGGCCCCCTCCAGACACTCGAGCAATATCAACCCGATACTCCAACTCGTTCCACACTCTCTGTAGCATATCAGGCGTAACAGTTTGGATAGCTGCTGTTATTTCTCGTTTCAAATCATCAATGGTGGCTGGGAGAGGTGGCCGAAACACCATATCCTTAACATACCCCCATAAGAAAAAATCGCAGGGGGTAAGATCAGGGCTTCTTGGAGGCCAGTGATGAAGTGCTCTGTCACGGGCTGCCTGGCGGCCGATCCATCGCCTCGGGTAGTTGACGTTCAGGTAGTTACAGACAGATAAGTGCCAATGTGGTGGCGCTCCATCCTGCTGAAATATGAATTGTTGTGCGTCTTGTTCGAGCTGAGGGAACAGCCAATTCTCTAACATCTCCAGATACTGTAGTCCAGTTACAGTAGCACCTTCGAAGAAAAGGGGACCAAAAACTTTATTGGCTGAAATGGCACAGAAAACGTTCACCTTAGACGAGTCACGTTCATACTGAGTTGTTTCCCGCGGATTCTCAGTGCCCCATATACAGACATTGTGACAGTTGACTTTCCCGTTAGTGTGGAAAGTTGCTTCATCACTAAACACAATCTTTGAAACGAAAGATTCATCTGTTAACATTTGAGCAAGGATAAAAATCACATAAATCGATTCTTTTAATCTTATAAGCTGCAGACAGTGCTTGAACCAATTTCAGACGATAAGGTTTCATAACTAACCTTTTTCGTAGGACTCTCCATACAGTTGATTGTGGAATTTGCAGCTCTCTGCTAGCTCTGCGAGTCGATTTTCCTGGGCTGCAAACAAACGCTTGCTGGATGCATGCTACTTTTCATCACTCGTTCTCGGCCGTCTAGAACTTTCCCCTTTTCACAAACACCCATTCTCTGTAAACGGTTTGTAACAACGTTTAATACACCACCTATCAGGAGGTTTAACACCATACTTCGTTCGAAATGCACGCTGAACAACTGTCGTCGATTCACTTCTGCCGTACTCAATAACACAAAAAGCTTTCTGTTGAGCGGTCGCCATCTTAGCATCAACTGACGCTGACGCCTAGTCAACAGCGCCTCAAGCGAACAAATGTACAACTAAATGAAACTTTATAGCTCCCTTAATTCGCCGACAGATAGTGCTTAGCTCTACCTTTTGTCGTTGCAGAGTTTTAAATTCCTAAAGTTGTGGTATTCTTTTTGAATCACCCTGTATTATACAAGACTGTGCTTAAACTGACGCACAACATTTTTAGCGCAACGCAATCTGACTTTCAAAGATCCCTACAAAAGAATGGCCCTGACTAACATTAACCTATACCTTTCACAAATCACTTACCTCACCAAAAATCTTCGTTACTCGAACTACTGCAATACAGCGAGCGCCACTACTGCCAGCTAAATAAAAGATTCAAACTACTGAAGGCACTAACTACTAATAGGCATAGTTAGCAAATGAAAGATTTTAATAGAGAACAAACAATGTATTTACCTTAATAGTGTTGAAAAATCATAATATACATAGCGGTTCATGACATCCAGTCTTACAAATTTCAAAACTTCGCCATTTCTCTCCCCACATCCACCACTGCTGGCGGCTCACCTCCAACTGCGCAACGCTACACGCTGCTAACATCCAGTTGCCCAACACTACAATGGCAGACAACAATGCAAACTAGCCACAGACTGCACACAGCACAGCCAGTGATTTTCATACAGAGTGCTACGTGGCGTTACCAATAAAAAAACCTAAACAGCCTACTTACATAGCCCCCATGCTCCCCACAAAAAAATTTTACAAATCGTTTTGGGCAGTGGCCGATACAGATTTGAAAAATTTTTTCATGGTTACAATAACAAAGATATCAAATGCACACACTTATTGATACAATGTTGGTCATAAGCTAAAATTTTCTCACAGTCCATAAAGACAGTCCTGATCATTCATCACAGAAAAATTGCAGTGTTTTTCTCAAAGTCTGAGCAGTAAAAGAAAATGCACACGGAAGTAGTGGATTTCCATGCAGTCTTGAAGAAGTAGTGTTGTCCTTCCAACGGAAAGACAGTGCTGACTCTCGACATGCAGACAGGTAATGGGCCACAACAGAGCAAACCCACAGTAGAGTCATTCGACGTCTTGAAGAATATTGGTAGGTAGGTCATCACACAGTAGACCCACTGTAGTCCTGGTAGAGATTACGGTATTGGTGGGCCACCAGAGGTGCAGACCCACTGTAGTCCTGGTAGAGATTGTGGTATTGGTGGGCCACCAGAGGTGCAGACCCACTGCAGTCCTTGTAGAAATAATGGTACTGGTGAGTCAGCAAAGGTGTAGACCCACTGTAGTCCTTGTAGAAATAATGGTATTGGTGGGTCATCAAAGATGCAGACTCACTGTAGTCCTTGTAGAGATGTCCAGCAGCCATCTGTTGTGACTGTGCAGGTGCACAATCACCATTGAAGAGTCTTGCGGATAATATAGCAAGTCCATAGTCACCACTTGTGCACTCACAAAGTTTTTGGAATTGTCCTTAGAACCAGCAATGCTGTTATCCAGTCCCTTGCTGAATTATTAACACATGTGCTAACACTTACAGTCCCTACTTCTCACATATTGTCCATATACTATGACCAACAGAAACGTGTGCAGTGAAATGGAACTTACAAGTTAATAATATGACGAACTGATGTCAATTACAATTTTATAACATAAGAATACAATTACAAAGGTACAAAACAATACAGATAACATTTGTAGTACAGGCTTTACAAAAGAATCGAAATAATATATATACCAGTGTTACAGGAATTATGACATGAGTACATACATAAATGATCAGAATAACTTTCGAAACATCAACTTCACACATGAGCATTAAAACAGAACAGAATAAATAATGTCTAAGCATCTTTACAAAGAAAATAAAAATTCTACAACATAACTCCTACTAGCTAAACACATTAAGACAGGAAAAAACACAAATTCACGTAGTGTAATAACACAAAAATACAGGACAGGGTTTGTTTTCAGTGTGACATTTGGTACTGCAGTCCACCCCAAAACTTCATTCCATATATCTTTCCTCTTATTTCAACATTTGTTTCCACAAAAAAAATTCTATCCAACCATGCTTTCTGTATTTATATGTTCATACATTTCTTACTTCATTATTTATTTTCCATTATCTTACTTCATCATTTATTTCCAAGAAAATCCTACCTAATTCTGTTGTCCCTAAACCCTCCTTTTTTGTTCATATCCTCTTTCAAAATACTTTTTTTTTGGCCAAACCATTTTGTTATAGCTTCTCAATGCATTTCTTCTAATTCATCACAACTTGTTCTCTTATTTGGCCTACCCCATCTTAAGCTAACTTAAATCTACTGAGCTCAGATGCTAAACTAAGGGACGAGGCAATGCAGCAGCACAAAACAATTAACACAAACAGCAATGACAAAAAAGCAGGACTGAAAATCTCCTTTGAAAAGACAGAGTACCTAACTAATGTAAAAGAGGCACCGAACAATATGATTACAAAGTATGGCCAGATAAAGAAGGTTTCTAATTTCAAATATTTAGGGGAAATCATCCAGCCCAATGCTTCAGATAAAGAAGGAAATAAAACAAGAACAAGAAAAATGGAAATGGCATTCCAGCTAACAAAGAATGTGTACAACAAGAAGTCAGTATCAATTAACGCAAAAATAAGGCACTACAACACTGTGATTAAGCCAGAGTGTCTGTATGCATCTGAATGTTTAGCAATGAACACTAACAAGGAAATGGAAGCTATAGCAAAAAAGGAGCGAAAAATCATTAGAAGAGTACTTGGGCCAAGGTTTGAGAATGGGACTTGGAAGCTTAGAAGTAATAGAGAAGTGTATGACAAAATTGAGAAAGTGGGAGATACTATGAGGAAGAGAAGAGTAAACTTTTACGCCCATTTGAAAAGAATAAATGATGAAAGGCTGACAAAGAAAATATTCATGTTTTTTGACAAAAACCCCAGAACCCAAATTACCCGGTTCAAAGAAGTCAAAGCAGACTTAGAGGAGATGGGTATAGGAGAAGATGATATAACCAACAGAGACTTAATGAGAGACAAAATTCAACATTTTGAAGGATTTGAAGTGAAGAAGAGAAGAACTGGAGGAACAGTGTGGACCGAAGACCGAAGGGAGCAGCACAGAGAGAGGATGAAGACATATTGGCAGAAGAGAAAAGAGGAGGAGCGCAATAGGAGAAATGTACATTGAAAAATAGTTGTTTAACGCGGTCCCTAGACGGCCAAAATCGGAAGAAAAAAAAATGCAAATTGGTAAAGCAAGCAGCAATATTACACCTAATATAAGGCAATGAGCAGCAAACAAGAAAAATAAATCAGTAGTAAAATTGGCTTAACAGAGTAATGTAAAGTGAAATTTAGTAGCACTATGCCTGTCAAACAGTAGCAGGGAATGCAATAACTTACTTCTAAACATGACATAGCTCAAGCAGAAAAAAATATTACAACAATGCAGACAAGGGAAATGTATATTCACATCATAATGTCTATGTAATTAAAGTGGTGCACCACAAAAACTAATTCTACAAAAAATTACCAAGTACTTGAAAAGAAAATTATATATGCAGTTACTGTTATTAGTCCCTTCTTATTGTTCTTTCCATTGCAAGAGCTCCTTTTTCGAAGAATGTGGATCATAAAATAATTATTTAATAGATCTGTTGACAGAAAGTGTTCACATTAGCAAATGCATTTAATTTTATTTTATGAAACCAATGCTGCAAGACAGCTAGAAACCAGATATCAAATGAAATAAGCAACTATGTACAAATTAAAGCATAAGAACATAATTCAGTAGTCATGAGGTATTTCATAAGTTAGTAGAAATTCTCGTAGAAAGACGCTTGTCCTAATAATGTGAGCAGATGTTCGAATATTTCCCATCAATTCATAAGCATAAGTAGTACAAAGTACAAGTAATCATATGTTTCCAAGTAATGAGCGTGTCGTTTTTGCGATGCTTTCTACAAAGGAATGTCAATAGCAAGGATAATGGTCTCTCCTTTTTTTCCACCTGTGCCTCTGAAAGGCACACACTAATGGCTTTTTTCCAGGCAACTGTCGCGCAGCTGGGTGCCCACGACTCGTTACGTGAAGGTGGTCACTTAACTTTCTTACTGAAATATTTACGACATCAGTTTTCATTACAGTGACAGTCTCATATAAAAAATTTCACAGGTCGAGAATTTGCGTTGCAAATGTGTAGAAACAAAATCCTATGAATATAACAGTGTTCAAAAAGTTTTCATCAGCATTGTGATACATTTGCGCATTTACACACATTTCATAACTCTTTAAAGTACGATTCTTGGTTTCCAACAGCCTTTTCCACAAATCAGACTCCCTAACCACTACTCATTATTCCTTGCTTTATTACACATATACATATTTGTAGACACTTCTTCAATATTTCATCATAATAAATACGTAGCATAATCAAATTCCTCATACAGCATCAGCTTATTGATCATAAACATACCTCAACAGCATTATACACATTGTCATCATAATAATAACATCATAAAAACTCTGTCAAATCTTAAAATCGTCGTAGCTTTCTGCAATAATTTCAAACCATAAAAAAATATTCTCTGCTCATTTCAATAGTGTCATCTACCTCGAACGCACTTTAAAAATCATGATCTCATACCAAATAATCATTCAAAGCCCTCATAGTATCACAATGGTTCTGAAAAAATAAGAAGAGTTCACAAAGTACAGACAAAATACAGTTTCATAAGTGTGAAGTTATCCAACTGTGTAATTGCGTAAACATGTCACTGATGTAGTAAAAAAAATGTTTATCTTTCAGTTAAATGATCAGATAGCCGCTACAGAAATATGGTACCGATGTGTAAAGTTGTATAAGCAAATACCGTATTAGTCGGGCTCCTTGTGCTTGCCAAACACATGGTACACAAAGTAAGCGTGTACCCGCCTGAGGATTAATGAATAATACTCTCAGGTGTTACAGATTACAGCAATGGAATGAAATGTATCACGGAAAACCTTTGTATCATTGTACTTCAAATATCTTTAAAAATAAATGTTTTAAGTGCAAAATTAATCAAACAAATATGTGTCCTGTAGCGCTAAATGTGCGTCTTGCTGTAAGATAATCTCTGTGGAAGTGTCGTAGTTATTGTCCTCCGAAAGCTAAGTTCTGCAGAAACCACTGTACTTACCTCATGATAAACAAAAGTGAAATGCTTTGTGTATAGATATCTTACTTATCACGCTTATTGCCGTGATGAAGAAAGTATTGTGCTGTAACGTATTGTTGTACTACGGAAAAGGCTGTCTCATTGTAGCTATACCACAAAAGTTACTACTAAAACATGTTTCCCTTTCCAGAAGAAATTCAGAAAAACTGTGCAGATATAAAACAGAAACACCGCAAAAGCAACATTGTAAATTGTGACTCATTAGTAGCGTCGTGATAAAATTGTGTAGCTGTCACATAAACTAACCACTGAGTCATCTGGTATCTCACAGAAAGCATTTTAAATCCAGAATGTATTTTCAAGTAAACCAAATTGTTGCATTAAAACCTCATTAGCAGTACCAGTATATGTTCTAAGTATGTAAGCCTTATAGTCGTTACGTAATCGTGCAACTAACAAGCAAGAATGTATACACACAATAACACTGTGTCGTCTGTTCACAATAACAATGCATTCGTAAATACTGTCTAAATATGTTCCCTAGGTTATAGACTGGATAGTTAACTTCAAAACATTGTTGCATGTTAATAGTTTCTCAGTGTGACAAATTGTACTAATAGCGTGAAGTGAAAAGTTTTATGGCAAAGACTAAGTTAAAAAACAGATTATCTTTCAATAAACGGTTTTACATGTGAAATGTGGTGTAAACCTGTACTCTTCCTAGTACATAGAGTTTCAACTTCAACGCAATTATCATGTGGTATACGTCGGTAAGGAATGCTAAAATTTTTCTCAAGGTTAGCGTCTATGTTATTTTTCTCGCAGCCAGCCGGCGCACGTGGCTGCCTGCGGTGCGAGTCATTGTCTGTCTCTTTGTTGGCGCGCGTCGGCGCTGTTGGCGGGAATAGGAGACCTAACTTCTACAAATTCACCTTGTCGAGAGTGCCCTGCTCTGTTTGAATCTCGCCAGTTCTGATGCAATTCAGGTCTGTCGTTACGATCATATCGTCTGTCGTCACGTCGGTAGATTCCACAGTTTCTTTCTTGTCGGTCACGTGGTGGAGAATTTCTCCCTGAATCGTAACTGCGTGCAGAACCGTTGCGTCTGAAGTTATTCTGTCTCCCGTGACTATAATAGTTCTGGTTGCCATATTGTCTGTTTCTATGATTGTCTCTGTCATATTCATTACTACGGAAATGCAATCTTTCTCTGTAATTATTAGTACTCTGCCAACGGTTATCATACGGGTGGTGTCTGTTTTGGTCACGATTTGTGTTGTGAGAATAGCCTTGTCGTGTCCAGTCATTATGTCTTTCATCGCGGAATTGCGACGGATGTGACATGTAATTGTTGTGTTCCTGTTTTCGCGTTTCGCGATTGTCAGTGTCAATTTCTAATTCTTGTAAGAGTCCCTGAAAAGCTTCAATGTCGTCTTTGCAACGTCCTGCCAAAATAATATATCGTAAATGTTCAGGTAATTTGATTAAGCAAATGCGGATGAGTTCTGAGGGGCTGTATGGGTTTGACAGGTACTGATTCTTGTGCAACATGTTTTTAAAATATTTCACAAGACTGGAAAATTCAGATTGTTCGAAATGTTTCATCATTATGATGCTATGTTTTACTCGGTCTTGTGTAGCTTGAGACCTATATGCTGAGAGGAAGGCATGGTAAAATTCTCCTTCACTGTGAC
This sequence comes from Schistocerca americana, assembly GCF_021461395.2. Taxonomy (NCBI): domain Eukaryota; kingdom Metazoa; phylum Arthropoda; class Insecta; order Orthoptera; family Acrididae; genus Schistocerca; species Schistocerca americana. The sequence goes on along the minus strand of NC_060120.1, from coordinate 697,689,565 downwards.
AATCGTGAATGACCGACCGCATTCTTACAGCTGGTTCATTCTCTAAATGTATGAAATGAAATGAAGTCCCATGCTTCTTTACAGAGCGTAGGGGAACGATGCGGGACACCCGCACCGCCTTACTAGGCAAGGTCCTAATGGAGGTGGTTTGCCGTTGCCTTCCTCCGACCGTAATGGGGATGAATGATGATGATGAAGACGACACAACAACACCCAGTCATCTCGAGGCAGGAAAAATCCCTGACCCCGCCGGGAATCGAACCCGGGACCCCATCCTCGGGAAGCAAGAACGCTACCGCGAGACCACGAGGGCGGACTCATTCTCTAAATAGCCACATATAAATTCTAATCTGTGCTCTAATGACCAGTTGGGAGGAAAACAATGAGAGAATTGATGGAGCCACGCTTGTGGATGAATGTCGTTGCCAGAATTCTTAAATGTTTTAAATTTACGTCTAGTAATGAACAGCTTATAGTCAAAATCATCGTGTCGGCGAGTAGCATATCGGTCATTTGTTACGTCGTGTCGGCGGTTCCATATCAAAATTCGGTGCACCTTGCCAATTTCTTTCATAATTTCGAAATGCCCTGTGTTATTATTTAGTGGCTTTTCCGTATTTCTAAGTTCCTCTTCCCGTGTCGGAGCGCGAGTGTCCTCTGAAATATGCAATTTTTGTATTACTTGTGCCAACTGAACTTGTACTTCCCGGATTTCTCTTTTGTGTTGCGTATTAATTTGATTCTGATTTTGTTTGAATTTCTTAATTTGTTCATACTCTTCTGTGTCAGTGATGGCTACAGGTCTTGTGTCATTCAGATCATCATCTACCTTTGCAGATAAGTTAGTGAATTGATCCGAAAGTTCGGCTACTTTCTCCGATAGTGTACTTATTTCCTCAGTGTGTTTTTCTGAACCAAGTTTCAGAGTGTCCATTTGTGTTGCAATCGTATCTACTGTGTTCTTTAAGTTTTCCTGAGTTTTTGCAAGTAGTGTAACCGAATCGGTAGATGCAACTGAGTCAATTTTAGCCCACAAGGTCTCATGATTTTCATGAACAATGGTTTGCAGTTCTTTTATGGTTGCTTCGCGATTCTGTAATGCATTTTCATGCCGCGAAAAAATAGGTTGAAAATGCTCACAAATTTGTGTTTTTACGTCATTACAGACTTTTTGACATTTCGATTCAATGTTATGTAATTCAGTAGTTAAATCTTCACGTGTTTGTTCAAGTCTGGTGTCTAACTTATGAAGCTTTTGCTGTGTTTGTCTCTGATTTTGTTCCATTGTGTCTAACTGTTGCTGTGTTTGTCTCTAGTGTTGTTCCATTGTGTCTAACTGTTGCTGTGTTTGTCTCTGGTGTTGTTCCATTGTGTCTAACTTTTGAAGATTTTGTTCCATTGTGTCTAACTTTTGAAGATTTTGTTCCATTGTGTCTAACTTTTGAAGCTTTTGTCCCATTTGTTGCATTAATTGTAATAACAATGCACTAGTGTCTGAAACATGTTCCTCAGTGCTATTCGGCAATGCATTTGGACCGCCAATATTCGCATTTTGAAAAGTAGAAAATGTGTCTTGGCTTATTTGAGAAAACGGCGAGGACGCAAAACCTGAACCTACAGTATTTGCAAGATTGTGTCCTGTCATTTCGGATTCCTGAGGCAAGCTGTTGCCGACCAAACGATCGATAATGCTTCCCTGTTCACTAATTGTTTCACTGCCGACACCATTATTTGCAGCCCGCTCCATTTCCATACGTACAATTACCAAATTACTACTTTGAACATTAGTTAATTCATTACACGGTGGCGCTAACACACTGCTTTCGTCTTCACTGTCATTTCTCAGTTTACTTTGGAGCCTAGTATTACGTTTTTCACACGCCATTATTGTCACAATATTTCACACGACAACACAGAAAAGCACAATTTCAAGAGCAAAATAAGAAAACACATTAACATAGGACTGAAAATAATATCTAGTTAATTGCAAGCGCAGCTGCGAAATACTTGGTGCAAATCTACATGCATGCCACAACAACAATGAAAGACTGCAACTACAAAGGAGATTCTCTCTACAATTACGCGCTAGCAATAAACAATAGCTACACTAATTACACAAACTACAAGAAAAAATCAGAAGATTCCAGTGAGGTATCCATGGCTAAGGGTCGACATATGAAACGCCCCTTAGAAAAATTGTACATGACTGTGCTTAAACTGACACACAACATTTTTAGCGCAACGCAATCTGACTTTCAAAGATCCCTACAAAAGAATGGCCCTGACTAACATTAACCTATACCTTTCACAAATCACTTACCTCACCAAAAATCTTCGTTACTCGAACTACTGCAATACAGCGAGCGCCACTACTGCCAGCTAAATAAAAGATTCAAACTACTGAAGGCACTAACTACTAATAGGCATAGTTAGCAAATGAAAGATTTTAATAGAGAACAAACAATGTATTTACCTTAATAGTGTTGAAAAATCATAATATACACAGCAGTTCATGACATCCAGTCTTACAAATTTCAAAACTCCGCCATTTCTCTCCCCACATCCACCACTGCTGGCGGCTCACCTCGAACTGCGCAACGCTACGCGCTGTTAACATCCAGTTGCCCAACACTACAATGGCAGACAACAATGCAAACTAGCCACAGACTGCACACAGCACAGCCAGTGATTTTCATACAGAGCGCTACGTGGCGTTACCAATAAAAAAACCTAAACAGCCTACTTACACAAGGAGCCCGCAGAAATCCGTTCGCCATGTAATTCGACAGCTCAACACGCCCGTGATGTCTTTCTGTCGTGTGTTGCGTCGACGTTTACACGTGAAACTATACAAAATTCAGCTACCTCAAGCTCTTCGTGAAGGTGACAAACAACAACGTGTGCAATTATGTAATTTCGTTCTTGGCAAGACGGAGGATGACAATTTTCTTCTACGCTCAGTGCTTAGTAACGAGGCAACATTCCATTTAAACGAAAAGATGAACCGCCATAATGTGAGAATATGAAGTACGAAACAGCCACATTAAGTTGTACAACATGAGATGGACTCTCCAAAATTTAGGGTGTTTTGTGCAGTTTCATGGGAAAAAGTATGTGGTTCATTTTTCTTTGCCGAGAACACTGTTATAGAAAGCACACATCTCAATATGCTTGAGAACTTTCTTTTCCCACAGTTGGGGACTGATTCGAACAACTTCATTTACCAACAGGATGAGGCGCCGCCACACTGTCATCTGAAAGTGCGGGAATTTTTAAATCAAAGGATTACTGAAAGATCGATCGGTCGTACTGGATCAAATGATTCAGCCTTACATTACTGGCCTCTAAGGTCGCCGGACTGTATGTGATTGCTCCTTGCTTTCCTGATTTATGCTGTAATGTCACTCATTTTCACCTCTGGCCTCAGGTGTAGCAGTGCCATTTGCGTCTTACTATCACGGTAATTATTTTTCCAGGTTGTTGTTGTTGTGGTCTTCAGTCCTGAGACTGGTTTGACGCAACTCTCCAGGCTACTCTGTCCTGTGCAAGCTTCTTCCTCTCCCAGTACCTACTGCAACCTACATCCTTGTGAATCTGTTTAGTGTATTAATCTCTTGGTCTCCCTCTCCGATTTTTACCCTCTACGCTGCCCTCCAATACTAAATTGGTGTCCCTTGATGCCTCAGAATATGTCCTACCGACCGATCCCTTTTTCTAGTCAAGCTGTGCCACAAATTTCGCTTCTCCTCAATTCTATTCAATAGCTCCTCATTAGTTATGTGATCTACCCATCTAGTCTTCAGCATCCTTCTGTAGCACCACATTTCGAAAGCTTCTATTCTCTTCTTGTCTAAACTATTTATCGTCCACGTTTCACTTCCATACATGGCTACACTCTACACATGGCCTACACTCCATACAAATACTTTCAGAAACGACTTCCTGACACTTAAATCTATACTCGATGTTAACAAATTTCTCTCCTTCAGAAACGCTTTCCTTGCCATTGCCAGTCTACATTTTATATCCTCTCTACTTCGACCACCATCAGTTATTCCGCTCCCCAAATAGCAAAACTCATTTACTACTTTAAGCGTCTCATTTCCTAATATAATTCCCTCAGAATCACCCGTTTTAATTCGACTACATTCCATTATCCTCGTTTTGCTTTTGTTGATGTTCATCTTATATCATCCATTCAAAACACTGTCCATTCCGTTCAGCTGCTCTTCCAAGTCCATTGCTGTCTCTGACAGAATTACAATGTCATCGGCGAACCTAAAAGTTTTTAATTCTTCTCCATGGATTTTAATTCCTACTCCGAATTTTTTTTGTTTTGTTTCCTTTACTGCTTGCTCAATATACAGATTCAATAACATCGGGGATAGGCTACAACCCTGTCTCACTCCCTTCCCAACTACTGCTTCCCTTTCATGCCCGTCGACTCTTATAACTGCCACCTTCAGAATTTGAAAGAGAGAATTCCAGTCAACATTGTTAAAAGCTTTCTCTAAGTCTACAAATGCTAGAAACGTAGGTTTGCCTTTCCTTAAACTATTTTTTTAAGATAAGTCGTAGGGTCACTATTGCCTCACGTGTTCCAACATTTCTACGGAATCCAACTGATCTTCCCCGAGGTCGGCTTCTACCAGTTTTTCCATTCGTGTGTAAAGAATTCGTGTTAGTATTTTGCAGCCGTGACCTATTAAACTGATAGTTAGGTAATTTTCACATCTGTCAACACTTTCTTTCTTTGGGATTGGTATTATTATATTCTTCTTGAAGTCTGAGGGTATTTCGCCTGTCTCATACATCTTGCTCTCCAGATGGTAGACTTTTGTCAGGGCTGGCTCTCCCAAGTCAGTCAGTAGTTCTGATGGAGTGTTGTCTACTCCCGGGGCCTTGTTTCGACTTAGGTCTTTCAGTGCTCTGTCAAACTCTTCACGCAGTATCATATCTCCCATTTCATCTGCATCTACATCCTCTTCCATTTCCATAATATTGTCCTCAATAACTTCGCCCTTGTATAGACCCTCTATGTACTCCTTCCACCTTTCTGCTTTTCCTTCTTTGCTTAGAACTGGGTTTCCATCTGAGCTCTTGATATTCATGCAAGTGATTCTCTTTTCTCCAAAAGTCTCTTTAATTTTCCTGTAGGCAGTATCTATTTTACCCCTAGTGATATACGCCTCTACATCCCTACATTTGTCCTCTAGCCATCCCTGCTTAGCCATTTTGCACTTCCTGTCGATGTCATTTTTGAGACGTTTGTATTCCTTTTTGCCTGCTTCATTTACTGCATTTTTGTATTTTCTCCTTTCATCAGTTAAATCCAATATATCTTCTGTTACCGAAGGATTTCTACTAGCCCTCGTCTTTTTACCTACTTGATCCTCTGCTGCCTTCACTATTTCATCTTTCAAAGCTACCCATTCTTCTTCCACTGTATTTCTTCCCCCCCATTCTTGTCAATCGTTCTCTTATGCTCTCCCTGAAACTCTCTACAATCTGTGGTTCTGTCGGTTTATCCAGGTCCCATCTCCTTAAATTCCCACCTTTTTGCACTTTCTTCAATTTTAATCTACAGTTCGTATCCAATAGATTGTCATCAGAGTCCACATCTGCCACTGGAAATGTCTTACAGTTTAAAACCTGGTTCCTAAATCTCTGTCTTATCATTATATAATCTATCTGAAACCTGTCAGTATCTCCAGGCTTCTGCCATGTATACAACCCTCTTTCATGATTCTTGAAACAAGTGTTAGCTATGATTAAGCTATGCTCTGTGCGAAATTCTACCAGGCGGCTTCCTCTTTCATTCCCTACCCCCATTCCATATTCACCTACTACGTTTCCTTATCTTTCTTTTCCTACTATCGAATTCCAGTCACCCATGACTATTAAATTTTCGTCTCTCTTCACTATCTGAATAATTTCTTTTATCTCATCATATATTTCATCAATCTCTTCGTCATCTGCGGAGCTAGTTGGCACATATACTTCTACGACTGTGGTAGGTGTGGGCTTCGTATCTATCTTGGCCACAATAATGCGTTCACTATGCTGTTTGTAGTAGCTTACCCGCATTCCTATATTTTTATTCATTGTTAAACCTTATCCTGCATTACCCCTATTTAATTTTGTATTTATAACCCTGTATTCACCTGATCAGAAGTCCTGTTCCTCCTGCCACCGAACTTCACTAATTCCCACTATACCTAACTTTAACCTATCATTTCCCTTTATAAATTTTCTAACCTACCTGCCCGATTAAGGGATCTGACATTCCACGCTCCGACCCGTAGAACGCCAATTTTCTTTCTCCTGATAACAACGGCCTCCTGAGTAGTCCCCGCCCGGAGATCCGAATGGGGGACTATTTTACCTCTGGAATATTTTACCCAAAAGAACGCCATCATTATTTAACCATACAGTAAAGCTGCATACCCTCGGGAAAAATTACGGCTGTTGTTTCCCCGTGCTTTCAGCCATTCGCAGTACCAGCACAGCAAGGCGGTTTTGGTTAGTGTTACAAGGCCAGATAAATCATCCAAACTGTTGCCCTTGCAATTACTGAAACGGCTGCCCCTCTTCAGGAACCACACGTTTGTCTGGCCCACTCAACAGATACGCCTCCGTTGTGGCTGCACCTACGGTACGGCTATCTGTATCTCTCTAGCTCTTCGTCTTTCAGTCCGACTCGTTAGCGTTCCTCTTCGAGGCATAGCCTAAAACGTAATAAAAGAAGTCGTAGTTATAGAAAGTGAAGAAATTGAAAGTTAGTTCAGTTATTATGGTAACGGCGGCAAATGAGTAGAGAGTTAGTTCCGATTACACTTAGACACAACTAAGCGAAAAAACCTCGCCAATAAACAACGTTTGCACAGTCTGTGTTGCCTCCTATAGCTTTGTTGCTATGACTTTTTGTTTCCACTGCTGACAACATCAGCGTCCTAGCAGCTGTGGCACTGTAGTTACTCGGTATGCCTAAGTTGCTGCAGATGAGCGATCTGTAACATTTAAACATGAAAGTCTCTAGATTGCGATTTCACGGAATTTTGCTACTTTCGTGTGTCATTTCTATATTACTGAAATATTTCTATATTATGGACATAATTCTTTGATTTCTCTTGACTTCTTGGACCATTTGAAATGTGTCCTTCGGCTGGTCCCGGCGGAGGTTCGAGTCCTCCCTTGGGCATGGGTGTGTGTGTTTGTCCTTAGGATAATTTAGGTTAAGTAGTGTGTAAGCTTAGGGACTGATGACCTTAGCAGTTAAGTCCCGTGAGATTTCACACACACACACAAATATGTCTTTAATAAAGTGGTTTGAAAAACAAATTTTATGTTAACTTTGGCATATTAACTTTTCCCTTATATCAACGCAATGTGAATGCCGTTGTAAACGTGCAGTAACCTGTGATGCGCAATGTTTTGCATTACGAAACCTGCACTGCAAATTAATCAAACGGCAACTGTCAAAATGCGCATTTAAATGTATCGTTCAATAACACAGTTGCATTATCATTATGAATGTCTATATTCCTACTATTGCCTCTACACAAAAATTGCGTCTGTCTAGTTTCGCGTTTTTCACTCCAACACATTAGCGTTCTTTTTCTAGGCAGGGCTTAAAACAAATACAGGTTCCGTATAATGAAGGAAGTCGAATTTCATAGTTATTCAAAATGAAGAAATGAAAAATTAGGAACTTACTTCAAATTTCCTGGTAACAGTGGCAAATAACAGAAGAAATAACGACGCCAATATACAACGTTATCTACAGACTTCGATACTACTTTGATTTCCACTGTTAACAACGTCATCGTTGTAGCAGTTGTCGCACTGTAGCTGCCTGGTATGTGTGTGTGTTACTGCAAATGAACGATGTAAACATTAAAGTCTCTAGAATGCGATTTCACGTAAAGTTGTTACTTTCGTGTGTCATTTCTTCCGCAGCTCCTAATCGGTAAGTAGGACATAAGTTGGTAGAACTTCAACTTCCTATGTTCGCATATTGCAGATTGTGCTGAATGATGGAGAATGTATTATCAGCGTTACGAATATGTAATCATCCGCTTCCTTTTACCACTCTTAACGGCTACTTACACATATGATTTTTTATTTGTGTACATCTATGGCAAAGTACCTTTTGAATTACACTACTAGCCATTAAAATTTCTACACCAAGAAGAAATGCAGATGATAAACGGGTATTCATTGGACAAATATATTATACTAGATCTGACATGCGATTAGATTTTCACGCAATTTGGGTGCATAGATCCTGAGAAATCAGTACCCAGAACAACCACCTCTGGCCGTAATAACGGCCTTGATGTAGCATTGTACCTGGGCATTGTGTCAAACAGAGCTTGGATGGCGTGTACAGGTACAGCTGCCCATGCAGTTTCGACACTATATCACAGTTCATTAAGACTAGTGACTGGCGTATTGTGATGAGCCAGCTGCTCGGCCACAATTGACCAGATGTTTGCAATTGGTGAGAGATCTGGAGAATGTGCTGGCCAGGGCAGCAGTCGAACATTTTCTGTATCCAGAATGGCCCGTACAGGACCTACAACGTGCGGTCGTGTATTATCCGGCTGAAATGTAGGGTTTTGCAGGGATCGAATGAAGGGTAGAGCCACGATTCGTAACACATCTGAAATGTAACGTCCACTGTTCAAAGTACCGTCAGTGTGAACAAGAGGTGACCGAGACGTGTAACCAATGGCACCCCATACCATCACGCCGGGTGATACGCCAGAATGGCGATGACGAATACACGCTTCCAATGTGCGTTCACCGCGATGTCGCCAAACACGGATGCTGTAAACAGAACCTGGATTCATCCGAAAAAAATGACGTTTTGCCACTCGCGCAACCAGGTTCGTCGTTGAGTACACCATCGCAGGTGCTCCTGTCTGTGATGCAGCGTCAAGGGTAACCACAGCCATGGTCTCCGAGCTGGTCGTCCATGCTGCTGCAAACGTCGTCGATATGTCCGTGCAGATGGTTGTTGTCTTGCAAACGTCGCCATCTGTTGACTCAGGGATCGAGACGTGGCTGCACGATCCGTTACAGCCATGCGGAGAAGATGCCTGTCATCTCAACTGCTAGTGGTACAAGGCCGTTGGGATCCAGCACGGTGTTCCGTATTACCCTCCTGACCCACCGATTCCATATTCTGCTAGCAGTCATTGGATCTCGACCAACGCGAGCAGCAATGTCGTGATACGAAAAATCGCAATCGCGATAGGCTACAATCCGACCTTTATCAAAGTCGGAAACGTGATGGTACGCATTTCTCCTCCTTACACATGACATCACAACAACGTTTCACTAGGCAACGCGGGTCAACTGCTGTTTGTGTATGAGAAATCGGTTGGAAACTTTCCTCATGTCAGCACGTTGTAGGTGTCGCCACCGTCTCCAACCTTGTGTGAATGCTCTGAAAAGCTAATCATTTGCATATCACAGCATTTACTTCCTGTCGGTTAAATTTCACGTCTGTAGCACGACATCTACATCTACATTTATACTCCGCAAGCCACCCAACGGTGTGTGGCGGAGGGCACTTTACGTGCCACTGTCATTACCTCCCTTTCCTGTTCCAGTCGCGTATGGTTCGCGGGATGAACGACTGTCTGAAAGCCTCCGTGCGCGCTCTAATCTCTCTAATTTTACATTCGTGATCTCCTCGGGAGGTATAAGTAGGGGGAAGCAATATATTCGATACCTCATCCAGAAACGCACCCCCTCGAAACCTGGCGAGCAAGCTACACCGCGATGCAGAGCGCCTCTCTTGCAGAGTCTGCCACTTGAGTTTATTAAACATCTCCGTAACGCTATCACGGTTACCAAATAACCCTGTGACGAAACGCACCGCTCTTCTTTGGATCTTCTCTATCTCCTCCGTCAAACCGATCTGGTACGGATCCCACACTGATGAGCAATACTCAAGTATAGGTCGAACGAGTGTTTTGTAAGCCACCTCCTTTGCTGATGGACTACATTTTCTAAGCACTCTCCCAATGAATCTCAACCTGGTACCCGCCTTACCAACAATTAATTTTATATGATCATTCCACTTCAAATCGTTCCGCACGCATACTCCCAGATATTTTACAGAAGTAACTGCTACCAGTGTTTGTTCCGCTATCATATAATCATATAGCAATTTTAATGTCCAGTAGTGTATATAAGTTTCATTGGCCTCCTTGTATAATTAATACTAAATACCGATACTTCAATTTTCATGTTCACGTATTAATATTGTGATAATTATATTACACAACTAATATAAATAATGAGTGACGTATGTAGAAAATGTGATAGAAATTATGCTTCCGTGTCAATTCGTTTCCTTCTCCACTCCCCCGATACTAGGGGAACAGGTCGTTCTTACCCAGCCCCACAATGCTTCTTTCCTGATATTAACATGTGTACAAAGTTTGGCTGAAATTGATCCAGTGATTTAGGAGGTGGTTAAATTTGGAAATTTGTGGTAAGGTCTTATGGGACTGGGACCAAACTGCTGAGGTCATCGGTCCCTAAGCCTACAGACTACTTAATCTAACTTAAAACTAACTTATGCTATGGACAACACACACACCCATGCCCGAGGGAGGACTCGAACCTCCGACGGAGGGAGCCTCAGACCGCTCGGCTTAGGAGGTCAAAAGTATCCGGACACTCACCCCTATGTAATGCGGAATTGACTATTAGACGTCACCAGAGGTGGACCCACCGCTACAGAAGGAGACGGGGAGCATTGTGGCGTCAGTAGAGGAGCAGTAGAAGCAGAATGAGTCGCTCAGGAGATCTCAGTGACTTCGAACATGGGCTAATCATGTCGCATGAGCACAAATCCATCACGGACATTTCAACTCCTCTAAAGCTGTCCAAGTTGACTGTTGGGTGACGTGATTGTGAAGCGGATACGCCAAGGAACAACTACATCTAAACCAAGACCAGGCAGGCCTTGTGTACTGACGGATAGGGAATGTCGAGCACTGCGTAGGGTGGTTGTAAAAAGTCATATGAAATCAGAGGAAGGAACCACTTGCGAGAGTTACAAAGTTCTACCAACAGTCCAGCTAGTACAATGTCTGAGTGTAAGAAGTTAAAAAGAATGTGGTACAGTGGTCGAGCAGCTCCTCATAAGCCACACAGTTTTGTAGTCATTGCTAAGCGACACTTGAGGTGGAGTAAGGGGCAACACCAGTGGACAGCGGGCGACCGGAAACGAGTGATTTACAGTGGGCAGTCTCGTGGAAGGGTCTGGATTTGGTGAATGCATGGAGAGCGTTCTCTGCCATCATGTGTAGTGCTAACAGTGTAGTACATAGGAGGTGGGGTTCCGGTATGGTGTTGTTTTTGGTGGTTAGGGTGTGGTCCGCTTACTGTGCGTTAAATGAGGAAGGATACGAACCCAAAATTTACAGCAATGTGTACTTCATACAGCAGGCGAACAGCTCGGAGGCGACAATAGTTCATATCAGAGTAACATTTTTTTAAAATTATTTATTTATTTTTTTAAAGGGCTGGAGACCTTCAGCGCCACACCTGCATGATGGCGAACACAAAAGGTCTACTGCCATCTCTGCAGCCGGCAGCTGTGGTCGAGCGGTTCTAGGCGCTTCAGTCCGGAACCGCGCTGCTGCTACGGTCGCAGGTTCGAATCCTGCCTCGGGCATGAATGTGTATGATGTCCTTAGGTTAGTTAGGTTGAAGTAGTTCTAAGTCTAGGGGATTTATTCATTTACTCGTTTGGCTAGGGCCCCTCGTCGGGCAGACCATTCGCCGGGTGCTGGTCTTTCAATTTAACGCCAATTCGGCGACCTTTAGTCGATGAGGATGTTAGGATGTTGATGAGGACAGCACAACACCCAGTCCCTGGGCGGAGAAAATTCTTCGACCCAGCTGGGGATCGAACCCGGGCCAGAGAATTGACAGTCCGTCACGCTGACCATTCAGGTACCGGAGGCGAACAGTCTAGGGGATGATGAAAAAAATGTTCAAATGTGTGTGAAATCTTATGGCACTTAACCGCTAAGGTCATCAGTCCCTAAGCTTACACACTACTTAACCTAAATTATCCTAAGGACAAACACAAACACCCGTGCCCGAGGGAGGACTCAAACCACCGCCGTGACCAGCCGCACTTTCCATGACTGCAGCGCCCCAGACCGCTCGGCTAATCCCGCGCGGCGGGGGATGATGACCTCAGATGTTAGGTCCCATAGTGCTTAGAGCCATTTGAACCATTTGCACCATCTCTGAATGACGATTAGTTTTCACTAAAGTAAAATCTCGCAGGATGTGGGTACTGCGATGTTTGCTTACGTCTGGTTAAGGTTAACCGTTCATATGCTCTCATCTGGAGACAGATTGGGTCGAAAGTTGAACGAAGGTTAGCGGTTGGAAGGCCTTGGGGGAGAAAAGTGCCAAGGCAAGAGCCAAGGGAAAAATGGCTGGTTCAAATGGCTCTGAGCACTATGGGACTTAACATCTATGGTCATCAGTCCCCTAGAACTTCGAACTACTTAAACCTAACTAACCTAAGGACATCACACAACACCCAGTCATCACGAGGCAGAGAAAATCCCTGACCCCGCCGGGAATCGAAACCGGGAACCCGGGCGCGGGAAGCGAGAACAAACAAGGAAAAAAAAAAAACTGCGATAGCTCGGTAGGGTTGTAAGAGCAGTAGCGATTTTCTTGCTGCCTGCGACAGGTCATCCAAGGGGAGGTTTTGTTAGTAGTGGGTGTCATGCAGATCGATAACTTTGACGTTGTGCGATGATGTTACTCGGTGGCTGCAGTGCCGGTATTGGCTTCTCGGTCAGTGTCAGCATACCTGTAACAGTTAGGTTCATCATCGCTGTGTGTGCGATAGGTCATATATCAGATTCACGTTGTAGGTTAGTGTTGGCAGTTTGTTTGTGTGTTTGTGTGCGAGCATGTCGGTTTCCCTGCTGTAGCCTGCTGGTCAGCGTAGAAATGCACCTTGTCATAAAGTAAGCGTCTCTAAGACACCGGTTTGTGGGTAATGACATTCCCGAAACGGACTGACCTGCCCAGAATCGCGACCTGAACGCAGTGGAACACTTTTGAGATGAGTCTAGGACTGCTTTAAGACCCAAGTGACAAGTTGAGTGGGGCGCCAGAGGAGTCACAACTGTGGTATTTCTATACAGAACGTATCACAATTAGTGGTGGTGGTGGTTAGTGTTTAACGTCCCGTCGACAACGAGGTCATTAGAGACGGAACCTAACTGTATAATAATTCCAAACCCAAAGAAAGCAGGTGTTGACAGATGTGAAAATTACCGAACTATCAGTTTAATAAGTCACAGCTGCAAAATACTAACGCGAATTCTTTACAGACGAATGGAAAAACTGGTAGAAGCGGACCTCAGGGAAGATCAGTTTGGATTCCGTAGAAATGTTGGAACACGTGAGGCAATACTAACCTTACGACTTATCTTAGAAGAAAGATTAAGAAAAGGCAAACCTACGTTTCTAGCATTTGTAGACTTAGAGAAAGCTTTTGACAACGTTAACTGGAATACTCTCTTTCAAATTCTGAAGGTGGCAGGGGTAAAATACAAGGAGCGAAAGGCTATTTACAATTTGTACAGAAACCAGATGGCAGTTATAAGAGTCGAGGGCCATGAAAGGGAAGCAGTGGTTGGGAAAGGAGTGAGACAGGGTTGTAGCCTCTCCCCGATGTTATTCAATCTGTATATTGAGCAAGCAGTAAAGGAAACAAAAGAAAAATTCGGAGTAGGTATTAAAATTCATGGAGAAGAAGTAAAAACTTTGAGGTTTGCCGATGACATTGTAATTCTGTCAGAGACAGCAAATGACTTGGAAGAGCAGTTGAACGGAATGGACAGTGTCTTGAAAGGAGGATATAAGATGAACATCAACAAAAGCAAAACGAGGATAATGGAATGTAGTCAAATTAAATCGGGTGATGCTGAGGGGATTAGATTAGGAAATGAGACACTTAAAGCAGTAAAGGAGTTTTGCTATTTAGGGAGTAAAATAACTGATGATGGTCGAAGTAGAGAGGATATAAAATGTAGACTGGCAATGGCAAGGAAATCGTTTCTGAAGAAGAGAAATTTGTTAACATCGAGTATAGATTTAAGTGTCAGGAAGTCGTTTCTGAAAGTATTTGTATGGAGTGTAGCCATGTATGGAAGTGAAACATGGACGATAACCAGTTTGGACAAGAAGAGAACAGAAGCTTTCGAAATGTGGTGCTACAGAAGAATGCTGAAGATAAGGTGGGTAGATCACGTAACTAATGAGGAGGTATTGAATAGGATTGGGGAGAAGAGAAGTTTGTGGCACAACTTGACTAGAAGAAGGGATCGGTTGGTAGGACATGTTTTGAGGCATCAAGGGATCACAAATTTAGCATTGGAGGACAGCGTGGAGGGTAAAAATCGTAGAGGGAGACCAAGAGATCAATACACTAAGCAGATTCAGAAGGATGTAGGTTGCGGTAGGTACTGGGAGATGAAGAAGCTTGCGCAGGATAGAGTAGCATGGAGAGCTGCATCAAACCAGTCTCACGACTGAAGACCACAACAACAACAAGAGAGACGGAGCGCAAGCTCGGGTTAGGGAAGGAGTGGGAAGGAAATCGGCCGTGCCCTTTCAAAGGAACCATCCCGGCATTTGCCTGAAACGATTGAGGGAAATCACGGAAAACCTAAATCAGGATGGCCGGAGACGGGATTGAACCGTCGTCCTCCCGAATGCGAGTCCAGTGTGCTAACCACTGCGCCACCTCGCTCGGTCACAATTAGTAGCGGCCGCTTGGGGCGCTAAGTAGGAATGCGAAAACCGGTAGTTTAGTTCTGAATAAGCGGTGTTTTTCGGTGGTTGTTCCGTCTTGGTCAGAACAGGTTTTTTTCATGTTTTGGAATGCTTACATGCAAATTTTCCATTGCTCTGAAAGACTGGCTTATTATGAAAAGTGGGAAAAGCGATCACTGCTGTTCTAATTACAGCGCCCACAGTTTGAAACTAGCAAGAAACACATGACACAAGAAACGGCAAAGCATTTCTGAGACAATACTGAGACCTACACTCCTGGAAATGGAAAAAAGAACACATTGACACCGGTGTGTCAGACCCACCATACTTGCTCCGGACACTGCGAGAGGGCTGTAAAAGCAATGATCACACGCACGGCACAGCGGACACACCAGGAACTGCGGTGTTGGCCGTCGAATGGCGCTAGCTGCGCAGCATTTGTGCACCGCCGCCGTCAGTGTCAGCCAGTTTGCCGTGCCATACGGAGCTCTATCGCAGTCTTTAACACTGGTAGCATGCCGCGACAGCGTGGACGTGAACCGTATGTGCAGTTGACGGACTTTGAGCGAGGGCGTATAGTGGGCATGCGGGAGGCCGGGTGGACGTACCGCCGAATTGCTCAACACGTGGGGCGTGAGGTCTCCACAGTACATCGATGTTGTCGCCAGTGGTCGGCGGAAGGTGCACGTGCCCGTCGACCTGGGACCGGACCGCAGCGACGCACGGATGCACGCCAAGACCGTAGGATCCTACGCAGTGCCGTAGGGGACCGCACCGCCACTTCCCAGCAAATTAGGGACACTGTTGCTCCTGGGGTATCGGCGAGGACCATTTGCAACCGTCTCCATGAAGCTGGGCTACGGTCCCGCACACCGTTAGGCCGTCTTCCGCTCACGCCCCAACATCGTGCAGCCTGCCTCCAGTGGTGTCGCGACAGGCGTGAATGGAGGGACGAATGGAGACGTGTCGTCTTCAGCGATGAGAGTCGCTTCTGCCTTGGTGCCAATGATGGTCGTATGCGTGTTTGGCGCCGTGCAGGTGAGCGCCACAATCAGGACTGCATACGACCGAGGCACACAGGGCCAACACCCGGCATCATGGTGTGGGGAGCGATCTCCTACACTGGCCGTATACCACTGGTGATCGTCGAGGGGACACTGAATAGTGCACGGTACATCCAAACCGTCATCGAACCCATCGTTCTACCATTCCTAGACCGGCAAGGGAACTTGCTGTTCCAACAGGACAATGCACGTCCGCATGTATCCCGTGCCACCCAACGTGCTCTAGAAGGTGTAAGTCAACTACCCTGGCCAGCAAGATCACCGGATCTGTCCCCCATTGAGCATGTTTGGGACTGGATGAAGCGTCGTCTCACACGGTCTGCACGTCCAGCACGAACGCTGGTCCAACTGAGGCGCCAGGTGGAAATGGCATGGCAAGCCGTTCCACAGGACTACATCCAGCATCTCTACGATCGTCTCCATGGGAGAATAGCAGCCTGCATTGCTGCGAAAGGTGGATATACACTGTACTAGCGCCGACATTGTGCATGCTCTGTTGCCTGTGTCTATGTGCCTGTGGTTCTGTCAGTGTGATCATGTGATGTATCTGACCCCAGGAATGTGTCAATAAAGTTTCCTCTTCCTGGGACAATGAATTCACGGTGTTCTTATTTCAATTTCCAGGAGTGTATTACCATTTGGCGTGGTCTATTAGACGGTACGTGTGTACGTAGAGAGTGCAAGACTTACCCCCACCTGGTCTTTACGATAGTTTTCCCTGTCATCCTCGTTCTTCTGTTGTATTGCGGAATAGCGCGTCCCTCGTTTGGAAGTATTTTACGATGTGCGGCAGCATGAAGTTGGGTGCTTCACTTGCTTTAAAAAGTTAAGAACGGGAGGAGGCACATCAAACTTGCGACAACATGTAACGAGAAAACATCCACAATGTTCCTTGGAAGTGAGGGTACATCTTATTGATATACCGGTGATTTTTATTGAGTTGAGATAACTGAACCTTTAATTTTGTCGTTGCTTCAGGGTGAAAAACACCTTCGCGTTCGTTAGAATTTTCCAGTTTTTTTGCAAAGCCTATGTTATTGGCTCAAATGGCTTTGAGCACTATGGGACTCAACTGCTGAGGTCATTAGTCCCCTAGAACTTAGAACTAGTTAAACCTAACTAACCTAAGGACATCACAAACATCCATGCCCGAGGCAGGATTCGAACCTGCGACCGTAGCGGTCTTGTGGTTCCAGACTGTAGCGCCTTTAACCGCACGGCCACTTCGGCCGGCTAGTCTATGTTATTACCGCAAATGACAGCAGTAGTAAAACCGAAAATCATTTATTTCAGAAATAGGTTATTTTGAGTGGATTTAACGGTTAGGTTAAAGCGGAGATGAAAAAGACCGGTGTAATCGAGAACCATTTGTTTCAGCAATAACCACCATCCCTATTGCTAAGCTGAGAGGGGAGGCCAACTGCAATATTTGATTACAGTACCTGCTACAGTTGCTGTAGTTGGAGTCACGAATGATGACGGTCGAGATTAGGCTTGTTCTGCGCATTCTCCGACAGCCAATGAATATTCAGTATTGTTCTGAGCGCTCTGCTGTGAATACCGCAGCTAAAGCAAACATTAAACGTCGTCGTAGCGAGTTGTTTAGTGAATTTCTGTTTCATATGTTGCGAATTGTTATCGCTGATGCTGGCGGTAAGTGACAAATTCTGCATAAGCAAACGAGATACATAATTTTCAGGACATAGGCTTTCCTCAAGTCCAAAGCACTCACATGTGCGTACCACAACTGTCGCCTGGAATTGGGAGCAAAGCAATCCACGTCCGTGCCCCGCGACATGAGCGAATCGTGGACCGGACTGTAGCGAAAACTGTTTATTTGTTCATGAGACCCAGAAAATATTAGATACAGGCTCCCAGGTAGATGCTATTTTTCTTGACTTCCGGAAGGCGTTCGATACAGTTCCGCACTGTCGCCTGATAAACAAAGTAAGAGCCTACGGAATATCAGACCAGCTGTGTGGCTGGATTGAAGAGTTTTTAGCAAACAGAACACAGCATGTTGTTATCAATGGAGAGACGTCTACAGACGTTAAAGTAACCTCTGGCGTGCCACAGGGGAGTGTTATGGGGCCATTGCTTATCACAATATATATAAATGACCTAGTAGATAGTGTCGGTAGTTCCATGCGGCTTTTCGCGGATGATGCTGTAGTATACTGAGAAGTTGCAGCATTAGAAAATTGTAGCGAAATGCAGGAAGATCTGCAGCGGATAGGCACTTGGTGCAGGGAGTGGCAACTGACCCTTAACATAGACAAATGTAATGTATTGCGAATACATAGAAAGAAGGATCCTTTATTGTATGATTATATGATAGCGGAACAAACACTGGTAGCAGTTACTTCTGTAAAATATCTGGGAGTATGCGTGCGGAACGATTTGAAGTGGAATGATCACATAAAATTAATTGTTGGTAAGGCGGGTACCAGGTTGAGATTCATTGGGAGAGTGCTTAGAAAATGTAGTCCATCAGCAAAGGAGGTGGCTTACAAAACACTCGTTCGACCTATACTTGAGTATTGCTCATCAGTGTGGGATCCGTGCCAGATCGGTCTGACGGAGGAGATAGAGAAGATCCAAAGAAGAGCGGCGCGTTTCGTCACAGGGTTATTTGGTAACCGTGATAGCGTTACGGAGATGTTTAATAAACTCAAGTGGCAGACTCTGCAAGAGAGGCGCTCTGCATCGCGGTGTAGCTTGCTCGCCAGGTTTCGAGAGGGTGCGTTTCTGGATGAGGTATCGAATATATTGCTTCCCCCTACTTATACCTCCCGAGGAGATCACGAATGTAAAATTAGAGAGATTAGAGCGCGCACGGAGGCTTTCAGACAGTCGTTCTTCCTGCGAACCATACGCGACTGGAACAGGAAAGGGAGGTAATGACAGTGGCACGTAAAGTGCCCTCCGCCACACACCGTTGGGTGGCTTGCGGAGTATCAATGTAGATGTAGATGTAGATGTAGACTTGGGTGAGAGTGTACGAGCGAAGGGGGAGGGTACTAAATGATAAGTCGCTTGTGTGGAGAAATGTTCTCGAAACGGCACTGCGTGACCTATTACTCGTCTGGCCTGGAGCTATATAGGGAGTCCTGCTCTAATGAGAGCGTGGAAAGGCGGTGACGCTCGCCGCCGCTTTTGTGATGTCCGAACCGGGCGCTGGCGCCCTCCGCCTCCGCCTCCGCTTTGTGTGTTCGTTACGGCGACAAAGCGAGCACCCGCAGCACGTAACGACCTTTAATTGGCCCAATTGGCGGCATCGGCCACACGGACACGGCGGGCTGGCAGGTGCTCACAGCGGGTCGCGGGTCAGCCCGCAGGGTACGGCCGCACCGGCGATGTCTGCTTGCGTAGGCTCTCTCTGGTGCGCGTGGATGGCTGCCAAAGCACCGCGTCTTTATTACGAGACTTTTAGCTCTGGTAGTGGTTCCCGATGTACAATGCGGAATTAAAAAGTGTACCCAGTTGACAGATATGAAAAAAACAGGGACTCACCTAGACCCTCAAATGAAGGTAATAACATAGTAAGGACAGTGAAAGTCATGACGAGGCAAAAAAAAAAAAAAAAAAAAAAAAAAAAAAAAAAAAAAAAAAAAAGTTTAAATGCCTGTGAAATCTTATGGGACTTAACTGCCAAGGTCATCAGCCCCTAAGCTTACACATTACTTAACCTAAATTAACCTAAGGACAAACACACACACACCCATGCCCGAGGGAGGACTTGAACCTCCGCCGGGACCAGCCGCACAGACCATGACTGCAGCGCCTCAGACCGCTCGGCTAATCCCGCGCGGCCATGACGTAGCAGTCTAATTAGTTAGCTACATGTACCGTTGATCATTTGTATGATATCGCAATAATGAACAACGAAACACTTTTGTTGTTATTAAAGCCGGCCGGGGTGGCCGAGCGGTTCTAGGCGCTACAGTCTGGAACCGCGTGACCGCTACGGTCGCAGATTCGAGTCCTGCCTCGGGCATGGGTGTGTGTGATGTCCTTAGGTTAGTTAGGTTTAAGTACTTCTAAGTTCTAGGGGACTGATGACCTCAGAAGTTAAGTCCCATAGTGCTCAGAGCCATTTGAACCATTTGTTGTTATTAAGGAGCAACGACACACTGACGGACGAAAATATTGCCGACGTCACAAGCAGAAGATGAAGAGATGGAGAAATTGTATGACGATGTTGGGAGACTATAATCTAATAATCATGCGGGTTTGGAACGCAGTAGTAGGGGAAGGAGTAGAAGAAAGAGTTGTAGAAGACTATGGCCTTGGTAGTAAGAGTGAGAGAGGAAACAGATTAGTTGAGGTCTGCAATAATTTCAGCCAGTAATAGCGAATACGCTGTTCAAAAATCACAAGAGGATGAGGTATAGAGGTATACTTGGAAAAGGACTGGAGACGTGGAAAGTTTCCGTATGGATTACAACTAGGTCAGAAAGAGATTCTGAAATCAGATATTAAATTGTAAAGCGTACCCAGGAGGAAGTGCAGATTCGGATCACATTTTGTAATGATGAAGAGTGGGCTGAAGTTTAGGTGTCCGGAAGGCATCGCATTATGTAGAGCGATGAATCACGGTTTGCACTATCTCAGGTGGCTATTGTCAGCGCGTGTGGCGTCGACCTGCGAACAGGTCTCACTCTTCCAGTGTTTTGGCGAGGTACAGTTGTGTTACTCATGGGATCATGGTGGGGGGAGCCATCGGATCTGACTTCTGCCACGGCTGATGGTGATTAACGAAGCTCCGACAGCACAGTGATAAGTGACGCACATCCTGCATCCTCATCATGCGGCAGTATCGTGTTGTCATTTTTCAACAGGACAGTGCTCAGCAACACATGACACGTGTCTCTACGAACTGTCTGCGTCATGTTGAGTTACTGTGGTGGCCAGCGAGTTGCCCAGATCTGTCCGCGATAAAATGTACGTGGTGCCAATTTGGATGTCAATTCCGTCCCCGTGCCCGTATCCAACATACCGAGGGCGTTAAAATAGTTGTGGGTCAGCTTGCCTCAGAAGAGCTGACAAGAGCGTCATGGCACCCTTCCCAACCAAACCAGTGCATGCACCCGGACCAGAAGAGGTGCAAGTTCATACTGATAAGTGGGCTCATACTGCCAAGCTTTTTGTAAATTTCATTTGATTTAGTAACCACTGCAATAACATCACATTTCCTACCAACCCGTGAAGTTTCATTTCGTTTCCTTCTCTTCTTGCCAGTGCTTAATTTTTATCAGGCTATGCATTACGAAGAAATGAAACACGTTATCAACTAAACCATCGGCTTCAAGGTATAGTTTGCGGGAACTTGTCTCACAATGAAGATTAACGAATCTGAAGAACTGAAGAATCATGCGAATATCGCTGACAAAGAGCTGGTACAGAAGTAAAATAAAAGCTTTAAAAACGTAAGTACATATTACTGAATAAGCAACCCACAGTTCATAGCTGATTCGGGCCCCACGAGGCCTTAATACGGTCGTTCCCTCAGGGCTCCATTCGTGAGTGTTACGGAAATGGTAATGATACCAAGTAGCCTCCGCCTTGCTCTTGACAGTGGCTCGTTTGGCAGATGTGTAGATATGGAGCAGAAAGATTTCCCGTGTACTCTACAGAGGAAAACACCTGTTGTGCATCTATGCTACCTGTGAAGAAGATCTTAAAAATGAAGACTACTTTAGTTTACATAGTCATTCCCCAACGATATTTTTCCTCTGTTTCCAGCATTGTTGATGTTGATATGGGGTTCGTTTGAAGTACAAATAAGACCGAAATTGTTTAGTATAAAAGACGTTACAGAGTTATTATTAATAGAACATATTTTGCTGGTATGAAGTTATCCTGGCATAAGTATACACAGCTGTCCTCATGAGCCGGCCGAAGTGGCCGTGCGGTTAAAGGCGCTGCAGTCTGGAACCGCAAGACCGCAACGGTCGCAGGTTCGAATCCTGCCTCGGGCATGGATGTTTGTGATGTCCTTAGGTTAGTTAGGTTTAACTAGTTCTAAGTTCTAGGGGACTAATGACCTCAGCAGTTGAGTCCCATAGTGCTCAGAGCCATTTGAACCATTTTTTTTTGTCCTCATGAGTCCAACAGCACCTGCGATTGCACAAAGGCTGGAGCAATTTTCCCAAACTAAAAATAATAAAAAAAAGGCTTATGTTCTATGTTGTCTGATGTGTTAATTAAATCAACAGAAAATGACAGTGTACGAAATACTAAAAAAAGTGGTTCAAATGGCTCTGAGCACTATGGGACTTAACTGCTGAGGTCATCAGTCCCCTAGAACTTTAGAACTACTTAAACCTAACTAACCTAAGGACGTCACACACATCGATGCCCGAGGCAGGATTCGAACCTGCGACCGTAGCGGTCGCGCGGTTCCAGATTGTAGCGCCTAGAACCGCTCGGCCACCCCGGCCGGCTACGAAATACTCATTTATCTAAAATAATGTTTCTATTTCCATACACAAAACACATTTAGGAAATGCTCCACCTGACGTTTCTTCATTTTCAGTAAGCGTGTCTGTTTCACTTCCACTGGTAGTGTCAGATGATTCACTTTCATCTCCACTTGCAGACTCAGTATTGCTTCCATTACTATGACTATCACTATTCGAGTCTCTATCGCTTCCCACATTATTGATCATCTCCAGCGCTAGGTCCAGTGAACCTCAATTTGAATTAAGCTGTTCTTCAATTTTGTTCGTGCTCACAGCTTTTCTTCCAGGTCTTTTTGCTATGGAAGCAATTTGTTCATGTACACCTCCATTCTGAATGTCACGTTACATTCGGAAACGCCATTATTTTCCCCATATCAGCTATATAGAACTCAATTCTGGGTGGTATGGAGGAGGTTTGTTCATTTTGATCAAAGATTACAAATGGAGTCTTAACATGTCCTTGTGGGACAGACTTCCCTCTTCTGTTAACCGGAACATTGTTTCTCTCTTCGTGGAACTTAATTTTGGGACACGAATCACTTGCTTATTGTGGTAAGTGGCTTTATCTACAAAGAGGGCAGTTTGAAGTAGTAGATTAGGTATTAATTAATCTCTCCCTGAGTCATTTTTCATAAATCGATAAGTCCATATCGTTGAGATACTCCCCTGTTTTCTGACTCGAATTAAACGTTACGTAGCCATGTGGTAAAACATCGTCCTCTCCACCAGGACGGGTGATGATAATTCTGCTTCCTTTCGAAACAGGTTTTAACAGACACGGTAGTGAATTGTCACTCCATTCGTCCGATGCCGTGTGACAAGTGTGAGCATATGTATCGTCCACGGAGACCACTAGATGACAATCACCCCTGTACTTTCGGTTACTTTTTAAAAGCAATACGTTTTTCCTTGATACCATTTTGTTCTTAGAGAACTTTTCAGTTATTCGTCGTATTCTTCCACCTGATTCCTAGCGTATGAAGAGTTTTCCAAACTGTGTTTATAAATAATTCAAAATCTATTAAACTCTGTAGCTTTATATGAACTTGCTTTGAAGTGGGTCTTCTTTTATGTGTAATGTTGAAATTCCAGAAAGAGATTTTCACTCTACAGCGGAGTGTGCGCTGATATGAAACTTCCTGGCAGATTAAAACTGTGTGCCCGACCGAGACTCGAACTCGTGACCTTTCCCTTTCGCGGGCAAGTGCTCTACCAACTGAGCTACCGAAGCACGACTCAGGCCCGCTACTCACAGCTGTACTTCTGCCAGTACCTCGTCTCCTACCTTCCAAACTTTACAGTAGCTCTCCTGCGAACCTTGCAGAACTAGCACTCCTGAAAGAAAGAATATTGCGGAGACATGGCTTAGCCACAGCCTGGGGGATGTTTCCAGAATGAGATTTTCACTCTGCAGCGGAGTGTGCGCTGATATGAAACTTCCTGGCAGATTAAAACTGTGTGCCCGACCGAGACTCGAACTCGGGACCTTTGCCTTTCGCGGGCAAGTGCTCTATCAACTGAGCTACCGAAGCACGACTCACGCCCGGTACTCACAGCTTTACTTCTGCCAGTACCTCGTCTCCTACCTTCCAAACTCACAGGCCACACTTCAACAGGACAATGCCTGGCCACATATTGCGAGGTATGTATAGGCCTTCTTTGAAGAGCAACGGGTACCATTGCTTCCCTGGTCTGCACGTTTGCCAGACATGTCGCCCATCGAACATGTCTGCGATATGCTTGGTGGGGACCTGGTGCTCACGGTCATCCAGTAACTGGTGTCACGGAATCGTGGGCTCGGATACAAACTGCGTGGAGGGAAATCTCTCAGGAAAGTATTCAAAATCGTATTATTCAATACCACGGCGTATAGCAGCTCTAATTGCAGCGCATGGTGGCCACACGACATACTGAATAGTAGGTACTTGTCATGTACCTAACCTGTGGTATTAAATTAATTGAATTCATGTGTTTCCTTCTTGCTGTTACAATTTCCACAAACGGTAGAGCAGTGCTCATATGTTCCACGAAAGTTACTAAGTATTCTATTTGCATCTGTTTCCTTCAACGCTTCATCCCATGTTTCTCGGCTTAACAGGTGCCAAAGTTTGCTATATTACTATCACTGAGATCACTGCACTCACTCATTTTGATAGGTGACATTTTCTTTACACATAACTCCAATGTTAGCAACAGAGCGTCGTGATCACTACAGCTCTTAAATACGAGCTACTTTATTATTGTATGAAGATGTGAGTTTCTAGAATAAAATTTCGGTCTAGTACTGTTTCACAATAATTAGAGATTCTTGCTGGTGCTTTTACTGTGGCAGTTAAATTAAAGCTCTTTGCCATCTTCAGTAATCCATCTCTGCAGTAGGAAGGTTTTAAAGAATCAGTGCCGCAGTCACCACATATGATTTTCTTGTTTGTTGAATCTAGACTATTTAACATCATTTGAAATTTCCCAAGAAGACCTCAAAGTCGCCCTCATGTGATCTGTATACAGTTACGGTGGTAAGGTGGATGTCTGTAACTCCAATAGCTGCCGTTTCAAACACTTTTTCCTTAATCATATCAGAATATATTTGGATTTCTTTCTATCTTAAATTTTGCTTTGCTGTCTTTTTTTTAGCTAGTGCTCCGTTATTCAGCTAACATCAACTTTTAGGTCAGCGTCTAGTATTATTTCTAGTTCTTGTAGTTTGTTGGTTAGAGATTGAACATTATGATGCAGTATTTGAAATGGGAGAAAGTTGGTTTTGTTCTGCTTATTACTACAACTTTTAGTGATTTCTGATAACCACTTACCTCAGATAACATTCTGACTCTGTTTATCTTGTGTTCTTCCTTGGTCTGCTTCCTACCACAAAATCATTCAGATGGGAACGAGCACTTTTTTCCTTCCGCTCACTTCATTGGACACTGCTGCTGGTGCTGTTTCTTGTGTATTCATTTCCATAGGACTCGTGAGTATGTTGGGGTGGGACACTACGAATGTAGTGTGTGGACATACAAGGCGAGAATGTGGGTCTCGGTGAGTCTCACGGGAAGCGTGCGCAAAATAGTCCCTGCAGTCGCACTATCCTCTGTGCTGTCAGTGGCTCACAGCCGGCACGGTAGCTCAGCGTGTTCGGTCAGAGAACTGGTTGGCACCTGTAATAAAAAAAACCGAGTGAAAGGATGAACAACGAACTTGAAAAGATGTCATGTGACGTCCACAATGATAAAAAAAAAGGATGGGTAGAGCGTATGTCATGTGAGCAGGAGATCCCAGGTTCAAGTCCCGGTCAGGGCACACATTTTCAACTGTCCTCGTTGATATATATCAAAGCCCATCAGCAGCTGAAGGTATTAATTCTAATTTCGTTTATTTCATAAACGGTTTGAGGTATCGAAATGACATCATAAATAATAGCACGCAAAAAGGAGAGTATTTTGAGACACGCTTATTACGCAAAACTTCATTTTCTACTGTTCTATTGCACTAACTACCGATTTTTCGATGAAAAAATGCAATTTTTAGCGGCCATAGCTGGTGAAACGAGAAATGCCATAGGGTTTTGGAACAACATAAGTGAAGACATTGCACATTTATTGTGTACTGAGAATGCGCCTTTTCATGAGCTACTGACCTTACTTTTCCTCAGCTTCTTACTTACCAAACTTAATAAAGTGCTTAATCTGAATTCTTTTGCAACTGCGTCTGCACAATATGTTAGTGAGGTGATACTGTGTAAACTATGTCGTGTTTTGGCAAAAGAAGAAAATATTGACATGGCAAGCAGAGAAATGTGTAGGTTTTACTCAAAATTCGCCGCTCATGGTGCTTCTCTGAAAGTTACGAATAGCCAGGCGAAAATAAATCGCTGCAATTTCAGCGAAATTCATTTTAGATACTAACCAAAGCGGGGGTTACAGTAGATCTTTTTGATTGGCGGCTAAGCAAGTGTTGGTGTGAAGGACCCCTGCTTAATATTCACAGAAAATGAGAGCGAAGGCCTCAGTTCAGGACAGCACTTCCCCTCCAGCGCTCGGCATTTCTCCTTCAGCGCCTGCTCATAACCCCCAGCACCACCGCCCTCCCCACCCATGCTTTGTCGTCTGCGCACTCTATACTACGCCGATCGAAACCACTGTCCTCAACATATTAAGTTTCCACACAGTGTTGCTCCGAAACGAATTTCAACAAAAATATTTTCTTACCCTGACCAGTGTCTCCGCAAGATTTCATCAGTTATCATGAACCTCTTCATTCAGTTCTATCTCCCAACGAAAGTAATATTATTCTGCAATCGGAACATACTTTGAACATTTAAGCACACATGCATTAACGGTAAAATACCGTCCGTTGAACATGACTACAGGTTGAGAAATCAGCCCAGCTGTGAGGTAATGGGTACTATTTGCCATTTTCGTCAATTGTTAAAAGAATGTTTCATTACAGTAAATAAAAAATCAGTATGTGCATTATAGTGACTACACATGTACGAACGCACATCAGTGACGGACTAATAGTAAAAAAAAAGCAGTAGACTAAAATCGGTCGATATCAACTTACATATTCCAACACATCCCCTTATTGACATCGCTACTCAATGAGAAGTTCTAATAAACAGTCACTTGCTTACTTATGCCACAAGGCCACAGCTTCCTGAACGTTTAATGTCTTGCATTACTTTGGGTTTTGTCAGAGCATCAACTAACATTTTTTTCAGAAGGTAGACGTACAATACTAATAACACGGGACTCAACACACATTCTTATAAAAGGATATTTTATATCCATATGACTGGATCTTGAATTTGTCGCTAGATACTTGGCTAACTGCATGATACCTTTATTAGCACAATGTAATTAAATGAAAATAACCAATTTTTGATCGTGTAATGCAATTATATAGTTAAAAAATTTACTCCCCAAACAGCAGCAGGAGAACACACATGTAAATGTATTTACAGCCAGGGGCTACTTCTCCTGGCTGAAGGGTTGAAGGGGAAGGAAAAGGGATGAAGGAAAAGGACTTATGAGGTTTAGGAACAGTGGAGAGTTCGGAAAAGTCGCCCAGAATCCCAGGTCAGAGAGACTTACTGGACGGGATGAGAAGGATAGTGTGATTGTTGGTGATTGTAACAAGACAGAGATTACTGATAACACATTGTGCACAAGTTAATACGAGCAGAAAGCTAAATGTCTTGTATGTGGTAGAGGTGGAGCGTGGGAGGGGGGTGGGGATATAGTCAGAGGGGGGGGGGGGGGGGGGTATAGACAGACTGGAAAATGTAAGATATAGAAAACCAACAGGAGTCAAGAAAGGAATAGTTACTGTGAATAAGTGCTGAGACCAAAGAAATTATTGTAAGTTAGGGCCTGGTGGGTGGTGAAAACATTTGTGCCTATCCCACTCCCGCATACACCTTGTTTTTCACAACTTCTTCCTCTATACTATACCCATGTGCATGGTCTGTCTGCTGCTGAACATTTCCTCAGTCAGTGCCCACCTGATTCCAAACCTCTGACATACTCCCTGCTCACCTTAATCAACTTTATACTTACCAACAACTTCTTGACCTTTGAGGGGCAGACATACAAACAGATTAGGGGTACATCCATGGGAACCAGGGTGGCTCCTTCCTACACCAAACTTTTCATGAGTCTCTTGGAAGGGATTCTCCTGCAATGCATAAGCCTTCAGCCCCTGGTTTAATTTTGGATAGATTGATGACGGCTTTGCCACATGAACTCATGGTAAGGCTGGCCTGTTAAAATTCTTGGAATCACTAAATACATTCTCCCAATTAAACTTCACATGGTCCTATTCTGAATCCCATGTTCCTTTCCATGATGTTGACTTCGTCCTCACCAAAGGTCAGCTACACACTTCTGTTCACATTAAACTACTGACAAACAACAGTACTTACATTTTGACAGTTGTCATCCTTTCCACGTCAAAGGTTCCCACCCATACAGCCTTGGCATTTGAGAGAAACACATGTGTTCAGATGGCGGCTCTTTACAACAATACACCAGCCTTCACTGAGTATAATTACCCCATCAACTTAGTTCAAAAGCAGAGTTTCTGGGCCATCACATCCAATCCTGGTACTTCTGAGCCCCCCAAAAAACAACTTAGGAGTACATTTCTTGTCACTCAGTATTATCCTGGTCTTGAATGTATTAATCAGCTATTTCAACAAGACTATGACTTCGTAAAATTATGCCCTGAAATTAGGTCAATTCTATACGGCATTTTGCACACCACACCTAGAACAACTTTTTTTCGCTCTCCTAATCTCTGCAGTATCCTTGTCAGACCCTATGCTGCTTCTGCACCCATTTCCCTACCCTGTGGCTCCCATGCCTATGACTGTCTCCACTATAAGACCTGGCCTTTGCACCCTCTTTCCATCACCTGTATCAGCCCTGTACCTAGCAAAACATATACTATCAAAGGGAGATCCACCTGTGAAATGACACATGTTGTATACCAGTTGTTAAACAATCCACATGACTACCACCAGTTTACCAGTTAGGATGAATGGGCGTAGACAGAGCATGTATGTTGGCAACAAACAATATCCCATTGCAGATAGTGCTCTACAACGTGACAGTCATGACCTCAGAGCCTGTTTCACCACATGTGCCACCTGAATTCTTCATAGACACCAGTTTCTTAGAATTCCACAGGTGGAACTGGAATTACAACATATCCCTAGTTCTCACCACCCACTTGCTCTTAATTTACATTGATTTCTTTGGTCTCAGCATTTCTTCGCTGTAACTATTCCTTTCTTCACTCTGTTTTAGTTTTTTACATCTTTCATTTGCTGACCTGTCTATTCCCCCACTACCCCTAACTTTACAACATATAATACACTCTTATTGACTGTCTGCATATTGCCCTATCTTCCAGCTCTCAGGTTTTCAAATCTCATCCGCACCAATGCCCAATAATCAGTGTGTCCTTCTCCTCCTTCTTCACTATTTACCATTTAACTGGGTTCTGGGTGACTTTTCCGAACTCTCACCATTTCCTAAACCTCACCAGCCCTTTTCCTTCAGTCCTCTTACTTCTTCGTCAACCCTTCTGTCAGAATAAGAAGCCACTGGCTCCAAAAGCTTGCAAATTATGCATGTATTCTTCTGCCCCTGATGCTGAGTAGATTTTTTACTTATCCAATTACACAGTATATTTCGAGTGACTTTATGACACTATTTGTATCTACCTCAGACTTAAGATGTCTTAAGTAAATCCTGAACAATTAATGCCAAAACCATATATTCAGCTTCCCAAGAAGAAAGTGCAATAGCTTTTTATTGTTTCCTAAGAGGCTACAAAATCAAAGAATTTTCCATTTTTATGCTTGAACCAGGTACAGAATATCTGCCATTAATTTTATTTCTCCAATCTGCATCACAGAAGGCCATCATTTTTCTACTGCCATCTCTAAAAATTTGTTCCCTTTAAATAATTAAATTCTCCTTACTAACAACCAGTAGACTTTGTTTTAAAACAACCAGTGATTATATCTGCTAAGGAAATGTCAGATTTGAAATAGATACTGAAGACTTCCTATTGCCTCCAGTTAAGATATCTTGTTATCAGTTGATTCGAATGTCTTGAAGTCCAAACCAAGATTGAATTGTGTTGACTTCGCCTTGGCCCCACTCATTTCAAATTTCTCCAGAACTTTTTTTGCATAGGGTTCCTGAAAAATTCACATTTTCCTTTTTCATGATTTTGTGTAATTTCCGTACCTAGGCACTGCTCACGGCTTTTAATCTAAAAAATATCTCTTCGTATAATTACTGATGTGATTCAAAACATTCTTGTCATTTGAGAATAATAGCATATCAACAACACACAAAGCTATGATGAGTAGTTAGGAGCCATACCTATGGAGATACATACATGGATCACTGTTTGATCTGGTCAATTTCAGATCTTAATAACTCATCAAGTTTTTTGATTCCAATTTGAAACAGCCTGTTTAAGTCCGTAAACAGCTTTCTTCATCCTCTATGCAATTCCAGGAGCTGCAAAATTTTCTTGCGGAATGACATAAATTTCTTCATTTATATTTTCGTAGCAATAAACAGTGGTGATATCAACATGGTCAATTCTAAGTTCTCTTGAGCTGCCATAGGTAAGAGATATCTATTGGAGACATGCTTGACCACTGATGCGAAAGTTTCCCGATAATTAACATCTTGAACGTGAGAACGCATTTTAACTCTAGGCATGCTTTAAATAATTCTAGTGTACTGCCCATGCCAGGCTTATGTTTAATACTGGATAGCTCTGCCTCTTTTTGTGTGTCATTACAAACTAGAGATGAGGGTTCATTCTTCATTGTTTCTATCCATCCTTCCTTATTTACCCATTTCAAAGCCTCTTTGATGTCAATCTCTTCGTTTGGAAATCGTTTTTGGAAGTACCAAGTAAAATGATCAGGCCATTCCTGGGGTTTTAGTTTTCCGCTTGACCTTTGAGGTGTTATCCCTTGCTGAACAATAGGATACGTTTTTGATTGCCATATTCCTCATATTCTTAAACTTCAGTTTCTTCTATCTTTGAACTTAGAAAATTCTCATCCTCCAGGAAATTTACACCAATGCTGATATTTATCTGAGAAGTTTCCCTGCCGATGAATCGATAGCCCTTGGTTGCCTGGTAGTAGGCTACAAATGTCAACTTCTGTGACTTCTTATCCTACTTGTTTCAATGGGATATTGAAATGTGAACTGTTGTACTGCAGCCACTTATCTTCAAACATGATAAACAAGGATTTCTCCTGTATTAAAATTCATATGGTGTTTCATCTTCAACTGTGATGGACAGAGAACATCATGATATGTATGCTCTTGTAGACACAGCTTCAGCCTGATAATCCTTTGGTGAGTTGTGATCAAACAGCATGTTGCAGACTTTTCCAACAAATGTTTGATTAGCTCTCTCAGCAACACAGTTTTGCCGTGGACTGTATCGTACAGTAAGATGGTGGATGATACCTTTGGCAGTCAAAAATCTTTTAGTTAATTGTTGCCATATTCCTTTCCATGGTCAGACTGCAACTTCTTGATATTTCTGCCCATCTGCTTTTTCACCATTACTCTGAAATTTGTAAATGCCTGTGTCACCTCAGACTTTTTCTTCAAAAAATAGGGAAACAAGTATCTTTAAAAATCATCAGTAAATGTAAGAATATCAAGATTCCATCAATAGACACTTTCTCCATTAGACTACACAAATCTATATGTACTAAGTCCAAGATGTTTTTAGAATATCTTTTGATAGGCTGCACAACTGACAGAGATCCTTAGCCACAATATCCTTATTTAGTTCCACTGGAATCTTTGCTAAATACTGCATATTTGCAGTTCATATGTCCTAGACTGCAATGCCATAGGAATCCACTGCATTTTGTGTAGCAGCATTGCCTCATTTTGCTTATATTCAAACAATAGATGCCATTCTTCGGTGATGCTTTGGCAGCTAGTTCAGCCTCTGCATTGTAGATGAGTCCAAAATTAGTTCAGTCTCCACATTGTAGGCGAGTCCACGTTTTTGTTAAAGTTCATTTTATGTACCTTGCTTACTATTTCCTTGAGAGCAAATTCACAACTGAGTTTGGAATGTGAATGACATTATATACTGTTACTTCTGTCACCAGTATAACAGATCAGATTAATACTTTCAGAGCCTGCCCGGTTGGCCGAGCGGCCGAATGCACGGCTTTCCAGAGTGGGAAGGAGGGCCTGCTCCCCGGCACGAATCCGCCCAGCGGACTTGTGTCGAGGTCCGATGATCCGGCTAGCCTATGGATGGTTTTTAGGCGGTTTTCCATCTGCCTCGGCGAATTCGGGCTGGTTCCCCTTATTCCGCCTCGGCTACACTATGTCGGCGATTGCTATGCAAACAAGTTCTTCACGTACATGTACACCAACATTACTCTACCACAAACATAGGAGCTACACTCGTCTGATATGAGACGTTCCCTGGGGGCGTCCACTGGGGGCCGAACCGCACAATAACCCTGGGTTCGGTGTGAGACGGTTGAGGGGTGAAGTGTGCTGCGGTAGTCGTCGTGGGGTTGTGGACCATTGCGCCTGCGGCGGGGATGGAGGCTCTCCATCGTTTCTAGGTCCCCGGTTAACATACAATACAATACTTCCAGAAGTCTCTGCTACTAAGCCCTCCCTTCCCAGTTGACTACTCAACCATTACGTGGCTTGGCGTTATGAAGCGTCCATCCATCATTGGTGATGTGAGTCAAGGCACAGAAATCTAAATGCCACATCTCCGTTTCATCAGGCTGTTTAGAAACTGCTGTAAGAAAGCCTTTTCTGTACTCTCACAGTTTTCTAATTTCATTTCCTTTCTCGCTATATTTTGATAAGCTTCCTTCTTTTTTCACTCTTATTAGAGCAATGCTTAGCAGTGTGATTCAATCTTTTGCAGTTGCAGCATTTAATAAGCTCTGTATTATCTTAACCATTTACATATAAGGATGATTCTTCATTTCCATTTGTGTCTTTTCGGTTTGACATCTTCAAGTAGTTTTACTTTAATAGACTCCCAGTGAGACGTGTGGGGGTCTGTTTTTAAGTGTCATATCAAATATTGATAATAATCAGATAACTCTGCCACTCAACGGTAACTTCATTTCACTTAACGTAAATTCGGTTGTTATGATTTGATCCTAACAGTCATCTGCTGACTTGCAATTACGTAATTTGGTTGTGATTAATGTCCTAACCACGCTACTTCACTCGTAAGCCTACAGTTTTCAACTGCTTTTCCCAGGGCTGTCCAGGGTTCTGCTGCCCTGTTCATGTCCCTTAAATTGGAATAATTTATCTTGTCCACAAAGAGTACAGTAGTTATCAAGGGCTGGTTCCAGCCAACTTTAACGTTGGTTATTAGGATATAGTGGTTAAGGACATCCAATGTTAGGTTAAACACTTGAGCTCCTTGGTGTCTCTCTCTCCCTCCCCCTCTCCCCTGAGAAACCACATTAAATTGATCAAAGTCATCAGGGGAATCAGCTATGCAGCTGTATCACATGACATGAAAATGGCGGTGTGCTCCTCTCAGCCAATGGGAGCACAATAACATGGTGGGGAATCCAATTGACCAATAAGAATCAAGCTCTCCCCCTGTTTCCTTTATTATATTATGAATCCAGCAGGCCAAACCCTTGTCATTCGAGGTCTGAACGTCATAGTGAGAGCACGATGAAGCACCAGCGGAACAGGGACAAGCCAGTGCCCTCAGCCACATGAGCAATACGTTGCCTAGAAAGTAATGTACCGAATTTTTTTCTTCGCCAATTCTTTATTGAACATAATGAGAATTACACACATGAAAGAAATGTATTTTATGTACACACCCTATTTTTCTACATAATCTCCATCCTGTTCTATCTATAACGCCAGTGGGAAACAAGGACGTGTATGACCTCGCGGTACCAATCCTTGTACTGGTGGCGGAGCCAGTGCTTCACTGTGTGAATCACCTCCTCATCGTCCTCAAATGTCTTCCACGAACGGGATCCTTTAATGGCCCAGACAAATGGAAGTCTGAGGGGTCTTCCCCATTGCTTCTAATCATGAAGCTCTGCCTAACTGTCTTCTGCTGACCTCATCCTCTGTGCTCAGCGACTAACTGTACTTCTGTCGACAAAAGATGCTCCATAGACTTTGAACAAGTGTTTGAGAATATTCGTCACGGTTTCTTTCTCTGCAGTGAGAATTCACTGACGGCATGTTGCTCGTAACGTACATCACCTACAGACGCCATTTTGAAACTGTCCTGCAGCTATGCTGTGTGTCGAAAGTGACGAAAACTTGGCATGCTCAGTCAGCAGACTTCAAATAATACATACATAACGTTTCACATTCGTGACATTGTTGTGAGCTGAGAAAAAAAATGCGGTGCATTACTTTCTGGGCAACCCTCATAGATGGTCAGATATGATAGTAAGTACCTAACAAAAATAATATAATTATTACTGTCATTATTAACAAATATATATTCGAATATATACTTATGGTCTGTTATTGTTCCAGCAGTGCAATGGACACCTGAACCTTTGGTAGTGGAACTGACAGATGAGAACACCCACATACTACTGGCCACATTACCACAGTAGCAGCAGAATGCAGATGGGCTTCCCAATCTGTCAGATCCAGTGTGTTTCAAATGTAATGTATTGCTGCTGCAGCAGCCACCTTTGGTCAACTATGCCTCAGCAGCTGCAGCAGCTGTTACTGCCACTGGAGCTGCTGCAGCTCACAGGACTACATGCAAGTTCCCCATTGTGAATACCACTGCTCACAAGAACATGTGATGGCGTCTTGATCTGGATAACGAGTTTGCAATTGTTACTGAAACTGAAAATTCAGTGTATTGATTCTAAAGGTCGATATTCGTGGTACGAATGGGAATACATGAGTAACATGATGGGTTGTGTAGAGAATAAGATGAGAAATGAGTATGATCCTTCCCATATTCTGACTAAGATTCAAATGCTAAGCCATAAAGTCACTGTAGTTGATTGTGTGATGATGCCATCCTAGAACTGACATCATGGGGCTCGAATATATACTTGAAATATTCAAGTGTCATCGAGTAAGATGATATGTAACTGTCCAATAACGATCACTATCGTACAATTGTGTTGTTGACTGCCTTATGTAAGAGTTATTTGGGTGTTAGTAGTGCCACCTGGGACCCCACTGCCTCCCACTGGGATGCTATCACTAGCTGACCAGAATTGTATGAGTGTCAGACACGAAGCACGTGTTAAGACAGCCGCAGACAGGCAATTTATCGGCTACCTGACAAACAATCGTTGATGCTGAGTGTGCTTCATATTACTGCCTGTAATAGGTGGAGTGAGTGAGCAAGGTCTAGTTGTCTCCCACTGAAATAAGAGTTGTGGGTGGGTAAATCACTACGTCTAAAAAATAGGCACCTACTACGAAAAAACATCATTTACTGTTTTCCATTTCACAGCCAACACTGTTCAATTTAATGGGTGGAGGCCCATCAATACGGCATTGAGGATTCTGATCACAATGTTTACAGCAGGGCTCATATAGAGAACAAAGTCCATCATTTCTAAATACTTGATCTAGTAACTAAAATTTGTGCGCGATGTCTGCCGTTCCTTATTCATGTGAATGACCTCTCACTTAACGTTCAGCAAGCAGAACTAGCACTTTTTGCAGATGACACGAGTGTAATAATAAATATAATTCCAGAAAAAGCAGCTGAATATATTGTTAAGGATGTCTTTCAAAGAATAATTAAGTGGTTCTCAGAAAATGGACTCTCCCTTAATTTTGAAAAAAACTCACTATATCCAGTTCTGTACACCGAATAGAGTCATACTGACAATTGATGTAGCATATGAACAGGGCTCAGTTAACAGGGTAGATTTCTCCAAATTTTTGGGTTTTCACATTGATGACAACTTGAACTGGAAGAAGCATACTGCTGAGCTCCTCAAACAATTAAGTTCAACTTCTTTCTGCAATTTTGTCATATGATGACATGGTTGGAGACCGTGGCTGTTATTGGAAGGCAAATGTTGATGGTGTTGGGACAGCAACCAGCCACAAATTTACTTTCAGTTCCATTATTCAAAGGATACTGTTACCGGTTATGAATCGTTATGATTCATCTTCAGACGGTTTACAGGCTTTTCTTACAAAATGTGGTGCGGTATATACATATTTTTTTCTTTTTGTCGACACATCAACGGATCTGACTTGCTGTATATGCTCACTGCCCTCACTTAAGTTAACAATGAGGACAGTAGGTCTACAAATGACCACTACCATGTACATTCTGGCTATTAACTGGCCATAGTGGACAGCATATCCACCATTTATACACACTTTTTTCTAAAGTTGCTCACACTATTGCAAAAAATGTATATTTCAAGCGATCATTGAATAGCTCACACAGTTGTGAGAGAACCGTTAAAGGATAAAAGTTAGGAACACGTGGATTCCTCGAGGAGAGGGGATGGATTGGGTCACATTCTCGACCCTAACCTCACCTGCAAGTCACACATGAAAAATAAATCAGTAGTACAGCAGATGCAAGAATATGATGGCAGAGGGGAAGGCCTCAGACACAGCCAACCGATTCGGCTCAAATTTGGCAAGTCGCTTGTGTACAAAAATGGTTCAAATGGCTCTGAGCACTATGGGACTTAACTTCAGAGGTCATCAGTCCCCTAGAACTTAGAACTACTTAAACCTAACTAACCTTAGGACGTCACACACATCCATGCCCGAGGCAGGATTCGAATCTGCGACCGTAGCGGTCGCGCAGTTCCAGACTGAAGCGCCTAGAACCGCTCGGCCACTCCGGCCGGCTGCTTGTGTACAACCTAAAACGAAATACTCTAAGATATTTTGGCTCAACACCCTCCCATTTTTGAGAAAATCACTCCTAAAGGTTATGATGAGCAGTCGACTCAAAATTGGCGAGATCTATAGATAATTTTAAATACAGGCTTTTTCATCATCAGCTATGGGGTCCACAAACGCATACTTTTCCAGAAATCGAGGAAAGAAACCTTTACAACTGCCGTCTATGTACCCACATGGTAAACGCTTTTCGTCGACAGCGCCGATATACAAGTTACATTTTTAACAATATTGGGAGCGATGAGCGTATTGAATTCGAGAAAACACTTAAGTATCAGAATCACAATAAGAAATATGGTAACATGCTCTGAATTGTCTTCAACAGAATGGGTACAGGTTAGGAACACGTGGATTCCTCGTGGAGAGGGGATGGATTGGGTCACGTTCCCGACCCTACCATCACCTGCAAGTCACACATGAAAAATAAATCGGTAGTACAGCAGATACAAGAATATGACGACAAACATTGGTGTCTGTTGTAATGGAAGATCTTGAACTCCCTAAGGATGCGTTTAAAGGCTGGAACTGACAAAAATAACAAGGCAGTGAAGGTTTTTGCGATGTCGCTGTTCGGGACTGCTCTACTGTTCACGTAATTTGCCCTGGAAGGAACACACATCAAGGATTTACTGAATGATTAATTTGGGTCTTGGAAATGGTGATGAGGAATCTCAGGCTGCAGTAGAAGAAACTGCACATGCTGAACTGCCACCAACTGAAGGTGACAGTGAAGATGCTAAATGTGTGCTACTGCTAAAGACTGAATATACTCATTCTATGAATGCTGTAATTTATGACTGCAATTATCTGTCACCTTATTTATGTCTTTTCATTGTAAGCTAGCCATTTTTGTTACTGTTTTTATGGGAAAAAGAGAAAAAATAGCGCAACGGCCAAGGGAACTGGCTGGGAAGTGAAGAACCCGGGTTCGAATCTCGAGGAAACTGTACAATTTTCATTTTTTTAAATTTTAGTTTTTCGTATCAGAATTGGTAGGGATAGGAGGATTAATAAGGTATGCAACCCAACACGGAATAATAATAGTAATAAGATGGCAAATTAGATTCCCAAACGACGTGAGTTAGTAAAGCATTAAACTTTTATGCCTTGTCACATGAAAACAACTCCGAGTAAGTTCTGCGAATTCCTGACGAGGGACCACAGACAGCCAACCGCGCGACACTTGTTTACAGCGTGGCATGGGACAGAGGGCACGCGGGGAGAGGTATGTTGTCCCAGTTGCCTGTTCGTCATATAATAGTTGTGAACCTCGAAGAGTGAGGGTGTCCAGCACGAACCTGATAGAAGTCAATCGGAAAGAGTCGTTTTCCGTTATTAGGCTGACGCGAACCTCGAGGATACGTGTAATGATTTTTCATCGTTAATCCGCATAATAAAAAAAATATGTTTTGTGAAAGAATACAGTGATCTTCCGTAAGTAACATATGACTTGTACTGTATGTAGTTTGTAGTAAATAACTTTTCTGTTTATGCCGTAGTAACTAGTTATTGTTTGTTGTGTCATATCTTTCAGTTGCATAATCTGAATAATGGAAGATGTACACGCTTCGACCAGCGTTGAAATATGTCGTTGGGAGCCTGTCACAGACGACGGAAAGCGGGAAGTTACCGACGCAGTGTTTTGGTTTGTAAAAGTGTAGCAAAACAGATGTATTATCAGTGCACTACCAGAAGCAGGCAGTTCTGTTTCTCGGCGTTCCAGATTGATAGGAGCAGCTATCGTCGAGCGATTTTTGGAGCTGACAAACGAAATGACTTTTGTTAATACTGAAGAACTGTACCATGAAAGCGAAATAGAAGGTGATTCAGTGGAAGCTATCATGGCTAGTGAA
This sequence comes from Schistocerca americana, assembly GCF_021461395.2. Classification (NCBI taxonomy): domain Eukaryota; kingdom Metazoa; phylum Arthropoda; class Insecta; order Orthoptera; family Acrididae; genus Schistocerca; species Schistocerca americana. The sequence goes on along the minus strand of NC_060120.1, from coordinate 697,650,896 downwards.
TCTCAAAATGGTCATAACACTTTGGAAATGTCCACGTTACAGGGAATCTGTGCTTCAGCCGTTCGCGATGAGTATTACGAGCCAGTTACTAAACGATTGAACTACGGCGCTACACCCCTTGAAGTAAAAGTAAAGGCAGTAACGCTAGCCAGGAATCATCCGAATTGGAACCTACACACACTGCAAAAGAATGGAGCAACAACAGCCCTGAAACGGCAGAAGGATCTAAAATTGTGGGAAAATGATATCGTTAAATGAGGGACGAGATATGACAAATACCAGATGATAAATAAGTAGACATACAACAGATTTGTCGAATCTCGTCGTCATAACGAGAATGTAACAACGAGAATACTGCAGGAGTGGGCTGCATCATTATCTTGGGCAAGGAATTTCAGATCGGAATATAAGATTCGTCAAGTGCACGTCACTAAATACGTCTCTCACAAGGAGGTAAAAAATATAGAAGATATACAGAAAGTGACGGCTCTTTTCAGCACGCAAACGGCGTCACTTATGACCGGTTTTAATCGTGATTACATGATCAACACCGTTGAAACAGGATGCGAGTATTGGCTGAAAATTCGACGCACGTTATCATATAAGGGAGAGAAACAACCCTTGTCGCAGTTGGTAGCAAAAAAGACTAACACATTCGTACACGGCGCAATATGCCATCACAGCCTCTGTAAAAGTGGTGCCTAAGGTTTTCCTGTGTTTATAACAAACAAATGTTAGATCTGGTCCTCGGGTTATAGAAGAGGTCAATCGCTTAACCTGCTCGCTGAAAAATGTTTACTTGCTCCAAATCTGGGAAACTGACAAATGCGATTTACTGTACATTTCTTGGGAATGTTTTAAAACCGTACGTTGCTAATAACAAGTTTTGTCTAATATTGGATTCCTGGGGTGGATAAACTAATACTCTAATTTATGGTACCACAGGCGCCAACTCCATGGGTCCTGAGGGGGTCCAAGCCCCCTCAAAAATTCGTTTGGGATTGGGGGGGGGGGGACAGAGCCCCCTCAATAATTTAAGAAAATTATTGGTTATATTATGCTTTGTAAAGTCACAAAATTATGTTGGAATTTTTTATTTTCCTTGCTTGACGACAGTCACCTTTTAAAATATAATCAGTAATGAGTTAAAACAAAAATATATTGCGGTAGTAAGCAGGTTAACTGAAAACGGGTGGTGTGAATCATGATAATGTTACGGTGCTGCGGGCACACTTAGAATTTGTCCTGGTGCGCGAACCTTCGGGTAAAGTCTGGCGCCGGAGGGCCAGTGCTGCGGCCGCCGTGACATCAAAAGCACTGGAGCAGAAGCGCCTGGAACCCTCCGCCTCGCGTCGCCTTGACGCTTCGAGACATTTCGACGCCGTGGCTATATAAATCCCACCCTGCTGTCGCAGTCTTTCAGTGTGGATAGTTCCGTTCAGTGCATGCTGCAAACGTGTTTAGTGTTCCGACTTTAGTGTCTAGTGTACTATTTTATATGTCAATATTTTATTCATTTACTTTAGTCTCTTAGTGTATTGTGAATTAAGTTTGCAATGGATAAATTTGTTACCAAAAAAGCGCGCTTGGAAGTTGATGATACTGCAAGTCAGCCTCCAACAAATCAGCCTCAATTGCTTCGTCGTCTTCAGGCGAGGACCGTTCGCAGACGAAACCTGGACAATCCAGAAATGGAAGACCATTTTAGAAGTCTTGGTTGATCAAATTTACATGGCTAGAATATGAAGCAGCTACCGAAAAAGCTTTTTGCAGAAAGTGCAAAGAGGCAGATACTAAAAATCTATTACAATTTTCTTAAAAAAAAAAAGATGCATTTACTGCCGTAGGGTTTTCTAACTAAAAAGGCTTTGGAAAAATTCGGTCTTCATGAAAATACGTTTACGCATAAAGAAGGTGTTCTGAATCTAAATTTTATCACTAACCGAAGTGTGGCCTCCCAATTGAATGAACAGTTAGATAGTGATACGAAGAAAGGTCGTTTAGCTCTTGAGACAATTTCTACTACCGTGCAATTTCTATGCCAATAAGGACTAGCAGTTAGAGGGCACGAAGATGTAAACTCAATTTTTTTTTCAATTGTTGGAACTCCGAAAGAATGATATACCTGAGTTCAAAGATTGTTTACGGCATTCGGGGTACAAGTGGACGTCCCACGATATTCAAAACGAGATCATTGATCTACTAAAGTGCGCGTCATCTATGTTGGCGGCCGAGTTTAGGTTCGTTCTGCGCATCTGACGTCACAAAACACAGTCAGCCAATGAACAGAGAACGACGTTGCCACATCTCGACGGCAGTGCAGAGCATGGACGAGTGTCTTCAGTTTTAGAAACGTTCAGTCATAAATAAAGTAATAGAACAAAAGCAATGTCTTGATAGCAGACATTCTTTTATAGAAAGTTTGGAAAAAGCATTCTTTATACCAATTGCTTCATATTCTATTAATTAATTAAACCAAACAAGCAATAAGACTCCTAATTCAGGCGATAGCAAGGAAAGGTGTTTGTATCACTCTCACGAACCGCTTTTTCGCAATAAAGAACAGCGGTAATTGTTTATTTCCTATTGTACTTCGATAAAGCGTGAGTAATTCGTAGTCATACCAACAGTGTTTGTCAATATTTTGTGTGACGTATTATAGTCCTCATTGCGTTGTGTACTCACTCATGTCGTTATGTAGCCAGACGAGGTGCGTCAGCGTAACGGTTAAGGTGTTGGGCTGTTAACCGAAAGGTTATGAGTTCAACCTTGTGTGGTGCTTAATATTTTCATTATTTAAAAACAATATCGAAGTGCCTTACTTCACGAATTATATTCGTTTGAATGCAATTTTTTGAAATTTCTAGTGCTTTGTCTCTTTATTAACCCTTTCGCTGCTGCAGACACGTGCTCGCCGCATTCCGCGCTGTGCGCGATTTTGTCATCACTGCACTGCTCGCCTGTGCAGACACATGGTGTTCCCACTGCTTTGATACACTTATCATCCGATTTCACAAAAACTATTTGGCCCAAAAATGTGATTTTTACACGTCTTCTTAACTGATACCTTCCCCCCATAAATGACTTTATTTTGTTTCGATGTTCAACACAGTTATTATGCAGCATTAAATATAGTAAACCATTGCACGAAATTTTGAAGAGTTTGCAGAGGTAGAAGTCCATAGCGTATACTTTCCGTATGGTCGATTTTAGTTGCCACAATGTTGAGAATGAAATGTGGACAAGATACCTAAATTTCATATAAAATTTACTGTATACTCTATGGACTTTTACCTCTGCAAACTCTTCAAAATTTCGTGCAATGGTTTACTATATTTAATGCTGCATAATAACTGCGTTGAACATCGAAACAAAATTACGTCATTTATGGGGGGAAGGTATCAGTCAAGAAGGTGTGTAAAAATCTAATTTTTGGGCCAAATTGTTTTTGCGGAATCGATTGATAAGAGTGTCAAAGCAGTCGGAACACGATGTGTCTGCACAGGCGAGCAGTGCAGTGACAAAATCGCGCACAGCGCGGAATGCAGGGAGCACTTCTTTGTAGCAGCGAAAGGGTTAATGCGGCCGTGGTAGCTTTACTTCATGAGCTGCGCGCTCCCCCCTAAACGTGAGCTTGCGAACTATGCTATACCATGGCGCTGCTTCTATTGGCGCGTGCGTCGTGTGCAACTGGCAACGCAGCAATCTCCCGCGTCTGGGCGGGCATGCGCGAGCCGCCAAGATAAAAGAATTGAACTATAGGAAAGTCTGTGTTGAGAAAGGTATTGGTTTCAATCAACAAGACTGAACATTTTTCCCTTATGGTTGACGAAACAAGTGATTCTTCGATTCACGAACAAGTGTCATTTTGTATTCATACTGTTGATTCCCTAATCATCAACAAAGACCTTATTGGCTTATACGAGACCCCCAACACTGAATCACAAACTCTGTTTAGTATTTTAAAAGACGTTTCTGCTCGTTTTGATTTTTCAATGGATAACTTAAGAGGACAGTGCTATGATGGTGCCTCGAATATGAGAGGCAAGTTCAAAGGACTAAAAAAGTTAGTTTTGGATATACAACCAAAAGCACGTTATGTGCACTGCACTGCTTACAGTTTAGACTTGGCAGTTGTAGACAGTCTCTACCATCTTATGTCTAAGAGGGATATTCATCTATTCCAACGTTCATTTTGGCGTGAGAATTGATTTTAGTGCTTGAGGTTTTTTCCTTTTTTGTTACTTTTTCAAGTTCATCTTCTACATATGGCTCGATACACACTTAAAATTCACATAAGCATTTTGACATAAAAATGCATATTACAATGGCTTACAACTAAGTCTGACATTCCACCCACTATTTGTATCAAGCGTAGAAAATTCTTAAATACTAAAACATTGGAAAATTCCTTCTTCACTTACAGTTACTAGTTAGTATAGTTTGTTTGTTAGCTTCAAAAAAATTCCTTTGTATATAAATACAGATAACTTATTTACATTTCATTACATTGTGTTACTATATACGCATTTAATGCATCAACATTTTATTTTCCAGTCATGCCTACATCAGTTATGAGAGTTTAGTATTTTCCTAGGGAGAAACAGAGAAAAACATTTACATCAGGATTCTACATTACGAGTTGCTGGCTTAACTACGCTTTGGCGCCGCCTCCTGCGATGGGGAGGGAATAAGGAACTACTATTCTACTGGTTTATGGATTACTAAGTAAATACTATTCGTCCTTTCTTAAATCACTTATCAGGGAAATCCTTTTTCATGGAAGCGAAATGTATTAACGACTCATGTACTATATACCATTGTGTTGCTTATAATTGTTTACGTGTAGCTTGTGTTCGTAAATTTAAAAAAAAGTTTTTGCGTTACCTCATGCTTATTACCTCTTTACGATTATGTGGAAATGTCGTCATTTATATTCGCGTGTGACGTGATATGAATTGATTTGTTTTATTTGAGGGCACATGCCTCCGTGTTTGTGTGCAGTTTGTAGTCAATGGGTACATGTAACTGTTTTGTAGTTGCACTGCGACCATGTACACTCCTGGAAATGGAAAACAGAACACATTGACACCGGTGTGTCAGACCCACCATACTTGCTCCGGACACTGCGAGAGGGCTGTACAAGCAATGATCACACGCACGGCACAGCGGACACACCAGGAACCGCGGTGTTGGCCGTCGAATGGCGCTAGCTGCGCACCATTTGTGCACCGCCGCCGTCAGTGTCAGCCAGTTTGCCGTGGCATACGGAGCTCCATCGCAGTCTTTAACACTGGTAGCATGCCGCGACAGCGTGGACGTGAACCGTATGTGCAGTTGACGGACTTTGAGCGAGGGCGTATAGTGGGCATGCGGGAGGCCGGGTGGACGTACCGCCGAATTGCTCAACACGTGGGGCGTGAGGTCTCCACAGTACATCGATGTTGTCGCCAGTGGTCAGCGGAAGGTGCACGTGCCCGTCGACCTGGGACCGGACCGCAGCGACGCACGGATGCACGCCAAGACCGTAGGATCCTACGCAGTGCCGTAGGGGACCGCACCGCCACTTCCCAGCAAATTAGGGACACTGTTGCTCCTGGGGTATCGGCGAGGACCATTCGCAACCGTCTCCATGAAGCTGGGCTACGGTCCCGACAACCGTTAGGCCGTCTTCCGCTCACGCCCCAACATCGTGCAGCCCGCCTCCAGTGGTGTCGCGACAGGCGTGAATGGAGGGACGAATGGAGACGTGTCGTCTTCAGCGATGAGAGTCGCTTCTGCCTTGGTGCCAATGATGGTCGTATGCGTGTTTGGCGCCGTGCAGGTGAGCGCCACAATCAGGACTGCATACGACCGAGGCACACAGGGCCAACACCCGGCATCATGGTGTGGGGAGCGATCTCCTACACTGGCCGTACACCACTGGTGATCGTCGAGGGGACACTGAATAGTGCACGGTACATCCAAACCGTCATGGAACCCATCGTTCTACCATTCCTAGACCGACAAGGGAACTTGCTGTTCCAACAGGACAATGCACGTCCGCATGTATCCCGTGCCACCCAACGTGCTCTAGAAGGTGTCAACTACCCTGGCCAGCAAGATCTCCGGATCTGTCCCCCATTGAGCACGTTTGGGACTGGATGAAGCGTCGTCTCACGCGGTCTGCACGTCCAGCACGAACGCTGGTCCAACTGAGGCGCCAGGTGGAAATGGCATGGCAAGCCGTTCCACAGGACTACATCCAGCATCTCTACGATCGTCTCCATGGGAGAATAGCAGCCTGCATTGCTGCGAAAGGTGGATATACACTGTACTAGTGCCGACATTGTGCATGCTCTGTTGCCTGTGTCTATGTGCCTGTGGTTCTGTCAGTGTGATCATGTGATGTATCTGACCCCAGGAATGTGTCAATAAAGTTTCCCCTTCCTGGGACAATGAATTCACGGTGTTCTTATTTCAATTTCCAGGAGTGTATATTATTTTTCTTCATTTGCCTGATGACCAAAATATACACATAAACATACTAATAACTAAATCATTTCTTTGAGGTGCGACCCTTTGTTTCATTTGGTACCTGTAACACCCGTCGTGTAAATCTCTTCTTCTGCACCGTGTCGATGCACTGGTCGCTGCAATATAAAAATCTTGTAACTATCTTAAAAACTAATTGTGTTTCGTAGCTCATAGGCCACACATATACTCTGTCATCACAGTCGTTTTTCATACTTCATTCTTATTTGTTTGTGTAATTATTCACTTGCATTGTTATTCTTTTTGTTCATTTACCCTACAGAGAAAGTTACTGTGTCATCTCCTACGGTATCTTATCTTTTGTTAGCTATCACGTCCTGTATGTTTCGTTGTAATGATTTCTTTTAATTCTAGTTACAATGTATATATCTTAGCATTGACGCAACTTCGCAAGTTGATATAACGTTATATTCTTTTGTTCCCTGATAGTGAATATAGTTGTTACATGTTATTATTTATTTTGAAACTGGGGTTGACACTTGTGTAGTTTCGCACTTCTATTTGGATGCGCCGCGAGTTAGCCTGTTGCGCTTGTGCAGGTCAATGTCTCTTCCCTAGTACTGACGTAAGCATGCATTGTTGAGCGCGCACAGCTGAGTCGTACACTGCTCCAGCTTGCATTTCGCTTCACGTGAAGCTGTGTTTTTACACTTCCTTCTAGTCAAATGTTTGTCTTTGCTTACAAAACAAGAAAATTGAGTTTATACACATTTCATTTAAAAATATACATAATAAAAATTTTTACTTATAAAACTATGACATTTACTTATAAGACTATTTTATACACATCTCTACATGATGGAAGACCCCCAAAATAGCAAGGAAACTTTTCAATATTATAACAAAGAGTAAATGCGGCACAGAATGGCTGAGAGAGGTCCAGAGGAATCTGCAGCAGTTCAACATAAAAATCCCGAAGACCGCACAGAGTGCCGTAATAGGATCGCAAATGTGAGATTTGAGGAAAAAACATCGTGCTCGACTGGTAAAATGAATGGACAGAAGAACGACAGGAGAAACATTCTGAGAGGATGAAGAGTTTTTGTGAAGCAAAGAAGAAAAACGCCCAGAGATGAAATTATGAATTCCAGATCAATCGCTCTCCTAAAAGGGGAACAGTCGTTATAATAATAATAAAAAGTTTGACATTACTCTATTTTATGAAAAAAAACTGCTGTGATACTGTGCCACTACTCGTGAAAAGCCTTTAAATCTTTGTGAGGGTGGAGACCTTTGTCTCGCTCCATTCTTTCATATACTAATCTATAAGTTCCAGGATAAGGTATTTTTGTAATAATATAGGGTCCTGAGTATAGTAATTGCCATTTTTTGTTTAACTTACCGATCTTTGACGATTTGGGATGTGTTCTCAAGAGGACTCGTCGCCCTTCGAAAAAATTTGTAACTCGTTTTAACGTTTTGCTGTATTTTCTCTTTCTGTATTTTGCGCTATTCTCTATTTCTGCTTGTTTGATTTTATCCTGTGAAGTTAACTCTTTAATAGGTAATTCTGGTATGGGTTAGTCCCATTCATCAGTTTGCTTTGTGTTAAACATCATTTCATTAGGAGTGAAACCTGTGGAAGAGTGGGGGAGATTGCTTACTATTTGCATAAATGGAGTCACGTATTCAATCCATCGTGAATGCTTATTATGAGCGTATGTCCTTATAAATCTACTGAATTCTTTAAACACCTTCTCCACGGGACTCGCTTATGAGTGGAAAAACTTACCAAGATGTGTTTAACGCCCTGTGTATTCATGAATTGTTTAGATTTGCTTCCTACGAAATAGGCTGCATTGTCTGTTAATACTACTTTGGGTTTCCCAACTCTTCGTAAATAATCCTCCTTATGATGCTACTGGCTGTAGTGGTTTTGATAGCATAAAGTTTGGTGTTATTTTATGAAAATATCACAAAGAGCTATTATGTATTTGACATCTCCTTTTGCTCTGGGATATGGCCCTGCAATATCCAGAGAAACCATTTCCAGTGGAGCTTTGGTTAGTATGGGGTGTAGTTCTGTAAACTTTGACATATTGGATGGTTTTGTTCTTTGGCAAATAGCACACTTTCTTAATATTTGTAAAACACATCTTTGTAAATTAGGAAAGTAACAAAGTTTGGAAATCTTGTCTGTACATTTTGTTACTCCGTAGTGTCCCCATACTTCGTGTGTATGTTTGATAAATTTGTCGATATATTCCTCTGGAAGGCATACACTCCACTGGTTAGAACTTTCGTGCTTCCGATGAAACAAAACGCCTTTATATAAATGATACCATTTACTTACCTTATGGTTTGTATTCTGGTTGAGATTTTATATTACCTTTTTCCACCTATTGTCTTGGTGTTGTATCATTCCCATCTGTCTACAAAATTTTTTGTTGTCTGATTTTTGTGTACTACTTTGCATCAATAATGTTCGGATTTCTGAATCGTGTTCAGACAGTCATCGAATTGTACGAAACGTTTGAAAATCTAATTTGCCCCCATTGCTTATAAGGTCTATAGTATGGGGCCAACTATGACTAATTCGGGTTTTCCTGCGGTGTAGTCTGATCTGCTTCGCTACACGGGACAATTTCTGTCAGTTGTACTGTGTGATTGTTTCCCCAGTGTGTATTAGACTTGGCCACTGTTTCTATGTTTCGATACAGTGTATCGATACATGGAACTGTTTCAGTGTTTCGCAACGGCTGTAGTTCACTGTTTCGAAACAGTGGTGTTTCATTCCGCCTCTGTTTCGGATAACCGGACCAGATTCGATCTTGAGCCAGACACAGAAACTGTATCGTTGTTTCAAAATAAGGCTGTTTCAGTCCACCTGTGCTTAGAACGGACTAATTGTATCGAAATAGTGATGTTTCATTCCGCTCTATGTCGGACGAGATTCGGGCTCGGCATAGGTACTGAAACACAACGTACCACTTCATGAAACACTTTCAAGTGTGTCGAAATCTTTTTGACAAGCAATAGCATGAAGCTTAAGATATCCGAAAATAAAGCTTAGTTTCTAGCTGACTGTCCTATTCCGAAATGGCGTAACATCTGCTTTATAAACACTAACCAAACAATAAAACAACGCATATTATTCACATTCAAAATAATAAATATGTGAAAATCATTGAGTTAAATTACACTTTTTTTATAACATACGCTTCTCTGTTCATGTACAGTAATCATATTAAGAAACGCAAGTAAGCCTACAACATTTTGAATAAAAAAAGGCGTATATACATAAATTTGATGTAGGTATAATTGCAAGCAATCTGTTTTACATATCACAGATAGTGTAATGGTGAACGGGAAGGACTGGGAAGCAAGGTGAATTTATAGTAACGGTTCGAAACACCTTGCAAGACAAATTTTTTTCCGTTATATTTTGTTATTTATTCGAATTACTTGGCGTTATTTGTGAGTCTATAGTCACTGTGCCTATAATCCACAATGATTCCCTTTGTGTGCATGGAAATTAGCAGGATGGGTATATTACCCATACTATCGGAATGTGGGAATCCCAGTAGCATAACCGTTGTCTCTGCAGTTTGCTCCCATCTCCAGTTCCGACCGTGGTGGTTCTTCTGTCTTCAGCTATGGCTGTTCTCAGCCAATTGAAAAGTATGAAAGTCACACGACACGAAAGCAGCGCATTTGCTGCAGGAAGTACGAAACTGCCAAGATGCCTAAGTGATAGTTTCATACTTTCTGCGATATGATTAGCGCTCTCGCACCTCATTTGTGTTTATATGGACATACTTATACAGTAGACATTCAAGATGATAAAATCTGTAGGTTTATTAGATTACAAAACACAAACTGTTTCACTGTTTCGAAACAGCGTATCGAAACATTACATTGTACTGTTTCAGTTGTTTCGAAACAGTTAGGTGTTTCAGTTTGCCCATCTCTAGTGTGTATCATTTCCAGTTCGCGACATGCTTTCTCCTGTGATCATATGGCTGTTGTAGAATGTTGCTGTATTGTGGGCAAAAGTTGGCTGCGGTACGGCGTGCGGCATGGTGTTGTTGTTGCCTCGCGCCGGCCTTTGGTACGGCTGAGTGTTTTTATTTACACGCGGTGCATAGTTCTGAGATGAGGGATTGAAATTAACTTGTGGGTGGTAATCATTCCTGTCATACGGGAAGTTTTGTTTAAATCTCTTGTTCCTGCCATTTCCATTCGCGTATCCATTACCACGGTTAATGTATCCCTGCGGCTGCGCGTACCAGCCTTGCTGTATGTTTCCGTCTGGCTTTCTGTATTGACCATTCGAGTTACGTTGTTGTGATGTTCGGCTGTCTGACGCCATATTTGTTATTACTTTCTCCTCATATATTAGATCGATTGAATCTAAAATGCATAGAAAATATACTGTGTAGTGTTCGGGTGTAGCAATTAATTTCTCACGAATGTGTGATGGCAAACCACTTTTTAAAATTTTTAAAACATCAACATGAGAAATAGGATTAGTCCAATAAGGTGTTTTATTGAGATACTTCTCAAAATACCCTTGCAAGCTACCATGTATGCGATTAAAAGGGCGGGGTTAAAAATCTCTCGCCTAAGTCTCTCCTGTACTGCTCCTGACCAGCATTTGTCAAGAAATGCCCATTCACATTGTAAATATGTGGCACAACGCTCAGCTACTTCGTTCGCCCACATAAGTACATCGCCTTGCGTGTACCCAACAACAAACCTATCCTTTGTGCTTCCGTCCAATTTCTAAGGAACACATGTCGAAAAGCACTAATAAATACAACAGGATTCATCTTCTTACCTTCACTCATAAACGTTGGCAATTGACGGTGTCTTCATAGACCTTCCTCAGCAAATATAGTGAACAAGCTGTTTGCATTTTGTGCTGTGTTTACATAGGTGTCATAATTACTTACATTTCTCGTAGGTATTGGTTCTGGTGTTATGTCCTGTAAACTTACACTCGTAGGTATTGGCATTGTTTGTAGGGTTATCCATGATCTGTGTGCACACATTACTTTGGTTTGCTGTGGCTGGCACTATGTTTATGTGTACAACTTGTGTCTCTGTAACAATTTCACTTAAGTAGTTACGTATCCTATGCTCTGTAGCTTGCAAATTTCCGTAATGTCATTATTTAGTTCGGAAAGTACATCTTGCTTTAGCTGTTTTTCCATGTCTCTAAATTTTACATTCATTTCCTCGCAAAAATTCTTTGTCAAATCACTGATCTGCTGTGTGACTGTATCCTGAAAATCTTTTAAAACTTGTTTTATGTTGTTTATCTCTTGTGTGACTATGGTAAGGTTTTGTGACAGACTGTCAAATTTTCTATTTATGTCTGTTCGCAAATTGGTGTTAGTATATTTTATGTCTGCACGCAATTTGGAGTTTGTATTTTTTATTTCGGTGCTCAAGCTATCAAGTTTTGTGTCGTCAAAAATCGTGTTATGTGCGCTTTCTGTTTTCCTGTGCGAGCAGAATGTTACTCCCTGAGATACGTGATGTAGTTTCATCTATTGTCATCAAGATATCATCAAAGTTACAGCTCTGTGAAACCTCATTAGCACTTGTCACTTCGGTTACATTCATCTCTGGACTACTTACACCTAAGTGTGGACAGTGGAAGACATGGCGCTGGGATTTCAGATATTCTGTCTTGCAATTGTACGCCATCTTGGCTCATTTCGTTTTTGCCGTTGTCAACAATAATGGAAACTGAATTTTGTGCCATTTTGATTGAATGTAAAAATTATGGAAAACAGAAAATTGAAATATATTACTTTTGTAAATTTAAACATATGATTTACTTGTCGTCAAGCGTTAATTGGCTACTTTTATCAAACAACGGAAAATCCGGGATGGAATGTAACAATGCCAGAGTAGGAAAGTTGCTACTCACCATATAGCGGAGATGCTGAGTCGCTGAGATTCACACAATTAAAGCTTTCGGCTATTAAGGCCTTTGTCAGTAGTAGACACACACACACACACACACACACACACACACACACACACACACGTCTGCAGTCTCGGAGAGCTGTGGCTGTGTAGTTTCAGCTCTCACAGACTGCAGATCTGTGTGTGTGTGTGTGTGTGTGTGTGTGTGTGTGTGTGTGTGTGCTACTGACAAAGGCCTTAATGGCCGAAAGCTTTAATTGTGTGAATCTTTTTTGTCGCGACTCGGCATGTTGGCCACTTTTATGACGCACGAAATGTTATCACACAAAAACTTCAAACTTTTCTCTCGCTAATCATTACGTAAAATTTCTGAAAAATTCACAACAATACATTTAGGAAGTGAATTTATGGAAAAGGATGTCTAATTACTACGCAGGAGACGCCTGCTAACATAGCTAAGCAAGCAGCTGCGTAGGGGTCCTACCTTTGCTGCGATCAAACAAACAGCGTATTTCCAAAATTTTCCGTAAATACCGGTTTCGCTTTTGATTCCCTTCTGAATTGGTTACTGTTCCTACCGAACAGCAACATGCTCAATGAGAACCCTGTTGAACTATGATTTAACTCATTCATAATTATCTCTTTGTTGTAGTCACTTGGCAACACACTTTGCTTCCTAGAACAATAAGTTCATACAAATCTATTTAAATCCCTAAACAGTCTTTCAGGAGGCTTTGCTTTAGAATAATATTACAGAGGTAATTTATGTCAGATACCATCATATTTCAAAAACAAAAGAAACTCTTCCACTTAGATTCAGTAAACTGGGACCCATTGTCACTTACAATCTGCTTTAAAATGTCAATTTTTCTAGATAATGGCCACACAGTAGGTTAATAATTGGCCCATGTATCACAGATTTTAAAGAATAAAGTTTTCTGTACTTATTAAAACTGTCATAGCACACTTTATCACTCCGCTCATTCCACACACAGAGGCATGTCCCTGCAGCTGACTGGTGACAAACCGAATTTGTTGTTCAACACTGTGATATGATTTAATGAAATCGCTGATTAGACATACTTCCTCCCAGGTGCGAAGGTAGGGAATTGCCGGTGGTGTAAAACGCTGTTTTTTATAACGAGGACCTCTATAGCTAATTTCATGCCCCCTTTATTCTGTGTGAAGTGTTAAGAGCGGATGTAATCGATTTTGGTTCAAAAAATCAATTTTTCAAAAATATTATTTTCTTGGTCTACACAGTTTAATCTATGTTGCATGTGAATTTTATTGTGATAAACCGATTAACTCTGCACTGATGGCCACTTCTACCTTTTTCGACATTTGGGAAACTGCTTGTTTCAGCAGAATTTTGGTCTGTGTGAAGGCCATTGTGTAGGTACATACAGAAAAGCCCCGACACACTATGAAAAAAGTTATTACCAATGACAATAAACACTAGCGCGGCCAGTGTACACGTCGACAAAAAGATATTTTTCTACGCCGGAAGGCGAAAGACAAATGGTGGAAACATTTTTCAATTTTTTTTTTGACAATTATTAGGGAGACTCTCTCTTCAGTTCTCGTGGCAAGAAGAAGTATTACTTATGATACAATGTGTTGTCTGAATAATAATTTTATGAAAGTATGAAGTCTGAGAGTTCGTTTTTGTGTAAACCCACGAAAGTTTTCTTTTCTTCTGCACATTAATCCCAATGTCATGTCACTGTAGCTGCCTGCATCAGAAGTGGAAGTCCAATTAAGAATCAATATTGTACACATGGTCAAGAATGAGAATTAATTATAGCGGAAGGAGAACCATTTAATCAATACAGGAATTGATATACGTTAAAAGTGAAAGACATTGCATTCCCTTAAAAATCTATAAGGAATCATAAGGAATCAAAATGATAAAAGTGCACGAAAAAATTAATTTGTTTAATTAATTATACTGTGTTTTTTTAATATAAATTAGCACAACTGGACACCTGGTGACATGACATTGAGAAAGCCGTGGAACCAGTTGTGTAAATTATTCAACATTATTTATGATATTGTATGAAATTTTTTTGCATGTACTAATTATTTTCAAGTTTTCATTTGTAACATCACGACTGGGAGCAAAATAACCAGAACCAGAAATTATTGTATACAACAAAAAACACTCTAGTGAATTTGTGGGGAGAGCTGTTGAAAGGAAGCGGCACTTTGATAAGTCACAGGGCTATGATTACAAAATGGGTGGTATGGTTTTACTGTGGAACGACCAGAGGTCTCTGCAGATAAATAAAATAGTGAAGAAACAGGAACATCTTTTTATGAGTTGATTCAAACTGCATGTATACCTGACACCTACCTGATATGGCTCCCCAGAGAGTGGAAAAATTAAAGGGTTATATGCTTATCATTAAAGGGTTATATGCTCATCAAGACCTAAAACCTTTCTACTGTTGGTGGAACTGATTATATTTCATAAATATCTACATCTACATCTATACTCCGCGAGCCACCTTACGGTGTGTGGCGGAGGGTACTTATTGTACCACTATCTGATCCCCCCTTCCCTGTTCCATTCACGAATTGTGCGTGGGAAGAACGACTGCTTGTAAGTCTCCGTATTTGCTCTAATTTCTCGGATCTTTTCGTTGTGATCATTACGCGAGATATATGTGGGCGGTAGTAATATGTTGCCCATCTCTTCCCGGAATGTGCTCTCTCGTAATTTCGATAATAAACCTCTCCGTATTGCGTAACGCCTTTCTTGAAGTGTCCGCCACTGGAGCTTGTTCAGCATCTCCGTAACGCTCTCGCGCTGACTAAATGTCCCCATGACGAATCGCGCTGCTTTTCGCTGGATCATGTCTATCTCTTCTATTAATCCAACCTGGTAAGGGTCCCATACTGATGAGCAATACTCAAGAATCGGACGAACAAGCGTTTTGTAAGCTACTTCTTTCGTCGATGAGTCACATTTTCTTAGAATTCTTCCTATGAATCTCAACCTGGCGCCTGCTTTTCCCACTATTTGTTTTATGTGATCATTCCACTTCAGATCGCTCCGGATAGTAACTCCTAAGTATTTTACGGTCGTTACCGCTTCCAATGATTTACCACCTATGGCATAATCGTACTGGAATGGATTTCTGCCCCTATGTATGCGCATTATATTACATTTATCTACGTTTAGGGAAAGCTGCCAGCTTATAGAGATATGTATATGTTCACCTGTTGATCATATGTGTGAATTTGTTGTTCTAAGAGTGATTATATCATTAAAGTCTGTCTAGTGATGTTTTGGCTAAGTGTGAACATGTCACTTGGTTGTGTTAATTAGTATGTGTTGTAGGTGAAGGGTTATTTTGCCATGAAAACTTTATTGCTGGAAAGTAATGTTACTGTATTGGGCACTAATGACTATGAGATTTATTGGAGTAGGCAGTTACTGACATAATAATCAGCTACATGTTGGTTCTAGGTTATGCTCATCTCTTGTCTAAGACTAATACGATGGTCTTCATCAGATGAATACCTGGGGATTGTCCTATTAGTTCTTTCACAGGTACAGAATTATAATGACAATATATGTGCCATATAAATATGTACTGGTATAAGAGATAGTATGGGTCCTTCTACATGATCTGTTATGGGGATAGAGGAATGCATTTCTGTCTTAATCAGTTGTTAGCTAGTAAGGGAAATGCTTTCTTACATGGTGTTTATAACCATTTGTAGAATTATATGTTAAAAAATGATGAAATTCCTACAGCTGTATTAAGATGTTGGTTTTATTGGTGACTAGTTTCAATGTTGTTACATCATCATCTTCAGGCCCATACTTGTTGACTCCAACCATATGTGTCAAACACTAGTAGTCTGTGGTGAGATAGGCGTGTTCCATGCGGGAGGCAGGTAGTAACTGATGTAACTCTTGTTATGTATGTACTTCTTTGCTTTTGAAAGCAATCTGCAATTTTGTTTTTAATACATATATATGTAATGACACAAATACTATGTTTCTTCCAGATGGAACCAATAATTTACTTGGATCCTTGTTGCCTATTCATGGACCAGATAATCCAGATCCTAATGCACCCATTATAAAATTGTAAATGTCAAAGCAACAATTTTCAACCAGTAGCTGACTTTCTTATTGTGTTTTGCTGTCACTGATCAAAAACTCACAATAAACAAAATCCCTGTAAAGGAACATATCTTATGAAAAAAGAGCAACATATTTGATCCTAAAACCACCTTTCCCCCCTCCTCTTTTATTTTTCAAGAAATCTTGTTTGGTTCTTAATATTTGTATTGGTATGCATGGGACAACACATGTACCTAATAAGTTCCAAAATGCCATTCATTAAAATGGGATTTTCCAGTGCTCATACCTTGTGTTCTATTTGTGATAAAATGGTACGGTCATGTGTTTTGGATAGCCCTTGGACTAGGGACCACTTACAGGGTGTACACGCGGCCGAAGAAAAAACATTCCTGGATATCCCTGTTAAAAAATGCACTTTTTCCGTGTTGAGTGACAGTAGATTTTTGGTAATTTTCCCTCGGAACTGTAAAACTGATCAATCCTTTGAATGGTTGGAGTTTTGTACACCAGTGTAGAACTTCCTAGCCCTTTAGGAAAAAAAAGAAAGAAAGTTTTGGAAAGATTTTCGATATGCAGCAACATGTATGCTGCATATTTTCGCATTAAGAATGTATAAATTCAAATTCCACCAAACACAGCACATTATTTTCCAGAGCATTGAAATCAAGATTGCGATGCCCTTTTGTAAGACAATTATAACCCATGTCATGTGATCTCACCAGCCGATGACGGCAGATATTCAGAGCACAGGACACATGATATAGTCAGCCAACAGCAAGATCACTATTCAGTAGCATGAACATACAAAGAGGAAAAGTTAATGGTTTACATTAATATACATAGTGTAGCTACAAGAAAAGCTAAGCTTTTGCATATAATATTGGTCTTGAAGATTAGTAATTACAAGAGAAGCTAAGCTTTCACATGTAATATTGGTCTTTTTTTGCATATGTCACACTTTAAGATACATCATACAAATGTGCCAATAAAATTTAAAATAATGACATAAATGTCTGTTGTTCTGGGCTCCAATTATTCTAAGTGATTAGTCCTCAAACCATTAAGTTGTAAATGAGACTCTATGATTTAAGGAAGTCATCCCACATTCCCACATGTAACATAATTCAACTTGCATAAAAGGAAGTTTATTTTGAAAGTCATGCTTTTCAAACCACCATTCGCAATACTATCCCGAGACCTGTTCGTTTTAGCAGTGTGTACCAAAAAACAGGCATTATTGTGCAGCTACGATGATGTAGAAAGCTCATATGTTTGTATATATAAAGCATTAAGAGATCTTACATTATATCACAAAAGAAACAGGACATCAGAGGATACTCCAAGAGCATCAGAATTTTGTAAACTATACTAAACTGCGTAATTGTGCTTGAAGTGCACATTGGTTTGTCCAGATTCACAATGAAGTAGGCCCTACCCGTTATTAAGCTTTTAAGCGTCGTTTCTGGGATCTAAATTGTCTTGGAGTATTAGTATTGTACTGTACTGTAATGTCTCATGCTTAGTTCTTTATTGTGGCATAATGCCATACATGCCAGAAGATGACAATGTGCACTTGAAATTCAGCAAACAATTGGAACTAGCCGATACTGTGGAATGAAACACTTCATTTCAAATAAATTGACTCTCTTAGTGGAAAAGATTAACAAAACCCAATTGTTTTAGCAAATCGACAAAAATAACTTCATTGTTCTGCAAGGTAATTAATGCTCGACTGCCACAAATGTGGAAATAAAATAAAATCAGAAAACTGAAACTAGTAATATATTTCTGACTTCTGTATTTATGTAAATGTACTTTAATTCACTTGATAGCTCCTGGCCACAGAAATCCATTTTGTTTTCATTTGAGATGGGAGCCATAAACAAAGAGGAAACAGCGAAATCATGAAAGGTAAACACGGGTCACATGGAAACTACCCCCTCCCCACTACAACTCAGACAACTGTGCGCATGAGCAAATCTGGCAGTTAGGGCGCCAGAAAAAAATTTCACGTTAGCTTCTGGCTGCTTGCAGCCACTGCTGGTACAGCTAGCAGCCACACTTCAAGCAGCGCGAAGCAGTAGAAGGTACTGCTCATACCTGATTCAATTGTGCATGTCCATGAGCTCTTTGGCAACTGCTCAAATGAACCTAATGTAAACAGCATGCCAGTAGAAAGCAGTGTGTTGTTACAAAGTATTGCACAGTGGTTTGTTTTAAATGGCTCATTTTCTTTGCAACTTAAGTTTTATTTTGATTTTTTCTCTTGTTTATGTTTCACTGCTGCAGTATGATTCTGCAGTAGCAGGATACAGTAATGTTCTTTGCAAGAGTATCAGTTATTACGAGTCAAAATTACAAAAATTTAACTAAAAACAAAAACAATGAAAAATTCCTAGAATTCTGAAAAATTTCCAGGTTTCTCCTGGATTTCCTGGTTGTCCCTAGTTGTATATGCCCTGACTTATATACCCAACAGAAGGATTATCTTAGTGATGTGGTCTATGGTGGGCTTTATGGGACTTATGGAGGGACCATTACTTCATAGACAGTTCCTCAGAAAACCGCAAAAAGAGAGAGCTTTGCCGTTATCAACAGACCAAAACCCAGCCAAATATTCCAAGATGGCTATGCACAGTAAATGGCTGAAATTTTTACAATATGTTCCTAAGATCCTGATCTCAAACAACTCTGAAAATTTTTGGTTATCAAAACCCAGTCACTGATTGAAATAAGGCTATCCACAGCAAATGACTGTAATTTTTACAAAGTATTCCCAAGATCCCAGTCTTGAACAACTTTGAAAATTTTCCATTTTTGAGGTACAGAGGTTCAAAGTTACCCTACCTGTGTTCATAAAATTCAGTGTGAAGTGAAAAAATAGTCTTTAAATTGATGTAGCATGAAGAAATATGCTGTAAAGGGTCTCTGTTGTCATCTGGGAATCCCTGTTGTAGTACTGAAGCACGTGCAAAATTTTTCAACATGTAAAATCCAGTCTGACATGTAAAATTAGTTTTGCATTGTTTATATTTGATGAAAGTAAATTACTCAAATTTTATTGGCCAATACATTTCTTTTCATGTGAGTTACATGTCCTGCTGCAGAAAGGAACAGAAGAGCAAGCAGAAAAATGCTATCAGAGCATAAAAACAGTGAATAATTTCCTGTTTATTTGAAAGACTTTGACTGAAAAGTTAGGTGCCAGCTGCCTCATTCTTCCTTCCTCAGCACCTTTAAACATTTTGGCACACGAACATATTCACGCTTTTTTATGGTGAGAGAGAAGAAGACAGTGGCAGTGGCAAAGAGATAGAAAAGTAATAAATACTGGAAAACAGTAGGCAGTGGTTGCATTATAAAAAGAGTGAAGGAGACAATGGCAGTATGAGAGAATGAGAGGGACGCAGTGTTAGTGGAACACTGAGAAAAATGAAGTGGGTGAGGTTCATTAGTAACAAGAAACAGAGTGTATGACAATGACTATGAGGAAGAGAGATGTGGTGTCACCGCCAGACACCACACTTGCTAGGTGGTAGCCTTTAAATCGGCCGCAGTCCGGCACTATACGTCGGACCCGCATGTCGCCACTATCAGTGATTGCAGACCGAGCGCCGCCACACGGCAGGTCTAGAGAGACTTCCTAGCACTCGCCCCAGTTGCACAACCGACTTTGCTAGCGATGGTTCACTGACAAAATATGCTCTCATTTGCCGAGACGATAGTTAGCATAGCCTTCAGCTACGTCATTTGCTATGACCTAGCAAGGCGCCATATTCAGTTACTATTGATATTGTAAATCATGTACCGTCAAGAGTGACGTTCATCATTAATGGATTAAATTTAAGTATTCCACCAGCTACGTCTGTTTTTCTAAATTCTAATTTCCTTGTCATGTTCCAGACCTCACGCCAGCCTGCGTGAGCTAAAACGCGTGCATTTCGGCCTCCTTTAGCAAAACAGTGTTGGCTCTCTTGCCAACCACAACATTGGTGACGAGGCAAAACCACGCTCTTCTCTAAACTGCCCTGATTTACTTGTGTAATGGCTTCGCCACAATCTCCAAATGTACTGTCCGAATTTTATCGCTTACAGAATCAGCAGACGCAGGCATTACTGGATGCCCTTGGACAGCTCGTCCAGGGTCAACGTGCAATGCAAAATGATGCGGCAGCTGCCGCTCCACCGCTAACGCAGCCACACACGCTGTTGCACCAACTTTTCGACCTTTTGATGCTGCACTGGAAAGCTGGACGGAGTGGTCACGCCAAGCTATTTC
This sequence comes from Schistocerca americana, assembly GCF_021461395.2. Taxonomy (NCBI): domain Eukaryota; kingdom Metazoa; phylum Arthropoda; class Insecta; order Orthoptera; family Acrididae; genus Schistocerca; species Schistocerca americana. The sequence continues at coordinate 697,630,101 of NC_060120.1, read as the reverse complement.
CTTTTATTGTAATAAAAAAGGACACGTTCAGAGTGTTTCCCAGAAACAGCTCAGATCGGAAGCTCAAAACCATTCCAGGCCCTTTGCTTCACGCCGGAATCGGAATCGAACCAAGGATACTCAGGCTCGCGAAACTTCGCCCATGGAAATTCCTGTAGTCCATTCCACTCAGCCCAGTGCCACTCTCTCTAACAGTGACTGTGTTCGTCCCACAAATAGTGTGCGTCGACATCGCCGGAAATCCCGTCAAGTCGCAAGTGATTATGTACCAGTGTCAGCTCACGTTGCACGAGACAGTCGCTCTTGTCGTCAGCAGGACAATAAACTTTTTGTGGACTTGGACATTAACGGCAAAGTGATACCATTCCAGCTAGATACCGGGGCTGCAATTTCACAGATCAATCAAGACACTTACAAACAGCTGGGCACACCTCCGTTGTGTGCCGCAAATGCTAAGTTAACTAGCTATTCAGGTGAAGAGATCCCTGTGTTAGGACAGTGCAGCCTTCTTGCAACATACAAAGGACAAACAAAACTTGTGTCAATTTACGTCCTTCATTCTTCTTCTGCAGTGAACTTGTTTGGTTTCGATTTGTTTAACTTGTCTATAGTAAATCAGGTCCTATCAGTGAACCAGACTGTGCCTTCCGACAGTGTTTCTCGTCTATGTGAAGAATTTGCAGACATTTTTGCACCAGGCCTTGGTTGCGCTAAGAACTATAAAACACATTGGGAACTGAAAGTAAACGCGCCACCGAAATTTTTCACAGCACGCAATGTTCCCCACACATTGCGTGATGAGGTCGCAAAAACATTACACGATTTGGAATGACAAGGTGTAATTGAACGTGTGCAGGCTTCTCTCTGGGCATCACCCTTAGTAATTTTGCCAAAACCTTCCCAAAAATTGAGACTTTGTGTGGACTTCAAGGCAACAGTGAATCCACAACTAGTGATTGCAACTTTTCCTTTACCCCGCCCGGAAGATCTTTTTGACAAACTGTGCCCGGGTAAAAATTTTTTGAAGTTGGACCTTGCAGATGCGTACTTGCAAATACTGGTGGATGAAGAATCCCAGCGCATTTTGGTGGTTAACACGCATCTTGGGTTGTATCAATTCAAACGACTGCCATTCGGGTGTGCATCCGCCCCTGCATTGTTTCAGCGATATCTACAAACTGTTTGTGCATCGGTCCCTACTGCAGCAAATTATCTGGATCGTATTGTGATCTCCGGAAAGACGGAAGAAGAACATTCGGCCAATCTCAGAACATTATTTCAGGTCTTGCGACAAAATGGTCTTCGCTTGCGGAAGGACAAATGTGTGTTTTTTGCTCGTGATTTGCCATACCTGGGACTGTACTCAATGCCCAAGGCATACATCCCAGTCCCACACACCTTCGTGCCATACACGACTTGCCGTTGCCACTGAATTTGAAGCAGCTACAGAGTGTGCTGGGAAAAATAAATTACTATAACACATATGTGCCACATGCCTCTTCCATTTCAGCTCTGCTTCATAGCTTACGCCGTAAAGGTGTTCCGTTCGTCTGGACAATGGAATGCGAACGCGCCTTTCGCCAGTTGAAATTGGCGTTGCTTTCCAATACTTGCCTTACGCCATTCGATCCCCAGAAGCCCCTTTTGTAGATGGTGGATGCATCGGATTTCGTGATCGGTGCTGTGCTTGCACACAAAGATGGATCACACGATTGCCCTATTGCCTTTGCATCCAAATTGCTCTCGTCTGCACAAAGAAATTATTCACAGATCGAGACAGAAGCATTGGCTCTCATATTTGGTGTTACAAAGTTTCATGATTTCTTGTATGGTCGTCACCTTACCATCATCACAGACCACAAACCTTTGACATTGCTTTTTCATCCGAACAAGCCTGTACCTCCACGTACAGCGCAGAAATTTATTTGCTGGTCTATTTTCCTCTCGCAGTACCGCTACGATATCTTGTATCGGTCCACTGCTAAGCACGGAAACGCCGATGCATTGTCCCGTTTGCCTGTTGCTCATGATAGAGCATTCGATTCCTCCGAACTTGCTTGCATGTTCATTGATTCGGAAACCGATGACGTGGTCGAATCGTTTCCGATTGATTTTCGTCGTGTAGCTACAGCCACAGCTGTCGACCCTGTCCTTGCTACCGTTCTGCGTTTCGTCGTGTAGCTACAGCCACAGCTGTCGACCCTGTCCTTGCTACCGTTCTGCGTTTCGTTGCTACGCAATGGCCCTTGTCAAAGTCACGGATCGGGGATCCGTTGGTTCGCCGATTTTTTGCTCACCAGGAGAGACTTTTTGTACGACGTGGTGTTTTACTGTTGCATTCTGATAATGATCAGTCCAGGGTCATGGTACCATGTTCGTTACAGTCCTCTGTCTTAAAGCTTCTCCACCAACGACATTGGGGTATAGTGAGAAAGAAACAACTTGCTCGTCAGCACTGTACTTGGTTCGGAATCGATGCCCCAATTACGAATATGTGCTCTTCTTGCATGGTGTGTGCCGAACAACAATCAGCACCACTGCGGAAATTCTTTGCATGGCCAAAAGCCACTTCCCCTTGGCAACGCTTACACATCGATTTTGCTGGTCAATTCTGGAATGCTCGATGGTTGGTAGTGATAGATTCATTCAGTAATTTTCCTTTTGTTGTCCGGATGTCTTCCACGACATCGTCTGCCACCATCCAAGCATTGTCTGCTATCTTTTGCATTGAAGGTCTTCCACAGACAATTGTTTCCGATAATGGCCCACAATTCATGTCCGCAGAATTTCAGTCATTCTGCAAGGCCTATGGTATTCAACATCTGACGTCCGCGCCGTTTTCGCCACAGTCAAACGATGCCGCTGAATGATTGGTCAGGACTTTCACGTCACAGATGTTGAAGTTGAAAGAGTCGCATTCTCGGGAGGATGCGTTATTGCTCTTTTTGTCCTCGTATCGCTCTCAGCCCCGAGATGGTCGCTCGCCAGCTGAGTTGCTCCACGGTCGTCATCATCGAACCTTGATATCTTTGCTATATCCGCCGCATCAGGTTCCTGTGCAGCGGCAGACACCTGCTTTTGCTCCAGGCGACGTTGTCTACTATCGCCACTATCGAGGTTCACGGCATTGGCTCGAAGGGCGCATTCTTCGCTGCCTCGGCCGCGCTATGTATCTGGTTTTGGGGGCCTCTGGTGAGGTGCGCCGGCATCTCAACCAGCTGCGCCTCTGTCACACGAGATCTGCCGCTCCCCATCTGCTTTCAGTGACGGTGCCGTCCGGTCAGCACCCTGGGGACCCATCTACTGGCTCGCCTCAGCCCCAGGTGTTACCGATGCTGCCTTCCATTTTGCCCCATGGCGACGCGCCGCCGCCACCGCCTGTACTCCCGCCGGCGATGCCCGCAGTGGACGCTTCGCTGCAGCCGCCGGGCGTCTCCCTGGATCACGCGCCGCCGATCGCTTCCCGGGACCAGTTGGCCTCCGACATGGAACTCTTGCCCGCTCCGGACCATGTGTCGTCTGTCGTCTTCGCCCGTCGGGTGCCCCGGCCCAATGGAGGTCGACCCTTCGGCCCCTCCTGTCTCTCTACGGGCGCATACACCACATGTTGCCGTGCACCCTGGAGCAGATTTTCAGGCGTTTCCTAGCTCCCCGTAGTCCCAATGGCAGGGTGCGGTTGGCACAGCCTCGCCTGTTGTTAGGCTCCCCACCTCGTCCTATGTGTCAACATGGGGTCCTCCCCATGCCGGGCGGAAGCCTTATACCACAACCGTTTGCCGATTTGCGGGGGAGGAATGTGGTGTCACCACCAGACACCACACTTGCTAGGTGGTAGCCTTTAAATCGGCCGCAGTCCGGTACTATACGTCAGACCCGCGTGTTGCCACTATCAGTGATTGTAGACCGAGCGCCGCCACACGGCAGGTCTAGAGACTTCCTAGCACTCGTCCCAGTTGTACAACCGACTTTGCTAGCGATGGTTCACTGACAAAATACGCTCTCATTTGCCGAGACGATAGTTAGCATAGCCTTCAGCTACATCATTTGCCACGACCTAGCAAGGCGCCATATTCAGTTACTATTGATATTGTGAATCATGTACCGTCAAGAGCGACGTTCATCATTAATGGATTAAAGTCAAGTATTCTACCAGCTACGTCTGTTTTTATAAATTCTAATTTCCTTGTCATGTTTCAGACCTCACGCCAGCCTGCGTGAGCTAAAACGCGTGCATTTCGGCCTCCTTTAGTAAAACGGTGTTGGCTCTCTTGCCAACCACAACAAGAGAGGTAGTGACAGTGAGAAGAGACTGTAGCACTAGTAAGGAAGGAACGAGATATTAACAGTAAGAGAGGGCATGAGGGAAACACTGACAGTGAGAGGAGACAGTAATAGGATAGAACAAAGGGGATTGCGGTTGTGACACAGGTGACAATGACAAGGAGAGACAGAGAAATAGTGACAATGAATTTGGCTGAATGAGTGAGTGAGAAAGGGCAACTAGGTGTGGATGGTTATGAGTGACTGGCAGTGATGGACCAGTGGGTGTGAGTCACAGTTACGGGGGCTAGTAGGAGTTTGAATGTTAAAAAAAGCACAAATATAATTGCTTGCCAAAATTTTGAGAAAATCTTTAAAGATGCTGCGGGAGGAAGAATGAGGCAGCTGGTACTCCACTTTTCAGTCAGAGTCTTTTAAACAAACATGAAAATATTAACATTTTTTGTGCTCTGATATGAGCATTTTTCTGCAAATATAAATATATTAGGATCTAAAACATAAAGCAGAAAGAAAAGCAAGATATTTGAATAGATTTGCACATTAAAAAAATGGAAATATGTAATCTGCCTACTTGAAATTACATATGGCAAGGAAATTGTACAGTTCTCATACTAAAGTCAAAGATAAAATCACTGTAGTAACTCTCAAAAAAAATATCAATAATAAAACCTGATGAGTTCAAAAAGACATTTAGGCTACATTATTTATTGTTAATCCATGTTGATTTATGTTTGGAAGTGAGCTACTCCAGCTGCCTTGCATCGATTATATGACATATTTTGGAGGAAGGCAGGAAATTTACAATAAATGTATGTTATAGACAGAGTCAGAAGTAAAGGTGGATTAAGAGAAAGAGAAATGAGAACTTGAATTAAAAGTGAAGTTATGCAGTAAGTGAAAAGCAGAGAAGCAGAGACTCAGATGGGGAAAAGAGAGATATGGAAGGCGGGGGGGGGGGGGGGGGGGGGGGGCAAGATGGAAACAAAAAGGGAGATTAAACCTGAGAAGTTTGTGGGAGGCAAGGCTACATTGGAGAGAAAGTTCCCTTCCCCAAAGATCAGTGAAACTATTACTGGATGGGAGGACAGAATTGGCCCGTGTGGTGTAAAGGCTCTGGTTCCTTGATTCATGTAATTGAGCACACTCAGCAACTGGGTTCTATACATATCCTGGTGTAGAATGTTCTTCCGTTCACTCGTGAGCTCAGCCAGTTTAGTAGAGTTCATTCCTATAATAAAAACCATGCAGTGAAATGCGATATTTTGTAAACAACATGTTTGGTATCACATATATTCTAAAATTTACTGAAGTGGGGCTGGAAATGTCAGTAGTGGGTCCATGGGCAGGTTTTTCAGGATGAACAATTGCAGCAGAAGGAACCATGAAGTACCGACAATGGTCTAGAAATGTCATATGGTTCAATAAGGGTGTTACAGAGGGCAGTGATTGGTGTGGGAAGAATATCAGGGAGGGATAATCCCTTTTCAGGGCTTGCTTAAAGAAAGTCATTACCTTGATGGAGTAATGTATTTATGCATTCAAAGTGTGGGAAGTACTGAGTAAGACGAATTGGGGGGGGGGGGGAGATGAGTACTTTTGAGTTTTTTTTTTTAAGTGGTAGCTATTTTAGATAGAGGCTGAGAGGAGGATAAATTCCATGGGTAATTAAAATCTAATGATTGTGCGGTCTCCCTGTAGCACACAGAGATCTTCAGTTTGAAGACGACGGAACTGAAACGGAAAATTACAAAACTACATCACAATCACACTAATTGGGAGGATGGAAGGAAGGTCATTGCTTACAATTCCATAAAATTTAAGACCACTACATATGGCAAGCTAGTTAAGTTGGAACGGCTTATGGTAGTTAGTACGAATGATAGCTACACAGGAATTGGAATCCCATTCCTCCTGAATCCTTTTGCAGTGTCTCAACTTCTGCATTAATTCACTGTGTGAAAAAACAAGTAGCTATGACCAGGAACAAGTAACTGACAAATTTTGACAGTAATATTGATAAATTTATACCAGAAAAAACCAGTGACACTGTATTGTGCACATGTATTACAACACCAAAACAATTATTTTGCAAAGAACATGTATGTGAAACAGGGCAATGTTAAATACAAACATCTCAAGAATACAGCACTTGCAAGTAAACACAGTTTTCTCCTATTTACAAAGAAACAAACCAGTACTGTAAAGCACTGAAATTACTTCAGATACAGTCAACATTCTGACAAAATGGAAAATGGCTACACACACACACACACACACACACACACACACACACACACACACACATATCAGTTTATATTTTATATACAATCAAAACTTCAAATAGAGTACATGAAACAAATGTAGACTTTAGAGCTATGACACAAGTACAAATATACAAATCATATTAAAAGAACAAATACAACATCTGCAAAGTAAATGTTTACACTGAAATGATGAGGTCCTTACAACTCACAATTGTATTACTAATTTACTCTAAAATATTCTTGAGTCTGTAATTGTACAATATGCTGAGGGAGACCGACATTAGAATATACATTCTACAATTCATTTAGCATTTACAAGAAAAGGGCTGCTGCAGTAACCAGTCTCTTTGCAGCCATTTGGACTATACTGGTAGTTCTCCTTGAGTGTGGTCTCACTGGTGAGATTCATCCCAAATACGGCAGTCAGAGTCAAATCAGAACTGCAGGACTTCAACTCACTGAAGACTTAAATTTCAATATGTCTCTTTGACACTGCTAAAGGCTTCGTTCAAATAACTGGACACTGAGACGAAACAAATCACTGTCAGAATTTGTCTGTGATGATTCCACACTTGTCTCTTTCACTGGTAAATTGCACAGCTGACGCCTGAAATCAAAACCATCATTTCTGTTATATCTTAACAGCAATAAAATTGATCTATAGCTAATAGCACACATTTGCAAAGTAAAAAGTTATTATGAAATATTTGCTGTAAAGGAAATATTTATACAGCACAACTCATTATATAATTTTTCTGTATGGCAAAAGGCATTTCTTATAAATGTTTAGAATAAATTTTAAAGCAAATTTTTTAATGAAGGAGAAAACAAGTATTTCTCCATTAACAAAACGAGTGTACAGCTAAGTATACAATTTTCAACTTAAGTTTCAGTATCATCCTTGTAGGGCAGGAGGAAGTAGTTGACAAAGGAATTCTGAGGGTAAGAAATAAATAAAAACTGATATCAATGTGGACTTAAAAGATAGGTACATGCAACACTGGAATGAAGAGATATTCACTACCTTTGCTATTGTAAGCATTCTTTCCCAAAAAATATTCCATCCAAAGAGCAGAATACAGCTGATCTTATATTCTCCTTTCATTGTTAACAATCTATTTACAAGAGATGGACTAAACTTCAATACTGACATACCTGACAGCAAGATCCCTGCGAGCAGAGAGAGCTCTTCTGTATGGACCACAACTAGCAAATAATGCCTTCCTTCTTGCTGCTCTGTCACGCAATGCTACGTGTATTCCTGCCACAGGATGTAGGAACAATGGTTCCTTTGTGGTTTCTTCAGCTGGAGGACACTCTTGGTTATCTCCGACTGGTTTGTTTTCTTTATCTGTTGACAATAAAATTGGACTTTTTCATAAAATTTGTTCTTTCTTTTATTTAGTATCAGTTATTTCCTTTAGCTGTTGCCTAAAAAGCTGTTCATTGTTCAAGTGCAACAAGAAACAGTGAAGTAAGAAAACAAAGTTGTCCACAGAAATATCACTATTTAATGTATGTATTGTTACATCTTTTGCTTAATGGGTAATGAAATATGAAGTTACCATCTAATGACACTGAGATAGTTGCAACAAGATTCAGAAATGCCCCCCCCCCCCCCCTCAAAAAAAGTCCTTCAATCCTATGCCCTTTAGGAGTTGGAAGAAAGGATGGGATATAATGGATAGTATACCAGTATTAGAGGTCAGGGTTCACAGATCAAAGATGGAGAGTTTGTGCCTCTGATAGTAAAGTTTAGAATTTAGTCTGATAATTCATACAATCTATGCTCATTTTGGGGGCCACAAATAAGTTCAGTGTATGAACAAGTATGAGCTAGTCAGTAGAGGCTTTGCTAAAACGTGTGACTGGGTTAAAGTTATGGCTTTATCAGCTACATACGAGTATGAACTGAAAACTTCCTTGTGCTTATGGGATTAACTGGCAGTTATTAATTATGTACCACTGGCTTGAGGTAGACACATTTTGCCCTACATTTTAATGATATCGGAATGCTCGTGAAAATTACATATAAAGGATTATTGTCTTCTGAAATTTTGTGAACCTAGGAGGCAACTGTCAGATGATGACATTCAATTTATGGCTATAGAATTCAAAGACCTGTTAATATTAAGGGGTAAGGTAAGTCTCAATTTCCAAATACCACCATTAAGTCAATATACTGGAACACGTAATGTGAAAAATTGACAGATTAGGATCAATTTACGGCCATTATAAACACCACTATAGGCTCAACTAACTGATGACTGAACTGGTACTCACTAAAGCACAATTTAGTCTCCTCGAAAGTAATGAAAGGGACAATCGTAGTGGAGTCCCCACTCGCCCTATAAGAGTGGTCTACACTGGAATTAATACTGGCCAGCGGATGAGCACGATGTAACCATAAGATTTAGTGTAACCATACGATTTAGCACTGCTGGTTGGGAGTGTGTGGCCAGAAATTTTAAAATGAGTAAGTAGATGCTAATACTAAGATGTGGATAAAGTTCAAAGAGTACCACATAAAAAGAAAATTTCTCTTTACAGGAAATAGTTTATTTGTAATAAAGGCAGCATCTCGACCAAAAGTATTTTTATTTAGAGACCATTTTGACCAAAATTTTTAAATTCAAGTGTTGATAAGTTTCAAAATATACTCAGAAGTTTGTCACGCTTTCGATCAAATTCCCAACTAGAGCCTCAATAGTTGTGGTGGAATCCTAAGAAACTTTCACCCTTCGCGAATTTCTGAAGTGGGTGAGAACGGTTTCGCCAGACCTCTTACTGCATCCCTCACCCCAACTGTCTCTCCGAGGCATAGTTCTATTATTAGTGACTGAGTAGATTTCTATTAAGTGATGATCCCACAAATAATGTGCCAGAAGGTACCTGTACTTCTACATACCGGACACTGGAGTACCCGCACAATGAAGACCCTGTCCTCCTGACATGTCTATTGATCAGCAATAGGAAGGAAGACACACTGAGTACCGTATTTTACCGACTCTAAGACACACTTTTTTCTTCAAAGAACTGCCTACAAAATTCAGGTGCATCTTATACTCAAAATTAATATAGAAGTGTCCAAAGTTTGATTTAAAATTCCTGTCAGTCTTAAAAATGGCCATATATTCGATGCCGTGGGAAACCTATCTCTATCCGGCAACACTGGATTCGACTGGCAGCGCCTGTGCGAAGAACACGAGCTGCAGGGATTCGCGAGCTTTATAACGTCGGTCCCCTTCCGCCCCACCGTCACGAACCCAGAAAACTCTCTAGCCTGTGATGCATCACAGCAGTCTTTGGTGCCAGTGAACCTGAATTGAAATGATTTGTGTTATCGGTAACAGTACAATATTTTTGTTAGTTTAATAGTTTCACAATGAGGGGAAAAAGATAGGTATTCGTACGATGCAGGACATAAACCGAACATAACAGCATACGCAAAACACGGAAACAGAGCAGCGCAGTGACACTTCGGCCCTCCACCGACAGAAAAAACCGTCTGTGATTGGTGGGCTAGTAAAAAAGAATTGAAAAAAATGAGGAAGACTGAATGTGCAGATAGGGGACTGAATGCAAAATGGCCAAAGATAGAAGATGAGAGTTTGAAACTGATTCAAGGCACTGGAATTAATACAAAAATGATTCAAATACACACTCGTAAGCTACTGCTAGAGTGGACCTTAACAGATTTTAAGGGTGGAGTTGGTCGGTGCTACAGAATTATGAAGTGTTATGGACTCAGTATGCGAACCAAAAGTAAAATATCTCATAAAATGCCACAAGAGTATGAAGAGAAAGTATTATATTTCCATCACTTTATTATTCAACACTGAAAGAAAACCAGTGTGGAACTAAGCCAAATTTCGAATTTGGATGGAACTCCTCTGTCATTTGATATGCTAAGTGACAGAACTGTTGCCATGAAAGGTGCTAAAACTGTAACTATAAAAAAAGTGGACATGAAAAAATGCACTACATTTTTGTCCTTTCATGTTGTGCTGGTGGTAATACACTTAATCCAATGATCATTCCAAACATAAAACAATGCCAAAACCTTCTGAAATGCTGCCAGGTGGTGGTGTTCACATACGTGACAAGGGTTGGATGCACAAGGTTCGTATGAAATTACAGATTAACAAGAGTTTGGGAGAGAAAGAAAGGTGCTTTATTGAAGAAGAGTTCTCTTCTTTTGCTAGATCAGTTTAGTAGTAATTTGAAAACATTTGTGCAAGAGAAAGTGAGACATGGAAATACAGAGCTTGCTGAATGAGATTTTCACTCTGCAGCGGAGTGTGCGCTGATATGAAACTTCCTGGCAGATTAAAACTGTGTGCCCGACCGAGACTCGAACTCGAGTTCCGAGTTCGAGTCTCGGTCGGGCACACAGTTTTAATCTGCCAGGAAGTTTCACAGAGTTTGCTGTTATTCTGGGAGGACTTACTTCACAATTGCAAACTCGTGGCTTCTCGATAAATAAATTATTTAAAATGCATATAAGAGAGGAACAGAACAAATGGATGATGGAAGAAACATGAATTCACTCCGAAGAGAGCTTTAAAACGACCTACAATCAAACAAGTGAGTCAGTGGATCGAACAGTAGTTGGATGATGGAAGAAACATGAATTCACTCCGAAGAGAGCTTTAAAACGACCTACAATCAAACAAGTGAGTCAGTGGATCGAACAGTAGTGTTCTAGAATGAGGGAAAACATTATTGTTAAATCTTTCACGAAGTGCAGCGTAAGTAATGCTCTTGATGCCAGTGAAGACCATCTTATATACGAAGAGAACAATGATAACAAATGAAGAAGAAGAAGAAGAAGAAATTTCAGAAGTTAAGATAACAATTTTTAGGGATTTTAAAGGTCAGTTCAATTTTATAAACTAAGGTCCTTTTTTTTCTTTTAGTCTGGCTTTGCAATCTAATAATACTGCTTCAAAATTAAGGTGTGTCGTATAGTCTATAAAATACATGTTGTCCATATGAGCTTGAACTGCATTCATCACACTTCACAATGGATTTAGTTCACACATAAGATGCGCTCTGGTTATTTTTCATGTTACGCGACACACTAAAGTTTTGGACTGGACATAACTATGATTTTTGACTTGTGTAAATTGGTTTTGTATTTGTGCCTGTCGTATATTTACTTTATTTGCAGGGCTTGAGAAACAGTGCGTGCTTACATTTGATTGGAATATTTGGTTGAAGAGGGAAACAGGAGTTGGTCCATAAGTGTAGGTGTTGAGGAGTGCAATAGTGCTTGCCTAGGAAAAGACCAATGGCATATAATTATGACGTGTGTTAAATCTGCAGGAAACAACAATGAAGCATGGAAAGAGCTGTGGGATTTCTGAGGCAATGACAGCTGAAGAGAATGGATAATTTACTAAATAAATTTACTAAATTAAATTTCATTTGATGAATAAATGAATGCAAAAAGACTATACACTCCAAAGAAATAAGTTAATGGTACTAATTAATGACATGTAGTAATCAGGAATGTGTATGTTACAGAATAAATAGTATTCAAATAAAAACAATCTGTTACAACAGAAGATATTCAGGTATGATACTAAAATTGAAAAACTGAAATAATTATAGTAAAGCTGAATAGATTGTTGTACAGAGTAGAGGTTTCTGTAGTAGTTATGTTAGTTATATACTCCAAGGTTGTAATTATTTGGTAACTTTTATAAAATTCATATCAGGAATGCCAGTATTTTCTTACTGATCACTGAATACGAGGTTCAAGATTGAAATAAGGAGGCAAAGAAAGAAAATATCATTTAAGATACAATTTAAGCATGAAGTTCTTGGTTTATATACCTGGAAGGACAGCAAAAAAATAAAAGCAATACATCATAGTTTGATTTTGAAGCTCTGTCCTTGCAGAAGCAAACAATTGGTTTTTGGTAACTATGGAGTTTTAACTTGCACGTGAAGTTCAGTCAAGGACATAGCCAAAGGCGGAGGGAGAGTTCAGAGGCGCACGCACGCGTCATGACCTAGTTGCCATGTAGTGAAATTGGAAGATATTTGATTTTAAATCATACAATGAAAAATGGATACACACTGTCAATAGCCAAAAAGGCAATTGATACATTTAAGTTATCCATATATCAACAGCACTATCTGTCAATCAGTTCAGTCCTCACATGCAGTTGAAATCAAGGTAAAGTGCTACCATTTACTGCTTTTGTTGTGTGTGCTGTTGTGATAGTTTCTAATTTACAGGTATTTTTGTAACAAGAAAGAGTAGGAAAACCAATTCTAATTTGTCTACTAACGTTAGGTTACGTTGCAAATATGCACGCACTACCACAACAGCCTAACTACCTATCTATAGCAGATTATGTTAGCACTGGAGTCATTGTTTGGAGACTGGTAGAACTTTTGGGGTGGAATATTTCAGTATTTCACAAGGTAGCAGAGCAATAAACATAATTACAAGTAACATTAAATTAATAACATTGCATAAAAATACACTTGCATTTGCTGTGTCACCCAAAAATTGTGTTGACCAATGAAAATATCACCCAAGTGGTGATGATTGCATTTCTTTAAAAATGTGTGTGGGATGTGTGGGGTAAGCTATGAATCACAAGCAGTCTGGTAATGATGTACCAGTTGTAAAGGACTGTATTGTCTGTTCATTTCAATAAAATAGAAGAGTTTATTTACTAAATAAAATAGTTCTGACTTCATTTAAATTAACTATTCCTGAGAATTCTAAAAATGTAGAGTATTTTTTTCACACCAAAATCCACGTAGAAAAAGCAGGCCGGAAGAAGAAATTCTGATGCGTGATAAACCCTAAAAATCTCAACACCTAGAATTAAAGGTGTTTCTGAACACTGTGACATACAGATGATTATCCGTGTGAATTGATTTACCATACTGACAACTATAAACTGTCTGATTAAATGACAGCGAGAGTATAGAGTTTTCTCATTTCAGTAGCGTGAGTGAATGGAGCTTCACTCACCACCTGCAAGTATGAAATGAGGACAATGTCCTACAGTAGTCTGGATTTTATCAGCGAAAACACACACACACACACACACACACACACACACACACACACACCTCACTAGCAGTTCACTCTCAAAGTCACCAATGACCTTTTTAGAGGACTATCTCAACATTTGTCTGAAATGACTTAGAGCAATGATGCATGTGGCCAGCCATTTATCTGATGGTTGGCTACCCCTCGCTGTTTGTTGTGTCCACCTGCTTAGCTGAGTGAGAACATGTTCGCTTACTATGTAGTGGGCCTGGGATCAATTCCTGGCCGGGTCGGAGATTTTCTTCACCCTTGGAATAGGTGTTGTGTTGTCATCGTCGTCATCATCACCACCACCACCAACATGCAAGTTGCACAAATTGGCATCACCTGAAATAAGACTTGTAACCCAGTGGCCAAACTTCCTCGGATGGGGATTCCTGGCCAACAATGCCATATGATCATTTTATTTTTTTACTGTTTTTTTTAAATTAATTTTTTATCATTGTTCATTCTCTCCTGGAAAACAGAGGGTAGGTCCTTGTGCACACTACTAAATGGCAATTTCAGCAGGATAATATTTATGAAATTATTTATATAAGCTATTCATTTTTATTTATTTCTATGCGACTCTTCCACACTCGCCAGTGAGGGGTTTGTGGCCTGCAGTAATAGTAAGTCTGTACACCCCTGACTTAGAGAATTTCGCTAAAAATCTGAATCAGGATGATAGGAGAGGGATCTGAACAAAACTATTCACATACATGAGTCTGCTTTGTCAGTCACTATTTATTTACTTTCTGTTTTCATTTTTCGTTTATATTTCATTATTCCTGCTGTTTTCCTTTCCATATTTTTTCTTCCTCCATTATTTACTCTGCCTTACTTTTATTGTCTTTGTAGTCTTTCTGGTACTCCTATCACCAGCCACTTGTTCCTATCCTGACTGGTCGGGTGTATGCTCTGCCACTTAATGATTAGTTTCATGGCTCTAGGTGCCTTTTTCATTTCATTCTCGTCTTTTTACCAGAATTCATAACAGAATTCTCTGGGTACCTTTTCTAAGTAATTCTCAGGCTACAACATCCCTTCTTCTCTTCACTCAAAGACTCTAAGTTGGAGGGGGGGGGGGGGGGCTGCCGCTTCTGAAAATTTGTGTTCTGTGGTCTACCATTCTATAAAGAAACCAGTTCTTGCAAACAAAGTGACAAAATCTTCCACTGGTCCTCCCCCTGCTGTGCTACATAACCAAGTCAGTGGGTTCACACTTCATAGTTCATGCTGGAGATAAGACTCTGTGTGTGATATAGATTTTTCTGATAAAATAGCTTTGACCAGAACCAGCACTATTCTTCTTCTTCTTCTTCATCTTACACTGACAATGACAGTAAACAATAAACCTCTTCACATTATAATTAGCAGACTGGGTAACTTACTGTCACCTTTGCTATCCTGTTCCAATTGTTCAGTAAGTTCCGCAACAGCTTCAGCACCTCCAAGATAACGCTCAGAAACACCAATCCTGGATAGAATGCACTTTGCTTCCCAACGGCGACGTGCTGAACCTCGTACAGATTCTGTTCTAGGCCTTGATTCCGCAACCAAACTTGCCCAATCTACACCCAAAGCGTCCCCAATGCCTGAGAGAAACATATTAAGAATTAGTGGCTGAAGTTGCATTATAGCATTTAATTAAAGAAATTTAATTATATTATTATGTATATAAATTAAATTAATTACTTACATTACTTTAATTAAAGGTATTTTTACAATCTAAAACTACTTCGTGTAAGTTAACTCTATGCAGACATAGTGAGAAGATGACCACTCATCAAAAATTAATTATGTGATGTTCTTTACAGAATTCTTAGTATCAAATGGCAAATGTGATATCTCACATTAAAAATAAATTGATGTAAGCAATAAAATGAACAAACATGTCAAATCTTTTAAATTTTCTTATATTATAACAACTACTTTAGCTATCAATTGAATATAACATTCCATTAATGTCACATTTCATGCTAAAATACTTGTTTTATGTATTTGAAACTGGAAATAATGATAACTTTTAAAAAATCAAAACATGTTTCAAATCTGAATTAGCAAACATCCGTCTTCACAACAATGTTTTTAAATACTTTCAACCAGTTACAACTCATCCAAGCAATCTAAGAATTTTAAGACTTAGAGCTTTGGTGTCTTCATTAATCAGCACTATCGGGCACTGATTTTAGTTTTTTCATCTACATGGAACTCGTAAATGATAAGGAGTAGCAATTAAACTTATGCTATTCTTGCCTTGTGCCACTCCTCCCACCAAACTCAAATTACCAACTCCTCTTTCAGTGCATTTGTATTTCCTACTTTTTATATTTCTCTACTTATCTACCTCATAGCACCAGTCCTTTGCAGGTCTAGACACATGAACTGGGTTCTCCACTCACAATTACTTTGTCTGCATCACTCAGCTATGATATAATTAACTTCTTCTTTTTGTGTAACATTACATGTCACATTGCCTGCAAAGTCTTTGAGGCACAATTTTGAAAGCTGAACAGAATTCAGTATCTTCTGTCTTTCCATCCATTGCTCATCTTTGCTTCTTATGGCTACAGTAAAAACCTCAAATTAAGCCAATTTTGAACAATTCCCATATCCATAAAAATTATAAAAATGCATGCATATATGTATATTCTCATCTCCACCTAAACCACTGAACTGATTTCAACACAACTTGATACACATATCACCTACTGTCTGGAAAGAACTGCTAGGGGGGTGGGGGTAAGAACCACCTACTTATCAAACGCGCGGGGGTGGGGATGACAATGAA
The DNA here is from genome assembly GCF_021461395.2 of Schistocerca americana. Taxonomy (NCBI): domain Eukaryota; kingdom Metazoa; phylum Arthropoda; class Insecta; order Orthoptera; family Acrididae; genus Schistocerca; species Schistocerca americana. The sequence goes on along the minus strand of NC_060120.1, from coordinate 697,613,702 downwards.
ATGTAGTCCATGATACGCAAATTCACCGACTTTATTCATCCGGTATCTGAGTATGAGAGCACTTAGTGACTTGCAACAAACTTTATAAACAATTTCTAATCTTTACAAAACCTTTTTTCACTGACAACTCCCACAGAATCACGAAAGGAAGAAAGTTTATAGCTTACTACATTTTCGCTGTTCATGCAGTAAAATTGTCGCATTAGGCATGACATTTTAATTTATTATTTCTCAACTACTAGCTGTACACATAATATATTTTGCATATGGTATTCACATATAGGACTGAATGTACCTACAAAATTACGTCATCGTGTGACACACAGCTCAGGAGATAAAGGAATCATGAACATTGACCTGCACGAAAATGAAACTGCAGGATGAAATTTGTTAGAGATACATGTGAACTGTGTGTATAAAAGTCTGTGAAATACATGTGATGTGTGTACAGAGCAAAGCCATGGGTAAAAAGCCCCTCCTAAGCCCCTGGAAACATTTCAACCACACTTGGCACATATATTACTTACTACTTGGGAAGACATACTCTAAGGGTAAGAAACAGCAACCTTGTATTGAGGCAGGAGAACTAAAGTGGAGAGAGAAAAGGGAATGGGAGACTTTGGGGGAGAGGGGGTGTAGGTGGAGGATGGGGGATGGTTGGTTGGTTTTTTGGGGGAAGAGACCAAACAGCGAGGTCATCGGTCTCATCGGATTAGGGAAGGACAGGGAAAGAAGTCAGCCGTGCCCTTTCAGAGGAACCATCCCAGCATTTGCCTGGAGCGATTTAGGGAAATCACGGAAAACCTAAATCAGGATGGCCGGACACGGGATTGAACCGTCGTCCTCCCGAATGAGAGTCCAGTGTGGGAGGATGGGGGAGTTTGGGCCCTCGGGCAGTGGTGGAGGGGGCTGTGGGTCAGTGAGATTAGCACATATAGCATCCAGAAAGATAACAGAATAAGGCTGCATTGGAAGGACATCTCCCATCCATGTAATTCAGACAAGCTGCTGTTGTTGGGGAAGGATTGAGATGATAGGAGTAGAGAATCAGACACTGAAATTGAGCATAATGTGCTTAGCAGCAAGTTCACACACTGTATGACCATCTCTGTATTTGGCCACAGTTTGGCGGTATCCATTCATTTTGGTTGGCAGTTGGATGGTGCTCACGCCCACATAAAATGCCGTGTGGATATTGCAACAGAATTGGCATATGACATGATTGCTTTTGAAGGTGGTCCTGCCTCTGGGGGGAAAGGATAAGCCTGTGATAGGACTGGAGTAGGGGGTGTTGTGCCTGTGTATTGACCAGGTCTAGCACCAGGGTCTTCCACAGGAGTATGGCAACTCAGATCCATTTCTCATTTCAAATTCCAATCGAGTTAAAGTTATAGAAATATTTTGTGAGTCATACCATCTGAATTGTATCAAAGCTGTATCATTTTGGATTGATCTGATCAGTGGGCAGGATATGTATATATTGGTATAATCTAGCCTTTTGGAATACCAATGTATGTATAGTTCAACAACTGAATTTGTTTGGAGGACACCTGAGGACCATATTCTTAATCAACTTATGGCGAAGTTACCAACTGCTGCAAAATACAGTGTTTTTTATATTTGAAAACTATGTCAAAACACACAAATGATTCTAGGACAATGCAAGGATCCAGGGAAAAATTTTTGGATCAATGTTATGACGTTTATCTGATAATAGTTCCTAAGTAAAACATTATATTAGTGTGTAAGTAAGGTAGTAAACAATTGTTAGATGTTTTTTAATTAACCTTTACCAGCTTTGGACTCCTCTTGCAATTCCTCATCTGATATATCCTCGAAGTCCAGATGGTCAATTGTTTCTTCATCATGCGGTCTGTCATCCATTCTAGAAGCACCAAAAATCTCTCTGAAATGACATGCAATACTTTAAATTTATAGAAAGGCAATTATGTTTGAAGTAAGATTCCATCATGACAGTAGGACAAGCTGACGATCTGAAGTCTACTGGAGAAGGGGAATGAACATCATCATGTATTAAAAGAGCTTGCAACTTGGAAAATAAATAAGTAATTTAATTACACAAACAGAATATGTTGATCATTCTATATTAAGTTTTACAACACCACAATAAATTCACCATTTTCATACACCAAATGAAACGGACATTTTATTTATTTTTTTAACAAAATTGCTGCTATTTGTATAAATTATTCACATATACTAAGAATGTTCCATGTCTATATGTTTGGCCAAATATGCTCACCTGTTATCAGCTTCTCGTGCTGAATCGGACACAACCAATGTACGCTCCTCATGCTCTGCAGTGTCATGATCCCCACCTTCTTGATCCTTCACACATATGGATGCAGCTAAGGATGTTGGTACCTCCTTAGGCACCTGCATGTTACTTGGTACATCCTGGAATAATTATGAGAAAAATATGATAAGAAATAATAGAATGATTGCCTAAACAACTTATCAACACAAAGAATTGTATAATGAATGATTAATTGTTTTTCATTTAAAAGTAATCTGTATTCTGAATTAATCCAGAAAACACCATGTGCACCAGAAACAGTGACCTGTTTTAAACACTATACAGGTGGTGGGCAAAAATATGGAGACACAAAAAGCAACACATTACCACGCCTATTATGGTGTAGGAAAACTGTTGGCACTCAAAACAGCTTCCAGCTGTCTTGGAATGGGTAAATACAGATCCCGTATGGCTTTCCTGCAAAAAATGCCAAGTTAAGATAATAATGATGGAGGTAGACATCGATCTGCACCCTTCTCTCCACAGCTGACCATAAACGCTCAATAATATTGAGATCTAGTGACTGGTGGCCAGGGGAGGTCAAAATTCATCCTCATGCTCACAAAAACCAGTCGTAGACGATGTGAGCTGTGTGAACAGGGGTTCTGTCATCTTCGAACAAACATTGTACTTAGGGATGGACCTGATCAGCCAAAATGGTCACATAATCCTTGGGAGTAATGTGACCTTGCAGAGTAACCGTGGGGCCCAAGCAGTACCATGATATGGCTACCCAAATCATCATTGAGCCTCCACCATGTTTCACTCTTTGGACGTAAACTCAGCCAGAAGTTGGGAACAGTGTGCAACAGGACTCGCCCAGCCAAATGACTTTCTCCCACTGCTCAGCCAAATGACTTTCTCCCACTGCTCCACAGTCCAGGTGTAATGGCTTCGGTACCACTCTTTTCCTGTTACGGATATCTGCATAAGTGATGGTGGTTTTGGAAATCCACCTCACCCCAATTCCCTGCTTAAGTAGCTCCCTTCATGTTGTTTTGGTGCTGACAAGGTTTGCAAGTGCGTCATTCAGTTCTGCAGTGACTTCTGCAGTTGTCCTCCTCTTACTTTTTGTCGCAGTGTTCTTCAATGATACAGACTTTCATCTGTGTTGTGACTTAGTGGTTGATATTATTCTGCTTTCCTTGTATGCGGTATAAATCTTTGATATTGTGTCTCTTGAAACACCAAAGACTTCAGTGTTCTTGTTTATGGAAGCACCCACCATATGAGCACCAACAATCTGTCCATGTTCGACATCACTTAGCTCCGGCATAATTAACTCGTATCTACACAAAACACTGTTCTGACCGTGACTGACACTTACTACATATTGTGGACACTACACACAGGTGCTGTTCGTGGTGGAATAAATACAACATAGCAAGCATCTGCATTTAATTTCAAGAATGTAATTCTCCCATTTCCATATTTCTGTCCACCCCTGCATTTAAGCATGAAGAATTAAAACTACATATGATTAACAATATACTATCGCTATACTGCTCAATAGTATTTGTAGCTTTTCTATTTAAATGTAATACCATAAATCATACAGAATGCTGCTACTCAGGACATAAACAACTAAATAAATAAGCAAAAAAAAAAATGAAATAGTGTTGCTCCCTCTTCAGTTACAATAACTTGCTGCTGTTTAAGTTCTGTTGGTAACGTGATATTTAATTCATAACATTGGTATTTTCCAAAGAAGATAGTTACGTGCATTTGTAACACCTAGAGCTTGTTTCAATACATTAATACTTGCCTCATTTATGAAAGAATATTCAATCCTTGAATATAAATAATCAGATACAATTTAGTAGGACTGGCTAGTTAAACATGTTTTTAATTTCTTTTGACTTGGTACAGGTTCCCATTTTCTTGCCTCATGTTAGATGGGAGAGAGCATCAAACTCCTATCTTAATTCTTGACAATGAGGCATGGTGTACATGAACATTATTTTTGTGTGTCTTGTATTGCGACTGTGCCAGCCACAGTTAATCTACAATTGATTTTTATTATGAACAGCAAAAACCATTTACTGACAAAGGAGTATAAGAACTGCAACATATTTAAAAAGACATCTGCGAGTTGTATAGTTATCTACTTTACACGCCACTCTTACTGCTCTCTTCTACTGAGTAACTACTCCATTTACTTCAGGTGCATTCCACCAGACAATAATTTCATATGACAACAGGTAGATATAGTATCTAAAATAAGCCAACATCTTTGTCTTTATGTCAACACAATAGCTGTCTACTTCTAAAAGCAAAACATGCTGAACTGAGCTTCTTAAGTACTTTATCTATGTTCAGACTGCATTTTAACTTGTTATCCAGCTGGACTCCAAAGACTTTTACCTGTTTCATTTACTGTATCGCCATTCATGTCTACTTCTCGTCATTTTTACTCCTTAAAAATTGCATACTATGAGCCTGAATGAAATTAAGACTTAAATGTGTGCTGTGAATCAGTAGTATGCCTCTTAAGCTATCATTTGTGCTTTGTTTTTTAATTTTGAGTTTGGACCCTTGAGCAGTACATTTGTCATCAGCAAAAACCACATTTTGATAAGAACCCATTTAAGTCAATGAAAGATGGATTATACAAGTTAAGGACAAAAGTGGCGTCAATATTTATTCTTGTGGGACTCGCCCCCCATTACGGCATTATCATAATTTTTGTGACACAGTCTGAGACTATAACCCTCTGCTTTCTGTTTAATAATTCAATCAAAGCACAGTTATGTCATTAATGTCACAACATTTTAGTTTTCAAAGTACAATTTTTTGGTCCTCGCAGTCACTATGTAATCTAGGAAGCAAGCCATTTATAGTATAACTGGTCCCACCTTGTAGTAGCCTTCCATGATGGAATTTGTCCATTCCAGCTGATGTAAAAGTGTAGCCAAAACAAATCCTGTGTTTATAGATTACACTATATCCATATGTAAAAAATGCTTTGATAGCAAAAGAATGATGATAATTCAACCCACACTCTGTACTGATTGCTGTATACACTGGGCTGCAACGCAAAAACCAGCATGACTTTCAAGGTGGAAACACATTGAAATTTCCTGGCACATTAAAACAGTGTGCCAGATTGGGACTCAAAGCAAGGATTATGCCTTGGCAGGCAAGTGCTTTACGAACAGAGCTACCTGAGCATGACATATGCCCCATCCTCATAGCTTTGTTTCCTCCAGTACCTTATTTCCTATCTTCCAACCTTTAGCTACGAGTTTTCATCTGCCAGGAAGTTCCACAACAGTGAACACTCCGCAGCTACACAATGCTTTTAACCTGTGATCACTCATGCTTGTGAAAAAATCTTAACATTCATTATTTTACTGAAATATTTAAACATATTTAAAAGATATTGAAATGCTGATCTAGAAATGCTTTCTTTGATATCTCCATCTGCAATTCATGCATCTTTTGTCGGTCAATTCATGCATCTTTTGTCGGTCAAATTATAAATAAAGGTTACAGATAGTGGTTTTGTCTGAAGCAGTGCACACTGTCAGATTTTTCTTTTCTTACGTAGAAGTTATTTTGTAACAATTTCCAGTGCATTCCTAAAACACCATCTTGCTGCTCTTTTAGTCTGTTTCTTTTTACTGGTAATATGTGAGTCAGTTAATTTTTTTCTCCTGAATGTATTCTGCATATACTTAATAAGGTAAGTATTCTTACTCAAATTTACATACTGCATCAATCTGTTACGCGAAGTATATGAAATGTTCTGTCAGATGTTGAAATGTATACAATTTTACAGTGAAGGAGTCATGCCAGATGAATGGGTACTGATGTAGCTAGAGCAATCAGCAATGAGAATATCTACATCAAGGGCCAGTCTTCAGATACTGGCAAACAGCTTGAGCATGAAGAGACTGACACAACAACAGAGCAGTCTGACCACAATTCTGAAACTTATTCAATTTGTGATATGCATCAAGGTAGGGATGGAAAAACAAAATGGCTCAAGCATAAAACTCCTCCAGTAAAAACTGTTCATCAGCTTCCAGGTATAAGGTGGAAGCAAAAAATTCAAAAAACATTCAGGATTGTTGGAAGCTTTAATTGACTGCATTGTAAAATACACTAATCAAGAAGTAGACAGAATGACAGCAGATTATACAATGAGTATCTGAGACTTCCCATAGACCAATTTTGAAAACTTAACTGTTTTTCTTGATGTTTTATACCTCACATGAGTGATCTACCTCAGATTAGTAAAATGGGAGTGAAGTTAACCTTAGTTATTCATTTACTATGATTATTTCCAAGTACTGTTGACAGAGATGTGAATGTATTGATAAACTGCATGTGAATGTAATGATAAACTGTGTAACTACTGCATATTAAATTATTTTAGGTTAAGCAATATATATGTTTAATTTTATGTTTAAGTATATTTATAATGTGTTGGTAACACTAAGGAAGTAATTTACACGATAAATGTATCTCCGTATGGAACTTACAGCTGAAAACATGACAGCAATATGTGTGAACCATTGTGGTTAACAATGCAATGTATACATCAGCTTCCTAGGAAGCCATTAGCAATAATGGTATAAGTGCACTCCATACACAGTGTTAATCCCTAGTGCTTAAATGTAATCAGTCAATATTTCTGCCACAATCTGTATCTTAAAACAATGAAAACAGATATTCAAATTACACACAAAGATTGCAAGCAAAAAATGGAAATGTGAGAAATGGAGAGGGCACAGGCAATTATAAACCAGAAAAAAAAGGGGGAGGAGGAGGGGGAGGGGGGGGGGTGGAGGAGGAGGGAGGGAGGGAGGGAGGGAGAGAGAGAGAGAGAGAGAGAGAGAGAGAGAGAGAGAGAGAGAGAGAGAGAGAGAGAAAAGAACTATAAAACCAAAAGAATCTTTCTAAATTAACATTCTATAAGCAATATGTGACAGGAAAATACCAAAAACTGGCTCAGAAGTTGTATATTTAATGCCACTAAATACAGAACCTCATTTAGCAGACTGTGATATACATAAATGATGACTGTTTTGGAATTAAACATGAAAGAATGTTGACCAAAGTAAGAGACTTTGTAAAATCATAAATAATATTGTAATGAAACAGCATTTTCCAATTGACCATTCTGAAATTTCTTCATAATTTAAAAGTTCAACAAATAAAATTCTGAAGAGAAAATCCAAGAAAAATTGCTCAGAAAGCTGTTCAGGAATTGAATGTTGTGCTAAAGAATATGAAGAATGAACTGAAGTTGTTGAGTACAGATGATCTGATTAATAAATCACCGAGCATGTTGAATATCATGGGATCAAGAAAGAACAACGAACAATTTTAAATACCAAATAGCACAGGAACAATACAATGCTTTAATGATAATGGATTTGTTTGTTCAGAAAGGCACTCAAAACATAGCACACAACTTGAATGTAAAATGTGGTTTGTTTATCGTAATATTATCAGTGACCCCTGATACACGGAATAAAAAAGGAAACATCGGACCATTTCAAGGGTATAAAATGGAAAACCAATATGATCATTCTCAAATATGACAACATCCAGCTATGAACAACCTACCTTTACAATGAGAACAACAGTCTGAACAATTTCACTTACACTGCAAGCTTCTGTAGTAATACACTCAAAACATACCTTACACTGTTAGATATAATATGATGTGTGTGCAAAGCATATTCAGTAGAATAATGCCATGGATGCAGAAATTAGCTCAACAAAATGTTTGCATTATAGTCTTAGTATAGATAGCAACAAAACTGTTGTGATCTATGCTCATATTGCAGATTTTATCAAAGGACCTCAAAGAAATCAAAAAAGAATGTAAACTTTGTTACTGGATGAAATTCCACCAGTCAGACATTTGCTATTTACTGAGCAGCATTCATAGACATTATTTACAATATGTATGATAACTGAAATTATTCTAAGGAAAAATATAATTACACATATGAAAGGGGTTGCTGTTTTCAAAGGCATAACCAAATCAATGAATACTAGAGTGGACTCCCAAATATTTATAAGCCTCCACTCGCTGACTCATTGCAAATATGAAATAATTAGCTGGAACGTAAGCGAAGTACCACAACTGCCTCTGTATCACTGGCCTCAGAAACTGTTTGTTAATAAGGGTAAAGGAAAGTTGTATATTGCAAAAAGAAATAACACTTTAAAAATAGCAGATTTTGACCATCTTTCACGTTAATCTGCTGATGACATTAAATATTCTCATGGGCAAGTTGTGTGTAATATATGAAAACTACGTGAGACAAGGACAACAAGGAAGAAGTCAGCACACTCGATTATAATCTCATTAATTATTTACTTTCCCAATTAAAAGTACTCTGGGTAATACACCAATCACGATGTTGATAATATTTTGGAGTGACTTATATAAGTGAAAATGTTGTATTGTGATTTTTTTATTCTGAAATTAATTTTTCATTAGCATGCCCAACAACAATTGCAGATTCTTCATGTTATCATTCAATATTCTATGTCTTCTGCTGGCTAAATCTTCACTGGGAAATCTTACTTGAAAACTAAAAGCCCAGCAGCTATGGACAGTCAAGTCTGAGCCCATGTAATGCTCTTACATACATGTGAGACATACCAAACAATGTAGCTCAAGCAGTGCACATCACATGCACATAGTGTGGCTACCTCATTTTTACCTGCTCTATCTTTTGCACATTGACACCTATGGTATTGAATGCTACCCTGCAAATCAACCAATAGCAAAAAAAAACTGTTCCATGCACAGAAGCGAGGAATAAGGAGTACATCCTAGGCACTCGTTCAGGGATCTGTTTAGAGCTCTACAAATCCTTACAACACCTGCCCAATATATTTTTTCCCTGATGTGGTTTGTTTCAAAAAATAGCAACTTATTCAAAATCAATAGCTCATACTACAGTTACAACACCCGAAGGAAACTGGATATCCATTATGAGCTAAAAACTAAAAGCATGGTCCAGAAGGGGGTTTTATACAATGGCACCAAGATTTTTAATGCCCTCCCACCGCACATTAAGGAACTGGTTGGAAACATGCCAAAGTTTGAAGAAAATCTGAAGCAGTTCCTTTTAGATGAACCTTGTTACAGTATTGATGAATTTCTCAGCAAAAATGCATAGAATCTCTTGTTTGTGCTTAAACCTTACTGTGTGACCTTTACAATTGATTAATCATACTCTGTAAGTACAGTGTAACTTAATACAATACCCAAATTTATGTATGACTGTATATTCTTTTAGATGTCCTGTATCTTAACTATTATGTAAGGGTATATGCTAAACTTCACAGTTTCTTTAATCTAATGATAAGATCAATGTATCTGTGCACAACACAATAATCTGTAAAAACCTTGACTCGTTCTATATCCAGGGATATGTTCCCATATGGATCTATGTAACACGAAATAAATAAATAAAATGCAGAGTGCCATGACTCCAAAATTATTCTATTCTTCTTCAGCAAATTTTACAAAATAGTGGAAAATTAGGGTCATAATTATAAATCAAGAAGAGATGCAGCAAACAGTAGCTTTGTGTGTGTGTCTGTAAGACATGTTTGGACACCTTAACGGTTAAACCAACTCCCCTGACGGACACAGGTTGTTTCAAATAACAGCTTGGTACACATTTTTCATCTGTCATAGAGATTCTAAAAAATGTAAATTTTAAACACCATCAGGCATGAAGATAACAAAGCCTCTTAAAGTGAACTGAATTTTGTTTGACAAAGTCTACACAGACTGGTTCAAATGGCTCTGAGCACTATGGGACTCAACTGCTGAGGTCATTAGTCCCCTAGAACTTAGAACTAGTTAAACCGAACTAACCTAAGGACATCTCAAACATCCATGCCCGAGGCAGGATTCGAACCTGCGACCGTAGTGGTCTTGCGGTTCCAGACTGCAGCGCCTTTAACCGCACAGCCACTTCAGCCGGCCGTCTACACAGAAATTAAAGAAATAGGTAATAAAATAAACAAAATTGATTATTTAATGTATTTATCTATCCTGCCCATATTCTCCAATACAATAGAAAATAAATGAAAAAGTTAATACTTCCAAACGTTGTGGAAGTTTGTTCAGCATTTTATCAAACTCATGAAGTAAAATGAAACATTTATAATCTCTGGCTCACCTTTCACAAAACTGGAAGTCAACTACAATGACAACCATAGTTTCACTTGCGGGCAAGTGATGAAATACTTTGTCTGTGATTTATACCGTTACATTTTGTATGAACATGAGTTCTCTGACAGGCAATAATAAAACTTGTGGAAAGAGGACATGGGAAAAGTCATTCACACATCTTACTACCAGGAAAGAAAAACTGGTGATGATGGTAGCTTGTAATAACAATTCTGAAATTTCAGCATTTCAAACACTAAGCAGTTTGTCATGGGATTCAATGAAGTGTTCTGAACAATGTTTCCAGCCTGTGCAATAAGAATTGAGTATTTGGGTACTCCTTTGGGATTATTTGCAGGAATGATGTGTTTTCAGCAACAGCACTTCATCAGTCTACTATGATCTGCATTTTACAGTCATTATCAATTGGCAAAGTGAAACAACTTACTAAATGTTCTAAAATCATGAATAACAGTATGAATCTGAAAAGTACAAATAAGATGAGAATTGCAAGCATTGTAGAGCAAACACTGGAAAGAAAATAAAATAAAAAAAGCATGGAAAAAAAACAACAGTAGCTGGAGTACATGAGTAAAAGGTATACAGCAAGTGCTGGAAATGCTTCGGTTGACTCAGTGTGGACAGAATGGGGTAAGCTGCTGATCTAAGTCACTAAGGAAACAGTCATTTGATGATGGCCTAGTAACTGTGAAAAGATACCACAGAATCAAGTGAGCTACACTGCATGACGATATGCTGACATCATTAGTGTCTATCAACAGATGTAGGCAGAATAATCATGACAGCATTAATAAATCAGCTATTTGCATGATGTCATACCTTAGAACATAGACAAAAAATGAACATCAAAGACTTGTCCACTTTGTACAGTGGAAGTGACAGAAAACTGTGACTCATGTGATACCGGAAATGCTGAAGCTGAGGAAGCGATTAAGGAGACCAAACAGCTGCCACCAATTCCTAGTTCGCCTCCCCTTCCCACTGGGGACAAAAGCAGTGTACCCCTTCTGTTTGCATAAAGAGTAAATTCCATGCACCTAGTGTTAGAAAGCATACTGAATGTCTACACGACATGTATTTGAGATGGACCACGGGAGCCAACCCTGCATTCACCTAGTGGGATGTGGGAAACTGCCTAAAAGTCACATCTAGGCTGGGTGGCACACCAACCACTTGTCATCAATCTGCCAGGCTGATTCGATCTGGGGCCAGCATACCTCCCTGACCCTGAAGAGGTTGTGTTAACTTGCACGGGTGCACGGGTACCTCGGCAAGTGAAACCAGAAAACTATTCAACAAAATCATGACCATTTTGGCAATTTACAGCTACCAGGAATATACTTTTTGTTACATCTTATCAATTATTATGTCAGAATTTCATTTCCCAGGAGAACATCAGATCAAGAGATGCACTGCTAATGCACAGAGCAATAGTGGCATTAATATCCAATGAGGAACACTGACGTGATTCATAAAATTGATTACATCTCATCACAGATATGGTGTGTTTTCGGAGGGAAAATGGTCCATTCTAAAAGCTCAGAATCACACAACAGATTGACAAATACAAATTATATAAATTATTAAATTCACACTTAATAATGAAAACAATCAATTTTTACAGTCCTCCTCTATTTATAGCAGATTTTTCATGTTTTGTAGCAGCTTGTCTGATCATTATGATGGCAAATATAAAATGTTTACTTGCTTAAAGTGAAACACACAAAATTTATTGCAGAAAATTAAATTCTTGCAAAGTTTAAATGGAGTGAATGGGGAATGTTTTGACTTAGACTGTACGTCTGTTATGGTATCTTCATAGTCACACATTTAGTTTTGGCTTATGAACCAGTTTCAGCTTGCCCAGAAAAAAAGTCAGACAGATGAAAATGGAAGTGAATTGACCTGATGTGCTACCATTCATCATGGTTCACAAATTATATTCTTTCTGATGGTCTGACAAATAGTTGAAAGTAGGACTGGTAAACAGTCACTAACTTTCTCTAAAAATATAAAAAGAATAAAAAGAGTGAGACATATAATTCAGGTTATAGATGATTGATTATTATTATTCTGGCATCACTCACAATTTTTTAAATTTTCTATTTGCAGTCTGATGTATTTCAGAGCTATAGCTCTATTTTCAAGGGCTGTATGAATACAATGAACATTACATCTCTTCAGTTTTTCACCTAACAGTGAACAGAATGACAAAGCTGTTAGATATATCAAGATAAACTATACCTCTGGCAGGATTAATGAGATAAAGCTAGAGAAATGATAGAAACAAAGTCTAGTAGCATGTTACCTGCATTTGACGATGTCATTCATCTTACGCATTGGTGAAGTACATGTAACGGCCAGTATATTCATACAGTCCTCAAAAATGGAGTTTCAGCTCCGAAATGCATTGAACAGCAGTTTGTAAATAAAAAGAATTGTGACTGATGATGGAATATTATTTATTAAAAATTCCTAACCTAGGAGTTAGGGTCACACACAGTCCACAACATAATGTCTATTTAATAATACAAATATAATTACAATCACACAATCATAAAAGAATTATACTTAAAGCTTAAAATGGATCAACAAGAAATTCTGGTAAGTGGACTCCAAGAAATGAGAGACACTGATCAGGAGCTGATGGAATCACAAGGATATAGAATTTACAAGGGAATATGAGAAAAAGAGTAATGAAGTAATGTCCAAAATTTGATACAGAATTTGTGGTCAACATCAAAATAATAGCGTTCAAAATAGAACTCAAAACACAATCCCAAAGCTTTCAACAGTGATTACAAACACTGCAAATACCATATACATATTAATAATGCCCATGCCCCAACTAATTATACAAAAATAAGAATAAAGACAGAGAAAATGTGGATGGATTTTGGGGGCTTTTAGATTAGACAGCAACAAATATTCATACCAAAATTTTAACCCTTTCATTGCTGCAGGCATGTATACGTCCTGCTATGCTATTACCTAGGTGTTGTGGACGTGTACACACATGCTATGGACATCTGAATGGGTCCTGAGCTACCAACCTCTCACTGCTGCAGACGAGTTAGTTCTATATTGGTGCATAAAAAAGTTTTGTGTATTTATCATACAGCATATGTGTCTCACTTCATGCTATTATATGCCACACAAAAAAATTTCAATATCTTGAATCATTTATGAGATATGACGATTGTTATGACCACATGATTCACAATTTGTGCGTAGAGATGAATGGGTGTGTAGTGTGGAACCTTCCTTCAGATATAAAACCCAGTAGCTCGAGCCGAAATGAGAAATCCTTCTGCTCTCAAAATTTAAACAAAATGTTGATGTCTTATCTACATTTCATTCACTATTCTGCACAAGCTGAAGTCACCCATATGCAAAGTTTACACAATGCATTTTTATCTTTGTAAAATCTTTAAAATTTCATGAACTTTTTTCCTCAATTTGTTGCAGCACTGTAACTATGCCATATAATGAAAATCAATTCAATCCTTTATCAAATTAAGATATCAGACTTCACGATGTACAAAAATCAAATCTTTTCGTGTAACAGTTTTATTAAAAATGGATTATAAGTATTTCACAGTAGCCAGCAAGTCCGCATGGATGGAACTAGGGTGTGTCGTGCCCAACCATCCTTTGGATACAAAACCCTATCAATCGAGAATGAAATGAGGTATCATTCTGGTCTCAAATAAAATTTCAATATCTTATCTACATTTTATTCACTGCAACGTATGAGCCAAAATCTACCATACGCAAAGTTTATGATTATTATTCACCTCTGCAAACTCTTTAAAATTTCATGCAATGTTTTACTTAATTTAATGCACCACAATAAGTACAATGGACAACAAAAATAAATTCAGTTCTTTATCGAGTGGCAACATCAGATTGGAAGATGTACAAAAATCAAATTTTTTTCACTACATAGTTTTCAAAAATTGGATAAGTATTTTACATCGACTGGAGCACCACCTCTCAGCACAGGCACCAGCCAGCATTTGGAGAGCAGAAGTCATAACAAAAGTTGCCTCAGGACAGAATGCAAAGAGCACAACTGTAGAAGTGAAAGGGTAAATGGAAACTTTAATGGCTGTTAAGAAGGGAAGATATATACATAGATGTTATTGACTGACCAGTACAAACAAGAATGGCATAAAACTAGTTGGATTCTGCAGAAGCCATGACATGATCTCTCAAAGTCAGCATCTTCAGAAGACCAAATAAACTCAAAACCTGAAAACAACCAGACTGAAAAAAAAAGGAGAATGGCAATTGGATCATGTTTGCATGGATAAGAACTGTCAACAGTGAAATTTACAATGTGAAAGTTCTGAGAGGACCAGACACCAGGCCAGATCATTATTTGTTAAAAAAATTAAATTCACTCAATTGAAAAAAAAATTTAACTCAAAAAAGAAGACAACCAATGCCCCTCAAACTGATAAACAACAGACTAGGAATATAAATCTAACAGATCATCTAGAGGAAATAATTCCTCAATTGAAATAAATAGCTGAACAAATTGCCTCAAGACACCCAAAGAAATTACACGAATGGTGGAAGAAAGAATGTGAGAAAACAGCAGCAGAAGACGGACAGCAAGCCCGGTTGAGATAACAGAGTCAAAAAACAGGCGAATCACAACTGGAACTCACAAAGCAAAGAAAGATAAGCAAAAAAAAAATAATTAGGAGGATTAAACGATAGTACAAAAAAGATATACCTTTAATGATGGAAACAAATAATAAGAAAACAAACCCACAAGATTACCACAAAATTTTGGGCAGGCAACTCCAAAGATATGATCCTTCAAAATTAATGCTACAAAATAAAAACAATAAGATGGTCATAGCAACAGAGGAAATGCAGACAATTCAACAGAAACATTTAACATACTGCTAAATTGTGAAGATCCCCCAACAATTCTTCAAATAAACACGGAAACCGCAATAAAACCAACACTATAAAATATAAACCCACCAACATTCCATGAAGTCTACAAAGCTTTGAGAGAGCTCAAGAATTACAAAGCATGTGGAGATGATTAAACATTGCAAAAATCTGGAAACATACAGCAGAACCACCAAAGACATCATTGCATGATAAAAATCTGGAACAAAGAAGAGCTTCCAGAACATGGGACTATGGATATAATACATCCATTACTCAAAAAGGAGAAAAAAAATTGGATAACTACTGAGGGATCTCCCTCTTGGATTGCACATATAAAGCCTTGTCAATAATTCTGTACAATCAATGTGAAGATCAACATGAACTGGAGCTAGGAGACTATCAAGGATGATTCAGACCCTGCACAAGCTGCTCAGAACAGATAATGACTTTAAAATTAACAATGGTTGTCCACAAAAGACGATGAAAACAACATGGTCTACCACCACTACTCTTCAACGGTGCTCTGGTTACTAGGTAAGAGAATGGTACAAGAAAAATACTAAGAAAATACAAACTGGAAGCAAGAAAGATCAAATAAATTTAAACTGCTCAGGATCTGCAGATGGCTCAGTATTACTAGCTAATAACATACAAGAAACTAGAAATCAATAATAAGCACACAAATTAGAGCACAAAAACAGAACTCCAGATATCATTCAAAAAGCCTGAGATGATAGAAACAGACCCACTAGTAATAAACTAAATAAAATGAAACAACAGAAACACAAAAATAGTTTAAATAACTAGGAGAAATTATTACATACAATTTGAACGAAAAATATGCTTGGCAACAAAGGACTACTAAAATGATAAAGGCTCAAAAATTAACAATGGAAACTCCAGGTAGGAAAATTAAAGTACTGTGAGATGTTGGTTCAGCCAGAGGAAACATATGCAAGTGAGACTCTTTTTAAAGTCACTCACAAAAACAGAGTCGCAAAATACTAAAAGAAGAGAAAAGAATAGCTAGTACATGAATAAATAAAAAATATTAAAAAGGACATTGCAGGGTAGCACCAAATGAAGTGGTGTACAGGAAACTGAAGCCTATTACAGATAGTATATGCAAGATGAGTATCGCTCTTTGGATGCCTCGAGGACAGCAGATACCAGATTAACATGAAGAATTATAGATAAACTCTGGAATTTGAAACAACAAGTAAGATGGACCAAGGAAATTAGAGATGATATGGGAGAACTAAAAATAAGCTTGGATGATCTGCAAAATAAAACAGAAAATCGCCACAAACTGAAAAACAAGAAAATGAGGTTTAAAGCAAAAATAGACAAACGAAAACAGTGAAAAGGCAAACAATCCTGTTGGACAAATATCCGCAACTGAGCATTATAGCAGAGGTTGAAAACACCACTTCAGCTGTAAATTACTTTATTTTCACACAACCGGTTTCAGACTGTCATAAGCCCATCCTCAGGTGTCGTAGCTGTGCTGTGGTCCACGAGCGCCGCATGTACCAGGCGCGGTGTGCTGCCTACGAAACGACACCTGAGGATGGGCTTATAACAGTCCGAAACTGGTCGTGTGAAAATAAAGTGATTTACAACTAAAGTAGTATTTTCAACCTCTGCTACAGAGAAAGGGGTATTTACAGATGAGAAAAGCTGGAAAAGATCAGAATGAATGAAATATACTGGAAAATTCGGATGGAATGAAACATGCATGTATCAAAGAAAATGACCAACAAATTATTGACTAAATCGCAGATGAACAGTGATCACCTTTGTAGACTTCAAAAAAATATATGATTCAATAGATAAATGTGCACTGTTTAATACACCTGAAGAGTTTACAGTGGATAGAAAGAAAAGACATTTGTTTAAACAAGTATTAACTGATACCAGCTCAAAAGTTAAATTTCCATACAAAAGTCTGAACCTTTTGACATAAAAACAGGGGTCCAACAGTCATACAGACTATTAGAAGAGATAATTAGGGAATTGGAGAAAGGAAGTAAAAGGAATGACCTCCGACAGATTATGCAAAACTAAAATTCATTTATCATGTTTACTTTATGCAGACAATCTATGATCTTTTCAAGCAACAGAGAAGAAGTGATTAACTTTCACGAAAAAAGACATTAAATAGCAACTAAAAGTTGAGTTAAAAGTTTCTTATGAGAAAACTCAATACATGGAAGGTTTCTCTCAGTTCTTAGATGGACAACCCTTGTTCACGCAATCCAGCAAAATATCTCATGTATCTAAATTTAAATATCTAGAAGAAGTCATCCAAGCCTCTTGATTACATTGTGAAACAAACAGAGAGACAATCAATTAATTACAAAGAACCTACAGAGTATAGGTGCAACAAAAAAATCAATATCTCATAACGCAAAATTAAAACATTACAAAACAGTAATCAAACCAGATGTGTTACATGCATCGGAGACTGTAACCATTGGATACAGATCATTAACTAAATATGCAGAATAAGAAAAAAGGAAAATACTAAGGAAAATTTTGATCCTGTTGTTGTTGACGGAATCTGGATGAGATGAAAGTCTAATGACTTATATCAAAATTTGGAGGCAAAGAATAATGAAATTTTATGGCCACTTCCTCAGAATGAATGAAAATAAACTGACCAAAAGGATCTCTGCCTTGTCTTCTCAATGGAAATTAAAAACAATTGGGTATATGAAACTGGAAAAGATCTTCATGAAATATGCATTACAAACAAAAAAGAAGATGAAGAGACATTGGAATAGAAGCACATCAGTAAAATAAGTTCAATTGTACTATCGTCTACCAGACTATGTAAGATAATAAATGATGGCAGAGACCTCACACTGTTGAATAGTATTCTTTGTACCGCAAAAACTAAGACTACTATACTCTCATTACAAAGGAGAATGCAAGGAATCTGTTGGATACGATTTAATGGCAATCTGTGTAATTGCAAAAAGGACTATGTGGGAAATCTACAACAATATTCACAGTCAGATCACAGTACAAGATCTGTCGGAAAACCCTAGAAAGTTCTGGTTTCACACAACCCTAGAAAGTTCTGGTTTCACACAAATTTAATGAATGGGTCAAAATGTTACATACAGTTCTTTTCAGATCAAATGAAGACACAAGGGACAAAAAATTGAAATATTTAAAAGGCATCACCAAGTCATGATGCTGTTATTGCACCTCATTTTGACTGCTGCAGAAACTAATGACTAGGTGGTATTAAAGTAAGAAATTTTTACATTGTAAACCAATTAAGATTACTCAAAATGAACAAGGCACTGGGCAGTTGTAAACTTTCTAAAAGATTTTAGATTTAATGTATTGTAAAATTAGAACCACTCCCAGCTCATATTTATCCTGAATCTCCTGTGCAGTAAATAGTTCTCCATGACTGAATAAAGACCTCAGGTCAATCCAATTTATTAAAAAAGGTAAAACAACAGATGCATAAAATTACTTTGAATGCTATTATGTTCTTGGAGGAAAAGTAGTCTCAAAATCTTCAGAAGTTGTAAGTGGATCTTAAGGTTGGCCTTGATAGCGGTAAAGCAGATAAAAGTATCCAAACGAGGCTTGCTTACGATGCTTGTAAAATAATACAAAAAGAGTGTCTAGGTAGTAATACGTTCACGAAAGATATGTGCAATGTCAAAAACATTAACGAAAAACTAAGAAATAATGAAGCCCTAATAACTAAGGCCGATAAGGGGAAGACGATTATTGTTTCTCCAAAAAAAGAATATATTCAGAAAACGGAAATGTTCTTTGAAGAGAATGGCACTGTACCACTAGGGGTAGACCCAACGCCCGCCATACAGAGGGATATTAGAGCGAGTCTTAGCAATACTAAGAAGTTGATCGGAGAATTAGAAAAAAGGCATTGATAAACATGAACCTCAAGCCCCCAACGTTAAGGAGTCAATTTAAGCTCCACAAAATTTCCCATCCTATCTGCCCTATTGTGGATAGCACCAATAGTGCTTATCATAAATTAGCGAGACACTTACATTATAAAATTAAAGACTATTTCGTGTTTCAAAATAATTTTTCGATTAAAAATTCAATGGACCTAGCCAACAGACTTAAAACTGTAACATGTTCCGAAAATACCAAATTGGTGTTATTTGACATCATTAGCTTGTACACAAACGTACCAGTGGATCAGACCTTGAACATTATAGAACAAAAATTAAAGTACCACAAAAAATTATCCACCATAGTAATTGATGAGCTAATGTTACTTCTTAGAATGACTCTTAAATACAATAATTTTTCATTCAATAAAAAATTATATTCACAGCCATGTGGCCTACCTATGAGGAGTCCACTTGCATGTATCATGTCTGAAATTTTTATAAATTCCCTGGAATTGGTTTTTTTTGCGAAATTACCTGGAATTAGTGAACAATATCATCTTTTATGTGAGATACGTGGATGACATTCTTCTACTGGTTAATAACTCTCCAGAAGGAATAAAGCAAATTTTCGCAACATTTAACAGTCTACATGAAAAAATAAAATTCACACAAGAATTGGAATCAGCTGATATATCACTAAATTATCTTGATTTAACGTTGACTATTAAATATGCTAAAATAGAGTTCAACATATTCCGGAAGGGAGCTTATTCAGACATCATCAACCCAGCTGATTCAACCCACCCCCAAGCGAATAAAATGGCGTTTCTCTATTCTAGTATCCATCGGGTGATTTCTATCCCGTTGTCAGATGCCAACCTCGAAAAAGAATTACAAATTCTCGAGAGTATTACACAGAATAATGGCTATGATCCAAAGATAGTGAGGCAATTATATCATAAGAAAATGCGAAAAAGGACAACAACTTTAGGAAACACAAATACTCAAACCCAAGATCAGACCAAGAAATGGTTGTCGGTTCCTTATATAGGTAACGCCTCCGACAAGATAGGGCACCTGTTGAAAAATTCAGGTTTTAAAATTTCCTTCTCAATGAGTAATAGTTTAAAGCAAAATTTGGTTCATACCCTTGAGAAACACTGTGATTAGTCGCGAAATCAGGTGTATATAAGATTATGTGTGATGATTGCCCATGTTATTACACAGGTCAAACAGGCAGATCTATAGCAGTAAGGTTTAAAGAACATCTCCCAATAAAGGACGTAGGAACACGGGGGTCAGCCTTTGCGGAACAGCTGGTGCAAATGGCTCATACACCTAAACCTTTACATGACATAGAGCTACTACATCATGAAGTTAAGGGCTATAGACTCGACACGCTTGAGGAACTACAAATTTATGCACACTTAATTACAGATAGAGGCAATTTACTGAACGATCAACTGTATCTAAAAAATAGGGCATACTTCGAAGGCTTCCAGCCTATATTAGGTTTACAATAATTAATAATGCATGTGACCATTACAGTTTCTGTAATAATAGAACCTTTCCTACAGATGTTCATATGAGATTTGTTGGTCAGTTTATAAGGCTCTGTAGTAGAATGTAAAACGTAGTCATGCTGGATACTGTAATTACTTACAATAGTACAGTATAAAATTAATTCATAGCAAAAATGTTATCTGACGCGTGCGTAATAAGAGTTTGATTCTATACATCTCGTGCATGTGCACCGCCCTCTGTGAGGCAGACCGCGAAGCCCTCACGGTCCGCGGTCTCTAGTCACACAATGAGGTCCATACAATGGGCTTAAAGTGAATTTGCTACAGCTTGTTTAATTGTTGTTGTTGTTGTGGTCTTCAGTCCTGAGACTGGTTTGATGCAGCTCTCCATGCTAGTCTATCCTGTGCAAGCTTCTTCATCTCCCAGTACCTACTGCAACCTACATCCTTCTGAATCTGCTTAGTGTATTCATCTCTTGGTCTCCCTCTACGATTTTTACCCTCCACGGTGCCCTCCAATGCTAAATTTGTGATCCCTCGATGTCTCAAAACATATCCTACCAACCAATCCCTTCTTCTAGTCAAGTTGTGCCACAAACTTCTCTTCTCACCAATCCTATTCAATACCTCCTCATTAGTTACATGATCTACCCACCTTATCTTCAGCATTCTTCTGTAGCACCACATTTCAAAAGCTTCTATTCTCTTCTTGTCCAAACTAGTTATCGTCCATGTTTCACTTCCATACATGGCTACACTCCATACAAATACTTTCAGAAACGACTTCCTGACACTTAAACCTATACTCGATGTTAACAAATTTCTCTTCTTCAGAAACGCTTTCCTTGCCATTGCCAGTCTACATTTTATATCCTCTCTACTTCGACCATCATCGGTTATTTTACTCTCTAAATAGCAAAACTCCTTTACTAATTTAAGTGTCTCATTTCCTAATCTAATTCCCTCAGCATCACCCGACTTAATTTGACTACATTCCATTATCCTCGTTTTGCTTTTGTTGATGTTCATCTTATATCCTCCTTTCAAGACACTGTCCATTCCGTTCAACTGCTCTTCCAAGTCCTTTGCTGTCTCTGACAGAATTACAATGTCATCGGCGGACCTCATAGTTTTTATTTCTTCTCCATGGATTTTAATACCTACTCCGAATTTTTCTTTTGTTTCCTTTACTGCTTGCTCAATATACAGATTGAATAACATCGGGGAAAGGCTACAACCCTGTCTCACTCCCTTCCCAACCACTGCTTCCCTTTCATGCCCCTCGTCTCTTATAACTGCCATCTGGTTTCTGTACAAATTGTAAATCGCCTTTCGCTCCCTGTATTTTACCCCTGCCACCTTCAGAATTTGAAAGAGAGTATTCCAGTTAACATTGTCAAAAGCTTTCTCTAAGTCTACAAATGCTAGAAACGTAGGTTTGCCTTTTCTTAATCTTTCTTCTAAGATAAGTCGTAAGGTCAGTATTGCCTCATGTGTTCCAACATTTCTACGGAATCCAAACTGATCTTCCCCGAGGTCGGCTTCTACCAGTTTTTCCATTCGTCTGTAAAGAATTCACGTTAGTATTTTGCAGCTGTGACTTATTAAACTAATAGTTCGGTAATTTTCACATCTGTCAACACCTGCTTTCTTTGGGATTGGAATTATTATATTCCTCTTGAAGTCTGAGGGTATTTCGCCTGTCTCATATATCGTGCTCACCAGAAGGTAGAGTTTTGTCAGGACTGGCTCTCCCGAGGCCATCAGTAGTTCTAATGGAATGTTGTCTACTCCGGGGGCCTTGTTTCGACTCAGGTCTTTCAGTGCTCTGTCAAACTCTTCATGCAGTATCTTATCTCCCATTTCGTCTTCATCTACATCCTCTTCCATTTCCATAATATTGTCCTCAAGTACATCGCCCTTGTATAAACCCTCTATATACTCCTTCCACCTTTCTGCCTTCCCTTCTTTACTTAGAACTGGGTTGCCATCTGAGCTCTTGATATTCATACAAGTCGTTCTCTTCTCTCCAAAGGTCTCTTTAATTTTCCTGTAGGCAGTACCTATCTTACCCCTAGTGAGACAAGCCTCTACATCCTTACATTTGTCCTCTAGCCATCCCTGCTTAGCCATTTTGCACTTCCTGTCGATATCATTTTTGAGACGTTTGTATTCCTTTTTGCCTGCTTCATTTAC
The DNA here is from genome assembly GCF_021461395.2 of Schistocerca americana. Classification (NCBI taxonomy): domain Eukaryota; kingdom Metazoa; phylum Arthropoda; class Insecta; order Orthoptera; family Acrididae; genus Schistocerca; species Schistocerca americana. Next base: position 697,590,683 of record NC_060120.1, on the reverse strand, counting down.
TGCATTTTTATATTTTCTCCTTTCATCAATTAAATTCAATATTTCTTCTGTTACCCAAGGATTTCTATTAGCCCTCGTCTTTTTACCTACTTGATCGTCTGCTGCCTTCACTACTTCATCCCTCAGAGCTACCCATTCTTCTTCTACTGTATTTCTTTCCCCCATTCCTGTCAATTGTTCCCTTATGCTCTCCCTGAAACTCTCTACAACCTCTGGTTCTTTCAGTTTATCCAGGTGCCATCTCCTTAAATTCCCACCTTTTTGCAGTTTCTTCAGTTTCAATCTGCAGTTCATAACCAATAGATTGTGGTCAGAATCCACATCTGCCCCAGGAAATGTCTTACAATTTAAAACCTGGTTCCTAAATCTCTGTCTTACCATTATATAATCTATCTGATACCTTTTAGTATCTCCAGGATTCTTCCAGGAGTACAATCTTCTTTTATGATTCTTGAACCAAGTTCCTCTCTCATTCCTTCCCCCCAATCCATATTCACCGACTATGTTTCCTTCTCTCCCTTTTCCTACTGACGAATTCCAGTCACCCATGACTATTAAATTTTCGTCTCCCTTCACTACCTGAATAATTTCTTTTATCTCATCATACATTTCATCTATTTCATCATCATCTGCAGAGCTAGTTGGCATATAAACTTGTACTACTATAGTAGGCATGGGCTTTGTGTCTATCTTGGCCACAATAATGCGTTCACTATGCTGTTTGTAGTAGCTAACCCGCACTCCTATTTTTTTATTCATTATTAAACCTACTCCTGCATTACCCCTATTTGATTTTGTATTTATAACCCTGTATTCGTCTGACCAAAAGTCTTGTTCCTCCTGCCACCGAACTTCACTAATTCCCACTATATCTAACTTTAACCTATCCATTTCCCTTTTTAAATTTTCTAACCTACCTGCCCGATTAAGGGATCTGACATTCCACACTCCGATCCGTAGAATGCCAGTTTTCTTTCTCCTGATAATGACGTTCTCTTGAGTAGTCCCCGCCCGGAGATCCGAATGGGGGACTATTTTACCTCCGGAATATTTTACCCAAGAGGACGCCATCATCATTTAATCATACAGTAAAGCTGCATGTCCTCGGGAAAAATTACGGCTGTAGTTTCCCCTTGCTTTCAGCCGTTCGCAGTACCAGCACAGCAAGGTCATTTTGGTTAATGTTACAAGGCCAGATCAGTCAATCATCCAGACTGTTGCCCCTGCAACTACTGAAAAGGCTGCTGCCCCTCTTCAGGAACCACATGTTTGTCTGGCCTCTCAACAGATACCCCTCCGTTGTGGTTGCACCTACGGTACGGCCATCTGTATCGCTGAGGCACGCAAGCCTCCCCACCAACGGCAAGGTCCATGGTTCATGGGGGGGGGGGGGCTTGTTTAATAGAAGTGACAAAACCTTATGGTTATGCATCAAGGTTTATAAAGTTGACTTAGGACATGGCTTGTTTTAGGCAAACATTTAAATAATAAACACGTTGCATCCTGTAGGATGGCCACATCTAATATAATTTACTAGCACATTATAATATTAACTTTTTGCAGGTTCTGCAGAAGACGTTATTACTAACGTTGAAACCTAGGTAAACGATAAAGTTAACCTGCAACTGTAGGCTGTATATTCTTATATATATACTGCTGAAGTTCTAAACATATATAAATGATTAATCATAGAAGGTATTTCAGACAGTTCACTCCCAGTGACTGATCACAGAAATCAGTACTAAATTCCTGGAATTTATTACACTGTTTGCAATTCCTGGGAGTAATGCCACATAGCAGTTTGATATGTGACCAACATGTTAATCCAATAGTGGAGAAGGAAGTGGAAGATTCATATTTTTTGGGAGGAATCAGGGCACAGTGTGGTGCACCTATAAAGAAAACTGCTTCAAGATGCTAGTATGATCACTTCTTAGTGTTCAACTGTTTGAAGTCATTATCAAATAGGTATGACAGGCATACATAAAACAAATCTAGAGCATGCCCCTAGGATTGAAATACATCAGGAAAATCTTTATGAAAGTGTATCAGGGAAGCACAGGATGTGAATCCTTGGAAGAAAGGCATTGTTGTTCTTGCAGAACAATGTTGGAGAAATTTAGAGAACCAGTATTTACAGAGGGACCGCAAAAATAAAAGTGCTTCCATTGAATATCTTGCATAAGACTCACAAAAATAAGATAAAGGGAGATCAGGATATTTGCTGATGATTACAGACATTCTATTTTTCCCCTCACTCCATATGCAAATGAAATACTACAGAAAGTTACTAAAGTGTGTCTGAAATACCCTCCATTACAAACTGTATAGTGGCTTATATGAAAAGTGTCAGGACTATAAAGTGGCAAATTGGATTAAAGGAAGGCTTCATACAAAAAACTGACTTCTGTTTTATGAGCAAAAATGTGATTCATATTACCATTTGGAGATGAACACAAGCATTATAATTATTATTGTAGATATGTGAATAATCAGCACATATTTTTTTCCTGAATTTAAGGAAAAAAACCTGAGTGCACAGATTCGTTGTAATAAAGTTGGTACTGCTCAACCTCCAACGACAGATTCCGTTATACTACAGCGTTGTTGCACAACTGAGGAAGTGCAAGGAAAGTTACAAAAAGGGAAAACTGACTTTGTCATTATCCATCTCGCAACAATTAGAAGTGTGTATAAATCACTGAACTGAAACAACGTATAGAAGATGAAAAATACAAGTTCATGCTGAGCGAAAAAATCGAAGTGGCTGGATCTGACCCAGATTTGTGAGTGGGTGAAATGTGCATGGGACTCCATTCTGGTACCACTGGTTTGTGAAAAATCCTTCAAAAAATGTGATATCACAAATTCATTGGATGGAACTGAGGCCAACCTTATATACAGTAATTTCTTGAATCAATCAACAGATATGTTAGTGTTGAAGATCAAATAATGATAAAGTCAGTATCTTGAAATCTGCCTACGAAATGGAAGTAGGGCAGTATCAATGAATGGCGACAAAAGCATAATGTAGAGTCTCTCGTGAATTAATGGAAGTGAGTAACATATATTGGAATACATGTAATAGCATTTCAGATTCTTCAGTTAAGTGTTTATTTAGCTGTATACGAGCAATAATAACTTGTAAGAAGTTAAATTGTGGTTAATACTTCACTTACAGCACGCTATTGATGCACCACAGACTGAGACCGCAATAACATTACAATATAATGGGCCCTATTGTTGGAGGTGGAGTAATACCAACCATATAGCAATTAATCCACGCAGTCCACTTTTTTGTCCTTAAATGCGGGAAAAAATATGTGCAGGTTATTCATGTGTACATGGTACATGCTGTACATCAAAGAATTATTTAGATAACACAAAGTAGGAATGATATAAATATAACATAACTGAAACACCTGTGTCATCCTCAATATACTGTACTACTGTACTTTCACAGCATAATGTATGTAACCAGGACACTGAGTGCTGAAGATCTAAGATGAGAAATAAAAACATCTTTTCAACTACATGAGCTCAACATCCAGTTCATTATTGTAGGATATTGAATTGTTTTTATGACAGATGGATGAGAAATAATGAAGAATTTAATGAGCTAGCAGAAATAATTATTATGGTTCTAATGTCATCTGAAAGGGAATATTAGTGTGTGTGTGTGTGTGTGTGTGTGTGTGTGTGTGTGTGTGTGTAAGAGCAACGTCCACAGTAAATAGATTTTTGTGAAATTAGACAAGTAAGTAATTATATGCCTGCAAGTATGATTTCAATAACTTTTAATTGATGAGATCACAGGCAACAGCAAAAATTAGTTTTTTAGTTCATTTTAAATCACCACTTTGTCCTGCAAAACTTTACTAGATAGTGACTACATAAGACAGTTCCATTTCTCATTTACTTTTACCTGGTGTACAACACAGTTACACACTTATTAAGAGCTGTATTTCACATATTTACAAATGTTGGCACCTTGCTGCCGAGAATAGCAATGACCACTGAATGCAAAGAACATTGCAGTAACACATAAGAACAGAGCTGCCATTTCTTGCTGGCAGAGTAAACTTGTCACATGTTACTATACTTGCAGCAAACTGTTTTGACAACTACACTCAACTACAGCCTCTCATTGACTGCAATCAGTAAGCAAAAGCTTTACAAATATTTTACTTATAAAGCTGACAAATTTTCATAATCACACACGTGACATTTTTGACAAAAGCACATGCTAAATAAAGATGTTTTCTTCACTGCAATACATATGATGATCACTGAATAGCAGGGGCTTGCATTTATCATTATGTTAAATTGCTGAGCAGAAAAAAAATTTGCGAATATAACGAGAAGTGTCCTGTCTTTGATATAGTTGGTCATGGTGACCAGAACATTGTTTATTTAGTTTTTGTCATGATAATTGGTGAAGTATCTTCTTTGCTTTTGTATATGAATATATTTTCGTTGAAAATTGACAGTACCTGGAAAATATTCCTGAGAAGGTGTACTTTATCAGATACTTTGAAGAGTCTTGAAGGTCAAACCATGTTTTGAAAATAACTTCCCGTGTACAATTTTAAGACAGAACTCTTCTCTTTACACAAAAATCAGCAAATATAAAGAGAAAAATTCTGTCTTTTGATTGTACACAGGAAGTTATTTTCAAAACATGATTTGACTTTCATGACTCTTCAAAATATCTCATAAAGTACACCTTCTGAGGAATATTTTCCAGACACAGTCAATTTTCAACAAGAATTCATACACAAAATCAAAGAAGATACTTCATCAATCATCATGACAAAAAGTAAATTAACAACGTTCTCGTCACCATGACCAACTATATCCCCACTTAACAATTACTTCTCCTTTGAAAGCATCATCGTCTACAAACAAATCTGTGGTACAGCAATGGGCACCAAGATGGCACCACCCTAAGCCAAGCTGTTCATGGACCATCCAGAATCCCAATGCACTCATCTGGTTCAGATCCACTGATGACATCTTCATCATCTGGTCCAACGGTGAGTGCACCCTGTTCACATTCCTCGTTGTGAGGGTACAGTGTCCTCACATGGCAGAGTGTGTGTGTGTGTGTGTGTGTGTGTGTGTGTGTGTGTGTGTGTGTGTGTGTGGAGAGAGAGAGAGAGAGAGAGAGAGAGAGAGAGAGAGATAAATTTCTCCATTGAGCATATTGTAGCCATAGCTACCAGTATAAGTTAATCTCTGCCTGTTGGCAATACATTGGAGACCAGTTACTGTTGTGGTGCAAGTTACTTGTAGTTGGGCTATAAGCCAGGACAAAGTCAGCTGAGCTAAGGTATCACATTTGTCGGCACTGATCAGTAGCAGTCTTAATGCTTTTATAGCGTGTCCACGCTGTGATCAGATGTTGCTTGAGTTTCAGTGTGGAAGCGATTGGCAGCAAATTGTGGCATATAGATTGAAATACTGAATGTTGTCAAAGGTGTTCATTTTTACTGAATGTTTGATATTCTCACTTGAAGCAGTAATCACACTATCCCTGGAGGAATTATTTAATGAGGTTACCTGCATGGAATGTTTGTTGGAAAAGTAAGAAGAGACTGTGACCCAATATACCAAGCCTGGAGGAATACTGACAGGGTCGTTATATCCTGAATCTTCTCTCCCATTCACTTCGCCTGGTCCTCCTCAACCCGACAAGCCATATTTCTTGGGGTCAACCTCCATCTCAAGCATGGGCACATCAGTACTGCCATCCACATCAAATCTACCAACCATCAACAATACTTCCTCCTCCTCATCCACCCATTCCACACCAAGTAGTCCCTTCCACACAGCCTAACTACCCATGGTCACTGTATCTGCAGTAATGAGTAACCCTTTTCCAAATATGCAAATGACCTAAATGAGGCCTCCATAGGCCAAAATCCCCCCCCCCCCCCAAACCATTGTCTAAAAAAAGATTCCTATGCCTTGTCTCTCCAGTCACTTACCACCACCTACAAACCCACTGCCCAGCAACACAAGGGCACTCCTCTCATGACCTAGTACCAGCCAGGGCTACAGCAACAGAATCCAGTTCTCCACCAGGGTTTCGATTATCTCTTGCCATGCTCACTATTCTCACCACCCCTTCCACAGTGGTTACTCTGCACCCAAAAAACATATGCAATATCTTTGTCCATCCCTATTCCACCCCTGCTACCAGCCTATTGCCTCATGGCATCTAGATGCAAAACCTGTATCATACATCCTCCAACTACCACCTACTCCAGTCCTGTCACAAACATTTCCTCTTTTGTCCAAAGGAGGCCTACCTGTGAAACCAGCCATGTGAGTACAAACTAAGCTGCAGCCACTGTGCTTCTTTCTATGTGGACATGACAATTAACAAGCTGTCTGTCCGCCTGAATGACCACCACCAAAATATGGCCAAGAAACAGGTGGACCATCCAGTAGTGGAATATGTTGCCCAACATAATGAGCTTCACTTTAATAACTGTTTCACAACCTGTGTCATCTGGATTCTTCCTACCAACACCACCTTTTCTGAACTCTCCCTACAACATATCCTACATTCCCATTACCTCCTTGGACTCAGCCTACGCTAGTCCCTGTACTCCACCCATTTGCTTTCCTGCTCCCACTCAAGCACTACACCAGTCTTCATCAACGCTCCTACTAGTCTGTCCCCTCCTCTACTTCTCTCCTCTGCCCCTTGCTCCTTCCTATCAGCCCACCCTCCCAGCACTGCACCTAGCAGCCTGTCCCCACCATGTCCCTGAACCACACAAGTCCTACAAGCAGCACAGACTCTTTCCCTACCTCTAATCTGCTATCCCTCCCCCTCTGCTCACTCCTTACCTTCACCATGTACCCCATCCAATTGCTGCTCACATCAGACAAAGTTGCAGTTGGACCCTAGTGCTCAGAGACAGTGGCCATGTGTGTGTCGGTTGTGGTTGTATTAATGTGTGTATTTTCTGTTTCAGAAGAAGGTCTCTGACTGACAGCTTAATACTGTAGCAATCTATTTCATTGTGCCCATCTGTGACTCAACAACTCTTCTAGGTGGTGAGCAAAAATCTATACTTTCCACTGTTGTTTCTTAATATAATGGATCCACAAAGTGAACTTGATTCAAGGAATCAATCATTATTAAATGGATAATAGATGACACCCTCATCAACAAATTTACAGGTGCGCAATCCTTTCAAAAAAACTTGGCTTATAATCAAGTGTTAACTCATACTTCATACACTACGGTTTACTGATTTACAAGAGCTCTATGACTTGAGTTTGGACGTTCATAGCTTCTTACGCCTGGATAAATATCAAAGTTTTTTGGAGCTACTGTCATAATGGGCTGACCAAACAGGGTGTGCAAAGCAAAACTTCTGTTGTGTGTGTGTGTGTGTGTGTGTGTGTGTGTGTGTGTGTGTGTGTGTAGAACAGAGTAAGATTGCTGAATGACTGGTGATAATTACATATGAAAGGGGGAGAGACTCATAAAAGATTGAGAGAATAATTAACTAAGTTTTCCCGTAATTTCTTGAAGTTTTGGTTAGCAGAATCTACTAAACACAGCCAATATAGATGTCAACTCCTTAACTTCACTTGAAAACAAGACAATCAAAACAAAATTTGTGGACTGGGTGAGCATTTGCACAGTTAAAAAATCTCAAAATGTAACCATAATATGAAGTGTAATTTTTATAAGAAGAAATGATTCTGTGAAGAATGAGTTCACAAATAATAGAAGTGTGGCATACAAGAGAGCTTAATTTTCACTTGTATCTGAAACTCACTCTTCCTTTTCTGCCAAAACACACTGTTTCACATCTCTCAATTAAAACAGACATGTATTTTTTTAAAAAAAAGTACTGGCAATAAGAAGCAGTGTTAAAATTTTGAAGTTTGTGAGTAGCTGTCACTTACTTAGTGTACCAAATTGAAATAATTCATTTGTTATTTTAAAAAAGAATAGCGAAACCAATTTAAATGGAAGTTGCAAATTCAGAAACATAAACTGTAACATGCTCAGCTCTATGCTTTAAGCAGTTATTCATGCTGAACAGGAATGAAATCTAAGCTACAGTCTTTTAAAGATGGAGGTTACAAAAAAAGTCTATTAACAGAACCCAAAAAAGTTAAACCAGGTAACAGCAGAAACTGGGGCAGGTCTGACAACAATAAATATCAAGCTTTTGAAAACAAACATTCTTGCTTCTGGGACAAAAGGGTATAGGGAAGATAAGAAAGATAACAGATATATGATTAACTACACTCCCGAGAGCAATCTCTACACACAAGATACTGAACACTAAACAAGCACAACATTTGTGTCCCACAGTTCTAAAAAAAAAAAGGGAACACTACTACCGTTAATTCAATATTCTCAACTGATCTTGGTTTTGGCCCTTAGTCAATTTCTGCTGCCTATAGGTATAATCTATTTACGTGTGTGAGTATAGTCCGCAAACTACAGCAAACAAGAGATAAAAACAGCTCTGATTCCCATTAAAAATGACATGAACTTACAACTACCAGGAAGAATACCAAATTTCAGCAAGGCATTTCCAAAAGTTGAGCGTAAGGTAAGAAGGTGAAGAAGATACTGCAGGTTTGGTTGTGAGACAGTGAGGGGGAGAGGGTTCTGGGCAGGTGGGGTTGCATCCTACAGGACAATCATCGAGGAAAAGATTAATCCTGGCACAGCTGTACATTTGCTGGTGACTGTAAAAACATGATGAGGTCATACAGGGAAACTGACACATGCCAGAACAAACTACTACTGTCTTCCACCAATCACCATGCAAGGTGCCTTACTGAATCATCATCCTGGGCTCTGGAGAACAGATCACCGGCAGCCTCCTCACTACTGTGTGGGAGGCCAGGTCCTTCATTATCCACTGTTGCCAGCTCCTCCACCTGCCAATGGCACAGTCCTCTCATCTACATAACTGATGTTTTAATCATTTAAGCTCATACAAATAGTAAATGAGATTAATAAATGAAAGGTATTGCATTTTACAGTAAAAAAAACTCATTCTATAACAGCTTCCCATTAACTTGTGGATAAATTTTTCAGACCATAAAAGAAAATAATCAGTTATTGACAATATAAAGTAACTGGATAGATAAAAAAATATCTACTCACCAAGCAGCAGCAGGAGAAGACACAAACAAGAATCTTTAACTTATGCAAGCTTTCAGAGCCAGTCGCTCTTCCTTCCAGCAGAAGAATTGAAGGAGAAGGAAGAGGGCTGAAGGAAAAGGACTGGAGTAGTTTAGGAAAAGGTTTTTGAGTCATCAGTCTTCTGACTGGTTTGATGTGGCCTGCCACGAATGCCAGCCTCATCTCAGAGCAGCACTTGCAACACACGTCCTCAATTATTTGCTTGTTGTATTCCAATCTCTCTCTTCCTCTACAGTTTTTGCCCTCTACAGCTCCCTCTAGTTCCATGGAAGTCATTCCCTCATGTCTTAACAGATGTCCTATCACCCTGTCCCTTCTCCTTGTCAGTGTTTTCCACACATTCCTTTCCTCTCTGATTATGCGCAGAGCCTCCTCATTCCTTAACTTATCAGTCCACCTAAATTTCAATATTCGTCCGTAGCACCACATCACAAATTCTTCGATTCTCTTCTGTTCTGGTTTTCCCACAGTCAATGTTTCACTACCATACAATGCTGTGCTCCAAATGTACATTCTCAGAAATTTCTTTCTCAAATTAAGGCCTATGTTTGGTACTAGTAGACTTCTCTTGGCCAGGAACGCCCCTTTTGCCAGTGCTAGTTAGCTTTTGATGTCCTCCTTGTTCCATCTGTCACTGGTTATTTTGCTGCCTGGGTGGCATAATTCCTTAACTTCATCTACTTTGTGATCAACAATCTAGATGTTAAGTTTCTCGCTGTTCTCATTTCTGTTACTTCTCACTACTTTTGTCTTTCTTCGATTTATTCTCAGTCCATATTCTGTACTCATTAGACTGTTCATTCCATTCAGCATATCATGTAATCTTCTTCACTTTCACTCAGCATAGTAATGTTATCCATGAATCATATGATTAATATCCTTTCACCTTCCATTTTAATTTCACTCCGGAATCTTTCTTTTATTTCCATTTTTGCTTCTTTAATGTATAGATTGAAAAGTAGGGGCAAAAGGCTACATCCCTGTCTGACAGACTTTTTAATCTGAGCACTTTGTTCTTGTTCATTCACTCTTATTATTCCCTCTTGGCTCTTGTACATATTGTATCTTACCCATCTCCCCTATAGCTTAACCCTATTTTTCTCAGAATTTCAAACATCTTGCACCATTTTACATTGCCAAATGCCTTTTTCATGTCGGGAAATCCTATAAATGTGCCTTGATTTTTCTTTAGTCTCGCTTCCTTTATCAACTGCAACATCAGAATTGCCTCTCTGGTGCATTTACCTTTCCTAAATCCAAACTGATTATCATCTAACACATCCTCAATTTTCTTTTCCATTCTTCTGTATATTATTCTTGCCAGCAACTTGAATGCAAGAGCTGTTAAGCTGATTATGCGATAATTCTTGCAATTCTCTGCTCTTGCAGTCTTTGGAATTGTGTTGATGACCTTTTTCCGAAAGATGGTATGTCACCAGATTCATACATTCTACCCACCCACTTGAATACATTTTGCTGCTGCTTCCCCTATTCATTTTAGAAATTCCGATGGAATGTTTTCTCTTCCTTCAGCCTTATTTGATCTTAAGTCCTCCAAAGCGCTCTTAAATTCTGATTCTAATACTGTGTCCCCCATCTCTTCTAAATCAATTCTTGTTTCTTCTTCTATTACATCAGACAAAACTTCCCCCAAATAGAGACCTTCAATGTACTCTTTCCATCTATCTGCTCTCTCCTCTGCATTTAACAATGGAATTTCCATTGCACTCTTAATGTTATCACCCTTGCTTTCAGTTTCACCGAAGGTTGTTTTGACTTTTCTATGTGGTGACTCAGTCATTCCAACAATCATTTCGTTTTCGATTTCTTCACATTGTTCATGCAGCCATTTTGTCTTAGCTTCCCTGAACTTCCTATTTATTTCATTCCTCAGCGACTTGTATTTCTGTATTCCTGCATGTGACTGAATATTTTTGTACTTCCTTCTTTTGTCGCTCAACTGAAGTATTTTTTCTTCACATTTACCTTCATTGCACCTATGTTTTTCTTTCCAACTTCCATGATTGTCCTTTTTAGAGATATCCATTCATCTTCCACTGTATTACCTCCTGAGTTATGCCTTATAGGTGTATCTATAACCTTAGAGAACTGCAAGCATATCTCGTCATTCCTTAATACTTCTGTATTCCACTTCTTTGTGTGCTGATTCTTCGTGACTATACTCTTAAACTTCAGCCTACTACTTGGGATTTGAATCTATATCTGCTCCTGGGTAAGTCTTACAATCCAGTATCTGATTTTGGAATCTCTGTCTGACCATGATGTAATCTAACTGAAATCTTCCTGTATCACCTGGCATTTTCCAAGTATATCTCCATCTCTTGTGATTCTTGAACAGAGTATTTGCTATTAATAGCTGAAATTTATTACAGGGCTCAATTAGTTTTTCTCCTCTCTCATTTCTTGATCAAAGCCCATATTCTCCTGTAACCTTTTCTCCTGCTCCTTCCCCTACAACTGCATTCCAGTCCACCACGACTATTAGATTTTCATCTCCCTTTACACACTGTATTATCCTTTCAATATCCTCATATACTTTCCCTATCTCCTTACCTTCAGCCTGTGACGTCGGCACTTATACCTGAACTATTGTTGTCGTCTCCTTATCTTCAGCCTGTGACGTCGGCACTTATACCTGAACTATTGTTGTCGGTGTTGGTTTGCTGTGGATTCTGACGAGAACAACCTTATCAATGAACTGTTCACAGTAACACACCCTCTGCCCTACGTTCCTATTCATTACAAATACTACTCCTGTTATACCATTTTCTGCTGCTGTTGATATCAGACCATAAATCCTTGACTTCTTTCCATTTCACTTCACTGACCCCTACTATATTTAGCTTGAGCCTTTGTATTTCTCTTTTCATATTTTCTAGCTTCCCTACCATGTTCAAGCTTCTGACATTCCACACTGCGATTAGAGATCCGAATGGGGGACTACTCCGAATCTTTTGCCAGTGGAGAGATCAACATGACATTTTTTCAGTACAAATGTCCTTTGGATATATGTTATGTGTGTTTAATACAGTGGTTTCCGTTGTTTTCTGTGATCTCATGCCATTGATCATTGCTGATTCTTCCGCCTTCAGGGGCAGTTTCCCCACCCCAAGGATAAGAAGTGTTCTGAATCTCTGTCTGCTCCTCCGCCCTCTTTGACAAGGCCCTCAACAGAATGGGGAAGACTTCTTATGCCAGAAGTCTTCGGCTGCCAATGCTAATTATTAATCAAAATTTAACAGGCGGTGGGTTTTGAACCCGGGACTGATGATGTTTGGATTACTGATTATTAAAAACGCTACCCCCAGGCCTCGGGTGGTGGAAAAGGGGTAGAGTTTGGAAATGTCACCCAGAACCCTGGGTCAGGTCCACTTACTGGACAGGATGAGAAGGAAAGATTGATCATTGGGGTCTGCACCAGATGAGATTTGAAAACCTGAGAGCTTAAAGGTGGAAGATAGGGTAAGGGTAATATGAAAGACAGAGATTACAACTAAAACATCGTGCACTAGTTAATAAGAGTGAAAAGCTAAGAGCATTGTATGTAACAGAGATGGGAGGAGGGATGGTGAAAAAAGTGGCAAGTCAAAAAATGAAAGCTGTAGAAAACTACAACAGAATGAAGAAACGAGTAGTTAGTGTGAAAAAATGCTGAGACAGAAGGAATTAATGTAAATTAAGGCCAGGTGGGTTGCAAGAACCAAGGACATGTTGTAGCGCCAGTTACCACCAAAGGAGTTCTGAGAAACCGAAGTCAGAGGGAAGAATCCAGATGGTGCATGTGGTGAAACAGACACAAAGATCATGACTGTCATGTTGTAGAGCATACTTTGCAACAACATATTGTGTGTTGCCAGTATACGCCCTCTGATTATGCCCATTCGTCCTGACTGATAATTGGGTGGTACTCATGCCAACGTAACGGGCCGAACAGTGTTTACATAACAGCTGGTACATGACATGTCATTTCACCTTTGATAGTACATGTTTTGCCAGTTACAGGGCTTGTATAGGAGGTGGTAGGAGGGTTTATAGGGCAAGTCTTGCAGAAGGGACAGTCACAGGGATAGGAGCCATGGGTGCAGATGGTGCAGGGAGATGGGTGCAGATGAAGCATATGGTCTGGCAAGGAAATTGCAGATATGGAGAGGGCAATGAAAATCTATTCCAAGTTTGGAGGGAAAAATCTCAAACAAAATGGATCTCATTTCAGGGCATGAATTTAGAAAGTCATGGCCTTTTCAAAGTGGCTGATTAATACATTCAAGACCGGGATAATACTGACCGGCAAGTAGTGTGATAGCCCCAGGGAAATCTGTTTTTGAACTAGGCTGGTGGTGTAATTATGTCCAGTGAAGGCTGACGTGAGGGTGGTGGTGTATTGCTGTAAAGAGTCTACATCCAAACAAATACATTTTCCTCGAATGCCAAGGTTGTATGGGAGGGAATGTTTGATATGGAAATGATGGTACCTGTCAAACTGTAAGTATTGTTGTTTGTTAGTAGGTTTAATGTGGACAGAAATGTTGCCTTTGGTAAGGATGAGATCAGTATTAAGGAAAGTGCAATGGGATTCAGAATAGGACCATGTGAAATTTAATTGGAAGAAGGTATTTAGATCAGAGGAATTTTAACAGATCAGCCTCACCATGAGTCCATATGGCAAAGATGTAATCAATGTATTTAAACCAAATCAGGGATTGAAGGCTTATGGATCCCAGGAAAGCCTCCTCCAAGTGAACCATGAAAAAGCTGGCACAGGAAGGAACCATCCTGGTTCCCGTGGCCGTGCCCCTAATCTGTTTGTATGTATGCCCCAAAAGCTTGGTTGGTTGGCTGATTTGGGATAGGGGGCCACACAGTGAGGTAACCTGTCCCATCCGATTAGGGAAGGATGAGGAAGGAAGTTGGCCGTGCCCTTTAAAGGAACCATCCTGTCATTTGCCTGAAGCAATTTAGGAAAATCATGGAGAATCGGATGTGGGTTTGAGCCATCGTCCTTCCGAATGCGAGTCCAGCATGCTAACCACTGCACTATTTTGCTTGGTCCACTCAAAGATGAAGTAGTTGTTGGTGAGTATAAAGTTGATGAAGGTGAAAAGTCACAGGTTTGGAATCAGGTGGGTGCTGACTGAGGCAATGTTCAGCAGCAGATAGACCATGTACCTGGGGGCTGCTGGTACAGAGGGAGATGGCATCAATGGTGACAAGCAAGGTGTGTGGTGGGAGTGGGACGGGCACAGATTTCAGATGATCTAGGAAATATCATCAAAGGGAGAGCCACGTTTGAAATGACACATACCATATATCAGCTGTTATGTAAAAATGTTCAGCCTTTTACATCGGCATGATTACCATCCAGTTATCAGTCAGGATGAATGGGTGTGGGCATATGCATAGGGCGTGTTCTGGCAACACACAAAATCGTGTTGCAGAGCATGCCCTACAATACGACAGTCATGACCTAAGTGCCTGTTTCACCACATGCACCATCTAGATTCTTCACCCGGACACCAGTTTCTCAGAACTCCACAGGTAGGAACTGGTGCTACAATGTGTCCTTGGTTATCACCACCCACCTGGTTTTAATGTATTTCAATTCCTTCCACCTCAACATTTCTTCACAGTAACTACTCCTTCCTTCACTCCTTTACAGTTTTATACAGCTTTCATTTTGTGACCTATCTATTTTTCGTCTTCCCCCTCCCACCTCTGTTACATGCAATACACTTAGCTTTTCACTCATATTAACTTGTAAATGATGTTTTAGAAGTAATCTGTGTTTTGCATAGTACCCTGTCTTCCACCTTTAAGCTCTCAGGTTTTCAAATCTCACCTGGTGCAGTTCTCCTCATCCTGTCAGGTATGTCTCCCCTGACCTGGGTTCTTGGTGGCTTTTCTGAACTGTACCCCTTTTCCTGAAATTCTCCAGTCCTTTCTTTTCACCCCTCTTCCTTCCCCTTCAACTCTTCTGCCGGAAGATGGAGCTACTGGCTCCAAAAGCTTGCATAAGTTAAGCTATTTTGTGCGTATGTTCTCCTTCCGCCGATTGGAGAGTAGATTTTTTTATCTATCCAATTACATCATACCATAAAAGGGAATACAAGTTTACGGCACTTTGGATAAAGTTACATTAGTGTTGAAAATCATGTCTTTTTTCATATTTAAAGGAATCAGTGTTGTGCCCTGTTCCATCCAACTTTTAAAATTCATGCAGCAATTACATAACAAATTAACTGTATTAATCAGCTTTTTTGGTCATATTTTTTTCCTAATATTTCTCAGACATCCAAGATGTGTCCCCTACTACAGAAAATCGCTTATTTACTGTTATTTGTGCAAGCACCTACATATTAGTGGTTTAATTATAGGTGCACAAACTCGTTGCTATTTCCTTTCTAAACACATTTTCACAGACCAATCAACATGTTTTCAGGTGCTGTGAGTTATGCCATTACATGTACTCACTGCATGGACTTTAACAACCAAGTAGTGTGTAGACATAAGAGCATAACTTGCAGCACCTGATGAAGATTACTGGTTCATTAGTCGAAACATTGTGTTTCTAATGAAAACAGGAACTGACTTGTACACCATTAATCTATCATGCTGAACAAACCTGAGAGATTACAATGACATATTATTTAATAAATGTACTGGTACTTAATTGTGAAATCCACCCTGCAGCATATTACTGTGGGGAGAAATGTATCCTAGAAGAAGTAACAAATTATACACTCATGTGTACAAGGGTCTTTCCTTCTTTTGTGTCTAACTAGTTACAGATGTCTGGGAGAAATCAATGAAGTCAATCTTGGAAATAGTAAGAGCAACTATTAATGTTTATACTACTTGCAAAACAACTGTGATCGAAAAATCACAATTTCAAAGAAAATATTTTATACATGTTCTTTGCTTTTTTCATTTACACAATAATGATAAACAAAAGATTACAATTTGCATTATTTCTAAACCTGTGTATGTTATCCTCCGTTTACAACATTCAAAATATCTGTAGTATTACTACTCAATACAACCTTTTTTGTGAAAACTAAGGTCTCATATGACTGTCACACCCAGAAACAATCATGCTTTCCCAAATGCTCCCGATTATTTCTTCTCACAATTGCATAACAACGTGTGAAACCATTGCAGGTATGAAACCATTGCATATTTCAATGAGTGCCTTCATTTCCTACTAAGTACATGTTGTAAGATGTAAACTATAAATACTGAAGCTGTTTTTTATATAACTATCTGTTTAATTTCACTTATCAAATCACCAATATAATACTGAAATTAAATTTAACTGTGGACCTACACATAATATTTTTTTCCTAACTAACCATAACACTATCACTTGTCACAACAGGGTTATACAGAATTCCTTGCACATATGGTCACGTGTACATAGGAACTACAAAGAAAAGAATTAAAACCCGGCTTACGATCTATTATCTGGGGAACGAAGGTAAATTGGCAGCAGCAGATCGTGCACTCGGACCACGTAACCACCAGATTCAATTCTCTGATACTATACTTCTACAAAGGGCACTCAATAAGTAATGCGACACATATTTTTCTCGGCCAATTTTGGTTGGAAAAAATGTGGATTTCGCTGTGGGACGTCGTGGAATATTCCTGCATCAGCCCCTATAGTTTCATGAAGCTCTGATAGATGGTGTTGCTATACATAGCCTTCAACACAGCGTCTGTAATGGAGGTGCATTCCAAGCAGAGTGCTGTTACAGTTCCATTTGGTGGAAAAATACAGCATAACACATATTAATAGACACTTGCAGAATGTCAACGGAGACCTGGCAACGAACAAAAACACCACGAGTTGTCGGGCACGGAGTCTGTCGTAGTTGTAACAAGGTCGGGCAAACCTGTCTAATCTCCCCCATGCCTGCCAGCCGGACACAGCCGTGACTCCAGCAATGTAGAACATGTGGACACTCTCCTTCAAGGTGATCAATGTATCATAATCAAATATCTTGCTGTACAACTGGACATCTCTGTCGGTAGCGCTGACACACTCGTCCACCAGCTGGGCTACTCAAACACGTGTGCCCACTAGCTTCCTCACCACCTAACAGAAGACCGTAAAGAGCAACAAAGGTCTGCCTGAGCAGAACTGCTTGCACATTACAAGGCTGATTGTGACAATTTTTTGTCAAACATCATCAAAGGTGACGCAATATAGGTTCATTACTTCACACCGTAATTAAAACGGCAATTCGAGGAGTGGCGTCACACCGCCTCTCCTCGAAAGAAAAAGTTCAGTGGGGCACCCTCGAACTGTAAAGCCGTAGTGATAGTGTTCTGGGATTCTGAAGGGGTTATTCTGTTTGATCCCCTCCCTCGTGGGGCAAAGATCAACTCTGAAGTGTATCGTACTACCCTAAGAAAACTGAAGAAACGATTTCAGCACTTTTGTCAACACAAAAATGCAAATGAACTTCTCCTTCTCCATGACAACACGAGTCTGTGTACACAAGAGGAGCTCACAAAACTTCACTGGATTGTTCTTCCTCATCCACCCTCCAGCCCAGATCTTGCACCTACCAACTTCCATCTGTCTGGCACAATGGAGGATGCACTGTGCAGGAAGTAGTATGTGGATGATGAGGTTATTGATGCAGCAAGATGTCGGCTCTGACGCCCACCAGTAGAGTGGGCATACCGGCTCTCCCAGTAAGGTGGATACGACTGTCTCACTGAACTGAGATTATGTTACAAAATAGGATTTTGTAGCAAACAGAGTGGGGAATAATATGGTGTATTGAGATTCTGAATACAACCAACCTGCTTTCAGAAACAAAATGTGTTGTATTACTTATCAAACACCCCTCATATCAAGATTCAGTCATTACTATGCTAGGATGTACAGAAAGGTCAAAGAAATTAAAAAATACAAAAACAGCTTAACATATAAGGGAGGAGGATTGAAAGAACACAATTTGGGCCTTCTCTAAAGAATCAAACTCCCACATGTAAAATAGCTTCAAACTTCTGATTTCTTTACAGATGAGTTAATGTGTTAAATATTTGACATTAAGTACATGGGTGAGAAATAGATTAGTAAAGATTTGAAATTATGTTTTGATTTTGATCAAAGTCACTAAGTGCACTCATTCGCAACTATTGGATGGAAATAGTCAGGGTTATTTACTCTAACTCGTGCACAGTTTCCAACTGTAACACTTTTCTTCCCGTGTCAACCCTTTAACATTTTGTCAATACTTATGAAATATTGAAAAGTTGGAAGCTGTTAGATAGACAACATGCAACTGGGACTAGCTGTCATTTAATAATATAAATGTAGCAAATAGTGCCACTTCTTCTGCAGCACAAAATTCATAACACACACTGGTGCGACTCCGCAATCTGTGGCAGCGACTTGATGATGTCACGAGCCGACAATTGTTACATATAAACAGCTTAGCTTGCTGAGCTTATTTGAGCTCATACATCATCCAATGAAGTCTTTATAGTCTCTGAGAACTTCTCCAATACTAGAAGATTAAACATTGGGCACAGCAACATGCGTTACACCATGTTGTTTTGTCCATATAACTAAAATCACCAAGGATCAAGTAAATATTCTCTCAAACAAGTCATATATCTCTTTCTCTGCAGGCAATCCCCAACACATGCCGAGACAGAAAACCACTACATTAAGATCTGCGTATATTCATGCGAAATATTTTTGTATGGTTTTTTTTTTGCCCGGAGATGGGACCATATCTTGAGACATGTTGTAATAATACAATAATTTAAGTACATTAACAAATAACTCATGGCTAGCAGCAGTTACAAAAAACCTGTTGACAAAATTTCTTTATCAGCATATTATTACACTCCTGGAAATGGAAAAAAGAACACATTGACACCGGTGTGTCAGACCCACCATACTTGCTCCGGACACTGCGAGAGGGCTGTACAAGCAATGATCACACGCACGGCACAGCGGACACACCAGGAACCGCGGTGTTGGCCGTCGAATGGCGCTAGCTGCGCAGCATTTGTGCACCGCCGCCGTCAGTGTCAGCCAGTTTGCCGTGGCATACGGAGCTCCATCGCAGTCTTTAACACTGGTAGCATGCCGCGACAGCGTGGACGTGAACCGTATGTGCAGTTGACGGACTTTGAGCGAGGGTGTATAGTGGGCATGCGGGAGGCCGGGTGGACGTACCGCCGAATTGCACAACACGTGGGGCGTGAGGTCTCCACAGTACATCGATGTTGTCGCCAGTGGTCGGCGGAAGGTGCACGTGCCCGTCGACCTGGGACCGGACCGCAGCGACGCACGGATGCACGCCAAGACCGTAGGATCCTACGCAGTGCCGTAGGGGACCGCACCGCCACTTCCCAGCAAATTAGGGACACTGTTGCTCCTGGGGTATCGGCAAGGACCATTCGCAACCGTCTCCATGAAGCTGGGCTACGGTCCCGCACACCGTTAGGCCGTCTTCCGCTCACGCCCCAACATCGTGCAGCCCGCCTCCAGTGGTGTCACGACAGGCGTGAATGGAGGGACGAATGGAGACGTGTCGTCTTCAGCGATGAGAGTCGCTTCTGCCTTGGTGCCAATGATGGTCGTATGCGTGTTTGGCGCCGTGCAGGTGAGCGCCACAATCAGGACTGCATACGACCGAGGCACACAGGGCCAACACCCGGCAACATGGTGTGGGGAGCGATCTCCTACACTGGCCGTACACCACTGGTGATCGTCGAGGGGACACTGAATAGTGCACGGTACATCCAAACCGTCATCGAACCCATCGTTCTACCATTCCTAGACCGGCAAGGGAACTTGCTGTTCCAACAGGACAATGCACGTCCGCATGTATCCCGTGCCACCCAACGTGCTCTAGAAGGTGTAAGTCAACTACCCTGGCCAGCAAGATCTCCGGATCTCTCCCCCATTGAGCATCTTTGGGACTGGATGAAGCGTCGTCTCACGCGGTCTGCACGTCCAGCACGAACGCTGGTCCAACTGAGGCACCAGGTGGAAATGGCATGGCAAGCCGTTCCACAGGACTACATCCAGCATCTCTACGATCGTCTCCATGGGAGAATAGCAGCCTGCATTGCTGCGAAAGGTGGATATACACTGTACTAGTGCCGACATTGTGCATGCTCTGTTGCCTGTGTCTATGTGCCTGTTGTTCTGTCAGTGTGATCATGTGATGTATCTGACCCCAGGAATGTGTCAATAAAGTTTCCCCTTCCTGGGACAATGAATGTACGGTGTTCTTATTTCAATTTCCAGGAGTGTATTATTAGATTATGTTTAGAAATGTTTTGACATGAAAATGAAGAAGTAAAACTTACACTGTCTTCTCTGTTGAGAATTTCATCAGCATCATCATCACTAATATCACTAAGATCTACTTCGTGACATACAGGATCCTCCAAACAAATCTTCTTTCCATCTGGTTTATCAGAGGCCATTTCCAGATTATCTCGAGGTCGCTTTCCATGAAGCAAGCTATCAGATACATCAACTGTCTTCTTCATACTGTCATCCAGTTTCACTATAACACCAAGCAAATTAGATTAATATTATCAAAATGTTAAAAAAACTGTTTCCCGAAAAACATAAAATACCTCTTACCATCCAGCAGCTTGTCCTCCTTCAACTCCACTATCCGTTCTGCATCCAAAAGTTCATCATGTGGCATCCTAACACTGAAACAAAGGCATATGTATGTTGTTTAATAAGATACACCAGTTATTAACATAATAATTGTAGCATTAATATTTAGTACACTGTGACTGTATGGGACACAAGAGCAAGTGCATTTGGCTTTCTAGTCGGTGCATTAATGGATTACAGACATATTTTCACTACATATTTACTATAGTTCAGCTTACCATCTACATCTGTCACTTGCCTTCTGTACAAGCACTTTACAAAGATCAGAACTAAATGTAAATAAAAGCAAAATAACAAGTTGGAATCAAACAATATCTATTTTTATTATTTTGTCATGCAAGATGCAATAAATACTACTTCATGAATCTTCTTCTGTTACTTGCATTAAAAGTTTTCAAATGATTTGAAAACAGAAATTACTGTAGTTTTGTTTCCACATACAAAATCTGTTACACCGTACTGTGTCTGCTGTGCCCCAAAATCAACCAACCATCTCTCTTTCATTCAAATGTAGTAGAGATAAAGCGTATGAATGACATTTATGTATCAAAGTCATTATCCAATATATAACAATTTATCATCGTCATTATTATTATTATTATTGTTATGTTATTACTAGGATTATAAATTATATTAAATCTGTGGATATTTAAGACATTTATTCAAATATTGTCATTAATACTAAGAGACTGTTTAGTTTCTACAAGAGAAACATACTGTCTCTACAGCTGAGCAGTAAAACACCATTAGCAGCATGCTTAATATTCATCGGAGCTGGCCATTAAATAATAAATATTCATTCAAAAGAAGATACTGAACTGATACAAGCTGCGATTCATTTTGACTTGTGTGTTTTAGAATACTACTGACCACAATTTCTGTTGCCAAACTAGGTCATGGCAGAGCTATGAAAATGCATAACTCCTACATGACATGAGTATTACTCACAAATTGCTTTTACATGTGAGATTCATTGTCAACTTGTAAATGTTGTTATCTTAATTTGTCTGCTACAGTAATATGTCTGCTATAAAATTGTCTGAGGTAATACGTATGCAACTATTATTGTAGTTTAAGTTAAATTGGTCCTTTCAATATCAAGTGGAGAAAAATCAACAGACTGTTGTCAAATTATTATACATACCTATATGGCATAACACAACCCATGTTAAAGCTTCTACACATAATGGATGTGGAACAACATGACTGTAATGAATAAAGCTTTTCAGAAATAACAGCAAACATTTGCCTTTTGTGATGGTTCAATCTTTATTATACCACGACTGGTATCAAGTTGCCTAATGACTCATCATAAAATAGTGGTACATACTTTGTAGTGATTGTTTGCTAGAATCAATTACTAAAAACTGTGTACTACCACCTGACTGTGAGTCGCTAGGCAAGTTGGAACTGGTCATGGTATAACAAAAACTGAACCATCACAAAACGGGATTGGTTACAGTTATTTCTCCAAACCTTCGCAAAATGCAACAGTTTCTGAGATAGGGGTTTGATCCAGATCTGGATTGTAAACCCCCTTCTCACATTAACAACATCCATTTTGACATGCTGGATGACCACAGTACAGTTTCTTGGAATCTTTTACATCTGAGAAATGTGGGGTTGGTCCTGTATCTCCCTCCCTCTCTCTCTCTCTCTCTCTCTCTCTCTCTCTCTCTCTCTCTAAAAAAAGCAACAACACAGAAATGGTTTAAATAGGGAAACACACAGAACAAATCTTTATGATGAAAAGCAGTAAACTCAACTGCAGAATAAAAGTAATTACCAAATCACAGATGGGTGATATTCCTTCATTAGCAGACCCTGCCACAGGTGCAATCTACAGCTCAGAAAAAGAAGTATTTGCCGAACTATTAATTTGCATATTGTATTCTGAAGCCCACTTGTTTGGTATGACTTGAAAAGTGATTCATAATTTGTTCCACTGTTATGTATCAGCTGGAGCCCAGAATTGACTTTCTAACTTCATTTTAAAATCTGTAAATGTTCCTTGTCTTACTCTTACACCACAAATGGTTGAAAGTGACTGTGCTGGTATCATACTGCATTAGCTTTTTATTACAATGGTAGTTACACCTTAACTAAAGTGCTCAATGTGTAAGAATGTTAAGCTCTCACATTGGCATGGTCTTTAAATTCTTACTGTCAGCAGATACTAGAAGGCCTAAGGAAAGGAAGGTTAAGTGTTTAAAATTCATTAAAACTGAGCTCCACATTATTTTGAAAAAGTGATGATTTGCAGCTTCTAGAAATTTTCGGAAAATCATGGTTTGCACACAGCTGTATTGTCACTTTAACAAACAACCAATTAAGTCAGAAATATGCCATCTCCAGTACAATGTGACATCATTTAGTAGATGCCTGACAAATAAACAGATGCTCATTAACAAGTGCCACACCATAAAGTAGCTAAGTGTACGGCAAGACTAAATTCATTACACACAAAACATTAACACAACTGGAGAAGTTTGTGTGGAGGAAACAGCTGATGCCTGTTTCCAACAAACCATCATTGCAGCAATGCGGAGTGATATACGGAAAACATGTAAATCAAAACAGTTAGTTGAATCCCACTCCACTTGTCTACAGTAATACTGAAATATTCTAGCTACTCAGACATAGTTAATTTTTTGTATATCACTGAAGAGTTTAAAGCAGTTATAATTCTTTCAAAGTATCCATTTTTCCAAACAAGAAGATTCTCTCATGGCTGCACTGAAAGTCTGTTTACACAAAGTAATTTTATTTATATCTCTTACTGGATGTTCAGTCTAAGCTACTGGCTCAAAGTACACTAATGTTTGTGAAACTGCAACATCATGAATGAAGAATACAAATGACATAAAACTCACATGGCATTCAAAGCAATTAATACAAGGCACTGTGTACAGTACTCTCTGGGCAACCATGTTATTACCTTGTAATTACCTGCTTATGATGCCTTGCTGGCAACATAAGTAAAATATCTTCCCTAGTGATATTGCTCTGCTCCACAGCAGTGTCAGTTTAATCACCATCTGCTGTTTCAGTCATGAATGATGTTGACTCTTTGTTTGAATCTATGCTGTCTGATTCTGATATATTTTTAGTTTCCTCGTCCGTCAAAGAACTTCCCTTCCAGCAATCATAACACACTTTTTTTGGTGCGCTAAATGGCCTTTCTAGTTTTCTAATGTCACAAAACTAAAGCAAATGTCACAGCAGCAAAAGAAAACTGATTACACAGTCTAGTGGTTAGTGTCTTTGATTAGTTCCTGGTTTGATTCCAGATGACTACCTCAATTTATTCTCTGGTGGAAAGGTATGGAAAGAGGGTCCCCTCAGACATAAGAGGCCAACTGAAAATCCACTTGAATATAAAAGCAGCAAAACTTATATGCAAGTCGCTGAACTAGCATTTTACTTCAAAAGGCTTGCACATGGCAAGGTGACACACATTTACTACTAGCAGCAACGCATCAGCTATTATTTTCCTGGATTACAGAGAGAGAGAGAGAGAGAGAGAGAGAGAGAGAGAGGTGCTTGACCTATTTCCACTATAGGTCTTACTTTTTTGCTACATTCCACGCCAGTGTTACAGGGTTTAAGTCTAGATGGTATGGTGGAAGTAGAAAGGGAACCATTTTCTTGCAAAATTTTGTCAGTGGTATAAACAAGTGAGGGTTGGTGTTCCTTAATTAATGCTAAAAATTTGGGTTTCCTTGTCTCCACAGATTTTTAATTTCTTCTCTCAATTTTTACCTGACAATCCAATGTTTTACTGCTGTACCAGAGAGAAGAAGTCAACACAAAACGAAATATTGCATTCAAATCAATGAAATGTTGACTGGCTCTGTTGTTCGACAATACTCTTTACCAATTGTAACTTTGCAACATTTATTCACTATGTGGTGTTATAAATCCAAGATTCTTCTAAATAAGGTACTGCCCACTTTAATTCTGGTGTGTTATTCTTTTTTTTAAAAAAAATTTAATGTAGTATGTTCATTTTGCAAGTACGTTCTTTCCTCCGCGTATAACGATTTCATCATTCTGGTACCTTTCAATATAAAATCCCAGAATTTCTTTTGTAGCCTGGAATTCAAGTTATGACCAACAAAAACTATTACATTTTTACAAATATGGATATTCCTTGTTGTTTTTGTTGTGGTCTTCAGTCCTGAGACTGGTTTGATGCAGCTCTCCATGCTACTCTATCCTGTGCAAGTTCCTTCATCTCCCAGTACCTACTGCAACCTACATCCTTCTGAATCTGCTTAGTGTATTCATCTCTTGGTCTCCCTCTACGATTTTTACCCTCCACGCTGCCCTCCAGTACTAAATTGGTGATCCCTTGATGCCTCAGAACATGTCCTACCAACCGATCCCTTCTTCTAGTCAAGTTGTGCCACAAACTCCTCTTCTCCCCAATTCTATTCAATACCTCCTCATTAGTTATGTGATCTACCCATCTAATCTGCAGCATTCTTCTGTAGCACCACATTTTGAAAGTTTCTATTCTCTTCTTGTCTAAACTATTAATCGTCCATGTTTCACTTCCATAGATGGCTACACTCACTACAAAAACTTTCAGAAACAACTTCCTGACACTTAAATCTATACTCGATGTTAACAAATTTCTCTTCTTCAGAAACGCTTTCCTTGCCATTGCCAGTCTACATTTTATATCCTCTCTACTTCGACCATCATCAGTTATTTTGCTCCCCAAATAGCAAAACTCCTTTACTACTTTAAGTGTCTCATTTCCTAATCTAATTCCCTCAGCATCACCCGACTTAATTCGACTACATTCCATTACCCCCGTTTTGCTTTTGTTGACGTTCATCTTATATCCTCCTTTCAAGATACTATCCATTCTGTTCAACTGCTGTTCCAAGTCCTTTGCTGTCTCTGACAGAATTACAATGTCATCGGTAAACCTCAAAGTTTTTATTTCTTCTCCATTGATTTTAATACCTACTTCGAATTTTTCTTTTGTTTCCTTTACTGCTTGCTCAATACACAGATTGAATAACATCGGGGAGAGGCTACAACCCTGTCTCACTCCCTTCCCAACCACTGCTTCCCTTTCGTGCCCCTCAACTCTTATAACTGCCATCTGGTTTCTGTACAAATTGTAAATAGCCTTTTGCTCCCTGTATTTTACCCCTGCCACCTTTAGAATTTGGAAGAGAGTATTCCAGTCAACATTGCCAAAAGCTTTCTCTAAGTCTACAAATGCTAGAAATGTAGGTTTGCCCTTCTTTAATTTAGCTTCTAAGATAAGTCGTAAGGTCAGTATTGCCTCACGTGTTCCAACATTTCTACGGAATCCAAACTTATCTCCCCCGAGGTCGGCTTCTACCAGTTTTTCCATTTGTCTGTAAAGAATTCGTGTTAGTATTTTGCAGCTGTGACTTATTAAACTGATAGTTCGGTAATTTTCACATCTGTCAACACCTGCTTTCTTTGGGATTGGAATTATTATATTCTTCTTGAAGTCTGAGGGTATTTCGCCTGTCTCATATATCTTACTCACCAGATGGTAGAGTTTTGTCAGGACTGGCTCTCCCAAGGCCGTCAGTAGTTCTAATGGAATTTTGTCTGCTCCTTGTTTCGACTCAGGTCTTTCAGTGCTCTGTCAAACTCTTCACGCAGTATCGTATCTCCCATTACATCTTCATATACATCCTCTTCCACTTCCATAATATTGTCCTCAAGTACATCGCCCTTGTATAGACCCTCTATATACTCCTTCCACCTTTCTACTTTCCCTTCTTTGCTTAGAACTGGGTTTCCATCTGAGCTCTTGATATTCATACAAGTCGTTCTCTTTTCTCCAAAGGTCTCTTTAATTTTCCTGTAGGCAGTATCTATCTTACCCCTAGTGAGATAAGCCTCTACACCCTTACATTTGTCCTCTAGTCATGCCTGCTTAGCCATTTTGCACTTCCTGTTGATCTCATCATTTTTGAGACGTTTGTATTCCTTTTTGCCTGCTTCATTTACTGCATTTTTATATTTTCTCCTTTCATCAATTAAATTCAATATTTCTTCTGTTACCCAAGGATTTCTACTAGCCCTCATCTTTTTACCTATTTGATCCTCTGCTGCCTTCACTACTTCATCCCTCAGAGCTACCCAATCTTCTTCTACTGTATTCCTTTCCCCCATTCCTGTCAATTGCTCTCTTATGCTCTCCCTGAAACTTTGTACAACCTCTGGTTTGGTCAGTTTATCCAGGTCCCATCTCCTTAAATTCCCACCTTTTTGCAATTTATTCAGTTTTAATCTACAGTTCATAACCAAAAGATTGTGGTCAGAGTTCACATCTGCCCCTGGAAATGTCTTACAATTTAAAACCTGGTTCCTAAATCTCTGTCTTACCATTATATAATCTATCTGATACCTTTCAGTATCTCCAGGATTCTTCCATGTATACAACCTTCTTTTATGATTCTTGAACCAAGTGTTAGCTACGATTAAGTTATGCTCTGTGCAAAACTCTACCAGGCGGCTTCCTCTTTCATTTCTTACCCCCAATCCATATTCACCTACTATGTTTCCTTCTCTCCCCTTTCCTACTCTCGAATTACAGTCACCCATGACTATTAAATTTTCGTCTCCCTTCACTACCTGAATAATTTCTTTTATCTCATCATACATTTCTTCAATTTCTTCGTCATCTGCAGAGCTAGTTGGCATATAAACTTGTACTACCGTAGTAGGCGCGGGCTTCGTGTCTATCTTGGCCACTATAATACGTTCACTATGCTGTTTGTAGTAGCTTACCCGCACTCCTATTTTTTTATTAATTATTAAACTTACTCCTGCATTACCCCTATTTGATTTTGTATTTATAACCCTGTATTCACCTGACCAGAAGTCTTGTTCCTCCTGCCACCGAACTTCACTAATTCCCACTATATCTAACTTTAACCTATACATTTCCCTTTTTAAATTTTCTAACCTACCTGCCCGATTAAGGGGTCTGACATTCCACGCTCCGATCCGTAGAACGCCAGTTTCTTTTCTCCTGATAACGACGTCCTCTTGAGTAGTCCCCGCCCGGAGATCCGAATGGGGGACTATTTTACCTTCGGAATATTTTACCCAAGAGGACGCCATCATCATTTAACCATACAGTAAAGCTGCATGCCCTCGAGAAAAATTACGGCTGTAGTTTCCCCTTGCTTTCAGCCGTTCGCAGTACCAGCACAGCAAGGCCGTTTTGGTTAGTGTTACAAGGCCAGATCAGTCAATCATCCAGACTGTTGCCCCTGCAACTACTGAAAAGGCTGCTGCCCCTCTTCAGGAACCACATGTTCGTATGGCCTCTCAACAGATACCCCTCCGTTGTGGTTGCACATACGGTACGGCTATCTGTATCGTTGAGGCACGCAAGCCTCCCCACCAACGACAAGGTCCATGGTTCATGGGGGGAAGCTTGTACTGCTGGCAAAATCAAAGAAATTGTTGTATCATAACATATTTACCTTTATCAGTAATTAACTATTTATTGTATGCATTTTACTGAGTCTGCTTTGAACTGATACTTGAATTCCTCTTCCACTCAGCATCATGTCTTCCCCTCCACTGACTTACTTAACTTTTGCTTGTTAAAATTTGCTTACACTTTCTGTCGCCTTCTCTTCTGGAAATATCATACTTTTCTCGTTCTCACAGTCAGTAAGGTTAATGATGTTACTAGCAAGTTAGCACAGCGTCCTGCAAAGGTATTTTCTACATCCACCTTTTACACTCACAGTGGGAGCTAGCAACATGCACTACGTTGAATTGGGATGTGACTGTACATCATCACATGACCAAGTTGGTTCCCTCAAGGGGTTAGGTAATCACTCTGTCCTGCTGAGTAAAGGATATAGACATGTTGCTGTTTTGTTGTGGTTGTGGTCTTCAGTTATAAGACGGGTTTGATGCAATTCTTCACACACATATGATTAGAAGTTTATAGGATCGAATGATTGGCATTCACAAAGATATACTACTGTCTGCTGTAAGGTGGAATTGCAATTGGAGCCCATGTTTGGCTTGATGGTTGTGCAGATAAGCATCTGACTTAACCTCCACTTTTAAATATTTTCTTTTAACTATACAATTTGTATATATGGAAATATGCAGTTTCAGATTTCACATTAAACTGTACGTTCCATATTCAATAGGGACAGATCTAGTGAGACACCATGTGGCTCAAATGACTGTTCGGACTGATCACTGCTCTATCTCTAGGACATAATGCTATTATCTGCAAATATATTCTATTGTGTACAATAGCTGTGATGCTGAACAAAATATATCTCTCACTTCAATATGTTCATCAGTATATACAATGTTACACCCACAGAAAATATCATATCTGTTGTAAGAGAATGAACTGGTTTGGACTTTGATGTTGATAGTGTACAATAAAAGTTTTCTTTGAAAAATGAACAACATTTCCTAGAGTTCATTATACAGTGTTACACTAGATAAAATGCCTGGAGCAACAATCTATAAGTATCACTGGGTTTCCTTATGAGAGCATTCAAAATTTGTCTGATCTGACACAGTAAAATGTGATTTTTTCTTGGTGTAATTTCGACAAACACTATTGTAACTATGCAGGAGAACATGCACAGAGCATTATCCCAATTCAGAAGCCCATGTGGAGCCTTTACTAATTCCCACCCATCAGTGTGCCATACTGTAGTGGTATTTCAAATGTTTCAGGCTATCAACAATGGAACATGGCAGTATTGTCAGATAAACTGCATATTACTTCAATTTCTGATAACTAGATTCTATGGAAGGACTTGGTAAAAAAAATAGCAGTGGGTTGGTGTCTTGCTTAAAGCTAGAATGCTGCTGCATTCTTTGCTACAACTTCAATCATATATAAATGTCTGTCCCAACTCAGTGACTGTTAAGGTCGACTTTTCAGCATTGTAGTGCAAAAAAATATGTGATTTTTCACCAATCACCATATATATCAACACAAAAGTCTGACAGTTTGCAAAGCAATTTAAAATGTAATCCAGATTCGCTTCTCCTGGGCAATTCCTATCCTCCACACAAATATTTAATTAAACACTAGTAGCAAGTGTACGGCAGCAGACTATTAAATTTACTATATTGGTAAATTTGTGATTCATTTCTTAATAAATAGTGACAATGATTATCACATTCATTTTCATTACATTTAAGCGGCTGTGACATTCAGTAAACTGTAATTGTCTAGCATGCCAACATACGCACATACAAATTATATACACATAACTTGTAAATTTGTTTGTTCATCATTTCAATAGAAATGCTGTAAGTGATCTATGGAACATATAATTAACTAACTAGCCCCCAACTTAATTTTCATTAACAACAGCATTTGTCCCTACATAGCCCTCTGGTATTGTCGGCTGATACTCATATCTGAGTTTCCATTTTTCTCCTGCATTTCCCCCACATACATTACACATAATAGAGGGTGGAGGGTGCTGGGCCTGGTGAAGTTTGCATCTCTAATGTTTTTCATTTTCCTGCCTCCTATGTTCCTGCTCAAAATGTAAGACAGCAGCTGAAGTAGTTGTGTGCCAATGTTTACGATCTTCTGCTGTGATGCACCAATTACTTGGGTCAATGTTTAGACTCTTTAGGTTCTTCTTGAACTGGTCTTTACAGCACTTCAGAGGAGCACCATGGGGCCTTCCAACTGTGCTCACTTCGCTATATAAAATTTGTCAAGGAAGTCTGTTGTTTCTCATCTGCTGGACATGCCCAATCCATGTGACTTGGTGACTAATAACAGTGGCTTCTATACTTCCCATTTTGGCCTTCTCAAGAACTGTAGTGTTTGATACGAAGTCATCCCATTTGTTGTTCAAATGTATCTAAGCTTCTGTTGGTTGCAGCAGTCTAGTTTCTTACAATCACAGCGATATAGTATCTACATTTTACAACCATAGAGTAGGGCAGAACAAGAACTGCTCGATATATTATCAGTTTGATGCATAATGTCAGATACTTATTCAGGAAGACCAAATGTACAAGATGTCCAAAAGCAACATGTGCAGCTTGCATCCTGTTCTCCACGTCCTTTTCCAGCAAGCAATTAGTTGATAATACACTTCACAGATAGAGGAAAAGATCTACTTGTTCCAAAGGTGTGCTGGAAATAGAGATAATGAGATCCAGAAATGTAGTTCCATGAGCTGGCTCTGCTAGCACCTTTGTTTTAGGATGTTGACGGTCAGGCCAAATTGTTTATATGCACTACTGAAACAACTTACACACAGTTGCAGCTCTGCAGGTGTATGAGCTGGAGAAGCACTGTCATCAGCATTCTGTATTTCAGCTACCTGAGTGAGACTTGTGAATCTATTAGAGAGCAGTCTGGAGTGATTAAATAGCCATCTGTCAAATCTCTATTTGAGTTCTACTCCTGTCTTGTTTCCAGACGATGTCTCATAAAGTATGGCTGCCAGAAACCGAGCAAACAACATTGGTGTGAGAATGCATCCTTGTTTGAGCACACTGATAATAGGGAATTTGACAGATGTTTCATTCTGGTATAGCACTTGCCCAGACATGTCATCATGGAAAGCTTGAATCTGTTTATCAGAGTGCTCACAGTAGCCAAAACATTTTAAGACCTAACACATTGCTTCTCTGAGCACACAATATAACAGACCTTTTCTAAGTCACAGAAAATAAATAGTAAAGGCTTATGTTGTTCCCTGCACTTCTCCTACAGTTGTCATGCACAGAAGATAATATCATTGGTTCCTCTGGAGGGGTGAAATCTGCACTTAGATTCAGGAAGTACAGTCTCAGAAAGAATCTGGAGGCTATTCAACAGAATTTTAGCAAAAAATTTACCGGCCATGAAGAGCATGTATATGTCATGGTAGTTACCACAAATGCTTTCGTTGCATTAACAGGTGATAATGGCAGAGTTCTTCATGTCAGATGGCACATTACAGGTTTCCCACATTAGAAGAAACAGGGAGAAGAGTCTGGTTTTTAGAGGCAAGCCACTACCTTGAATGATCTCAAAGGGTGCCTTTCTTGGTTTCATGCAATCTAGAGCCTTTCTGAATTCATGAAATGTTGGTGGGACTGCCATACTAGGTTGTGTTGGATGTTGTGGGACATGTTCGAGAAAGTTGCCAACAGTAATAAAACTATGGTTTAAGAGTGAGTTGAAATGCTCTTCCCAGCGATTCAAGATGTCCTGACTCAGTCAGGATGGTCGTTCTGCTGGTGGCTTTCAAGGTTCCTGATGAGGAATGAATAGGAGCCTATTTTGCAGTGTAAAAACTTTGCAGGTCCCTGGTATCCATTTGGAAATCTTTGGCTTTTCATTGCCACCAGTCATTCTTGATTGTTTTTATTCCAGTTTGATGTTTCTGCTTGAGCTCTTGAAACTGAGCTTTCTTTTCCATGGAGGATGCACCTTTAGTATGAGATAGGTAAACATCCCAGTTGACACTTAGAAGGTTCTTAATCACTTCATTGTTGTCATCAAACCAGTCATCTTTTTTCTTTGCCACTGCAGTCTTCTTGCTGGTGGTTTTTTTCTTTAATTAATTAATTTATTTATTTAAAAGTGGACCATTCCTGTTCCATACCTGTTGTGTTAACTGGGGCATTTCTAACTCGATCCAAAACTATGCCTTGCAGGAGAGAGGGAACAGTTTTGTTCTGCAGACTGCCGATATCGAATTTTATCCTGGAAGGATTTGAGGAGTAGGACCATGGTTTATGATGGACAAGGATCCTCAGGTGGCTAATCTGCAGTCTGTGATCAGTCCAGCAATCTTTGATATTTTGAGCTGTTTTTGTGATCAGTACGTGTTTCTCATCATGCTGCTGAGAGACGAGATAGTCAATGAGATGCCAGTGTTTAGAACGTGGATGCATCCACGTGGTCTTATAATGATTATGTAAGTGCAAGTGCACATTGGTGGTAAAAAGCTCATGCTCAGTACAGGGACATGTAAGTAGCAGCCAACTTGCATTGCATGTTCCAACACTTTGATTACCCATAATGTTTCCCCAAAAACAATTCTCTCTTCCCAACTCTAGCACTGAAGTCGCCTAGTAACAAGATTTCGTCTTCAGTTGGTATCATGACAAAAACATTGCTCAGTTGACAATAAAGCTCATTTTTTTTGGTATGCTACTCACTGGCTAAAGTGGGAACATAGGCAGGGACAAGGGTGACAGAACTATCTCCAGGAAAGGGAATCTGAAGAGTCATAATTATTTCACTGACAGCAATAGAGGTTAATTGAGGTTTTTTTTATACACAACGGATGCACGTGTTACTGCATCCTTTCTTTCCAAAAGATGGTATACCCTGAGCTAGCCTCACTGATGTGCCCTTCACCCAAAAGTCTAGTTTCACTTAACACAGCAACATCTATATTTAACCCAGCTAGCACATGGGTGAGGAGAACTGTTGTTCTTTCCGGTACATTACCTTTTAAGTTTAGAAAAGACCTGACATTTCACATTCTAATAGCCATAGTTGTATAGTTCTTTCTAGGTTTTCATCCGCAAATTAGGAGTGACCTTTTGGGCGCAGATTCCCAGCCAGGTACAAGTGTGACTACCGATGTTCAGCCCACCTTTTCTAGGGCTTCCCCCCCTCCCCGCAGTGTGGGCAGCAGTTATCCTAAATAGGCCTGCCCAGTCACAGAAGCACAACCAGATCCCTGAGTAGTCACATGAGTTCTCAGGAAGGAGACCATCAACACCTGCTGCCAGTGTGCATGTCCAGACTAGTAGCTTCCAGCCTCACTCAAGCCTGCTACCACCACTCTTATCCCATCGCCACTGGACTTTAAGGAAAATGGTAGATATTGTCATTGGCATCTCTTTGTTTAATGTGGATCTTAAATTGTGAGGAAGTAACCCACTCACTACGATTCTGGACTCATTTATCAAGGCACATGGATATGAATCATGCAATTCCAAACACCAGAACTGCAATGAACTGGCGTGAGATCAAGGACATTAGAGCAGTGCCTTTTCAGCCAGTTTGTATTGCTTGACCTCTTCTGCCTACATGACCTTGGGAATCTCAGGCATGAGATGTTCCTCTTCCATCCACTTCTCCATTATGCCTTAAGATGTTGAGGAAAAGGATTATGGGAATGGATGTGGAAAGAGATGGGGCATTGTGGTACACACTTTGTCTGGTTCACCCACTGAGATCTGTTTGGTTTGGGAGATCCTGCCAGTAGAGACCTTAGCTTCACATGAACATGCAAACCTCTCTGCCCACACGGGCAGTGCTACAATATTAAGAAGTAAGGACATGAATATGGACGTGCAGGATGCCCCTTGGGAGGAATCATCCACAAAGGATGCAACACTTCACAGCCTTCAGGATCTGTGAATCATATCAAGGGAGGGGTTGGATATGGTACGTACAGAACTACTGAGAAGTGCTGTGGAGATTTTCCTAAAAGATATATAGATCATACCTAACTGCTCATTGTGTGAGTCTGTATACATGGAAATGACAATTATTGCTGTCATACAGGTCTAACCTGAGGCTAGCTTTCTATCTTTTATGGCACTGTTATCGATGGTGGAGAATTCCCACTACATTTTGTAAACAAAGTTCGCATATTCTCACAATGTTCATATCATCTTTCGATGCCCTAGTTTTCAAGCTAACAGAACCCACAATAAAGTATTCTGTGTTAATGTTTCTCAGCATTACTGTCATATAGTGCAGTCACAGTAGCATGTGAGGGTACATAACAATGATTTATAAATGTGTAACTCCATTGTGATTAAAATAATATTAAAGAGCTTGAAGATCATTTCTTTTGCCACCAAACAAGACAAAATAATATATAAATAAACATCTAGACATTCTTATCGCATTTGCGCAAGAAGTATTAGAATCAGAAATAAATTCTGGGTATCAGTTTCAATCCATGAAAGGTAACTTCAGAAAATGAAAGTCACAAATGAATAAATCAAAAATGATAGTGTTCCGACTAATTAAATTTCCCTAAGAAAGTTGTCTCCTCGAAAAAGGCATCATTGTAAATTCATTACTTTCTAGGTAATACACAATATAGACGGCAAAAAAACCAACACTGTAATGTTAACTGATTACTGTTTCTGTTACATTTCGCCTTCTTATTCCATTAAAACAGAATTACAACTATATCAGTGAGAGGTAATTGCTTCCACAACTTTATCAACAAATGCAGCATCATATTTCAGTTTACTTTGGTGGGTTTGACACAATTCCTTTTCACACATTTATCTCCAAATATGATCTCAATCTTCTCATCTGAAACATCCTTAAAAGTTATGATTTCTTAAGGTGACCTGATTCACATTTCTCTCTCACACTTACCAATGAACAAATTTATGTTCTAGAAAGCTGAGTGTAGTTAGGTTACAACAATCACAATTTCTTATTTTAATTGTAGGCAATTCCTGGAAAATCAAGCTATGTGTACAGATTAATTTAAGATCATGGATTCATGCCGTAATTCTTCAGTTGAGCACTCAAAAGTTCATGTTCAAGGCAATTTGATGAAAACTTGATCCTACCTGTCATCCCTTAGCCCTGGGTCAAGCTCTAAGAGGCCAAGAGGTTCATGTGGCAGAAGACGAGTAGGTGGCGGTCGACCGAGAGGTGTAGGAACAAGAGGCTCAGCCCAAGGGTCTGCAGCAGCTGCCCCCCAACCGCCACGACGATCAGCTAAAGTGGATGGCCCAGGAGGGGCTAATGGTGGTGGTGGCCAGTCAGCAGTACCAGCCACTGGGAAACCCCACTCATCCTCCAGAGGCGCCATGAGCCCCACTTCCTTCTCAGCCCAGTCTCCTCGAACAGAAGCTTCCCAATCAGCAGGGGGCACACGCCTGTAAAGGAAACATTTCCGCTCACTGCAATAGCTGTTATGGTCTATAATCCATGGGATCAATTATTTACTAAGTTGACATAGTTTAAAAGGAACTATAATGGCAAAACAGGAAGTATCAGTATGAGGAATTTGAAAAGGCTACCAGCATCACAGAAACAAAATTTAAATTTTTCAACATAGTAATGTGACTGCAGGTGATGTCCAACCTTCCAGAAAAATAAAATGACAATTTCCGAACACAACTTGAACAAAGATCGTATATTTGATCTTCTGCATACTGAAGGCCTGCACAGAGATGGCATAATAAAGGAAACCATCAAAATCGGAATCAATGAAGAGTTTATAACAGACAGTGGGTGAGCTACTCCCCACTGTCTAAATAAAGACGATATAGAAGCTGCTTTAAGGATCTGCTCGAAGTTGATTACAGTGACACTGTCTAATCATAAAAACACAAATAATTTAATTAATCCAATAACTGAATTTCTTTGTCACAAAACTGTTCCCTTTAAATTGGTAAAATGTGCAAATGGGAAGAATGCCTAGCAGTTGGAAGTATCAGGAAAAGAGGGGCAGAAATCAACTACCAGTATGAGGAGAAAACCTGTACGACACTAACAGAGACAAGTCCTCTACATACCTCACCCCAATAAACATGCTGAATTCGGAGCTCAAAAAGAAACTGCATAAGATAAAAATTTAGGTGTCATCACCAACCACATATGTAATAAGACTAAACTCAGAGTTAATTCCAACAAACTATTGAAGCTATTTAAAAACACAAACAACAAAAAGACTTCTGAAACCACCAACAATTTAAAGGTGAATTTGGTATATGACATGACCCAACAACGTAAGAAGTGATGCCTGTCAAGTATACTGAAGGTGATGACTACTCATTATAATAAATTATAATTTTATAAAGGCCAAATGTTTAAGAATTTCAAAATATAACTCCATAAGCACATTGACTGTTTTAGATTTAACCGATCTAACAAGGAGCCAAAGCAAAAAATGTTATGGGGCAGTTGGCACAGCAGTTAATAAGAGAGATAATTGTAAGAGTTTTCAAAGACCTCTTTAAATTTTTGTACAGGTCAAGAGATAATCCACAAACACAGACAGTTAGACCAAAAATAATGACACACTGAAGTAATGCCAGCTGAGATGTATTATATAAATTGAAGTCTGAAGAAATGTGGTGATCGTGTTTCAATAGAAACAATTACAGCTGGAAAAAAGAAATACAAGCAGAACTAGCAAGAGGGTCATTCCATGCCAAGTGGTCTAGAGGCTCCCACATGACCCTCATGGATTTTGATGAAATTTTGTATGAACATTCACACATGTTCTCAATGAACACTGGTAAAGTTTCAGTTACAGAAATTCAATACTTTCGGAGATACAATCACTTGTTTAAGACCATAGCACAGCTTTCTATAGTACGTCCTTGAATTTTCAGCAACTTTGAGATGAGATATCTCTGTAAGTATTTGCATGAAAGAAACAAAACTTGCCCATCTTATACAACTTCTAAAGCTCTTTAAAGTAAAATATTAAGAAAAGGATTTCTGAGCAATTTTCATATAGATAATTTGAAGCAAAGTTGGGCGAAAAAATAGCTGTTTAAAAAAAATGTGAACTTTAGTTTTTTATATCTCCAAAAGTAATTGTGGGATGTACATGAAACTTTGCACACCATAACTCACCAACACAATTTCATTCTCCTATTGCTTTCCATTATTTCACAAATCTAGGGTAAATTTGACAATTTTTCAAAAAGTGCTAAAAACGGGTATTTTTAGTCAAATTTTTCAAAAAAGTGTTTTCTCCAAACTCTTCTAAACTATGGTAATTAGAAAGAGCATATTCTAAACTATCTAGAAAAGTAGATTTGGTTTTGCAATGCAAGCATATAAGGCCCTAAAAAGTAGCATCATCAAAGAGGCGCACTGTAAGTTCGAACACATTTTTCTGGCACTCAAATTATACCTGAAATCTTTTATTTTGCCTTATACATGTTTATTAATGTCTGGGATAAGTGAAATAAGAAGTCCTGATGAGTAGGACCCAGCTTAAGTTTGAATAGCAAAAGAATAAAAATAGAAACAATGTTATTTCTCAATTGTCACCTCACCCCCCCCCCCTCCCCTCTCTCTCTCTATCTATCTCTCTCTATCTATCTATCTATCTCTCTCTATCTCTCTCTCTTATCACACACACACACACACACACACACACACACACACACACACACACACACTATTATTATTAAGAATGAATGTAAATCATATAATTTATTTGCATAATCATCTAATTATTAGTTGCCTGTTTAATGAACAACACCAGCTTACTGATGGAAAAGAAGTGTATAAATGAGTTGCTATGGTCCATGGTGGCTCAACCACTGCTAGTTTCATTTCACCTGAGAAAACTAGCATTCCCATTGCCATAGGGACCACGCCCAATAGCTTCGCAACAACAGCCACGGGTGGGTTTCTTTACCACAGGATCCCAAGCCTTATAAGGGTTTCTTTACACAGGTTCCCAAGCCTGATAGTAAAATTATTTAAGTGCTCTGTGTAAAATTAGAAGGCACTCTTGGGTTCCTTAGATTGTTTCCTCAAACCTATTTCAATTTTTGATATGATAGACAATAAGCTACTATTTAATTCTTCTTTTGGTGTAAAGTCCTCATCATCAGAATGTGATGATGAGGCTGATAAAGCTTCGTCCAAGTGTTTATTTAAGGTAGTCCTGCAAGCCGGACCTGGCTTTATGTTATTAACAAGCTGCTTCTTCAACATATCAGAAGCCTTATTTGCTGTTTCAGTATCAAGAGTGCGAATTCGTGCCTTACCATTATGATTCACCTTCCCAAAGGGATTGAAGCATTTTTTTTGTAACCTCTCATATTGTGTCAATAACAGGGCTTCATGGTGTAGGCAAACTTGAGATGTATTGTCCAGCTTTGCTTCAGAACGTCGGACCAACAACTCTTTTTCCTCATCACTAAAATCCGCAAACCATTTGAAGCAGCTTTTTTGACAAAGAAAAAGACATGACACTTTGTTCCACTATCTCATTGCCCAATTGAGCAGGAGGGTATGCTGTTCCCTTCTGCATCCATCTTTAATCAGTAACTAAATAATGTATTTGGCCTCTAAGTGCAAATTATAATCTGCTCAAATTTCAGACAAATTGCTACTGAATGAAATTATACACAATGTATAATACCAATGAAAAAATCTAATAAGAGATGTATGCTATAAAAGACACAATCAAAACAATTTTTAGTAAATGAGATTACAAACTTTGATGGTCTTACGAATCACTTAACAATCCACACTCAGTCAAGAGAACCCACTCACTGTGCTGCAAACACACCACTGAAATACTGATTGTTCAAACAAGGCTCACAATAATGAAACAATCTGTTGCCATTATATTTTCTATAAACAGTGAATCTTGTGAATTTTCTCTGTGAAACTAGTGGTTACGTATTTACCAAGGTAGTAGGCTACATTTAAGTGTGATTAAATACAAAATTAAAACTCTTAGATGTTTAACCAACCAATTTCACACGTTTCCCTAATAACTTTAAGACAAAAATTCACAGGTTACAACACCTAGGTATTAAAATCTCTGCAATATTGATTGGAAAATTTACATCACTTGATGCATGATTCAAGCAAACTGATTCATTTTTGGAAAAATGTTTTATACAATTGAATCCAAAAATTAGGTCTTCATTTTCCACTTGTAAATATTTACAATTTTGAGAAGTACAAAAAATATGAAGCTATTATTCATTGAATTCTTTATGATCTCTCTCTCTCTCTCTCTCTCTCTTTCTTTTTTTTTTTTTACAAATGAGAAGGGTTTTATGCAGATGAACACTTACGATAAAAGCAGAACGGCTCCTTCTCATAGTTTTCAAGTTTTTCTGACAGTCTCATTGCCTATTTACTAGATCTTTTTATTTCAATTATTCAAGGCACTAATAAACATTTATTAGGCATAATAAAAGGTTTCAGGTATAATTTGAGTGCCAGAAAAATGTGTTCAAACTTCCAGTGCGCCTCTTTGATGATGCTACTTTTTAGGGCCTTATATGCTTGCAGTGCAAAACCAAATCCACTTTTCTATATACACTCCTGGAAATGGAAAAAAGAACACATTGACACCGGTGTGTCAGACCCACCATACTTGCTCCGGACACTGCGAGAGGGCTGTACAAGCAATGATCACACGCACGGCACAGCGGACACACCAGGAACCGCGGTGTTGGCCGTCGAATGGCGCTAGCTGCGCAGCATTTGTGCACCGCCGCCGTCAGTGTCAGCCAGTTTGTCGTGGCATACGGAGCTCCATCGCAGTCTTTAACACTGGTAGCATGCCGCGACAGCGTGGACGTGAACCGTATGTGCAGTTGACGGACTTTGAGCGAGGGCGTATAGTGGGCATGCGGGAGGCCGGGTGGACGTACCGCCGAATTGCTCAACACGTGGGGCGTGAGGTCTCCACAGTACATCGATGTTGTCGCCAGTGGTCGGCGGAAGGTGCACAAACTTGAGGACAATATTATAGAAAGAGAAGACAAGGCAGGTGAAGATGAGATGGGAGATACAATCTTGATAGAAGAGTTTGACAGAACATTAAAAGGCCTAATAGAAGCCCCAGAGTAGATGATATTCCCTCAGAATTACTGAGATCTTTCGGAGAGTCCGCCATAACAAAGTTATTCCATGTGGAGTGCAAGATATATATAAGACTGATTAAATACCCTCAGAATTCATTAAGAATGTAATAATTCCAAGGAATGAACATGCTGACAGCTGTCAATACTACCGAACCACCAGTTTAATAAAGTACGGTGGCAAAATGCATTCTATCCTGAATTTTCCATTGTTTGATGGTTGCAAAATATTGACACAAATGATTTACGGAACACTGGAAAAACTTGTAAAATTAAACTTACGAAAAATCAGTTTGTTTTCCAGAAAAAAGTAGTAACACATAAGGCAATACTGACCCTATGATTTATCCTAGAAGATAGGCTGATGAAAGGTAAATCCACAGTTACAGCACTTTTAGATTTAGAGAACACTTCTGACAATTCAGACTGGTCTACACTTTTTGAAATACTGAAAATAGCAGGGATAAAATACAGGGAGCGAAAGACTACTTACAAACCGAACAAGAACCAGAGAAAAGTTATAAGAGTCAAAGGACATGAAAGAGAAGCTGTAGTTAAAAAGGGAGTGATACTTTGTTGTAAGCCTGTCCCAAACATTATTCAACGTGTACAATGAGCCAGCTGTGAAGGAAACTGAGGAGAAATTTGGAATAGGGTACTAAAGTTCAAGGAGATGAAATGGAACCTTTAAGGTTTGCCAATGACATTGAAAATTTGCCAGGTATGGCAAAGGACTTGAAAGAGCAGTTGAATGGAATGAATAGTGTCTCGAAAGAGATAAAATTAACATCAACAAAATTAAAAAAAGGGTAATGGAATATAGTCAGCTTAAACAAGGTGATGCTGATGGAATTATATTATGAAATGATACACCAAAAGTAGTCTACGAGTTCCTTTACCTGGGCAGCAAAATAATCGATGACAGCCAAAGCACAGAGCACATGAAATGCAGGCTAGCAACGGCAAGATAAAGAAAACCTTGTTAACATCATACATATAATTAAATATTAGGAAGCCTTTCCTGAAGATATTTATCTGGAGTGTATCCTTATTTGGAAGTGAAACATGAACAGCAAACTATTCAGACAAGAACAGATTAGAATCTCTTGAAATGTTATGCTTCAGAATAATGATGGAGATGATGAAGATTAGAACACTACGTCAAATAACTAAGAAGGAGATACTCCATCAAATTGGGAAAAAAATTTATGGCATGAATTGACTAAAAGAAGGTATCCAATGATAGAGCACATCCTGAGGCATCAAGAAATTGTTTGGTAATGGAAGGAAGTGTGACAGGTAAAAATTGTAGAGGAAGAACAATGCTTGAATGCTGGCTTGCTTGTGATGGACCAGAATGGGTAGCAGCACCAAACCAGTCTTCAGACTGAAGACCAAAACAACAATATTGCATAGAGCAGCTCTCCAAGTATTTAGCTCACATTACACGTGCTCAACATAGCACCATTTGTGAAGTGGCAAACGTCAATTCGTGCTTGCACTTAATTGAAGTCCCTGACACTAACTGCATGAGAAGGCATGACTGCAGCTTGCTCTGGACATCTGTTTGTTGGGATGTATATCTGCAGGCACAAACTAATTTAATGCCACAATATGGGGCCAATGATTTGTCTACATTTTCTGACAGGGGTGCCCCCTGTACAACTACTACATCATGGTGCATATTACAAACTGAAACTTCTAGAGATGTTCTGTCCACTTATATGTGTCATTTTGCTGTTGTCTTGTAGTTTTTGTGCAGTAGTCTCTGAAACTCGGGAGGTATTTGCAAATAACCCTTACTCTTTGCCCCAAGTGCATATAAACTTCGACAATTAATTTATAATCAACAAATAAAAAGAATTTAGCACAAATGAACAATGAAATCATAGAATCAGTTGATGAGTATTTTTTTATTTAAGGACATGAAGACAGCAGCTAGATGGACAAAAGATTAAAGCATCCTGGAGCTCTTTTGGAAAATCAAATAAGAGTTTCCAAAGTGAAGCTTTCAAAGTTTCTGAAATGGAAAGCTTATAATCAGTCTGTATTACCAGTTTGACTTTTGGCAGTTGCAAATGAGAAAAATAACAAAACAATACATGTGCTCAGTTACCAATGGAGGGCTGCACATAGAAAATTGTTGTGCAGGACAGGAAAAGAAACAAACAAATCAGTTTATTCACTAGAATTGGATATGTAACTA
This sequence comes from Schistocerca americana, assembly GCF_021461395.2. Lineage (NCBI taxonomy): Eukaryota > Metazoa > Arthropoda > Insecta > Orthoptera > Acrididae > Schistocerca > Schistocerca americana. The sequence goes on along the minus strand of NC_060120.1, from coordinate 697,548,002 downwards.
TGACAGTAATGGCAATGAAAGGGAGGTGGGCGAGACTCGTAACCAGGTAAATTACCGGTTGAAGGACGAAGGATGTTCTTTACTAGATTCCAAGACATAAGATAAGGTAGAAATGACATAATGCAAAGTAGATAGATGACATGAGAAAATATGCAGGGTAACCTGGATCAATATTGCTACAGATTTGTAATATAATAGTAATGTCTGAAGAGGCTGGAGGAAGCCTTTAGTCAACAGAGCCTGTTAAATGTCAGATGATGAAGAAGATTATGATGGTTATTATTATTTGTTTAAAGTCATTACCAATGTTGGCTTTAAATACTGTGTGGAAAGAGCATCTCTTCATTGAAAATATAAATATATTTCAACCATTACTGACTCAATTACATTTAACAATTCTGTGATCTTTAAGTCAGCATGGTACATGTGCTTTTATTTACAAGTATACTGAACACAGTGCTATCTACTAGTTAAAGTTGATCATTATTGAGCTATTCTTTTCAAAGAAGCCATGCATAGTCTACCAAAGATGTGAGCAACTTCAGGTAAAGTTGTAATTGGTTTGGTTGGATGGAATGCTGGTTAGGGAAACTACTCAGTGGAAAAACCATTACATAAACTCACAACAGCAATAGTTACTTTGAAGGTAAACGCATGCATGAATGGTGCTATTCATGGGTACATCTGCATATATTCAAACTAACAGTTACTTTGTGGTTAAAAGTTAAAAGACAGTGTCAATATAATTACACAAATTTTGACAAATTGAGTTACTTGTAATCAATTAAAGCAATTGCATGAACTGACACTGCATGTTACTGCTACCCTCACTTAATGCTTTGTAATGCTCGAGGGATCAGCTAAAGTGCGCATCTGAGTAAATATTATTGGCATAATTAACACCATGGACATAATTCAGTGCAATGTGAACCAGTGTGACTACACATTAATGACAGAGGTGAAGTTGAAATCTTCAATCAATTTGGCAGAAATTTGATTGAGTTTTTGGCCGCAATGAAAAGAAAAAAAAAAATCAAACCTATAGCGGCTTTTGTATTTGCACACCGGACAGAAACTGGGACTTCAAATTTATTAGTATGTGATTGTGGGGCTGGAATACTAAGAGACACATCAAAATTCCTGATATCACTCCAAATCTGTAGACAGCTGCGACTAAAGAACTCATTGAAATTGTCAGGAAAGACATATCACAATTAAACATTGCATGTGGGGTTAGGCTTCTTGAAACAGCCCACATTTCTATTGTTGTGGGAGTCAAATATAGTGCAGCAAGTGGTAAAGCCCATCTAAGACAGAGTAAGATTCATTGTAAGCTTACTTGCTAGCTCTTGCAACAGCTCCCACACAGGCTTCATCAAATGCTGGCCTACTTCCCTGCAGGGAGCTTCCCATGTTTTCTACGATAACATCAGCGCTTCTCCCCATGTAAGGTTCTCTCTTAATGCTACATGCACTGTGCGAACAAAGAAAATCTGAGGCCACAGCCTGGAAACCAAGGTCAAAGAGAATGTCACATGCCCACTGGCTGCCCTACAATCTTTCTCAAATGATTAAAAATAAACTATTTGGTACAAACTTTGATTTTACTCATTGCCTCATGTCATTAGTCAGCTTTGTAATGACCTGTGTATGGTGGTGGTCAAAGTTATTGCAATATTTTGTAATTAAGTACCCCACTGCACATAATTCAAATACTTTGCAACGAAAAACAAGGATCACAGGGAATTTCCATTCTGTGCATATTAGGTTATACATTACTGAGTACAAAATGTAGCTAACATACTGGTTAATCTTTAAGCGTGGGAGAAGATCTATATCTATCTCAATTCTGCTTGTGGGCTCGAAAGATAAAGTGAGCATGAAATATTCATAATATCCCTCATATTTATATTCTTCTGAGCCCACTGCGTAGTAGATGTCTTATAGGGAACCGTATAATGTCTCGAAGATTGGAGCACTTGTATTTGACTAGATGCAAAACCTTCTTTTACCAAAATAACCTGTTCAGGAAATGTTCTCAGGAAATGTTTTCAGGAAATGTTCCCCATACATTATATGTAAGAAGATTCTGCCAATTTCTATGTTTATGCAGAAGAAGATAAATGTGGACTGATGAAGTATGTTGCATGCTGTGGTTGAAAATATGCAACATGGACCCTGAGTTTAAAGAACTTCACCTTTTCAATGATGCCTCCAGAAGTCAAAACCGCAACAACATTTTAGTGCACTTGGCTCCTTGCTTTGATTGGTACTGGGTAATTTACGAAGATTTATCAGTACTTTCTGTGACGTAATCACAATTATGGGACTACAAGAAGGAAAATCAGATGACTAGACAGAATTTAAACAGTACAACAATACAATGATTTGATTCAATCTTCAAGGAAGATATCAATGTTACTTAAATCTCTGCTGAAAGTATCCTAAATATTAAACAACCAGTGGCCCAAGTTCTACAGGAAGACTACAAAGTCTCTGGAAAAGTTCTCAATTTTGATTTATAATAGAGGGAAACATTCCACGTAGGAAAATTAGATTTAGAAATACATGCAGTTAAAATAGTTCTTACCTAAATGTTATTGAAAAGCATTTGACAAGAGAATGGTCCAAATTGACACACTGAAACCTACCCTGAAAATTTTAACACAGGAAGAATACACTGAATGAAATGCACTGTCAAAACTTTTGCTGTTAAGGACACCGTATTATCGAAAAAATGTTAAAATTACTCATTTTTGACGTATGAAGAACCACTTATGACAGCAATGCACACCCCGTTTGTCTGAACTGGCAAATAAGCAGATGCAGCTCTTCTAGGAGGATGTAGCAAATAAGGAGGCACAGCCGTGACAAAAGAAAATAGTGCCACATGGCGTGAAGTGTGAAATGCACACACATGAATTTTCCAGCACTTAAACCAAACCAAAAATGTCTCAAATCACTACTTTTTTGAATAACCTGCAGTTTATATTGATAGCTAAACTGTTCTAGATGCAATTCTTACACAAATAACTAGCAGGGCAAAGAAAGTCAAGGCTGTGTATGATGTTACATATTACAGAGGTGTTCCATCAACAGGGATCTTAATTTGTTGCCATTAAATTTTTATAACACTTCCTGTAGCACAGTTGTTATCATAATTTGTGAATGATGTATATTTTGCTAACAAAGAAACAGTTCCTTGTTTATCTGCTGTAGTTGTCACAAAATGTGAAGAAAACAAACGTTTTCATTACACCAGACACACTTGATAAAAGAAAAATTAGTGCATTCAGGCTTTCACAGAAATTGCTAGTTTTATTTAGGCAAAGAAATTAATTATTTTCCACGCAAGGTAAGGAGATGTTTCAGATGTAGCACTGAAAGCTATTCTCTTCTATTTTTTCCAGATTTTGCTACATTGTTTACAAGACTTTTGCAAGTAAACAGTCCTTTTTTTAAATTTTGGTCCTAATTTGTTCTGATGTTCATGAAGACAGAGATAAATCTGTGAAAACAGCAATCCACTGATAAGAATCACTAACATCACTGTATACACATGTGTCATAGTACTCACAGACTGCACAAACAATCCCGTGTTTTTTCGCTTGAAATGATAAAGTGTGGTTTGCATGAAACGTGACTGATTAGCTTTATATATAGCTTTTATGGGATAATAAGAAGCTTCATCTTCACACCAGCTACAAATTTTTCTACAGTATCTATTAATGAAATCTCCTCTAAACGTTTAACTGAGACAAAATTCATAATTTTTGGACTCCTCTTTCCGTATAATTTCCTGAATCTGTTTAAACAGTTCGAAGAAGCCTGGAAATCAGTAATATTCATCACCCTTGCAATTTAGAGCACCCAGTCTCGTCGATCTCCCTTGATAATGGTGCAGTGACTCTCATGAGCAGTTTAAATCTTTCGAATTTTTTTCTTTCGCACTTTCACGAGTTTCACTTTGGAGCACATTTGGTACTTCTTGTAAATGTTTCTTCCATTTACACAATTCACATTCACATACAGATTTTACAAAATGAAACTAGTTTTGCACACTGCTTAAATTTAAGCATTTTCTCCCTCCTTCATTTAACCAAAAAATTTACAGGTTTTTTCTTTCTCACTAAAAGCTATTACAGTATTTTTTTTTTCTTTGGGCTTGGTAGGTATTCTATTTTTGCTGTGGACTTTAATTAACACAACAATCAGTGTTCAAACCACAATCAACAGGATTGTCTGAGTTATTTCCTCTTTCTTCACTGTTCACACAATTTCTAACGAAATGTCACTGGAATGAATGTCCACGAAATTAACTAATAAATAACACATATGTAAGTCTTCAGAAGTAGGTGATTTCGACTGTTTCACGTTCTTTGTATTTCATTTTTTCCAGGTTGGAAATAGAAATTGGATTCCTCATTACTGTGGAACTCTGGAGCCTTCACCAACAGAGATGCTATTAGCAAGCATATACCAAGAAATCAAAAAGAAAATTAATTCAATTAACCTCCATTGTTAACACTTAGTGATACCGCAAAGACAACTGCCAATTATTATGAAATTATTATGAATATGAGCTGGAAATTCAAGTGAATAGAAACTGTGAATGACTGTGCCAGAGAAATTATCAATGGAAACTTAAATTCACTTTACAAATTACAATCGTGTTGTGCCATGTTACCTGTTTACTATTGTGCCGCCAACCAAGGAATGGGCTCACCACATTGCGCATGTGCTGTCTGCTACAGATACGGCAAAGCTGTACATTTCACCAGTCACCGCTCACTTGGGGAGCTACAAATTTGGTGGATTTTTTAATACTAGCAGTATGACTTAGCAGCTAAAATTCTAACACCGAGTTTCTTTCGGTGTATGCTTCCTGTACTAACAATTTCCAGACGGGTTTCAACTTGTCAGATTGGGCAATTCCCTTGTGAGTTCATTGAAGCTGCAGTGAAAAACACTTTCCTGCTGCAAAAGGGCAACATAGGAGTGCCCCACATACCAACTGATATGGTGTATGGGACAATCCCAAAACAAGACAAGAAGATTCAGGTCATATGAAAGATAGTTATGTACTTTTGTTTTGAGTACTGACGATTATATGAGGAAGTGCTGAAGAGAGCAACACTAGCTACTGCAGGAGATGGTGAAAGTATAGGACATGATTTTCAGAGTAAAATTTTTTGATAATGATTTCAAAACCTTTGAGTAATATGTTTATGTATATGTTCTATCATGAATGTTTTGTGAAAATATAACTATTTCTGATGCTGTAATATAAATTTTTAATGCGTACACCATAATCAGTTTGAAGAGGGGTACAAATCCTCAGATTTTAATATCGTGGAACGTTCTTTAGGACGATACAATTCATCTTTCCAAGGTAGTGAGATATGAGGGAGCTCGATGTAAAGAATTTCATACCACGGGCTGGTTAAGACAAAATTAAAAATAAGAATGAGAGACAGTTATCTGTATTATGTCACAAAAGGAGGTTTTGGATTCATTCCCCTCTTCAAACTACCAATTTAATTGTTCTCAATGTGAAATTTGTTATTAAACTGTATTTCAATAGACAAGTTAACATGTACAAACAAGATGACGTAGTCCCAAAAAAGGGAAATTATATTAGATTTTATGAGAATATGAGGCATAAGAACGAAAGTGGTCAGTGATTTATTTAAACGTAACATGGATTCATAAATATTACTCTGTGAATAAATGCTGGTTAAATGATATTGACCAAACAGTATTGTCATGCCAAAGTGCACACCTACATTTATTGGTTGTGCTACGCAAGGCATTGAAATACAGACATGTATCATGGGGCAACATCCACTTGTAAGGATACCAGAGCGTATGCAGTTGCTGCCTCTCCTTGGTACTACCACCCTGGCCAGGTAACCAGTTGCTTTGTTGGATAATACAATAAATTCTCCCCTCCCCCCCCCCCCTCCCCCTCCTCTCCTGGTAATGTGTGTGTTTTCCCACCTGTGAACAGATGAGAGAAAAACACAGCCATGTCCTGCACTCTAACAGCTACTTTACAGTATGTCAGCAATTTAGTTACTGTCATTAATTTTGCACAACTCCGTACGGCATTCCTTTGTAAAATAAAGGCCTAAACTGAACTCCTTGGTGCTATAGCCCTTGTGACATCAGTCTACAGATCAACCAGCACTTCACCTTCTGCATTAGGTACCAACGGACAATACTATTAAAATGATATATAGTAAACACATGGTGCTCATCGTAGTTAATGTCAGTTTAGCAATGAGAGCATGGAATAACTATATCAAAATTTAACACCCAAAATTAATATCCAATAAACATCCCTCAATTGGTACAAGCAGCAAGCTGAACTCAAATCATACAGTAAATCTTAATTGTTTATTGGCAGAAAATATATATAAATGGAAGATCCAAGACAGAATACATTACTATGTAAGGATACATCACTATTAACTACATACAGGAAAAGAGCTGAGCCACGAATTGTCAGGAGTTCCCAGTACCTGCCCACTGCTCAGCAACTCATTTGATTTATTTACATAGAGCGTACCAAAAGTAAAATTTACGATGAAGATTTTTAAAAAATGCTGGGTGACTTATATGGATCTTATTATCTCGGTCTACAAAGAAAATAGTACCCTATTGCTATAATATGAATGAGTTACAACTGGAATTTGTATGGCAAATGTCTGGGTGTAACAGCTGGAAGGCATATGAAATACAATGATCACATGGATACAGTCATACATAAAGCAAGTGGCAGACTTCATTTCACTGGCAGGATACTGGAAAAATGTAGTTAGTCTAGAAAGGAAACTGCCTACAAAACAGTTGTGTATTGCATCTTAGAATATTGTAAAAGTCTGTAGGACCCATATCAAATAAGACTAACAAGAGGATACTGAAAATATAGAAAGAAGAGTAGCACAAATGATGACAAGTTTGTCAGACTAACATAAGAAAACCATGGAAACGCTGATAAACTTGAAATGGCAGACACTTGAAGATTGACACCAATTATCCCACAAAAGCCTACATACAAAGTTATAAGATCCAGTATTATGTGAAGAATCTAGAAATATATTTCATCTTCCTCCATAATGCTCCCATAAGGACTGCAAAGATAAAATTAGACTTGTTACAGCAGCCACATAACCATTTCAGCAGTCATTCTTCCAGCGTCCATATGTGACTGCACTGGGAAGAAATCCTAACATGTGGTACATAATTAAGTACCCTCTACCAAGCACTTCACAATAGTTTGCACCGTATGCAGATGTAAATTGAAATTATTAATGAGTTGTGCCAATGAACAACTGACCACTAATATCAGAATAAATTTTAAAGATATATTAATTGCACTGCAAAAATGCAGCTATCCTAACTAACTACAAAAAGGACAAGTACATTTAATATATTTCAGAAAGCTTTAAATAAACTACCATTACAAAATTAATTTTTGTGACTCACCTTCCACCTCGGCCATCCCATTCCCTTCGTCCCTCAGTATAGTCTCTTGGTGCATCCCAGTCACGTCCCTTTATTGTTGGGCCAGTAGGTCGTGGATCATCTCGCTCGTATAGCAGATCACGATCAGTACGTGGTCCTTCCCATAGCTCCCGGCCACGCAGAGTATCTAAACCTGTGTCACGCCGCCTATTTACAAATAAAAGTCCTCATCAAACAAATGATGGTTCATTCTCCAAGAGTATACAGTTCAGCAAAATAGTGCATTGCAACACTGTGTGTCATACAGTGTGATGTTCATTATGAGATATGTTTGTCTTCAATTATGGATGTACTGAACCTTGGTTGAAAAACAAGGCTTACTGTATGCCTAGAAAATGAGGAAAACTCTTAAGTGAGAAATATTCTGTCCCTCTCTGAACACACTGTAACCAAAGGGATCATTTTCATGTATAATTAACATGGAAAAAGGAGGAGCTGAAACATTTGTAAAAGTTGGACACAAAATCAACATTATTGAAACAAATAGTTTTTCTGTTAAGTAGTACCAACATCCTTCACTGAAATTAGTACAATTATCTGAAATAGAGGAAAAATTCCCATTAACACAAGTTAACAATGAAGTCACAATTTAACCATTCTTCCAATCAGTCTCCCACCTAACTAGATTTTATTGTGTTAGTAAAGGGGAAATATCTTTTTATGTGATAGATATTATAAAATCTTGAAGCAGTTAAGAATCCACAGTCCCTCAACTAAACACAAAGATCACTCAGATCAAAGCAAAACAGAGATGGAAATGTTTTAAGAATGTTAAGGCAATAACAGACTACAAAATAATTTGTATGTAAACTGCAACAAAAGCCAAAATATTAAATTCTTCATAAACAACACACTCACGCAAATGCAACTTGCACACACGACTACAGTCTCAGGAACTGAAACCACTCTCATTGTTTTATGGTTTAAGGCAACTGAAACCACACTCATTGTTTTATGGTTTCAGCTGTCTGAGACTGTGTGTGTGTGTGTGTGTGTGTGTGTGTGTGTGTGGTCTATTGTTGATGAAGGCCAATGGCCCAAAGCTTTAATTGTGGGAGCCTTTTGTTGTGCCTATCTGTGACACAGCATCTCTGCTATATGGTAAGCAGCAACATTCCTCTTCATTAAATTGTTACATTCCATCCTAGATTTTCCATTGTTTAATTTCTTCATAAAATGAGATATACACAGTTTTATTTTAAAATAGCAAGAGAAAGACAAAAACAGTGCTTTTTGCTTTTCTGTTCACAATTAACTGCACAAAACTTCTGAATTCATTCCCATAAATTACTCAAAATAGAAAAAAATGTGATATATTTTACATACCCTCGACGTTCTTCCCCATAACCTCGTTGATCCAGACGCCTGTCTACTAATCTATCATCTCTTGTGGCTGCCCCTTCCTCATAACGGCCTCTGTCTAGACCTTCACCATAACGTGATCTGTCATCACGGCCTGCAAATATGATATTAGGTATTAGTACAGCAGACAATTTTGCAAGGAAGGAGAGTTGGCTGGTCTGTTACACTTTTTTTTATCTTCCAACCCAGATTATCCATTATTTTGTTCATTGTTTGAACAATATATCCATGAGAGAGAAGGTGGGGGGATACAATGTCATGTTTGAACAAAATCAGACAAAGGAGTACAAACAACATTTTTTCCCCTGTATTATTCTAACTCGCCTGTACTGCAGATACAAAGATACTGTACCACATATGCTTTCAGTTTCATTGTCTCCAATATTGTAATATTAATACACAATACCTTAAATACTGCCACACAATGTAACAATGGTATAGTAATATTGTGATATGTAATTTTGTATGCAAGTATGTTTCAATGCAGATGGCCTGCCCATTATACAGCTGAATTTGCTTTTCACTTTCCCTATACTATGAATAAAATATTCATATCTTAAAATGAAGAAGGTTACAAACATGTATTTCCACTACTTGTTCCTAGTAAATGAAATATTATGTATTTGAAAGCATGCATGTCTTGTGGTTTTGAAAGTTTTAAGCCATGTCCCTGACATGTTGAATTTTCAACTGTGCAGTTGAAGCTCTTCCATTAAAGCAAAACATTGCTACCAACTGAAAGCTTTTTATTTTTGATTAGGAGTTATGAAAATAAAGGACTGAGCCAGATAACTACTAATGGCACCTTCCACTGCTAAGTGAGGGGCCTTCATAAGGAAGCCTGAATTTTGCACCACTACCAGGTGAGTCATTCACTGATTGCTTGCAGTTGGCGATGTGCTGTGCAATGTATTCACCAGATTTTTAGTTCATTTGAGATGAATGAATGTGTAGAGCATTGATGCTTCAATCAACAGCTTGCTGGTTCTCAAAGAAAACCACCTTGCAAGGCTTGGTAGGTAATGGAACTGGTGAAACACAAGTAATGAAGTGGTTCAAAATGGCTGTCTGTACATCAATGGAGAGAGGCTACCAATTTTGTTTGTCACAAACAACTCACAGTGCAACTACTGATGAGATGGTGCTGAATCAGATAATGGGAGGTCCTGTCTGACTCTATGAAAGACTAGCAAAATTCCATGCATTCAACTTTATCAGAGGACACGAACATGTACAGAGTGTCTGAAGTCCCTGCCTAGCCCAATGTTGGCATAATCCAAAAAAACTAATTTTGATGTTTCACAGGTCAAGTTGGACAACACCAACACATATCTCAAGTTTCTCAACACTATAATAACTTCATTCATGACATGGAAGCATTCCCCGCCCACAAAATCCAAACAAGGGTGATGCGTGTGAAGAAAAATCAAGCAGACAATGTGATGATTTCTTCAATGGCCGTGAAATTGTGTATCACAAATACACAAAGGAAGAACCATGAAAAAAAAGCACTATTAAAAAGTTGAACAGGATCTATAATTTCTTCACAAAAAATGGAATGCTTTTTGTCTGTTGAACTCCTTTATTTTCCTTCCAACTTATGGTTGTTTCCAAGATTAGAGATATCACAGAAAGTATCCTGTTTTGAGATGTGATAACGTGGAATGTAGTGACACACATGCAGGTCATTCCAAGAAGGTAACTTTCAGAGGGGTTCCAGTAGTGGAAAGAGAGCAATATTATTATTATTGTCATTATTATTAATTTTTGTTTCAGACCTCACGCACAATTCTCAAATTATTAGTGAAGAGCTACACAATATAGCAGTCACTCACAACCTTAAACAAATTAACATGTTTCATTCTATACCTCTAAAAATGTCACTGGACCTACAAAATGCAGTTTCAGGACATCAGAGCAAAGTTACAGAAATTGGGCAGACATGTCTAGTTGAGTACAATCTTGTATCACATTACTGTAGGGAAAGTGACTGTATAGAACCACAGATCTGAATGAGAATCACAGTTAACAGCATTTTGTGTGTTACACTTCAGTGATAGACTCGTAAACATACAAGATAATAATTCTGACATTCCGTAAGTCCCTAACAGGAAACATTTTAAATTTAATTATTCAGTTAGAAAGGGTATTAACAAAACTTAGTACAGATAATTAGGAAGTGACTATATGTGGAGATTTCAATACTTATTTTAATTTCATCTCAGACAGCTCCTAGGCTTACTCATATCCAAATTTGATTTGGTCCTTGCAGTATCATTCCCAACAAGAACACGAGAACACAACGCAACACTCAGTGGAAATTTATTTCTAAAGCCAAATGTCTTTCATGGAGATGTTAGCCTCATGATAAATTGTTTATCTGACCATAGTGATAAAATATCAGCAATAAACCATCCCCATTGGTCATGATTAATGAAGAAGGAAAACACAGAATTTCACAGAACTCTAAACGCCGATTTAGTTACATTATTCAGAGAGAATTTATAGGATGAAAAATAGGAAGAATTTTTTATGCACACACAGTAGATAAGAGATTTAACTTTTTCAAAAAAAGTGTTCTCACAACACTGTGAATCCATTTGCTTCTTGTAATAGAGTCTATAATTTTTTTTTTTTTTATATTACTTCATGTTTTCTTTTAGCTGTACCCTTTTATTTTAGCATTTGTGCCTTTTTAAGTGCCTACAAAGACATAATAGAACATATCAAGAAAAACATAATTTGATATTAACAGTATATACAACCAATTTTTGCAATTGATTAACATTCACACAGTTACAACATTTGATGTTACACTCTGTCACAGAAAAAGAGTAAAAACAATTTACTTGTAGGACTGTGATATTCTTGTGGTAATAGTCATTGGCTGTCATTAATGGCACAAGTAGATTTGTTACTAACATGCAGATTTAAAATCAGGCAATGTAGGGCAGAGATAACAGCATAAGATGTACATACATCAAAGATAAACTATTAATCAGTACACTACCAATCATGGTGCTCCATTTTATCTACTGTAACCTTGGCTGAGCCAGGTACATCACAACAGGGGGTTACATGCCTAAAAAACATTCTAAAAATTTCTTTTTCCTAAGGCCCGCTTCTTCAATGAGTGCATTTTCCGGTTGCTCTCGGCAGGAACTTTAAAGCTCAATGTCTTCTAAAGTGACCATTAGTTTCCTTTGTCCATCCTATGCAGTACTTTTTGAACGCTGCTGGTGGTACAATAGTAATTTCACGGATTTAGACTATATGAGGATATACAATTCTTGGCTATGTTGGTGCGGTCTCTGAATCTAGCAGAAAAATGTCTACCATTTACCCCACACGGAAACTTTCACATTCACCATCTGATTTTGTAAATTTCTGATCGTATACATGGTTCTCGTGGATGATGTGACATATTTCCCCACTTTGTTGTATATGCGGAATACAACTCGCAAGTTAGTTTTACAAAAATTGTAGGTTATTTTATCTAACCGAGCATTACAAAAGGCAAAGCAATCCACCCTCCTGCTTTTGCCTGCTTCTCATGTCAACGATATTTCTTTATCTAATTTGCTGTTCTTGTTCAGTATTTTTATGATATGCATTTTGCTTAGCAAATCAGCACTGCAGTCATTATGAGTTACTACATGTTTTAGAACATATAAATGGAAATTTCGTTTCAACCTAAAGGAAGGCTTAATGATTCTGTTGGGACTGAATACAGGCTTTCTTATGTATCTCCGGGTGGCCAAACTGTGGTGCTTTTATGGGTTATTATTTCAATGCAGGTTAGTTTCCAGTATATTCCAAATTTATAGGTGCCACTGTCACTCATTTATCGTCTAACAAAAACAAATTAACAGATCATTATTTTTCCAGTTCCATAGTAAAAGCAATATTTTGATTTATACTGTTGAACCATAATAACTTACTCTCGATTTCAGCAATCTTGTTAAAGTGAACAAGGGTATCGTCAACATACCTCTTATAAAAAAGTCTTACTATCAGCGTTAATACATTCTTCAAAGAGCAATTTCTCTATATTATTTACAAAAATATCTGCCAGTGTGCTAGCAATACAACTGTCTGTGGCGATATCATCTCGTTGTGAATATATTTCATTGCCATTTGAAGTAATTGAAAGACAAGATTAATTGTAGTAACTTGATAATTTCAGCAGTAGTGGCTACCCCGTTGTTTCTATGTTTAAATAGGTTCTTTTTAAAATATCAGTGGTTTCTATTATTGGAATGTTAGTGAACAGATTTACCATACTGAACGTGAGGCAAAATTCACACAAGAAATAGAAGAGAATTTTAAGGCTCAAAAGAAGCTATTATATTGCATATTAAGTAATAGGGTGAAGCAAAAAGAAGAGACTTCAAAAGTCATCAACAAAGGAGGAAAACCCATATGGGAGGAAAAAGAAATTTTGAAAGTATGGAAAGAATACCTCCAAAAACTATTTGAAGGACAAGCTGAAACAAATACACATAGTGAGACAGAGGGCGAAAAAAGAAAGCATACCATTACACGGGAATTAGAAAGAGAAGATCTGCAAATGTTGGATGTAGAGAAAGCCATATTAGAAATGGCAAAGCTCCTGATGTGGATGAAATCACACTGGAAATGATCAAAGCCGCGAGACCCACCGGAATTCAGTGGTTGTATAGAATAATGATAATAATATGGACACATGGCCTCTCCACGAAACACAGACCCTGCTATCATTCGGGTGGCTTGCGAGCTTCAGCGATACAGATAGCCATATTGTAGGTACAACCACTACACGGAGGTATCTGTTGAGAGGCCAGACAAACATATGGTTCCTAAAGAGGGCCAGCAGTCTTTTTGGCAGTTGCAGGGCAACAGTCTGGATAATTGACTGATCTGACCTTGTAACACCAACCAAAACAGCCTTTCTGTGTTGGTACTGTGAATGCCCGAGAGCAAGGGGATACTACAACCGTAATTTCTTCCCAAGGACATAGAGCTCTACAGTACGGTTAAAATGATTATGGCATCCTTTTGGGTAAAACGTTCTGGAGGTAAAATAGTCCCCCATTCCGATCTCCAGTCAGGGAGTACCCTTTAGGATGTCGTCATCAGGAGATATAAAACTGGCATTCTACGGATCAGACTGTGGAATATGGAAGGTAGGTTAGAAAATTTAAAAAGGGAAATGGATAGGTTGAAGTTAGATACCGTGGGAATTAGTGAAGTTCAATGGCAGGAGGAACAGGACTTTGGTCAGGTGACTACAGGGTTATAAATACAAGGTCCAACAGGGGTAACGCCGGAGTGGGTTTAATAATGAATAGAAAATAGGAATGGGGTAAGCTACTATGAACATTGTAGTGAATGCATTATTGTTGCCAAGAGAGACACAAAGCCCATGCCTACCACATTAACACATGTTTACATGCCAGCTAGCTCCGCAGATGATGAAGAGATTGAAGAAATGCACTATGAGATAAAAGAAATTATTTAGGTAGTTAAAGGAGTTGAAAATTTCATTGTGATTGGGGACTGGAATTTGATAGTAGGAAAAGGAAGAGAAGGAAAAATAGTAGGTGAACATGGACTAGGGAAAGGAATGAAAGAGGGAGCCACCTAGTTGAATTTTGCACACAGCATAATTTAATAATAGCTAACACTTGGTTTAAGAATCATGAAAGAAGGTTGTGTACATGGAAGAGACCTGGAACACTAGAAGATTTCATATTGATTATATCATGGTAAGACAGAGATTTCAGAACCAGATTTTAAATTGTAAGACATTACCATGAGCAAATTACTGGTTATGAACTGTAGAGTAAAAATGAAGAACTTGCAGAAAGTGATGAAATTAAAGAGATGGACCTGAATACACTGAAAGAACCAGATGTTACTGGGAGTTTCAGAGGGAGCATTAGGGAATGATTGAGGGGGGGGGGGGGGGGGGGGGAACAAACAGGAGAAAGGAATACAGTAGAAGAAGAATGGGTAGCTTTAAGAGATGAAATAGTGGAGGCAGCAGAAGATCCAATAGGTAAGAAGACAAGGCCAAGTAGAAATCCTTGGACACCACAAGAGATATTAAATTTAACTGATAAAAGGAGAAAATTTTAAAATGCAGCATAACAAACAGGTGAAAGGGAATACAAACATAAAAAACAGAGAGAGAGAGAGAGAGAGATTGGCAGGAAGTGCAAAACTGCTAAACAGGAATAGCTAGAGGACAAATGTATAGATTCAGAAGCATATTTCACAAGTGGAAAGATAGATACTGCCTAGAGGAAAATTAAAGAAGCCTTTGGGGAAAAAGAGAAGCAGCTGTATAAATGTAAGGAGCTCACACAGTAAACCAGACCTACGCAAAGAAGAGAAAGCTGAAAGGTCGATGGAGTACATGGAAGGCCTATACACGGAGATGAACTTGAAAGCAATATTATAGAAAGGTAAGTGAACGTAGATGAAGGTGAGATTGGGGGATATTATGCTGCTAGAAGAATTTAACTAAGGTCTGAAAGAGCTTAGTCAAAATAAGGCCCTGGGAGTAGATGACATTCTGTCAGAACTAGTGATAGCCTTGGGAGAGTCTGAGCCATGCCAGAACTCTTCCATTTGGTGTGCAAGAAGTAATATTCCAATTCGGAAGAAACCAGTAGCTGACAAGTGTGAAAATTACTGAACTATCAGTTTAATAAACCATGGTTGCAAGATACTAACACGAATTCTTTACAGAAGAATGGAAAACTAGTAGAAGCATACCAAGATCAGTTTGCATTCTGGAGAACTGTAGGAAAACACTAGGCAATACTGAGCCTACAACTTATCATAGAAGATAGGTTGAGGAAAAGTCAACCTACATTTATAGAATTTGTAGACTTAGAGAATGCTTTTGACAATGCTGTCTGGAATACATTCTTTGAAATTCTGAAGGTAGGAGGTGTAAAACACAGGGAGTGAAAGGCTATTTACAACTTGTACAGAAACCAGACAGAGTGGCATGAAAGGGAAATAGTGATTGAGAAACGAGTGAGACAGAGCTTTAGCCTACCCTTATGTTTTTCAATCTGTATATCGAACAAGCAATAAAGGAAACCAAAGAAAAATTTGGAGTATTAAAGTTCAGAGAGAAAAAATAAAAACTTTGAGGTTTGCCAATGACATTTTACTTCTGTCAGAGACAGCAAAGGACTCGGAAGAGTGGTTGAAAAGAATGGACAGTGTTTTGAAAGGAGGATATAAGCCGAACATCAACAAAAGCAAAACAAGGATAATGCCATGTAGTCGAATTAAATCAGGTGATGCCAAGGGAATCAGATTAGGAAACAAGACACTTATAGTAGTAGATGAGATTTGCTATTTGTGCAGCGAAATAACTGATGATGGCCGAAATAGAGAGGATATAAAATGTAGATTGGCAATGGAAACAAAAGCATTTCTGAAGAAGAGAAATATGTTAACATTGAATATAGATTTAAGTGTTAGGAAATTTTCGAAAGGTATTTGTCTGGAATGTGGCCTTGTAGGGAAGTGGAACACGGACGACAAGCAGTTTACAAAAAAAGAGAATAGAAGCTTTCAAAATGTGGTGCTACAGAAGGATGCTGAAAATTACGTGGGTCAATCATGTAATTAATGAGGAAGTATTGAATAGACTTGGGGAGACAAGAAATTTGTGGCACAACTTCACCAAAAGAAGGGATCAGTTGACAGGACACATTCTGAGACATCACGGGATCACCAATTTAGTATTTGAGGGAAGTGTGGGGGGTAAAAACCATAGAGGGAGACCAAGAGATGAATACAGTAAGCAGATTCAGAAAGATGTAGGTTGCAGCAATTATTCAGAGATGAAGAGGCTCGCATAGGATAGAGCATCATGGAGAGCTGCATCAAACCAGTTTTTTAACTGAACACCACCACCACCACAACAACAACAACAACAACATGGGCGCATGGAAACATCCCTGATGATTGGACAAAAGCAATTATTGTACCTATCCTTAAGAAGAGTAACAAGGTGCCCTGTGAGAATTACAGAGGAATAGCACTACTGTGCCATGGCATGAAGATTTATGAAAAGATAATTTTATAGAAAATCACAAATAATATAGAACCATAATCAAAAGAACAACAAAAAGGATTTTGACCTGCATGATTAACTATAGATGCCATATTTACAGCCAGACAGGTTGAAGAAAAGAAATGGGGATTTGCAAAAGACATTACAGTTGCATTCATACATATCTAAAAGGCTTGCAACACTGTTAGAAGGGAAGAGATGTGGCAAGGTCTGAATAGACTGGAATTGTCAAAAGAAATGCAACTGGGAATGAGAAACATGCACAAAAAATGCCTGAATTATGTTATAATAGTTGGCAAAAAAAATCAGAATGGTTTAGAAGGAACTGAGCGGTTTGGTAACAAAGTGTGCTCTCACCCGTGCTTCTTAATACAGTCATGGACAACATCATAAGAAGAGTTTGCCAAGGATCAAAAGCAGATGATAAATGAAGGATGTAAGTTGTAACAAAAAAATATTAAAGATGTAGATGCTTTCAAGTGTCTCATAAGTAAATTAACCAAGACAGGAAACATCATGGATGAAATTTTGGAGAGAACAGAAAAATGTACAACATTTTATTATTGTATATCTAACATAATTAGAAATTGGAAAATGCCTGCCAAAGCAAAGTTAATGATATGCATGCTTTCAGAGCCAGTGGCTCCTTATTCTGGCAAAAGGGTTGAAGGGGGAAGGAGGACGGGTGAAGGAAAAGACTAGAGAGGTTCAAGAAAAGAGTGGAGTTCAGAAAAATCACCCAGAACCCCAGGTCGGGATGAGACTTACCGGACGGGATGAGAAGGAAAGACTGTTGGGGACTGCACCAGGCAAGATTTGAGAACCTGAAGGTAATATGCAAGACAGAAATTACTGCTAAAACATCACGCATGGGTTAATAAGAGTGAAAAGCTAAGTGCATTATATAGGATAGAGGTGCAATGGGGACAGCAAAAAATAGACAGGTCAGAAAATGAAATATGTAGAAAATTAAAGTGGATGAAGAAAGGAGTAGTTACCATGAAGAAATGTTGAAACAGAAGGAGTTAAAGTAAATTTAAGACCAGGTGGGTAGCGAGAACCCATGACATGTTGTAGTGCCAGTTCCTACATGCAGAGTTCTGATAAATTGTTGTCTAAGGGAAGAATTTGGATGGCACATGAGGTGAAACAGGCACTGAGGTCATATTGTAGAGCATGCTCTGCAGCAGGATGCCATGTGTTGCCAGTATCATCCTCTACCTATACTCTTTCATGTATTACGTCGAACAGCATTTACAAAACAGCTGGTGTATGACGTGTCGTTTCATAGGTGGCTCTCCCTTTGATAGTATATATTTCGCCAGGTACAGGGATGGTGTAAGTGGTGGTAGGAGGGAGCATAGGGCAAGTCTTGCAATGGGGACAGTCACATGGTAGGAGCCATGGGTGCAGAAGAAGATATGGTCTGATACGGATATTGCGGAGATTGGGAGGATGATGCAAAGGTTTTCTAGGTGTGGTGGACAAAATCTCAGACAGAATGGACATCATTCCAGGCCATGATTTTAGGAAGTCATAGCCTTGCTCAAGTCTTGAATGCATTAATCAGCTACTTCGACAAGGCCATGACTTCCTAAAATCATGCCCTGAAATGAGGTCCATTCTGTCTGAGATTTTACCCACCACACCTAGAACAGCTTTTCATCACCCTCCCAATCTCCACAGTATCCTTGTCAGACCCTATGCTCCTGTACCCATCTGCCTACCCTACAGCTCTACCCCTGTGACCGTCCCTGCTGCAACATTTGCCCTATGCACCCTCCTACCACCACCTATACCAGCCCTGTAACTGGCATAACATATAGTATCAAAGGGAGAGCCACTTGTAAAACAACATATCATGTATGTAGACACTGTTCAGCCTTTTACAGCAGCATGACTACGATCCAGTTATCAGTCAGAATGAATTGCTAAGGCAGAGGGTGTATACTGGCAACACACGATATCCTATTTCAGAGCATGCTCTACAACATGACAATCGTGACCTCTGCACCTGTTTCACCACATGCACCATCCGGATTCTTCCCCCAGACACCAGTTTCTCAGAACTCCTGTGGTGGAAACTGGTGCTACAACATGTCCTTGGTTCTTGTCACCCACTTGGCCTTAATTTACATTAATTTCTTCAGTCTCTGAATTTCTTCACAGTACCTATTCCTTTCTTGCCTCTGTTTTAGTTTTCTACATCTTTCATTTTCTGTCTTGTCTATTTTCTGTCACCCGCTGCCACATCTACCACACACAATGCACTTAGCTTTTCACTCTTATTAACCCATGCATGATGTTTTACCAGCAATCTCTGTTTTGCATCTTATCCTATCGTCCACATTTAAGCTCTCAGGTTTTCAAACCTCATCCAGCACAGTCCCCAACAATCAATCTTTCCTTCTCATCCCATCTGGTAAGTCTCCCCTGATCCCAAAAACCTCACCAGTCCTTTTCCTTCACCTCGCTTCCTTCCCCTTCAACCCTTATGCCAAAAGAAGGAGCCACTGACTTCTAAGGCTTGCAAACTGAAATACCTATATATGTGTGTTCTCTTGCCGCCACTTGATGAGTAGATTTTTTATCTGTCCAGTTACATTGTAATCTCATATTACACTATTCTTAATACAATCTATCACGTCTTTGCCGGTGCTTGAAATGGCACAAATGCTGAAATTGTAACAGCAAAATAAAATAGTACAGTTGACAATGAACATGAAGTCATTAAAAAAAAAAGGCTAAATACCGTTTTCCTTTACAATGGGTCAGGAGCAATCCCAGTGAAAGCTGAGAGAAAGAATGGCTAATATCCAGCATCTGGGCACCTTGTGCTACAAAGACAGAGCATTGTTCAATGAAGGGGACTAGTTCTAACAACACTAAAAATGCACTACAACTATTATTGTAAAAGTTTTCATCATGTCATCAAAAAGACAGTCATCAGGTACAGCACACAGAAAATTCAAAATCCCATGAACAACGCAAAGACAATTTGAAGCATTTATTTGTCATGACATAAACAAACTTGATAAGGCAAGTGATGTTCCGATCTCTGAAGACAGTAGCAATGAAGCAGATGACATTAAATTCAAATCACAGGCCCCAAATTCACTGACGTCTTCCTGACAGTAGCAGGCATTGGATACTCCACTGCCAGTCACCAGTTTTCCCAAATGATCTGTTAGTGTTGATACTAAAATTATTAAGTCACTAGAAAGAAGTAACTCTTGTAACTATTATGTTATGTCAACCAAAGTCCTAAAATCTTGTGCAGAGTTGGTAGCAGCCCCCACCCACACCCCCTTGAATTATCTCTGTAACCGTTTCACCAGACTAGGTGCGTCTCCTGAAATAATGAAGTACATGATGGTAACATCTATTTATTAGGAGATATGCAAAAATGTTTGGTAAAAGTAACATAAAACAGAATACTGAACCCTCTTCCTGAGAACAGCCTTTTAACATGATTTCAGTTTCGCTTCTGTAAAGCCATCTCTATTTACATTCTCATGAATTCA
Organism: Schistocerca americana; assembly: GCF_021461395.2. Classification (NCBI taxonomy): domain Eukaryota; kingdom Metazoa; phylum Arthropoda; class Insecta; order Orthoptera; family Acrididae; genus Schistocerca; species Schistocerca americana. The sequence goes on along the minus strand of NC_060120.1, from coordinate 697,527,503 downwards.
CTTCTAGTAGAATTAACGCAAGAAAAATTACCCCATGACATTTTCATAATCTTGCTACACCTTTGTGTGAATCATAAAATTCTTCTAGGAAAATTAAAATGATATGGTGTTAAAGATATTCTCCTTGAACAGACAGAATTTTAACTCAACAATCGAAAATAGATGGTCAGATCAGCAAATGATACAGCAGGACTAAGACTCAATTCAAAATGTGGAAATACTAAATATGGTTTTCCACAAGATTGGTGCTTGATGGATTCCTGTTCTTGACCTACATAAATGGTTTACCCAAAGGAGGAAAGATTTTGTTGGCAACACGGTCATTGGAGATGGAGCACAAGCTCTGTTTACGAAAGGATGGAGAAGGAAATCGATCATGCCTTTTTCTCAAGAACCATCCAGGCAATTGCCTTAAGTAATTTAGGATAGCCGTTTATTACTACAGACTGACATGCAGACGCTACAACTGTATTCATATAAATGGATGATATTTTCAGCAAAATCAGTAAACAATTTTCATCATAAAGCAGTCCGTCCACCGTCTCCAAATACTGCTAGTGACAAGACCTTCACGGACCATAGATGGGCATCGACGTACCTATGACATTTTTGTCATACAAATACACTACAAAATTATGTACACATAGCTTTTTAACATCCAATTATTCTGAGAGGAAATAGATACAGATGTCTTGATGGAGAACACTTTTGCTACTCGTACAGTTCTCAATGGTATGGAGAATTTACTATACATCCGCTATGAATAACATAGTCTATTAGCACTGCTTGTTCTTACATTCTGTTACCATATATAGATTTTTTTAAAAAAAGGATGATCCCTCTTAACCTCCCTTTTACCATTCATGTGAAAAACTGCACAACAGACAGCTCTCACAAGACACACAGTTCTGGTACTGATCTGTAAATGAAAATGGTGATTCAATAGGCAAGACTCAGTACTAGAATTAAATTGCGGGGTGCCGCAGTAGACTCACTTTCCAAGAGTAGTTGATTGAAATGAGAAAATCACTCATGTAAAAGGGCTGTTACAAAAATTTATGTTATGTCACTCCAAACAAATAAGAATGACTTACTGGTAACAGAAGTAGAGAGAAATGGACGTACATTGGATGAGATGCTGTATGTGAAGTTTCTACACATCAAGATGGATAATAAACTGAAGCAATCTCAGGACACAAATAAATTAATAAAAAAGTTCCCTTTTGCCTGCTTTTCGATTAGGAAATCTCCCTCATTGTGTTGATCTGCAGGTAGGATTTCTATCATACTTTCAACCAATATTGACCTAGGGCATAATCTTCTGGAGCAATGAGGTCAAAAAAGAATTATTCTGCAGAAGTGCGCAAGCAGAATGTTGTGTAAACTTTATAACCTAATGTCTTTCAGAAGCCTCCTCAGAAACCTAGGGGTTTGTACACTTAAATGCCAAACATATACTCTGAAGTAGCATTTGTGGTTAATTACAGAAGTGAATTTAGGATGAACTCTGCAATTTACAACCACAATACTAACAGTAAAAGCAGAGTACACTTCGCTACCTTGGAGTCAGAATGGAGTTCTAAACTATGCTGCAAAAGTCTACAATAGACTGTCAATAGACAGCAGACAACAGAATATAAATAACCACATATTCAAGAATAATGTACAGGAATGTCTGATTAGCCACTACTTTCACACTCTTATCAGAATATTTGGACTCATTTATATACGTTTTGCATAACTCTGATGTTTCTATCACACAGATCTTGACACTGTCAGTGGCCTGTGTCAAGTAAATGCTTTGTTTTAAGTATTACATAAAAATAGCAGCTGAGAAGAACAGGACAGAGAACAGTGGTTTTTCCCTAGAAACTGTTTTACAGTTAATATACACATACAAAGAAGATAATCTAAAATTTGATCCCATAATTATCCATATCAGTAAATTACAACTAGTTGTAGTTTATTATTAGCAGGAAAAACCAGTAGTTGTTGCTTCTACCTGTTCATGTTTAACTTGTCTCCGTCCAAATCTCTGAAAACTATTCTTCATCATAGGATTTATGGAACATGGTGTGTGTGTGTGTGTGTGTGTGTGTGTGTGTGTGTGTGTGTGTGTGTAAAACATAACACATTTATAGCTTTGTTATTGCTTTAGTGCTGTGGGTAGAACATACCATTTCATCGCACTAAAAAATTTAGGAAAATTGTTGATCTTGACAGAAGAGGCCTCTGTTCAATGGGCAAAATTGCATATGTGAGCGCACCCATCACTATGAGAGGAGGTGGTGTGGTCACTTGGCACACATCTGACAGTGCCACAATGTCAGAAGTGAGGTGGGAACTGCTTGGGCAGCAGGCAACCAGACTGTCATATGTCTGTCCAGAATGATCTGTCAACAAACATACCTGTCTAGGTAACAGATCAGAAGGTGGATAAGCTTCACCAGAAACAGGTGGTTCGGCCCCCCTACATATGCGTCAAATGAATGCTGCCGCCTACTGGACTGTCTGAAACCCCTGATTGTATTAACTCAGCAAAGCTGCGCGATACACTAATCTAATATTGAAATCTGACAATTAATGTTTATTCAGAAGTAATTTTCTACATTATTTAGTAAAAATACTGTAGATGCAAGTTAAGAAACCTGATGTAGTACAAACTAGTAGTTCTTACGAGAAGTCAATGTAGGGCCCACAACCTATCCTGGACCTCATTCTGCCTTGGAAAAATTATTGCCGAGCTGTATATCCCAGTTGCGATTACCTAAAATAGCATCAAAAAATTGCGCCTGCTCCCAATAACACCCACTACATGAAAGCTGGAGATTCACGAGTACCCTTTCTTAGCATATGACAATGTAATAATTATGTACTATTGTTCGTGTCATGTAAGGCGGCGGCCCAAGTTTCAGCCGTTCTGCGCATCCCCCTTCACTAGCCACTGGCGGCCAATAATATTCATTCTCTTTCTGAGCAGCTAGCAGAGAGTTACAGCTAGAGAGCGAGAATCTCGTTCCTACATGCTGCACCACTGCTGCACTTCGCGACAGCCAAAGATAACATATAGTGAATTGCTTGTGTATGAGGCAATAGGCAATGAGGCAACGACAACATCCCACCTGTAGCATGGGCACAGCCTGTGTGGCATGCTGAAAAGCTTCAGAAAGAAGAATCTGACAGGAAAGGGATGAGGGATATAAGCCTTGAACCTATCATCGTAAATTTTGTCCAGAAACAGACTCAAATAGAAGCGATGATGGTATTACGATGTAGACTTTGGAACAAAGTAATACTATTTCTTAGTTTTAAAGACTTGCGATTTAAAAAATGTGTTTGTCAACATATCAGTTGCATACATAATAATGAGAACTTCCTGGCCTTTTTGATTAGGACTTTGCATCCTTCTAATTATGCAGACTATAATGTTCAATATATTGGCCAAGGAGAAGTTAACTTCTCCCACCATGTTGTAAACTTCTGTCATCTTCAAGACACGAACTGGAGAAGGCCCTAAAATGACAGTAACTGTTACTTGTTGAGATATCGGTGGTTTTTGATGGTATCAGTCAGATACCCTGGAGTTATCCGCAGATGACGATTAATTGTTTGCTTGTTCAATGGTTAATAAATGCGGTCTCTCACTGTAATAATATCGAACATGCTAGTTCACATTCATAATGCCCATTAACAATAAAAAAATGACAACTTACTGACCATTTTTACAATAGTCTTTTACATTAGTCTTTTCTACCACTAATTCTTTTTTACACGCAGTGATTACACTCAACTATCATCAAACGTACACACACACACACACACACACACACACACACAAATGGCTCTGAGCACTATGGGACTTAACGTTTGAGGACATCACACACATCCATGCCCGAGGCAGGATTCAAACCATAGCGGTCGCGCAGTTCCAGACTGAAGCGCCTAAAACCGCTCGGCCACACCGGCCGGCACACACACACACACACACACACACACACACACACACACACACCTTACACATTTTTAAAAATTCTACTGATCAGAAGCAGTTGTCAAGTAAATATAATGATTTCAGTTTGTGCTTGAAGATAGTTCTGTTGTGTATTAAATTTTTACTTATAATGCAGTTCAAATCGCAATAAATGGTAATTATTGCAAGCAGTTTCAATGTTGTTTTGAGAAAAATTGAACTTCACGTCTTCACAAAGCTTTGTCAGCTGTTCTCGCCTCCTGACATCACGCAGAGTAAATCTGTGGGGCAATGGACGTGAATTACTATTTCTCTCATGACGACTGATCACAATTGGTTTTAATATTTATTATTCCCCTCATAGATTTGAACATATAATACAATGTACACAAGCCTGACTGTTATCCAGAGCAGTGCAGTTCGGCAACAAAGACTTTGTCTGCCTGTTCTCTGCTGCTGTGCATGCGCAGTTCTCAACGCCCCCACGCTTCCTTTCTGCTCCGCCTCTATGTGCGGAATCGTTGTCCTAGATGACGCGGGCTTTAGTCTTAAGCAAATCGTCTTTGTATGAACATTTATGCTGCCGAGAATAATTTTATCATTTAAAGACTGTTTGAGAAACAATAATTGCACACAATTTATAGACACATAGCAAGGTGAGTCATCTGGCATGTATACTCCAGAAGCAAAATGGGAAACTTTCGAATGGGCCCACAATATGTGATTTCAATGGTACGGATAAATAGATGACACATGTACAACAGCAATAGCTGTACGTTCCCCCTCAGCAAAGGAAAATGTTTTTTAATATGAAGAAAATGAGCTAACAATATCATCTACGAGGGTTGCCCAGAAAGTAATGCACCACATTTCTTTCTCCCCCAAAAACAAGGCTATGAACACGAAATGTTGCGTATGTATTATTTGAAGTCTCCTGTGCAAGCACGCCAAGTTTTCGTCACTTCTGACATAGTGTAGCTGCAAGACAGATTTAAAATGGCAGAGAAAGAAACTTTGGGGAATATTCAAAGACACTTGTGCAAAGTCTATGGAGAATCTGCTGTCAACAGAAGTACAGTCACTGGGCACAGAAGGTGAGGTCATCAGAAGGTGGTTCGGCATCCATGATTTGCAGCGGTCGGGGAGACCATCCACTGCTGTCACACCTGAGATGTTGCAGCGAGCTGATGTTGTCCTTTGCGAGGACAGACACATTATGACTCGGTAGTTGACACTGCATCTGTCAATCATCAAAGGAAGTGTGGTTGCAATTATCTGCACTCTCGGGTATTCAAAAGTGTGTGCAAGATGGATCCTGAGGTGTCTTAACAGTGGATCACAAATCGCACAGAAAAAACATTTGTCTCAATTTGTTGCAACATTTTGAAGCTGAGGGGGAGGCCTTCTTGTCTCAGATTGTGACATGATGATGAAACCTTTGTTTACCATTTTTAGCCCCCAAACAAAACGACAGTCAATGGAATGGCGCCATTCCCATTCCCCACAGAAGAAAAAATTCCAACCAACTGCTTCCAACAGTAAAGTCATGGTCACCATTTTCTGGGACTGTGAAGGCTATCCTCACTGATGTGATGCCAAGAGGTGGTACCATTAATTCAGAAGCATATGTCAACGCACAAACAAAACTCGAGATGTGCTTCCAGCGACTTTGGCACCACAGCAACCCAGGAGATGTTTTGCTGTAACATGATAACATTCAGCCCCACACAAGTCTAAGGATTGCTGAAAACATTGCAAAACAGGGTGGGACAGTGTTAACCCAATCACTCTGCAGCCCTGACCTAGCACCCTCAGACTTCCACTTGTTTGGGCCTTTAAAGGATGCCATTCTTGGAAGACATTTTGAGGATGATGAGGAGGTGATTCACACAGTGAAGCACTGGCTCTGCCACCAGGACAAGGATTGGTACCAACAGCGTACACGCCCTTGTTTCACAGTGGAGGAAGGCCATAGAATGGGATGGGGATTACATGAAAAAATAGGGTGTGTAGATAAAACACCATTCTTTCTTGTGTTTAATTCTCATTATATTCCATACAGAATTGTTGAAGAAAAAAAAAATGCAGTGCATTACTTTCTGGGCAACCCTCGTACTTCCAGGCAGTTTAAAACTATGTATTTTGACACTACTGTGAATCGCTACCAACGCAGGCAAAGCATTCTTCCACTGTAGTGTGTGTAAATATGAAAATGAAAAGAATACACTGGTCCAAGGAATGACTGAAATTTAGGGATAAATATATCCATGAAAAACTGCCTTAAGGAAATATTACACTCAGGATGTGATGATTACATCAATTTTCTCTGAATGGGCAGTCACAGTTTTAATAACATGTTAAAACTGAGTGAGGCAGCACAGTGGTTAGCACACTGGACTCGCATTCGGGAGGACGACAGTTTAATCACACGTCCGGCCATCGCGATTTAGGTTTTCCGTGATTTCCCTAACTCGCTCCAGGCAAATGTCGGGATGGTTCCTTTGAAAAGACACAGCCAACTCCTCCCCCATCCTTCCCTAATCCGATGAGACCAATGGCCTCTCTGTTTGCTCTCCTCCCCAAACAACCCAACTTGTTAAAATTACTTTGCACTCACATTAAAAGAAAACACAGTTATGAGAAAATCTACTCGGTCCTCTAATGGAAGGTCATTAAAGTACCACAACTTGGGAACATATAGATCATCTGTGAAAGAACCTGTGAGCTCTGAATTTTTTATTATTTTATTGCACTCCCACTTGTATGTTATGTGTAAAATACTGATTCTCTTCAATGGCTGTGAAAGACGCAACACCTCTACTATTTTGGTAATTGCCAATGGTCTTTTGTTTTTATTTTCAATTGTAGATTCAACAATTGTGGAAACTCACAATACAGTGAGATAATTTGTTTTTATCTGAGGAGGATTTGTAGGTGGCACCCATGATGCACTGAGAGTTGCTCGACGATTCTATAATAGGAGGTTGTTAGAAAGAAGCAGTGCCAATTATCTTATTCCTTCATCATTTAATAAAATGCCTACAAAAACTAAATATCAGTTATCTTTCATCATTTTAAGAGTAAACGTATTCAAAGAAAATTCTTTTTTCAGTTATTAGCTAGGCACTAGTGTTGATGATGGAGAAGGAAAAAGAGGGGGAGGAGATGTACTAGCTAACACCTGGTTTCATTCAGGAGTAATGGTCTCAGAAAGGTTGGGAACCACTGGCACAGACACTCAGGGCAGAATGCTAAAGCCTAAACTGCTGTGAGCATTCCCTGAGGAAATTTGTAGGTACTGGATTATCAATGTGCAAAGGCAAAATAAACTTGAAGGTAATCTTATTTGTTTAATGTGTCTTTTAAAAAAGGAGAGGGAGGGAGGGAGGGAGGGAGGGAGGGAGGGAGGGAGGGAGGGAGGGGGGAGGGGGGAGGGGGGAGTGAGGGGGAGGAGGAGGGGGAGCGAGGGAGGGAGAGAGAGAGAGAGAGAGAGAGAGAGAGAGAGAGAGAGAGAGAGAGAGAGATTGAAGTTATTATTGCCACATGAAACATGGGGAGATATTCCGTCTCCAGTAATTTCTGTACATGTGACACTTGTTCAACATGTAAAGCAAGTTCAAGGGAAAGAAACAAAAAGATTAAAAGCCAGACTGGACAAACTAAAGAAAACTAAGCAATGTTTGCTATGCCTTACATGTGGCCATAATAAAGAGCATGTTTTACAATGAAAAAGGCATCCAAACAAAATGTAAAGGTGAACATCAAGTATCCATGTGTGACAACAGCTTTCACTTTATATATTTACAGACCACCCAAGTGAGATTATTAGGACCAACTAGTAAACTGACACTTGCTATTTTGAATACAGGAAGCCAATCATGTTTCATCAACCACTAGATTATAGAGACCTAAGAACTGAATGTCAATGAAAACATAACTTTTGCAGCAGCAACCACTGAATCAGCCCTCAGTTCATTCTCTGCATGAAGAAGGGTCCACTTCAACATGATACAGTGATAGAATAACACTCAAGTAACAATTACAGCCTTTGAATGTTCTAATGAAGTCACTCATCAAACAACAATGTAACAAATTGTGTTACAGTGAGGAACTAAGGCTAGCGAATCCATGAGAAGTGCTGGAAGACCTTCCTACTGAAACACTTAGTGGGATCTATTACTACTGGAAGATTCTTTCAAGTGACCAATCAAAACCTCATGCTGAGTTGCAGACTGGCACAACACTTGGCTCTTGGCCACAGTCTGGCAGCTTTTCTGAAGTGTGCAGATGGGAATTACCTTAAAACACATTCTCCACTCCCGAAATCATCCAGGCCTCAACCAACAGTAACCTACTGTCCCCACACCCTCCACTCAACAGTTTCCATCCCTTCTGTGCTATTACCTCCTCCCAATTCATGTCTCCTCAGTCTCACTGTGTGCCGCTCTCAGCCCCCCCCCCCCCCCCCCCTCACCTCACCTCACCAAGTTTTCCCCCTTCTCTACTCCTCTCCTTTCCCACTCCCCGCCTCCCACTTCTCACTCCCCTTTCTCTCCCTCCCCCACAGCCTCCCGATGCTGTGCCTGGCAGCCTTGTCCTGTCACCATCCTAGTTCCTGTGAGCTCTCCAAGGCTGCAATGACTTTCCTCCTCCTTCCCCAACTCACTTCAGATTGTTGCTTCTGCTCAGCATGACACAGTTGCATTCTGGCCAGAGTTAGTGGTGATGTATGCATGAGGTGTGCTTGCTTGTATGTGTGTGTGTGTGTGTGTGTGTGTGTGTTTTCCTTTCTGAAGAAGGCTTTGACAGAAAGCTCAGTGTGTAATAGTCTTTTTGTTGTGCTGGTTGCAACTCAATGTTACAGTGAGTAGCAATCTATCTTATTTATAATATTGTTGGTATTTCAACCTGGACTTCCCATTATTCAATTAAATTTTCAGTTTTATTATATTTGTTCTTCTACGAACAATTTTTTGCCATATACTCACTGGGAAAAGAATAGGCACCACTAATGAATGCATACCGACCCATTTCATTCAAAGTGATCTTAAAAAGATATCTGACAATATGATAGACAGTTAATGGAATTTCGAAACAACCGGTATAAGTAAGACTCAGGAAAGCTTACAGTCCCATAAAAACAAAACCTAAAATCATATATTTCAAGATACATACTGTACCAAGAATGAAAAAAAAGAGTTGCAAGTCAGCCAAGGAAGAAAGATGTTATTTTCTCAAGATTAAATTTCAGTCACTGTTAATAGACAAGTCAACATTCAACGACGACTTTGCAGCCAGCCTACATTGCAGCCTGCCAACCTTACATTGCCTTTTATTCAAATACGCAAAACATTCTCAAAGTGAATGATACAATCGAACATTGTGAACTAACAAATTTAAACATGGTGGAGGCAGTAAGAAATATAGATGGTACTGACCAGAAACAGACAATGAAAATCCTAGAGATATGATGGAAGAAGATTAATTTACACAAAGCAGGTAGTGAGGTACGCATGTTCTGTAGCACCACTGAGAGAATATGAGGAGCCATTCTATATGTGATGGCCATTGTGGAAAATAAATACTCAGTAATTGGAAGCTCCCATATAGACAAACAGAGCTTGTGGATCATTTTAATAGGGATAGAAGCAGCAATAAACTCATGATTTCTTGTCCAAAATGGAGAGTCTGCCATGGTATTGAAACTGTTCCATTACCTAAGTGTTGGTAAACTGACAATCATTCTCTCCAGTCCTGAATCTAAAAGAAGAAAGGCTCTCAAAAAAGATTAAATATCCTTCACTACCAAGAAATGACCATGAGGTAAGAGGATACCCATCATGACAAAGACCTCAAGATGGAGGAGGAGTCTCATTACAAGAGAAGGTCAAATCCGGCCACTATCGGAGGAAAGCCATAGCATAAGGGGTACAACATAGCAGAAATGACAATATCTAATGCAATGTGCTGCAGCAACTGAGATGTTGAGGATTTGTTGAATAATGCAGCTGGTCAAACCTTCTAAGACAAACCAAAGTGGGAAGGATGATGGGGGTTGCAGATTACATTATCAACAATCAGCTGATCAATTTGTAGGCCATACGGCTAGTTGCACAGAACATACTGCAATGCCAGAGAGAAGAGACATCGTGTAAGTGAACACTGTGTTGAAATCTGGTGTTTCTGAACAACAAGCATTAATCCTCTTTCTTAACGTTGCTAATACTGATTTTAGTAAATAAACACAAAGGTAAATAAAAACATTACAAGGTGCTTGAAAATCACAAAAGCTACTGCAACACAAAACTCTAAATATTCTTTAAGGCTTTAAGATCATACTAACCTCTTCGATTATCAAAAGGACTATCATAGCCCTTATCATCAGCAGAAACCTGTCGTCTGTTATCTGCTTCACGACCACGTGCTGGTAGTGCATAATCTCTTTCAACAAGACTATCTCGAGTGTCAATGAGCCCTGCACGTTCAAATCCAACACCACCTCTATCGTGGTCCCCTCTATCAAAGCTGCTAACTCTGTCCCTATCAGCAGACCTGTCAAAAGTACGGTCCCGATCTCTATCTCTGTCTCGGTCTCGGTCTCTGTCCCGATCTCGATCCCGATCCCGATCCCTGTCACGATCACGGTCGCGGTCACGGTCACGCTCCACGACACGATCCCGATCTCGTTCACTTCTACTGTCAGAACCACGAGAGAGTCCTCTCTCAGCAGCAATACGTGCCAGAGCTCGATCTGAACCCCTATCACGATCTCTTTCACGATCACGATCTCTATCGCGTTCTCTGTCTGATCCCCGATCACGATCTCTGTCACGATCTCTTTCACGATCTCGGTCCTTGTCTCTGTCACGATCTCGATCTCGGTCCCTGTCTCTCTCCCTATCACGATCACGTTCTCTGTCCTTGTCACGATCTCGATCTCGGTCTCGATCTCTATCCCTTTCTCGGTCTCTGTCTCTATCCCTGTCCCTATCTCTGTCCCTGTCTCTATCCCTATCCCTATCTCTATCCCTGTCCCTGTCCCTGTCCCGGTCCTTATCTCTATCAGAACCACGAAGAGAATTACGGTCACGATCCCTGTCCCTCTCACGATCTCTATCCCTCTCCCTATCTCGATCAAGTCCACTTCTGTCTAAGCCACCTCTTTCTGAGCCATTCCTATCTAATCCACCTCTATCTAATCCACCTCTATCTAAACCACCTCTTTCTAAACCACCTCTATCTAATATACCTCTATCTACTCCACTTCTATCCAAACCAGTTCTGTCTAGAACAGTCCTATCCAGGCCCCCTCTATCCAGGCCCCCTCTATCCAGACCACTTCGGTCCAATCCAAGACTACCGAGGCCTCCTCCTAGGCCACCGATGCCTTTGTCTAGACTCTTACTACTTTCCAAATTAGCACTCAGTAATGTTGTTGCTTTTGCACCAAGACCTCCAAGATTAGGATGCTGTGTTGCTAATGACAACAGCGATGGTAATTCACGCTCATATTCACGTGCTTTATTGAGACCTTTGTCACGTTCCTTTTCTCTTTCACGATCTCGCCTTTCTCGCTCACGGTCACGCTCTCTATCACGTTCACGATCCCTCTCCCTTTCACGATCTCTATCACGGTCATGGTCTCTGACAGTTTCATCACGGTCCTTTCTTGAATCTCTGTCACGATCGCGACCAATTCTGAGATCACTACTATCACGACTGGTGTCCTTATTGTCACGATCCCTCAAGTCTCTTGAATCACGTGTATCTCTAACGCGAATCCTGTCCCTTTCATTATCATGCTCTCGACCTGAAAAGAAAAGCAGAAATGTAATTACAAATGGGATCATACAAATAGATATGTTATTTCTCCAAAATTGTTGATTTTATTGCCAAGAAATTTATATTAATGTACATTAGACTGGACTCAATACAAAATTTTCTTACAAACACTAGTTGACCTTTAGCATTTCTAAACAGAAGTCTCTAAAATCAGTCAATAACATGGCAATAGTGTTTGTAATTGGATATTTGGCAAGTTCAATAGCTTTCCTAATTTCATGCTGTATATATCTAAATTTAATTGCCTTCTGGAATGGTCAAGCGATGCAGCACAGAGTTAGAATTTGCTTACATAGATTATTTCACATTATAAAAAAAAGAGATGTATCAATTGCAACATCATAGGCAATATGGTATGTAATATGACAAATGATGCAATTTGCGATACAACACTGACATGTATCTCCATACATATTTTGATTTTTGGCAGCAATGAGCTATGCTGCACCATATTTGATGTGACACTATAGCCACACTATGGAACTATGGCTCAAATTTCTGTTTTGTAAGTTGTTAATGAGTCAGTTACAATCACATTTTATGTTAACATTGCATTAAGAGTTATTTTCACGCAGTGACAGAGTTACACTGAGGTGACAAAAGTCATAGGACACCACCTAATATCGCAATGGACCTCCTTTTGTGCAGCATGTTGCAGCAACTCTATGTGGAATGAACTCAACAAGTCACCGGAAGTCCTCTACAGAAATACTGAGTCATGCTGCCACTATAGCCATCCATAACTGTGAAAGTGTTCCCGGAGCAGGATTTTGTGCAAGAACTGACCCCTCGATTATGTTCTAAAAATGTTTGAGGGGATCATTTCAGGCGAGATGAGTGGCCAAACAGTCTGATCGAACTGTCCAGAATGTTCTTCAACTCAATCACAAAAAATTGTGGCCCGATGTCATGGCACATTGTCATTCGTAAAAATTCCATCACTGTTTGGGAACGTGAAGTCCGTGAATGGCTGAAAATGATCTCAGTTGGTTCAGTTGGGCCAGAGGACCCTGTCCATTCCATGTAAACAGAGCCCACACTATAAGGAGCCATCATCTGCTCAAACAATGCCTCGTTGATGTCTCGAGTCCACGGCTTCATGGGGTCTGCGTCACACTCGAACCCTACCATAAGCTCTTTCAAACTGAAATTGGGATTCATCTGAGCAGGCCACTGTTTTCACGTCATCTTGGGTCTAACTGATACGGTCACAAGCCCAGGAGAGGTGCTGCAGGCACTGTGCTGTTAGCAAAGGCATTCAGGTCGGTCATCTGCTGCCATAGCCCAGTAACGCCAAATTTCGTCACACTGTCCTGAAGGATACATTTGTCAAATGCCCTGCACAGTGATTTCTGCAGTTATTTTACAAAGTGTTGGGTGTCTGTTAGCATTGTCGACTCTGAGCAACTTCCGCTGCTCTCGCTCGTTAAGTGAAGGCAGTTGGCCACTGTGTTGTCTGTGTTGAGAGGCAATGCTTGAAATTTGGTATTCTCAGCACACTCTTGACACTGTGGATCTTGGAATATTGAACTCCCTAATGATTTCTGAAATGGTATTTCCCATGTGTCTAGCTCCAACTACCATTCTGCATTCAAAATCTATTAATTCCCATCATGTGGCCATAATCATTTCGGTGAACTTTTCACATGAACCACCTGAGAACAAATGATAGCTCTGCCAATACACTGCTCTTCTATATCTTGTGTATGTGATACTACCACCAGCAATATATGTGCATATTGTTACCCCATGATATTTGTCACCTCAGTTAATGCACTGTCTGTGTCAATTTTTGTTTTCTGCGCTAATAGTTTCATTCAGGAAACTTTCTGTAACTGTTTTTGATAACATGTTGTCAAGGAAATGGAGTATATTCCGGCGAGCAACAAACGTGAAATTGGTTTTTTCTGTTGATGTAATTAAAGCATACTGTGTTCTAGGTGTTACCGACTTGAAGACAAATTTACTGCAAAAATGTTTGAATCTGTCAACGAAACTGGATGGAAAAAGAAGATATGCATCAGCAGTAAGAAATGGGGATGCAATGGCTAATTATTTCATGAGACTGGTATTTAAGTTCCTTGGCAAGACAGCAAAATCTGAGGTCTTACAAAAGGCAGAATATGAGCTGGCATGTGCATTTCTCTTTCCATGCACAATTTTGTTAATTTCATTTTTCCATCTTGCTTGTTACTATTGGTAGTTGGATCTGTAAATTCTTCTGAAACATAATAAATCAAACTAATCTTCTACTGATGACTCTTCCTCACATTATCTAGCAATCTGTTTTAGAGCAGTAATTACTGAATGTGGTTTCTTTAATGTTTTATTTTTATAGCTGTAAATATCACTATTTCTAATAACCTACTTGTCCAACGCAAAATGTGGTTTAATTTATGTGATGCAAAGGAATCGATGCCATTATAAATACTTGCTCATTAACGAGTGTGGGAATAGCACCCTTTATCACACTGTGAGAAATTATAATGCATGCTTTGCTGTTATCACTCCAGTGGGAATAGGAGTGTTGCATGGATATGCATCACAGGACCTTATGGCAACATGTTGTCACATCATATCACTTTAGTGGGAGCGGCACTATATGGCATTTCCTCCTCTGCGTTGTCAGGCCATTAATCTCTGTAATTTCTTCCTGTTTTTCCCCATTCTCTTTTCTTATGAACGAAGACTCATACCTCGAGGATATTGCTACTTCTGCTGAACCTTTATTTATGTCCACTAAAAATTTTCACATCCTTTCTTGAGTATGTCTCTAATTTTTTGCTCAATTTTTGTTCTTTGACTGTTTTTGAAAGATATTACTTACATTCTTATGTGCCCAAGTTATAACCATCATACTTAAACAGCCATTCTCCATCTAATTATTTCTTAAGTAAAGTTCTTAACAGAATGCTCTCTATCAAATCTTATTTTACTTACATTTCCAATCTCCAGTTACTTAACTTCTAGTGTATTTACTTTGTATAGCTTCTCCCATCTTTTTCATTATACTCCTTTTGCTGTGGAGGATTGATACTATAAGAGTGTAAGATAACTGTCACCAAACTCAGAACAATCCCATTTCCTACTGTACTCTTTGTGGTACTTTGTTCTTCTGCATTTGGTGGAAATAACTTGCCCTCTACCTGATATACCACCTTATTTGTTTTTCTGCCTTTGTACTTAACATGTATAAAATTTACTACAATAAGAATACAAGCTTTCAGTAATTTATGCCAATAACCATAATCCATGTATACTGTGCATTAGAATGTCGCATATCATCTCCAAACAAGTGGCATAAAAACAGTTTAAAAAAGTGATGCAAATAATTTTCACTGGCATTCAGAACACTGAATGGAGAAATATTGCAGGGCAAGATAACAGTAGTGCGAAAACCAGTGTCTCGTTTGTGAGACTGAACATAATGAGTTACTGAATAACTGCAGTGTAAAAAAGTGCTGACCTATATGAAACTACAAATCATATGGATGGTAATGGTTGATTCCAAAGTGTACTCTTCTCCTGCAGTTCTTTACTTCGGCAAATCTTACACACACAGTAGCAATAAATGATACTTTTGGAAAATAAAACTAAATTTACTTTACTGAGAGTAATTCAATACACTGCAACTGAGCTCAACCTACATTATCATGGACACAATTATTCAAAATTTCTGTATCTTTGAACATAGCTCAAAATATTAACTTATAAACGCATTGATCTATCACTGAGGGATTTTTAAATAAGAACTACATGTTCAAAAGCAAATCCTGTACACAGCCACATACAAAATGATAGCAAGCAACAATATGTGCCATAACGACTCCTTCACTGTTGCTAAACTTCCTGATACATTAAAACTTGGAACTTGAAGCCATTTCATTGTCTTTTGGGTGCGATGCATTTGTTCCTTACTGTGTTCATCTGTCAATATTTCTTTCCTACTACATATTCCGATTACTCAGAAGGTCTTCGACATACTCTGCTGGACCAGTTATCATGAAAGACTGGATCTTGCAGAGAATGTCTTTGCCACAGTCTAGGATTCATTTCCAGAACGACTCTTTCACCCTGCAGATTTATTTACAAAGATATGATTGTTTCATCATGGCAGTAAGATTCAGCTGTGAAGTCAGTGCAGCACAGCAGCCATTCTGTCACCGCTAGAACAGAGGTTATTTTTTCTCTCTCTCTTTTGCTGTCACCATCTTTAAATATCTTTCAACTCAATATTACTCCCGACCAATTTCAGTACCATCTACAAATGCATGCAAAAATTATAATTCGGGCTAATTTTGTTTCTAATAAGATTCAAAATGACTTTTCCTGTTGCCACTAAATATCAGATGAAATACCCAATGACTCATCTACTTCGGGCTAACACCACCAATACATCAAAGAAACAAAACTGAAACTAATATTAGAAACACCACAGAAATTGTATCATGCAGCTGAGGAGCAACACCTTGCGCATAAAAAAAATGTGTAGTGGATAAAATGGTAATTTCAGATAAGACAGGAATAGGAAACATTATTGGTGCCAAATGAATAGAACATTTATAACAAAAATTACATAATCTTTAAAAATTTAAAGTAATAATGTACATAATAATTGATTTAGTGTAATCAGCATACCTGAAATGTAATGAACACAAAAATTATTAACTTACCTTTAACACTAAAATCACGTTCTGAAGCAGGTTTATCAAGTGGTCCCAAAATCGGTGGTGGTGGTGGTGGCGGATCTCGTTTACGGATGTCATCACGTCTTCCACATGAATTAGTAACATCATCCTTGGTTGTCCTTACAGTTGTACGCTCTAGACTGCTTACTGTCCGCTCTTTTGGAATCTCCAGTCGCCTGTCATCTTTTTTGCGATCAACTTCTTTGTCTCGGATTCTGTCATAGTCTTTCCTGAATAGAATGAGGTGATTTCAGTTTTAAAATTTATTTCTGTTCTCATCAAAATGAGTAATGCTTTAAAAAAAGAATATTTGTACAGTAACTGCATGGCTTAAATCTATGCCGCATTAAGAAAATACTGTTAATTGCAACACAGCTCACATCATGAAATTAAAACCCCTACTATTATCAGAGCTTCATTTATAAAATAGAGTGGGGTCACAGCATCATAGTTCCACAAATAACAAGAATTCCCTTCCTGCAGGGAGTGAGGTGGTGATGATAGGATCTCCTGTTGGGTAACAATGAAGTTTATATTTGTAAAACACTCTTGTAATTTTTTTAATGGGAAAGAAAGCTGTGACTGACTAGTCATTATCAATGCCCATAAATGCTTCTTGGCTTATGACTATGTCACAACAGGCTAGAAGTCAACATTTCTACAAGGCTCCTACTAAGAGTCTTCTAGTAGGTCAAGTAGTCTTCTAATATTTTAAGTTCCTCTTAGAGGTCTGATACCACTTCTTTATGTAGTTTTCTGAACTTGTAATTTCTTACTTGTGCTAGCTGGTCTTTGTACTTTGCACATTTAAATTTATTACTTCCATGTTACTAACTTTATTCACAACAACAAATTTCACTGACAGTATCCACATATGCCACTAATTGTGCCTACACAATTATATCATACTACCAGATGCAGTTCAGGAATTATGGAGTCATAAATACTGAGATGCATGAAAAACTGCCACATTTCACATGAATTCAAAATTTATTACTTCATTGCTACTACATCCATTTGCACCACATTTTGCACACAGTATCCACGTATGCCACTGAATGTACCTACACAAATATATCATTGTATGACCCACAGTTCAAGAGAGATGATGTCAGAAACACTGAGATGCATGAAAAATGCTGCATCATGCATGAAGTTTTAATACATTTATCCTTTACTACTACAACACTCTTACAGTTGAGTCAAGTTAATGAAATCACTGACACCTGGCACCACTTTTGACAGTTTTCAACATTGAAGTACCAATGGCTGTACACGAAAACAATAACCGTCTACAGAGCTGTGAAGATGCATTGCCATAGAGACCGTATTTCTATATTTGTACATTATGCATATTTCTTTGTACAGCTGTTTCATAATTCCAAAGGCATTTTCATGAATACATGGACATGGAATTTTTTTTTAATATTATACTACAAACAAAGTTATTGTTTGTTTCCGTTTCTAATAGAAAATTGGCCAACATGAATATCTGGGCAACGCTGGGTTTGTCGTCTAAGTGAAATGTGTTGCATTGGCTCAATTTCAGTGGCAGATCATACCTGAAAACTATTCGTAAGAGGTATGGGTGCAGTAACAAGTTCTCCCTTTCCCTGCCTCCCTTATCCCTGCCTCCTCTGCACAGCCCCCCTAGACCTACCATAAACTCATATCACTGAATCAAGACAACGAGTGGTATTATGTCTTTCCTGGAGAGAAGACAGATCCACAGGAGACAATAAAATTCAAGTTCCCTTTGGTGTGTCTGGTATGCAACTCTTCATAGTTCGCATAACACATCCACTCACAGCAGCTTCCAACCGTTTGGCAGTAATCAGAATGCTTTGAACAGCAACTCATCCCAAGCCCACGAACAGCATTCACAGACAAGGCTGCATAGTGGCTGGTGCAATTGCTTTTCTTAACAGTGAGCAAACAATTTAAGTTAACCTCAGTGCTTCTTTTTAAATTCTAGATCTGTTATCCTACATGGATTACAAGTGGACTTTCAGAACTGAGGCTATGGCACCCAAGAAAATGGTTTGTATTAAAACAAGAGAGAAATATGGAATAAAATCTACTGGTTTCCTAAAGCTAACTTTCTGTATTGAACTTTTGTCAATGTTATGTTTACTAATAGACACACTAAAAAACTGTGGTAATTCAATACAAATTATGACAATATACATTAGTGTTGAAGGGGGAAAATGTACGGAACATACTTACAACAATTATTACACCCATCAAAAGACTTCATAAGACTTATGTTTACGTCGTGATTGTACACTTACCAACAATGACTTAGAACAAACACGTCAATAATTGTTGATTTACTCAGAAATACGAGGGTCACTCCAGAAGAAATGCACACTATTTTTGTAAAAATACTGTTTTCATTCAGCATGTGTGAAAGTTTTACAGTGTGTAGATACATCCTTCTTGTTTGTTGTCAGACTTAGTTCAACCTGTTCCTGTGAGTGGCGCCATCACAGTATGTCTTCAAGATGGCTGCTACACTTGACATTCGTCAGAAGCGACGTGCTGTCATAGAATTCCTGTGCTGTGAAAACGAGACAGTGGAAAAAATCCACAAGAGGTTGAAAAAGATGTATGGAGATGCTGCTGTCGATCGCAGTACAGTTAGTCAGTGGGCAAGCAGGTTACGTGATGAAAGCAGGCACGGCAATATTGAGGATTGTCCTCGCAGCGGCAGGACTCATGCTGCACACACGCCAGACAATGTGCAGAGAGTTAACGAATGGGTGACTGCTGACAGACGCATCACAGTGAATGAATTGTCACCCTATGTTGGGATGGTGGAAGGAAGTGTTTGCAGAATACTGAAAGTGTTGGCGTTAAAAAAGCTCTGTGCCAGGTGGGTTTCCAGGATGTTAACAGTTGGCTCACAAAGAAACAAGAAAAACGGTATGCAGCGAACTTTTGGAACACTACAAGAATGGTGGAGATGAATTTCTTGGAAGAATTGTGACAGGTGATGAAACATGGCTCCATCATTTTTCACTAGGGACAAAGAGGCAATCAATGGAGTGGCATCATGCAAATTCACCCAAGAAAAAAAAATTCAAAACCACACCTTCTGCTGGAAAAGTCATGGCTACGGTGTTTTTCGATTCCGAAGGACTCTTGCTTGTGGACATCATGCCAAGGGGAACCACCATAAATTCTGATACATATGTGTTGACACTGAAGAAACTTCAATCTCGATTGAGTTGTGTTCGACCACATCAGTAAAAGCAAGATGTTTTGCTGTTGCATGACAATGCACGGCCACATGTCAGTCAAAAAACCATGGAAGCGATCACAAAACTCAGATGGACAACACTGAAACACCCGCCTTACAGTCCTGACCTGGCTCCATGTGACTATCAACTCTTTGGGAAACTGAAAGACTCTCTATGTGGAACAAGGTTTGAAGATGATGACTCCCTTGCGCACGCTGCCAAACAGTGTCTCCAACAGGTTGGTCCAGAATTTTACCATGCGGGAATACAGGCGCTGGTTCCAAGATGGCGTAAGGCAGTTGAGAGGGATGGAAATTATGTGGAGAAATGAAAATATTGTTCCTAAAGGATGTATCTACACACTGTAAAACTTTCAAACATGTAGAATAAAATATGGATTTAAAAAAAAAAAGAAAAAAAAAGTGTGTATTTCTTTTGGAGTGACCCTCGTGTGTTATGCATGACACTCTTTAGCTTCATAAAACTACATCGTAAGTCAAAATACATTACCTCTTGCACATAACTAAAATTCACTAATAAGATCTAGTTTTGAATTACTTGTACTCCCTCCCCTGTGAAAAGTTTTTACTCTCTTTTGACTTCTCTATCAGACACAATAATCGCGTGTGTGTGTGTGTGTGTGTGTGTGTGTGTGTGTGTGAGAGAGAGAGAGAGAGAGAGAGAGAGAGAGAGAGAGAGAGATAACGTGGTCTTAAAGAAAGAATTTGAGTGACTGTAGTACTCACATTTGATGTAAACTATATTTTTGTTTATCCTCTCTGCCTGATTACTTCTTTTTGGTAATATTATGCACTCTGAACATTGTTACCTTAATTTAATCATATGTTTTTCAAACAAATCATTTTATTATAAAATCATATTCTCTGGTTCCAGAGTTATCTTGCTCCTGTACAACTCACCTGGCCTAAGCAGATCGCCCAGAGCCATAGGTATTACCTAATTCATAGTAGTGGGGGATCTGGATGGGGGACTTAAAAGGTTTTCCTACTTGTGAGACAAGTGATGCACCAGAGACAATGAATATTACAGAGTAGCTTTTGTGTGTTCATGGAGAAACTATGTTCATAGAGAAGACACACATTGCTTTGTACTGTTTCTTTGTGTTGTTCATTATTGGAATTTGTAAGTGTGAAAGCAATAGACAGTTCTGAAGTTAGAACTACTTCATCCTACAAATTTTGGAGGCTCCGCTGTGATCAACTGAATGAACAATGAAAATACGTATCTAGATATTGCAATGTTAGGCAAAACAGAAAAGTAAATAAAAAACAACTGTTTTACTGGTTACAGCCATTAAATCTTTACATAAATAGATTTTTGTAGCAATTCCAAATGACAGCAAAAAAACTGAAACACTTGAGAGAATTTTTTGGTATTACTTTCAATCAAAAGCTTGTGAACTTGAAGCTAAGAATTCACATACTGAAGCATAATTTTCATAAGGGAAATTGGGAGCAATACGTAAGGGAACAAAAATTGTTATGACTATAGAAATTTGTTATTATTTAACAAACATTGACAAACTTGTGTTGAAAATTAATGACGACATACTCTGTGATGTGGATAGTTATTATGTTGCTGATGAAGAGGAGCAAATTCAAACAAGTGATGATAAAAGTTGCATTTACTGGAAAAAGATTTCCATGTGCACATTTGCAGTGACAATATAAACTTATTTTGCATGGTACAATCTGCCTCATATGCTAGGAATAGATAGAACATTCCTCTTCTTTAGTTGGAAGTTCCCCTTAAAGTTATTTTTTGTACTAACTTTGAACTATAGTTGATAACGGACTCGGTGATATAGACAAACTTGCACCACAAGCTGAGACACAAGAATGGTGACACAACATAGTTATTACATGTCATACAAGACGGGTTTGTTGCAGTGCTGCATTTCCCATATTTTCTTCATTCATACAACACCAACTACCAACTCACTGTAGACTGTTTTTGATGTTGTTGAGCAACAGTTAGACAATTTTTTTTAAAGGAACATACTGCCATTTGACTGTTTTATTGGTTATTTAAGTACAATCTAGGTTTTGGTCTTTTATGCCATTTTCAAGTATTTGCTGTTTCCTAAAAACATCACTCATGGACAATATAAATATGGTTGTCTATCACTGGGATGAAAAAATTAATAATAATTCCACATCACCTTTAAGAGATGTTTTCCTGCTGATAGAAGCATTCATTCATCACCTTTGACTGTCTTAACAGCTGGAAAACATCTATTAAAGGTGATGCAGAATTAATAATTTTCTCTTCCCAGTGACACACAACCACATTTACATCGCACACGAATGAAGCTTTTAGGAAACACCAAATCTTGGAAATAGCATAATAGGACGAAACCTGGGTTGTACTTAAATATACAATAAAACAATCAAATGGTGGTTAGTTCCTTTAAAAAGTCACTGTAGACTGTTGACCCTAAATGCACTTTGGTGAATGATTTAATTTCAAATAGGAAGCTAACAAGGCTTTCAACAAGTGATGTTATATTGTTTAATGGAACACTGTTTACTAATGAGACCATGAACAATATCTAAAACAACTGCTTACATTAAACCTCATATAATTTGAGAATGTATCAACTTGTGGGATGCAGTCAATGAAGGATCATCTGGTCTCTTCATATATGTTGAATGCACGACAGTATTAACCATTTATCTATAAAAATTTAATTGAACTGTCAGAAGATATGCCCATTTAGGTTTGCACAGATCATAGGATCAATGTAATGCAATACCATTGTATTTTATATGATGTATATGGCAGTATTCAACAACAATGTGTGTTGTTACAGAAATCTAATCCAAGTCTCTATTTCTTTTCGGGATCACTTTGTTATGACCATTTGTTTGGCCTGTCGCTAGCGTGGTCACGGGTAATGCCTAATTTCACTATTTTTTTTAAAGATTAATGTTTAACATATTTATTATTATTTATTTTATGGCCTTCATTGGACCACTGTAGACAAAAATACAAAGTTCTAAACAAGTTGTTACACATGGATACAATTTGGTTCGACAATAACTTAATATATTTAGGTAATATAATTATTAGAGGCTATTCTTATATGAAAGGTGTTTTGCTCTTCTGTCTGCCCAATATTTCTTCATTCTTTCAGATATTTTCTTTCTTTCTTCATCGGAGACAACTCTTCCTACTCCTTTTATTGATTTTCATTTGTAGTCTGGTTTGCGGGTCTTGCAGTATTCTGGTTTTCTCTATCTTGTTTTTTAGGTCATCTACTGTAATTTGAAGTTCTTTTATATCTTCCTTAATTTCTGTGATCCATTTAATGTCACTCTTGCTATTCCACAATTTTTGTATTATTTTTTTACTAATTCTGTTTTCTGGAGTTCTCATCAGATGTCCAAAGAATGAGATGCGTTTCTTCCTGATTGTGCTCATGATTGGTTCTATTTTCTTATATACTGTTTCATTTGATGCTATTCTCCAATGTCCATTTATTTTATACTGTTTATTTATACATGTCCTAATTATTCTTCTTTCTATTTTTAGTATTCTGTCAATTTCTGCTGTATTAGTTGTTTTGAAGATAGTTTCAGCTGCATATGTTATTTCTGGTTGTGTAACTGTTTTATAGTGTTTTAATTTTGCATCTATAGATAGGTTTTTTTTGTTGTATGTAGTTTTGGTAATGTAATTTGCATAGTTCAAGTTTTTTTATTCTATTTTGCCATGATGGCTTCTCATTTAGATTGTATGTTATTATTTCGCCTAAATATTTAAATTTATCAACAATTTTGATTTCCTGTTCTCCTATTGTAATTTTGTTTGCAAGTGGTGGATCAGTTAGCATAATCTCCGTTTTTTCAAATGATATTCTAAGGCCTACTTTCTCTGCTATTTCTTGTAGTGATTTCACTTGCTGCCTAGCTTCTTGAACGGTGTTAGCTAGGAGAGCAAGATCATCAGCGAATCCCAAGCAGTTTAAGCTAACATCATCTTTTGCACTTCCAATTCTTATCCTCTTTGGATTGTCCTTGTACCATCCTCCATTATGTATTCCAGGGCACAGCTGAAAAGTAATGGTGATAGGCAGTCACCTTGTCTTAAGCCTGTTTTTATGAGGAATGGCTCCGAAATTTCTCCTCTAAACTTCACTTTTGATTTGGTGTTGGTTAGAGTGAGTTGTATTATTTTAATTAGTTTTGGATGGAGTCCTAGATTTCTTAAAATTTTTAATACTGAAGGTCTGTGGAGACAGTCATATGCCTTCTTAAAATCTACAAATGTTATTGCCAGAGGTTTGTTCCGTTTCTTGTAGTATGCCACAATCAATTTTAAACTAATTATCTGCTCTGCACAGCTTCTCCATGGTCTGAAACCTCCCTACATACTTAATTTTCTTTCAAAAAAATTTGATTCTGGAAGTCTCCTTTTATTATTATTATTATTATTATTATTATTATTATTCACAATGTAAACAAACACCACAGCTGACTGGGGTTCATCGACGTGTAATATAAACTGGCTGCTGTTGCGCCCACCGAGTATGCTACAAATTTTTATTAGCAGTTCTTCGTGGTTGATAGGAAAGCTGTCTCTTACATATATGTCTCTTACATATATTACTATTAGTAAAGAACTAAACAGTCAGACTAAAAATTTAGAGAGCCTGTCGGCTGTCTCTGAAGCTTCTACCCAATATAATGTAGACCTTTTTGCTGAATTAAACAGTAAAGTGACAAAACTTGACAAACAACTAGAAGATCATTTTGCAGACTAGAAAGTAGGAAAAAAACACTATTAAAAATCAGATATTAATATAATTAATGATCAATTCAAAAAATTAAATCTAATGTTATAACAAGATCTGGTTCGAAATAACACGTTTGAAAGAGGAGTTTTACGATAATTTAGAAGTACTGCAAACGGAGCTCAGGGGAGAAGTGCAGGAAGTGTCACCTGGTGTAAATGCCCAAGAAAATTACAGGAAGGCAGTTTCTTGGATGTAGCAACTGAGTTAAGGGAAACTAGGCAGGAATTCAAAACTTTAAACAAACAAGTGAACGGTAACAGTCACTGGATTACTGAATTAAAGGAAACATTCCAACAAAATCCAGTTAGGAAAATGGGAGTAGTACAGACAGCAACAGTAGATTTTGTACACAGAGCAGAACACACTGAGGGTAGAGATTATTAACCACAGCAAGATTAATTATACTGAAAGGACTATTGATAAAGATATTGGGAATAGAGACTGGAGGACCCACACTACTAATTTGAACAAGAAATTTGAGGAATCTGAAAACAAGGGGGAATTAAAACAAGAGTACTGTGCTTTCACCCAGAATGATAGGGAGTGCAGATGAGTGGTGGGAGGAGTTTCATTTAGAAAGTGGAAGTCATCTATCCAGTAAGAATCCCTGTTTCAAGCCTGAAGGGAAAGTACATACTATAATACTTTTACGAACATCTAAAGATAATATTTCACCAATGTGGAACGATAAAAAGAAAATCTATCTTCTAACACAACACCTGAGGGGCAAAGCCGGAGTATGGGGTGTCCTTAATGTGATAGAAGTCCAGAATCGGAAAGATTTTGAGAGGCAGTTTAAAGAGAAATATTGGTCTGACAGAGAACAGCAGAAAGTAACTCTAGAATTACTGGGCCCAGAAAATATTATGAATGGCACGTAACAAGGGTAAAGTTCTCACATGAGAGCCATTTGTTGACAGTATTAATCAGTAGGATTCCCATCTATGTAAGAAGAAAATGATTGGTAAGGCATCCAGAGTCAGTTCAATTTTAAGTTACTTGGAACAATTGGGTATCCTTAATAAAGCTCATGAGGAAGGAAAGTGGAGAAAAAATGGTCAGAATTCACAAGATGGACTGACAGTAAGCAAGGTAGTTACTGTACAAAAATAAACAAAATACTGGCAAGCTGTACAGTGTGTTCCAATGTAAAGGGTGAAGAATAAATGGGAACAGATCTTATGAAGGAGAAATATTCACTCATAGAATTGTTGAAATTGAAGATACATAAATCTCTTTGGACAGCAAGGAAAGGGTGCTCAAGGAGAACATGTGTAAAACAGGTCAAGCGGTACAATGAAGAAATGCAAACTGCAATAAATTTCACAAAGCACTGCCACTTGTAGATCATAATGATTAAACTTATATAAACTATACTGGTTTAGTTTTGAGTTATAGGCATGGAGTTTCATAACTTTTATAAGTCTTTTACAGATAGTTGTTAAGAAAGTGGGGTTATTAGTTGGCAGCTGCCATACAATCATTTCAGTGAGTTCTTGTAACACAAAACTAGGGCAAAATATGAAATATAACTTTATGTTTCTCCAGTATAAGACAAAATAAACTATTATTTGGTAATTATTACAAGGTTTGCCACTGTGATGAGATAGTAAAATGTGCTTTGTAGGACTAATAATAATCAAATTAGGGAAGTAGCTCCTCTGTCTTGACCACTGACTGCTAATATTTAGTTTGATTATTCAGCAAGTTAACTTTTTGCAAATAGTAATACTTTGTGATTTTTATACTTGGATATTTTGTAGGGACATGTTTTTTAATGGATTGAAATTATATTACTATATTTATGTCTAGGTTAATCCGATTAAGCTCTATTCTAAAAGTATTTATGGTTAGGATCCAGTTTTAAGGAACTTAGGACAGTCTATGTACTCGACTAAAAATGGTCAGTGAGGAGTAACATCTTGTTCAAATAATGGGGTGTTAAGGTTCTGCAGTACTTTTGTGGGGGTGAAGGTAAGCAGGGAGAGGGGTATGAGTGAGGGCAAACCTCATACTTATAGATGGAGTACACTTACTATATTTTTCCCTAGCACCCGTCCTGGAAAAGGCATAAATATTGTACTGGGTACAAAAGTGAGTGGAGCTGCTCGAGAAAGAAGAGTTCCCTGCTGAGTGTAAAAAGTAATTTTATACAGATATTTAACCCTGGAAGCAGCCAAAGTATTGTTATCTAAAAGAACAAAAATGTGATATGATCCCCCAAGTTCCTGAGAGAGATGATACCCAGGATTATTTTCCAAAATAATTAACACAAACCATATTGAACAATACCTAAAGCAGAGAGCATTAGGGCTTCCCATTACTGACACAGCACAGAATGTTTAAAGCTTCAATGAACATTGCAATAGAGCACAACACACTTTATGTTGTCGAATGCTGAATGGAAGCTATCTCCTGTTCCTATAAATTGCTAAGCCCAGAACCCAAATGCAGGAGGGTTCATCTGGATATAGGTGCTCTTACCTTTGTTTGTGTGGTGTTCGAAACAGTAGAGTGGTTTAAGGAAATGGTGACCAAGATATCTCTGCAGGAAGAGGCAGAGCTGCTGGTGAAGACAGTGACTGATTTGTTTAACACCACAGAAGTACCGATTTTGGTACCAAAACTTCTTAAGGATTCTCCCTCACAGACTCTATTCGAGAAAATAGGGTGCAAAACCAGAAGGTCTTGACATAGGATTGGTGGGTAATCAAACGAAAAATTGTATCAGATGGTCAAACTCTTAGTGGTGGAAGTTGGTAGTGTGGCAATGTGAGAACAGGATCTGAAATTGTACTTAACGTTCTTGCAGGTCACCACCAGGATAATCAAAGACATCAAAAGCAACCATGTTGACAAGTTGGAGGCTGCAAGTGTTGCAGAGAAACCTGCGATACAGTAAAGGTGCAATTACTGCCCTGAATCATTTGCTGGGAAGACAGAAGGTGGACATGGCCTTGATCCAAAAACCCTATCTATATAAAGGGGGTGTTTCAGGCATCTGAGAAACTGGAGATGAGTCAATTTATGCTATAAATCTAAGAGCTTCATAAAATGTATTTGTGTTAAGAATGGAATTTCATTCATGTCGATGGTGGGCTTCTTGTCCAGGGACTTAGCGACCATCGGGATGAAACAACATGAGGAATGAACGACAAGAGAAATTTTAATGACCTCAGTTTACCTTCCTTCCTTATGAGGACAGTATGGCTCCTTCCAGGAGGTATGGAGACTGGAAGACAGCTGCTCGCAGCAGACTAAACTACTGCTGCTTGGTTGTGACGCCAATGGCCACAACCTGGTATGGGGAAGCAGCAACACCAACACCATGTACTTGAACCCCTACTAGGAAATCTTGAATAGGGCTAGAGAACCTATCCTCATGAATAGAAGAAAGGAAGAAGTAACTGACATAACTCTTGGGTTCACTCTAATGGGTAGTTATGTAAAACAATGGCATATGGTGATGGAGCCCACCTTATCTGACCACATGTATATTAATACACCAAAGAGCCAAAACATTATGACCACCTGCTTAGTAGTGTGTTGGTCCACCTCTGGAATGAAATATAGCAGTGGTTCTCTGCATGGCATTGACTTGAAAAGACGTTGGTAGGTTTCCAGAGGTATGTGGTATTACATGTCTACACACAGGTCATGCAATTTCTGTAATTACAAGCTGGTGGTGGTTTGTGGCCTCGGAGCTAACATTCGATAGCATCCCTATGTGTTACACTGGGTTCAGACCAAGGAAATTTCGTGGTCAAGATATAAACAAGAGTTCACTGTCATCTTCCTTAAACTACTGCAAAATGATTTAGCCCTGTAATGTCAACCTGCTGAAAGATGCCATCCACTTGGGAGAAGACATCAAGCATGAACAGATAACGAGTGACAGCAATGATGTTCACATACTCCACAGCTGTCATAGTGCTTTCAGTTACTGTTCAGGCCCCACAGAAGCCCATGTGGATGTCCCTCATAGCATAATAATGTCTCCAACTGGCCTGTGTCCCTGGTGCAACATATGTTTTCAGCAGCCACTAGCCTTGATGATGGCCATCTGAACACGACCATCGAGCTACTGTAACAAGAAATGTGATTCATCCGGCCAGGTGACATGATATCATTGCTCCATGGTTCAGACTAAATAATCCCATTTCCTACTGCAGTCATAATCAACAATGCTGTTGGGTCAACATGGGAACACAATGTAGTTACTGCTGCAGAGTCCCATGTTCAACAATGCATGCCAAACAGTATGTTCTGAAACACTTGAGCCTGCATCAGAATTGTACTCTGTTGCCAAATCCTCTGCAGATCATCACCTACCCTGCTTTATATGGAGGGAAAGCCTCTGAACTCCACACTCTGTGCTGAGGTGTGGACTTCCAAGACTTTGCCACTTACTCATGGCTTGCTTGTTCTTCAACTGCTTTCCACAGATGCTCTCATCAGTAGCAGATGAACAGCCAAGGAAATTTGCCATTTCTGAAATGCTCATTTCAAGGTGCCAGGCCTTAATAATCTGTCCTTTGACAAAGTCTCTCATGTCAGGTGATTTCCCAATTTGCAGCCCAAATCATCACTAGAATGATTCCCCATTCACCTATGCCCACTTATATATGTTCCTTACAGCATCACATCACCACAGTGCCACCAGGCAACATTAAATCTTGCGGAGGGCAGTGGACATAATGTGGACTCATCAGTATATAATGTAATTAGATAGATAAAAAAATCTCACCATGTGACAGCAGAGGAAAAAGTATATGGAGGATAAGTAAATGTGCAAGCTTTTGGGGCCAGTGGCTCTTTCTTCTGGCAGAAAGGTTAAAGAGAAAGGAAGAGGGATGAAGGAAAAGGACTGGTGAGACTTAGGAAATCTGAAGAGTTCAGAAAAGTTACCCAGAACCCCGGGTCAAGGGAGACTTACTGGATGGGGTGAGGAAAGACTAATTGTTGAGGACTGTACTGGATGAGATTTGAAAAGCTGAGAGCCTAGAGGTGGAAGACTGGGTAAAAGCAAGACAGAGATTACTACAAAAACACTATACAAGAGTTAATAAGAGCAGAAAGCTAAGTGCATTGTATGTGATAGGGGTGGAGGGCAGGAAAAAATAGACAGGTCGGAAAATGAAAGAAGTAGAAAACTACAAGGGAGTGAAGAAATGAATAGTTACTGAGAAGAAACACTAAGATCGTAGAAATTAACATAAATTAAGGCCAGGTATATGGCCAGAACCAAGGACATGTTGTAACACCTGCTCCCACCTCAGAGTTCTGAGAATCTGGTGTTTGGTGGAAAAATCCAATTGGCACGTATGGTGAAACAGGCACTGAGGCACGTACATTAAGTTTAAGGTTGGAATGATGTTAAGCAGACCCTGACCTATAGGAATCCTGGCAAAACAGACAGAGACTCATGTAGAAAAAGCCTAAATTCACACTTATTTGACATAAGAACTTCGATAAGAAATCCAGTAGATTTTGAGAAAATAGCAGACGCAGTGACATCTGACATTAAGGCCTCATATTCATAAAACTGCCCAATCACCTAGCAGTGCATAAACACAAACGTACCTTGATGGATCAACGATATGAAAGGGCAAAGGAAGCAGGTACGAATACTGTTCAACTTTGCAAGGAAGAAGAGACAATGGGCAGAATATCAAGGGACCTGGTCAAGTATAACGTTGTGATCACGCAAATGAAGCTATCTTCCTGGAAGGTATTTTGTGAGGAAGTGTAAGGTGCAGATACTTGTGCTACACTTTATAAAATATTCCATAGAATACCAACTAATCCAGGAGGTTCTCCAGAGAGGAGGATGGTGGCAACTAATCCAGGAGGTTCTCCAGAGAGGAGGATGGTGGCAACTAATCCAGGAGGTTCTCCAGAGGGGAGGACGGTGGGTTTACAAGGCCAGCGAGTGGATGTGATCCTCAAGAATCAGTCAGTGATGCTCTCTGGCATACAACATAGGTCACGGATCAGTCCCTGAGAGGAAGAGGAGGAGAAGGAGGAGGAGAGTAGAATTTAACATCCTGTCAACAATGAGGTCATTAGAGATTGAGTACAAGCTTGGATAATGGAAGGACGGGGAAGGAAATTGGCCAAGCCCTTTCAAAGGAACCTTTCTGGTATTTGCCTGACGCAATTTCAGGAAACTGTGGAAAACCTAGATCACGATGGCTGGACTCAGATTTGAACGACCGTCCTCCCGAATGCGAATCCAGTGTGCTAACTACTGCACCACACAGACACTGGTTTACAGGTTATCAAAGAGAGAACTTGAGGATCTGTCAGAGAATTTATTGACCTCAAAAAAATCCAGTGGACAATCGGACCATTTCAACAGTTCATCTCACCAGGCCCAGATGGTATCTTTCAAGCTCTACAGCAACAAGCAGAAAGGATTTAGTTACATTCCTGTGTAAGGTCAACCTAGCAGCAAGGATCATTTCTAATGCTTGGATGATAGTGAGGGTTGTTTTCATGCTAAACGCAGGGAGAACTGATGATAACACACCAAGGATATGAGACCAATCAGTCTCCTCCTTCCTTCTAAACACATTAGAAAAACTGGTTAATGTGCACCTTGGGGAAAAGAGGTTAACCAAGGTTCCTCTACACGTAAACCAATATGGATATCAACCAGGTAAGTCATATGAAACAACATTTCACCAACTTGTTGGGAAAGTGGAAAAGTACTACACTTTCAGAAAATAGCTCTCTGCATCTTCCGGGACACTGAGGTTGGCTTTTAGCATAATGACCTTTGAATCTGTGGTTACAGCAGCAGAAGAGCATGGCACTAAGACAATCATATACAGGTGGATTAAGACCATGCTAAGGAGAAGAATGGTTGAAGCCACAAATGACTGATGAGAACATGATGATCAACATTGTCAGAATGTGTCTGCAAGGGGGGAGGTCATGTCCCCACCCCTGTGGAACCTAGTGGTGAATTAACTCATTGAAGAGTTAAATACTATACTCTGTTCATCACAGGAATAAATCTGGTTTAAACATTATGCCATGCATTCTTCCGTGTTTGCTTGAATCTCATTGGATTATATTTCACGTGGAGCGGAAGCCACGCTGTGACCAGTACAGTCAAGTATAATCATAAGGATAGGTTCTATGCTGAATTACACGCACATACACTGAGTAATAATATGGAACAACAGCTTTACCAGCGCATTAAAATTTGACAGCACTGGTCAGCCAGCAGTCCAACTAACCTGCAATGATGTGACCAGTTGCAGTTCAGATGTAAAAAGAGGTAAGCAAAGAAACGATACAGCTTCGAATGTCATTTAATTTTTAAAGAGAATGAAATAATATTTGGCAAAACTCCAGCACCGCCATGCGCTTTTTAGGTGACTAAACAGAAAGGATAAAATGCTCTCGTACTCACCTGACACAGTATTCTAATTACAAACAAGAGCGATGAAAATTTCTAACTTAAACACTGGGTAATTTTTCTGAGCAAGCTGTGTGTGATGCAAAAGCATACTGCAGGAATTCACCATACTATTGAATACTGAAGCCACTGAAGGTCTCAATTACAGTCAGTCATCAGGTAATCCCTTCGCTCCTTCCTTCTCCAAACCCGAGAAATACACATCACTTCTGGAAGTATCATCTGCTACATTGATAATGAGCCTATCAATAACAGAATCCATGAAGCCAACCACGCACTGCATTTTCTCCTCTCCTTTCATGATGAACCATTCTGTATCCCACCAGCATTCGGCAGTGACATGTGAAAAAACTGCATGCATTAGTTCCAGTATGTCTGGCAGCTTAACAGTCTTGTTACTTCTCAGGCCAAATCCTGTAACTTGGCTCCAGATCAGTTCTGTCGGGTTCATATTGTAATGGTACACTGGCAAATGTAAAAATGCAGCATTTGTATGGTGTGCTCGATGCCGTGAAAATTATTGTTTTCATGTTTCTACGACACTTATCAACATCTACGGTATAAAACGATTGTTTTTCATGTTTCTACGGCACTTATCACCATCTGTGGTATAAAACGATAGACATAGTGCAAATAAAGAGTATTTGGTTTTTATTTTTTCCTTAAAAATTAAATTGTTATGTTTTCTTAATTTAAGCAACTTGTATTACCAGTCTTTCATAAAATATTGATAATAAAGAATTTACATTTGAAATAACAGGAATTTCATGTGCAATATGTAATTAGAAACAAGAAAACGTACATAGTTCATAAAAAAAATTGATGAATTTTACAATTACAAGATGTAGATATTTCAAATTCAATGAGAAAAAAATGATGATCCATGTGAGATCTGAACCAGCAAAACATGAACTGCAATTAATTATCAATCAAGTATGCTACCGACTCTGCTATATGACCAGTGTGAATGTGTGTGTCAATATCTAATACAATCCCTCATTTCTGACAATCTCTGTAAATTTATGAAAACCATAAAGAACAATCTATTTCTCAGCACTTTTTAACTGTGTTCCCCACATGTGTTTCACTACGGAACAGGAAACAGCCTCAGCCATTTTCATACTGTGCATTAACAGCACGACAATCAGAGCACAACAGTGCAGAGACTGTGACTGTACATGATTTTTGAAATAAAAACTACACAGCTAAAGCATGATTAAGAAAAACATTTGATAGCCATCAATACATTTGAATATCATAAAGCTTCATTTAACATAACTTAGTAATAATATATCTAATACTTAAGTAGGACCTATTTCCAAGAGGGTACCACCACCAGTGTACGTGTGCTACAGCTTCAGACCAACCATTGGGTTTGTGTCTGTCTGCATCAGATTTATTCTTATGATGAACAGAGTATAGATGCTATTTTTGTCAAGGAAATGCAGACAATTTAATCATATAATACTTCACAAATCTGATAGTACTGTTATTGACTAATACTTCACAACTCTGCTAGTACTGTTATAAAAATAGCACAATCTGCACTAGGCATTGTGGAAAACTGCTGTAGGAAAGTGTCAGTTCCAAGAAAACTGTCGTTATGCAATTTACAAGAAGCAAATCTGCATATTGGCTGGAATCTCAAGCTCCTCAATGAAACTCTGCCAGTAGTGGATGTAGTGAAGTATTTAGGGATAATCCTAGATGTGAAATTATCATTGACCTCTCATACAAAGAATATATGTTCCAAGGCAAAAGATACTCTTATGAGCACTAGAAGGTCCTGTGGTAAAAAATGGAGTCCAAACCCCATGATTATATGCTGGATACACACCACTGCAATAAGACCTATGATAATTTATGGGGCTACAGTATGACAGAATGGAACAAAAGATGGCTGCTAAGGAGCTTGGCAAGCCTGCTTTGTCATAACATGTGGAATTAGCAGCACACCCACAGCTGGGATGGAGACCATGCTGGACATGCATCCATTACACCTTTGGGTCGCAATGGAGGCAACGGCAGGGGCATACTGGTTAAAAACTGGAAGTAACTGGGTTCCTTCAAGATATCCAGAATCTTACACTTGTAGAGTGAGCATAGTAAATATAGGAATGTTCAGGGGAAATCCTGGCTGCTTCAGTAAACCTGTCAATGTAACAGCTGGAAGAAGGGGGCATGGAAGAATGAACCGTGGCCCTGTTCAGAAGACACAGTCTCGTTTACTAATGGGTCAAAAACAGATGAAGGCACTGGAGCCAGAGTATACAGGGCACAGCCTAGAGCAGAGAGCACAGTCTCTCTAGGGAAGCTGGTCACAGTATTGCAAGTGGAAATATCCCATATCAGAGTGTTGGCACGGAGGAGAATTTGCACAAGTGCTAAAAGGTAGCATCTATATTTATTCAGCCACACAGCTTTGAAATTCGATCAGCCTCTGCAAAGAGATCAAAGATCATTGCAGAATGTCATGAAGCTCTTGGGAGACTAGGGGAAAGGAACAGGGTAAACCTGCTCTGGGTCCCTGATCACACAGAAATTAGAGACAATGAAGAAGCTGATACACATGTCTAATAATGGACTAGTGAAGGGTCTCCTATTACTCCTTAAGAGTATCATTTGGCTTTATTAAAATCACAGGTAGTGAAACTAAAATAAGCTCAGACTTGGTGCAAGGAACTGTCAACTGTCGTGCATAACATGATGGCAGGGTTGGTTACAGTGCAGCAAATCACTTATCAATTCGTGAGCAGCCACACCATCCAGAACTACATTGTTACAGGATACAAAAGCTGCTACCTCACATATCATGTACTCACTGCACATCACAGTGAACAGAGATTAGGACAAGGGCAGGAACACTGTGATAGGATACCAAAGTATGGAAAACGTTTGGTATATAGAGGTGGCAGGGTACAAGTATGATAACAACAACATGAAGTCATGTTGACTTGCCAACAGGGTACCATTCAGGTTGGTGTGAAGGTATTCTTGAGGCGGAAATGTTTACAATGGATGAAATGGAGCCTCTTACGCATGTGTCAACAACTCTCACTGAAGAAAATGTAAGAACCTAAGTATCCCCACATCCACTTATTCTAATATAGCCGCCTGTAGACACTGCCCAAACCCATCAAACACAAATTTTGTCTGAAGTTCTGAAGAACACTCTGTGGTGACAAGAGTACTTGTATGTTCTGCAGATTACATGACCTCATTCCAATTAAGTGCATAAAATAGATGGAGCGCATGGCTTGACACAGGTCCAACTTATTTCTACTAGTTGTGGGGGAGGGTTGGGCAGCCAGGGATCAGAAAGATTCCTAAACACTTTCAATGTATTTTGGAGTCCATGCAATAACATGATGCCACAATCATCAGGCTGAAAGGAGAAGCTATACACCATTATGTACATGACTCTAATTCAATAGATCGAGTGTAGTTTAATATATTATTATCCATAAACCACTGCGGGACATGAAATCGGCAAAATCACCCCCTTATCATCACTGAAGGAATTGACTTCAAGGTAATACTGATGGTCAACAGGTCAAGCTTTCACCAACTGGAGAATGGAGTTTTACCTTAGAACTTATACTGCATTAAATTGTTACACAAAATACCTCAATACCGCAAGTGAACCCTGTCTTCTGACTGAAATGTTTACAATGCTGGCTGTAATAAAGTGATTATGACAAGTATATAGTACCTTGAATCAGATGGCTTGCCCCAGCTGTCACGTCCTTCCCTGCTTGCATCTGTTCTTTCTACATCCCTAACAATATTTGGTGAGCTTTTCCCTGAAAGTCGTTTATTATCTAAACTGCTATCCCGTGCTCTGCCACTATTACTGAGACTCCGAGGTTTACCTGGAGAAGTTCTGCAACAAAAACAAGTTTACCTGGAGAAGTTCTGCAACAAAAACAAAAGATGTTCATCATTTAAAATTTAAAATGTGTGTATGCAGGAAATCCACTGAAATAAAATGCCTCATTATTGGCAAAGACTTCGGGGTGTTACACACTTAACACAAAACTGTGGGAAAGACAGCAGTAAGTTTAAACCTGCCATTACTTCCTGATCAAGATTTCAAAACTTTCATCTGCAAATGATGTGTGTCTAGGTGTGAATCCCAGGATAGCAAATAGTTTTAAGCTATAATGAATATTCACTGCAACAAATATTCCACTAAAAATCAGGTATCTCGTTTTACTAGTAACATTGAGGCTGTGATGCAGGGATTAACATTTCACTTTGTGAGTTGTGTCTAAAAACTGGAAGACCACTGTACAGGAAAGACACATGTCTGGCAGCCTGGCATAAAGTTTTCTCCTGTCAAGAATGTTCCGTCAATTTCTTATGTGTCTTAGTCCTTCAAATCCTGGACACTGGCACTGGGACAGAGATGACATACGAGCTGGTCCCCATATGTTCTATCAGGGATGGATCTGTGGATATTAATGGAAACAGGAGTACCCTAATATCATGCAGAAAGTTCACAGAGATACATTCCCTGTGTGTATGAACACCGTCCTAATGAAAAATACTGTCTTATTGTGTTAACACAAAAGGACTCAGGGCATTTGTGACATATTTTTGTGTCCTCAAAGTTCCGTCAATCACTACGAGCTGTGATAGCATCCCACACAATAACACCTGGAGTAACATCACTGTGCCTCTCCAAAGAAGAAAGGGACCTCTTGTCTGGTCATCACCATATTCACAGATTACGGTCATCCAAGATAGTGCAAAAGTGCAATATATCACTGAACACAAGGTGACTCCATTCAATATCAGTCCATGTTTCACTGTCATGGCACCACAGACATTTGTGTTGTACTGTCAATGGCAGCCTAAGCATGGGACACTAATTCTTTAGTCTAGCTACTGCTCCGACCAAAGGTGGGGTACGACACAAAATTTTGCAGGGAGTCCATTTTTTGTTCTCAAACTGCAGGCACAGATGTGACGGAGTTACGATGTGCTTAGTGCACAACACAGAGGTCCTCCTTGTGTGGTTTACATGTTGCAAAGGTTGTTTCAAGTACACTGCAGAAGTTTTGCTGGGAAGCCCTTATACATCCTCCATACAGTCCTGATCTCTTCCCATGCAATTTCCATATTTTTGGAGCCCTGTAGAGAAATATTCGTGACTTGATTTGCTTTGGATGAAGAAGTGCATGCATGAGTACAATCATGTTTCTGTAGGCAACCACAAACATTTTTCCATGAAGGCCTTGACTGTCTTGTATCACAGTCAGATAATTGTATTAACAGTTATGGTGATTACTTTCTAAATAACAAACTGTTTACTTTCTTTTTTCCATCTGCCTCATTTTCATTTAACTGACCCTTATATATTGACATCTGGCAACATATTCTTTGTGTTTTAATTACTTTTGTCACACAGTGAATATTAAAATACTTCCAATAAAATAATCCTCAATTTGATCATAACATTTATGCATATGTCTTTAAAATTAATGCAATGTATCCCTTTCATTTGTGACATACTTAAAACTGTTGGATGAATTTTGCTTTATTAACAGAGACTATACAGAAAACCAACAATCCATTTAAAGGCATATTCCGTTATATGTTCAATCTTAAAACAGGCAAATTATAATGTAGGACTCCCAGAGGCAACCAATCACTAGGTCAGACCAGCCAAATTATTCTCCTGCACTCTCAAGCACTAGTGAACATCACTTTGTGCTTGGTGCCGCAAGACTTACCACATTTATGACGACGTTTCATGAAATACATTAACAAGCTGATGCACATTTTTGGGTTTTCCAGTATACTGATCAACTCTTAGAACTTCAGGATGATGCAGATGCAGTTTATACTGATGCTTCAGCTGTGTACTACCCAGCCAGTTAAAGAGTGAGACAAGAAAAGGAGATGGAAAGAGAATGGACTTGACTACAGGGATCTTTTATCATTTCTACATGGTACTGTGGAAGATTTATATTTCTGCACTACACAGGCATTTATCAATTATCCTATCAATGTACAAAGATCCATAAATTTCAAAATGGGTGAATCAAGCAGACTACCATTAATACCGTATTTGAACATTATTGCTATGTTTCTTCCACCCACCCATACTAAAAACCATAGACTCCCATACATTGCAACAAATAAAAATTCTGTTCAAATCACTTAATGATAACACTTTTACTGTACACAGCAAACAGTCTCAGATTACTGCCCATTCTGTCCAACAGATAATTTATGTACACACACAGCAACAGTTCTTTCACATTTGTCTTGTACAATCCTG
This sequence comes from Schistocerca americana, assembly GCF_021461395.2. NCBI lineage: Eukaryota > Metazoa > Arthropoda > Insecta > Orthoptera > Acrididae > Schistocerca > Schistocerca americana. The sequence goes on along the minus strand of NC_060120.1, from coordinate 697,489,224 downwards.
ATGTTAACTATAGCATTGCATCAAACAGGATATCTAAACATGTGTAAGCAGCCTGTTACCTGTCATCCAGAGTTCAAGCTTCTTTTTCTCTAGGAAATTCACTATATTCAAGCCAAGAATATGTTCAGGGATCCTGCAGCACACTGCCATTAAGGAAATTGGTCTACAACTGGGTGCACCTGTTCTTTTTCCCTTACTATATAACTGGAGGAAATTGTGCATCCCCTGTCACTTAGGACTGTTGGATGTGTGAGAGTTTAATGACATATGCAAACTAAGTAAGGGGACAATATTACTCTCCATAACATCGAACTGGAAATTCCATCAGAAGCTGGCACTTTATTTGTTTTCAACTGGTTCACTGGCTTTTCAGTGCCAGAAATACTCATTTCTATGTCATCTATTTGATGATGTCATGTGGAGGCTTTACAACACTGCAGTGTGAAGAATTTTTTAACTGTGACCTTTAAGGCTTTTTCTGTTCTTTTGCTGTCATTAGAGCGACAGAATAGAAGCTTTCGATTCGTTTAGCAATTTTGTGTATGACCTGAGTTTTCTACGATTCTCAGAAAGTTCTTTCACTATTGTATGATGTGAAACTTGTAACATGTGTCATGTGTAGCACCCCTTATAAACAATTACTTCTACAAACATGTGTCCCTCAGCATTTCTATACACTTTCTTGAACTGAGAATGCAATGATCTGTTTTCTTCTTATTTTCTGAATGATGTTATAAAATCATGGTGGGTCTTTCCCACCCTTAAACTAATTATATAACACATCCTTCCCAGTGTGAAAAATTGATTATTTCAAATTCATGCACACAATTCATCTCTGTCCACTGCATTCATATTGAATGATGTCCATTCAATGTAATGCAAGTTCCTAGCTACTGGTTATCTGGTTTGCTATGCAAAGAAAAAGTCCTAGCCTTCTTGATGAACTTAATGATTCAACTAACCATCATTATTACAATAATAACATTGTGGTCAGTAATCCCTGCCTCTTTACTGACTCTGTCAATAAGGTTGGGTCTATCTGTAGCCATAAGATAAAAAAAAAAAAAAAAAAAATTCTGTTATGTTTGGACTGCTGAACTAGCTGATGAAGATAGTTTCTGGAGAAAGTTTTCAGAACTGCTTTAGGACTGCCTGTCCTCTCCACCAACGGCAGTGTATGCAGGTGTCCTAGTCTACACTTGGCATGCTAAGCTCTACTCCTGCCACTAGTTGGGGTACTTTTGCAGAATACAGCTTAGACTTTCTTTGAATAATTTATAAGCTCTCCTCCTGCCACTAGTTGGGGTACTTTTGCAGAATACAGCTTAGACTTTCTTTGAATAATTTATAATTGTTGTAGCAGCATCAGATGACCATAAAAAGCATCCGGTACCTAATTTGAATTCATCTCAGCCAGTTATATATGCATCCAGATTAGTTTGCAGGTTGACTGAATTCTTACCTCACTAGACATAATACTATTTTTTATTATAATGAACATACACCTCCTCCCCCCTCCCCAGAAAATATAACCTATCTTCTCATAAAATATGTTGGAGCTTCCTGATTTTGATTTCATCCAGTTCACAGTTCTAAGCATAATAAGGCCACAACGATTTTTCTGGTGAATGGTGAATTCTTGAACACAGTTACAAATGCTTTGGGAATTAGCTATAAGAATCTCAGTCTCTGTAAATTACTGACAAACCCATTTTGCTCTTTGGACATGGGATTCTCAACGTTCTTCGGAGAAGCTTGAAATCTCACCTTTCAGCCTGCAACCAAGGACAAATATCTTCATCACTTTCTCTAGCCACGTGCAGGAATTAAAGATGTTCTCAAAACTCAAGTGAAAGGCATCATTGGTCCTGACTTGAGCAATGACCTGATCACATGATATCTACAGGCAAAACCTCCTCCACATCTCAAATAAGGTCTTCCAGCAAACATACAGAGTGCACAATGGTTTCTTTCTTACCATAGACAGTATTTTCCTAAGGGACACTATTAGTCACCCAGCACTGGTGCTCCTGGTAACTAATGAACCCCTCCCTCCTGTGTGTCTGAACAGAATTCTGCTGATGGGGCAGCCACGTGACTACTCTTGGGCAAACGGGAGAAATCAGACTCCAAGTCTCCACATTTGCCCTCTGCCTGTCCAATGTGAACCAGTCACAAATAATTAACTACAATGAGCTCATTTCTTAAAACTTTCCAATCAAACTGACAAGTCTGCTGGGACAATATTACCACAAATTAAAGTTAGTTCACAAATAGAGGTCATCATCACCAGAAGTTTTTTCTAAGGAAGGTGTTATGTTTCTGCCAAGTAGAAAATACCTGACATCATTTCTGGGCACACAGTGTATAACATCACAAAATAACATAACAAAATGTTGACATAATATGAAACACCTTTTGGTCAGATAAAGAGTGTAGTATTCAATTTTAGTACTACCCTACGTCTTAGTTAATGGCTGTGTTGCAATCAATTAAGGATTTACTTCATGACTTGCTGGAGCCTTCCTCAAAATTCAACAGGACATAACCATAAATCATTTACGGTTGTCTTAGTAAAAAAACAAAATGGACATCAAACAGATCAATTTATTCAAACATAATTTTAATAAAATCATCTGTAATAAGTCTATAAAGGAGATTCAAAGCCAAATGTGTTCATTCATAATGCCTCAAATACACAGTACCTGTAATTTTTATCCTTTGAATTTCCTAAATCGGGAGAGTCCTTCTTCCTGGTATCTTTAGAAGGTCTCGGTGACCTCCTTGGGGAGCGAGATAAATGTTCTTTCCCTTTCGCTTTCGGAGATCGACTTCTGCCTCGATCTCTTTCCCTCTCTCGTTCCTTCTCTTTTTCACGTTCACGCTCCTTTTCCTTTTCCCTTTCTCGTTCTCGTTCTCGTTCACGTTCACGCTCTTTTTCTCTTTCCTTTTCTTTTTCTCTTTCACGTTCTCTTTCTTTCTCTCTTTCTCTCTCTTTTTCCTTTTCTTTTTCTTTCTCACGTTCTTTCTCTCTGTCTCTCTCCCTGTCTCTTGCTTGTGATCGTGGAGAGCTGCTCCTGTTACGTTTATCTTTTCGATCAGATGACAAAGATCTATTTGGGCGAGGTGACAGGTTATGCTTTACACCTGAAATGAAAATGTATGCAATTTGTTTAGAAAGTAAAAATGAATAAGATGGAAACAAACTATTTCAGTATTACAGACTAGGTGACCTTCAGAGAAAAGTAAATGACGCCATAATTTTGAAAATAAATACTAGAAAATACTTTTTATAAATAGTAAAATAAAAACAAAAATTTTAATTGTATTATCAGTTCATTAGATACAAACAATACTATCAATCACACTATCCTTCAGAGCATTAAAACCTTTCTTATCTATTGCAGTGACTCTAATTATCAATCCCAGATATCCACATTGCATGTGAGACATAATATAAATGATTTATTTGCTTTTTTTCTAATTAGGACAATGATATACTGACAAATCAAATCTAAATATGTCATCAGCATTAATTTGTCCCAGAATCTCTGGAAATCCATACATGAGATGTATTAAGAGTTTTTTTCTAAATCCCCTTTTTTGTACAAATGGTCCATCCACTTCACACTATATGCTCTACATCAACAAATAATATTCTGAAACCTCATACACAATCAATTAATTATAGTTGGGGATTCAACCATCAGTTCAGTGGGGGGTGGGGGGGGGGGTGGGGGGGGGGGGAGTGTGACACATTCACCAATTGGTGTGACTAATGCTCCTCTCCTCTCTCAATGGCATCACACAGTGTGCAAATCAGCAACTTCCAAGGCTAACAGTAATATCTAATTTGATCAAAGCAGTATCCATCCTATCCTAGTGATTCCTCAAGATTTTTCTAGGTCATTTTTTATGGTAAATACTTCTAAAGGACAAAGTGACTTTGTCATGGGACAGCGATCTGCACATACAAAGCCACTCGGCTTCCCAGCGACGCATGACTTTGTATCTCAACAGCGAGGTGACAGCATGCACGGGGATGGCACACTGAAGTACCTGAGAATCACAACATGCCTCAATCTGTCCTTTCATTCCTCGCAATTTCCATGTGCCAAAGTACCCATCAGAAAGACACCTCCTTCCCCAGTTGTTGTAGTTGGTGGAAGGCATCCTGGATATTCTGGATGACTTTATATGCTGGGTACAAATGTTGGAGAGAGAAAAGGGTGCTCAGATAATCTAAACAGACAAGAAATTTAGTCTGCTCCAGTGCCTGAAAAGTCGCATATAATTCTGCATCAAAGATAGTAAATTCTTGAGGCAGTCGGGTGTTGAGGACATGATCCGGAAAAAGAACAGAGCAACCAACGGAGTCCCCCTGCTTAGACCCATCCACAAAGACAGGTACATAGTTGCTGTGCTCATTTAAAATGTCTGGAAATATCGAATTAAAAACAGAAGCAGGAGTGCAATCTCTCCTGTACTGCACTAAATCTAAAATGATGCCGGGCCTCTGCAGTAACCAGGGCAGCAGATGGTTAAAACCCTGAATTTGGGGCTGTACTTGGAGTAACTCCAGCACATCTGCAACCAAATCCCAAATGGCACTGTGGCCTGTGGATGGCAGCACTGTGTGAAATAACTCAGAAATTAATATGTGATGTACAATGAACACACCCGTTAGGAGAGTGCAGCACAATTTGGCATTAATGGTCTATGGCAGCAGATGACCAAAGCGAGTGGCTCAATATTTCTGCAGGGGGCTTCCAATGACTTGTTAAGTCCATGTAAAAGGAGATCTGACATAGTGTTAGGAGGTATCCCACGACTTTTGTCACCTCAGTGTATAGATTCATTTGGAACAACTAGCAGCAAAGGAAAATACTGTTAGAGCACTTGCCTGTGAAAGGCAAAGGTACCAAATTCGAGTCTCGGTACGGCACACAGCTTTATTCTGCCAGGAAGTTTCATATCAGCACACACTCGACTGCAGAGTGAAAATCTCATTCTGCAAAATACTGCAGTTTGGACAAATGTGCGGATCTAAAAGAACACTCATATACCGTCGTCTTTCATCACCACACAAGACCCTTAAAGTAAAAAAGGTGAACTACTAATACTGAAAATGGAAAATGAAAGGGATATTTTATGTTTATCTCAACATTACTTGGAGATGAATAAACAGATACATATAGATGGATGAAAGCTAAAATCAGTATTAGGTATAAGGCCATACAGGATACAAACATTGAGGCAAACATATCTCTAAATGCTGCGCCACAACATGGAAACTGAATAGACAAGTTAATGGCAGTACTGACAGTTTACAGACAACCTAGAAAATATGTTTGATTTTTCACTAAGCAGCTGAATAGGTTCTTAATAAAGTAATGCAGACTTAAACGGAGACATATGTTTTAAGGTGACTTTAATTTTGATTTTCTGTCTGATAGTACGCCCGCCCCCCGCCTTGCCGTTGGTGGGGAGGTTTGTGTGCCTCAGCGATACAGATAGCTGTACCATAGGTGCAAGCACAAAGCACAACGGACCGGTATCTGTTGAGAGGCCAGACAGAAGTATGGTTCCTGAAGAGAGGCAGCAGCCTTTTCAGTAGTTGCAGGGGCAACAGTCTAGACGATTGACTGATCTGGCCTTGTAACACTAACCAAAACGGCCTTGCTGTGCTGGTACTGCGAACGGCTGAAAGCAAGGGGAAACTACAGCCGTAATTTTTCCCAAGGGCATTCAGCTTTACTGTACGGTTAAACGATGATGGTACCCTCTTCGGTAAAAAATTCTGGAAGTAAAATAGTCCCCCATTCGGATCTTCGTGCGGGGACTACTCAGGACGACGTCGTTATCAGGAAAGGAGAACTGGCATTCTACGGATCGGAGCATGGAATGTAAGATCCCTTAATCAGGCAGGTAGGTTAGATAATTTAGAAAAGAAAATAGATAGGTTAAAGTTAGATATAGTGGGAGTTAGTGAAGTTCGGAGGCAGGAGGAACAAGACTTCTGGTCATGTGAATACAGGGTTATAAATACAAATTCAAATAGGGGTAATCCAGGAGTAGGTTTAATAATGAATAAAAAAAATAGGAGTGCAGATAAGCTACTACAAACAGCATGGTGAACACAAACAGCATGGTGAACACGTTACTGTGGCCAAGATAGACACGAAGCCCATACCTACCACAGTAGTACAAGTTTATATGCCAACTAGCTCCGCAGATGATGTAGAGATTGATGAAATGTATGATGAGATAAAATAAATTATTCAGATAGCGAAGGGAAACAAAAATTTAATAGTCATGGGTGACTGGAATTCAACAGTAGGAAAAGGAAGAGAAGGAAACATAGTAGTTGAATATGGAATGGGGGTAACGAGTGAAAGAGGAAGCCGCCTGGTAGAATTTACACTGTGCTTAACTTAATCATAGCTAATGAAGGGAGCAGAGGATCAAGAAGGTGAAAAGACAAGGGCTAGTAGAAATCCTTGGGTATCAGAAGATATATTGAATTTAATTGATGAAAGGAGAAAATTAAAAAATGCAGTAAATGAAGCAGGCAAAAAGGAATACAAATTTCTCTAAAATGAGATCAACAGGAAGCGCAAAATGGCTAACCTGCGATACCTACAGGACAAATGAAAGGATGTAGAGGTATATAACACTTAGGGGTAAAATAGATACTGCCAATAGGAAAATTAAAGAGACCTTTGGAGAAAAGAGAAACACTTGTATGAATATCAAGAGCTCAGATGAAAACCCAGTACTAAGGAAAGAAGATAAAGCAGCAGGGTGGAAAGAGTATATAGAGGGTTTATACAAGGGCACTGTACTTGAGGACAATATTGTGGAAATGGAAGAGGATGTAGATGAAGATGAAATGAGAGACATGATACTGCATCAAGAGTTCGACAGAGCACTGAAAGACCTAAGTCAAAACAAGGTCCCGGGAGTAGACAACATTCCATTAGAACTACTGATAGCCTTGGGAGAGCCAGCCCTGACAAAACTCAACCATCTGGTGAGCAAGATGTATGAGACGGGCAAAATACCCTCAGACTTCAAGAAGAATATAATAATTCCAATTCCAAAGAAAGCAGGTGTTGAAAGATGTGAAAATTACCAAGCAATCAGTTTAATAAATCGCGGCTGCAAAATACTAACACGAATTCTTTACAGATGAATGGAAACACCGGTAGAAGCCGAACTCGGGGAAGATCAGTTTGGGTTTCGTAGAAATGTTTAACTCATGATGCAATACTGACTTATCTTAGACGATAGATTAAAGAAAAGCAAACTTACGTTTCTAGCATTTGTAAACTCAGAGAAAGCTTTTGACAATGTTGACTGGAATACTCTCTTTCAAATTCTGAAGGTGGCAGGGGTAAAATACAGGGAGTGAAAGGCTATTCACAATTTGTACAGAAACCAGATGGTAGTTATAGGAGTCAAGGGGCATAAAAAGGAAGCAGTGGTTGGGAAAGGAGTGAGACAGGGTTGAAGCCTATCCTCGATGTTATTAAATCTGTATATTGAGCAAGCAGTAAAGGAAACAAAAGAAAAATTCGGAGAAGGAATTAAAATCCATGGAGAAGAAATAAAAACTCTGAGGTTCGCCGCTGACATTGTAATTCCGTCAGAGACAGCAAAGGACCTGGAAGAGCAGTTGAACGGAATGGACAGTGTCTTGAAAGGAGGATATAAGGTGAATACCAACAAAAGCAAAACGAGGATAACGGAATGTAGTTGAATGAAATCGGGTGATGCTGAGGGAATTAGATTAGGAAATGAGACACTTAAAGTAGTAAATGAGTTTTGCTATTTGGGGAGCAAAAGAACAGCAATGGTCGAAGCAGAGAGCATATAAAATGTAGACTAGAAATGGTAAGGAAAGCGCTTCTGAAGAAGAGAAATTGGTAACATCGAGTATAGATTTTAGTGTCAGGGAGTCATTTCTGAAAGTATTTGTATGGAGTGTAGCCATGTATGGAAGTGAAACATGGACAATAAATAGTTTGGACAAGAAGAGAATAGGGACCGATGACTGTTGCAGTGTGGTCCCTTTAACCCCACAAACCAACCAACCCAGAAGAGAATAGAAGCTTTCGAAATGTGGAGTTACACAAGAATGCTGAAGATTAAATGGGTGGATCACATAACTAATTAGGTGGTAATGAATAGAATGGGGGAGAAGAGAAATCTGTGGCACAACTTGACTAGAAGAAGGGATTGGTTGGTGGGACATGTTTTGAGGCATCGAGGAATCACCAATTTAGTACTGGAGGGCAGCGAGGAGGGTAAAAATCATAGAGGGAGACCACGAGATGAATACACTAAGCAGAGTCAGAAGGATGTAGGTTGCAGTAGGTACTGGGAGATGAAGAAATTTGCACAGGATAGAGCAGCATGGAGAGCTGCATCAAAACAGTCTCTGGACTGAAGACCACAAGAACAACAGTACTGATCATGGACACCTTGTGTTGATGATGTCCAGTTTTATGGTACTTCCCATAGTAAAATTCCCAAAGGTGATTGAAGTTCACAGTGCAAGACCCAGTGACAACTTGTTCTTAGATACAAATACCTTCATTATTTACAGATAAAAATTAACAGTATGTCTACATCTATCTGACTTCTCTCCAATTCACACTTAAGTGTTTGGCAGAGGCACAGAACCACATTATGACTATTTCTCAGCTGTTGCACACTCTGACAGCACGTGGGAAAAATGAACACCTAAATATTTCTGTGTGAACTCTGATTTCTCTTATTTTATTAAAATAGTAATATCTCACTGCATAGATGGGAGTCAACAAAATATTTTTGCATTCCGAGAAGAAAATAGGCAACAGAAATTTCTTGAAAAGATCTCACCGCAACAAAAAATGTCTTTGTTTTAATGATGCCCTCCCCCAATTCATTCATCATATTCTAACAATCTCTACCCTATTTCACAATAATACAAAACAAGTTGCTCTTCTCTTAACTTTTTCGATATCCTCTGCCAATCTTATCTGGTAATGTTGCCATACTGTACAGCAATAACACAGCAGAGGACAGACAAGCAATGTGTAGGCAATCTCTTTAGTACATTTGTTACATCCTCTAAGTGTTCTGCTGATAAAACAATTTTTTATTCACTTTATCCATAACATTACCTGATTATACAAGTTAAATGCTTATGACTACACACGCCTGCCAAGCAGGTAGGTTCAGATCACAAAAGAAAAACATAATCAATGACTATCACAGTGTTTGGAGAAACCTTAATCAAAGGACACAATGTTGTTGAAAAATTTAACTCTTTGTTAAACATATTACTTCTGCATGTGTAATACCATCTCCTTAAAAAAAAAACATGATGGAACAATTCAATAGAACTGTGGTTAACAGGTGTAGAACACATGGGATTAAAATATTTTTAAACAGGAAGAGAAATATCTGTTTCAGAGAACAAGTTGTAACCGAGAGTTAAAGTCCATTAACATAATTAATGTAAAATCCACTGATCTGATATATAAAATCCATGCACTATGGGGGAAAAAAAAAACAAAAAACAAACACCACACAAATTGCAGCAATATTAAGCAAAAAGCAGTTTACTGTTACCAATCACTGAGTGTTTTTAAGGTTTAAACCACATTCATCAAATGGCTTTATGTGGAATAACATGGTATACTTGTGTTGTGTTACAAATTTGGAGCAACCTGTGGCTCTTTCTAGTAGAGAAAAACAAAACTATTTCGGTATATGTACTACTTCAGGACATGCACTATCTAGTAGACAAAATTCTATTTCAGTACATGTATTGAAATAATGTTTTATTTTTCTTTATTAGACAGTCCACAGGTTATTCCACAGACATAACACAACACACAATGCCATACTGATCCACATAAATCCACTTGATAAGCAGGTTTAAATCTCCAAAATGCATTGCGGTTTGCTCCAGAACATTTGAACATATTTTTAGCTCGAATATAATAAATTTTCTTGAGATCGAGAAGCTAAGTCCATGAATCAGCATGGTTTTAAAAAGCACTGCTCATGCAAAACTCAGCTTGCCCTTTCCTCAGATAATATACTGAGAACAGGCAGATTCCATATTTCTAGATTCCCAGAAACCATTTTACAGAGCGCCACATTTCAGGCTGCTAAAGAAGGTACAAGCATATGGCTCAAAACACTTGTTAAGTTATAGAACTCAGTATGGTGTCCTTGAAGTCAAGTGTGTCTCAGAGACAAGGATATCATCAGGAGTGCTCCAGGGAAGTATGATGGGATCACTATTATTCTCTGTATACATAAATGATTTGGCAGACAGGGTAGGCAGCAATCTGCAGTTGTTTCCTGATTATGCTGTGGTGTACAGAACGTGTCGATGCTGAGTAATTGTACGAGGATACAAGAGGACTCAGAAAAATTTCTAATTGGTGTGATGAATGGCAGCTATTTCTAAGTGTAGAAAAATGTAAGTTAATGCAGATGAGTAGGAAAACCAAACATGTACCGTTTGGATACAGCAATAATAGTGTCCTGCTTGTCACACTAAGGTCATTTAAATATCTGGGCATAATATTGCAATGCAATATGAAATAGAATGAGTCTGTGAGAATCATAGTAGGAAAGGCAAATGATCAACTCCAGCTTATTGGGAGAATTCTAGGAAAGTTTGTTTCATGTGTAAAGGAGAATGCATATAAGAAGCTAGTGTGACCTATTCTTGAATACTGCTCGAGTGTTTGGGATACACACCACATTGGATTAAAGGAAGAAATTGAAGCAATTCATTGGCGGGCTGCTAGGTTTGTTACTGGTAGGTTCAAACAACATGCAAGTGTTAAGGAGATGCTTCAAGAACTCAAATAGCAGTCCCTAGAGGGAAGGTGACGTTCTTTGCAAGGAACACTATTGAAGAAATTTAGAGAACCGGCATTTGAAGCTGACTGCAAAACAATTCTGTTGCCTCCAACATAAATTGCACATAATGACCATGAAGATAAGACATGAGAAATTAGGGCTCATAGAGAGACATATAGTCATTTTTCCCTTGTTCTATTTGCGACTGGAACAGGAGAGGAAATAACTAATAGTGGTACAGGATGTCCTCCGCCATACGCCGTAAGCTGGATTGCAGAGTATCGATGGATGGATGGATGTATGGATGGATGTATGGATGATTTGGAGGAGGGGCCTAACAGTAAGGTTATCAGTCCCATCAGATTAGGGAAGGGTGGGGAAGGAAGTCGGCCAAGCCCTTTCAAAGGAACCATCCTGGCATTTGCCTGAGCGATTTAGGTAAATCACAGAAAACATAAATCAGGGTTGCCAGATGCAAGTTTGAACTGTCAACCTCCCGAATGTGAGTCCAACATGCTAATCACTTCGCCTCCTAGCTCAGTAAGAGTATCAATGGAGATATAGATGTACATGTAGGTGGGAACAGTAAAAATTTTTCATTCGGTATCAATAACAGTCACAGTAAAGCCTAAACAGAAATGTTTTTATCTAGCTACACCTAATTTCTTTCAGTTGGAGGGAAGAAGGAGAGGGAGAGGGGGGCAGAGAGGGAGAGGGGGGCAGAGAGGGAGAGGGGGGCAGAGAGGGAGAGGGGGGCAGAGAGGGGGAGAGGGGCAGAGAGGGGGAGAGGGGCAGAGAGGGGGAGAGGGGACGGAGAGGGGGAAGGAGAGGGGGGACGGGGAGCGGGACTGAGAGGGGGAGGGGGAAGGGGAGGGGGAGGGAGAGGGGGTGGGGGAGGGGGAGGGGGAGGGAGAGGGGGTGGGGGAGGGGGAGGGAGAGGGGGTGGGGGAGGGGGAGGGAGAGGGGGTGGGGGAGGGAGAGGGGGAGGAGGTGGGGGAGGAAGAGCAAGAGGGGGAGGGGGAGGGGGTGGGTGGGGGAGGGAGAGCAAGAGGGAGAGTGGGAGGGGGGAGGGGGGGAGGGGAGAGGTGAGAAAGTGGGCTGCAGTAGAATATTATCCTATGTTTCACAACACGTTTCGTTAACTGCTTCTGTATTCCACTTTTGTAAAGGATTCTCTACACAGAAAGCCATACAGAGTGATACAATGAATAATATAGTATTGGTATATTCTGTGAATCAACTGAATATTATCCAAATAAACTACTGCATTTACCAGTCTATAAGAATGGTTTTTTGTCAAAGACATCATTTGAAAAATTCAAGGGTCATTCTACATTCTATTGTTTCTGAGGTCAATATTTTTATGTTGTGTAACAGCGTAATATGAGGGTCATCTTACACTCCCAGGTAAAGCTTTGGCAACTACGCTTATGTACAGATTTAATTTGAAAAATTTAGAAGGGTGGAATGGGCAACTACAGCACCAGCTTGGCTGTGGACTAGGCTGAATGTGAGGAGAGGAAGGGATAGCAAATTTCATCATGCTACCAATCACGGGAACATAAGCTGTGTTCCTTGTATTTTTGTGAACACTTACCATGCTTAAACTGCAGTTTGCCCAGATCCAATTGCAGTTGGAATGGAAATGACTTTAAAATTGTACACATACTCAACAACAGTATACATTTCTAAAGGCAACAAATTAAAACTGATAAAAATATGTTCCAATATGTTCACAAAAACACTTGAAACATGTTAACACCAATAAAACATGAGCTTCAACAACGGTGCTACAGCTCTAAAACACTGCTAATTTTAAAGCATGACAAGCACATGGTGAAGCGCAGTGTCAACTCAATGTCTTACAGTTTCTGCCAATTCTGCTGTACAGAGCTAAGAGATAAAAGCCTTGTTGTCATTTAGTTTGCTTAAGAAGAACTGTAAATTGTAGTAATCAATGACAATTGCAAATCACAGTTGTGACTGTGTTGAGATGGATCTACATGTTTGCAACTCACAATGGTTTCACGCAAAGAATATTACACCAATTTTAAGTTAATGGTGATTCATGAAGCAAAAGCCTCACAAACAGCTATGCAGCAGGGAGAAAATTTGGTCCTCAAAGAAGCAAATATTCATAGATGGCATCAGATGAAGAATAAATTAAAGAATACTCATTCCACATGCCACACTTTCACGAGACTGAAGCAGGGCATGTTTCATGAACTGAAATAGCAAGTTGTCTGGTACACGCAAGACAAACACAATGAAAGCTTCCCAATTACTTAAGCAATCAAGCTACAGAAGATGTTCGAAATAAAGAGTCATTATCAAACTGCATGTGCCGTAGAATACAAAGCCAGTATGCTGGCAGGTGCAGGAGGATGATGAAAAGGGTGAGACTTACATTACAAGATAGAGCGACAATTTCCCAGTGCCTTCCCACAGCATTTGACAAAAAACTACTTACAGTATCAGTGCCATAAAGTCTGTCTAAAAGTGATATGACTATTTGCTACATCATATCAGCAATGCCGATTGTACACTTGTTTACACTAATATGCATCAAATTTTACTGCTGAAAAGAAAGGAGTTGAAAGTGTTCGTATAAGATGTTTTGGCAATAAAAATCCCAGAATAAAAGTAATGCTGGCTCTATTAATAAATGGAAAGAAGCTAACCCCATTTGTGATTCTTCACACAAAAATTGTACCAAAATAAAAGCTGCCTTCTAGACTTATCTTTAAATGGCAAGAAAAGGGATGGATGATACATGACCTGATACTAGACTGATTGAAGATTGTGTCAAACAGAATATCTGGCTCTTCCCTTAAGAGAAGGGAAATATTGGTGCTGGATTCTTTAAGGGACATCCAGGAAATTAAGGATCTGATATCAAAGAGCAACATACACCCAGTGATAATTCCTGGTGTCATGACCTCACAGTCAAGAAACGGTTGTTGTTGTTGTGAATTGACCTTTTAGGGCTCACCTGCGACAGCTTTACTGTGAGTGGCTTCTTCAAGGAAATCATACCTGCACTCCAGGGGGAAAGTTAAAGAAACCCTCAATATCACTGTTGAGTCACTGTCTAGAGCAGAATCTTAAAAGAACCTATAATGAAAGTATTCAAAAAGTGCTGCACGTCTAATGCTACAGATTGCTCAGAAAATGACAGATAATGAGAGGAGTGAAAGAAAGGAAGAAAAGCCAGTAGGCTTTCAAATGAAGAAGAAGAAGAAGAAGAAGAAGAAGAAGATGATGATGATGATGGTGGTGGTGGTGGTGGTGGTGGTGGTGATGATGATAACAGTGATGATGACAGTGATGAATATGATTAAAAATAGTGATACAACAGACCACTGGCATAGAGAATATGCAAGAAAGAAATTGGTGCACACCATTTCTTTTTGTTTACATTAAAGATCGTCTTACAATCGGGTAATTCGGTATTTTGGCATTTCCCTGAAGTGGTTTAGATAAACCCTCCAATACCAAATTGAGAAAGCGTAACACAGATTTTAATACCATTCCTTACAAATTCAAGTTAATTATTTTAACCACTACACTATCTAATTCACTGAAATAATTAAAAAATACATCAGCTTTTGGCCAGTTCTAGGTGGAATCTCATTATGATCACACCAGCAAAAAATTCACACGACAACAATTGGACACACTGATCATAGATGGTTAACAAGGAGCATCAGAGAAGCACATACAGGCAAAAAGAAAAACCATGACACTGTTTTGCGTAATTATATTTCTCAACATACAAATTTAACTTTCTTTAGCAATTACTTTGAACCTGCATCCTTTAAATAATACACCGAAATCCTAGAAGAAACTCAACATTGCCACCAAAAAAAGAAACAGTATGTTAGGATGCTGTATAAGATGAAACCATAACAGAGGTGATTTTAAAAGAAAATGAGAGGCAGCTCAACCAATATTTGAAGTCAGCATGAAAAAACACAAATAATAAAACAAATTGTTTGTTATTATACAGTCATGCTTAGAAACTAACACACACAATACAAACTGTGGCAACAATCACCGTAATTGGTTTACAACTAAAATATTGAGATTTTTGTGGTTTTATTCCAAAACTGTAGGAACACAGTTTTTTATATGAAAACTTACTGTTTCAGACAGTTCCACATTGAACACTGTTGTGGCATTATGAGAGTAAGGGTACAATTTTCTACAAGCTTTTGTTACAGATATGAGAAGAAACCGTACAACCATGAAATTAATTTACTTTTCCCATTTGTGTATGTATTAAAAGTTGCTCCATATGCTGTTTCTATGGTCAAATGCAGCAAAAATAACACACAACACAATTTAATACTGCCACTGTTTCAAAGCATAAGCTTATGAATGATGGTCAGCTTTTATCCAGTAGCTTTTTTAGGTTAATGGCTGCTATAGACGGGCCATACACATTGCAAATAATATTTTGGATTTTGGGAATGTCATGCTACATTATATATAAGTTTTCGTACAGAAACTGAATGTATCCTAACTGTTCAAATTTGTTTGTACCGATCAAAATTTTCAGTACAAATATCAACAGTTTCAGCAATGAACACCATGAACTGCACAAAATTGGTAACTCAATGAGTTAACTGGCATGCATTACATAATACGTACTGAGCAATTGTTTTGCATGTGCAGTTACAAAGAACGGACTGACAGAAAAATTCTTTTCGCAAATAAATGTGAATTATAATTACAAAAAAGCAAAAATAAAAAGTACAATAGTGCTAACTGACAAACAAGAGAAAAAAGAAAAAACAAAAAATTAGAGAAAAACTAATGATTGTATTGTATTGTATGTTATCCGGGGACCTAGAAACGACGGAGAGGTTCTGTCCCCGCCGCAGCCGCAGTGGTCCTCAACCCCACGATAACTACCGCAGTCCACTTCACCCCTCCGCCGCCCCACACCGAACCCAGGGTTATTGTGCAGTTCGGCCCCCGGTGGACCCCCCCCCCCCCACACACCAGACAAGTGTAACTCCTATGTTTGCGTGGTAGAGTAATGGTGGTGTACGGGTATGTGGAGAACTTGTTTGCGCAGCAATCGCCGACATAGTGTAACTGAGGCGGAATAAGGGGAACCAGCCCGCATTCACCGAGGCAGATGGAAAACCGCCTAAAAACCATCCACAGACTGGCCGGTTCACCGGACCTCGACACAAATCTGCCGGGCGGATTCGTGCCGGGGACCAGGCGCTCCTTCCCGCCCAGAAAGCCGTTAGAAAACAGTATTTACACTAGCTTTTGAGTTCTTTCTCTAATAAAGGTACACTCATTCACTCACACAAACGCCCAAACGTTTGGCTGTCTACATGGTTGTGTGTGAATGAGTGTACTTTTACAAGAGAAAGACCAAGAGCTCAAAAGCTACTGTAAATACTGTTTTTATGCCCCACATGTTGCTACCAATATGTGAGTGGTTGTCATTCCATTGTTTTACATATCATTTCACCTAGGAATATTGTTAAAAATTGAAAAAAGTGGGAGTGTTACATGATCAAAATAGAATGCATACTGTAAACAAATCATAAATATTTACGTAAAATGTTGCTCAACACATAGAGAAGGCAATGAGTTCCAGATGGGCATAATGAAAAGTCAGCTAAATGTTTAAACTTTAGGACAAAACTGTCCTTCTTCTAAAACAGAACATGACACAGATTCATGCAGGCTCAAGCTCACACACATACGGTCACTGTCTCCAGCCACTGGAGCCCCACTGCAGACTGCACCTATGCCTGAATTGTGCAACTATCTGACCCCAGACTGCTACAAATGTCACAATCAGGCCAGTGGCCAAAGTCAGTAACCGTGTATGTGTGAGCTGTGATTTCATGAATGAATGTGTGCGTGTGTGTGTGTGTGTGTGTGTGTGTGTGTGTGTGTGTGTGTGTGTGTGTGTGTGAAGGTGAGTGAGTTCTCCTCTTCTGAAGAAGGACTTTGTCTGAAAGCTGAAATATTTCTAGCATTCTTTTTCACTGTGTCTGTTATAGTGATTCTCTCTCTTGGCTTCTTCTTCTTAGGAGATACAACCTGTTTCTGATACTGCACCTAACCTGTAAACCAATATTTATTTCTGATCTCTTTTCTTATCACAATTATGTACAGAATACAGTCCATTTTTTATTAGTACAACTATATTCCTTTCATTTAATGCCTCCCCAGAAAATCAAGAAAAATAATCAGACAATTATTACTGACAAAGAAACATCTAAGTGGTGTCATGGAGCTCACACTTTCAACATTTTTGGCCTGCAAGGCAGGTGCAACAGTGGCCAGTTTATGATATGCAGCGGCCGAACCCCAGTCAGCTGTGTAATCGCTTGTCACATGACATTATAAAAAAATTCTTTTGAAAAATAATTAAACATATTAAATGATTGTCCATTAAAGGTGTAGTGAAATTAGACATTACCCATGATTGCACCTGCGGCAGGAATAAGAAAGTTAGCATGGATAATTTTATGACACTACACTGCCTGCAACTCAACACTTCTTCTATATGGTGAATAGCAATCTGTACTTTCCAAGTTGTTGTTGATTACTTCAGAAAATGCTTACGGGTCTCAGACAGATGGATATTACTGTTTTGGCAATTATTTGACTGTGAAGTTCACTGGTTTATTAATGTAACAAAGCTATAATTTTCCTTGGATGTTATTCAATCAGTAAGATTTTCTTTTCTAAGTCATCATTCTTCAGACTGGTTTGATGTGGCCCTCCAGGATTCCTCTCTTGTACCAATCTCTTCCATCTCATAGTAACACCAGCATCCTACATCCTCAATTATTCATTGGATATAATTCAGTCTCTGTCTTCCCCAACAACTTCTACTTTCTAAAGCTCCCTCTAGTACCATGGAAGTTATTTCCTGATGTCTTAACATGTGTCCTCTTGCCAGTGTTTTCCACACATCCCTTTATTTGCCGATTCTGTGGAGAACCTCCTCATCCCTTATGTTATCAGTACACATAATTTCAAACATCCTCCAATGGCACCATACCTCTTCCTTTCTGATTCTTTTCTTTTCTGATTTTCCGCAGATCACGATTCACTTCCATACAATGCAGTAATTCAAATGTAAATTTTCAGAAATTTCTTTCTCAAATTAAGACTAATGTTTGAAACTAAAAAACTTCATCTACCAGGAATGCCTTCTTTTCCTGCACTAATCTTCTTTTTACATCCTCCTTGCTTCATCCACCACACATTATTTGGTTTCCAAGGAGGCAGAATTCCTTCACTTCATTTACTATGTGGTCACATATCACTAATATAATTTCTGCTGCTCCTCATTACTTTTGTGATTCTTCAGTTTTCTCTCAAGCTACATTCTGTACTCATTAGATGGTTCATTCCATTCAACAATCCCTGCAATTCTTTCTCACTTTCACTGATGATAGCGGTGTCATTTATGAATATTATCACTGACATCCTTTGACTTTGGATTTTAATTCTACTCCTGAAAATTTCTTTTACTCTGTCACTGTTCCTTTGTTATACAGAGTGAACAGGAGAGGACTGTATCACTGTCTTTCTTCTTGGTTATATTACCCACCTTTTCCTATAGCTTACTCATATTTTCTCAGAATTTCAAACATCTTGCACCACTCTGCATTTTCAAATGCTTTTTTCTACATATCTTGATCTTTCTTAAGTCTTGGTTCCATCACCAAGCTCAACTTCAGTACTTCTTTGGGGCCATTAACACTCATAAAGCCAAACTGGTCATCATCTAACAGATCCACAATTTTCTTTTCCATTCTCCCATACGTTATTCTTGTCAGTAACTTGGATGTATGAGCTGTTGTACGACAGTTCTCACATATATCTACCCTTGCTATCTTGGGGATTATGGGGATGATATTTTTTGAAAGTATGGTTTGTCTCCAGCCTTCCCCCAATGATTTTAGATATTCTGAAGCAATTTACCTTTCCATTTGTCTTCATCTACTGTAAGTCTCCTAAAGTTCTGTTAAACTCTAAATTTAATACTACGTACCCTAGATCTTCCATATCAACTTCCATTTTGCTTCTATCATGTCACCCCCCCCCCCCCCCCCCCCCTCTCCTACTCCTCCAAAGAGGCCTTCAATGTACTCTATCCACCTCTCTCCTCTGCATTTAACAGTGGAATTTCCAATGCACTCTTAATTTTGATGCCCTTGCTTTTAATTTCACCAACTATCTTTTCCTGAACATCTTACTTCTTCCTTCCATCCATCAATTGAAATACTTCTTTGGCTTCTTAATAGTTACTTTCCTTGTAGCTGTGTTTATCTTTCCAGCTTCTGTGATTGTCCTTCCTAGACACATCTACTCTTCTTTAACTGAAGTACCTACAGTGGTATTCACCATCAGAGTATTTTTAACCTTATAGAACTTCAAACAAATTCGATATTTCTCAAGATTTGGGTATCTCATTTCTTGCAGCACAGATTCTTCCAGCTGATTACCTCAAACTTCAGTCTACTCTTTATCATTACTAAATTCTGATCACATTCTATACTACTTCTTCCTTACAATCCAGTATCAGACTTTGACACCTGTGTCTAGCCATTTTGCAATCCAGGTGGAACCTTCCTGTGTCTCCAGACATTTCCCAAGTAGACCTCCTCCTCCAATAATTTTTAAACAGCATATTCACTATTGTGAAATTTACTGCAGGATTCTATTAGTCTTTCTGCTCTTTCATTCTTGCCTGTCTTCTCCTGGAACTCTGTCTTCTAAGCCTTCTCCAACTACCACATTCCAATTCCTCTAGGAAGATTGTCATATTCCTTTACATACCGAATTACCCATTCAATATCCTCATTGACTTTACAGCAACACCCATTGATCCACTGCTGCTGCTGCTGTCCTTTGTTCATAACCCTTATCTTCTGACCATTTCACTTCACTGACCCTCTCATTATATATAGATAGAGCTTTTCCATTTCTCTTTTCTGATTATCTAGCTTCCCTGGCATGTTAAAACCTCTTGACACTCCACAATCCGACTCTCAGAATGTTCCTCTATCATCAGTAATTCAATCTTTTTCTTACGGTCACCTGCCCCCCCCCCCCCCCCCCCCCCACCTTTCTTGCCAGTTCCCTCACCTAAAGATCTGAATGGGGGGAGGAGGGGGGCTAATCTGAAACCTTTTGCCTATGGAGAGATCATAATCACATTATTTTTAATTACGGCTAGCATGACTAAGATAATCATATTCAAACCTGCCCAGATAAAAATACTAACATACATACATTTTCAGAGTTTTGTGTCCCGATGTCAACCCGTGAAACTGCAATATGAAATTGCAAATATTTTTAAAAAAAATAGTTGTACATAGCACAATGTCCTTTATTAATTGAAGAATGACATGTCTTACCCAGATAGTGCATCATCAGGTTATCTCATGGAGGTGATGACAACCTTAGCAGCACAGGTCAGTTCCTCATGCAAATTGCAAACACATCTGTACACACGGGTATGTATGCACTATGTGAATACCGACAGGCCTTCGGCACCATTCTAGTGTTCGGCTGTATTTAATCAGCACACGAGGTACTGTTCTGTGCTGCTACACTTGTCGTCGTCTCCATAAGATAACCTAGTGATACCCTATCCTGGCGAAACACATCATTCTTGAGTTAATGAAGAACACTGTGCAACCTATGACTGTTTTTGTAAATAATAGCAATAATAATAAGGTTGTTGTACCACAACACCAAGATGGAATGGATTAATTTTTAAAATGAAATTGCTTTTTACATCATTAATTAATTGTTAAAAATAACTGAATCTGACAGTATAGTAATGCAAAAAAGCCAACAGACTACATGGCTAGAAGCTATTCCTACAGACCATGCAGATTCCTACAGACCATGCAGATCACTATTTGGAGGTCTCAAACTAACATTTAATAGCAGTACTGCAAAATACAGCAGAAATCTCACAATCAATGAATGGAAACACACAAGAAACATATCACACACACGCATACACTCACTGTTCGTCTTGTTGTTCAGTGACGAACGGGATGATGATCTGAGGCCTTTACCCTTGTGGGGTGGTGTAATGGAGCGCCGTCGATGACCACTAGAGCCTCGAAGTGGAGGTGTGTCAGAACGCCTCCTCCCACCTCCATTGCCAGTTCCACTGCCACTACAAGATGCTAGCTGTGACGAACTTTTTGATGCCTGAGGTGCACCAATGACGGAAGCAGAAAGTTTTCGGTGTGGGTTGGATGCAGGTGAGGGATCACGTCTCTTGCTTCCCAATGATGAGCCTTGTAGACCGCCTCCACGATCATCACTGTGTCGTGATGGGAGGACTGCTTTTTTCATTGAAGGTAAAGGACTTCCATTTTTCCCTGTTGTTTTTCGCATTCTGTAAAAAGAGCAGTATTATACATAAGGTACAAGTGAGATATAAAGTAACAAGACAGAATGGCTGCCTAGTACTTACCTTTAGAAAGCAAAACTCTAGGTCTTGTCAACAGACACACATAAAATTACAAAAATTAATCCAGCATTTGGGACAATTAGTTCCTTCCTCAGGGTGGAAAGACAGATATGTTGAGAAAGGTTAAAAAGGAGCAGCAATCCCCTCAGACTGCAAGATGAGTCGAACCCTACTGTTCTGAGGCTGAGGGAGATAAAGATCTTCCATAAAAGTGATTGTGTGTGTTCTTTCACTTTTACAAAGTATCTTCATTAAGCAACGGGACTTGTAGTTAGACACAAATTGTGGTGACATCAGATTAAAACAATGGACTTATATTTAGGAAGGTTGGGTCTGAATCCACATTCAGCCGCACAAATGTAAGTTTCTTGCTGTCTCCTGAATCACTACAAGTGATTGCTTGGACATTAAGACCACAGCTCATATTCTTCACCATCCCTTTCCCTACAAAGTTTGTGCTCTGTCTCTAATGACAGTGACATGAATAGGAGGATTATTCTCTAAGCTTCTTCCTCATATGGGTGGTAAATCAACTCTTTCTTTCAGTAACAATTAAAATTTAGGTAGTAAAATGTCAACTCCTTCAATCATTTCAGTTGAATGTTGAAAGATTCTTCTGTGCAGCTGCACTCAACTGCCTCCCTAACCTTTTTTAGGTGGCTGTCAAGAGAAGTAAACCAAGAACTATATATGCCAACAAAAACAGCAAAATTGATCAGTAACACATAGCAATAAACAATCAGCAATAGCCAACCACATGTGTGTTTCTGGTGAGATCTCCCTCGTCTGTACATTAGCAGGTTCCTGAACTTTCATTTATGAGGACAAGAAACAAAGCACGAAGGAAAACTTAACTGAACCACACAGTACGAAGACTCACTAATCTGAAATGAGTCAATACAAAAGCAACT
Source organism: Schistocerca americana (assembly GCF_021461395.2). Classification (NCBI taxonomy): domain Eukaryota; kingdom Metazoa; phylum Arthropoda; class Insecta; order Orthoptera; family Acrididae; genus Schistocerca; species Schistocerca americana. The sequence continues at coordinate 697,466,952 of NC_060120.1, read as the reverse complement.
GACTCAGAACGCTTCTCGATAGTTATATCAAGTTGGTGATGCAAGCTCTGTGGTGTTACTGTAGATAGAAAGTAAGACTCTTAACACAAATGACATTCATAAGGTCTATGATACAGATTCATACAACAGACTATAAATTACTACTTCTCATCGTGCCCTCAAATGAGAAATGTCCTGCCTACTATCTTTCTCACATGACCCCCCCTCCCCCCAAACAATGGTATCCTTCCGTCCACCAGACCAACACAATATCCTCGTCCATCCCTAGACAACCCCTCAACCCCTTCTCCCAACTCCTTGCCTCGTGGCTCATATCCCTGTAATAGACCTGGATGCAAGACCTGTCCCATACATCCACCCCACCACCACCACCACCACCACCCCAACACCACCTATTCAACTCCGATCATGGACTAGGATGTTGTGGAGATTGGGTGGGCGATGGAACACCACTTTAGGAGGGGTGGAAAGTACCTCGGGTAGAATGTCCATCTTTTTAGGGCACAATGATATGTAATCAAAGCCCTGGTGAATGAGGTGGTTCAGCTTTTTCAGTCCAGGGTGATACTCAGTGATGAATGAGACACTCCTCTGTGGCTGGTTTTTGGGAGTGGTGGGATGGGAAATGGTATGGTCTGGGGGATAGTGCCTGTCTGCGAAGGCCTTGGTGACACAATTAGCAAGGGGATTTTTGTCAATGCAGATATGCCATTCCCAGGTAGCCAGGCTATATGGGAGGGATTTTTGGGGTGAAAGGGATGACAGCTGTCAAAATGCTGGAACTGTTGGTGGTTGGTGGGTTTAATGTGGACAGAGGTGCAGATGGAGCCATCTGAAGGAGGACCATGTGAAGCAGATGGGAGACAAGGTGTTGAGGTTGTGAAGGAACGAAAATAGGGTGTCTTGGCCCTGGGTCCAGATAATGAAGATATCATCAATGAGCCTGAACCAGACTAGGGATTTGGTTTTTTCGGGGGCTAGGAAGGTCTCCTCTAGACAGCCCACAAAAAGGCTGGCATAGGAGGGTCCCATGTCAATACCCAGGGTAGTGTTGTAGATTTGTATATGTACCTTCCCTTATGTCATGTCACACTCTCCTCTTCCGTAATTATTTCAGCCTCAAACTACAGTAACATACTGTCTCCACACCCTCCACCAAACAGTCCGTGTTTCCCCCACTCCCCCCCGACCTGTCATCTACTATGCATTCTCGTCTCCCACCCTCTTTATTTGCAGCCCTCTGCCAATGCATCCACCTGTTTTTCCCCACTCCTCTTCTTTTTCACTCCTTTTTCCCCACATCCCTGCCCCACAACCTCCTGATGCTCTACCTGTTTGTAGTCTAATCCCTGCACGCTCCACGAGACAGCATTTGTCTCTCTCCCCAGCGCACACTACTATCTCTTCCCCGTCCCGTTCACCACGCCCTCCAGTATGCTGCTTGCCTTCCATGTGATGTTACATTCCGCCGCGAAATGCTGGTGTTGGCATGTGTGTGTGTGTGTGTGTGTGTGTGTGTGTGTGTGTGTGTGTGTGTGTGTGTGTGTGTGTGGCTACTGATGAAGGCTGTGACCGAAAGCTATATGCGAGTGTCTTTTGATCATGCCCGTCTGCAACTTGACGTGTCTTCTTTACAGTAAGTAGCTATCTGTCTTTTCCTACATTGTTGGTATTCCTACCTGGATTTTCCATTGTTTGATATAAATATCACTAACTTTATATGTGGCGTCCAAAGAACACAGCCATTGATTGTTGAAATATGGTGTCAGAAAATGGATGTATAACTGAACCTAATTAATAGATACATAAAATCAGATTATTTTAAGACTATAACTAATGTTTTCTAACAAAAAATTAAAACTTATAAGTAACAAGGAAATTAAAATTCTAGACTGTACAAGGAAGATTCACTGCCATATTAATAAGGATGCTGTCAGAACATTAACTGTTGGAAAATGAGATCAAGGCAGAACTTGATCACGTACTTTCTGAAACATTAGTGAAGGACAAAGTAGGAAAACAAGCAGCTGAAATCTGTACTACAAAATAATTGTGCTGTTGCTATAAAGAACTTTTCTGCATCTGTTCTAAACTAAAACCTTGGGTTTCATGTCCTTTTGGAAACAAGACCAGTACAGATGGGGAAGCTCAGATCGGACAAGAATGAGAGTGCTAACAACCACTGTCCAACTTGCTTGATGTGCATTGTGATATTGTAAAAATGAGAATGTATAATGCTGCAGAAGAAACATTATATGTGATGTGAATGACTTTAGCACATGGGTCTGCTCTTTACAGAATATATCCAACCAATTTGAAATAGAAAAAAATGTGGTTTTACAAAGATGCACAGGACAATTAAGCTCAGGGCAGTTCTGTTGAATAAACATCAGCAGTTGGCTTTATTAAAGGATGGCTGCAGTGTAGAGAATCTGCTGAGAACCAGGAATTACATTCATATCCACTATGAAGATTAGAACCTTATTGTAAGTTAGAACAACATTACACTGTATTCATAACTGAATCTGCAATTTGTGATTATTTACTTCTCTTTTTTCTGCCCTTAAACTAACTGAAGATTGCATTAAGAAATCCTGTGAAACTAAGATGCTCTGAATAATTTAATAAATTAATAATTTAATAAATTTACATGAGCACAACAAAATAGGACAATCACCAACATGTGTCGTTAAACGTGAGAAAAGAAGCTATGCACTGGGAGGGATGAAGCAAGATTAGGGTTTAAAGGCCCACCAACGTCAAGTCATTAGAGACAGAGCTGATCTTCAGTGACTATTCTAAATATATATCTAGTCACCTAAATAATTTAATGCCGTGTCTAACTGTTCTTGTATCAGTAACAAAGATATCCCAGGTACCTAATCGAGTGTGTGTACACCATACAAGGGATTTAGTCTACTAAATTTAAATAGCTGATGCCCAAATTTCAGCTCTCTTCTTTTCCAGTTTTCCCACAATGCACTTTCATACAATGCTGTGTTCCAGACATACATTCTCAGAAATTTCTTCAACAAATTACAGCCTATATTTGATACAAATATAATGCTTTTGGCGTAGAATGTTCTCTTTGTATGTGTTACTAACTTTCTTTCATTCAATTTGCTTTGTGCTTATTAACTGTTCATTCCATTTAACAGACCTTGTAATTGGTCTTCATTTTCACTGAGGAAAACAATATCATAAGCAAATCTTTTTGTCATGAATTTTAACTCTACTCCTGAAACTTTCTCTTCTCTCCACCACTACTTCTTCAACATAGAGGTTGAACAGAGATACACTTCACCCCTGCGTCACACCTGTTTTAATCCTAGGACTTCCCTCTTGGTCTTCCAGCGTTACAATTTCCTCTTGGTTCTTGTACATATTCTATATTACCTTTCTTTTCCTATAGCTTATACTTTTTTTATAATTTCAAACACCTTGCACCATTTTACATTGCTTTTTCTAGGTCAACAAAGACTATGATGGTGTCTTGATTTCTTAAAGTCTTGCCTCCATTATTATGTGTAAGAATCAACACTCATTCTCTGGTCCCTTTAACTCTCATAAAACCAAGTTGTTAGTCACCCAACAGATTGTCATTTTTTTCTATTCTATTCTTGTCAGCAATTTGGATGCATGAGCTGTTTAGCTGACTGTGGAATAGTTCTCAGATTTATCTGGCTTTGTTACCTGCAGGACTGTGTAGATGATATTCGTTTGAAAGTTTGATGGAACACATCTAAGTCTCATAAATTCTATGCACACACCTGAATAATCATTTGGCTGCCACTTCTGCCAATAAATTTAGAAATTCAGAAAAATTTTATACATGCCTTCTGCCTTGTTTGATCACAAGTCTTTCAGAGAATGACTACTAATACATGAGCCTCTATGTCTTCCAACACGACAACCATTTCTTCTTCTATCACATCAGAAGACAGCTCTTCCCCCTTATAGATGTGTTCAATGTACTCTTTCCACCTATTTGCTCTCTTCTCTGCATTTAACAGTAGAATTCCTTTCACACTAATAATGTTGACATTTTCAATTTCATTTAGTGTTATTTTGACCTTCTATAAGCTGAGTCTGTCCTTCTGATAAGTATATTCTTCATGTTTTCTTCACATGTTTTCTGCAGCCACTTCACTTTAGCACGCCTATATTCTCCCACAACTCTGACTTCTATTTTGTATCCTACTACAGCATTCTAATTTCCATGATTACTGGATCTCCATTTCCCTTTACATACTAAGTTACTTGTTCATTGCCTTCATTCTCTCTCTCTCTCTCTCTCTCTCTCTCTCTCTCTCTCTCTCTCTCTTATTATGATTGTGATGTTGGCATGTATTGCAGTGATTTGCTGTCAACGCTACTGAGAATGATCCTGTCACCCAACTTTCACAATAACTTACTCTTTCCCCTACCTTCATACTCAAAAGAAATGCTACTCCCATTATAAAATGGATTCCTGGATGGAAATGGTGAAAAAAAGGTCCTATGAACATGTGTCCATACATGCATCATTGGTACGGCAAATGGCACTGATGAATGAAAGTTCCTCAGACCATGTGCCATGTGATCCTTGCGTGTTGCAGGCTACTTGATTGATGCAGCATGCTATAAGCAGCAGAATGGTCTGGTATTCATTTCGGGGACAATCTGAGATGGTGTATGTGTACAGCCAAGCAGATGGAAACGTCGAGAGAGAGCACCACTATACCAAAACAAGTAACTTCACAGACACTAGCCACATCATACCATATTCCAAGCCCTTTTTGGGCATTTGTGTGATCATGGGTTCTTTCAGACAGACAAACATGCAGAGAGGCAGTAGACTGTGTGTACACCAGATTTGGAGGACCGGGTTCTATAGGATATTAAGACAAAGGCTAGTACAAGCTCCAAGCAAGTGGCCTGCCAACATGGTGTGGGCCAAAGTATGATTATGTGTTTCCTGCATGACAACCACAACTATCCCTATCACCTGCAATGACTGCAAGAAGTATCAACATCAGACTTCACTCTGTGGAAGAATTTTGTCAATGGCTTTTGCACTAGACCATTACAATCATGAGATTTCTGTCCCCAGTCCTCTTTACCAACAAAGAAACCTTTACCAGAACTGGCACCATCAACCTGAATAACCATCATCTGTGAGCTACAGATATGGCACTTGGTCAGGGGAACTTTCATTCGTCAGTGCCATCTATCATGGCAACAGTTCATTTCCAGTCACATGTTCAGAGGACCTTTTCTCCTAAATTTCCAGTCAGAAATCCATCCCTGCAGTTAGTTACTTTATTAATGTTCACCCTGTGTAGTACTAAATAATATTGCCTTCCACAGAGAATACTAAACAATTGTAGAACATAATAAAAGATGTCAGTTTTAATTTGAGTACCAGTAGAATATGGCCTCGTATTCAATACGCCTCAACCTTGTTGTTTATTAGGATCTTATATGCTCGCACTGCAAAACCAAATATAGTTTTTTAGGTGTTTTAGAACATGGACTTTGTAATGTAAATGGTCTAAAAGAGTTTGCAGAAGACACTTTTCTATAAAAATGGGCCAAAACAGACTTTTTTGGCATTTTATAAAAATCATCAACTTTGCCCTCAGTTCATAAACTGTTGGAAAGCAGTAGGAGGATGAAATTTTATATTCTAAGACCTTGTATTGGTAAGTTATTATTTGCAAGGTTTCAGGTGCATCCTGCAATTTCTTCTGCAGGTATAAAAAGCTAAACTTCACTTTTTTCTGAGCATCTATTTTTTTGGCCAACTTTGCTTCATATTATCCATATGTAAATAATTCGGTAAAGCTTTATTATTATTATTATTTCACATAAGAGAGAGCAAAAAGTTGTACAAGATAACCTAGTTTTATTTCTTTCCACAAAATACTATTGGAGATACTATGTCTCGAAGTTGCCGAAAACTGATGGGTGCACTGTTGACAGCTGCACTATGGGGTCAAAGAAATAACTGTATCTCCGGGACCATTGAATTAACAACCTTGTGAAACTTTACCAATGTTCATTGGGAACATGTGTGATTGTTCATACCAAATTTCATCAAAATCTGTGACAGTCATGTGGGAACATCCAGACCACTTGGCAGGGAACAACCCTACATCTAGATTGATGTTTTTGCATTTCCACTGTTGGATTTTCTAGCTTCCTTGCCACACCCAGTCTTCTAACATTCCACACTCTGACTTGTATAATATTACTGTTTCTCTTGGGTCTCCATCCTTTTTTTTAAGGTCACATCCCCTTCAGCAGCATGGCAGCACTACTGGAATCTTTTGTCAATGGACAAATTATAGCAGCACTTTTTCATTTAGAGACCACACTTCCTGCAGATACACATTCATCATCATATTCGCCATCATCATCATTTATTGCACATAAATAGGCTGTTTAAGCCCTTAGCAGGCAACAAGAATATAAAAGTACATAAACATAAAACACAATGAAATTATCAACACATCAATTCCACAAATCATGACTAAATACAATCGTAAAAATCACAAAAATTGATTACATATGTTTGCCTATTTACTTCTGGCTCGGGCATCCTCGTTGCTAGATGTTGGAGCTGCTTCTTGCAGGGTCATTAAAGTTCTGCCTTTGCAGCTTGTTCACGGATGACCTCTTGGCTGTCTTTGGTTGATGTACTAATGCTTTGCTAGGGAGAATACATGGATACATATGATGTGTTTTTAATGCAGTGGTTTCCACTGCCTTTTACATTTGCATCAATCCACCGCCTTTTACATTTGCATCAATCCATTGCCTTTAGCATTTTCATCAATGTCGGCACTCTGAAAAACATACTCATCATGACACAGCTTTTAGATTTCCCCTTCTTCTTCTTCTTTTGTTCACTGCCATTTACTCTGTCTAGTAGAGGCACCAGTATTCTCATATTTTGGTAAATTAATTTTACTTATATTTTTGGCCAAAAGCCATCCCTGTCGCCATAGTCTTCAGGCGCCTAAGGGAAGGAAGTCATTGTGCCACAAGTCTGTGAATTATGTAAACTTGTTCTGTGTGTGGGCATATTTTAGATGTTTGTGTATCATATTTTCTGAGGCAGAAAGTGGGAACCAGCCCAGCATTTGCCTAACTGGGCATGGGAAATTGCCTATAAAACTACACTCAGGGTGGTTCGTTTACCAGCTATGCAGATTCAGTCTAGGTCTGGCTCACCTTCCTGCCTTGCAAACGAGCATTACGGAATATGAGCAGGTATTCCGTTAGATTTCATCAGTTAACCATTTTTGTTTTGTTGATGACACTGTACTATGAGAGCATAGGCTTGACAATGAGATTGTACTGTTTGCTTGTGACTTGCATCAACTTCAACCGATGGAAGAAAATAATTTATAATAAGGTTAAAATAATGTGTAATAAACAAAATGACAACCATACAAATTAGAAAAACTCATAGACCTAGTTGCACAGTTTTTGCATGTATGTCATTTGAAAACAAAAACAACGACAACAACTGGCAAACTGAATAGATTTTTCAAAACTAAGCTTCTGATGTGTGTGAAACAGGCACTCTAAACCTCTCCTCCTGCCACCCACACCCACTGAGGGAGGGGGGAGATAGACAGATGGAGGGAAGGAGGGAGAGGGGGGAGGGAGAGAGAGAGAGAGACAGGACTGTTATAGAACATCTTGGCAGGTATGTAATTTAAATGTGCACACACTGATACAATGGATCCACTCCTCTCCCTCTCCTCTGCCCAAACACAAGCTTCCATGATTTGCATAGGTGGTAACTCTCTCCAAAGTAGCTTTCTTTCTCACTGGCCTAAATCTCTGCTAGCAGCTATTCTCTCCTGCCGCTGCCACCCTTACTATACCCACTCCAAGCCAACCTTCTGCCACCATGTAAACTACCAGCTCCACCCTAGCACATCCATATCTTCTTTTCCTTACCTCTTTATTTCATTCTGGATCCTCCACCTTCTTCATGTACTATTTTTTTAGCATTTGTCCTGGCAGCATTCTACACTGCCCCTGCAAGTAATGTATGTGCCAGCTTGCTGCCCCAGTGTTCACCTACATACATGGCACTAGCAGTCTTTTGTAACAACTCCAACTCCCCCATCCATATCCCTCATCCTATCCCCCTTGCCAGACCAGTTAGTGATTAGTAATCAACTCCTATAAATATTTATAAAGGTAGAAAAACAGTGGACAGAGATCAGAAATAGGCAGCTTAAAGTGTACAAAAATGTGGAAAAAGGAAGGAAGGTCAGAGATTAGAGATTTACGAGGGTTATTCCAAAAGTAAGGTCCGATTCGCCGTAACTATTGAAATTTGGCGCCAATGACAAAACACGCATGCGCGCCGACTCCCGGCAAGCCTTGCGCGTCAAACGCCGCCATTCGCTTTGTTACTGTTGCTGAGTGTAGTTCACAGTGTCACTTTACAATGTTTAAGACAATTGATCAGCCCGCCGATTGTGAGGTAAGGGCAGTGATACGGTTTTTGTATGCAAGAAACAATTCAGCGGCGGAAATCCATCGGCAGATTACTGAAGTGTACGGTCCTAACATAATGAGCGACAGTAAAGTGCGCAAGTGGGTGCGAGCTTTTAATGAAGGACGGGATAATGTGCACGATGAACCACGGTGTGGCCGACCATCAGTGATTTCAGACGATTTGGTCAATGCGGTTGACAAAAAAATTCGTGAAGATCGCCGATTCACTATTACAGACGTAGACATGCATTTTCCGAATGTGAGTAGAACAACTTTGTACAGAATTGTGTCTGAACATTTGAAGTTTCACAAATTGTGTGCCCGTTGGGTTCCCAGGCTGCTTACTGAGCCCCAACGAATGAAAAGAATGGCTTTTGCTCTTGATTTTTTGGAGCGATATCATAAGGAAGGTGACAGTCTTTTAGACAATGTTGTCACAGGGGATGAGACATGGGTTTCTCACATCACTCCAGAGTCTAAACGTCAGTCAATGCAATGGCGTCACACGTAATCGCCAGTCAAGGTCAAGGCAAAGCAGACAATCTCAACACGTAAGGTTATGGCGACTGTGTTCTGGGATAGACGTGGAGTATTGTTAGTCGACTTTATGGAGAGAGGAACAACGATTAATAAAGCCGCCTACTGCGCTACCCTGACTAAACTTCGACGTGCAATCCAGAATAAGCGACGTGGTCTTTTGTCGTCTGGAATCTTGTTGTTGCATGACAATGCCAGACCCCACACTGCAAATGAAACGCAAGCTCTGATCAAGAAATTTGGATGGGAACAGATGGACCATCCTCCTTACAGTCCGGACCTGGCGCCAAGTGATTTCCACCTGTTCCGTTACTTAAAGGAGTTTCTCGGCGGCAAGCGCTTCGACACAGATGATGAAGTGAAAGAAGCAGTTAAGGACTGGTTATCGTCACAGGCGGCCGATTTCTATAACATGGGCATTCAAAAGCTTGTTGAACGATGTGACAAATGTTTAAATAAGTATGGAAGTTATGTAGAAAAATAGATAAAGATGTAAGGAATGTAAATAAAACAATTGTTTTGAAAAAACATTTTAGTTTTGATTTTTTTTTTTTATAACCGGACCTTACTTTTGGAATAACCCTCATATGTTCCATCAAAGACATAGTCATTAGAGAGGGAGCACAGGATCAGACTGGGGAAGGAAATCACCTGTATGCTTCAAAGGAACCATCCTGGCATTCGCTTCTAGTCATTTAGGAAAGAGATGAAGAAACAAATCTTGATAGCTGGGTGGGGATTTGAACCATTATCCTCCCAAACATGAATCCAGTGTCTTACCATTGCACTACCTCGCTCAATAGAGTACTGTGAAGGAATGAAAAGAGGCATATTAATAGGAGCAATATTGACCATGGAATACTGAACCACAGGATCAATCAAACAATGGAAAATCCAGATGGAATGTAACAATATTAGAGAAGGAAAGTTGCCTCTCACCATATAAAGGAGATGCTGAGTCGCGATAGGCACAACAAAAAGATTCATACAATTACAGCTTTTGGCCAGTAATGCCTTTGTCAAGAATAGACACACATAAACACACACACTCACACAAATGCAACTCGCTCACACGACTGCAGTCTCAGACAACCGAAACCCTTTATGGTTGTCTGAGACTGGAGTCGTGTGAGCAAGTTGCGTTCGTGTGTGATGTTCTGGATATCATGATGTTTGACAGTAAAAATGAATGATATTGGCTCTCCAACCCTCCATCTTGGGCTATCACAACAATGTTCTTGATATGAATGAAAGGTACTCTGATAAAAAATGAAACATTATGAAACAAACAGTCTGCATTAGAAATGTATACCTTACTCATACCTGTCTTCATATACAAACAAAATGGCACTCCGCAGCAGTGAAAATTTACTGAACCAATCAATTCATTTACAATCAATCTCTGAATTTCAAGAACATATCCAGCACTAACAAATTACGTAAAAGCAGCTATTATAAATGGAGTTACAATGAACAGTGAGCTACCTTGATTTCTTCTTTAGCCCATGATCAGTCTCAGAAGAGGAACTGGAATCACGTTTATTTTTCTTGGATTTTAGCTTCCTATGTCGAGTATCTGTTGAACTACTGCTTGATGTTGAGCTGGTATCGTCACTGCTTGAGCTAGAATCTGTTGAAGAGGTTGTGGTGCCCGATGTTGATGATGAACTGCTGGGCCCACCATGCTGTCAATAACAAATTTACAGAACAAACTGAATATATGCCACAAACAGAATTCAATTACATGTGGTAGTTACATACACTGTAGGTCACTAAAACTGTAACAAAATGAAGACAGAATGTAGCAAATGTCAAATTGTCACAAGGTACTTTATGCTTCGATGTGCAAATGATTAGAATTTCAGCACAACGGTGCAAAGTAGGTATAGGAGAACTGTCATCTACTTTCTGTACATAAGGAAAACATTACACAGTAAGTTTCTCATCCATAAACATCATCTGAATGTTGTTTGTAAGAATACAGGGTTATTACAAATGATTGAAGCGATTTCACAGCTCTACAATAACTCTATTATTTGAGATATTTTCACAATGCTTTGCACACACATACAAAAACTCAAAAAGTTTTTTTAGGCATTCACAAATGTTCGATATGTGCCCCTTTAGTGATTCGGCAGACATCAAGCCAATAATCAAGTTCCTCCCACACTCGGCGCAGCATGTCCCCATCAATCAGTTCGAAAACATCGTTGATGCGAGCTCGCAGTTTTGGCACGTTTCTTGGTAGAGGAGGTTTAAACACTGAATCTTTCACATAACCCCACAGAAAGAAATCGCATGGAGTTAAGTCGGGAGAGCGTGGAGGCCATGACATGAATTGCTGATCATGATCTCCACCACAACCGATCCATCGGTTTTCCAATCTCCTGTTTAAGAAATGCCGAACATCATGATGGAAGTGCGGTGGAGCACCATCCTGTTGAAAGATGAAGTCAGCGCTGTCTGTCTCCAGTTGTGGCATGAGCCAATTTTCCAGCATGTTCAGATACACGTGTCTTGTAACATTTTTTTCGCAGAAGAAAAAGGGGCCGTAAACTTTAAACCGTGAGATTGCACAAAACACGTTAACATTTGGTGAATTGCGAATTTGCTGCACGAATGCGTGAGGATTCTCTACCGCCCAGATTCGCACATTGTGTCTGTTCACTTCACCATTAAGAAAAAATGTTGCTTCATCACTGAAAACAAGTTTCGCACTGAACACATCTTCTTGCATGAGCTGTTGCAACCGCGCCGAAAATTCAAAACGTTTGACTTTGTCATAGGGTGTCAGGGCTTGTAGCAATTGTAAACGGTAAGGCTTCTGCTTTAGCCTTTTCCGTAAGATTTTCCAAACTGTCGGCTGTGGTACGTTTAGCTCCCTGCTTGCTTTATTTGTCGACTTCTGCGGGCTACACGTGAAACTTGCCCGCACGCGTTCAACCGTTTCTTCGCTCACTGCAGGCCGACCCGTTGATTTCCCCTTACAGAGGCATCCAGAAGCTTTAAACTGCGCATACCATCGCCGAATGGAGTTAGCAGTTGGTGGATCTTTGTTGAACTTAGTCCTGAAGAGTCATTGCACTGTTATGACTGACTGATGTGAGGGCATTTCAAGCACGACATACGCTTTCTTGGCTCCTGTCGCCAATTTGTCTCACTGCGCCCTCGAGCGCTCTGGCAGCAGAAACTTGAAGTGCGGCTTCAGCCGAACAAAACTTTATGAGTTTTTCTACGTATCTGTAGTGTGTCGTGACCAAAACCTAAAAGCAGCCTGATTGTGGCCTGTTGAGACTGCATTTCATGTTGTGAAATACTGCTGCTCAAGTCAATCAGGATTCCACAACAGTCATCTCAATATGGAATCGACAGGTTCAGGAGAGCAGTACTCAACACCAAGCACGATCTCAGCAGCCCCGTATGACTAGTGCCCGGGAGGACAGATATAGTGCTCAGTTGGCTGTGCAAGATTCTACAGATCCACCACATGCCTTGAGCCAGGAAATGGACTCATTTGCAACAAGACAAGTCTCTATGCAGACAGTATGACAATGTCTGGAGCACCACTCACTGTCAGCATGGGGACAATTTTGCAGCACCCGACGACACAGCAGCAGAGAGAGGTGACAGTTGTGGCCCCAACAATGGCCCCAACAAGTCTGGACACAGCAACGACATCATGAGTCTGGTTCTATGTACAGCACCATGTTGGATGTATTCGTATACAGAGGCTCCAATGAGTATGAACTTTATTAGTTTGCACTTGTCATCAGCATACGAACCCAGTTTTCAGCTTCATAGTACAGAGTGCCACTGGGTACAGTACAGGACTACCTATGGTTCACATAGTTGGTAATGTGGACAACAGCCATTACAATATGTAAAAAATTCTCAGTTTTCTTGCCACGTCAATTCGGAATAAAATCTCAAGCTTTCGACGACAGCCTCCATTGTCATCATCAGGAGCAACTGTCGGTCTTCACTGCTGCTATGGTGGCCTTATATAGCGTGTGGATGGCTTGTGATTGGTCAGCAATTATGTACTGCCATCACAGACTGTGTCAATGTCTGCACTGGTGGCACTACCGCTTCCGTGAGGACATAAACCCTGCAAATAAAGTCTCTGCTGCGTCTCTGCATCGAGCCCTCGTTTCCATGCACCGCTCAGATAGGGTAATGCAGAAAACAGGTGTAAAGCTTAACAGTTGTCGTAGCTCAGCCAGACAGTGGAAAAAACTGCCGCAATTCCACTGAAGGATGACACCATTAGACTGGGAAGGCATCGAACATTCAATGAGGCAGTTTACGCCTCAGGGTCACCTGCTGCCACCGACTTATTACCTGAGCAGTCTATATCCATGGTGTCTGAGGGTCCGGCGAGGTCTAGGTCCTCAGCGGACGCAAGAATCTCCACCTCATCCCCAGACACAGAGCTTGTAGGTAGTGGTGGTGTGGGTGCCACCGCAATTTCCTTGGTCTTAGGGGTTTTCTTTTAGGCTTTTCCTACTGCTCCTTGGGTTTCTCTGGCTGGGAGGACTTCACTGATTCATTCTTTGGGACTAAGGACAATCATGAAGCCCTATGACCAGCTGCTTTTAAGCACTTCAGCCACTGGCGGACATCATCTTTCCCAATAGCAGAAACCTGGGAAGAAAGTGACCCTTCCTGGCGAGAGGAGCCAAAGAAGCTTCTCGGGCTGGGAAGTGGGGACTGCTGTCCCCGAATGTTTGGGGGCAGTGCTCCCGAGGTAGGTGGTGTGGGAGCAACAAGTGGGGTGGGGGGTGGGGGATTGGAAATTGCCCCCCCCCCCCCACCACCACCACCACCATCAAGCCTTCTGGCTCTGAGAGCAGACTGGAATTTGCAGAACTGATTGGGTTACAACTTTTGTCGTAGCGATGGCGTATGAGGAGGTCATAGCCACCCGATGTAGGCGCTCATATTTTCTCTTAGCTTCAGTGTAGGTCAGTCAGACCAGGTTCTTGTATTCCATGATTTTCCCCTCTTTCTGTAAAATCCTGCATTCTGGTGAGCAAGGTGAATGATGCTCTCCGCAGTTGACACAGATGGGAGGTGGGGCACATTGAATATTAGGATGTGATGGATGTCCACAATCTCAATATGTGACACTGGAAGTACAGAGGGAAGACATATGGCCAAACTTCCAGCACTTAAAGCACTGCATCGGGGGAGGGATGTATGGTTTGACATCACAGCAGTAGACCATCACCTTGACCTTCTCAGATAAGGTGTCACCCTCGAAGGCCAAGATGAAGGCAACGGTGGCAACCTGATTATCCCTCAGACCCCGATGGATGTACCACACAAATTGAATACCTCACCGCTCTAAATTGGCGCGCAGCTCATTGTCAGACTGCAAAAGAAGATCCCTGTGGAATATAATGTCCTGGACCACATTTAAACTCTTACGTGGTGTGATAGCAACAGAAACATCCTCCAACTTGTTACAAGCGAGTGAAGCCTGTGACTGGGCAGAGAATTCTGTTTTTATAAAGACTGACCCCGAGTGCATTGTGGACAAGCCCTCCACCTCCCCAAACTTGTTCTCTAAATGCTCTACAAACAACTGTGGCTTCCATGAAACAAAGGAGCCCCCTCAGTTCTCGTACATACAAGGCACCGGGGTGAATAAGATTCGCTGCCATCCTTAGCCTGGCATTACTCCCATGGTGTGGACAGAGAGGGGAATGATTTAGGGTCGTACTTTCTTGCATTATACTGATACTTGGAACACTTAGAGACTGCTGGTGTCTGATCACCAGCAAGGGATGACATGGTACGCTTGGGTGATGGGTATCTACTCCTTGGCATACATGGGGAGTCAACAGCACAGGCATCAGCAGAGCGATCCCTGTGTTGTCAGGGGGCTCTGCATAGTGCATGGTGGAAACACACCCAGGAAGGTGTCCTCACCCAAGAGATGGGGAATGAGCTTGACTGCAATGTGATGACGAGAAAGTGGGCTTAAGATTTCAAGGCATGATGGACACGATGCACCATGTAAGGCGCCCTTCCCCAATTGGCTCACTCTTCGGGAAAATTTTGAAAATGGAGGTCAAACTCCACTGAGGACCATCACATAAAGGCCAAAATGGGTGAGACTCCTGTTAGTCACCTCTTACAACAGGCAGGAATACCTCAGGCCTATTCTATTCCCCAGACATGCAGGGGAGGCTCCTTCTTCAGGGAGAAGGGTTGAAGGGGAAGGAAGAGGGGTGACGGAAAAGGACTGGTGAGGTCTAGGAAAAGGGATAGATTTCAGAAAATGTCACACAGGATCACGGGTCAGGGGAGACTTACCAGATAGGACAAGAAGGAAAGACTGATTGTTGTGGACTGCACCAGATGAGATTTGAGAACCTGAGAGCTTAGCAGCCCCAACAATCAGTCTTTCCTTCTCACCCCATCCAGTAAGTCTCTCCTGACCAGTGGTTCTGGGTGACTTTTCTGAAATCTACCCCTTTTTCTAGACTTCTCCATTCCTTTTCCTTCACCCCTCTTCCTTCTCCTTCAACATTTCTGCCTGAAGGAGGAGCCACTGGCTCAAAGAGCTTGCCTAATCATAACCTCCTTTTATGTGTGTGTTGTTCTGCTGCTGCTTGGTGAGTAGATTTTTTATCTATAAAATTACATTATATTGTCAAAAACTGATCATTTTTGTTGTTACACTGATGAATGTGCCACACCAAAACTGGTGATGGAGACTGGTCACACAGAAAACCTTAAATCACAAAGCATCTGAAAAGGGCAACAAAGCACAATGACAAAATGTTGTGCCTAAAAGACATTGTGATCCAGCTGATACCAAAGAAGCTCCTATAACATCAGCATAAGCTATAGATTATACCACAGCATTGCAGATACATTATAATTATAAAACTATTAGTAAGTTGAAAAATCTTCAGTGCTCTTGTCCTGCTTCTGAGACATTGAGGTGGAAAGGTTGAATTAAACTACAACGGCATCAAGTGCCTCACAATTTTAAATTGATTAAGTCAAATACCTGAGGCAGTAACTCAAAATTTAAACAAATCCAAGAAACAAAAATCCACAATGAAATAATGACAATATTATGAAAACGATAGACCACACACACACACACACACACACACACACACACACACACACAATCACAGCCTGGCCTCGGCAGC
This sequence comes from Schistocerca americana, assembly GCF_021461395.2. Classification (NCBI taxonomy): domain Eukaryota; kingdom Metazoa; phylum Arthropoda; class Insecta; order Orthoptera; family Acrididae; genus Schistocerca; species Schistocerca americana. The sequence continues at coordinate 697,450,738 of NC_060120.1, read as the reverse complement.
CACAGAGACTGTGGTCATGTGTGTGTGAGATGCATCTGAACACACACACACACACACACACACACACACACAGTCACAGCCTGGCCTCGGCAGCCACAGAGACTGTGGTCATGTGTGTGTGTGAGATGCATCTGAGTAAATGTGAATGTGAATATATGTAAGCGTACAAGGGCTGTACAAAAAGTTAGGTGACTTTTCAAATAGTGCAGGCAATGTACATTCGATTATCAATCTTTTTTTTGTGTTGGTACACATGTCCCAAACATAAGTTCACAGTTTCAAGTGTACAGCATACTTTATCTGTTTTTGACAGATAGAATGGTTAGATGTGTTTCAGTGTGCTCGGCAATTTTTGATTATTATAAAAAATGGAGCAAAGAATTTGCATCAAATTTTGTGTGAAAAATGTGGAACCGGTTGCTCTAAAACACTTGAAATGCTAACAGGGGCATATGGTGAGTCTGCACTACGTAAAAAAAAATGTTTACAAGTGGTACGAGCTCTTCCAAGATGGCTGAGAATATGCCAGTTATGAACCTCGCTCTGGACACCCCAGCACATCAACAACAGATGACAATACCAAAGCTGTGAAGAAAATTGTTTTGGAAAATCGTCAGTTTACCATAAGAGAAGTTGCTGAGGATGTTGGCATAACAGTTGGCTCGTGTCATGCAATTTTTCAGATGTTTTGGGCATGAGATGTGTGCCAACAAGGGTTTGTTCCAAAACTTCTAAATTTTTATCAGAAGAACCGTCGCATGAGCATTGCTCAGGAGCTCTTGAATGATGTCAATGATGATCCTGATTTGCTCAAAATGGTCATAACTGGTGATGAAACATGGCTTTACAGCTATGACATCGAAACCAAAGCCAAATCGTCCCAATGGAAGCATCCCAGAGAGCAAATACCGAAAAAAGCAAGCCAAGTTCAATCGAACGTCAATGTTTTTTTCACTGTTCTTTTCAATTACCATGGCATAGTGCATCACTAATTTTTGCCTCAAAGTTCATACGGTAAATATGGAGTATTGTCTTGATGTTATGCACTGTTTGCAAGAAGCAGTAGGCGAAAAATGTTGAATTGTGGAAAAACAATTCATGGATTTTGCATCACTGTGACTTTTTCCTGTTCCCAAAACTGAAGAGACTTATGAAAGGATGAAGATTCTCAATGATTGAGGAAATAAAAACTGTATCACTGGAAGTACTCAAGCCTGTACCAAAAAGCGCTTATGAGAAGTGCATTGAGGATTGGAAGAAGCGTTGTCACAAGTGTATTGAATCTCAGGTTACTTTGAAGGGGACAATATGAATATTGCTGAATAAATAAATATTTCTTCATAAGAATATATAGTCACCTTACTTTTTGAACACATCCTGTGTGTATGTGTGTGTGTGTGTGTGTGTGTGTGTGTGTGAGGGTGAGTGGTCTAATTCCAACAAAGGTCTTTTTGGACAAAAGCTTCCTTGTTTTACACTATTTTTGTTGTGCCTGTCACTCAACATCTCTGCCATACAGCAAGTAGCAAACTATCCTTTTACAATACTGTCTTCAAACAAATGAAGATATATGCGCTTGCTAACAACTCCTGAAATCTGTTATTGGGTTGAAAGTCTCTGGCAAACACTCTGTGAAAGAAGACCTTGGCATATCAAACACTGAAATATGAATGACCGTACATAAAAACTACTGCATGGATTCTGAGTGGAGAATTAAGGCTTAGCTGACAAACAGGTTGTCAATTTCACTATGAAATTGCTTAGTAGAGGATTTCATTTCACACCTACAACACAAAATCTACAGAATTTGCTGAGACAACATAGTCCCAAGAAAGACTATTTCAACACAGTTTCTCTAGAATGAGAATGAAGTGTGATATTTCCAGATTACAAAGGGCACGCTATAGTCTTCTTCAAGTGAAATGATAAGAATGTTCTTAGGCTCTGGCTGATACTTCATGCAGATTACTAACACTAATTTCAGACAAAAAACAGGAAGGGAGACTAAAAACCTGTAACAGTGAGTCTATCCTGTGCATGTGTCTTCATATTGCAACCAATATCCATTTAAACCTGCCACTGTATAAAAACCTTAGTCTCGCTCTAAAATTTCGCGCGCACACACACACACACACACACACACACACACACACTCACTTCCCTCCATAACCAAATTGTGATTCGTTGACGCCACAAGATGTGTCATATCAAAAAATTCCTTTCTTTGATCAGATTGTGCCATAAATTTCTTTTCTCCCCAATTATACTCCATGCCTCCACGTCAGTTATTTTATTTACCCACCTGATCCTCACCATTATTCTACAGCAGCTCATTTCAAAATCCTCTATTCTCTTCTTGTTTTACCAGTTTATCAGCCATGTTTCACACTTGAACAAGACAATACTCCAGACAAAGACATTCAGAAAAAAACATGATTAAGAAAAGACTTTGTAACATTTAAATTTATATTCCATGTTAACAAATTTCTCTTCTTTCTTTTTGGTAGCCTGTCAGCAACCAATATCATCTCCACTTTGGCCACACCAGTTATTTTGCTGCTCAGACAGAAAACTCATCAAATACTGTAGTGGCTAATTTCCTAAGCTAATTTCCTAAGCTAATTCCCTCAGCATTGCTAGATACAGTTCAGCCACAGTCCATTCCCCTTCATCACCTTACCACCTCTTTTCAAGACGCTATCCATTCCATTCCACTACTGTTCCAATGTGCTTTGCCATCTCTTGACAGAATTACAGCCGCATTAGTAGTACTTGTCACTTAATGTGTGACACAGATGGCATCACCGTGGCAATCATTAGTGTTCATGTCACTAAGCCACTGTTATTGGTATTCCAATGTTTTTATTTTACTTCTATATTATCACGTGCAATGTTCAAGTACAATTTGTTATGGCCTATGTGTAGGGTAGGATCGTCACTTCAGCAAAGGTCATTTGATCTATGAAATGTGAGCTGCTGACAACACGCTCATGTTCCCCCATACTGTTTCCTAGGATTTTGTTCCAAAACTAAACTTAACATATTTTCATGGGCACCATAACTAAGTGACAGCCTCACAGGCTGCCCTGGGCATGCCTAAATGTATTCTGTCTACTGAATATAATGAGTTAAGTTTTAAATAACTCTTCCATTGCAAAAACTTCCTTCAGATGACCACATCCTTGCCTATACCGGCCAGGTCGCTTTGTGAGCCTGCACATTATCAACATGGAGGCTTGAACAGAAAAAAGGACAAAGTTCTTCAAGACAATGTTTAACCCATTATTATGAAATGCTCTCATATTTCTACAATCAGTGGTTTTTTATAGCACATTAATAAAACATAATGAATTCCAATACTATGGTCAGTTTTGTTACTGTCTCCTTGTGAGGGGAAACTGCACCCATATTATTTCCGAAGGACATGAAGCTTACTGTGTACTTTAATGATGATGGCATTTTCCACACAGAGAATGTTAGATTCCTTGATTGGGTAGGGACACTGGAATAAGTGAGTGAGTTTTTGAGATAAGTTGAAAGGGATTAAACATCGAGCTCATCAGTCCCTTTTTCCCTTTAATAATCAAAGCCTAAAGGTTTTGAAAATATAATGTAATTGCATAGGTATCAAAATCTATGCCCCAAGTGGCAGCAGCACAACACACATATAAAATAAGGTTTTACTTATGCAATCTTTCGGAGCCAATAGCTCCTTCTTCTGGCAGAAGGGATGATGGGGAAGGGAGAGGGGTGAATGGAAAGAAACTGGAGAGATTAAGGAAAACGGGTAGAGTTCGGACAAAATCACCCAGAACCCCGGCTCAGGGGAGACTTGCCAAACGGGATGAAGGGAAGTCCAATGCCTAAAGGTTTCCAAGAGAGGAAGAGGACAGACAGCCAATTTGATATTAACAGCATCATCTGAGGCAGAGAGCCATTTAAAATGCAGAGCAACACCGAGAAAATAAAAGTCTAAAACTAACGACCTGAAATTAGTTAGGAAAAGTGTGTTATTTTGGTGTTCAGGATAGCTGTGATTGCATAATTTAGTAGTAATTGGTGACATTTGATCCATACAGGAAGAAGCATAGCCTCCATCATGTGGGTGTATAAAGGTTCATCAGAAAGGAATAAGTCATAAAGTGCATCATGTAGAGGTGAACCAGGTCTAGAAGCAGTTATTATTAAACAGGATGCTGATCCACAAACCAGACACTGAGCAATTCAGTACAAATATAATGCACTGGATGTGGATGAATAGTTGGCAGAGCTGCATAACACATGTGCAGTTGAAAACTGTAACTCATGGGTGAGAGCTTGGGCTATGCTTAAACCACTGGAGTGTCCAGCTGCCACCTCTGGTTGTCTTAGTAATTTCTTATGTCCATCTGTGAGATGTTCCTGAAGAAAGGGGAATCACCAGTTCTACTCCTTTTAGTATTAAAATAGTTGTGTGCTACATTAAGTTGTTGATGTTCCCTTACACAGTAGCATTGGTTGTAAAGGCAGTGTTGAAAGCATGCCAATCGGATTTCTTGAGGGCCGATCCTTGAGAGTGATCGGTTGGGTAAAGGTGTGGGATAGTCATGACAACTGGCGAATGATCACTCTCACTGTGATCATCATATACTCTCCACTGGACTGAGGGGAGGAGGGTGGAGCTACTGGTTGAGAGATTGATGGCTGTATATGTTCCCTGAACTGGTGTGCCACTGTTTAGTAAACATAAATCAAGGTCTGTCAATACTTGTTGCATTAGAGTGCCTCAGTTAGGTGATATGTCACCATCTGGCAGTGGGTTGCAGGTGCTGAAATTGCTCAGGAGAAAAGGTGGAGGTAGCTGATGGATCAGGTCAATTATCTCTTTATCCATCAGCTCCCTGCTGGAGGGAGATAGGCATTACAGGGAGTAAAATCCTTAGTCCAAGCTTACTGCTAGACTAAAACTGTGTGCTAGACTGGGACTTGAACCTGGGCCTTTGCCTTTCACAGGTACATTATCTATCAAATGAGCTATCCAAGCACAGATCAGAACACACCCTCACTGCTTCATCCAGCCAGAACCTCTTCTCCTAGCTCCTAACCTTCACATGTGTTCTATTGCATACCTTGCAGGACTAGCACTCTTGAAATAAAATATATCAGCTGTTTCACAAATAAGTCCAGAATTTTTGTAGGATGATAGATAGGTTTGATATAGGCAATCATTTTAAGTATATGAACTTGTGGTCGCTGACGCATATTTAATATTTACAACAGTAGGTGACCTCAAAAGTCATTGGTCCGCCTGATGGTGCGGTAACAGGTGGTACATATCCATTAGTTTGGATGTCTAGTGTCATTTGGTTTCAATGATACCCACACACTAATGAGGAAACTCTGTAGTAGTTCCTTTTGTCCTCAATCGGTGCTGTGTATCTGAAGTGAGCTGTCATTTGTATACTTCACCTCCAACTCAACATAATTCATAATTAAGTGTTATACCAAAGGTAAGGTAGCGTGTTATGGAACAATGGTATACACTTGCAAATGTAAAAAGATTGTTTACTCTGTGTTATCATGCATAGGACATGGGACATTTCACATGGAATGAACTCGCAGGCATGCACTTGGCCTCTGGTGATGCAGGAACTACGGAAGAAGCAAAGCAGTTGCACACAGAATGTTATCCAGACAACTACCAAATCAGAGAACATTTGCTGCTGTGGACTGTCACCTTCATGAAAGGGACACATTACAGGGGGATTTCCATTTCCATGCTCAAGGTTGACCAAGACGTGTTCACAATCCTGGTTTCGAGGAACAAGTACTGGAAATGTGGCTCCGTAAAAATGTTAAACAACAATCCTTCAGGCAGTGGTACTCCACTACTCTTGCTCTAAACGCTGGTTCTAGCAATGTTTGGAGAACTCTGTGTGATGATCACCGTCATCACTACAAGTTGTGTAAGGTACAGGACATTCTACTCATTGATTTTTCAATTCTGAATGACTTCCCTGTTTGATTTTTGCAGCAAAGAGTGCTAACTCCCGACTTCATAAACAATGTTCTGTGGACTGTTGAATCGACTTTCACCCATGAAGGAATGTTCAACAGTCGCAACTCCCCATTAATGGTCTCACAAAAATCCTCAAGGTACAGCTGTCCACCATTTTCAAGAACGATTTTCAGTTAATGTTTGGGTTGGAGTTATTCACAACCGAGTATTGAGTATTGGGGCTTTCCATTGTTTCACACTGTCTAACTGGTCATGTTTACTGCATATTTCTTGAACACGTACTTCCTGGTCTTCTTGAAGATGTGACATTTCAAACTAAAAGACGAATGTTTTACCAGCACAATGGGGCAACTCTTCATTTCACAAACTGAGTGAGAAGATTCTTGGACACAAAATACCCTGGATGCTGGATTGGACATAATGTCCTGTTCACTGTTACCCAGTGTCCACCATTCCGTGCTTGGACACTTGATTTGTGCCATCAAACCCGTAGTGAACACTTGAAGTATTTACTGCTGTAATCACAATTTACAGTGATGTTTCCTCTAGGCAAAGCAAATGCACTTAGGCGTTGTCTAGTGCACTAACTATGAATCAGATACCCCATGTTCATATACTTAAAATGTTTGCCTATATCCAACCTATCATCCCAAAAAATTATGTACTTCCTTTTAAGTTTTCTATTCTACCTACCAGTTACAGTATCAAACATTTCACACTCTGATCCATAGAGTGCCAGTGCTGTTTTTCCTGATTCCATACTGGCAGTTGAGAATATAACTGAACTATCAGTTTAATAAGTCATAGTTGCAGATACTAATATGAATTTTGTACTGAAGAATGGAAGCACTGGTAGAAGCCAACCTCAGGAAAGATCAGTTGGGTTCCGGAGAAATGTAGGAACATGCGCTCCCCATTTTCTACCCCTGCTTCCTTCAAAATTTCAAATATATTCCTGCCAACATTGTCAAAAGCTTTCTCTGAGTCTACAAATGCTATAAAAGCAGATTTGCCTTGCTTTTAGCTATCTTCTAAAATCATAACTTCAGTACTGTCTTGCATGTTCTCTTTGTAATTGGAATTATTACAGTCTTTTTGAAGTCTTAGGTAGGTAGAAGAATGAGATGGGTGAAACATCCTTTTACATCTTGCACAGCAGGCGGAACAGTTTCATCATTGTTGGCTGTGCACAGAACATCAGCAGTTTTGAGGGAATGTTGTCTTATCCATGGGCCTTGTTTTGACTTGTGCCTTTCAGTGTTCTGTCAAATTCTTCTCGCAGTATCATGTCTCCCATCTCATCTCCATCTACTTTCTCTTCCTTTCCTCTAGTTCATTTCTAGTGCATAGCTATTCTACATATTACTTCTACCTTTCAGTTTTCCCTTATTTGCGAAGTATTGGTTTTCTAACACACAGCTGTTTCTCTTTTCCCCAAAGACCTGTTCAATCTTCATTGGGTGGTATCTATCTTTCCCCTAGTTATACATGCTTCTGTGGACTTTTATTTGTCCTCTAACCATTCCTGCTTACCCATTTTCAACCTTCTGTCCAGTCTCTTCCCTTTCACCTGCTTCATTTGTTCCACTTTTAGGTTTTCTCCTTTTATCAATTAAATTCAATACCTCCTGTGATATCTAAAGATCTATACTAGGCCTTGTCTTTTTACCTAATTGATCCTTGGCTGCCTTCACTATTTCAACTCACAAAGCTTCCCATTTGCCTTCTACTGTATTCCTTTCCCCTGTTCCAGTAAATCATTGCCTAATGCTCCCTCTGAAACTCTCAACAACCTCTGGTTCTTTCAACTTATCAACATTCCATATCCTTAATTTCCTAACTTTTTGCAGTTTCTTCAGTTTTAATCTACAGTTCATAATCAATAAATTATGGTCAGAGTCCAAATCTGTTCCAGGAAATGTCTTACAGTTTAAAATCTGCCTCCAAAATCTGTGTTTTACCGTTATATAATCAATATGCAGGCTTTTTTTCCACATATTCAACTTTACTTCACGATTCTTAAATTGAATGCTAACAACATTTATATTATGCTCTGTGCAAAATTCTACCAGGTTTCAATCCAGTTCATATTCTCATTATTTTTTCCTCCTCTGCTTTTTCCTGCTATCAAACTGCAGCCCCCTTTCACAATTAAATTTTCCTTTTCCTTAAATGTCTGAATAATTCCTTTAATCTCATCCTAATGTTTTTCAATCTCTTCATCATCTGCAGAGCTAATTGGAATACAAACTTGTACTACAGTGGTGAATGTTAGCTTCTTGTCTATCCTGGTTATGAGAATGTGTTCACTACATTGTTCATAGTAGCTCAACCATATTTCTATTTTCTTATTCATTTTTAGACTCCTCTTGCACCACTCCTATTTTCGTTTATATTTATAACCCTATACTCACTTGATCAGAAGTCCTGTTCATTCTGCCACCCAACTTCATTAATTCCCATTATATCTAACTCCTACCTACACATTTCCCTTTTTAAGTTTTCTAGTCTACTTACCAGGTTACAGTATCTAACATTTCACACTCTGGTCCATGGAATGCCAGTGTTATTTTTCCTGATAACAACACTGTCACAAGTAATCCTTGGTCAGACCTGAATGGGGGACTACTTTACCTGGGAACTATTTTACCTCCTGAATATTTTGCACAAGACGATACCATCATCATTTAACCATACAGGAGATGTACACACCCTGAGGAAAATTTCCTTTGCTTTCTGCCATTTGTAGCACCAGCACAGCAAGGCCCTGTTGGTTGATATTACGAGGTCAAGTCAGTCAGTCATCAAGACTGTTGCCCCCTGCAACAACTGAAAAGGCTGCTGTCCTCTTCAGAAGTCAAATGTTTGTCTGGTTCCTCTGTAGATACCCCTACATTGTGGCTGCACCTACAGTATGTTTATCAGCACCCCACCTCAGCAGCAAGGTCTGTGGTTCATGGATGGGGGTGGGAAGGGTAGGTTTGGGGGGGGGGGGGGGGGGGTAATGAAATAATAATTAAATTAAAACAGAAACTCTACCACACAGTGACACCCATTTTACCTCAACCCCATGAGGGTTGTCGACCGATTCCTTAATTTCACGAGCTCCAAACCACTACACAAAATTGTATAATGTTTAAGCCTTTCAGCCAATCAGTATCACATATTTTCATTCAAAATTTCCAGCTCAACTTTATTGATTCTGTAAATTACTACTACTTAGCAACAACACACTTCAGAAATTTCTGTAAATCAACATGGAGAAATCATCCGACCTTGAGCCAGCCTCTTAGGACCAGACCACTACCCACCATACTGACGAAGGCCTCCTGCCCCCAGGAGACAGCCCTGTTAAAGACAATAGCTACAGGAACAGCACACTGGCACAGCCAGGAAAAGATGTTACATACTAAATTCCTTTTTCAAAAATTGTTTCATTTAGTATGACGATACTCTGGGTCTTCCAGTCAATGACTGCATGAATTTAAAACTCACAGATATTAAACAATGGAAACCCAGTGTGGTTTCAATTGCCTGAGACTGCAGTCGTGTGTGTGAGTTGAGTATGTGTGTCTATTGTAGGCCAAGGCCAAAGTGTGGAAATCTTTTTGTTGTGCCTATCTGCAACTCAGCATCTCAACTATATGGTGAGTAGCGAATTTCCTTCTCATAACATTGTTAAACTCACAGGTACTGAAATAAGTGACTGTAGGATACAAATTTTTACTAAATTGTTCAAAAGATGAAAAGCAATTGGACCAGGTGGGATACCTATATGATTCTAAATACAGTAATTTATGTAAAAGATTTTGCTGCTATTCTAGCATTATTGTACCATTGGTCACTGAAAGAGCAAAACATTTCAATGACTGTAAAAACTGCATAGGTCATTCCCGTTTTCAAGAAGAGTCATCAAACAGATGCACACACCCAGAGGCTTATACTGCCAACATCAGTCTATTATAGAATTTCAGAATATATTTCTTGCTGGCGTATCATAAACTTTTTATGAGACCAAATATGTCCTCTGTAGGAATCAATGTGGGTTCCGAAAACAAAGATTGTGTGAAACCTGGTACACTCTGTTAATCCACAGAACCAGAACAGCAGTAGATACCAGCACCCAGGTAGATATGTGCCTTGACTTCCAGGAAGCATTTTCTTGTCTTGTCATGATTACACGACTGTCAAACAATCACTGGAAGTAGTATATAAATTTATTATCTGGGAGTATGTGCACAGAGCAATATACAGTGGAACCACCACATAACACAAATTGCAGGAAAGACAAATGCTAGACAGAGATTCATTGGAAAAATTCTCTGGAAGAGCAGGCCACCCCAAAGGAGGTAGCATACAAAACATTCATTCTACTAATACCAAAATGTTATTATCAATCTCGGATATGTACCAGATAGGACTGATAGAGGAAATAAAGAAGAGCCAAAGATGAGCAGCATGATTCATGAAAGGTTCATTTAGTAGTCCAAAAATGTCACACAGATACTCAAACAACCCCATTTGCAGACATTACACGAAGACATTGTGCATCACAACAAGTTTTACTGTTGAAATTCCAAGAGCATATCGTCCTACATGACAAAACCAGTATATATTGTTTCCTTTTACAAATATCTCATGAAAAGACCATGAAGGCCAAATCAGAGAGATTCGAAACTCACATGAAAGCTTACGAACAACTGTCCTTCCCACACACAATGTGCAACTGGGACAGTGGTACACTAAAAATCCTCTGCCACACACCGTAAGATGGATTGCAGAGTACAGAGGTAGAAATATCCACAGCCACATCTACATCCATAATCTGCAAACCACCACGAAGTGTGCAGCAGGGGGTACATCTCATCATTAGTTATTAGCATTTCTTCCCATACAATTCACATATCGAGTGTGGAAAGAATGATTGTTTGAATGCCTCCGTGTGTGCTGTAATTATTCCAATCTTATCCTCACAATCCCTATGTGAGTGATACATAGGGCATTGTAGTTTATTCCTAGGGTCATCATCTAAGGCCAGTTCTTGACACTTTGTTAGCAGACTTTCTCAGATAGTTTTCTTCAAGAGTCTGCCAGTTCAGTTTCTTCAGTACCTTTGTGACACTTTCCCATGGATCAAACAAACCTGTGACCATTTATGCTATCCTTCTCTGTGTTCATTGTAATATAATTAATAAAAAAATTATAAATCAATAAATATATACAGGGTGTAAATTTTAAATTGACAAATCAGAATAACTTGAAAAATAAGCTTCACACAAAAAAATGTGTAGAATCCAAAGTTGATTATTTTTGAAGGGGACATCTGCTGGTGCTGAAATTAGCCCGCCACCCCCAGGGGGTGGGGCGGGAGGCAACATTAAAATTTCAAATGGGAATCCCCATTTTTTATTGCAGAATCAGATTGTACATAAAAAAAACTAAGTACCTTTTGTCTTAAACATTTGTTTTGATTGTTAGTAGTTGGCGCTGTAATTCAAGAATACGTAATTCAAGAATAGAATAATAGCTAGGGAGTGGGTTAGTCCTTTCCTCAGTTATTCTTTTACTTTGTTTACTCTGTGAATTAATTAGTTCACTCGTTAGTAAGTAGGATGTTTGGTTAGTTAGTTAGCTAGTCAGATGCTTTGTTTGGTAATTAAAAGTTGTGTGGCCTCATGACCACAAAACAAACAAAACTTTCTGACTCTGTGGAAAAAATTAATATTAGAGTTAACATTTGTAAAACTCTAATTCCTCTCTCTCAAACCCCACCCTACGGGGAGAGAGGGAGAGTTTTAGTTTTAGCGAATCAAAATTTATGAAGTAAATAAGTACGTTTTATCTATCCGTAACCATTTTCCACGCAAAAATGAGAACATGGATTTTCTTGAATTACAACGCCAACTACCAAAAATTAAAACAAATGCTTAAGACAAAATGTACATAGTTTTTTATGTAGAATCTGATTCTGTAATAAAAAATGGGGGTTCTCCTTTGAAATTTTAAAGTTGCCTCCCACCCCACCCCCAGGGGGCTGGGGTGGCAGGCTAATTTTAGCACCAGCAGATGTTCCCCTCCAAAATAATCAACTTTGGATTCTACACACTTTTTCATGTGAAGCTTATTTTTCGAGTTATTCTGGTTTGTCAACTTAAAATTTACACCCTGTATAATTGTGTTGTTGAAAAGTATGTTTGTGCTTTTCTTAAATTCTTCTTGAATATAGGACTTCACTCGTTGTTGAAGTTGCAGGCAGCAGAGGACTCCCGGGATACCGGTGCTTGTCGTAATCACAAAAATAATCCACTTTCTTCGTTTTTCTCTTCCCTTTATCTCAATAAATAAAAATGCTTGATATGTTCTTTAACCTTGTATTATTCACTCATCCAATAGAATAGATCACTATCACAGTACGTTGTCCTGCTACATACTCGAAAGTCTGACTCTATTTCTCGTAAAACAAAAAAACAACTGTACAAAAAATTGAATGATAAAAATGTTTTATTTTGTCTGCGCCTTACCGCACATTCATAATTAATGCCTTTGCTAATGCATCTGTTCAATCGGTGTTTCATTCTTGCTTTGCTCTTAAATAAATATTAAGTTAGCGGCATCCTGGGGGGGGGGGGGTCTTTCATCATGTACTTGTACAACATTTAATATCCCATGTTAGTCCAATTTGGTATGGGCCCCACACACTTGAGCAATATTCTAGAAACAGTTGCACAAGTGATATTATTTGGATAGTTAAGTTTAACTGTGGTGAGGGACTGATATTTGATAGTACAAAAAATAAGAGTAAGAGAAAACTAGCAGAAAACAGACTGGGTGAAACAAATGAAAGAGGAAGCTGCATGGTAGAATTTTGCACAGTTCATAATTTAATCACTGCTATAGCTCAGTCGAAGAAACATGAAACTGTTTTCTACGCATGAAGGAGACCTAGAGACAGCTAATGTTTCACAGAGATTATAAAATGCTGAGACAGAGATTTCAAAACCATATTTTAAATGAAAAACAGGACAGATAAAGACTCTGAAGATAATTTATTGATTACGAACTGGAGATTGAAACAGAAGAAACTGCAAGAATCTAAAAAATTAAGGAGATGGGACCTGAATAAGTCAACAGAACCAAAGGTTGCTAAGAGTTTCAGAAGAACATTAAGCAACTATTGAGCAAAAGAGAGGAAAGGAATATAACAGAAGATAAAAAGGTAGCTAGATGGCCAGCAGACGATTAACAAGGCAAAAAGACAAGGATCATTAGAAATCCTTGGACATCTCATGAGATATGGAATTTAATGGGCTAAAAGAGAAAATACAGTAACACAGCACGTGAATAAGGCAAAATGGAATACAGAAATCTAAAAAATGAAACTGACAGAAAGTGTAAAATGACAAAGTAATGGCTACATGAGATATGCAAAGCTGTAGAAGCATCAATGATTATAGGAAAGACAGATGCTGCATATAAAAAACCTTAACATTTGTAGAAAAGTGAAGCACCAATATCAATATTAATAATCAGACAGTAAATTAGTACTTAATACAAAGGGGAAGGCCAAAAGGCGGAATGACTACATAGAAGGGCAACACAAAGGAAACAAGACTTAAAGATAATATTATGGAAAGGGAAAAGGACGTTGATGAAGACGAGCTGGAAGATGTGATACTGCTAGAAGAAATTGATAGATCATTGAAAGACCCAAGAGGAAACAAGGTCCTGGAGTATACTACATTTCCATAGAATTATTGAGGCCCTCAAAAGAGCCAGTCACGACAACACTGTTCCACCTGGTATGCAAGATATACAAAATAGCCTCGGACTTCAAGAAGAATTTAGTAACTCCAGTCTCAAAGAATGCAGTTACTGACAGGTGTGAAAATTATCATCAGGTTAATAAGTCACAGTTACAAAATATTTACATGAATTATTAACAGGACCACGAAAAAACTGGTCGACCTTGGGGAATATTAGTTTCTGTTTCAGAGAAATGTAAAAACATGCAAGACAATACTGGTGATACCTTAAAAGATTGGTTAAAGTAAGATAAACATAAATTTATAGAACCTGTAGATTTAGTATAAGCTTTTGATAAAAACCACCTGAAATAAACAGGCACTGTTAACATAGGCGTTGAGTGCCCATAAGCTCCAAACACACAGACTGAAATACGCTCTTTGAAACTCTAGGGATATCGGGATGAAAACAAAGTGAGTGAAGATTACCTACAACTTGAAAAGAAACCAGAGTGTAGTTATAGGAGTTGAAGTACTTATAAAGGAGGCATTACTTGTGGAGGGAGTGAGCCAGGGTTGACATCCACCATAGTGTTGTTCAATTTGTGTGTTGAGCAAGCAGTAAAGGAAACAAAGAGATAATGTGAAAGGGAATTAAAGTTCAGAGAGAAGAAATAAAACTTTGTGAGGTTTGCTGACGACTTCGTACTTCTATCAGAGAAGGGAAGGGACTTATAACATTAGCTGAAAGGAATAGACAGCATTTTGATAAAAGATTTTAAGATTAACACAAAAAAAAATAAAGCAAAGGTATCTGGATCAAATAACATGATGCTCAAGGAATCAGATTAGGAAATGAGACACTAAATGTGGTTGATGAGGTCTGTTATTTAGACAGCAATATAACTGCTGATGGCTGACATAGAGAGGATATAAAATGTAGACTCACAGTAGCAAGAACAGTATTTTTTAAGAAAAAGATAAATTTGTTAAAACTGAATATAAATTTACGTGTTAGAAAGTCTTTTATGGCAGTATTTATTTGAAATGCAGTCTCTTATGGCAGAGAAATGTGACCACTAAACAGTTCAAACTAGAAGACAATAAAAGCTTTGAAATTTGGAGCTACAGAATAATGGTGAAGATTATGTGAATAGATCGAATAACTAATGAGGTGGTGGAAAACTGAAATGGGGGAAAACAAAAATTCATGGCACTACTTAACTAAAAGAAGGTATCGGTTGATAAGACATATCCTGAGATATCAACTTAGTAATGGAAAGGAGTGTGGAAGGTAAAAGTTGAGGTAGACTAGCACTGAGTACAGTATGTAAGTTCAAATGGCTGTAGGTCGCAGTGTTTTTTGCAGAGATTAAGAGGCTTTCTCAGGTCAGACTTGCATGGAGAACTATACCAAACTATTCTTCAGACTAAAGACGTAAGGGCAGTGGACCCGTATCCAATGAACTTCGACACCTACATTAACCTACCCAATCAGTCAACCACTTTTAAAGCAGAAATTTCAGTGTAGGTTTCCAGCCATATGACTACTAGCACAGCTGAGTGCTGTTAGGCTAACCACATACAAAACATTTTAATAAAGTATCTACCAGGTTGCTCTAAATGGCAACTAGAATACAGTAAACTTGATAGTCATGGATGGGGATGGGTATGGCTCTGGTGTACCTGGGTGCTTGTCAATGCCATCAATCTTACATAAACTCTATATGCTCTTCTGGAGCCAGCATCAGCTGTTACAGTGTGACACTGCACGTATTTCAGAGAGCATTCACATCAAATCACCTAAAAATGACATGTGGCTTGTTCATCATGTGATTTCTTTCATCACAACTATCAGTTATAAATAGTAAAAGATTACAAGCAAAGTATGAAAATGTTATTCTTGTCATTAAACAACACCAAAATACTTATGAAAAATTGTCTCTCTTTACACACAGAAGACTTTGCAACAAATCTCTGAATTGCCAGAGGAAATTAGACAACTTCATAATGGAACTCTTTTAGTAGAAACTGTGTCTTCCTGATAAGGAGACCACAGTTCATATAACAGAAATGCAGCTACCAATCACAGAATAATGATCTACATTCCATCATCCAGAAAACACGTATCTAAAAAGATACAAACAGATATTCCATTTCCTACCTTTTTTGGTTTCTTGTCCTTTTTTTGCCGTTGTTGTTCCTCCTTCTCTCTTTTCATTTGTAGCTCTAGTTCTCTTTGCAGCAGCTGACGTCTTTTCTCCAAAGCTTTTTCATCTGCATATTCCAGGTCTGTCTGATCCCACTTCTCCCAGTTCAAATCTGGACTTCGCGTCTTTTTCACAACAACTGTGGAGTGGAGACGTTTATTAACATCCTCTTTCGTTGGTGGTTTTGAGCTATGGATCTGAAAATAAACCAAATAATGGCAATGCTGGGAATTGATAACTACTTATAAAAGTACAGAAAAATTAAATGCAACAAATTAATGTATTAATTATACATTACCTGCTTCGGTTTATTATCTCCATCTTTTATTGCAGCTCGCTGTTTTGACGGACTGATTAGAGTGTGTGTATTGGCATACCTGTTCAAAACGAATAGCCTGTGTGAGGATACTAAGTAACACATTTGAAGCAATTGCTTATACATTTGAATCAGAATAACAAAGTGACTGACAACTGAACATGGAATAAGATGCTAAGGTTGATACATTGTTACCAGTACATAAAATACAGTCATGGCTGCAAGAGCTAGTAAGTTTCCTGCTGGGTTCATTCACGCACTCTGTTAATGAGTACTGATGAGTTAGCTTTGCAATGTTATTATAGCCACATCACTTTTCTGCACACTGTAATTGCTAGCTTCAGTAATTATGTTGTGTAAATTAAACATGCATACACAAAAACAATGAAAACAAACTGTAGCAATTATGTCACCAGCAGCCCCAGACATCACTGACAATGGACTGTGACAACCAACATCTGACATAGTAAAAAAAATATGACAGCTTTGAATATTAAAAAGGCACAACCAAACACATTCTCTTGTAGGGTGTTGCTATGATAATTCTCCTGCAAACAATTTAATGTCATCACTTTGTTATTCTGATTATGAAATGATTACTATACAATCAAACAGCTACAGCTACTGCCATGGCAATAGTAATTGGTATTAAAAGATTATAACTAACAAAAAGTGCATGTTTAAGGGGGGAAAGGGGAGATGTGAAAGATACCTGTACATCCTTCCAGCAAAAATAAAAAAGAAGGATACAATGAGCAGTAAATTCAGTTAAGTGTGTTTAGCTGATCTACTACATAGACAATCATCATAAAATAAAAACAATAATCCACATTTAATATATGTACAGCACTCAGTAAAATGATATAAAAACCACTGTATGTCATATCGTCTACTTGATTTATGTCTGCAAACTTCTACTCAACTATTCCACTGCACACATTGTCACATTTTAAACTACGATTAGTAACTTAGAAGTATTGGTACAGTCACCAAGTCAAACCTTAGTACAGATAAAACAGATATAAAATATGAGATGCTTATAACAGTACCCGAGCTAACACGTCGAAATATATGTCATGGAAGGAAATGGTCAATAGCATACGTGAGTCTGACAAATTTCATAACAAAGGAAACACTGTAAGATTTGTGTGCACTCCCCTTTTTACTAACATGTTGGGACCAGCAAAATAAACTGATATTCAACAAATTTACTCATTCCTGCATTTCTATGTTGAGGATATGATCAATGGCATAATGGAGTTTAACAACCTTCATCATAAGAAAAATCAACTGTTGTGTGCACTCATATTCATATAGAGATGTCAAGGCCCACAAACTACACTACCAGGGAAAAATAATTATTTTTTGTGTTTTACTGTCCATAGATAACACAAATATTGCACTACACTAATTTGGGGCCACACTGTTGAAAGGGTATGTAACATTCTGCTTTAAAAATCATTTTGTTTGTAATGGGAAACAAACAGATGCATTCAGTCCATATTGGGCTTTGCATGAAAGATGTGATGAGCAGTATTTATTTGGGCTGACTACAGCTACACATTTAAAAAACCAAATTGCAAATATCTGCTGGAACACTAGAGAAAATGCAACTGACGACTCTTAGGTGAGGCTCTCTTATACTGCCTGTTGTTCCTTTGAGTAAAAGAATTTTAGTAGTAATAATTATCTCTCTTCTTTTTAAGGCATACTGCAACTGATATAACTAGCTATTCTTTTTAATTTTCACTGAACATCCCTAAATGATGAAAATAACACCAACAAGAATTACACTATAAAGATTGTAGTGTCAAAATAATACATAATATTATTTTGTACAGAATAAATACACAACATAAGAGTGGATATGGGAACTATCAGCTTTATACATATCACATTGAATTTTCCAAAAAAAGAAAAATCTTATTCTGTCTGATTGATTCACAAGATTCCTGTCCCCTATAATGTTGTGAGCCCTTCACAATGACCATTATACATAAAAAAGTTTTGAATAAATTGCTAGTTAGAGATAAATATAAAGAATTTTTCAGCAAATATGGCTGATGTGGCAAAATGCTGTAAATGAAAATCAACTTTCTTTATGAATTCAACAACTTCACCACCTATTCTGACTACCTTCTCAGGCCACAGAAAATGAGGTTAACATATTGAAAGATTTTTTTCTAATTATAAAAGGCCTATATCTGTTTCTTGTCACTGGAGGTTAGTTTACCAGTCTTACTTATAATTTAAAAGTATCCAAACAAATAATATATGAATGCATTAAGGTGTGTACACACTGAGTGTGCTATGTTGATCATGTTCTGAGTGTTTTCAGACCATCAAAGCAAGTGGAGTGCATGGACTCAGTTTGAAAGGAGCTGTATCACACCATGCAGAACTGTGCTTCCCAGGACCACTGGAATATTCTAGTCAACTGGTATTCAAAATACGAGGGCCATTCAGAAAGTAACCTCCGGTTGATTTAAAAAAATACACCAAGTTAAATAAAAATATTTTAATACATACATCTTACAACTACATCTTTGCACTATTTTTCTACATAGTCTCCATAGCGATTGAGGCACTTATCGTATCTCTTCACAAGCTTTGAAATTCCTTCTGCATAAAAATCACTCGCTTGTGCCTGGAGCCAGCCTGTGACCGCATCTTTGAGCTCTTCGTCGTCATCAAACCGCTGTGACCCGAGCCATTTCTTCAAATGCATGAAGAGGTGATAATCACTTGGCGCCAGGTCTGGGCTGTAAGGTGGACGGTTGATAATGTCCCACTTGAAGGACTCAAGAAGGGCCGTTGTTCTGCGAGCAGAGTGAGGACGGGCGTTATCGTGCAAAAAAACGATACCGGAAGTCAGCATACCACGGCGTTTGTTCTGTATAGACCGTCGTAACTTTTTTATTGTTTCACAGTACATGACTTGATTAATGGTCGTACCACGTTCCATGAATTCAACCAACAACACCCCTTTGGCATCCCAAAACACCGATGCCATCAGTTTTCTGGCAGAAAAATCTTGCGAGGCTTTTCTTGGTTTGGTAGGCGAATTTGAATGTGCCCACATCTTTGATTGTTCTTTTGTCTCAGGGTTCACGTACTTAATCCAGGTTTCGTCACCGGTCACGATTCTGTTTAACAATGGTTCTCCTTCGTCCTCATAACGTGACAGAAAGTCTAATGCAGAGGCCATTCTTTGAGTTTTGTGGTGGTCGGTAAGAATTTTGGGCATCCATCGTGCGCAGAACTTACGGTAACCCAATCTTGCTGTCACTATCTCGTACAAGAGAGTCTTAGAAATCTGTGGAAAACCAGTAGACAACTCCGACATTGAGAAACGTCGATTTTCACGAACTTTTGCATCAACTGTCTCAACGAGTTCGTCAGTCACCAATGATGGTCTACCACTCCTCTCTTCATCATGAACGTTTTCTCGTCCACTTTTAAATAAACGTACCCATTCACGGACAACTCCTTCACTCATAACTCTTGGTCCGTACACGGCACAAAGCTCACGATGAATAGCTGCTGCAGAATATCCTTTGGCTGTAAAAAACCTTATGCCAGCACGCACTTCACATTTGGCGGGGTTTTCTATTGCAGCACACATTTCAAACTGCCACAAAAACTAAACTAGCGCAGGTACGACGTTCACTCGACCACGGCTTGATGCCGACAGACCTGTTGAGTGCGTGAACGCACAGATGGCGTCGCTACTCCCCCCACAACCCGCACTGTGACCAATCGGAGGTTACTTTCTGAACCGCCCTCGTAGTTCAAAACAGCTGTTTTCATGACAAAATTCAGGAAGTTTTTTCCTAACAGTTCTATATGTGTTTTTTGGAGTGCTGATCTGAATTTCATGTTTGCTGCCTTGCAGGAAGTCGGCTTCACTACAGCTGGAGAGGAAGGGGGAGGGGGCATGTTATCAACAAAAACCCCTACACACCCTATGAAAGTGCATTACATTTCCAGGGTGTCCAGCAAACCTTCATTGTTGGGAGGGAGATACACATTACAGACGGTAAATTCCAGAGACATCCTCACACAAACAGCCAGAGTCGCCAAAGTTGAATCAAGGGGCATCTGTTCACTGCAGACAAAGACCAGAACATATGTGCAAACAATGCCAACACTCTTCTGTAGTAGCATGATTTTTAAAATAGCCCCAGTAATCGTGGACGTTAGTACAAAAAGTTGTGGAAACACACAAGAGATGTCATAGCTCAACCAGGTGGCAGAAAAACCCATTATAGTTCCACCATCAACATTGGTTCCTGACCAAAGGGTTTGTGTGTGTGTGTGTGTGTGTGTGTGTGTGTGTGTGTGTTTGAGGGAGGGGGTGGTGGAGGGGGGAGGGAGGGGAGGGAGGGGGGAGGGGTTGCGAGACCATAGACACCAGGGACAGAGGCGGAACAGGCAGAGCCTGGTGGCACACGGCCACCACAACCTCTTCCTTCTTGTGCTTTGTCCTTGTCTTTGTCCTTGTCCTCCTCCTCCTTCTTCTTCTTATATGATTTTGCTGTCTCCGAGAGCTTGTATGCCCCATATTCTGGGGCAAAGGAGGAACACAAAGTCCTACAACTCACAACCTGTGGCTGGTATCTCATCATGGATCTGCAGATTCCTGGGAACGGAGCATCCCTACCTGGTAAGAAATGCCAAAGGAGGGCATTGCTTCTCTGGCCAAAGGTTGGTGATGGAAATCCCCAGCGAGTGGGGAGTTGATGCTCCCAAAAGAGGTGTGGGGGAAGCAGTAGGAGGAGGACTTGCAACCACATGCAATCAAGTGGCCCCGAGTACTTGACGAAAAGACACATAGGGCAATGGTGCAATCACTAGACACGATGGAATCATCGCAGCCACAGCATAAATCACCATCACATGTGTAGGACATAGATGATCAGTTTTCCCCTTGGTCTCTTGATATGTGAGTCAGTCAAGAGTCTTGTATTCTTGAATCTTCTTTTCTCTTTGGAAGACAGTGCAGTCCAGTGAACAAGGTGGAGGGGCACAAGAAGTGTTCATGTGCAAGGGATGCCCACAATCCCTAAATACGGGGATGGCATTGCAAAGTGAGGACATGCTCCTGAATATCATGCATATGTAGTACTGCATAGGAGGGGGAGCATACAGTTTCACTTTGCATCGATATACCATCACCTTGACCTTTCCAGGCAATGATTCGTTTTCAGAGAGTCTTGCACCAGAAGCTGTTGCTAGCTATGTTATACAGCATGATCCACATAGGTGATGAATTCCCTGAAGTAGGAACAATTATTTTGGGTCTGTCATGCCACAATTACATTATCAAACATCTTAAAGCTCTTAAATTTGATGTAAAGGAAGACAAGCTTATTGCCCTGACAGATTTTACGGAAAATTATTCATTCATTGTTCAGGACATAGCGCAAGACTTCCACAGGGAGAATAGCCAAGCATCAATTGCTCACGTCACACATTTTTTTCCGAAAATCAAAAGGTAGAACTTATGAGTTGTTTTGTTTTCATTGTCAGTGACTGCAACATTACACAATTAATATTCATGCTTTTACCAAGCAGCTGATGAAAAATGTAAAAACCAGTTCGCTCAAATTTCTGCCTATTGTTTCAATGATGGCTCCAGCACCAAACACAAAACTTCAAAAGAAGTTAATTAATCAATTAATTTTCTCTATTTTTTCTATTGTAAAAGGTACTCTGCAATGAAGGCAGAATGGATTTTTTTATGAGTCATGGAAAATCACTTTGTGATGGGACTGGAGGTAAAACAAATGTATTAGTAGCAAGAGCAAATTTGCAAGGACCAGTTAATGGGAAAATTTACAGATCTGTTCCACTTCTGCACTGAAAGCATTAATTGCATTAAATTTGCTTTATCAGAAAAGAAGAAATTCAAGAAAATAAAGCATCACAAAAGCATACACTATGAGAAGCTATAGAAAATCTACGTGTTTTACCCACTGATAAGAGAACCACTTTTTTCTGGCCAAGATCAGGGACAGTATTGAACGAAGTACATTAAAATTGGGCCCCCAGCCAGTACAATATGCTGCACCCATTTATGACTAAGTGGTTGACTGGTAACTTCCATAAGATTTCCACTGAGTGGAAGGACACATTGACAAGCACTGTACACCCACACGGGCTAGTCAATTCATTTTGTAAGCCATCAAGAAGTGACAAGTGCTGGGTTTCAAAACAGCACATTTTCCCAATTATTCCAGCTCCATCAGTGACAACATCTGGCTGGCAATCAGTTTTCGTTGTGATATTCAACAGTAAATTAATGCAACCTCATGGAGTAAACATTAAGCTTAAGATAAAAAAATAAAAAATAAAAAAAATTGTTGTTGTTGTTGTGGTCTTCAGTCCTGAGACTGATTTGATGCAGCTCTCCATGCTACTCTATCCTGTGCAAACTTCTTCATCCCCCAGTACCTACTGCAACCTACATCCTTCTGAATCTGCTTAGTGTATTCATCTCTTGGTCTCCCTCTACGATTTTTACCCTCCACGCTGCCCTCCAGTACTAAATTGGTGATCCCTTGATGCCTCAGAACATGTCCTACCAACCGATCCCTTCTTCTGGTCAAGTTGTGCCACAAACTCCTCTTCTCCCCAATTCTACTCAATACCTCCTCATTAGTTATGTGATCTACCCATCTAATCTGCAGTATTCTTCTGTAGCACCACATTTCAAAAGCTTCTATTCTCTTCTTGTCCAAACTATTTATTGTCCATGTTTCACTTCCATACATGGCTACACTCCATACAAATACTTTCAGAAACGGCTTCCTGACACTTAAATCTATACTCGATGTTAACAAATTTCTCTTCTTCAGAAATGCTTTCCTTGCCATTGCCAGTTTACATTTTACATCCTCTCTACTTCGACCATCATCAGTTATTCTGCTCCCCAAATAGCAAAACTCCTTAACTACTTTAAGTGCCTCATTTCATAATCTAATTCCCTCAGCATCACCCGACTTAATTTGACTACATTCCATTATCCTCGTTTTGCTTTTGTTGATGTTCATCTTATATTCTCCTTTCAACACACTGTCCAATCTGTTCAACTGCCTTTCCAAGTCCTTTGGTGTCTCGACAAAATTACAATGTCATCGGCGAACCTCAAAGTTTTTATTTCTTCTCTGTGGATTTTAATACCTACTCTGAATTTTTCTTTTGTTTCCTTTACTGCTTGCTCAATATACAGATTGAATAGCATTGGGGAGAGGCTACAACCCTGTCTCACTCCCTTCCCAACCACTGCTTCCCTTTCATGTCCCTCGACTCTTATAACTGCCATCTGGTTTCTGAACAAATTGTAAATAGCCTTTCGCTCCCTGTATTTTACCCCTGCCACCTTCAGAATTTGAAAGAGAGTATTCCAGTCAACATTGTCTACAAATTAAAAAAAAAAAATTTAATCTAGCTTTAGCCCGGGACACTTAAAGGAATGTACCATCAGCCTTGAGACCCTATGGAAACAAATCCTTGATCACACTTTGCATCATACCATATAGGAAACCACCATTTGCACAGCTTTGGTCATGGCCCCACAAAAACCAAAAACTATGTGGATACAAAATGTGTTATAGAATGGAATTTAACTAGCAGTTTAGAAGCATCACAAAATAAAAAGGCTTATTCAAAATTCTCATTAACATGAATCCTTTTCCAAAAATCTGTCCGCAGACTGATATGAACTTCACCAAAATTTATACATCCAACAATGGTGTAAAGCTTGAAGACAATTTATAGAATGTGTGTTGTAGCCATTCAGCAAAAATTTTACTATCTGATTTCCAGTGCCTTGGAAATGCATAGTTATTTTTTGAAGTTCGTAACTAATTTGATTTGTTAGTTACTACAGCAAATAAACTGGCTGAAATATGTCATGATGAGCCACAACAAAAGACGCTCTTCATTTTTGCACTTTTTCAAGTACTTCTGAGTGAAGCTCACTTTCTATTCAACAAGATTTTTTTGATATTGCCTTCCCCAGAGAGTATTAAATTACTGTAGAACATAATTAAAAAATGTCAGATCAAATTGAGTTCTAGTAGAGGATGGGCATATTTTCATTGCACCTTCACACCGTCATCTTGTCTTTATATTTTAGGGCTTTATATACTAGCATTATAAAACAATATCTAGTTTTATGTGATTTAGAAAATGGCTTTTATAATGAAAATGGTTTAAAAGAGATTGCAGAAAACTGCTTTTCTTTTTTTTCAGCGGGCTGAAAATACCCATTTCTGGCATTTTTGCAAAAATTGTCATTTTGCCTACAGTTTGTAAACTATTGGAAAGCAGTAGGAAAATTTTATATTCAAGGACCTTGTGGTGTAAGTTATCACATATAAAGTTGCAGGTTTATCAAACATGTACTTTCATAGACATAAAAAGTTAAACTTCACATTTTTGCTGAGGCTATTTTTTGATGACTTTGCATCAAATTATCTGTGTGAAATTTGCTTATGAAATCTCTCTTTATTACTCCATGCCAGACAATGCAAAAGGTTGTACAAGATGGCCTACTTTTGCTCCTTTCAAGAAAATATTGACAAAGATGTGTCTCAAAGTTACCGAAAACTCAGGGATGCACTGCTGAAAGCTGTGTTATGGGGTCAAACAAATGGCTATATCTCTGCGACTATTAAATTGGCGATCAAGAAACTTAATTAATGTTTATTGGGAATGTGTGCTAATGTCCACAAAAAATTTCATCAAAATACATTATGGTCACACAGGTACATATAGATTTGCAGGGGAATGGTCCCAAAATGATACTCTTACAACACCTAAAGGTTGCACGGCATCTGATTTACAAGAAACGTGAATCTCTTCAACTTAATCAATCACCTCCTCAGTTGATGCTAGATTTTGACCAAAAGCCTGATAACAGCACTCCGAAAGCTTATTTCGATTAGGCTAGACAACAAGAAGAAAGAAAACAGACAGGGCAACACATAGCTAATTGCATGATACAACTGACACTTTATAATCAAGGACACAGCACACACATGTGCATTCCACCAGCCACTGTATGACATGTGGCAAGGGCACAATTATTTGTTTTATAATACAATTAACCTTCTTCAGTGCATTTGTAGGTGGCACTTGGAAAGAATGACTCTAAGCACACCACTGCGTAAGCCTGAATTTCTCTAGTTTTATAGCTATGATGAGTATGTAGTGTGAACACAGAAGGAAGTAACACTTTTGACTTTGATGCTCTCAAAGTTTTACATGTAATTTTTCATGTTATCTGCAACTATTTTCCTGTAGTGATTCCTACAGGAGATGTTTCCGCATTTTGGTGATGTTCCAGAACTGAGTAAACTATTCTGTGATGAATCTTACAGTGCTGCTTCTTTTTTTTTTCTTCCTCTCTCTATTTAATCTAACTACAGTGAGCCAGCAAAGGAAGATCCTTGACATTTGCAGTGGACTTGGCACAACTGATTCATGCATCTGTCTCAAATAATTACATAACATGATTTTTTATATGTCTCTATGGCAGCAATTCTCAACCTGTCTGGCGCACCTCCCACACTTCCCCACCCCTAGGGGGTATGATAACACTAAATGGGAGGGGGGGGGGGGGGTCTTACTGAAAAGAAACAAATATGAGTTCACAGACTTATTAATATACTGAAAGGAAAGCAAAGCAAAGTACATGAAAAAGCAGAATTCACATTTACAGTGACATAAAGCACTTATAACTAGGGCTGTATCAGTACTGCACAGTCCATTTAATACCAATAGTGTATTTAACTTCTCAGTACTAAATTAAAAATAAGTTTAATAATAATAATAATCAGTAACTCCTCTGGTTCTGGCTTGCACAGCAAAGTTTTTTGAAGACAGGTTTAATATTAGCAATAGACTGTCTGAGTTGTTGTTCTATGTTTAGCTGAGATCTATGTTTCATCTCCAAAGCAGCCGACATATATTTGGCCTTCAAAGGTGCCAATGCAGAAAATCCAGTTTTGCAAACATAGGATGCTGAAAATGGTGACAGTCTTCAAAACACTGTTCTTTTCAATGCAGATTACTCATCATCCAACACAGTTCAAAATTCAAAGAGCGATTTATTTACAAACTGTCTCTTGATTTCGCCACTTGCTGAGAAGTCTATGAAGATTTCTTCTTCAACAGTTGAGAGAGCATTTTGAAATGGATCGCTAACCCACTTGTAACATGCTAACAAGTCTGAATCACAGCTCTGTAGATGACTACTGATTTCTGATCTCTCACATTTTCCACATTTTCTTGGGCTGATTTATTAATTATATGCTTCTGGATGTTCTACCGAGTTTTTTCCATTTTATGCACAATATTTCGAGAACCAACACAGCAATCTTTGTCAGGTGCTAGGAATTTTGCTATTATAGACTAGTTAGTGTATAGGCATGCAAGTACACATAACAACAAAGTTTGCAGCACCTGAAGAAGACAGCTGAGCTGGACATCAAAGTAAAGTGTGTACAATGGACACAGCAACTTGGCAGAAAACCCGCAAGCACATGGCTGACTACTATTATTGCTTGCAGTCATTTGCATTTCCCACCTGAAAGCTGGCAACAGTGCTGTAAGCTGTCAGGAATCTTCTTTCGGCATCTCTACTATACGTAAGGGTCTTCGACCGACCAACAATACTCAAGAAGCAGTTGGACATGAGTTTTGTAAGAAACCTTTTTCATGGATGAATTATAGTCCGTCTACCCTTTGAAACTCTCTTCATATCTGCGTAACTACCACAACCTACATCCTTTTTGACTCTGCTTACTGTATTCGAGCCCTGGTCTTCCTCTATGACTTTTATGTCCCACTCTTTCCTCAATTACCAAACTGATGAGCCATTGATACCACTGAATGTGTACCACTAACCAATTCTTTCTGTTGGTCAGATTGTGCCATTAATTTCTCTTTTTTTCCTCAACTTCGTTCAGTATGCGATCATCAGCTATTCAATTTACCCAGCTAATCTTAAGCATTTCTCTGTTGCACCATATTTCAACAGCTGGTATCATCATCTCTTCTTGCCTTAACTGCTAGTTGCCTAAGTTTTGCTTCCATACAGGGTTACACTCCAGACATATACCATCAGGAAAGGTTTTGTAACATTTAAATTTACATCTGATGCTAGAAAATAGCTCTTTTTTAGAAATATTTTATTGCTATTGACAGTCTGCATTTTATATTTTCTCTGTTTGACCATCATCAGTTATTTTTCTGCCCAAATAGCAAAAAAATCCTTAAGAGCCTTCAAATGAAAATCAGTAGGGAATCAGTCTTTCTCAAGACATTTTTCATTGATATTCCACAACAAATCAATTCTGATGTGTCATACTAATTATTTCATAATTTAACTGAATTCGGTGATTGCTTGCCACTGTTACACATTGTGTCACAGAAGGAGTAATTAATATTCAGAGGTACGACAGGAACAATCACTCAGAGCAAAAAAGTCTAACAAACTTGGACTCTAAAATGCACATCCTAAATGCTATGAGCACTACATCTTTGATACCATGAAACAAATATGTCTTCCACTGAAAGCTCTTTGATTTGAATATTTTGAGAGATGTAATATGGACCAACACAAGGAAAAAGTGTCCAGTAAACATGGATTCTCAAGAGCATACCTTAGGTGCTGCTATGTGCACTTGTTCAGTGGAAGAGATGTGTGTCACAGTAGCAAAAATTTATGGTATGCATTTTAAAGCCCAGGTTTACTGGACTTCTTTGCTTTGAATGATTGTTCCTCCCGTGATGTACCTGAATATAGAACATTCATCTAGGAACACCCTGTATAATATAAAGATAAGTCTTTTCATCTATTTCTGTGCACTATGTTAAATTTCTTTATGTTGAGGTCACCTATCAAGTCTTTGTACCAAATATTATAGTATTTAGTTCTTCCATGGGCACTTAACAGCCACTGTGAGAATTACCTGCGTGCAAAAGGCAGAAACAAATGCAAATCCAAGATAAAATCTGAGAAAAATAAGAACAACAAAAACAGATTTGTGACTCTCTATCTAGAAATTTAACAGGAACTGGAGAAGGAGACTGGACAGGGAAAAGAGCCAACCAAATCTTTGTGGGCACTGCAATAGACAGTGTAGGAAAAATGAGTACAACAATGAAAGGTAAATAGACACATTAATTATTATTTCATTGCGTCATCCAAGAAGACACAGCAAGAAAAGAAAGGGATAAAGAGAAAAAGAAGAAGCAGAAGGATGCAGAACAAAGCACTGATGAAAAAGTAGAGAGACTTTAAACTGAAAGCAAAGAGAGTAAGTCAAAAGAAGAAAAATGTTGGGGGAGACTTTTCTGTGAAGCTGGAAGAAGACTGTAAAACAAACAACAAATTGCTGTACAGAATGGTGAAAAATAAAGGAAATACATTTACTCCAATAAAAGCTCTGGAGAAAGAAGATGGAATCACTGTCTGGAGGCATTTGAAGACATCTAAAAAGAGACAAGAGGTATAGTACAGATAGATATTGGAATGGATCTACCAGAGAAAGAACTGGGAAAGTTAGACATTCTGAAAAAGAGAGAAGTACTTAACATGGCAAAAAGCTCCACTTATAGGGTAATAAACACCACTGGGAAATAAGGAAAAGTCCCAGTACATTGGACAAAAGGTATCATATAATCCATCTTCAAAAAAGGAAGGAAGTGGAAATGTTGTGATTATACAGGAACCACACTCCCACCCATAGAAAAATACAAAACTTTTATTAAGATATTATTTACATTATTTCAATACTCGTTTCACCAAAAACTAATGCTGATGAGGCCAAAGTCAACAGATAAACCAAAGATTACTCAAGGAATATAGGTATTTTCTAAAACAAAAGAAAACATTATCTGTCAGTCACAAACAGCTCTGTCATTGATGATACAGTACATTACAAGATACTGCAAAATACTAAGGATTGTAGTGGTAATAGGAATATCAAAGCAAATATATTACAAGAAAAAAATGATCTAATCAGATAACAACATTAAGACAATGTGGGATGATATATTGAAGGTGGGGACCGGTAGAACCAGACATTAAGAGGAGCAAATTGCATTAAGAATAAACGATACATTGGTAACAGATGTGGCCAGTGTAGCAAATAATTTTAACAAACATTCCATAACTGTTGCTGAAGAGATGGGGTTGTCAGGTTCAGTAGATACTACCACGGAGTGCCTCAGACCAGACATTAGACATAACTTTCACTAACACGAATATGACCCTCCCCACCCCAGCAAAAATAATGTTCACCATAAAACCCTTAAAATCAAAAAATTCTAGAGGGTATGATAAAATAGCAAATTTACCCAGTCTGGGAAAGAAGTTAAATCCAGAAGCATCTGTTTCATATTGAGCACCTTCCTGGTAGGCATCTGTTCACCATGTGACGTGTGGCCATTTCCTATACCTCTTACCTTCAAAAGTATGAGGTGAATCTGATTAGCACAAACTAATCAAACTCCACCACAGCCGGTCCTAAGCCCAGTTGAGAAAGGAGAAGGGGGAGAAGTAACACCCCATTTAAAAAAGCCTCAGTTCATCAGGTCTGGGTGATAGTATCTTAGGGTACCTTGTTAGGGTACGACGAAGATCTCAATAGTATCAACAGCAGAAGATATGGACTCCGGTATGGTGAAGAGGCAACCTTAAACAATCTTGGAAGGAAGCTAAATCCAGAAGTGTCCATTTGATATTGAGCAGCTCCCTGGCAGGTGTCTGTTCACCATGTGAGGTGCAGCCATTTCCTATATATCTTACCTTCAAAAAAATGTGAACCCAACTAGCACAATCTAATTACTGAAACAAAAACCAAATTTGGATTAGAAGGCTTTATGCAATCAGAATACTCCAGGAGATTAATCCTCCACCAAGCCCATTGGTAAGGTGCGAAGTAGTCATTCAGATTCTAGGAGACCACAACATAGTTTTGGGTGAATCAGAGCACCCTGAAGATCGCACACACAAAATTAAATCAAAGCAAATAAACTATATAGCAACAGTAAATGTCCAATCTCTCATTAAGCTTGGAAAACTAAAAACAATAATAGATCTTATATAAAAAGAACAACGATTATAGCTGTACAAGAAACTCATTACATGGACAATGAACCTTTAGAATCAAATGGGTACAGAATCTATAAGAGTAAGTCCAGCAGCAAGATTATGAAAGATGCACCCATTTTTGGTAGTGATTTCATTATCTCTAATAAAATAATTGACTCAACAGTAAGTTTTGACCCAACTGATGAAAGAACATCCTCTCTAACATTTAAATCCACAAACAAATTTTACACAATTCTAAATATCAATGCCCCAACATATGATAAAAACCAGAAGAAAACCAGTCATAATGTAGTTGAATATTGGGAGAAAGCTCATAACTACATGAGTAAAATACCTTCTTCAAAACACATTATTATTCTACTGGGCACCTTTAACGCACAAACTGGAAAAGAGAGAGAATATAGGAAAACTGTTGGTAAACATTCTGCTCACAAGCATCCCAACAGAACCAGGAAAGACTGATAGAACTATGTGATAACCACAATATAGTCATAAATTCCATGTCCTTTGAGAGAAAACCTAAGAAGCTAACAACAAGAGTGTCACCAAACCCAATATGTAGGGAAAAACAGCTACTGCACATAGCAATAAGCAGAAAGTCATAAGGAAATAATGAATGTCAAGAGTTACAAAAGCCAAAAATATCAAATGGGAGCACTACATTCTGTAGCTAAGTTTAGGATTAAGCCTGAAGTACACAGGAAACGCAAGAGACAAACTAAGATCCAGAATACGACCATGATATACTGCAGCCAGGAAAATTAAAAGCAGGACTTCAAAATGAGGACTTTCAAGCATGGGATGATCTTAGAAATGGCATCACCGAAGCAGCTGTCAGAATGGCACCACCTGCCAAATGAAAAAAAAAAAAAAAAAAAAAAAAAAAAAAAAAAAAAACAGACATGGCAGAATGATCACTGTGACGAGGCTCTACAAGAAAGACAGAAATAATGGGAGAAGCGGAATGCAAACAAAAATCAGGAAAGCAGAGAAAACCTCCTACAAAAGAGAAGTCACTAGAATTTTTAAGAGAGAGAGAGATCAATAAAGATTTCAAACAAGAAACAACTCATCAAATTTATACCACCAACACTGCAACTAGTAAGTGCAAAAACTAACCAAATGGCCAAATCTCAGCAGGATAACTGTGACATAATAGCAAAATATTTTGAAGATTTACACAATCATCAAACCTTCTGCACAAGAAAGGCCCTAAAACAGATCCCAATAATTATATCTAAAGTACTACTCAGTTGGGCGGAACATCAACTAGACCTACAAATAGGGGAATATCAAGGAGGTTTTCAGGAAAATAAATCATGCACTGAACAGATCTGCAATCTAAAAACCATCCCTGAAATGAGAAAACTGAGAAAAAAAGACACAACTGTTACCTTTGTAGATTTTGTGAAACCATTTGATTCCACTGATAGAGAATCTCCAAAAGCTTTGAAATAAAAACGGGAGTCAGGCAGGGAGACATGTTGTTGACTATACTTTTTAACTGTGTCCTGGAAAAAGCTATTAGAGTGCGGAGAAAATCCAATACGAAAGGTATCAAATTAGGAAACTGAAAGGATAGCTTCTATGTAGATTGTTTGGCATTTGCAGATGACATTGCCCTGATCACAGCCACACCCAAAAATGTGAAAATCCAAATAAAAACCTAATTAAGCAACCAAGAAAAGTGGTTAACAAATTTCTCTCACAAAGACAGAGTTTAAAACAAATGTAAAAAATTCCTTGGAGAAACTACTCATAAATCAAAGCAGAACCAAGAAAGTCAATTCATTCAAATATGTAGGTGAATGGCTAACCATAAACAATAATGAGGAAGAATGTCTCGAAATAAAAGAGAGAGATAGAGAAAAGAACTGCATTCCAGATCACTAGAAACATATTTAAGAAGAAGGCATTAACGTGGGACACCAGAATTAAACACTAAAATATAGTGGCAAGAACAGAGGCTCTGTATGGTGCCAAAACACTAAACCTAGTACAAAAAGGTGGGATAAATGAAACAATGAAAATAGGAAGTTGACTGCTTAGATAAAATCATTTCTTTTGGACAATTTCCTCCCAGAGGAAAGCTAAGAACCCAATATTGTACAGACAAGTATATTTTCACCTGGACAATACACAGATTGAGGGTGAACACTAAGGGCTATGAGGGAACAGAGTAAAAAAAAGAGGCTTCATTTTTGCTTATAGAATGATGAAAGAAAGACACAGGGAGAGAGTAAGAGATATCATCTTTGGTCACCTATATTTAGAAAAGGCATCTGACATCTCACCAATAGACAAATTATGTGAATGTATGATAAGGAGAAAAGTACCAACGTCTCTTGTCACCCAAGTAAAAATATGCTGTACATGCACTGCCAGAGCTACATCCAAATAGATGGTTATTCTGACTGGTTCACAGAGTAGTGCATTGTCACAGCACCTGTTCATCACTGCGATGGACAAAATAATGGAGAGGGCAATACAAAAATGTGATGAAGGAGTCAACACATTTTCCTCTGCAGATGATATGTGAAGTATGCTGCAGAAATTAAGCACACGGAATCAGTAAATGAAGCAGCAATCTGCTGCTCCAGTTATCCACAGCAAAATACAAGATTGAGGCATTGCATCTAAATTGCTACTGACAGTTGAATTCAGTTGTTCAAGCAGACAAGTACAGGAGCAAATTTGCTCAGTAATCAGTTTAATTTTACAATCTTGACTAGACCCTTTGCCTGACTGAAACTGATTCCAACAGATACTTACATTATCAGTAGTTGCTTCTCTAAGGACCGATGAGCCAATACATTATGACCACTGCCTGCAAGGAGATTGGATGCCATTTGATGGCATTGTGGCCATTATGTTGTGGTAAGTAGTGCGGAGCAGAAGTGAATAGGGAGCATTCTACTGACACTACAGGAGGCAAATTGGGAAATCCACTAATACATTGACAAAGAGCAGATTGTTAAGGCTTGGAACCTTGGAATAGGCATCTCTGAAAAAGTGAAGCCATTGGCTGCTCCTGTGCTATGGTCATGAACATCTGTGGAAAGTGGTTGAAGAATGAGTAAGTGACAAGTTGTTGAACATCCATACTTAATCTCAAAATGTGGAGGTCAGAGTCTTGCTCACTATGAAGACCAGAGTAGGCAGCAAACTATGGCAGATCTGATAGCACAGTACAATGCTGATGCAAGCATAAGTGTTTAGGTGCATACTGTTTGGTGCATATTGTTGAAAATGAGGTTCCTCTGCAGACGACACCTGCGTATTCCCATTCTGATCCAATAACATACTCAATTACAGTTACAATGGTTCAGAATAACCAAGACTGATCAGTGGATCAATGATAATATATGGCCTGGTTGGACGAATCACACTTCTTGTTACACCAGGTCGATAGTAGAGTCCAGAGATGCCGTCATTCAGGTGAACAGCTGCTTGAAACATGCATCACACCATGGATGCAGGCTCATTGGGGCAGTACTATTTTACGGAGGAATTCATCTTGTCATTCATGGGACCTGTGGCAGTAATCAAAGGCACCATGACGCTAGGACAACAGCAGCATTACTGCAAACCAGCTGCATCCCTTCATGCCTCATATTTCCCCCGACAGTAATGGCATCTTCCGGTAGGATAACTGTCCTCGTCACAAAGCCAGAATTATGTTAGACTGGTTTGAGCAGCATGATAATGGACTCGCACAGATGTTTTGGCCCCACATTTGTGTGATACGAACCTGACAAACACATCTGGGAAGTTACAGATTGCCAGCTCTACACCCACAAACCTATGGCCCATAATTTATGGGGGTTGCGTGACTGGTGCATAGACATCTGACACCACAATGTGAGTCAATGTTTAAAAACCAAGTAGGTGCAACATAAAGTTAAATGCTAGACGGAGTGCTGATAAAAATGCAAACATGGCAACAGAAGGTGTAAAAAAAAAGAGGAACTAAAATACTGAGGTGAAGTGATGATATCTCTGGGTTGGGGTATTAAGTAAACCTGAATGGAATGTTAAAAAACAGCTTCAAGTAAACTGCAGCAGACTGTTAAATGTTACAATCAGATGTCAGTCACAGTCAGCAGATATGGCAATATTGCTCAATCTTTCTTTCGGATAATATTGGCATAACTGTACTGTCTCATTTTGCATATATTACTTCCTGGATGCTCGTAAATACACAAGGTCTCACTATAAATTATATATCAAAGCCAAAGATATTATTGAGAGTAATGCTCATTAAAGGACAATGGCCAAACAATGACAATGTTCTAACGAATTTAATGCTATGGTTCTACAGTTGAGATTGTACTATTGGTGACTGTTGGCAGCCATATTATTTTATTTCAAGAAAATGGAATATTAATCCATTTTTGCTGCAATGAGATATTGTGAACACAAGCCTTTATTGTAGCGGTGATGATGATAGAGTGGTTACCTTCTCTTCTTTTATATTCTCAACTTTACCTCCCAAAACAACAAACAGAGTAATCACTTCACCAGTCGATGATAAGCTTGAATTTATTCACCTTCAAATATACTTGTACCTGCCACAAAGCTCTGATACAGTATTCCTAGCTTTGGTAGCAAGTTTGTAAAATTAAACTGATTACTGAGCAAACTGGCTCCTGTACTTGTCGGCTTGAACAACTGAATTCAATCGCCAATAGCAATTTAGATGTAATGCCTCAATCTTTTAAAAACATAGCTGTAAATATCATACCCAGTTCATTAACAGACTTTATCCTGCAGTAGCAGTTTATGAGGTACCATGGATAATTATTACTTTGTTATATATAACGATCTTTCCAATTATAATTGCTTTTACAAGGAGAATTATGAATTTTCCCACAAAATACAAGAATATAGTAGTAATTATGGAAAGAAGAGAAAGGAAAGAAGTAAACTTCTTTTTGTGGGATTTGTTAGGACTTTTTAAAAAACCTCAACATTCAGTTTAATAACATTAACAAAATTAAAACTAGGGATTCAAATTTTAAGAAAGAAAAGAAACCTGCAACAAATTGAATAATAAACTAAAATTGTTACTTACTAACTCAAAAACTTGATAAGATTCTTTTGGCATTGATACTGCAAATGTCTTAACCACTCATCTAGGTTAACTGGTAACATACCCCATGTTTGCAAAAAAGGAAAATCATAACCATCTTAAAACCCGGTAAACCAAATGACAAACCACAAAGCAACCGGACCTTTTTTTTCCCTCAGCACCACATTATAACAACTTTTGAAAACCAGAATCAGCCACAAAAATTTTCAAAAATCTGCCTGCTGAACACGTATGATTCCACCCAAACCACACCTACACTGACTATGTTGTCTCTGTAGTGTTGCACTCTGTGACACAGGAAAACAATACCAAGGATACAACAAATTTACTGAACAACAATGCCTGCTTCAACAGTCTGTAAATAAAGGCCAAGAATACAATAACAACAGTAACACAATAG
Source organism: Schistocerca americana (assembly GCF_021461395.2). Lineage (NCBI taxonomy): Eukaryota > Metazoa > Arthropoda > Insecta > Orthoptera > Acrididae > Schistocerca > Schistocerca americana. The sequence goes on along the minus strand of NC_060120.1, from coordinate 697,414,849 downwards.
GTGCAAAGGTACTGGCACATATACTGAAAAAATTACAGATCAAAACAAGGTCAATATGGCACTAATCACTGAGGTCACTTGTCGGAGACTAAAAAACTGCAGATCACAATAAGATCAATCTGGCATTAAGCTCTGAGACTACTTGTCGGAGACTAAGTTCACAGAGCTAACACTGGCAGAGTGTTCTGTTTGGAACTACACACTGCCTGGAGCTAAGCTGGTAATGAGCACTTGCTGGCTGCTAAGTTAGGCAATGATCACTGAATGGATGATAAGGTCTGAGTTGAAGGGTGATAACTGTTCTGGGTTAGGTTCAATATAACAGCACTTTAGAGTTTGGGACCAAAAGCTGAAACATTCAATTCAGAATATTGTCGCTTATGATTAGTGAACTGTGCTGCTGCGGAAGATAACATTTCTGCACAAGAGACTCTCAAAGCCTGACTGACTCATGCTGTCCTGACACCAGTTTATATAGCAGCCTGCAACAGAATACTGTTGGAACTATTTTCCTGTCACATGCCAAGTGGATGCGAGTAGGTTCCTTGTTGGCAGCACCCCCTGTAGGTGCCGGCTTCTCCCCCTGGTGGCTGGTCTTAATGGCATCGTGCTGTACTTGCGATGCTGAGGCATGCAGGGGGAGTGGTGGCTGCACCTGTGATGGAGCTGCCCGAAGTGTTGCTAATCTATTAGGTGAGAGCTTCCGACATAGCACTTTCACTGACAAGTTTTGCTGAAGGGGGATTCCAAAACAAAAGACCTCAGCCATGTTTACAGATCTAACACCAACCTATAATATAGTGTAGAGGTAAGCAGTAATATTCAAACTTCCAACAATAATGGAAATTCATGGATTGAGCAACTTGTAAAGCAAGGGAAAGGCTGCCACTCACCTATAGCGCATTGATGCACAGAGCACCAAAATATGCAACACAAAACAGCATTCCCACTAGCTTTTGAGCACTAGCTTCTAGCAACAGTTGTGATGTCCCATAACATATCCGTAGGAAAGAACATAGCACACTGTTAGGCCTTTCAAAGTATGGAGGATCACCATGTGAACGAAATGAAATAAATTATGTATCACTTGGATAGACATTGTAAAAAAAGTACACCGGCCAGAGCTGCCTCTTCATACGGTGTCAAGTGAGATAAGGTGCTACGTGGGTGTGCAGCACGAGCAGCAAGCGAGCGTCAACACTTGCTGATGGAGTGCACTACTCTATGCTGCCACCAGTTGAAGAGGCTTGGGAGGATCCACCATACAATATACAAGCAGGGCTCCTCGAGAATGCCAATAATGGTAAAGACACAGAAGAGACTACTTGATTTTGGGTGTAGGTCCTGACTAAAAGTACTGTCATATAGTTGTGAATTGTAATTGTGTAAGTGTATGGAAGGAAATACAGTGTCCAAACCAAAGTCGCTCTCAAAAATAATTTATGTAGCCAAGATAGCACAGACCCTGCTGTCTTTCAGTGAAGCACTCAGAAAAAAAACTTCCTGAGCATGGCATGTAGTCAAGTTGAACTGACAACCAGGTCCAGCTCATAACTATTATTAAAGGCGACCGTCGATCCAGTGTTAACATACTGTACATTTAACCAACTAGTGAGAAAGTGGTATTATGCCTGGTGTACAATGAAGCACAGCAGCATCAGGGAACATTTTAAATGCTGCACAGTGCATACATTATCTATCTCTCTCTCTCTCTCTCTCTCTCTCTCTCTCTCTCTCCTCCCCCCCCCCCCCCCTCTCTCTCTCTCTCTCTCTCTCTCTCTCTCTCTCTCTCTCTCTCTCTCTCTCTCTCTCTCCTCCCCCCCCCCCTCTCTCTCTCTCTCTCTCTCTCTCTCTCTCTCTCCTCCCCCCCCCCCCCTCTCTCTCTCTCTCTCTCTCTCTCTCTCTCTCTCTCTCTCTCTCTCTCTCTCCCACACACACACACACACACACACACACACACACATATATAAACTCAAACACAAAGACCTGCGACCATGGCAAGACTTATTACTGATACTCAATCTTGGGCTGTATACCAACTAGGTTCATTCCACAGTTTGCTGATGCAATAGCTCCATACTTAACAATCATATACAACTTCTTGCTCAATGAAAGATCTGTACCCAAAGACCGGAAAGTTGCACAGATCACACCAATATTCAAAAAAGGCAATACAAGTAATCCACTAAATTACAGGCCCATATCACTAACATAATATGCAGCAGGATTTTGGAACATATATTGTGTTTGAACGTTATGAAGTACCTTGAAGAGAACGACCTATTGACAGAAAGTCAACACGGATTTAAAAAATATTATTCTTGTGAAACACAGTTAGTTCTTTACACACGTGAAGTGTTAACTGCTATCAACAAGGGGCATCCAATTTATTCCATATTTCTAGATTTCCAGAAAGATTTTGACATCGTACCCCACAAGTGGCATGTACTCTAATTGCGTACTTAGGGAATACTCTAATTGCATACTTATGGAATATCGTTTCAGTTATGCGACTGGATTCATGATTTCCTGTCAAAGAAGTCACAGTTCATAGTAACTGATGAAAAGTCACTGAGTAAAACAGAAGTGATTTCTGGCATTCCCCATGATAGTGTTACAGGCCCCCTGCTGTTCCTTGTCTATATAAATGATTTAGGAGACCATCTGAGCAGCAGTTTTAGGTTGTTTGAAGACGGCACTGTTATTTACCGTCTTATAAAGCCATCATAGGATCAAAATCAATTGCAAAATGATTTTGAAAAGATATCTGTATGATGTGAAAATTGACAATTGACCCTAAATAATGAAAAGTGCGAAGTCATCCACATGGGAGCTACAAGGAATCTCTTAAATTTTGGTTACACGTTAAATCAATCAAATCTAAAGGCCATACATTCAACTAAAAATCTAGGAATTACGACTATGAACAATTTAAATTGGAAACAATACAATAAAAATGTTGTGGGGAAGTCGAACCAAAGACTGCATTTTATTAACAAAACACTTAGAAGATGCAACACACCTACTACAGAGACTGCCTACACTATGCTTTTCCCTCCTCTTTTGGAGTACTACTGCGCAGTGTAGGAACCTTACCTGATAGGGTCTACGAAGTACATCGAGTAAGTTCAAAGAAGGGCAGCACATTTTGTATTATTGAGAAATAGGGGAGGTGCAGGATTTAACGTGGACATCATTAAAAGGTGTTTCTCGTTTTGGTGGGATCTTCACAGTAAATTTCAATCAGCAACTTTCTCCTCTAAATGTGAAAATGCTTCGTTGACACCGACCTACATAGGGAGAAACGGTCATAATAAAATAAGGGAAACCATATCTTGCATGGAAAGACATAGGTGTTTGTTTTTTCCATGAAGTGTTTGAGACCGGAATAATGGAGAATAACTGTGGAGGTGGTTTGCTAAACCCTCTGTCAGACACTTAAGTGTGACCTGCAGAGTATCGATGTAGATGCAGACTACCTGAAATGAGAGAGGTGGGGAGGGAATAGGAAAGGATGCAAGGAGGGAGTAGCGGGAAAGAGGCAGATCTTTGAACATATCAATTCGTGACCACACAAAGAGATGAAAGGAGTAGAGGACACAACAAAAAATGCTCTAGGAAGTGAGACAAGAGGGAACTGAGAGGGAACAAGGGGGATGAGAGAAAAGTGACGGTGGAGAGGGGGAAAGGATGGAGGAGAGAAAGGAGAGGAGTTGAAAAGGGAGGAGAGGAAAGAAAGGAGGAAAGAGAATGTCGTCATGGAGGGGAGGAGGGAAGAAGAGGATGGGTGGTTGGAGAAAGTAGTGCATGATCTGAACAGAGACTGAATGGCATGGACAGCAGAGAGAAGGAAACGGGAAAGGTGAGGCAGTGGGAACGGGTTAGCGGAGGATTGTTAGAATGCAGGATGTGTTGGAGAGACAATTCCCATCTGCATATTTCAGAGAAACTTGTGCTGGAGGGAGTATCCAAATTGACCTGCATAGTGAAAACAGCTGTTGAAATCATTTGTATTGTCGTGTGCAACACGTTCAGCAACTGGATGATCAATTTTAAATGCTGTACAGTATTTGCAGCATTGCTGACATATAACATGGCTGCTTTTACAAGTGGCCCTGCCTTTCATTGGATAGGAAATTCCTGTGACTGAACTTGGTAGGAAGTGTTGGATGGTGTAAGGAACAGGTCTTGCACATGGGCCGACCACAAGGTATGCAGGATTTGGAGTACGACTGGAATAAGGGAGGATAAGGATATTCTGTAGGTTGTGAGGGCGATGGAACACTTTCAGGGATGTGGATAGGATATCTCTCACCTCAGGGCACAATGAGTGACAGTCAAGGCCCTGGTGGAGGATGTGGTTGAGCTTTTCAAGGTCAGGGTGATATTGGGTGATCAGAGGAGTGCTGGTCGGTGGCTGGTTAACCTGTTTCCTGGTATCAGACGAGCAGATGGCATGGGAGACTTTTTTATGGATGAGCTGGATAGGATATTGTGTCAGTAAAGGCTCTGGTAAGGTTATCAGTATATTTCAACAGCTCCAGCTTTCCACTGCAGATGCAGCACCAGCAGATGGCTAGGCTATATGTAAGAGACTTTTTGACATGGAATGGGTGAGTACTGTCATAATGGAGGTACTGCTGGTAGTTGGTGCACCTGATATGGATATATGTATTTATTTTTGGAGCCGTCAGAGATTGAAATCCAGGAAATTGGCTCAATGGGCTGAGAAGATGAATAGGTGTTGAAATTATGAAGGAAAGAGCAGAGGTTCTCCTTGTCACGAGTCCATTTCAAGAAAATGTCTTTAATGAATCTGAAACAGATAAGAGGTATTAAGTGTTACCTGGCTAGGAAGGAATCCTCCAGATGGTATAGAACCAAGTTGGTACATGATGCCACCATACGAGAACTCAGTCAAACGGATTTATTTGTAGATTTATCCTACGAAAGTGAAACAGTGGTGGGTCAGGATGTGATAGGTTAGGAGGATTAGCGAAAAGGTTGGTAGGTTTGGTATCAGGAGGACATTGGGGAAGGTAGTGTTCCATAGCAGCAAGGCCATGGGTATGGTGGAGGCTCGTGCACTGTGATATCGCATCCATAGTGTGCAACACAGAGTCTGATGGTAATTGGGCAGGAACTGTGGAGAGGCGGTGAAGGAAACGAGCAGTGTCTTGAATGTATGATGAAAGGTTACACACAATAGTTTGGAGATCTTGATCAACAAGGGCAGATGTCTGTTCTGCGGAAGCATTGTACCTAGCCACAACAGAATGACCAGTAGGGAGACCTATATGGTTGGGTTTGTGGAGTGGGTAAAAGGTAGCAGTGTGTGGGGGTTGCAGGTGTGAGGAGGGAGATGGATTCAGGTGTCATGTTTTGAGATGGATCTAAGGCCTTCAGAAGTTTTTTCAGGTGATATTGGGCTTCTGGGATGAGATCACTGTTGTAAGTAGCGCTATGCGTAATTTGCATATGTTATAAATGCGGAATGTTTTGTAAGTGAAAAAATAATGTCAACCCACACTACTTGACTATAATGTGTCATGTTCTCAGTCAATTTCAATGTGTGATAAAATGCAACATTGGAATATTTCAGGAAAATTTATAACTTACGTACTAAAACATCTGAGTATACAGGGATGAGACTCATATTGTTTGTAATACACTAAAGTGCCAAAGAAACCAGTATAGGCACACATATTCAAAAACAGATATGTAAACAGGCAGAATGCAGTGCTGCGGTCCGCAGTGCCTATATAAGACAACAAGGGTCTGGTAAAGTTGCTAGGATGGTTGCTGCAGCTAAATTGGCAGGTTATCAAGATTTGAGTGAGTTTGAACGTAGTGTTACAATCGACACACGAGCGATGGGACAAAACATCTCCAAGGTAGTGATGAAGTGGGGATTTTCCCTTATGACCATATCATGATTGTACTGTGAATGTCAGGAATCCAGTAAACCATCAAATCTCTGACATTGCTGTGGTCAGAAAAAGAGAATCGTTCAATGTGACAGAAGTGCAACCCTTCTGCAAATAGCTGCAGATTTCAATGCTGGACTACTAACAAGTGTCAGCATGCGAACCACTCAACAAACCATCATCAATATGGGCTTTTGGAGTCAAAGGCCCACTCGTGTACCCTTGATGACTGCACGACAGAAAGCTTTACACCTCTTCTTGGCCCATCACCATCAATATTCATGACTGGAAACATGTTACTTGGTCAGACGAGTCTCGTTTCAAATTGTATCGAGCGGATGGACGTGTAAGGGTAAGGAGACAGCCTCATGAATGCATGGACACTGCATGTCAGAAGGGAACTGTTCAAGCTTGTGAAGGCTCTGTAAAGGTGTGGGGCCTGTGCAGCTGGAGTGCTATGGGACCCCTCATACGTTGAGATACGGCTCTGACAGGTGACACGTACGTAAGCATCCTGTCTGATCACGTGCATCCATTCACGTCCATTTTGCATTCCGACAGACTTGGGAAATTCCAGCAGGACAATACGACACCTCATACATCGAGAATTTCTACAGAGTGGCTCCAGAAATGCTCTTCCGAGTTTAAACTGTTCTGCTGGCCACCAAACTCACCACACATGAACATTACTGAGCATATCTGGAATGCCTTGCAACGTGCTCCTTTAGAAGAGATCTCCACCCCCTAATACTATTACGGATTTATGGACAGCCCTCCAGGATTCATGGTGTCAATTCCCTCCAGCACTACTACACACATTAGTCGAGTCTATGCCACATCCTGTTGCGGTACTTCTGCGTGCTCGCGGGGGGTCTACACGACATAACACAGGTGTGATAGGTTTTTAGCTTTTTTTTTTCTTCAGTGCATATCCAAGATTACATGTGAAATCACCGCATAAAGATGACAAATGAGCGAAAATTACAATTGTAAACAAACACATGTTGTGTAACTTTATTGCGCTAGATACGACATTCTGCTAACCTGTCCAACACACGTCATTGAAAAGTCAACACTAAACCACGGATGTTTTATTTATAACTGGATAGAATAATGAACGAATACATGTGAGGCAAGAAAAAAGAATCAAAGTCGACATATATAGTAGCTAATTATCATCCGCAGCTTACAAAACTTTGATGACTTCGGAGTGGGCGTTTTCTTGCTCTGTTGCGTAACGAGGTAAAGTAGTGAAGAATTTTTGAATTTGATGTTCATCAGTTTTTTGCTTCACCTCCATTCGCTTCATTCTCTGTCCAGATATAAGTACAGCATCCTTACACTAAACACAGAAATGTTTTGTTGGGAAAAGAACAGACGTACTATGCGGGAACTATAGCTTGACACGGGGACTCCCCAGTTGTGATCGGTAGCAGTCGGCAATAATCGGGATACTTCGTGCCGTAAGTGATTTGCTGAGTGTGTAGTAAGCCTAATTCACACGACAACGCTAGGATCCGGGCAACTATGCTACCGGCCACTGCGAATGCGCGTCGAACGTTTGCGCAACTCGTTGGTAAAACTAAATACTTTCGGCGTGTTACAACTTTGGCGACACTAGTTGCATGAGTTTTACGGTTATGTGTGTTCGTAGAGTGTAGGCAAACTGAAATATGAAGTGAGGAACGGAGAATAATGTTCGCTTTTTGGATAATATGTAATTCTGGGATTTCAGTGATGCCGATTACAAAAATAAGTAACATATTTCTGCTCCTGACACCTTCATGTGCAATCAGAACATAGCTAGTTTGACAGTATCTGAGCTGCAGAGAAAAATTTATTGGGCTAGGGGCACATACACAACTGAGTTAAGAAAAATACAAGTGGGTAATTTTAGATGTTGCAATGCTCTCGTCTACAAGACTAAAATCCCATCGTTCGAGTTGGCAGACTCTTTGTTAAGGAGTATTGTTGACAGGAGGGAAGGCTATACAAATCAAGAAGCTGCATTTTTTATTCAACATTCGTTTATTTAAAACGTCGCAGCAGTGATCCCCATTCACATACGTTAGAATTTTGAAATATTGCCACTGTACAGATCTATCTTCAAGAGAGTAGTTTGCGAACCATTCTCTTCTTAATGCGCCCTGCTTCGAATAATTATTGCTGTTAATGTTAATAATTATTTCTGTTAAAATCAATAATTATTGGTGTTAATGAAAAAGCGTAATCACCAACTAAAACCGCATCTCATAACATGCTGAGTGTTCTCGATTATAATGCACGTGACATGATATGTAATTCTGGCAACAGTGCTTCGTGCATTACAGTATCTTTACTCTTTTCGCATAACTAACTCAGCTTAGAAGAAACGCGAACACTTCTGGTGACATTCCACGATAACTGAAAGAACTTCTTGCGTCTTCCATTATAAATTATTTCACTAAGGATGCTGAGCAACCGAGCTGACATCTGTTCTTCATCCAGTCACAAAGTGAAAAACGTTCCTTATTTATTTATTTACTTATTTCTTGTGGAACGATTCCACTCAACTAGATCTAGGTCCATCACAACTCGTGCGACGTGCAGCTGCCAAAACTTTCATTTCAGACACGACTCAGAGACACTCAAAACGACGAAACTGAAGTGTATACTGGAGGCGCCGTGTCTACAGTCAAATATGAAACCATTTGCGTGCAACCCATTCCATCCAACGACTGGCGCCACCCAAAGTAGCCGGGTAAACTAGGCTTTACTGTCAGCCGGTGTTCACTGCGTTGCCGTCCCTCTTGACGCTGAACTACGCAACTTTCATTGCGATTTGTTCCAAAAGGAAGGATTATAAGGTTGGTGGCCCCACTGTGGGGTTACGTTCCACTCCAGAGGGAAAACGAAGCCTGTTTTCTAAAGGTCATGGGAACTCTTTTTCTGCCTGCTAGCGGGATGCCAAGTTATAGTTTTTTCTTTTATTTTCGCCAGATAGATATGGTATCACTGGAATTGCACACACTAATTTAAACCTTTGCGGTGCAGTGTTACGTAAATTTGTGAATGTTGTGAAGCGGTTGCGGTGTGTTAAAAATGGACAGACAGAAATTCAATTTGCCGGAACAATGTATCCGAAAGACGAAGCTTTTATGTTCACGACAAAAATCCTTTTATGTATCGCTCTGTAATATGAAACTCCACTGAGAGAAGAAGTACAACTCAAAAAAACACATTAAAGGTGCTAGTCATAAGGTGTAAAAAAACTTCGTCTAAAAGGCAGGCTGCTGTTAGTGAGAGGCTAGACAATGCCGAAAAAGAACGAAAATTGAGAATAAATCTATGCGCCACAATATAGTTAAAATGTATTTAAAGGCAAGCATCCCATTGACTAAACTCGATAATGCTGAAGCTACGTCATTTTTGAATAAATATATCCCCGGTGACCAAGGTCAGAGAGTGCAGTGACGAAATGAAAGAAACCAACGATACTGAGAAGGATATTCCTATCGTAATTATTGTCGACGAAACGTATGACCAAAATAAGAGGAGCATATTTGCACTTTTATTCCGGCCAATGACAACAACATCAGAACAGAAACTGTATCTGGCTTCCTGTATCTTTTTAGATGTTGCTATCAAAAGTATTTGTGCTCAGGCCATTTTATACAGTTACAGGAAGTTTCTGTTCTGATGTTAAAGTCATTTGGCCGAAATAAAACTTCAAGAGCAATTTCTTCATCTGCCAAAAAAAACTTTTTCCCGATCCATTAATCACAAGATGGAATTCTTGGTTCCATGCAGTTCAGTGTTGGACACACACTTACCAGTAATCATCGAAATTTTCAGATCGTTGGAAAACAAAAATGCTGCCATTGGGCTCATTCTTAATCATTTAATAAATGAAACACCATCAGATTTAGTCATCTTGCTGTAGAAATTTGTGTGTGACACACATACTTGCACCGTCAGTTTAATTACAACACTAGAAGGCATGACTTACTCATTTGCACATTTACTCTAAAATAGGTGCAGGAAGCATCTGCAAAAAATTGTCTCAAATCTGCTGCTATGAAAAGTTAACAACAGTTATGTAAACATACAGCATCAGACCCAGTTAATACTTTTTACAAAAACATTGGCAAGCTCTTCAACCCTGCAGTTTGTGGTGGAAAGCTATATTTGAATGATTTTGCTGCTGTTATTATAGAAAAAAAGTTTCTAAGAAAAAGCATAGTTATCATTTGGTTGAAACCTTGTTAACTGTTTGAGATGTGATGAGAAGCTTGATATAGTGCAACTTCTACTCTGTGACAATATTAAAAGACAATTAATTTGGAAGAGTTGTTGTATCTGCAATTTGGGCACCTTTCAACAGCGTGGATGCAGAAACATACTTCTCAGTGTACAATTTAGATGTGACAGAAGGTGCTCAATGAAGCCGGACACTATTGAAACAACTTCAATGATTGCATTCAATAAACAAACATTTGTAGATATGCCTATATTGTGTGTTAAATTGAGTGAAAACTAACACTATGGTGTTTTGTTACAGAAATAAACAATTTCCTATATTTTTTGTCAAAAAAAAAAAGTGAATGATTACCGAAAAAGGAAAAAATTAAACTTCAAAGTAAGAAATTTTCGTGTATATGAAGATACATTCTGAAGGGAAACAGCTGAGCCCTAACAAACGTTCACATTAGACAGAGGTCACTCTTGACAGGACATTCAGTTTTACATCTACATTTACAACCACACTAGGGGCACATCAGAGGGTATGTCCAATTGTACCAGTTATTAGGGTTTCTTCCTGTTCCATTTATGTATGGAGCCCTGGAAGAATGATTGAATACCTCTGTGTGTGCAGTAGTTATTCTAATCTTTTCCTCACTACCTCTATGTGAGCTATATGTAGGGGATTACAGTATATTCCTACAGTCATCATTTCAAGCCGGCTCTTGAAGTCCTGATAACAGACTTTCTCGGAATAGTTTACATGTATCTTCCAGTTCAGTTCCTTCAGTGTCTGTGGCACTGTACCATGGATCAAACAAACCTGTGACCATTTCTGTTGCCCTTCTCTGTATATGTTCTTATATTCTCTGTTAATTCTATTTAGTACGGACCCCACATACTCGAGCAATAGAGGGTGTCCATAAAGTCCGAGAACACTTGCGCTAGTCACAAACATGGCGAGTTCAGGTGCGGAGCGAGCCATTTCCGGAAATGGCCTTCCCATCACCAGATCTCACTCCATGTGACTTTTTTCTGTGGGGACATATTAAAGATCTGGTGTATGTACCGCCTCTACCACGTGATGTAGCAGAGCTCCGGGAGAGAATACGGAAAGTGACTGCCACAGTTGATGATGCCATGCTGGGACAGGTATGGCAAGAATTTCATTACCGTATTGCCATCTGCTGGGTCACTCATGGTCAGCATATTGAATGTTTGTATAAAAAACTTTCAGAGTTCCTCTTCAGAATGCAATATGTATGACATCTGTACAATTTTTAGTTCTTGTGCAATAAATAATTGAAAGTGTTCCCGGCTTTATGTTCACCCTTTATTCTAGAACTGACCACACAGGTGACTTGTAAGTAATCTCCTTTGTAGAATGATTGCACTTTCCCAGTATCCTACAAATAAACAGAAGTCTACCACAATCCATGACCGAGGCTATGTGATCATTCCATTTCGTATTCCTACAAAGCGTTACACCCAGCTATCTGTATGAGTTGACCAGTTACACCAGTGACCCATTGATATTATAGTCATAGGATACTTCATTTTTTCATTTTGTGAAGTGCACAAATTTACATTCCTGAACTTTTAAAGCAAGCTGCCAATCTTTGCACTGCTTTCAAATCTTGTCAAGATCTGACTGAATATTTATGAAGCTTCTTTCAGATAGCACTTCATTATGGATAACTGTATCATCTGAAAAAAGTCTGCAGTTATTATTAATGTTGTCTACAATGTCATTAATATACAACATGAACAGAATGAGTAAACGGAAACGTCTGATTCCACCCGCCTGCTTCAACCCATGAAGTAAGGATGTTGTGCTGTGTGACGTCTTTACGGCGCACAGTTTACGAGTTGGTTGTCCTTAGATGTCGCCTTGTTTGTTTGATGATGGCACCCTCTGACGCGTGTGTGTGTGTGGGAGGGAGGGGGGGGGGGGGGGGGGGGGGGGTTGGGATGGCTGACCTACTTTACAGTGCTGAAATTTGCTGGTGGTAAGTAATTGTTTTTTGGGGTCTATTTTTCTTGAGTTGCAATGTTTCGAGTATTTATTGTGTAGGTATTGGTTTTTCATATCGATAGTTATGGCTGACCTATATAGGTCAGGGCAAGGGAAATGACAGATTACAATTTTTGAAGTTTTAAATGTTGGTATTGGTGTTTTGGTATCATCACCTGTGGTCAAGGGAAATCTCTGATTCCAATTTCTGTAGTTTATGTTGTATGTGTTAGTGTTTTGGTATCGTCAGCTGCGGTTGACCTATATAGGTCAAGGGGAATGTCCAGTTCCTGTAGATTTTGTAACTTTTTTTGTTCATTATTTTGTGTGTTTTGGGATCATGGTGTGGTTTTTTTTTACTGTTATATTTAGCTTGTCCTCTTCCTAAAAGTGCCAATTTCCCGCAGTTGTCCCATTAGTATGATTGTATTTTTGGAGGGAGATGTTATTATCTTATTTATATGTACTTTCGTGGTTCTCTCTCTTTTTTTTTTTTTTTTTTTTTTTTTTTTTTTTTTTTTTTTGCCATGTGGGTCATTCCATGTCAATTCAACTAATTTGAGAAAATGTTCCAGCTGATAATCTCAGATTTGGCTGAAATTTAGCACACCAATGCTACCAAGTATGGAACACTCATGTACAAAATTTTAAGTTCCCCTGCCAATTAGTTCCAGAATTATGGCTTGTGAAAGAATGTGGCGTGACCCAGAAATTGCAACCCACATCTGGCAATCTATCTTCAGACCCAACTTCAGGTCTTAATAACTTTGGAACTATTCTGCACAGTCCAGTGAAATTTTTACAACCCAGTAACATCCACTTAGAGAATACACCCTATGAATCAAAACACCAACAACATATTTCTGAGGAAAAATAAAAAATTCCAAAATGTGATTTAAAAAATGTAATACGTTAAAAGGTACATATTGTAGGTGCCCTCTGTGCCAAATATAATTCCCTCAAAAAGGGTATAAATTTTTTTTTGGTAAGCTTAATGTGGCCTAAACACACACAGAACTCATCTTGCCCATATCAGTCTCACAAACAGAGTTACATGCACACAAAAATACAAAAATTTGAAAAATTACCTAAAAAACATGGATTTTCTAAGTGTGGTAGCACAAAAGGGACAAGTGATATCCAAGCCAAATTTCAAACACTGCATAAGTAGACCATAATATAATATGTGGCAAAATTTCAACTTGTTATTGCAACGCATTTGTGTACAATAAAAGTTGACACTGATGTATTTGGTTAAGTTTCTTTTAACACGATTTAGTAAGTAATAGTGATGATGCAGACAGCTTGTTTCAGATAAAGCTGTAGCAATTGTTGGGAACCCTTAGGCAACAGAAAGTTAAACAATGGTAGTTTTCAGGGACAGAATGAGTCATTGTTAGGCAGGAACAACAAAGGAAACAAGCAACAATTACAGGTTACTCATGTTTTTAAGATCTAGTTCAGACTGGTCAGTACTGTTGTGGAAAGTCATTATGGAGGCAGGAAAGTGTATTAGTGGTGCTTTTGTTCAAACAAGTTGCAGTGTTGGTAGAGCACAAGCATCTGAATGTCATAAAACAACATATGGAACAAAATGTGGCACTCGCTTTGTACTGTATGATCTGGATGAATCGGACCAAGATTTGTTGTTATGGAGAACCGGGGTACACCCTGTGGGCACAAGAAGTACAGTTCCAGGAAACTTTAGTGTTTGTTATCATCATATGAAAGTGTTTCTGGATAAGTATTCTTTCCTACAAAGAAGCTTGTTTTGATGCATTTCGGATTCATAAGAAAGCAGTGAAGCGTAGCCTCAGAGAAACTGATATAAACCTTAACTACTATGGCCATTCACGAGAACACAATTACTATGGAGGGGTCTCACAGACCGCATTTTTCTATTTTATACATCAAACCAGAATTTTGCAGAATATATATAGTTTCTTGACTTCCAATCATTCATTACACTTCTTAGAGGTGGCCTTTGCAGAAATTTGAATTTCTTTAAACACTACTATATTTTAAACACTCCGACAATTAAAACAAAGCAAAACCTGGAGTATATTTTTATTTTATGAGTTACGAAAATAACAGCAAATAGTTAGCTCTCTACTCACACACAGATTTTCATCAGAGGGATTATATTACAAATTGGCAATATAACTGGGTGAAAAAATCCAACATGCCTTACGATAAATTGCGTGCGAAGTCAACTTTCAGTTTATAACTCACTTTGTGATGTAGAGCGAATATTTCAGTCCATAAGTCTATGAATAGAGAAACTTTGCCACATTTTACTTCTAAAATTACAAGTAAAAAAACTAAATACTTGTTCTCATGTGCCACTGAATCATGCTTTAGTCAATTTCCACCTGCAAACACTTCACGCAGACCTTCCTAGAACACCACAAACAAATTGGACCACCACACTGTTGACATGGATACCTCGTTTTCCTCTTCAGACGAGGAGGGCAAAAGGTACACGTTTTTCGATTTTCAAATTCTGCTTTTGGTGTCTGAGGCTCATCTTGCAAGTGTCTCACATAACACCGTTGCACAGAAGGCCCAGCTTTCCCTGCCACAGAGAAACAGTAGCATGCAATAAAAACGCGGCACGCAAACACTATGGTACGTCTGTGAGACCTCTCAAGGCTAATAATTACGAAACAAAGAGCAGCAACAATGCAAGAATTCTGGTACGTGTAGCTTGACAGCCAATAGGAAAGTACATGGAAGAGTCCATTTTGCTTTGCAGGGGTGTGAGAAATATCTCGACACAAAAATTAGTAGCGGTCTGAGAGACGGTCGATGGTAGTTAAGGGATAACATCAGTATTGAAAGTGAATCAGTGCATGGGACTTAACATGAAAACAAAACAAAAGTTATGTTCCAGGTGTGTTACACTACTAAAAAATGAAGAATATTCTGATAATTTACATGACAGTAACGAAGAGTATCGGCCACTTACAACAACAGCGGATGTACAATTAAATACTTCAGTGACTGCTCTTGGTTTGTCTCCCATGAAGACACACGAAGTTGGGAAAAGAGACAGGCCCAGCTATGGTAGAAGAAAACTACAAGAAGCTCAAATAGAATTTAAACACAAAATAGCTGACACACTAATGGTGGAAGATGAAGAACTATCTGCTCAAAAGGAATAGAAATCATGCCAGAAATGCTCTGGTTTGAACAAAATTGTGCATGATTTGAAAGAAAAATGTGCAATATCCACACGCCAGAAAAAAGTTGCTATTCTTACCCTTGCACCTTCCGGCTGGTCTATTGACTACACTGCAAAGGAATTCAATGTTCCTACATATATGGTAAAGCAAGCTAAGAAAATAAAAACAACCCAAGGAGTGCTTTCACAACTTCAGCAGGCTCAGGGTAAGCAATTGAGTTCAGAAATAAAGGTGCTAGTGTCGGAGATTTATGAAAATAATGACAACAGCTGAATAATGCCTGGAAAAAAAGACTATGTAATGGTGAAAATGAGAAATGTACGTGTACAGAATCAAAAATGACTGTTGCTATGCAACATATCAGAACTATATGTAGAATTCATGGAAAAGTATCTCAATACGAAAGTAGGATTATCATCTTTTTTCAATCTTCGGTCAAAATGGGTTGTGCCTGTAAGTGCAAGGGACACACACAATGTTTGTGTATGTGAGACCCATCAAAATGCTAATCTGATGTTTGCTGCTATAAAGGATTCTGGTCTGGATTACAAAGGTGCAATGAAGCTGCTAGTGTGCGACATGATCAGTTCCTACCAGTGCATGATACATAGGTGTGAAGAGTGTCCTGGTAAGGCAAATCTTGCAGAACACATGAATAACAAACTGTATGGTGAACTCCTTATGGATGACGATGAACTTGTTTCTTATAAACAATGGACACACATGGATCGCACAAGTCTTGAAACAAAGCAAAGTACAGTGGAAGATTTTGTTGAAATGTGTTGTTAAAAAACAGACAAACTGACCACACTCAGCTTCACAGCAACAGCACAATCGGCTTATCTCCAGTTTTGTAAGGATAACTTGAAACAAGATGAAATTATACTAATACTAGACTTTTCTGAAAAATTATTCATTTATAGATCAAGATGCCATCCAAGGATATCATTGGGACAACAGTCAAGCAACTCTCCAGCCATTTGCGATTAACTATAGAGGTGAAACAGGTGATGAGTCTGTCATGAACCTGTGCGTTTTTTCTGACTGTTTAATTCATGATGCCATTGCAGTTCATGCCCACATTCGCACTTTCATGGCATATGTGAAAAACAAGCTGCCTCACATACATTTTGCGAAATATTTCAGTGGTGGGGCAGCTAGTCATGCAGAATTGAATTTTTTCGCAACAAGTCATGGTAAAAATGTATGTGATGGTATTGGTGCTACCATTAAGCGCATGACATCACGAGCTAGTCTGCAGCACCCTACAGAAGGTCACATTCTAACACATCTTCAGTTATTTACCTGGGTACAGAAAAATATCTCTGGCATGCAATCATTCTGTTTTGAAAGATGAGGTGAAATCAGTCGAAGAGTTGCTAAAAAGCAGACTAGAACACGTTAAAACTGTTGCAGGCACAAGGAGCCATCATCACTTCTCTCCAGCAGACTCTGACAACGTGCAGATGAGCAGGCTGTCCGGTTATAACTATAGGTCTATGGGCAACACGTGTCTTCACAGTGTGTCTGACTCAGGATTCAGAAGCAAAAGCAGCAACATACAACCAGGTTGCTATGTTATTGCTGTTTATGATGACAAATGGTACTTAGGATGTGTTGCAGAGTGCTGTGAAGCAGAAGGTGATGTATTTGTGAACTTCATGGCACCAGCAGGACCAGCAAGATCATTTTGTGGCCACGTTTGGCAGACAGGTGTTGGATTCCTTTTGAACATATTCTTATGACAGTTACAGTTCCTACCACAGTGTCAGGAAGACAGTACAATTTGCCACTCAATGCACAGAGTACAGTAGCTAAAGTGTGAGAGAACTTCTGTTCGGAGCACAATCGACTGGTTTTTAGCAGTTAAGGTGCAGTAAACATTAATGATAGGTTGTGTTAATCTGTCTATATGTTGTTGCTTTGTGATTAAACAGTTGTGGGAGAGGATAAGAAGAGATAGAACAGTTTACGATATGTTTTTACAAAATTGTGTTGTGGAACAACGGCCATATCACCAAATACATCAGTCAACTACCATTGTACACAAATGTCTTGCAATAACATGCTGAAATTTTGAGATGTATATCATTATGGTCTACTTATGCAGTGTGTGATATTTGGCTTGGATACCACTTGTCCCTTTCGTGCTACCACACTTTGAAAATCCATGTTTTTCAGGTAATTTTTCAAATTTTTGTGTGCATGTAACTCAGTTTTTGTGACCGATATGGGCATGGTGAGTTCTGTGTGTGTTTAGGCCACATTAAGCTTACCACAAAAAATTTATACCCTTTTTGAGTGCATTATATTCGGCACTGAGGGAATCTACAATATGTACCTTTTAATGTATTACATTTTTAATCACATCTTGGAATTTTTTATTTTCCCTCTGAAATATGTTGTTGGTGTTTTGATTCATGGAGTGTGTTCTCTAAATTGATGCTACTGGGTTGTAAAAATTTCACTGGACTGTGTGGAATGGTTCCAAAGTTATTAAGACCTGAAGTTGGGTCTGAAGATAGATTGCCAGATGTCGGTTGCAATTTCCGGGTCACGCCACATTCTTTCACAAGCCATAATTCTGGAACTAATTGGCAGGGGAACTTAAAATTTTGTACATGAGTGTTCCACACATGGTAGAATTAGTGTACTGATTTCAGTCAAATCTGAGACTATGAGCTGAACTGACATGGAATGACCCATATGTATGTAGTGACATCACAGGCGCCATTTTGGAGACGCTAAGAATAGCCATTGGCACCATATTGATGACATCATGGGTCAAAGCTGACAGGTGGAATCAGATACTTCCATAATCCCACAGAAAGGGTACCAACACACATCCCGGAGGCACACCTGAAGTTACTTCTACTTCTCACAATAACTTTCCATCCAAGATAACATACTGCGTCATCCCTACTAAAAAGTCCTCAATCTAGTAACAAATTTCACTTGAGGCCTCATATGACTATATTTTTGACAATAACCCTAGGTGTGGTACTGAGTCAAATGCTTTTGAGAAATCAGGAAATAGTGTATCTACGTGATTGCCTTGACCCAAAGCTTTCAGTATGCCATGTGAGACAAGTGCAAGTTGGGTTTCACGTGATGTTTTTGGAATCCATGCTAGTTGGCTTGGAGGAAATGTTCAAAATACCTCAGTATGTTTGATGTCAGAATATGTTCTAAGATTCAATGACAAGTCAATGTCAAACATATTGGGTGGTAGTTTTGTGGATCACTTCTACTACCCTTCTTGTAGACAGGTGTGACATGTTCTTTTTTTCCAAGAAATAGGCATGGGCTTTTATTCGAGGAATCTGCAACAGATTATAGTTCGAAGAGGGACTGACTCGGACGCGAATTCAGTATAGAATCTGAAGGAGATTCCACTGGGCCCTGGAGCTTTGTTCAGTTCTAGCGATTCAAGCTGTTTCTCAACATCACCGACTTTTCATAGGTACAAAGTTTAAATTGGGGGAATTTTTCAAGGTTTTCCTTTGTAAAGGAAAATTTGAAAACAAAGTAAAGAATTTTTACTTTTGCTTTGCTACCCTCAATTTCAGTTCCACTCTCATCCAAGATGACCTGATGTTAACTTTGGTGCCACTAACAGCCATTACATTCAACCAGAGTTTCTTTGGGTTTTGTGAAATATCACTTGATAATATTCTTTTAGAGTAGTCATTGAAGGGATCACACATTGCTGTCTTGACAGCCAAATACACTTCATTCAGCACCTCTCTATCTATGGTCCTTTGCTTTTACATTTATTACGCAGTAATCTCTGATTCTTTACAGTGACTGTGTATCCTGGATGTTTCCTCCCATTATAAACTGTTCTGGTGGGTACATATTTATGCAGTGAATGGTCAATTACTCTTTCAAACTTCAGCCAGAGTTCCTCTATGTGCTCCTATCCTGTGCTGAAAGTTTCAAGTTCCTCGTTGATATATGACATATTTATTTTTCACTCTGGTTTACTGAAAATATATATCTTTCTGCTTGTTTTCATTGTACATTGTACTTTGGTAATCACTGTTGCCACAACCACTTAATGGCCAGTGATACTACTTTTGATGTGAGCATCCTCAGAAAGGTCAGGTCTATTTATTGCCATTGAATCCAGTATACTTCCATCGTGAGTGGGATTCCTAACTATGTGTTCTAGGTAGTTTTAAGAGAAGGCATTTAGTAAAGTTTCACAGAATGTCTTATCATGATCACCAGCAACAAAACTATAATTTTCCCAAGTAATTGCTGGATTATTAAAGTCTTCACCAATGATTACACATGATCGGAGAACTTATGTACAACCAAACTGAGGTTTTCTCTGAAGTTTTCGTTTACATCAGGAGACGAGTCTGACAGGTGACAGAAGCATCCAATTATCATTTTACGCCCACCCCTGATACTAAGTATTGCCCAAACTATCTCACATGCAGCTTCAATTTCTACCTCGGTGGATTTGAGTTTCTTGTCCACTGCAACAAATACATCACTTCCATTTCTCATTTGCCTACCCTTTCAATATACACTTAAAATTTCCCCAAAAACCTCACTGTTATCAATAAGGAACAGAAATATGACAGAACAATGCTATCCCAGAACAGCTGACAATGCCATGTACTTCAAGCAGGCCACTAGGTTTTGACAAGTGCCACAAGACCAGCTCTGTGCTCAACACAACAAGGGCAAATACTGGAAGATTTGGAGGACAAACAGTGGAAGATGTGCGGATTCAGTGTACAAATGGGGATTAACAACATCACCCAGATACATCTGTGGTGCAACTGTTCAGCAAATCAAAGGTACGGCCCCAAAACGATTCTTTCACGGCAATCAGGAGGAGGACCTGATTGCAACAGAGAATTTAAATGTCTTATTATTACGATTTTTTCCAGTGTTTTAATATATGTACATCTACTATTAAAGAAAAAAATGTTTTCTCGTATGATGTGATGCTAGCCAAAAAAATAAACTGAAATGTACTTAATCCTCCTCTACTGATAACAGCACGAAGCAAGAGGAAAGAAATGAAGCTTATAACTACTCAGCGAACGGACAGAGAATTACTAGCTCAAAAAAAGGGTCGACAGAAGCATCCGATCCCACAGGTCGGCTTTGACCCGTGACGTAAGGGTGTTGTCGTGTGTGACGTCATGACAGCGCGGAGTTTGGTTTGTGAGTGTGGCGTGTTTGTAGATGTCGTTGTGTTGTGGTTTGTTGTGCTGTCTGGTGGTATGTTCAGCGTTTTCGTTTGTGTGGTGCAATGGGCTCAGTTTGCTTTTGCTCATTATTCAGAATTGTTAGAGTGTCGGCTGTGTTTGTAGTGGAATTCGTTTCAGTGAGTTAACGATTTTGTGTGAAGGGTAATTTAGTGTTGTTCGCTGTACGCCATGTGGTAATCTTAGTAAAATTAATCGGTTGTTGTTTTTGTTCAGGAATGGATATGACGGATAAAATTAACAGTGCGCAGGTCAAGGGAAGTGTTCGATCCCAATGTCTGGCTGTGTATGTTGGTACTGGTATCAGGAGATGTTTTTGAGATATATAGGCCAAGGGAAGTGTTTGATCCTAATTTATGGGATCGGGAGCTGCTGTTGAGCTATATAGGTCAAGGGAAGAGTCCGATTCCAGATGATATTGTGTTTAGTGGTATTTGGGGAGTTTTGTGATGTCGGTTTTTTTCGTCCTTTTGTGTGGTTTTGTATGGGGCTGGGTTTAGTTTGCCCCCCACACAAAAACACCCCATTTCCCGTGCTTGTCCCGTTAGTGTCATTAGGCTTTTTGTGGAAAGTCTGTGTGTTTGTTTTTCGATGTATTTTCGTCCTCATAGTGTGTATGTAACGACTTTATATGCGCCATATTGGAATCATCGTTTATGGTCGTTTCCGCCATATTTGTGACATCATGGGTTAAAGCAGACGGGCGGGATCAGACGCTTCTGTATTTTCCAAAAAAATGACATACAGAAAAATTAATTTCTCTCAATAGGTTTAGACAATATAATCTGATAACAGTCTTGTTTGAGATGCTGAATTAAATAGTGCTTCAACTAATAGAAATTCCCAAAAGTGCTTCACAGCTTCAAAATACTTCAATGATTCATAAACCATATATGGCAATAGGAAAAAACCAACATGTTCATATTCACAGACATATTTCTATTCTGTATATTGCAAATATAGAATTTCAAAGGAAAATAAATGAGGCCAGAAGTAATTTCTGCCACATTTACAAGTTGGTGTAAACATGATATTATCAGTAAATATTAAATTTTTTTGCTGTTCTCTGTTTACTTAGGCACCTGACACAAAATCTTTCGCTTTGTAATGTTACTCAAAGTCATAAATGAAATTACTTTTAATTATATGATATGCAAATTGAGGTGCTTTGATTATGCTATAAATGTCATCAAAACAATGCAGCTAACACAGATTAAAAGTGACTGGTGATGTATAATGTTTGTAAAACAGACCTCACAGTTGGCACTCACGAATATATGCCACAAAGTTATGATGTTTATCAAACTACTCCTCTAATTTCTCTCCCCATCCCACACCTCTTGCATCTCAGCCAATGCCAATTCTCAGCCCAGGGGTCACCAGGACTTTGACCAAATCCTCAGTTTATTTTGAGTAATAAGTGTTATTTTTATTACAGCATAACTGGTATAAAGTAGAACTCAGCAAGTCTGCTATTTCTTTTGAACCTGAGGTAAAGTTGTGTCTGGGTACTGGCCATATGCTGCCGCTTTAACTACCAGTACGAGGTTTTAACCCTAGCTGAAATTACAACTATGCCACTAAGAGCTATCTCATCTGTTGGGAATGGGCCCAATCTTCCTGCAAGGTCTAGATTTTTACAACAAGAGAGAGGTGGAGATAGCTCATCATTCGGATGTCCAGTATTAGGTACATGCTGGAGCTTATCATGGAAATAGCAGTTCGACCAGGAAGCGAGGACAGTGTAAATTTGGGTTGCTTGCCAGGATGTCTCAGTCAAGATTTGAAGGCTATAGTGACAGCTAATGCTTTTACTGTATGCAGCTAACAGCACGTCATGGCTCAAAGTAATACCACAATACCTGCTACCTTAATTCAGTAAAAATTCATTTAGCCTACTTGAATTGTAAAAGATCTGTTCTTCCAGAATAATGGAACTGATATTATTTACTGAAGGAACATTTATCAACTGCAAACTCATATTTCAATAATAAGAAAAGATATGTGAAGCTATTTATAATACATATGTCCATAAAAATGACTTAAAACACCTCATCAGGTTTGAAGCATTACACAGTTTGGGTCATCAGTTTTGAGCTATAGCAGTACAGACCCTCGTCTAACATTCAACAAATAGAAAAAGAAAACAGTTTCCTGAGAGTTTGGGGAAGCACTTCATACATGCACACATTTTTGTGGCCAGATAAATTTTCTGAATACCAGTCAAAATAAGAATCCATGCAGACCTTGGGGTGCACTGTGGGAATAAAACAGACCTTCTAGTAACAGTGCCAGCAGGTGTGGTACCTTGTTGCCTTCCTCCTTATTGTCCGATTCGAGTCACATTTTAACTTTTTTTTTTTGGGGGGGGGGGGGGGGGGGGGGTAAATTGAACTGGATTCGTTAGCAGTATTATGATATGAGTGTGGAATGAAAGCAAGAAACACTATGAAATCCGCATCTCTTCCATGTTCCCTTTACTCTTGAAAAGAACTAGGATGGTTGGCATGATTAATACTCCCCACAATCCTAAAGATGGATAGACCACTGGTAATTACTATGTGTGGCAATTTACAGCAGAGAAGTCTATTAGCACTTGCTGCTCAAATTCTGATATTTTTTGCCACCAACAAGATATAATAATTCCAATTTCAAAGAAAGCAGGTGTTGACAGATGTGAAAATTACCGAACTATCAGTTTAATAAGTCACAGCTGCAACATACTAACATGAATTCTCTACCGACGAATGGAAAAACTGGGAAGATCAATTTGGATTCTGTAGAAATGTTGGAACACGTGAGGCAATACTGACCTTACGACTTGTATTAGAAGAAAGATTAAGGAAAGGCAAACCTACGTTTCTAGCATTTCTAGACTTAGAGAAAGCTTTTGACAATGTTAACTGGAATACTCTCTTTCAAATTCTGAAGGTGGCAGGGGTAAAATACAGGGAGCGAAAAGCTATTTACAATTTGTACAGAAACCAGATGGCAGTTATAAGAGTTGAGGGGCACGAAAGGGAAGCAGTGGTTGGGAAGGGAGTGAGACAGGGTTGTAGCCTCTCCCCGATGTTATTCAATCTGTGTATTGAGCAAGCAGTAAAGGAAACAAAAGAAAAATTCGAAGTAGGTATTAAAATCAATGGAGAAGAAATAAAAACTTTGAGGTTTACCGATGACATTGTAATTCTGTCAGAGACAGCAAAGGACTTGGAACAGCAGTTGAACAGAATGGACAGAGTCTTGAAAAAGAGGATATAAGATGAACATCAACAAAAGCAAAATGAGGACAATGGAATGTAGTCGAATTAAGTCAGGTGATGCTGAGAGAATTAGATTAGGAAATGAGACACTTAAAGTAATAAAGGAGTTTTGCTATTTAGGGAGCAAAATAACTGATGATGGTCGAAGTAGAGAGGATATAAAATATAGACTGGCAATGGCAAGGAAAGCGTTTCTGAAGAAGAGAAATTTGTTAACATTGAGTATAGATTTAAGTGTCAGGAAGTTGTTTCTGAAAGTATTTGTATGGAGTGTAGCCCTGTATGGAAGTGAAATGTGGACGATAAATAGTTTGGACAAGAAGAGAATAGAAGCTTTCAAAATGTGGTGCTACAGAAGAATGCTGAAGATTAGATGGGTAGATCACATAACTAATGTGGAGGTATTGAATAGAATTGGGGAGAAGAGAAGTTTGTGGCACAACTTGACTAGAAGAAGGGACCGGTTGGTAGAACATGTTCTGAGGCATCAAGGGATCACAAATTTAGCATTGGAGGGCAGCATGGAGGGTAAAAATCATAGAGTGAGACCAAGAGATGAATACACTAAGCAGATTCAGAAGGATGTAGGTTGCAGTAAGTATGGGAGATGAGGCAGCTTGCACAGGATAGAATAGTATGGAGAGCTGCATCAAACCAGTCTCAGGACTGAAGACCACAACAACAACAACAAGATTAGAACTAGCTATAATGTTCCACTATACAAGGGTGCACTATTTGCTTATACAGGTGGCACATTACTTTGAAAACACGAAATTATAATTATTTTCAAAATCTGTATTATATATTATACTGCCAGAACCAGCATTGTCCCAATAACAGGCTCTTTGGTCTTCTGCAACGTATTATACCGAAATTAATACGCAATATAGTGAAAACAGTATTAATAAAACGCAGCACGATTTACAACATTAGCACAAAGTGATCATAATCCCTTACACTAAACAAATGTAATTACGATTGCTCTAACGCCCAGTCACACAAATGTGCAACAGTCAAACACTTGTTTACTAACGTTGTACTTTATAGAAATAATGTAGAATTACATATGTAAGCTTACTTGCAGTTTTTTCCATACGTGCAGGTACCAGTCTGGACCCAGTGATGACAGAAATTGTCTTTGTTTGGCTGACCACTTGATGTGGATAATGTCGCTTTGGTTCCCAAACGTTCGAATACACTGGGTCTCCGAAGGGAATCCTTATTCTTACTAGGGCCGGCTTCAACTGTTATTTTACGCTTGGTCTGCTTCGGCATATTCTCGGGCATTTTACGGGTCTATTAACAACCAGCACACGGAAAACTGAGAAGTGACATGCACCTCTCCAGAAAGCAATATCCACTGACAATCGTCAAATTCTGATGCTAGCCTAACCATCGTCACAAAATGCTTAAAAAATTAGAAAATACAGATATTCGGTAAGAAGTTTTTGGAATGTAAACTAGAATTAAGACGTACAAATAAAGCACTACTTCGGGTAAGTTTGTACACAAACACTACAAACATATGAGTACCCCCACCATGTTTGAGGCACTCGGGATAAAGATATAACATTTCTGTAGTTATCCAGCTTTTTATCGATTCCTCATCTTCAAAATCATCGAATCGAAAACTAATGTGACTGATCCAATGCAATGTGTGTGCCTACAGGGGGCATGCACACGTTCAATATTTATTGACGACACTAGTTTGTCAACCATTCAGTATATTTAATATACCCTCATACAGTCAATAACATAGTCAATTGGCAACGCGATTTAATAACGTTAAGAAATGGAACCACAATTATTCTGGCTATAGATGGTAATTGAAATTTCATGAGAAGATCCCGTCGCAACGAAAACCATCTTTGTTTAGATGATTGCCGCTCCAATTCACGTATCATATATGTGGCACTATCTCCACTATTTCGCGATAATACAAAATGAGCTGTTCTTCTTTGAACTTTTTCGGTGTCATCTGTCAGTCCCAACTGATGCTCTAAGTAGTATCTCTAATTGCTAAGTTCAAGTGTGTAAGAGTTAGCTTTGTTTGAGTTTCTGGTAGTCACTCTGGTGTATGGAACAAATTGTTTCAGTCAGGGAACGATATTAATTTCTTAGTATTCAGTTTAATCCATGAGATTTTAGTGTAACTACAACTCATCGTGGACGAACGGTGCCGCCATGTGGTATACAGTGTATCATGTGTGAATGTGTCGTGTGCTTTGTAGAAAGGTTATGTTAAATTTTATTTAATTTATTGTCCAATTTGTATTTCATCCACAGATACGTAGTACCTCATACTCTGCTGTACCACAAATTTTTCTTTGTAAACCATGAATCTCCAATTCGACTTAAAGATCTCCCGTGTTTTAATTGAAGACTCAGTTTCGTCGTGGAGTAGATATGCTCATGTTTGGTAAGTTTACTAACAAAATTACGGAGTTGTACAGGATTTCAGAAGTGGGCTTTGTTCTCTGAAACTGACTGCTAAAGCCAGTCACACTCTGACCCAGTGAGCTTACATGTGGAGCAGGGAATCTTTCATTGTATCAGTGTGAATGTGGGTGTGTGTGTGTGATCTTAATAAATCATAACCAGTAATGTAGAAGACTTGCCCCATATGTGTTGGTCCAGTTACTGCGTTATATAATGTACCATGTATCGAGATTCACGTGCCACCACTCCAAGTAACTGTGTTTTAAATTAACATCTGTGTGTGTGTTACTTTTAATGAGGAAATAAATGTTAATTGTTGCTAAATTCGTTGATATTACATCTAACAGCGCCATTTTGCTCCCTAATCAGGTTCCAGGATCCTTAAAATCAGTCAGTCTGCACCTTTCCCTAAAAATATTTCAATGAAATTTATCAAAGTCATTGTATATCCAATATATGGAACGGTATTATATTAAATCATCAAATGATCTGTGAGGTGGCGCCGTTTTATCAATTTAGTTAATTAATACTTTAATAAATTTGGCCCACTAATCAGAAATTTTGCTGTTTGCTGCTTTGTTAGAGGCAAGCAAACATAAACTCTAGCTGCATAGTCATTCTTGGGATTTAGGAAATCATTAATAGCTATTTTGCAAAGCTGATCCTACCTGTACCTTGCAGTAGTAAAAGGGGACAGGTATTATATAGAATTTGATGTGCTTCAGCTTAGAATATTTATAACATTGTGCATATTACGATTCGCTGGATAAACAAGCACTGTATTATTATTCATGTGAAATCTTATCTTCTAGCTTGAATACGGGATGAGGTAATAACATCTAAGTATGTGAAACTGATGACTACAGGAAACTGAAACTAAAGATTTGTATGTAATTTTCTTCTCAATGATAACATGTCAAACATTCCAACTCCATAATCTTGTTGATTCTGAGTGTTATAAAAATAGTAATAATAATATACAATTAATAAGTTAGTTTTTCTTGAAATGTGTAATCAGTAATTGATTAACCAGGAGGAAAGCTAATAAATGAAAAGTAAAATGAATTTAAGTATCTCATTCGCATACACAAATCACTTTCTTAATCTTTTTTACCTTTTTTGTTGTTTGAAGTGAAGATTAGTATACTCGTAACGTGCTGGAAAAAGGTTTAGTTTGCAATCTTAAAATCTCAGGAGAATGGAACATTGTCTTCTCGCCTCACGAGAAAATTCAGATCAGTACTAAATTAATTTCGTGGGTATCGTGTTGACAACATAAGAAAAATGTAGTAAAGTAAAATCTGTAACATTTTTTAAATTGGGGATTGGTAACTGTTACTATGAAATGAAAGCGGAAATGCCAAATTAATCAATTATTATTTCACAAAGTAAGTTTTTTATACAGGCATCTGACATCTCGAACACTAATCTCACAGTTTTGAACAAAATAAAGAATTGTGCCATATTTGCGAAACACGTAGAAATTACAGTAATCTCAGCTCGATTCTGGAGCGAAAGAAAAATATTCATAGTAAAGTCATTTCCGTAATCGCAATTGCCGATAATAACGACGCAACTAAACAAATTCCTTACAGGAATACAATTTCAGTTCATTTCAAACAAAATGGAAGAATATAGGAGTCTGATAGCGTAAGATGCTGTCGGAAAGGCACGTGACTAAAGAGAGAGAAAGCAAATACGAGTGTGCATTCTTATATAGGACAAAATACAGATGATAATGCTACGCCGTTCTCATTATCCTGGGTGTACATAATCGCTGACTAGTAGCGCAGTTAATTGCACAAAGATTAAATTATATCTTTAACTTTTGATATTTCGATAGGAAAGGAAGATAGTACATTATTACGTCGTGGGTAGGACACCATATTACAATGTTCTTTCCATTTTCTTCAGTTTTATTTATTATTCTGGCCTCCTTTGTCATGCTTTCAGCAACTTTTTCAGCTTCAGTGACGCACTGTCTATCCACTCAGAGAAACTCATTTTTCATGTTGTCCCCAGTTTTTGTGATCCTGCTCATGTTTTTCAATCTGCTTGTTATTCCATCATTAAATCACATTGTGGCATCCCCCATACCAATGTAAAAAGCTCACATACCAACGAAAACAGTTTTTGGCAAGTGCTCTGAACTACAACTACTGAGACATTTACTTTGATTCTGCGTTTTTTCATGTAAATATTTTCCCAGGAGTTCAGATACTCAAAGAGCTCTATACAATGGCTTTACCTCTACCACAATAGTTTCTGGTATGAAATGTGCTTGAGTATGCTTTTATCCATTTGCTTCACACCTATTGTACTAGTACCATGAAGTCTTTCTGTGAAGTATTTCCTTGTGGGCAGAGGGGGTGTTGTGGATGCTCATCAGCGGATATTCTGTGAAACGGAGTTGTTCAAACAGGTTTTCTTGTATCACTAACATTATCACTGTTTCTCCTGATGCCTAGATCACAATTTTCTGTGAGGTTTTCTGTTTCTGATTTGGTGAGTCTGGTTCCCATCAGAGAGGCTTTTTCTGTCATGTCCTTGCAGAGTTTTCTAAGTCTTGCCCCATTCTCTTGTGCAGATGTCGAAGCATATAGACAGTCGTTTTCCCCTCACATCATTTGAGAGTGAAACAGGAAGGGAAATAACAGGTAGTAGTACAACATACCCTCTGTCATTCATCATATGGTGGCTTGTGGAGTATGTCTGTAGATGTAGATAAACATTCCATTTTTTAAATTTCATTTTCATCTATTGGTTGAGCAGCCACAGCGCTACTGAAGCCTTAGAGTCACCATTACCAAAGTTTTCAATGTATCACAAACCAATAGACCTGTTTAAGAAAGATATTGTCTCCTTGCTTTCTATTCCAACACTGAAACCTTCTCAATTTTTGTCACATTTGTGTTTACCTTATTGACATAATCTGGGCAGTGTTTTTTTGACATTCATAGTCCAGAACCTTGCCTGTATCTATGTAGCTAGCAGTAAGAACTCCATCGAGAGATATACGACCTGTCTTCTGCCAGGAGCCGTCCAATGC
This sequence comes from Schistocerca americana, assembly GCF_021461395.2. Taxonomy (NCBI): domain Eukaryota; kingdom Metazoa; phylum Arthropoda; class Insecta; order Orthoptera; family Acrididae; genus Schistocerca; species Schistocerca americana. The sequence continues at coordinate 697,385,520 of NC_060120.1, read as the reverse complement.
AGCAATAATATCAGTAGATTGACAATTATCTACAGTTTTCTTCGCTTCCCTCTGCATAGATGCTTCAATGACTTCTGTTAGGGCATTATATAAACGTTTACAAAACCTCTCAAATTCGAAAGATGGCGGTGGCATATCCATATAACACAGAAGGTCTGCACTGCGTTTGTTCACTTCTAAAAACACCTCTTGACATCAACAAGGCGAATATTCACTCCACAATATTTTGTGCACATTGCAGGGGATGTCACTGTACATTTGGTTGACATTTTGAGGTGAAAAATTGTTCCAATACACCAAAACAGTGATATGAGCAAGTTTACAATACAAATGCACGTGAAAAGCATGAGACTCGCCGAAAAAAGGCACTTCCCATGTTAGAATGTCAATTCGACAACTAACACATGATAACCACAGAGAACGAGTGTAGCAGGAGGTATTCTTAAAAACAGAACAACGATTTTTTTCTTTTTTAGCATAATCCCTGCTAGACATGTTAACACATTCCATATATGTGCTTTCTATTGCATCAGGGAGTAAAAGTAACCCAAAGAATAAAAATACCTGAAAAGTTTCGTTTTTCACTTCTTTATTGTCATAATTATCGAATAGTAAAAATGGCTAGATATGGCTAGATCATATCACAAAAGTGACTAGGAATGCCAGAAGTAGCTTTTTTCAATAACAGTGACTAGTTGCCACTTCAAAAAGGTTAGATTTAGCCATGAAATAGTTAAGCTGGCAACACTGCAGTGAAGTGAAATAAACTGCTTGTATCCATAGAAAGACCAATCGCAATAAATCCCTGTTCATAGTACGGTTGATATGTTCCACAAGGATATTACACAAACGACTTGCCATGGGAATTTCGGCGCCCTGATTAAATAACTAGACATTTTAGGCAAGGTTTTGTGTTTAACAGTAGTGTGACACATATGGTTTTAAAACGTATTAAAGCATGAAAATGATGAAGCAATAGACATGAAGTACATGTTTTTAGAGTCACCAAAAATGACAGAATTTTATTAAATAACAAACAAAATTTCCAGTTTTTGAACTCTCATGACGTCCATAAGTCCTTAAAGACAGTTGTGTCGAAAGAGATGGAGAGTATTCTGCCTCTTTGGACTTATCACAGTTGCCTGTACTTACAGTACAGGTGTCTACTCCCAATATAAATGCTCATGATGGATTACCAAAGACCTCAATATATGTCTCTGGTGTCACAGTATCATGATTATAAATTGTGGCAGCCTTTCTAGCAGATGCATTAAAACTGCACTTCATTATATATTCAGCCAGTCGATTCATTGCAATTATGGTAGTTGTTTCTGTCTTTCTTTCTTTCTTTCTTTGAAAGTTAGTACTGGCCAGCTTTGTACTCATTATTTACATACGTATTATGGGAAGTAACAATAACGCCTCACAATGATATTATTATCTTAATCCACCATGATTCACCATTCAGTAGTGGGTCTGCTGATTAAGTTCTTGTCTTAAGCTCAATTTCCACAAAATGAATTACTTACATGTGCATTACCAATGTAGGAGTCTCGTGTTGAAACTCATGGCTAAAATCTGAATTGTTTTATGTGAAAAATGGTAATATGCACTGTGTCCACATTAAACGCAGTAACCTAGTGCTAACATCGGTAGATGTCAAGATACTGTAAGCGATTATTAATACTGCCATACTGCAATTGCAATATTGAAGAATGGATTTCTTAGGGAAGTGTGAGAAGTTTTTAAAGCGTTTTTCCTAGTTCTGAAGCACACACATACTGTGCCATCATATTTTTCGATGCATTGGTTGGCCAACACCGAGATAAGAAATAATTTGTGGTCAATTTGGGGGTACAAATATATGGTTGTCACAGTGGTGGATGTCAAGGAGTGTGGAATACTAATATAGAGGGCAAAATAAAGAGATGAGCACTGAGCACACAGTGATTGATAACTTCTTTTACCTAACTTCAATAACAGCAATACTGGGGCATAATCCAAAGCGAGTCCTTGAGATAGGCCAGTTTGGTAACTGCAGAGGCTAACTGAAAACACTTTGACTATACAGACAGAATTGTACTAATAGACTGACTAGTCTGAAGGTCAGAGTAATGTCCTTCTAAGTCTACTCCATGGTGGCACTAGCCACGTCTGCTGAGGAAGGTGTGTCTTGGTGCCAGTCGCAGATTGATGCTGCAGTGACAAGGGTTATGGCCAGCTTCTAAGCATGGACTGGCATGGCACGGTATCAACAGTGGCTTGGGATCTGAGGGAGGTAAAGGTGACTGCATCTGCGGGTTCCTCTTGGTCACTGAAACTGCAAATGAAAATCCTGTGGCAGGATCACACAGCTCAGAGAGACAGGCTGGTTTTCATGGTGCCTCTGCAGCCCAGTGGGCCCCTGAACAACATACAAAGAGTGGCTCAAGATTTTGGTGATAATGTCTCATTACAAGAGCCTGTATCTGCGAAAAAACCCTGAATAAGACAAAATAATGCATATGAAACTTAGAGCACTGTGGAGGAAGGGCAGAATGCTGTGGAGGACGCAGGAACTCAATCAGTGTCCTATGTCGGGGTCCATGCAAGAGCTCTGCTTGCGGTCTGCCATTGTGTGGCTGCGGAAGAAGGAAGAGTATGGTTTAATGTCCCATTGACAATGAAATCATTAGAGATAGAGCACAAGCTCGGATTATGGCAATGATGGGTACAGAAATCGGCCATGCTACTTCAAAGGAATCATCTGGGGATTTGCCTGGAGTGATGTAGGGAAATTACAGAAAACCTAAATCTGGGTGGTCGGACGCAGCTTTGAACTGTCATCCCCCTGAATGAAGGTTCAGTGTGCTAACCACTGTGCCACCTCGCTCAGTTTGTGTGACTGGGAATAATAGGTAGAGAGAAAGAGCACTGGCCCCTGATGCCTCTTATGGGAGACATGTAACTTAATTACCTGTTTGCTTGGACGTTCTGATGAGGTGTTCCACTTCACCCTTGGATTGAGTGTGGTATGGTGCTGTCATCATATACTTGATGCTGTTGGCGACACAAAACTGGTGAAATGCTACCAGTGTGAAATGATATCCATTGTCAGTAACCAACACTTCTGGCAGATGTTCAATGCGAAAGATTGACATCAGGGTCTTGATAGTGCTGGCTATTGTGGTAGAATGGATGGGCGCCATGAATAGAAACTTCCTAAAGGGGTATACCACAATAAAGCCAACGGGAATTCCAGTTGGGACCTGCAGACTCAATGTGCGAACAATGCCACTGGGCACTGGGCTTGGGTCAATGACAAAATTTATGTGGCTGACCAGTCCTGTGTGTTGCATATTCCAGACATTCTGGGGTTAATCCTCCTACCTGAGCGTCCATTCCAATTCATATGCAATAGCATAGGGTGAACTGCTTAGTGTGTATAGTGCCTCAATGGCCCTGAAGGGGAAGGCAAAGAATTTCCTTCTGAAGCAAATGTGGTACAACCACACGACACTGATCATTGTCTGCATGTAAGAGGATGACAGCCTGCTGGACTGATAATCTGTGCTGAAGTGAAAAATAATGGCATCAAACTGTATTGCTTATCAGTTTAATAGAATGTGACCAACTGGTGCAAAGGTACTGTAACAGAATCTTGCAGCTGGGGTCCACAAACGCTGCCTGAGCAATCTGTTGGTGGCCGATGGGGAAACCATCAAATATTTCATTGTCCTGGACACCAAAGTAGAAGTAATAACCTTCTGTGATGCTGAACACCTAATCATTGCCGACTGGTAGGCGAGAATATGTGTGTGCATTCAAATGCTTAACTGTTGGCCTGTACATAATATTATACTGATAATTGGAGAGTAGCAGAGACCAATGATGCAACTTTTGCGCTGTGCAGATGGACTAGCTTTGAAGGGCTGAAAAATTACATAAGAGGCATGTGATCCGTCATCAAGTAGAATTTTCTACCATAGAAGTACTAGTGGAATTTGGTCAACCCATACATGACTGCAAGGCCTTCCTTTTCAATCTGTGAATAGTTGCTTTGCGTTTTGTTGAGGGGTTCGAATGTAAAGGAATTGATCTGTCCAATGATCCAACTCTGTGCGGGAGAACAGTGCCAGTCCTGTAAGAGGATGCGTCAACTGCCAGCATGACCAACTTGGCAGAATCGAAACAAACCAAAGAGCGAGGGCTTAATAAAGCATCTTTCAGTTACTATAATGACTTGACGCCTCCTAATACACTTAAATTGGACATTCTTTCGTTGAAGTGGATGCAATGGAGCTGCTATTTGTGCAGGATTTGGAGTGAACTAAATGTAATAAGTTAGTTTACTGATGGTCATTGATGTTCCTAGGAGCTGGGGGGTGTCCCAGATGGCACTATTCCAGTTAAATTGGACATTCCTTCGTTGAAGGGGATGTTGTGGAGCTGCAATTTGTGTAGGATTTGGAATAAACTAAATGTAATAAGTTAGTATACTGATGGTCATTGATGTCCTAGGAGCTGGGAGGCGTCCCAGATGGCAGATAAGTGTGATTGTAAAGGCTGGGTATCCTCATCATTGACAACATGTCCTAAATATTAAATCTCATTCTAGAAGACAGAGAACTTGTCTTTATTAAGCTTTAACCAAACATCTGAAAGAAACTGAAACAAATTCCTAAGACTGGAAAGATGTTCATCAGAAGTACGACCCAAAACTATTATGTCGTCAAATAGTTTGAACAAGAATGAACTGTAGCAGTCAATCGTGCCAATTAGCGTTGAGAAATTGTAGGTGTGAACGCACTACCTAGGGGCAACCACAATAATTTAAATAACCCCATGTATATGTTGATCACAAAAACTCGGGACTGTTCATCTAAGGGACGCACCAAATAGGCATAGTGAAGATCAGTCTTGGAAAAGAAGCGACCTGTACCACGCTTGCTACAAGTTCCTCAGGCTAAGGCAAAGGAAAAGAGTCAATCAAAGTCTGTGGATTTACCATTGCCTTGAAATCTGTACATATGTGTAATTTACGTGAAGCTTTCTTGACAGTCACTAAAGGGAGCCTCAAAATTATTAACTTTGCCTTGGCCATTTTGTCGCTTAATTCATTACAAAGTTCAGCCACCTTGTCCAGAGGAGTTCATGGAGAGGACATTGTTTGAATGTGCAAACCAAGCAGATCAAAAGAGTCAATGTCAACGATATTTTCACCATCCCATGAGCAGAAAACTGTGAACGAAGCTCTGTTTGTAATGTTACGAAATGTGGCAGGTCAACTGCATGTACCGAGTACAGGAATGTAACAGCCACCATAAAAAGAAGGAGTTGTCTGTGACTTATGTAGCTTGGGCTTTCCTGACAGTTCGTATGTACTTTTAATCAAAGTCTAACTGCATGCATATTTTGTGATGGGCAAGCTGCTGAGTGACAAGGAACTTATTGATGTGACGCTGGATAGAAGTGTGTAGCCTCCTCTCTGTTGCACTTGACTTGCATTGACCAACACGAGAATCACTACTGAGCTTTGAAAAAATTGCATGTACCGGGTGATCAAAAAGTCAGTATAAATTTGAAAACTTAATAAACCACGGAATGATGTAGATAGAGCGGTAAAATGCTTGGAATGACAAGGGGTTTTATTAGAATAAAAAAAATGCTTGTAATGACATGGGGTTTTATTATAATTTTAAAAAAAGTTCACAAAATGTCCGACAGATGGCGCTGGACAGCAAAACGTCAGTGACTGCTCGTGGCAATCGTGTATAAAAGGAGCTGTAATGAGAAAGAGAATCAAATGCGCCAGCAGTCGCAGCATGTTGACGTTACATGAAAAGGCGCTTTTAGTGAAGCTGTATTATCAAAATGGGGAATGTGCTAGTTCAGCGTTACGATCCTATCGCCATAGGAAGGGGATTCGAACGGGTAAAGGTCCGTTGACAAATGCAGCTGTGGTGAGAATGATTTCGAAGGTAGACGCCACGGGTTGTTTAGACGATAGACGCCGTAGTGGCCGACCGAGCACAAGGCGTAATGCTGCTGAGACAGGAAGAAATGGAGACTGTAGTGGGTTCGTCTATGCACGGGGAAGTCAACGCTCGTGCAGTCGCACGTCGCACCGGCATTCCATACACTACTGTTTGGTTGGCACTTCGGCGTACCCTCCGATGCTATCCGCACAAACTCCATTGGCGTCATGAACTGTTACCTGGCGATTTAGTGAAGCGGAGGGCATCTGCGGTGTGGGCGTTTCAAAAGATTGCGGAAGATGACGATTGGTTGAGTAACGTGTGGACCGACAAAGCTCATTGTGGACCGACAAAGCTCATTTCACGCTCCGAGGGTCTGTCAACGCCCACAACTGCAGAATTTGGGCTACCGAAAATCCTAGAACTGTCGTGGAAACTCCATTGCACGACGAGAAAGTCACGGTATGGGTTGGATTTACCACACCTACCCTTATCGGGAATTTTTTCTTCGAGAAAATGCGTGATTCTGGTTTTGTAACTGCTACCGTGACGGGTGAGAGGTACGCCGATATGTTACAGAATCGCATCATCCCCAGCCTGGCTGATAAACACCTGCTGGAACGTACGATGTTTAAGCAGGATGGCGCTCCACCCCATATTGATAGACACGTGAAAGATCTCTTACGCGCGTCGTTTGGTGATGATCGTGTGCTCAGCCGCCACTTTCGTCATGCTTGATCTCCCAGGTCCCCAGACCTCATTCCGTGCGATTATTGGCTTTGGGGTTACCTGAAGTCGCAAGTGTATCGTGGTCGACCGACATCTCTAGGGATGCTGAAAGACAACATCCGACGCCAATGCCTCACCATAACTCCAGACGTGTTTTATCGTGCTGTTCACAACATTATTCCTCGACTACAGCTATTGTTGAGGAATTATGGTGGACATATTGAGCATTTCCTGTAAAGAACATCATCTTTGCTTTGTCTTACTTTGTTATGCTAATTATTGCTATTCTGATCAGATGAAGCGCCATCTGTCGGACATTTTTTGAAATTTTGTATTTTTTTGGTTCTAATAAAACCTCATGTCATTCCAAGCATGTGTGTCTTCTATTACTCTTGCTAAACAGATAAACCTTCCTCCCTTTTTTTATATTCCTATTAACTTCCATATTCAGGGATGCTGCAACGGTCTTATGATCGCTGATTCCCTGTTCTGTACATACAGAGTCGAAAAGTTCGGGTCTGTTTGTTATCAGTAGGTCCAAGATGTTATCTCCACGAGTCGGTTCTCTATTTAATTGCTCGAGGTAATTTTCGGATAGCGCACTCAGTATAATGTCACTCGATGCTCTGTCCCTACCACGCGTCCTAAACATCTGAGTGTCCCAGTCTATATCTAGTAAATTGAAATCTCCACCTAAGACTATAACATGCTGAGAAAATTTATGGGAAATGTATTCCAAATTTTCTCTCAGTTGTTCTGCCACTAATACTGCTGAGTCGGGAGGTCGGTAAAAGGAGCCAATTATTAACCTAGTTCGGTTGTTGAGTGTAACCTCCACCCATAATAATTCACAGGAACTATCCACTTCTACTTCACTACAGGATAAACTACTACTAACAGCGACGAACACTCCACCACCGGTTGCATGCAATCTATCCTTTCTAAACACCGTCTGTACCTTTGTAAAAATTTCGGCAGAATTTATCTCTGGCTTAAGCCAGCTTTCTGTACCTACAACGATTTCAGCTTCGGTGCTTTCTATGAGCGCTTGAAGTTCTGGTACTTTACCAACGCAGCTTCGACAGTTGACAATTACAATACCGATTGCTGCTTGTTCCCCGGATGTCCTGACTTTGGCCCGCACCCGTTGAGACTTTTGCCCTTTCTGTACTTGCCCAAGGCCATCTAACCTAAAAAACCGCCCAGCCCACGCCACACAACCCCTGCTATCCGTGTAGCCGCTTGTTGCGTGTAGTGGACTCCTGACCTATCCAGCGGAACCCGAAACCCCACCACCCTATGGCGCAAGTCGAGGAATCTGCAGCCCACACGGTCGCAGAACCGTCTCAGCCTCTGATTCAGACCCTCCACTCGGCTCTGTACCAAAGGTCCGCAGTCAGTCCTGTCGACGATGCTGCAGATGGTGAGCTCTGCTTTCATCCCGCTAGCGAGACTGGCAGTCTTCACCAAATCAGATAGCCGCCGGAAGCCAGAGAGGATTTCCTCCGATCCATAGCGACACACATCATTGGTGCCGACATGAGCGACCACCTGCAGATGGGTGCACCCTGTACCCTTCATGGCATCCGGAAGGACCCTTTCCACATCTGGAATGACTCCCCCCGGTATGCACACGGAGTGCACATTGGTTTTCTTCCCCTCTCTTGCTGCCATTTCCCTAAGGGGCCCCATTACGCGCCTGACGTTGGAGCTCCCAACTACCAGTAAGCCCACCCTCTGCGACTGCCCAGATCTTGCAGACTGAGGGGCAACCTCTGGAACAGGACAAGCAGCCATGTCAGGCTGAAGATCAGTATCAGCCTGAGACAGAGCCTGAAACCGGTTCGTCAGACAAACTGGAGAGGCTTTCCGTTCAGCCCTCCGGAATGTCTTTCGCCCCCTGCCACACCTTGAGACGACCTTCCACTCTACCACAGGTGAGGGATCACCCTCAATGTGGGCAGTATCCCGGGCAACCACAGTCGTAGTCCGATCAGGGGATGCGTGGGACGAGCTGGCCGTCCCCGACAAACCCCCATCCGGACCCCCACAGTGATGCCCATTGGCAACAGCCTCAAGCTGTGTGACCGAAGCCAACATTGCCTGAAGCTGGGAGCGAAGGGATGCCAACTCAGCCTGCACCCGAACACAGCAGTTGCAGTCCCTATCCATGCTAAAAACTGTTTTGCAAAGAACGTCTCCACTAATCTACAGAGAGCGCAAACAAATCAACAAAATTTAAACGGTTATTAAAATACAAGATTGCCTAGCAAATGCAGTAATGCTGTTACTTGCGCACTGCTGACACTGTTCGGCGGCGGAAGGAGACTACGCGAATTTACACTATTCAGGTACTAAAACGCGATGCTACAACTCTCAAATACTATAATACGTCCGAAATTTATGAATTAAACAATGCAAGTACCAAAAACACGCAAAGAAATTAAGAATTAAACTATGTAACAAACGAGTGAGCTAGGAGTATACGACTTGCTGCTGCAGCTGCTTATCCAACGGCGGCAGGGATCACACAATTTGCCCCTATTCAACCACTTGAGAGGAAAATTTTAAAAGACTTGATAGAAATGGTAGTTGGCAAAAGAAACCTGTGGTACAATAAAAGGACAGATCATCAGTTGCATAAATTAAAATATAAAAGGCTGATACAGTGATTAATTAAAATATAGACACAAATGAATGGAAGATGAGTGTCATACACAAAGATATAAAAACGGATGAGTGTTGCACACAAAGAAATAAAAACAGACAGACAGTTGCATAAAGTAAAGCCAAAAGGAAAACATGTGACTGATTAAAAGAGATAAATAGATCACTGAAGAGATGAGCAGATAGAGACTGCTGGGGAGATGGGGATCATGAGAACACTAAAAGGTAGTGTGTATGAGGGAGTTTGTGTGGGTGGATGTTTGGAAGAGGGATGGAGGAAGAGTGGAGGGGGATGTGGTTCTGAACCAAGACTTAAGAAGTGGATGGAGAAGACAGTGGAGGAAGGAAGCCTTCACTGGCTGGTTGGTAGTGATCTAGATCTGATAGGATGGGGATATATATCAAGGCAGATTTCATGGTTGGGTAAGGCTAGTTCCATTGGGAGAGGATGTGGATGGTATGGAGGTGCAATGTTGGGGGAATGTTATGGTACAGACATGGACAGAGTACCAGGATCAGCGAACAGGACGAAACTTAGCGGTGAGTACTGTCGAGTTTATGGGTAATCTAGGATATTTGGAAGTGTTCAAGATGTAAGAGTAAGCTGGGGAATGTTATAAGTTAGTGGAGGGTGCTGGTGGGGTAGGGTAAGTCGATCCAAAAGGCTAGACAGGATGCATGGCATCCCAGAACCTGCAGGGTATGATAAAAGGAGCGTAGACTGGAAGTCCATACCATATTGACATAGTAGGGGATGGGTCAGATTAAGGCTTTGTAGGTGTAGAGGATTGTGGAAGGGTGCAACCGCCATGTTTGGCCAGTTAGTAGTTTTAGTAATTTTTGCCTATTGTGGGCTTTCTGGTGAGTGATTAGTAAATGGTGTTTTCATGCTAGTCAGTGATCAAATATTAGTCTGAGGTATTTTAGTGTCAGTCGTAAATCATAAGGTAAAAGTTGTGGGGATGGAAGCCGCAGGTGGTTTGGCCTGTAATTATTGCCTGCATTTTGTTAGTTTTGATTTTGAGGAGCCACTGGTTGCTCTAGGAGGTGAACTGATTCGGATGGAGCTGAAGGAATCGTTGGGATTTCTGGAGGGTAAGGTAGAGTATGAGGAAGGCAAAGTCATTGACGTACTGGAGGAGATGAAAAGAAGGAGGGGGCTTTGACATGTCAGTAGTGTAGAGGGCATATAGGAGAGGTGAGAGGATAGAACCTTAGGGAACTCATGCAGTGGAATGGAAATGGGAGTTGGTGTTGTTGATGGTGACATAAAATGAGCAGTTAGAGAGAAATGAGGCAATGCGGTGGATATAATTTATGGGAAGTGCATAGGTCTGGAACTTAAAGGGGAGCCCAAAATGCCATACACTGTCATAAGCTTTCTCAAGACCTAGGTATTTCCGATTGTTGATTTGTTGGGACATGCGATGAGTAAGGTACATAGGTTATTCGTCAGGGGGAAAACTGGGACAAAAGCTGTATTGATGTATAGGAGTGGGTAGGCATTGTTGTAGGTTTTAATGGGTATGTCGGGATAGGATCGACTCAGAGACTTTGCTACACCAGAGGTGAGGCTGATGGGGCAATAGGAGGAACTATCAGTGACAGGTCTATCAGGTTTGAGAAAGAGGAGGATTCAAGAGGTTTTTCACAGCTCAGAACAGAAACCCATGTGTAGGGTTACAAGGGTGTCTATGATTTCCAGGAAGGAGAGGGGGTATTCTTTCAGATGTCTGTAGGAGATTCGGTCATGATCATGAGCCTGTAACCTCCCCCTTACTAATCGGCCTATCCTGCTTGCGATATAAAATTTGACCATGGATCACATGTATGCCTAATGGATGTTTACTAATTGGATAAGGCTTTCTCTCCCGAAGAAGTAATACCAATAAGCAGGAGGAAAGTGCACAACCGCCCCTTCTGATGGAAAAGTCTACTAAAAAAATAAAAAGGAATTAAACTGAACAGGGCTATAATTTGGAAAAATGAAAATTGTTTTGTGCATTCACTCACGAACAACACTGGACAGAAAAGGGGTACCATGGTCATGAATCCAATAGTTACACTAATGAACGAAAAGGAAATAATTAACAGTCGCCAGCCCACTAGGCCAATTTACATCCAAAATCCTGTACAAGATGATTTGAAAGAAAATCATGTATTATAATACACTGACGTGGCAACTGAAGGGTATCACTTTTTTTTTACACTAATTTTAAGTGAGTATGTAATGATAAAGAAAACTGAGAAGTCACTCTTACGTTATGTTTGGCATTGAATTTTGAAAAAGGCAATCGAGTAATGATTTGAATATATGCACTTAAAGTGTATGTTGGCTTTGAACTTTGTTACGTGAACAATGACTTTCTGTGAGCTCAACATAATGTCATCAAAGAAATTTAGAAAAAAAGCAAGCAATTTTTACTTTCCAGTTACCTATTTTACTAATTGGATTTCATATTGTTGTCTGAGCAACTGAACCTTTTTTACTGACTTGAACAGAATTAAATACTAGAATACATACCAAACCAAACAGCCATGTGCTCCAAGCTATATGTAAAATAAATGAAACTTCCACATTCTTAATTTGTGTATTTCTTTATATTTGGATTTTTTCCAGTGATTGATCCTCAAACTTGAAAAATGAAATTGCTTTACTTTAGTCACATACTGAAGCCTCTGTTGTACAACAGTTAATTGAAAGTAGACTGAGGATAAAATTCTTACAAATGAAATTATTCATTAATCAACTGGCTGTAGCTATTCTATTTGTTTCTTATGACACTCAGGTAGCGTATAAGGGAAAAAGGAGCAACGACCCCACTTGGTAACAATGTCTGGAGGCAATGAGGACACAATCGCCCTGAGTTTAACTGATTATTATTTAAATAAATTTTATCAATCAAATTACATTCAGTTATGCTGCTGGGTTAGACGCTAATTCTTTCATAGCTATGACGAACCTTGTAGCCTACGACGAAACTGGGTTGCTGGAACTGCTGCTGCTGTTGAAGACGGTAGCATCTTGTGGACCCACGGCTAGTTACAGGAACGGGCAATCGTAATTAATACAGCCTCTTTCGCCCGTCCAATGTCCGTACTCCTGCTACTAGACATCAGGCTGGCGCGCGCACATGATGCCGCCGAAAATGGTACTCTCTACTGCGAGAGCATTAACACCACACTTCCGCATACTGCAAGCGCTGGATCCAGTCTCTCTCTCTCAGCGCGCTCTGCGCAACAACTCCCTGCCTTAAGATTTTACAATGCACAATCACTGCTATTATCGTCGCTAGTCGATGCAAATAACAGTTCCTTTAGCTTATTCCCAGAGCTTATAAGTTTCACAGGAAGATACAGATAAATACAATGAAATGTCAACAGATTTCTACCTAAATTTACACATACAACGAAGAAATGTCCTTAATTATTAAAAGAAAGCATTTAAATTACCAATATTTACATATACTTCAGCATATATATCGGTAGCAGATGCCATGCATCCTGCATTTTCGGTGTTACACATGCCCCACATTTCATGACTTTTTTTTCCGGAGGGAAACAAATTCAGGGAATGTCCTAAAATCTAAACAAACGGAAATGCAGGTGCATACAGTTAAACAATTTTGTCTGCATACAATCCAATAATCACTGGGTTATCAATTCAAATAATTATTGCGGTTATGTAGGGGGCACGTTATTTACATGACAATCCCGTGTCATTATTACTCAAAACATTATAGTACGACAACACATCTTAAAAACAAACACTTTCTTCAAGAAATCAGTAAGTTTAAAATACTACAAATATTATGAAAAGCATACTGAATATCGGCATAGAAAAATTCAAGCATCATTTAAAGGTACATAAAGAATAGTAAAAAAAATTCAGAAACAGGATAAGAAATAGTAATCACAAAATTTCATTACATAAATGTGTAAAATGAACGTGAAATTTTTTTAAAGTGTCCTTTCACACTGCGCGAGTGAGTGTGTTTTAAATAACGTCGATACCAAACATAAATATTTACATCAAAACCTTTTAACAGTTGGCGCTGAAAGAAACACAATTCGCGTTCCACACGCACGTTCACAAAGAACGAAGCAGCGCTACATGAGCCGTCGACTCAGTTCAAGTGGAGCATTGTTGCGCGCGCCATAGCGGCACGCTAGATCTCTACGTTTGTGTATGCAGTGGCATTCCAGAACGTCCACCTGCCTCAAACTGTCGTTACTCAGTCCCGAGTAATCTGAAGGAGTCCTCTTTTTAATTCCATCACAGTGGATAAGTCAACACTGTCCGTTATTACACATGTGTACACAGACCTGAAACTTACAGTTTGTCCAAGTGCATCGGTAATAACTCACATCATACAGATTACAATAAAATTTCAACATAATACATATATATTCTCGCGTCCGTCGGCCGTCGTAATTTAATATATTATTTACCACAAAAATTTATTGGTGATGGTGATTGTTGCCGACTTATGTGGTGGGCCTTAATAAAAATGATATTTCATTTTATTTTGATTTACAATTAAATGCTTTTGTGAAGTTCTCTTTCTTAACAATATTAATCTTCAGTAAAAATTATTTGTTACGTTAATGAACGTTAGACTCGCTGAATCTTAAAACATGAGCATATAAGTTGAACAATGGAATAAACTTTTCATATTAATTTCCTCGGCTAGTCAGTTCACTTTAAAGCATACAATCTTTAGTTATTGATTACAATTGCGGCCCACACACGCGCGAGAGTATTTCTTCTTACCTCCGTTAACCATTGCATTGTAGTCGGAGTCCTGGCGCTGGCTCTCGGCTGTTGTACTGAAAATAAAAATCTTAAAGCTACGTATTTTCTGTAGCGTCGGTCGGCTGTGGAGAAAAATGTATATTACGTTAATAGCGGGCGAGTTTTCCGCTTCTGCTAATTTTTTATGGGTTAATATCCCCACGTAATTGCGTCATTGGCTGCATCGGCCGCTGAGATTGTTGCATTGTAAATTACTCGAATGCAGGTTAATTCAAGGAAGGCGGACATGAAATCGGGATCACCTCTTACAAATTAAAAGTGAACAATAATAATAAATCAATATATTATCTGTTTAATTAGTACAAATATGCTTAATTTGGCAGCACTCGCAAGATGTCCGTCTACACGCAACCAAGACAAGAGAAGAAGTGAAGACGACTAAAAAATTAACAAAAGAGCGTATCTCAACGTCTCTGTAGATCATTTTGTTATATTTCTTTGCCCTCGAAACTTACACAGAGAAATTATTATAATACGGATACATGAGAAAAATGTATATTATTCAATTTTTAAATGTCTCTTCTTTATAAATATTGTTTTTAAGTCTTTTCTCATTATTTCGCTGGGGACGCTATAATATACAAATTTCACGATCTTCACTAATACTAGAATAGCACGTAATGGCTTGGTTTCTCTTTTCTCATTTAAGACTAATTAGTCCTTGACTGGTACAATTTTAAATCGACAATATTATGTACACCTAACAGCTTGCCTGACGTAGGAAAAGCTAAACATTAAGCGTTAGTATGAGGTACCCTGATAATCTCAAATGGTCCATTGTAAATGAATTTAAATTTTGAAATTTCATGGTCGATCTCGCTTGACTTTTCGTATGCTTTAACAAGTACAAGATCGCAAATTTGGCAAACCACGCTTTAGCGTCATGACGCCGTATTCGCGCTTCAGCTTTCTTTTTCATCATTTCTCGTAGGTGTTCTTTATTTACTTCAAGGTTAATATCAACTCTCGGAGGGAAATCAATCATTTCTTCCACTAAACCTTTACACTTATGGTCTAATAGTATTTCTTCCGGAGTGTAGCCCGTGGATTCATGCGTCAAGGCGTTCATTATTTTCTCGAATTCGTCGACGTAATTGCCCCATCATCTGTGATTGTGGTGACAATACGTTCGGCAAAGCCGACCTAATTCACGCATGTACCGCGGGATTCCCGCTCGGGCAATAGGCCGAAATGTGTATTACTTCAATTCCATTACTTTTCATTCCTTCATTCCATAATTTGGAAGTAAATTGCGCTCCGTTATCGGATAAAACCGCTTTTGGTTTGCCAACGTGCACAAAGTTATCATTAACAAATCTGTTATAAGGCGCTCTAGCTGTTGCCTTTCTTATCGGATATAACTTGATGAACTTAGAAAATGTTTCTAGCACAATTAATATGAACGCGAAATTCCCTAAGGTCTTGGGCAGTGGACCATAGAGGTCAGTACAAACAAAATCCAGCACATCATTAGGTCTTGTGCTCTGCATAGGACCACGGTCGTGCAGTTCGTTATCTTCACCCTCTGGCACTTATCACATGTCTTTATTCTTTCAGCAACTCTTTTTTGCATATCATTGAAATTTACAACTTCCTCTAGCTTCTCAGCGCACTTCTTTGGTCCGCAATGACCATAAGCTTGATAGTAGTCAATCATCTCTGTGACGTACTTGGCTGGCCAGCACACTCGCCAGTTATTGCAATCTTCACCTTTACATATGCACAAAATATGGTTATATATTTTGTAGTATTTTCTCAGTTTCTCCCCTTCTCTACTCCTTTCGTAATAATTGTTCTTAACAATTATTACACAGTCGTCCTCGTTTTGATGACGACGCATGTTTTTACAAATGCTCTCCACTCTTTTACGACCTTCTACATCTTGAAAGCAGTACAATTTCAGCACGCCTTCAGACTCGTCCTCCACAGGCTGATGATCGGTTTCAGGCAAAGGTGACAGCGCGTCTGCTATACATTTGTCTGATCCTCTCAAGTAACAAATGTCATAGTAAAACTGCTGCAAGAAAAGAGACCACCGTGTCAATCTTTCATGCAGTAAACGACAATCCTTTAGATAAGTGAGTACCTTGTGATCCGTGTGAATAACCTTTAAATTTTATGAAACCTTATACGATAGCGAGACATTCTTTCTCAGAAATCGTATAGTTTCGCTCACATTTCGTCAACGTTCGGCTTGTGTAGGCGACTGTTCTGAATTATTTATTTTCTCCTTCTCCTACCTCTTGAAACAATTCTACTCCTAAGCCATAATTAGATGAGTCCGTTCCCATATGAAATGGCAACACAAGATCAGGATGGTACAATATGTTATTCTGTAGTAATTCATTTTTCAGTCTTTCAAATGCGGCCTGACACTCGTCATTCCACACAAATGGCGTATTTTTTCGCAACAAGTTGTTCAGGTTTGGATCGTTGAACGCATTCGCCTGCACGAACTTGTGATAGAATCCTGAGAGCCCTAGGAAACTCTTTAACTGTTTCCTAGGCTTTGACGAGTTCTTTATTGCCTCCACTTTCTGTGGATCTCCAGTGACACCCTCTGTTGTCACAATGTGACCAAGAAAATTCAGTTCTTTCGTCACAAACTCACACTTCTTCAGTTTCAGCGTCATTCCACCTTTGTGTAACGCACTGAAAACTTCATCTAACATTTCGTAATGTTCTCTCCACGACGAATACGCCAGCAGAAAATCGTCCATGTACACTGTCAGTTTTGAGCTCAGGGCAGCGCCTAACACCTTATATAGGGTCCTGATAAAGACAGAAACAGATATATTCAGGCCGAATGGCACTACCTTGGACTGGTAACATCGGCCTGCATATAAAAACGCCGTATATTTCCTACACTCTTCTTCTAAGGCTATTTGCCAGTAGACAACTGTGAGGTCAAGGCTAGTCATAAACTGTACATTGTGAAATCTTTGCAGTATCTCTTCCATACTTTCTGGTCTATCCTTCTCACGTTGAATGACCTTGTTCAACGTGCGTGCGTCTATCACAATCCTGACACTACCATCTCTCTTTCCTACTTTTATTAAGGGATTGTTATAGGGGCTGGTACTCCTCTCCATAACATTCCGTTCTAACATACGATCTATCTCTAGTTGTACAGCCGCCTTCTTGGATAGCGGTACCGCATATGGTCTTACCAAGAATGTTTCATGAGGTATTACATTTAACTTGCACTGATACCCAGTAAAAAGCCCCGGTTTATTTGAAAACACGTTCTTTTTTCTCATTATTACGTCACATAGGTCTCGTTTTTGTTCAAGCAGGGCGTTTGGCAATTTGTCTACAATGCTCTCTAATTCGTCTTCCAAACAATTGTCGATGTTCATATTGCAGAAACCGTAGTATTCCATTTTTCTGCCTAAACCAATCTCATCAGGACAAGTAACAAGATGAATAGGTTTTGTATTCACTATTCACATCGTCACTCGTTTCATCAAAACTCACATTTACTTCGATCTTGTCTTTGGAAATGCACTTCATGTCTTATTATTGCAGTTAGTAATTGCTCGATATTTTAACGACGAATCTAAACCCACAATAATATCGGTGCACAGTTCTGGCACAACGACAAATTCCTCTTCCAATGGTTCTCCTTGAATCTCAAAACACACAAATATTTGGTTTGTTTTCGGTTTACTATTCCTTCCGGTAGCACCGATTATTTTACTCCCATTACTGGCATTACTTCTACTTCTGGTTTATCTTTCACTCAGTCAAAAGTTTTTCCCGACATAGCACTTAGCTCTGCCCCCTTATCAATCAAAATTTGCATTTGTAGGCCGTACATATTAATGGGCACTACAATCTGTCTACAAATGTCATTATCCGTAAGTTGTTCTTCCCAGAACAAATCCTCGTCTAACTCCAGGTCGTCCCAGAAAAATCCATCCGGTTCTGATGCCGACAGCGGGTTATCCGGCGGTTTTCTAATTATTTGTGATTGTACGTTTTTAATCTCTACTTGTCTGTCCTTCGGTAGTTGAGCTTGTTTTGATCTCAACACCATAATCTTACTATCAATTTCATCGATTAATGAACTTTGTTTAACCAATAGTTCGCTAATTGTCACATCAGGTAGGTATTCTTCGGAAAGATGGCTGTCATCTTCGGAGATTTTTGGAGAAAAGTGCTCTGTTTTCTCTTCTACCTCATCTCCCGAGCTCACACAACCCTCATCACTCTCGTCTTCCTGTATAACGTCAGGTTTGACCTCTTAGATATTGTAATCTACGTGGCTTTCCATTAGTTGTAGCTGGTCATTATCGCCAAATTCATCTCGCCCATCCTCGTAACATCCGCTCTGCTTTCAATAGGGTTGTGGTTGGCTACTTCAAAAACTTCCATTTGGACAAGCCTGCCGTTCAGGTACAGAGCTTTCCGTTTCAAAAACGCTAATTTCTTGCGGGCTGAGAAGCGTCAGTTTCTGTCCGATCTCCCCATTAGCACACCTCCCATACAATTCTCTATAACTTTTTGGTTCGTCGTACATCCGACCGAACTAACCTAACCACACCTCCTTGCGTTCCGCATTTCCCTGCTGGATAACGGAAACTTTATTCGAGATCGGCTCTAATATTTCCACTGGCGACTCATACTCTACTGAAACTTGCGTAACAGTTGTTGCAGTAAAAGCGGCGGTTTCCTTCTCCCCTACCGGTACACTAATATCATTAATACTTTTATAGTTGCGTCGACTGCCGTTTCCAGCTTAGTTATCATTACTCTAGGTGTGTCGCTCTCTTTACTCTCTCGCACATTCTCCCATCCCTGAGTTATCCTTTCAGATTTATCGTAGCGGTATTGTCTAGGTTTTCGTTTGGGCCGCCAAGGTCGCCCCACGACCGATGGGCCCCTAACCGGCGCGGCTAGTTGTTTCTCTGATTAATTCCGACAGACCTATTGCTGCCAGACTGCCGTGATGTATCATTCCGCTCCTGTCTACTATCATTCCTCCAAAGACCACATATCATATTTACTTGATACTGGCCCCTATTATTTCTACAATTGTGGTTATTGTTACTATGACCATTATTATTATACTGCTGTGGATTGTTATTACCATGGTGGTTGCTACAATGGTTATTGTAATTGTTCTGGTTGTGGCTATGGTGGTAATTGTTACCATTCCCACGGCTTTTAACATTTTCGCGGTTATTCTGCCAATTGTCTTCGTCTTCTACTTTCTCTAGAAACGTAGCAATCGTTCTCAAACTATTGCCGATGTATCTCTTGGAGTCATCTGGAAGCTTCTGCCACAGCCCCCAGAAATCTCCGATTTAGTTTTCCGATCGCGCAAATATTCCAATTTGCTGATCCAGTTTTTTTCAAAATTCTTTCATGGAGCCGCGCCGTGTTTATATCGTAGGGCCTCGACACTACGAAATCGCGCCATACACACTCTTGTTTCGGCTCTGACCAACAGTCTTTCAAGAATGCATTTTTGAACTCTTCAAACGTCGTGTTTGTTATATCGAGGTTTAAGCCCCACCGCTTAGCCACGCCAGCTAACGCGTCGATAACTGCATTTATTTTTCTCTTGTCTGTCCATGATTCCGGCAATACCCTTTCACAATTTTTAATGAAGTCGGTAGCGTGCAGTCCACCCTGCTTTTTGAGGGGATCGAAACGCTCCTCCTTCGCTAATATTTCAGCGCTATGTGCGTGGTATGACACATAGCGCTGATTTTCTCCTAATCGTTTCTCTAACACATTTATCCTTGTAACTAATTGGAAAGTGGTAACTGATAACGTTTCCACCTCCTGCTTCTTTTCATTACACACAACCGATTGTCTATTTACTTCAGCACCTACGTCGGATACTAAAGTCTGTAAACTCGTTATTTTCCCTACATCCTCTTCTCGAGCTACTTTCACTTTTTCAGCTACCTTGCTCTCTACTGTGGGTCCAACAGTCTCTACCAGTTTCTGTTCGATCCTCCTTACTTCAGTTACGAAACGACTATTTCTGTCTCATATCTTTGTTTGGGCTTCCTCCACGTCACGCTTCAATTTACCGATTTCGGTACTCAATGCTACTACTTCTGTTCCAGTTTTATCTACCTTTGTGTTAACAATTCCAATATTACTGTTAACAGTTTTAATTGCATTTTTGAGCATCTATTTTTGCTGATTGGGCATCCATTTTACTGATTAACAGACTGAACAAATCTCTTATATTTCCGGAAATCACAGGTTGCAACACCGGTTCTGTCTTAGTAGATTTCCTCGTATCCGTCATTAATAGGTTCTATTTGACTTTTTACTCCATATTCCGTAGCATTTGCAAGAGCCGGGAATTCCATTTCTGACATTGTTCGATTTTCAGCAGGAGCGTATGTGATGCTAGCTGCAGAACTTTGAACATTGGGTCCCGCTTCCTGAGTCGTGCATTGTTTGACCGATTGTTCCACATTTGGTTCAATCAAATTACTCGTTTCGCCTAATTTATTCATGTTGCCCAGTTTGCTGATTACTGTGAAATTTAAATGTTCGGTTATTTCTGCCACTTACTGTTATTGTATGCGAGCGACTTTGTTTATAGCAACAAGTTATTATTCGCTACACAACTGAACGATGCAAATTCGTGCCCAGAACAATACCAAACTGATATTGTTCTGTTACCTGCGTCCCCACGTGTAATTTCCCCATTACTAATCGGCCTATCCTGCTTGCGATATAAAATATGACCGTGGATCGCGTTTATGCCTAATGTATTTTTACTAATTGGATAAGGCTATCTCTCCCGAAGAAGTAATACCGATAAGTAGGAGGAAAGTGTACAATCGACCCTTCTGATGGAAAAGTCTACTAAAAAAATAAAAAGGAATTAAACTGAACAGGGCTGTTGTTGTTGTTGTTGTGGTCTTCAGTCCTGAGACTAGTTTGATGCAGCTCTCCATGCTACTCTATCCTGTGCAAGCTGCCTCATCTCCCATACTTACTGCAACCTACATCCTTCTGAATCTGCTTAGTGTATTCATCTCTTGGTCTCCCCCTACGATTTTTACCCTCCACGCTGCCCTCCAATACTAAATTGGTGATCCCTTGATGCCTCAGAACATGTCCTACCAACCGATCCCGTCTTCTGGTCAAGTTGTGCCACAAACTTCTCTTCTCCCCAATCCTATTCAATACTTCCTCATTAGTTATGTGATCTACCCATCTAATCTTCAGCATTCTTCAGTAGCACCACATTTCGAAAGCTTTTATTCTCTTCTTGTCCAAACTATTTACCGTCCATGTTTCACTTCCATACATGGCTACACTCCATACAAATACTTTCAGAAATGGCTTCCTGGCACTTAAATCTATACTCGATGTTAACAAATTTCTCTACTTCAGAAACGCTTTCCTTGCCATTGCCAGTCTCCATTTTATATCCTCTCTACTTCGACCATCATCAGTTATTTTGCTCCCCAAATAGCAAAACTCCTTTACTACTTTAAGTGTCTCATTTCCTAATCTAATACCCTCAACATCACCCGACTTAATTCGACTACATTCCATTATCCTCGTTTTGCTTTTGTTGATGTTCATCTTATATCCTCCCTTCAAGACACCATCCATTCCGTTCAACTGCTCTTCCAAGTCCTTTGCTGTCTCTGACAGAATTACAATGTCATCGGCGAACCTCAAAGTTTTTATTTCTTCTCCATGGATTTTAATACCTACTCCGAATTTTTGTTTTGTTTCCTTTACTGCTTGCTCAATATACAGATTGAATAACATCGGGGAGAGGCTACAACCCTGTCTTACTCCCTTCCCAACCACTGCTTCCCTTTCATGTCCCTCGACTCTTACAACTGCCATCTGGTTTCTGTACAAATTGTAAATAGTCTTTCGCTCCCTGTATTTTACCCCTGCCACCTTTAGAATTTGAAAGAGAGTATTCCAGTCAACATTGTCAAAAGCTTTCTCCAAGTCTACAAATGCTAGAAACGTAGGTTTGTCCTTCCTTAATCTTTCTTCTAAGATAAGTCGTAAGATCAGTATTGCCTCACGTGTTCCAGTATTTCTACGGAATCCAAACTGATCTTCCCCGAGGTCGGCTTCTACTAGTTTTTCCATTCGTCTGTAAAGAATTCGTGTTAGTATTTTGCAGCTGTGGCTTATTAAACTGATTGTTCGGTAATTTTCGCATCTGTCAACACCTGCTTTCTTTGGGATTGGAATTATTATATTCTTCTTGAAGTCTGAGGGTATTTCGCCTGTTTCATACATCTTGCTCACCAGATGGTAGAGTTTTGTCAGGACTGGCTCTCCCAAGGCCGTCAGTAGTTCCAATGGAATGTTGTCTACTCCGGGGGCCTTGTTTCGACTCAGGTCTTTCAGTGCTCTGTCAAACTCTTCACACAGTATCGTATCACCCATTTCATCTTCATCTACATCCTCTTCCATTTCCATAATATTGTCCTCAAATACATCGCCCTTGTATAGACCCTCTATATACTCCTTCCACCTTTCTGCTTTCCCTTCTTTGCTTAGAACTGGGTTCCCATCTGAGCTCTTGATGTTCATGCAAGTGGTTCTCTTATCTCCAAAGGTCTCTTTAATTTTCCTGTAGGCAGTATCTATCTTACCCCTAGTGAGATAAGCCTCTACATCCTTACATTTGTCCTCTAGCCATCCCTGCTTAGCCATTTTGCACTTCCTGTCGATCTCATTTTTGAGACGTTTGTATTCATTTTTGCCTGCTTCATTTACTGCATTTTTATATTTTCTCCTTTCATCAATTAAATTCAATATTTCTTCTGTTACCCAAGGATTTCTACTAGCCCTCGTCTTTTTACCTACTTGATCCTCTGCTGCCTTCACTACTTCATCCCTCAAAGCTACCCATTCTTCTTCTACTGTATTTCTTTCCCCCATTCCTGTCAATTGTTCCCTTACGCTCTCCCTGAAACTCTGTACAATCTCCAGTTCTTTCAGTTTATCCAGGTCCCATCTCCTTAAATTCCCACCTTTTTGCAGTTTCTTCAGTTTTAATCTACAGATTGTGGTCAGATTGTGGTCAGAGTCCACATCTGCCCCTGGAAATGTCTTACAATTTAAAACCTGGTTCCTAAATCTCTGTCTTACCATTATATAATCTATTTGATACCCTTTAGTATCTCCAGGGTTCTTCCATGTATACAACCTTCTATCATGATTCTTAAACCAATGGCTATAATTTGGAAAAATGAAAGTTATTTTGTTCATTCACTCACGAACAACACTGGACAGAAAAGGGGTACCATGGTCATGAATCCAATAGTTACACTAATGAACGAAAAGGAAATAATTAACAGTCGCCAGCCCACTAGGCCAATTTACATCCAAAATCCTGTACAAGATGATTGGAAAGAAAATCATGTATTATAAAACACTGACGTGGCAACTGAAGGGTATCAC
This sequence comes from Schistocerca americana, assembly GCF_021461395.2. Lineage (NCBI taxonomy): Eukaryota > Metazoa > Arthropoda > Insecta > Orthoptera > Acrididae > Schistocerca > Schistocerca americana. The sequence continues at coordinate 697,361,928 of NC_060120.1, read as the reverse complement.
TTTTTTTACACTAATTTTAAGTGAGTATGTAATTATAAAGAAAACTGAGAAGTCACTCTTACGTTATGTTTGGCATTAAATTTAGAAAAAGGCAATCGAGTAATGATGTGAAAATATGAACTTAAAGTGTATGTTGGCACTGAACATAATGTCATCAAAGAAATTTAGAAAAAAAGCAAGCACTTTTTACTTTGCAGTTACTTATTTTACTAATTGGATTTCATATTGTTATCTGAGCAACTGAACCTTTTTTACTGACTTGAACAGAATTAAATACTAGAATACATACCAAACCAAACAGCCATGTGCTCCAAGCTATACGTAAAATAAAGAAAACTTCCGCTTTCTTAATTTGTGCATTTCTTTAGATTTGGATTTGTTCCAGTAACTGAAAGTAGACTGAGGCTAAGTTTCTTAAAAGTGAAATTATTCCTTAATAAACTAATTGTAGCTATTCAACTTGTTTCTTATGACACTCAGATAGCTTATAAAGGAAAAAGGAACAAGAACCCTGCTTGGTAACAATGTCTGGGGGCAATGAGGACACAATCGCCCTGAGTTTAACTGATTATTATTTAAATAAATTTTACCAATCAACTCACATTCAGTTATACTGCTGGGTTAGCTGTTAATACTTAATACCAATGAACAGTCTTACTTCAGTGCTGGGCATACGACGAAACTTGGAGCCAACGACGAAACTTTGTTGCTGGAACCGCTGCTGTTGTTGAAGATGGTAGCATCTTGTCGAGCCACGGCTAATTACAGGAACGGGCAATCGTAATTAATATAGCCTCTTCCATCCGTCCACTATCCGTACTCCTGCTACTAGACATCTGGCCGGCGCGCGTACATGATGCCGCCGAAAATGGTACTCTCTACTGCGAGAGCGTTAACACTACACTTCCGCATACTACAAGCGCTGGAACCTGTCTCTCTCTCTCTCTCTCTCTCTCTCCGCGCAACAGCTCCCTACCTTTAGATTTTACAATGCACAATCATTGCTATTATCGTTGCTAGTCGATGCAAATGACAATTCTTTTCGCTTATTCCCAGAGCTTTTAAGTGTCACAGTAAGTCACAGATAAATACAATGAAATGTCAAGACTTCTACCTAAATTTACACATACAGCGAAGGAATGTCCTTAGTTATTAAAAGAAAGCATTTAAATTACAAATATTTACATATACTTCACCAAAAAAAATTCATCCATCTGGAACAGGTGCCATGCATCTTGCATTTTCATTGTTACAAGCCGTGTTGCATTTGTGATGGAGTATCAGTTAAATGTCTTGCTTTGTTATTGGAGTATTGAGTTTTGCCTGTGGGATGCTGTCGAGATATTGGAAGCAAGGAGTGGAGAGTGGGAGGGAGGTATTGGTGAACTCGTGGACTGTAGGAAATAAGGAGTAATGGAAGTGTGGGTCATCTGAGATGGTGAAGGTGTCAGAGAGGTAGGATGTGAAGTGACTGGCTTTCCATAGCTTGGTGACTATTGTGCAGCAAGGGGTTGCCAGTAAGGCAGTGAAAGGCGTTCCAGTACCTGGAAAAGTTTATGGACAGTGTGGCATTGAGGTTTGTGCACGTTTGGCGCTAGACCCCACGGCGTTTCTTTGCGTTCACCAGATTTCAGATGTGTCTTTGTAGTTTTTGGTAGTGTGTAAGCGTGTCTCAGTGATGCAGGAAGGATCAGTAGACGTGACAAGATTCATGGAGGAGCAGGAGAGCATGTAGAAGGAGCGTGAGATAATTTTGATGGGTGGGTTTCTCTGGAATGTGCTGAGTTATGACGTTTGACAAGGTCTGTTATAGGCAGATGGTAGCATGGTGGATGTCACATTGGCCTTGGAAGGATAAGGGATGGATGTTAAGGGCATCAGCAATAATATAGGTTAAAATGCTATGGTCTATGTGGGTGAGGAAGTAGTATGGAATAGGACGACGTGGTTGGATATAGATAGTAGCACAGATAACAGTTGCAGTTTTGCACAACGACATCAAATACACAAACTTATACATACCAGGCATATAGAAATAACATCAGAGAATAAAACACATACTTATTTACAAGTCGAATCATAGCCCTCAAAATGCAGCAAGTATATAATGCGAAAGCATGATATTTTCTGCAAGAGTAGTGGTCAATACTCTAGGTCTACAACATACTTTTGAGATGATAAACCTGAACTGCCATCATGGACGAAGCCCTGCGCCGTCTGCCGGACGTAATATGTAGTCAAGAGCCTCCAACACTGACATATAATAGGCCTCTTGTGCTACCAGCACAGTACAAAGCAACACGCTTACATAAACACGTTGTGTATATGTGACTCAGGCACTCTGGAGGCAATGCGTAGCTGGGTAGCAACCAACAACGTGCATCCCATTGGCAGCAACCAGCTGCAGTTATAAATTGTACTTGTAAGCGAATTTCCTGCCATGTCACAGAACTCTGACGTCTAAGGGTTTATGCTTCACTATGTGTTTTATGGTGCATATCTAACATCAGATGTCTCAATAGGATTCCTAAATGGCGACAGTCGAAACACATACAGCAAATAATTGATTTTCACATCATTTTTATGATAAACTCAATTAATCATGTATCGAAATCTGTGAAATTTCCACCTAAAGAAGTGTAAAGTGCCTTTGTAGATGTGGTCTCATGCTTTTAAAACGAATATCGTATCAACAACACTGAATTTCCCGTTGAAAACATTGAATATCCATTGAATAAGCACGTTAATGTGTATCCAGATTTTTCAATCATTCAGATGAAATACGTAATGATCCCAAAAAGTTCGAGAATGGATGTCAGTAGAATGTACAGGGTGAACATAAAGTACGGGAACACTTTCAATTATTTATTGCACAAGAACCAAACATAGTACAAATATCATACATATGTCATTTTGAAGAGAAGTACTGGAAACTTTTTTCATGTGTACCGTCACAGTATAGTTTGGTAATTTGCCGACAGTCAGCGCTAATCGCAAACAAGGCAACTTCAGGTGCGGAGTGAGCTGTATGTGTGTTGGAGTTCGACGAAAACAAGTGTACTACACCTGTTCAACAGATGTTTAGAACCAAGTACGGTAAGAAGTCACCAACAAGGAAGGCCATTTACCACCGGCACAACAAATTCGTTACGACGGGTTACTTGTGCCCGGCAAAGAGAAGCGGATCTCCCAGTCTGAGCGAAGTGAATGTGGAGCGCACTGTCGCTGGATATTCCTTCTTGGACATGTTGCAGCAATGGCTGATGCTCAAATGCAATCAGACTCTCGGTTCATCTTTCATCAGGATGGGGCTCCACTCCATTTTCATCGTGAAGTTCATGGGTACCTGAACACGGAGCTGCTGCATTAATGGATTGGCTGTGCTACAAAAGTGGACACCTGTTTCTTGAAGTGGCCTCTCTGATCATCAGATCTCATTCTGTGTGACTTTTGTTCTGTTGGGACATATTAAAGATCTGGTATATGTACTGCCTCTACCACGTGATGTAGCAGATCTCCGGGAGAGAATACGGGAAGCGACTGCCACAGTCGACAATGCCATGCTGGGACGGGTATGGCATGAATTCAATTACCGCATATATGTCTGCCGGGTCACTCATAGTTCGCATATCGAATATTTGTAAAAAAAAAAAAAAAAAAAAAAAAAAAAAACTTTCAGAGTTTCTCTTCAAAGTGAAATATGTATGACATCTGTACAACGTTTAGTTCTTGTGCAATAAATAATTGAAAGTGTTTCCAGACTTCAAGTAAACCCTGTATTTCTTGGAGAGCGATATAGTTAGTAGGACAGGTGGACATCAGTACATTAATTGTAATATGTAGCAGTACTATCCATTGAATAATCATGTTAAGGTGTCCCTGTTCCTGCTACAGACCCATAACCATAACAACTACGAAACTTAGAGCTACAAACACTTCTGAGGAATGCTGGTGCTAGTGATATAACGATTTGTTAATGTTTCCAAGAAATTTAAATCTTCCTTTCGCTTGTACTGTATTTTACGAAGCCAAATAACGACTCACTTCTAACTATGGAAGGTTTCGTGATCACAGTCGTGATAGGTTGATATGTCTGACGCAATTTCAAATATTTAGCGTAACTGCATCTCTCAAGTACATTACGTTTACATATTTATGTAACTCTGCAAGTCTTGGCGTTTTACGTCCGAATGTAACCAGTATGGTGTACTATTGTCGTGAACAGGAACAGAACGCTAGATCACCACAATCTCTCTTTCACACACACACACACAATAACAGTCAAGCAACAATAAATGTCAGCTGATATAACCTCACCAAAAACTGTCTCTTGCACGTTGACCTAGGATACCCAACATATGCAGCAGATTTCTTATGGTACTGTCTTCTGGGTGCGAATGTGCTGATGATGATTTAACTCCATCCAGCAGTTCTTAGGTTAAAGTAAAATGAATAGAGCAGTACTGCATTAGTCTGGAAGTGATACAGCTCTTCACAATAGCGCATTTTCTGTGATTCACAGAACACACCTCGTTATACAGGTCTGAAAATTTCCAAATAACTTCTGGGAATTCAGCCAGGTAACACTTTCAGCGACCGCCGATATTTCGGCGGGAGAACACCCCTCCATTTTCAAGGCAAACTGCAACGGACAGGCGGCGTACATGCAAATTTAAAACCTCGGATCTTTCCTGCTTCTGTCCGAGAACCGAGGTTTTAAATTTGCATGTACGCCGCCTGTCCGTTGCAGTTTGCCTTGAAAATGGAGGGGTGTTCTCCCGCCGAAGTATCGGCGGTCGCTGAAAGTGTTACCTGGCTGAATTCCCGGAAGTTACTTGAAAGTTGTATACACCAGGAGAAACTCAGGTCTCACAGGTCTGAAAATGTCCTGCATCTCACTATACATAAAAGACAGACGTAGAATCAACCGTCGCAGCTGTGTCACACAGGCCGGCCGGTATGGCCGTGCGGTTCTAGGCGCTTCAGTCTGGAACCGCGTGACCGCTACGGTCGCAGGTTCGAATCCTGCCTCAGGCATGGGTGTGTGTGATGTCCTTAGATTAGTTAGGTTTAAGTAGTTCTAACTTCTAGGGGACTGATGACCACAGATGTTAAGTCCCATAGTGCTCAGAGCCATTTGAACAATTTTGTGTCACACATCACTAGCGCACTGGAGATCCAGTCCATGCACGGGCAGGAACTGAATATGCCACAAGGCCAGACAGCGTCCGTATACACAACTGTATATGGTCACCCCTAACGTGTAAGATGCCAAGACATCCTACACTAGTCGTGTAGGAAGAGGCGCATTTTGATGTGGGAAATCTATTTCCAGCACTCGACACACAATCAGCTGGCATGTTCCACACACTATGGTAGCAAACTTTAAGAGGGTGAAACTACTACATTTTACACCAAATACAACATAGATTCTGTCTGGTACAAACAATTTATAGGTTTCCAGAGGTGTATAACGTCAACTGTTTATGAAATTCAAGTCCTGTTACGGTTTGTAAATTATGGTATGTTCATATGGTTCCTATATAACGTGTGTGAGGAAACGACATCTTACTGCCATTCCCTTCTTATCCATGGCATATCAACACAAGAAACAGCCACCAGTATCAGACGCCAACCACAGAGCACCACGTATAATCCAAAAATCAATTAAACTTTTATCTAAAGAAGTGTAAGGTCACACATCACACACTAGAAACTGCGTGTCACACACCCAACACACTTCACACAACACCCACTACACACCTTCCATTTTTGATGATTTCTGAGGGTATTTGTACAGGAAATAGTCCATAGGACGTAGTTTTCAGTAGGTTCCTAACTAGCTGTAGCAGTAGATTCATAACCAAGGATTCTCAGCTTACTATGTCCCAGTGATCCAGACTCTTCTTTTGAGGGGTGACAATACTATTTAACTAAACTGATTTTTCCTATAGGTATACCTTAGTGTGATAGAAATGTGATAATGATGTAGAAGAAATATTAAACTCTAACCACCATTCCGTTAAACAGAATGTGATACAATACTTGTGCAAACACTTAATTTTTAAGTGATTCCTCCCATAAATGTTTAGTGTTTTACATTTTACATAGGGCTTCTAACATGTCCAGCAGATTTTTAACCACCACTCATGTGCAAATTTATATTAAAAAATTTATAATATAATTAATTAAACAAATTGTTTTTTCCCACTTTTATCATTTTGATTCCTTAAAGATTTTTAATCAAATGCAACGTCTTTAACTTTTAACTTACATCGATTCCTGTTTTCTCTATGCTGTTGAGATTTACACCATTTGATTATATTCGTATTCTTCCACCATCAGTATTTCTCATTCTTGACCGTGGATACAATAAGGATTTTTTAATTGGACTTCCTTTTCTGATGCAGGCAGCTAAATTGACGTGACATTGGGATAATGAGCAGAAGAAAAGAAAGCTTTCATGGTTTTGCACTAAATGAACTCTCACACTTCATACTTTGATAGGGTTATTATTCAGACAACACATTGTATCACAAGAAATACGTCTTCTCACAACGAGAACTAAAGACAGAGTCTCTCTAATAATTGTCAAAAAAAAAATTGAAAAATGTTTCCATCATTTGTCTTTTGCCCTCCGGCATAGCAAAATATCTCTTTGCTGACGTGTACAGTGGCCGCACTAGTGTTTTATCGTAGCGTATCGGGGCTTTTCCTGTATGTGCCTATACAATTGCCCCCACACTGTGCGGTGACATGCAATGGAGGCGCACAGTGTTTTGTTTACACCCATACAGCTTAAAACTAAATTTTTGCCAAAAGGGTACAATGACCTTTATTTGTCGGCGTATATTTCTTTGTATATTGGGTTGGAGATGTCAGCTTGTCTTGCTTACACATTATCTTACAGGAAATACACAACTTACATACGGAATGATAATTTACTAAGTATTTACATGAGAGTGCTGCGAGGGCAGGTACTTGTCCTTTTGGCAACATTGCCAGTCTCTGTGGGCATGCGCACAAAATATGTTTGTTGGCTGCGCAAGAGCTGTTAATGCTCCACACATTATTGTGTACTGTTGTTCGCGCTTCCACTCCCACTTTAGTGTCACTTTCACACTGAGTGCCATACTATCCGTCGAATAATTTGCTGTGGCGTGGTCTTCCATTGCGAGTGCGGTGCATGTGCATTTACTCTCCAAGAGCCTATGCTGTGGCAGATAATTCACCTTTAATGCAGCCCGGGAATGATTTTCTCCGTCGTATCCACATTTTCAGTGTGGTGAATACTGCACATCAACACCCGACGTCAAGGTAAGTGATGCTTGTACAGTTGTAGTTTGCTGATTAATTTGTCAGACGTTTAATTGACTTGTTACACTATTGCGCACGCATTTGGATACCACCATCTATTTCGTCGTTCACTTTGGCGTGAGAATGGTTTTTAGTCCTTGAGGTTTTTTCCTTTTTTGTTAGTTTTTCAAGTTCATCTTTTACATATGGATCGATATACACTTAAAATTCACATAAACATTTTGACACGACAATGCGTATTACAATGGCTTACATCTAAGTCTGACATTCCACCCATTATTTGTATCAAACATAGAAAATTCTTAAATAATAAAACATTACATAATTCCTTTTTCAATTACAGTTGCTGGTTAGTATAGTTTGTTTGTTAGCTTAAAAAAAATTCCTTTGTAGATAAATACAAATAACTTATTTACATTCCATTCCATCATGTTACCATATATGCATTTAATGGATCCACGTATTATTTTCCAGTTGTGCATACATCAGCTATGAGAGTTTCATATTTTCCTATGGAGAAACAGAAAAACATTTACATCAAGATTCTACACTACGCGTTTCTGGCTTAACTACGACTTGGCGTCGCCTCCTGCGTTGGGGAGGGAATAAGGAATATTATTCTACTGGTTTATGGATTACTAAGGAAATGATATTCGTCCTTTCCTAAATCACTTATCAGGGAACTCCTTTTTCATGGATCCGAAACGTATTAACGATTCATGTACTATATACAATTGTGTTGCTTATAATTGTTTACGTATAGGTTTGAGTTTGTAACGCAAAGGTTTTTGCATTACCTCATGCTTACCTCTTTACGATTATGTGGAAATGTCGTCGTTTATATTCGCGTGTGACGCGAGGTGAACTGATTGGTTTCATTTGAGGTCACATGCCTACGTGTTCCTGTGCACTTTGTAGTCAGTAGGTACGGGAAAATGTTTTGTAGTTGCACTGCGAGGATGTATATTCGTATTCTTCGTTTGTCTGATGACCAAAATATACACATAGACATACCAATAACTAAATCATTTCTTGGAGATGCGGCCCGTTTTTTTCATTTGGAACCTATAAAACTCATTGTAAATCTCTTCTTCTGCGCCATGTCGATGCACTGGTCGCTGCAATATAAAAAACTTATAACTAACTTAAAAACTAATTGCGTTCGTAGGCCACGCATATACTCGGTCATCACATTCGTTCGCAGACGTTTTTCATATTTCATTCTTATTTGTTTATATATTTATTTATTTGCATTTGGATTCCTTTTATTCATTTACTGCAAAGGAAGTTACTTTGACATCTCTTACGGTATCTTATCTTTTTGTTAGCTAATACGTCCAGTATGTTTTGTAGTAACGATTTCTTTTAATTCTAGTTACAATGTATGTATCTTAGTATTGACGCAACTTCGCATGTTGATATAAATGTAATATTATATTCTTTCGTTCCCTGGTAGCAAATATAGTTGTTACATGTTATCATTTATTTTGAAATTGAGTTTGATACTTGTGTAGCTTCGCCTTTCTATTTGGCTGCGCCGCGAGTAAGCCTGTTACGCTTGTGCAAGGTCAATGTCTCTTCCGTAGCCGGCATTTATCTTCCCTATGAGGCCAACCAGCTCATATACCAGCTCCAAATGCTTGTACTGTGCTGTCAATATTACTGAATGATCAGTCATGTCAGGAAACTGTAACACTTTATTAACACTTCTCTTTGTCTGCCAATTGTTCCTGATACATTTCAGAATGTGTACAGTGTCAAACATAAAAAAAAGTTTCCTGGAAGGATCTAGAGGGTGTTCAATACTGGGTTGGAGAATTCTACTGGGGGTGAACAGTTCATATGCCTTCCTGTTTACACTGTTGTTATCTGCTATCAGACTAACAACTTTGAAGCCCACTCTTTCCACCATGCACAGAACATTACTGATCAAAGATTTCAGCTCTTCACTTGTCATATTAGCTACTGGTATAATTGCTACAACATCAACATATTTAGACAAAAGGGAAGAGACCATAAAAACCTGTGCTGTTTTGGCACATGTCTCAGGATGAAAAAAAGCTACTCCCATGTATTGAGCCAGATTTAAATGAAAGTTGTGGTTGCACATAAATCTCATCTAACAACAGAGACACTAATAACTCATGTTTTTCTAAATACGAGGGTTATTCCAAAAGTAAGGTCCGGTTATAAAAAAAAAAATCAAAACTAAAATGTTTTTTCAAAACAATTGTTTTATTTACATTCCTTACATCTTTATCTATTTTTCTACATAACTTCCATACTTATTTAAACATTTGTCACATCGTTCAACAAGCTTTTGAATGCCCATGTTATAGAAATCGGCCGCCTGTGACGATAACCAGTCCTTAACTGCTTCTTTCACTTCATCATCTGTGTCGAAGCGCTTGCCTCCGAGAAACTCCTTTAAGTAACGGAACAGGTGGAAATCACTTGGCGCCAGGTCCGGACTGTAAGGAGGATGGTCCATCTGTTCCCATCCAAATTTCTTGATCAGAGCTTGCGTTTCATTTGCAGTGTGGGGTCTGGCATTGTCATGCAACAACAAGATTCCAGACGACAAAAGACCACGTCGCTTATTCTGGATTGCACGTCGAAGTTTAGTCAGGGTAGCGCAGTAGGCGGCTTTATTAATCGTTGTTCCTCTCTCCATAAAGTCGACTAACAATACTCCACGTCTATCCCAGAACACAGTCGCCATAACCTTACGTGTTGAGATTGTCTGCTTTGCCTTGACCTTGACTGGCGATGACGTGTGACGCCATTGCATTGACTGACGTTTAGACTCTGGAGTGATGTGAGAAACCCATGTCTCATCCCCTGTGACAACATTGTCTAAAAGACTGTCACCTTCCTTATGATATCGCTCCAAAAAATCAAGAGCAAAAGCCATTCTTTTCATTCGTTGGGGCTCAGTAAGCAGCCTGGGAACCCAACGGGCACACAATTTGTGAGACTTCAAATGTTCAGACACAATTCTGTACAAAGTTGTTCTACTCACATTCGGAAAATGCATGTCTACGTCTGTAATAGTGAATCGGCGATCTTCACGAATTTTTTTGTCAACCGCATTGACCAAATCGTCAGAAATCACTGATGGTCGGCCACACCGTGGTTCATCGTGCACATTATCCCGTCCTTCATTAAAAGCTCGCACCCACTTGCGCACTTTACTGTCGCTCATTATGTTAGGACCGTACACTTCAGTAATCTGCCGATGGATTTCCGCCGCTGAATTGTTTCTTGCAGACAAAAACCGTATCACTGCCCTTACTTCACAATCGGCGGGCTGATCAATTGTCTTAAACATTGTAAAGTGACACTGTGAACTACACTCAGCAACAGTAACAAAGCGAATGGCGGCGTTTGACGCGCAAGGCGTGCCGGGAGTCGGCGCGCATGCGTGTTTTGTCATTGGCGCCAAATTTCAATAGTTACGGCGAATCGGACCTTACTTTTGGAATAACCCTCGTATTTCACCCTGTTTTCTAAATAAGGACTCGTTTGAACTGATGAAGTGACTAGCTGGTAATTACAGATTATTTTCTGCAGGGTTCGTGGGTGGGGTAAAAACATTAAATCACATTTCCTCAAGGCATTGTATGCGATGATAGAATGTACATACAAGCAGCATGCCACTATCATGGTGTTGTTGCCATAGTGTCTGTTGTTTTTTGAGATTTGTGATACATGGAGTTGTTCTACAATAAATTTCAGTTGTGCATTTTCATCATAATTTGGGATAGTCTGCAAGCAATTGACAGCACAGTTTATTTTATCTGTAACACTAGGCAAAATTTCCCCTTTCTCAACCATTGACATTACATTTTCTAAAACGTTTATGGAAGTTAATTTCTTCACATCATTGATGGATGCATTAATTGCAAAATGAATTCCTTCACTAACATTTACTCTAAAGCTCAAATCACTATTAACAGTGATGAATGCAGTAACACAAGGTATTCCCCTGTCTAATCCCAAAAGACAGATATGCAATTTTTCATCATCTCTAATCACAGACCACCTGTTGCTGCAAATTTTCTGGCCTTCTAGAAATACAGAAATATCATTGAGACACGAAAGTGAATTTTGTTGGAGGTGTAAGTTGTTTGACTCAATACTGTCTTGAATAGCGTTTCTAAGATTATCGTCTTCCACATCAGCAAGACGTCTCACTTTTGTAGTTGATTTAGAACAGTATGAGGGAGTGTTGGGAAAAATAGTTGGCACAGCATTTTCGGTGAGTTTTGGGATTATTCTGGGAAATTCTTTCAGTTGTCCTCTGTCCATAATTACGTCCACTCGAATTACACATGATTCATCGAAGTGTTTTACACAAATATTTGGCCGTTTTAGTTTGGTTAAGTCTGTTGGGATATTTCGAAGCCACAGTGCACGTCGACTCTCGTCAGATGGCAAAGAAAATGTAGTCGTTCTCTCTGTTTCGGAAGCATAATTCGACCGACAGCCGAACACACTACATCAACGTGGCATTTCAAGAGTTCCAGATCTAGAAATAAAATGAAACCGTATTTCAATACGTTACCTCGAAGTTACAGTCAGGTGTAAGATCTCAAAATCACGTCAGGATAAACACACACAGACGGTTAGAATCTTCTAAAGTAGTAAACGAAGATGCATTTGAGGTTAACATACCTTGCTTACAATTATCAATGTTTCGCACACAACACCGCAAACATAACAAATTGTGGATGCATCACCATCACACATTCACATATACACACGTATTCTGTCGATGCACTTAGTTAAACATCACTTTTGTAGTACGAAAAACAACGAGGCAAATAGCAATGCTCTTTCACACACGTTGCTTCCACTAGCAAATCAAGACGCCGAGTGTGACGTCACGTTCACGCACCGGGGCCTGTCTTTCTCGTTGGCCTCGTCTTCCCTATTACTGACGTAATCACGCATTGTCGAGCGCGCACAGCTGAGTCGTACGCTGCTCCAGTTTGCATTTCGTTTCGCGTGATGCTGTGTTTTTATACTTCCTTCTAGTCAAATGTTTGTCTTTGCTTACAAAGCAAGAAAATTACTTGAGTTTATACACATTTCATTTAAAAATACATGTAATAAAAATTTATACTTATAATGCTATGTCACTACTTGTAAATATATTTTCTGACAAGAGAACTGCTGTGATATTGGGACACTACTTGTGAAAAGCTTTTAAGTCTTTGTGAGGGTGGAGACCTTTGTCTCTCCCTGTTCTTTCATATATCAACCTATAAGTTCCAGGATAAGGTATTTTTGCAATAATATAGGGCCCTGAGTATAGTAATTGCCATTTTTATTTAGCTTACCGACCTTTGTTGATTTGGGATGTGTTCTCAAGAGGACTCGTTGCCCTTCGAAAAAATGTCTAACTCGTTTTAACTTTTTGTTGTATATTCTCTTTCTGTATTCTGCTCTATTCCCTAGTGTAATTACTGCTTGTTTAATTTTATCCTGTGAAGTTAACTCTTTAGTAGGTAATTTTGGGTTGGGTGATTTCCACTCGTCAGTTCGCTTTGTGTTTAACATAAGTTCATTAGGAGTGAAACCTGTGGAAGAGTGGGGGGAGGTTGTTTGCTATTTTCATAAATGGAGTCACGTATTCAATCCATCGTGAATGCTTATTATGAGCGTATGTCCTTATAAATCGATTGACTTCTTTAAACACCCTCTCCACGGGACTTGCTTCTGGGTGGAAAAAACTTACCAAGATGTGTTTAATGACTTGTGTATTTGTGAATTGTTTCCATTTGCTTCCTACGAAATAGGCTGCATAGTCTGTTAATACTACTTTGGGTTTCCCAACTCTTCGTAAATAACCGTCTTCAATTCTCCTTATGATGCTGCTGGCTGCAGTGGTCCTGATAGCATAAAGTTTGATGTGTTTTGTGAAAATATCACAAAGAGCTATTATGTGTGACACCTCCTTTTGCTCTGGGATATGGACCCGCGATACGCAGAGAAACCATTTCCAGTGGAGCTTTGGTTAGTATGGGGTGTAGTTCTGTAAACTTTGACATATTGGATGCTTTTGCTCTTTGGCAAATAGCACACTTTTTTAATATTTGTGAAAGACGTCGTCGTAAATTAGGAAAGTAACTAAGTTTGGAAATCTTGTCTGTACATTTTGTTACTCCGTAGTGTCCTCATACTTCGTGTGTGTGTTTGATAAATTCGTCGACATATTCCTCTGGAAGGCATACACACCAATAGTTAGAACTTTCGTGCTTTCTGTGAAACAAAACGCCTTTGTATAACTGATACCATTTACTTACCTTATGATTTATATTCTGGTTGAGATTTTGTATTACTTTTTTCTACCTATTGTCCTGGTGTTGTATCATTCCCATCTGTTTACAAAATTTTTTGTAGTCTGATTTTTGTGTATTACTTTGCATCGATAATGTTCAGATTTCTGAATCGTGGTCATACAGCTGACTGAACTTGTCTAGTCCCTGCAGTAATCTGGATAGTGCATCTGTGGTAATATTCTGACTGCCTTTTATGCATATTATTTCAAAATCGAATTCCTGCAGGTACAAACACCACCTCGCTAGTCTTCAGTGTAACAGTTTACATACGAAGAGAAAAGATAATGATTGGTGGTCACAATAGACTTAAGTGTTTTTACCCCAAAGAAAATACTCAAATTACTGCTAAACTTTCCAATTCTGATGCGGAATACGATGTTTCTGCGTCTGATAAAGTTCTGCTGGCAAAGCCGATGACTTTGAGTATTGTTTTTCATTCTTCTTCTTGTATCTGGAACAAACTTGCCGAAAGCCCCTGAGATGAGGCGTTCGTGCTTAAACAAAAGTCCTTAGACATGTCAAGATGACTCAGAATGTTTGCTGATATTAATGCATTTTTAATTTTGGTAAAGTACTCCTGGCATCTCTCATCCCATAGCCAAGCTTTATTCTTTCTCAACAGGTTAAGTAGGGCATCGCTATTCATAAGCTGTAGTGGTATAAATTTTCGTAAAAAGGAAGTTAGTCCTAGACGTGCTTTCAATTGTTCTTTGTTCCTTGGGGAGTGGGCAATTACGTATGGTATCTAGTTTCTTTGTGTGTGGTAATATACCCTGTTCTGATATGATACGTCCTAAAAATTTTACTTGTTCTTTGCCAAATTTAGATATTTTAAGATTTGCTGTTACTTTGTACTCTGCAAATCTCTGAAATACTTTTTCCATTGTACTGATGTGTTCTGCCCAAGTTGATGTGGCTATTAACATATCATCAACATAAATGGTAACTTTACTGAGCAATTCTATTCCTAAGACCCTATCCAAAGCTGATATAAATACGCTAGCGCTAATGTCAAAGCCAAAGGGTAGAATCTGAAATTCATAACTCCTGCCATTGCAGACAAATGCTGTGTATTTTCTGCTTTCCTCATGTAACTTTATTTGCCAGTAGGATTTTTTTGGATAGAGGGTGCTGAAATATTTGGTGTTATGAAATTTTAGTAATTGTTCATCTAAATTATATGGTTTTGTTCTTACTGGTAGTAGGATTTTGTTTATGCCTCTATCGTCTAAAACTAGTCGTACTGATCTATTAGGTTTGCTAACTGGTAGTACTGGACTGCAATATGGTGAAAATGTTGGCTGTATGATTCCCCATTTGCACATCCGATTGATTTCCTGCTTAACTGCTTCACGCTTTGTCCACAGTATGGGGTAAGGCATAACACAAAATATTTCATGAGGATAGACATTAAGTTTATGTTCATAATCTTTGCTTACTCCTCGATTCTTATTAAAAACATTTGCACATTTAAAAAGGAAGTCAGAAAGCTCTTATCGTTGTGTAGCATCTATAATATTTGATTCGTTCAATTTTTGTTCTACTAATTCCTGTTTATTTTCAGTGTCGGTCTCGTGTTCGTTATCACATTTGTTCAACAAATACACAGTGGGATATGAATTCTGTACAGTGACATGGGGTTCTGGGCTTACTGTGTCATACCACTCCAGTGTGGTAATCAGGCTTATAGAAAATCGTTGGTCTTTCACAAAGAAATGGCACTTACCATTACCTATGTGTATTTGAGTTTTGTAGGTTCTAAATGTGTCCATACCTATCAAGCAGTTGACTATAAGTTTGGCTACTATTAAAAAATTACACTGTACAGAAAACTGTTCAATGTGCACGTTGATAAGAGTTTGGTGTTTTATTAACTTGGCTTTACGGCCAGTAGCGGTTTGTACTTTGAAGTTTTGTACTGGCAGAACAGGAAATATATTCCGTCTTTTTAATTCAGTGAAAAATGTTTCAGACATTAAATTAGTCATGGACCCTGTATCTAGTATTAACTGTGTGCCTATACCAAAAATTTCACCCTGATTACTGCTTGCACTTGGGTTCCTCTAGTGTATTTTTCGCCGATTCTAGTTCATGTTGGTATAGATCGTCTTTTATGTCTCCTTGCTCATCGAATCGTACGAAACATGTTTGAAAATCTGATTTGCCCCCCTCGCTTATAAGATCTATGTTATGGGGTCAACTACGACCGATTCGGGTTTTCCTGCGGTGTAGTCTGATCTACTTCGGTACACAGGACAATTTCTGTCAGTTGTACTGTGTGATTGTTTCCCCAGTGTGTATCATTTACAGTCCGCCACATGCTTTCTCCTGTGTTCATATGGCTGTTGTGAATGTTGCCGTATTGTGGGCAAACGTTGGCTGCTGTACGGCGTGCAGCATTGTGTTGTTGTTGTTGTTGAGAGAAGGGATTGAAATTAGCTTGTGGATGGTAATCGTTCCTGTTATACGGAAATATTTGTAAGTCTCTTATTCTTGCCATTTCCATTTCCGTATCCATTACCACGGTTAATACGGTTGCGTGTACCAGCCTTGCTGTATGTTTGCGTCTGGCTTTTTGTATTGACCATTCGAGTTATGTTGTGGTGTTTGGCTGGCTGACGCCCTATTTGTTATTACTTTCTCCTCATATATTAGATCGATTGAATCTAAAATGGATAGAAAATATTCTGTGTCGTGCTCAGGTGTAGTAATTAATTTTTCACGAATGTCTGATGGTAAACGACGTTTTAGAATTTTTAAAACATCAGCATGAGAAATAGGATTCATCTAATAACGTGTTTTATTGAGATACTTCTCAAAATACCATCGCAAGCTACCATATTTGCTATTAAAAGGGGCGGGTTTAAAAACCTCTCGCCTAAGTCTCTCCTGTACGGCTTGTGACCAGTATTTGTCAAGAATCGCCCATTCAAATTGTAAATATGTGGCACAACGCTCAGATACCTCGGTCGCCCACAAAAGTACATCGCTATGCGTGTACCCAACAACAAACCCGATCTTCTGTGCTTCCGTACAATTTCTAGGAAACACATGTCGAAAAGCACTAATAAATACAACAGGATTCATCCTTTTACCTTCAATTGTAAATGTTGGGGGAATTGACGGTGTATTAATAGACCTTCTTCAGCAAATATATTGGACAAGCTGTTTGCATTTTGCGCTGTGTTTACGTAGCTCTCATAATTATTTACATTTCTCGTAGGTACTGGTTCTGGTGTTATGCCCTGTATACTTACACTCTGCACTCTGTCATTACTACTGGCATTGTGTGTATGGTTTGCAGTGATCTGTGTGCATACATCACTTTGGTTTGCAGTGGCTGGCTCTTTGTTTATGTGTACCACTTGTGTCCCTGTAACACTTCCACCTAAGTAGTTGCGTATCTTGTGCACCGTAGCTTGCAAATTGGTGTTCACTTTGTCAATAGTGTCATTTTCCTTTTGCCGAATAAATTTTTCAACTACATCATTGATGATATACATTCCTTCACTGCCTTTTCCGTTGCGGTACTAGTTTTGTCCAAAGAACCAGCTTCAGCTTGTGAAATTACATCAGATAAATTTTCACTAGTTTTGTCTCTTTCCTTTTTGGCACAGACTGATTTGATTTCAAGTGATGCTACTTTTAAAGTGATTTCATCAATAGCTGTTCCTATATTTTCGTAATCCTTATGCAGTTTGTCCACTATGGTAGAGGTGTTCTTTACTGTGGAAATTAATTGTGTTTGTGTAGCTTCCAGGTTTGTGTGTGTGTGTGTCTTTAATCACCTTTTTTTGCTGCTCTACTGTATCATTCTGCTCGTTAAGAGTGTCTAATTTCTGTTTTATTTCCGTAATGTCATTGTTTACTGCGGAAAGTACATCTTGATGTAGCTGTTTTCCCATGTCTGTAAATTTTACATTCATTTCTTCATGAAAATTGTTTGCCAAATCGATGATCTGTTGTGTGAGTGTATCCTGAAAATCTTTTAAAACATGTTTCAGCTCTTGTTTTATGTTGTTTATGTCTTGTGTGACTGTGGTACGGTTTGCAACAAACTGTCAAATTTTGTATTTATGTCCGTTCGCAAATTGGTGTTTATATTTGTTATGTCTGCACGCAAACTGGTGTTCATACTATCGTGTTTTTGAAGTATCACGGCAAATGCGTCATTTTGGTTTCTATGCAATGTATTTTGGTTGTTAACAACTGTACTTTGTAAATTTGATATTTGGATTTCGTATGATAGGTGACGGTAAAGTGTCATCAAAAATCATGTTATCTTCGCTTTCCATGTTTTCCTGTGCGAAGAGAATGTTTCTCGCAGAGTTACGTGATGTAGTTTCATCTACTGTCATCAACTTATCATCAAAGTTAGAACTCTGTGAAAGCTCACTAGCACTTGTTACTTCGGTTATGTTCATCTCTGAACTACTTAATACTTCTGAGTGTGGAAGATATGGCGCTGGTACTTCAGATGTACTGTCTTGCAATTGTACGCCATCTTGGCTCATTGCGTTTTCGTAATTGTCAACAATAATGCAAACTGATTTTTGTGCCATTTTGATTGAATATTAAAAGCAAAATTTTTAAAAATAGAGAATTGAAATATATTTTTTTTGGGAATTTAAACATACGATTTCCGTGTCGTCAAGCGTTAATTGGCTAATTTTATGACACACGAAATGTTGTGACACAAAAACTTCAAACTTTTCTCTCGCTAATCATTACGTAAAATTTCTGAAAAATTAATTACAATACACTTAGGAAGGAAAATTATGGAAAAGGATGTCTAATAACTACAGGTATATGGTCTAAGTCACTTTGCAATTGTTTTTTATCTTCTATGACTTAACTAGACGGGAAATGACAGCATCATCTGCAAACAATCTAAGAGGGCTTCACAGACCGTTTTCTAAATAGTTTTTTATAGATTAGGAACAGCAGAGGGCATATAATACTTTCCTGGGGAACGTCAAATGTCACTTCTGTTTTACTCATTGACTTCCCTGGAAATACCACGAACTATGACATTCCTGACCGAAAATAACTAATCCACTCACGCATCTGAGACGATACTCGATACGAACGCAATTTAACAAGGGGCAGTTTGTGAGGAACGGACCAAAAGAGTTTCGGAAATCTCTAAATGTAGATTCAATTTGAGATCCACTGTCCATAGCACTCATTACTTCGTGAGAATAAAGTGCTGGTAGTGTTTCACAAGAACGATATTTTCTGAATCTGGGCTGACTTTGCGTCAACAGATCGTACTGTATTTCTCAAGGCAATTCATAATATTCAACCTCAGAATACATTCCAAAATCCTACTGCATGTCGATGTCAGTGATACGGATTTGTAATTCATTGGATTACTCGAACTTCCTTTCTTGAGTGTTGGTAAGATCTGTGCAGCTTTCTGGTTTTTAAGTACAGATTTTTTGTCGAGCAAATTATAGTATACGACTGTTAAGTATGGATATATTGTATCAGCATACTCTGAGAGGAATCTTCTGGACCAGTGGGCTCGCCTTTATCAAACGATTTAAGCTGCTTTACTACACAGAGGGTATCTACTTCTAAGTTACTCGTTTTGCTAGCTGTTCTTCATTCGAATTATGGAATATTTCGTTCTTCTTCTATGCCGAAGGAATTTTGCAAAACCATATTTAGTAACCCAGCCTTCTAATAGCACCTGGAGTTCTGGTTCCTCCCCAACACAGCTATGACAGTTTAATACTATAACACCTACGGTTTCTAGGTCAACTCTTCTCCTGTGTTTGATCCACATGTTTTGAGATTGAAATCTTTTTCATTGTTTCCTGAAACACTCGAACCTAAGAAACCGCTCAGCCCACTCCACACAACCACCACTACCCTTGTAGTCACCTCCTGTGCGTAGTGGACACCTGACCTGTTAAACAAGACCCAATAACCTTACACACTGTGGCGCAATTCGAGGAACCTGCAGCCTCCTACTATCTGCTTGCTTACAAGGTTTTCTCTCACAAATTTACTGGATGCCTTCCTCGTTGACTGGTCATTTCGGATCCTAGTCTAACATCTTTGATTTTTATGATTTAATGTTTAAATAACGAGTCTGTGGTGAACATTAATTTACCGATATTACGATGGTAATCCCAAAAGTAAAGTCTCCTATTTTTTTATAAGTACATAGACCTGTTTATTTCTACAGTAGTTTACATCAGTTTACAGCTTGAGCATTTAGATATTTTTCCACATAATCACCATTTCTGTCGATGCATTTTTATAGACGCTGTGGCAGTTTTTGTATGCCCATGTCATTCCAGCTCGCCGCCAGCTCCGCGGCTTTGGCGAAGAAGGATGCCGCCACTTGCATGATTGTTGCTTGGTCTCAGGTGTAAAGCGGTATGCCCAGGTTTCGTCACCCGTGACAATAGCACAGTCTAACATAACAGTCGCGACACTCACTGCTGTAAAAGTTGTTGCCGTTTGACAGATGGAGCGACACTAGCGCTCAGAGTGGCAGGTAAGGTGAACGTCAGACGCGTCGTAAGCATAATGTTTGTTTGCATCCATTTCCTACGTAATTTCCGAATTATTCGAGTTAGTTTCTTGCATCCAAGAGTTTGTGTAGTATCAGAAGGCATATATGTTTCTAAAATTGATTCTAAAATAAGCGCGAGTATGAACAAAAACCATGAATAGAGTGGCAAGCTACAACACATTCGTGAAGAAACACTTGTGACATTGGACAGAATTGCAGCTTATCACGTTGATATCAAAAGAATATAAACACACAGATTCACATGTAAGAAGCACAGACATGTACTTCTACATGCAAAAGCGATGGACAGCTCGTTTATCGTTATGTAGGCCTACTGTGTTTGTCATTGTCACTTGTTTCCACGAGCTTCATCTTTATATTATTCTAAGTGGGACAAGCAACTGACAAATAGTGGGAGAAATATGCTGAAAACATAATGAGCTGATTAAATTACATTTCACGAAAAACCAAATATTTGAATAATTTTCAAACAATCTGTCTGTAGCACTTTCCTTGTCCCATAAAAGTTTCGCTCGAAGTCTAGCGATCTGAACATTCTGACACTTCACACGCTTTTGTAAGACACGAACAGCTGCACTTAATCTAACCACTTCATCGTCAAAGCAGGTCTTGTGTTGATGATTCTCACGAATCTGGCACTAATAAATGGAAAGTTGAACTAGCTGCTTCTGTGTCATAGGACTGTTTTACAGCTTTAAATTGACTGTCGAATCTTTGTGGCCGTTTCTTCTTTATCGTCAGTTGAGGTGGCTTATTAGGAATGCCAAACAGTGGGGATACTGCATTCCACACGAGTTTGTTATTGTCTGCGTTCATGACCTGGTTTTGTTCGAAATGTAGCGAACAAAACCTAATATTATTATACAGGTAAACCGGGTCTTTCTTCATAAGGTCTTCTCGTCTGCTATTAACTAGCCATTTTTTTGCTCCTAAAACGAAACATTCATGATTTATACACATACATTTGCAAATGAATCCTGACGATACAGTTTAGTAACATAATGGTATATACCTCTCAGGATCCTTAGGAAACCTAAAAAAGACAGCTGTGGTGTCTTCTTCCTATTGCTGCTGCAATTTATTGCGCTACAAACGCTCCCGATGGTAAAAACCATTGTATAAATCAAAATAAACAATCACTATTCGCTTTCACGATCGCGCCGAACTCACAGTTCAACCTACCGGCCGCTTGGAGCACTGCTGGCGCTGAAGACAACAAAATCGAGGCTAATTGTCGCGACTGTTATGTTAGACTGTGACAATAGAGTCCAGAAAGTTGCCCTGTTCGAGTGCAAGGCGGTGAAGAAATGTGCGGGAAGCATCAACTCGCTGCCGCATGTGGTCCTCAGTCAGCAAGCGTGGCACTCATCTTCCGCACACCTTCCAGTAGTTCAATGTTTCCGTTAAAATTCTGTGAGCGGTGCTTTGGGAAACCTCAGGAACCAACGTCCAGAGATCATCCAGGGTGATCCGCTGATCTTCATGCATGCTTTGCTCAACCTTCAACATTGTCTCAACAGAAATTGATGGACTCCCGCTCCTTTCTCTTTTGTTCGTCGTGAATTTCGGTGCGACCAACTCCAAACTCTCTACACCACTTACGAACATTTTTGACATCCATGCACGACTCACCATACACGTCCGTGAATTGGCGATGGATTTCAATCGGCGCAGTGACCTTTGTGTTCAAAAACTGAATAACTGCGCGCAATTCGCTTTGGCGGTTGCGTCCAACGGGAGCTCCTTTCTCAACGGTTGCCAAGCCAAGACTTCAAGGTAGTTAGCCAAGATTGAGCGCCTCAGAGCGGCGTGCGCATGTTTACACACAGTGCGTAAAGCACACTTCATAACAATGTGACCAACTACCACACAAACAGAGTTCTACACTTATAAAAAAATAGGAGATCTTACTTTTGGGATTACCCTCGTACAATTAATTCCATCTACAAACACATAAAAAGGGCGAACCATATCACTAACTAAATCAACACTCAACAAAGGCTCTAAACTGTCCATATGATTGAGAGGAGACAGCCTTTTATTTAAAGAATCTGGTCTCTTCTCTATACGTTTTTCTTTCTGCTCTAATATACGTCTTGACGCCAATCTCGTCCTTTGGTAAAATTCTGTGCTCAAGCTTAGTATAGCCTCAGCATCCTGTAGATAGCAAGTATGTTACTCAACACAAAGGTGGCGACTCCTTCCTTTGTGGACGGTCCAATGTCCATATCTAGTATCCCACAAGCTATTCAAATTATGTAATCCACCGATCTTCCTGCAAGGATTGCACTACTCCAACTTGTGATTGTCTTCCTCGGGTTTTTCCTAGATTTATTATTAGATAATATTCGAAAATCAGCTATCTGCAAACTAATACGAAACTATAATTTTTTACGTTTTCCCAGCGATCTGTTGACATCTTGAAGTGTCAGCTATTCCGCTGGATGTCGGTGTCATTCATATGCAATACTGCAACAATGTGACTTTTTTATGTTTCATTCTGTGGGTATGCTGGTGTGCCAATTTACCCCAGCAGCTAAGTACACGAAGAAACTGCTGTGCCCATATATGGAGAAGGGTATTCACCACATCCACGACTCGGAAGACATCTTGCAACGTCTCAAGCAGCTACATACCACATAGCTATATATGGTGGCCAGTTTTGATGTGGTCTCACTGTATGCAAGGCACCACTGAAAGTCTCACTGAAACTGATTGCAGAGAAATTTGGATAGTTCTGATAAACCTGTTCAGGCTTATAGTGACTTCAACACATTTTCTGTACGGAGGCCAAAATTCCAAGCAGACATTGTTCATGGGCAGTACCCTGTCTCTGATGGTTGCCAATCTGTTTATGCAGAATTTTGAGAAGTAAGCATTAGAGACAGCTAGATACAAACCCACATGCTTCTTCAGCTATGTGGTTGATACTTTTGCGCTCTGGCCACATGGTTGATGGGGCTCAATTAGTTTTTGACACATCTTAACTCAGGCCACCCAAACATAAAGTTCACTTTGGAACTGGCGGCAGATGGTCAGCAGTAGTTTCTGGATACCTTGGTCAAAAGGAGAGCAGATGGGTTTTTTGTCCACAGTATGTATTGCGAACCAACACACACTGATTTATGCCTGCAAGCTAGGAGTGTCATCACCCAAAACAGAAAAATGGAATTCTAAAGGTATTGGTCCACAGAGTACACACCTTGTCAGGCTAAGATAGTCTGACATCAGAAATAGAGCATCTACGCTCAGTCTTCTGCACAAATAAGATACACAGTCAAACAGATTCAGAAAGACTTTCAACCATCCTCTCTGCCACATGACAGGGAAGAAGAGCAAGATGAAGCAAAGGCAGTAGCTTACCTATACTGGCATCTACGTCTGTCAAGATCAACAGGATTCTCAAGAAACATAACAATAAGTGTGTGTCCTGTCCACCTGGCAAAACATGAGGGAAATAAGAGGACTACTAGGAAATATGAAAGATGACCTTGGTTCACGAAAAGCAGAAATTTACAATATACCTTGCCAATGTAGCATGTTGCACATTGGCCAGACAACTAGGACATGAGATGCCAAGAGCATCAGAGGTACTACCAGCAGATAGCAGACAAATAAAACAGCCGTTGTCGAGCACTATCTGGAACTGGAACTTATTCATACCATGTTGTAAGAAGAAATTAAGGGCTGTAGCATGGACCCCCAGATACTGGGACAATGTTATAAGACATTTGATACAGTCGACCACAAGATTCTACTACATAAATTAGAAGCATTAGGAATAAGAGGGGTAGCTAACGACTGGTTTCGTTCATACCTAACAGATAGGGTACAAATAACAGAGATAACACTTACTTCAAATATATCTAAACATTCAGTAAAACACTTAATCAAAACCTAAGTACATTAATATAGGGGTACTGCAAGGTAGCATACTAGGACCAACATTGTTCCTGATATACATCAATGACTTTCCCAGTAGTGTTACTCAAGGTGAAAAAAATCCTCTTTGCTGATGACAGCAATATTACAGTCACTGAGAAACGAGAGACCTCCTTGCTGAGAAAGCAAATGAAACTCTCAAGGAAGTTTATGTTTGGTCAATAAGTAGTAAAGTGGCATTGAATATAAAGAAAACTAACGCCATGAATTTCAGTTTGAAGAGGAAAAATGACAATGTTAAATTAAATGTAGATGGCACCTCAATAGACTGTGTAACAAATGCAAAATTCCTAGGAATGATTATTGATTCTCAGTTGAAGTGGTGTGAAATTACAAAGGTACTTGCAAACAGAATGTCACCAGCGTGTTATGCCCTTAGAATCTTATCATCAGTGTGTAACATGCAGTGTCTTTCAGTTACATATTATTCATATGTACACTCAGTTCTTAGCGATGGAATTCTTTTTTGGGGAACAAATGCACAAAATACGAACACAGTTTTCAAACTCCAGAAAAGAGCCATAGGAATAATAATAAGCAAAAATACTAGTCGAGCTCATTGTAAAGATATGTTCAGAACACTGGGGACTTTAACTGCTCCATGTGAATACATTTACCAGTCAGTTATACACATCAAAAATAACATGGTAATTACTGCACAAACAGCTCTGTCCATGACCATGCTACAAGAGATAGTCTCAACTTACATTTACCAAGAAAAAATAAACATAAAACTCGTTCAGCATTTTCTACCAAGGAATAAAACTGTTCAATAAATTACCAAAAGAGATAAAAGAAATTGCCAAAATACACTTATTTAAAAAGGCACCTAAAAAGTACCTGTTATGCAATACATATTATATGTTGAAGGATTACTTGACTAAAACAGAGTAGGGGTTTGATAAAAAATGTTATAGAAATAAATAATAATAATGATTATAAAATATCCAACATTCCACATAACACCTTCACTTTATGTTTTTTCCTTCTTTTTTCCTTTCTAGAAATACTTTCCCGCAAGCTATGTTACCACAATACTAACACGACTTCATCTTTCTGACCTCAACATCTCACTCATTATGGAGGGATGCTGACTCAGTTATTTAGCATAGCAAATGGGAAGTTGTGGTACAGAAAATGGTCCTCCAGAGATCACCAGCGTGTGTGTGTGTGTGTGTGTGTGTGTGTGTGTGTGTGTGTGTGTGTGTGTGTGTGTGTGTATGTGTGTATGTGAAGTGTTATGAAACATTGTGTATATAGTGTGTGCAGTGACTGATCGTGAGATATGAGTGAACAATGTGGCATTACATTATTTAATAAGCAATTTGTAAAAAAAGTGTACCAGGAGTAAATCTAATGATTGTCTCTAACTAGGAGTTTGTAAATATACATGTATATGAATTGGCTTGTTTTAAATTGATCTAAATTTGTAAATACTTTGACTTGTCCTATATCCTTGTAAAAAGAGATCTACAGATGAATAAAGCTGCTGCTACTACTACTACTACTACTAAATTCAATAACAGCTAAGATGGAGGAAGCATCATGTGTTGTTATACTGGGTACTGTAATATGGTGGGCCAGAATGGGCATAATGCACTGTACTTTACCACATATTACTAGATAGATCAATACTATATTTTGCATATTTTTCAAGTGCACATAGCATGAGTTGTTTCTCTCATCTAGACTGTGCAGCATTAAGTCCTCAAGAACTGTAAAAGTTAGCAGTATACTTAGCTGGAACGATTAAGTTCGAAATTATGTATGCAAATAGCTATACTGATGTTATCTTTTATTTCAAATTGTGTCACAAAAAACTAACTATATAGGATAGTAGTATTCGAGAACGTTAAGCTGTGTAAATGTTAGTAATGATAATAAATGTTAGCAATAATAATAATTATTAGCCAAATAACTAACCATCAATTTGATGTGTTTATAACTATTTGTAAAAATAATTTATCACTCAAGAAACCTTCATTTCACGATCTAAATATAGGATTTACAAGATTTTCGATATACCTGTAATTAAATGATAAGCACAAAGTAATGAAAAATCGGAATCTGTAATTATAATTATCATATTCAATGAATCCAAAAATAGTTTTTAACTTTTGCAATTGTTGTTAATTATATAAGTGAGTGCTGCAGAGTCAGTCAATTGGTTTTTGTACATGTGTCAGACTTTTGTCATGACCCATATCAGAATAAATCATATTTTTATAGTGTATTTTCAAAGTTATGTGAAAAGACATGATTGTAATAAAGATCAGAAAAAGTTAACTTAAAACTGGTGTCATCTACATTACTTATAGAAATAATTTCATGCTTATGATTATTCCAGGCAGCGAGCTGGACACAAGACACTTCAGATCATCGTGGAAGATTACACCAAA
This sequence comes from Schistocerca americana, assembly GCF_021461395.2. NCBI lineage: Eukaryota > Metazoa > Arthropoda > Insecta > Orthoptera > Acrididae > Schistocerca > Schistocerca americana. The sequence goes on along the minus strand of NC_060120.1, from coordinate 697,335,373 downwards.
AATCAGATGAAAATTTACAACTTAAAGTTAAAAACATATTACGCAGTGTTAAAATATACTACTTTAAGACATATGCCAGTAAAAAAGGTTTTGTTACTTGAGTTTCAGACTTTAAGTTTCGAGTCAATTGTTACCCTCATGAAATGCAGAATATAAATGGGATTAAGTCTGTGTGGATTTGGGTTTTCTAATGAGAGACTTTTTCAGATACTGTCTGCCAGGTATTTTATTTAATAATTATGGCCGATAATATTGATATGGTCGCCAACAACTTGACAGCTGAAGTGGACAGTGGTATGCTCAATAGACGTAATTATGTAAGACTACAGCCTGGCGTTATTTTTGAAGAAGGATCCGTGACCGACTCTTCAACGATTTAATATCGAACAGATAAGCACTTATTTTGTCAAATTATCTGTGACTGTAGTGAAGTGTCTGACAGTAACATTGCATGTGAAATTATTTTTAGTGAGTTTAGGAACTTAGCAAGGATAATTAAACAGCTGGGGGAATACAGTATATCAGAAAAAAATGATGTAGCGTTAGAACAAACTTTCAGTGAATCGGTTTCACGTGGAAATATGTTTTCTGTAGTGACAGGTACGAAAATAGAGCTTCAAGGTCATCTCGCCATGTTACAACATTGCCAGACTTTTTTATATTGATAATTTCAGATGTTCATAAAATTTTTTTAAAAAAGTATTGTGCAACTCTGTTTTTAGTCTACAATATGAGGAATACTTTCCAAAAGAAACTTCTCACTAGCTGCTACGAAAAAAATTGAAATTGAAGAAATTTTGGAGGAAATAATTTTTTACTTAAACTTCTGGTAGTAACAGAATCACTAATGTAATTGGACTGAAAAAATTTGTAAGCATCCTCAAAGTTTACAGATGGATACGCTACGTCTTTTACTTGGAAGACATAAAATTATTCTGAGATAAAAAATAAAATATTATGAGGTGTGAAACTATGCCGACCGCGTAGCGAAAAATGTAGTCGCTGATGAATTTTCGTTCTGTAGGACTGCGAAGAAACTTCCCGCGAGAAAGTTGTTAAGGAAACTACATAATTATTTTTAATAACATTTCAGACATCATTATTGTATCGTATCACGTACATAGGCAAATTACTTCCGCGATATTCCGTGCGCAGGAGCGAGCGAGTCATTGTCGCCAAGAGTTTTGTGCGGACGGCTCCCTTTAATATGACCGAGAATATTCCGTATTTCCCGAAAATATTTTACTGGCTGCTAATACATATCCTTCGTCATTGCATCCATCACTCAAAACGCCAATATACGCTACGCAAAAGTAATTGTAATTATTTTGAAGCCAATATTTTCACTGAAGCTGAGCAAAATATTTTTCGAAAGGTTTTGTGAAACCGAAGTTTTACCTAAATTTGCTGTAAGCATATTATTCTCAGCACGCAATACGTGTCTGGTACACAAAAACCTCGTTCTTACTACTGCAATGTCCCTGTCTTGTGTTACAAATTTTGTCCATCTTTACAGTTTCTGAATTAAAGACCAAGTGGGAAGAGAAGACAGTGCATTGAAGTGACTGGCCATAATAATAAATTTTATCAAGGACATTACGCTGTATTTCTCAAGCCATCAGATACTATCCTCCGTCATACTAAAGCAATACAATTCTAAGTTGTAGCTTTTAGTAAAAGTTGTCAAATATCATAGATTTCTATGCTCCTAGGAGAATCAGAATAGGTGCTGGGACTGTTCTGATGTTACTGCATTGTTTATACATACAGTTGATACGGAAGCACCACAACGTTTTGTCATTTTATGAACTGCATTACCCTTATTACGAAACAGCGAGTAAATCCTTCTACGAAAGAAAGGAATTAAATATCGAATATGTAAGTAAACCGAATGCAGTAAGATTATACCCGAATGTAAAGACATTCGATACAGGTTTTTAGAAAAAAACTGTTGTTAATTAATGGAGAATTGACATTCTTATTTTAATGAACAGTTACTGTCGAGTAAACTAATCGGCACCACTTGTAATAAATTTATCAGACGTCTACAGCAAGGGAAAATCATTCGCAGTATGTCCTCTATAGCTGAAAAGAATAGACAAACATTTAAATCAAGTCAGCTTTTTACACAGACGACACTTACCTAAACTGAAGGATCTTCTGGCTTCATGTCTTCAGATTCACTGTCGCTTGTTTCAGCCAGGTGTATTATCACAGATTCCACTATTGTGTCTCTTAAACCATGGTTCAAGAGATCAGTTTCTTGCAATGCTTCTACGTGTTTTACGCATCTCTTCCAGTCCTGCTGAATAACATTTTCAAGAGCTTCGTGTGTTAGCTTCTCGACATCAGTAAGTTTGAAAGTACGAGTAGTATTTATTTTCGCTGCTTCTCGCTTTACTTGGGCCCATATCAAGGCAATGGGATTATACTGGCAGTGATACGGTGGAAGATGTACCACTTGGTCTGCCATTTCGTTTACCAGTTGATCTAATTCGTAAGTTATTTTGGCAACTACGATTTCTTCCTTAGACAGGAGTTCAGCCTTCGTTTCATCGACTGAAAACTAAACATTCTTTCTCTTTAACCACTCCATAATATGTGCCGTGCGCCAATTTGAACGTGGTAGCTTTTATATCTGAATGGAGTGATAGCTGGCGTTATCCATCACGATAATTGACCCTTCTTCCAGCACAGACAACAGTCGAATAAACCAATTCTTAGAAACTTCTCCATTCATTTCTGAATGTTAATCAGATTGTCAAGCATTTTTCCCACCGCGAAAAGCAAGTTTGGTCTCTGGTATGAAGCCTGTGGTCAATGAACCAATTTAATCGGCCACCTCTACCAGTAGGCACTTTCAAACCGCCGTTTCCTTTGTAGTCGTGTCTTATATACTCATTGGTGTGGTTCTGTGAAACCCAAGTTTCATCCAACTACAATACAGGCCTGGTGTCTTCTGCACACAAGAAGTGCATTGTAAGCAAAAACTTCGCTCCTGCTGCTTCAATGTCTCTGCGTTCCATTAAGAATTTCTGTCCGTCATTACATTTCTTGAATCGGAAACCAAGGGAGCGGAGGAGACTAAGAACGGAGGTCTCTGAGCCCAAGTAATTAATTTTTTCGTGGAGTTCAGCCTGTATTTGTTTAGCTGTTGGATAGTCTCCTCTGTCGTAATATCCAAGTACAGTTCTACCCACTAGCTCTTTGTTAAAATCGTCAAAGTCGGTTGATTTCTGTTCACGTTCGTATCCCTTTCTTGGAGAATCGAAACACTTATTCATGTCTGGAGATTCTGCCAGTGGCACAGATTTGCTAATACGACCAGCCTACAGTTGACTTGGAGATACCACACGCTTTAGCAGTAAGTTTATGAATGATTTATAAATGTGACACAAAACAAATTTCTATATTCAGTAATACATTTGATGTTGTAGAGAAAGTTGATAGTTCCAATGTAGATGCATGCAAAAGTAATGTGTTAAATCTAAATGGAGAAGTTTTAGAACTGAAAGGCTTTGCAGGTAAAGGTTTTGCAGATTAATGCCCTTAATAAAAGTTTCCCTGGGGAGAGGAAATTGTACCACAATTTTTTTTACAACATTACCATGATAAATTTTCATTTCAATTCTTGGATGTGGAGGCACTTACTAGGGATAATCAGAATACTAGTTCAGATATGTCACATAGTGCTTTTGAAAAAAGTTTTCTGAACAAATTTTTGTCAGAATCAGAACAGGCAAGGATTAATAGCAAATTTTTGAATGGAGGATAGTGGCAGTGCAAAGGAATTTTTCGAAAAGTAGTTACAGAGATTGTGCTTTTGGACAAACCTTTTGCTGAGTTAACTCAGATAGATGCCTTAAAGAGATTATCTGGGAAAGTACAGTGGGGGTGTATGGACAGAGGTGGATCAGAAGAGATTATAGTTGGAATGACAGAAGCAGCCATGGGAACAGAGAATTGGAAAATGGAGATAGATCACAGGAAGGGAATAGCAGGCAACAAGATAACTGAGGACCAGATAACAGGAGAGATGAATTGGAAAACTGAGGCACACAACCACATAGATTCTGACAGTTTGGTGTGAGTAGCTGGTATCAAATTCAGGCTAATAACTGTATGAGGAAAAACAGTGGAAGGAGAAATTCAGGGTCGTATGGACAAAATAATTGGAGGACACGCCAGATAGACAGGATTCATTTTGACTAGAAATTTTGGGACGCTATGAAAAATGGGGTAAATAACGCAAAAATAGTAAACAGTCATGTATTGTAGAGATGGAGTTAGATGACGAAACTCTCACAGCTGTCAAAGGGAAAGTAATGTGAGATAGGTACTCTAATAAATTTGGGCTATGTAGGCGAATGAACAATGGGGAGGAAAGTGAAGAGAGCATTGGTGCCCATACTATTGTACTTACTTGTAGGGATGATGAACAGAGAGAGAGGAAGAAGTGTTGACATTAAATGGTAATGATTCTGTAGGCGTTGATGTTAGCGAATTAATGATGGTTTTAGGAATGAAGTTAATTATGATGAGGGACTTGATGAGATGATTTATGCTGAATGAAAGGAGGGTTAGCAGAATTAGATAGTGATCAGGAGACAATTTGTGGGAGAGAAGACTTTGATAGTATAAATTTTGCCAGGGAAAGTTTGTATTGCATCAACTAAAAAGGGATACAGAAGAAAAAGATACTGAAATGTCTCATGTATTAAGACTGATGTGGGATAATTACAAGGACAGTGAGGGGATCAAGAGAGTTAAGACAAAACAAAAGAGTTTTGTGAGAAGTTTCATACCAAGTGGTGGGAGAAGTCAAACTAAATATATAGTGATGAGAGACAATCTGCAAAAGTCAATCTGTAACGTAATAATTGGTATTGCTACTAAGTAACTGGGAAACTGAAAGAGAAAAATTAGCGGAGAAGGGTGAACAAAAAGATACAGGCTTTGGAGAAATTACAGATGGCATGTTGTTTGAGGAAGATGAGGGCAAAGAATATTATATACATGGAAGTCTATACATGGGAATCCATACATTTCTGTAAAGACTGGAAATGGGGAAAGCAATCATTTACCGAAATGTGGTTTATTAGTCTCATGCATACATTGTACAGATCATATGATCTGTGGTACAGGAGGCCCCTTGAGTTTTGCAAAAATATAATGTACAATGATTCACAGAATTTATTTTTACACTATTTTAAGAATAATGCCAATAAATACAACATTACAATATATAGTATAAATTAACAGTTTACCAATTTCCTTTGTTGTACACAGACAACACTGCAATATTAGCTACAGATTTTTATTTTTAAAAGTGTCAGACTGTCTTCCATGGATTCTGCAATGTGGTAGTAACAATTCTCTATTAAAATATTTTGGGTTAACTTTTCAGCGAACCAAGGTCCATTGTTAATATGTTTCCTCCTTTTAATCTGTTATATATTTTAGCCCCATGTACAGTGGTGTCTGAGAATAAAGTGTTAAGTGATTAGGAGGAAATTTGAAGTTTTCCTTGTGATGAGTACCATAGCGATGCTTAAAACGAAACTTTTCAAGATTATGTTGATTGTTAAATACAACAATCAAAATTTCAAACTGTACATTGAAGTAATTGTTAGTATTTTTAATTTCTTGAACAATGGGCGACATGACTCATTTTTGTGGGCAGCAAACATATTCAATACTGGCAGTCAAGTTTGTGAGATTTCAGAGAAATAAAATCAAACACGGTTCCAGTTTCATTGAAATGTTTGTTATGGAGATAAAAATAAAGGGAATAGATAGAAAGAAAGATCCCTTAAGATTTAGCTACAATATAGCAGGTCAGCAACTGGAAGCAGTTAATTCCATAAATTATCTGGGAATACGCATTAGGAGTGATTTAAAATGGAATGACCGTATAATGTTGATCGTTGGTAAAGCAGATCCCAGATTGAGATTCATTGGAAGAATCCTAAGGAAATGCAATCCGAAAACAAAGGAAGTAGGTTACAGTACACTTGTTTGCCCAATGCTTGAATACTGCTCACCAGTGTGGGATCCGTAGCAGATAAGGTTGATAGAAGAGATAGAGAAGATCCAACAGAGAGCAGTGCGCTCCGTTACCGGATCATTTAGTAATCACGAAAGCGTTACAGAGATGATAGATAAACTCCAGTGGAAGACTCTGCAGGAGAGACGCTCAGTAGCTCGGTACAGTCTTTTGTTGAAGTTTCAAGAACATACCTTCACCGAGGAGTCAAGCAGTATATTGCTCCCTCTTACATATATCTCGCGAAGAGACCATGAGGATAAAATCAGAGAGATTAGAGCCCACAGAGAGGCATATCGACAATCCTTCTTTCCACGAGCAATACGAGACTGGAATATAAGGGATAACCGATAGAGGTACTCAAGGTACCCTCCACCACACACCGTCAGGTGGCTTGCGGAGTATGGATGTAGATGTAGATGTAGACGAGATCTATTTGATGAGAAAGATCCAGTGTGGAGAGTAAGCAGCCCTCACACACATCACGGGGGCATGAACGCTGTGACCAGCAACCGACGCCAATGGCGCCAGCTGCTGTTCACCGGTGCTGACTACAAATCAGTTCACCGGAACCGACGCTGAAACCAACTTTCGATGCTGCCGGCGCCCGTGCTGTTCACCGGTGCTGATTCTACACCAGCTCACCGACACAGCGTAAACCTCTGCGCCGGGTGATCGAAAAACAATAATTATTTGAGTGTGAAGTTAGGGACACTGTTCAATAATAGACTGTTAGTATAGTTATTATACTCAGTGGTGAATTTTTTATGAGAACTAGATCTAAAAGTAAGAAAGATATGGATAATACTCTAAAAATTGGGGAAGTATCAGAACCAGCCATGGCCATGACAGTGTGTTGGGAAATGCCAGACTGGTTTGAAGTAGTGAATTTAATCCAAGCTCAAAACGCCCACATTACTACTTTAAGTCTCAAGTTAGACTCAGTGAAGACTCAGTTAAATGCTAAATTAGATGACCAGAAGGCAGATTCAGCTACTCTAAGTGAAAAACAGGATGCACAGAGTGAGGTTTTAAGTTCTAAATTCGAGACCTTAAATGATAGAGTGGAGTCTTTGCAGTTAGATGTAAAAATTGAATTCAATTCCTTGACTATCCAGATGAATCAAATGTTTACTGACTTAAGTCAAAAGCAGAATGACCAATTCCAGAAGTTGACCCAGAATTTAGAATTTGATATTGAAGACAAATGTAATAATGTAGAAGCTGAAATTGGTGAAAATGTTGTAAAACAAAGATTTCACCCTTTAAAGGAAAGCGTTGAGAAACAGGACATACGAATTCCTATAGTCCAATCGCAAATTGCAGGCGTTAACACGCGAGTAGATAGCGTGGAGCGCCAGCTTAAGGAGAAACTAGTCACTTCATACTTAATAAATGTAAGTAATCTGGAGGAACAGTTAGAGGAAATAATCGATCGCAAAGTTGCCCCGAGGATAATCTCCTGAAACGTTTCGACTGTTGCTTTTTCAAAACTTAATGATAATAGAAATGTTATAGACGACTTGTGGCAAGAATTCAAACTTGTACATGACAGAGTGCAAAATAGAATAACTTTACTTAATGTTGTATTTTCTAGTAAAGTAGTAATTGTTTTGAAGTGGGGAGGCTTTCACACAAAATTTAACGAGAAGTATTGGTCCGTAAGCAATTGAGTGAGGTCCATGTTAGATCCATGGGATCCGTAAGCAATTGAGTGAGGTCCATGTTAGATCCATGGGATCCGTGCAGAGTCACATCTGTCTCCCAGGAACATTAACATTCCGTGTTAACGGGCGGAGTGATGACCGTCGGATCCCTAGCTGTTTTCGGTGTTTCTTCTGTAAGAAAATTTTCCTGCGCCGAATTCCTCCTACTTCTTACACTAGCCCCCTGCTTCTTCTACTATACTATTATCCATCGTTAGAGAAACATACCAGTGTGGAATTGTGATAACGTCACCCCAAACTACTCCTGGTATGCGGTTAAGTTGTTCTCGGTTGTTGGAGGATTGTGCCAGCTACGTATTTAAGTCGTCTTCAGTGTTTAGAGAATAGGGAGTTGTGCCCGCTAGGAAATTTTATGGCGTCGTCCTTGGTTATTCCAGGAGCGCCCCTGCCTGTCTTCATGACTCATTCCGTGTTATCTCAACTTATTTTGACTTGCTAGGTGGCGACATGTGATAAAGATTAAATCTGCCTAGCCAGGTCTTATTTTTGCCTAGCCAGCCAGTCTCTTCCGCCATCCACGTATACTTAGGTCTTATTTTTGACTAGCCAGTCAGTCTCTCCCGCCACCCACGTATACTTAGATCTTATTTTTGCCTAAGCTATTCTTTGAAAGGAATCTCTTATCCAGTTTGCCTATGCAAACCTGGGTGCAGAGGTCTTAATAAACTGCGGTGTATATTAGATTAATAGAAGATATGATATTGTATGAATAATTACATAATTGTGATAATATGATACATAATTTTATACTTAATGCAGAGTGTTTTTACCTTTTACAAAATGTGATGTAAATGGGAGGGTTTGCATCAACTTTGAAAGAAGTGGGTAGTGTAAGTGATTTACACCAACAGATAAATCATGACTAACACTAAACACACATCACACCTTCCAGACAACCCTCGCAGACAAGTGTGACTGATTCTTCACCATTTGCCGTTCCATAGGTGTTACTAAGATTTTTCTTCGGGAACCTCAAGGGTGAAGGTGAGAATGTCCGTTCTGTAGGAGACGATTTAACACCATACCTACTCCAGCTTCTCATTCAAGTACCGGTGAGTTAGGGATCTTGGGGAAAGAGGGTGGAAAGGGTTTGCTGTCTTTGGGGGTATCTTCTTTCTCTTCTTAGATCTTAGCAACCATTTCTAATTTTTCCTTTCTTACTCTTCATTTGAGTACCTGTCTATCTTTCCCTCTTTACAAATTCATATACTTCTATCGCTGAAGTCCTTATTTAACATGGTTTCCATAACCTTCAACTTATTTAATATTAGTAGGCCAAAGAATCAGGATACACAGACACACTTACACATACACACAGTGAAACACAAAGATACAAACAATGAAAGGACAGACTGGAATGATGTAAGAACCGTCAAGTATTGTGGGGGAAGAGTTATGTGTGCATCGTGCATCGTGAAATATGCACACATTGTTGTTTATTGTGATGGTTCTACCATTGCACATACACACACACACACACACACACACACACACATATATATATATATATATATATATATATATATATATATATATATATATATGAACAATGATCATTCCATATTGCATATGTGCATAAGTATAGAAGTACTATGCTAATTTTATATCGAGTATACCTAAGTAGGAAGCATGAGTAATTAAGGAGAGCATAAGCCAGAGAGGAAGGGTTTGTGATAATTGTTAAGGAAGGTCAGTCTGACGACTGGTAGGATAGTGGGAGTCTTATAACACAAGTAAACACATTTTGTATAAACAGTGTATAGAGGTAGAGTATATACCAAGAGTATAAAAGTTGAAAAGTAGAGGAGGACTCTAGGGTACTAAATGAAGTATTAAAAAACGAGTGTGATGTGTGAAATAGATTTTGTATTTTTTCCAGAGGATATTTAATTATAGTATACATAAAGATGTATACTCGGGTAATGTACCTAGAGATCTACTCTTAAAAGATAGGAGGGCGCACCCAGTATGTATTGGATATAAAGGGCAGATAGGCAGACCTAAGAAAGGCTGACCTATACTGTGCCAACAGGGGTACCAAGAAGGGGATTGACCCTTACCATAGGAGAATAGGAATTTAAAGGGGTGTACCTACCAAAACAGAAGGAGGAAGGGCACTCACAGGGTCAACCCATGTATAAGGTATAGATGCTGATCTGAGGGGAAAAGGACAGTATCGTGACAGAAGTCACACATTTTGTAGGAATTATTCTAGTAAGCTTGATTTTATTAGTGTCAATAGGAACACTTTTATTTTGCCCAGAGTTGTTCTAGACTACAAGAAATGAGGCCATTATGTACTAAAGAGGTAGTACAGAGAATTGGAATTAAGGATGAAATATTCAAGGGTCCATGACACCTGGAGTTTACGATTGGAGCTGAAGAGAGAGTCTCACCGTCCATAAGTAAGAGTAATGCAATATTAAATCATAAATAGAGGCTTATGTTCTAAAATCAAAGTATAGTAAAGAATTAATGGAAAGACAAAAATCGGAAGTCTGTTCTATGAAGTACAAGGATTTATGAAAAAAAAATTGTATATAAACTTATGTAGTAAATGATTACTTTTGAAATGTGGATTATTACTAGATACGATATTAATGTACATAATGGTTATGTATAAAATACCGCGTTTCGATCTGGGGGGGGGGGGGAGGGGGAATTTGTAGTGATTCGAGAATTTACACGTAAATTCTGGAACCACTCGACCTTCTGCCGCCTTGAACACGCGATGTTTTAAAGATAAATGTGAGAGTGAGAGCCTATGGATAGCGCAACACGTCTGTGTGTGCAGGATGAACAGTGGTCATGGGAGGACAGGAGCTGCGTCAGACGAGCGACACCAATTGTTTGCCGCTCGCGCCATAGAATCTGTATGGAAAGTACAAGGAGTAATTATGTGTTATTCCTTGGTGGTCGAATAATTGTAATTGTTATAGACAATTGAAACATGTTTTGTCTTGAGACTCTTATTTAATCTTGCTGTTAGACTTGTTAGAAGCAAGATCTGTCTTAGAATTTCTGGTGGTTATTAAATATACCACATTGTAATTATATTTAATAGTTTCTAACGGTTAACGACGAAGTTGACTTGCAAGAGTTTGTATGCTTATGTGAAAATGAAAATATACCTGAACTGAACTGATCTGAAAGTATGGTAGTACTGAGTTATTTCAAGAGAGAGAGAGAGAGAGAGAGATAGAGAGAGTCTTTTAGTTCCTCTAACCAGCATTATTTCTTCAGAGAAGAAGTTGTGGAGATCGATGCAGCCGCGTATCCAGAGAAGAGGCTTGGCTAAAAGTTTCAAGTAAGTCAACTGTATTACAAGAAGTGTAAAAGCTCGCGATCCTGTTTTGCACCGCTTCTCTTGTCGCCGAAACCGTTAGACAGTGTTGATATTACTGGTCATAATTCGAAAAACTTCCGTCCGCCATCCGACCAGTAGGACATGGTGTAGATTTGCCGGTTCCTGAACCACCAGATGATTTAAATTCTACTACAACAGAAGTATTTTCAGATGTATTATCTGATTTAGATGAACCAAATGATGATGAATTCCATTGTAATACAGAAAGTCTAGATCCCAAATTGTTTACCCAGACCGAGCTTAACGATTTGGTTGCGGATATGGGCTTCCCGAAAGAAAAAGTTGAATTGCTTGCCTCTAGATTAAAAGAAAAGATCATGATGGGGGACTGCTGTTGGTCACTTCACCGAGAAGTTCAGCAAGTGACTCTTTGTATAAAAAGCTACACAAGAAGCTTAAAAAAAAGAGAAAGAAAATACAAATCAATTCCAGCTGACAAGTGAAACCTTTATTAACTTATATAATTGTTTTAAGTAGTTTACTGGAAATACAAACCATACTTATGTTGTAACAAAGCGTTTCATTAATTTACCCACTTACTGTATAGCATAGGATTTTTATACTACATAGTAAAAATTATGTTGCCCAAAAACTGTGGGCGATACAAAAAAAATAAGGCTAGATTTGGATTCAGCTCATAAAAATCTATAAAGATCAGCTATCAATGTAAAAAAAGTTTTTAAAAGAATTTCGTTGTCCTGTGTTATGAATGTAAGTTAAAATTGAATCCATATGAACTATTTTTATTAAACCTTATGGGGCACTGTTCTCAAACAGGAGCCCCCTTAACTGAGTGGTCAGTGCATCTGAGTACCATGTAATGAGCCTGGGTTCGATTCGCGATGGGAACAGGGCCTTGTGTTGTCCTCATCATTAATTCATCGTCAGCAACACTCAAGTCACACGATGTGGCATCAATTGAAAAGATTTGCAAGTCACCAGCAGAACTTCCCCAGGTGAGAATTCTGGTCATTGCTGACTTATGGTCATTTCATTTCCGGGCAGAGAGAGAGAGAGAATTACAAAAAAATGGAGAGTTGGGAAATAATTTAGAGGAGCGGCAATAACTAGAATAACCTGTTGCTTGTTGCATCAAAGAGAGATTAGGTATAAGACTGATATTAAATTCAAGACAGTTAAATAAATTTCTGGACAGGTCATATGGAAAATACTGATGAGTTCTTGCACAATTTCGAACACATAAAATTCGTGACTAGTTTATCCTTACTTCCGACTTCCATCAAATCCCACTTGAAGTGAATTCTAGAAAGTACACTGCAGTTCTGTATGGGGAAAATGTCACAAATACTGTATTGTACTGTTTGGCCTATATCTCTCTGTGCCTGAAATTATTCATGGATTAGATTTTCTCTTGAGGAGGAAACTAGTGGATAAATTAACCATTTATGTTCATGACGTTTTAATCTCTGGGGTAACTTAAGTGGAACATTTCGGCTTACTGGAGGAATTTTGTAAGAAATTAAGGAACAGAATATGTCACAGAAGATGGGAAAGTGGAAATTTTCTGTAAATGGTCTTAGACATTGTTTTATGAGCTTCGTGGGTGCTATTGGAAGTTAGACAGTACAGAGGATTTAAATGGACCCTGCTTAAACAACTTTCTACAGAAAAATTCTATGTAGGTGTGAAGTAAAGAGAGCCTGGAGGCATTTGACAAAATTAAAAAACACAAATACATGAGAGTAGAATTTTACACAGACCTAGTGTGACTCTACCAGTCTGTATCTTAGCAGACAGTAATTATGGTAGGTTTGGGGCTCATTTATTCCAAGAGAAGACTGTAGATATAAAGATAGAACAGAGGTCAATAGCTTCTGCAAGTAGGACATCACAGAAACGCAAGAGATCATATACTGTTACAGAAAATGTATTGTTAGCTATTCATTATGCATGTAATAAATTTAAAAATTATTTTTAGGACATAAAATTGTAATATATGCTGATCGTAAGTGTATCATTTATTTACAAGAGTGAAAACTATACCACAGCAGGATAACCATGTGAACACTTTTTCTTCAACAGTTCGACTATGCCATGAAATTTATAACTTCAGAAAGTACTTTATGCTTTACTTGTGTTCTCATATTATTCAATATTTCGTCTATTTCAGTGCGAAAATTTTTGGTTAAGTCATCAAATTTCTTTGAGACCGTGCCTTGAAAATCCTTGAATACTTGTTTTTGTTCTTGTTTCATTACATTTAGATCTTGTGTGACAGTGTTCATATCTTGTGTCAAATTACTGAAATTCGTGTTTGCTGCTGTTTTATCAAGTTCATATCTTGTGTAACAATGTTTTGCTGCTGTTTTATATAATCTAATTTTGCATTTGTGTTAGTTAGATAGTAGCTGCCATAGCAGTGCTTTAGTTGCACTACTGTGGTTGCTGTCAGCTGTACTTCCCAAGTTAATGTTGCTGCTGTGACCAAGTGGTGTTTGCAATGTGTTGTCAAGATACCTGTTTTGACCACTCTCTGATGTTTCATTCATGAGCGGTATGTCGCTCTGTGAGATATGTTACATGTTTTCGTCAGTGGTAAACATTGTGTCATCAAAGTTATTTTGCTGTGGATCGTCGCTATCATTTGTCACTCCTACGACCCTCATCTCTGATCTGCTTAACCTTTTGCAGTAGGCATGCATGGCGCCTGAAATTCAATTGTTCGATCTCGTAATTCTATGCCATCTTGGCTGATTGCGTTTTCACTATTGTTATCAACAATAGTCATATATTTTTTGGCCATATTGCATGAATTTTTTTAAATATAAATTTCACAAAAATTTTAAAAATTTCCTACATTAATTATTACACTTGATAAATGCAAATTACATGATGTCACAGTCTGTTTTTTCATCTATTATGATGCTCAAACTATTGTGTCACAGTTCTTTGTTTTACTGACAATATGTATTACACTGAAAATTCTTGTAAGTATTGTTTTTTCAACAAAATTCAAGGGAGGAAATAATGAGGAGAAGGTTTCTATCTTCATCAAAGGAGGCGCTACCAAGCATAACCATGCAAGCAACTGGCGTAGCCGTCCAACCTTTTGCTGCCCTGAATAAAACACCTTAAAAAATTGGAAAATTTTACGTGACTTTTGTCCAATTGTCATTCCTTTCAAAATATTTCTCCTCCACTTTAACCTTTTTGTAATACTTGCTCTCCATCGTGATTCATACGAACAGAAAATACAGGCAATTAGTTTTTGCAATTTATAACAATGTCAAAAAATTTGTGACCATAACAATAATTAACAAACCCAATTTACGACCGGTGCCCAGAAGTCCTGTCATGGTCGTCAATTCGATAAACGATTTGTTACAGCAAAATAGCCATTGTTGTTATTCATTAGATTACAATCATTTGAGAGTGAATTACAAGGATGTATTGAGTGTCTGCATAATTCTTAGTAGTCGATTACATTCAGTGCAGGTATTATAACAGATTATCATTTGAACCATTTATTGCATAGTCTCTAATTGATCTGGTCCTCTTGTTGCATATTTCTATATGGTATCTCTCACAAGACTGTCCACATAGTGTACACTTGCAAAGGTTTGACGGTTCGTGGTATGTTGTATTTGCACAAATTTCATGGTGGAATCCGTGTACTGCGAGTCTTGTAAGTACATGTCTCATCTCAAAATTTGCTGCTGTCCAAGTGTGGTCGATCATGGCCCCGGATCCATAGAATTCCGTTGGTACTTCCTCTCTTTTCTTGAGTAGTGATCTTAGTAGGTTCTCTGATGCTGATTGTATACCATATATTAAAAAAATAAATGATTTAATAATTAATTGATTGAATATTAGTAACTGAATATGAATTGAATTTTTTTAAAAATGTCTGCTTGTGCATCGAGCTTCCTTACTCTATGGGCAATGGCGCTTGTTGTAATTACACAGAAATTCTCTTCACACACTTCCATAATTAAAAATGCTTTATATTGGTCTTCTGTATCGTATTATTCATGCACATTTAAATACACTTAGACTGCAGTACTTTTGCTCTACAAATGCACGTCCTTCTCTTATGAGGAAAAAGCTCGACCATGTTCTACTACTCGAAAACAAAAAACAGTGTATCAAAAGATGGACTTGAAAAAATTAATTAGTTGGTTTGCACTTAATGCCTCTGCCGACTTTTTACTTTCAATCAGCACTTTATCCTTACTTGCTCTTAAAATACTAACTTAGGGGCATCCTGGAGGGGGGGGGGTCTTACATTATGTTCCTGTACAATTATCAGACACAGCAAAATAATGAAATCTGTAATCTGTACCTCTATATAAAGACAAGTTGTTATTTAAAGTTTTTATCAAAAATCTTGAAAACTACTAGGCTGATATACTTCAAATTTTTACAAGGTACTCTAATGAACATTTAAACAGATATGGGCTATATATAGTTTTAAACATATAATACATAAATATATATAATATTTAAAGGGCAAATATTTTTACAATAAATCTCGAGGAGTTATTGAGTGATGTACTTCAAATTTTTACATAATACTCTAACAGACATTATTATGGATACAGGCTATATAGTTTTTAAATAGGAGCATATGTGATATGTACATGTTTCCTGTTCAACTGAGCGTGAGAAAGAAAATGCTGTGCTGCTATGTTCTCTGCTGTGAAAATACGTGGTTTTGATTTCTTTCTCGCAGTCAGTTTTAACTATGATAGTCTACATGATTTAAACCATTCTCCTGTATGTATTCTTTCTAATAATATATTTAGTGTGGGGAAATGTTTTTACAAAAAATACTCAAAAAGTTCTTTACCGAATTACTTCTGTTTCTTAAATAATACTCTAATGAACATTCAGGTGGGCATATACTACATATATTTTTAACAAAAATGTACAGGTCTCCTGTTCAACTGATTGCGAGAAAGAAAATGCTAGGCTGTGCTGTGTTCTGCTGTGAAAATGTGCGGTTTTGTTTTCTTTCTCACAATCAGTTTTAACTGTGATAGCACACACCATTTAAATCATTCTCCTGTGTATTTCTTTCTAATTATATATGTTCTCAAAGAAACAAAATTGTATGCCCAACAATGTGCTGTTTTGTTTTCTTCCTCTCAGTCACTTTTAGCAGCAGTATTTATGATTTATCAGCTTCTGATTAGAATACTATCATGGAATCTGAATTGGCAATAACGATGAACAAGGCGAAGGTCAGAGAGACAGGGGACGATAAGATGGACAGAGGAGGGGAGGGGGGGGGAGGAAGAAGTGGACGTAGAGAAATGGAGGAGATGTACAGAGAACAAGATTGAGAGAATGGGATTAGCACATATATCCAATTGCCATACATATTTAGCAATTACAAAGCCTTTCCAGGTTCGTAGGTACAGATATAAAAGTATGTAATCGTCTGTCTGCCATCCCCCTTTCGCAGAAATTGATCGATTTTTATTTGGTCCCATTTTGATTACATTTTGTACAAAGTGTGTACTTGTAAAATGGGACAGGTCAACTGAAACCTATTTTCTTGCAATATTTAACCTATTTATTACAGTTTAATACATCAATGTGGCAATACTTATAATAATGTTGTATACACTTTTCACCCATTTTTTAGGTCCTGGAATGAGAAGTGGAAAAAACATTCGAATAACAGTCTCAAGTAGCACCTGATGAAATATGTCGAAATATTGAGCGTGGATGACCCTCATACCCAGCAGAACACCCGCCACTTCAAGATATAAGGAACTACAAACTATTCACAAAGTACAACTGTTCTGTGTATAACTAATTCTCTAACAAATATGACGTGACTATTACAGTTGTGTTATAAGAATTTCTATGATGGTAATGTGTAAAAGGCGATGGATAGGAATTAAAAAGTAACATCTGCATTAAAAAAAGAAATCCTTTTGAATGGACAGCATGTAGACATATTCACACATATATGTGTAATGTAGTTGTAAAATGAGTCCTTCCATGTGTATGGTACAAATGATTCATTGAACATGAAAGTAACTACCTAAATTTGCAGTTTCGCCATTGCTCCGTCGGATGAGCGATCTATATATATATACGTGAATATATGTCTATCGACAGCCATATTGAACTTATTGCCATGACTCAAAGTGTAAATAGTGCCACATTTTAAAAGCTTCTAATGAAGTTCAGAGGTAATGTGACGACTAATAGTATGTACGTCATTAGCCAAAAATAAATTAATAATAATAAATAACATAAATCTAATCTCGCATTCCACCCGTGGAGAAAATTCCTTGACTTGATATTTTTAAAGCTTTGAAGTCGAAATAATATCGACTCAAGCAATAATGTAACAAGCGCCCATTTCAAGAAAAGCGCTTTCAGGAAGTAGTGCCTGCGAGTGGAAGTTGTCGTAATTAGTAGTTTCAAGAAATAAAATGTGAATAACTGGTTACAGTTCTTCAGTCCTAAGCTCATTTTTGAACAACGTGCAGAATAGTGAAATTTTTAATATTTTTTTACCCATGAGAAAATAGAAACAAACGAAGTTGCATCATTCAGAGACCTTAATACTTAGTGTGGGTGACTGGTGCTAGTGGATTGCGCGTAAATCTAAATCAGTAGGGCGAATAACAAGCACAGATTTTTTTCAGATTCAATTATTCAGCGTGTAAAATAGAGTACTGTCTTCTAAACATCGGTAATATAATAAAGGAAATGCTGTTATTCTCATTCTATATAAACAACCTATTTAATTGCCTGAAAGCCGAAAAGAAACCTTACAAAAACTGTTTGTTTTCAGAGGATGAGTGTACACCTCTCTGAGCGCACAGAAATTTGAGAATGTCGTCCACGAACAGATACGGCCCATTGATTGGTGCCTTAGATGAAGGAACGAGTAGCACCCGTTTTATGGTAGGCGTTGTGAATGCATCGTAACTTGAGATAACCAACTTCTCAATTTTTAAATATACTGTTAATTTTGTACATCATGGCCACTGTTACAACACTTTTTCCCCTTATGGACAACTTCGCAATGGTATGCACTCTCGTATTGTTGACCCATAGTAGTGATAAGACTTTTTCACAGTTCCAAAAACGCAATCAACGAACCGGGATGAGAAAGGTTTAGCTAAATTCTATCTGTTAAGTCTTGTCTCATGGTTATTTGTTGTGATCTTCAGTCTAAATACTGGTTTGATGCAGCTCTCCATGTTACTCTATTCTGTGCAAGCCCCTCCATCTCCTAGTAACCAATTGAACTACAACCTTACCAATCTGCTTACTGTATTCATCTCTTGGTCTCCCTGTATGGTTTTTACCCCCCACACTTTCCTCCACTACTAAATTGGCGATCACGTGATGCCCTAAAATGTGTCCTATCAAACAATCCCTTCCTCTAATCATGTTGTACGACAAGTTTCTTTTCTCCCCAATTCTATTCAGTACCTCCTCATTAGTTATGTGATCTCCTCACTTAATCTTCAGGATTTTTCTGTAGCACCACATCTCAAAAGCTTATATTCTCTGCCTGTCTAAACTGTTTATCGTCCATGTTTCACTTCCATATTTGGTTCTTTCAGAAAGTATTTCCTGACACTTAAATCTATACTCAATGGTAACATATTCCTCTTCTTCAGAAATGCTTTTGTTACATCGCCAATCTACATTTTATATCCTCCATACTTTAACCATCATGAGTTCTTTTGCTACACAAATAATAAAACTCATCTAATACTTTACGTGTCTCGTTGCCTAATCTAATTCCCTCAGCATTACCTGATTTAATTCAACTACATTCCATTACCCTTGTTTTGCTTTTGTTGATGTTTGTCTTATAACCTCCTTTCAAGACACTGTCCTGATTTATTCGACTACATTCCATTATCCTCGTTTTGCTTCTGTTGATGTTCATCTTATATTCTCCTTTCAAGACACTGCCCATGCCGTTCAACTCCTCTTCCAGTTTCTTTGCTGTGTCCGACAGAATTACGATGTCATCGACAAACTCAAAGTTTTTATTTCTTTTCCCTGGACTTTAATTACTACTACAAATTTTTCTTTTGTTTCCTTTACTGCTTACTGAATGTACAGATTAAATAACATTGAGGATGGGCTACAACCTTGTCTCACTCCCTTCTTTAACCCTGCTTCCCTTTCATGTCTCTCAACTCTTATAACTGCCATCTGGTTTCTGTACAAATTGTAAATACCCTTTTGCTCCCTGTGTTTTACTCCTGCCACCTTCAGAATTTTGAAGAGAGTATTCCAGTTAGCATTGTCAAAAGATTTCTCTAAGTCTACAAATGCTATAAATGTATGTTTGCTTTTCGTTAGCTTATCTTCTATGACAAGTCATATGGTTAGTATTGCCTTGCGTGTTCCAACATTTCTCTGGAATCCAAATTGATCTTCCCTGAGGTCTGCTTCTACCAGTTTTTCCATTCCTCTCTAGAGAATTTGTGTTAGTATTTTGCAGCTGTGACTTATTAGACTGATTGTTTGGTAATTTTCCCACCTGTCAGCAGCTGCTTTCTTTGGATTGGAATTATTAGGCTATGTTGTTGTTGTGGTCTTCAGTCCAGAGACTGGTTTGATGCAGCTCTCCATGCTACTCTATCCTGTGCAAGCTTCTTCATCTCCCAGTACCTACTGCAACCTACATCCTTCTGAATCTGTTTAGTGTACTCATCCGTTGGTCTCCCTCCACGATTTTTATCCTCCACACTGCCCTCCAATGGTGATCCCTTGATGCCTCAGAATATGCCCTACCAACTGATCCCTTCTTCTAGTCAAGTTGTGCCACAAATTTGTCTTCTCTCCTATTTTATTCAATACCTCCTCATTAGTTATGTGATCAACCCATCTGATCTTCAGCATTCTTCTGTTGCACCAGATTTCGAAAGCTTCTATTCTCTTCTTGTCTTCTTAAAGTCTTAGGGTATTTCACCTGTTCCATACATCTTGTTCACCTGATGGAAGAGCTTTGTCATGGCTGGCTCTCCTATGGCTTTCAGTAGTACTAACGGAATGTTTTATACTCCTGGGGGCTTGTTTTGACTTAGGTCTTTTGGAACTCTGTCAGTTTCTTGATGCTGTATCATGTCTTCTATCTTATCTTAATCTATGTCCTCTTCCATTGTGATAATATTGCCCTCAAGCACATCACCCTAATATGGGCCCCCTGTGTACTCCTTCCACCTTTTGGTTTCCCATCTGAGCTCTTGATATTTGTACAGGTGGTTCTCTTTTCTCCAAAGGTCTCTTTAATTTTCCTGTAGGTGGCATCTGTCTGACCCCTAGTGATATATGCTTCTGCATGCTTACATTTGTCCTCTAGCCATTCCTGCATAGCCATTTTCCACTGCCTGTTGATCTCATTTTTGAGACGTTTGTATTCCCTTTTGCCTGCCTCATTTATTGCACTTTTATATTTTCTTCTTTCAACAATTAAATTCAGTATCTCTTGTGTGATTGATGGGTTTCTACTAGCCCTCATCATTTTACCTACTTGATCTTCTGCTGCCTTCACTATTTCATCTCTCTACACTATCCATTCTTCTTCTATTGTATTCCTTTCCACTGTTCTTCCCTAATGCTTGTTCTGGAACTGTCTACAACCTCTGGTTCTTTCAGTTTACCCAGGTCCCATCTCCATAAATTCACACATTTTTAGAGTTTCTTCAGCTTTAATCTGCAGTTCATAACAAATAAGCCTACATTGTGGTCAGAGTCCACATCTGCCCCTGGAAAAGCCTTACAATTTAAAACCTGGTTGCCAAATCTCTGTCTTACCAATATATAGTCAGTCTAAAACCTTCCTGTGTCTCCAGGTCTCTTCCACCTACACAACCTTCTTTCATGATTTGTAAACCATGTGTTTGCTATGATTAAATGATGCTATGTGCAAAATTCTACCATACGGCTTCCTCTTTCATTCCTTTCCCCCCAGTCTATATTCACCTACTACTTTTCCCTCTCTTCCTTTTCCTATCGAATTCCAGTCCCCCATGACTATTAAATTTTCATCTCCCTTAACTATCTGAGTAATTTCTTTTACCAATATTATGAAAAGGAAAGGTGCTACTCACTACATAGCAGAGATGCTGAGTCACAGATAGCCACAACAAAAAGAAGGCCTTACTGGCCGAAAGTTTTATTTGTGAGAGTCTTTTTGTTGTGCCTATCTGCGACTCAGCATCTCTGCTATATGGTGAGTAGCAACTGTCCTTTTCATAATAATGTTACATTCCATTCAGGATTTTCCATTGTTTGATTTAATTTCATTTATCTCATCACATTTCGTCAATCTCCTCCTCATCTGCAGAGGTAGTTGGCATATAAACTTTTACTATTGTGGTAGGTCTGGGCTTCATGTCTATCTTGGGCACAATAATGCATTCACTGCGCTGTTCATAGTAGCTTACCTGTGTTCCTATTTCGTTATTCTTTATTAAACCTACTTCTGCATTGCTCCTATTTTATTTTGATTTTAATGGGTTAAAATTAAACCAAGAAAAGACTCAGTTAATGCAGTTTAAAACAAAAAAAGCAAAACTAAATGATATTCACATCAGGCACAGAAACCAGGATTTGCAGGAAGCTAGCTGTGTGAAATTCATAGGAAAGCAACTAGACAAAAATCTGTCATGGGGATCACTTATAGCCTACATTATCTTGCAAATAAATGAAATAGCCTAGCATTTGCAATGAGGATATTGTACAATGCTACCAGTATGGGCATTAGAAAAGTAGACTATCACAGCTACTTTCATCAGTAATAAGGTATGGAATTGTATTTTGTGGTAACTCACACCATATGTGTCGAATACTAAAACTTCAGAAATCCATTGTTAGAAATATGCACAATATAGGGCGAAGAAAATCATGTCTCCCACTCCTAAAAAATCTAAATATACTAAGTGTTACTATACATGTATGAGCTGATTATTGTTGTACACAGTAATCCTGATTTATTTGTGACAAATCTTTTTCAACATGATTACAACACCAGAAATCAAAATAATTTTATGCTGCCCACCCACTGTTTAAAACTTTATGCTCAAAATCCACATTAGGTGCATATGAAAATTTATAATAAATTGAAAGGAAAAGAATTGCTCAGCACAAATTTAGAAACACTGAAAAAATCCTTATATGAGTAACAAGTGCAGAAATGTTACTATTCAGTAGAAGAATTCGTAAAAGACAACCAGAAAATTTGAGCACGGGAGAGCAAGTACTTATGACTGTTACTTGTGAAGAAAAATTATTAATTGCGTAATTATGTAATTATTCAGTACCGTATATTATATTACTGGTATTATAAAAAAAATTGTGAACCATTTTTTTGTGTTTTGATGTCTTCTGTACATTAAGTTAATGGCTTGAAATTGTATGTTACGAGACAATTAGCTTCTATTCTGTAACCCTGTATTCACCTGACCAGAGGTCCTGTTCCTCCTGCCACTGATCCTTACTAATTTCCACTATGTGTAACTTTAACCTATGCATATCCCTTTTTAAATTTTCTAACCTACCTGCCCGGTTAAGAGATCTGGCATTCCATGCTGCTATCCATAGAATGCCAGTTTTGTTTCTCATGATAATGACATCCTCCTGAGTAGTCCCCGCCTGGAGAGAATATGGAGGATGCCATTATCATTTAACCATACAGTAGAGATGCATGCCCTCGTGAAAAATTATGGCTGTAGTTTCCCCTTGCTTTCAGCCGTTCACAGTACCATCACAGCGAGGCTGTTTTGGTTGATGTTACAAGACCACATCAGTGAATCGTCCAAACTGTTGCCCCTGCAACTACTGAAAAGCCTACTGCCCCTCTTCAGGAACTACACGTTTGTCTGGCCTCTCAACAGATACTCCTTCATTCTGATTGCACCAGCGGTACGGCTGTCTATCTGTATCCCTGAGGCACACAAGCCTCCACACTGATGACAAGGTCCATCGTTTGTGGGGGTGGGAGTATTAGTTTATGTTTAGAAAAATCTATTTGCCCAATCGAGGTTTTTTAGAAAACTTTAAATTTTGCTTGTGGGTAGTGTAATCACACTTTTTTCTTCTTCAAAATGCCCACTTGTTGGAGCTAAATTCATTCATTAGTACAGTGCTCAGTAAACATTACTGCCTAACACAATAGCATGTACATGTAGTTACTGATATCTGGGAGGGAGAGGCAACAAGAGAATGGTATAATAATATAGCATTCGTGAGTCTGTCCTGTCACAAGCAAGGGGACTTGCATGTGGCACATGGTGAAGATTATTGCCCAAACTAATGGCATGCTGAATGCAGTCTAAATGATAAATTACAAACTAATCCTGTGGTTGCACCTGCCACACATTCCCCATCAGCAAAGAGTTCTTATATTGGGATTTCAGTACTGGTAGCCAGAAAATGTAAATCCTAAACCAAAAAAAACTGAAACTCCTGTCTGAGTTGTGGTTAGTGGAGAAGGCCAGGAATAATCTCGTCAATTATTCTCCAATAAATATGACATAGACTAACCAATTATATATGTCTGTACAGAAAAATAACAAAATTTTGTGATTTTCTTTATTTCTAAAATTTATCAACATTTTCTTCATTAACGTAGAGCTTTTTTTTAAAAAATGGGGTATTTACAAGTATGACAAAGACCAACGAATTTTATATGTTTGTACAGAAAAACCTAAAAAATTTGGTGATTTTCTTTATTTCTAAAATTGTTCAACATTTTCTTCATTAACTGTAGAGCACTATTGGCAAATGAGGTGTTCACATTAAATGTAAGCCATCCACTGGTAGGGTCAAAAATCATAGCCTTTTGTATGTTTTCATCGCATTGCTGATTGCAATTACACAACATTGTTAATATGTTTGCATACATGTGACCATTAATTTCATTGTACTAACACATACAGACACACAAAAACGCACTTGACAATTTTTTACCTTTCCCCCAATTTTGGTTTGCCAGTGACAACATACAGATTGTTTCTCACGCATGTTCCCCATCACTCATGGGTCATGCTGCTACAAATTAACATATTGCATTAGAAGTAAGCTTTTAGAATCTGAACATTTGTGTAGCATTCAGCATGTTAGTATTACATGTGTATCAGAGTACTGGTTAATCCAAAATCAAGTAAATTTATTTGTTCCCCGAGGGTATGCTGTTGCAGACATAATGTGTAGAAAACAAAGAAAGAATGATTGGGCAGGAATTTCTGTCAAAAAAAAAAAAAAAAAAAAAAAAAAAAAAAAAAAAAAAAAAAAAAAAAAAAAAAGGGGAGTAAAATTTACAAGAGTTGTTTTATGCACATTTTTCTCAGAACTGTGTAAAACTAGAGAATGAAAATATACTTGTAGTTAGTATGTATAGGTCTCCAGATGGAGATGTAAATTTGTTTATTAAACAATGTGAGTTATAGTTAAAAAATCTTGAAGAATAAATCAAGAATTGCTATATGTGGGTTATTTTAACTTAGAAATGGCAAACACAGATGGAAAAGTCACAAGAACATTTCTGAATATGCTAAGATCATTGGACCTGTATTGTACAAATAACTTTGCTACACTTAAGAATGCCTGCATAGACAGTATTGTACTGAATTTCCATTGGGAGGACTTTACAGTCAGACTTGCTGGAGAAGGTCTGGCAAATCCTGAGCCTTTTCTCATCACATTGTATAAGAGGTAACATATTAAAATCAAACCTAAAGTGGTTCTGGTAAGAGGGCTGTCTGTAGGGGAAAAGTGGTGCTGAAATGCCCTTTGATAACTTTTGAGGAAATATACAGATTCATGGTATTCTTGTTCTCCAGTAACAAAAATTAGGTCACCAAGTGCACTGAAAAGTAAAAGGCTGAACTGGTTTTCTGAAGAACTTCTGGAAATCAGAGAAAATGTGCTCATACTGTATCAGATGCATAAACATGCCAGTACCCAAAGGGCAAAACAGAAAAAGATCATTTTTAGGTCCTATCTTAAATGCAAAAAATTCTACAAAACTAAGCTCCCCACGGCAAAAGAACCAGCAGTGGAAAACTATATAGAAAGGACCCCCAATAAATGCAAGGCAGCATTGCAAATAAGAAAACAAGGGGCACACCTAAATGCACACAAGCTGCTCCACTAGATTCAAGGTATTAAGCCACTACTTCTTAAACCTTTTAAAGAAATAGGAAACATTGTTAAAGCAACTAGTTAATCAACAATGGACCTGACTGGAGCCCCACTGCCAGGTGACCAGGTATTTCGATGCAATACTGTCACATCTGCTGATATTATGAAAGCTGTATCCAAATTTTCAAATTCTAAAAGTATGGGCTGCTATTGGTTATCAAAAAAAAGAAAAAAAAATATAATACACTCTATCTCTACACCATTAGCTTCTATTTTTAATAAATGTGTAGAAATTGGATTTCTGGAATTACTCAATGTATCAAACATTAGCCCAGTGTTTAAAAAAGAGGGTAGACAACTTCCCCAAAGCTAGTCTCAATTTAGCCAATATCTTCAAAGTTATTTGAGGCACTGCTACACACACAAATAAGAAGCTACTTTGAAAAACACAATCTCATATGTACCAATCAGTTTGGTCTCAGTCAGTAACGTAAACTCCTCCACAATGGAAATCAGCACAGGTGTTCCACAAACATCTATTCTCAGACCATTCTTCATTGCAGCAATCAGTGACTGCATAATAACGTAGCCCTCTCTGTCATATGTTATGCTGATAACTTGCTGTTAGGGTAGAAACTCATGAACACAACACCAGAACAAAGGCTAATTTAGATATACCCAGGCACAGGTTAGCAAGAATGGAAATTCTCACAAAATGAACCTACTCAAAATTTTCAACTATCTTTGGTCTATGGATCTAAAAATTTTTAGAATGAAATGATACAGCTGGGTATGACATCACCCATTTTACTGTATTAAAAAATTATTTGAGATGCCTGAGGAGGATATTAGCATGTAACAAATTTTCCTATAGTCTACTGTATCATTATGCACTGTGTTTATGTTCTGTATAATTATGCTTCAATGTTTTGTAAAATTATGTACTGTATACTCTATCAAATTATTATTGCACAGTGTTTGTACCACACAACATCATAATGTAACTCACGGACACTAGAAATCTTCCTGTAGCGTATTTTATTATTGTGGTGCTTAATATGTATACTACAGTTAATTGACATTAGTTTATTTTATTATTACATATTCATATGTATTACTAAATCCTGTGTTATACAACAATGATGAACTCTGTTTCATTGTAAAATGATCAATAGTGAATAAAAATTCTTCCAGAATGAGATTTTCACTCTGCAGCGGAGTGTGCGCTGATATGAAACTTCCTGGCAGATTAAAACTGTGTGCCCGACCGAGACTCGAACTCGGGACCTTTGCCTTTCGCGGGCAAGTGCTCTACCAACTGAGCTACCGAAGCACGACTCACGCCCGGTACTCACAGCTTTACTTCTGCCAGTACCTCTTCTCCTACCTTCCAAACTTTACAGAAGCTCTCCTGCGAACCTTGCAGAACTAGAGCACTTGCCCGCGAAAGGCAAAGGTCCCGAGTTCGAGTCTCGGTCGGGCATACAGTTTTAATCTGCCAGGAAGTTTCATAAAAATTCTTGATTCTTGATGCCATGAGTTCAAAGACTCAGGCTGCAGGTCCACATGTTGTTCTTGTCCAACAACTTGGCATTCCCCTCAGCATACAGTGGCAACTCCTCGCGGCCACGCCACGTGAAACATGAAAGCACTTACACATTTGTTAGTTCTGAAGGCTCTAAACAGCCTTATAATCTCTTACATTCAAGTGTCATGATGCTCCACTCTCTCTCTTTGTTTATTTCTGGTTAGGGGCCACAGCCTCCTATTTATTATCTTGCGAATTAAAGGCTTATACCTGTCTCAGTCCCAGGACCTACACTGACATCCGGCTGTCAGCTTTTACTGCACCAAGAGTCTACTGTACACATGCATAGCCATGCCATCCATCTGCTAGTGGTATATTTCTTATACAAAGTAGCACCAACACTATTTTCACAATAAACTGAACTGTTTACAAGTATTACATTGTCCACACACATTTTGCACATCATAAATGATGAACACAGTTGTCAAAATCTTACTTGGGAGTTTTTGTAGCAAATGTCTGTCCTTTGATTACAGTGAACGCAAATTTCTATTAGGACTTTAAGATTATGTTGATGGAACATCAGTCACTGTTCCTACAATGTGTAGATGCTTTTTTATTACATACTCTTTTTCAAATATTAAGGCTATGGGTTAATAAAGTGTACTTAGTGCTGTTATCTACTAGTATGTCTTAGTGATCATTGTATATTGTACAGCAATACTGTGTATCAAGTGGCTTCTTCCTTGCCTTTAGTGGTACAATAAACACTAGTTTTTTATCACTCTTTTCAGACCTATATATTTTTATGACAAATGCTTTTTTCATTCATTCTTCATTTTCCTTCCATCCCTTTCAAGGAGAATCATAAGGGATGTGGAATGTGTTAATATATACATTAACAAAAGTCCACAAATTATAGACCCTTAATCTTTATACCGTATTAAATGCTTAATACCATTCATGCTCTTTCCAGCAAAATTTAATCAAGTAAATCAGAAAGTAAGCTGCTACTTGAAAGTTGGTGCTGTCTCTGCAGTTACTGCTGCCATTTGCCTCTTATTGGTAGTTATTCACTTGATTACTTGCTATTTTTGAAAGAAAATAGTTACCTATATCTGTAAATAAGGTACTGTATCATATTACTACCTTTCATGTAGCTTTAAAACAAATGCTACTACTTGTCATGTAGCTGACTTAACTTTTCAATCCTTGAATATAGTTATTCAGGCAATTTACAGAAAGGTAGCTAATATGGTGTGTTTTTAAATTTCTTTTGAACTGATTGGGATTCCCATTTATGGCATCATGTGACATGGGAGCATGTTGAATATTTTTGCACCAGTGTGTGTGACTCCATTCTGAACCCAATGCAAGAGGAAAATGTTATAACCTTTAATCACCAATAATTGCGTGGATATTCAAACACACTCACTTAGAAACAATAGCTGGTTACATGATAACAACTCAGTATATCTTATTCGACTGCCGTGCCGTGACATGCGGCCGGCGCCGTTCGTAGCTAGGTGGCGCTCCCGTGCTCAGCCGAGTTGTGGAGTGCCTCTATCGCCGTTTGCGCGTACTGTCGTGGCGGCACTGTTAAATGTCGTGGCAGTGTCACAACACTTTTTCCCCCTTGAAAAAAAACACTCACTTCCTTGGAGACAAGGACAGTGCGGAGACATCCATGGCCTCTTGTGAGGCCCCAAGAAGATCCCGCGGAGAGACATGAGAGTATGGTCGAAAATGTCCAGGACGGAAGCTCGTGTGTGGAACGTGCCTCCTGGAGGAGATGATGGGTGAAAACTCCGGAGCAGCATCCATAGGTGTCGCGGACCAGGGGGTGTGTTCCAACGAAATGGGTCCTGGAGAAGGCGGCGTCGCGTCTGGGGCCGGTTCCGGCGTACTCGGAAGCGGTAGCGGCGTCGGCTGCATCAACACGTATGGTAGATCGGCAGCAGCGACAGGACTGGCTTCTCGGGCTGGTGGAGGCGAAGGAAGGGGCGGTGGCACCGGCGTGGCCACCACTCGTGGGCGCATCTGATCATAATGGCGAACAACCATGCCGTCGTCCGTACGTATTTCACAAAGCCGGCGGCCGCGAAGAGCCTTGACCACCCCTGGAATCCATTTAGGGCGAGATCCATACCCTCGTGCCTACACGTCGGCGCCCACTGAGCATTTTCCAGCACTAGGGGACACGGCACAAGGCCTCACAGGGTGAAGCAGGTGCAGTAGAGTGCGCGGTTGGCGGCCATGCAAGATTTCAGCAGGGCTGCGATCACCCAGAGGCGTGAAGCGATAAGAACTCAGAAATTGTAGCAGAGCGTCATCTGTGGACAAATCACTAAAGAATTTTTTCATCTGGCTTTTGAAAGTGCGGACAAGACGCTCGATCTCTCCATTTGATTGCGGATGGAAGGGCGGTGCTGTAACATGATGAATCCCTTGTCCAGTACAAAAATCACGGAAGGCCTACGAAGAGAACTGAGGGCCATTGCCCGTGACAATCGTGGATGGAAGACCTTCTAGCGCAAAGATTTTGGACAAAGCCAGCGTCGTCGCCGCAGTGGTGGACGACGGACATCGAACAACAAACGGAAACTTCGAGAAGGTGTCAATCAACAGTAGCCAATAAGTACCAAGGAAGGGGCCGGCAAAGTCAGCATGCACCTGTTCCCATGGCTGCGCCGGATCAGGCCACGGAGAGGGCATTGTACGAGGTGCAGCCAGTTGTTGAGCACACTGACCACATGCAGCAACCATGTGGGCGATGACCGAATCAATACCGGGCCAATAAACGTGCCTGCGGGCCAGGGACTTAGTCCGAGAAATACCCCAATGGCCTTCATGCAACAGTTTGAGAACATCTTTGCGAAGAGAGGCTGGCACCACGACCCGTGGAGATGCACCATCCGTGACCAGAAGAACAACACCATCATGAACAGACAGACGTAGGCGCAAGGCATGGTAGTTGCGAAGGGGATTCGATGCCCGGCCTTGGGTCCTGTCCGGCCAACCCCGTTGAACAAAACTGATCACCTGACGCAGGACCGGGTCCCGCACAGTAGCCGACGCGACCTGCGAACCTGTAAGTGGAAAACCCTCGACCGCACAACGTTCTTCCTCATCAATGTGGAAACAGAGTAGTTCATCACGATTGAAAACCGGGTCGGGGCCCATCGGCAATCGTGACAATGCATCAGCATTGGTGTGCTGGGCCGTGGGGTGATAGTGAATCTCATTGTGAAAACGAGACAAGAATAAGGCCCAACATTGCAGGTGGTGAGCTGCCTTATCCGGAAGCGATGCCGATGGGCTGAATAGAGAGACCAGCAGCTTGTGGTCGGTGATGAGATGAAACTTAGAACCATACAAAAAAACGCTGAACTTTTTTAGAACATAAATGATAGCGAGCGCCTCCTTTTCAATTTGAGAGTAACGCCGTCGCGCATCGTTGAGGGTCTTGGAAGCATAGGCGATGGGTCGTTCCGATCCATCCTCATACCGATGGGCGAGAACAGCCCCTAGGCCATACTGTGACGCGTCAGTCGCCAGAACCAAGTGCTGACCCGGACGGAATGTGGCAAGACAAGGCGCCGACTGCAAATGATCCTTCAGGCGGACAAAAGCCTGCTCACACTCATCGGACCAACAGAAAGGGACGTTTTTGCGTAACAGCTGATGCAGAGGATGAGGTGCCGCCTCCGCGGATGGAATGAATTTGTGATAATAAGCAATCTTGCCAACGCCTGAAGTTCTTTGACCGTAGACGGCCGGGGTAGAGCGTTAATGGCTGCAATGTGCTGACGTAGAGGACGTATACCCTCACGGGACAAGTGGAAACCAAGATACACAATGGAGGGTTGGAAGAACTGTGACTTGTCCAGATTGCACCTCAACCCAGCCGAATGCAAAACCTGAAACAGTGAACGCAAATTGCGAAGGTGCTCCTCAGTGGGGGCCCCCATGACAACAATGTCATCTAGATAGTTTATGCAGCTGGGAACGGAAGCTGTGAGCTGTTCCAAAAACCGCTGAAAAATGGCCGGCGCGCTAGCGATGCCAAATGATAACCGCTGGTACTGATACAACCCACAAAGAGTGTTGATGACGAGAAATTCCTTGGAAGACGCATCCAATGGCAACTGATAGAACGCCTCCGATAAGTCAAGTTTGGAAAAGAACTGGCCCCCAGCGAGCTTGGTAAATAACTCCTCAGGACGGGGAAGAGGATAAGTGTCAATGAGGCTCTGAGCGTTGACAGTGGCTTTAAAATCACCACACAATTGCAGACTCCTGTGTGGTGTAGAAACCACCACGATTGGCGATGCCCATTCACTGGAGGTAACAGGAAGGAGAATCCCTGAAGCTGTTAACCTGTCTATCTCAGCCTTGACAGGTGCACGCAATGCCACTGGAATAGGGCGTGCCCGGAAAAACTTAGGGCGAGCTGTAGGTTTAAGAGTAATGTGGGCTTCAAAATCCTTGGCACGATCCAGACCAGCAGAGAACACGGACAAAAATTCAGAACACAATCCATCCAGCTGTTGATACGGAATATCCTCAGATATGAGGTGCACATCATCATCAATGGAGAACTCGAACAACTGGAAAGCATCATAACCGAACAGGTTTTCAGTGCCCGCATGATCCACCACATAAAACGTGAGGGGCCTAACAACAGACTTGTAGGCAGTGGAAGCATCAAACTGGCCAGTGATAGGAATTTTCTGTTTATTATAAGTTCTCAGATTTCGCGTAACTGGAGACAAGCGAGGGGAGCCCAACTCCAAATACGTGCGAGAATTAATGAGAGTTACTGCAGAGCCAGTGTCCACTTGTATGCGAATGTCTTTATCCAGAACAGGAACAGTAACAAACAACTTATTTGTTTGAGAAAGCACACAGTTAACATCCATGTCCGATGCCTCTCCTCGTCGACAGGAACTTTAGGGGACTGACACACAAAAGCAATGTGGCCTTTTTTCCTATATGAATTACACGTGGCCCAACATTTTGGACACGCGGCCCTGTCATGCTGTATGAAACAACGTGGACAAGAAGGAAGTGCGGAACAAACCTGCTTCTGTGGTTGCTGTTTTCACTGCGAGCGTTGCGGCCCAACGCGACGTTGTTTACGCGAGTGAACCGCCGCCACATCTTCGTTCTCCTGTGAAACAGGCAAATTGTCCGTGTCGAAAGTTGACTGTACAGTGCCTACATCACACTACGCATCTATTTGCGCGCCAGCAGCGTGAGACACTTCAAAGGATTGAGCGATGCTTGGAACTTCCGAGAACGTCGGGTTTGGCAGTTGTAGGGCACGTTGCCGAACTTCTTTATCAGGAGCAAGCCGTAGAATAGCATCCCTAACCATTGAATCAGCATAAGACTCATGATGAGTGTTCGTGACAGACTGACATTTCCTACTCAGACTGTGTAGTTCCGCCGCCCAAGCCCGGTAAGATTGATGGGGCTGTTTACGACACCGGTAGAGCGCCATGCGGGCGGCAACGACGTGGGTGTTTTTTCGGTAATAGTTAGACAATAAGTCACACATTTATTGGAAGGGCAGAGAGGCAGGTTCCCTCAGAGGGGCTAACTGAGATAGCAGCCGATAGATCCGTGGGGAAATCCAAGATAGAAATAACGACTTACACATAGGAGCGCCGACAATTCCGAAAGCCAAGAAGTGTTGCCGCAAACGCTTCTCATAATCCTCCCAGTCTTCAGCGGCCTCATCGTAAGGAGGGAATGGAGGCGGAGAAGAGGAAGACAGACGATGAGTAAGCGACGTTGACAACGCCTGAATAGCAGCCGTCAGCTGTGTTTGTTGTTCAATGAGCGCTTGCATAAGCTGTTCCATGTCTGCCCCGCCACGAACACACAAATCCACAATGCAGTGAAAATATCCGACCTCATCGCCAAAAAGTGTTATAACCTTTAATCACCAATAATTGCGTGGATATTCAAACACACTCACTTAGAAACAATAGCTGGTTACATGATAACAAATCAGTATCTCTTATTCGACTGCCGTGCCGTGACATGCGGCCGGTGCCGTTCGTAGCTAGGTGGCGCTCCCGCGCTCAGCCGAGTTGCGGAGCGCCTCTATCGCCGTTTGCGTGTACTGTCGTGGCGGCACTGTTAAATGTCGTGGCACTGTCACAACAGAAAAGTCTACATGAAAATTAATTTTGTTTGTTGTAATGTGATTGTATATGTCAAAAGTTAACTGAAATTAATTTTTACCAGCAACAACAATTAAGGAGTAAATGTATTGGGAACTGAGTGTCGAAATTCTAAGATACTGAAAAAGGCTCTGATTGCTCACTTCTGCTTGATAAATACTTTATTTACTTTGAATGAATTGCCCCAGAAGATAACTCCTTGACACAGAATGGAGTGAAAAATATGCTAAATAAACCTACACTCAACACAATGAGATCTGCTTCTGAGGAGGGCAAAATATCATGATCAAATGAACCATAGGCTATTGCTTTTACATCTAAATTACTGCAAGTTGTGGGTTTAAAAACAAATTGGCAGTGCCTTTTGTCCATCTCCTTGAGTCCTCACAGATAATTTTACTGTAACAAACAAGTTAAAGCTGAACAACAACTCTTACGTGACCTGGATCGCTTCCGTGACAGAAAATCAACAGTTTGCTCCACAAACAATGATTCTCTTATCTTATTACTATTCTCTTATCTTATTAAAACTGTCTCCATCTGCTTTAAATGGTTCAAATGGCTCTGAGCACTATGGGACTCAACATCTGAGGTCATAAGTCCCCTAGAACTTAGAACTACTTAAACCTAACTAACCTAAGGACATCACACACATCCATGCCCGTGGCAGGATTCGAACCTGCGACCGTAACAGTTGCGCGGTTCCGGACTGAAGCGCCTAGAGCCGCTCGGCCACTGCGGCCGGTTCTGCTTTAAAACCCCAGGATACTTCCTGTTGCTGTCCTATTAACTCTCAGTACAACAAGCTTGCATGTTTCTGATCCTGTTTCGTGCAACGACATTCAGAGAGATGTTTCAACACAATATTCATCATCCTGAGAGCCCTGGAACTTCACTTTTTGTATACATAGCCACGCAGGAGCGATGAATCAGTATCACCCACATTTGAACGACCCCCTCTCTGGAGTGACTTTCTAAGCTCTGCATTAATATAATTAATTTTATCATTTTCATCTTTCGTGCTACATCAAGTACTTTATATTCAGAAAATTTGCTCATCCTTCTTGGTTGTTTGTTATATTCAGAAATATTTTCATGTTGCCTTTAATGGAATAATTTGAATTCATTCTTGTGTAGCAATGTGAACATATTGTGTACTGACCATGACACACACTTTTGCCAGCTCACATTCATTACTCAGTTATTAATACTGGCTGACAGAGCATTACATACATTGTAAACTGCCTTAGCAATTTCCATTATACCATTTAGTCAGTTACCTATAAAACACCATCAATAATACTAACCTTTAGTTTTCATCTATTGTCTGTTGTTAAACTTCTGGTTGGTAATTTATTTTCCATATTTTCTCCTGATTATCTTCCATTTGTTGCAAAGGGCCCTTCTTTTAATTGATATTTCAGCTGAAATTCGTTTCCTTATTGGCCATCAATATTTGTGCCCATATTATTTTTATCCGTCATCTTCCCTCTAGTTGGAAATTTTTAAAAGTCCTATTTGAGAACCAACTGAACAACATTACCTTGGTATAAGAACATGTCAAAGCTAAACTTCTCGTTGTACCTAAGACAAGTGCAGGACACTTGTGATAGCTGTGCACAGTTGAAGATGACATCAGGCACATTCCTGGGAATGCTTCTGACACTAATGTGAAGACTGTTAGTCTTTGACCAGCATGACAAGCTCTGAATAAAGCATTCTGTTGAATGTATAAATGCAATGCTTCAGAAGTCATTCAACAGACTGTGGCAAACAGAAGTAGGTATGACTGACACTTTGCCTCTTACATGTTTGCACCACACATGGTATGGTCTGCATCTGAATGTTTGTGGTAAGTGGCTACTTGCATGATTGCTTTCTGGAAGCATACTGTGTAACTAGAACACTGTCTGCCCAGTACCTGTGATTTCTAGTATTCTCGCTAGGCCTTATTTAGGGTAAAAATATCTGAGAGACAGGCCTCTTAAATAGAAACAGCTACTACCATCATTTGAGAAACAAAAATGACATCTTGGACAGTAAAAATGGCACCATGCATTATGACTCAAAATGTTAAAACCCTGTTGAGAAAAATGAGCTTCTCATGCACTACTTGACAAAAAAGTGAAGAATCCAGAAGGGGAAGAGGAAATGAAATGAATCGTCATGGGTTCAGAGGATATGTGAGTTACTCTTGTAATTACAAAATCTAGTCAGATTGACAAAGAACTGGGCAGTATTAGCCCACTTACCAGTATGACATCATACCCCCTCTAACCTGGATTCGGCTAAATAGGTTGTCATAAAGCTATTGTACCATCTCCTGAAGCAAACTAGTCCAGAACTGTTGCAAATGGTCTTCAATATCTGGTATTCTGCCACTGCAGTGTAAGTGATGTGAGTTAGTCCCACACATGTTCTATGGGGGACTTATCTGGGGACCTTGCGGGCGACAGGAGTACAACAGCATGCAGACACTTCATAGACATACACTATGAGTGGATGAGTATTGTCCTGTTGAAAAATAACACCACAGTACTGTCATCTGAGGTAACACATGATGATGCAGGATGTCCGTGATATATCATTGTGCCATCAAAATTCCCTCAGTCACTACCAGTCTTGACCAGAGGTATTCCTGATGAATCCCCACACTGTGACACCAGTAGCAGTACTGCAGTGCGTCTCCGATACATTGGAAAAATGGGACCTCTTTCCATGAGATTGTCATACTTGCCAACAATAGTCATCCGTGGTAGTACAAAACCATAGTTCTTCAGTGAACACAATGTAACACCACTCATCGCCAGTCCATGCTTCCTGGTCATGGCACCACTCCAAACACAACCATGCGTGTTATGGTGTTGATTGAAGATTATGCATTGATTAGTTGTTCCTTAGTCTGGTTGCTGTGAGTCTCCAAACAATAGTGTGGGGTTTCTCCGAATGTTGCGTCAAGTCCATTACTTGTTCTCAGATGGCAGGTGCAGATGTGAAGGGGCTACAATGTGCTTGGTGTACAGTATGATGATCCTTCCTTGTGGTGGTCAAGTGTGGACTTCAGAAAAGCTAGTGTTGGTGGGAAGGATCCAGATGGCACAGGCTGTGAAGCAGTCATTGAAATGAAGAATGTAATGTTGGGCAGCATGCTCAGAAACAGGGTGGTCAAGTTGTTTCTTGACCACAGTTTGTCAATGGACTTTCATGCGGACAGACAGCTTGTTGATTGTCATGCCCATGTAGAATGCAGTACAGTGCTTGCAGCTTAGTGTGTAGATCACATGACTGATTTCACAGATAGCCCTGCCTTTGATAGTATAGTTGATCTATGGGGTAAGTCTTGCACCTAGATCTACTACAGGGATATGAGCTGTGAGGCAAAAGCTTAGAAGCAGGGGTTGTGTGGGGATGGATAAGGATACTGTCTGGGTGATGAATGTGTTATGAATATGTAGGTTATGAATCTAGCGTTCCTGTACAACAGCTCAGGGAAAATTTGGTAGAAGCCAGGAAAAAAATATGACTAACATCAGGGATCAAAATACTTTTCACACTAAGAAGGAAGAGCTTTATTTAATTCAGAGAACTAGCTCTAATCAAGACTTAAAAATGCACTGTTGTCAGATTGCAAAATTCTACAACATGCCATCAAGAAGGAAAAAGTATGTACCATGAAAACAATCCTAGAGCAAAGCAAGGACAATTCGGAGTATTATAAGTCATGAAAGAATAAACTTAGAGAGGACTCCCTGAGGGCAGTAGCAATGAGACAGATGATAATAAATTCAAATATTGATCACTAAATTCAATATTTTCTTCCTAATGGTAGCTGAGAGCACAGGGGAAAAATGGACCATATTATATTTACTTAGAATGGCATTGCATACTTCACTACCAGACATCAGTTTTGTTAAATGAGCTATAAAAAAATCACTGAAAGCAGTAATTTTTCTGATTATGATGCTGTTCGAACCAAAAAACTAAAATCTTGTGCTAATTTGGTAGCTTCACCTTTGAGTTACATTTGTAACCAGTTGAGGTGTATTTGCTAAAAAACTGATGTATGCAAAATGAACACACATTTATAAATCAACAAATTATATGACAGGAAGAAGATTAAATTCAGGGTGAAAATAAATTAAATATTGTGTCACTAAAGGTAGGTGCTTGGGCCACTTCTATTCTTGGTATACATAAATGATTTACTTGTTTTGTTGGAGGACTGTTCAAAACTGTGATGTTTGATGATGACAGAAGTACAAGTACTTTAACAAACATCTTCAATGGATTCATTTCAGACAGCCAGGAAAATAATGGAACGGGCATAGAACTTATTTAGTCAACAATTTACCTTCTCACTGAAGTTTACAAAAACTCATATAGGCTTAACGCAGTTCTGCAAAAATTAAAATAATTACAGGTATCAGGAACAGAGATCAATGAGCATGTACTGTCTAGTGCTCCATATGTGAAGTTCATTGGCATCCAGGTGGATAATAAATTGAGTTGACGCCAGAATCTGAGTAAGTTAACCAAAAAACTCAGTCCTGCCTGCTTTGCCCTTGGAATGTCTCACATTGTGTAGGCCTGGGGATAGTATCAATAGTACAGTTTAAACTCAGTGCTGCCATATGTCACAATCTTCTGTGACAATGCAGCTGAGGTGAGAAAATTTTCTATTCTATAGAAGTTTTGCAATAATTAACAGTTTTATAAAGTTGATGAACAAACAATTTGTAGAGGCCTCTCTAGAGATCTAGGTATTCTTACACTTAATCTAATGGTATTTTTGATTTTTTATTATAAAAAAGAGAGGGAATGGCATGTTAACGGAGATTAAGTCGTAAAGTTTGTCAGGATGGAAGGATATGTTAGAGGGAAACTTCCCATACCAAGAGCTCTGGAAAACTAATATCTTATGGGAAAAACCAAATAACCTATGTGGTGTAGCAAGCATTCAAGACCCTTGAGGCATGCTGAAGAGAAGGCCTCTCCAGGAGGTGACTAGGTGAACAAGAACATCCACACTTTCTCATCAGCTGCGAATTCAGCACGTGTGGTAAAATGGGGTACTCAGACATCTTTATGTAGGGCAGGGCAAATGCAAACAATATGCTGTCTTCAGGTTATGTTTGGTGTTGCCCTGGTCACAAGCATATATGCTTATTGTGAAGAGTGTAAAGTAGAGGGCATCTCTTTTTAAATTGATGAAAACTGGCATCATGGTTGGGTTAGGAACTAGAAAGCAAAAATCAGGAACATTGAAATTGATGAAAACTGACATCATGGTTGGGTTAGGAGCTTGAAAGCAAAAATCAGTATCAATTTAAAATAAGCCAGTGGAGGATGCCTGTATGTTTATGGTTTGTGATGGTGTCTTGTGATGCCTAGTGTGAATACAGTGAAAAAGTTCAATTTACAATGACATTACAATACGTCCATGCAAAAGATTATGGACATTTGGAAGGCGAAGAGCAAGAAATGGAGTTATAAAAATTGGAGGAAGCACTACTAATCAATGTGACTGAAGTAAGTTTTAATCATATGGGTTCAAAGAAATAAATGACTGAATAAGTTTTCCCAGCTTTTTTACTAAGTAAATGTAGTTTTGTTTTCACAATGTACAATCAATAAATGCATCTGCAAATTGACAAGCTACCATATTACTCCACAGATAGCCAAAACATTCTGCAGTTTTACTGAAACAGAATTTATGAAGACATGTTTGGTACCTGCACCTCAGTTTACAGCCCCTGAGAAAATAGAAGAGTTTCAGGCTGGTAGCCTCTTTTGTTCAACTGTTCATTACAGAATTCAAGAAATAGCTAATAATATATCGGATAAGGAAATGATTCTTGCAAAACACTTTATTGCATTTTCTTTGGCACTTGATCAGTGCACAGACATTTCTGATACTTCTTAGTTGGTGGTTTGCATTTGTTCAGTAGACAATAGCCTCTCTGTCATAGACGTATTACTGGACTTGGTCCTGATACAAGACTAAAACAGGAGTAAATATTCTCGCATGTGTGCTAGAGAGTGTTGATATTATGGATCTCCACTGGAAGAGTCTTGTTTCTGCAGCTGCAGATGGCCAGAGACACTGGCCAAGTGGTGCAAATTGCATTTGCGTGAGCATGTGTGTGTGTTTTCTACTTCAGAAGAGGGCCTTTTGGCCAAAAGCTAAAATGTATAGCAGTCTTTTCATTGTGCCTTTCTGTGACTCAATGTGTCCTCTATAAGGTGAGTAGCAATCCATCCTTTTTATAACATTGTTATCCAGTTTGATTTGTTCTAAACAATTTCTCTTGTTATGGTACTTTGTTCAGATTTTTTCATACACTCCTTTCGTCTCACTACTCCTTACCTCACCACTAGTTACCATGAGTTGGCCATTTGCTTACTGCTGTGGTGTGTATGCAAGCCAGTGCACATGAGCAGATAGGTGAAAAGGGCCGCTGTAGAGCATGCTATGCAACTGGATACTGGATGTCCCAAGGCATACAGTTCTTCTATGCTCATTTGTGCAATTAACCAATTTCATAATGGTTATACCTATATAAAACACTGTGCCATGGATAGAAACTGAATAATAAACAATGTGCATTTTTTTCCATGTGTTACTCTGTCTTGTATATCATTGGATTCGCCAGTCATTGGGCTGGAGTAGGTGGTAGTGGGTGGGTGCATATGTTAGGTTTTACAGTGGTGGTGACTGCATGAGTAGGAACTTCTTGACACATTTGTGATGTGAGAGGCTTCATTGGAATGTACTGTCACTAAAGATGCTTCATAAAGTGTTTCAGTTTCAAGGTGCGGCCATCAGAAAATATGCTACAAAATATTGTAATGCTGTTGAAGTCCCATCGTCTCCATACTAACGAACATTGCACTTGGACATTGGGAGCTCCAGCACTACTGAAGACAACAGAGGCCTCAGAGGCGGAAGAAGCACTCAAAGGAGGATTCAATCTAATACAAGGATGGTTTTCTTTTTTATTTATTTATTTATTTTTTAAAAAATCTTACAATAGGCTATAAATAAAAGATGAAAAAGATGAG
This sequence comes from Schistocerca americana, assembly GCF_021461395.2. Taxonomy (NCBI): domain Eukaryota; kingdom Metazoa; phylum Arthropoda; class Insecta; order Orthoptera; family Acrididae; genus Schistocerca; species Schistocerca americana. The sequence goes on along the minus strand of NC_060120.1, from coordinate 697,295,349 downwards.
TTCATAGAAAACAATTATTTTATTACCAAAAGTTTTGTACACTTATGGTTACTGTTCAACATAATCACTGAAAGATTGAGACATTTATCATACCTAAGGACAAGCTTTGCAATACTCTCTTCAAAAAATGTTGCCGCCAATGATTTCAAGTGTGCATTGACGTTTTGAAGATCTTATTTGGTTTGAAAGTGCTGCCCTCCTAGCCACATCTTCAGTTCGGGGAAAAGGTGAAAGTCGCTGGGTGCCAGATCAGGACTGCATGGCTGATGACCGAAAATGTCCCATTGAAATTGTTCGAGGAGCCATTGGGTTGTGCTAGCAGTGTGTGGATGAGCATTGTCATTGATCAACACAGCGTTCAGTAACAATAGAGTGCATGACAGATCTTGAAACCTCTGGAATTTCCATAGACAAAGCAGTTGTGGTGAACCTATGATTTTCTCAAACCATTCTGTCAAGTCGTTCAACAAGGTCGGCTGTAATGACAGACTTGCGTTCTTGGCATCCTTCATCATGCACATCATTTTGGCCATCTTTAAACTTTCAGCCCATTCATACACAACACCATCAGTCATGAAGTTATCACCGTACACTCGGTTCATTCTCCGATGAGTTTCTGCTGCACTATTCCCTTCTGCTTGCAGAAACCGAATTACACTTCATAATTCACACATGGTGGGAGCAACAATGATGGCAGCCATGTTACATGGCTGCAGTGCAATGGAACTAATGCCTTGATGTTGGCAATGGCGGAGTGTGTAGTTTGAGAGTTGCGTTGTAGCCTACAGCGCATGTCCACTTTCTGCCGCTCACATAGTTTCTATACTAAGCAATTGGAGGTTGAGAAAAAAACAGCCCTCATATTTGGAACATTGTTTGAAAAAAATTATGATCCAATGTGATAGAAATGATTGCTCATCATCTCAGCTCATTTTGAGGCAGCCATACTAAGGAGCTTTCTTGACATATTGACATCAGGTCGTCTGAGATCATATAACATCCTTGATACAAGGGTAATCCCAAAAGTAAGGTCTCCTATTTTTTTTTATAAGTACATAGACTTGTTTATTTCTACAGTGGTTTACATCAGTTTACAGCTTGAACATTTAGCTATTTTTCGACATAATCACCATTTCTGTCGATGCAGTTTTGTAGATGCTGTGGCATTTTTTGTATGCCTATGTCATACCAGCTTGCCACCATGCTGTTCACAAAGTTTCACCTCGTCATCAGAGCTGAATCTCAGGTGTAAAGTGGTATGCTCAGGTTTCGTCACCCATGACAATCGTGTCCTGAAAGTTGTCCTGTTCGGCTGCAAGGTGGTGAAGAAATGCGCAGGAAGCATCAACTCGTTGCCACATGAGTTCCTCAGTCAGCATGCGTGGCACCCACTTGCGCACACCTTCCAGTAGTTCAGTGTTTCCATTGAAATTCTGTGAGCGGTGATTCGGGCAACCTCAGGAACCAACGTGCAAAGACCATCCAGGATGATCCGCTGATCTTTCTGCATGCTTTGCTCAACCTTCAACGCTGTCTCCTCAGAAAGTGATGGTCTCCTGATCCTTTGTTTGTCATGAATTTCAGTCCGACCAGGTGCAAACTCTCTACACCACTTACGAACATTTTTGACATCCATGCACAACTCACCATACACTTCCATCAATTGGTGATGGATTTCAATTGGTGTAGTGCCCTTTGTGTTCAAAAACTGAATAACTGCGCACAATTCACACTTGGCGGTAACATCCAACGGCAGCTCCATTCTTAACAGCTGCCAAGCCAAGACCGAGCGCATCAGCAAGGCGTGCGCATGTTTACACGCAGCGCGTGAAGCACTCTTCATAAGAGTGTGACCAACTGCCACATAGAGTTCTGTACTTTAAAAATATAGGAGACCTTACTTTTGGGGTTACCCTCATAGAATCAGAAGCAACTACGATTATCCAGATCTGTACCATTGTGTTAGAGATTATGTGACCCATGTTGAGGAATGTGCCTCAGTGTATGAGAAAACAGCAGAGGAAAGATTGGAGACTCTGTATTGGTTATGTTCTGTGACAGTTCAAACCCATCATAACTGACTGGAGAATAGCAGTAAAGCTACCACCATTTCAAGGAAATGGTATGATATACCTGAATAGCTTGAATACCAAACAAACCCGAGTGATGTACTGAATGGTTATAATTAAAGTGTAGCTACACACAGAGGTCCAGTGGGGACTGAAATTATCATATGACGGTGAAACTGGGTAGATGTTATAATGTGTTAATGTGAAACTGATTTACATTAGAAGAAAATTAGTTCCAATTTTTGGCCACCAGGTGCAGATCTGGGATTGTGGATGCTAGAAAGACATACATAAATGTTTCCATACCTAATGGATTAGAAACAGAATGTGAACAGAAAAGCTCAAGCATGTGAGAAAGGCATAATGCTGATTTCATTATTAACCATTGCTTACACAATTTGTTCAATATGACCACCAGAGATGTCAATGGGATGCTGTACAGCACTAGGTTTGCACCTGGTGGCCAAAATTGCAACTTTTTTTCCAGCTTGAATCAGTTCTGCATTAATGCATTAGCATATTGACCATGTTTTGCTGCCATATGATAATTACAGCCCACCTTGGACCTCCGTGAGTAGCAGCACTTTAATTATAACCAACTGGTACCACCTTCTAAAGTCACAGTATTTCCTTTTGCACTCGGCAATGGTAAATTTAGAATTAGGAGCATCACAGATGATATTTTTTTTTTTTTTTAGAAATCCAGGGAAGTTCTGTGATATGTAAGAAGTCATATTCAAGATTCGAAAGGGGAGGGGGACAAGTGCACTCTCCGCTCTCATGCTCTTCCTTCCCCTGACAGGTGCCGGTGATTGAGTTGCAGTAGTTACTCCTGCAGTACTCAGTAACCTTCCACTCCAGGTCATCTTTTCAAGACTGGTGTGTGTTGCTTCTGTATTTGCCAAGAGTGGGCTATGATATTACTCTGATCACTTCGTGTGGCACAACTTTAAGCACATGTTCAAAATCCACTATCTTAGTGGGTTAGTGTGAAAACACATTGTTATATTTATACAATAAATAACACTGTTCTTCCTTCTGAATGTCAGAATGATTTCTCACAGGTTCCTTACTGTCTCATACCTCATAACAGTGATCAACCTTTCCAGTATAAGCAGTCCATTCATTCCCTCTTAATACATTTTAGAATCACATTCTTGTGTCATCTTTCTCATCAAATTCTAGGTAATATTCCTTACAATTAATAACCCACTTTTATTTTGTTGGAAAATCAGTTCATAAAATTTCATCCTCAATCCACCCACAAACTACAAAACAGCTTACATTAAGCATACAGTTATCAAAAAAATTCAAACAACATATAACTCTTCAGTGGGTTATTAAAACCTCCTATCTCTGTTTTTAATTTGATTCCTGTATAGGTAACTGTATAATCTTTTTATAATTAGCAATTCTGCCACTGCCAATACTGAACTGCCAGAATCCTTAAGGGATTGAGTTGACACTTCCCCTAATTTCACATCAGTCACAGGTTGCATATTCTTGATAAGTCCCTCTTTAATTTTGTTTCTTATTCAAAAAAATCCTTTTCGATCCCTCAACATTTATTATTTGGAACCAGTGCACAAATGCTATTTTTGAGGTTTCCTTATCTGCTGTGTGACACCCCAGAATTGATTAAAAAAGCGTATTTCAAAAACCTCAAAACTCAAGAATGTTACGGCATTCTGATTCACTCATTACTGTGCTTAACTGCCCAAGTGTCTTTTTCTATATTGGAGTTTAGCCATTCTCTTGAATTAAAAGAAAAAAAACCTTCAACAAACATAGTTTATTTTAACTGAGAACAGAATAAAGTGAAAAAAAATATTTGCTGGAAAACTCATTCTTATATTTATACAATAAATTACACAATTCTTCCTTCTGAATGTTAGAATATTTTCTCACAGGTTCAATCTCTGTTCAGATTTGTTTCATATTGTCTGATACCTCATAATAGTGGTAACCTTTTCAGGATGAGCAATCTACTCAATCCCTCTTAATGCGTAAGCCACACATCCCAATAAAATAGGTTGCAAGGGAAGTAAAACATTATCATTAAAACATTTCCATTTGGAACCGTCAGCTATTTGGAGCATACAGTGACATAAAATCAAAGATCATTATCTACTTCATTGAAAAATTACACTTTTCACAAAAATATCTAAGAATGAAATTCAGATGTAGTTAGCATTAAACAATTTGGGAGGAATAATAAGAGACTGGTATGCTAAAGACACTTACATGAACATTGAGTGAAGTCAAAAGCAGGTATTTTTTAATGGTAGAACTTCTTCTCTTTCTTAGCATTTTCCATAACATTTGTTTTCTTGCTTTACAGCTCTTGGATATTCTCTAATCTCTTTCCTCTTTCTTTAATTTTATCTTGAGGAATTCTCAGCTGCCCATTTTTCTGCTGTTGTTTCACTGAACCTACCATGTGCATTTTAGAAGCTGTGTGTGTTAACTGCTTTGTGGTGAGTGCAGATCCAACACTCCCAGTGGCCTTGACCACATCACAAACGGTAGTAAGCACTATAAGAAAGGCTCTGGTCAGATTTTTTTATTGGATTTGAGTAGTTGTCAGTGAATTCTCTTTGTAGGCTGTCACTGATATGGAAGAGAACGCAAGGAAGCTTGATAGATGTCTACAAATTTTTGTATCCACTTTTGCTGCCAATGATCATCATACATAAATGATCAATGCAAGCCTGATCTCTATAAAATTCTTTGAGGATTTACTTTATTGAACTGATCTCTGCAAGATTGTGGAACTCAGGGGAATGGTGTCAGCCTCAAGATCACCAAAGCAATTTAAGGTACTGAGGTGTCAATGCTGTACCTAACCGTCCCTTCATAAGGTCGCCATTAATTGCCACTTTAGATTTAATGAGACACTCTTTGTAAAGAAATACTCCGGAGACAACTTATCCAGAATTTTAGATACCACACGTATTCTTCATAAATATAGGGAGCTCATTATGGAGCATCAAGGTATCATTCTCTGATAAATCACATTGTCCCAGAGCCTTTTTAGTTCTGTACCCAATGACAACTATCTGAGGTCATAACAGATTTATGTGTTGAACTCAGACTTGTTTTGAAGATAGTCTGCTTCTCCAAAACTTTTGATTTGACAAATTTTCTCATTAATCCTCTGACCATAGACTGGAGGGAAGTATAGCGGAAAGGAGCTGAAATTTAGTTAGAAATGGTGCAATGTGAGCAGCAGTAGTCCACACATAGCACTTGCTCTCACACTCACACACAGACGTGCCTGTAATATTGGTGAAATCAGCTTGGCAGCAGGAAACTTTTTAAATATATTATATAAAGTTCTCAGAAACTGAACTAGGTTCCAACCAGTGCTGGTACTACCTGTCTTAAAGGCAGCATACACTGTGTGTAAGCACATATCCCAAAGAATGAAACCACAGGATTCTCTGGGTTATCCTCAACATTAAGCTTGATTTTCAGTTCTCTTAGATACACCTTATTAAAAGTGGGGCCATCCATGGACATCTGAATGACTTTCCTTTCCAGATTTACTTTACTTGCCTCAAATCATTCAACTAAATCTTTTGGAGTAATTTTTCCCAAAAACACTAAAATGAGGTACCTGCTTGAAACCTGACCCAAAGCATTTTCCCAGAAATTTAAAAACAAATACGTCTGCTGGTTTTTGCTAATTTATTCAAACTCTCATCAAACCCATACAACACTATGTCATTGTCTGTATATGTTGAGTGAAAAACAGAGCCAAGAGTATCTGGTAAGAGATTAACAAGGCTGCTCTTGTCTTGAGAAGATTGGTGTCTGATAGCAGCAAACAGATCCAAACAGATCTCTGCCTTTGTTACAGCATCCTCTGTGTGGAATCTAGCATCATTAGCCATCATCCAGAAGTTTGTGCAGTAGGTTCCTGATGCGAGTGCTTGACCTAGGACCTAGTTGCTGGGAGACATTACAACTGTGTGATGCTCTGCCTGTCTGCACTTTATCAGGCTAAAAATGCACTGAGACTAAATAGAACTTTTCTTCACTGAAATTGGTAATTTTATTTTTGAGTGCATTTACCAAGTTGAGGGCATTGTCAAGATTTTCGTTTTCATTGTTGGAGTTGACGAACAGCTGAGTGCATCAAGTGCTGGGAGGTAGCATTCTGACACTGCAGCATTTGCACTGTAGCTGTTTGGGAATATTAGTATGGATATAGGCATTACCACCTTCCTAGTAGCAGCAAGCCCATCTCAATGTTTTCCACTTGCGTGACGACAAGGCCTGCTTGCCCATTTTGCTGAGGGGGAAGTTTCTTTTACAGATTGTACACAGAACACAGAATTTTTCAGATGAGTGCTCTGCCACTCACCAAAATTCTGGGTCCTCAGTCTAACAAAGGTTGAACATCCACTTTGATTTCCTTGAGTGATACCTTAGTTAATGTAAGCATTAGACAGGATTGAATCTAAGCAATACAGCAAGACATGTTCAAGAGTTCATGAACTCAGAAAGCCACTAAAAAACTCATGACCTGGGCCACGTTCTTTCTTATGAGCAACCTCCACCCCATCCACTCATTTACAACCTTCCTGGACCAGATACAAAGGAACGCAACAATATCTTCCATGCATGTTGTAACTGAAAGTAGTTTATGGCAACTAATAAGACCCACAGCAGCTTTTTTTATTTATGGATCCAATCCCCTTTTTATGACACATTCATCACTGCTTTTGGCCACAACACATAAACATGTGTTCAACAAATTCTGTTTATAGCGTACGATAATGGCCATTGTAACTAAAACCAGTTATGATTGTGTCATAAAAAGATGATTGTGTTAAAAAATAATAATATAAACTTTGTAATAATTCAATCACTGTCTCCTTAAATGACATGTCGTTTTTCCAAAAACCCACAATTACATCGGAAACTTTAGCTAGCCAGGAGAGAAATGACACGGAGTTGCCCTGGCTGCCTAGCCCCATATGCCTACAGTCCTCACTCGCCCTGACCACCTATGTTGCACTATACCTGTTGTAGGCATTAGCTCAGCCTTAACCAACTGCTGTATGCCCAAAGTCCAACACATGCTTGTTAGTGCTCTAAGGGCACTATTTTATGCCTATCACAAAAATTCTATAAGCAATGTTATTTATTCACAATAGCAGATCAGTAGCTGTTGGGTTGCTACAACAGTAATTTATTGCTGTGCATCCAAAACAGTGTACACAAACTTATTGTGCACTATTATTCATGGTTCAAAACATATTGATTCGAATTAGCAGTGAACTCCCCTGAAAAGACACATCTCTGTCATCATATTGTGTTAGTAAATGAAGCATATGTAATCATAATCTGCACCAAATACCCTCCACAGCTCATTGCTGCTCACATCACATCACAAATGCACAACATCAAACCAGGGAACTGTAGCCAAGCTGCAAGCCATTTCATGTTAACAACAAGAAACCTCCACACAGTTTGGCTTGGCTTGTCCAGCCACGGCCAGGCTGAACTCGCTGGCTAGTGTGTTGGTCTTACTGAGTGAGGGGAGTGATGGGGAATGCTGAAACAGTAGCAGCTGGCAATCACACAGTGCTGAGCTGAGGTTGGACAGCGAATGCAGAGCTGCATTATGCTGAGCAGACTCCTCTGCTCAGGAGAAAATTGGGTACTGTGCCTTTTCCTGGGTTTTTAGGTAAAATGTAAAAAATCCCTGAGTTTTTCAGAACAAAAAAAGTTCTAGAGTTTTCCCAGTTTTCCAGGATGCAGGACGCCCTGTAACGAATCAGTCCCAGGTTTCATTCCTGAAATCAGATTTTCAAGAAGTGTAGCTCTCCCACTTCTGCCTAAACGCCAACTCTTATATTTTCATTTTGTCTCCAACTTCATGCACGAGTGCAGTGAAGACACAAGTCTGATTTTTGAGTGTGGTTTGCTGCAGCTTGCTTGCCTCAATTTTGTTAGCTAGATCCTACAGAACATGTTCAGAAAACCAACTAAAACCTTTTTGACATTATCAATCCTAGTATTTACATAATTGATCACTGTAACTAACAAACCTATTTTATTTTTTAACCCAATTAGTTTTTCATCTGTCATTTCCTCGAAATCCCTTCTTCTTATCCCAATTTTGCCAGCTGCATTTGATTTTAATTTACTGATTTTACTTGATGTTATTGGTATTGACTGGATCAGCATTACAGTCAGATCAACTACTTTGTTTTCTGCACAGATAAGAACAGTTATGTATATCTGTCATTTTTGTTTTCTTCTGTTGCCTCATTTTCAGGAGGATCAGTGGATTATGTTAGAATTTCTTTTTCTGTTTTGGAATTTGTCTGTCAAACTTCATTTCACTACAAATAATTTATTATTTGTCACTTGTTATCATAATATGGTGCTGATGTCGTAAATTACAAACAACATTATAACAAAGCCACGTGCAAGACATCCCATCAAAAAGAATACTGGCATCTGTTATAGATACACATTTGTATCACTGAACAGCACACAAACAGGAAACAAAAACAGTCTAGAGATCATACAGGTGCAGAAATACAGTGTGTTGTAAGTCAAAGAGCATTATTGCAGTACTTTGCTAATTAAAGACACAGGCAAAATTCATATATGTAATCACATCTTTAGAACTTTTTTACAGAAACATACCCTTATTGAAAAAGTTTGTGTATGTAGATTTCAGCATACTTATTTGTTAATGAATTGGTTTGATGATTTGGACATTGAGCTCCGGTTTTCATAATTTCAATCATTAAAGAGTAGATGGAAGTAAAAGTTTTTTCTTTCATCCAGAATGTTTGAGAAGCTTCTAAAACACCGAATTGCCAGTGTCTCAGCTTTGTCATTGCCCATGTTTTCTGCTGTGAACGAAAATTTCAATTCCTCAAAGAGATTAATCTTTGGGGCATTTGTTTAGTTTATGAAATATTATTAGATTACCAATTATGGTGTCAAAAGTGTATCATGTGTCATTAATGTTGGTACAGGAGATTTATTTTGGATGTTGTATTTAAATGCATAGTGTTGGAAAATCACTTACACTTATAGCTATTTTTGATTTTTCTGTAAATATGATAACTAAATGACACTATTTGCTTTCTTCTGGTATGAATAGTCCCCTGGTTAGTTTGTGGCATGGTAAGCCTCCAGCGAGCATGACTGTGCAAATGTTACATACTTAATCTGTTTGCATTCCACTTACATGAGTACCATACAGTACCATAATTAAAATTAACTGCTTGCTTATCACACATCTCGGTGAAACCCTCAGGTCATCATAATTCTGTGTGGATAAATATTTTATCTATTATTAGTTATTTGTCAAAAATGTTTTGCACCACCTGCGAGGTTTAGATTCAAGGGGAGCAGGGAATGAAAGGGAAAGTGTTACAAGCCTTACATAACATCCAACTTCATTGTGAAAGAAAAACAAAACAATAATAAAAATAAAGGCTGCCTGTTTAAAAGGGCACATTTATGAAATCAAAAACTGCTGCTGGTTAATGTTTAATACCATGTTGCTATACCCTGTCCATTGCAACATGCTTGGATCTTACTTGACTTGTTGTTCAACAAGTGGTAGATACGTTTCTGGTCAAGTCTCTTGCTTTTTACTGGCAAACCTCCTGACATCATCCAGTGTGTGAGGAGGTTTCCTGCAATGACTCACAGCAAGTTTCACTTGGTTCCCTAGTACGCTCAATCAGGTTCATGTCAACATATACCCCAGCCCATCTCACATTGTTGATCCCTGCATCCTGGAAGGTGTTCATGAGGTGGACTGGTGGATGCAAAATGGTCATGGACTATCATTTTGAAAGAAAAACCCATCTTGGAAACATTGACTTTACAGCTGGACAGTAGGCTGGAGGACCCTGCTCCAATAATACAGTCTTCAAATTACCCAGAAAAGAAATGAGAGGTAAATAATTGTAAATGATTGCCACATTTTTACAGAGAAAGTGAACTATAATTGAAAAATTACTCATTCCTCATCATAGTGAGAAGTTGCACTTAAGATCTCCAGAACATCCAGACATAATGACCACATTATGAAAAGGATAGATTTCTTCTCACCATATAGAGGAGATGCTGAGCCACAGACAGGCACAGCAAAAAGACTGAAACAAGTAAGCTTTTGGCCAATAGATTTTCTGGTGAATAAGACAACATACGCACACAAACACTCTGATGTAAACACAACTCACATGCACCTTATCACTGTCTCTAACTGCCAAGACCAGACTGTGAGCTATGGTGCATGATGGGAGAAGCAGTTTGGGTGATGGGGATAAGGAGGAGGCTGGGGCAGGGAGGGGGAAGGATAGCAGGGTAGGGGTGAGGGATGTTGAAGTGCTGCATGTGAGAATGTACAGGGGTACAGTACAGAGAATTCTCTTTGTAGGCTGTCACTGACATGGAAGAGGCAGTCATAGCCAGAACAGTCCCAATTCCTAGAATCTAGGCAGAAGCTGTGAGCTACCTTTAACAGTTTGACACCAATTCATGACTGTGATTGCTTTTATGACCTAGAAAGCCAGTGTCTTCTTCCTTAGGCATCATGTTTCATAAATTAGTTTAACAGCTGTTTAGTAATTATACATGAGCCACAAAGTCAGATAAGGTCTAAGTGACACAACTCATGGTGAAACATAGTGTATTAGGTATGAGTGCCTTTTCACTGAGTTGGAGTTAGCAGTCTCTGTGGTTGATTAGTGGGACCAGCATGATATGGAAACTGCTCTAATGTAACAATGAAAAGTCCAGCAAAGGATAGGTTGTTACTCACTGTAAGTGACACATTTAGTTGCAGAGAGGCACAACAAAAAGACTGTTATACATTGAGCTTTCTCCCATAGTCTTCCTTGGAAAAGTAATCACACCTACATTCACACAAGTGAGCACACCTCACACACACATGACCGTTATCTCCAGCCGGAACGCAACTGTTGCATTGAATGAAAGCAGCAATCTGGGATGGGAAAGGGGGTGGGGCTGGGGAATGAGATGTAGAACAGGAGAGGAGCAGAGATAGTTAAAAGACTGGTGAGTGTGTTGGCAGAGAGCAGTGCAGAATGAGGTTGATGAGATGTGAATTGGGAAGACAGGCCACAGGGGCCGGGAACTGTCGGATGGAGGATGTGGAGACAGTAGGTTACCGTTGGTTGACCCTGGGATAATTTTAGGAGTGGAGAATGTGTTGTAATAATAACTCCCATCTGCGCATTTCAGAGAAGCTGCTGGTGGAGAGGGAGGGTGGGGGAGGGGGGGGGGGATGGATGTGCAGATGGCACAGAATGTGAAGCAGCCATTGAAATCAGGTTCAGCTGCATGTTGTACTTGTGTTGTCCACTTCACTGTTGGCCACAGTTTGGCAGTGTGCATTCATCCTGGTGGACAGCCGGTTGGTAGTTGTACCAATATAAAAATCTGTGCATTGATTGCAGCAGAATTGGTATATGACATAGCATAGCTGCTTCCACAGGTGGCCTAGCCAATGATGCAGTAGGATAAGCTTATGCCAGGACTGAAATAGGAAGTGCTGTGTATGTGGGTCTTCCACAAGGGTATGATTCCTGTTGGGATTGGGAGTGGCATATGCATGGACTAGGAGATTGTGTAGGTTTGGTGGATGATGGAACACAACTTTAGAGGGCTGGGAAGGATCTTAAGTGGGGTGTCCCACATTTCAGGTCATGATGATAGATAATCAGAGCCCTGACAAATGACATGGTTCAGTTGTTCCAGTCCAGGGTGCTATTGAGTGACAAGTGGTTATTGATGGTGATGGGAGGACTGGGGATTTGTGGGGAAATGGTACAGGAAATCTGTTTGTGGTCTAAGTCTGGGGTTTATTACCTGTCTATGAAGGCCTTCATGATAATTTCAGCACACTGAGCAAGGAAGTTCTTGTTACACTCTGCTGCATCAAGACACAGCTTTTTATGGTATGACTACCAACCAGCTGTCCACCAGGATGAATGGCCACTACCAAGACCAATGCCAATGAGGTCCACCCTATGGCACAACATGCAGCTGAACATAACATGCTTGATTTCAATGGCTGCTTCACAGTGCAGGCCATTTGTATCACCCCCCCCCCCCCCTCCCACCACCACCTCCAGCTTTCTTGAACTGTACAGCTGTACAGATGGGAGTTATCCTTAAAATATATTCTCCACTCCCAAAATTATCCCAGCTTTTCTGAACTGCACAGATGAGAGCTATCCTTAAATCACATTCTCTGCTCCCAACATCGCACTGGCCTCAAACTACAATAATCTACTGTCAGCATGCCCTCCACCCAACAATTTCCTCCGCCCTCTCTGTCCTATCACCTCCTCTCAAGTCATTGTGCGTTGCTGTGTGTCAATGCACCCACTGGTCTTTTCCCTTTCTCTCATCCTCTCCTAGTCTGATCCCCCCACTCCCCTCTCCCACAGCCTCTCAGTGTTGTGGCTGGCAGTCTGGTGCTGCTTCCGTCTAGTCCCTGCACACTCAGCCAGACAGCACTCTTCCCTCCCCCCACCCATCCACCCATACCTTTCTATCCCTCCCCATTTCCTGCCCAACTGTGGATTGCTGCTTTCATTCAACACAATAGTTGCATTCTTGCAGGAGATAGCTGTCATGTGTGTGTAAAATGTGCTTTCTTGTGTGAATGTGTGTGTGTGTGTTGCCTTTTCTGAAGACGACTTTGGTCAAAAGCTCAAAGTATAACAGTCTTTTCATTGTGCCTGTCACCTTTATGGCAAGTAGCAATCTATCTTTTTCAGAATATTGTTGCTACTCTAATGTAACTACTTTTGACCATGTAATTCAACTCTTTGGTGGAATACACTGATGTCTCAAATTGAAGGTACTTTTTAAATTGCTCTGTTGTTTTTTATAAAGGAAATTCTTACAAGTAAGGCAAGTAGACAAGGTAACCATTCACTGTCTAACTGAGATGTTGTAGCAGGGTTGGAGGTGGGTGTGGAACAAGTGCTAGTGGAGAGTGAGGCCAGGCAGATTTGGGGATAGATGAAAGTATTACAACCTTTCAAAATCAAGTATGTTGTGCTTGTCGGCATATTTTGCCACTGGGTGGTCAGCTCTGCTCTTGGTCACAGTTTATGGTAGTTATTCATGTGAGTAGACAGTTGAGTGTTGGACAAGCATGCATAATTGACTGTGGAAAAGGTATACCAGAATTGGTTTATGAAATGACTGCTTTCATGATGATCTTAACTCTGATAGTGTAGGATAGGCCTGGGGTAGGATTGGAATAAATGTGTTAGGTCATTGTATAGGAGAGGGCTTACACCTGGACTTTTCACAGGAATATGACACATGTGGCAAGGGGTTGGGTGTAGATGTGATAAAGAAAGATGGGACATGTAAGCAGATGAATTTGTGGTCAATGAATCATGGAAGTTCTTTGGTGGATTCCAAATGATAAGAAAAGCCTGACACCAATTATATTAGAAAACATGCAGGAGCATTGTGGATGCATATAGCTGAATACTGTAATCCACGGGAAGTCTCAAGGAGGCCTTAATACAGCAGCTGATGAAGATAACAATCATTTATACATCACTTCGAATTTAAAATGTTTTTGTATATCTTAATGTTTTAATCACTCTTTCTTACTCTTCTGTGTTTAATTGTTATTTTCAGCTCCTTAAATAACCACTTGTAACTGATTTTGTACTTGCACTATGACCATGCCACCAGCACCCTAAAAGCAACGACAATAACAATTTTGTTTGTTTGTAGTAGATACACTTTGACTTCTTGATAATACTATGGTGGACTTTATATTACTGTCTATAGTGCAGCTTCTGTTATTATTTACAATTAAATAAATTTATCTTTCCCTGGTATGTAAAATCTTGACTCTAGATGTAAATCACTATTTCTCTGCACTTTTGCCTGAACTGATTCTCTCCTGTGTTTGTAGAAAACTGTATTCAAATTAATGTAAGAATATGTTTAAGGAGCTAGCAAATTATCCATTGACAGTACCTGTCAGGGAGGCCTTTTACCACAGTTCTTCATTTAGACTTTCTTTATATACTTTGAGTGAATAATTTTGATCCCACTCAAACAAAACCTCTCTTTTATTATTATATCTAAATTGTAATTATGTCACTATTGCAGTGTAACTGTTTGTTTATTATAGTTGAAACAATGTATCTGTAATGAATTATGTATTTGAAAAGAAATTGGTGTTGACAAGTTTCACCTCAATGTTCCATCCTCTTTAGGAGTATTACTGCAGGGCTTAGCTCATGGTAGACATAAGAAACCCTAGGTCAGTTGATTAATGTTGCATAACAAAAAATCAACATTTGAGATTCTTTATGTAGTGATTTTCAATTATTATGCAAAATATTAGTAATATCCCATTTAATTGCCTGAGAAACCAAAAACAACCCATTCGGTGACTTGTTGTAACGTAACCTGGTCTTAATGCGATATCTTTGCCCTACTGTTTGTTGTGAGTGGGGAGTTGAATCACGGCTGGAATGCCGAGTGGTTGTTAAGTCTTCATTCATAGTAATGTGATATATTTATTAAAATGGTAAAAGTTGGCCAATTGCCAAGTGGAGAGAATATAGCAGAAAGCAGATTCATATGTGGCGATAGTGTGTTCAGAGATTACTTTGGCGCACGACTCTTGGGAATAGTGCTCGTATAATTTGGTATTGTTGACTGATGTTTAAAAAGAGCATTGGTGTGGTTTGTTATAACATAAGGGTGTATACATACATGTGTACTTATTTTGCAGAAAAGACCAAATTTCAATATAATAAGCTATGTTTCTGATATAATTGTTTCATGTGAAGCACTATTTTTTTCTTTCTAACGAATGACGTACTGTATGACTTTGTAATTGACTGTCCAGTATTAACTACTCCCCTGTACTGACAGAGCCTTATGTTGTACACATGTAGAAGTAGCTTGATTTTTACCAAATATACATATATGACATGTAATTCAAAGAGATCCTCAAAGTATTCTTTAGGATGTTCTGAAACTTAATTCACTTTTTGTGTTTATAACTATTCTTCCTTTCCTTTTATGAGTTCTATGATTCAGATTGTCCAAACCACTGCTGGAAGGCTTTTTCACCTTTGAAAGAGTAGTAAATTTTACGCAGTGATTATAATACTGGGTGTTTCAAAATGAATATCACTGTTTTAAGGCTTTGTAGCATTTATTTCATCCAGGTTAGAATTATAAATGATACATCAAATGAAAGAGCAAATCAGCAACATTTTGTCTGCATTGTTGGCACATAAACCACAGGCTGTATGCTTTAGGGCTTTAGTAACTGCAGATAGTGAGGGTGTAGTTGTGTTTTCTTAAGTCTCCATACAGATGTCACTGGAGTTGCTAATTCATGACTAGCCTTCCAGCCTTCCAAATTTTTTCTAGCAGCTATGTGTGAAAGACTCTCCACTCTTTAAAAACAAACTTCAGTTAGTCTTGGTTGTCTCATACACTATCCCTCTGTAAAGACAGACAGTGTCCTTAAACTGATAATACGATCCATGGATGCTATTGTCACTTGGAGGATTACAGTGGACCTTAGTATGCGATGCACTTGGCACTGTAACAACAGCTTTAGTCCTTGCAAACTGTAAAACACAAAAAGCTTTCTGTTCACACAGGAAACATTGCTTGGACATGCACACTGGTATACAAACAAAATTATTTGAGTTGCTCTTTCATTTAATGTATTATTTATAATTGTAAGTTGAATGTAACAAATACTACAAAGCCTAAAGATCCAAAGATTCATTTTGAAACATGTGGTATGCATAATATGTGTACAGTAGATTACTTGTGTGTTACAGTCCTTCAATGTGTAGCTGTGGCAGCTAGACCTGTGATGTGAACACAATGAATATTTTTTATTTATTTTTTACATCAGGTTAAATAACTGAAAACTTTGATATTATCTGGTTTGTTGAATTGGATAAAAATAAAATATATCTTTACAATAGAGAAATTTTTGTAAGATTTTGAAAATCTCTACTTCTGTTTCCAATTGGTACATTCAGATCAAGCAAAAAAATGCCAAATTATTGCAAGAATGTAAGAAAAGGAAGATATTGCGTATATTTTGAGTACTGCTTAGTGTATCATTTTCAAAAACTGAAAATATTGTTTTGCAAATACCTAATCTTAAATTATCTTGTGCTTTAGGTTTTTTGTGCACGCACAACAGAAATTCTCACTTACCATCAAATGGACATAAATGTGGAATGCCCTCAGGAAGGCTGGGTTGAACAGAATCCAGTAGAAATTTTGTCTGCTGTACTTCAAACTATTAATCAGTGTGTAGAAAACTTGAAAGAACATGAAATTGACCCAGCTGATATTGTAACTATTGGTATAACCAACCAAAGGGAGACTACTATGGTATGGGATCCAAATACAGGAAAACCTCTGTACAATGCTATAGGTAAGCTAGTTTCCTTGTACGTAACATGTCTGTCAGCCAGCTGGAATGTTATTACCACTGTTGTTGTAATTACGATTTAATTGTTACCATACCTACACACAATGTCTTATATGTGGATGAAAATATTGTTTAGATTTGCAAGAGCAGCTAAATTTGGTTGTTTTAGTTATAAGTTTGCTGTAGAACTTGCCTCTCAGCAAGATAATATGCTCTGGTAGGTGACTGGTTTTGAACAAAAATTGTTGGCCTGAGTATCTGTTGCCTGGAACAAAGGGACTTCTTTGAAATTATTTCTGTCTTTGTCGCCAGCTATTGGTAATAGATGGACCATTCTTACTTACAAGGGAACCTCCCCATTGCACCCCCCTCAGATTTAGTTATAAGTTGGCACAGTGGATAGGCCTTGAAAAGCTGAACACAGATCAATCGAAAAAACAGGAAGAAGTTGTGTGGAACTATGAAAAAATAAGCAAAATATACAAACTGAGTAGTCCATGCGAAGAAAGGCAACATCAAGGATGATCTGAACTCAGGAGTGCCGTGGTCCTGTGGTTAGCGTGTGCAGCTGTGGAACAAGAGGTCCTTGGTTCAGGTCTCCCCTCAAGTGAAAAGTTTTTCTTTATTTTCGCAAAGTTATGATCTGTCCATTCGTTCATTGATGTCTCTGTTCACTGTAATAAGTTTAGTGGCTGTGTTTTCCGACCGCACCGCACAACCGTGTGATTAGTAGACGAAAGGACGTGCCTCTCCAATGGGAACCGAAAACATTTGATCGCAAGGTCATAGGTCAACCGATTCCCTCACAGGAAAACACGTCTGATATATTCTATACAAAACTGGTGAGGGCATGTGCGTCACATGACAGGAATATATTGTCGACCCACCTAACTTGTACACTTGACGAATGGGTAAAAAGATTCTTCTACATTGCCCGATTTAGGTTTTCTTGTGTGTGAGAATTACTCCCAAAAAAGTGATGAGAACATAAGAGTTTGTCACATAAACTGCAACAAATGAATCCAACAGTTTCACAGTCGCACACTTTTCCCTGTGCTCTGTCAAAACATATGTTTTTAATGTTTTCAAATTTTTCCGTGTGTAGACCGTCAAATCCTGCATATGTCCAAGCAAATCTGAACATGTCCTGGAATTTTGGAGAGTGAAGTTGATTATGTGTGAGTGCCTGAACTTTGATAATTGTCTGAAAATAAAAAATAAAATTTTACGCTTGAAGGAAGACTTGAACCAAGGACGTCTCGTTCCACAGCTGCTCACGCTAACCACGGACCACGGCGCTCCTGAGCTCAGATCATCCTTGATGTTGCCTATCTTCGCATGGACTACTCAGTTTGTATATTTTGCTTATTTTTTTCATAGTTCCACACAACTTCTTCCTGTTTTCTTGATTGATCTGTGTTCAGTTTTTCAAGGCCTGTCCACTGTGCCAACTTATAACTAAATCTGAGGGGGTTGCGATGGGGAGGTTCCCTCGTTAGCACTGAAAGATGTGAACAGTAGATAGTTATGCCTCCTGCCTTAAGGTCTCAGACGTTAGCTCTTCTAACTGGGGCCACTGGGGCTGACCTGAATATAGGTCCTCACATGTAATTTTTTCTGCTGGTCTGCCGTAGACTCAGAGATTGAACACATGGCCTGCATATGCAAATGTTTTGCTGAGCTGCAACCAGCCCCACCTCAAACTTTTGATGCACGGTCTGCACCTCAACAACCATAAGTTTACATTCATGTAGATATCAGGTACCATTCTGTAAATCTATGTCATTTGTGATGACTGACGGGCTTTCAAATTATCCTAATGTGATGACATGTGATCCACCACTACAGAAGTGACTTTGCAAGTCCTCACAAAAATTGTAGCAGTTGAGACTTTGCCTCAAACTACAGTCACCAATAATGGACCACAGTTCATGTCCACACTGTTTACAGAATTCTGTTCCTGCAATGGCATTACCCTCTTCACTCCATTGCCATTCCACCCACAGTAGAATGAGGAAGCAGAGCATGTACTGTACTCATTCAAATTGCAAGTGAAAAACAGGTTGTGTGAAGCTTTCATAGAAGAAATACTTATGCTTATTATTATCACCTATAGAATCACACCAACTAAAGACAACAGTCTGGCAGAAATACTACACACCTAAAAACCACACAGTGTGCAGGATCTCTTCTGTTCTGTGCCTCAGACCAAGGTGCACACCCAGCTGCATCAGTTTATATTTTACAAGTGTTTTTGCTATGGCACAAGAAATAAACTGGTGCAGTATGCCTACATCTTCATTTGTAGAGAAACATTTGAAAATGCAGTTCAGCCTTTCTGGTTTTATTTTGCTACCCTTAGTGTCATTGATGAGTATCTGGATACTAACTAAAGTGCTAGTGACAAGTTTTTCATATGACAACAATTTATTTGGGTTTTGTGAGAGGTTTTTCAGTGAAATAATTTATGGTAGTCATTGGAGACTTCACCCATTGCCCTTGTGACACAAAAATGTATTTCATTTAACATCGCTGTGCATTGTCCTATGCTTTGTTGTATACCTGTTATATAGTAGTTGCTGTTTCTTTAGAATTTTCTTTACAGTGTGTATTCCATGAAGAATCACTCTAATCATGAACTGTTCTACTAGGTCGATAACTACATATCAAGTTCTTGGTCAAATATTCTTTTCAACTTCCACAGGAAGTGGTCCTTCTATTTGTGATGTATACTCTCTTGTATATCATCATCACACCTTACAATTTATCAGGGCCCATTATTCACTTATTTCTGTACTTAAAAAACCTGTTGACTGAATAACCGTACCACAAAGATGGCCCCTAATCATTGCTTCATGTATATACTTCATAATATGTTATTAAATTTGCTATTCCGTATCCCTCTTAATATTTCACCAATTCATTACCATCCACAAAAAAGGACTGAATGACTCTCAACAGTAACAAACCACCTTACCAGCAGAATATTACTTTCTATTCCATAGCAAATGAAATATTATTTATTTCAAGCCACATTATATCATATACAAACACTTTACCTTTCTCAAGCCCAAAGGGCAGTTTTTGACACTCCTTGTTTTTAATAAACATTTTACTGTAGGCAATGTTCTTTATGTTTACTGCAATATATTTTGGTCAGAAGGGCTACAATGTGGCACAAACTTACTGAAAACATGAACTTTCATATAGACAATTCGACTTAACTTTCCTTTAAACTGACTTTCACTTTTAATTACATGTTTGAAAGTGAATCGCTGGCCACTGTGGCCTAGCGGTTCTATGGACTACAGTCTGGAACCGCGCTGCTGCTACGGTCACAGGCTCGAATCCTGCCTAGGGCATGGATGTGTGTGATGTCCTTAGGTTAGTTAGGTTTAAGTAGTTCTAGGTCTATGGGACTGATGACGTCAGATGTTAAGTCCCATAGTGCTAGAACCATTTGAACCATTTTGACAGTGAATCACATCTTTTAGCCAGATCTTTTCCTGATGCTGTTATAAAAATTTTCGTTAAATTTCATGCATACATATTCTCAATATTTTCTGACAATTAGTATTGTTGTGGGTTGGCAGGAGAGCCAACACCGTGTTATTAGAGGAAGCCGAAAGGCATGCATTTTAGCTCACACAGGCTGGCGTGAGGTCTGGAACAGGACAAGGAAAGTAGAATTTAGAAAAACGGACGTAGCTGGTGGAATACTTAACGTTAATCCATAAATGGTGAACGTCGTTCTTAACTGTACATGATTCAGTATCAATAGTAACTGGTAATGGCGCCTTACTAGGTCGTAGCAAATGACGTAGCTGAAGACTATGCTAACTATCGTCTCGGCAAATGGGAGCATATTTTGTCAGTGAAGCATTGCTAGTAAAGTCGGTTGTACAACTGGGGCGAGTGCTAGGAAGTCTCTCTAGACCTGCCATGTGGCGGCGCTCGGTCTGCAATCACTGACAGTGGCGACACGTGGGTCCGACGTATACTAACGGACCGCGGCCGATTTAAAGGCTACCACCTAGCAAATGTGGTGTCTGGTGGTGACACCACAAGTATTTTCTTAGACTCTATCTTATTTCTTATTTTAAACTACATTGTTATCTGAAATAAATCCATTATTATAGACTCAAAAAATTCGACATTACAGACAAAAAATATTATGATTTGGTCTTTATAAAGGCTAGCAGATCCTGTATATGCTTCCATTCTCTTATCTTTTGTCAGTATGCTCTATCACACAAAACATTTAACTCAAAAATTCACAAAAAAATTTGATCCTTGACATACTAAATTTTTATTTACATTTGTGGATAGTAGGAGATAATTAGTTTTTTCACTTTACAAGCCAAGAGCAGGATAGTCAGAATGGAGTGATTCTAGAAAGGAAGAACAGAATTTCACAGCTCAGCAAAGCATGCATTTACCTTAAGCACTAATATCTGTATATGTTTATTAAACATTATTTTTTGCAGACTGTTTATTATTGATTCCAAAAATTCTTCTTGTTCTCATCACACTTTTTACTTCATGGTGATAATCATAATAATAATCATACTTGTAATAATTTTTACATAGAAGCTACTGGTAATTTAGCAACTGACCTCTTTGTTCTGGCCTTCTTTGCTTTGACAACAATCTTCTTTCCAATGTACTTACTTTCTATTACAACACTATCTACATTAACTTCCACAAACTGTTTTTCATTGCTTTCGCTACTAACTACAGAAGTTTTGTACTTTTTCTTTTACCAGATCATTGCTGTTAATTTCACATTGCTTACATTCCTCATTATAAGTTTGTCAACTTGAACAGCCATTTCAGTTAATGTGTATACACAGTCTTTAACATCACTTGCATCAGATTCAATTAATTATAAATTATTTACATTACTATTAATTACTAATAACTTACATTCTTTTCCAAACTGATACTCATCCACACTGTCCTCTACTTCATGAACCACCAAATTTACTACTTGCAAACATATGTCTTCATCATTATTTTAATGAGTTACTATTTACATTACTCACTTCTTGCTCAACCCACAGAACTGGTATATAAATGGTATTTACTTGCTGTCTTTCACATATTATTTAATTACCATCATTACAGGCACATGACTCAACTACTGCTATTAATTCATCCTGACAAAATTGAACAGTGACAATTTCCGTTTTCTTACTTCATTCATTTTCAGTTACATTTGTATTTGACATTGCTGTCACTGCTAGATGGATCTAATTTTGTATCACAATTTTCAGTTCATTGTCATTTTTCTCTACCAATAGTAATGGTCCATTCTGATTCTAAACTATGAAAATGCTCTTTGTTGCTACTTCTAATGTCACTAAAATATTTATCTATACTTTTATTCAAGACTCTCATTAACTTCAGTATTTCAGACTGAAAATCCTCATTTGCTGGCACTCCCAGTTTTTCATCACATGAACCTTGCCTCCTGTCGAGTTATTCTTCCAAATTTACCTCTGCATTGTTGATTACTCCTGCTTCATGTGGTTCTGCTTTGTCATTGCAGTATTCATGGGTGAAATCTTTGATACATTTGGTTAACATTAGCCTCATCATTCAAAAATCTTTGTGAACCGCCACATCAGGAAAAAGTTCGAAATTTGTACAGTGATGTTGTGTTAAATATTTGTACTAACAAAAGAAGCGATGCTCCATTGAAGAAGAGTGAACATGAAAAATGTGAAACAATAAACAAAGGTAACCTACAAAGTGCTTCTGAACACTTCTCATGTAATTTAAAAATGGTTAAGAGAAAAGACTGCAGTAATTTGAAAACAAACACGAACATCAGTCAGCTTACAAATAATAAAAAACAGGTACTGTTACTTTCAGTTAGTCACGATAGGAACTGTGCAAAAGTACTGAACAAAATTTCAACAACCAGCTATAAATTTACATCTTTGATAAAGCCAAATGCTATATTCAAGGAAGCAACATGCAATATACAAAAGAAAACATCTAGTCTAGGACAAAATGATTGTGTTGTCGTCTTAGCTGGTGCAAACGATGTTAATGGATCAAAACATGGTTTTATGACATCACTAGATGAAACCATAGCAAAAACTAGGCAAACACAACTAATTATATGCACAATACCATATAGATATGACATGCCAAATGAAAACTGCAAAATCTACTAAATGAACAGTTACTTGATACAGAAGGCATCTTACAGTGAGCACATCAGAGTTTTAGATGTAAATACGAGGGCTATCCACAAAGTACATTACGTTTTGGAATTAAAAATAAATAAAGTATTGGAAAATGTTTTTATTATATACAGATGAAAGTCACACTTAAATACTACTTTTCTACATAGTTGCCATTTAAATTAAGGCACTAATCATAGCGATGGATGAGCTTGGAAATTCCTTCGTCGTAAAATTCGGCCGCCTGCGCCTTCAATCACGTGGTACCTCTTCCTGAAGCTGTGCGCCGTCATCAAAACACTGCATAGCCAACCACTTCTTCATTTCTGGGAATAAGCGGAAGTCGCTCGGTGCCAGGTCGGGACTGTACGGTGGATGAGGAAATAACTCCCACTTAAAAGATTCGAAAACTTCACGAGTGGCATTTGCCGTGTGGGCCCGAGCGTTGTCGTGAATCAGCAAGATCTTTGAGCCCAACTTTCCCCTGCGCTTGTTTTGTATTGCTCTTCTGAGGTTGTGCAGAGTTTGGCAATACCTTTGAGAGTTTATTGTAGTGCCTCTTTCCAGGAAATCCACAAAAATCACACCTTTTCTGTCACAAAAGACAGTCGCCACGTGGTTGAAGGTGCAGGTGGCCGAATTTTACGACAAAGGAATTTCCAAGCTCGTCCATCGCTACGATAAGTGCCTTAATTTAAATGGCAACTATGTAGAAAAGTAGTATTTAAATGTGGCTTTCATCTGTATATAATAAAAAATTTTCCAATACTTTATTTATTTTTAATTCCAAAACTTAATGTACTTTGTGGATAGCCCTCGTAGCTTCCTCCAACAGAAAGACTTCACTAGGGATGGGCTTCACTTACATAAAAAATGGGAAAAAGAAACTGTGTGTTAATCTGCTTAATGCCATCAAAAGTCCACTGGTAACAAGAAGTGCCTTAAAATGTGTTACACCACAACATCAAACATATTTGGTGGACAATCTCAGAAGAATGAGCAATACTGCAGCTGAACCAACAACAACACCAGGAGCTGAAGAGCCATCAGTAACAACAACAAAAGTGAATATGCAGTCAGGATCATCAAGGAAAACATTAGAAACAGTGTTAGAAAAGAAGAAGGTATCCACAATCAGCACCAAGTCACCACCAACATCCTGTGCAAAAATCTCAAGTGCCACAAATCAGTCAGCCCATGACATCCAAGAGGAAATAGCAAAAAATGTGCAGCCACACTCCAAATCGGTACCACTGGAAACTGTGACAAGATCTTCAACACAAAAATGCAGACCTCCAGCTTAGAGCCAGGATTTTTTATGGGCAAGAACACCAGTAGCTCCCTGCTAGCAGCAAACCAAAGGAAAACAGATGCAGAGCGAAATCTTCATTAACCAAAACTACAAGAAAACCCGGTGAGTGGTGTCAAAATTCATTCCATTGGAAAACAGTCACTACTATCCTTTAAAATATTACACCATAATGTGCAGTCAATGTTTAACAAGTTAATAGAAATAGATCTCTTCCAAAAAACAAAGTCACACTTAGATGTTCTCTGTATTACTGAACACTGGTCTACAGATGACAAAATTTAAAAAAAAATGCCACTTGGCGAATTTACTGTAGGTGGTTTTTCTTGTCGGAACAAAAGTTAGGGAGGTGGTACAGCAATCTATGTAAAAAAAAACTTAAGTTACAAAAGCCTCACAAAGTACAATAATATGCAAATGGAAACAGACTTTGAATTCTCCTTAATTATCTTAACAGACTATAACCTATTGATACTGAATGTATATAGAGCCCCTGATGGGAACATCCAAACCTTCAATCACTCCCTCAAAGCGCTACTCACAAAAATTCACTCACTAAACAAAAATCTATTAAGAAGTGGAGATTTTAATATTGACTTCCTCATACCTGGAAAAACAAAGATGAATTGTTGAATATTACAAATTCATTCGACCTATCCCCAACTGTAAACCCACCAACCAAGATCACAAAAAATTTAAAAACAGCTCTAGATCAGATTTTCATAAACGCAGACAAACTACACCACTCAATTGAAGTCATCAGCACAGGTTATAGTGACCATGAAGCCCAAATACTAACAGCGAATTTAAATTACGTAAGACAATATCCTACAAAAACTAAAATGCAAAGGCAATTTAATGTTGATAATATAAGGCTTTTTAACTATCTGCTATGGGCTGAAAACTGGGCAGAGGTCTATAAAGAAAATGATGTTATCTACATATTCAATTCCTTCCATGAAACATTTCTCCACCACTTCAATACTGCATTTCCTCTGAAATCCAGGAAAATCGGAAACAAACACACAAACAAAAGGGATAAGGATCTCCAGCCAAAAAAAGCATGACTTAAAAAATCACATGAATCACCATGAAGTCGATGATCAGTTTAGGTCATATTGTAATACCTACTTTTCAATCTACAGAAAAATAATCCAACAAGCAAAAAAATTATACAATGATAAATTTATAAAGGAATCTAACAATAAAATGAAAGGCTTGTGGACAGTTGTAAAAAATGAAACAAACAGTAAGCAGCATGTTATAAACAAAACATTAAAACTAAACCTAAATGGTGAAGTTATCTCAGATCCCCACAAAATTGTAAATGGTTTTAATGACTATTTTAGCAAAATAGCAGAAAACCTGACAAAGAAAAACTGCCACAGACCAAATACTCAACACCAAACACTAATGGAAACCATACCAGTACAGGCATCAATGTTTCTTCACAAAGTCTCCAATACTGACATACTTACAGCTATAAAAGGACTAAAGAACAAGCACTCCAGTGGCAGTGACAACATTCCTGATTTAATTGTAAAGAAATGTGGAGAATCCATTGTAGAACACCTAACCCACATAATAAATGCATCCTTTACAAATGGAGTTTTCCCTGACCTACTAAAGACTTCTAAAATTACCCCACTTTACAAAAAGGGCCCTAAAAATGATGTAGCCAATTACAGGCCCATAGCACAACTCAGCTCATTCTCAAAAATATTTGAAAAATTATTTTACACCAGATTGGAAGACTTTACTAATAAACTATCCTTATTAACAAAACACCAGCATGGTTTTAGAAAGACAATTACCACAGCTATTTATGAGTATATCAACAAAACCTTAAAAGCACTGGATAATAAGGAAATCTCTACTGGTATCTTTTAAGAATTATCCAAAGCCTTTGATGTAATTGACCATACACTACTCCTAAAGAAGCTAGTAGATAAAGGTATAAGAGGAATAGCAAACAAATGGTTAGAATCTTACCTGTCAAACAGATTACAAATAGTTGCAATTAATTTTGAAAAAAAGAATACAACCACCCATCAATGTACTGACCACTTCTCAGACACAATGCCTATTAGATTTGGTGTGCCACAAGGCTCAATCCTGGGACCCATACTGTTTCTGCTATACATTGATGACATAAGCATGTAGCTTGCTACAGGGCATACCACACTATTTGCCAGTGACATGAATATACTAATAACAGGTACTGATACAGAAGACCATAACCAAAAAATTAAACCACTTATGTCGTCACTCACCAAATGGTTCAACGAGAACAAACTGATAAGAAATATACAGAAAACAACATACATCAACTTGAGACTCTCATCCCAAAAACAAGAAATGCCCAACGTGATTCTAAATAACCAAGAGCTTATGTGTATGGACTCTGTCAAGTTTCTTGGCATATGGCTTAAAAAAAATCTTAAGTGGGAGAGACGCACAAATTATATCACAAAAAAGCTATCAACTGTGTGTTACATTTTAAGGATACTCAAAAAATCAGTCACAAAATCTGTTCTCATACATGCATATTATGCTTACTTCCACTCTACATTACAGTATGGAATCATATTTTGGGGGAACTCACCTGGGGGTACATATATTTTCAAAAAAAAAAAAAAAAAAAAAAAAAAAAAAAAAAAAGGCAATACGCATAATATGTAACCTAAGACATAACAAATCATGCAGACATCATTTCAAAACAAATGGCATTATGGCACTGCCCTCTGCTTACATTTATAATATCATCTCATTTGTCAAGTCATACCTGTTAAACAATGACTGAACATTAAAATTCAATGGAGATATTCATAACTAGGCAGCAATCTTACCTTCATATGATTCACTCCAGAACTACCAGCTACCAAAAAAGTGTTTTAAATATTGGGATACAAATGTATAATAATTTACCAAATGAAATCAAAGCAACAAAGAACTCAAGAGCCTTCACACATAAGTTAAAAAATCTCTTGGACCAATGCTTTTGTGCAGTTGATTATTTTTTGAAAGGGGTTAAAACTGTAAACAATTTTATAATAAATGCTCAATTATGTCTGAAAATTATATACTGTGCATGTCTATGATATATACTGGATTATTATATACTCTGCATGTCTATGAAATATACTGGATTATTTTAATATTACATTTGTATTGCTGTTTGTATTTTACTATACAACATTTGTATTTACTGTTTTGTTAAAGATAGATAATTTCCTCATTACAAAATAATGTAAAATCAATTTATTAAAAATAACTTGCAAATATGTTCTCTTGACCTGTCCAATATCATATGTACAATTGTACAATGATTTGTATTGACTGTTTTGTTTAAAATAGATAATTTTCTCACTACAAAATAATGTAAATATCAATTTGTAAAAATTACTTGTAAATATGCTCTCTTGACCTGTCCAATATCATATGTGCAACTGTACAATACTATTATTGCCTGTATCAATAAAACACAATACAATACAATACAACACTTTGTCAAATGAAGTGAAGTTTAATCCTGATATAAATCCACTGACATCCTCAGATTCAGTTTTAATTATTCCATTATGTTCCCTTACAAATTTTAACTCTCCCTCACTATTTTCCAACATACTGTCTTCACAAGACTCTTTGTTAATATTTACAAACTGTTCCTGACTTTTAAACATTTTGAAATTGAAAGGAGACAGGAATCAGTTACAAGAATCTGTGATTTATTGCTCATCTAGATTTTGATTGTAATGTAGCCATCATCAGTGCTAAATTACAAAAACATGTAGAATCAGAATAGGTGCAAAATATGCATTTAACTGAGGCCTCAGTGGCAAGAAACAGTGATCATGTGTGTGAGAGTGGTGCTTGCTTGAATGAATGTGTGTTTGTTTTCTACTTTAGAAGAAGGCCTTTTGGCCAAAAGCTCAATTGTGTAACAGTCTTTTTTGTTGTGCCTGCTTGCAACTCAACATCTCCTCTATAGGGGGAGTACCAATCTATGCTTTTCATAATATTGCAGTTATATGAATCCACATATGTGGGAACACAGCAGTAACATACCATAACCAGAAAGGTCATACAGGTACCAGCATGTCAGAAAAAGCTCCCAAAAGTGGATATTTTTTACTAGCACCTGCGTGTTAAGCAGGTGGATGCCAGAAGATCTGTAATTGTTTAATATTTTGACCTTCTCCTTAAGGTCCATGAACCATTCCTTCTTGGTTGATGCAGT
The DNA here is from genome assembly GCF_021461395.2 of Schistocerca americana. Taxonomy (NCBI): domain Eukaryota; kingdom Metazoa; phylum Arthropoda; class Insecta; order Orthoptera; family Acrididae; genus Schistocerca; species Schistocerca americana. The sequence goes on along the minus strand of NC_060120.1, from coordinate 697,267,064 downwards.
AATGCAATGATACTCTTCAAATATATTTTTGTTGTCAACAGTATTAGTCAAAATCAGTCCTAGACTGTTTGTTTTTGAAAAAGAAATGTTAATTTTATATTTTCAAGTATTTCTGCAATCTTCATGCTAAATGTTCCATAATATTGGAAGGAGATGTATTTTTTTTTTTTTTTATCATTCTCATCTTCCAAATAAATATTCTCACTTGATGCAGTGACATTACTATATCTCCTAGCAATTTCATGTAAATATTAACAACATAATCTGGTGTGTAGTTACTCATTCAGGCAGAATAGTTGTGTTCCTTTCTAATTCTTGCTCTTTCTGAGACAGTGGGAGTTTCAAAAAATGGTTGAAAGCAAAATTAAAAAATGCATTTTTATGTTCATGAGCATGACTTGAATCTTAGTTGACTATACACTCTGTGTAGGTTTTCTTATGGAAAATCGCAAAAATGTATTTATCATTTACATAACTGATATTTAAATCAAGAAATATAATAGAACCATAATTTTCCACCTAACATGTAAAATTTATTTTCTCGTCTAATTCATTAAATTTAATTACCACCTCTTTAATTTAATTGTTATCATTATTATTTACTAGCAGAACTGTATCGTCATCATACCTGAAACAATACACAATTTTCTTAGCTAAGTTCGGGTTCTGAAGACAAAGGAAAATCTATTCTGAAGGTGGTTAATGAAAATATCAGCCAGAGGACCTGAGATGGCACTTCCCCATCATTAGGCCATCTTTTTGATGCTAAATTTTATTATTAAATTTAAAGTAGTCATATTTCAAGATCAAAGACAGCGAATTAACAAACTCCTTTATTTCATGTCTTGATAATGTGTTCTGAGCTACTAGATCACCCCTAATAATCTCAATAGTATTATTAATCAGAATATTGTTATATAGATTCAGAATATTGAAGGACACAGACTTCAAGCAAATAAGTTTGAATTTTTAACGTGTGATGAATATGAAATATGTGAAAAGAGCCAAAGAAAGGAAGTCCTTTCATCAAATGCAGCGACCACAAATCATTTCAATAGGCCTACGAAGTCCTGTGATAACAAGAAAGGAAATACCAGAAAATACATGGAACATACTTATCGTGCAAACAAGATATCTACCAATACAGGTAAGAAGAAAAAAGAAGATATTTTCATACTTTCAGACAGTCATGGAAAGGGCTTAGCCGACATTTTGTGTAACATGCAAACTATATTCAAGGTTAGTGGAATAACGAAACCGGGTGCCCCTTTGCGCGAAGTTTTAAAAGACTGTGAACATTCTTTGAAGCTTGGAAGCAACTGTCTAATAATAGGAGGTACTAATGATGTTTATAGGAACGAGGGCAAACTTGCCACAAGAGCTCTAAGAAGTACATTACAGAAAATTACAGATGTTAACTTCTTCATTGCCAGTATCCCACAAAGACATGATCTTATAGAAGAATCCTGTGTCAACAAAGAAATCACAGTTACTAATAGGAAATTTGAGAAAATCTGCCGAAGCCTCCCAAATGCCACATATGTGGACGTACCATCCGCAGAGAGAAGTCATTTTACAAGGCATGGGCTTCACAGAAATAAACTCGGAAAATCATTCATTAGTCGAGAAATCCTTAATGCAGTGAAGGCAGTTAAGGACAAGAATAGCACGACCATACCACTTCCACCACCAAACACAGCAACTGAAAATTTTCAACAAGAAAATGAAACTGAATCACTGACAACAGGTCCAGCACTAGAATCTCCACTTTCGTCAAAAACAGCTGAGATAAATGATTCAACTAGGACAGAAGTTTCCAAGGCAGCTTCAGCAGAAGCAGCTACATACTACGCAACTGCATCATCAACAAGAAAAAAAACACCTGATGTGCCAACAGCCAATGACCTTTCATCAGTATTGGCCGCTCCTCAGTCTTCAACAGTGAAAGACTTTTCACCAGCTTCACCATCATCAGCAGTAACAGAAGCAAACAGAAGAAGCACAAGAACCAGGAAACTTTCAACTCTGCAGGATTTTTGGTACCCGGCCTCAGTTACAAGACTAACATAAGGTAGATACCTTCAGATACACCAACTTCCAAGTCAAACCGGCAACAGACTCACCTCCACTGTCATCAACAGAAGAATAACCATGCCACCAGCTCATCTAAAGGATTTTTTAGCATCAGGTCTAAAGGGAAAGGCGCCACCAAGATAAGTGAAAACAAATGCCTAACAGTGTTTCACCAAAACATTCAAGCCATAAAGAACAAAGCACAACAGCTAGAAGTAGAATTGGAAAAATTCGATAGCCAAATTTTGTGTATCACTGAACACTGGTGCAAAGGGAAGCAAATTGAACACATTGCATTAGCCTCATTTGACCTTGCATGTTACTATAGCAGAATCTCAATGAATGGTGGAGGTTCATGTATCTATGTAAAAATAGGTATGTCATTTAAAGTAAGATATGATCTTTTAGATCTAGGTGAGGACAAACATTTCGAACTTTCCGCTGTTTAAATAATAGGACCTGGCATAGCAAAAAAATTAGTCATATTTTGTGTGTACCGCTCTCCCAGTGGAGACATTGATATATTCTTCTCAAAACTGAATCAAAGCTTAGACAAGGTTTCTGGACCAAAAGCAAATGTAATTATCTGTGGTGACTTAAGCATTAATATGGTGAAGCCTGATAAGGCTAGCAACATATATGTGAATATTCTAAGCTGTTATGGAATATCCTCCCTTGTTAATTGTCCAACTAGAATAACGAAAGAATCCTCCTCATCTATAGATCATGTAGCTACAGATATTGATAGTAAAAAATGTCATATTGTTGTCCAAAACCTGGGCCTAGCAGACCACCTCTGCCAGATCTTAAAAACTAACATTCATGTAGAAACTCCTCCTAAACTTTGTACATACAAAAGAATGTTTTCCAAATCAGCCCTGCATCAGTTTAAATCCCAGCTAGAATCTGAAGACTGGAGGGAAGTCTATGCAGAAACCAACGCAAATCAGAAATTTATCAAGTTCATGTCAATTTTTAAACTCAGATTTGAAGAGATGTTTCCCAAAACTCTTTATCCAATTAAAACTACAAAGAGAAATCAGTGGGTGACTACAGGTATCAAAAAATCCTCAGAAACTCTTAGATATCTCAACTCCATAAAAATAATCAATCTAACCCAGAAGTTCTGCAATCCTACAAAAAGTACACGAAAATTTACAGAAAGGTGTTGCTAGCCGCAAAAAAACTTTCAAACAACAAAATATTACTTGAAGCTGAAAACAAGAGCAAAGCAGCCTGGAACATCGTCAAACAGGAAACATCTAACGCTGCTAAAAAGGACCTCAATTCACATATTAAAAACAAAGATGTACCAGTAGGTAACCCTAAAAAATTAGCTGATTTTGTAAACTCATGTTTCAGTAGTATTGCAAAAAAATTACAGCAGAAATTTCCAGATACGTATGATTTACCTACTCAGAACCAGCCAACAGACTCAATGGTGCTCTTGCCAACTACAGAAAGGGAAGTGGCACTAGTAGTACACCAACTAAAAAATAAAACTTCAGTAGGACTTGATGAAATCCCAGTCTGCGTAATTAAAGATTGTATAGACTCCATAAAGGGCCCATTAACAGACATAATTAATGAATCTTTCGAATCTGGATACTTTCCGGAGTACCTAAAACAAGCAAAAGTTATACCTATCCTTATAAACAGAGATGTGGAAAATGTAGAGAACTACAGGCCGATCTCTATACTGTCTATCATTTCTAAAATAATAGAAATACTAGTCAAAAAGAGACTGCTAAATTACCTGAATAAATATAATCTTCTTTCCAATGACCAATTTGGTTTTAGGCCCGGAAAAGGCACACAATATGCTATAGCACAGTTCACTAAAGTAATTTTAGAAGCACTGGACAAAGGTGAAAATGTAAGTGGTATCTTTTTAGACTTGTCCAAGGCCTTTGATACAGTTGACCACAAAATCTTACTTCATAAATTAGGGCAAATAGGAATAAGAAGTGTGACAAAGAAGTGGTTCAAATCATACTTGGAAAACAGAGTTCAACGAGTTGAGATATCACAAGTTTCAAACAATTCGCTTATAAAATACCTGTCTGACCCAGAAAATGTGAATATAGGCGTCCCACAGGGAAGTGTATTAGGCCCAATATTGTTTCTTATATACATTAACGACTTCCCACAAAGTATCAGACATGACGAAAAAATACTTTTTGCTGATGACAGCAACATAGTAATAACAGGTGAAAATCCAACACAACTGTCAGAAAGAGCAAACGAGGCTCTCAATGATGTCCACAACTGGTCATTAAAAAATAAAGTAACCCTAAATGTAAAGAAAACTAACTATATTAACTTCCAATTGAACAAAAAACACAATGCCACTAGAATAAAAGTTAATAATAATGAATTAGAATGTGTAACAAGTACCAAATTCTTAGGGATGAATGTAGACAGCCAACTGAAATGGACAAACCATGTCAATATTTTGGCAAAGAAATTATCCACAGCATGCTATGCTCTTAGAATCCTTGCACCGGTATGCAATAATACCTGTCTTAAAATAACATATTACGGATATCTACACTCAGTCCTCAGCTATGGGATCATGTTTTGGGGAACAAGTGCCAGTAACATACAAACTGTGTTCAAAGTACAAAAAAGAGCCATAAGGATAATAACAAATAGCAACACCAGGGCCCACTGTCTAGAATTATTTAGAAAGCTAGGAATTCTAACTGTTTCTTGTGAGTATATCTTTCAGAACATAGTGTTCATTAAGAAAAATCTCAACATGTGCAACACAAACAGCCTAATACATGACCATGAAACAAGAGCTTGTCACCACCTCCATCTAGATAGAAAGAACAAGGCAAAGACGCAAAAAAGTATATTTTACAATGGGATAAAACTGTATAACAAATTACCACAAGAAATTAAAGAAATAAATGAGCCCCTCACTTTCAGACAAAAGCTTAAAACCTTTTTAGTAAGTAAAAGTTGTTATACTGTAAAAGAATATTTAACATAGATGTAGATTATTAGCAACATATGACATTATCACAAAAATATTATGTAATTATAAATATGTGTATGACTAGTTCTAAAAACTACGCAAAATATGAGAAACCTGTTTAATTGTAAATGTAAATGTGTGCTCATGTGTTGTAATCTGACACATCTATACAATATTTATTGTTCCACGGATGAATAAATAAATAAATAAATAAATGTTGGTTGCTATTGAAATTTCACAGATATAGTTGGACAATTCATAATTGCTTTTTACTGTGTACAGATGACTGTAAAGGCAATGTGTCTTTAAGAAATTTAAACATTTTCCTGTAAATCTACTGAAGAGGCTTATGATATATCAATCACCGACATATTATCCTTGTGAACCTTAAGTTGTGCTCTTAAAGTAAGTGTATGTGGTTTTGTGACCATTAGTAGCTGTTTTTCCTTAGGAGGAATTATTTCCCCCCTATATGTTGAGTTAGTCATTTAACTTTTATTTGCTTCTGCAGTTAAGTTCCTATCAATTCTCACTATGTTATTTTTATCAAACATTGATTTCAGTTTCTTCCACAAGTCCACTGTCCTTTATGCTTCTCTTATTTGCATATATAAAGGTGGATCAATTGTAAGAACTATCTTCACTTTGGCCTTCGAATTTTCTGATGAAACTTCTTCTGAGACACACTTCTGTAATCCTTCAAGAATAAGCACATTTTTGGTAGGGAACACCCAATCTCCATAGTTCTCATGTCCTTTTAGCTTCAGCACATTAATTAGATAATTCATCACCCTATTTGTGGACTCGAACAATTCTTCTTTGTGAACAACAGCACACTGGACTTTGAATCATGACACGTGGGTTTTAAACAGTGATTCCTGATACTTTTAATGATCGGTTATCTGTGTATCTGGGCCCGTAACCTGTTGAGGTTCCATGAATATTGAGAACATGATAAACTTGTGCACATTATATAATTTATTGTAATAGTTCACACAGGTACACTTTTTATTTAGCGTGTGGCTAATACAGACATATCATGAAATTACATATACATATGTACATATTGACACACAAGAAACTTAAGTTTGTCTTTACAACTGAATATCCAGTCCTTCAATCCAGCGCACTGCATCTGGAGTTGCTAGCAGGAAGTCCTCTTTGGCGCCGTGATAGGCTCGAATCCTGCATTCACTGACAATGTGGCGAACAGTCTGGTATGGAGCCCCGCAGTCACAAGCTGGATCAGGCTGCTTCTTCCACTTAAAGAGAGCACCCTTGCATCACCCATGGCTGGTACGGATTCTGTTGAGAGTAGACCAGGTCTTGCGTGGTAAGTCAAATCCACTTGGAAGTTTAGCATCTGAGAAGATGTTATGCAGGTGCACATCTGTCACTGCTTCCCACCGATCTTTCCATTCTTCAAGAAGTTTGAAATTCTTAGCAACCATGTCAGCAGCATCGCATAGAGTTGGATGACGTGATTTCACTCTCTTGCGATTTAAAAGTGACAGGTCGCTATGCACGGGTAGGTTAGAATTCCTGGAGATCTTGTGGAATTCTCTCATAAGGGCAGTACATCTGCGTAGATCAGGAGGCATTATACCGGTTAACATTGGAATCCAATAAACTGGAGTAGATCTGATTGTACCAGATATTATGCGCATTGTCATATTCAGTTGGGTATCAACAAGCCTTGTATGATGACTATTCATCCAAACAGGTGCACAATACTCAGCACTTGAATATACCAAGCCCAGAGCTGAAGTTCGCAGGGTGGTTGCTGAAGATCCCCAGGTAGTTCCGCATAGCTTATGGAGGATGTTGTTTCGAGTCCTCAGCTTTTGAGCTAAGTTAAGAAGGTGTTGTTTGAAGCATAGTGTATGATCCAGGATGACACCAAGATATTTTGGGTTCCAATTGTGACGAAGAATTCTGCCTTTGAAACTTACTTCCAGTTTTACGTTCGCCAACTGGTTATTTAGATGGAAGCAACACACTTCTGTTTTACTCACACTGGGTCTGAGTCTCCAGATTTTGAAGTAATTGTCTAATGCAGACAGGTCATTGGCTAAAATCTCTTCTGTTGTCTTCATTTCCTGGTGTTTGACTGCTAGAGCCAGGTCATCGGCATTGCAGTATTTTCTGGACGAAGTGTCAGGTAGATCAGATAGAAATAGGTTGAACAGTAAGGGTGAGAGAACTGATCCTTGAGGCAATCCGTTGTTCAGCTTCCTCAACTTACTTATGTTGCTTCCAGTGATTACCTGGAACTTTCGATCACTTAGCATGCTGTTAATCAGTCGAGCCATTGTTCTGCAGGGTATGATGCGGAGAAATTTGTAGATAAGGCCTTCCCTCCACACAGTGTCGAAGGCGGCAGTTAGATCAACAAATGGCACAGATGTTTTCTGCTTCATTTGGTATCCTGACTCTATGAAGGATGTGAGAGACAATACTTGGTCGCAGCAGCTGCGCCCTGGTCGGAAGCCTGGAACGTTCTCTAAGATAGCGCTACTTATTCTGTTATGTATTAGCCTTTCAAAAAGCTTGTAGCAGTAGCTGAGTAGGGAAATGGGGCGATAGTTTTCTACCTTGTTGCTGGGTTTGCCAGGTTTCAGAACAGATATTATCTTCACCTTTTTAAATTCAGATGGAAGTTGACCAGTCAGCAGGATGTCAGTGAAGAATTCTGGCAGCCATTTCTTAGCTTTTCCTCCCATATGGATCAGGAATTCTGGATGGATACCATCGAATCCAGGTGCCTTAAGAGGTTTGAGGTCCTTCAGTCCAGAGTCAATGTCTGAAACTGTGAAGGGATGGGTATACTCAGATGAGGGAGATGCCTTCTTTTTCAGGTCACGAAGCTGTCGTCTGATATGTCTTGTATGTTTCTTGTCAGGAAGTACTCTTGAGGTAGTAATGATGTGGGAAGCAATTTGGTCTGGTGTTACTTCGGAATTTTTTCTGCATGCTGGTGCACTTCCTCCCAGTTTTCTCAGAAGACTCCATGCTTTTCTGCTCGAGTGGGTAAAGTCCATAGTTTTGACTGTTTCTGCCCATTTCTGCCTCCGAGACATGTCCAAGCTGGACAATAGTTCCGTAGCTATCTCTGGGTCACCACTTTGCTGGAAGTATTGGTACAGTGTTTCACTTTCCTCATTCCATCCTGGAACATATTCTTTTCGGTATCCTCTTGGCATACACTTTTTAGCTGTTGCTGTTACTGCACCAATGAAGCGTTGATAGTTATTATGTGACAGAGGTATCCATCGAATGGTCTTATCCAAATGGCTCTGAGCTCTATGGGACTAAACATCTGTGGTCATCAGTCAATGGTCTTATCCAGTTCCGTTGAAAACTTCATCCAGTCGGCTTTCTGGAGGTAGTGTTGCTCACGTCCATAGGTTTAACCTTAAAATACCCTACACGTGTCTCCTGGGTGGTGCTAATTGAGCAACAGTGATTACAGGCAGCCATACTATCCATAGGATCTCCTGGCAATGACATATCAACTAAATAGCAGAACTGGTACACTTTGCTACACACACAAGGAAATGAACTGGGAACAACTGGGAACAGCATGTAGGGACAAAGATGTAAGACACAGTCAAAGGTACATATATAAGATGATGATGATGATGAGGTCCCATACTGCGAGGGGCGCAGGGAACAATGCGGAAGATCTGCACCACTGACTAGGCAAGGTCCTAGCAGAGGTGGTTTGCCATTGCCTTCCTCCAGTTATACATAGTTGACCACATATTAATATCATTTAAATAGGTTTGACCAGCTAAACAAGATGGTTCAATTTGATGGCCACCATGATCCCCTGACCTTACCCCACTAGTCTTCTTTCTGTGGGGGTTTTGTAAGGAATCTAGTGTATTGAACTGACATTAGGGATCTACAGGACTTGAAGGCATTCATTCACAATGCATCTGAACATATCAATGTGGAGATCTTCAGTCATATGTAGAGATAAATGGAATTCCAACTAGACATTATCCATACCGCTAGGGGTGCACACATTGATTTGCATGACTGAGAAAAGAAAATTGTGTGAGTTATCACATGTTAGAAACCAATTTTTAATATCTAGTATTAAGGCAGTAAAGTCTTAAGTTGTAAAGATAATTTATGGACACCATTTATTTCAAGATCAAAGGCACCAATTGAGAAAATCATTTATTTCACATCTTGATAATCTCTTCTGAGCTGCTAGATTACCCCTCATGATCTAAACTAATATTATTAACTGGAATACCTGTATATAGATTCGAATATCCAGAAACATGAACTTCATGTTGTTAGCTACCGGAATGTCATGGATATACTTGGCAAATTTCTAAATGTTTTTTACTGTGTACTGATGACTGCAAAGATAATGAGTTGTCAAGAAATTGAAACATTTTCAAGTGACTACTCAAGAGGCTACTAGTACTACTAACCACAGGCCCCACAGGCATATTCTCCTTGTAAACCTTAAGTTTGTGCTCTTAAAGTAGATGTATGTGGTTTAGTAACCATTAGTAGTTTTTTTTTTTCCTTAGGAGAAATTATTTCCCCCATACATTTTGAGTCATTTATCTATTTTTTTATGTCCCTTTGCAGTTAAGTCCTTACCAATTCTCACTATGTTATGTTCATCAAAATTTTGTTTTGTTTTGTTTATGTGTTCAACCCTCTCTACATGTATCTGCGAGAAGCCATTGTCAGCTTTCATGGTAATTGCTTCTCCCTCACATAGTTTCTGGTTTATACTGTCTACAATCACTAATTCTTTAGTAAAATTTCTAATGGGTTTATTAAACTGATCCATGATAACTTTACTTACTGCCACTGCAATTCAGTTTTGATTTGATTTATTATTGGTCCTGTAGATCATACAATTTGTACAGCAAAGCACATCATGATATAGGACAAGTCAATTTGAAAAATTATGTTAAGATGGTATATGATGAGAGATGACAGTAGTCTCACATAACTCACATAGCAGAATACATATAGGATGTATAGACAAAATATAAAAAAGGTGGTGTGTGATGAGAGACGACAGTGGTGCATACTGTACATAGCAGAATACATATAAAAGATACAGACAGAATATGAGTAACAAACAGTAATTAAATTATCTTAATAAGTAGAAATATCTACAAGTGAATATACAGCTTATTACAAGTGATTAAAATATTGTGGTACATGTCTCCGCAGTATCCTTTCTTTCAGGAGTGCTAGTTCTGCAAGGCTCGCAGAAGAGCTTCTGTAAAGTTTGGAAGGTAGGAGACGAGGTACTGGCAGAAGTAAAGCTGTGAGTACCGGGCGTGAGTCGTGCTTCGGTAGCTCAGTTGGTAGAGCACTTGCCCACGAAAGGCAAAGGTCCCGAGTTCGAGTCTCGGTCGGGCACACAGTTTTAATCTGCCAGGAAGTTTCATATCAGCGCACACTCCGCTGCAGAGTGAAAATCTCATTGTGGTACATAGTTCACATAGCAGAATACATATATGAGATACAGACAGAATATAGATAAGTAATTAAAATAGATAAATAATTAAAATTTTGTTTCAAGAAATTCATGTACGGAATAGAAACAGTGATTTAGTAGCAATTCCTTTAATTTAATTCTCATTATTTTTGGGTTTGTGTTTGTTTTTATGTCTGTTGGGAGGTGGTTGTATATTTTAATGCCCATACATTTAACCCCACTCGCATATAATTTTGTGTTGTGGGCTATAATTTGTAACTGTGTTTTGTTTCTGGTGTCGTGTGTGGCAGTCTGCATTTCTGTCGAGGGCGTCCAAGTGCTGTACTGTAAAACAAGCTAGTTCCAATACATAGAGGCATGGCAGTGGCAGGATTTTTAGCTGTTGAAATAGTGGTTTACAGTGTTCAGTTCTTTTTTTACATTTCATTATTCTTCCTACTTGTTTTTGTAACTTGAAAATTGTGAGAGAATCAGAGCTCTTTCCCCAGAAGATTAGACCATAGCTCAAGACAGACTCAAACAGGGCATGGTACACCAGCTTCAAGGTATCTACACTGGCTGTGTCTTTTAATGATTGTAATAGATAGCAGGTTTTACTGAGCTTTTGTGACAATGCCTCAATATGTGGTTTCCAATTTAGTGTGTTACTGATGGTAAGTCCAAGAAATTTGGTGTCCTGCCTGTTCATAATGTCATCTTTGCTGATAACTATAACTGCATTGAAGGGGGTTAGATTTTGTCTAGTATGGAAGTTCATACTTACAGTTTTTTGTGTATTTATGAGTAGTCTATTTGCTTCAAACCATGATTGTAAATGACAACTAGTTTCATTAACTGCATCTTGCAGTGTGTCACCTCTACTGGTTATCAGGATATTTGTGTCATCCGCATACAGTTTTGATGCTTTCAGAATGTCAACTGCATGTTACACTATCACAATACTACCTTTAACAGCACTGTGATCTATCTTTGTATTTATATTACGCCTTAGGCCTCTGTTTAGCATTAATTGTTCTTGCTTGTTGAAACTGAAATTTGCTAGGTTTAGCAAACATGGAAAGAAGTTAAACTTTGGGTCATTATTTAGCCATTTCGCTTACACAACTAAGAAGTCTGTAAAAAGAGGGACAATTTATTATTAATCACTTATTTTTTAATAAACAACTCCCTGATTTCACTTCATATAGCAAAATATTCACATTTCCTCTTACTATTGATACATGCCCATTTCTGAAGTAGGTGTTGAACACTGGTTGTACATATCTTGGTATCACACTCTTGCAAATGCATTGTTTCTTAAAGGCTGTATGCTGGATGGTATTTTTAGTCTGATTCTAAGCTTCCTGTACTTGCAGAAAACAGCACTCACCCCCCTAGCCAGATTTATAACTAAACTGAAATCAACGGGATGCCTCCACTCAATATTCATATTTAAGGACAGCATTAAATCGCAAAAATCAGAATAAATTGCAGATCTTGATTTTGATTATAGGTTTTGATGGTGTTTCCAATAGAGTACTAAAGATTTGTTTCCATATAATAAGACTGATATTGTCCAAAATATGTAATGCATCACTAAGACAAGGCATTTTTCCAGAGAGACTAAAATACACCATTGTTAAACCCCTCTTTAAGAAATATAATAAGAGAGATGTCAGTAACTACTGACCTATTTTGCTGCTGACATCATTTTCCAAAATTTTTGAGAAGGTGATGTATTCTAGAATAGTATCTCACCTTGGCAACAGTAATATCCACAGGAAACCATAGTTTGGTTTCAGAAGGGTTGCTCTACTGAAAATGCCATTTACATGTTCACACACTAGATATTACAAGCATTAAATAACAAAATAGCACAGGTAGGTATTTTCTGTGACCTATCCAAGGCATTTGATTGTGTGAGTCATAGTACACTCCTAGATAAATTGAAGTTTTGTGGGACTGATGGTATAGCCAATCAATGGACCATGTCATATCCAACCAAAAGAATGTAGAAAGTTGTACTCAGTAGTAATTCAACCAACAGAATCCAGGGACATAACTCTGACTGGGGAGAAACTACAAATGGGTTTCCCCAAGGCTCAATATTAGGCCTACTACTCTTTCTCATATACACTCCTGGAAATTGAAATAAGAACACCGTGAATTCATTGTCCCAGGAAGGGGAAACTTTATTGACACATTCTTGGGGTCAGATACATCACATGATCACACTGACAGAACCACAGGCACATAGACACAGGCAACAGAGCATGCACAATGTCGGCACTAGTACAGTGTATATCCACCTTTCGCAGCAATGCAGACTGGTATTCCCCCATGGAGACGATCGTAGAGATGCTGGATGTAGTCCTGTGGAACGGCTTGCCATGCCATTTCCACCTGGACCAACGTTCGTGCTGGACGTGCAGACCGCGTGAGACGACGCTTCATCCAGTCCCAAACATGCTCAATGGGGGCCAGATCCGGAGATCTTGCTGGCCAGGGTAGTTGACTTACACCTTCTAGAGCACGTTGGGTGGCACGGGATACATGCGGACGTGCATTGTCCTGTTGGAACAGCAAGTTCCCTTGCCAGTCTAGGAATGGTAGAAAGATGGGTTCGATGACGGTTTGGATGTACCGTGCACTATTCAGTGTCCCCTCGACGATCACCAGTGATGTACGGCCAGTGTTGGAGATCGCTCCCCACACCATGATGCCGGGTGTTGGCCCTGTGTGCCTCGGTCGTATGCAGTCCTGATTGTGGCGCTCACCTGCACGGCGCCAAACACGCATACGACCATCATTGGCACCAAGGCAGAAGCGACTCTCATCGCTGAAGACGACACGTCTCCATTCGTCCCTCCATTCACGCCTGTCGCGACACCACTGGAGGCGGGCTGCACGATGTTGGGGTGTGAGCGGAAGACGGCCTAACGGTGTGCGGGACCGTAGCCCAGCTTCATGGAGACGGTTGCGAATGGTCCTCGCCGATACCCCAGGAGCAACAGTGTCCCTAATTTGCTGGGAAGTGGCGGTGCGGTCCCCTACGGCACTGCGTAGGATCCTACGGTCTTGGCGTGCATCCGTGCGTCGCTGCGGTCCGGTCCCAGGTCGACAGGCACGTGCACCTTCCGCCGACCACTGGCGACAACATCGATGTACTGTGGAGACCTCACGCCCCACGTGTTGAGCAATTCGGCGGTACGTCCACCCGGCCTCCCGCATGCCCACTATACGGCCTCGCTCAAAGTCCGTCAACTGCACATACGGTTCACGTCCACGCTGTCGCGGCATGCTACCAGTGTTAAAGACTGCGATGGAGCTCCGTATGCCACGGCAAACTGGCTGACACTGACGGCGGCGGTGCACAAATGCTGCGCAGCTAGCGCCATTCGACGGCCAACACCGCGGTTCCTGGTGTGTCCGCTGTGCCGTGCGTGTGATCATTGCTTGTACAGCCCTCTCGCAGTGTCCGGAGCAAGTATGGTGGGTCTGACACACCGGTGTCAATGTGTTCTGTTTTCCATTTCCAGGAGTGTACATAAATGATAATACTATCTAATGTACAACAAGCAGTATTAGTTCTTTTTGCAGATGACACCAGCATTGTTGTCATTCCCAGTATAAATACATAAATGGAAGAAATGGTGAACAAAGTTCTCAAAAGTATCATTGGCTGGTTTTCTGCAAATGGTCTCAACCTGAATTTCACAAAGACACATCATATTCAGTCCTGCATGTCCAGGGGTACTTCACCAGTGACAAGTGTAATGAAATAATACGTAGGGTGGAAACTTCAAAATTCTTAGGTGACCATATTGATGACAATTTAAATCGGAAAAAACACCTTTTGGAACTCCTGAAACTACTTAGTTCAGCCACGTTTGCACTTAGCATCAAGGCAAATTTTGGAGGGAGTGGAATCAGTAAGTTGACGTATTTCACGTATTTTCATTCAGTTATGTTATATGGAATTAATGTTCTGGGGTAACTCATCTTTAAGAAAGACGTCTTCATTGCTCAAAAAGAAGGAATGGTATGTGAAGATATCAACATCAACATTAGCAAGCAAAACTGTGTAGTATGCAATGAAGGCAAAAAAACAAGGCAGCCTTTTCCACTTGGAGGCACTAGAGCCTCTAAACCACTTGAAATAATACATGCAGACCTGTGTTGACCAATGGAGGTTATGTTATTCAGTGGTGCAAAGTATTTTTTCATTTTGAAAGACGATTATACCAGAATGGGATTTGTTATTTTCTGAATACAAAGAATGAGACTTCAGAAAAATTTCAAGAATTTCAGAAAATGGTGGAGAGTCAGCAAGAAAGGAAAATCAAAACAGTAAGAACAGATAATGGAAAAGAATTCTGTTGTGTGAATTTTGACAGTTTGTTGAAAAAAAAAAAACCATGGTATTATACATCAGTTATCCAACAGCTATTCACCAGAACAAAATGGATTGGCAGAAAGGTTAAATAGAACTGTCGTAGAAAAGGTAAGATGTTTACTATTTGATGGCAATCTTGGAAAAAAAATTGGGCTGAAGCAGTTAATAGTGCAAGAAGATAAAGTGAAAACTAATAGAAGATCACAAAGGCAGCCATAACCAAATAGAAGATTTGATGATTACAAGGTTTATTTTTCTGCTGGAACTTCAGATCAGCTCGAGGATCCAACAGCCGTGCAGGAGGCCTTTAGCAGACCTGAAGGATGGAAATGTGTTATACATGAAAAGATACATGTGTCTGAAGACAACAATGCCTGGGAAGTAGTAAACATTCCAAGGTGAAGTACAGTATCGCAGTAAACTAGTGGCAAAAGGATTTGCTCAGAAACTTGGAGTTGATTATGATGAGACCTTTTCTCCTGAGGTAAGGTATTTAACACTTAGACTTTAAATGGCTTTATCTGTTGAACTGGATTTGAACATTACACATCTTGATCTTGATGTTAAAGCTGCTTTTTTAAATGGTATTCTCAAAGAGTATATTTTCTTACAACAACCTGAAGGATTAAATCTTTGTAAAGATAAAAGAAAGGTTTTGAAGTTAAAAAGGGCTATGTATGGTTTAAAACAACCATCCAGAGTATGGAGTGAGAGAGTAAATGTGTCTTAAGCTCTGTTACAAAAGGTCTGATTTAGAAAACATGAAGATAAATGCTTAGTTACTATGGTAGATTTGTATGTGGATGACTTTTATATATCTTCAAATGACTCAAGTGAGACTAAATTTTTGAAAAATAAGTTAAGTTCAGAGTTCAAAGTAAAGGATTTAGAAACGGTTAAAAATTATTTGGGGATGGAAATCAAATATGATAAAGCAAATGGAGTATCAACTTTAAGTCAAGAGAACTATATTGACCAGTTATTGAAAAAGTTCAACATGATAGATTGTAAAACTGTAGACTCCTGTTGAAATGAAGCTTGATTTTCTAAATGGAAAAGAAACTAAAACTAGTGATGTACCTTATCAAGCCCTAATTGGAAGCTTAATGTATTTATCAGTACTTACAAGACCTGACATCTCTTTCAGTGTGAGCTATTTAAGCCAGTTCAATAATTCTTATACTGAAAAACATTGGATATGTGCTAAGTGAATTTTGAAATATCTGAAGGAAACTAAGAATTATGGTCTAAATTGGGCCAATTGTCCTTTAGACAGAAAATCATACACTGGTTTTATTTTCAAACTATGTGGGTCTGTAGTGTCATGGCGGAGTGCTAAGCAAAAAACTGTTGCTCTTTCCAGCACAGAAGTTCAACATATGGCTCTTTCAATAGCTTGTCGGGAGGTTATTTATTTAAGGAACTTGTTACATGAACTGGTAAACTATAATAAGTATGTCAAATTATTCAATCATAATCAGATTGCACTGAACTTATCTGTAGATGCTTCCAGTCATAAAATGTCGAAGCACATTGATGTTCAACATCATTTTATAAGGGAAGCTGTGTCCAATAAAGTTGTAAAAACTGTTTACTTACTAACAGCTGATATGCCTGCTGACATAATGACAAAGGGCTTGAAATAAGAAAAACATTATGATTTTTGGGACTGCATGGGTCTAGGTATTTTTTAAGAAAATCATTTAAATGTTTTGAAGTGAGGGTGTTAAGCTGGTCAAACCTATTTAAATGATTTCGATATGTGATTAACTATGTGTATCTTTGACTGCGTTTTACATCTTTGTCCCCACGTGCTGTTCCCAGTTTGTTTACTTGTGTGTGTAAGCTAACATGCAGTGAAGTGTATCAATGTGAACAATTACAATAAATTATATAATGTGCACAAGTTTATCATGTTCTCAATTTCCACAGAACCTCAACACATCTCATCTAAAATCCACCTATCTGCTAACTTTTCATCTAGAAATTGCCAGACATATAGGGACCAGTGGGATGGTGACCCATTCTGCTGGAATATGACATCAGGCTGCAGGTGTTCCACTTATGGCACAGCAAACTCTGTCCAGGTAAACATCACTGTTGATGGCAGAATCAATGAAAAATAATGGACCAATGATGCAATTGTGTATCAATCCTCACCAAACATTGAAACATTGTTCTTGGGACTGTCTCTTTCCATTTAATCTGTAACATGAGGAAACTGTGAACCTTGTATATATGAATGTTATGACGATTCAGTTTGCTGGATACTTGAAACGTTGCCTCATCGGAGAAAAAAATCTTTTCCAAATTGTCATTGTTTGCATAAGTATTGCCTAATATATCCACTGCAAACTGCTGACACTGAGGTTTGTCTGTAGGCTTTAATGCCTCTAGCAGCTTGTAACATGACAGCGTATTATAAAGGAAAGATGCATTTTATTCAGTCACAAACATGCAACAGCAGATGCACTGGTGGCAGCTAAGATCATGTCATATTCATGTTGACAGCTGAAATCAGCTTGACAGAAGCATATGGGGGCCAGTTTCTCACTGTGCTCCACAGCTGGGGTAGTCTCTGGACTTCCACCTGCTGCTAACCTGGCCGCATGACCAGGAAAACCCGTCTGTTGGGCAGCACAGTGACTGCTCGTTTCTGTTTCTCATGGCTGCTTTTTGCACTCAGTGCAAAATTAAAACTCACCCTAAAATTAATAAATATTGAACCATATGTCTCACTGAAGAGCCAATAAGCTCATTTGAAGCTGAACAGCTGGATGATAATGCTTGTGAAGACGTGCCTTCGATATCGACGTTAGCTTAAAATATGTTGTAAGTTAAATGTTATAAATAATTCCTGAATTGTAAAAGTGAATATCTTGGCAATGCATTATGTGATTGCAACAAACAAGGGGTCTACAGATACATGTTGTAGAACTGTGTTGGTCTTTGATAGTAGATTTACTGAAATTATTCACATATTTAAATGAGAGACCAAAAAGTGGATTTCATGCAATTAAAAACAGCTTTTAGTAAGAAAATAGTAGAGAAACATTAAAAGTAGTGGCAGTACTGTAAACTTTAGAGATGTAGGAAATTATTTAATGTATAGGCTAATTTAAATTGTTTGTTAATATTTCCTCTTATAAACCCAAAGATAGTGAAAAACCATAGAAATTATTGTTAATACATAAACTATGGCAGCTAAAAGAAAGCTGATAATAGCATAATATTACTCAGAAAATTTCCATGTGATTTAATTTATAATATGTGTGTAAAAGGAATTTCAGCTATTTTCACGTTCAGTAGTTTAACTGACTCCAGTGGTGCTTGACAAAGGTTTCCTGGGTGAACAGCACTAGTTTGCAAGTGAGTCTAGGTTCTGACACCTTTGGAGGTGGTCATGCTGTGTTAGTCTATGTTTCAAGAATGTTTTTCATGTGTGTGAATTATTCAGAGTTCCTACTTTCAGACACAAAAATCTTTCAGCATCTGAGGGACTTGTTATTTTTCAGGTTGTGTGTGATACAAGCCACACTTTAGGAGGTTCCAGTGTGTAGCCATTGTGGAATTTATAGTTTGAGATACTGCGGAACTTTAATGGCTTTCTAAACATAACTCACACATTTAATTGTGGTTTATTCAACCACCTCCAAGAACTGAAGAAACTCAATTAGGCTCTGAAAATAATTTATTGTGAACTGTGGCTTTCAATTTTTCTATGTTGGTATGGTTAATGAATTCAGATTTGTGACATTTAAAATTTATGTGAATGCATATGTGATTTTTGCATAGCAAATCCTCCTGTATTTATATTAAATACTTTTGTGGAACACTGGGTACATTCTGAGAAATTTGAGTTGGTTCTCCATAGACAAAACATAACCAAACTTGTAAGTCAAACCTTATTTATGGGGGTCCATTGATGTGCTGGTGCTGTTTAATGTGTAGGTAAATCTTTTGTGCAGTAGTATGTGGGGGCTCCAAGTTGATGTAGAACTTGTGAACAGTTTTGAATTTTGATTTTTTGTGAGTTGATGAGAGAGATTGTATTTTATTTCAACATCCACACCACATGCTCATTCCGCTTAAAACCCGTATGGCTGCAAGCTGCACCTTGTAGGGATATACAGTGGAACTTCAATTTTACGTTCTCCAGTTTTATGTTCTTAACTATTCTACACCATAAATTTGTATCCACTGTGAAACACTCGTAAGATCAGTGCTAAAAATTCCCCTATTTTACATGTCTTCCTAGAAAAGTTTGTTTAAATTCTAAGTCTTACTTGATGTCTCGCTTGACTTCTTTTCATTTTTTTCCTGTTGGTATTTGATGTGACTGAATAAGTTGTAAGTGGCGCAAAGAGATATGGTTTGCACCACACGTAGTGGCGGACTTAAGGGAATATTTTTGGCTGTTGCAGAGAGGGGAGATGTGAGGGGAAATGCAGGTGCAACCTACAATCGGCCAACACAACTTGCAATGTTTAGCTTCACTTCACAATTATATTACAAATACTGCTAGTTAACAGCAGCAATGGAAAAGCAGGACAGTCAGCACAAAGTATTCCAAAACGAGCCAATATGTGGCAAAGGGACCCAGATGACACCTTTCCTTGAGCCACATATAATGCAGTCTCATCTTTTTGCATGTATTTCCAATGTACTGTATTCAGCAACAGTACTGATCATCAGCCTTTTAAACTCAAACACTGAGTCTCAAAGAATATGCTCTGTCAGAATCAAGGAAACATCAGCTAGTGAGCACTTATTGGCTGGTGGCTTGTTATGTCACCCAACAGCTAGCACAGCCACCATACCACACTAAACCCAGTTTTAAATGGTTTTACATGAGCAACTTACTGGTGATAATTGACTACTCGAAGTGCGGCACCTTTCATACTTGCATGTAAATCAGTGGCCAGCTATGACGTGAGTGTGTCTATGACATCAATGATCAATAGATTGTGCCAGGGTGGAGTTCTAAATTTCCGAGTGTGCTGCATGCTGCGCATGCACAGGGACAAGGGACAATAGCAGTGTCTGCTAGTATTAGAAGTTATAGCCTATTCTGACTGAGTTCACTCCAGCATAAAAATGAATTTTGTGATTTTGGGTCTTATTAATCTTTATTGTGTTGTTTGTTTTGTTTTCATGGCACTCTGAAAAGTTACATAAGATACTGGTATTTTTTCCTACTCGTATTCTCCTACAAGAGAAACAAAATATTTGAAAGCAAAAGGTATTTACATTTTACAGAGAAAGAACCTAGACTGTGCATAGATAAGAACATAAATAGGTAGACATGTTTTAATGGAAAAAAAACCTAGTTGAATCATCATAAGTATGCATATACAGTCCAGGGACCAATTTCTATTGAAAACATGTCAGGCAAGGTCAATCACTCTGCTATTAAAGGTGCATATTGAAGACTTTGTAGAATAATGAGAACTAGCTAACTAACTGACAATCATGGGGCTGTGGCATATACATATACAGGTACCCTTACATCAGTTGACAGTATCACATGACATGCCTGCAGCTGCAGTGGCACCCCCTGGGACAAGCTGACTGAGTATCTCTGATCTGTCCTCCATATCAATACTTGAGCTGGTTGGGGAATCCAAATCACTGTTAAATATTAAACTTTTTTGAGCCACAAACAAATACAGTAGTAGATAGTGTTAATTTTAAACTTATTTTGAAGTATAATCTGAACAAATTAGAAGAGTGGTTCCAGATTGTATATAAACTTGTGAATCTTATTGAGTCGACTTCTGTCAGTCATACGATATGGGACACAGAAATCTCATGGCACCACATTTGGATTACAGCTAAATTGCAAGTAGAAGTAGTTTATACGGTTTGTAAAAGGGGAATATGTTGCATTTAGAGCAACAAACTGATGTACAGGAATGTGAGAATGCAGAAAAACTTGTTTTCGTTTGAATATAGTATTTTACGGCAGCCAAATACAGCTATGAGAGAGATCACCTCCTCTACAGGTAGGCAACCGGTGACCTATGGGCCAGATCCAGCCCACAGTTGGTATCAGTCCAGTCCGCAGAAGAAGTCTGTGGCAGAGAGAGTGAGGTGGTCACATTATGCTCCACCCAGGACACACTTTCAGATATTCGGCATTCTGTCATTTGAATTTTTCAAGTTTGGATTCTGTATAATATAGACAGTCTGTGCTAAGTTCAAGTGATTTAGACTTTTAAACTTTTCAAAATGAACAAAGAAGTTGTGGCTTAATTTATTTAGTATTACAGAAACAACCCATGCCTATGTGATCAGTCATCAAAAGTATTTTTGGACAAATATTTAAAAAATTCTTGCTATTAATGTTGTTGTGAACATTGTTTCTTTACTGATAGCATTCCAAAATTTTGAAACAGAAGTTTTAAGACAGCTACTGTAACATGTTGTAAGTAAATAAAACAGTGTTCACAACACATTAATAAATGTAAACATCTGAAGATGCGGTAAATGTAAAATGAATTTACTCTCAAAAATGTATGTTTTGATGCATATTTTGTTAGTGTGGCATAGCATGTCAGGTAAGAGGTGCTATTTGTATTGGTGTATTACATCATAAACATCATCATGCATACTGTAGTCTCAACTGTATGTGCTAGGAATGTTGCCCTCATGTCACATGATGAGGCGGACTGCGAGTTTAAGTAAGTACAATGGATGTAACTATAGTGAGACATTTGCCTCACCATCCATCCTGACTTGAAGCTAATATTTTGCATACAATATGTAAAACATATTTATTTAGCAAAATTAATAAGAAGGAATGTACATGTTAACATAAAACATTCAGAATTACTGTGCAAAATGATGCATTGTCGATGATGCAATGTCAAAATCCTCTGCAACCAACTGGCTCCGCTCCATGCAAGACTTGTAAGGTGTCAAAACTTAAAGTGCATCGGCAAATTAACTGTGATCATTTGCTATTCTTTCTCAAGTTTTAGTTGTTTTATTTGTTCTTAATGTTCTTGCTCATGAGTGAATAGTGATATATCTATTTGGTTGAAAGAAATTTGAATTAAACTGGAATAAGCTGGCTACCTGCAACGGATATAAGAAACCTTTTTAGCACAGCAAAAGGTATGTATGTACTCGTATTAATATAGTTCCTATTATGTTTTCATTAGTTATGTAACATAACATAATTTTAGTCTTTTGCTTTTGTTTGGTTTAGATTATTTAGAGGAAATTAGGTGGATGGATATTATACCTACTTATGAAGATTTGTAAGGAGATCTAGATAAAGTGAACCACTCTGAATTAAATGTGTATTTACTTTTTGTCAACAACAAAACTTTTTGTAACCAAAGTAGATCTAATCGTGTTAATAGTAGAAAGGTGAAATTTTATGAAGATGGCTGAATACTGAACAAATTTTGACAAAACTTTATAGTAATATAGCTTATACATCAGAATAACACAAAGGCTACTTTTTACTGTGAGATGATGTCTCATTTCAATGGGAAAATAGGGAAAATAGAATAATGCGTGAGAAGTTATGGGGCAGAAAGCAAGTAATACTTACACGCTATTATGTTTAAATGTTTATTCTCTAACCCATTTTTGCTTCAGCATTTTTACTCATCAGATTATTTTTTTTAGTAATTGTTTTCAAATTCTTTGCTGTACTTTGAATACTGTGTTTCATCACAAACCTCCCCAAATTTTTATTACCTACTAACTACTTTATTTGATTATTTAAAAATTTCATGTAGTTATTTTTTAAAATAGTATTGGTGCTACATTTGATGGTTCCAATTCAAAAATAAACTGTTTCCATTGCATCTGTGTCAAGTGAGCTTATGCTGCCATTTGTTTCTGGTGCACAGAATCAAATCTACTGTCATAATGATATGGGTCAATGGCTAGTTTGTTCCTATAACAGGATGTTATCTCAAAAACTTGAAATTTAAAAAAATTATTGAACTCCCCCTCTGAATTATGACTTTGTTAAGGGCATTGTATAATTTAAAAGTAAATTTAAGTACAGTTGGTTGGCAGAATATGCTCCTTGGCTGGCATATTTCCAGAAATTTAAGGGCACATTGTGCATATATTGTGTATCATTTCTATCAACATTAACAAATACACAAGGTTTGTTTGTGGTGAGACATTTCACTCACTATAACAACATGCATGAATTTGCAAAAATGTTCTGTTGAAAATATGTCCATCATAGTACAGTTGCTTTCTGCCCCACCAAAAAGAAATAGAAGCCAACAGAAAGTTATAGGGTCAATAATTTCGACTGTGATGTTCTGTGATACTCATGACTAGATCCAAGGGCAAAGAACAACATAAAGATGTTTTTGAAGGCCTTATAAAACTTAAAATTGGACCTGGTGACCACATTATGAAAGAACACACAGAAAAATGTATAAAGAATGCCACATACAGTTCAGCATGAAATAATTAATTTATGCAGAGAGATGTCATTAGAGATATCATTGCTGCTGTAAAGAATGCACTTGCCTATAATACAGTGAGGGTTCATTTATATTTTAATTTACCTTGTTGTGATCTTCAACTTGGAATAGTCCAAGAACCCAAGACTTGTTAAATATTCTTCTTATCTGTAGAATAACTTAATTGTTGACTAAAAGCCAGGAATTGACAATTCTGAGGTTTCAAGACTTTTATTGTGCCTTTAAATACAACAGTATGATAAGTATCTTGTTACAAAAGATCTTCTGGGTAATGAATAAGAAGTATTTGAAAAAATACTTCATATATGTATACATTATTGATATAAATTTCTGGTCATTGGTATTCCTTGATGTTGTGGCTGGCACAGAAGGCTCTTTGCCACCTTTCACTACTTTGCCCTCAAGACACCAAGTATGTCTTCAATACTCTTGGACTGGCATGGAGACCAGGCGGAACACCTCATGCAAATAATAAAATACACAAAGGGGGACTTGTCCCCTAATAAATCTTCTTACATACTAATAATTTAAAACTTTATGTTCTGAACGATTAATCTGGATAACAATAATACATCTAATTCTACTACTAAAACTTGTACATTTATACTCAAAATTAGTATGAGATTTCACTTCCATCCAATGAAATTACTTATTTACAAAATTTGGCTACAAAATATCTGGAAAGTTCTGTACCCTCACAGTATCTTGGAGACAAGAGCCGTGACATATCAGGAAAAGAGCAACTTTCCATTCGTTTTAGGTTTTTTGATGAGGAAAAGATTGTGGTTCATGAAGAGTTTCTTGGTTTTTTGGAATTGATTGCCATGGATGGTAAATCTATAGCCTCTGCCATCAATGATTTTATAGCTAACACAAGTTTGGATCCCAAAAATTGCTAGAACGAGGATATGATGGATGTTTGATTATGCCAGAAAAGGATGGTGGTGTTCAGAAAAATATACAAGAAGTATAAAAAAGTGCTGTTTTTTCACTCCGCTAACCACAAACTGGTAGCATGAAATGCAGTTACCACAGTAAAAGAAACGATAAATTTCTTTCGAGAGTTGGCTTTTCATTGAAAATGCAGACCTAATCTTCCAATCCTCTGTAAAACTGGGTGGTCCCTGAAATATGGAAGTATCAGTATTTTTAAAGACAGTTATGCTCAGATGGTCATGGCACTTTTGGCACTGTCAAAAGGTGGCAACAGTATGACCAGAAAATCTGCTTTTCAGTTGCATTGTGCCACTAAAAATTCTGAATTTATTGTTGATATTTGCATTAAGTAAAATATTCTGCACTGTTGTAACCAGTGGCAAATGCTCTACAGTCCACAAGTATGGACATGTTTCAGTGTGCAAATCACATCAGAGAAATAACTGACACTTTGAGGAAACATCATGAAAGTGCTGATGTTCAAAGTGTGAGTTTAATAACCAAAGCAGAGACAATCACCAACAATCCTGGGATTGATTTTAGAATGCCATGAATCACAAATCAGCTGATACATTATGCAAATCCTCCAGCACACACTGCTAGCAAGTTTTGGAAGAGATCTATAATGATCCCCTACCTAGATTCTTTAATTATGTCTCTAGAGCAATGTTTTTCTGAGGATAATTTACCTGCGTACTCATTGCTTACATTGAACCCTTGCATAATGCTTCAGGTGTTGTATCAATACTTTTTGAGAAAAATGGAACCTTCTTATAGTTCTTGATGAGCAGTGGTACAGTGGTACAATACATGGGAACAAAAATATGTGGGACCGAGGAAACTGAAGGAAATGGAGTTTGTTGTGCTAGCTAAAGAAACACAACTGTTTTACCAGCCATAAAACAGGTGCTTCACATTTCACCTGAGCAGCCCTGCACAACATGCACCAATGAAAGATCATTCTGTATGCTACAAAAGGTCAAGGATTGGTTATGAAGGGTCAAGACTTTCGACAATAACAAAAACTGTCTTGTCAGCCTTTGTATGATAAATGTGCATAGAAAGAGGGTTCTAGAAGTATGAAATAAGTTTGAAACCAAAATCTTAATCAGATCCTCACAGGCTATTGCTGAAGTAAAATTAGTTAATAACTTAAATTACTAAATATTTTTCAATTCCTACTACTTATTGAGTTTTCTTACTTTTGTCTCACCCGTAACCAAATGATAGGTATGCCCATAGTATGTATCATATGAGAATCAGATCTGCGGGTCACGGAAGGTCAGCCATGTCTGATCTGACTTTCAGGTGCAAAAAATCTTACTCATCCTTTACCAAACAGATACATGATACCAGTCTTCTGGTGGGTGTAGAAAACTGGGAAATGTCTAGTGACTTTTTCTATTTACCACAAATATCCCATGGCACCTTATAATCAGAATGCAAATAATCTCTAACTCCCATTTCTGTTGTATTCCATAATAATACCTATTTATTTCAGCCAGTGAGTGTAAGTGATAAAAAGTAGTGGTAAAATTTTTATTGCTCTCAGGTGTCCAGTTGGATTCCATTGCTTACGTAACATGATATTTTGACAGTGTACCTTGCTGTCACCTTCAAGTGATACCTGTGGAATGTTTTTCTTGGCTACATTGTGCCTCCTATATACTCATACTGCTTCCCACCCCTTCACACATTGCTTGAACACATGCCACATTGGTTAGAGTGGTGAGAGATGCATTTGCTGAATGCTGGGTTCAGACTCCTGTTCCTCAGTGTGTCTGCAAGGTGGTCACTCTCAGCTGATGTGACTTCAGCTAAGCTCCCCCCCCCCCTCCCCTTTTCCATCTATCCAATTATCGAATACGACATGCAGCCAGGTAGTAAGGGAAGGGATGGGGAATGGTAAGATTATACAGGGCACATGATGTAGCAAAGGATGCTCATTCTACAGGTATCACCAGAGGATGGTAGCAACGTACACTGTCAAAATATTATATTTTGTAGACTTCAGCATCTTTTTAACAGAACTGCCTGATGTCAGCAAGCTATACAATGTACTATTATTTTCAAACTTTCAGTTGGATTATCAACAACTTTCATTTGTTATATTTGAGCACTTTTGGTATTTTCAAATTAAAGCCGTCAAAGTCTCTTGAACCTTAAACCGTTACTGCTGGTGACATTGTAACTGATTTGCCACATGCTAAGAATGAAGAGCAACAATTCAGGTGTTTGAGCATATCACACTTTTCCCATGATATTAGAACAGGTAGAGTTCTACTCTAATAACTCTTATTTGATTGGATAGGTGGTGTAAGGGCTCACAGAAGTAGGGTGTGTGAGCATTCGCCTCACAGTTCTCAGTATGCACATCCTCTTGTCCTCTGACTCCACATGAGGCTGCTGGCAGCGAATAAAATCATGCAAACATGCTGTACATGCCAGTATAAGTTAGTAGAAAACCAGGGTGTTGACTACATGCAAGTATGTGTGTATCGTACTGACAGTCAAGTCACGGGCAATTAGTAGCTGGACTATGGCTACTAGTATCCATTTGCAGCTTGCCTTTCATGACCCAAAACCCCACCATTGAGCCCAGATCAGTGGCCAGAGACAGTGATCAATTATGTGCGAGTTTTACTTACATGAATGTGTGTGTCTGCATATGTTTGCGTGTGTGTGTGTGTGTGCGTGTGTGTGTGTGTGTGTGTGTGTGTGTGTCTCCGTCAGAAGAAAACTTTTTGGCAGATAAAGCTCACATGTTTAGATACCTCTATATGGTGAATATCAATATATCCTTTTCATAATACTGTTATTATTCCATCCTGGATTTTTCATTGTTTCATATAGTGGTGTAATTAGTGTATAGAAATGAAATCCATCATCCAAGTCATAACTGAGAGCAGTTAATTTTATTCCATATTGTCTTGACTCACAGAAGTGTTCATTAGGGTCTGATAATAACATTTCAAAATTGGATCAAACATAGCATTTGTACAGATTATTGCCAAAGCTATCTTCAGCAGTCATTCTCAATATTCCATAAATTTAACTCACTTGTGTTATATATACATCAAAAAAAAGTTTTGCATCACCTCGGTTTCAAGAGTTCTGGAACCTGTACAGAAAACTGGAATAGAGATCAACATAAACATCATTTACACCCTATTTATTGCTCATGAAAACAATTTATTGCATGTTGTACTACCACACAGCAAGACCTTCAGAGGTGGTGGTCCAGATTGCTGTACACACCAGTACCTCTAATGCCCAGTAGCATGTCCTCTTGCACTGATGCATGCCTATATTCATCATGGCATACTATCCACAAGTTCATCAAGGCACTGTTGGTCCAGATTGTCCCACTCCTCAATGGCGATTTGGCATAGATCCCTCAGAGTGGTTGGTGGGTCACGTCGTCCATAAAAAGCCCTTTTCAATCTATCCCAGGCATGTTTGATAGGATTTATGTCTGGAGAACACTCTAGTTGAGCGATGTCATTATCCTGAAGTAAGTCATTCACAAGATGTGCATGATGGGGACGCGAATTGTTGTCCATGAAGATGAATGCCTCACCAGTATGCTGCTGATATGGTTGTGCTATTGGTCAGAGGATGGCATTCACGTGCAGCCATCACAGCTCTTCCATGACCACCAGCCACGTACGTTGACTCCACATAATGCCTCCCCAAAACAGCAGTGAACCTCCACCTTGCTGCACTTGCTGGACAGTGAGTCCAAGGAGTTCAGCTTGACCAGGTTGCATCCAAACATGTCTTCGATGATTGTTGGGTGAAGGTATGTGCAACACTCATCGGTGAAGAGAATGTGATGCCAATTCTGAGCAGTCCATTCGGCATATTGTTGGGCCCATCTCTACCATGCTGCATGGTGTCGTGGTTGCAAAGATGGACCTTGCCATGGATGACGGGAGTGAAGTTGCACATCATGCAGCTTATTGTGCACAGTTTGAGTCATAATGTGACGTCCTGTGGCTGCATGAAAAGCATTATTCAACATGGTGGTCTTGCTGTCAGCATTCCTCTGAGCCATAATCCATAGGTAGTGATCATCCACTGCAGTAGTAACCCTTGGGCAGCCTGAGGGAGGCATGTCATCAACAGTTCCTGTCTCTCTGTATCTCCTCCATCTCTGAACAATATCGCTTTGGTTCACTCTGAGGTGCCTGGACACTTCCTTTGTTGAGAGACCTTCCTGGCACAAAGTAACAATGTGGATGCGATCAAACTGTGGTATTGACTGTCTAGGCATGGTTGAACTACAGACGACACGAGCCATGTACCTCCTTCCTGGTGGAATGACTGGAACTGATTGGCTGTTGTACCCACTCTGCCTAACAGGCATTGTTCATGCATGGTTGTTTACATCTTTGGGTGTGTTTAGTGACATCTCTGAACAGTCAAAGGGACTGTGTCTGGGATACAATATCCACAGCCAATGTCTATCTTCAGGGGTTCTGGGAACTGGGGTGATATAAAACTTGTTTTGATGTATGTACATCTTGTAAATAACATTTCCATCCATAACCGACTTATACATAACTGTGATTCCTCTGTGGGTTTGTGCAATATGTTTCATGTAATGTAATTCCATATGTACGTATATGCCACTTTTCATGAAGCTTTTCACATGTGGTGCTCAACATCACTCTTTTGATGGCTGCAGCAAGAAGACAATAACTTGTACAATGTCAATGTCTTATTCTGTTTTTGGTATATAGTAATTACCTTGTAACCACTGTCTAATCATTTTGGTGTGAATCTGCTATTAGAAATTCATTCCATCCTCTGGCTCCCTTGATGCGTTATGGCTCTGGGGACTTCGATCTACCACTGCCATTGCAATTTATCAGCTAAATTATGTCTCAATGTCATGCAAAAAATATATATTAATACAAGCTATGTTCTTTCAACATCAACTGCCAGTTTACTCTGAAATGTACAGAAGATACAACCAGATATCAGCACTGCTTGTTCCCATATGGTAGTTTTGTGTATGACTACCATGGTAAGGGCATATATATATCTGTTGAGTCAATTATTTCAAGTTTTCCTGATTTAGTGGTACTCCCGTATCTGTCAAGTGAACTAATTTATGAAAACTCTTGTCATATTATTGTCTTTTTTCTCTAAACTTAAATAGAATATTGCAGCTTTGTGGCAATTAACTGAAGGGGACTATGAAAAATAATGCTAACCCTCATTTTAGTAAGGGTTGGTCTGATCACTTTATCTGCTGTGTTTTTGAATGCACCACATGCTAGTGACAAATTGTTCCATGTGAACTGCTACAAAATGCTGTCTGTTATATAAGCTTCTTTTTCTTAGGGTGTTTGTTCTTATCTTTGAGTTGGTTAAACATAGAACCCACAGTAACGCAAAATGCAGTCTTTCTTCCATTGACCCCTTCAGTTGTTCACATAGACCAAGGAATTAATTTTTAAAAGCGGGGTTGTCTTGGTTAATTCATTGAATCATTTTAAATCATTCCAGGCTCTGCACCATGATGGTATTTGCAGAATATTGTGTATGTAATCATGTCTGAGTGAATGAATGATTAAGGACTAAAAATTAAAACATATTTAGAAAATATGATTCCATATTTTCTGTGTTTTCTAGTTTGGTTGGATGTAAGAAATACAGATACTGTTGATGAGCTGCTAAAAGGTGTTCCAGAGAGGAATCAAGATTACTTCAAACCCTACTGTGGTCTACCAGTAAGCACATATTTCAGTGCTCTGAAACTAAAGTGGATGATGGACCATGTTCCTACAGTAAGAAAGGCTGTTGATGATAAGTCATGTATGTTTGGTACTGTGGACACTTGGCTTATATGGGTATGTTTGTAATTCATATGAATCAGATTAATTAATATTGCTGACAAAGTTTGTTTTTAAAGTATCAAGTTCACAGTTTTTATGCGAATACATCTTTCTAGGAATATTTTAAGCTTTAGGTTCAACATACAGCACCTGTAGCAATATATTTTGAGTGTTGTTCTTGTTGTTGTTGTTACTGCAGTCTTCAGTGCAAATCTACTCTATGCTGTGCAAGCCGCTTTGTCTCCAGATAACTACTGCAATTTACAACCTTCTGGATCTGGTTACTGTCTCCCTCTAAGGTTTTTATCCCCCACACTTCCCTCCAATACTAAATTTGCTATCCCTTGATATCTCAGAATGTGACCTATCAACTGATCCCATCTTCCAATCAGGTTGTGTCACAAATTTCTCCTCAATTTTTTTTAAAACTTCTCGGTTTTTATGTGATCTACCCATCTAATACTCAGCATCCTTCTGTAGCACCATGTTTCAGAAGCTTCTATTCTCTTCTGGTCTACACTGTTTATTGTCCATGTTTCACTTCCCCACATGGCTACACACCATACAAATACTTTCAGAAAAGACTTCCTAACACTTACATCTATACTCAATTTTAAGAAATTTCATTTCCTTGGAAACACTTTTCTTACCACTGCCAGTCTACATTTGGTCTTCTCCAATTATTTTTCTGCCCAAATGACAAAACTCATTTACTGCTTTAAGTATCTCATTTCATAATCTAATTTTCTCGGTACAAAGTTGATGTGGTTTACTGGAGATTGGGGGACCTGGCATGAGGTGAAGCTTGTGAACCGTGCCGTTGGTGATGACGGAAATGTTGCCGGCGGCGCAGGAGGCAGTTTGTTTACAATGTGTGGCGGGCGAGGCAGGCGAGGCGTGGTCGTGGTGTTCGGAGGCACTCGGCGGATCCGACGGGAGCTGAGGCAGCAAAGTGTCCCAGGAGTCAACGCGACAAGATGGCCGCCAGCCCAAAGCAGTGGCACCGTGGTCGGATGAGCTCGGTAGAGCTCGTGAGCCATTAGTGAGTCCATTGTCCGAGGGTGTGGCCTGTGGCAGCATGGTTGCAGGTGAAACGCTTGGCACGAGTGCACTGTTTGTGTTGTCAGTGGCGGTTACATGGCGGCGCGCAGAAGCCGAAATTGCATAGTTTGAGGTGCTGTCCGCAAGTGTTGGGGTAGGAGCCGTCAGTTCGGGAACATGTGACGCTCGTCGCATATGGGCACTTGTGTCCGGCTGAGTGTCAAATGCTGCCATGTTAGGAGGGCGTGGCTCTGCGAAGCTGTCAGTACATGTTATGGCAGTCTTGATAGCACAGTTGTGAGGGGTAGCAGGAGGTAAACACATGGAGGCTCGATTGCTGAGACTGCAAGCAGATTTGGCGCACTTACTGACCTTGCTTTGTCCTTGCTGTAGTGTCTTTAATTCCTTTGCTGCATCCGAGAGCTGGAGCTGAGTTTTGTGGAGCCAGAGGGAGAGCTCGAAGTTTTCCTTGCATAGGCGAGCGAAGTTTTCAAGCTCGACAAGGCACTTGTACGTTGTTTCTTGTAACGTCGTCAACAGAGACGAGCACGTACGGATGAGATGAGCCCGGACCAATGTGTCACGGGGGTAGGTCAACAGAGCACAGGGGAAGTGAGTCTTGAACGGGTGATGAAACATGGTGTTTGTGGTGTCACAAGAAGTCATTGCCTAGTATAGGTTCATCAATTTCATACACTAAAGAATTCCACTCGAGTTTGCAGTTTGCGGAGAGTGAGACAACGTGGGAGTTGAACCCGAGCATTGTAGTTTAGTTGAATTCACGGCCTGCAGTGAAGTATGATGTGGGCGGATGTTCGATGACGCTAAGGATGTAGACAGCAGCAAAACATCGGCGCCTGTGTCCACTAGGAAAAGGTATTCCAACAAAATGTCTGTAATGTAAAGTTGTCCGCAATTATCCGGTCGTTCCCAGAGAGAATGGAGGACTGGGGGGTGCCTGTCATCTTGTGCGCAGGAGGTGGCACCTGGACCTACTTGCGACTGGCGTTTGGGAAGTAGCAGGGTGGTCTGCAGTCCCTCAACAAACCAAGTGTGGAAGTAACAGTACAGGTAGTGCAGTTGCATTTCCTGTGGAACGTTCGTTGCCAGTGGCGGTGGCCAAGGTTCGGTGGCCACAGTAGGCTCAGTTGCAGGAGGGGGCGTGGCCATGGGCAGAGCCGGTGACGTCCCAATAGCTTGTTTACTGCTTCCTGGAGTGAGCGGAACGGTCGGCACAGTGCAGCTCCAGCTGCTTCTGCCCGCAGGATGATGAGCCTGTACCTGAGACTTGTCAAGTAGGCAGTGGCTGGTGAAATAGAACAGTGATGCATCGTGTAGCTTGTCAGCAATTGTCATTCTTTGCTCGACAGGTTCGGGAGACCTCTGAGCCAGAGCAAAGTGGATGTGAGGAGATAGTTTATCTGGCCAGATGGCGAGAAGAGCTGTGTCAGAGAGTAGATTGGCGCTGACCAGGGCATGTAGCCATCTCCAGAGCTGGGAAGGTTTGTCATTGGCTAGTTGCTCGACGTGGAGCACTTGCCATACTGCTGCCTCAGTTGAGCATGCAAGCTGACTTAGAACTGTCTTTTTGGCTAGAGTGTAGCGGGTAGATGAGTCCGGAGTGTCGACCAGGTCAGCAATCAAGTCCTCCTGGTCGTGCAGGTGGGTGATGAGGCACAGAAACCTGGTTGACTCGTCGAGTTTGTAATGGTCGAACACTTCGTCCGCAATTTTGAACCAGGTTGTAGCTCTGTCGGGATTAAATGGCGGCAGCGTCGGTAAACGTTGTAGAATCTTCGGAAGAACAGGTTTAGTTGAGTTTGATGGGGCACTGCCTGAAACGAGCTGTTGTTGCTGTAGTATTCCAGGAGAGTGTGCCTCCAGGGGATGTGACAACGACAGCTGTTTGGGTGGCAGCGTGAAGGTGACACATTGTGGTTGCACGCAATCTGTCGCGACGCGGAAGGCCGACGCGGGTGAGACACTGTAATGTGTTGATTGAGGTTGCGGAAGCTCAACACGTTGTGGGTGTTTTTGGATTGACGCGTCGTGGAAGATCGATGTGGATGAGGCACCAAGATGTGCCGAGAACGGTAGTGGAAGCTCGATTGGAGCCGGCGCGGGGCGACAGGTGAGAAAAAGTTCAAAGTTTGAGAACACGTATTAGTCCGCGGAAAGCTTGAAATATGATCAGAGCTGGGGCCACCTGTGTTGCAGGGAGGCTGTGGAGGTGCGGGCTGTACAGAAGCACAGTGTGGGAAATGATGTCGAAAGTTGGACAGAATGTGTGAGTGTTCACTGTTCATAGTCACTCCACTCAAAACAGTGTGCGGATAAGGTGAATGTCGTGGCACAAAACACTGGGGCATAAAAGTGGGACAGAGGTGGAGGTCAGGCACAGATAACAAGTTATTGTTCCCGTTGCAGGCTGAGGTATTGAAATAGGAAGGCATGTGCTGATGCCTGATTGAGGCAGGCGCCGTCGTGGCCGGATGCTGAGGAGGTTGACCTGTGAATGAAGCAGTTCCGGCCACATGGCAGGTATCCGGGTGGTACTGCACAGATTGCGGCATGGTAAATCGTTGTCCTGGCAGTGGTAGAGTGTCCAACAAAGCATTTGCAGAAATCGGCATTGATCCTGCACTGCACGAAGAACCATAAGAGGTAACTGCACAGTCAATGAGGGAGGGCACATGTGGTGGGAACAAAGGCATTTGATAGCTGGAGTCATGCACACTCCTAACCTCACTTATTGTTGCAGATCTAATATGTCCGGCGAAATCGGCATAATCATCGAGTGAGAGGCATCATGTTGCAGTCCTGGCGGGTGTACATCACCCGCAACACAATGCATGTCGATCACAAAATCCGGCGTTAGGCGCTGGACAGAAGTCATTGTTTGAATGCTGTGTCGATGTAATATACGCGAAAATAACTGATGCGGAGGTCGTGGACACAGTAAAATGGCAAAAACGGAAGACGTTACAATTCGGGGTCACCTGGTGAGGGTGGAGTTTGGGTTAGTTACACCAAACAACAACTCATTTAGCAGTAGTTCACTTATTCACCCAAACACAAGCAAGGCTCACAGAGAACTGGACATGGCCAAAGATAATCTTAGCTTAGTTCAAAGATGTATGCATCGATGTTGGTGTTGATTTCATCGGTGCCACAAAAGTAATAGATTGTACTATGTATCCCTTAACAAATTGTGTAAACAAATGCATATTGAGGGCTATTTTCCTGATGAGCTAGAAGTGTCTAGGGTAGTTCTAATACATAAAAAAGGAGATACTGACTCATCTTCAAGTTACAGGCCAATTTCTATAGTCCCAGCTTTTTCTAAAGTATTGGAATGTGTAATTTACCAACACTTATACACTCCTGGAAATGGAAAAAAGAACACATTGACACCGGTGTGTCAGACCCACCATACTTGCTCCGGACACTGCGAGAGGGCTGTACAAGCAATGATCACATGCACGGCACAGCGGACACACCAGGAACCGCGGTGTTGGCCGTCGAATGGCGCTAGCTGCGCAGCATTTGTGCACCGCCGCCGTCAGTGTCAGCCAGTTTGCCGTGGCATACGGAGCTCCATCGCAGTCTTTAACACTGGTAGCATGCCGCGACAGCGTGGACGTGAACCGTATGTGCAGTTGACGGACTTTGAGCGAGGCCGTATAGTGGGCATGCGGGAGGCCGGGTGGACGTACCGCCGAATTGCTCAACACGTGGGGCGTGAGGTCTCCACAGTACATCGATGTTGTCGCCAGTGGTCGGCGGAAGCTGCACGTGCCCGTCGACCGGGGACCGGACCGCAGCGACGCACGGATGCACGCCAAGACCGTAGGATCCTACGCAGTGCCGTAGGGGACCGCACCGCCACTTCCCAGCAAATTAGGGACACTGTTGCTCCTGGGGTATCGGCGAGGACCATTCGCAACCGTCTCCATGAAGCTGGGCTACGGTCCCGCACACCGTTAGGCCGTCTTCCGCTCACGCCCCAACATCGTGCAGCCCGCCTCCAGTGGTGTCGCGACAGGCGTGAATGGAGGGACGAATGGAGACGTGTCGTCTTCAGCGATGAGAGTCGCTTCTGCCTTGGTGCCAATGATGGTCGTATGCGTGTTTGGCGCCGTGCAGGTGAGCGCCACAATCAGGACTGCATACGACCGAGGCACACAGGGCCAACACCCGGCATCATGGTGTGGGGAGCGATCTCCTACACTGGCCGTACACCACTGGTGATCGTCGAGGGGACACTGAATAGTGCACGGTACATCCAAACCGTCATCGAACCCATCATTCTACCATTCCTAGACCGGCAAGGGAACTTGCTGTTCCAACAGGACAATGCACGTCCGCATGTATCCCGTGCCACCCAACGTGCTCTAGAAGGTGTAAGTCAACTACCCTGGCCAGCAAGATCTCCGGATCTGTCCCCCGTTGAGCATGTTTGGGACTGGATGAAGCGTCGTCTCACGCGGTCTGCACGTCCAGCACGAACGCTGGTCCAACTGAGGTGCCAGGCGGAAATGGCATGGCAAGCCGTTCCACAGGACTACATCCAGCATCTCTATGATCGTCTCCATGGGAGAATAGTAGCCTGCATTGCTGCGAAAGGTGGATATACACTGTACTAGTGCCGACATTGTGCATGCTCTGTTGCCTGTGTCTATGTGCCTGTGGTTCTGTCAGTGTGATCATGTGATGTATCTGACCCCAGGAATGTGTCAATAAAGTTTCCCCTTCCTGGGACAATGAATTCACGGTGTTCTTATTTCAATTTCCAGGAGTGTAAGTTTACTTTGAAAATCTAGGAATAATTAGTGAATCATAACATTGTTTTAGAAAAAATTTGTCAATGTTTGATGCTCTAGACTGCGTAGTCAAATACATACATCAAGTGTTTGAAGATGAACGTTTTTCTCAAGCTACTTTTTGTGATCTAAGTAAAGCTTTTGACTGTGTAGAGCACACACCACTTCTGGAAAAAGTTGAATTCTATGGAATTGAAGGTAACAGCCTTAAACTATTAAAATTGAATCTACAGAACCGTAAAAATAGCATCTGCAATGAACCATACAAATGTTGGCTTGGTTTCTCCTTTCATGTGGTATGACAGGCCCCAATTGAACAGCTCTGTCAGGAGGGTCAATATGGAGCTAGATCAGCTGCTTCGGGCGGCTACTTTGTCAGGCATAGGTTTGGTTCCTGTTGATGGTATTGGTAGGTGGGACTTCACATGACATGGCCTGCATCTCAATAGGAAAGGGAAAGGTAAACTGGCTGGGATGATAGCAAAATCTTTAGGGGGGGGGGGCATTGAAACTAATGGGAGTACATTTTTAGGCTAAGATCCTACGTTGATTGAAATTAAGCTTAACGAGAAGTTCAGACACACAGGTACTGGAGATGTGAAAATATGACGAGATTCTCATAACAGTACAGTGAAAAATAATGTTAGTATGTCACAAGATTGGCTTAAAAGCACAGTGAAAAATAATGTTAATATATTGCATCAGAATATCAGGGGATTAAAAAATAAAGTAGGTGAGCTTCTTGTTTGTTTAAAAGATTCTGAAATTGATGGTGGAATAGATGTACTATGCCTGTCTGAATATCATATAGTCGCAGGTATGGAAATGGTAAATGTAGGTGGATATAAGCTTTCAGCACATGTAAGTAGAGACACTATGGAGAGAGCAGGAGTTGCCATATATGTTAAAATCAGTCATAGTGTGAAAAATTTGGAAACTAAAAAGTTTTGCGTAGAGCAACATATAGAAGCATGTGCATGTGAGCTTACACTAAATAATGGCACTTTTATAATTGTAGCTGTGTATAGGTCCCCTTTGGAAAATGTCCAGCTATTTTTGAAAAACTTGGATTCTTTGTTCTGCTCCTATCAGACAAAGGAAAGCAAATTATTGTTTGTGGGGTTTCCAACATAGATTTTCTGCAAGAGTCCGATAGAAAGCTTGAACTTGACTTGGTTCTTTCAATTTGACATCAGTTATTGATTTTCCTACTCGGGTGGTACAAAAAGCAGCACACTGATAGATAACATTTTCATAGAGCAAGATAAATTTAATCAAATAAAAACTTTCCCTGTTATGAATGGTCTGTCTGATCATGATGCACTGCTAGTTACAGTATATGATATAGCTCCATACAGTAATGCAAAACAGTCCTCCAAAATAGTGCACTCCAATAACGATTTAACAATTCAAAATTTTAGGAAAAGCTTGCAACAGTTAGACTGGGATGAGGTATACAGGGAACATGATGCCAATTTAAAATTTAACCTATTTCATGACACCTTTGTGAGTACGTTTGAAAACAGTTTCCTCTAAGAAAACAGTGAAATATAATTGTAGGAAACCATGTAAAAAGCCATGGCTTACTAAAGGGATAAAAAATCTTGTAAACAGACAAGGGAAATGTATCTTATAGCTAGGAGGAGTAATGATCCTGAAACAGTGAAACATTATAAAAACTACTGCACTGTATTCAGAAAAGTTATCAAAAAGCCCAGAAGTATGTCCATTATGTCTGAGATTAGCACATCTGATAATAAAATTAAAAGAATTTGGAATATTGTGAAAAGGGAAACAGGGCAACCGAGAGCATAGGAAGACTGTATTTCTATCAAACACAATGAACAGTTTGTTAACAATAAGTCAGAAGTAGAAAACATTTTTAATAATAACTTTTTAAGTGTTGTAGAGAAAATAGGATCCAGCTATTCATTAGAAAATGAAACGACGTACGTGGAAGAGGCAGTACCTATGCAATTTGATAAAATTGAAATTCAACCCACCTCTTCTACTGATATTAGGAAAATAATAAATTCACTCAAAAGTAAATGCTCACATGGAATTGATGGCATTTCCAATAGAGTACTAAAATCTTGTTCCCAACAAATAAGTAGGATTCTTAGCCACGTATGTAGCAGCTCACTGAAACAGGGCATTTCTTCAGACAGACTGAAGTATGCTATTGTTAAACCATTGCATAAAAAAGGGAATGGATCTGATGCTAACAACTACTGCCCAATCTCATTTCAGACAGCTTTATCCAAAGTTCTTGAAAAAGTAATGTATTCAAGAGTAGCATCACATATTTGTAAAAATGAAGTACTAACAAAATGTCAATTTGGTTTTCAGAATGGCTTTTCAACAGAAAATGCTGTATATGCTTTCACTGATAAAACATTAAATGTATTGAATAACTGAACATCACCCATTGGGATATTTTGTGATCTCTCAAAGGCTTTTGCTTGTGTGAATCATGAAATTCTTCTAGATAAGCTTAAGTATTGTGGTATGAGTGGGACAGTGCACAAATGGTTTAATTCATATTTAACTGAAGAATGCAGAAGGTTGAAAATAACAGTACAGATAGTCTGCAAAAACCAGCAGTGTCCTGTAACTGGGGTGGTATCAAGAATGGTGTCCCACAGGGTTCAGTCTTGGGGTCCCTTATTGTTCTTAAAATATATTAATGACTTGCCACTCTATATTCATGAAGATGCAAAGTTAGTTCTTTTTGCTGATGATACAATTATAGTAATCACACCCAAGAAGCAAGAATCAGCTGAGGAAATTGCAAATAATGTATTTCAGAAAATTAATAAGTGGTTCTCTGCAAATGGACTCTCACTAAATTTTGAGAAAACACAGTTTATACAATTCTGTACAGTAAATGGCATAACACCATTGATAAGTATAGACTATGAATGGAAGTCTTTTGCTAAGGCAGAACACTCAAAATTACTGGGTGTGTGCTTTGATGAGAAATTAAATTGGAAGAAACACATCGATGAGCTGCTAAAACGGTTAGGTTCAGCTACTTATCCTATTAGGGTTCTTGCAAATTTTGGTGATAAACATATCAGTGAATTAGCCTAGTATGCCTATTTTCATTCACTGCTTTCATATGGCATCATATTCTGGGGAAATTCGCCATTAAGAGAGAAAGTATTCATTGCACAAAAGTGTGTAAACAGAATAATATCTGGAGCCCATCCAAGATCACCTTGTAGACATTTATTTACAGAACTTGAAATATTCACAGTACCTTCACAATACATATATTTGCTTATGAAATTTGTCATTAAAAACCCATTCCAGTTCAAAAATAACAGCAAAGTGCATAGCTACAACACAAGAAGAAAGGATGATATTCACTATTCTGGATTAAATCCCTTTTTGGCTCAGAAAGGGCTTAATTATGCTGCCACAAAAATCTTTGGTCATTTGCCAAATATTATTAAGAGTCTGGCAGATAGCCAACCAACATTTAAAAAAAAATTAAAATAATTTCTGAATGACAACTCCTTCTACTCAATAGATGAATTCTTAGATATGAAGTAGTAAATGTAAAATTAATTAATTAATTAATTAATTATCTTGTGTAAATAAAAATTTTGCTAAAGTGACACATTCCACATCATTATGAAATGTCATATTCATTATCTATGGAACAAAGATTAATGTATGTATGTATATAAGGAAATCGGATGATCCTAGTTATGTTAAGTTTTTGGGGTATATTTGGACAATAAATTATCTTTGGCCCAACATGTACAATATATTAGTGGTAAGCTGTCAAGAGAAATTTATCTGTTAAGGTGACTTATGGCTTGTGTACCCGAAAAGTATGTTAGAACATCCTATTTTTCTTTCTTCCAAAGCATACTAACATATGGTATTATTTTGTGGGGAAACTCTAGTTGTGTGCCTGATGTCTTAATACTGCAGAAAAAACTGCTAGGGTAATTACTGGTTCTCCTTATAAGGCACACTATAAACCATTGTTTTGTGAACCTAATATTGTGAATGTAATAAACTTATACATATAGTATGTTTTAATTAACACAAAAAGAAGTTACCAGAAGCAAAATGCAGATAAAATGTACATTGTTACAATACAAGAGGAAACAGATGCATTTATACCTCTTGCCACAGACTGTCAAAATCACCGAACAGTTACAAACTCGTGGGGCACAGATTATTTAATAAGATTCCACAACCTGTACAAGAATTACCCATACAAGCACTTAAACAAATACTGGTTGGCTGGTTGCCCACCCATTCTATGACATAAATGAAAATTTCAATTGTGACACTAATAAAAATCCTGTTGTTTCTTTTAAATAATCAGTTGCATGGTAAACATGTCTGACAATGTCTATTGCTCTAATGGATGAATGACAATAAAATTATTATTATTATTATTATTACTTCCATATCTATAATTTGCTTTCAAGTTTGTCTGCCTTGTATAGATACTCTGCATACTTCCATCTTCCATCTCTCCCTTCTTCAGTTTTAATCTACAGTTCATGGAAAGTCTTAAAGAAACCTTTTGGTATCTCCAGGTCTCTTCCACATATACAAACTTCTTTCATGATCCTTAAACCAAGTGTTAGTGATGATCAAATAATGCTCTGTGCAAAATTCAACCAGGTGGCTTCCTCTTTCATTCCTTTCCTCCAGTCCATATTCAGCTACAGTTTTTCCTACTCTGCCTTTTCCTACTGTTGAGTCGCAGTCACCCATCACAATTAAATTTTTACCTCCCTTAACACTTAAGCAGGTGTGCCTTTATGTAAAGTGCACCAATCACAAATAACATTGTCTTCTCCCAGTCTATTATTGTTTCACAATTGAGAGCCCATACCTATTCCTTCATTACTGCTTCAGCCAACACATAAGTTGTGTTGTCAAATACCCAAGTGAGCAGCAGTAATATAAAATAAACAGTGAGCAAGGTAGCAAGGTGAGAAAGAAATGTACTGTCCATGCAAGAAAATGACTCAATTCTGAGCTAGCGGTATAGTTCCACACTGAGGCAGGTATCTACAAGATAATGAATACTCAAATAAGTGAATGTCAGGGATTTGATACAGTCACACTGTTTAATGCTTTCAGTGGGTCATTAGTGTGGGGTAACACTTCTACATGGGAAGAGAGTGATGTAATGAAAGTTTATTTTATTATTGTTTAATTAAACAGTGATTTAGCTCATATAATGTAAGTTTATTTTATCATTTCCTAATTAAACTAAGAGTAAACTGTGATTTAGCTCATACATGTGTACCTCGGCAATATAAAGGTAGCTATTTTGTACATGTGTACAAAGTATGCCATGCATCCACTCATTTTATGAAAGATGGTACGCCCTTTCGAGGGTTAATTATCTGAATGATTTCTTTTATCTCATCATACATTTGGCCGGTCGAAGTGGCCGTGCGGTTAAAGGCGCTGCAGTCTGGAACCGCAAGACCGCTACGGTCGCAGGTTCGAATCCTGCCTCGGGCATGGATGTTTGTGATGTCCTTAGGTTAGTTAGGTTTAACTAGTTCTAAGTTCTAGGGGACTAATGACCTC
Source organism: Schistocerca americana (assembly GCF_021461395.2). NCBI lineage: Eukaryota > Metazoa > Arthropoda > Insecta > Orthoptera > Acrididae > Schistocerca > Schistocerca americana. The sequence goes on along the minus strand of NC_060120.1, from coordinate 697,225,460 downwards.
AGCAGTTGAGTCCCATAGTGCTCAGAGCCATTTTTTGAACCATCATACATTTCTTCAATCTTGTCATCATCTGCAGAGCTAGTTGACGTATTGTTACATAGAAGAAGGTGTAATTAAATGAATGATGAACACTAACTTCACTTAACGAAGGTTTATTCAGCACTTGCACATACAAGAGTGTGGAGCGAACTGCCTCCGGCCAGAACACGTACAGTATATATACATCTACAGAACATTCCAGTACAATGATTCTTGACATTTATGGATATTTACATGAACTGAATATAGACATTAAAATTGTACAGCCCAGGTGAGTTTTGAACTCATGACCCTCCATGCCCCAGTTTAGTATCATAACCACTACACTACGGTACTACTCAGCTTCTTCTGTGACATTACTCCCTCCTTAAGAAAACAGTGTCTTGGTGTTACGTTGTCCTAGTCCGTGAAGGAGTCATCGGTCCTGCATACTCCGACTCCCAATAATTAATGCTCTCCCTGGCAGTGATATTCTTAGAACTTCATTTGCCACTACACTTTTCATCACCTTTTCGCTTGTTGCCTGTTGCTGGAGCTTTGAATTTACCCAGGGATGCAGGATCCTTGTAGGGCTTCATTCGAAGGAAGTGGACCAAATCTTTGATCTTCCATCGTCTTGTGTCAAGTTCAAAATCTTCAACTTCATAAGTAACATCAGACAACTATCTTACAACCTTATAAGGTCCAAAGTAGCGCCTGAGGAACTTTTCAGAGAGACCAATTCTCCAAACAGGAGTGAAGATCCATACGTGGTCACCAGGATGGTAGACAACAGGGCGGTGGGTCGGTGATTGTTTTCTTGAGCGTGCAGTGTGCGGAGTCGAGCTAATTGCCAAGCTTCCTCAGCTCTGGTTAACACGTGGCTGATGTAGTCATTGTCCATGTCATCAGAATGTAACAGAAACACCATGTCCATCATCGTAGTCGCCTCATGCCCATACACCAGGAAAAAGGGTGTAAATCCTGTGGTGTCTTGTTTGGAGGTGTTGTAGACAAACGCCATGAAAGGTAGCACCTCATCTCAGTTGCTCTGCTCGACATTGATGAACATTGATAGCATGTTGGCAAAGGTCTTATTAAGACATTCAGTAAGCCCGTTAGTTTTTGAATGGCAGGCAGTCATCATGTGATGAGTAATGCTGTACCGACGGTTTATCTCTGTCACAAGATTCAATTGAAAAACTTTCCCTTGATCCATAATTAACGACCTTGGGGCACCGTGTTTTAATACAATGTCTTCCACAATGAATTTGGCTACCTCGGATGCTTTGGCTGTTTTCACGGCTTTTGTAATGGCATAGCGTGTCAGACAATCAGTGCAAACAATAATCAATATATTGCCACTAGCAGGTGTTGGAAATCATCCGAGAAGGTCAATCCCAACATGCTAGAAAGGTATTTTGGCTGGTGGAATTGATATGAGTCAGCCAGGTGGTTTCTGAGGAACTGTCTTTCTCTTCTTGCACTCTCAACAGTGCAACACATAGTGATGGACAGTTCTTAATTAACCTGGCCAGAAAACTCTCTTGTGAATTCTATTATATGTCTTAATAAATCCTAAATGTTCGTCCTCAGGGTATCATGGAATTTCTGTAGAACATCTAAGTGCATGTGTTTAGGAATCACTGATAGCCACCTCTTTCCAAATGGATCAAAGTTTTTCTTGCAAAATAATCCATTAACTACCTTAAATTGTCCTTTCATGTCCTCTGACCGATACCCACTGGCATCTGTGTGTAGTTCTGTTGGTGCTCTCCCATCATACAGACCAAATACAGGATCAGTCGTCAGAGCTTTTCGCAGCGCATCGAAAGAATCTTGTTGAACATCACCCCAGATAAATTTAGCATCAGCTTTTAACAACTCTTGGAATGGCCTGGCTTTGATACAAAAGTCTTTGATAAAATGATGGTAATAAGAATATAACCCGAGGAAGCTTCTCACATCTCTAATACTTTTAGGAATAGGAAATTCCATTATAGATCTCACCTTTTCTGGGTCTGGCCACACCCCTTTGTTTGACACAAGGTGTCCAAGTATTTTGATTTTTTTGCTCCAAAGAGACACTTCCTTGGATTAAGTTTCAGTCCGCCTTGTTGGAGACACTTAAGAATGGCCCTCATTGTTTTTATATGTTCATCAAATGTCTCTGAGACCACTATCCTGTCATCTAAGTAAGAAAGACACATTGTCCATTTCAGATGATGTAGAACATTATCCATCATCCATTCATAAGTTGCTAGTGCATTATACAAAGCAAACGACATTACCTTAAACTCACACAGGCCCTCAGGGGCGATGAATGCGGTTTTCTCATTTACTTCAATTTGCCAGTATCCCGGGTACATGTCCATGGTTGAGAAAAACTTAGCCTCCTTCAGACAATCTAGTGTATCGTCAATTTGTGGAAGAGGGTAAATGTCCTTTTTAGTTATCTTATTAAGCTTCCTGTAATCAACACAAAAGAGCCAACTGCCATCCTTATTCCTGACAAGGACCACTATGGGCTCTGCGAAGGCTGAATGATGTCATTCTTCATCATTTTCTCTACCTCGGCACAAATTATTTGATGTTCCATTGCTGACACACAGTATGCTCTCTGGCTTATTGGTTGATGTTCTCCAGTGCTAATCCAGTGCTTCACCATCAGTTTGTCTAATTTGCTCTTCACTTATGGATTGAAGCATTCAGAGAACTCTTGAAGAATGACAAGTAGTTTCTCCTGCTGTTCCTTAGTGAGATCTGGTGATTGTCAAGCTAGAAGATCTTGTCTCATAGTGGTAGCGCTATTTCACCCACAAGTTTTGCATGGGAGGTTTCTATGATGCTCAGCTGTTCTTCAATTAACGGCTCAGTGTTTGCTACACACATGTCTTGGAAGGATCTGCAGTTCTCGGCAACAGTTAACTATCCACAATTCACTGAATCCATTCTTAAACAAGACAACATGGGATGGGATGACAAAGTTATTCTTCAATGGTATGCTTCTCTTATATTCCACTAGAAAATCCATGGGTTGATGCATGGCGTGACATGTGACAGTTACCTTTCTAGTGCTCACTACAGGAATGATCACTTCATCCAGCACACATAGTCTCCACAAACTTAGATGCGGATCTTCCTGTCCACAGTATGTCATCTTGTCTAGCATAATCACTGAGCGACCACAATCTATAATTTCCTGAGAAGCTTTCAAAAAGTCCCATCCGAGAATGGCGTCATGACTACACTCTTGTAAGATAAAGAATTCTAAGGGCTGTGTTTGGCCACTTATACCCATGTGAATGGTACATCTTCCTATAGGTTTTACATATTTCCCATTAGCCACCTTCAGCAGAGATGTTTTGTTGTCGACAAAAACGGTTTTCTGCAACTGGCGACAGTACTTCTCCGAAATGACTGAATATGGTGCTCCAGAGTCTGTAAGAGCTTGGGCTGGTTGGCCATCCATGAGGATATTGACATAGTTTCCTATCATTTTTGTAGTGATTGACTGTGGCGGATTTTTCTCTTCGGCAACCTCACCTCCAAGGAAGGTTGCACCCTTTAGTTTTCCAGGTTGCAGCAGCTAGGTGAGCGGCTGGAGCTTCTAAACAGTGATGGAGACCTTGTTTGGTGTGTTGAGGAGCCTCCTCTCCAGTGGCTATCTCGCAGCGATGGTGACCTACGTCGTCCTGCTCCCTCACCTTCTTGTTCATCTTCGTTGTCCCAGAGTTGGCATTGGTTAAGATTGGTCTGCTGTCTTCTGGCACCAATAGCGTCAAACATCCACTGCCTTTCTCAACAATAGTGCACCACATGTTCTGGTGATCCACAGTGGAAACATACTGGTTGGTTATCCTGCGGCTTCCAGATGTCAGTCTTCCTTGGTGCCCAAACAGGTCCCTCATGTGGCATTGTAGTAACGTAACTCCACCTGGGTCTCAACTTTTACACGGTTTTAAAGGGAAATGAAGGATGAGAGATTGGGTTCAATGTCTGTTTCACTTTCTCCCTTATGACCTCTTGAAGCGTCTTTGTTTTTTGCTCACCATACAGTTCAAGTGCCTTCTGAACTTCCTCTCTCACTATCTGATGAAGAACACTTGTGAAATCAGTTTCTTCCTCCATCACAGACATTAATACAATGTCAAACTTCTTGCGTGTAATTCTTTTTTGGTGCATTGTCTCAATATACTGGCACAATTTATGAAATCATCTGCTGTCGAAACTTCCTTCAGGAGTAGGGCTTGATACATCTCCTCAGCAACACCCTTCACGGGATGTGCAACCTTGGCTTCCTCCTTCATTCTAGGATCCACTATTTTACACATCTCCAAGATGTCTTGAATGTAGGATGCTGTAGTTTCTCCTGGATGCTGTGCCCCGCATTTTAATTTATCTTCAGCCTTGAACTTCTGTCATTGTGTGTCATCGAAATATTTGCGCAGTTCCACCTGGAATACTTCCCCGCTTGTGAACTTCTCCTTGTTGTTCTCATACCATTACTTGGCAGTGCCCTCCAAGTGGAAAAATATGTTAGCCAAACACACAGTGTCATACTATTCGTTAAATTTGGCTGTACATTCATATACCTTCAGCACTTGTTTGAATCTTGGCCATCATCACTGGACAACCCAGAAGGATGTCTTATGTGGTGGCACACCATTGCTGTCACTGTAATGTCCTCTTCTTCTTCTGTCACTGGTAGATTGCGATCTGTTGAATATGGCTCAAACTCGGCTTTCTCGCCATGTAAATGGTGGCTCTGTCATGACCTGTTGGGAGCCACTGTGTCATTGATAATGTGTGCTATCACAAGTTCCAATACCCAGCGTTGCCACCAGAATCATGTCATGTAGAAGAAGGTGTAATTAGATGAATGGCGAACACTAACTTTGTTTAACGAATTTTTATTTAGCACTTCCACATACAAGAGCATGGAGTGAACTGCCTCTGGCCAGAACATATACGGTATATATACAGCTACAGAACATTCCAGTACAAGGATTCTTGGCATTTGCGTATACTTCTAGAACCTATGCGAATGGAATATAGAAATTAAAATTGTACAGCCCAGCTGAGTTTCGAACTCACGACGCACCATGCACCAGTTTAGTATCATAACCACTACCCCACAGTGTTACTCAGCTTCTTCTGCCACAATATAAACTTGTACTACAGTGGTGGGTGTGGGATAAATATCTACCATCTCCTGAATTACCCCCATTTGATTTTGTATTTATAACCATTTCACCAGACCAGAAGTGCTGTTCTTCCTGCCATCAAACTTCACTAATTCCCACTATATCTAACTTCAGCCTATACATTTCCCTTTTTACCATTTCTGAACTACCTATGTGATTAAGAGATCTGACATTGCGTGCTCCAATCTGTTTCTCCTGATGATGACATCCTCCTGAGTAGTCCCTGCCTGGACTTCTGAATTCAGACTATTTTACCATTGGTATATTTTACCCAAGAGGATGCCATCATCATTTAACCATACAGCAGAGTTGTATGCCCTAGGGTAATATTACAGCTGTAGTTTCCCCTTGGTTTCAGCCATTCACAGTACCATCACAGGGAGGCCATTTTGGTTGGTGTTACAAGGTCAGTCAGTCAATCATCCAGACTGTTGCCCCTGCAACTACTGAAAAGGCTACTGTCCCTCTTCAGGAACAATATGACTGTCTGACCTTTCAACAGATACCCCTCAATTGTGGCTACACCAGTGGTATGGCTGTCTGTATCACTGAGGCATGCAAGCCACCCCACCAAAGGCAAGGTCCATTGTATATTTTGATACCTGTAGTAATTTGTGGGTTTGGTGTGCTTTCTAAATGTCCCTTTTTGAAATGTCTACTTCTTTCTCATTTGTTCTCAGTCAGTATAATGGTCAATAACAATTTTCATTAATCATTTTGCCCTATCTTCGATCAGCCTCTTCAGTTCAGAGTATTTTTTCAGTTTAAGATCTTGTTTTATCTGCCTGATGTACTGAAATTTTAGTCTTCTTGTGCGTTATTCATAGGTATTTGATATTCTATTAATCTGACAATAAAGGGGCATTGTATGTATAGGTGTCTATCGCTTCAGTCCCTTCATTCCTTGACAGCCCTCCACAATGCTCTTTTTATGATGGTTGAATACTTCTTCATTGGCTCTTCTCTCTGTCCATGAGTATATAGGACTCTCCTCCAACACTATGCTTCAAAGGCCTGTAGTGTTTTCTATTTTGGCTCCCTGCTGTCTTTGAGACATACAGGGCAATGCTCCAAACAAAAGGTTTTACATACTGTTTCTGTAGTTTAACCAAAACTATTTTTCTTCTATGCTAGTGGAGCCCCTGAGCAGAAACACATTCTCATCCTGAGTGTGTCTATTCCTTTGTTCTGAAGGGGCGGCCACCTCAGTTAACTGTTTTTTGCTGATCTGTGCACTTCAAGCATTCTTGTTGTTACCTCCATACTACATAGCAGGGAGCTGCAGGCTTCAGTCACCACAGGAAATTTCTTTGTAATCAGGCATGTGTGATCGTATGCAGTGGTATTAAACTTATGTTGGAAGAGGAAAACAAGGATGAAAAAAGCTAATCAAAAAATGTGGTTCAGAGCACCACAAGAACTGCTAGCCATTCCATATGCATGAAAAAACATTAAAGAAGGAAGGGAAACATAGCTACTTCAGGAAATATGCAAAAGGAAGAGAAGACAATTTTATTTCTGCAATTCTGATGAACAAGCTGTCAGGGGACTAAGCTCTAATTTCCACATATGTTCTTTATTTTATATTTTCTATATTGTAGTAAGTGACATTGTCCACTACATTACATTTGTAATCCTTTAACATTCATGAAATTTCTTTCTGATAGTGCATAGTTAAACTTGTTTTGCTTTGGTTGATGGTTTATTTATGCAACTATTTCTTCTTTGGTACTCTAGTGAGATCTAATTGATTATGAATTACTATATTTGTCAAAATGTTGGTCATACTGACATAACCTGTTCATAAGATCATTTGTGAACTCACTAGGTATAGCTTACAAGTAATGTGAGATATACTGTTGTGAATAAGCTTTAGTTTTCATCTCTCCTACCACACAGTGCCTGATCAGAAGCAAACCTCCACCACTGCCATTGTTCCCTCCACTGCTGCACTGTCTGTGCAGGTATGGGCCAAGTTATTTTAAGTACACTCTAGCCGCTTCTTCTTTTTGAATGCCATTTTAGCATGTGCATCTTCTTTATTTAATATCCTGAAATGATCTAACACCCTCTGTAAGTCTCCTGCCCAGGTACTTGAAGTTGGTGAGCTGCTTCAGATTGTCTCCACCCAGATGTTGGTTTGCAGCTGTTTGAACTTTGCTGCATACAAAGATTTCAGTTTTCGTCTATCTACCAATCTGTTTAATTTTGTGTTCCCAACTAGTTATACTTAAGTAAATAAATTATCTCCCAATCTGCTCACTAATAGTAATGTCTAAGTTTGAATAGTTTCATTATTCATCAGCCTCCAAGAGGAGTTTACTGAGTTTTGGGAGATGCTACGAACCTTAGTGTCAGCTTTGCCTGTTTATAGCTGGAAATACTGGTGATCTTAGGTTGACTCACAAAAATATAATTTGTTGTCTGTATAAGTTTACATGATTTCAGTTTTCAGATTATGCCACACTCAAACTAAAATGTCAGCTATAGTCTGCTCTTTGCAGGCACTGCAAATTATTCTTTATTTCACCGTACTTTTCATTTGTAATTCTAATTTTCTTGTGTTTGATCAACACCCCAAAAGTTTATTATTTCCTTGAGAATTATGTAATTTCACAGAACCTGACAGGAGGCCCTAATGGTGGTCTGCATGTGACTGATGTTACCAATGCTTCACGGACTATGTTGATGAACATCGAGACACTTCAGTGGGATGACACACTCTGCAAGTACGTTCAGTATAAATTTAATTTATATCTACCCATTTATGTAACAAGTTAATGATTAATATTTTGCTTAGAATTTATACAGCAAGGCTTTAGTGGTAAAAAAGTATATTTTATAATGTAAGCTATGTCACTATTAATTATTTCTTGAAAGGTATTAACAGTGCACTTACTCTACAGGATGAGCCAGTACTTATTTGTAATCCAGTAAATATAATGAGCAGGTATGAAATGCTTATCAGCATATCCCTTCATTAGGGAGATGAGGTCTGTTGGAAACAAAATCTGTCATAGAAGTTATGATGGGTTGTAGTCTTTTATATGGACGTAATGTCACTGTATAGGCTATTTTCATATATTAAAAATATGGTTTGGGGTGTAGTTATTTTGTGAAATTAAAGGTAAAAAATCTTTAAATTTCAAGATTTGGTTGCATGATCCAAAATGCTCTGTTATTGACTGAAGCTCTGGTGCCATCACAGACTAGGAGTAAGATGAAGCTATACATTTGTTATCAGAGTGTTAGTCAAAGTTACTAGTGTTTTTTGATACTTTTTCTGCAAAAGTTTAGTTATTTAGTGATGAAAAACACATTTACAACTTTTAAGTAACAATCATCCAAAAGTTGATTGATTTATGGTCTCTTTGTTTTACAAAAACATCCCAGATTTTTATGTTCTGGAGATACTAAACATGGAAACTGCACTGAATGACAACTAGGAGAAGTACTGTGTCAGCAATAAGTCACAGAACTGTCTCAAAATGGAAGGAGTCTGGAATTGGATTATTTGCTTTGACCATGCTGTAAACGTCTTCCTGGGCAACTTTTGGAAGCTTGTACAATAAAACACAGGGGAACTTTTTCATACAGAAAGTAATTGCTATGGTTATAGCCAGAACAACTTCTCTTTTCCACGTTCCTCTTTTCTCAGTTTTCAGACAGTGTAATAACACTCGTGTGAAACCATGGAGCATCATTGTGTCTGCCTTCAACAGCTTTAGACATTGCAGTTTTTATATTCTTGCACAGCCACTGTCTACAATAATTAACCAGTCCCTTCAAGAAGTTTATTTTGCAGACATACTCAAGTACACAGTAGTTAAGCCACTATTCAAAAAATGCACAAAAAACATATGGGAAACTATTGCCCACTCTCTCTTCTTATGTCACTATCAAAAATATTTGAAAAGATAGTCACAATAGAAATTCAAAATTTCATAGAAAAATTTACAATAATCTCAAAAAATCAATATGGATTTCAAAAAGGCAAAACCACAGTATTGGCTGTAAACCATTTTGTAGATACAATTAGCTCCTCTTAGACATCTCATTGCATGCTACAAGGACTTTTTGGGACCTATCAAAAGCCTTTGATCGTGTGAACCACGCCTTGCTACTCCGTAAACTGGAAAAATTTGGAGTTAGGAGTGCTGTACTAGAATGGTTTAAGTCCTACCTAACCAACTCAGGAGAAAGAGTGGTTACATCAACAGAGAAAGGAACTTATACTTCAAAATTGAAAACCATTTCACAAGAAGTGCCTCAAGGTTCTGTCTTAGGCCCCATTCTGTTCCTGTTTTACATAAGTGATCTACCAGATGACACATCTGTAATCATTGCAAATATAAGTACTGACCAAATTCCTCAAACTATATTAAATACACTCCTGGAAATTGAAATAAGAACACCGTGAATTCGTTGTCCCAGGAAGGGGAAACTTTATTGACACATTCCTGGGGTCAGATACATCACATGATCACACTGACAGAACCACAGGCACATAGACACAGGCAACAGAGCATGCACAATGTCGGCACTAGTACAGTGTATATCCACCTTTCGCAGCAATGCAGGCTGCTATTCTCCCATGGAGACGATCATAGAGATGCTGGATGTAGTCCTGTGGAACGGCTTGCCATGCCATTTCCACCTGGCACCTCAGTTGGACCAGCGTTCGTGCTGGACGTGCAGACCGCGTGAGACGACGCTTCATCCAGTCCCAAACATGCTCAATGGGGGACAGATCCGGAGATCTTGCTGGCCAGGGTAGTTGACTTACACCTTCTAGAGCACATTGGGTGGCACGGGATACATTCGGACGTGCATTGTCCTGTTGGAACAGCAAGTTCCCTTGCCGGTCTAGGAATGGTAGAACGATGGGTTCGATGACGGTTTGGATGTACCGTGCACTATTCAGTGTCCCCTCGACGATCACCAGTGGTGTACGGCCAGTGTAGGAGATCGCTCCCCACACCATGATGCCGGGTGTTGGCCCTGTGTGCCTCGGTCGTATGCAGTCCTGATTGTGGCGCTCACCTGCACGGCGCCAAACACGCATACGACCATCATTGGCACCAAGGCAGAAGCGACTCTCATCGCTGAAGACGACACGTCTCCATTCGTCCCTCCATTCACGCCTGTCGCGACACCACTGGAGGCGGGCTGCACGATGTTGGGGCGTGAGCGGAAGACGGCCTAACGGTGTGCGGGACCGTAGCCCAGCTTCATGGAGACAGTTGCGAATGGTCCTCGCCGATACCCCAGGAGCAACAGCGTCCCTAATTTGCTGGGAAGTGGCGGTGCGGTCCCCTACGGCACTGCGTAGGATCCTACAGTCTTGGCGTGCATCCGTGCGTCGCTGCGGTCCGGTCCCCGGTCGACGGGCACGTGCACCTTCCGCCGACCACTGACGACAACATCGATGTACTGTGGAGACCTCACGCCCCACGTGTTGAGCAATTCGGCGGTACGTCCACCCGGCCTCCCGCATGCCCACTATACGGCCTCGCTCAAAGTCCGTCAACTGCACATACGGTTCACGTCCACGCTGTCGCGGCATGCTACCAGTGTTAAAGACTGCGATGGAGCTCCGTATGCCACGGCAAATTGGCTGACACTGACGGCGGCGGTGCACAAATGCTGCGCAGCTAGCGCCATTCGACGGCCAACACCGCGGTTCCTGGTGTGTCCGCTGTGCCGTGCGTGTGATCATTGCTTGTACAGCCCTCTCGCAGTGTCCGGAGCAAGTATGGTGGGTCTGACACACCGGTGTCAATGTGTTCTTTTTTCCATTTCCAAGAGTGTACTTTAGAAAAATTAGGTACCTGGTTTGATTTAAACAGGTTAAAATTAAACATGGGAAGGACTCAGTTAATGCAGTTTAAAACTAAACAAGCAAAATGAAATGATGTTCAAATCAGTCACAAAAATCGGGATTTTTCGGGAAGCTAACTGTGCGAAATTCCTAGGAATACAACTGGATAAAAATCTATTGTGGAGCTCACATATTCAGCATCTTTCAAATAAATTAAATAGCCTAGCATTTGCAATAAGGATACTGTACAAAGCTACTAGTGTGGACATATCACAGCTACTTCAAATCAGTAATAAGGTACAGAATTGTATTTTGGTTTTAATTCATACCATGTGTGTTGAATATTAAAACTTCAGAAAACCGTCATTAGAAATATGTACAATGTAGGGTGAAGAAAATAATGTTGATCACTCCTAAAAAATCTAAAGATATTAGGTGTTCCCTAACTATACATCTATGAGCTGATTGTCTTCGTGCATGGTAATCCTGATTTATTTGTGGCAAATCATTTTCAGCATGATTACAACATCAGAAATCAAAATAATTTTATGCTGTCCACCCACTGTTTAAAACTTTATGCTCAAACTCCATAGTATATGATTATGAAAATTTATAACAAAGTGAAAGAAAGAGAATTGCTCAGCATAAATTTAGAAGCTCTGAAAAAAACCTTGTGTTAGAAACTAGCACAGAAATGTTACTATTCAGTAGTAGACTTCATGAAGGACAACCTGAAAATTTGAGAAGGAGAGAGCATTTAGTACTGCTTATTTTTAAAACTTTGTTACTTCTTAAGAAAAAATATTGGTTGATATTAATTACATATCCAGTACAGTATACTATATTAATCATATTATAAGAAAAATGTAAACCAAATTTTGTGTTTTGACACGTCTCTTGTACATTAAGTCAATGATCTGAAATTTATGTTATGAGACAATAAACTTCTATTCTGTTGTATCACCAGAAAATTATGTCTATGAAATATGCAGTTGATGCAGCAGAGCCTAAAAGTGTTTGTTGTTCTATTTGCATACTTAACGACTGCTGGAATACTATGATGTAAAGACTCTTAAGCAGGACCAAGTTTCATTTTAGCATAATGCCCTCATCTTATTACATTTCCATGTAGGTTTCAAGCAATGTTCAGTTTTACTCTTTATCAGAATCCTGCAGTCTTACAACAGGCTCAGTGGAGACAGTTGGAAATAGCAAATTATTGTCTTCAGTGGCTCGCTTGGAAAGAATAATGTGATCAGAAATTGTTAAATGGTTTCTCAGATTCTTGTAGACTGAATGAGTATCAGTCTTGTGAACATTGAATTAGAAATCCAGCACACTACCTGCTACATTACAATGACAAAAAGTTCATAAGGAGTGTTTATTTACATCAAAATGAGAAATAAACACACACTGTGACGACTAACTCATTTGGATCTCGAGTGAGTTGCAACCACATTGTACGTGTTTTTTCATTCATCAGAACACTGAGAAACAATTTCTCCAGTGTTTTTACAGATGTATTTTTACACTGTGGTACTACACACTATTTGTAACCTATTTTATGAAATGTAGATTCCAAAACAAGATATTGCTCTGTATGTGCTTTACGACAGTAGGAGCAGCACCATAGCAAGTAATGTCACAGGCATGACATGACTCAAACGGAACATTTTAGTGGTCTTGTATTTTTATTTCATTTCTCTCTCTCTCTTTTATATTATTTTATCATTTTCTTTAAATATGGAAATTCATGAAGAAAAAAGGATATCATGAGCATAAAATGATGTAATTCACCATTTAAGATGATTTCCCTATTGTCCGTCAGAATGGCTACCAGCTGTCTGTATCTGGAGACTGGTAACTGAAAGTGCCCTCTGCAACAATAATGAAGACGTTGCCACTTACTATTTAGTAACTGATGTTTGGGAAAATTATGCTCATGATATTAAAACTGCATCTCAGAGAACTTTGTCAGAATTGATTGTGTTTGTGTTAGTTGAACATGGTATCTCTAACCTGAGAATAGGTCAGAGCCATCACTTTCTCAGTTATCACACCACATTTCAGTCTTGGGTTAAATGGCTAGACTGCAAATAAGGTTCAGGCCTCTTGTTGGATCAAAGTTGTATCCATGTTATCCCAATGATTTCCAGAGTGTCCTATAGGCCTTTTTGATGGTAAAGTTTTCTGGAAGATAAAACTGCATAATAAATACAGTTACAGTTGGAACAGTTGCTAGCAAAACAGAACACTGCAGTTTGACAAAGCCTTGGATATTGAAGAAAATTCATGGCCTGATTGGCACACAAAATGAACTTGGATCAAGCCGAACTCAGAAATGTGCATTATACAAATGTTAATCTCAGATTATTCCACTGTGAACTAGCATCAGCTTTGGGTAGCAGAATTTTGTGTATCAAGCCAAGGTCATTTGCTGCTGTCAGTTCAAAAACTAGTGTCACTATAAATGAACAAATTTTTTTTGTACAAACAGAAGTTGAAAACAAGTAAATAATATAGAGGTCATTGTTGATGCCCCCTACAGTGCTGAGGCTCAGAATTTTTTTAATCAGTATTTTTAGGTTAAGGTAAATATCAGAAATGTAAGTAATGAGCGCAGATAGTAAATTCTCCTTTAAGAATTCTTAGAAATGATTCATAATTAATATGAAAAAAATTTGCTGGCATTTCATAGATGCATAGTGACAGAGCAAAAAAGGTAATTTGAACCATCTACAGTGAACAGTTAAATATATGGAGTTCGACAGTAGTCAATAAAGATTAGACATATCTTCCAGAAATACTCTCTATGCTCGAATAGAAGTAACTATACAGTTTGTATTAAATTTATAGTTACCGAACGTATGCTTAAACTGCTATGACATCTGCACACATTTTAACGAACAGTGATAGCAAGCACATGTAACTCAGTTGGCAACCTCATATTCATTGGCCTGGTACTATGCCATGTTTTTTCACAATGTGTCAGTGGTTACGTGCTTAACTCTAGCACTTAAAGTCAAGGGCTCATCCCCCCCCCCCTCCCCCCATCCCATCCCTCCCCTTGTACCCCCCAATTATCATTTCTTTCGCATTTGACAACGTATACTTATTAACAAAATTTGAAATTGCATTCGGAGTCCATGTTGAACTGTGGGTCTACATGTAAATGTGTGAGTAACTCTGTTCAACAAGCAAGCAAGTACACACATTAACAAAAGATTTGCATCACCCCTTTATTTCAGAATTCATGATGCAGTAAACAAAAACTGGCTCTGAGGCTTACACATATATACATTTGCAGTGTCTCCACATAACTAAATTGGTATTGTGCACAGACAGATATTAATGTCACAAAGGCTCAAATGTTTCATATAATTCATGTGAAAAAATGTATCATGTATTTCTAAATTAAAACTAAACATTAACTAAACATTAAACGTCCTGGCCCATTTTCATAGTAGACTAAAATATGGTTTGATTCTTCAACTCATGATTTATTCTGATATTTTTATCCAAAAACATGTTGACATAACACGTAGAATTACAAAAGAAATGTTCACAAAGAAGTTTTCAGAAGGAAATAATTCAAATAGCAATGTACTGTTTCTTATGTGTGTTAAATGATCTGAGGTGCTCAAAGAATTAAAGAAGAACTGTTACTACCATACTTTTTAGATGTATTTGTAAGCTACAATTAGGAGTTGGAAAATCCCAGAAAAGTAAGTTTCTGTAATGTTTAACAGCTTTTTTTTTATTATGAGTTTGCTATATTTTATTTGTATATATTCTGAATTTAAATGTTACAAAATAGTGGTTGTTTCATTTTAGTTTAATCTTGATTTTGCTATCAAAATCTGGAGTGTATGGGTTGTACAATGTTTGTTTACATTCTTAGTTTCAAATATTTTGGTAAATACAGTATTTCTAATCAAATACCTATATTATTTCAACTAAAAAGTCCAAGTAGAGATAATGAATAATAAATTATTATTTGTAATCATTCAATTAAAGTTTGGTTAAATTGAATGATTTTGAACTTACTGATCTGTGTTTCTTAGACAATATCAAACAAAAACGGACGATGAGTAATATAATTGGGACCTATTTATTCTGTTTGTTGTTTATTTATTAAAAAGTGAAGGATAATATCACAGACTTTTGCTCAAATTATGTTTGCATGTGACAAAAAAATTAAAACTGAACAGATTACGGCTATCAAGATCATTACTTAACTTGCACTTTCTTGAAGCATGTAAAATGAGGAGTGCTCATCTTAATGTCAGGACTGACTTGTCAGATTAATCAAATCTAGTGAATGATGTGACTGAAATGAAAATGTACATAATAACTGTTTTATTCACGCTATGAAGATGATGTAACACTGACTCAAGAAAATCTGAGAAATACTAGCCATTTCAGGGCTGCTGACACTGGTCCTTACATATCTTACAATAATCAAAATATAAATATATTCATTGTTTAAAACAGTAATTTTGAAGTTTACCATTAAAAGTGATTGATTTTCCAAAACAAGTTACCGAATTTTGATTTACAGTTTGTTACAATCTTTCCAGAATAATGAACATGGTAAAATGATTCAGTTATCATTGCCACAATAACGTTTGATTGAGAAATGTTTATAACTTTTTGAATAAAGGTCTGATTTTGATACTAACAGAATCCTGGATCTTTACACATAGCTGATTATTACAATTCCATGTTGGAATATCAACAATGTAGGAATGCACAGCTTTTTAGAATGGTATGACTACCAAGCAGCTGTCCACCAGGATGAATTTCCACCGCCAAACTGTGGCCATGAGCAAAGTAGACCTCCCTGTGGCACAACATGCAGCTGAACATAACGTGCTTGATTCCAGTGGCTGCTTCACCACCCAAGCCATCTGGATACTCCCCACCACCACCAGCTTTTCTGAACTGTGCAAATGGGCGTTATGCTTACAACACATTCTCTGCTGCTGTAAACATCCCACCCACAACTTACGATAACATACTGTCTCCACACATTCCACCCAACAGTTTCCACCTCCTCTGCCCTGTCACCTCCTCCCAATTTTCGCCCTGTTTTTCTACTTTTTTTGCTGTTTTCCCACACATTACCAGACAGGGCTCCTGTTCCCTCCACCTGTACACTGCTATCCCTCCCCCTTCGATGCCCACCTCAGATTACTGCTTCCATTCCACATCATAGTGGCATTCGGGTCTGAGTTGCTGGAGTTGGCAGCCATGTGTGTGTGGTGTGCATGTATGTATGATGTCCATGGCCAAAAGCTTATGTATAAGTGTCTTTTAATTGTGTCTGTCTTCAAATTAACATGTCATCTTTACAGTTAGTAGCAATCTTTCTTCTTGCATTGTTGAGCAATAATTACAATTAGATTTCTCTGTATGAATTTTGTAAATATCTATTTTAACATTTGTCATACATGTTTTTGGATATAAATTATATTTTATCATGATTTTACTATATTCCCTATTCTTATGTTCGAGGTACTTTGCTTTCATCAATTCAGTCAACTAATACCATTACGCTGTTTGCTCATTTTGTTACATCAGTTTCGCATATATATCAAAAGATAGTATTCAGTACTTCAATATGATCTGTATCGCACACTTCATCATGTGTCATCACATTCTGTTACTGTACAACCTTTTTCCTGGTACCTTACAATACTATCAAATACCAGTCTCCCATCACAATTAAATTTTCCTCTCTCTTAGCTATCTGATTAATTTTTTTTATCTGATCATACATTCTTTCAGTCTCTTCTTCACCTGCAGAGCTAGTTGGCATATGAACTTTTACTATGAGTAGTTGGTGTTGGCTTTGTGTATATCTTGGCTTTGTGTATATCTTGGCTATGATAATGTATTCATTATGCTGTTCACAGAAGCTTATCAAAATTCCTATGTCATATTCATTATTACACCTGCTATGACATTATCCCCATTTGATTTTGCATTAATACCCAGTTCTCAGCTGACAAGAAATCTTCTTCTACCTGCCACCACTGATTCCTACTATATCTAACTTTAATATATGCATGTTACTTTTTAAATTCCCTAACCTCCCAACCTGATAAAGACATTTAACATTTCACCTGAAAGGTAGTATGCCTGCAATTTTTAGTTTCCTCCTGATATCTCCTCGGTACAAGATCATCATTGCCAAAAACTTATTTTATGGTAAATTCTTGATAATGTACACAACACAGCTTTAAACAGATCTGATTGCTTTTTACATTTATTGTCACTAGAATTAATACAATGACCAGCCTCAGTTCTCACATAAAAGTTTATCACAGATAGGCACTTTCACAAGGCTTCAAAACACTATAACAGTGGCAGGATAATCACAGTACACATTTACATACAAATTCTGGCAAAAGAACATTGCCGTGAAAGTTGTAGTTTGCAGAGTCTGTTAATACTGCAAGTTTCTATATTGAGTTCAGTAGTTTTCTGCTGTATTAACAAGTCTTTTGCATCTCCATTTTCTGTGATCCACTACTTACTTCTTAATGTTGCTGTATGTGCCACCTTCCATCACAACATCATGGATCTGAAATCTCTTCCTCCTTCACTTCCTCTTTCCTTCTTTCTAAGACTGTTTATGTGAGCCCCTCCTTCTTTCTTAATACACATCCAATTCACTTCTGTTTCCTTCTCTTTATTACATCCAGTACATGTCTTCTACCCTCCCATTCTCCTCAGAACCTCTTCATTTTTCTCTCTGTCCATCCAGCTTATTAGGTTTTATCATCCACCATGTCCATATTTCAGAAGTCTTCAGCCTTGTTCTATCTTTCTTCCTCAGTACCCATGTTTCTGCACCATACAGCAGGACACTTCATACAAATAGTTTATTAGCTTTTTCCTCAAATTATTGTCCATATTGCTCCAGAAATATCCTCTTCTTATAAAATGCCTCTTTCACCAGTACTATTCTGGTTTTAATTTCTGTGCCTTCTTCCATGTTTCCATCCTGCTTGTGACATATTTAAAGCTGTGCACATGTTTTAATAAGTCTCCAGTCAGGATTATCTTTATCCTTTTATTTTATCCCAGTGCCATAAATTTTGTTTTCTTTGTA
Source organism: Schistocerca americana (assembly GCF_021461395.2). Lineage (NCBI taxonomy): Eukaryota > Metazoa > Arthropoda > Insecta > Orthoptera > Acrididae > Schistocerca > Schistocerca americana. The sequence continues at coordinate 697,207,294 of NC_060120.1, read as the reverse complement.
CTGATTTTCATGACATAGATCTTTCTTTTAGCTTCAATGGTATCCAGTGTGTCCTGTAATTCTTTTTCAGCTGTTGCTGTAGGACCTTATTGTCTACAAACCTCAAACACTTTATTCTTCTTCCTCCAGTTTTTAGCCCATTGTTATCTAGTAGGCAATGGTCAATCATATTTTCTAAGTAACGGGTAGAAGATAGCAGCTTTGTCATACTTCTTTTCCTAGTTTTATCCAGTTGGTACTTTCTCCTCTCACATTTACTGATGCTTTTTGATTTAAATATAATGAATTTATAAATGGTGTTATTTTCCATTCAACCCTCTTTTTTTTCATTACATTTTCAATTTTATCCGAAGCCTAAATGTCAAAGGCCTTTTCCAGGTACATGTACATAGGTCACTTTCCTCTCCAATATTCGCAAGAGTCCTGTTGCCCCTCTTGTGACTGTGTTGTGTCTAAAACCAAAATGGTCTCCACTCAGATTCTCCTCCATTACCTTTCACAGTCTTTTGTTTATGGTTCTTAAAATAGCCTTGGCAGCATGAAAAATGAAGCTAACGGTCCTGTGCTCAATGAATTTCTTGGTTTCTTGATTCTTTGGTACTTAAATCATTACTGTTGTCAGAGAGTCAAATTGCCATTCACCACTACCATATATTTTGTTACATAACCTCATTATCTCTCTTACTCCTCCTTGGTCCAGAAAATTTAGTATTTCTCCTAGTATTGTATCTGTACATACTGTTTTCCCATGTTTCATTGCGGGTATTGCACTCTGTACTTCTTCCATTATGATTGTTGCTCCTTTCTCGTCATCGTTTACACTATTCATGGATTCTAGTTCCATAGTTGTTGGTTTGTGATCTGTGTCTTATAGCTCTTTGAAATGGTCTTCCCATCTCTGCAGGATGTCCTCCCAATCTTCATACATTATGTTTTCGTCTTTATTGAAAATTTACATAGTAGCACTTCCTGGTCTGTTTTGATCCCATGTTGTAGTCTTTACTCTGGTATACAGTGAGTGATATCTTCCCTTCCTCTCCAGTTCTTCAACTGAGTCACACTCTTGTTTTAGCCATTTTTTCCTATCCTGCTCTGTTTCTCCATGCAGTTCGTCATTCAACATTTGGTACATTTTTTCTTACATCTTCAGTACAAATGCTAAAATAAAATTTAATCTGTTCCATTATAAATCCATAGCATTACTTGAAAGTAGCTTCCTATGTAAACTAATCAGAAAGGACACTAAACTGCCATGTAAAATATCATTGGTTGCTAGAAGGATTAAAGTATCTTGTGAAAGGAAAAGGAAAATGTATCTTTTGGCAATAACAAGTAAGGATCCTGCAGTAGTTACACACTACAAAAACTACTCAGAATTACTATGAAAGATTATTAAAAAATCAAGGAATATGCACATAATCTCAGAAACTAGTACTTCCGACAACAGTATTAGGGCTATATGGAACATAGGGAAACAAGAGACAGGACAACCAGCCACAGAACAAGACAAACTCATCATTTAACTGAATCAAACAATGGAAACTCCAGGTAGGAATATCGACAATATAGGAAAAGACAGATTGCTACTTACCACAAAGAAGACACATCAAGTTGGAGACAGGCACAGTTAAAAGACACTTAAATATAGCTTTCAGTCACAGCCTTCATCAGTAGAAGAGAGATGCACACCATTCACACCCACAACCAAGCACGCCTCACTCACACATGACCATCAGCTCCAGCTTTCCGGCCCGAGATGTTGGCACTGGCAATCGTGTGTGCATGAGGTGAGCTTGCTTATGTCATCTACATCTACATCTACATTTATACTCTGCAAGCCACCCAATGGTGTGTGGCGGAGGGCACTTTACGTGCCACTGCATTACCTCCCTTTCCTGTTCCAGTCGTGTATGGTTCACGGGAAGAACGACTGCCGGAAAGCCTCCGTGTGTGCTCGAATCTCCCTAATTTTACATTCATGATCTCCTTGGGAGGTATAAGTAGGGGGAAGCAATATATTCGATACCTCATCCAGAAATGCACCCTCTCGAAACCTGGACAGAAAGCTACACCACAATGCAGAGCGCCTCTCATGCATAGTCTGCCACTTGAGTTTGCTAAACATATCCGTAACGCTATCATGCTTACCAAATAACCCTGTGACGAAACGCGCCGCTCTTCTTTGGATCTTCTCTATCTCCTCTGTCAACCTGACCTGGTATGGATCCCACACTGATGAGCAATACTCAAGTATAGGTCGAACGAGTGTTTTGTAAGCCACCTCCTTTGTTGATGGACTACATTTTCTAAGGACTCTCCCAACGAATCTCAACCTGGCACCCGCCTTACCAACAATTAATTTTATATGATCATTCCACTTCAAATCATTCCGTATGCATACTCCCAGATATTTTACAGAAGTAACTGCTATCAGTGTTTGTTCTGCTATCATATAACCATACACTAAAGGATCCTTCTTTCTATGTATTCGCAATACATTATATTTGTCTATGTTAAGGGTCAGTTGCCACTCCCTGCACCAAGTGTCTATCCGCTGCAGATGTTCCTGCATTTCACTGCAATTTTCTAATGCTGCAACTTCTCTGAATGCTACAGCATTATCCGGGAAAAGCCGCATGGAACTTCTGACACTATCTACTAGGTCATTTATATATATTGTGAAAAGCAGTGGTCCCATAACACTCCCCTGTGGCACGCCAGAGGTTACTTTAATGTCTCTAGACGTCTCTCCATTGAGAACAACATGCTGTGTTGTGTTTGCTAAAAACTCTTCAATCCAGCCTGTGTGCTTGTCTAATATTCCATAGGCTCTTACTTTGTTTATCAGGCAACAGTGGGGAACTGTATCGAATGCCTTCCAGAAGTCAAGGAAAATGGCATCTACCTGGGAGCCTGTATCTAATATTTTCTGGGTCTCATGAACAAATAAAGTTAGTTGTTTCTCACATGAGCACTGTTTCCGGAATCCATGTTGATTCCTACAGAATAGATTCTGGGTTTCCAGAAATGACATGATATGTGAGCAAAAAACATGTTCTAAAATTCTACAACAGGTCGATGTCAGAGATATAGGCCTATAGTTTTGTGCATCTGCTCTACAACCCTTCTTGAAAACTGGAACTATCTGTGCTCTTTTCCAATCATTTGGAACCTTCCGTTCCTCTAGAGACTTGCGGTACATGGCTGTTAGAAGGGGGGCAAGTTCTTTCGCGTACTCTGTGTAGAATCGAATTGGTATCCCATCAGGTCCAGTGGACTTTCCTCTATTGAGTGATTTCAGTTGCTTTTCTATTCCTTGGACACTTGTTTTGATGTCAGCCATTTTTTCATTCGTGCGAGGATTTAGAGAAGGAACTGCAGTGTGGTCTTCCTCTGTGAAACAGCTATGGAAAAAGGTGTTTAGTATTTCAGCTTTACACATGTCATCCTCTGTTTCAATGCCATTATCATCCCAGAGTGTCTGGATGTGCTGTTTTGATCCACTTACTGATTTAACGTAAGACCAAAACTTCCTAGGATTTTCTGTCAAGTCGGCACGTAGAATTTTACTTTCGAATTCACTGAACACTTCATGCATAGCCCTCCTTATGCTAACTTTATACATCGTTTAGCTTCTGTTTGTCTGAGAGGTTTTGGCGGCATTTAAATTTGCAGTGAAGCTCTCTTTGTTTTCTCAGTAGTTTCCTAACTTTGTTGTTGAACCATGGTGGGTTTTTCCCATCCTTCACAGTTTTACTCAGCACGTACCTGTCTAAAACGCATTTTACGATTGCCTTGAACTTTTTCCATAAACACTCAACATTGTCAGTGTCAGAACAGAAATTTTTGTTTTGATCTGTTAGGTAGCCTGAAATCTGCCTCCTATTACTCTTGCTAAACAGATAACCCTTTCTCCCTTTTTTTATATTCCTATTTACTTCCTTATTCAGGGATGCTGCTATGGCTTATACTCACTGATTCCATGTTCTGTGCTTACAGAGTCGAAAAGTTCGTGTCTGTTTGTTATCAGTAGGTCCAAGATGTTATCTCCACAAGTCAGTTCTCTGTTTAATTGCTTGAGGTAATTTTTGGATAGTGCACTCAGTATAATGTCACTCTATGCTCTGTCCCTACCACCCATCCTAAACATCTGAGTGTCCCAGTCTATATCTGGTAAATTGAAATCTCCACCTAAGAATGGTATGTGTCTCCTTTTACTGATGAAGTCTGTGGCCAAAAGGTATGTGTAAGTGCCTTTTAATTGTGCCTGTCTGCAACTTGAAATGTATTCTTTATGGTAATTAGCAATCTGTCTTTTCTTCATTTTTAAACTGAATGGAAGGGCTATAAAGATGAACCACTGGTAGGAAATGCATTTGGTAATTATTTCTTAACTGTAATAGAAAGCATAGGGGCGAACAACTCAAGAACGATATCACACCAGTATATTGAAAATGTAACTTTCATAAAATTCAGTCATATAAAGGTACCAACAAATTAAGAAAATTACACATTCTCTCAAAAATAAAAGATCATCTGATTTTGATGGTGTTTCCAATACAGTACTAAAATTTCTTCCTATGTAAGAAGGTCAGTCTTATATGAAATATGTAATGCATCACTAACTCAAAGTTTTTTTCCAAAGAGACTGAAATATGCCACTGTTAAAACCCTCTTTAAGAAAGGTAATAAGATAAGTATAACGTGTTTCACTGCTGACATCATTCTCCAAAATTTTTGAGGAGATGATGTATTCTAGAATAGTATCTTATGTTAGCAATGATAGTAACCTTAGCAAATCAAAGTTTAGGTTTCAGAAGAGTTACTCTATGGAGAATGGCATTTACACATTCACTCACCAGATCTTACAAGCATTAAAATAAACTCGTGCCGGTTGGTAATTTCTGCAAGCTCTCTAGGGCATTTGACTGTGTGAATCACAGTACTCTCATAAGTAAATTGACATTTTATGGGACTGATGGTGTAGCACATCTAACCAAAAGAATGCAGGAAGTTGAACTTAAACAATGGAAAATCAGGATGGAGTTTAAAATGTTATGAAAAGTTATGCTCACCATATAGCAGAGATGCTGAGTTGCAGAAAGGAGCAACAAAAAGACTGTCAGAAAGTGAGTTTTCGTCCAGCAATACCTTCATCGAAAATAGGTAACACATTCACTCCACACACACACACACACACACACACACACACACACACACACACATGACCACAATCTCTGACAACTGAAGCCTATCTGCGACTCAGTATCTTGACTATATGTTGAGTAGCAACTATTCGTTTCATAATATTGTTGAAAGTTGTATTTAGTAATTCAAGCAATATAGTCCAGAGACATAATTCTGACTGAGCAGAAATCACATATGGGGTTCCCCAAGGTTCAGTCTTAGGATTACTACTGTTCATCATATATGTAAACAATATTTTGTCTAGTACACAACATGGAGAATTAGTTCTTTTTGCAGATGACACTAGTATTGGAATCAATCCAAACTCACATACACAAACAGAAGAAATGGCAAATGAACTTCTTAACAGTATCATTGGCTGATTTTCTGCAAATGGTTTCACCCTCAATTTTTAAAAGACACAACATACCCAGTTTTGCACATCTAGAGGTACTACACTAATGATAAGTGTAACACATGGTGATGAAATAACAAAAAAATAAATAAAAAAATTTGATTACAAACTCACAAAAGTTTCTCCTTGACAGCTCTTTCTGTTCTGTAGAAGAATTTCTGTTATTGTAATGTATAAAAGGTGGTGGATAGGAATTACTAACTCACATCTGTATATCTTTTTTTGTTTTTGTAAGAAAAACTTATTGTTCAGAATGTAACTATATGTAAAAATTAATTTGTCATGTGGATATAAAATGACTTGTGCCACATCATTACAACCTATTGTGTGAAATGATCCATGGAACATGTAACTAACTTATTACCTCTTCCTTAGTTGCTTCAGATCTTGCTTCGTAACTTAATCATTAACCATGAATACCACAATCTGGCTCTTTACCAAACTGAGTGTGCTAAATGTCACTCTGCCGCAACATACCACAAATGTATTAACAAGCCTTTTATTTTCTTTATAAACAAACAAAACATCATTTACTTCACTTTAGTGTTCCAGGTGAGCACATTATTTTACTTTAAATCATTTATTTTCCTCTCATGGCTGAAGGGCTTCCTCATGCCAATTTGTCCCCCATCTCTTTTATTATAGGCAATGTTGCTTATTTTTCTCACCATCATTTGCTTATGTCTGAAGGGCAATGTAGTGACTTCTTTTCATGAAACTGGCATGTTACTGTAGCAAACTAGTTTTAATTTCACTTTTGTGCAAAAAGGTAACTTTAATTAGCCTCAAACATTTATCTAAAAACTGAAACTGGGTTCATTGTTCCTCAACATTTTTCATCTACTACTATCATACAGATCTCTTATTGCAGATTTAATTTTTTGCATCATTGAGCTGTAAAAGATTTTGTTGTTACTCACACAATTTTTTTACAATTACTGAATACAAACATAAATACATATAAGATATTTTTTCATAATTTGTAGTTAACATAACAGAAACTGCTGTATTGATGTCTAGTACAATGTAATTACTGAAATAAACATTTTATATACAGAGTGTTTACTTTCTCCTTGTAACCTGTGCATTGGATAGCTAGAGAAGAGAGTAATCAAGAAAAGAAGAATGAGATAATCCATCTTGGGAAGTCACTATTGGACAGATAGTGTGTTCATTGAAGTTCAGTGAAGTCACTATGTATTCAAGAATTGCCATTTATTCTGACCCCCTGCTCCCTCATCTAGTTTTGCAATATTGGTTGAAACATTATTCTTATTATTCAAAACATTTGTCAATCCAATGCAATAGACAAAAAAATCTTTAAACATTCTGCGGTCAACAGACACAAATGCATTGAACATTACCTTCACATTGTAGGCTACCTACTGTAAAATTTCACTGAAAATTACTTCCTGCAAATTATTCACATCACTATCAACTTTGAAAATGTCTGTTTACATTCAATAGTGGAGATTTTCCAATATTTTTGTTTATTTTAGGAAACTTTGATTTTCCAAACTTTTCTCTCCCTAACTGCATAGATTAGATTAGATTTACTTTCATTCCAATTGATCCGTAGTGAGGAGGTCCTCCAGGATGTGGAACATGTCAGAAAAACAACAATACATGACAAATATTTAAACTAAAACAAATAAGCTAATGTACCATTCCACAGGTCCCAAGTGGAATGATCGTCATTTTTTAATGAACACTAAGAGTCATTTTACAAATACTATTGCACTGAATTTAAAATAAAAAAGTTTTTTATTTATTTATAAGGTAAGAAACATGTAATACAACTACTGTAATACTTATTTACAATGAACACATTACTGCACTGAAATGGTGCAGAAGTTAGATTATACTTATACTTACACACACACACACACACACACACACACACACACACACACACCCAAATTTTCAGTGAACACATTACTGCACTGAAATTGTGCAGAAGATATGTTGTACTTATATACAAATCAGTTGGTTTTCCTCAGAAATTCATCAATGGAGTAGAAGGAGTTGGCCACCAATAAATCCTTTAGGCTTCTCTTAAACTGAATTTCATTGGTTGTTAAGCTTTTTATGGCTGCTGGCAAGTTATTGAAAATGTGTGTTCCTGAATAATGCACACCTTTTTGTACAAGACTAAGTGACTTTAAATCCTTGTGAAGATTATTCTTATTTCTAGTATTGATTCCATGAATTGAGCTATTGGTTTGAAAAAGTGATATATTTTTAATGACAAATTTCATTAAGGAATAAATATATTGGGAAGCTGTAGTTAGTATCCCTAGTTCCCTAAACAGGCTTCTGCAGGATGTTCTTGAGTTCACACCACATATAATTCTTACTGCACGTTTTTGTGCCCGGAAAACTTTAGCTTGGCTTGATGAATTACCCCAGAAAATAATCCCATATGACATTATGGAATGAAAGTAAGCATAGTATGCCAGCTTTTTCATTTTTATATCCCCTATGTCTGACAAAATTCGCATTGCAAACAGAGATTTGTTAAGACGCTTCAGCAGTTCTGTGGTGTGCTCCTCCCAGTTGAATTTATTATCAAGCTGTAATCCCAAGAATTTAACACCGTCCACTTCTTCTATCTTCTTGTCATCATATGTTAGACATATACTCTTGGGACACCCCTTACAAGTTCTGAACTGCATGTAGTGTGTTTTTTCAAAGTTTAGTGACAAAGAATTGGCTAGGAACCAGTGATTAATGTCTACAAATATTTTATTGGCTGATCTTTCTAAGACTACACTTGATTTGCTATTTATTGCAATGTTTGTATCATCAGCAAACAAAACAAACTTGGCATCTGGTAATGTTACTGATGAAAGGTCATTGATATACACAAGAAAAAGTAAGGGCCCCAAAATGGAACCTTGTGGGACCCCACATGTAATTAGTTCCCAGTTGGATGATGCCTGATAGCTTGATACATGTCTCTTTCCTAATAACACCCTTTGTTTCCTGCCAGAGATATAAGATTTGAACCATTTTGCAGCATTTCCTGTTACACTATAATATTCTAGTTTACTTAAGGGGATACGGAATCGGATTTTGGGTTAAAAAATCGAATTTTTTTTATTGGCGTATTATATTCTGCCATGTTTCCTCTTTAAAATGACGTATCATACATAGCTCTACTACAATTATAACTATTTTATTTTTATATATTTGTGAGATCGGGTATTGCGCTTTAGTTATACACGTCTCTCGTGGCTAACCATGAACTTTTTGGCAGTACCTTTAAAGTGACATGAATTCAAATATCCCGGTTTCCAGCGACTATTTATACACTAGTTGCCCGAAAATGTTTCTCTCTGGTTTCCTCAAGTTACTCTTTGACTTTGTGGCGGGACTGTTTTGTAAACAGTGTGATATAAGAAAGTAGTTGTTGTTGAGTTATTTCGTATTTAGTGCTTCATTTTTCGCAGTGAAAATGCCTAGAGCTAAAGCAAAAGTATTTAAAAAGCGTGTGAACTGGCAAAAGAAAAGAAATAATGATTCATTAGCAAAGCAAAGCAGTTCATCATCATCACTGTTGGAAAATGTGAATCCACTTATTGATTTGCCGAACGAACTTACACCAAATGAAAACAGTGCTTCTCATAAAAAACTAAGAGATTTGGAAGAGAAATATAATTTACTTGATAGAGGGAATGAAGTTTTTGAACTCATTGATACGAATATATTGTGTGAAGCTCTTGAAAACAGTTTGTGCTGCAAAAAATGTCATGGAAACGTTTCTCTGAAAGTAGAATCCCATGTTGGCCTGGCTGCCCAGTTTAATTTAATATGCAGTGTTTGTAAATACAGCTGTAAGTTTCCAAGTTCGGTTTCAGTAACTGTAAATAATGGATACAAGAAAACTGAACTTTATAGTGTAAATATTAGGTTAGTTTATGGATTGCGAGCAATTGGTAAGGGCAAAGCAGCTGGTGATATGCTATGTGGTGTTCTAAATCTTCCAAGTGCACCTTCAAAGTTTGAAGCTTACAATTATGTACTAGGATCTGCAGTTGAAGATGTAGCACAGAAGTCAATGCAGGTTGCTGTGGAAGAAGCAGTGGAAGAAAATGACGGCAGTCGTGACCTCACAGTGGCGTTTGATGGCACGTGGCAGAAAAGGGGCCACACCTCCAACAATGGTGTTGTAACAGCAACTAGTGTTGATACTGGCAAGGTTTTTGATGTTGCAATAATGTCTAAATACTGTAGGTGCACAGGCAGGCTGAAAAATGAACACAGTGATGACTGTATTGCTAATTATTATGGTAGTAGTGGTGGCATGGAGGTTGCTGGGGTGAAGAAAATTTTTCATCGCTCTTCACAGTGGTATAATGTTCGCTATGTCAAATATCTGGGAGATGGTGACTCTAAAGCATTCAAAGAAGTTTTGGAAAGCAAACCATATGGGAACAGTGTAAATATAAGCAAACTTGAATGTATAGGACATGTGCAGAAGAGAATGGGTGCCAGGCTGAGAAGGTTAAAATCAGTTATGAAAGGGAAAAAACTAGATGATGGGAAAACCTTGGGTGGCAGAGGAAGATTGACTGATTCCATAATAGACCACATTCAGAACTGCTATGGCCTTGCAATCAGGCAAAATACAGGCAATCTTGAAGAAATGAGGAGAGCTATATGGGCTTTATATTTCCACACCGCATCCACGGATGAGCATCCACAACATGGTTTGTGCCCCAAAGGTGAAAACAGCTGGTGTAAATACAATAGGGGACTAACAACAGGAGAGAAATACATTCACCACCACAGTCTACCATCAGCCATCATGGCAGAAATAAAGCCCATTTTCAGAGATCTGGCTGACAGAAGTCTTCTGATGAAATGTCTTCACGGAAAAACGCAGAACCCCAACGAGTGCTTGAATAGTGTGATATGGCATCGTCTCCCAAAAACAGTGTTTGTCGGAATTAATACACTACATTTTGGTGTGTATGATGCTGTGGCAACCTTCAATCTTGGAAATATAACTAAATGCCAGGTCCTTCAAAAGTTGGGTATGTGTGTTGGTTCCCGTACGGTACGTACTATGTTCTTTTTAGATCAGCACAGACTAAGGCGTGCTGATAATATAATCAAGACATTAGTGAAAAAAGCAAGACAGGTGCAGAGGGGTGCCAAAAGAAGACTTGAAGATGATTATGAAGACTGTGAAGGGGGTATTAGCTACGGATCAGGAATGTTTTAATCTTCTTTCTCCGTTTCCCGTAAGTTTACTTTTTACTTCATCTAGGAACATTATCTCAGGTACTGGTCAACCTAGAAGTCTGAAATTTTTATGACGTAGTGACATAGGTCCCTATTACATACTGAAACAACGATTTTTTAATTACTTTATTTACAAAAGACTTAGGGGTGATAGTCTAGTAAAAAGCGATGGAAAAAATTTACTTAAAAATAAATGTACAATATCTCTGTAAGAAAATACTTTGACAATAAACTGTTGTTTCAGTATTGTTGTAACATATGAATGCACATACAGTAAAATTTTTACCTCTCTGTCTCCAGTAGTTTGTGAGAAAATGTTCCCTATAGTAGGCATATATTAACATTGCGGGGATAGGTGATTCCGTATCCCCTTAAAAGGATATTGTGATTTACACAGTCAAATGCCTTTGACAGATCACAAAATATACCAGTTGCCTGCAATTTTTTGTCTAATGAATTAAGTACATTTTCACTGTAAGTGTAGATAGCCTTCTCAATATCAGAACCTTTTAGAAATCCAAACTGTGACTTTGACAGTATGTTATTTGAGATAAGATGGTTATAAAGACGACTGTACATTACTTTTTCGAAAATTTTTGAGAATGCTGGCAACAGTGAAATTGGACGGAAATTTGATGCTATTTCTTTATCTCCCTTCTTAAACAGTGGCTTAACTTCAGCATATTTCAGCCATTCGGGAAATATTCCACTGATAAACGACTGGTTACACAGATAGCTTAATATGTTACTTAGCTCAGAATCACATTCTTTAATTAACTTTGTTGATATTTCATCATACCCACTAGATGTTTTTGATTTTAAAGATTTTATGATGGACATTATTTCTGTTGGGGTAGTGAGGGTCAAATTCATATTATGGAAGTTACTTGAAATGTCTGGTCTAAGGTAATCCATAGCAGCATCTACCGAACCTGACAACCCCATCTTTTCAGTAACAGTTATAAAATGTTTGTTAAAAAGTTCTGCAACACTATACACATCTGTCACCAATGCATCATTTACTCTTAATGCTATTTGTTCCTCTTCATGTCTGGTTCTACCGGTCTCCTCCTTCACTATATCCCATATTGTCTTTATTTTGTTATCTGATATGACTATCTTTTCCTTGTAATATATTTGCTTTGACATCCGTATTACAGTCTTTAATATTTTGCAGTATTTCCTATAATGTGCTATAGCATCAACATTGGAAATGTTTCGGATTGACAGATACAGTTTTCTTTTTGTTTTACAAGATACCCCTATTCCTCGAGTAATCCATGGCTTCTTTGTAGACTTTGCTCTAACCTTGGTCAGTTTTGGGGGAAAGCAGTGTTCAAATAAGGTAAGCACTTTATTAGCAAAAATGTTATATTTTTCATTCATGCCATGAGCACTGTAAACATCAGTCCAGTGAATGTCTCTGAGGAGTGTCCTAAAATAATCAATTTTTGGCTTACTGATTACCCTCTTGAGCTCAGATTTAACAGATTTTATATCTTGTTCAGTATTAACATTTAACAGAAGGAACTGCATGTCATGGTCTGAGAGGCCATTGACTATTGGTTTTGTAATATAATTTTGTTCATTTGACTTTTCTATAAAGATATTATCAATGGCTGTTTGTGAGCAAGTGGTTATCTTAGTGGGGAACTTTACTGTGGGAATTAAGTTGAATGATAGTGTTACTAACTGAAATAGGTTCTTATTGGGAGAGTCTTTAAGGAAATCTACATTGAAATCACCAGCAACCACTATTTCTTTGTTTTTGGTTGTTAAATGGGCCAGTACAGCTTCAAGGTGGTTTACAAACAGATTAAAGTTACCTGCAGGTGCTCGATATACACTTAATATTATGAAAGATTTTTTGTGAAATTCTAATTCTGTTGCACATGCTTCCATATGCTGTTCTAGGCAAAATTTATGAATGTCTATGTTCTTAAATTTATGACAGTTCCTGATGAATGTGGCAACTCCTCCTTTCTCCATTTCTGATCTACAATAGTGAGATGCTAACCTAAACCCTGTAACACTTAAAAGTTCTATACCAGTGGTCACATGATGTTCAGAGAGGCAGATTATGTCAGCTGGGTTTGAAGACTCTAATTCATCTATGCAGATAGTTAATTCATTCACAGCATTATTTACAGTCCCATTATTAACATGTTCACTGTTCTGACATTCTTCTGTAACAAGCCCATTAACTTTGTCAGTAGTGTCATTTATTACTAGTACATTTTCTGTTTAAGTATAATCAAAGTTAGCAGTATAAGTGTCAACATTTTCCAGAACTACCACCACATTCTCAATAACAACAGAATTGACATGTTTTGCATCAGAAGCCAGCTCATCACTGTTATCATAATATTTGTTTGCACTATGCCAGTTACAGTTTGAGGTCCAACCACTTAGAAAAATTTTGGGTCAAGAAAACTAGCCATTTATCATTTAAAACATTATTGGCACACTTGTGATTGATATATCTTAAAGGGCAATAAACACTAATAAGACCACGTATCATGGTCTATTTTCATATTTATTTTAGTTCTTTGATGTATTACAGATTTTACAAAAATGATAAAAAAAAGGTGAGATGAATTCTTGAGAAATTTCACATGTAACTGGCTTTTGCATGTAAAAATCTGAAGTATTCTGGCATGCAGAGAGGTCTGTCACTTTCAGGGCAATCCCAGTTTATAACTTTCCTTTCCTGCTTGTTATGCCAGAGAATGGTCTCATCTTCTCCATACAAATCATGCAAACCCATGTTGGATGTTGCTTCATTATGAGATCCACCTGTAAAAGAGATGAGATTAACAAATAAAACAGAACAAAATTGTAATTACAGCATCAGTATCTGTAGCAACAATATTAGCAATGAAAAACTGCACCAGATTGCAGTTTACCTGAATATGAATTTTCTTCAAGCTGTTCCCAATGACATATTTCTCCCTTTGATTCCAGAATCATTTAATTCTTCCTCTTGAGCTTCAAAAATTTCAAGCCTAACTAACATGATATATTTGTATCAAAATTATGGCAAACTGCAAAACCTAATGAGCACACATACAAAACTCACAATAATGTGAGCACACATTGGATCATTGAGTCATGACAACAGTTGTTATGTTTTCTACAGCTTCTTTCAAAATAATTCTAGAAATTGACAACAGAAGGCAGCACCTGTCAAGGGACAGGTAGTTAGATGTCCATACATTGTTCTCATCTGAAATGAGTCCAGTTTTTGAGTGATAGGCGGCTAGTGTGTGAAGAAAATCATGGCCTGAACTATACTTGGGTGCAATCTATTGAACACAGCATTGTGGCCTGAGTTATACTTGGGCTTAGTTTTCCAAAGTGTTAAATTATCCTGGGAGAGTCACAACAACAGCTTTCATGTCCTTATTACATAGGTTTCTAATTTCCTCTCCACTGGACCAAATATCCTGATGCAAAGCATCTAGGTTTGAGTGCAAATGTTTCCCTACAATTTCGATTTTCTTCTCTGACAAAATTTGCATTGAATTTAGTTTATTAGTTAGATTACGTTCTCAGCCATAGAATGTTCTTATGTTCTACATTCAAACACACTGTCTTCTACCTCCATGTCACCCCTTTATGAAAATACTATATGAACACTAAATAACAAACAGTTGACCTTAATTTTCTACAACATCAGTGGCTGCAGCCATCTGCCCTACTGTCATCTTCTCACCAGTCCTTTCCCTATTACTGTGTTATTGTTTACTGCTGACCTCCCCTCTGGTTCTTCATTGGCTGTGTCTCACTGAAGATGGCATTAGCTCCTCAGCCTGTCACTAGTTGACAGAGATTCACTCAGTATGGCAGCGTCCATTTATTTTGCATCTTCAAAGCATCATAGTTAATCTTGTATCTTTCAGTACTACTATGTGCAACGCTGTGTTCCTCTTGCTTGCTAGTATTGACTCTCGTGGTTTTATTTATGCATCCTTCATTTCTGCTACTTCATAATACAGAGCTCTTGCATTTTAAATCTCCCTTAACCTCAGTACTTCTGTCAACAAGTTCTTAAGTTCCGCTGCTATAACTGTCCATAAAACTGTGTGTTGAGTTTAACACAGCTGAGGTGGGACTGTTCCTCACCTGGGGTACCAAATGTTTGTTCACCCACTTGCAATTTCTAGTTTGCTCTCAGTATCTCATTGATGGAAGACAATCATATTGCTGAAAACTGGTTTGTTGGTGAATTGGCCAACAGTGAAAGTTATACAGCTTTAAGTAGATCTGGCTGCCTTTTGCATTTATTGTCACTGATATTAACATGGTGAGTAGTCTCCGATATTGCTTAAAACTTATGAAACAGTGTGACAGTGGCAATGTAATCCCAGTAGAGTTTTACATTCAAAAGAACACTATGATAGTTTTAGTTTGCACAGTCTATTAACACTTCAATTTTCTAAATATATGACATAAATACATGAATGTCCATGTTGCTGACACAGACAAAATGAAAGTTACTTCCAGTTTGACTCAGAGTTCCTGATAAAAGATGCTACGATTGATTAGATGTTTCTCATATTACTGTTAGCTGCAAGCCTGTTACATAGTTATTGAACATATGCTAGCTTGCTTGGGACTGAGGATTTTTGGGAAAGGTGGCCTTTATAAAGACTGGCATATGAATATTTTTCGATCTCAGATCTCAGAAACTACATATTAATTTGTGAGACTGCTAGGTTAGAATTTACTAATTTGGGTGAGTTATACTGGGCATTTCAAAATAAATATGCAGGTTTTTAAGGTTTGGTAGCACTTATTACATTCTTTATTATAAATTATAAATAATACACCAAATGAAACTTCCTGGCAGATTAAAACTGTGTGCTGGACCAAGACTTGAACTCAGGACCTTTGCCTTTCGTGGGCAAGTGCTCTACCATCTGAGCTACCCAAGCACAACTCATGCCCCGTCCTCACAGCTTTTACTTCTGCCAGGAAGGTCCCGAGTTCGAGTCTCGGTCCGACACACAGTTTTAATCTGCCAGGAAGTTTCATGTCAGTGCACACTCCGCTGCAGAGTGAAAATCTCATTCTGAATACACCAAATGAAAGAGAAACTCAAACAGTTTTTGTTTGTATCCCTGTGTGCAAACAGGAAAGTGTGGAACAACCAAGAGTGACTGAAGAATGTGTTGAATGAGCAAGAGCCTTTCATGTGTAGCCCAAGAAATCATTTTGGAATGCTAGTTGTGAATTAGCAATTGCAGTGGCACCTATGTGGAGACTTTTAAGGAGACACTTAAAACTATGTCCTTATCATTTGCAGTTGTTACAAGATCTAATTGGATGTTTTCTGTGCCATGTCACACTGGAGTAGGATTATATCCTATCCCTGATGTTATTCAATTTGTACACTGAGCAAGCAATAAAGGAAACCAAAGAAAAATTCAGAGTAGGAATTAAAGTTCAGGGAGAAGAAATAAAAGCTTTGAGTTTTGCCAAAGACATTGTAATTCTGTCAGGGACAGCAAAGGACTTGACAGAGCAGTGGAATAAAGTGGACAGTGTCTTGAGAGGAGGATATAAGATGAACATCAACGAAAGCAAAACAAGGATAATAGAATGTGGTCGAACTACGTTGGGTAATGCTGAGGGAATTAGATTATGAAACAAGAAACTTAATGGTAGTAGGTGAGTTTTGCTATTTGGGTAGCAAAATAACTGATCATGACTGCGCTTTTCCTATCTTGTTGGGATCTACATATTGTGATGTTTGTTAATTATGAATTTCAATGTGTATGTGTGTTTAAATGACTACTATGTTTTATTCATACAGACAGATGGTTTCGTTTTATTATAACATTTTGGTTGTTCGCTAGTATGTATTTCACTGCCTACGTATGCGAGACTCTCGCGCATTAGAGTAGTGCCCTCTCTCGTTAGATGTTCCAAGCGCAAGCTTTATCCGTTTGACACTAGGACACAGGTAAATTTGGTTCTATATTTCTAGTTTACATAAATGTCTTTAATTGGCGTGATACGCTTTATTTATTAAGACAAAGTTTGAATTAACACAACCTTTAATAATTTTGATGCGCTTATGTATGTATTTATGGATTGTAATATGCGCGAGTCTGGCACATGCAAGTGCCCTCTCTCGGCGAAACAATCTACCTTAGTGCCTTCACACTCGTGTCTCAACAGTTCATAGGCGAAGTAACATTGTTAAAACTGTTCGCTTTGATCCTGTGCCCATTACACATGTTGTACAAATGGAGATGATATTTTAATTACTGACGACGCCTTTTGGCATAATTGTTTCATTATTCTCCAGTGCATGATGTAATTTTAGTAAGTACTAAAGATTGTGTGCCTGTATTACTTTAGCAATTTCACCGTTATTTAAGCTTCTGTTTCTCACTTTCGTTGATATGGCTTTTCTAATGAATGTGTCTTTCTATTCAGGAAGTTTACTTCTGATGAAGGTATATTTATATGTACCGAAACCTTGGTCAAGAATTTTAATAAAAAAAATTCTATCCTGCAACTGTTTTTGGCTGCCATCCTTTATTGTGAAGAATTTTAACAGTTGCTGCTGCAGCCATGTTTAAAATCTTGGATCATGACTGAAGTAGAAAGGACATAAAATGCAGACTTACAATGGCAAGAAAAGTGTTACTATTGAAGAAGAGTAATTTGTTAAAATCAAATATAGAGTTAAGTGTTAGAAAGTCTTTTTCTGAAAGTATTTGTATGGAGTGGAGCCATTTATGGATGTGAAACATGGACAATAAACAGTTAAGACAAGAAGAGAATAGAAGCTTTTGAAATGTGGTGCAGTGGAAGAATGCTGAAGATTAGATGGGTAGATTATGTAACTAATGAGGTACTGAATAGAATTGAGAAGACTAGAAACTTGTGGCACAACTTGACTAAAAGAAGGGATTGATTGATAGGACACATTCTGAGACACCAATGAATCATCAGTTTAATATCTGAAAGGAGTGTGCAGGTAAAAATCATAGAGGGAGACCAAAAGATGGATACAGTAAACAGATTAAGAAAGGTGTAGGCCACAGTAGTCATTCAGAATAGAAGAGGCTTGCACATGATAGTGAAGTGTTGAGAACTGTGTCAAACCAATCATCAGACTGAAGATCGCAATAACAACATCTGCCAGAAAGTTCATGGGCCTCTCTTTTACAGTGAAGCAACTGTAGCTGGTGTTTTTATCTTGATGCACTAGAACTATGGCTCTTTCTTCAATTAGAAGAAGCTGAACCACAGAACTGTATTTGGGAGCAAGGTCGTGCACCACCTCACTAGCTTAACTCAGCATGTGATTAGTTAAACAATGGATTGCCCACAAGGGCAGGGGGTTGGGTGGGGGGGGGGGGGGGTGACAGACCTTGGTTTGTGTGCCCTCCACTTTCACCCAGTCTGATTTTTAGCTTGGGGGTTCATAAATGATCATGTGCATGTGCCTCCACTACCAGCTGATCTGCCTGTCCTTAGAAACAACGTTGGTGCAACAGTTACTTGAGTCACGTTGATCAAGATTTGGGAAGAAGTTGCCTATTGACTATTGACTTGATGTGTGACTAATGATGGCCACATTGAACTCTTATAAGAGAAACTGAGTTGCTCTTTGATTTGGTTCATTGTTTATAATTTTAAGTTGACTGTAATGAATGCTACAGAGCTTTAAAACTAGTATATTCATTCTGAAACAGCCTGTATATTTCATGAAAGACTTAGTCTACAAAATATGTAGTGAATTAATAAAGAAAAAAAGTGTACAGAGCTATTTTGTATATCTATGCAGTGAATTCCCTTTTTATGAGTACAATTAATGTATTTGAAATTATGCTAAATTATTGAAACTCTTAATTAATGCCTTAATAGGTTAATGAAGGGTGCCATTTGGTCCAGAAAAATTGAAAAACAAAAATATTGTGTCAAAATTGAGAATACAGCAAGTGTAAAGGCTAAATCTGCAACAGGAATTTTGATTGTGTACTAAAGTTAATATTAACAAGTTACTCAGTTTCAGGATGATTGAATGATTTTACTGTACAGTCTGGATGCTGGTCTTTCTAAATGAGTGTTGACATTACTTGTGAAACTACCGATTAGTACAGTCAAAATTGCAATTATCTCATATAGTAATAATGTCTACTATTGAATACTTTTAATTAACATAGTTTCTGACAGAACTGCATGCATTATTGGAGTGTACATATTTGAAAACTTTGGTTTGAATAACAAGCCCATATGAATCAAAGTCCGATTAATGTTTGAAAGATTCTGTCAAACAATAGAAAATCCAGGATGGAATAATCACAATATTATGGAAAGGATAGATCGCTACTCACCATATAGTGGAGATGCTGAGTAGTGGAGATGTTGAGTTGCAGACAGGCACAACAAAAAGACTGCTAAACAAGAAGATTCTGGCAGGTAATATATATATGCAGTACATGGGCAACTTGATGAAAGTTGAAAACTGAATAGGAAAAAAATTAATTACTAAGAGGAGTGCAGTCATAGCAAGTGGGGATTGTTCCAACTTGCAGTGTTATACCACCTCCCACTGAATTATACAGACAAAACTGCGTAATTCAATGCCAAGGAAATAGCTGTACATCATCTTTACAAATATTAGCAAAATTTAACCACCAAACTTCAATAATTCATACTATATCAAACTTCAACATATCCATTTCCACTTTTAAATTTTCTAATCTACCTGATTAAGGGATATAACATTCCACACTCTGACCAGTAGGATGCCAGCTTTGTTTTTCCTGGTGGTGATGTCCTCCTGTGTAGTTCACACCCAGAGATTTGAATGGGGAACAATTTTGCCTCTGAAATATTTTACCCTAGATGATGCCATCATCATTCAACTGCACAAAAGAGCTGTGAGACCATGGCTAATACCAGTGGAGCAAGGCCGTGTTGCCTAATGTTACATTGTTAGATCAGTCAATTATCCACACTGTTGCCCCTGCCACTATTGAAAAGGCTGCTACTCCTCTTCAAGAACCAGATGTTTGTCTGGCCTTTCAACAGATATGTGTCTGTTGTGGTTGCACCTATAATACATTTGTCTTATTGTTGAGGCACACAAGCCTCACAACTTTGCAAGATCCATGCTTCACGATAGGGTGGGGTGTGGGAGGGTGGGGGGGGTGGGGGGGGGGGGGGGAGGTGTAGCATTCAAACATAAGCAAATACCACTTAGATGTGCCCCTCTACTCTCTAGAAGAATTGATGAATGAGATTGTTTTGTAATTATTGAGTTTATGGCACAGTATCCAAAATTATGTTCATATAAATTTTTAGCTGTTATAATGTGAATTAAGTATAAAATCTTTCTTACTAATTTTAGTTATTGTCTTTAAAATATTCTGCTCTTTATTACTTACATTCTTTGCAATATCTTTGCTTGCTTGTTCCGCTTTTGAATGACACAATCACATGGTCCATGGCCATGGAATACGTATCTATAAAAATAATAAGAGATTGTGTTGACTAGTTATGGACAGCTGAGTGATTGCACAGTAATGTGGTATCCCAATCATAATAGCCATTTGTTATTAATGTGCACTTTTGTCACTGCTATGCAGACAATAAATTTTTTTGTTTCAGAGTTTTTGGTGTTCCTAAAGAAATACTGCCTGAAATTAAAAGTTCATCAGAAATTTATGGGCGTATTGCTGTTTCACCTTTGGAAGATGTCCCAGTCTCAGGTGTAAGTTCTAATTAATTATAATCTTGTTATGTTAGTGACTTATGTTCAATGACAATGAGATCTTAGTAGGAGTAACATTACTGCAGAGGAATTTCTTTGTCGCTTTTGAATACAAGTTTGAAAATGCTCTTCACAGTTATATATATTTCTATAAAAATAGTGTTTTAAAATCACAGTAAAATATTTTTATGCTCAGTGGAAGTGGTTCTGTAACTAACTGTCAATGGAAATAAATCTTATATTCTTTCATGTGTTGCACTCTAATGTTTTACAAATGTTTGTAATAGACTGATATTGTATTTCCTGGATACAAGAGCAGCTACTTTACACAGTTACCAGCATGACGGGAAAAACTTGTTAGAGGTGAGTAATAGGTGAAATGTAGTTGGTCAGTGCTAACTTCAACAACACTGAATATCATTTACAAATCAAATGGCCTGCAACTTTTTCTAAGATAATTGACGTTCTGCTCCCATAAGTTGTGTTCTTAGTAACGTTGTTTGGCAGTGATTCAGGTGATCTTTCATGGTTTTATTGTAAGTAGGAGGATTAATTTGGCAGAACATATTCTGAGGCACCAGGGACTCATCCTTTTACAGTCAACAACAGTACTTTGCCATGTACTAAAGCATTATCACCAAACAGTCATATATTTCTGCTCACCCTGTCAATCAGATCATTTAGCTATTTTATGTATAAAGAGAAGAAGAGCAGTTCAGGAATACTCCTGATGATACCCTTGACTCTGATGAATACTCATGGCCATCACTTATTGAGGGCAGCAATGCATTAGGGATGGGTTTTATTGTGCCACTGACAGTGTGCT
This sequence comes from Schistocerca americana, assembly GCF_021461395.2. Taxonomy (NCBI): domain Eukaryota; kingdom Metazoa; phylum Arthropoda; class Insecta; order Orthoptera; family Acrididae; genus Schistocerca; species Schistocerca americana. Next base: position 697,185,877 of record NC_060120.1, on the reverse strand, counting down.
TAGTGTCTTGTAACACCACATCAATCTTGTTATATGCAAGCAGTTAACCAGAACAGGGTCACAGTATTTCATCCCCAAATAGGGAAGCCCAAATGCTGACATATAAAGCATATTTGCTGTGGAGCCCCAAGAGGTGCCACACAGTTTATGGATGATGTTAGTCCTTCTTTTTGTTTTACCTTAAGATATTTCCTCCCAAGTAAAATATATACACTTATAGCATTATACTCATACTTTGCAGTGGAAAGTTATCAACTAGATGTAAATGAGGAAACCTTCCAACTTGGATGGCTGAGCTCTTAATCATCAATAGTGTCCTAAATCAACATTTAGTTAAATGCTGACCACCAAATAACTGAGAAATGCTTCGCTATGTTCTGTAGAAGATACAGCTCGTGGTTGCCATACTGGGGAAGGCTTTGAATATGTTACCAGTGTGGCCAAATTGTCAAGTACTGGAGAATCTTGATTTGTTTCTCCAGTTAACTGTGACTTGAAATAAACATTTTTGGGAGCTCTACCCAATGTGCACTTTGCAAAAATGGTCAAAATGCAGCTGAAAATTATGCAGTGAAAATTATCTTAAATTATACACTTTAGGAATCAAGAAGCCTATTAGCAACTGAAAGTAATGACACATATTTCATTTCCTTATTTCATCTAATTGTTTGCAAAATTCCACTAAGTGATGACACTTATGCTACTGTACTGTAATGGACTGTACCAAAACTCTTACAAACTTTGCATGGCTTCACTACAGTGGATGGAATTGTCACTGCTGTAAACAAAAGAAGTATCTTCAGCACAAGAAATGCATTAATATCGAACATGAATTAATGGCACATCAAAACATAATAAAGAGATACATAGTCAGAATAGGAATTCAAAAGTGAAAGTTCAAAACTTTGTTGGTTTGTTATGGAATGTGGAAACAAAGTGGAAATTCTTACAACTCTGGGAGGCTCAGCTAATTGAACTTTCTATGAGCGCATAAGGGCTGTATTCCATAGAAGTCCCCCACCTTGCCATTCCCCCACCCTGCCACCTCTGCTGTATGGAGCTAACCGACATTTCAAGGTGCAGCTTTACTGCTACTTGTTTGAAATATGTAACTCGGTGTCAACAGTTCTGAAAGAGTTTGGTGTCAATCCACGTCAAAAATATTTGAAATGCTTGCCAATAATTATATTGTGTAATGCATTACTGAAAATATATTTCAACATATCTCTTGAGATGGCTCCACCATAGAGCCCTTAACTGTTAATCACTCCTTTCCTGTAGGCTTTCACAATGATCTGTTATAAATATCATAAGATTATAAAGCAAGTTTTTAGGTAATCAAGGAGAACAAAAATAATTGTAGGATTTCCACAGGATTCCCTTTTATGTACCAAATGTATGGAGTTAATATTTGATGAGCTGTTAACTCCATCAAAGTATTCATTTGTTGTTGTGGTCTGAGCAACTGTAAATGAAGATACAGCTATAAAACTTACTTTTACTTTCAGGTGCTTGGAGATCAACAGGCTGCTCTTGTTGGCCAAATGTGCCTGCAGCGAGGGCAAGCGAAGATCACTTATGGAACAGGAGCCTTCTTGCTTTACAATACAGGAACTGCTGTAAGCAAAGCTCACATGAGAAAGAGAAAAAGTTTATAAATCTGTGTAAATTCATTAATTTGAGAGATACTTGTGCATTGAGGTATTGATATATATTGCGGACTTCTTTATACATGATTTGCTCTCAAAATACTTTATACAAGATGATTATTATGAACTACTGCAGTTTAATATTAGAGCAAAAAGAGTTGCATTTTATGCTTGTCAGAAGAGTAGGCAAGAGAGAGAGCGAGGAAGATTACAGATTAATATGCTCTCAGCAACAAGGTCACTAGAGATGGATGATGAGTCCAGATTATATTGGAATTGCCTTTCAAAACGGTGATTTAGTTAAGCCTTTGTAAACCTAAATTTGAACAGTCAGACAGGATTTTGGATCCCACTGTCCTCAAATGCAATTCCAGTTTCTTACCACTGGTTACATTGTGTTGTTTGACAGTTTGTGAAATTATTAAGTTTGAAAAAGTTCTGTGAGATGATATTAGCTTCAGGCATCAAAAAAGTAACATAAAAACAAAATCAATTTAATTATGTTAACTTTCAAGTTTTGTTTTTTATTAAGGAGAAAAAAGTTAGGAAGACACAGGGGAAGGAGAAGAGAGAAAGAGTGAAGAGGAAAGAAAGAAAGGTTGACTTTTTAAATATATTTACGACCTGTGGTTTTACCAAGAACATAAAATGAAGGTCCGTAAATCTTTCAGATCAGCTTAGCCCTATACTGTTAGATGTTGTTAAAGAGAGATTTAATTCGTCTAGATTATGCAGTACTGTGAGATTAGTCCTCCTCTATGATGAAAAGAGTAACATCATATAGAAATAAGTCATAAAAATAGTTTATGCCTGTTGTTGATAATAACTTATAAAGCAGACATGTACATCATTGTGTCATTATGAATTCACCATTAAAATTATTACCAAAAATTTAAAAACTTTCATACAAAAAGACCAAAACGAGCAATGTATATTAAAAAGCAGCGTCCATGGCAGTACAGAGATTTGTACTATGTGTGGTATTGTTACATTAGAAAAGAACTGGTTCATTGACTTATATCAATAAGGTATTGTTATAACGAGAAAAACTCAATTTATGGAACATAGTACTTTATAGAGCAAGATGTAAGATACAGGTTGTGTGCATCACTGATCGTATTAACTGGACAACAGTAATACAGTGTAAAGTATAGGCTGAGCAGTTGTTTGTGATTTCTTAAATAATACTGTTTCTGTGGTGGCTCACCAGAGCACACCAGAGGGCCAACCCAGGTGGCCTCTATAAGCGGGCCTGTAAACTGTATGGACATGCACTCTATGAAATTGCACATCTCATGAGTGAAGTTACATCACTTCTTCCTTCTAGGTGGTGGGAAAACCACATACATCCATCCATAAAAACACTAGGCACAGAAAAATGCGTGGTATAGAAAGAAAAGCACCGGTAACGTGGAAAAAAAACACTGACCTCACAAGGTGCTGAGATTGTGAGTCACAGAAAACACCAAGGACAGTGCTGATGACCATTTCATCGCCTGATAACAGTGGTGGTGGGCAGGCAAAGGCAAGTAGTGCTGAAGTGATGAGGTTCGGGTTGGCGTGCTATCCTCCTCCTCATTAGAAGCCGTGGGGCAGGACTGGGGATGGCATCTCTATAGCAACGTTCTTGTTGAGGTTGGTGGTTGGCACTGGAGGTGTCACTGGGGAAGTCAGAGATGATGGCCTCTCAGGATCCAACAATGGAGAATGGCTGCGATGTCAGGTGCAGTGGGGGCTACTCTAGCAACAGCAGTCAAGGAGTGAGGGTGGAGACAGGAACCCCAGACAGCAACCTGCCAGGCAGCGATACCCTCTGTGGCACAAGGACAGGCACTGGTGACGGTGGGGATGGGGTAGGCAGTGGGCCCCGGGAACAGGCCCCGTTGTACATGGCCACAGCTGGTCAAAGTGATGGGACAGCCGCCCATCGGGAGTGTGGATGATGCACAGGTACCAGTCCTGGTGATGCTCCATGATGACAGGAACTCAGTTTGGTCAGTGGCTGAAGCCACAAACCCACCTGGCCGGAACCATTGCAGAGCTGGGAATGCTGACACATGTGGTGTCGGATGCAGCAGGTGAAGGAGGTTCCATGGTTGATGTCCATTTAGCAGCTTTGCCGGGCTCTTGTCGTCCCCCACCAGAGTGAAACAGCACGAACTCAAAAAACAGGCTAAAGCAGCTTCAGAGGACTGCCAGACACATGCTTCCGCAACTGAGTTTTAAATGTCTGAACTTTGTATTTAGCCTCACCATTAGATAAGGATGAAACGGCGGAGATGAGAGATAGCAAACACCACTAGCCTGACAAAAAGATGCAAATTCTTGAGAAACAAACTAGGAGTAACCATGGTATACAGAAGTCCCTCAATAGAAAAAATCTTAGACAGGGCTAAAATAGCGGCCACTGCGGACATGGATGGACAATGCACCACATAGGGAAACTTGGAATAGGCATCCACTACAATGAGCCATTATTGATTTAGGAAGAGCACAGTAAAATCAGTGTGTAGATGCTCCCATGGGCACTGTGGCATCAGTCATGCAGGAAAAGATGCCTGCAGGGTCACCTGTTGCAGAACACACTGAGTGCAAGTGGCGATAAGCCACTTAATGACCCTATGTATGCCTAGCCAGTAGACATGCCAGCCGGTCAGAGCTCTGATGCAAGATGTTTCCCAATGACTGACATGCAGAAGTCACAGAACATTATGGCAGCAGGAATCACAACCCAGGCAGCATATCCTATGTTGCTTACAACAGAACGCCATCAAACACAGGAAGACAGTGCTGGAGGGAGAAGTAATTATGCAAGAGATCCGAGGCATGGCCCGGGGGTTTTTCTGGCCAACCATGCTGCACAGAAGAGAGGACTCAACTAAGTACAAGGCCCATGGTGACAGCTGATGCTATCATGGCACTAGTGATGGGAAATCCATCGACCACATTCTGGTTCTCAGTATCTAAACAGAAACAAAGCAGCTTGTCCTGATTGAATGCTGGGTCCAGTCCAACTGGAAGGTGAGATAAGGCATTGGCGTTGGCACGTTGCACCATCAGCTGTTAATGGATCTGATAATGATAACAGAAGAGGAAGAGAGCCCAGTGTTGCAAATGATGTGCTGCCTTGTCTGGCACGGAAGCTGAAGGCTTGAAAAGAGCTACCAACGGCATGTGATCCATGATTAAATGGCACTTAGAACCAGAGAATGAGCCATTGGAATATTTCTTCCATTGAGATGTTTGTTAGATCACCTAGCAGTGACAATATCACATGGAGAAAATGTAACCCTCACCTGTTACCTAGTTTGTTATAGCAAGAACAAACCTGAATTATGGAGCACAGAATTTTATAGAGCAACAAGTAAGATGCATGTTTGCCTGACAATGAACACACTGTCTGCAGTGTAAAGAATAGGCTGAGCACTCATTTGCGATCACTTAAACAATGATGTTTCTTTGGTGTCTCACCAAAGTGCCCCAGGGTGCTGACCCAGGTAGTCTCTGTATGCGGGCCTGTGAACTGTATGGACGCATGCTGTGTGAAACCTCACGCACCATGAGTGAAGGAACATCAGATACACTACATTTTACGTCTACTGTGCCAGCTCAGAACCATCTGAAATGATTATTCCCTAACCCTTGTTGTACTTGGCATGTGAAAGCAGGAACAGTTTAGGAAAAAAAGCAGAAACTGATGACAAAGCAACATGTAAACATTTTAATCAAAACAAAGGTTTGTGTTACTTCAGTGTACAAAATTAAGTAGTTATATATAAAAACAAAGATGAGGTGACTTACCGAACAAAAGCGCTGGCAGGTCGATAGACACACAAACAAACACAAACATACACACAAAATTCAAGCTTTCGCAACAAACTGTTGCCTCATCAGGAAAGAGGGAAGGAGAGGGGAAGACGAAAGGAAGTGGGTTTTAAGGGAGAGGGTAAGGAGTCATTCCAATCCCGGGAGCGGAAAGACTTACCTTAGGGGGAAAAAAGGACAGGTATACACTCGCACACACGCACATATCCATCCACACATACAGACACAAGCAGACACATACAGACATATGTCTGCTTGTGTCTGTATGTGTGGATGGATATGTGCGTGTGTGCGAGTGTATACCTGTCCTTTTTTCCCCCTAAGGTAAGTCTTTCCGCTCCCGGGATTGGAATGACTCCTTACCCTCTCCCTTAAAACCCACTTCCTTTCGTCTTCCCCTCTCCTTCCCTCTTTCCTGATGAGGCAACAGTTTGTTGCGAAAGCTTGAATTTTGTGTGTATGTTTGTGTTTGTTTGTGTGTCTATCGACCTGCCAGCGCTTTTGTTCGGTAAGTCACCTCATCTTTGTTTTTATATATAATTTGTCCCACGTGGAATGTTTCCTTCCATTATATTGATAAAATTAAGTAGTTAAACATATTTAGTCTGAATTTTTATATAACATTTTTACCTCTTGCCATAGTGTTTCTATTTAGAATTCAGTATTTGTTTCAAAGGTTTGCTGTACTGAATTCCTTATTACCTCTGTCATCTCCTCATACACTGTGCTGATGCAGTAATTTCAATTTTGACTTGGCAGGTCAGTTAAAATAATTGGCATATACAGGGCCAATCTTACAGCAAAATAGGACTGTCCTTCTTTTTCTCATGTCCAGATTTTTTGAAGCTCTCCCATGATATTGCCTGACTACTGCTGAAGGAAGAAGGATAAGGTGGACTTTTTCTTTTCTGTTTCTTCTGTGTTGGCTTCTTCACCAGTTTTCCATCAGTTACCATGTTGGGCAATCCATATTTCCATCCCCTACAAACCATGTTCTAAAGGTACTCCATGGATCAATCTATCTTTTCATTTGTCAGTTGACCCCATTGCATTTGACCCCTGAATTTCCTTCTTTTACCTACTTCTGTATCACTCATCCATGCCATATGCCCCCACCCATCTTAGTCTGGCTGATTTTGCTATTCTTCTGACAGGTGGATCTTTATAATCAATGTACAGCTCATGACTGTTCCTCCTCCTTGATTTTCCTATTTTGCAGCCTGGGGTGTAGCAACTTGTGCCAATCCAGATATTGAAACTGGATTTGACAGGCCACTCATCAGTAGAGTACATGCTGATATTCATTACAGCCAGAACCATAAAGATGATACAAGACCATTGTAATCACCTAACAGAAGTTTCTGGCATCTTAAAAAACATTGCCTATCATGAGGAAAGCTTTCCAACATATTTAATTACTCCCATTGGCACTGGCAATGGCATAAGTATAGACTTTGAATATAAATATGTTGACAAAGCAGAATATTCTAAATTTCTGGATGTGTGCATTGATGAGAAATTGAATTGGAAACAACACATTGATGTTCTATTGAAACATTTGCATTCAGCTACTTCTGCTATTAAAATTATTGCAAATTCTGATGATAAACATATCAGTAAATTAGCCTACTGTGCTTATTTTCATTCACTGCTTTCATGTGGCAGTTTATTTTGGGTTAATTCATCATTAAGGGAAAAAGTATTCATTGCACAGAAGTGTGTAATCAGAATGAAAGCAGGAACCCACCCCAGATCACCTTGCAGACATTTATTTCAGGAACTAGGGATAGTCACAGTACCTTCACATTACATATATTCACTTATGGAATTCGTTACTAGTAACCCATCCCAATTCAAAAATAATAGCAAAGTGCAAAGCTACAACATTAGAAGAAAGGATGATCTTCATTATTCTGTGTTAAATCTGACTTTAGCACAGGGGTGAATTATAGTGCCACAACAGTCTTTCGTCATTTACCAAACAGCATTAAAAAAAAAGATTTAGTTGTTGTTGTTGTTGTGGTCTTCAGTCCTGAGACTGGTTTGATGCAGCTCTCCATGCTACTCTATCCTGTGCAAGCTTCATTAATTCATTAATTTCATCAATTAGATTTAGTTATATTGTATATAAAAAACATGATCCTAAACTGACACATTCTATATCATCATGAAATGTTGTACTCATGATCTATGGAACAAATATTAATGTAATGAACTCATGTGGCACCCTTACACATTAACCTTTCTTTGGAACACAAAGAATAATCTTTTTATATCTACCTAAAATCATAAAGCTGATCTAAATGATTAATGGAAAATCTCATATAAAGATGTGAAACAAATACTAACAAAGAGATAGAGGGGCTGGCCAGTACTTACCTCAGCTCAGTACAGCCAATAGATACACATAAAACAGAACTGAAAATTTACGTTCCTAGCTTTCGGAACAAATGTTCCTTCATTGGGGAGGAGAGAGGGGAAAGAAAGGGAAGAAGGGAAAGGAGATTCAGTTACTTGCAACCCAGGTTATGAAGCAACGGGTAAAGGAAAATAGGGAGGGTAGCAAGGATGGAGGCATGGTTGTCAGAGTGAAGCCAAAGACTGGTCGGAAGGCGGGCGCCACCAAGAAGGCGTCTGCGGCGTCGGCCACTCCCGCAGGTGCGAAGAAGGCGGCTGCGGCCAAGCCGGCCAAGCCCGAGTCGCCGTCGAAGGCGAAGAAGGCTGCCAAGGTTCCGACGAAGAAGCCGAAGGCGTCGCACCCGAAGAAGGCGACGACGCCATCTAAGGCGAAGGCTTCGCCCAAGAAGAAGAAGTAGAGAAGAAAGAAATGGGAAAGGAAGGGTTGGCGCTTGACTCCGTTGTCCCCACCCCCCGTCATCTAGTGGCACGCAAGAGACGCGCTACTTACAGAATAATAGAATAATTCTACTTACAGTAGAATATCTTTGGCTTCCCTCTGACAACCATGCCTCCATCCTTGCTACCCTCCCTATTTTCCTTTCCCTGTTGCTTCATAACCTGAGTTATGAGTAACTGAATCTCCTTTCCCTTCTTCCCTTTCTTTCCCCTCTCTCCTCCCCGATGAAGGAACATTTGTTCCGAAAGCTAGGAACGTAAATTTTCAGTTCTGTTTTATGTGTATCTATCGGCTGTACTGAGCTGAGGTAAGTACTGGCCAGCCCCTCTATCTCTTTGTTAGTATTTAAAATCATAAAGCCATTGTCTGTTTTTGATTAACAGGTGGAATCTTTATAATCTGGGTTAAAAGGTAAACATTCTGTATTTTTTTCAACTTTTAACATTTCTTAAAAGACTGTTTCACTCAGCATTTGTTCATGACAGCCGTGCGAAGACATATCTACATTAAACACACCACCAGTAATTTCAGCTGACAAGTGTCCATTCTTCTTACTCAGCTGAAATGATAAACTGCTGTGCAAAAATCTGTTGGGAGCCACAAACAATTTCTCACATCAACTTGTACTCTGTTGGTGATTAAAATTGCACCACCATGAAGGTGGCATCCAACAAACATCAAACTGATCGGAAGTGTACTATGTGCTTCAATCTGCAAATGATTAGTATCTCCAATAAACTGCTCAAAGTAGGTAGGAGTCGTGTTTTCTCATTCAGAAATCACACTCAAATGTTGTTTGTTTGTGTGAAGATTACCTAATGCCTCACAAAAGAAGAAACATCTACCAACTTGCATCAGAAATCAACAGTGCCAGGACTGTGACCTGTCAAGTTCATGATTTACTGTTCTGTGATACTGTTCTCATGTTCATTGGAATCTCACACCATCGTGCAAATATGGAATCACAATTTCAAGATAGTCATACTCAGTGCCATGCAGGACCTAAATAGTCCCATGCTGTAGAACAGACATTTTGATTGTGTGAATATGCAGGATCACACAGATACATCATGTACCCTGGGTCAGGAAATAAGCTTGTTTACAACAAGAAAAGTGTCGACCTCGACAGTGTGATGGAGTGTCATGGACTGTCAGCATAGTTACCACTGATGTGGCTTCCCTTGACCGATCATCAGAGGAAGGAATGTGCACAGTGGTGCAGCCAATGGCAACATTGCACCACCACATCATATTTTCAGATGAGTCTCAGTTCTGTGTAAGCGTCCAGATGGATGTATCCCTGTGTGGAGACTCTGAACAGAGCAAATGTTTCCAGATTGAATTTTTTAGCATGACGTAGCCCAACATATGACATGGTGGTATGTGGTAATTTAATCCCCTCTTGTTTGCATAGCAGGTAATTTGGACAGCAAGTGTTACATGTAAAGCACAGAGGCCGTGCCAGATGTGTTGGGCAAATCTTCATGATGATACTGAACAGTAATTTGCAAGTAGGAAACATTGTCCAGGATTGAAGCATTCATGAAACTTGAAGTTTTATTTGTATCTCATGGCATAATTTTGTTACTGTAGTTTGATAATTGGTTCCAACAAGTGATATAGTAAACTAATAGTGATATGACAATCAATTGTGCTTAATAAACTCTACCCAATCAGTCATCATATAACTAAGAAATAATCAGTAATTGACAAGAAGAGTAATTTAAAGGAAGTGAGCAAGTGGAGGGCTTACATGGTGCTGTCCTGATCTACCTTGATAAAGAGAGTATCAACTGTAACCCTGACAAACGTGTTCTCTATATTTCTCACCCACTGAAAACATCTGGTCATGGCTGCCCCATGCTACCTCTCACCAGACACTGCAGTTGATGAACTGTGGCACAGAGTTGAAGCAGCATGGTGTGATGTACCCATATCTATCATCCAAACTTAGTTTGATCCAATGCCCAGATGGGTTACAGTCATTGTTGCTGTCAGAGATGGAAGCTCATCATACCAATTTAATCAAATATTCTTCTTCTTATACTGTATATGGACAGTAAGTAAAATTTCATTATTTGCAGCTCTGCATGGTTTTGTAATTTTAATAGCCAGCAATGTATCTTTATGTCAAACCTGACACCATCAATAGGCAGCTACATGGAGATTGTATCATTGGCAGAAGACACCATACTGGACTACAACAGCTGAACAATATCTTCTACTCCCTAAAGGGATCAATCAAGAATGGCAGGTTATGGACAAAGTGCATCAAGGGATCCTGAGCTGAGAATGCTCAATACCACCATTACTTTAGTACCATAAACTATTGAATAATTTTTAGTGATAGTGACCACGGTTGGGTGTGTTGGTAGAACATCATCTGTTATGAAGAATCATGATCGGTATTTAAACACCTGAATTACAGGGATGAGACAGAAGATATTCTTAAGTAATAATAATAATAATAATAATAATAATAATAATTTAAGAAAATTATTTATAGAACAAGCAGAAACTAGCAAAATACACAAAGCAATCACTCATATAAATACATTGGCTACACCATTGCAATTTCATAACCACTTCTACAACACTTTAGATCACATAACATCAACAGATATGAAGAAAGTAAATTGGAAAAAGAAAACACTACATGGCAAGCAACTGTATCATCTAACACAGCCACACATCGATCAAGACACATCCAACACATGGCTAAGAAAAGGCAACATATACAGTGAGACGGAAGGATTCATGATAGCAATACAGGATCAAACAATAAACACCAGATATTACAGCAAGCATATTATTAAAGATCCCAATACCACAACAGATAAATGCAGACTTTGCAAACAACAAAGAGAAACAGTAGATCACATCACAAGTGGATGTGCAGTACTAGCAAATACAGAATACACCAGAAGAGATGACAATGTAGCAAAAATAATACATCAACAACTTGCCATACAACATAAACTAATAAAACAAAACATTCCCACATACAAGTACGCACCACAAAATGTACTGGAGAATGATGAATACAAATTATACTGGAACAGAACCATTATAACAGATAAAGCAACACCACATAACAAACCTGACATCATACTCACCAATAAAAAGAAAAAATTAACACAACTAATCGAAATATCCATACCCAATACAACAAATATACAGAAGATAACAGGAGAAAAAAAATTGAAAAATACATCCAACTGGCTGAGGATGTCAAGGACATGTGGCATCAAGATAAAGTTGACATTATACCAATTATACTATCAACTACAGGAGTCATACCACACAATATTCACCAGTACATCAATGCAATACAGCTACATCCAAACGTATATATACAACTACAGAAATCTGTAATTATTGATACATGTTTAATTACCCGAAAGTTTCTAAATGCAATGTAACATATACCTTACAGTTAAATGGAAGTCACGCTTGATCAAGGTCTGCGTCACTTTCCGTTTTTAACCAGACATAATGTCTGAGAAAGGAAAGAAATAATAATAATAATAATAATATCAACAGGAAACCCACTATTTATAGGTATATTACTCATAGATGAGGTGGCTTGTTGTTAATTTTAATCAGTCATTATCAGGTGATCTTATTATTAGCAGGCAGTCTGTGGAACACCTACTATACCACAGTTGTCTTAGGATTTTCGAGATGTATGAGGCTCTGATTCGAACATCGTTTCTCTAGGCTTTTGTGAGACTACAGATGTTATCTATTTGGATTAAACTGACATGTACTAAATCTTGAAAATTATGACAAATCATTGAATGGTCAGAGTAAACAGATCATATCCCAACACCATATGCACTAGATGAGCTGAGGCAGGGGGGTGCAATTGTGGGTCTGTGAGCCAAGTATTATAAGCAACTAAATGGTCAACAAAATTACTGAGTGAGGTGACACTGGACTGTCATGCAAGAAGACAGCTGTTCAAATTCCCATCTTGCCACCTAGGTTTAATTTTACCATAGTTTCCTTAAGTCACTTAGTGTGAATGTCATGATGCTTCATTTGAAAAGGACATAGCCAATTTCCTTCCCCATCTTTCTTTATTTAGAGGTTGTGGTCTGTCTCTAATGATGGATGTTAAACACTGATCTTCTTCCTTTTTCAGTAAACAGGCGCTCCCAGTAATAGTCTCCTTTCAGTTTAATGAAAGTATTTGTCTACCAAATGAATGGTTGATATTTGCTGCAAAAGCAGACAGAAACAAACTGGTAATACTTCATAACTGTGCTGTGTTCAGTGGCACTGATATCTGCTGTCCTAGGTGCCCATCAGCAGGTCTGTTGCTGTTGATACTACTACTCCTTGGCTGGGGGAGATTTCAGAAGGAAGCCAACGTGGCTGGATCTGTTTTAAGTATCACTGAAGAGTTCTATTTTTGATTTTTGTGACATACATCATTTGGCCTTGAGTGGCACCAACCTTTGTTCATACTCAGCCTCATAACCTCATGAATATGTATGCTCACATCAGAGCACCAGACTAGAATGAGTCTCTGGGCACGAGATAGTACTGGTTACGGAAACAAGGGGTGCAATAATGTTTGTATTAGTCTTATATTGAGTATCCTAGTGAGGCCTTCATATTGTCATTGCTTATTATTATTATTATTATCATTAATTCCCCATTAAGGAGAGCGTTAAAACGCAATCAATATTCACAATGACAATATGGTACATAAATTGGTACATTTCAAATTCATGGCACTTTTATCTGTCTCTTTCTTTTCTCTTCCCAAAAACCTCTCATAAATTCACTGTGTTTCTTCTTCCTCTCTTCTGTCCACTTCTTTCCTGATTTCTTCTCTTTTGGTGTTTCTTCAAATTTCTGTTTGTTGATTTTTTCTCTGTATTTTCCTCTGTTTGATATTTCTTCTGTAGAGATGTTTAGATTTTTGAGGTCTTCCATGGTTTCCTTTACCCAGTTAGTTTTCACCTTATTCGTCACCACTATGTTAAAAATCTTCTTGGTCAGCCTATTTTCATTCATCCTATTAATGTGCCCATAGAATTTTGCCTTTCTTTTTCTGATATTGTCTGTAATTGTCTCTGCCTGTTTGTACAATTCCTTTGTTGGTTTCTTTATCCAGATCCCCTGTCTCTGAACTGGCCCAAAGATCTTTCTCAGAATTTTCCTCTCTTGCTTTTCCATTTCCTTGATTTTAGTTCTTCCTCTGATTACTGTTGTTTCTGAGGCATACAAGGCCTCAGGTAAGACTACTGTTTTGTAATGTCTTAATTTGGCATTGATGGAAATATTTCTTTTATTGTAATGGTTCCATGTAAGTCTGTATGCTTTTTGTAGTTTTGTAACCCTTTCTTCATTGGCTGTTGAATTCAGTCCTGTTTTCTGTATAATCTCTCCCAGGTATTTGAAACTTTCTACTTGTGTTATCTTTCTGTACTTTGTTATCAATGGGCTTCTGTCTGTAGATTTTGTGTCCACGTACTGGGTTTTTTCATATGATATTTGTAGTCCTGTTCTGGCTGCGATTTCATGCAATATCTCTAGGGCTTCTCTGGCTTCTTTTCTGTCATTTGTAATGATGGCTATATCGTCAGCAAAGGCCAGACATTTTATGTTGACGGTTCTATTTTTCTCTCTCCCCATCTTTACCCCATTGACTCCTTTGTCCCACCTCCTGATTATTTTCTCTAAAACAGCGTTAAATAAAATGGGTGACAGGGCATCTCCCTGTCTCACTCCTGTCTTGATTTCGAAAGATTCTGAGATCTCGCCCATGAACTTCACTTTTGACTTTGTATTTGTTAATGTTTCCTGAATTAGTTTTCTGGTCTTATTGTCTACCTTCATTTCTTCTAGTGTATTAAAAAGTGTTTCTCTGTCTATGGAATCGTAAGCCTTCTTGAAATCAATAAATGTTACTGTGGTGTTTCTGGACTCTCTTGTTGTTAATAATGTTCTCAGACACCAGACCTGCTCACTGCATGATCTTCCCTTCTTGAACCCTCCTTGGTATTCTCCGATCTGTGGATCTATCTGAGGTTCTAGGCGATTTAACAGAGCTTTTGATAGAATTTTGTATGCCACCGGCAGTAACGAAATTCCTCTATAGTTATTAGTGTCTGTTTTGTCTCCTTTCTTGTGGAGGGGGTGTATTAGGGCTGACTTCCATTCTTCTGGTATCTTTTCTGTTTCCCAGATGTTTTTGATTATGCTATGAATTTTGGGTGTAATGTTTTCATGGTCTAATTTCCAGATTTCTGCAATCAGTCCATCTTCACCTGGTGCTCTGTTATTTTTCAATGATTTTATTATTTTCTCGATTTCTTCATATGTTGTGGGTTCAGAGTCCCTGTTGGGTTCTGGTTTTGTAAACTGTAATCTCTGTTTTGGTTTATCACAGTTAAGTAACATGTCAAAGTATTTGGCTAATATTTCACAGTTTTTCTTCGGATTTGTCTCCAGTGTTCCATCTTGTCTTTTGAAGCATAAGCTTGGTGGCTGATATCCTGTCATATTTTCTCGGAATACTCTGTAAAAATTTTGTGTGCTGTTTCTGGTGAAGTCTTCTTCTATCACCTTCAACCTGCTGTTTTTGTAACCTCTTTTTTCTCTTCAGATTATTTTTGAAGTGTTTTTCTGTATCCTGTTGAAGTCCTCCCATTTTTCTTGTGTTTTATGGCTGTTAAATTTTTTCCAGGCTTGTATTCTGTCTTCTATGGCCCTGTCTCATGTCATGTTCCACAATCGGTGTTTCCTTTTTCTCGGTGGCTGCCCCAGTTTTATCAGTTCTTTTATTTTTTCTGACAGTTCTGTCCAGTTGTTGCTATTGATTTTCGTAATTTCTTCTATTATTTCTTTCTTGTTTATTTGTAGGTACTCTGGATCTGTTCTGAAAGGTCTGTTGGGTCTCTTGATTTGTCTATTGGGTATAAATTTTACTTTAATTTGGGGAAGGTGATGATCAGATTCAAAAACTCCTTTCTTTGTTCTTACGTTCATTATTTCTCTGGTGTTTTTTGTGGATATTGCTACGTGGTCTATCTGAAATTCTCCTAGAGCGTGGTTGGGGGATATCCAAGTTACAAGTTTTCTGTGTGGTTTCTGGAACTGCGTTGACATGATTTTCAGATCAAAATTTCTGCAGAAGTTTATCAAGTTCTGTCCATTTTTGTTTGTTCTCATGTGGGCCGTGTGTTTCCCTGTCTTGTCTCGGAATTTTCTTTGCTTGCCTAACTGGGCATTGAAGTCTCCTAGTAACGCTTTTATGTGATTCTTGGGGATTTTGCTGGTAGTTTCTTCCAGATCTTCCGAGAATTCCTCTATCATCTCTGGGTTCTTCTTGTTATAATTGTTTGTGGGGGCATGTCCATTGATTAATGTATAGGCTTTGTTTCCAGATCTTATCGTGAGTGTCAACATTTTTTCTGATTTTGAGGTGAAATCTATTACAGAGTCCAGTATCGATTTATGTACTACAAAACCAGTTCCGAAGAGTTTGAGATTTCTTCCTGGGATGGTTATGGCTGGTTTCCCCTTATATATTCTGTAATTTTCAGAATCAAAGTGGTTCTCATCTGCAAATCGTGTTTCCTGTATTGCCATAACTTTGATGTTGTATTTATCCATGGCATTTGTTAATTGTTTCAGTTTACCTGGCCTCAGTAGTGTGTTGGTGTTGAGTGTTCCCATGTAAAATACTCTCTTCATCTTGAGGGTTTTTGAGAGGCTCCGATTCTTCTCTTCATGACATGCCTGATCCCCTGGAATCCGATGACCAGGTCTATTACCCAGTCTTACTGACTGGGGCCCAGGGTAGTGGATTCTTTCCCATTGTTCTGTCATGATTATTGGTTTGTGTTGAGGTATTGGTGGTGAAATCACAAAGGATCTCACATAATTTTGACTGGAGTTTTGAGTTCCAGAAGATTAACTTACAGCCGAGCTCACAGAGCCAACAGACGCTGACCAGAGTACCAGTGGTTGCCACACAGACGTGTCTGGATTTTGGGGCTTTGCATGTAACCCTATACAGGGGCCCTCACAGTGTGCTACCATCCGGAGCCAGATGGACCCAGGTTTTTTTTTTTTTTTATTTTTTTTTATTTTTTTTATTTTTTATTTTTTTTACGAGGTGTCACTCCTCCCCCTCCTCCTTCCTCATCACTTGTGAGGTGAGGCCCCGGGCTTGGGACCGGCAGTGGCGGAGTTATTGTCATTGCTTATAATGCTTGTTAACCATATCAGAATTAAGGAAGGATTATTTATGGTCTTTCTAAAGTGGATCACACATGCCTCTGCACTTGTATTTTATCAGTGTGTGGGAGCACAAATTTTACTATCATAAACGTAAGATATCAAAGTCACTATGATGCCAGACATTTCAAAAGCACAGTACAGTATTATATTTGCTGGTCATTAGCAACAGTGTGAATATTTGCCCTGTATAGAGCTTGTATTTACAAAGTTACATACTATTTCTGGGTCTAGAATATCAATCAAAAAGACAATAATACTGCAGACAGTAATTGGTAGCTTCTTTACTATCAATGACTGTAGTGAAGGGCCACAAAGGCAAAACGAAAAGTCATTGCTTGTGCAAACAGACAGAGAAGTTTTTAAACCATCAAATAACTATGAGACAAGCATTAAAAAGTGGAGATGGGAAATAGAAATTGGAGAAACAAAATTTCAGGTGAAATTTTAGTAAGTGTTTGAGTGAGAAACCACTAAAAGTCTACTTGGTGGTATAGTTTAAAAGAGGAGTAAAGGATATATTGAGATGTTAAGTTACTTACTCTAATTGTCAACTCAATGACTCTGATTTCTCGCCCGTAAATGAAAATGAAACCTCTATGAACAACTAACATTTGGATTCTGTGATATTTCATGTTCTATAGGCTGAAAAACAGAGTTAAGATTATAAGCAATTAGTAACTGTATGGATGAAAAGTTTGGGATGCTAAATCTGACAGTAGGTGAATCACCAACTCCCATGGGACAAGTGGAAACTGAATGCATTCAGTGGTTTGAAGATGTAAGACTCAGAACTGTAATCAGTTTCAATAATAAAGTGAGTGAAGTCGAAGAAGGGGTTTGGGAGGGACAGTTAACTGAATAGGCTTTGGATCAGACACTAGATCAAGCAGAGGTGAAGTTATGTTGAAAAGAGTAATAATAAGGCCAATTGATGTGAATCCAGCAAAGAACAAACAAGGAGCCCTACAAGTAATTAGTATTACAAAGTGTTTTTGCTAGAGAAGAATTTAGAATATGCTGAAGACATGTACCTGGTATTATTTATCATGGAGCACCAAAAAGGGATACCGAAAGGAAATATTATGGTGGTATAACAGTTGGTTCCTGATGGTGCCTGTGGATAGGTAATTAAAACATTCTAAAATAGCCAAATCTGAATTCATCCCAATATTTATGACAGTTGTATAATGTGATGTATGAACTGAAAATCACTTAGCTATACTTGAAAAATTCTTGTGAAAGAATGAAATAACATCCAAACCAAAAGATTAAACTACCTGAATCTATCTATGGAATCTGTGAAAGTTATGGACAAATTGAGTTAGAACCTGCATGTGGAAATGTAGAGAAATTCTGTCCCTTATGGCAGCTGCTTAGGAATATTTCTAAATAGAATAGGCAAGGTAGATGTGTGGAACAAGACAGAAAAATACAAGACTAGTTATCTTTATGATATTCTCTACAAGAGTACAAATAAAATAGATATGGAATGCAGCAATAGGTACTCACTGTGGATAAGCAGTGGCCTCTCTCCCTGTTACATCATGCACAGCATAGTTTACAATTAAATGCTTCTGTCAAAAGGTTTCCTCCATGGCAGATTACCAGAAGCACCCACACTGATCTAAAGAGCACCCATCTTATTCCAATAGTTTCCATTGTGTTCCCTAGACAAATGTTTGTTGTTGGTATTCCATGAACAAAAAATTACATTTTCAGTTTTATTTGGGTTTACAGTTAATTCATTGTCTTTAAACCAGATAACAGAAATTTTTACGTTGTCTTGGCTTTGTTCCTTTAGGCCCTCTATGTCATTTCCAGTTGCAATGAAAGTGGTATCATCATCATTCAGAACATGTTTACCGGTACATGCCATGGTACTAGGTAGGTCATTAATATGGATTATAAATAAGGATCTGAGCACAGAACATTGCGGTATGCCTCTTGAAACATCTAGAAACCCAGGTCACATCTCATTAAAATTTACCACCTTGTCTTATTGACAAGATACAATTCTATAAGAGTGAGTTCTATACCTATAATGCCATAGCACCTCAGTTTATCTACTAAAATCTGATTACTCAAAGAGTCAAATGCCTTGCTCAGGTTAATTAGAAGGGCACCAGAAAATGATTTTGCTTCAGAGACACTGAGTATTGTCGGGAGTACATTTTAAACAGCTTTCAGTGTATATGAATTTTCCGTGAAGCCATACTGAGGATTTGTCAGAGTTCCATTGCACTTGAAATGTTTGTGTATTTGTTGATACATGCAATTTTCTACTATTTGTGAAAGTATTGAGGCAAGAGAAATAGGATGGTGGTTATAAACATGTGACTTGTCTCCTTTTTATGTAGAATGACAACCTATGTTATCATTAAGCAGGCTGGAAAAGAATAACTCACAAGTCCCAGTTTAATAGTATGCAAAGTGGTTGTAGTATAATGTCCACTGCCTTTTTAATAACAAAATTTGACTGACTATACAAGTCTTTTCAATTTTGATTTGCTGAATTTTACTATAGTTATTGCAACATCAGTGACAGTGATTTGCACCTCCTCTGAATGTACGAGGTGTGTTTTTTAAGTAAGTACCGTTTTAAAGAAAAAAAAGACATGCTAAGATGCCTCAATAATTTTATTTTTACATGAAAGCATGTAGCTTAATCTATGCACTGACGCCATTACAGACTGATTCTTCCTTGTTTACGTTGTGTACTGGGTGTTTAAGATGCCTCCGATAATTGTGAGTCCTGTCGGCTGTGAAGTACGGGCTGTTATAAGATTTCTTAGTGCTAAAGGCCTAAAAGCGATCAATATTCATCATGAGATCTGTGCAGTTTATGGAGAAAAAATTATGAGTAAGAAAGTGGGTAAGAGCATTTAAAGATTGCCGCACAAATGTGCATGATGAACAACGGAGTGAGCATCTTTCAGTCATTAATGAAAGTTTGGTGCAGAAAGTAGACAATAAGGTGAGAGGAAACAGACACTTTATGATTTTCTTCTTGTGGGTTGACTTTCCTAATGTTTCTTGTAGTGTTATGTGTGGCATTGTGACTGAGAACTTGACTTACCAAAAATTGTGCGCACATTGGGTACCAAAAATTTTGACGGATGTGCACAAAACCAAATGTTTAGACAGTGCATTGACTTTCCTTGAACGGTACCACAACAACGGTGATGATTTCTTAAGCAAAATGGTTATGGGCGATGAAACATGGGTGGCCTATGTCACACCAGAATCAAAGCAACAGTCCATGGAAGTTGAGCAAGGGCATCATTTTGCTGCAAGACAATGCCCATCCGCATGTGGCAAATCAGACCAAAGACCTCATCACATCATTTTGATGGGAGACTCTATATCATCCTCCGTACAGCCCCGATCTTGCACCCAGTGACTACCATGTGTTCCTGCACTTGAAGAAACACCTGGGCAGTCAGCATCTGCAAGACGATGGCGAAGTCAAAACAGTGGTGATGCAGTGGTTAACAAGTCAGGCGGCAGACCTCTATGAGGAGGGTATTCAAATACTGGTAAACGTTATGACAAGTGACCTTAATATTGACAGAAATTATGTAGAAAAGTAGATTAAGGTACAGGCTTTCACGTAAAAATAAAATTATTGAGATATCTTAGCACGTCTTTTTTTAATTTCAAAACGGTACTTACTTAAAAAACAGGCCTCGTAGATGTTTCAGATTCATTAAGTGATATGAATAACTTTGTTTTTTTTCTTAATTTTTATTAATGCATGATTTGTAGTTGTCATTTTGTTGAGCTTAGTGTCCTTTGTTATGAGAATTAATAAAGAAGTTATCAACTTCAATGGGTGTGGTAATTCATGTTCCATGGAACATTTGTTCAATTAATCATAATTATGTAGAATAAACCATTTTTTAGTACTGTTGTGAGTTAATAATTCCTATTCATTACCTATTACACATCACAAAATTAGAAAATTTTGTAGGGAACAGAAAATGTTGTCTAGGAGAAACTTTATCACTTTATTAAAAAAAATATATATTTTTATACAAAAACAGCATACATATCAATGTGATGTTTTGCTTTCTTCCTTGCTGTCAATTTTCTCAGAAAACAAAAATTTTGTGTTTATGGCTCATCGGCTTATGACTAAAATATGACTATGGACTATGGAATCCGAATTTTGTAGTAACAACAAACAAGACTCAAGATGAGAAGGAGGTGGAGGAATAAATGGACAAAGGAAGGGGGGCAGGGAATGGACATAGAATAGAGAGGGCAAAGGAAGAGATGGATGGAGAGAGAGGGAGGAGGAGATGCAGAGAGAGGGGGAGGAGGTGATTCAGAAAGGAAGAAGAAGGTGATTAGGACATACATCCAGTTCCCATACATATTCAGCAATTGTGAAGCATTGTCAGGTTAGCTAATATTAAATAAAAACAGGCACCAGAGTTGGGTAAATCATGGGTTTAAAGTATCTTATATTAGCAAGGGATAGCTCTCTGAAAACAGAATAGTAAAATCCTTCACTTTCTTATTAAAAGAACAAACCTCACACACTATACTCAAAAAATAAAACACTTAAAGATCAAAGAAAAGAAAATGTGGAGTATTATTAAACAATAAACAAGCAAAAATAGTGCTTTAAATGAAGTTAAGTCCCAAGTGAATATCTGTGGAAGAAATGATGACACAGAGAACTCATGGGCCACTTAATTTAATGATTATCCCCTTACAGTGACAGTAAACATTGCACCAATTAATAAACAACAAAATAGAGATATATTCATTTGTCTTCAACAGACACTGTGTGTATCACCAACAGACAATAGTTTAAAAAATATGATAGCTAATGAAATTACAAATCAGATCAGGTTCCTAAAAACTAGTAATTCTGAAGGATATGATAGTGTTTGTGTGAGTGAATATTAATATTAAGTGCTGAACTGACAGGGCTACCCTTGCTTTACTTTGTAATCAGTAATGGTTCATGAGATATTTCATGAAAGACTTAAATATTCAATAGTGATACTAGTTTATAAAACTGGAGATAAGCAAACTGCCTCTAATTGTTCGCTTATTTCATACCTTCCAACTTGGCAAAAAATTTTCAAAAAGAGCTTGCCAAAGTGTTGATTGTGTGAACCATAAAGCTCTACTTGTCAAATTAAAATGTAATGACATTAATATCATCCCTTTTTCATGGACTGAATGTTTTGTATTACGGCCTGACAAAGTCTAGGTAGGCAACTGCCGTTACCAATGTGGTATATGGAAACCAAGATAGTCACTTAAGTCAATAATCAAAAATACTATATTGACTGAACTTTATAGGGATACAGCCACAATCATCATAAACAATGCAACACACATAAGATAAGAATTTAAACATCATTAACCAAGTCCAGAAATCAATGTAACAGTGCTACTTGTGAACCAGCGTCCTGGTGCTTCAACAACACGATGCAAACTACCAATCCAGCTGACAACTCTGGTATTTATTTTCTGTGGCATTCTGGAGGCTATCACCAAGTGTTATGTTTCCTGTGATATCTACAGTCAACAGATACCATGTGCAGAACAATCTGTTATGCAGGTACTATCACCACCACCCTCTGAGTCAGTTTCCATACCAGTGGTGTAGCAGGATATTAGAGAGTCTTGTCTTCATAACAGAAACAGAGGGAAACATTGGCAAATGATGTCACAGGAACTAAACTAACCTCAGGATGAGGACCACAACTTGTGGGCTGGAGCTCGATTGATACTGGATTCTCACCTGTCCTGAATCTTCATAAACGAGCTTTCAATGACTAAAGGACAGTTCAAAACTGTAATGTTTGCTGGTGACACTGAAGGGTCCAAAGTCAGTCTTACCAAAAAACAATTCAGATAATAGCTGAAATACTTTACAAGTGGTTTACAGCTGACAGTTGAAGTCTTAACTTCACATAGACTCAGTAGTGATGTGATTTCAAACAAACTATAGTCACCTGTTAACACCAGAAGTAGACATCTAAGTGAAACACTGTGCAGAAAATTCCTAAGGATCCAGATAGTTAACAAGATAAAGCACAGTCTACACATAAATAAACCAGTCAAGAAGCTCATTTCAACAGGTTTTACTCTTAGAAGAATCCTGATTTTGTTAATCTAAAGGCAAAAGTCTTGGCTTATTTTGCATATTTTTCATCCCAGTTTGGTTATTGTTTTTTTTTCTGAGACACTGCATCTAAAGTAAATAAAATAGTCATTCTATAGAAGCATATAATAATAATGTAGTGTGTAGAAGGTAGCTGCACATCTTGCTGAGGCCTCTTTAAGGATCTTGGAATAAATTTCAGTGTGTTTACTCCTTATTGGTCTTTAATGGTGATGATAAAAACCTTCATTAACCACTGCTACATATTATCTAAATTCAAGGATTTAAAATTCCTCCTAAATGCTTAGCAAGTAGCAATAGTTTTTGTTAAGTTTTATGACAAGTAGTAGTGTACTCGGTGTCCATAAATTTGCACTGCCATTTCAAAAAATCATAACTTGGAAAGTTTAGAGATCATGTTTTGTTGTAAAATGTTTAGCAGCTCTCAACTTTTTTCCTTTTTACTTTGTTTCTAATTTGACTAGGAGAACATCAAAATGGTGACAGACCATGAGAAGGCACAATGTCTCATCTGGTATGCGGAATTAACAGCTGTGACAACAGTACTGCAGAATTATCAGATGCAAGTATGGGAGGGCACCAACAGCAAAAACAAGTATAATGAAGGTGGTCCAAAAACTTTAAAGATACAGACACTGTCAAAAACCTTACTTAAAGTGGATCTCCCACTGCATCTCAAGTATGTATTGACAGAGTCCACACTGCATTTCAACACAGCACCCAGAAGTCAATTCATTGTGCATCATGTGAATTGCAAGAAGCAAGTTCAACTGTTCATGAAATGTCACATAATTGGTTACACTGATTTCATAATGAAGTGCAAATGGTCCAGTCACTGAAGTCAAGTGATCATCCTCTGTGGTAAGTAACCATCTGGTCCATGCTTTACTCCATAGATGCTGACAATGAGCACCTGAAAAGTACCTGTTTATAGATAAAACTATGTTCCACATTTACAGACATGCATATTGCCGCAAAATTAGAATTTGGAGCTCCAAAAACCCACAGAGCATATGTGAACTCATTTGTGATGGCTTGAAGCTTAATATTTGATATAGCTAATTCAGTATAGTATGATAGCAGTCAATGACATTGACAGCCTTTGTGCACATATCAACGAAGAAAGCAAAACTGCTCATGGAATAATGCTGACGCATACATGGGCAGAGCTCGAATATCACCGTTGATATTCTATGAGCAACAAGTAGGGCACACACTGAAATTCTCTCATAATAGGAAAAAAACTTTGAGAGCTGCTAAGCATTTTATAGTGACCTACAATGTTCTGTTGCTAATAGTTTCCAGGTTATGGTTTTTTGAAACAATAGCAGTGCTTTATGGGCACCCTGTATTTTAAATAAGCCTCTGTTGTTGCAGATTTAGTTGTTTGCTTTAAAAATACCAATGTATTAAAATAACTGAATTACCAATAGGAGATAAGTAGCAACAATTTAGTGTAATTCCCTCTCCCCTCATGTAACCACCACCCCCCCTCTCCTCCTCCCACACATACACATACACAAAATATTGCCTTTTATTTAATGAAACAATGGAAAATTCCAGGATGGAATGTAACAATATTATGAAAAGTACAGTTGCCACTTACCATATAATGGAGATGCTGAGTTGCAGACAGGCACAACAAAAAGACTGTCACAAATAAAGCTTTCGGCCAGTAAACCCTTTGTCAAACATAGATGATGGGCACACACAAACACACACACACACACACACACACACACACACAAATGCAACTCACCCACACGATTGCAGTCTCAGGCGACTGAGGCCACACTGCAAGCAGCAGCACCAGTGCTTGATGGGAGTGGTGACTGGATGAGGGTAAGGAGGCATCTGGGGAGAGGAGAGGGGGGAAGGGTTATAGGATAAGGGTGGCAGACAGTGAAGTGCTGCAGGTTAGATGGAGGGTAGGCAGTGGGAGGGGGGTAGTGGAAAAGGACTGAAGTAAAAAGACTGGGTGCAGTGGTGGAATGAGAGCTGTGCAGTGCTGGACTGGAAACAGGGAAGGGGCTAGATGGGTGAGGACAATGACTTAGCGAAGGTTGAGGCCAGGAGGGTTACAGGAATGTAGGATATACTGCAGGGAAAGTTCCCATCTGCGCCATTCAGAAAAGCTGGTGTTGGTGGGAAGGATCCATATGGCACAGGCTGTGAAGCATCATTGAAATAAAGAATGTTGTGTTGCGTGTTGTGCTTGTGGTCCAGTTGTTCTTTGGCCAGTTTTTCAGTGGCTGTTCATGTGGACAGACAGCTTGTTGTTTGTCATGCCCACATAGAATGCAGCATAGTGGTTGTAGCTTAGCTTGTAGATCACATGACTGGTTTCACAGGCAGCCCTGCCTTCGATGGGATACGTAATATGACTGAACTGGAGTTGGTGGTGATGGAAGAATGTATGGGACAGGTGTTGCATTTAATTCTATTATAGGGAGCCATGAGGAAAGTGGTTGGGAGCAGGAGTTGTGTAGATATGGTTGAGTGTATTCTGTAGGTTTGGTGAATGGAGGAATCCCACTGTGGGAGGGGTAGGAAGGATGGTGGGCAGGACATTTCCCATTTCAGGGCACAACAGGAAGTAATCAAAAACTTGGTGGAGACTGTAATTTAGTTGCTCACTCCTAGGTGGTACTGAGTTACAAGGGGAATGGTCCTCTGCAGCTGGATGGTGGGACTTTGGGAGGTGGTGAAAGACTGGGAGATGAGGCATGGGAGATTTGTTTTTGTACTAGGTTGGGGATAATTATGGTCTGTGAAGGCATCAGTGAGATGCTTGGTATATTTCGAGAGGGATCGCTCATCACTGCAGATGCAATGGCCATGGGTGCTAGCCTGTGTGGAAGGGACTTCTTGGAATCTAATGGGTGGCAGCTGTCAAAGTGGAGGTATTGCTGGTGGTTAGTAGGTTTGATATGGACAGAGGCACTGATGTAGCCATCTTTGAGGTGGAGGTCGAATTTAGGAAGGTGGTTTGTAAGGTTGAGTAGGATCAGGTGAAGCAAATGGGG
This sequence comes from Schistocerca americana, assembly GCF_021461395.2. Classification (NCBI taxonomy): domain Eukaryota; kingdom Metazoa; phylum Arthropoda; class Insecta; order Orthoptera; family Acrididae; genus Schistocerca; species Schistocerca americana. The sequence goes on along the minus strand of NC_060120.1, from coordinate 697,160,110 downwards.
GAGAAATGGTTAAGGTTCTGCAGGCATTTGGATAGGGTGTCCTCACCTTCGGACCAGATTGCAAAGATGTTGTCAGTGAATCTGAACCAAATGAGGGGCTTAGGATTCTGAACGTTTAGGAAGGATTCCAAGATCGCCCATGAACAGGTTGGCATAGGATGGTACCATATGGGTGCCCATAGCAGTACCCTGGATTTGTTTGTAGGTAATGCCTTCAAAGAAGAAATAATTGTCAGCGAGTTGTTCATGGTGACTATGAAGTAGGTTGTTGGTTTGGAATCCATCAGTAATTGGGAAAGCTAGTGTTCAATAGCAAAAAGGTAATGGGCGTTGGTGGTGAAAAATGCAAAAAATTACCTCTGTCCATATCAAACCTACTAACCACCAGCAATATCTCCACTTTGACAGCTGCCACCCATTCGATTCCAAGAAGTCCCTTCCACACAGGCTAGCACCCATGGCCATTGCAACTGCAGTGACGAGCGATCCCTCTCGAAATATACCAAGCGTCTGCAGAAATACACCCAAATACATGTGAAAAATCATGATAAGGTTGAAACAGATGCAAAAGAGGGAAACAAGATGAAATCTGAGAGAGAGCAACAATAGTGATAGTTGAAAATGGTGTGACTCCATCTGCAAAATTCTCCTGCTATACAATCCCAAATTCCTGGAACCCATAACACACATTGAAACTCTTGCCCTGCAGCAACTAGAAAAATATGCACAATGCCACCTCAAAAAGCTCTCCACCCTGCTGACTTTGTATTCCCGTGTTGGAGCACCACTGTCCACAACCTCCACAACAACCTCCAAACCTCAACCGTGTCTCCTCATAGCTGACAAACCCTGCCTCGCAGACTACTACATTTACCCGACCCTCCAAAACTCCCTCCCACCACCACACAGAATACAGAACCAAACAGGCCCATGAAACAGTCATGAACCTTTCCTCTAGAAGCCTTAGCCCCACAGAAATATCAGTCCTTTCCAGAGGCCTCACCGTTTTCCCACTCCCAAATTCAACCATGCTGGACTTGTTGAAGACCTTCTCTCCTTCCTCCAGTCCCTACAGTGGAAACACTTTTTCGCCACCAAACCTACCAATCAGACTCAACTAAAGACCAATGTTGAACCCTGCCTATCTCACTTCACTCCTCCATCCAACCATGATCCACCCCCACTGGCCCCCAAATAACCCAATGCTAGCTTTCCAGAATATCTTAACCTCGAACCTTATCTAACCTCAAATCCCTCAACATGCAAACTAACCTTGCATCCACAGAAAGAACCACAGTCCACCATCCGAAAACGATCCCGACCTTATAATCCTACCTGCGTACAAAGGTTCCACCACTTTTGGTTTGAACCACAAGGATTACCTGGCAGAAGGACTTTGGGAGATGTCAGATACTTCCACCTACAAACCTTGCCACAGTGACATTATTCCAGAAATCCAGCAGGATCTCCAGTCACTCCTCAAATCCTTAGGCCCATCCCAGAACCTCTCCCCAGAGCCCGTGTCTCTGCTCACTGCTACCACTCCCTGCACTCCTACCTTCTATACGCTTCCAAAGTCTATTAACCCAACAACCCAGGATGCCCCATTGTAGCCATTTACTGTGCCCCACTGAGAGAATTTCTCCTCTCGTAGACCAATACTTTCAACCTATTACCCACCTACCATCCTATATAAAAGACACCAACCATTTTCTCCATCAGCACTCCACAGTTCCTGTCCCTTTACTACATGGAGCCCTGCTCATCACTATTGATGCCACCTCCTTTTACACTAACATCCCCAATGCTGAGCTTCTCACTGATGCCTTCACAGGCCATAATTTTCCTTCCAACTTTGTACAAAAACAAATATCCCATGCCTTTTCTTTCTAGTCTTCCACCACTTCCCAAAGTCACAGTCTAGTCACAGAGGAGTATTCCCTTTGTAACTCAGTACCACCCAGAAGTGGTGCAACTGAATTGTATTCTTCACCAGGATTTCGACTACCTCTCATCATGCCCTGAAATGAGAAATGTCTTGCCACCATCCTTCCAACCCCTGCCACTGCCGTCCACCAAACCTACACAATATACTCATCCATCTCTAACCAACCCCTGCTCCCAACCCCTTACCTTGTGGCTCATATCCCTGTAATAGAATTAGATACAAGACCTGTCCCATACATCCTGCCACCACCACTTACTCCAGTCCGGTCACAAACATCACCTATCCCATCAAAGGCAGGACTACCTGTGAAACCAGTCATGTAATCTACAAGCTAAGCTGCAACCACTGTGCTCCATTCTCTGTGGGCATGACAACTAACAAGCTGTGTGTCTGCATGAATGGCCACTGGCAAACTGTGACAAAAAAACAATTGGACCACATTGTTGCTAAGCACAATGCCCAATACAAGATTCTTCGTTTCAGTGACTGCTTCACAGCCTGTGCCATATGAATCCTTCCCGCCAACAACAGCTTTTCTGAATGGCACAGGTGGGAAGTCTCCCTGCAATATATCCTATATTCCTGTAATCCTCCTGGCCTCAATCTTCATTAGTCATTGTTCTCACCCATCCAGCCCCTTCCCTGCTTCCATTCCAGCACTACCCAGTCCTCAATCCACCATTGCGTCCAGTCTTTTTACTTCCGTCCTTTTCTGATACCCTCCCCCTCCCCCTCCTCACCCTCGCCTGCCCTTCGCTTAACCTACAGCACTTCACTGTCTTCCACCCTTACCCTACTATCCCCCCCCCCTCCCCACCCCAGCCTTTTCCTTTCCCCCACCCAGTCACCACTCCCATCATGCATTGGTGATGCTGCTTGCAGTGTGGCCTTGTTGCCTGAGACTGCAGTCATGTGTGTATGAGTTGCGTTTGCATGTGTGTGTGTGTGTGTGTGTGGGGGGGTGGGTGGGTGTGTGTGTGTGTGATCTATTTTTGATAAAGGGCTTAGTGGCCAAAAGCTTCATTTGTGACAATCTTTTTATTGTGCCTATCTTCGACTCAGCACCTCCACTATTTGGTGAGTGACTTTTGTTTAATTTATATTTAGCTACTGTAGGGACAAATGATTTTTATTAATTATGTTTGATTATCAGTATAAAGAATCACAAAAAATAAATTACAAAATGTATAAAATGTGTTACGTAAAGGAAATATGTTTAGATATAAATTCATGGAACATTATGGACGACTAAAAGTGGGTGACCCCAAGAGAGTTTAAAGCTGCTTGACATAGACCTTCATGATATGGAGCAGGTTGTGAACAGCCACTCACCTGGATGATGTACCTGCATACAACCTTTATCATCATATAATAAGTGAAGTTTACGACTCATGCAATGGGTTGTAACTCAGCCACAACTTCACTATTGATCTGTCACTCTGATGAATTTCGTGATAACTCATTTCCTTAAGTTGCCTTCTCATAGTTTCTTGAAGCTGTGGATCTGCTGCGCAGTGCCACTTGTTATACCAGGTGATATCTTACCCAGCTGCAGAGGGTTGAGGGCAGTAAGAGCGGTCACATCTATGCCAATTTGCTGTGAAGTGACATAACTACTGTTTAAAGAACTCCTCTGTATTTTGTTGCTTTTATGTAACAATTAAAAGGTATGGTGAACAAATCTCTTAATAACCAGAACAACATCTTCAATCTGAGTCTCAGATCAGAAGAGAAGGGAATGAAATTTCTCTTCATCTTCTTTAAACTGTTTTTGGGTATTGTCACTGAAAACAGTATCTCTTGTTCTCTGCCTTCCAAAACACGTCCAAGCCACGATGCTAAAGCATAAGTGATCTCTCCACAGCAGGTGGAGCTGCTCAATCAGTGTTGTGCTTTGGTGGAGTTCTGAGCTCACATGTCTCGCTACAACTGTGTACATTAATCAAATCACCATGGGCACAGTGGAAAATTCTCTGCATGCTAACTACCAGAACAATGTTTTTACACAAACTTCTTTCATCTGATTGCAAGGAAGAGGTGGAACAACACCTTATACCACAAAGGAAAAGTAATTCATTCAACAAGGCCACACATTTCCGTTGATGCTTGGTTCAATCTTAATAATCCAATGTCCACTGCAGCTTTAACTGATGATTTTATTGAGTTAACAGTGGAACACATAGAGGCCATCAGCTGCAAAGCCTCATGGTCAACAAAGTGTAATGACCACATGTGTCTGCACTAGAATTGTACTCCATCATCAAATCTGCCACAGATTGCCACCTATCCTCATCTAAAAAGTGGGAAAGCCTCTGACCTAAACATTCAATGATGAACCATGTATGTCTAATACTTTGTCATCTATTCCAGATTTCACCATGATTTCATCATGTTCCAAAGATGCTCGTGACTGTAGCACATGACCAGCCAACCAGCATTCCCAGGCGTTTAGTCATAACACTCTGCCCTTTGTCAAAGCCATTTATGTCAGTTGATTTTGCTGTTTGAGGTCTGTATTGTCTCTAGAATGTTTTCCCATTCATCTTTGATCTGCTTGTATACTACTGCATCACACGCTCATGATCTAGCAGCTAGTATTGCTGTCTTTAGATTGCAGGGTCCTGATTTCAATTCCTGGCCAGGTCAGAGATTTTCTTTGCTAGGGGTATTGATGTACAAGTCACTGAAATCTCATAAAATAGAAAAACTTGCACCAGGTACTGAGCAACCCCAGGTGAGGTGCCCTGGCCACTAGCGCCATATGATCGTTTTATAAAAAAAAAAAGTACTATGACAGTTAAGCAGGAGGTGAGAAAACCTGTATTTCATGGCCAAGCAGTTGCTCACAAGCCACACATCACACTGGTAAATGCACTGCTTGGTGTAAGGAGCATAAACATTGGACAATTGAACAGTAGAAAAACGTTGTGTGGAGTGACAAATCACAGTACACAATGTGGCAATCTGATGGCAGGGCATCTGCAAGCATGTGTAGTGTCAACAGTAAAAGTTGGAGGTGGTTGTGTTATGGTGCAGTCATGCTTTTCATGGAAGGGCTTACACCCCTTGTTGTTTTGCATGGCACTATCACAGCACAGGCCTACATTGATGTTATAAGCACCTTCTTGCTTACCACTGTCGAATAACAATTCAGGGATGTCAACTGCAGCTTTCAACACAATCGAGCATCTGTTAATAATGCATGGCTTGTGGCAAAGTGGTTACACAACAATAACATTTGTGTAATGGACTGGCCTGCACAGAGTCCTGACTTGAATCCCATAGACACCTTCGGGATGTTTTGGCACGCCGACTCCGTGCCAGGCCTCACCGACTGATATCAGTACCTCTCCTTAGTGCAGTGCTCCATGAAGAATGGGCTGCCATTCCCCAAGAAATCTTCCAGCAACTTATTGAATGTATGCCTGCAAGAGTGAAAGCTATCATCAAGGCTAGGGGTGGACCAACACCATATTGAATTCCAGCATTACCGATGGAGGGCGTCATGAACTTGTATGTCATTTTCAGCCTGGTGTTCAGACACTTTTGATCACATAGTGTACTTGTGCAATAGAACTGAATTATCATAAGAAAGGAGTAGCGTCTTGTGTCATACACAGTTACTTGTCATTGATAAGCAAGGAAATGGGGGAAAAAATTAACTCACTGTCTATTTTCAGGCTTAACGGTTTCCTCCAGAGTTCTTAATGGCATTTTCCCTCAATAACACATAACTTCCTGTGTGGTTTATAATAAATTTGTAAAATTGATTATAGGTATATATTATAGATGTATAGTATTATAGATACTTCATTGTGGTTTCTAATTAGCAATAATCTACAGATTTTCTTATGTAAGTAAATTAGATTACATTACAATAGCATTAAAATGTTTCATGGGCACAGCAAATTCCTAATAAAAAAGAAAATAGTACTGTAAAACAGTTGCATGACTGTTTATTTCAGTCAAAATTAATAGCTAATATGAAGTATTTCAGGAAGGATTAGATAATTTAGATGTAGATATTGCACTTAAGAGCAAACATCACCAAGCTGACCTTTTACTTTAAGGAGAACACAACATAATTACAAGATATTAGCCCCAGCAATCAATCTCATGGGAAAACTTGGGCCATAACTCTGAAAGCATGCAGTTACGGCCTTCAGATAGTACGACTTTTAAACTTTCATGCACTCTGGTTGTTTGTCACTCGCACCACCCTTCTGCAGCCACTTAATGACAGAGCACAAAATAGTATAGAGTGGAGTGAGGACTAGAGCTCTGCTAGTCATGTGATGTTAAAGGTGAGGTAAGAGGAGGGGGACGTTGGACGCATCTGCCTAACTTGTTTGGAAATCTTGTTCGAGAACAAACATTATTCAATACAAAAATTAGTTAGTTTATCTGTTTGGATTATTTCAACAATATTTTTGAATTGATATAGAATTGTTGTGAATGACGTTACTGATTTTCATTTAATAATTTAATCATGCCAGTCCCGTTGAAGACTAGCACATTTTCTACAGCTGTACTTCACTTTATGTTGTAAAGAAAGTAGTAGGTACCAGCAATGTTAATTAGTGAAAGTCAGTATGCTACTTCTTTAATGACACATTAATTCATTTCATTTGTTTACACTACATTTGTGTATCACAACATAAAAATATTTGAAACAAAGAGATCTCTGGAAGCAGCGACAGGTTACAAATCATGTGCTTTGACACAGTGAACAGAGCATGTTACCAACATCAAAACTGTATTTCACATACCTCTTACTCACTCCACTGTAAGTATTTCACACTTGAGCATTAGCAGCAGTGGTGGGTGGAGCAATTGACAAACAAATGGTGAATGCAAAACTTGAATAGCTGTGTTTTCAGAAGACTGTAATGGTGTACTATCTGAGTACTGGTCCAAATTATTATGTGGGTTTCAGTTGCAGGGGTTGATATCTGACAAGTGTGCTTTTTTCTCCTTAAAACAGAGGTCAAGTTAGAGATGTTCCCTCATTAGTAGCTTTAGTATTCACAAAATGGAAAAAGAAAACCATGTGAGTACAACACTTACTTCACAGTTCTCTGCAATTAAAATATGTGTAAAATTTACAGGCAGTGCAGTCAAATCATGGGCTTTTGACAACTGTAGCATACCGTATGGGTGAAAATTCACCTCCTGTTTATGCTTTGGAAGGTGCCATTGCCATTGCAGGTGTTGCATTTCGTTGGCTGAAAAATAACATCAGACTTTTGGAAAATGTCTCAGACTCAGAAAGAGCAGTAGATGCAGCTCATAGTGAAGTTTATTTTGTCCCAGCATTTTCAGGACTTTATGCCCCATACTGGCGAAAGGATGCACGTGGGTAAGTGTTTTCACTGTCGTTGGTGACTATAATGCACATCATATGACTTGCAGCCCTTATATAGAGACATTGTTTTTTGCATTCTTTCATATGTAATAGTAACAGTAGGCTGGTTTCATTATTTCTCCCCCCTTTTCCTCTGAATCTTCTCCACCCCCCCCCCCCCCTTTTCCCACTTCTGCCAAGTAGTGCCAGTTTTTCACTTTTTAACTAGAAAATGTTACATAATGTAGGGAAATTTGACTTTCTGCTGTCACTATCCAACATAAATGTATTAAGTAAATGAGTTATTCAGTGTATAAATAGTACATCAGAAAGAAACTGGGAATGAGAGTGTCCTATAAAACTTAACAAGAAATATAATACTGTCTGGGGAGCAATGAGGAGTTTCTATTTACCAATTTAATGCTCACTGAATCAATGATGTTGTCCATAATACAGCAAAGTGTAAGGGAACGGGTGAAGTAGGCAAGCGATCGTTCACCCTCCAGTGCGGTACATATATTTCCGTCACCGCTGATTCCGCATTGCCGGGTTGCTGCCCACGCAAGTCAGCTAGCAACGTAGAATAAAGTGGGTCTTTCTGTCGGCCAGGTGGCTGTTGTCATCAGACACCCTGCTGGGTCGTCAGACAGTGGGCTTCTGCATTGCATTTGGTAGGCTGCGAGGATGCTGACCGCTTCTTAGTATGTATGTAACGAGTTTTTAATAAAAGTTAAAGTAAATTATTCGACCGTGTTCAAATGCTGATCACCGGCTCGCCCTAAGACCCTCACGCCCACCTGCCATCATCCTGACCAGTCAAATACCTTATAAAATGGTGTCAGAAGTGGGATCCTTTGGAAATCCTTTCCTGGGGAGAGAAGAAAACCTACAGTCTTCCAATAGGGCATAGCGGTGATTGACATTGTTCGCGAAGTTCGTGTTTTGTATCCGTATGTGGAAGCAGCACAAGGCAGATACCATCCTCGATTGGAGCACATCTCTGCAGACGATGCAACAGAACGAGACCCAGCACTGAAGGTAGGACTGCAGCAGATATGGGCTTTGCTTGGCGTGCATGCGAACGGCAATGATGGCAAATTTTTAAATAAATAGAGTGACCGGGTTATTCAGTATGGCAGAGGAACAACAAGATTTGCAGACTGTTATTGCACAGTTACGGGAAGAAATTCAGTGATTGCAAACAGATGCAGAAAGTAGAAGGGATGTGGGACAAGTGAATGGTAGTCTTCGGAATGTAGTTGATGAAAGCACAACAGATTCAGCAGTAGTTAAAAATTTTTCTTTGATCCCCACAGTTCCGGTCTTTCGTGGGAAGTCTGATGAGGATATTCACGTGTTTTTTAGTAAACTGGAAAATGCATCAAGTTTAGGATCCTGTTGTGATTCAGATAAAGTAACCGTGGCGAAATTGGGAATTCAAGATGATACACTCGATTTTGTTACGTGTGATACCATGTGCACTCGAGCAGCTACCTATGATGTTTTTAAGCAGACACTGGTGCAACGGTACAAAGGGAAGAAGACAGCAAGATTTTACAGGGAACAACTGCACAACATGCATATATTGGATGGAGAATCTAATGAGCATTTTGCTGATCGCATTAGAAAAGTTAATGCTAATACGTATGAGCTCAGCGAGAATGATTCGCACAATGAGGAAAAATTGTTTGAAGCAGGACAAAGGGCATTAGACACGTTTTTGAATGGGTTACAGGGTGAAGTCAGTCGTGCAGTCAGATTGGCACATTGTGAGACATTTTAAGAAGCCATACAGACAACAGTTCGATTTGTGGAAGACCTACGGAGGCCTCAAATGGACTGCAAATCGGATCGCTGTGTGTTCGAAGCTTATTCAGGAACCAGTTATCATGGGAACAGGAAACAGGCGGCCAATACTAGTGGGAAGAAGATTCGGTGTTTCATTTGTGGAAGGGAAGGCCACATTGTGTGGAACTGTAGAGGAAGGAATGCAAGGAGTATGTTAAACGACAGAGGGGACAGGTGGGCCACCACTACTTCCGCCCCCAAGAAGCAATAGTTACTGTGAGTTCCACGAATGACAGTTCTGAAGGCCTGCTTGTTAACACAATTTACCGGACAGAATGTCCATTTTCTAGTTGATACAGGGGCTCAAATTTCTCTAATGTGGTGCCATGTAGTTTAGATTAGATTAGATTAGATTTACTTTCATTCCAATTGATCCGTAGTGAGGAGGTCCTCCTGGATGTGGAACATGTCAGAAAAACAACAATACATGACAAATATTTACAACTAAAACAAATAAACTAATGTACCATTCCACAGGTCCCAAGTGGAATGATCGTCATTTTTAATGAACACTAAGAGTCATTTTACAAATACTAATGCACTGAATTTAAAATAAAAACGTTTTTTATTTATTTATAAGGTAATAAACATGTAATACAACTACTGTAATACTTATTTACAATGAACACATTACTGCACTGAAATGGTGCAGAAGTTAGATTATACTTACACACACACACACACACACACACACACACAAATTTTCAGTGAACACATTACTGCACTGAAATTGTGCAGAAGTTATGTTGTACTTATATACAAATCAGTTGGTTTTACTAAGAAATTCATCAATGGAGTAGAAGGAGTTGGCCACCAATAAATCCTTTAGGCTTCTCTTAAACTGAATTTCATTGGTTGTTAAGCTTTTTATGGCTGCTGGCAAGTTATTGAAAATGTGTGTTCCTGAATAATGCACACCTTTTTGTACAAGACTAAGTGACTTTAAATTCTTGTGAAGATTATTCTTATTTCTAGTATTGATTCCATGAATTGAGCTGTTGGTTTGAAAAAGTGATATATTTTTAATGACAAATTTCATTAAGGAATAAATATACTGGGAAGCTGTAGTTAGTATCCCTAGTTCCCTAAACAGGCTTCTGCAGGATGTTCTTGAGTTCACACCACATATAATTCTTACTGCACGTTTTTGTGCCCGGAAAACTTTAGCTTGGCTTGATGAATTACCCCAAAAAATAATCCCATATGACATTATGGAATGAAAGTAAGAATAGTATGCCAGCTTTTTCATTTTTATATCCCCTACGTCTGACAAAATTCGCATTGCAAACAGAGATTTGTTAAGACGCTTCAGCAGTTCTGTGGTGTGCTCCTCCCAATTGAATTTATTATCAAGCTGTAATCCCAAGAATTTAACACTGTCCACTTCTTCTATCTTCTTGTCATCATATGTTAGACATATACTCTTGGGACACCCCTTACAAGTTCTGAACTGCATGTAGTGTGTTTTTTCAAAGTTTAGTGACAAAGAATTGGCTAGGAACCAGTGATTAATGTCCACAAATATTTTATTGGCTGATCTTTCTAAGACTACACTTGATTTGCTATTTATTGCAATGTTTGTATCATCGGCAAATAGTTAAAGAGAGAAGCTGGAGGCAGCCGAGCTGTACCATTAAAGGGTTAAATGGCAACCAGGTGCACAATTACGGAGAAGTTGTGATTAACTTTGTGATAGGCCAAGATGAATATGAGGTGATAGGCCAAGATGAATATGAGGCCAGGATGCAAGTGATAAGAAGTAGAGAGAAACGCTATGAAGGTATACTAGGGTTAGATTTCCATGCTCAGATCGATGTAGCAAAGAGAGAAATCCGATTCTGTCATAATGCTTGTGGTTGCAATAGGAACTCTAAGAGTCAGACTCAAAAGAATGTTAGTGACACTGAGGTAATGCGCAAACCGAGAAGCGGCACAAGTATACTGTTCTGAGTCAATGTACATTTGACTGAAAGTGAGCGCATCCCCCAGGAACCGGAAATACACTGTATATCGACGTGAAGATACCGAAGTGCTGAGGAAGTAATTTGTTGTTAACAGAGCCATAAGTAAACAGTGGTTTGCTATACCAGAAGCATTGTTATGTAGCAAGAACTGTCAGTGTTATTGAGGACGAACCAAATGGGAAACTGCGAGTTCCAGTGAACATTGCTAACATGAGTAATGCGAAAGCAGAATTACCACGCGGAACTACTGTGGCAACAGTATCGATCCTAGATCCACAAGGCGTGATAGAAATCCCTACCAAGGAGAAAGATGTACAAGTAGCAACTTATGGTCCAACGAATGTCAATACAGGAGAGGCAACTGTCGAAGTACGTCGATCAATCAAACAAGAGCTGGTTACTAAATTAAACCATTTATCGCCGGAGGATCGGGAAATAAACAAGAGCTGGTTACTAAATTAAACCATTTATCACCGGAGTATTGGGAAATAATTTTACCAGTGCTTCTTAGCTACTTGGATCTCTTCTGTGAGTAGCATAATCTTCCAGCAACTCCATTAGTTCAATATAGAATACATACTGGAGGAGCAGCACCCATCACTCAACGACCGTACAGAATTCCTTATAGCCAACAAACCTTAGTTGACGAGATGATTAAAGAACAACTGGAAGCCAGGTTTATTGAACATAGACAGCCATCTGATCCAGCCTGGGCCTCCCCCATCGTGACCGTAAAAAGGAAATTGCCTACAGGAGAACAAAAGTACCGATTCTGTGTTGATTACCAGAAGCTGAATGCTGTGACGTTATCGGATATTCATCCATTACCGGATCTTGTACACTCATTGGATTATCTTGGTTCGTGCAAAATATTTTCTGTTTGTGACCTAACCAGTGGGTACAATCAACTGACCGTACATCCAGATGATTGGGCTATAACATCGTTTATTATGCCTACAGGTGTGTACAAGTATAACCGTCTTCCTTTCGGTCTGCGGAATGCACCAGCAACATTTCAACGCCTGATGGATACAGTCCTCAGAGGACTAATCCCCACACAATGTCTGGTTTACCTCGACGATGTTATTATCTTCAGTCAGGACATGCAACAACACGCTGAAGGATTGACAGCTGTTTTTGAGAGACTATGCAGAGCAAATCTTTCCTTGTTTATGTCAAAGTGTCATTTTGCTGTACCTGAAGAGGAGTATTTGGGACACTGGATAACCACAGAAGGCGTAAAACTTAATTTTAAATTGGTGGAAGCTGTGAAGAACTATCCTGAACCGATGAATGTGAAAGAGCTACAGTCTTTCTTAGGCGCAGCGAACTACTACAGATGATTTATTAAGGAGTATGCTGACATAGCACGGCCAATGACTCAATTACTGAAAAAAGGAGCAGTTTTCAAGTGGAGCTCCGAATGTTCACAAGCGATGGAAGCACTGAAAACAGCTTTGACAACAGCTCCCGTATTGGCTTTTCCAGATTTCTCAAAACCTTTCATCCTAGCAACTGATGCTAGTAATTTCACTGTCAGAGCAGTACTTTCACAGGAAATTGATGGAGAAGAGCATCCAATTTCATTCGCTTCTCATCTTTTGAACAAGGCAGAGTGCAATTATTCGACAACAGAAATGGAGTTATGTGCACTTGTCTATGGCATAAACTACAACCGATGTTTTTTAGTGGGCCGAGAATTCACGGTAGTGACAGATCATGCAGCACTGAAGTGCCTACTCAACCTAAAGGACCCCAGCAGTCGATTAGCTCGATGGGCTTTATGGTTAAGTGAGTATCAATTCAAGGTAGTCCATCGCCCCAGGAAACTGCACAGCAATGCGGGTGGATTGAGTAGGAAAGTCAGAACATGTTTCACCATCTGCCAGGAAGAGGAATTAATAAATGCGCAAGATGCTGACACACAGTGTCAATCATGGAAACATGATCCTAAATTTGAAGTTGTTGATGGCATACTGTGCAAGATGACTGAAAAAGGGAACCGGATTGTCGTACCTGAAGCACTACGGGAACAAGTGTTAAAAGAATGTCATGACAGCCCATTGGCAGGACATAGTGGCAAAAGGGCAACTAACCTACGAATAGCACAACTCTATTGGTGGCCAAATCGTAAAACTGAAGCATACAGGTATGTTTCACATTGTGACTCATGCAATAAACGGAATGATGTGGGCAAAACCAAAGCACCTCTGCAAGAACTTCCAGAAACGAGCATTCCTTTTGAACGAGTAGGGCTCGACATTGTAGGACCCCTACCGAAAACAAAGGATGGTAATTGCTCTATTTTGACTATTTTGGATCATTTCTCAAGATATCTATTAATGACACTAATTCCGGACCAAAGTGCTGAGACTGTGGCACAAGTATTTGTTAAGGAGTGGATATTGAAATATGGCTCACCCTTATCCATAATAACTGATCGAGGTTCCAATTTTCCTTCCAATTTACTACAGCAAGTCTGCAAGTTACTGAAGATAGACAAACTAAGGACAACGCCAGCTCATCCAGAGGGGAATGGCCGAGTGGAACGGGTTCAGTGAACTCTCATGAAAATAGTAAGTCATTATGTGGGCAGCAAACATGATTCATGGGACACCTACATCCGTTCGTACTGAGTGCTTACAACACGAAGGTGCATACCAGCACACAGCTCAGCCCTTACAAAATCGTCTATGGCAGGTGAATGACCTCGCTGTTCGACTTCGCAGCATCAGCAAGAGGCAGCAACAATGAACACGTCAGGGACCTAGCCAGCAAAATGCAGGAAGTATGGAAGCACGTAAAGGCTCAGAACCATCAGTCCTTTTTGCAGCAGGTTGCGCAACACAATCGCGGAGCAGTCATACCTAAGTATTGCTTTGGACACTTAGTCTATTTGAGTAATCCCGTGTTGAAGAAGGGTCACGTTAAGAAATTTAAATTGCATTGGAAAGGGCCATATAAGGTTCTTGAAATTATCTTCCCGGTCACATTAAAAGTACAATTGGCGTTTTGCTCTATCATAGTGCACATGAACTGTGTAAAGCCATATTTGAGCAATCCAGCACCGGAACCAGCTGATGAACCGGAAGAACGACACCGAGGCAGACCCTGGAAGCAGCTGAGACATCCGCAGAGCACTCCTGATGGTAACCAGCTGGTGTGCCATTAACGCCGAGATCCACAGTTCGATGCTGAGGCACCAGGTTGCCGCCGAACATGCTCCGGTGCGGACCCGAGCTTCCCCTTGTCAAGGTATCTGCTACGGCTGAGAAAACACTAAGCGTGTGCTAAGTGTGTGTACGTTGTTTACAGCAGTGTGCAGTGTCTAATTGCATATGTGTAGAAGTGGAAGTGTGTTATTCTGGTAACAACCAACTGAGTCAGTGTTAACATTGTTCTTTTTGTGGAAGACTAACTTCTTGCCTTCATTATGTTAAATTTAAGGATAATTATTGTTTTTGCTTTGACCACTTGGTTTTATTTTAGGTTTTGTTTGTCTTTTAGAATCCTTCCTCATCAATCTGGTGTTCTTTTCAAACCACAAACTATTATGGTAGTAGCTAGTGGTAATTGTAAGATTATTTTGAAGTATAACCTAAGTGAGGTAGAAGAGCAGTTTCAGAACATAAGTGAACTCATGAACCTTATTGAGGCAATTCCAGTCAACCATATGATATGGGATCCAGCACTGTCATGGTATCATAGTTGGGTTATGGCTAAAAACCAAGTCAAGGTAGCCTTTACCGCATGTAGAAGGGAAATTGATTGCTTTTTTAAATCTTTTACCCCACAATAATCTTGTTAGATGTAAGCGGGCTTGGTTTGAGTTTGGTGGCAATATACTCAGAACTGTCTTCAGAACATTAACTAACAGGGACTTGGTTGACGTGAGTAACAAGTTAGAGCAGCTAGGGGAAGAAGTACATTCCAATGCTAAAGAACTCTCTGAACATTTAGTGATACTACGTGATATGCAGCAGACAATTACTAATAATACCGTGTCCATTGGTAAGGTTGTTAAGCAGTTCATATCTCATTTTAGGGATCTGTACAATGAGACTACAAGAGTCCAAGGGGAATTATGGAATGAAGTCAATATCTTGAATGTCCATGTAGAATTAAATACTTTGTTGTTTAGGATTGCCGATAGTTTGTAAAGTGCATGATTAGATGCTTCTAATCTGAGGCAGGCCATTGGAACTAGCTCAGCTAATCATTTGAGCAGTGTTTTGCTGCATCCTAAAGATTTTTTGGCATTGCTAATAGCTATGGAAAGGAAACTAACTAATCCTGCGACTATGATCCTACCTGTCATTATGCAGAATTTGTATTTCTGCTACCAATTGACTGATGTAGATGCAATCATGATGGACAATGAATTGGCTCTAATTGTCACCATTCCCTTAGCAGACTCCAGACATCACTTTGAAGTTTACCATGTGTATACCTATCCAGTATTGTGGGCGCCCCTCCATACCTATGTTCAGTACCATCTGCGGGAGTACTTTTTAATTAGTCAGGACCGAAGATGTTTCTGAACTTTATCCAAGAGCACTTTGAGCGAATGTGAGCAAACAAAAAAACTTGTTTGTCCTTCGAATATCATATTTTTTGACAGTCGTTTATACAGCTGTGAGAGAGATTTTTTCATGAATGTTCAACCCCGGAACTACTGTCCCAGGGACCTGAAAACACTCACTCAACCCTTCGTACAATGGTTCACAGAAGGTATCATCTACTCTTCCAACTCAACAATTGACCTGACCATCATGTGTAACACATCCTTCTCCCCCTTTACCCAAAAGATACAAGGTAGTGGTTTTGTGGTAGACATAGAAAACTGTGAGCTGTCAAGTGACTTTTTCCATGTATCCCAAATATCCCAAGGCAGCTTGTATGTAGAAGGCAAGTTATCTGTAACTCTAATTTCTACTGTATTCCACAATAATACTTACTTATTTGAGTCAATGAATTCATTCAACTTTAATTTAAGTGGGACAGTCGAACTGTACAACCAATTAGTTCAATCCATAAGTACTAGCGGCAACGATTTGAATTTGATTCATGCTTTTAACAGTATTAACCAGTATCAACAAACTACTCAGAGTACCATTACTTTAAAGCTTTCCACTGGACTAACTACAACTTTTGCAATAATTTTCTTATGTTTGATCACCTTTGGTTTTTATGTATTAAAGCGGTCAAAGCCCTCTGCACCTGCTGAGCTCAAACGCGTTACTGCCGGTGACATTGCAGTTGACTTGGCACCTATTGTGAATGAAGCCTAAGGTTATTAGAAGTTAATTGGTAGAGGATTGTTAATGAGCCACCAGGTAGCTCAATTTTAATCGGAAGGGTGTTGTCATCAGACACCCTGCTGCATCGTCAGATACCGGGCTTCCGCGTCGCGTTCGGTAGGCTGCGAGGACACTGACCACTCCTGAGTATGTATGTAACGAGTTTTTAATATAAGTTAAAGTAAATTATTCGACCATGTTCAAATGCTGGTCACCGGCTCGCCCTAAGACCCTCACGCCCACCCGCCATCATCCTGACCAGTCAAACACCTTATAATAGTACAATTAGTAGTAGGTACTTTTCAACAGATAGAATCTAACTGGCATTGAAATAGACTGATGCAGTGTACTAATGCATGACTAGTTGGATGGTGTAAAACCAAGCTGTGAACTGAATCCCTTCCACATCTCAACCTCCATCATTCTTAAGTTCTGGTATAACCCTACACCCATTACTCAGCATCCATTGCTGTTTTCATTCAGAGTCCTGTATCTCATTGTTTCACACATGAAGAAGAAACAAAGAAAAACTTACATTAGTAATCATTTATATAAACTTAAAAATATACTTGTAAAGTTAATGAGATGCTTACATCATTAATGCTGTATATAGAAGGTGTTAAAAAAAAAAACCTCTCAAAAATATAAACTTAAAAATATACTTGTAAAGTTAATGAGATGCTTACATCATTAATGCTGTATATAGAGGATGTTAAAAAAACCTATCAAATACTTTTAGAAGTGGTAGTACTCATCGAAACAAGAAAAGTAAGTCCAATAAACATGGGTCTGGAAATGCATACTTTCTACGATAAACACATGTTTGCAGGAGGTGTTCAATGTGGTGTCCATCCATGAGAAAGCACCCCTCTGCCCTCCGTCATAAGAATCATGCACCCTTTGAAGTATATCTGGATATTGTTGTACCTGCTGGCATGCACTGATGGCGCGCCCCTGTAGTATTTGTGTGTTGGCGTGGTGTGGACTAATTCCTTCAAGTGTCCCCATAACCATAAGTCTAGAGGATTGAGGTCTCGGGAATGAGAAGGTTTAAGTGTGCTGTTTTGTAGCATTTAAACTGAAACTCTAGAACTCCTGTAAATAAACTTCAACTAACTTCTACTCTGAAATTTATAAAATATTCTGAAAGATTATTCTTGTGTCAAAAGTCAATGCAGCTAAGTTATTTCTTTATCTCAGCTGTTATGAAGATTTAATACATGTAAGATGCAATCTGTTGTTATCTCACACAATTCTTCTGTTAACTTCTTTGTGAGCAGATTTTTTGTTCACATAATTTTGCATGTAAATATTAGCATAAACTGTGAGACAAAATATCAAACTGTATTTCAATCTATTAAGAGAATGGACCCGGACTTTCACAAGAAACTAAACTAAAATCTGTCCAAACAGGCCATGAAGGCCCAATGGTACTGACTGGCCACCGTGTCATCCTCAGCCCACTGGCATTACTGGATGCGGATATGGAGGAGCATGCGGTCAGCACGCTGCTCTCCCAGTCATTGTCATTTTTCATGACTGGAGCCGCTACTTCTCAATCAAGTAGCTGCTCAGTTTGTCTCACAAGGGATGAGTGTATTACACATGCCAACAGTGCTGGACAGACCATATGGTCACCCAGCCAAGCGCTAGCCCAGTCCAACAGCGCTTAATTTCACTGATCTGATGGGAACCGGTGTTACCACTGCGGCAAGGCCGTTGGCACTCTTTCATAAGAATATCTCCTAAAATATAAGTTCATCTCCTCAACAGTTAATGCCATTGAAAGATAAGTATTTTTGTTAATTACATGTAATGCATTTATTTGTGAACCTTTTTTCAGTGTGAAACATTCGTGATAATCACTATGATTGCATTTAAAAATATCGGACTTCAACTGGCCAAAATTGCGTAGTTCATCCTTTTCTCAGAACCACAGCACATTAGTTAATCTTCAGAAGCCACTTATTTTTAAATTGATTGAAGTCTGTTATTATTTTTTGTCAAGTTCATTTTTCTATTCCATCAAGTTAATTATCCATACACACATTTTCATTATCAGTTGGCATCATGAAAATAGATTCACAGCAATATGTACCTCATTAACTGTTCTATTCTGATTGTTTCATTTTGAATTTTTAAGGGCTCTTTGAATGATTCAACATTACTATTATATATCTGAAAATATCAAATATTTTTAATCTGAATGTCATATCTTTTACATAAATTCTCAAAATTGCTTCTTCATATTACACTGATGTTTCTTCACAGATAATTTCTCTCTATTACACAACCATATTTTAATATTTACAAATATCAGTTATACCAATTATACAAGGTACTTCCAAAATATCTGAGAATTTTGTTGTACTGGTCAAACAAGTTGCCAGCCGATATTCCACCATTAGATGTATCGAGCTACACATTGTACCTACTGCAGCACAAAGTTGCATCATCATTGGTGCATGCAGTTGTGAGATGTAATGGCATGTGTCATGATGTGTTTCCATGATTCTGCAAATTTTGAAATAGGTAACATGAAGAAGCAACAGATTTGCTTGAAATTCTTTTTCAGGTTGAAGAAAAGTGCAGTTGAAACCCACTGCATGCTGACAGAGGCATTTGGCGAGAGTACCCTAAACCAGGAATCGGGAAAGAATATCTCAATGCTTCAAATGCTTCAATAAAGTCTGAGAATCGGTGGAAGGTGATAAACATTCTGGTCGACCATCAACATGCACAATGAAGACTGAAGAAATACAGTTCATGATGTTTGTAACAGACTTGGGCTGTTGTATAGTACATGTCAACAAATTCTAGCTGATGAACTGAACATGAGAGAAAATGTAGTGAAATTTGTGCCTCACCTTCTCAGCATTGACCAACAAAAGGACAAGATTCAGATTTGCACTGAGCTGCAACAAAGAGTTCGAGAGTCTCCTAAATTCTTATCCAGAGCCATAACAGGTAATGACTCCTGGGTCAATGGCTGTGACCCTGAAATGAAGCAACTACCATTACACTGGAAAATACCATCTTCTCCAAGGCTGAAAAAAGCTCGACAAGTTTGTAGCAACGTGAAGGCACTGCTGATGATTTTTTGTGACAGTCAGGGATAGTGCATAAGAAGTTTGTTCCACCTGGTCAGACTGTCAATGGGCAGTTTTATTGTGAGATTTGGAGGCATCTGAGGGAAAATGTTTGGTGCAAATGATCAGACTTGTGGAAAAAGAAAGACTGGTTAGTGCACCATGACAACACACTGACACACAACCGCTATTATGAAGGAATTCCTGGGAAAAAGCAATATGGCAATGCCCCCCCCCCCCCCCCCCCCCCCCACCCTCTGTACTCCCCATAGCTAGCCCCATGTTACTTCTATCTTTTCCTGAAGATGAAAGTCATGGTGAAAGGTTGACATTTTGACTCGATTGGAAACATCCAAGTGGAATTGCGATGAGTCCTGGACACCCTTCACCCTGTAGACTTCCAGGAGTGCTTCTAAAAACAGGTACAACACTGGGATCATTGCATACATGCCGAAGGTGACTACTTTGAAGGTGACAGAGAACATTAGGATGAAAGTACAGCTTTCTGATTTTCACAATGAAATTCTCAGATATTCTGGGTAGCACTTTGTATCTTTACTCAGTTCTACATTATTTACATACAGTTTGCTGAATGCTAAAGTGCATTCACAAAAATTAACTACTGCAAAGACAGAATCCATAACAAATGTCACAATCATTGTTAAATTACTCAAGACTTCTCATATTCTTCATTATAGATCTCATTATTATTAGTCCATATGCTCATTGTGACATGTACATCATAACTCATCATTACTTCTTTTATCTCATTATCCAATTACATAATTCTTCATTACATCATATATTTTATCATTAAATTTCACACCCTTACTGTGCTCCATTAAAAAAATTATGCTGACAATAAAATTTTCTAACAACTAATAGAATACTGAAGAATCATTATTTCCCTTTGTATAACAGGCAAGATACAAATTAGTCTAAGCGTTATTCACTCTGTGCAACATATTTTTCTTCACTCTAACCTGAAGGGCTATACTATTACAAACTTTATTCAAAACACACACTGCTACAGGCAAGTAACTTCATTTCACTTCAATGTGAACACATGATGTTAGTAACATTTCCATATATTTAGACAAATAGACTACACTGACGTGATCAAAATCATAGTATATCTCCTAATATCATGCCAAACCTCCATTTGCCTGGTGTATTGCAGCAGCTCAATACGGCATGTATTGAACAAGTCGATGGAGGTCCCCTGCGGAAATATTGAACCATACTGCCTCTATAGCTTTAAATAATTGTGAAAGTGTTGCTGGTGCAGGATTTTGTGTGCAAACTGACGTCTTGATTAGGTCCCATGAACATTTAAAGGTATTGGTGTTGAGTGATCTGCATAGCCAAATCATTCACTTGATTTGTGCAGAATGTTATTCAAACAAGGCACGAACAATTTTGGCCCAGTGACTTGACACACTGTCATCCATGAAAATTCCATTGTTGAATGGCTGCAAATGGTCTACAAGTATCTGAACATAATTTCCAGACAATGTCAGTTCAGTTGGACCAGAGGAACCCAGCCTATTCCACATAAACGAAGTCCACACAATAATGGAGCCACCACCAGCTTGCATAGTGCCTTGATGACAGCTTGGGCCCATGCTTCGTGGGGTCTGCACCACACTTAAACCCTACCATTAGCTCTTGCCAACTGAAATCAGGTCTCATATGGACAGGTCACAGTTTTTAAGTCATCTATTGTCCAACTGATGTGGCTCAGGAGAGGCACTGCAGGCGATGTCGTGCTGTTAGCAGAGCCACTAGCGTCAATCGTCTGCTGCCATAGTCTACTAATGCCAAATTTCGCAGCATTCATCGTACACCCTGCATTGATTTCTACAATTGTTTCGTGCAATGTTGCTTGTCTTTTAGCACTGACAACTCTACGCAAATGCACCCTACACAAACGTCGCTGCTCTTTGTGATAAATGATACCAGCAACCACTGTGTTGTCATTGGTGAGAGGTAATGCCTGAAATGTGGTATTCTTGGCACACTCTTAACCTGCTGGATCTTTGAACATTGAATTTCCTCATGATTTCTGAAATGGAATGTTCCTTGTGTCTAGTTCCAATTAACATTCAGTATTCAGAGTCTGTTAATGCCAATTGTGTGGCCATAATCAAACCAGAACCTTTTTATATGAATAACCTGAATACAAATTACAGCCCTGCCAATGCACTGTCCTTTTATACCATGTATATGTGATGTTGCTACCATCTGTATATATGTACCACCTCAGTGTAAATTCACTACTTGAAAATTTTTGCTGCTGTTGCTGTACCAAGTTCTGATAATTTTGCATACTTACAATTCTGATTTTTCCAAACATGTTTTCTGAAAAATTTCACTTTCTTTAACGTTTTGGCTTATAACAAACTTTTGTTATTTATAACTGAAAGAGAGTCATTACTTTGTGCAAAAGCTCACCATTAATATATTCCAGAAACGAAATTAAACATTTTCCCACTTAATTTAACTGACATACCATTAGCTTCCATCCTCTGAAAGGTTCTGTTAATGCTCATTGAAAGAATATTTTTATATGGTACTTTTTCAAATCTAATGCACACTTTTTTACCATATTCAGTATCCAAAATTGGGGTGCACATATGATTCGATAGCACATTACATTCAAGTACAAACTTGAAATGTCATTTACTGGCAATGTAATTGAAATTGAGGTTTTATTTCGTACATCACAATGCATTGTTGTAATTCTCGATGTCATTACATTGTTTTTGTCATATTACTGTGTAGTGTGTTTGCATTAGGTAATCACAAAATGTAAGGCAAGCAGAGAATATCCTATGATGCTACTTTCAAGTGTAAAGTAATTATTTATGCTGAAAATGTGGTAACAATATGGTGGAGCGAGAGTTCAATGTACGAGGGCTATCCACAAAGTACATTACATTTTGGAATTAAAAATAAATAGAGTATTGGAAATTTTTTTTATTATGTACAGATGAAAGCCACACTTAAATACTACTTTTCTACATAGTTGCCATTTAAATTAAGGCACTTATCATAGTGATGGATGAGCTTGGAACTTCCTTCGTCGCAAAATTCGGCCTCCTGCGCTTTCAGCCACGTGGTTACCTCTTCTTGAAGCTGTGCGTCGTCATCAAAACGCTGCATAGCCAACCACTTCTTCATTGCTGGGAATAAGTGCAAGTCGCTCGGTGCCAGGTCTGGACTGTACGGTGGATAGGAAACAACTCCCACTTAAAAGATTCGAGAACTTTACGAGTGGCATTTGCCGTGTGGGCCCGGGCCTTGTCGTGAATCAGCAAGATCTCTGAGCCCAACTTTCCCCTGCGCTTGTTTTGTATTGCTCTTCTGAGGTTGTGCAGAGTTTGGCAATACCTTTGAGAGTTTATTGTAGTGCCTCTTTCCAGGAAATCCACAAAAATCACACCTTTTCTGTCCCAAAAGACAGTGGCCATCACCTTTCTTGCCGACATTGTCTGCATGCATTTCTTGGGTTTTTGGGGGGAATTTGTGTGCCCCCACTGCATTGACTGCAATTTTGTCTCGCAGTTCACATGCTTAACCCATGTTTTGTCACCAGTAATGATGCGATCGAGTAATGAGTCACCATATTTCTCGTAAGCGTCCAAAAACATTAACGCTGCAGCCATTCACTGATTTTTGTGAATCTCTGTCAAGATTTTTGGTATCCATCTTGCACGAAACTTGTGGTACCCAAGCTTTTTGGTAATGATTTCGTGCAACAAACTTTGTGAAATTTGTGGAAAACTCATAGAGAGTTCCGTTATTGTGAAATTACGGTTTTCATGGACTGCGTCATTGACTTTTTCGACAAGTTCAGCAGTCACTATGCTGGGTCTTCCAGTTCGCTCTTTGTCGTGAACGTTAGTTCGGCCATTTTTAAATTTTGTGACCCATTGACGCAGTCCACCTTCAGTGATTATGTTGTCCCCATACACTTCACGAAACTACCGATAGATTTCTATCGGCGTACAGTTTTTTTGCAGTCAGAAACCTTATAACAGCACGCATTTCACACTTCGTGGCATTTTCAATTAATGCTGACATTTCAAACTGTCACAGTAACTCAACGGAGTACAGCACGAACCTCTCACTAGCACGGCAGGATGCCGACTGAGCGGCGGAATGCCATGACACCAAGATGGCCGCGCCAGCCCCACCCCTAACGGACACAAACGAAAACGTAATGTACTTTGTGGATAGCCATCATAGTAGAGAGTAACATTCACTTGTGGGAGAAACAGAAATTGGCATTATTTGAAACTACTGCTACTAGAAAGGAATTCATTGGTCCTTGCAAAGGGAAGAATCTTTTGAAATTCATCCTTGAAAGGAGGAAGAATGGGCAAACTGTGACCAATGACACCATAAGAAACAAAGCAAAAGATGTGGTGGCAACTCTTAATATACTGTGGCAAGAGTTTAAGGCTAGTCGTGGATGGATTGATCACTTTGTAAAATGGGAAGGCTTTTCTCTACCTTGCTGTACAACAGTTTGCTAAAGGGTTCCACAGGACTTTGAGAAAAAACTTCAAGAATTTCAATGGTATGTCATCACACTTCGGAAAGTGAAGAATTTGTTGATGGGCCAAATAGGCAATGCTGATGAAGTGTCAGTTTCGTTTGATACGCCATGTAATTATGCAGTTGATGTAAAGACAGATTATCATCAAAACACAGGGTATGAAAAACAGTGCATAACTGTAATGCTGGCAATCACAGCTGATGTGAGCAAATTGATCTTGCCTAAGCAGAAAACAAGTCCCAAGGTCCCTAAAAATGAAAGCTATTCCCTGATGATGTCATTGTTCAAAATCTAGAGAAGGGATGAATGCCTGAAACCTTCTTGCTTGACTGGCTCTGAAACATGTGGGAACTGCTTCCTGGTGAGCTTTCCAAACAACAGTCAATGCTTTAACTTGATGCATTTCACGTTTGTCTCACTGATGGCATAAAAAGGAAAATCCACAGCCTAGTCAGTGACCTTGTTATTATACCTGGAGGAATGACTTCTGTGTTACAACCCCTGGACTTTAGTTAATTTAGCCTTTCAAAGGCTGGATTTAGGGTTAGTACAAAAACTAGCTTGGTGAACCAAAAGTGTGAATTGACTCCAAAAGCAAAAACTAAGCATGCTGCACCACACATTACTGCACACTGTATTTCAGCTGCTTGGTAAGTATCAGAGCATTAATGATTGTAAAATCATTCAAGAAATTCGGTATTTCAAATTCTTTGGATGACAGTGAAGACTGTGCTCTGGAACACCACCAAGAATTGTGGGGAAAGAGGAAATGAATCTGATGTACACTTCTCTGCCGATACCAGAAATGATCGCATTAGTGAATCATGATGAGTAACACCTGCAATTTATGGTATGTTTGCTTGTGCCTCTTATAGGTAATCAAGTTAGGTATTCTTCTTTAATAATGAGTGTCTAACTTAACAGTGGTCAGTTAAATTGTTGTTGTTTTGATGGTTCATTTATACATCCATTGTTACATAAAATAAACTTAGCCTACCACTGATACGCCAACAAAATCTTTTGTATGATTTCCATTTTTAAAATGGGGGTGCGCATTACATTTGTGGTGCCGATGAGATCGACACCAGTATCGATCTGAGCATCATCTTTGAACTGAGCAAAACATTATCTTTGCGTAGTTCCGCCATCCAGTTCTGTGTAAGCCTTTCTTGTGTGAAGATGTGAATAAAGGAACTCCTGATTATAAGGTGTTGTTTGGTGTATCTCACCTGAGCATCCACCTCACATTCGATGGTGCATTTGATATTTCAACACTGATCTCTGTTACTGGTAGTAGAAGACAAATACTTTTTCTTAAAATCTACAGATATGATAGCAGAAGAAGAGAGTAAACCAGTAAATAAAGATGGGATTCATCTAGTTGTAGAAGCACTATTTGCCAGATAGTGTATTCATTAAGGACAGTGTACCCCTTATTTATTTATTTTTGCACAAAATTCGTCTGACACCATGTTCCCCAACCTAGTCTTAAGCGTTGGGTGAAATCCGACATTTACTATTGATTTTCAGAGACAATACAGTACTATAAACCACAAAATTGAAAATATGGCCTTTCTCAAATATAATTCCACTGAACGTTGCATCATATATCCTCTGCTCTCTGTTTACTTGGTCAACAAATTGTAAATTTTTGGATACATTTATTAATGGCAATGCCATAACAGTTTCATTTACTTTGTCACAATTTGATTTTTCAATCTTTTCTTTCCTTACCAGCATACCTTCTGCATCAACTTTATTTACATCAGTCTTGAGCAGGAACATTTTATTTACCTTGTTGACAATTCTTGAAGTTTTATGTACTTCTTCAAACTGATATTTGTCTCATTGTCATTCACTGTGTCTTTGTTCTCATTTACAACTTCCTCATCCACTTCTACATTCCTCACCTCAACAGTATCTACTTGCTCTGTTTGGGAAATCATTTCATAACTACTGCCAGGACATGATTGTACTCCTGCTACACTGAATCTATGTTATTACTCATATCATTAACACCCCTGCTGATACCTAATTTTACATTGTTAATAAACTGCTAATTTAGTCCAATTCTGCATTTAAACTGCTGCTGTCATTATAGTCTTTGCCCAATTTTACACTTAATCTACTCATGTCTTTTCTGAGACCACTGCTAGTTTTTTGATTGGTTTATTTGATTTCTACCCATAATCTGTCAAATTTAGAACCCATATTTGAATTTAGACTGCTGATCTCACTTTCATGATCATTCCTAATTTCATCTATTTTTTGATTAGTTTCTTTCATTTCTGTTGTAAAATGAGTTAACATCTCACTTATACTTAGTAAACACCCATCACCATTAGTGCCCAACAATTCCTTCTTGCCATGATGTCCCTGTCTGTTTCCTGTTTTAATTTACTTTCATCTATTACCTCTGTGTTACTGACCTTAGGTTTCTAATATCATGGTATTCTGTAGGTGATACCTTTGACATTTTCTCCATTATCTTACTGTCATTCTTTTCAGTAATTACAGTTGGATCTATGTCCAGTTTTATTCCACTATTATTAAATAGTTCACTTTTAATTACCACATATTTTTGTCATCGATTTCTAATCCTTGTTGTCAACTATCAAACTTACTCTTTAAAATTATTTGTCACTAATTTTGGTAGTAGTTATTAGACACTTAACAAAATAAACACTTTTACCTTTATTTTTATTCCAATTGCTCCAGATGTTACTTGTCTCTTCTGGAATAAAGGTTTCTTTACATCCAGCATGCTTTCCAATGGTTAATGACCTTCAAATATGGTGGCAGTACCCCTAGGTTTCTATTGGCTGACAGCTTTCAAATATTGTGGTTGCCTCCAAAGTTTCCTATTGGTTAGTAAATATCTCAGATTTTGACTAGAATTTTTGTTTTGTGCAGCTCATCTCCTGTCAATTTCAGATTTCGTCCCTTCACTGCACTTTCAAATGCACTGTCTACTTTGTAAAATATTGCTACTGTATATAATGTTTATGACTTATTTTGTCTCTGTTATTTCAAAATGTGAGTCATCTTTCCCATGCTCCTTTTGTAAAGCATTCTTAGTTCAGGATACCATCTGTAAAGCTACTAACCTGTTATGGGATTCTAGATAAGGATTGAAATATATGTAATAAACAGTCCCCAAGTTTTCTATATATACGTATTTTTTACCATAAAGACTGATACACATGAACACTGCATGAATTACAGAGGCAGATTGAATTAAACATGGTGGCTCATCAGAGTAGTTAATGTTCCAAAGATTGTAATTTGTGTGGTCGATGTGACCTATCAACACCACACAGACCCTACCGCAGTACGTAGTACGTCCTATGAGCCCTTAGGGGGGGTTGTGTGGGTGTCAGTGTCAGTGTGAGTGGTGCGAGGCGGCAGGCGCACAACCGGAAGCTCCATCTCCATTGGGTCAGTGTGCGAAGGTGCGGCGGGTGGCTGCCAGTCCAACTCATAATCCGAAAACCAGTGGGGGGGAATGATGTGTCGGCCAACTCAGGAGTAGCGGTATTGGAGAGGAGGTGACGTGTGAGCGTGCCTTCCCCGAATGCATACTGAGCCATCCACAGAAATGAAAGCTCGAGCACATGATGGGTCGCACCATTGTGGGAGGGACAGGCTGTGCACTATCTGACATTGAATTCCTCAGTGACGGTCGGTCGGGTCTGTGCTGTCGGTGAACAGTACAAGCACACAATTATCTAACGCTATAATCGACACATCATCGACACGGTCAGGTGGTACATTGCAGCACAAAATGAAGGACGGGGCATCCGTATCTCTAGTACCTGAAATGTTTTCAAAACCTGTGAATGGGAATGATGGTGACATGCCAGGGGAACCCACGAACTGCGGTGGTGATTCATTGGGTGGAGAAAACCCAACCGTAAGTTGAATGGACACGTTAGCGGGTCTTCAAAAGAACATGTGCTTGGGCAGTCTGACTGGGATGGCAGAGGGGTGTCAGAGTCTACGAAGGCAGCCTTGAGCCTGTGTAGAGAAATGGTTTGCGGGCGATCTTTTATCATAATGGTGAATGTCGTCTTGCCCCTCCAGAGTACTTTGATCGGGCCGAGGTAAGGGGGTTGTAAGGGTTGTCTGACAGTCATCCCTGAGCATGACGTGTGAGCAAGTGCTGACTGTGGTTGGCACATAAGTGTCAGGTGGCGAATACCTGACAGGTGGTTGTAGTGTTTCTCAAGTGTGCACTCATCCTTCAGATAAAGTCTGGGAAGGAGGGGGAATCCACGGGATCTTGGGGGAGAATTAGTTCACCAGGTAAAACCAGGTTTTCACCGAAAATGAATTCGGAAATTGTCCCATGTAAAGCTGGTTTAAATGTAGATCGTAGGCCCAGCAACACCCAAGGAAGAGCCTCGGACCAGAGACAGTCATGACACCTGAGTGCACTTTTAATGGTGCGGTGCCTTCGTTCCACCAAGCCATTGCTTTGCAGGTGGTAGGCTGTTGTATGGATTTTTTTAATACCACAGAGATTACAGAGAATCGTAAAAAGTGCAGATTCAAACTGTCGACCCTGGTCAGTTGTGATGGTGGACGGGCAGCCGAACCTAGTGATCCAGGAAGAAACAAATCCTTTGGCCACTATTTCTGCTGTGATGTTGGGTAGGGGGATGGCTTCCACCCAACGAGACATTCAGTCTATTGTGGACAGGATATACCTGTGGCCCTCCAATGGAGGCAGGGGACCGATAAAGTTGATATGTACGTGATGGAAACGTCCCTTAGGGATGTCAAACTTTCCGAGTGGTGGAGAGGTGTGACATCCTATTTTGTTTCATTGACAGGAAATACAGCTGCATGCCCATGTTTGACAGTCCTATTTCACATCTTTCCACACAAAACTCTTGGTGGCGAGGCAAGTGGTGGCTTGGATGCTGGTGTGGGTGAGATTATGCAAGGCGTTGAAAACCTGTCGGCGTAGTGTGGGCGGGAGCAAACACCACAGAATGCCTGTGGAAGAGCCCACCCTCACTTTGTCTGAAATGCCAGGGAACTTAGCTTTGGTAAACACAAGCAAAGACTGCGGGTCTGTGAGCAGACCCTGAATGTCCTCGTCCGAAGCCTGTAGAGCAGCGAGGTTGGATAAACCGACGATACTTGAAACTCCATTGATCTGCGATAGGAAATCAGTGGGGATGTTCACTCTGCCTTTGATGTAGCATACGTCTGTAGTAAATTGAGAGACCAGGTCAAAGTGTTGGAAGCGTCGGGGGGGAGGATCCTCTGGCGGGTTGCAGAAGGCATCTGCCAGTGGTTTGTGATCTGTAAGAATGAAGAAAGGACAGCCCTCGATGTCAGTGCAGAAATGTTTGACAGCCTCATACACTGGCAGAATCTCTATCAAAAGCGGAATATTTCCTCTGTGCTGTAGACAGTTTTTTGGAGAAGAAATAAAGTGGTGAAACTGTGTCGCCTTTGCTCTGTTGTAATATGCAATGTCGCTGGCGTCTGCACTGATGAACAAATTGGCAGATGTATCAGAGTGGGTGAGTACGACTGTGTGAGCTAAAGCTGTTTCAAGAGCCCTGAAAGCCTCTAGCATGGGTTCAGTCCAACAGACTGGTTTAACGCCCGATGTTTGTTTGCCAGAGAGTGAGTCCATCAGTGGGGCCTGCACGGCGGCGGCAGAAGGCAGATGACAGTAATAGTAATTTATAGTACCTAGGACACGTCTGAGTTCTTTGTATGTAGCTGTGGGTGGCAATGACATGATAACATGCACACAGGATTTGGGAGGCTGTATTCTGTCTGCAGAGGCAGTGTAACCCAGAAATGTCACAGATGACTGACACAATTGGAATTTTTCTTTGTTGACCTCGACACCATTGGAAGCCAAAGTCTGGAGGACCTGGGATAAATTATCTTCATGGTCTTCAGTCGATTTGCTGAAAATGAGTATGTCATCCAGGTATGCAAAGCAGAACTCGAATCGTCTTAAGATTGAGGCAATGAAACGTTGTCACATTTTGCCGCATTCTTTAACCCAAATGGCATCAAGTTTTACTGGAACAAACCAAGCGGCGTGATGATCATAGTCTTTTGAATGTCTTCCGGCCCTACGGAAATCTGATGATAAGCACATTTGCAGTAGCCAATCACACTGAAGATTATGGCGCCCAGTAACATGTGAGCGAAATTGTTTATGTTTGGCACGGGGTAATTGTCTATGACAGTGCGAGCATTTAAACATCTGTAATCACCACACATTCGAAAAGAACTGTCATGTTTGGTGATGAGGTGAATTGGTGAAGACCAATTGCTGTCCAATGGCTGTAGGATGCCTGCGTCCAGAAGTTCGTTAATTTGCTGCCGGGCTGTGCGCAACTTAATGGGGTTGAGATATCTAACCTTGTGTCTAATAAGAGGGCTGGCAGTGGTAATTATCTTGTGTGTCATTCCATCAGTGATGGAAGAGACTGAAACTGCACACGAGGCTGAGTATAGTTCTGACGTGGAGTTTTGGGATGAATGGTGTGCAATGAGGCGTAGCTGGTAGTGCAAGTGGGAAAAGGCAGCACAAAAGTCACATGTCTATTGCATGAGCATGGCGTGCACTTGTTTGTAGAGGTCGGCTGTGTGCACAGCATGGAGCAGAGTGGGGCATGTAGTGACTGTCTGTTGTTAACTTTGCCTTGGGCAACAGGCACAGGTGTGAGAGGCGCTGGCATCACGCGAGGGACAGCGATGGCTGCCGAGTTGCTTGGGTGGTGCGTGGGAGAGGGGGAATGTTTATCAACAAGCAGGCCAGCTGCATGTGTAGTGGTTGTGGTCGTGCTGTGTAAGTGATTGTTATTAGAGACACTGTTTGACACACGAGGCACTGTGCATAGTGGGTGCTTGGGTGGTGTGGAGGTAACTGAATGCAAATTGTCACAGGCAATGAATGTTTTTGAGCTAACCTGATGAGTGTTCAAACTGATGCTTGGCGATGAAGTTCAATCCAGTGAAGGAACTGCAGATTGCAGATTCAACAGTGAGGTGCGGGCCGCAGCAAGCTCGTTGTAAGTGTGAGTAATGTATTGTTTCAGCTCCTTGTTCTCCCGGTGGAGGTGCACCGCCGAGTCATATTCTGAAAGTAGGTTAGTGACGCAGGTCACAATCTTGCCTGCAAGGGCGGAACACATGTGAACTAAATCCCATGTTGCAGGGGAAACGGAACGAGGAGAATGGGTGCCAGAGCATGGTATCTGAGTGTTAGACGGGTGTTATAACACTGAACACTGGACTACGTTTGGGGAGAGCTTGTAATGGGACAAAAAATCCATAGCAAGAATTGGTTCATCGATGTCGGCGATGTGGGAGATCCATGGGTAATGTAGAGAAGGGGATAGGTGCACCATCACTTTCTCAGAACTGACAGTTTGTAACGTTGATGCATTAACAGCTCGTAGGAGAGACTTCGTCAGTGAAAAGTTGGTAGGAGACAATGTTCAAGGTATTATAGACACATTGGCGCCAGTGTCAATTAGGTTGACAAACTGTGATGAAAGGTCTGTCATGTATAAACGACCGCTCGACCAAGGGGACAAGTGGACGGAATGCAATGTTAGGGGATGCCTGTGAAGTTCCCCACAGGAGTTGGCGTCACTTAGTTCCTGTGGCTTAGTTCCTGTGGTTGGTGTTTGGGTGTTGGCAAGGTGACGTGCACTTCTTGGCTTCAGCCCCAAAAATGGTGGATGAGCTGGGTGTTTCTGGCGCAGGAGTGCATACAGCTGATCTGCGATGCATAGGCAAGAACCAATAGACTTGAAAGAGTGTGGCAGTAGGTGTATCTGTAGGTCGGTAGGTAACTTGGCAGACCATACCGCCCACATGGTGACATCTGGCATCATGTGTTCACTCACGAGTAACCTGAGGCAGCGCTAAAGTTGTGATGGAGTGCAGTCCCCCAGGTGCTCCTAGTACAGAATCCTGATTGTCAATTCCTGTGGCAACCAGGCAAGTCAGCCCAATATCATTTTCTTGGTGAACTCATACTTCGGTGGTGGTGGAAGTGAAAGAAGGAGATCACAAATTAAGTCCGAGTGGTCGTGAAGGTGTGTGACCAAACATAGGAACTTGGAGTTGTCATCAGTCATTTGATGCAGCTTGAGGAGGTGCTCCACCAGTGTGAACCATGAAACTGGATTGTCCTCATATAGGGGAGGTAGCTTCGATAGGCGGCCTGGAGGTGGAGACAAAGGTGGTTTTGGCGTGTCTAGGAAGGCCGGCAGTCCCGCTGCACAAGAGTTCATGATGGGATCCGGCATCACTGGAGTGGAAATGTTACTAGCACACACGTTCGGCACAATGGCTGGTTGTAATGTCTCTGAAGACACCTGAAACACGATGCGGCAGACATGGTCAGTACCATGGAAGCGAACGGGTGAGTGGTACATAATGAGGGCCCGTAAACTGGGCCGGAAATTGCAGGAATAGCACTGACAGTGTCCAACTCAGAAATGATGCGGAAGGCAGGTGCGACAGATGCAGATGGTACTGTGGAAGGAGCGAGTGGTTGTATGGTCAAAATCAAGGCTCCCCGTGGGTGAGGGGGGGTTAGGGTGGGCATGGCCTGGAGCTTAAAGTGGCAACAACGAGAGATTTCCATGCACACTGGCCACACATCTTTCGTGGTACTATAAAACACTGATGAAACCTGTTGGTGGTCGCACTGTGGTAGTACAACGTTGCTGGGTGAAGAGGTTATGTTGAGTGCACTTGTACCCATGTGGTCGCAAAACTGGGCTGCCGATGCAGTGGTTTGTTCTGGCGAACTGGAGGCATGAAAATGTCTGTTACTGATTTGTGAGGAAGGCGAGGCTGGTGTAGCTTGGTGACATTGACTGTGTGTGCGTTTTGCACAAATGGTGGTGTTGCACACAGCACTACTGTAACCCCCATCATGGCATGTAGAGGATCAAAGCATGTGTGCGAATTTCGTTCCCTTTGAACTTCATACCAGTGATTGATCGTCACACTATTTAGTAGATCGTCCACTTCAATTTTCACTTGTTGTTGTGCGTAATCCAGCGAAACAAAACCTGAGTCCATTGTTTGAGGTAGCTGTGTAACACTTGGTCATTGTGGAGTTTCTAAAGTAGAGGTTATCCTCATCGAAGATCATAGATCATTGTCCATTGGCTGCAAAATAACCGACGGCAGAGAGATGTGTTGGCCTGGTTTTAAGAGCTTCGTCTCGAAATCTTCGTAAAGAATGTTTGGTGATGTAGCCATGGTGTCATACAGGAAACCTGTTGGTTCTATACGACCAGTGCAGAAGTCACGGAAGACATAGAACTTTTTGTCCAGGGTCACCAATATGGGATTCTGGATACAGATCGTAATATACATAATAAACAGTTCCCAAGTTTTCTATATACACATGTATTTTACCATTAAGACTGACACACATGAACACTGCAACACTGCATGAAGTACAAAGGTAGACGGAATTAAACATGGCGGCACGTCAGAGCAGTTAATGTTCCAAAGATTGTAATTTGTGTGGCCGATGTGACCTATTGACACCACACTGTTATTGTGCTTCCAGGTCTCATGGATGCTCATCTTCACAAATTTTATGATTATTAACAGGTTTATTCAAAGCGTTCATTCATTTTCATTTATTGCTTTAAACCTATAATTATTGGATTGTAATTAGTAATTTAGATAGTTAATATTTCACATATCAGGACTTCATATAATCCATGAGTGGCTTAGCAGAGTTTTTAAACTGGTAATACAGATAAGAAACATAATAACTTTACATTACAGACACCAGACACTGACTGATTGAATGAATATAATAGATGGTCACATTTTGATTACTGAACATGAGCTAATGTAGTAACTTCAAGTTTTAACTGCTTGGCATGGAGTGACTAATGACATAGTCACTATACCACTTGACTAGTGAACTCCAACTAATTACAACTTTGTGCACAATGCCTATTTATAGCCATGTGTGTTATAGAAAATTACAAATTGGTAAAATACTTAGCTGTTCCATTTTAGATATTAACATAAAAGACAGAAAAATTAAAAGGGGCATGGATACAATATTCAACTACTGATACTAAAATGACAAAAATAATTTTACTATTTCATGGGAGAGCAGTTTAATGTGCACAGGGATACTCAAAGTTTGCCAAAAACTTTTGAGCAAGTGAAATTTTCTAATCTGAATAATTATTAAACTGACAAATTATTTTAGTGACAGTATATATTTTTGGAAACAAAGAAATCTAGGCTACAAAACTACGGCATTGGATTCTCTAAATAAAACATTTTATGGTTTGAACATTCTGGAGCATGGGTATTTTGAGTACAAATAACGTTTGAAATATTCCATTTATAGCACAGATAGGATGTTTTTGAAAAAGAGGAGAATGAGGGCTGTTAAATGAGGTATAATAATCAACAGACAATCAATTCACATTATTTGCAGGAAAAGTAAATCATGAATACTTCTATAAATAAAATGTTTTCATATTTCTGTGAGCTGTTATGGACATAATGTCTTGTAGTCGTTTGCATCACTGACTGACATGCTATGAGTCACCACTTCAGGTCCAAAGACCTCCAATTATCTGTTATTTAATGTCTATCATTTCTGCAAGGTTCTTGAAATATCTTCATTTGTGTGCATATTACATCATATTTAACGTTTGTATAAATACCAGCTTTCTGAAATATTCAGTGCTGGTATAGATAGCTCCACTCTCCTTCTAGGAGGTGAGTTCTGTTCTGGTTGTACATTGGTGTACTTAAAAACATCTACATGACTGTAGTTCCACTTAGCAACATGAAAGCTGTTGCCTACACAGGCAAAAAGTGGGATACAAGCAGTACATCATTCCTATGGTCTGTAAATTCAAGCCAGCAGTAAACCAGCTGCACATTGCATAGACCTGTGTTCTCTGGAGATGCCAATCAGGACCTGATACAACTGTTGAAAGGATTCAACTGAGTCACAAAGTACAACAAGTGGGATGGCATGATGTGTGTCATGAACATGTGCTTTTACATGGATGACACAGCCCAGCAGGTTCAAGAACAACACACAGACTCAAAAGCTGGGATAAATTCTAAGCCAGACTGAAGAAAACATTTGGTGAAAGTCAGCAACAAGCCCACTTAGCAGAAGAAAAATTGAAGAACGGGGTGCATTGTCATGGGGAAATAACAGAGTCCTACATACAGAATGTCTTAGGTGTATGCTGTGTTGTGATTCCAAATATGTCACAAGCTGACAAAATCTCACATTTGATAAAAGGAGTTGCAGAAGACATGTACTAAGCTCTTCTGGTACAGAATGTCACAACAACCTAAACAGTGTAGGAAGCTGCTATCGAATTACTACTTGGATTTGACCTGACTGAGCAACAATGTTGGCAAATTCTGCATCAATTTTCACATGCTTTCAAGACAGACCAAGTGACCTGTGATAAAATAGCACTCATACGGAGTGTCACCAATGGAACAATGGATAATCCAGGAGCATGAGGAGAAGTTGCTGAAAACTACACTATTGAACCTTCAGAGAGTCCTTGGTTGTCTCCTGTAGTCTTTGTGAAGAAGAAGGTTGGCACATGGTGTTTTTATGTCAACCATTGACAGCTGAACAAAATCACAAAGAAACATATCTATCTATTTCTGCACACTGATAATACCATAGACTACTTCAAAGAGGCAAAGTATTTGTCAGCTGTAGACATGCAGACTGTATACTGCCAAATCAAAGTTGATGAGCCTAACTAGAAAAATACTGCCTTCATAACTCCTGAGGGGCATGTGAGCTTAAAACTATGCCATTTGGACTGTGCAATCTTCCAGCCACCTTTGAACATATGATGGACAACCTGCTTTGACACCTTAATGGACGATGTGTCATTGCTATCTGGATCACATTGCAGTTTTCTCAAAGACATTTGTAGAACATTTAAGCCAGTCTCTTTCTGAATCACAAAAAGCACATCTTCACCATGCAAGAAATAAAAATATTAGGTTGTTTAGTGAATTGTTATGGAGTCTCTCTTGATACAGATAAAATAAGAGCAGTCACAGATTTTCTGACACTTCCACACATTCACAATGTGAGAAGTTTTCTCAAAATGTCCTCATACTACCAGCAATTCATAAATGCTGTACCGACACATGTCCCATGTAAGAACAATTTGCAGGAAGACATCAAATTTCTTTGGAATTCGGTGCAAGAAAAATATTTCCCCGTTCTTAAGCGGATATTGATGTCATCTAGGGGTTATGGGATAGATGCGGTTCTAGTACAGATTCAGGAATGGTCTGAAATGGTGATAGCCTGTTCTTCCATATTACTATCTTAAGTCAGAGGCAAAAATTAGTGCCTTACATTTCTTTGGGCCATCAACAAGTTCAGCCTTATGTATTTGGTAAACCAGTAACTGTTGTGTGGATAACCATTCTCATTGCTGTCTGACTAGCCTAAAGAATCTGTCAGGTCAACTGGCAAGATGGGCACTTGAGCTTCAGGAGTATGATGTCACAATTGTATACAAAGTGGTCACAAACAGAAGTATACCAAAAGCCTTTCAAGGAATCCTTTGGGAAACAGAGCATTGTGGATGGAATCTCAGTCATCACTGCATTAAATAACATTGCTGCTGAACAGAGAGAAGATTCAGCATTGCTGAAAACCAAAGAAGCCTTGAAGAATGAGGGACTGACAAAAGGAGCATTCGGAATAGTAAAAAGAACATTGTGTAAGATAAACTATGAGCCAATGTTTTGGAAATGGGTGCTTGTCATCCCAGCTCATCTATGACCTGCTATACTGAAGTATTTCTATGATGCACCAAATCTGATCATCTGGAATTCATGAAGACTTCTAGACAGTATTAGATGCTTGTAATACTGGCCACGTCTCTACTGAACAGTTAGACACAATGTGATGGGCCGGAGGAGTGCCAGCAATGTAAGCACATGCCACTGTTACCTCTGGGGCATCTGGTACTACTTCTGCATGCAGCAATACCATTGCACTGAATTGAAATTGAGATCTTTGGGAGATTCCTGCAATTGTCAAATGGTAGTTGATGGATAGTAATCTGCATTGACTACCTCACCCACTGTGCTGTCACCAAAGCTATGCCAACTGCTGATACTCCAGGAATTTGCTAAATTCCTTTTCAAAGACATCATGTTGAATTTTAGAGCAGTCCGTGTGATGATCTCTGATTGTAGAGAAGTTTTCCGGTCAAGACTAGTATCATTGGTAATTTCACTTTGTGCCATCTCCCATAGGATGACAACTGACTAGCATCCACAGATGATTGGCCTCAAAGAATGCTTTAATAAGACCTTAGGAGGTTTGCTCTTGATGTATATTGATGTTAAGTAGAGGGATTGGCGTATAGTAACTCAAAATGACATTTGCATATAAGACAGTCAAGGAAGACCTAAAGGACTCATATAATTCTTTCTGCTCTACGGTTGTAATGATGAAGTGACGATCAATAAATTTTTCCTATTTCAACAGGATGATACTGAGGTGACTATGGGAAACACCTCATCACCAAGACCAAAGGAGAATGGTAGCTGGCTTGATGTGGACCACCAGCCAATGAAATACAGCCCGAGAGACATTGTATTGATTTCTATTCCTGTCATATAAAGTGGGA
The DNA here is from genome assembly GCF_021461395.2 of Schistocerca americana. Classification (NCBI taxonomy): domain Eukaryota; kingdom Metazoa; phylum Arthropoda; class Insecta; order Orthoptera; family Acrididae; genus Schistocerca; species Schistocerca americana. The sequence goes on along the minus strand of NC_060120.1, from coordinate 697,122,362 downwards.
CTATTGAAAAAGTTACTAAAGCACAACTTTGAGCCATATCATATCCTTCATCTCTATGGATGTCATATAGGATGTCAAGGTTCATTAAGATGACAAAAGTGCAGAGACATCATCTACGTCCTCCAATGAAGTCCTACTACAGTCCAGAGGCATGATGGGAGCTTCAAGGAAACTGAAGACCAACTCACCAATCATGAAGCTTCAGGAGGGTGGCTGGGGATGGGGGTAGACCAGCTTCAGTGTTCATCTTAGTGAAGATAATGTAGCAACATGACCAGAATGCAAGGATCTACTTGGGCTGCCAAACAGAGGACCACTGATAAGACATAGATCTGGGCATCTGTAGATGGCACCAATGAGAACTTCTAACTTCTAAAACAGTAGGTTGCTGTTTCTCCAGGAAATGGTGTAATGGCTAGTGTCACTTTACTACTTTCAATTATTTGTTATTATTCCTGGAAGGTTCTTGAAATATCTTATATTTGTAATTTTTGTATATTTGGGAATATTCAGTGCTTGTCTAAATACCAGCATTCTGAAATATTCAATGTTTGTATAAATAGCTGCACTCTCTGTCCAGCAGGTCAGTTTTGTTGTGGCTGCATGTTTTTGTCCATAGTAAACATGGTTTCAGGCTAAGTGTCGTATTTTGTTGGCAACCGTACTTTTGGATTTGGACTTGAGTGTGACCGTATGAAACAAATGTATTGCAAGTGGCAATTATGAAATGTACAGTAAGTAATAAAGTTTGATGAAATAATATAGGTATAAGGATTTAGAAATTTTGCGTAACTATTGTGTATGCACTGTGAATGAAAAGAATCAAAAAGGAGAAAAAAAATAAATAAATAAATAAAATAAAATAAAGAAATCAGAAGTGATATAAGTATAAGTAGGATCCCACCTTAATCTGTTACAATGTCATCTACAAAAATCATAGTTACATAAGTCTGTGGCAAATAACATAGACAGAAGTAAATGCTTATAAATAAATGTAAAGTTCTAATAATAAAAGATAAAAAATATAGCTACAGGTGAGGAGAGGAAAGATTGATGGGTGATAAATAATAAGAAAAATGCAGGTGAAAAATTTTGAAAATTAAATAGTGTTGTGACACCAGTAAACTGAAAAAAGTAATGAGTAATTCAGATACTGATGTAGAATGATAAAAATTATGGAAAATGGAAAAATCTGATGAAAAGATTTGAGTTGGATGCTCGGGTGAGATACACCAAACAACACCTTATAATCAGGAGCTCATTTATTCACATCTTCACACAAGAAAGGCTTACACAGAACTGGATGGCGGAACTACACAAAGATAATGTTTTGCTCAGTTCAAAGATGATGCTCAGATCGATACTGGTGTCAATCTCATCGTCGCCACATAGACCCACCCCCTCCCCCCGCAGTACGGAGTCGATCTCATCAGTGCCACCACAGATTAATAGAAATAGATAGAGAATGAGAGAAGAAGTGAAAATAAAGAAATAGTGAACTGAGATAGAAAGCTAGAGCTGAAATCAAAGTTTTAATAGGAATGGTTGTGTAACACATGATATTAACAATATAAAGATAAGATTTGTTGCATTCTCAGTAATTATTGAGCTACGTGTATGTGTTCTGAATTAATGCTAATTGGTAATAAACTGAGGGAACTTGAACAACAGAGGCGGAGTTTAGGTTTGACAAACTCAGGGTTCTGAAGGTGGAGATACTCGGTGGCATCAGCCCTGTATTACTGTAGCTTGAGGGCATGCTTCAACGGCCAAAACTAAGCATGATGGTTATTATTTTCTGAATTGTGTGAGAGGTTCTAGCATAGACCACTATTTATTATAAAAAATATTTTAAAAAAAGCTCCCACTTGCTTGTGTATGTTGTTAGGTAGTATCAACACTCAATCCAACAAAACAACTATCCATATAATCAAAACTAAGGCAAGATTCCAGTAAAAGGACACATATCAACTGTCAGAAAGTGTTTTTAATAGAAAAAAGAGAAGAGAGACATTGAAAAAAGTCATCTTTTTAAACATTGAGGGTGAAAACTAAGCATAGCACAAAATGCGCAAGTACCCACATTATATTCATCCAATACTTGAGAATTAGGGCACTTAGCGACTTGTAACAATCTTTATACATAATTTCATACCGTTATGAGACTTTTTCTTTCTCACACCACTCACAAAATGTTTAATTTTTACTACATTTTTGCTGCCCAAGCAGCAAACTGCCGCATTAGAGATGACATTTTAATTTCTTACTTCTTTACTACTAACTCTATTTGTGACACTGTTGTAGAAACTGTATGTACTTGAAGAAATGCATTATGACATCATAAACACTGAGATACATTAAAAAAACAGGTACTTTAAATGCTAGTGTACTGGACATTCTGGCCAATCAACATGTGTAAAATGTAGCCAATCAGTTAATGGACATGGAAGTCCATGTCCTTTTCCACAATTAAGAAGAACTTTTGTGGCAGCTGCAGTCTTTGTAGTTAGGTATGTGCTTCTTATCTGGATGATTAGAATATTCAGAAAATTGAAGTGATCGGGTAAATACTATATAGCAAAGGAAAAAAGGCTATAAAGCAAACAGTTGCCTAGTGCTCCAATATTACCTCTGGCTACAGTGAAGAATGCAGTATAAGAAAGTAGCATGTTTACACAGGCATGAAGCAGATCACCTTCGCATTTCAACCTATGAACTCTAGTGGACACCTCTATCCAAAAGGAAGATAAAGATAAATCAGTTACCATCTCTGCAGTGATTAAATTGCCACCATCATCATAAAAAGCTAAGTTCAAAATTAAAACCTGTGACCTAGGAAACTAGTTTCAAAGTTATCAAACCATTCATATTTAGTGTTTGCTGAAGAGTTTTATCATTCCCTGCAGATGCTGTTGTCTGCAGAATCTGCCCCAGGAAGCTGTGGAGTAACTCATTGAATTTGCTACTTGTCATAAGCTATCAATTTATTGAAGAGATGAGGACAGACCAAAACAAATATAAGCTGCTGAGATGTTTCTCATGTTGTGATGGAACATTAATGGTTTCAGCATGCTTCTGGAGGAGTTGAATCTTCTGCTCAAGGAACATCACTGTGTTGGTGTTTGCAGGAAAGGCATTTTAAATATACTGATGCTGCAGCGCTGTGGAAAAATATCCCCTACAAGGATGGGCTTAGTAGGGTAACTCTTAAATGACATAACTGTTTCTTTACTGACAAGCATTGAATCAGTTATTATTGTAGTTCATATGCCAAACAGATAATGTGATTCATCTGGTTATCATCACAAAAAGGTTTAGATTACGAAGTTGTCACTGATCTCCAACATTACTACTTGATGCATTTCGTCTACTTGAAAACTTCAGTGCACATTATATGTTGAACTCAGCACCACTTCTCAGTGGGATTTAGTTGTTGAGGACCTCATGATGGGTGCCTTGTGTCATCAACAATAGTTATCAAATGCACTTCTCATTCTGCTATTTGGAACTTGCTCATTTTGTTCATTGAAAACATAGTGATAAAATTCACTCCACTGAGTACTTCCCACTCCTGATACACCTACAATCTAAGAGGTACTCTGGAAGGATGCTAGCAAGATGGATCATAAGCAGAGCAAACTGGACAATGTTAAGATAATTGGTTGCTTTTTAACATCAAGCCAAGCTTCAGGACCGGGTGAATCACAATGATAACTTTATGCAATATAATGTTGACTAAAATAAATAAATTCACCCATTTTGGAGTCCTCAAAGAATCTTAGAAGGCAACCTACCATTTTATGAAATAACAAGTTCCCTTCTCCAATCTGGGCCAATCATGTGGCACCGTGACTGTGTCATGTTCCTGTTGTCATCATAATATTTTTCTTTTATGAAGCATTCATTTTAATATGCATTAACACATATACAAACATTCAATTACTGTAAACATGTGGGGGAAAAGAATGATATCATAAAATAATCATTCTGTGCTAAGTTCATTAAGAGTACTTTGTAAATATTTTTTTCTTTTTCTGTTTTGCAGGTTTGTACCAGGGCATGCTGAAAAGTAACGTCTCCGAATTTTTTTATTCTGTTCTCAATATCAGTTGAGCTATTACATGTAATGCATATTACTTGGTCAGCTTTGCTGCTTTGTTGACACAAGTTGCAACCTTCTTCCACTAGAGGGATCCGAATTGTAGCATGTAATATGGCAATGTGTAACATTAAAAATGTTGTTGCATGAGAATCTGTCAAAAAACTGAAAGCACGAATTTGAAGGATTTGTCTGTACATGGAGCACTGTCTCCTTTAGCATGAGAGTGCCACACCACACACATGCACTGCAACATCTGCAACAGTCTGATGCCTCTGGCTCACTGCCATCAGCCATTCTCCATAAAGTCATTACTTGGCCCCATCCGATTTTCATCTGTTTTTGAAACTTAAAGGATGCTTTCAATGATTTCACTTCGATAGTGATGAAGCTGTACAAGCAGAGGTGAGGTAGTGGCTCTTTCGACAAAGTCAGGAACTAGTCAGTGATGGTATAAACAAATTGGTCTCTCTTTGGGAAAAATGTGTTCATTGCCAGTGAGACTGTGTTGAGAAATAAATATGTAGACATGAAGAATAAAGATTTAGATTGTTAATAAAGTATGTTTTATTTAAAAACCTTTAAGAGTTTTCACATGAAAAATTTGGAGACTTTACTTTTTAGGACATCCTCACATAAATAACACAAATGTAGCTTATAGAAGGCTTCTCAGAGAGACTATTTCTTTAATCAATGCAGAACTGGAAATTTTGCAGTACTGTGATCCAGTGAGAAAATATTACCAATTAATAGAGAGGAATGTCAGTTGTTTATGCATCTTTATTTACCATTTACCATATATGCAGTAGAATGGGTATCATCTCATGATTTAACCATACAATTATATTTTAATGTATGTTCACACTCTGTACATAAACAAACAATGGAAAATCCAGGTGTAATAAAACAAAATTTTGAAAAGTATTGTTGCTACTCACCATATAGCAAAGATGCTGAGTTGCAGATAGCCAACAAAAAGACCGTCACAAAATAAGCTTTCAGCCAGTGAGGCCTTTGTCAAAAATAGATAACAACCAAACACACACACTTATGCAAACCCAACTCACACACACACATAACTGTGGTCTCTAGTATTTGAAGCCACAGTGTGAGCAGCAGCAGCAGTGCATGATGGGAGAGGCAACTGGGTGGGGATAAGGAGGAGGCTGGGGCAGAAAGGGTAGGGGTGGGGGATGGTGGGGGATGGTGAAGTGTTGCTGGGGAGCATGCAGGGACAAGGTGGAGAGAGGATAGGGCAGCTAGGTGCAGCTGGGATGTTAGATGGCGGGCAGAGGTGTGGTAAAGGGGGAGGGGGAATGGCAAAGGAGAGAAGTAAAAAGACTGGGTGCATTGGTGGAATAAATGGCCATGTAGTGCTGGAATGGGAACAGGAAAGGGGCTGGGTAGGTGAGGACAATGATTAATGAACTTTGAGGCCAGGACGATTATAAGAATCTAGGATATATTGCAGGGATAGTTCCCACCTGCACCATGTTGGTGGAAAGGATCCATAAGACACAGGCTGTGAAGCAGTCACTGAAATGAAGAATGTTGTGTTGGCCATTGTGCTTAGCAACAGTATGGTCCAGTTGTTTTTTGGTCACAGTTTGTCAGTGGCCATTTATGCAGACAGACTACTTGTTGGTTGTCATGCCCACATAGAATGCAGCACAGTGGTTGCAGCTTAGCTTGTAGATTACATGACTGATTTCACAGGTCACTGTCTTTGATGGGATAGGTGATGTTTATGACAGGACTGGAGTAGGTGGTAGGACGTGTGGGACAGGTCTTGCATCTAAGTCTACAGGTACATGAGCCATGAGGTAAAGGTTTGGGAAAAGGCATATTATGGTAGGTATTTTTTATATAGGAGGATAGGTTATGGGTAAAAGGCGGAATTTGTTTGTTTATGAGTGCAAAGATTCTCTCAGTGGAGGTAAAGCAACCGGTCAAATGGGGTGTCATGGGTTGTAGAGTTTATGGCCTTTAAAAAGCATGTAGATGATAGGAGTGCGGGGAGTGATAGGGGTAATCAGAGAGATGGACTCTGGGGGGAGGTGATGGGATGGGTCTAAGAATTTGAGGAGGGACTGGAGACCCTGTTGGATTTCTGGAATGAGGTCACTGTGGCAAGGTTTGTAAGCGGATGTACCTGACAGTAAGCAGAGTCCTTCTGCCAGATAATACTTATGGTTCAAATAACAGTGGAGAAGCCTTTGGCTGCAGAAAGGATTATACGGTTGGGATCAGTTTTTAGATGGTGGACTGCAGTTCTTTCTGTAAGGTTAGTTTGCATGTTGAGGGACTTGTTGAATGATGGTGAAGCAAGATTTGAATTTAAATAATTCTGGAAAGTTAACAGGGATTGATTTGGGGCCAGTAGGGGTGGATCATGGTTGGATGGAGGAGTGAACTCAGTCAGGGAGGATTCAACATTGGTTTTTGGTTGAGACTGATTGGTAGGGTTGGTGGCAAAAGAGTGTTTCCACTGTAGGGACCAGAAGAAGGATAGAAGGTCTTTAACAGGTCCTGCATGATTGAATTTGCGAGTGGGCCAAAGGTGAGGCCTTCGGAAAGGACTGATATTTCTGTGGGGCTAAGGCTTCTGAAGGAAAGGTTTATGACTGGCTTTCGAGTCTGTTTAGGTTCTGGATTCTGTGCAGTGTTCAGAGGGGTTTTTTTGAGCTTGAGGTAAATGTAGCAGGCCTGTGAGAGTGGTTTTGACAGCTATGAGGGAATGTGGGGGAGGTTTGGAGGTTGTTGTAGAGGTGATGGACAGTGGTACTCCAAGGCAGGAGTAGGAAGTAAGCAGAGTGGAAAGTTTTTTGAGGTGGTGTTGGGCAGGTTGCTCTAGTTCCTGGAAGGCAAGAGTTTCAGTGTTTGTTATGGGTTCCAAGAATTTGGGATTGCATAGTAGGAGAATTTTATGGATGGAGAGAAGTTATTGCAAGGGGGCTTGGGCTTGGTTAATATGGTTTTGCAAGACTGTGTTGAGGAGGGCTAAGAATTGGCAGAAACTGAATAGATGGAGATCATTGTGGAATGATGGGTGGCAGCCAGAGATGGGTAACTTGATGGTAAGGCCCGACGGATTCCAAACCAACAACCTACTTCCTAGTTGCCATGACCAACTACATGCTCACCCACAATTACTTCTCCTTTGAAGGCATTACCTTCAAACAAATCTGGGCACCCGCATGGCAACATCCTATGCCAACCTATTCATGGGCCATCTAGAGGAATACCTCCTAAACACACAGAATCTTACCCCTCACCTGGTTCAGATTCACTGATGAAATCTTTGCAATCTGGATTGAGGGTGGGGACACCATATCTACATTCCTCCAGAACCTCAACAGCTTCTCCCCCATTTGCTTCACCTGGTCCTGCTCAATGCAACAAATGTTGACCTCCACCTCAAAGATGGCTATCTCAGTACTTCCTTCCATATCAGACCTACTAACCACCAGCAATATCTCCACTTCGACAACTGTCACCCCTTCCTTACCAAGAAGTCTCTTCCATAGCCATCCATGGTCATTGCATCTGCAGTGAGGAGTGGTCCCCCTTGGAATACACTGGGGATGTCACTGAGGCCTTCACAGACAGTAATTATCATCCCAACCTTATACAAAAACAAATCTTCTGTGCCTTTTCTTTCCAGTCTCCCACCACGTCCCAAAGTTACTGTCCGGTCACAGAGGAGTATTCCCTTTTAACTCAGTACCACCCAGGACTGGCCCAGATGAATTATATTCTCCGCCAAGGTTTCATCTACCTCTCATCATACCCTGAAATGAGAAATGTCCTGACCACTATCCTTCCCACCCCACCCACAGTGGTATGCTGTCGACCACCGAACCTACACAACATACTCATCCATTCCTACGCAACCCCGCTCCCCACCCCTTACCTCATGGCTCATGTCCCTGTAATGGATCTAGATGCAAGACCTGTCCCATGCATCCTTCCACCACCACCTACCCAGTCCTGTGACGAACATCACCTACCCTATCAGAGGCAGGGCTACCTGTGAAACCAGTCATGTGATCTACAAGCTAAGCTGAAACCACTTTGCTGCATTCTCTGTGGGCATGACAACCAACAAGCTGTGTGTCTGCATGAATGGCCACTGAAAACTGTAACCAAAACACAACTGGACCACATTGTTGCTAAGCACAAGGCCCAACACAAGATTCTTCATTTCAGTGACTGCTTCACAGCCTGTGTCATATTGATCCTTCCCATCAACACTAGCTTTTCTGGATGGCACAGGTGGGAAGTCTCCCTGCAATATATCCCACATTCCTGTAACCCTCCTGGCCTCAACCAACGTTAGTCATTAATCTTTGTTGATCCACTATGGACCGTGGGACAATGGCTGGCATGTATTTCTTGATGCAATAATTTACCAACAACCGTATGTATTGTAGAAATTTACTTTATGAACTTCTTCTGTGCTACCAGTTTTGGCATTACATTGATGCCATCTTCAGGCCCCTGTACAATGAGTAGAACAAATGTACTATTATAAAAAATATAGAACATATGTTAACAATTGACAGGTATCATGTTAATTGTTGTGTTGCATGACCTATTACAACTGTGTGGTATGGATTTATGAATACTAGCATATATATATGTTCATCTATCATGCTATATTCGAGTAAACAGTGAAAACTATTAACAGCATGACATAGGCAGAAGCATATTTGCCCTAATGTTACATATAGTTTTAATGATATATAATATGTCTTTTTGAGCCACTTACATAGTTAACATGGTACCTGTCAATTGTTAATGTATGTTCTACATTTTTTATAATATTATATTTGTTCTACTCATTGTACAGGGGCCTGAAGATGGCATCAATGTAATGCCAAAACTGGTAGCACATAAGAAATTCATAAAGTAAATTTCTACAATACAAACGGCTGTTGGTAAATTATTGCAACAAGAAATATGTTAGTCATTGTCCTCACCCATCCAGCCGTTTCCCTGTTCCCATTTCAGTACTACACATCCCTCTATTCCACCACCGAGTGACTGTCCCACCCTCTCTCCACCTCATTCCTGCACACTCCAGCACCCCCCCACCCTTACCCTGCCATTCCTCCCCCTCGCCACCCCAGCTTCCTCTGTACCCCCACCCAGTTGTCTCTCCCATCATATACTGCTGCTCTGCTTGCAGTTTGGATTCAGCTGCCAGAGACTGCAGTAATGTGTGTGTGAGTTGCATTTGCATGGGTTTGTGTGTGTGTGTGTGTGTGTGTGTGTGTGTGTGTGTGTGTGTGTATGTGTGTGTGTGTGTGTGTGTGTGTCTGTCACCTGTTTTTGACAAAGGCCTTGTTGGCCGACAGCTTATTTTGTGACAGTCTTTTTGTTGTGCATATCTGCAACTCAGCATCTCCGTTACATGGTGAGTGACAACTATCCTTTTCATAATACTGTACACACACAAATTCTGTTATATTATAAAATGTATCTTTAGTCAATTAGTTATACAATTTTCTTTGGAATAAATGGGTTGGCAGGGATGTCTTGGTCCAGTCGTACACGTTTCGCTTAAGACTTTTTTTGTATCTTCAGTATGTCATTAATATCTGTAGAGTGCCTCCTTACCAGCAGTCCATAAGAAATTTGAGACTGGAATAGCCCAAAATAGGTCAGTCGTAAAATATTCTGAAGTAGTTAAATCTCTCAGTTTCCACATTAGGTATACTACCCTTGATGTTCTTTTGCAGATGTGATTGATGTGTTCTGCCCAGGTCAGCTCTGAGTCAGTATGGAATCCTAACAGTTTAATCATTATACACTCCTGGAAATGGAAAAAAGAACACATTGACACCGGTGTGTCAGACCCACCATACTTGCTCCGGACACTGCGAGAGGGCTGTACAAGCAATGATCACACGCACGGCACAGCGGACACACCAGGAACCGCGGTGTTGGCCGTCGAATGGCGCTAGCTGCGCAGCATTTGTGCACCGCCGCCGTCAGTGTCAGCCAGTTTGCCGTGGCATACGGAGCTCCATCGCAGTCTTTAACACTGGTAGCATGCCGCGACAGTGTGGACGTGAACCGTATGTGCAGTTGACGGACTTTGAGCAAGGGCGTATAGTGGGCATGCGGGAGGCCGGGTGGACGTACCGCCGAATTGCTCAACACGTGGGGCGTGAGGTCTCCACAGTACATCGATGTTGTCGCCAGTGGTCGGCGGAAGGTGCACATGCCCGTCGACCTCGGACCGGACCGCAGCGACGCACGGATGCACGCCAAGACCGTAGGATCCTACGCAGTGCCGTAGGGGACCGCACCGCCACTTACCAGCAAATTAGGGACACTGTTGCTCCTGGGGTATCGGCGAGGACCATTCGCAACCGTCTCCATGAAGCTGGGCTACGGTCCCGCACACCGTTAGGCCGTCTTCCGCTCACGCCCCAACATTGTGCAGCCCGCCTCCAGTGGTGTCGCGGCAGGCGTGAATGGAGGGACGAATGGAGACGTGTCGTCTTCAGCGATGAGAGTCGCTTCTGCCTTGGTGCCAATGATGGTCGTATGCGTGTTTGGCGCTGTGCAGGTGAGTGCCACAATCAGGACTGCATACGACCGAGGCACACAGGGCCAACACCTGGCATCATGGTGTGGGGAGCGATCTCCTACACTGGCCGTACACCACTGGTGATCGTTGAGGGGACACTGAATAGTGTACGGTACATCCAAACCGTCATCGAACCCATCGTTCTACCATTCCTAGACCGGCAAGGGAACTTGCTGTTCCAACAGGACAATGGACGTCCGCATGTATCCCGTGCCACCCAACGTGCTCTAGAAGGTGTAAGTCAACTACCCTGGCCAGCAAGATCTCTGGATCTGTCGCCCTTTGAGCATGTTTGGGACTGGATGAAGCGTCGTCTCACGCGGTCTGCACGTCCAGCACGAACGCTGGTCCAACTGAGGCGCCAGGTGGAAATGGCATGGCAAGCCGTTCCACAGGACTACATCCAGCATCTCTACGATCGTCTCCATGGGAGAATAGCAGCCTGCATTGCTGCGAAAGGTGGATATACACTGTACTAGTGCCGACATTGTGCATGCTCTGTTGCCTGTGTCTATGTGCCTGTGGTTCTGTCAGTGTGATCATGTGATGTATCTGACCCCAGGAATGTGTCAATAAAGTTTCCCCTTCCTGGGACAATGAATTCACGGTGTTCTTATTTCAGTTTCCAGGAGTGTATTTTCTGCATTGTCTGATAGTTCTAACCAAAGATAATGGTTCTTGTCAGACTTATGCATAAATTTGTTAGAGGAGAGACATTTCACTGAAGCATCTAGTGATTCCAGTGACATTTATTGCAATATTGATGTGTCTTGATTAATAGCTGTGTCATCAGCATATCAGATCACAGACAGTGAGATATGATGTGGCAAACCATTGATTGTAATTATGAAAAAAAAGATCCAAGAACTGATCATGTGGTACCCTTGTTTCAACAATTTTCGTCAGAGAATGTCTGTTTCTAACTGAGACATTCTGTATTCTGTTATTTAAGTAAAAAAAGCAATTACTTTCTTTGATTTATTGTGTACCCTATAAAATTCAAGCTTCTCAAGTAATATTTGATAAGGAATACAATCACAGGTTTTACTTAGATCACATAAAACTAGTAATGCCTCATTCTTATTTTCAAAAGCACTGATTATCTGGTTTACACTGTTGAGAACTGCTATACCGGTATCTCTTTCCCCTTCTGTAACTCCAATGATTTTCTAAAAAGAGGTTATGTTCATGAAAATGACCACTTAGTTGACTGTGTATAAGTGTTTCAAATATTTTGGAAATCAAAGGGACTGCTGAAAAAAGTTGATAATTTTGGGCAAAGTTTTTGTCTGCTTTTTTAAAAAGCGTTTTAACTTTCGAAATTTTTAATGATTTAGGGAAAATTCCAAACTGAACACATTTGTTAAAAATGTATGCTAAAGGTCCACAGATCAACTGAATAGTTTTGCTGATACTATAATTGGGTAATTATTCATAGTTTTAAATGTGGAGGTTTTTTTACTTTGATTATGACTCTAGTGGACTTGATAATTTTCTACTGAGAAGATCATTTCACTGGCAGCTGCTTGCCTGGTACTTCACTTGCAGACATTTCTGCCAAGTTCTGTTTCCAGTTTTTTTTCACTGAAGACATAACGAACTTATTCAGTTAGTCTGGTTCATGTGACACTTGGTGTATGTTGGTAGGAGAATGGTCTTGTGTTATAATCTGCCATGCTGCTTTGCACTTTTTGGAGGAGTTACTATTAATCTTAAAGAGGCTAACTTTCTTGCATGAAGAACTTTAGTTTTATATTAAAAAAATATGTTTGAGGGATGTCTACTAATCCATGTCAGTGTCATATGTTACAGTCATTTTTATATACACTTCACAGTAACTTCAACAGTTGTTACCTAAAGCTTTTGATTTATTTAACATACCAATTTGGTAATTTTGTTTTATGCTTACCTTTGAAGTAAGTCATTGTTAGAGGTGAACAAGTGTACCACAGAATCTATCATACATAGTTTCAAAATTAATTTTTCTAATCTGTGTTTGATAAAAAAGTCCCAATTTATACAATGTAGTCTATCAGCAAAATAGTTCACAAACTCATCTTTCTGATCTCTCACCTAAAGTCACTACTAGAGTGGTATTACTAGTGTGACATGACAATTTGCTGCAGAGCTTGAAGAGTAATGGTTCTGTATTAACACGATTCACGTGGTCCATCACACTTCACATAGTGTAGACTGGGAACTGTCCGCTAGGCATGCCCGATGTAAACTGACTGGCCATGGCCCGTGCTGTCTGAGTTGTTGTTCCATCGGCAGAGGGCACGGCCGAATTCGAATGTGCCCTCTGGTGGACGGGACTGTACTTGCAACAACTACTGTCCATGACGCACCGTGCTGATGTGCGCCTCCCATGATCTTTCTGGTGGCTACTGCACTCCTCCTCCTTCGGGGGGTGAAGCCATTGTGACCCACTGCGTAACGTCATGCAGTAGTGATGACCTCCATTGGTCCATTGGAATGCCAGAGTTGGGGGGGATCTGCCATCCCTTGAGCCGGAGCCCAGGACAGAACGAGTGACAAGCTGTCAAACTCAGGATTCCGTTCCACCTCGGGAGGGGCAAGACCCAGTGGCGAGGACACTGGGGAAGGCATGACCACAGGTGAACCAGCCTCCTGAGAAACCGGGCCTGCAAGGGGTGGCCAGCTCTCACCGGGGCATATCGAATGATGGCGATGCTGGTGTTGGAGCGACTGGGGGCTGCCAAGGCTGAGAACCATCGCAGTGTGGCAGAGTCACAGGTGGGAGGGGCGGTAGGGCCCCCTGAGAGAACAACATGGGTGCCGGCAATGGGGAAGCCGGTGCCTGAGGGGTCGGAGAGTGGGTGCCCAAACATGGACGTAGCTGATTTGGGTGGCGACGTACCTCCTGGTCCCCCGCCTGCAAGGTATAGAGCTGGCAGCCATGGCAGCACAGGACCACCGCCGGTATTGTTATCAATGGAGAGACGTGTACAGACGTTAAAGTAACCTCTGGCGTGCCACAGGGGAGTGTTATGGGACCATTGCTTTTCACAATATATATAAATGACCTAGTAGATAGTGTCGGAAGTTCCATGCGGCTTTTCGCGGATGATGCTGTAGTATACAGAGAAGTTGCAGCATTAGAAAATTGTAGCGAAATGCAGGAAGATCTGCAGCGGATAGGCACTTGGTGCAGGGAGTGGCAACTGACCCTTAACATAGACAAATGTAATGTATTGCGAATACATAGAAAGAAGGATGCTTTATTGTATGATTATATGATAGCGGAACAAACACTGGTAGCAGTTACTTCTGTAAAATATCTGGGAGTATGCGTGCGGAACGATTTGAAGTGGAATGATCATATAAAATTAATTGTTGGTAAGGCGGGTACCAGGTTGAGATTCATTGGGAGAGTGCTTAGAAAATGTAGTCCATCAACAAAGGAGGTGGCTTACAAAACACTCGTTCGACCTATACTTGAGTATTGCTCATCAGTGTGGGATCCGTACCAGATCGGTCTGATGGAGGAGATAGAGAAGATCCAAAGAAGAGCGGCGCGTTTCGTCACAGGGTTATTTGGTAACCGTGATAGCGTTACGGAGATGTTTAATAAACTCAAGTGGCAGACTCTGCAAGAGAGGCGCTCTGCATCGCGGTGTAGCTTGCTCGCTAGGTTTCGAGAGGGTGCGTTTCTGGATGAGGTATCGAATATATTGCTTCCCCCTACTTATACCTCCCGAGGAGATCACGAATGTAAAATTAGAGAGATTAGAGCGCGCACGGAGGCTTTCAGACAGGCGTTCTTCCCGCGAACCATACGCGACTGGAACAGGAAAGGGAGGTAATGACAGTGGTACGTAAAGTTCCCTCTGCCACACACCGTTGGGTGGCTTGCAGAGTATCAATGTAGATGTAGATGTATCCAACGTGGATTGCGACCAAACCCACGTGCCCAGACCGACATACCTGGTGGAAAGCCGGGTACACCGTTTTGCGAAGACTGGTGAGGACCAGGCTGGAGGAGGTGCAGCAGAGTTCTAGGTTGGCGCCCATGGTGGAGCTTGGTGGGGCTGCATTATCCCATTGGTGTGGTCCAGTATGCCGTCAGGAAAAACGTCAATGCCTCCTCCACAGGAAATTCGTGCAAATACTTTTTTACTTGCATCTTAAATGTGCACACCATGCGCTCGGCTTCCCCATTCGATTGTGGATGAAAGGGGGGAGGGTAAACATGCCGAATACCGAAGCGCCTACAAAAATCCTGGAAGGTCTGTCAAATAAACTGAGGTCCATTGTCCAATACCAGGGTGACTGGCAGACCTTCCACAGAAAAGATTTTTGTGAGTGCCTGGATTGCAACTGCTGAAGTGGTTGAGGAGCAGCAAACCACATTAGGAATCGGGAATAAGAATCGATGACAATGAGCCAAAGGCCATTGAGAAACGGGCCCACAAAATCCATGTGAACACGTTCACATGCCTGGGTTGCAGGCAGCCATGAGGAGAACGCGGACCTGGGAGACACCTGTTGGCTTGCACACTGGGAACAGGTGGCCACCAAGTGCTCAATTTCTCTGTCAATCCCGGGCCAATACACATGTCTGCGAGCCAAGGTTTTAGTGCAGGAAACACCCCAGTGCCCCCCATGTAATGACGTGAGGATCTCCCTTCGCAAACTTGCAGGAACAACCACGCGAGGAGCTGTATCATCGGTAGCCAGAAGGAGAACTGCTTCCAAGACTGAGAGGTGATCTCGTAGAACAAAATAATTATGAAGAGTGTCCGAGGCCCGGCCTGGAGGTCGGGATGACCATCCCTGCTGAATAAGGTGAACTACTTGCAGGAGACCCGGGTCAGCTGCTGTTTCCCTGGCAACTCTGGAACTAGTGATCGGGAAGCCATCAACCACTTGGCGGGACACCACATCCAAATGAAAACACATAATCTCCTCCCAATCAAACTTAGGATCCGGGCCCACTGGAAGACGGGAAAGAGTGTCGGCATTGGCATGCTGTCCAGTAGGGCGAAAATGAATGTCATAATGGTACTTAGAGAGGAACAAGGCCCAGCACTGCAGTCTGTGGGCCGCCCTATCTGGAATCTGAGAGACGGGGCCAAATAACGATACTAACGACTTATGGTCAGTGATTAACCGAAACTTCGTGCCATACAAGAAAGGGTGAAACTTGGTAACAGCGTAGACAATCGCCAAAGCCTCTTTTTCCACGTGTGAGTAATGGGCCTGCATGGGACTCAGAGTTTTAGATGCAAATGCCAGTGGTTGCTCGGAGCCATCTGCGTTGCGATAGGCGAGGACCGCCCCCACCCCATACTGCGAAGCATCTGTAGCCAGCACCAATGGTTTATTGGGGTCAAAAGTAGCCAAACAAGGCACTGACATGAGGAGGCCCTTCAACGAGGTGAATGCACACTTGTATGCTGGCGACCAATCAAAAGGAACAATCTTTCGCAGAAGGCAGTACAGGGGGCGGGCTATGGTGGAAGCCCTGGGAATGAACCAGTGGTAATAGGCAATCTTGCCTAAAAAAGCTTGTAACTCCTTCAGCGAAGCAGGCCGTGGAAGGTTGACGATACCTTGGACCAAACTTCCTAGCAGCTGGATGCCGTGCCGAGAGATGGTGTAGCCCACATACTCAATGGATGGTTGGAAGAAGTTCGACTTACGCAGGTTGCAACACAGGCCCATGTATATGAATTTGAGAAAGAGGGTTCAAAGGTTGTGCAAGTGTTCCTTCGTGCTGCGGCCTGTGAAAATTATGTTGTCCAGGTAATTAATACAATTAGGGATTGTCGACATGACGTGCTCAAGATAACGCTGAAATATTGCCGGGGCACTGGATACTCCGAAGGCCAACTGCTGGTATTGGTAAAGGCCAAATGGGGTGTTGACGACTGCCAGCCATTTGGAGTCCTCATCAAGTGGTATCTGATGATAAGCCTCCAATAGATTGATTTTCGAAAAATATTGGCCTCCCGCCACGGCGGGGAACAATTTCTCAGAACGGGGCAAGGGATACGTGTCCGCCACCAATTGGGAATTAATGGTGGCCTTGAAATCGCCACAAAGACGTAATTTTCCCAAGGGTTTCCTGACAATAGCAAGGGGCGAAGCCCACTCACTGGTAGAAGTAGAAATGGGAAGAACGACCCCGAGGGCTGTTAGCTGGTCTAGCTCTGCTTACACCTGAGGGCGGAGAGCCAAGGGGATCTGCCTCGCACGTAGAAAACGCGGGCGAGCCGACACCTTCAACGTGAAGTGAGCTTCAAAGTCTGAAACATGCCCCAGGCCCTTGTCAAAGACATCTTTAAAGTCAGAGGTCAAAGATTCCAGTGATTGATAGGGAACATCTTCGGAGACCAACTGTATGGTGTCCACGATAGAAAAACCGAAAGCTTGAAAGGCATCCAGTCCAGAAAGGTTAGCAGAGCTCACATCACTGACAACAATAAAAGTAAGAGGCCAACTGACTGATTTGTAAGTAACGTTAGTAGTGAATTGACCCAGTAGGGGAATGAACTCTTTACCATAACCGCGGAGACGCCGGTAAACTGGCGCCAACGGGGGCGACCCAAGGTAGGAGTAAGTTTATGCATTCGACAAGGAAACTGCTGTGTCCGTGTCTACTTGCAGTTGTAATCGGCGTGACCGAACCGACACCTTGATAAAGAGTTTGTGTGCCGATGTGTCGGGAGCCTGGCCCAATGAAACTTCCTGAATGTCAACGTCCATGTCCTCTGTACCTGATTCCTTCGATTCTTTTGAGGCCGAGTGGCAAACTTTAAGAATGTGTCCTTTTTTATTACATTTGCGACAAACGGCCCAATGCTGGGGGCACTCTGACCGATCATGATGTAAATAGCATGATGCATAGGACAGTAACAGGGGCTGGCAGCCGGAACTCTGTTTATGCGCCGTGCGGGAGAGGCCGTAACGGCCGGATTGTACCGCCCGCATGTCGTCCAGCCCAGACGCAGTGAATGCGGCTGCCCCACCCTGAACTGCCACGACGTTGCATCACGCTTCCAACTGTTGACCTGCGGCGTGAGAGACTTCATACAATTGATCAATGGACAGGACTTCCTCAAGGGAAGGGTCCTCCAACTGCAGGGCCCGTTGACAGACCTCCCTATCAGGGGCCGAACGAACAATGACGTCGCGCACTATAGCGTGGGCATACGACTCTTGCGACTGCTCCATGACAAAATGACACTTGCGACTAAGACTGATGGGGCTGCTTCTTGCATTGATAGAACTCGACACTAGCTGCCACAACATGCATGCGGTGGTGATAATATGAAGACAGCAAGGAACACAATGCGTCAAAAGACAAGGACGAGGGTTCCTGCAACAGTGCTAGCTGCCACAAAACTTGATACAGCAAGGGAGGTATCCAAGACAAGAAAAGAGCACAGCATACCTTCGCATCAGCAACATGAAATGCCTGGAAATGCTGCCGAAGGCGATGTTCGTATGTGTTCCAATCCTCTGCCGTCTGGTCATACAGGGGAAAGGGAGGAGGGAACGTCGCTGGAGCAGACTGCGTGAAGAGCAATGCCGGAAGCGCTTTTTTAAGGTTGCCATGAGCTTCGTCTGCTGCTCAACCAAAACCCGCACTAAATCCTCCATGCCGTGGATAAGCTGCAAAACCGGAACAACTATGCAACATGCGAAAGAACGACCCTACTCATTGCCAGTTGTGTATTAACCCAATTCATGTGGTCCGCCGCACTTCACATAGTGTAGACCGGGAACTGTCCACTAGGCATGACCGATGTAAACTGACTGGGCTCGGCCCGTGCTGTCTGAGTTGTTGTTGTTCCGTCGGCAGAAGGCACGGCCGAATTCTCATGTGCCCTCTGGTGGACGGGACTGTACTTGCGGCAACTACTGTCCGTGACGTGCCATGCCGATGTGCGCCTCCGGCGATCTTTCTGGTGGCTACTGCAGGTTCATTGTCAGAAAACATAATCTATGGGGAAGTTAAAAATAATGTTATCTTTTGTTGATATAGAATAAATTTAATGACCTTAAAATAATGAAAAAAGGGTGTTGATTCATGCTTGTCAGAGTCTGACATTTCCATAGAGAAGTCAGTGCAGGTAGTGATACTTCCTTTTTCTTTAATACTTGTTTCACAGGTAGTTCAATATTTTTGAAGAATATTTCTACAGCTTCATTTGGAGATCAATAAAGAGTTAGAACTATCATATTCTAGTCTGTCAGCTTGATGTAGCTGAACTGAGTGTCTAATTTGGAATATAACTGGCTTACTTCACAGTTATGAATTTCAGATTATCTTTGAAAAAAATTATAACTCATTTCCTTCAGTAAAATGCTGACAACAACATATCCACAAGGAACAAAAATGTCTATTTTACCTTCAATTAACCAGTTGTGTGATACACAAATTACATCTACTTTCTTACTTCTACAGTAATTCTCTAACTTTAGGATCTTATTCATAATGCTTCAAATAGTGATTTGCAGTGCAGTAAGTATTTTATATTCATTGGTACTTGGACCCACTGAGCCAGATGTTATTCTTTTCAACAAACTGTTGTTGTTGTGTCTTCAATCAGAAGACTGGTTTGATGCAGCTCTCCACGGCACCCTATCTTATATGAGCCTCTTCTTCTCCAAATAGCTACCGCACCCTACGTCTTTCTGAACCTGTTTATTGTATTCATCTTTTGGTCTCCCTCTATGATTTTTACTTCCCACACTCCCCTCCAATACATCGTTGGTGATCCTTTGGCATCTCAGAGTGTTCCTATCAACCGATCCCTTCTTTTGGTCAAGTTTTTCCACAAATTACTTGTCTCCCCAGGTTTGTTCCGTACCTCCTCATTAGTTATATGATTGACCCATCTAATCTTCAACATTCTTATGCAGCACCATATTTCAATAGCTTCTGTTCTCTTCTTAACTGCTTATTGTCCACATTTCACTTCCATACGTGTCTACACCCCAGACAAAAGCCTTCAGAAAAGACTTCCTAACACTTAAATTTATATTTGATGTTAACAAATTTCTCTTCTTCAGAAATGCTTTTCTTACCATTGCCAGTCACATTTTATATACTCTCTACTTTGGCCATCACCAGTTCTTTTCCTGCCCAAATAGCAAAATTCATTTACTACTTTAAGTGTCTCCAATTGCTAATCTAATGCCCTTAGCATCGCCTGATATAATGTGACCACATTCCATTTTCCTTGGTTCAGTTTTGTTTATGTGCATCATATATCTTTCCTGCAAGACACTGTCCATTCCGTTCAACTGCACCCCCATGCCCTTTGCTGTTTCTGACAGAATTACAATATCATCTGCAAAGCTCAACATTGTTATTTCTTCTCCCTGAAGCTTAATTCCTACTCCACATTTTTCATTTGTTTACTTTACTGCTTGCTCAATATACAGGTTGAATAACATTGAGCATAGGCTACAACACTGTCTCTCTTTCTTCTCAACCAATGCTTCCCTTTCAAGCCCCTTGGCTCATATAACTGTCATCTTGTTCCTGTAAAAGTTGTAAATAGCCTTTTACTACCTGTATTTTATCCCTGCTACCTACAGAATTTCAAAGAGAGTATTCCAGTCAGCACTGTCAAAATATTTCTCTAAGTCTACAAATGCTACAAATGTATCTTTGCTTCCCATTAGCTTATCTTCTACAGCAAGGCATGTGGTCAGTATTGCCTCACGTGATCCTAAATTTCTCCGGAATCCAAACTGATCTTCCCTGAGGTCTGCTTCTACCAGCTTTTCCATTCCTCTCTAGAGAATTTGTGTTAGTATTTTGCAGCTGTGACTTATTAGACTGATTGTTTGGTAATTTTCTCACCTGTCAGCAACTGCAGATGGAAAAGTTTTTGTCATGGATGACTCTTCCAAGACTATCAGTAGTGCTAGTGGAGTATCATCTACTCCTGGGGCCTTGTTTTGACTTAGATCTTTCAGAGCTTTGTAAAATTCTTCTTGTAGTATCATATCTCACATCTCTCTGCATCTACATCCTCTTCCATTTCCATAATATTTCCCTGAAGTACATCTCCCTTGTATAGATTCTCTATATACTCCTTGTACCTTTCTGCTTTCCCTTCTTTGCTTAGTACTGTTTTACCACCTGAGTTCTTGATATTCATCCAGCTGCTTCTCTTTTCCCCAAAGGCCTCTTTAATTTTGCTGTAGGCGGTATCTAACTTCCCCCCTGTGAAATATGCTTCTAAACCTTACATTTGTCTTTTAGCCACTCATGCTTAGTGGTTTTGGACTTCCTGTCAATCTCATTTTTTAAACGTTTGCAGTCCTTTTCGTCTGCTTTATTAGCTGCATTTTAAAGTTTTTTCCATTCATTAGTTAAAGTCAATATTTCTTGTGTTATCCTAGGATTTCTACTAGACCTCATCTTTTTACCCATTTCATCCTCTGCTGCCTTCACTATTTCATCCCGTAAAGCTACCAATTCATCTTCTACTGCATTCCTTTCCCCTGTTCTAGTCAACTGTTGCCCAATGCTCCCTGTAAAGCTCTCAGCAACCTCTGGTTCTTTCAACTTGTCCAGGTTAATCTCCTTAATTTCATAACTTTTTCCAATTTCTTCAGTTTCAATCTACAATTCAAACCAATAAACTGTGCTCAGAGTCCACATCTGACCCTGGAAATGTATTACAGTTTGAAATCTGGTTACAAAATCTCTGTCTAGCTATTATATAATCAATCTGAAACCTGAATGAGATTTTCACTCTGCAGCAGAGTGTGCGCTGATATGAAACTTCCTGGCAGATTAAAACTGTGTGCCCAACCGAGACTCGAACTCGGGACCTTTGCCTTTCGTGGGCAAGTGCTCTACCATCTGAGCTACCGAAGCACGACTCACACCCGGTACTCACAGCTTTACTTCTGCCAGTATCTCGTCTCCTACCTTCCAAACTTTACAGAAGCTCTCCTGCGAACCTTGCAGAACTAGCACTCCTGAAAGAAAGGATATAGCGGAGACATGGCTTAGCCACAGCCTGGGGGATGTTTCCAGAATGAGATTTTCACTCTGCAGCGGAGTGTGCGCTGATATGAAACTTCCTGGCAGATTAATACTGTGTGCCCGACCGAGACTCGAACTCGGGACCTTTGCCTTTCGTGGGCAAGTTCTCTACCATCTGAGCTACCGAAGCACGACTCACGTCCGGTACTCACAGCTTTACTTCTGCCAGTATCTCGTCTCCTACCTTCCAAACTTTACAGAAGCTCTCCTGTGAACCTTGCAGAACTAGCACTCCTGAAAGAAAGGATATAGCGGAGACATGGCTTAGCCACAGCCTGGGGGATGTTTCCAGAATGAGATTTTTACTCTGCAGCGGAGTGTGCACTGATATGAAACTTCCTGGCAGATTAAGCCATGTCTCCGCTATATCCTTTCTTTCAGGAGTGCTAGTTCTGCAAGGTTCGCAGGAGAGCTTCTGTAAAGTTTGGAAGGTAGGAGATGAGATACTGGCAGAAGTAAAGCTGTGAGTACCGGGCGTGAGTCGTGCTTCGGTAGCTCAGATGGTAGAGCACTTGCCCGCGAAAGGCAAAGGTCCCGAGTTCGAGTCTCGGTCGGGCACACAGTTTTAATCTGCCAGGAAGTTTCATATCAGCGCACACTCCGCTGCAGAGTGAAAATCTCATTCTGGAAACATCCCCCAGGCTGTGGCTAAGCCATGTCTCCGCTATATCCTTTCTTTCAGGAGTGCTAGTTCTGCAAGGTTCGCAGGAGAGCTTCTGTAAAGTTTGGAAGGTAGGAGACGAGATACTGGCAGAAGTAAAGCTGTGAGTACCAGGCATGAATCGTGCTTCGATAGCTCAGATGGTAGAGCACTTGCCCGCGAAAGGCAAAGGTCCCGAGTTCGAGTCTCGGTCGGGCACACAGTTTTAATCTGCCAGGAGGTTTCAATCTGAAACCTTCTGGTGTTTCCAGGTCTCTTCCATGTATACAACTTCGTTTATAATATGTAAACCAAGTGTTAGTGATGATTAACTGATGATCTGTGCAAAATTCTATCAGGCAGCTTTCTCTTTTATTCCCTTCCCCCAAGTTCATATTCACCTACAATATTTCCTTCTCTTCCTTTTCTGAGTACTGAGTTACAGTCCCCAGTCTTCTACACGCTAAAGGACCTATTCCTTGTGGAGAATGGAGACGTGTTATAAAGATAATTACACTGATCATTATACAGCTGGGCCATATTATTTACATATGGGTGTGATAGCATAAAAAATTCTCATCCTGTATTGTGGCTCTTCTTGGTCTCACAATCAGTTGCTTTGTCTGGATACTTGCTGCTGTTTTTTCATATGACTCACCGATGCTTCAGGCAAACAGTTGCCATTCTCTTCTATGTATCGGAAATCCTTTATAATTTGATCACACTTTTGAAAAACTTGAGGTTAGTCACATCAAGCATATTTTATTTTTACTGGTTTTGAAATTCCAGTTTGTTGAAAAATAAGAAAACTCAGTTTTATTTTTTTGTTATTAGATTCATTTTGATTTATCATTTATTTATTCTTTCCTAACATACACTGAAGCACTAAAGAAACTGGTATAGGCATGCATATTCGAATACAGAGATATGTAAAAAGGCAGAATATGGAGCAGCAGTCGACAACACCTTATAAGACAACAAGTGTCTGGCTCATTTGTTAGGCTGGTTACTGCTGCTACAATGGCAAGTTATCAAGATTTAAGTGAGTTTGAACGTGGTGTTATAGTCGGCGTACAAGCATCTCCGAGGTAGCGATGAAATGGGGATTTTCCCGTACGACCATTTCACGAGTGTACGGTGAATATCAGGAATCCGGTAAAACATCAAATCCCCAACATTACTGTGGCTGGAAAAAGATCCAGCAAGAATGGGACCAATGACAACTGAAGAGAATCATTCAACGTGACTGAATGAAACATCATCGATATGGGCTTTCGGTGCTGAAGGCCCACTTGCATACCCTTGATGACTGCATGATAAAAAGCCTTATGCCTCACCTGGGCCAGTCAACACTGACATTGGACCATTATGACTGGACACATGTTTCCTGGTTGGATGAGTCTCATTTCAAATTGTATCGAGAGGATGGACATCTATGGGTATGGAGACAAACTCATGAATCCATGGACCCTGCATATCAACAGGGGCTGTTCAAGCTGGTGGAGGCTCAGGAATGGTGTGGAGCATGTATAGTTGGAGTGAGTAGGACCCCCAATATGTCTAGATGCAACTTTGACAGATGACGTGTACATAAGCATCCTGTCTGATCACCTGCATCCATTCATGACCACTGTAAATTCCGATAATTCCAGCAGAACAATGTGACACCCCACATGTCCGAAATTGTTACAAAGTGGCTTGAGGAACACTCTTCTGAGTTTAAACACTTTCACTGGTCACAAAACTCCCCAGATATGAACATTACTGAGCATATTAGGGATGCCTTGCAACATGCTGTTCAGAAGAGATCTCCACCCCCACGTACTCTTACGGATTTATGGACAGCCTTGCAGGATTCATGGTGTCATTTCCCTCCAGCACTACATCAGATATTAGTCAAGTTCATACCACATCATTTTGTGGCACTTCTGCATGTTTGCGGCAGCCCTACACAATATTTGGCAGGTGTACCAGTTTCTTTGGCTCTTCAGTGTATAAAGTCTGTCCTCCACCAGTCAGCATAAATGCAAATATTAACATGAACTGAATATTATAACAGTCAACCACTAAACTTGACACAATTTTGAAATACTAAAAGGTCATAATTGCACAATTCTTTATTAAAGAATTGTGCAATCAAGGTCTTACCATATTTCAAAGCTGTGTCACATCTGAACGGTTGCCTGCCTCTACCATGGATGTATTTCTCCATCAAGCAATTAAATACTAAACTTTTTCTTTACATCTATTACATCTTTATTACAATGGTTATGTTTCAGTTTTTCTACACTGAATAACAACAGGGGTTTTGACTATTTGGCTGCTTCCTTCTCATGACCGCTGGCCATTGGCTAAAAGATTGTAATGACTACAAAGATCTGCATCAAGTGACAAACGTGATACCTGATTGTTGTGATTTCCATTAATTCCTCACAAAAGAAAGAAAGAAATGCATTTGCGTGAATATATTTAAAAACAAGTATCATAAATGCACTGAAATGTTAAAATATAAATACTTACCCATTTTTGCTGAAGCATAAAATATTACAGTGTTAACACCAAAACAGTTTAAACACTAACTTTTCTGTTTGGCCATGTAATGGAAATATTCAGCACACATCATTTATTGCTAAGTTTTGTAGAGTACAACTCAGCTAATAATAAAGTATTTACCGTCTCAATACATAATTTATTATTATTATTATCGTTAATTCCCCATTTAGGAGAGCGTTAAAACACAATCAATTTTCATGGCACCTTTTTTGGTCTCTTTCTTTTCTTTTCCCAAAAACCTCTCATATATTCACTGTGTTTCTTCTTCCTCTCTTCTTTCCACTTGTTTCCTGGTTTCTTCTCTTTTGGTGTTTCCTCGAATTTCTGTTTCCTGATTTTTTCTCTGTATTTTTGTCTGTTAATTATTTCGTCTGTGGAGATACCTGTATTTAGTTGCTTGAGGTCTTCCATGGTTTCCTTTGCCCAGTTAGTTTTCATTGTATTACTCATCACTGTGTTAAAAATCTTCTTGATCAGCCTATTTTTGTTCATCCTATAAATGTGCCAATAGAATTTAGCCCTTCTTTTTCTGATGTTGTCTGTAATTATCTCTGTCTGTTTGTACAGTTCTTTTGTGTCTTTTTATACAGATCCCCTGTCTCTGAACTAGCCCATAGATCTTTCTCAGAATTTTCCTCTCTTGCTTTTCCATTTCCTTGATTTTCATTCTTCCCCTGATTACTGTCATTTCTGAGGCATACAAGGCTTCTCATAAGACTACTGTTTTGTAATGTCTTAATTTGGCATTAATGGAAATACTTCTTTTGTTGTAATGGTTCCATGTAAGTCTGTAAGCTTTTTGTAGATTTGCAACTCTTTCTTCATTGACTGTCGAATTTAGTCCTGTTTTCTGTTTAATCTCTCCCAGGTATTTGAAACTTTCTACTTGTGTTATCTGTCTACATTTTTGTTACCGATGGGTTTCTGTCTGTGAATTTTGTGTCCATGTACTGGGTTTTTTTCATACAAAATTTGTAGTCCTGTTCTGTCTGCAGTTTCTTGTAGTGTCTCTAGGGCTTCTTTGGCTTCTTTTCTGTTATTTGTTATAATGGCTATATCACCGGCAAAGGCCAGACATTTTATGTTGATGGTTCTACTTTTGTGTCTCCCCATCTTTACCTGATTGACTCCTTTGTCCCATGTCCTGATTATTTTCTCTAAAACTGCGTTAAATAAAATGGGTGACAGGCCATCTCCTTGTCGTACTCCTGTCTTAATTTCGAACGGTTCTAAGATCTCTCCCATGAACTTCACTTTGGATTTCATATTTGTTAATGTTTTCTGGTTTTGTTGTCTACCTTCATTTCTTCCAGTGTATTGAAAAGTGTTTCTCCGTCTATGGAATCATAGGCCTTCTTGAAATCAACAAATGTTATTGTGGTGTTTCTGGACTTCCTCATTGTTAATATTGTTCTCAGGCACCAGATCCGTTCACTGCATAATCTTCCCTTCCTGAACCCTGCTTGGTACTCTCTGATATGTGGCTCTATCTGAGGTTCTAGGCAATTCAACTTCAATACATCATTTATATAACACTTATCGTTTCCTACAATAATTGTTTATATGAAATGTGAAATATATTTGTATAATTTTGGAAATAATTTTGATCATATTGATACTGTACGCAAATCTTTAAATGTAAAAATTTATGTTTTCAAGTATCTGTGAGCTGCGAATCATGGCCTCTTTGTTGTCAATTTTTATGTATTAATACAGTAGAGTCTGCCTTGGAGTAATGAGTGACAGTAGCTGTTATTAGCCAGTTATGGAGTATCAAAAGTAGTAATGCTACTGTGAGTTATGGAGGAATTTGTGATGTTTCTGTCATGAAATTGTGATGTTAATGCATTAAAACAGGAGTTGTGTAATTATACGGTAATTTGACATGGGGGGGGGGGGGGGGGAGGATGGATAAGAATTCATAGTGCAGCAGACTCTTTTATTTATCAGGAACTAAGCCTATCATGCGTACTAGGCGAAAAAGATTATTGAACAAGCCACAGTTTCAATGAAGATCTATAAGAACCAGATGAGTACATTTTTCAGTTTTAAGTGTTATTACGAACTTCCTTCTTGCTTAATGGATGCACACAATTATTGACAGAATTTCTAAAAATGTGCATGACAACAACTGATGACTGCCTTTAGTTAACAGAGGGAAGATAATGTAACAGTTTATTGATAACCATACTGAATCAGAGGAGCCAGTTCACCGGTACTGTTCATAACCATGCTCGATCAGAGAAACCATTTGAATTGGAGACAGCTGCAATTGATATGTCATACCTGGATTGTCATAATCCCATATACGTTCCTGCAGTTAACTCCACACATACTGTCCTGCGTTTCTCACTGACATCAGCATATGAGACTAGCCATCAGTTCATTGCCTTCACAGATGCTATGTATTTCAGATACTCACTTGCCTGAATGTTTTGTCGATTCATTGAACTTCTCATTTCTCTTCTGGCTCAAACTAGAAATTTTATCTCTACATTATATTCAAAGAAAAATGAATTTTTATTCACTTACTTATAGCTCAAGTGAGAATAGAGGTACAGTTAATTACAGTAGGACAAAGAATGTGTTCTGTGCATAGTTTAGGGGTTGGATACTTCTCATCAGAATCAACAGCAATATTTCATGCAAGCATGTTGATATTACAAGCAGAAAATTAAGAGATGGTGTGAGTATATGAGCGCACTGAAAGGTAACTCAGTATCAAAAGAGATATGAAAATCTAATGATCTTGGTGATCTAGAATTATATGGCAGAGCATGGAATAGAAGACATAGTTACTGGAGAATATTGGTTCAGCATTAGGAATGAAAGAAGAGAAAGACTCTGTCAACTCTGCAGTACATTTCAGCTGGTAATATCAAACACACTGTTCAAGAATCACAAGAAAAGGAGCAGGTATACTTGACAGATATCTGGAGGCAAGGTGAGAGATCAGCTGCTTAAAAAGACAGAGGTTGTGAAATAAAATATTGGCTTGTAGACATGTCCATGATTAGAAATAGACTTACACGCAGATATCATGAACTTGACCTCATATTTTTAGAAGAACACAGCAAACTTGCAATAATTTAGCCACTGCAATCAATCTTGTGTGAAAATTTAGATCATAATTCTGATAGTTTGCAGTTATGGCCTGCTGAAAGTACAGCTTTTAAACTTTCATGCACAGTGGTTGTTTGTCACTTGCTCCACACCACTGCAGCCATTTGACTACAGAGCTTGAAGTACTGTACAGTGGAGTGACAACCAGAGCCCTGCTATTCACGTGGTGTTGTTGGGAAGGGAAGAGTAGAGGGAAGATGGAAACATCTGCCTAATGTGTTTGGAAACCTTGTTTCAGGATGCACATTATTCTACATGGAAAATAGTTATAAGTAAGTAATTGTCAACCTTGCATATATATAAGTTCAATATTACTTTAACAGTATTCTCATACTGATATACTACAGTTCTATACATGCCTCAAATCCAAATGAATAAATCTATGATTTTTGTGAAATGATGTTACTGGTTTTTGATTTACATCAGTCAGTCCTGTTAAAGAATAGCATGTCTCTTACAAATGTACTTCACTTTAACAGTGCCAGCTTTAAAATACAAAAGAAGTATAACACAGCAACACTATTAATTCGAAAATAACCCTACACTACTTCTTGAATGACACACTATTTCATTTAATTCATTTACTTTGCATTTATAAATCACAACGTAAAAATGTTTGAAGCAGAGAGATCTGTGGCACCGGCAACAGGTTAGAAGCTGTGCACTTTGACACAATCAAAAAAGCTTGTTACCAACATACAAACTGTACTTCATAAACCTCATACTCAGTCCTGCTTGAGCACTGGGTGGCTGGAGTAGTGTGCAAAAACTGATAAACAACCACTGTGCATAAAAGTTTAAAAGCTGCCTGAATAATGACCAAAATTTTCATGTGGGTTTGATTGCTGCACTGAATAATGGCCAAAATTTTCACATGGGTTTGATTGCTGCACTTCTGAATGACTAAATTCAGAAATACCTTCAAATCTACAAAAGAGCAATATGTGGAGCAAAAAGTATGGCCAATGATAAGTTCATAACACAGTCAGAAAATAAAAGCCAAGCAATATGGAAAGTAATAAAGAAGGAAGCAAATAAAGTGTCCCCTAAAATGGAAAATATCATCTGAACCAAGAGAAGAAGAGTGCAACTGATCCTAACACATTGCAAATCTTTTCAGGTATTACTGAGCTGATATCACAAATAATTTAATAGTCAGTGATAAAACAGCCACTAGAAAGAAACAGAAAAACAAAGTGCAGTCATATTCCTTTTCAATCTATGTTTGTGGAACAACTCCAGATGAAATCATCTGTGTTGTCTTATTTTCAGGCTTTAGTAAAATCATAGAAAAAGTAACATATAATAGGTTAATGAAATTTTTAGAGAAAAACAAAGTTATCACTGATATTTAGCATGTATTTGGAAAAAGCCATCTGTGATTTTATACACAATGCCCTGCAAACAATGGACAAAAAACAAAGTGCCACTGGTATTTGTTTTAGACTTAAGTAAAGCATTTGACATACTGAACCACAGCATACTGCTGGACAAGCTCCAAGTATGTGGTATTAGAAGCATAATGGTTCACGTCGTACTTAGCTAACAGAAAATAAAAATAAAACATGAACTAAAGGAAGATACTAGCCTCTTTCTTCTCTATATAAATGATTTAGAACAAAACACCCCAAGTCAGCTATAAGCAGCTGTAAATAAAACTACAGAACTGCTAAATAGGTCACTTGAAGAGAATAAACTACTGATAATCACCAAAAAGCAAGAGTCCTAAATTTCTGTTTAGCAGGTGATGCCTGCAACACCAGTGTGATAGTAAACTTCAACAAAATTTCATCTTCTCTGGAAACAAAGTTTTTAGGCATATGACTTCAAAATAACTTCAAATGTCATACACATATAACAAAATAAATGGATCCCTAAATAAAATATGTTATAGTCTATGGCTACTCTCTATTAAACCAAGTTTTAGTGCTGTCTGCATTGCCTACTTTGTTCAATTCTATAGCATCCTACTGTATGGAGTTATACTCTGGTGTAATATACCACCTAGTTCACTCATTTTCCTAATCCAGAAAAGAACTGTAGGAGAAATATAACAGTTTCAACAAATAGATTGTTGCAAACCCCTCTTTCAAAAGTCATCAATCCTCTCACATCCCTGAATGGACATACTAGGAATCTATAAGGATGCTATAAAGAACTCCAAAGACATAAATGAAAATTTTAATCTCCATGAGCGTGAAACAAGACACAAGGAAAAGCTTCAGGCATAGTCAATAATGACATCAGCCTACAAAACTTCAGTAGTCTTCCACATAATGTAAAAACCATATCATCATTCACACTCTTTTGTAAAACCTTAAGGGCATTCATATCAGATCATTGTTTCTAGTCAGTAGTAGAATTTTTAAAACATTTGAGATACAAGAGACTTGAATCAAAAAAGTGCAGCAACTGCACATAGTGCAAACACTTTTGTGGGCAAAGCTAAAATTTGTGTATCTTCTAAAATAATACCGTATTTTGATTGTGTTGTGTTACTGTTTTGTTTTGTGTTAGTTCTGTGTCCCAATCTGGAAAGATGTTTTGGATGAATGAATGAATAAACACAAGATATCTTAGAAGTGTGCTTTTTTCTCCTTAAAACATAAGTTCAATATGGTTATGTTTGCTTGTTAAATCACAAATTAACAGTGATGAAGAGTAGCCTCCAGTTTAAGAAAAGTTGTCAAAAAGAATCAATATGCGAAAGCATAATATACTGAAGAACTAAAAACCAGTGATGTTCATTTGAAATTCTCTGCCTTGGAGATACTACGATAATTAACATGAAAGTAGACAGTTCAGTTGAAGAGAAAGGGATGTTCCTGAGAAGGACAATCATAGAAGTTGGAGAGACAAATATAAGAACAAGAAAAATAGCTGCAAAGAAACCTGGAGTAACAGAAGAAATACTGACACCCGAACGACAGGGAACTGACATGCATTGAGATTAGAAAATAGTGCATTGAGAACTTGCTAGGCACTAGCCAAAATCTAGATTTGTATAATAAAACCTGCAAAAAAAGGACGACTGACTGCTGTGCTCTATAATTTATAAATCACATAACAGTTGCTGAGTGCACCCCGTTTCCTAATGGAAGGTGAGCTGATGAGAAATACTTCAGCTGGTCAATGGAAGAGGAAAATACAAAAATGATCAGGAGGCAAAAGGATTACAACAATATAAGTCATTTAGGAATCAAATAAATAGGAAGTGCAGCAAAGCTGAAATGGAATGGCTACAAGAAACATGCTAAGGAATCATAAAAGAAATTGTCACCAGAAGGTAAATTCAGAATGTAAAAGTGAAAATAACTTTCAGTCATATGAATAGAAAAATAAAAACATAAAAATTGCAATAGGAGTTCCACGGTTAAACCCAAGGAAAAAGCAGGTAGGTGATATTAGTGCTTTGGAGGCATCTGTAAGAGGGAGGATTTCTGCAGTTATGGCAGAAGAAGAAATGGTTGTTAATTAGAGAGACATAGAAGATCCACAATTAGAGTCAGAGATTGACAGAACCATGCCTGGAAATAAATTAGCCTTACAGCCAGCCCCAAGCCCAGATAAAGTGGGAGGGTTAATCATTGGGCTAATCATCCATCATTGATAAAAACGTAATGGTTCCAATACACTAACACTCAGCCTCGGATTGGAATGGATCTAACGGAAAATGACCCAAGCTTATGAATAAAGGACTATGAATAGGTACATGGAATGTAAAAACACTGTATGCTGCAGGACAGACAAAGATACTTAATGAAGAACTAACAGAGTACAAGATGGATATTACAGCCCTGCAGGAGATAAGATGGCCTGGACAAGGTATGCACAGAGAGAAAAACTACACAATCATATACAGTGGAAACAAGCATGCACACCATATATTTGGGACAGGATTTGTGGTTCATAATAAAATAATGGCCTCTGTAAAGTCATTAGAAAATGTCAATGAAAGAATATGCTACATCAGAATCAAAGGCAAATATAGAAATATCTCATTAATAAGTGTCCAAGACCCAACTGAGAACAAGGAGGAAGACATAAAAGATAAATTCTGTGACACCTAAGACCAGATGTACTCCAGATTATCACAGAACAACACCAAAATTGTGCAAGGGAGACTTAAATGCCAAAATAGGACAAGAACAGCAATGGCAACCATATATAGGCGTGTTCAGCCTTCACACGGATTAAAATGATAATGGTATAGGGCTTGTCAACTTTGCTACAGCTAGAAACGTGAAAATACCAACTACATCATTCCCCCATAAAGACATACAGCTGGCCAGAGTGGCTGAGCGGTTCTAGGTGCTTCAGTCTGGAACCATGCGACTGCTGCGGTCGCAGGTTCGAATCCTGCCTCAGGCATGGATGTGTGTGATGTCCTTGGGTTAGTTAGGTTTAAATAGTTCTAAGTTCTAGGGGACTGATGACCTCAGCTGTTAAGTCCCATAGTGCTCAGAGCCATTTGAACCATTTTGAAAGACATACATAAAGTAACATGGACCTCACCAGGTGGATTAACTAGGAACCAAATAGACCATGTCTTGATAGAGAAAACATAAAAAGACAATAACAGATGTTAAGACAATGAGAGGGGCTGAGACAGGATCTTGTGCTAATAAAGATGAAACAATCATTACCAAAACCACCAAGTAAGAACAACAGTGTTTAAAGAACCCGAAGAGGAGATGTGAGTAGGCTAAAAGAGGAGGAGGTGAATGTACAGTTTAAGATTAAGCTTAAAAATAGATTTGCTGAATTAGAGAATGACCACAACAGAAAAGAAGATGAAGATATCAACACAAAATGGAAGAAAATGACAATAGTTGTGAGGGAGACAGTGCATGAACTACTAGGAGAGAATAATAATAACAATATGAAGCACAAATCATGGTTCAGTGAAACATGTAGAAAAGCAGTACAGGACACGAAGAGTGCCTGACAGGCAATGATGAACGATAACAACCATGAAAAGCAAACAACATACAGGAAAGCCACAAGAGAAATGAAGAGGATAATAAGGTGAGAGAAAAGAGCATTCATATATAAACAGATAGGGAAGGCTGAGGAGGACTATAGCCAGAACAATAGTAAGCAGTTTTACAGGACAATGAATAGCTGTAGAAAAGAGTACAGAGCTATGTCTGTTATAATGAAGGATGAGAATAGAAAATTGATCACTACAAATGAAGGAAATTTAGAGAACTGGAGGAAATACCTCATAACTGCCGATAACCAGGTAGATACCTACAACAATGAAAACAAGGCTGTAAACAATCAGAATGTACAACCATTTATTGAAGAACCAACTCTGATGGAGGTGAAGGAGGCAATAACAAGACTAAAAAATGGGAAGACCCCAGGAATAGAGATGATATCAGCAGAGCTTATCAAAGAAGGGGGAGAGAAGATACATGTATGGTTAATCAAACTAATAAAAGAGGAATGGAGAAAAGAAACAATGCTGGAGGAATGGAAAACTGCTGCTCTATGTCCCATATGCAGGATAGGAGACAAAATGCTGACACAGAACTACAGAGCGATATCTTTCCTATGCACATGCTATAAAGTAATATCAAAAATTATAATGAACAGGCTCAACCCATACATGAGGAAATATTGGACATAGCACAAGCAGCATTCAGAAAAGGTAAATCAACAAACGACCAAATATTCACACTAAGACAAATATTAGATAAGAACTGGAAGCACAGTTATGAGACCTTTTGTCTGTTTATAGATTTTAACAAAGCATATGACAGCATAGTATGAGAGGAAATGTGAAGGACAATGGCAGAGTATGGGATACCTGACAAGCTGATAAAGCTAACTAAAATGTGTGTGTTGGAATCAAAGTGTAGAGTGAAAGTACAGGGGAAGTTCTCAGAAGCATCTGAAATAAAAACAGAAGTGAGACAGTGAGATATTATATCACCAACCCTGTACAATTTGGCCCTTAACAACACCCTGAGGGGAGTAACATGTGAAAGTGCAGGAGTCACCATAGCAAAAAAGATAAATGTCCTGGATTTTGCAGATGATATTGTGCTGGTAGGAAAGAACATGGAAGAACTGGAGAAAATGGGGACTGTGCTAATGGAAAAAGCTAAGAAAGTAGGTCTTACTATAAATGAAAGTAAAACAAAGTTCATGATAGTAGGAAGAATAGCTCATTTAGGACCAAACAATCTAAAAATCGGAAATCTAACAATTCAGAAGACATACACATTCATGTACCTCGGTGTCAACATCAACCAACAAAACATTATAGAACAAGAGGTAGTAACAAGAATTCAAGCTGGGCGAAGATGTTTAGGAGCTGTGAACATCATAAGATCAAAATTAGTATCTAGTCAACCAAAAATAAGAATATATCAGACTATCGTCAAACCAATAGTGTGCTATCCAAGTGAGACTTGGACCCTGACAAAGGAAACAGAGAAAAAACTCATCACTTTTGGAAATAAAGTACTGAGAAAAATGTGTGGACCAGTGAAAGAAAATGAACAGTGGAGAATAAGGAAAAACAGAGAACAAAGACAATTATACACACTGCCTGACATCGTAGCGAGTGTGAAAATTAACAGACTAAGATGGTACGGACATGTGGGAAGGAGAGGGGATAACACGGTAATAAAAGCTGTAATGGATGGAGAAGCTGAAGGAAACAGACCACTGGGATGGCCAAAAATGAGATGGCAGGATAATACCATGGGAGACATGCAGATATTGGGTCTGGGAGATGAAGATGAAAATGACAGGAAAGTGTGGAAGGCTGGATTGAGTGAGGCCAAGGACTGGCTGCAGTTTGTGTGCCCAATATAAGTAAGTAAGTAAGATTGACAGAACACTGGACAACATGACAAAACAAGGCAGAATTGGTGTATAACACTCCTTTGAAATTTCTAAACTCATAAGGTGACACAGCCTCAAAATATTATTCAAGTTTGTAGAATCTAGGAGTCTGAAGATATGTCATCAGACTTCTGGAAGAATATAATCTACACAATCCCAAAGGTAGTGAACACAGATAAATATGAAAACCACCTCACAATCGCTGAATATTTCTATTTATTTGCATCCTTTTCAGGGCCTGTTGTCTTGTGGTTTTTTAACAGGTCATACATTGCAGTTTGATATTTTCCACAGTATGATGCACAGTTTATTTTAAGAAATAAACTCCAAAATTACTGAAAATTTATTTAATAAACAAAATATATGTGAAAAAGAAAATGTAACATTAAAATTATTGATCTAAGAAGAGGATAGTGAGAATTGTTAAAGACCCCACAGACTATGCTGGCCAGGGGAAGAAACCTTATAAAGAATTCAAGCCTAGCATCCAGGACCAGCAACCTTGTTAGCTTATGTTAATAGATGAGTGGAATGGATCCTGTTGTTTGAGTCCATGTTGTCCACCTGTCTTTTTTTAGCTTATGTTATCCTGTTGATCAATATTATTTTACATGTTTTAGCCTACCATAGCTAAGAGTTTGGTTTGAAAAATTCTCGGGACAGAATATAAAAAAGTACTTACATCGTGAAACTTTTTTTATTTTTTGATGTAGTCTCCTTCTAGATTAATGCACTTGGTCCAATTATGTTCCAGTGCCTTGATCCCATCTCAAAAATGAGTTTCCTCCAAGCCTGCAAAATAGTTGTCAACTCCAGATATCAATTCTTCATTTGAAGTGAATCTTTGTCCACCAAGAAAACTTTTCAGTTTTGGGAAGAGACGGGGAAGTCTGACAGAGCCATATCAGGTGAATAAGGTGGGTGTGGCAACAATTCATACCTTAGTTCATGTAATTTTGCCATTGCAAAGGCACATGTATGCAGGCACGCGTCAAGTGTCACGGTACCCATCTTGCAGATATTATTTTTCATTTATAATTATTCAGTTAAAATGTGATGTACCCTTTCAGATGACATCTAGCAAGTATGAGCAATTTCACACACTTTCATTCAGTGATCCTCCATGACCATTTTGTGCACTTTTGCAATGATTTCTGGAGTAGTGACACATTTTGGCCGACCAGTGCACGGATCATCATCTAATCTCTCCCGACCAAATACAGATTCATTTGTCCACTTGGCAACAGTTGAATATGAAGGATCAGAGTCCGCCAGTGTATACTGGAAATCAGCATGAATGTCCTTAGCTTTCATACCTTACTTTACGAAGTACTTAATCACTGCTCGAATCTTGCAAATCATTACATGGGAACAACAGAGTCACATCACTGCCACAGGTCTCTTCCAAGAACACTGATGTGGCATGTGTTTACAGGCAACAGTCCAATGAATTCTCATGTGAATAACTAGTTGCGCTAGGGCTGACCTCTCGTGGTGATTCTGAGAAATTTTCAAACCACCCTCATATGTGCCAGCTTCATGTGTTTGGTTGGTTAATTTGGTGAGGGGGCTGGAAGGGACCAAACAGTGAGGTCATTAGTCCCATTAGATTAGGGGAGGTTGGAGAAGGAAGCATGCCCTTACGAAAGGACCAACGCACCATTTGCATGAAGCAATATTAGGAAATCATGAGAAACCTAAATCAGGATGGCTGGACACAGGTTTGAACCATCATCTCCTTGAATGTGCGTCCAGCGTGCCAATCACTACACCACCTCACTCAGTTTTAGGTGATTCTGGTGGGTGATGTGACTCATCGCAACTTCACTCACCTCTGTTCCATACTATTCCTTTATTTGTTGTAGAGTGTGTACTATGTATGGATTACTTGTTGCCTCTTGTTTACTCCTACTCTTCTTCTTCTTCTTCTTCCTCCACATCTGAATGTCACCATGTTGTCTTTTTTTATCTCTCATTGCCCTCTATGGTCTTTATTATCTGTAATGATTTTGTAAGTGGGCCAATATTGCATCAGCTATGTGGCTTAGCTTGGACCATTTGGGCAGTTTGCATCTGGTAATTATCTGCCCTGTATAAATTGATTGCAGTGTAATGTGATGTGTTCATGGGAGCCTCTTTCCCCACATGTACACAAGCCCTTTTCACTGAGGTGCACATGGCTTAGGGCAATGTGTTGTAGCCACTCAAGAACTGAACAATACAGTGACTAGTTTTAGCATGCTTCATTCTTAATTGTACCTTGATCTTAGGGTACAAGTCATAGACCCTTCAGTCCTTCTCACTATTGTTCCAGTTCTGTTGCCAGATGTTCACTCCTCAAGGTATAAGTTGGCATTTATAGTTAATGTGTTATTCTGTTGTGTCCGCTGCTCGTGGTCGTGCGGTAGCGTTCTTGCTTCCCACGCCTGGGTTCCCTGGTTCGATTCCCGGCGGGGTCAGGGATTTTCTCTGCCTCGTGATGACTGGGTGTTGTGTGATGTCCTTAGGTTAGTTAGTTTTAAGCAGTTCTAAGTTCTAGGGGACTGAAGACCATAGATGTTAAGTCCCATAGTGCTCAGAGCCATTTTTTTTAATTCTGTTGTGGCATTTACTTTGTCCACTTTGCCCATCATCAATCAGTATGAAGCAACTTGGAGTTAGATGTTGATGTCTGTTGGGTATATTCCCAGAACTACAGCATGTGCTTCCTCTGGCATGTTGTGAAAGCCCCTGACTAATGTAAGAGCACACTCCTCTGCCTGCACCTCACAGCAGTATAGGTAGTAGCAAAGCAGGGTTCGTATACTTGTGTGCCAGACGCAGCACATACTACCTACTCAAAAAGTGCACAGTAATATATTTTGACATACTGTAGTAGTCATCCATGTGCTTTGCTACTGACTGAAGCAAATTTGTGTAGTATATTTGCAACCTTGTCAGTGACTATGTTTCTCTGGACTTTAAATATCAGTTTCACGTCGAGAAGTACGCTTAAGTATCTTGTGAGTTCATATGATATGCTTGTGTTATCTAGTTTAATTGTCAGATTTCATTGTAGTGTGCCTTTCAGAAGTATGGATTTTTTTATGTGGAGCTACTTGTACATTATATTATTTGCACTAGGTATTCATGTGTTGTAATATGCAACTCCCATTTTGCTCAGGCTGACATCATTAGCCTGCAGAAGCTGCTACCAATAAGCTGTCTGCATAAGCAACAGTTCTGCTGGTCAATATTCAGCCTCAATTAAATCTAATATGGTTCTATTGAAGTTTTCAGAAGATAGACCCTCAGATAGTTCTTTGCAGCTATCCCTTTGTGACTTTTCTTTACCACCTTGGACTTGGGATTGTCCACACACCACTCAGCCACCCTGTCTTTACAGTATCTGAGGAAGCTATTTTAGAAGGATTGAATTTTGTGTGTATGTTTCTGTTTCTTTGTGTGTCTATCAACATGCCGGCACTTTCGTTTGGTAAGTTACATCATATATATATATATATATATATATATATATATATATATATATATATATTACTTACTTATATTGGGCACACAAACTGCAGCCAGTCCTTGGCCTCACTCAATCCAGCCTTCCACACTTTCCTGTCATTTTCATCTTCATCTCCCAGACCCAATATCTGCATGTCTCCCATGGTATTATCCTGCCATCTCATTTTTGGCCATCCCAGTGGTCTGTTTCCTTCAGCTTCTCCATCCATTACAGCTTTTATTACCGTGTTATCCCCTCTCCTTCCCACATGTCCGTACCATCTTAGTCTGTTAATTTTCACACTCGCTACGATGTCAGGCAGTGTGTATAATTGTCTTTGTTCTCTGTTTTTCCTTATTCTCCACTGTTCATTTTCTTTCACTGGTCCACACATTTTTCTCAGTACTTTATTTCCAAGATATGTCTGCTTGTGTCTGTATGTGTGGATGGATATGTGCGTGTGTGCGAGTGTATACCTGTCCTTTTTTCCCCCAAAGGTAAGTCTTTCCGCTCCCGGGATTGGAATGACTCCTTACCCTCTCCCTTAAAACCCACTTCCTTTCGTCTTCCCCTCTCCTTCCCTCTTTCCTGATGAGGCAACAGTGTGTTGCGAAAGCTTGAATTTTGTGTGTGTGTTTGTGTTTGTTTGTGTGTCTATCGACCTGCCAGCGCTTTCGTTCGGTAAGTCACCTCATCTTTGTTTTTATATATAATTTTTTCCCACGTGGAAAAAATATATATATATATATATATATATATATATATATGAGACAGGTGAGGTATGAGTGGCGGCAACTTGAAATTAGCGGAGATTGACGCCTGGTGGATAATGGGAAGAGAGGATATATAGAAGGGCAAGTTCCCATCTCCGGAGTTCGGATAGGTTGGTGTTAGTGGGAAGTATCCAGATAACCCGGATGGTGTAACACTGTGCCAAGATGTGCTGGCCGTGTACCAAGGCATATTTAGCTACAGGGTGATCCTCATTACCAACAAGCACTGTCTGCCTGTGTCCATTCATTTGAATGGACAGTTTGTTGCTGGTCATTCGCACACAGACAGCATCACAGTGTAGGCAGGTCAGTTGGTAAATCACGTGGGTGCTTTCACACGTGGCTCCGCCTTTGATCGTGTACACCTTCCGGGTTACCGGACTGGAGTAGGTGATGGTGGGAGGGTGCATGGGACAGGTTTTACACTGGGGGCGGTTACAAGTGTAGGAGCCAGAGGGTAGGGAAGGCGGTTTGGGGATTTCATAGGGATGAACCAAGAGGTTACGAAGGTTAGGTGGACGGCAGAAAGACACTCTTGGTGGAGTGGGGTGGATTTCATGAAGGATGGATCTCATTTCAGGGCAGGATTTGAGGAAGTCATATCCCTGCTGGAGAGCCACATTCAGAGTCTGATCCAGTCCCAGGAAGTATCCTGTCATAAGGGGGCACTTTTGGGGTTCATCTGTGGGAGGTTCTGGGTTTGAGGGGATGAAGAAGTGGCTCTGGTTACTTGCTTCTGTACCAGGTCAGGAGGGTGGTTGCGGGATGCGAAAGCTGTTTTCAGGTTGTTGGTGTAATGGTTCAGGGATTCAGGACTGGAGCAGATTCGTTTGCCACAAAGACCTAGGCTGCAGGGAAAGGACCGTTCGATATGGAATGGGTGGCAGCTGTCATAATGGGGGTACTGTTGTTTGTTGGTGGGTTTGACGTGGACGGATGTGTAAAGCTGGCCATTGGACAGATGGAGGTCAACGTCAAGAAAAGTAGCATGGGATTTGGAGTAGGACCAGGTGAGTCTGATGGATCAAAAGGAGTTGATGTTGGAGAGGAAATTCTGACGTTCATCTTCACTTTGAGTCCAGATCATGAAGATGTCGTCAATAAATCTGTACAAAAATTTGGGTTGGCAGGCCTGGGTAACCAAGAAGGCTTCCTCTAAGCGAGCCATAAATAGGTTGGCGTACGAGGGGGGCCATTCTGGTACCCATGGCAGTTCCCTTTAATTGTTGGTATGTCTGGCCTTCAAAAGTGAAGAAGTTGTGTGTCAGGATGAAGCTGGCTAAGGTAATGAGGGAAGAGGTTTTAGGTAGGATGGCAGGTGATCGGCATGAAAGGAAGTG
The DNA here is from genome assembly GCF_021461395.2 of Schistocerca americana. Classification (NCBI taxonomy): domain Eukaryota; kingdom Metazoa; phylum Arthropoda; class Insecta; order Orthoptera; family Acrididae; genus Schistocerca; species Schistocerca americana. Next base: position 697,081,838 of record NC_060120.1, on the reverse strand, counting down.
CTCCATCGCAGCGAGGCCCTGAACGTGCGGAATATTTGTGTATAAGGAAGTGGCATCAATGGTTACAAGGATGGTCTCTGTCCTGATGAAGCAACCGTGGGTTGCGAAAGCTTGAATTTTGTGTGTGTGTTTTTTGTTTGTTAGTGTGTCTATCAACATACCCACACTTTGGTTTGAATTTATGCAAGCCAGTTATTGCCTTAATGTTTTTCGGTGGTTTGATGTACAGTTTTTTCCCTGCCTGCAGGGGTCCTGTTTGTTTTAGCGTTGTATGTGCAGACTGCACATGCAAATCTTGGTTATTCCTTGGGTTGTATGGATGGATATTTTGGGTTTTTTTGAGCAATCTTGCTGTTGTCATCTATGACTGTTGTTGTAAACATTATTGTTTCTAAGATATATAGGCATGGTAATGGAGGAACATGAAGCTTTTTAAATGAAGGTTTCCATGAAGGGCGAGGTGCTATGCCTTCTATGTCTCTTTGTGCAATTAAACAGATTTTGCTGACTTGTGAATTTCCCCAGCAAATTAAACCATACCTTAGTAGTGATTCCACTTGTGTGTAAAGCACGTGTTTATGACTTGCATTGATGTGCATCCAGTAATAATTTTAATACCATAATAAATGGTATTTAATTTAATACATAGGTGTTGTGTGTGGCCATTTTAGGTTGTCTTGGATCCAAACTCCTAGAATCTGATGCTACTTACAGTTTCAAATGTTTTGCCTAACAGCTCAGTGGGTGCAATTATAGGCAGTTTATTCTGCACTGTGTGTAGTTGTATAGTATTTTTGTCTGTGAGTGTATTATTAAGTTATTCATCACAAACCATTCTGATATATGTGAAGTGGTCTTTTTTATTTCATTTTGGAGCACTTGTGTCCTTTTTCTTTTGATAAAAAAATTTGAATCATTAACATATTTAATGCACTTATAGTTAGGGCTGGGTGATTACAAGTCAATTACGAACAGCAAGAACAAGATTGGTCCCAGTATGGAACCCTGTGGCACACTGTATTTTACACCGTTTTTTTCTGAATGGTAGGAAATTAAATTTTTGCTTTCTTTGTGCAAGACTTCAACTATTTGTTGTCTGTTTTGTAGCTATGACTTTACCCACTCATAGGTTGGGACTCTGACACCAACATTTTCTAGCTTTCTAAGCAATATGACCATGATTAATGATGTCAAATGCTTTTGAAACATCTAGGGATATTGTAGCTATGATTTTCTTTTTTTATATAAATGTGTTCAATGCTTTATTTAGGAAATTGATAATAGCTGTCTTGGAGAATTTGTCTTTTCGGAAATCATGCTATGCGGGCAAGAAAAGTTTATTTTCTTCCATGAAATCTTTGAGTCTTTTGCAAAAGATTTTTCAGTTATTTTAGGGAAAAAATAGATAGTAGAGAGACTGGTCTCTAATTTGTTACATTTGTTTTTCATCATTTTTCTGCAGTGGCGTCACTTTAGCTATTTTTAGCTTTCCTGGGAAGATTCCATCAGAAAGTTAGCTATTGCATATGTCAGCCATGGGCCTAACTATAAAGGATGCTCATTTTTAATAGTATGATATGTTATGTTGTCAGTACCAAAGGAAGGTTTTGATTATTGCTCCTCTATTGTTTTTACGATTTCCTGTCTGTCTGTTGGGTATAGAAAGAGAGACTTGTTACTAGGGATAGTTTTAATTTGATTTGCAGTGGCAGCAAATCAAAAGATTTGCTTCACCAGAATCTCAGATGCCTTTGTGAAATACGAGTTAAAATTTTTTGCTAGCTGCTGGGGATCAGATATTGCAGATGAGTTTTCTTCCAAATTGATTTTATGGTATTTTCTCTGGTCTACTCTTGTTTCTTGTCTTACAATATCCCATGTGGTTTTAATTTTATTTGGTTTGTTTGCTATGAAGGAACTGTTTGCAATTCTTTTTGCAACGTTTATGGCTTTAGTTAAAAACGTTTTGTAATTGTTAAAATAGGAATCAAATTCAGGAGATGTGGTGTGCTGTCTAGATATTTCATGAAGTAATCTCCTTTCCTTTTCAGATATTTGTATCCCTGTTCTGAGCCATTTTATTTTCCAATCCCTTTTTGTGATTGTCATTTTATGGAGTGCAGGGCAAAGTTCAAAGCAATAGCTAAAACTATTTATGAATTTGTTGAACTTATCTTTTGTATTTTCTTGTTCATAGATTTCCTCCCAATTTTCTTGGCTCAGACAGTGAAGGAAATGTTATATGTTCTGGTCATTATACTTCCTAGATGAAATTATTATGCATTGAGTTGAACCAAGCTGTTTTCCTCATGTTTTATTAATTTTTTGGGCTGTGTGGTCCCCAATACCTGTATTGATGGTTTGTGTTGAATATTTCAAGGGCATATTCATAAATATTTCATCAAGGATTGTGGCTGAGGTTCTTGTGATGTGCATTGGAGTTCTGTAGTAGCCTTTAAATTGAAAGTTGCTAAGAGGTTCAGTAAAACAGTTTTTTACTTGGACTCACCAGCAAAGTCAAGATATTTGCATATGTTAACAGAAAAATAAATACGGCTTACAGCTGAGCTCATAAATCCTCACCAGAAAAAAACTATTAGAATGTTACCTTACACTGTTACATGATGGTCAGTTTGGCTGAAGAGAAGGTAAATTCACTACATCATTTACTCATCGTATTCCATACACACTATCAAGAAGGAGAACTTTCATTGGTTTAGTGAGAAAATGTATACATTAAGTAAAACAAAAAAAATCATATAAATTTAATATGTGCACCTGTATTAATGATAAAATCATTTTACTGCTTAATGCTCATGCTTTTGTCAGGTACATTTAATCAAATAAATTGTAAAACAGCTGCCACTTGGATAAATTCTGCTGTCTTCTCAGTTATACTGATTGATTAAATTTAAATTTTTGAAAGGAAAGAGTTGCTTAAATCTATGAATGTGAGCCGTGTTTACTGTACATTACTACTTACCAAGCTGATATACTATGAACACTGCTGCTTGCCATGGAGCTAACAGAACATTTCAGTTCTTCAGTTTAGGTATTTGTGAAAGTTTGCCTAACGAGGTATGATTTTAATGTGCTTTTGATCTAGTTGGGATTACCAATTTCTTGCTTTATGTTAGTTGTGAGCTTATTGAATACTTTTGCACCACAATGTATAGCTCCACTTATAAAAATTACTGTTGTGACTTGTATTGTACATATGTACATCACATTTCACCTAAAACTAATTGTTAATGTTAACAACAAAAAGCATTAAGCTTTTAATGTAGTTGGAAATGCAATTAAAATTCACAGTTTGCTGATGATTGTGTTGTCCTCAGTGACTGTGAGGAAGAATTACTTATTGAATGGACTGAATAGCCCAATGAGCACAGAATATGAGATTAGTGTAAACCAGGGAAAGATGAAAATAGTGAGAAAAGCAGAATTGAGATTAGCAGTAATCTTAACATAGAAACTGGGCCCCACAAAGTTGGCACAGTGAAGTGATACTGCTATCTTGGAACTGAAATAACACACGACGGATCGAGCAAGGTCATACATAAAAAGCAGACTAGTACAGGCGAAGAAAGCATTCCTAACTAATATAAATCTACTGCCATTAAATGTGGGCCTCAATTCAAGGAAGAGATTTCTGAGAATGTACACCTGGAGCAAAGCATTATGTAGAAGTAAATCATGGGCCATGGGAAAACCAGGAAAAAGAATAATCAAAGCATTTGTGATTTTGAGTTTCAGAAGGATGTTGAAAATTATGCAGACTGGTATAAATGAGGAGTTTACTCACAGTATTATCAAGGATGGGGATATTTAGAATACATTGACTAAGAAGTAAGTACAGGATGATAGGACTTGCATTAAGACATTAGGAACTAATTTCCATGGTAGCACAAGGAGTTATAGAGAACAAAAACTGTAGGGAAAGACAGAGACTGAATTATATCCAAAAAAATATTGAAGTTGTTCAATAAAAAAACAATATTTGAATATTTGGTGCCTGATCAAGATGTAAGACAAAATGGACTTTCTGCCAATTATTTAAATTTTAAAGCATCAATAGAATATGGTATATGCTATTGACAAATAACACAAAAACACCACTAATTGACAGCTGCCAATGTAATTTATAATAATACCTTGTTTTATTCAGTCTGCATCAATTGTTTGAGGCACTCAGCGTCTCTGAAAGTTCTCAACCATGAGTGCAAACTACAGAATACAATGTGAGAATCAATGAATGAACAAATATACACATCTCTCATTATAAGTATTTCAATTACTTTTTGTATTTTTTTCTTGCTTCTCTGCTTACATACTGTATTAAAATCTTATTATTGACTTTGTTTCAGTGTTATATGTGGAATAGAAGAAACAACAACAGGAGCAGACATTATAAAGGCAGCTATGGAAGCAGTTTGTTTTCAGACAAGAGATGTTATTGATGCTATGAATAAGGACTGTGGAATTACTGTGAAGAGCCTACTTGTGGATGGTGGTTTAACTGTAAACAACACAATAATGCAGCTGCTAGCAGATATATGTGGCATTTCAGTTGGTAAATTCTTTTGTTTTTAATATTTTATCTGCACATGTCAGGCATTTGAAAGATACCTACTAAATGAAAGGTATGAGGTGTTATAGTTGTCTTACATCTTGAACAAAGTTCTTTTCTTTATTATACAGTTAAAAAAATTATTAAACCACACTTTCTGAGATTTGTTGTTTTTCATCTGATTAACTTCCTAACTGCTATACACTTGGATGAAATTTTTATATCAAAGGTGAATGATTGCTGTGAATAGAATTAATATTATATAAAAAGCTCTTAGAAAAATGACAAAAAAGCATAGCTCTTAATGAGAGTAAATCTATGGAATAATATGAAAGAATAACTTTCAGTACAAGCATCATAATTTATGTTACTGATGTGTGGCCCAATATGGCTTCTATTGAATAAGGTCCAACCTCTTTGAAACATGGTAAAACGTATAGGCAGTGGTGGCTAAACATTCAGTGCTTGCATCTATTTTGTCACATTATAAATGGAATTCATATTTTACAAATTTAGAATCTTAAGGGTTTTAATTTTTGTTAAGTATAATGTGTAACATGTTACACAAGGATGAATGAAATATAAATTGGATTTTATTTAAAAAAATCATTTATTGAAAAAGGCAGTTACAGTTTATTTTTCCACATAGTTACCATTTTAGAAATACATTTTTCCCAGCAAGAAGGAAAGCTTTTTATTGCAGCATCACAGAATGCTGGTAGCATCAGGAGCCAATTGGGCACAAATTCCCCCACACCCTCATCATCTATAAATCAGTGTCTTTCTAGAGATTCTTTATTTGGTCCAAAACTTGGAAATCGCTTGGCTACAGGTCAAGATTGTAAAGAGGATGATCAAGTTGAGTCCAGTGCATTTCCTGTAGTTTGGAGACCATTAGAGCTGCAGTACGGGGCCTGGCATTGTTGCAGAGGAAGATGACCTGTTGAATCAGTTGATCCTGTATTCTGCTGTGATACCCATCCCTCATCTTTTTCAGCAGCTTGAAGTAGTATACAGCATTGATTGCATGTTGCTCACACAAAAAAATTAATGAGCAAAATGCATTACAGATCAAAAAAAGCAGTTGAAAGAACGTAGCCAGCTGACAATTGAGTCTTGGCTTTCACTGGGATTCCATCCCCTTTCTGCTATCACTCCATACTGCCTTATTTGGATTCAGGAGTGTAGTGGTGGATCCACATTTTGTAGAAGGTGATGATCCAACTCAAAAATGCATCACCTTCTTTTGCAGAGCTTGCTGTAATCCTCCAACAGATCTCCAAACTTCTCAACTTCTGATTTTCGGTTAGAAGGGAACTGTAGATCATTTTTGATTATGGCTTGATAGCTCCCACAGCTTATTCCCACCTGCTCTGCAATTTCTGATACTCTCATCCCCTGACCTCCTTCTAGAATGTCTCAAACCAAATGAATGTTTTCAGTTGTAATGCTGGTCTGAGTACAGTGATCATGTTGCTGACTTTGCATAAATTCTTGTCCTTCCTTGAACTTTTTACACCAGGCAAACACATGCATCCTTGACAGTGTTTGATCACCAAACTGTATAGTCAATCGCTGGAAAATTTACGATGCCTGACATCGTGAGCATTACTGACAAAGCTGTTGGAAGCATGTAACAGTCAGCTCACCCAACTCCTAACAGTCCCACCCAACAATACTACACGTGTGGCTCTGGTCCTACCAACTGTTGATGCTCAGGAATTTTTGTGGTCTGCAGCATTGGAGAAAATAATGCGTGCCAAAATTGTTCAGCATCTCAGTGGACAAGACATCATCAGAAAATACAGTTTAGGTTTAAAAGAAGTATGAACAGAAGATGCTATATTTGGCTTTGCTGCCAATGTTTGGATTGAGTAAATAAAAGAATGTGGACATATTCAATATTTTGTAAGCTGTCAAAAGTGTTCAATTGCATCAGTGAGCAAATATTTTCACAGAAATCCAAGTACTTAGTGGGCCAGCAGGGAAGTGGCTTGGTCCATACCAACATGACAGAAAGCAAAAAGTTGTATTGGATAGTGCAGAATGGGTCTCAGCATCCTATGAGTGAGATACCATCACTTGCAGAGTGCCTCATGATGTCATTCATAGTGTTCTGATTTTTATCAATGACCCAACTCACTGTAATGAGTATTGTAAATTACCATCTTTGGTAATTCACAATAATAGTTACTAATAATTAATTAGGCAAATATTAGATTTACATCTACAGCTACATACGTAATCTACAATCCACTGTGAAGCGCATAGCAGAGGGTATTTACCAATTTACCAATTTTTATGGCTTCTTCCCATTCTATTGATGTATGATGCATGGGAAGAACAACTGTTGAACTATGTATTTGCATGCCATATTTATTCTAATCTTGTCCTTATGATCCCTACAGTAGGGGGTTCTATTATATTACCAGTCATCATTCATAGTTGGTTCTTGAAATTTTGTAAGTAGGCTTTCTCAGGATAGTTTGTGTCTGTTGTCAAGAGTATGCCAGTTCAACGTCTCTGTGAAATTGCGAAAAATTGAAACAAAATTGTGTCCATCCATGCTGCCCTTCTTGTATACATTCGATATTGTTTGTTAGTCCTGTGGTGACAGGTCATATAGTGAAAATCATCATGATGAAAAATGTGCCAACTCAAAAATGTGTAATGCATGTTAATCAGTGGTAGCATGATCACTAATGTTGTGTATTTTTTATTTTTTCTTGGTTGCTAAGTGTATCAAGAGATACCACTCATTCATTTTTTTCTGTTACACTACATTTGTTTACTGCTGAAAATAAATATCTTGTAGTAAGACCCAAAATTTATTGGTGACCCCGATGTGATCATAAGATAGCCATGTTGGATTCAAAGTGATTAATAAGAAACAATCTCACTGCCCAATGTGATCAAGACTCAACAGTACCAACAGCATGTGTAAATGCTGCACCATGTATTTCCTACTTGATTTATGGAACATACTGGACTTTACCAATGGCAGCACCAACAAGTGCAGATGAGGTGCCAGCAAGCATTGTAGTCAGCCACATTGTCATGAAGTAACCTCCATTCTGACAACAAATGACTGTTTAGTTGGTGAGGTGGTTTGTGCTGACACATGTTACTGCTGGCAAGACCTAATATAGTTACTGTTGTGACTTGGCAAGACAGCCAAGTCACTATGAGAGGAAGCCGAAAGGCACGCGCTTAAGCTCACGCAGGCTGGCGCGAGGTCTGGAACAGTTAAGGGAATTAATAGTAGCAAATAAAGTACGTAATTGATATAATACTTAACTTTAATCCACAATTGTAGAACATCTCTCGTTACAGTACATGCTTCACAATATTAATTATCAAATGCTATGGCGCCTTGCTAGGTCATAGCAAATGACGTAGCTGAAGGCTATGCTAACTGTCGTCTTGGCAAATGAGAGCGTAATTGTCAGTGAACCATTGCTATGAACGTCGGCTGTACAACTGGGGCGAGTGCCAGGACGTCTCACTAGACCTGCCGTGTGGTGGCACTCGGTCTGCAATCACTGACAGTGGCGACACACGGGTCTGACGTATACTAATGGACCGCGGCTGATTTAAAGGCTACCACCTAGCAAGTGTGGTGTCTGGCGGTGACACCACATTCCTCCCCCGCAAATCGGTGAACGGTTGTGTTATAAGGCTTCCGCCCGCCGTGAAGAGGACCCCATGTTGACGTATGCGACGAGGTGGGGAGCCTAACAACAGGCGAGGCTGTGCCACCCGCACCCGGCCATTCGGTCCGAGGGGATCTAGGAAATGCCTGAAAACCTAGTCCAGGGTGCACGCCAACATGCGGTGTATGCGCCCGTAAAGAGACAGGAGGGGCCGAAGATTCGACCTCCATTGGGGCGGGGCAGCCGACGGGCGAAGACGCCATGTGGGCCGGAGCGGGCAAGAGGACCACGTCGGAGGACAACTGGTCACGGGAAGCAATCGGCGGCGCGTGACCCAGGGAGGCGCCTGGTGGCTGCAGCGACACGTCCACTGCGGGTGGCGCCGGCGGGAGAACAGGTGGCGGCGGCGCGCCACCATGGGGCGAAACGGAAGGCAGCGTCGGTAACACCTGGGGCTGAGGTGAGGCAGTAGATGGGTCCCCAGGGTGCTGACCGGACGGCACCATCGCTGAAAGCAGATGGGGAGCGGCAGAACCCGTGCGACAACAGAGGCGCAGCTGATTGAGATGCCGACACACCTCACCAGAGGCTTCCAAAACCAGATACATAGAGCGGCTGAGGCAGCAAAGAATACGCCCTGCGAGCCTACGCCATGAACCTCAATAGTTGCGATAGTATACAACGTCGCCTGGAGCAAAAGCAGGTGGCTGCCGCTGCACGGGAACCTGATGCGGCGGATGCAGCAAAGACATCAAGGTTCAATGAGGATGACCGTGGAGCAACTCAGCCGGCGAGCGACCATCTCGTGGCTGAGAGCGATACGAGGACAAAAAGAGCAATAACGCGTCCTCCCGAGAATCCAACTCTTTCAACTTCAACATCTGTGACTTGAAAGTCCGGACTAATCGTTCAGCGGCATCGTTTGACTGAGGCGAAAACGGCGCGGATGTCAGATGTTGAATACCATTGGCCTTGCAGAATGACTGAAATTCTGCGGACATGAATTGTGGGCCATTGTCGGAAACAATAGTTCTTGGAAGACCTTCAATGCAAAAGATAGCGGATAACACTTGGATGGTGGCAGATGACGTCGTGGAAGACATCCGGACAACAAAAGGAAAATTACTAAATGAATCGACAACAACCAACCATCTAGCATTCCAGAATGGACCAGCAAAATCAATGTATAATCATTGCCAAGGGGAAGTGGCTTTCGGCCATGCAAAGAATTTCCGCGGTGGTGCGGATTGTTGTTCGGCACACGCCATGCAAGAAGAGCACATATCTGTAATCGCAGCATCGATTCCGAGCCAAGTACAGTGCTGACGAGCAAGTTGTTTCGTTCGCACTATACCCCAACGTCCTTGGTGGAGAAGCCGTAAGACAGAGGACTGTAACGAACGTGGGATCACGACCCTGGACTGATCATTATCAGAACGCAACAGCAAAACACCACGTCCTAGAAAAAGTCTCTCCTTGTGTGCAAAAAATCGGCGAACCAACGGATCCTCGATCCGTGACTTTGACAAGGGCCATTGCGTAGCAACAAAACGCAAAACGGTAGCTAGGACAGGGTCAGCAGCTGTGGCCGTAGCCACACGACGAAAATCAATCGGAAACGATTCGACCACGTCATCGGTTTCCGAGTCAATGAACATGCAAGCAAGTTCGGAAGACTTGAATGCTCTATCCTCAGCAACTGGCAAATGGGACAACGCATCGGCGTTTCCGTGCTTAGCAGGGGACCGATACAACATATCGTAGCGGTACTGCGAGAGGAAAATAGACCAGCGAATGAATTTCTCTGCGCTGTACGTGGAGGTACAGGCTTGTTCGGATGAAAAAGCGATGTCAAAGGTTTGTGGTCTGTGATGATGATAAAGTGACGACCATACAAGAAATCATGAAACTTTGTAACACCAAATACGAGAGCCAAAGCTTCTTTCTCGATCTGGGAATAATTTCTTTGCGCAGACGAGAGCAATTTGGACGCAAAGGCAATAGGGCGATCATGCGATCCATCTTTGTGTGCAAGCACAGCACCGATCCCGAAATCTGATGCATCTACCATCAACAAAAGATGTTTCTGGGGATCGAATGGAGTAAGGCAAGTATTAGAAAGCAACGCCGATTTCAACTGGCGAAAGGCGCGTTCGCATTCCGTCGTCCAGACGAACGGAACACCTGTACAGCGTAAGCAATGAAGCGGAGCTGAAATGGAAGAGGCATGGGGGATACATTTATGATAATAATTTATTTTACCCAGCACAATCTGTAGCTGCTTCAAATTCTGCGACGAAGGCAAATCTTGTATGGCACAGAGGTGCTCGGGACTGGGATGTATGCCTTGTGCATTGATTACATGTCCCAAATATGCTAAGTCACGAGCAAAAAACACACATTTGTCCTTCCGCAAGCGAAGACCATTTTGTCGAAGACCTGAAATAAGGTTCTGAGATTGGCTAAATGTTCGTCTTCCATCTTTCTGGAGATCACAATATCGTCCAGATAGTTTGCTGCAGTAAGGACCGAGGCACAAACAGTTTGTAGATATTGCTGAAACAATGCAGGGGCGGATGCACACCCGAATGGCAGTCTTTTGAATCGATACAAACCAAGATGCATGTTAACCACCAATACACGCTTGGATTCTTCGTCCACTGGTATTTGCAAGTACGCATCTGCTAGGTCCAACTTCGAAAAATGTTTACCCGGACACAGTTTGTCAAAAAGATCTTCCAGGCGGGGTAAAGGATAAGTTGCAATCACTAGTTGTGGATTCACTGTTGCCTTGAAGTCCATGCAAAGTCTCAATTTTCTGGAAGGTTTTGGCAAAATGACTAAGGGTGATGCCCAGAGAGAAGCCTGCACACGTTCAATCACACCTTGTGATTCCAAATCGTGTAAGGTTCTTGCGACCTCATCACGAAATGTGTGGGGAACATTGCGCGCTCTGAAAAATTTCGGTTGCGCGTTTACTTTCAGTTCCAAATGTGCTGTATAGTTCGTAGCGCAACTGAGGCCCGGTGTAAAAATGTCTGCAAATTCTTCACATAGAGTAGAAACACTGGCTGAAGGCACAGTCTGGTTCACTGATAAAACCTGATTGACTATAGACAAGTTAAACAACTGAAATAAATATAAACCAAACAAGTTCACTGCAGAAGAAGAACGAAGGACGTAAAATGACACAAGTTTTGTTTGTCCCTTGTATGTTGCAAGAAGGCTGCACTGCCCTAACACAGGGATATTCTGACCGGAATAACTATTTAACTTAACATTTGTGGCATGCAACAGAGGTGTGCCCAGTTGTTTGTTCGTGTCTTTATTGATCAATGAAACTGCAGCTCCGGTATCGAGCTGGAATGGTATCACGTTGCCATGAATGTCCAAGTCTACAAAAAGTTTGTCCTGCTGATGACAAGAGCGACTGTCTCGTGCAATGTGAACAGACACTGGTACAGAAGCACTTGCGACTTGACGCGATTTCCGTCGACGTTGATGCACACTATTTGTGGGACGAACACAGTCACTGTTAGAGAGAGTGGCACTGGGCAGAGTGGAATTAACTACATGAATGTCCATGGTCGAAGGTTCACGAGCCTGAGTATTCTTGGTTCGACTCCGGCGCGAAGCAAAGGGCCTGGAATGGTTGTTAATGTCCGATCTGAGCTTTTTCTGGCAAACACTTTGAACATGTTCTTTTCTGTTACAGAAAAAGCAAATAGCTTGGCGTGATGGGCAATTCTCACGCAAATGTCTAGTAGCAGACCGCGGGCATGATTTTAGCACTGCATGTGCACGCTGGCGTGGCACACGCGGCTGCGCGGACGGGCGCGAGGGCTGTTTACTGTTCCGTGCAGCTCGCCCGGTGGGCCGGTTAACGTGACACACGGCTGGTGAAGTTTCAAATGATTCCTGAGCAAAGTCAAGTGTGTCTTGCCTATCCAATATGTCCATCACTTGTTGAAGGGAGGGATTGACTAGTTTCAAAATTTGCTCTCGTATACAAACATCAGAAATGTTCTGTGCAATGGCATCACACACCATAGTATCTGAATAAGGGAGTCCACATTCACACTCAAAAGCACAATCCCTAGTAAGGCCTTGCAAAGTTGCAACCCACTCCCGATTAGTCTGACCGGCCGTACGTTTTGTACGAAAGAAAGTATACCTTTTTGCAACCACATTGACTGATTCTTTGAAATATGCATCTAATGCCGACAAAATTTCGTCGTAGGACAGAGTTGCTACATCGCGTCGGGGAAATAATTTCACTATCACTCGGTACGTCTGGACGCCAACACACGACAATAAGTGAGGCTGCCGCTCATTACCGTGAATTCTGTAGGCGGCGAGATGGAATCCAAATTGGCGTGACCTCTCCGTCCAGCTTTCCAGTGCCGCGTCAAAATGACGAAAAGGTGGTGCAACTGCATGTTGTGGCTGCGGTAGCGGTGGAGCGGCGGCGGCCGCATCGTTTTGCATTGCACGTCTGCTGATTCTGCAAGCCATAAAATTCGGACAGTATATCTGGAGAATGTGGCGAAGCAATGACACAAGTAAATTAGGGCAATACGAACGCTAAATCCTCTTTTGAGACTCGTCGCCAAAAATGTTGTGACTTGGTAAGACAGCCAAGTCACTATGAGAGGAAGCCAAAAGGCACGCGCTTAAGCTCACACAGGCTGGCGCGAGGTTTGGAACAGTTAAGGGAATTAATAGTAGCAAATAAAGTACGTAGTTGATGTAATACTTAACTTTAATCCACAATTGTAGAACACCTCTCGTTATGGTACATGCTTCACAATATTAATTATCAAATGCTATGGCACCTTGCTAGGTCATAGCAAATGACGTAGCTGAAGGCTACGCTAACTATCGTCTCGGCAAATGAGAGCGTAATTGTCAGTGAACCATTGCTATGAACGTTGGCTGTACAACTGGGGCGAGTGCCAGGACGTCTCACTAGACCTGCCGTGTGGTGGCACTCGGTCTGCAATCACTGACAGTGGCGACACGCGGGTCCGACGTATACTGATGGACCGCGGCCGATTTAAAGGCTACCACCTAGCAAGTGTGGTGTCTGGTGGTGACACCACAGTTACGTTGTTGTAACACTAAATAAAGAGATGCTCATTGAAGTGCAGGACATTCTACCCATGATAACAGCTACAGAGTGGTATACAGCACTTAAAAATGAACTGATCGAATGCATGTCATAGTCTGAAACTAAGGGATTAGTTAAGTTTCTGTGGGTGAAAGAACTAGGTGACTGCACACTGTCACAGTTGCTGTATCATCTGTTGACATTGGCAAACAGTGCAGACAGCAATGACATTCTGAGAAACATTTGGGTGTCATGGCTGGTATCATATGCACAAAAAATAGTCACTGTGTGCACAGGAGGGCTGAATGCACTTGCATAGACAGCTGACCTCATTGTTGAAATACACCCATCAGCGAGTTTTGCAGATGTTGGCCCTCAATCATATAACACCACCATTGCAATACTTGCATCGCTCCAAGCACAGTTGGTGGCAGTTACTACACAAGTCACAGCTTTCCAGGCAAGTACCAGCAAACAATGATATTATTGTTCAACAAGGAGTCAAAGTCACTTGCCATCAGCTACAAAATTATGCTGGTACCATATACAGTTCAGTACAGAGCAAGGAAGTGCAACTCACCATGCAAAATGGGAAACACATTGGGAAGTAAGTAATGACAGTGACTGACTCTCTGGATAACACCCATTGGTTTTTTGTTACCAAATGGTACACAAAACAAGCGTTCTTGGTGGTCACAGGAGTGGATGTGTTGGTTTACCCAGGCACCCACCTGCCTCATTGTAGTCATGATAATTAGCATCTGTTTACTGCCAATGGCTCCACCAATCAGGCATATAGATGGTTAACATTAACCCCAAACCTCATTTTGCTTCCAAAGCATGGGTTTTGCCTGGGATTGAGCCATATCTCAATACTAATTGTTCCTCAAATGCTTCATCCACTGTATCTGTGTCTTGTCTTCCTGCTCGAACTACTTTTCAGACACTGTCTCACATGTGTCAGTGATCTCTAAAGGCATTGTTGTTTTCACTTGTCTATATTTATTTCTCTGACATGATGGACACTTCCATGTATAATCTTCAATATCACACTTCATTCTGCACTACCGCATGTATGACTTCATTCTCTCAAAAGTCCTCTGTGTTCCTTGGTGTCCTCTCAATGGATTACCATGCATCTCTCTTGATATATTCTACTTCTCTTTGGGCATAATTTCCTCTTCACTAGCTACTTTCTTTTTTATTCTCAGGGTTGCTTATACTTGCTGCATGCTTATGAGGTTGCTATCCCCACTTTCAACCACTGCAGCGCTCTCCTCTGTTTATGCATTAGTATTTTCTCAAAACAGCTTTTTTCTCCTCTGTTTGCTCTTGTTCTCTGGGCCTTATTCTGCTCAGAGCATCTGCATTACTGTTTAACCTTCTTTTTTTATAGACTGCCCTGTAAACATACTCTTCAAGCTTTAGTCTCCACTTCCATTACACATATAATGGTTGTCCATATTCACAACTATGAATACATTTCATGTATTTCTTATGCAAAATCCTACGAAGCAAGTCTTGATATGTGGTGGCAATGACTTGTGTTAACACTTCTTGCAGGTCATCAGTGTTTCCTTAAACTGGAGGAACAAACACTCTATCTTTACCATAACCCCATACACAGAAGTCCATTGAGGTTAAATGAGGTGATCATGGGGACCAGGATTTGCTCCAACATGTTCTGTCCAAGACGGCACATTCTGACAGGAATACACAACAGTTTAATGATGATAATGTGGAGGTGGACCATCTTGTTGTAAAATAAATTCTGTGCCCATATCAGATTGTAATTGAGGCATTAGATAATGTTCAGGCATGTCCAAGTTTGATACCAAGTTACAATTGACTTGTAAAAATAGAAAGGGTCATAAATTTTGTTAGTTCTGCAGCACAAAAATCACTATCTTAGGGGAGTCTCATATATGTTTGATTACGGGATGTGGTTTTTGCTCACCCCATATCTGAACATTATGCCTATTCACTTTATCACAGTTATGCAAGCTGGCTTTGTCGCTGAATGCACTTTTACTAGGAAAATCATCTTCAGTGTGCATTTTGTTAAACATTTCTACACGAAACTCAGCTCGTTTTCTTTGTTACTTTCTCTTAAAGCTTGCCGCAGTTAAAATCTGTTTCAATGGTATGTGTTTCCATAATGCCTTCTATGCTGTGACACTAGGTATATTCAGTTCTAAGTTGGCACGTCTCGTTGATTTACCCAGATTACAAATGTAAGACTGCCAAACTTGTTCAATTGCTGTGTTAGAGCTCTTAACCATCCCTGACCCAGCATCCTATGTGATGCACAGCTAGCTTTGGTCAAACAATTCTACCAATTAATAACAGTTTGTCTTTGAGATGGTGGCTTGCGATATTTAGTCCAGAATTGTCTCTGAACTGTAACAGCAGATTTGGATTCATGAAACCATAAACAACACTGTGCACACTCTGCACCATTACATGACTCCATTATGACTATTTGAATAACTCAAATTTTGTACATGTTGCCTAGCAGGAACATTGAGAACCAACAGATACTTGAAGATATACTGCATTCTTTGCTGTATCAAACATTTCTGTAAGTTATTTACCTCTTCCACAACTGAACGTAATTTAA
This sequence comes from Schistocerca americana, assembly GCF_021461395.2. Taxonomy (NCBI): domain Eukaryota; kingdom Metazoa; phylum Arthropoda; class Insecta; order Orthoptera; family Acrididae; genus Schistocerca; species Schistocerca americana. Next base: position 697,065,885 of record NC_060120.1, on the reverse strand, counting down.
GGGTAAATTTGTTTTGGTTCATCTGTACCGCAGAATTTCTTCACAACCTGTGTGTTACAACTGATTTTCATAATATCTAACCATGTAGGTTACAATGGCTTGTTGCAGTTTTACAATTGCTTGTTGCAGTTCGGCCAGATTTATCAGAGGCAACTGCTTTAGGAGCTGCTATAGCTGCTGGGATTGCAGAAGGAATAGAAGCAATTGATATAAAAAATGTTTGTTTATCATCTACTGATGTCTTTGAACCATCAGTATCAGAGGATGGTATGTATATGCATATGTTATTTTATGACAACTAATCAAAGAAAAGTACAAGTATATATTTAAAACGTAGAAATAGATCAGCAGGATTATTTATAAGATGAGGCTCACATTTTTAGAATTACTGTGTTTATATTTCAACAAAGATTTATTCTCCCCATGAAATATTTGCTCATGAAAAGTTTCAGCAACATCACATTTCAAACCCTTTTCATCATTTCATTTCCTTCTTCCCCACTGTCCACTTTAGTACCTGTATAGAGATGTCCCTCAATCCCTGCTTTTCATTACAACTGTTGTGGTTTCAACATCATATTGTTGGATGTTATATGCTGTTTCTTTTTATAGGATGCCCTTCTTGTCTTGTGCAATCCTTGTTATTAAAACTTTCTTGTGTCTTCCTTTTTACATATTCTACTTCCAAGATACTACTAGCAAAATTCATCAACCTCTTTAACTGTCTCTTGTCTGTGATAAACTTTAAGCTATCCAGCATACCCACTGTCTTTGCATAACTTTACATTTTTTTGTTTCATTTTGTTTATGTGCATATTAAATACAACAAACAATGGAAATTCCAGATCAACAATACTATGAAAAGTACAGATTGCTACTCACTATAAACATGACTCAATGAGTTGCAGATAGGTACAATGAAGAGACTGCTACACATTGATTTTTTGGCAGAAACTGTCTTCAGAAAAGAAAAGAAAACACACACTCATTCACACAAGCAAGCATACCTCACCCACACATGACCTCTATCTCTGGCTGCTCTGACCAGAATGCAGTGGTGTCACATCGATGCAAGCAGAGATCTGGAGGGGGTCAGAAAAGGTGCAGGGATAGCAGGGTACAGGTATGAAGAGGGGTGTCAGCATCACCTGACAGAGCATGCAGGGAATAGATGGAAGCTTGACAAGGCTGTCACGCACAGCATCAGCATGCTGTGGGGAAGGGGAGGTGGGAGGATGGGAGGAAACTGGGAGGAGTAAAGGGGATGAATAGACAAGGGGAAAAGACAATTTGGTGTATTGGCAAAGAGCAGAGCACAGTGTGGGTGAGGAGATGTGAATTCAGAGGAAGTGATAGGACAGAGGGAGTGGAAACCGATGGGTGAAAGGTGTGCGACAGTAGGTTACCATAGGTTGAGGCCGGGATGATTTTGGGAGAATGTGTTGTAAGAATAACTCCCATCTGTGCAGTTCAGGAAAGCTGGTGGTGGAGGAGAAGATCCACATGGCCTGGCCAGTGAAGCAGCCATTGAAGTCATGTTCAACTGCATGTTGTGCCTCAGGGAGGTCCACATTGCCCTTGGCCTTAGTTTGGTGGTGGACATTAATCCTGGTGCACTGCTGGCTGGTAGTCATACCAACATAAAAAGCTATGCAGTGATTGCAGAAGAGCTGGTATATGGCACAGCTGTTTTAACAGGCAGTCGTACCTCTGATGGAATAGGATAATCTTGTGGCAGGACTGGAATACGAAGTGCTTGGTGGGAGGATTGAGAAGGCCTTGCACCTGGGTCTTCCGCATGCATATGATCCCTGTGGCAAGGGATTGGGATTGTAAAAATTTCATAGGAGATGGGATAAGATGTTGTGGAGATAGGGAGGGTGATAGAACACCACTTTAGGAGGTGTAGGAAGGATCTAGTTAGGATGTCCCTGAATTCAGGGCATGATGATGGATAATCAAAGCCCCATCAAAGGACGTGGCTCAGTTGTTCCAGTCCGGGGTGGTACTGGGTGATGAAGGGGGCACTCATTTGTATCTGGTTCTTGAGGGTGGTGGGACGACTGGAGGCATGTGAGGATAAGGCAAGGGAAATCTTTTGCGCATTAGGCCTGAGACATAGTGCATCTCTGTGAAGGACTTTTTGAGACCTTCAGGACATTTGGCAAGGGAGTACTAGTGAATGCAAATACACCATGCCCAGGTGGGCAGGATGTATGGGAGGGATTATTTGGGGTAGAAAGCGTGGCAGCTGTTGAATTGCTGGTGCTGTTGGAGGTTCAACGTGAACAGAGGTTTTAACGGAGCCATCAGGGAGGAGGAAGTCAACAGCCAGGAAGGTGGCACCCTGTGTTGAGTGGGAACATGTGAAGCAGATGGGAGATAAGGTGTTGAGGTTGTGAAGGCATGACAATAGGGTGTCTTGTGTCTGAGTCCAGATCAGGAAGATATCATCACTGAACCTGAAGTAGACCATGGATTTGGGCCCTGTGCTGCAGATTTGTTTGTATAGCTTCCCTCCAAAACAGTTGCAGCTGTGTCTTAGGATGAAGTTAGTAAGGTGTACGAGGAATGAGGTAGTGGGATGGAGTCTGAAGGATGTTGGGAGAGGTAGTGTTCAGTAGTGATGAGACCATGAGTCCTCAGAGTATGGGTATGAGGGATATTGGTGTATAGAGAAGTGGCATCAAGAGTGACAAGTAGGGATCGAAAAGGTAAAGGGGTGGGATTAGTGGGGAGTCGATGAAGGAAGTGATTGGTATCTTAGACATGGGAGGTTAGATTTTGGGCAATTTGTTGGAGTGACGAGGTATGAGATATTTCAATAGGACCACAATAATCAGCTACAGTGGGGTTTCCAGGATTTTTGGCTTTGTGGATTTTGGGGAGCATGCAGAAGTACGATGTGCGGGTTGTCATAGAGTTGAGGAGGGAGATAGGTTTGGGAGAGAGGTTCTGGAAAGGGCCTAAGGCTTTAAGAAAGGATTGGAGGTTATTTGGACAGCTGGGATGGGATGTCTATGACAGAGTTTATAGGTGGATAAGTCAGAAAACAGGCAGAGACCTTACTTCAGGTAATCCCTGTGACACTGATGAAACCTTTATCTGCAGTTAGGATGATCAGGTCAGTATTTGTTGTGAGGCTGTGTATGGCTGTCTTTTCTCTGCTGAAAAGTTGGTGTTGTTAGGAATAGACCTGGGGAAGCATAGGAGGCACGTTGGAGGTAAGTAAGCCCTGGAAAGTGACCAGGGGGTGGTTAGGTAGGAGGGGGAGGGGGGGAGGAGGAGGAGAGTTAAGGTGAGATGGTAGCATGAAGTGGGAGAGGTAGGATTATATGTTGGCATTATATTGGCCTTGGTTAGAGGGAGAGTTGGCAAATTAATGTTTCCTGCAAGGACTGAGAGAAGGAGGGTAGGTCTTTGACAATTGCACTGTTAAATTTCAGTGTAGAGCTGAACGGAAGGCCTTTGGGGCTGAGGATTTTGGTGCAAAGGTTAACAGCAGTGTTCTGAGCTTGTTTAAGCTCTGGATTTAGTGAATTGGGAGTTTTGGCCCCAAAACTGTAGCAAGTGGAAAAAAGAACAGATATACAGGATCTGGGTGCCATGAGGGGTCAATGATTAAGAACTCTATGGGTAAAGTGTGGATTGGATAGTGGTGCCTCAAGCTGGCAGTAGGATGTCAGCAGGGTTTATAGATTATGGATATGGTGTCTAGAATTCCCCCCTTTACTGCCTGGATCCCTACTTATCATGGTTTACACCACTTACCTGTGGTGTAATTTATCCTCCCATGTCAAATATATCTACAACTTCCTTCACTGACTCTCCACCATCCCCACCCCTTTACCTCCCGGATCCCTAACCATCACTCCTGATGGTGCCTCCCATACCCCAATATCTCTCTTGCCCAAGGTCTTGCCACTATTGACCACTACAGCTCCTTAACACCATTCAGACTCCATATGCACTACCTAATTCCTGATGAAACTTACTTACTTTATTGCAACACACAACTACTTCGTTTGAAGAGAATTATGCAAACAAACACATGGGCACCCACATGGCACCCTCCTATGCCAACCTGTTTATGGGCCATCTAGAGGAAACCTTCCTAGCCTCCCAAAACCCCAAACCCTGTCTGGTTCAGGTTCATTGATGATATCTTCATGATCTGGACTGAAGGCCAACACACCCTATGCACACTAAACCTCCAACCACCAGCAATACCTGCATTTTAACAGTCCTCCCAGCACCATGAAGAACCAGCTACAAAGGAGCACCCTCTTTGTCACTCAATACCAACCTGGATTTAAACAACTGAACTGCATCCTTTGTGAGGGCTTTGATCATTTATCATCATGTCCTGAAATAAGGGACATGCTACCCAAGGTGCTTCCCACACCTCCTAAAGTGGTGTTTGATTGCCCATCCAACCCCCACAACACCCTAGCCCACCTCCATGCAACTCCCAATCCCAAACCCAACCCAACACAGGTGCAAGACCTGCCCAGTCCTCCACCCAGCACTTCCTATTCTAGTCCTTTCATGGGCTTATCCTACCCCATCAGAGGCCTAGTCACCTTTGAAAGCAGCCTTGTCATGTACAAGCTCTGGTGCAATCATTGAACAGCTTTTTATAATAGTATGACTACCAACCAGCCATCCACCAGGATGGCTGGTTGCATGCCTCTGTGCATGGAGTAATTATTCTAATCTTATCCTCATGATCCCTGTGTGAGTGATACATAGGGGACGGTAGCATATCCCTAGAGCCTAGAGTAATCACTTAAAGCTGGTTTTCAAAACTTTGTTAATACATTTTCTCAGGATAGTTTAGCCTGTCTTCAAGAGTCTGCCATTTCAGCTCCTTCAATATCCCTGTGACACTCTCCCATGGATTAAACAAACCTGTAACAATTTGTGCTGCCCTTCTATGTATACATTCAATATCCCCTGTTGGTCCTATCTGGTATGGGCCCCACACACTTGAGCAATATTGTAGGATGGATGACACAAGTGATTTGTAAGCAATCTCTTTAGTAGATTGATTGCTTATCCCCAGTATTCTACCAATAAACCAAAGTCTACCACTTGCTTTACACTTACTGAACCTATGTGATCATTTCATTTCATATCCCTCCAAAGGGTTACTCTCAGGTATTTGTATGAATTGGCCAATCCCAAAAGTGAATCATTGACATTATAGTCATAAGATATTATGTTTTTTTCATTTTGTTAAGTGCACAGTTTTTCATTTCTGAACATTTAGAGCAAGTTGCCAATCTATGCACCATGTTGAAATCTTATCAAGGTCTGACAGAACAGTTATTCAGCTTCTCTCATATAGTACTTCATTATAGATAAGTGCATCATCTGCAAAAATCAAGTAACACTGCATCTACTTGATTGCCTTGATCCAAAGCTTTCAGTATGTCATGTGAGAAAAATGGGAGTTGGGTTTCACATGATTGATGTTTTCGAAAACCATACTGGTTGACATTGAGGAGGTCATTGTGTTCAAGATAATTCACTATGTTTGTGCTCAGAATATGTTATAAGATTCTACAACAAATCAGTGTCAAGGACACTGGACAGTAGTTTGTGGATCACTTCTGCTACCCTTCTTGCAGACAGGTATGAGCTGTCCCTTTTTCCAAGAACTGGGCACTATTTTTTATTCAGGGGATTTACTCTAGCTTATAGTGAGAAGAGGCGCTAAATCAGCTGCAGATTCAGTATAGAATCTGACAGCAATTCCATCAGAGCCTGGAGTTATGTTCAGTTTTAACAATTTCAGCTGTTTCACTAATAATTATTTCATTCATCTTTTCAGGGGCACGAGGATTAAATTGATGCAATTCTCCATGGTTTTCCTTTGTAAAGGAACATTTGAAAATGGAGTTCAGCATTTCAGCTTTTGCTTTGCTATCAGTTCCTGTCTGCTTTTCTAGGGACTGGACATTAACTTTGGTGTCACTAACAGCCTTTACATATGACCAGAATTTCTTTGGATTTTGTGAAATGTCATTTGCTAATATTCTGCTTCAGTAATCACTGAAGGCATCACACACTGCTATCTTAACAGTGAAATGCATTTCATTCGGCATGTCTCTATCTATAGCCCTACACTTTGTTTTACACTTGTTATGCAGTAGTCACTGTTTCTTTAGAAGTTTGTTTACAGTGACTGTATACCATGGAGGTTCCCTCCCATTACGAACTGTTCTACTGGGTACATATCTACCCAGTGCATGGTCAACTATTCTTTTAAACTTGTGACAGAGTTCCTCTACTTGCTCCTGCCATGTGATGAAAGTTTCAGTTTCCTCATTGAGGTAAGACATAACTGATTTTTTATCTAGTTTACTAAACATATACGTCTTTCTGCTTATTTTTGTTGCCTTTTGTAATTTGGTAATCATTGTTGCCACAACTGCATTATGGTCGCTGATTCAAGTTTTGATGTGGATGTCCTCAAAGAGGTCAGATCTATTTGTTGCCATTAGATCCAATATATTTCCATCGTGAGTGGCATTCCTAACTATCTGTTCTAGGTATTTTTCAGAGAAGGCATTCAGTAAAGTTTCACAGGATGTCTTATCATGCCCACCACTAATAAACCTGTAATTTTCCAATTTAATTGTTGTATGATAACAGTATGATTGCGGAACTTATGTACAAGTGAATTGAGCTTTTCTCTGAAGTATTCAGTTACATCAGGAGATGATTCTGGTGGGCGATAGAACAATCCAATTCTCATTTTGTGCCCACTCTTGACACTGACACTTACCCAAACAATCCCACATGCAACTTCCATTTCTATCTCAATGGATTTGCGTTTTTTGCCTTCTGCGACAAATACACCACCTCCCTTCCCTAATTGCCTATCCTTTCGACTCCACTTAAATTTTCCCCAAAAATCCTACTGGTATCAGTTTCAGGTTTCAACCACCTTTCTGTGCCTGGCATTATGTGAGCTTCACCACCCCCTCCAGATTGCTGCTTGTCTATGTGACACCATTGCATTCTGGCCAGAGCAGCCAAATACAGCAGTCATAAGTGGGTGATGTATGCTTGCTTGTGTGAATGAGTGTGTATTTTCTTTTCTTTTCAGAGGACAGCTTTGACTGGAAACTCGATCTGTAACAGTCTTTCCATTGTGCCTGTCTGCAACTCAATATATCTTTACAATGATTAGCAATCTATCCTTTTCATAATATTGTTGTTATCAAACACAACACTTAGCCCATATCCTGTTTCATTAAGCACACAACGTAGTTTTTGTTAGCTTTTATTGACTACAGCTAAGTCATCAAATAAATTTTTCATGCTGATTAATCTCTAGATTTGTGTTGATTCAGAAAGATCTAATAGGTATTACTTAACACAAGGAAAAGATAACTAACTAGCAATGTAACATAGTTTATTGTATTTGTTTAGTATGTTTCACTCATATACAGGAATTATCAAATATTATACAGCAATACACAGGATTTGTGATTATGATCATGAGTATTAGTAAAATAGATCATGTCTCACATGTTTCAGAGCGTGATATAAAATATTCCAGGTGGAAGATGGCCATAGAAAGAAGCCTAAACTGGGAACTAGAGATTGTTGAAGAGGAACTAGGTACATTTCACTTATCTTCACACTAAAACTATGTATTTTTTCTTATTGTCAACACATATGAAAGGTTATTTACTCATGCATCAAAATATGGGAAGCTTAAGCCCTCTGTCCTTAACTCTGCATTATGCAGTCATGACTATTCTAACAAAACATGTATCTTCCAAATGTTAATAAGTAATAGCTTTGCACTCTGTCATCATTTTATGAAAACTTATTAATGGTGCATTTTTAAGACAGACCTGTCTTGATATTATGCTGGCTGCTGTTTCATCTGCAGTCCTATGCATCACACTCATTGTCTGTAATATAGGGATAGGAGAATGTGAGGGTGACATTTGATAGTCATTAGAGATTTTTCACGTATAATAACCATATATGCCCAGTTGCACTGTTACTGCTGACAGTAGGATAAGTAATGGTTATCCTATGTTGACAACAAATCCGACATCTAGGCAGTTTATAATGGAAAAGCAGAATGTAATTGACACCATCCAAACTATTATAACACTTCCTTCACACAAGGATCTCAACCAAAGTACTGCAGGATTACTAATTCAGCATCTGTGTACATTCTTTCTTCCAAGACTTTCTTCAAAAATTCATTTTATTCTAGGATGTCCTTTCTGAATCTGACAGTGTGTTTCATGAATATGTAGATGGAAACGCATTATTACCCAATACAGGGCTGTCAAAAATCTCTAGCAACTGCATGGAGCTTCTGTCACAACATAATGCCCTCTAGGCCCTCTGATTGTAAACATAGAAACCAATTACTGATACTGAAGTAAGGAAATAGACATCTCTTACACCAAGAAAGTGGGGTGAACTCCTTAAACATCTTTTGATTCACAATTGTCTTTTTTGTGTGTCTTCTTTCAGTGTACACACTTGGGGCACATTTCCCCATACTGTGATGTGTTATTGCTGATGGTGTATCTCCTTCAGATGACTTCCTTATTGAAAATACTATTCTTTGTTTAAATTTTTTTAAAAATTGAAGAGAATACTTGTATTCTCTTTTGAATATTTGTACATGTATTCAGTAAAATGACACAGCATAATTGTTACAAAATAATTACATGACTCTCTATTACACTAAGGTATATTATAAATGTAATTATCCAACAGATTGCATTATATCACTTCAGTATGGTTGTACTACACATAGTTTAATGCTGCATATTATACTACACCTAGGATGTGTTATTACACTGAATAATATTCTACCTTATTACAGAGTGTTGCACTGCCAATGTTTAACTGCACCAAATTTGCTGTCATGTGTCAGACACTCCTGACACTATTGTCACATGCTGTTTTTCTTTACACTTCAACCATATTCCTAGATCTGTTAAAAGTTTCTTTATGAAAATTGTGTAGGCATTTTTGAATTTAGTGTAAGCAAGACAAACGTGTTTATAATTATTGTAGATCTTATCTAGTGTAGTGTAGGTACAGGCATCCTGAAGGAGCAGGCTTTTTACTCACTAAAAAATTCTCACAAATTTATTTCACTGATTACCTGTGATACTGCTAAACTGGAAATTTAAGATTACCAAGTGTAATGGGAGATATTGTGTTGCTATATTTCCAGGGTTGTTTTGGGTCAAGATGTACATGGGAAATTATGCTAATTTATTGATGTGGCAGACGTTTTGACACTGCTTGGCAATCAAGACTGACTTACCTTTACAGAGCCAAGCTGAAATAGCGTCCTCAGAGTTTTCTCTGGTATTTCTTTGTGCAGTCATTCTCAAGCTGCAGAAAGGGACCAATGAATTCCAATGTCGATTCCCAGCACAATATAAACATAAGTTACTATACATGACCATCATCTTTCTCCAATTTCCACAAGGATGCCCTCTCCCCTTGCTGCTAAACTGAATCACAACAATAGTTTTCTGTTTGTCGGTAGAAAAGGGTGATGGTTTCCTAATTATACATTCAATGTAAATGGATAGATAAAAAATCTACTCACCAACCAATGGCAAGAGAACACACACACAAAAAGGTTTAAATTTTACAAGCTATCAGAGCCAGTAGCTCCTTCTTCAGGCCGAAGAGTTGGAGGGGGAGGAAGAGGGGTGAAGAAAAAGAACTGGAGAGGTTTAGGGAAAGGGGTACAGCTCATAAAAGTTGCCCAGAACAGAAGCACTGTTCATATAATGGTTCTCCTGGTACTATGGCCTGTTTGAGGATGCCAAGCTCATTTTGTTTTTATCTGTCAATGATGTTGTCACTTTGGCTTGATCATATGAGGATAATATAAGATTTTGCCCATTTTAAACAGATGTGTTTCATCACATTTTTAAGACCTTGTTTGCTTGATATATGAAATCAGTGCCTTCTCATTAATTCAAAATTTATTGTTTACAAGATGGAGATCATCTGGCAGCTGCCATTGGCCAGAAACACCATATTCAGAATCTCTAACAATGGCACCACCACATAATACTGAATAACAATGAAAATAATCAGTTACTGAAAATATAGTGTAAATGGAGAGATAAAAAGTCTATTCACAAAGCGCAGTCCACGAACACACAACAAAAACATTTGAATTTTACAAGCTTTTGGAGCCAGTAGCACAGTTGAAGGGGAAGGAAGAGGGATGAAGCAAAAGGACTGTTCTCCTGCCACTGCTTGGTGCGTAGATCTTTTATCTATCCATTTACATTGAATGTATAATTAGGAAGCCATCACTCTTCATCTACTGACAAACAGTAAACTATTGCTGTGATTCAGCTTAGCAGCAAGGAGAGAGGGCATCTTTGTGGAAATTGGAGAAAGATGATGGTCATGTATAGTAACTTATGTTTATATTGTGCTGGGAATCGACATTAGAATTCATTGGTCCCCTTCTGCAGCTTGAGAATGACTGTACATCTACATCTACATCCATACTCCGCAAGCCACCTGATGGTGTGTGGTGAAGGATACCCTGAGTACCTCTATCAGTTCTGCCTTCTATTCCAGTCTCGTATTGTTCATGGAAAGAAGGATTGTCAGCATGCCTCTGTGTGGGCTCTAAGAAGTTTTCAATTTTCACCCAGTGCAGTCCCCAACAATCAGTCTTTCCTTCTCAACCCATCCAGTATGTCTCCCCTGACCTGGGTTCTGGGTGACTTTTCTGAACTATACCCCTTTCCCTTAAACCTCTAGGTCTTTTTCCGCACATACACCAGCAGATGGATATGTGTGTGTGTGTGTGTGTGCGAGTGTATACCTGTCCTTTTTTCCCCCTAAGGTAAATCTTTCCGCTCCCGGGATTGGAATGACTCCTTACCCTCTCCCTTAAAACCCACATCCTTTTGTCTTTCCCTCTCCTTCCCTCTTTCCTGATGAAGCAACTGTTTGTTGCGAAAGCTTGAATTTTGTGTGTATGTTTGTGTTTGTTTGTGTGTCTTTTCGACCTGCCAGCGCTTTTGTTTGGTAAGTCTCATCATCTTTGTTTTTAGATATATTTTTCCCACGTGGAATGTTTCCCTCTATTACACTCCTGGAAATTGAAATAAGAACACCGTGAATTCATTGTCCCAGGAAGGGGAAACTTTATTGACACATTCCTGGGGTCAGATACATCACATGATCACACTGACAGAACCACAGGCACATAGACACAGGCAACAGAGCATGCACAATGTCGGCACTAGTACAGTGTATATCCGCCTTTCGCAGCAATGCAGGCTGCTATTCTCCCATGGAGACGATCGTAGAGATGCTGGATGTAGTCCTGTGGAATGGCTTGCCATGCCATTTCCACCTGGCGCCTCAGTTGGACCAGCGTTCGTGCTGGACGTGCAGACCGCATGAGACGATGCTTCATCCAGTCCCAAACATGCTCAATGGGGGATAGATCCGGAGATCTTGCTGGCCAGGGTAGTTGACTTACACCTTCTAGAGCACGTTGGGTGGCACGGGATACATGCGGATGTGCATTGTCCTGTTGGAACAGCAAGTTCCCTTGCCGGTCTATGAATGGTAGAACGATGGGTTCGATGACGGTTTGGATGTACCATGCACTATTCAGTGTCCCCTCGACGATCACCAGTGGTGTACGGCCAGTGTAGGAGATCGCTCCCCACACCATGATGCCGGGTGTTGGCCCTGTGTGCCTCGGTTGTATGCAGTCCTGATTGTGGTGCTCACCTGCACGGCGCCAAACACGCATACGACCATCATTGGCACCAAGGCAGAAGCAACTCTCATCGCTGAAGACGACATGTCTCAATTCGTCCCTCCATTCATGCCTGTCGCGACACCACTGGAGGCGGGCTGCACGATGTTGGGGCGTGAGCGGAAGACGGCCTAACGGTGTGCGGGACCGTAGCCCAGCTTCATGGAGACGGTTGCGAATGGTCCTCGCCGATACCCCAGGAGCAAAAGTGTCCCTAATTTGCTGGGAAGTGGCGGTGCGGTCCCCTACGGCACTGTGTAGGATCCTACGGTCTTGGCGTGCATCCGTGCGTCGCTGCGGTCCGATCCCAGGTCGACGGGCACGTGCACCTTCCGCCGACCACTGGCGACAACATTGATGTACTGTGGAGACCTCACGCCCCACGTGTTGAGCAATTCGGCGGTACGTCCACCCGGCCTCCCACATGCCCACTATACGCCCTCGCTCAAAGTCCGTCAACTGCACATACGGTTCACGTCCACGCTGTCGCGGCATGCTACCAGTGTTAAAGACTGCGATGGAGCTCCGTATGCCACGGCAAACTGGCTGACACTGACGGCGGCGGTGCACAAATGCTGCGCAGCTAGCGCCATTCGACGGCCAACACCGCGGTTCCTGGTGTGTCCGCTGTGCCGTGCGTGTGATCATTGCTTGTACAGCCCTCTCGCAGTGTCCGGAGCAAGTATGGTGGGTCTGACACACCGGTGTCAATGTGTTCTTTTTTTCATTTCCAGGAGTGTATATTCATATCATAAATGATGTAAATGGATATATAAAAAGTCTACTCACCAAGTGGTGGCAGGAGAACACACACTCAAAATGGTTTAACTTTACCTCATGGCTCATACCCTGGTAATAGACCTAGATGCAAGCCCTGTCCTATACATCTTCCCACCACCATCTGCTTCAGTCCGGTCACAAGCATCACCTATCCCATCGAGGAAAGGGGTACCTGTGAAACCAGTCATGTGATATACAAGCTAAGCTGCAACCACTGAGCTGCTTTCTATGTGGGCATGACAACCAACATGCTGTCTGTCTGCATGAATGGCCACCAACAAACTGTAGCCAAGAAACATGTGGACCACCCTGTTGCTGAGCACGCTGCCAGACATGACATCCTTTATTTCAATAATGACCGCTTCACAGCTTGTGCCATACGGATCCTTCCCACCAACACCAGCTTTTCTGAATTGTGCAGGAGGGAACTTTCCCTGCAATATATAAATTACATCTCCAACATCTCCTGGTGTCACCCTTCATTACCCATTGTCCTCTCCCATCCAGCCCCTTCTCTGTTCCCATTCCAGCTCTACACAGCCCTCATTCCTCCACTGCACACAGTCTTTTTACTTCTCTCCTTTTTTGCTACCCCCCTCCCCCCCTCCCCTCTCCCCACCACTCTGCTCCCTCTATCTAATCTCCCAACTGCATGTATCTGCCCAACCCTCTTTCCACCTCATCCCTCCACATTCTCCAACAGCACATCATCACTGTCTGCCATATCTACCCCACTATCCCCCCCCCCCCCCCCCAGCCTCTTTCTTTCTTACCCCCACCCATTCGCCACTCCCATCATGCACCAGTGCTGCTTGCAGTGTGGCCTCAGTTGCCTGAGACTGCAGTCATGTGTGTGTGAGTTGCATTTGCATGAGTGTGTATGTGTATGTTTGCTGTCTAACTCTGATGAAGGCCTTACTGGCCAAAACCTGTTATTTATGACAGTCTTTTTGTTGTGCCTATCTGTGACTCAGCATCTCCACTATGTTGTGAGTACCAACTTTCCTTTTCACAATATTGTTAAATAACAGTACAAATACAGTACACCCAAGTACAAAGTTTAAGAAACTAACAAAATTATATAAAATGGTGAAGTATGTGATAAGAAGAGGCCAAATGAACCAAACTTAAAGATGGGAGTAAGTTACCAGTGACCTCTGTTGGCATAACCTTCAGAATGCAGCAATGCACTGATGAAAGGAGCACCATTGCCAGAGGGCGCTCATACCTTGCGAGAGGTCTCACTAAGGAAAGGATCACAAGCCACTGTGTTAGTCAATTAATAAGATCAGATAGACAATGAAATACATTTTAAAAACAGAGGAAAGGTGTGAGAGGAGTCGTTCTGACTTGCCTTTGCTATGTACATGCCTTACTGGCCCTAACCTGCATGGTTGCATGTGGATTTCGGTAGTCTGGAGCACTGATCATGATTACTTTGACTACCATACATACTATCCTCGTACTGATCCATTTATTGGATCACAGTTAAAAATAATGCAAGTAGCAAATTACTATATTTCACCTCCAAATTGATTCACCTCTTCTCTACAAATTACTCTCGTCCTTGCTTTAAGTCAGTCACTTATTTTCCCATGTTTGATGATAGCTTAAGTGCAAACAAATATACACATCCTTTTCTACATGCCTCCCAAAATCCATAAATTCAATAATCCAGGATACCCCATTGTTGCTCATTACTGTGCAACCACTGGAAGAATTTCCACTCTTGTCAACCATTGAACTGCTTATAGACTAGCCTCTCATATCAAAGATACAAACCACTTCCTTCACCAACTCTCAGCCATCCCCAACCCATTACCACTTGATTACAGCCTCTCAAAACCCCAAACACCTTGCCTGATTCAGAGTCATTAACGATATTTCATGATGTGGATCCAGTGCCAGGATACCCTATCCATATTCCTCCACAATCTCAACACCTTCTGTCACATTCATTTCACCTGGTCCTCACCAGCACAAGATTAAAAAACAAAACAAAAATACTTTATGCAGGCAATACATCAACTGTGTGCAAACACAATGTCTACAGCAGCATGAAGGTGCTGTGCAACAGAGTAACCAATGAAATAGTCAAATATTTCAATGCAAGCCATCTAAATGTAAGTGTTTCAAAGACTGCAATAATGGAATTTAATATCAGGAAACAAATTGTATTTAGTATGACATTATCTATAGAAAATGACATTGTAAGAAAGAAAAATGGACAAATTCTTGGGAATCACAATCCAGGATAACCTCAGATGGCACATGCATATGCAGGAAGTTGGGAAATTCACATTACAGACTTCTAGGGCTTGTAGGGGAGAGTGGGTACATAATATTTTGAATAGAAACCCATGTCTAGAAATGTAACATTTCCATTCTATGATGGTTTCAGTTCAGATGTGCAATGTGTCCATGTCTGCTGAAGGAAAGACAAAAGCCTCAGAGTTGCCTGTCATGGTATGCAATAGGGTAGACAGGATGACATGTACAATGTCTGTAATAGCATTGGTGGTTGCCACATCGAGCCGCTGTTGTACTGTGTGACTACTGATCTGTATGTACAGTATGCTGGGTTCTTTTTTGTTTATATATTGGCCATGACATCTTAGTAGATGATTGTTGCAGTGTCTGTGTGTTTATGGGTTGCTTTTTTTCATATGACTTGTCAAGCCAATGGCAGCACCGCATCTCTGCCCGCAATTGCCACAAGTGTATCTGGCTGCCGAGGCAGGAGCAGTGGTAGCATTGCGAAGCTTTTTCTGCCTTAATCTGTCTAACAAGCCTTCATCATGCTTCTACATTCCAGATGATATATCATCATGTCACTCTGGTCTCATGCTAGCCCGTGCCTCCCATCTGTTTGTGTCGATTCCAAAGCTCTCCATATCTCGTTTACAGGAGTCCTTGAACCTCAATACAGGATGTCCTACAGGTCTTTTGGCTTTAGAGACCTCTCCAAGCATCACCTCATGTGGTAATCTGTCAGGATCCATACGGTGGATGTGTCCCAGCCAACGGAGTCATCTCTGCTTCAAGATAGCTGAAATAAGGTTGCAGTTAGTTTTAGATAGCATTGCTTTGTTGGTCACTCGGTCCTTCTGCATTACTCTGTGGATGGATCTCAAGCACCGCATGTAAAAAGCATTAAGGCGACGTTCTTGTTTAGCATAGGTAGTCCACGTTTCTGATGCATACAAATGGATGCTGAGGATGCAAGTTTGATATACAAGAATTTTGGTGGTCAAAGAGAGTTTGTTGTTTTCCCAAACAGGTGTAGAGAGTTTGCCAAAAGCTGTTGTAGCTCTTCCAATGCGAGCATCAATTTCCTTGTCATGAGTTCATGAGCAACTGTCGCGTAGCGCTTTGTGTTACTCTTCAGAAGACTTCCATCTTTCCTAGTATGCAGATGTACTCCAACATTGCAATTCTCAAAAGCCACTTGGAGCAGATCCAAGAGGAGAATTCCAAAAAGTGTAAGTGCCAACACACAGCCTTGTATTACACCATAGTTAATACTGAATGGTTTACATGTACTGCCATCGAAGATTACAGAGCCATGCATATTGTCATGAAAAGATCTTATTAAAGACAGCAAAGTTGGGAGACATCCAATTTTTTCCAATATGCGGTAGAGTCCCTCCCTACTGACGGTGTCAAAGGCTTTCTTGAGGTCAACAAAAGCCACATATAATGGCACTCTGTGTTCACGGCACTTCTCTTGTAGTTGGCGCAAGGTAAATATCTTGTCACTTGTGGATCTGCCAGTTCGAAATCCACACTGTGACTCAGGGTAGATCCAAGCAGCCAAGGTTTCCAGTCTCTTCAGGATTATCCTTGCATACGCCTTTCCAGAAATGCTCAAGAGAGATATTCCTCTATAGTTGTTACAATTACCTCTGTTGCCTTTTACCTTATAGATTGTTACTATATTTGCATCTCGCATGTCTTGAGGTACTGTGCCTTCTTCCCAGCACTGCAATAGGATTTGATACAATATCGGAAAAACACAGTCAAGTTTGATGATTTCTACTGGTAAGTTATCATGGTCTGTATTCTTGCCTAGCTTTAGACTTTTAAGTGTGAGTTTTAATTCGTCAGCAGTGGGAGGATCATCAATCTCAGACATAACTGGGTAAGTCGGTAAAGTACCCAAAGCTTCTGAGGAAATGTTGACCTCTTCTGAGTATAGTTTAGCATAGTGCTGCACCCATCTATCTAGCTGCTGGTTTTTATTGTTGATTGGGTCTCCATTTAGATCTTTTATTGCAGCAAACTTCCTGCTTGTTGGTCCAATGGCCTTTTTGATGCCTTGATACATGTCAGTATAATCTCCTTTGTCTCGGCAGATCTGAATAGTTTTACAAAGGTTGATCCAATATGTATTTGCGCAATGGTGAGAAACTCATTGCAGGTCTGCTTTGCAGGCCTTGTATTCAGCTATTGCTCATTGGTCTTTATGATTATTCATAACCTGTATATGAGCATTACATTTCTTGTCTATATATGGAAAAGGAGATTAGTGTTTAACGTCCCGTCAACAACGAGGTCATTAGAGACGGAGCGCAAGCTCGGGAGAGGGAAGGATGGGGAATGAAATCGGCCATGACCTTTCAAAGGAACCATCCCGGCATTTGCCTGAAGCAATTTAGGGAAATCACGGAAAACCTAAATCAGGATGGCCGGAGACGGGATTGAACCGTCGTCCTCCCGAATGTGTCTATATATGGATGCAACTCACTTTCACATTCAGTAAACCAGTTACTTTGAGTCCTACCCTGCTTCCCAAATGTTCCAATAGCTGTCTGCATAAGATCTTCTTTAGCTAGATGCCACATATTTTTGGCGCTCTGTGCAGTTTCAAATTGCTCAGGATTCAGTTTCATCTCTATTTCTTCACTGAACTTTTTGTATAGCGCATCATCTTGAATGGCTTTGGTGTTGATCTTCACTCTTTGACGCTGAGTGAATCTTCTTTGGTGTGAACCGTGATTTGGTCATAAGTAAAGAGTGATCAGTATCACATTCAGCACTGTGATATGTGCAGGAATTAAGGACATGATGTAGGTCGCTTCTTCTGGTTTATGATGAAGTCGAGCTGATGCCAATGGCCTGAACATGTGTGTTTCCATGTTACTTTGTGCACGTCTCTGTTCTGGAAGTAAGTGTTAGTGATGCAGAGAGAAAGAGAGGTGCAAAAATCCAGCAGTCGCTGACCGTTCTCATTCATATTTCCAATGCCATATGATCCAATGCAGTCGGTCCAGTTGTTCCATTTATTCCCAACCCTGGCATTAAAGTCTCCCAGTAACATGAGT
Organism: Schistocerca americana; assembly: GCF_021461395.2. Classification (NCBI taxonomy): domain Eukaryota; kingdom Metazoa; phylum Arthropoda; class Insecta; order Orthoptera; family Acrididae; genus Schistocerca; species Schistocerca americana. The sequence goes on along the minus strand of NC_060120.1, from coordinate 697,047,969 downwards.
TTATCTGATCCACAAACATTCTCCAGGCATTTCCTCAGGTCCTCGTAGAACATGCCTTTGACTTCAGGTGGCACTTTCATAGTGAGAGCATATGCAGAGATTAATGTGACGGGGCCTGATGTTGTCTTTAATCTCAAAGTTGTTAATTGTTCAGACATAGATCGTTTGCAGCAGCTGAGAAGACTGTTTCGCACTGCAAAGCCAACTCCGTGTTCACGTCTTTCTCCAATTTCTCTCCCTTTCCAGAAAAAGGTGTAATTATCTTCATGCAGGCTGCCTTTCCCAGAGAGACAAGTTTCCTGTAATGCAGCCACATCAACGTGAAGACGCAGGAGTTCTCTGTCAATTATGGTTGTTTTTCTGACTATAGGGGCAGCATCTGTAGGAGTGTCATATCCGGGTAACATAGTACTGATATTCCAGGTGGCAAATCGTGTTATTGAATAGTTGGTTTTGCTCATATGAGCTACTTTATTGTTGTTTTTTCCAGGTGCCTCAGTAACCCACCTTGTATCAAGCACTGTGAGATGCTTGCTGCTCCATACACCCATAGAAGCGCAACGTGGGGGATGGACTGGTACCTTACTGGCTGTGGGCTGCTCAGCTTGAGGTGGGCGGTAACCAGTCAGTTAGCTGCAATGGGCTATCCCACCGACAAGAGTCAACCCTGGCGCCCGCACTCACGTCCCTCAGCGCAAGGCTTAAAACCGGTAACTGCGACTCCCCATGTTGTTATCCGCACCTTTGCAGGCGCAGGCGGAGTGTCCTCTCCACAGGCACTGCATCGCCTGGGTTGTATTTAAAAGCCATGAATTTGCCCAGCGTTCATAGCTTTCTCTCAACCCAAACAACTGTTTCCACAGGAATGACGGGTCACTATATGTGGAGTTGAGTGGGTTGCAGGAGTTGCCGACTTGTTCAGGTTGAACCCTACGGTCACCTACGGTACTCTGGATCCATTGCCCCATCTGCCAAGCATATGCACCGTACCAGAGATCCTCTCCTCCCCTGCAGCTGCCGTTGGGGACTTCACCCACAACCTTGAGCTACGGTCCTGCATCAAACCCTGAAGAACTGGGGTGAGAGAGATAGGAAACTGAAAGACACCCTCAGGCCTCGAAACCTAATACCATTGGGGTCGAAAAACAAGAGTTGGCCGAGGGAGGCCGACAAGAAAGAAAACAGGAGGGGTCTGACACAAGTAAGTGGAAGCAATGTCAGACTTAGCTCGGGGCCCCACGGATGCCACCCGCGAACTCCTAGATGAAGTCCTCTGGGGACCTTTTTTGTTTAGGTAAAATGTAAAGATGTAATATTTAAGTGTTAATACGAGTACATGTTCTTAAGTCATAAGTGGATGTTTCATTATGTTTCCTTTTGAATTGTTACCTAATAACTGTACTGTGTCATACCTAATGCAAATTCTCAATCAGAAGTGGATGAATTAAACATCTGAATTGAAACCATCATACAACAGAAATGTTTCTGGACATTGGTTCTTATTCCAAATATTATATACTCACTGCCCTCTACAAGTCATAGAAGTTCATAATGGGAATTTCTGAACATCCTGTAGATTCCTTAACCTGTAAGGTGTCTAAAAACATATTTCCTGAAAACATGATTATCAAATATTGTAAGGATATGTGTGTACTAAAAACAGCTTCTTATTCATTATTTCCATCAAATTTAAACTATTTTGTAGAAAAATGGCGTGCAACAACATGAAGAAACCCAAGCACATTATTAACACCACAGAAAAAAGTTATCAGAATTATTTGTGGTGCCAAACCTTGAGAATCATGTTAGAACCTGTTTCCAAAATTAGGTGTGCTTGCTTGTGAAAACAATAAATACAAAATTCAGCTGTGGCCTATACCAGCATGATACAAGATAAAAATTCAGGTACCACGTAAATAGCCACATAACAGCTTTATTATGAAGGAAAAAAAAAAAAAATTGCACTTAATGATGGGCTGAAGCTAGCCAGTGCCCCACTAGAAAGTCTCACAGGCCTTTCTACTACCAAACTAAAATACCAATTAAAAAGAATTTTAACTGAACATCCATTTTATTCCCTAGACAGGTTTTTTTCTTCATTAAAAATGCTTTGTAAGTATGTCAAGCCCTTAGTTTTATATGATTCACAAGTGATCTAATTATGATAAAATATTTGTAATCCTGCTATTTGTATATTAACAAATATAAAATGCATAAAATATCAAATTTACTGTTGCACACAAATCTTTAGTTGGCAATTTGTAAACTGGCATATTCAGAAGAATAACCCATATAATGTCCTGAAACTGTACTATTTCTAGGTATTGTAATGTTATTTGTTGCTGAATATCATTATTAAATTAAAGAGCCTGTAAGATATGCCAACCTTAAGGTAAACTCTGCATATGAGACACTGTCTTATGAACCTATCCCATACTAATGCAATGGACTGTGACAACTCAAAAAATTCGAAATGTGTCAAACAACAAAAATGAAACTTGGACCATGACTGGAGCCCAGAAAACCAAGAAAAACTCAACAATAGGTGGATATTCAAAGTGAAGAGGAAAATAGTGGAATTGTAGATAGATTTAAAGTTCTAGTTGTTGCTAGGGAATTACAACATAGGTATAGCATGGTCTATATTGAAATCCTCAAATCAGTGATAATTTTTGAATCCATAGAATAATATTTTCCCCCATGAACCATGGACCTTGCCATTGGTGGGGAGGCTAGCGTGCCTCAGTGATACAGATAGCTGTACCACAGGTGCAACCACAATGGAGAGGTATCTGTTGAGAGTCCAGACAAATGTATGGTACCTGAAGAGGGGCAGCAGCCTTTCCAATAGTTGCAGGGGCAACAGTCTAGATGATTGACTGATCTGGCCTTGTAACACTAACCAAAACAGACTTGCTGTGCTGGCACTGAGAATGGCTGAAAGCAAGGGGAAACTACAGCCGTAATTTTTCCCGAGGGCATGCACTTTACTGTATGGTTAAATGATGATGGCGTGCTCTTGGGTAAAATATTCCGGAGGTAAAATAATCCCCCATTCAGATCTCCAGGTGGGGACTATTCAGGAGGATGTCATTATCAGGAGAAAGAAAACTGGCGTTCTACAGATCGGAGCATGAAATGTCAGATGCCTTAATCAGGCAAGTAAGTTAGAAAATTTAAAAAGGGAAATGGATAGGTTAAAGTTAGATATAACGGGAATTAGTGAAGTTCAGTTGGAGGAGGAACAAGACTTCTGGTCAGGTGAATACAGGGTTATAAATACAAAATCAAATAGGGGTAATTCAGGAGTAGGTTTAATAATGAATTAAAAAGATAGGAGTGCAAGTAAGCTACTACAAACAGCATAGTGAATGCATTATTGTGGTGAAGATAGACACAAAGCCCATTCCTACAACAGTAGTACAAGTTTATATGCCAACTATCTCAGTAAATGACAAAGACACTGATGAAATGTATGATGAGAAGAAATTATTCAGATATTGAAGGGAGATGAAAATTTAATAGTCATGGTTACTGGAATTCGATAGTAGGAAAAGGAAGAGAAGGAAACTTAGAAGGTGAATATGGAATGGGGGTAAGAAATGAAAGAGAAAGCCATCTGGTAGAATTTTGCACAGAGCATAACTTAATCATAGCTAACACTTGGTTCAAGAATCATGAAAGAAGGTTTGTTACATGGAAGAGGCCTGGAGATACTGGAAGGTTTTAGATAGATTATATAATGGTAAGACAGATTTAGGAATCAGGTTTTAAATTGTAAGGCATTTCCAGGGGCAGATGTGGACTCTGTCCACAATCTATTGGTTATGAACTGTAGATTAAAACTGAAGAAACTACAAAAAGGTGGGAATTTCAAGAGACAGGATCTGGATGAACTGACAGAACCAGAGGTTGTAGAGAGTCTCAGTGAGAGCATTAGGGAATGATTGACAGGAATGGGGGGCAGAAATACAGTGTAAGAAGAATGGTTAGCTTTGAGGGATGAAATAGTAAAGGCAGCAGAGGATCAAGTAGATAAAAAGATGAGGGCTAGTAGAAATCCTTGAGTAACAGAAGATATATTGAATTTAATTGATGAAAGGAAAAAATATAAAAATGCAGTAAATGAAGCATGAAAAAGGGAATACAAACGTCTCAAAAATGAGATTGACAGGAAGTGCAGTATGGCTAAGCAGGGATGGCTAGAGTACAAATGTAAGGATGTAGAGGCATAGCTCACTAGGGGCAAGATAGATACTGCCTACAGGAAAATTAAAGAGACCTTTGGAGAAAAGAGAACCACTTGCATGAATACCAAGAGCTTAGCCCAGTTCTAGGCAAAGAAGGGAAAGCAGAAAGGTGGAAGATGTATATGGAGGGTCTATACAAGGGTGAGGTACTTGAGGACAATATTGTGGAAATGGAAGAGGATGTAAATGAAGATGAAATGGGAGATATGATACTGTGTGAAGAGTTTGACAGAGCACTGAAAGACCTAAGTCGAAACAAGACCCCGGGAGTAGACAACATTCCATTAGAACTACTGACAGCCTTGGGAGAGCCAGGCCTAACAAAACTCTACCATCTGGTGTGCAAGATGTATGAGACAGGCGAAATACTCTCATACTTCAAGAAGAATATAATTATTCCAATTCAAAAGAAAGCCGGTGTTGACAGATGTGAAAATTACCAAACTGTCAGTTTAATAAGCCACAGCTGTAAAATACTAACGCAAATTCTTTACATACTAATGGAAAAACTGGTAGAAGCTGATCTCGGGGAAGATCAGTTTGGATTCCATAGAAATGTTGGAACATGTGCGGCATTACTGACCCTACTGACTTATCTTAGAAGATAGATTAAGGAAAGGTAAAGCTATGTTTCTAGCATTTGTAGACTTAGAGAAAGCTTTTCATAATATTGACTGGAATACTCTCTTTCAAATTCTGAAGGTGGTATTGGTAAAATACAGGGAGCGAAAGGCTATTTACAATTTGTATAGAAACCAGATGGCAGTTATAAGAGTCAAGGGGCATGAAAGGGAAGCAGTGGTTGGAAAGGGAGTGAGACAGGGTTGTAGCCTATCCCCAATGTTGTTCAATCTGTATATTGAGCGAGCAGTAAAGGAAACAAAAGTAAAAGTTGGAGTAGGAATTAAAATCCATGGAGAAGAAATAAAAACTCTGAGGTTTGCTGATGACAATGTAATTCTGTCAGAGACAGCAATGGACCTGAATGAGTAGTTGAATGGAATGGACAGTGTCTTGAAAGAAGGATATAAGACAAACATCAACAAAAGCAAAACGAAGGTAATGGAATGTAGTCGAATTAAGTCGGGTGATGCTGAGGGTATTAGATTAGGAAATGAGACACTTAAAGTAGTAAAGGAGTTTTATTATTTGGGGAGCAAAATAACTGATCATGGTTGAAGTAGAAAGGATATAAAATGTAGACTGGCAATGGCAAGGAAAGTGTTTCTGAAGAAGAGAAATCTGTTAACATAGTATAGATTTAAGTTTCAGGAATTCGTTCCCGAAAGTATTTGTGTGGAGTGTAGCCATGTATGGAAGTGAAAGATGGACAATAAATAGTTTGGACAAGAAGAGAATTGAAGCTTTTGAAATGAGGTGCTAGAGAAGAATGCTGAAGATTAGATGGATAAATCACATAACTAATGAGGAGGTATTGAATAGAATTGGGGAAAAGGGAAATTTGTGGCACAACTTGACTAGAAGATGGGATTGGTTAGTAGGACATGTTCTGAGGCATCAAGGGATCACCAATTTAGTATTAGAGGGCAGCATGGAGGGTAAAAATCATAGAGGGAGACCAAGAGATGAATATACTAAGCAGATTATGAAGGATGTAGGCTGTAGAAGGTACTGGGAGATGAAGAAGTTTCTACAGGATAGAGTAGCATGGAGAGCTGCATCCTACCGACCACAACAACAACTAGAATAAATTATCTAACACAGCATCCAAAGCCATGGACATGAGGAAGTTTGATATTAAATATGCGTTTTTATACAGTGAAATTGATTCTGAGATATATAAGTGAGAACTGGTAGGGCTTAAGGATAGTAGCAAAAGGGTATGCAAGCTGAAGAAAAGTATCTGTGGACTCAAACAAGCATCTAGAATCTGGAGTTAATAATTCGCCAGTGTGCTAAACAGATTCAGCCTCATAGCAACAGATACAGATCCCTGCCTTTTTCTAAATGACAAAGGTGACTCTTGATGATCCTAGCTATTCACTTTGATAATGGTCTGGTTGCATCGGAGTAGAGAAGTCATCAATTTGTTGCCACATTACTTGGAACAGGAACCTGATGTAACTATGAGTAGTGCTAGTCATTATCTCAGTTTGCAAATAGAACAGTTTCAAGATTACTGTCTTCTTAAATCAAGATGCATATGTGAGGGCTGTGCTGGAATAATACAATATAGAAAATGCCAGTGCTGTGGCAATACATGCTAATTGTGGTCAAGTGTTCTCTGAGCTGAGACTCAGTTAAACAATTATCAGTCCTACATACCACCAAGCTGTTGGAATCTCGCTCTGTGTCTCAGTGGCAACCATACCCTATACCCCTTTTGCAGCAGCTAATGCTAGTCAGCACCTCAATAAAATCAGAAAAGATACATTGTAATCATGTGAAGAGAATCTTAAAGTTCCTAAAGAAAGCAGTCTCTTATGGCTTATATTGAGCAAAAACTAGGGATACTTTTTTGTCTGTTTTTAGTGGCTCAGGCTGTGTAGGAGATGTTCTTATTTGAAAATCAGCCACAGATTTTGATGTTAAGCTTTGTGAAGTCATCATATCTTGAAACTCTCAAAGGCAGAAGGTGATGTCCTTTTCAATAAAAGAAGCAGAAAATCTAGCTTCCTTTAACCTGTAAAAGAAATCATGTGTATCCAGTCAATTTTGCAGCATATTGTGAGGGTAAAAGAAATAACATAAACTGTCAACAGATCACCCAGTAGATCAAGAACCATGAACATCGTAAGCAAACAAAACACAGAGATGTGAAGTATCATTTTATATTAGAAAACAACAACATGGGCATCTTCAATGTGGAACACCTTAGCTCTACAGATCAGAAAGCAGATATTCCAACCAGATATTCCAACCAAGCCAATCACTAGAAATAACTAAGACAGCTACTTTCTGGTGTCAAGACTGAAGGTCTTAGAGACAAAAGACTGCCAAAGGATTAAATAATCATTAACTGAGGTGGGGGTGTTGTGATAATCTATCATTTATTTATTTATTTCTCTCTCTCTCTCTCTCTCTCTCTCTCTCTCCAGTAACAGGTCTATACTTTCACATTTCTATCTGGTGCTCTTTCCAGTTGCTTATACTGTAGTGTCATCTAGGATTTATCCAGTGAACTCTATGGTACAGTGATCACCTTCTTCTTCTAAATATCTGTAAGCCCATATTTATGCAGGACGGTCATGGGACCTCCTCCGTTTAGTATAAAATGTCAAACACCTATATTTCCAATTTTTATTTTTTTCTACAGTTTCAGCATTACACTTCACCATTTTCAGATCACTGTGTAAAGACAGCAATAATAACACTGTAAACTGCTTAACAAAAGGATAGTGTAAAATTTAAGGAATCAAATTATATACAATGGTAATATGGAGTAACCATGTAACAGAAACCAAACTATACAGGGAGTGACATCAAAGTTGGAAACAGATTAAATAATAAAATAAGAGAACAGTTGCACACTGTATGAGCATAAACTAGGGAACAATCCAGTATGGAATGTAACAATATTATGAAATGGAAAGTTACCACTCACCATATCGTGGAGGTGCTAAATCACAGATAGGCAAAGACTGTCACAAATAAGACTTTCGCCCAGTAAGGCCTTTATGAAAAATAGATGACACACACACACACACAAACACACACACACACACACACACACACACACACACAACACACTCATGCAAAGGCAACTCACTCACTCATGACTGCAGCCTCAAAAGGCAACTGAAGCCTCACTGTGAGCAGCAGCACCAGTGCATGATGAGAATGGCAACTAGGTGGGGGTAAGGAGGAGGCTGTGGTGGGAAGGGGAAGGGGTAGGGATAGCAGGGTATGGGTGGCAGACAGTGAACTGCTACTGGGGAGTACGCAGGGTTGAGGTGGAGATAGGGTAGGGCAGCTAGGTGCAGTCAGGAGGTTAGACAGAAGGCAAGGGAGTGGCGGGGAGGGGGCAGAGGGGGGGGGGGGGGGGGGTGAGGCTAGCGAGAAAGGAGAGACTGGGTGCGATGGTGGAATGAGAGGTGTGTAATCCAAGAAGGGGATCAGGGAAAGGCTGGATGGGTGAGGCCAGGAGGGTTATGGGACTATAAGATGTATTATAGGGAATGTTCCCACCTGCACAATTCAGGAAACTGGTGTTGGTGGGAAGGGTCCATATGGCACTATGAAGCAGTCATTGAAATGAACCATGTCATGTTTGGCAGCATGCTCAGCAATAGGGTGGTCTACTTGTTTCTCCTCCAGGGTTTCAACTACCTCTTGTCATGCCCTGAAATGAGAAATGTCCCTCCCACTATCCTTCCCACCCCTTCCACAGTGGTATTCCACCATCCACCAAACCTACACAATATTCTCATCCATCCCTACATGACCCCTGCTCCCAGCTCCTTACCTCATGGCTCATACCCCTGTAATAAATCTGGATGTGAGACCTGTCCCATACATCCTCACACCACCACCTACTCCAGTTCTCTCACAAACATCACCTATCCCATCAAATGTAGGGCTACCTGTGAAACCAGTCATGTGATCTACAAGCTAAGCTGCAACCACTGTGCTGTATTCTATGTGAGCATGACAACCAACAAGCTGTCTGTCCACATAAATGGCCACCTACGAACTGTGGCCAAGAAGCAAGTGGACCACCCCGTTTTGAGCAAGCTGCCAAACATGACATCCTTCATTTCAATGGCTGCTTCACAGTGTGTGCCATATGGATCCTTTCCACCAACACCAGCTTTTCAGAACTGCGTTGGTGGGAACTTACCCTGCGATATATATTATGTTCCCGTAACCCTCCTGGCCTCAAACTTCATTATTCATTGTCGTCACCCATCCAACTCCTGCCTTGTTCCCATTCCAGCACTACACAGCCCCTCATTCCACCATCACAACCAGTCGTTTTACTTCTCTCCCCGCTACCCCCCCCCCCCCCTTTCCCACCTCTTCCTTGCCCTCCATCTAATCTCCTGACTCCACATAGTTTCCCTAGCCTCTCTCCACACCATCCCTGTGCACTCCCTGTGCACTCCCTGCCACCCATACCCTACTATCCCACCCCCCTCTCCACTCCAGTCTCCTCCTTACCCCCACCCAATCACCACTCCCATCATGCATTGCTTGCACTGGTGCTGCTGCTCTCAGTGAGGCTTCAGTTGACTGAGACTGCAGTCATATGTGCGTGCAAGTTGCATTTGCATCTGTGTGTGTGTGGGGGGGGGGGGGGGGGGAGGGTCTGTTTTTGATGAAGGCCTTACTGGCTAAAAGCTTTATTTGTGACAGTCTTTTTGTTGTGCCTATCTGCGACTCAGAATCTCTGCTATATGGTGAGTGGCAACTTTCCTTTTCATAATATTGTAAACTAGGGAATGAAGTATACATGCCTCATAACATTAAAGAGAATTCACTAGTCAGTAGTCAAAATTATGCATTGATAACTATGGTGTCACAAACTGACAAACTAGCATGTAATACTAATGTCAGTACCCTTGAATCAACTGAAGCAAAACAATCACAGTCATATACTGATGAGTACAGTCTGTAGATAAAATAATAATTCATATGCTGTCATATAATAGTAAAATGTAAAACCTCTTATTGGAAGTCAGCCCCACATTAACCATCTATATCGCCATGTACCCTGTGCTAATAACAACGAATAAAACAAGAATATAAAGTTATATCAAAATAATCTATCAATTACAGATTCATAATAACAAAATTTTAATGACCAAACTGTGAAGTTAATGTCAATACCCTTGAATCAACTGAAGCAAAACAATGTTACAAACTACCATGAAACAGGAAATATTGAAGTATCATATAGAAGAAGACAACTAATGTTATCCTGAAAGTGGGAAGTCTGCTGGTAGGCAGGCATATGGCTAGGTGATATGCCAAACTGTAAACTCTGTTGTAAATCTAAAGAGAAGTACTGCAATGTGTTATCTAGTGTGTTAGAAAGACATTCATTTCAATCAGGAAAACCAAAGGCGCATATCTCTGTATGAGGAAGGTCCATTTTACTGCTTTGTTATTCTGGTCATAGCTCAAACTATCTTCTGTCTTACTCTGTGTAAGTACTACATTTCACATAGTGGTATGTGCCTTTGGTTTTTCTGAGCGAAATGAATGTCTTTCTAATAGTATGATAAAAGTTGCTACTAACCATATAGTGGAGATGCTGTGTCACAGATAGGCACAACAGAAAGACTATCAGAAAGTGAGCTTTTTGGCCAATAAGGCCTTCATCAGAAATAGACAACACACATACACACACACACACACAACTACAATTCACTCACACATGACCACAGTGTCTGGCTCCTGAGGCCAGACTGCAAGTAGTAGTGTGTGATGGGAGATGCAACCAGGTGGTGGGGGTAAGGAGGAGGTTTGGGTGGGGATGGAGAGGGATATCAGGGTATGCATGGGGGGACAGTAAAGTGCTGCTAGTGGGAGCATGTAAGGATGAGGTGGAGAGATGATAGGGCAGCTAGGCGCAGTCGAGAGGTTAGATGATGGGCAGGGGGGTTAGTGGAAAAAGAGAGAAGTAAAAAGATTCTGGGTGGTGGAATAGAGAGCTGTGTAGTGCTGGAATTGGAACAGTGAAGAGGCTATATGGGTAAGGACAATGAAGAACAAAGGTTGATGCCAGGAGAGTTACAGGAACATAGGATATTTTGCAGGGAGAGTTCCCACCTGTGTAATTCAGAACAACTAATGTTGTGGAAAGGATCCAGATGGCACAGGTTGTGCAGCAGTCATTGACATAAAGAACTTCATGTTGGGTGGCATCCTCAGGAAAGGGGTGGTCCAGCTGTTTCTTGGCCATAGTTTGTCAGTGGTCCTTCATGTGGACAGACAGCTTGTTGACTGTCGTGTCCACATTGAATGCAGCACAGCAGTTGCAGCTTACCTTGTAGGTCATGTGACTGGTTTCACAGGTAGCCCTGCCTTTGATGGGATAGGTGATGTTAGTGACTGGAATAGAATAGGTGGTGGTGGGGGCATGCATGGGACAGATCTTGCATCTAGGTCTATTACAGGGATGTGAGCCATGAGGCAAGGGATTCAGAGCATGGGTTGTGTAGGGGTGGAGGAGGATATTGTATAGGTTTGGTGGGCAGCAAAATACCACTGTGGGAGGTGTGGAAAGGATAATGGGTAGGATATTCTTCATTTCAGGGCATAACGAAAGATAGTCTACAACTTTTCTTTAGACTTACCTCATAATTTACAGTTTTGTATATCACCTAATGATCATTCCTGCCTACTGGCAGACTTCCCACTCCCATAATAATTTTGGTTATGACCTTTTCCATATGATATTTCAGTACTGTCTGCTTAGTGGTAATTCGTAATGGTATATTAAATTAGCTTCACAATTTGGTTCACTGAAAATGTTTTTGTTAAATAAGTGGCCCCTTATGAATCTGTGATTGATAGCTTGTGTTGATGTAACTTTACATTCTTGTTTTGTTAGTTATTACTAGTACAGGGTACATGATGATACTAGTAGTTAATGGGAGGTTGACCTCCAATAAGTGGTTTTACATTTTACTGTTATATGAAAACATATAAATACATATTTTACCTTCATATTGTACTCATCAGTATATAACTGGGATTATTTTGCTTCAGTTGATTCACAGGCATGACATTAGCATTACATATTGGTTATTTGTCAATATGTCACACCATAGTTATCTATGTATAACAAGTAATTTTAACCTCTGATCAGTAGGTTCTCGTTACTATTATGTGGGATATATATTTTGTTCCCTAGCTTATATTTGCACAGTGTGCAACAGTTCTCTCATTTTATTCTTAAATCTATCTCAAACTTTGATGTCACTCCCTGTACGGTATGGTGTCTGTTGTAGATTGTTACTGCATATTACCATAATTTCCTTTCTTAAATTTTACACTGCCCTTTTCTTATAAATTTTACACTGTTATTATTATTGTCTTTACAAAAGAGCCTGAAGGTGGTGTAGTGCAACACTGAAACTTGTAGCAAAAATGAAATAAAATTGGAAATATAAATAGCTGAAAGTGTTGAAATTTTCTTCTTGTAATGCATGTGTTCGTTATGTATCACACATTTGTGCCTGTTTAATGAATAAAACATTGTCAATTGTTCTAAGAGACAAACAGTGGTGTTTCACTGTACTTGTTTATCAAAAAGGATTTTAGTGTAGGCAACTGATATTATGATTTGAAGAGAAAACTGAATATTGTTGTGATCTTAAGTGAAACTATCAACACCCAATTAATTTTCTTTGAGACTGCTTCTCTAATTGTTTTATAATTAAATATTTGAGTGAATGGTTAAGTGGATGCTTTTTGATTTAGTCGCACAAGAAAATCACAACTGTTCTTAAAAGATATAGATATGGCTTTTGTCATAGAATCTGAATTTATATTAAAAAACTATGATCAGAGGTAAACAAATAAAAATCATTCACAAAACACTGAATACAGTTCACAAATTAATTAATTAGTAACAGTGATTATTAAAATACAAAGGGAAGCTAAAACAAGTAGAAAGACTATCATGTTTAGTAAGCTAGAGAAAGGAGCAGTTGTGTCACACATCAAAGAAGATCTCAAAACAGTTACTTCTTAGTAAGGGTATCTAGGGGAATTATGGTTCAAGTTTAGTATGTACCTAGTAGAGCAGTTCAGGCTGAGATGGTTCCTCCATGGTAAGTAGCCACTGCAAAGAAGCTTATAAAGAAAGTGACTTCTACATACCAGGTGCAAATCAAAGCATAGAGCAGTAGGTAGAGAGATATTGAATGATACACACGGGGCTGTCAACAGTGCGATGTGTGAAGTCTTAATGAGTGCTTTAACTGAATCACATTAAAAGATCCCTCACAAAACCTTAAATAATTCTACAAGGATCAGCTGAACTAGGATCACCCCTGAAGATGTCTGATGGGGTTCTAGATAAAATGTCAGGAATGACAAAATTTCAAGGATCATGAAATTGAATACAAACCTAAATCTGGAAAGCTGGGCAAAGAATCTTAAGCATTGTTCTCTTGACTGTGAGCCCAGTGTGCTAACCACTGTTCCACCTTGTTTGATAGAAGTAACTTCAGGGTATTATGTTGAGAACCTGGTTGTTCATGTTGTATGTTAATGACCTGGCAGACAATATAACATTAACATCAGAATTATTTCAGATAGTGCACTTATCTATTACAAAGTTCTGTCTGAAAAAATTCAGTACATATATCCAGTCACCTCTTGATAAGATTTCAAAGTGGTACAAAGACTGGCAACTTGTTTTAAGTATTCGAAAATGTAAAACTGTGTATTTCATGAAACAGTATCCTATGGCTACATCAGTGAATCACCGTTGGAATAAGGCAACTCATGCAAATATTTAGATTTATGTAACAGTAGTGACATGAAATGAAACAATCACATAGACTCATTCATATGTAAGGCAGCTGGCAGACTTCAGTTTACTTGCAAGACAGTGAAAATGAAGCAGTCTGCTAAGGGTACTGCTTACAGATCACTTATACATCCAATCTTAGAACATTGGTTAGATAGGGGACGGAAATTGGCTGTGCCTGTCAAAGAAAGCATGTTGACATTTGCCTTGAGCTCAAATGATCAAAAACCATTACAAAATGATATAGACAAAAATGTGCTTTATGCAGAAAGTGGCAATTGATTCAAAATAGTGAAAAGTGTGAAGTCATCCACTGAGTACTAAAAGAACTCTGCTAAATTTCTGTTACACAATAAACCAAGAAATCTGCTAACTTTCTGTTACACAATAAACCAAGAAATATGCTAAATTTCTGTTACACCATAAACCACACAAATCTAAATGCTATAAATTCAATTCAATACTTATGGATTACAATTACACACAACTTAAATTGGAATGATCACATAGATAATGTTGTGGGAAAGCAAACCTAAGAGTGTTATTTATTGGGAGAACACTTAAAAAGAGTAACGTGTCTACTCAAGAGAATGCTTCCACGAAGTTTGCTAAAAGCGTTTTTTTGTTGTGACAGGGTCTTCTCATGACATTTCAATGATCTACTTTCTTCTCTGATTGTGAAAACATTCTGTTGGCACCCACTTACATATGGAGAAATGATCATCATGGTAAAATTAGAGAAATCAGAACTTGCACAGAAATATTTAAATGTTCATTTTTCCTGCATGCCATTAGAGTGTCGAATGAGAGAGAGATAGCTTGAAGAAGGTTTGATGAAGCCTATGCCAGGCATTTAATTGTGAATTGCAGAGTAAACATGTAGATGTAGATGTAGGTGAAGCATTTCAGGAAAATCATGAACGTACACACGTTGCAATGCTTTAAACAATTGTGTTTAGGTATATTTTGTAGCCATGTATCATGAGATCATGCACTTCGGTGAATGTGCCAGGCACCATTACACATGACAAATGATTTTTGTATGACAAGACAGGACACTGTATCCACATCTGTTATAGATGCACTTGAAAATGGGCCATACCGAATGAAGTATAATTTTAAAATACAGCCCAGTGGAATGATGTCTTTCTTCAATCATGGAAAACTTACATCCAGATGGCCAGATGGAGATCTGAATCACTGTTCTGCCAAATATGTGTCCAACACTACCACTGAATGGAAGAGGGTAATACATAGTGTCAAGAGGGTTTTTATCATACAATGAAATGTATTCAAAGCAGAGGACTGTTTGTATGGCTCTAGAGGACTGTTCTGCCTCATACAGCATGTGGGCTTGAGAGAGGAGCATTAAAAAGATGTGGATCTGTCTGAATTAATAATTCTAAATCGTGTACCATTGGGTGAACTGTCAGCAAATGTCATTACATAAGCTTCCATTGTTTAGAAAACACAAATGTCTTGGGCTGAACTGAGCACATGAACAGCCTTGCTGGCATGCTGAACGGCTAAATTTAGCTTTTTTAGACAAATTCCACTTCATGTTGGATTATGATGATGGCTCCATACCTGTTAAATGCTACAGTCTAGCAGCCTACATCACCATGCTGCATATGGGAGGCATGATGGTTTGGGATGTCATTAGATACAACATGTATTATTGAGTCCTGTATATTGAGTGCAGTCAGAACAACTGTTAACGTGAAGAAGTTTTTAGAGCCCAAGATACTACCCCTCCTTAGAGCAACTCCACATTGTTTATTTTTGCAGAATCTTGCCTGATCTCATGTGATGATGAATATGCAATCTTATAAAGGGTAATACTTCTCCCATAAGCAGTATGTTCACTTAATAGGCCACCTATTTAACATGTCTGATGCATGGTTGGAAAGTTGTTATCACAGCCTTTGAAAACCAGTCTTGATGCCTTGAGTTCTTGCCGACAAACTGTGTGGTGGGAAATGCCATATACCAAAACCCTCCTTGATTCTAAGCTCATTTGGAGATGCTAACTGCAGTACCTGGGGCTTCACTCCACATACAGTTTCCCTATTCACAGATCATTTACAGCTTTTTAATCCTAACCATTTGCATATTGTATCATACCTAACCTGCTGCAAGAGGTTTGTTCCATTTGCTTGTATTCTTGGTGTTGTATTTTTCATAAATATTGACATTGATCCAGTAAATCTTCAGCTCTTATTTCAATAATTAAATTATTGCTATGAGAATATATTCTCAAGGTTCTGTATGAATGGTTATCAATATTCCTAGGCAAATGTACCATACTTATGCTGAATATTTTGTTTTTGTCATTTAAGTTTTCAGAAATTGCCTCTTCTTTCATATAACATGCATGCTTATTTCACATTCTGTATGATCTTTCCATTAAACTAACAACTTAATTATTTGCAGTTTATTTATTTTACTTTTGTTTATTGCTGCAGTGAGATTTCATGTTTTATTTTCAGATAAGGAGAAATATTTGCAATCATCTATACCATTCAGTCTGTTTGTTGTTTTATCGTTTGGTCTTTTGGCTATTTCTCAACATTTAGCAAAAGTGTAGAAAAAGAATACTGAGAAGCATAATTTTGATTGGAAGTTTGAGTGCTAAGTACTGGCAATATTACTCATGTAAGAAATATATACAATTGAAATTTAAAGTAGCTATTATGTTTATTCAAATTTTTTCTCCTTAACCCCTTTTCATTGGTGTCCAAGAAAGTTACTCATGTTGTGATAAGGAGACTGCCATAAAAAGTTTAATAAAATCTGAGGCTTCATTGACCTGTCAAACTGAATGCTATATTTGTTACACTCATTAGAGTGAAGATGATGCGTACAATGAATACTCCAGTGACACTTTCTGAAAAAGGAAGATTTTTCTAGTCAAGTGAGTTAAGTCAATTTGTTCCGTACTGGAAAATGTGAAAAAATGAGATGTGCTTTTGCTTGTTTTGTGAAATCATTAAGCTTTGTACATTAAATGTATTGCTGTGTAAAAATAATGCTGTGTTTGAATCATCCTTGCACACTAGAAAAAACTTTTGTATAAACAGGATTATAGGCCTGGTATTGTGTTGAAATGTATTTGTTACCCTTTTTTTCTTTTGCACATAAAATAATGGAAAGATAGCTAGTTACCTCTAGAGGACTGGTGTGTGGCACACGAGAACACATAACAGAAAACAATAAACACTACCTTTCAAGCTCTTCCTCTTCTTCTAGTAAGAGTACACATATTCAAATGCACAACCAAACAGACACCTTAACATACACTAACTGTATCTTTCTGAATTTTACACAATATTCTTATTGTTCAATTTTTATAAACAAAAATACTTTAATTAATTTAGCTGCATTATGAAACATAATTTCTTCTAAAAAATATTAGTAGTGAAATGTATAAACTTGCTGCAAATAAACTTAATCAGTTTGAGTCTCGGTCCGGCACACAGTTTTAATCTTCCAGGAAGTTTCATATCAGTGCACACTCCACTGCAGAGTGAAAATCTCATTCTGGAAACATCCCCTAGGCTCTGGCTAAGCCATGTCTCCACAATATTCTTTCTTTCAGGAGTGCTAGTTCTGCAGGGTTCGCAGGAGAGCTTCTGTGAAGTTCGGAAGGTAGGAGACGAGGTACTGGCAGAAGTAAAGCTGTGAGGATGGGGCGTGAGTCATGCTTGGGTAGCTCAGTCGGTAGAGCGCTTGCCCGCGAAAGGAAAAGGTCCCAAGTTCGAGTCTCGGTCCGGCACACTGTTTTAATCTGTCAGGAAGTTTCATATCAGCACCCACTCCACTGCAGAGTGAAAATCTCATTCTGGAAACTTAATCAAAATTACACATTTCAGACGAGTGGCATCAAATATATTTAACTTCTTCTTATTTGATGTCCTGGTGATCTTGACAAGAACAGGACCACTAGAGTTATAGTCAGCATGCATTGTGACTTGAAATAGCAGGTACACCATTATACATTTTAAGCTGTTTTATTACTCAAGAGTGACATAGATTGTCCATTGCAAATAACAGCTCAACAGTGAACTTTGAACTCCACATCTCATACCTTTATATACATTTTTAAACAATTACACTATTTTTGATGTTACAGTTTTCAGTCATTACAACTGAAGTTAATCTTACATATGTATGAAAACAGTATAAACATCACTATTTGTTTCACACTCATGAATATCCAGAAAACAAAGATAACATTTGAATTTACAACAGGTTTAGATTGGATTCAGTTTTTGTTCCATAGTCCCAAAAATTAGATGATTCTCATGGGTGTAGAACAAGTCAGAAAGTATAACCTAAAAAACATAAAACATCTGAATATAATACTCCCTGCTCTGACATTTGTCAGGAGACTGTCAAAATCTGTGAATACATCACAGTAAACTGGAACTGCCAATATGTACAAAATTAATACACTGTCAGAATGCAACATAGTTATGCACTTTCAATAACTTTATAATACATAAAAAAATATATTGAGTGTTGTGACCAAGTACTGTCAAAACTGAAATCTAACATACATTTTACTTAAGCTGATCTAATAGTCCCTGTAAAGATATTCATCTATAGAGCTGAAGAAGTTGCCTGTCAAAAAGTCTTTCAAACACTGTTTGAACTATGCTTTATCTTAAACCCAAGTTTTTTATAGTTGCAGGCAATTTATTGGAAATGTATGTTCCTGAATAGAATATCCAATTTATTGAACAGGTTTCTACATGATATTTTTGAATAATTTGTGGAATAAACAATGAATTTGACAGTTTCATTAATTACACAACAACAAAATTATGTACAGTGTATCTGCCATGTTTTCGACATACATTTTAACAGAGGATTCAATTAACATTTACAATAATTTTGTATTTTACACAGAAAGTATATTTTGATGATTAGTTTACATGAATTTGGGTAATTATTTTGTTAAATTCCCATAATTACTTTGAGTATAAGTAAAATTTGATACATATACTACTCATAAAAATCGATAATAGCAGTTCTTACAATATTCTGAGTAATGCTTTATGTGTTTTGGCAAAAATGAGCAACATAGTATAACATGTTTTATTATATGTTAATTAAAACAGAATACAAGTTTCAGATGTTCCTACCAATTGACCAAGTTTTACAGGTTTCATAAGTTAGTACTCCACAGTCATTCACATATTATAATCATTTACATATTACATCATCGACTAGGCGACAATTACTATTTTATTTAGATTTCTCACATTATGATTATCTTGTTCATTGCTTGATTTGGAATGTTTGCATATGATATTATTAGTGTACTAAGGTAAAATATGAAATAGATCCATTACGTTCTTATGACAATGATGGAACTAAGTAGTGGCAAGCTCTCAATGAACTAAGAGTTGTGGTAATTATCTGTTCAATTTGCTTTCTATTCTGGTCTGTTATGTTTCGATACCCCCAAAGAGTATTGCACATGACCAGAATGTGCAATACTCTTCCAGGCACATAACAGAGAGCTGGTAATGAATACTTATTTTAGGGTAGACAGCAAAAATTGTAAACATATATGTTTACAAAAGAAGGGATGTAAAAAATTTTAGTAACGAACATCTTAGTATTTCATGAAATCTACAAAGAAAACTCTATTATGAAACTGCATGGCTTTAACCTCTTGTATCTGTGACTTAAAACAGATTCCTCCTTCATACAGTTTCTTTTCTTTCATATCAACAGGTAATTGTCTGACATATCATATGGCATTTGAGGAGCACTTTTTCTGAAGTTGATAAATGCTCAATTGTTCAAAATTTAGGTTTTGGTAGTTACAGATCAAGCTTATTGTCATGCTTGACCTGTTGAAATTGTTTTGTCAAAAGCTGATATTTGCAGCTGTTTAGCGTGTTGAAAATTACAAGTTATTTTTTCAAAACTCAATATGTGCTCTTAGCTAGCTAAAGCAAAATTTGATAAATGCAAACTGTACTTTGCTTCTGAGAGATCTGAAGGGAGAATAAAAATACATGATGTCACTGGCTATGTTAACGTGAGAGTGTTTTCTGCAGGAAATAAAGATCATAAACTGTAGGCAGGTGCTTGTAGCCAGAAACAGTTAGTGTTTTACAAATGACCTAAACTCCTGATTATTACTCTGTTCAGGCCATCTTTTTCAGGTAAATGGAACATCAAGAAAGAAGCAAAAAGGAAGGATACTGTTTTAATAAAGTACAGCATAAGGAAAAAAGATGGCCAGACAGTACCTGTTTATGCCACAACATTTCAAGCAACATCATAGATATCCAAAGACAGACTCTCAAAAGTGCAAGATCTTGAGAAAAAGAATCTGTTATAACAAACCAGAAGTTGCGCAAATTTTGTGCAAAAATTCTGTGAAATAATGGAGGAGGAAAATCCAATGCTGTTAATGTATGTTTTGATGTGCAACAGAGTCTACCAATGCCAAAGCTCTCTGTAGATGAGGTATACTCCTTAAAACAGGTTTGGCTATACAATTTATGCATTATGGTTCATTCCTGAACACAAAAGAAAAGATTGCTTTTTATACTTGGCTTGAAATGGAAGAAACAACAGGATGCAATGAAGTAGCCTCCACTCTATTGAATTTCCTGAGAAACCTTTAGGCATCCCATCCAGAAAATCATCCAAATCAAATACATTTGTTTTCTGACTCATGTACCAGTGAAAATCAAAGTACAGTAATGATGTGCACACTAATGGCCTTTATGGAAGAGAGCTAATAATTTAATAGGCTGGTACATCTTTTCCTATGTGTGATCACAGCTATAATCATGACAAACTGTTTGGTAGAGTTGATAAAGACTACTGGGAAAAGGAAGATATTTTTTAACTTAATGAATACTATAAAATGCTGGAAAAATATGGCATTGTCAAGATACAAAATAAAGATTGGGAAGCAAAGGATCTCAGATCCAATGCACTACAAGCCCTATGTTCCAAGATGCCTTTCAAAATAACTTCTCAGCTAGTGATGGCTTATGAGAAGTTTAAATAGAAGGTGGTCTAAAGAGAAGTTTAAATAGAAGGACACTTATAATGGAAGTCCCATAGGAGCTGAGGTGCTGAAATTCAGCAACTGCAACAAGCAATAGAAAATCAGCCACCTTGGAAAAGAACAACATCGTTGTCATGGAAAAGAAAAAGTATGTCTTAATACTGTTGAGGCATATTAATGTACCACAAGGAGCAGACAAGTTTTGTAAGGACATTGCTGAAAGTTCAGTATTGTTGCGGCCAGTATTTTATGTTGTATTTCAATAACGTTTGTTGCTGTTTTCACTTTTGCTTACCAAACATGGAAAAGTATGATACTAAAGTGTTGCACTGTAGCACATTATTGTATTTCTATGCAAACAAACAATAAAGTAGGTTTCTTTGTATTTAATGCCAAAGATTTAAAAAATGGAAAGAATCAATTTGAATTTGTGTATTAACAAAATTGGCATTTATCAACTTTTCAAAAAACTTGGAAACTTTGCCCTTCTATTCTGAAAATAACCAATGAAAAATTTTGAAAAGCCAAACACAACATTGGAATTGTGCCTACTAAAGCTGCGTGAATGTTGAGTTATGTCGTTTATGTAATTAGTATTTCTGTATGGTGGATGACATCGGAAGTTCATTGAGGCTTTTTGTGGATAATGCTGTGGTATATTGAGAGGTTGTAACAATGGAAAATTGTACTGAAATGCAGGAGGATCTGCAGCGAATTGACACATGGTGCAGGGAATGGCAGTTGAATATCAATGTAGACAAGTGTAATGTGCTGTGAATACATAGAAAGAAAGATCCCTTATCATTTAGCTACAATATAGCAGGTCAGCAACTGGAAGCAGTTAATTTCATAAATTATCTGGGAGAAAGCATTAGGAGTGATTTAAAATGGAATGATCACATAAAGTTGATCGTCGGTAAAGTAGATGCCAGACTGAGATTCATTGGAAGAATCCTAAGGAAATGCAATCCGAAAACAAAGGAAGTAGGTTACAATATGCTTGTTCGCCCACTGCTTGAATACTGCTCAGCAGTGTGGGATCCGTACCAGATAGGGTTAGTAGAAGAGATAGAGAAGATCCAACGGAAAGCAGCACGCTTCGTTACAGGATCATTTAGTAATCGCGAAAGCGTTACGGAGATGATAGATAAACTCCAGTGGAAGACTCTGCAGGAGAGACGCTCAGTAGCTCGGTACGGGCTTTTGTTAAAGTTTCGAGAACATACCTTCACCAAGGAGTCAACCAGTATATTGCTCCCTCCTACGTATATCTCGGGAAGAGACCATGAGAATAAAATCAGAGAGATTAGAGCCTACACAGAGGCATACTGACAATCCTTCTTTCCATGAACAATACAAGACTGGAATAGAAGGGAGAATTGATAGAGGTAGTCAAGGTAGCCTCTGCCACACACCGTCAGGTGGCTTGCAGAGTATGGATGTAGATGTAGATGTAGATGTAGATGTATTTAAAAAATATGTTTCTTCATGCAATTTACTTTTTGTGATCAAGGTTTGAAAAATAAACACTTAATTTGGGAAAATGACATAGAAACAGGATCACTTTCACGTCAACCAGAGCACTTGCACAGTAAAACTTATTTTTAAGGGTGATTGACAACACAGTGAAATACTTTGGGTAGAGACCACACAATTAACTGCATAAAGACAAAGTTCAAACCAAAATTATGTACATTAAAGATAACAGTCCTTATCTCCTGACCCAGTAATGTCGATGCATCTCCTTTCAGACAGTTAGTTAGCTACATCTGGGCGTATATATATACAGGGTGAGTCACCTAACGTTACCGCTGGATATATTTCGTAAACCACATCAAATACTGATGAACCGATTCCACAGACCGAACATGAGGAGAGGGGCTAGTGTAATTGGTTAATACAAACCATTAAAAAATGCATGGAAGTATGTTTTTTAACACAAACCAACGTTTTTTTAAATGGAACCCCATTAGTTTTGTTAGCACATCTGAACATATAAACAAATACGTAATCAGTGCCATTTGTTGCATTGTAAAATGTTAATTACATCCGGAGATATTGTAACCTAAAGTTGACGCTTGAAACCTCCGACGTTCAGTTGCGTGTTGTAACAAACACGGGCCACGTTCGGCGAGCAGCATCTGCAGGGACATGGTGATGACTTTAATCATCGAGTGCAGTTCGGTCAATGGGCATTAACAGAGAATGCGT
Source organism: Schistocerca americana (assembly GCF_021461395.2). NCBI lineage: Eukaryota > Metazoa > Arthropoda > Insecta > Orthoptera > Acrididae > Schistocerca > Schistocerca americana. The sequence goes on along the minus strand of NC_060120.1, from coordinate 697,025,018 downwards.
TGCAGTTTACCGATGAAGCGGGTTTCACAGTGAATCTACGGAACATGCATTACTGGTCCGTGGACAATCCTCACTGGCTCAGACAGGTAGAGCAACAGCAACTGTGGACTGTAAATGTATGGTGCGGAATCATTGGCGACCGCCTCATTGATCCTCACTTCATTGCAGGGGCCCAAACAGCTGCAACATACATCGCGTTTCTACAGAATGATCTGCCAACGTTGCTCAAAAATGTCCCACTGGAAACGCGTCGACGCATGTGGTATCAGCATGATTAACACTAGGCTGACCCTTGGCAGGATGTTCGATGGGCGTTTCATAGGATGTGGAGGACGCATAAATTGGCCAGCCCGTTCTCCTGATCTTACACCTCTGGACTTCTTTCTGTGGGGTACGTTAAAGGAGAATGTGTACCGTGATGTGCCTACAACCCCTGAGGATATGAAACAACGTATTGTGGTGGTCTGCGGCGACATTACACCAGATGTACTGCGGCGTGTACGACATTCATTACGCCAGAGTTTACAATTGTGTGCAGCAAATGATGGCCACCTCATTGAACATCTATCGGCCTGACATGTCGGGACACACTCTATTCCACTCCGTAATTGGAAACGGAAACCACGTGTGTACGTGTACCTCATCCCTCATGGTAATGTATATGTGTGTCAGTGAAAAAGACCAATAAAAAGGTGTTAGCATGTGGACGTAATGTGCTGTTCCAGTCTCTTCTGTACCTAAGGTCCATCACCGTTCCCTTTGGATCCCTACGTAATTCGGTGCTCTCCGATACACACGATCGAACAGCGGAGGAGTGGTACTCAAGCTTCAACTTTAGGTTACGATATCTCCGGATGTAATTAACATTTTACAATGCAACAAATGGCACTGATTACGTATTTGTTTATATGTTCAGATGTGCTAACAAAACTAAAAACGTAGGTTTGTGTTAAAATACATACTTCCGTGCAATTTTTTATGGTTTGTATTAACCAATTACACTAGCCCCTCTCCTCACGTCCGGTCTGTGGAATCAATTCGTCAGTATTTGATGTGGTTTATGAAATATATCCAGCGGTAATGTTAGGTGATTCACGCTGTATATATATATCAACACAGTATTCTGATTCCAGTACAACATGGTTTTCAAAAAGGAAGTCTACAGAACTCGGCATCTCAAGCCTCACAGAATCCATTATAGATGCATTAGACAAAAGAAACTCTGTGTCTGCTATGTTTCTGGCTTTGACTAAAGCATTTGAAACAGTCACCCATACTACATTTATTGAAAAAATTGAAAGCTATGGTATTCATGGACATACATCCAAGTGTACAAAATCATACATCAGCAACAGAAAGCAGTATGAGTGGAAACAGAAACTGGATGCAGATCTTAAATCAGAAATATTAAGTATGGAGTGCCTCAAGGATCTATACTTGGCCCACTTCTGTTGAACCTATTTCTAAACAATATTGATGTCATTAAGAAAGATAAAATAAATACTATATGCAGATGACATGACAATGATGAATGTAGAAAAAAAATCTGGAAACACAAGAAAGAGGTGTGTTTATATCAATAAATAACACAGTACAGTGGCTTATACAAAATGACTTAATTTTAAATCTAAAAAGGACAATGTTCATGGTGTTCACAAATAGAGAAAAGGAAGGCACATAGATATATCTATAGATGAAACAAGACTGGAAGAAGTTACCACTACTAAATATTTGGTGATTACAGTTGACAATAAGCTCCAGTGGAGTCAACATAGAGATAATGTTTGCTGTAAATTAAGCACTGCAACATTTGTTATGAAACACCTTGCACATTACACCAGCAAGGAGCTTTTATGTACAGTGTACCATGCTCTATCTGAGCCATACCTACAATATGAAATTACTGTTTTCCAGCAGAAAAAATACAAAAAGAATATTTTAAAAAAAGGAAAGAAAGAAAGAGCTGTTGGGACCAGCTTGAACAAGAAACACAGAGACTCATGCAGAACTGTTTTCCATAGTCTAAAAATACTGACATTTCCATCTGTATACATTTACAAAATAATAATATCATTAATAAAAGGAAATGCTGACATGTGTACACATGAAACAAGAAATAAAGGCCAGCTGAGAAATATGAGGGTGTTCTGAAAAGTTCCCAGAATGGAATATAAAAAAAGTACTTACATCACTGAAACTTTTTTTTATTTTTGAATGTAGTCTGGTAGTGGATTAATGCACTTGGTCCAACGATGTTCCAGTGCCTTGATCCCATCTCAAAAATGAGTTTCCTCCAAGCCTGCAAAATAGTTGCCAACTCCAGCTACCAATTCTTCATGTGAAGTGAATCTTTGTCCACCAAGAAACATTTTCAGTTTTTGGAAGAGATGGAAGTCTGATGAAGCAATATCAGGTGAATTAGGTGAGTGTGGCAACAATTCATACCTTAGTTTGTGTAATTTTGCCATGGCAATGGCACATGTGTGCGGGCGCACATTGTCTTGATAGAAGATGACTTTCTTCCTTGCTAAACCTGGCCATTTTTGTATATCTTTTGTTGCAATTTGTCCAGGAGGTTGCATAGTATTCTCCAGTAACTGTTTGCCTAGTAGGGAGGTAATCTACAAACAGAATCCCCTTTGCATCCCAGAACACTTATGCCATGACCTTTCCTGTCGAAGGAATTCTCTTTGCTGTCTTTGGTGGCGGAGAATCAGCATGTTGTTTTGTGTCTGTGGTATAGTAGTGCATCCAAGTTTCATCTGTGGTCACAAACTGGCACAATAAGCCTTGTTTGTTTCTCCTAAAACGGGCCAAACATTGTTCTGATATGTCCATTCTGATGCGTTTTTGATCCAGCATCAAGAGTCACGGCACCCATTTTGCAGATATTTTTGTCACTTCTGATTCTTCAGTTAAAATGTGAGACACCCTTTCAGATGACATCTGGCAAGCATGAGCAATTTCATGCACTTTCAATCGGCAATCCTCCCTGACCATTTTGTGCACTTATGTAATCAGATGGGACTAAATAAAAATAAGTCAATCAATATACACACTATATTCCTAAGAGGTGTAGTATATAGCTTTGCAATACAGAACTAATCTCTTCTTTTTCTCTTACTTCTTACATCATGTTGGTAAAGATCATTAAAAATATGAGACCTTTCATAAGAAAAATATGTATCTTTGTTACCATCATCTCTCCATCCTTGTAATTTCTTTCTAATTATTTTCAGTATCATACTGTTTGTAGTGACATGTACAATATGCAGCACCAACGAATCGATGATAAGCCACCATGCCTTCCTTTCCAAAAGAAGAATATACTTACCTTCAGCAATCATACAAGACAAGTGTGCTAGTTAAATAACATCATCATTACAACATGACTACATACCCATAGTGGAGCAAATGATAATGCCAAAAACCTTCAGAATAATTCTACAGATCGAGTACCCAAATGACTGATGTTGCTGATCATAATCTCATATCTTAAGAGTTATGGCCTGTGTATGTATGAGAAGCATATCTTGCACACTAATCACCTTTGCATGAGACAGATGAGGAAACAGTGTATATACTAGACATTTATGCAACACAATGTGTTTACATTGGTATCAAGCATTCACCAAACACAAGAACACATACAGTATTCCACAACAAACTACATTACATAGTGTATCAGTCAGATATATTGTTTTCATCTGGTGTACCTATAGTGTTCATATGGCAAATTGTTTGTTTTAACACAACAGTACATTACAGTAATTTGTTTCCATGTTTATCACTGGATGTACAGCTCCCAATGGAAGCTTACTATTCAACAAAGGAGATGGCAGATATGGTCTTCTGCTGTGGGCAAGCAGGTGGAAAGTAGCCTACAGGCATGTAACCCGTGTGTTGCCAAATATGCATGACGCCATATATCATCATTAAAGATGTTTAGGGTCCCATTCAAGTGACTTTTGGAAATGGGATCCTTTGCACCATGAACACAGCATCATGGCAGACCTCGAACAACTTGCACACCTGATATTGAGAAACACGTATTAGAACACATGGAAGACAACACTGGAATGAGTGTACAAAGAATAGCTGCAGCAGAAGGTGTTACTAAGTCTGTTGTGTGGACAGTCCTTCATGAACAGTTGCACATACCATGTGCAGCGAATCGGAGCTTTGCTGCCACATGATTGGCCTGCCAGAAAGCAATTCCACCAGTGGTTTCTCCAAATGTGTGTCCATGATATGCAGTTCACAGCAAAAATGTTGTTTACTGATGATGCAGGCTTCATGAGAGAAAGTATGGTAAATTACCATAATATGCATGTATGTGCCGATGCCACCCCACAAGGACTTGAAAAGAGATGATCCCATGTTTTGCAGATGTCCAAGGAGATAGATTGCTGGGTTTCTACATGCTACCCAACACACTAAATGATGTCAGGTATCATCACTTCCTTAGGAACCAATTACCTGTGTTGCTGGAGGAAGTCCCATTACATGAATGACTGCAAATTTGGTACATGCATGACAGGGCACCGGCCCATTTTCAACTGTGGGTGGGGCGATACCTAACACGAGTCTTTCTGGAGAGATGGATTGGTCAGGTGAGCCAATACCTTGGCCGACCCTTTCTCCTCACCTAAACCCTGAGGATTTTTGGCTTTAGGGAGATGTAAAAACCTTGGTGTATCAGTCTATATAAATGATGTGAATATGCTACAAGAATGCTGTCCAATGACTGCAACGCAATACGGCAACAACCACGGGTGTTCCAACAAATGTATGATTCCAAGAGACATAGTCATCAGGTGCATTTTCTTTTGTGTTTCTGCAGGTATTTTGTAATTTCGCTTTTTCAATGCATGGCTGGAGTCATCTCAAACAAATACTACTCATCACATCTTTCATGCGATGCCCATTGTCGACAGAAAATACTGGTTTCTTTCCTCTCACAAACAAATCATTTTTAAAGTGGAGCTTTACATGTTCATTCAATAGAGTGGTAGCAAATTAGTCTACTGCAATATCTGTTTTATCAGTATGTATTAAAAGAGACAGTAAAACAAGAAGAATAATCCCTACTCCAGCTGTGGATTGGTAATTCTGCTGCATGGTGGTAACAGGCAGTGCACACCAGGATGGTGCTGTTGCTGCTAAAGTAGTGGTTATTCTTCACATTTTACTGTCAATATCAATACTTATTGATAAAACAAACATTGCACTAAACTAACATGAAATTTCTCTGTTGACGGGGCATGTAAAATTCTGCTTTAAAAATTATTTTGTTTGTAATGGGAAGCAAACTGATACTTTCCGTCAACACTGGGCATTATGTGAAAGATATGATGAGCAGTACTTTCATATGTTATGCTCTTAAATCAAAGTGCAGGTTAATCCATTAAATCTAAAGTTATTAGTCACAAGAAGTCATATTTTCGAATGCAGTCAGTGAACTGAATGGTAATAACCAGGTACAGTATATAGTAAAATGTATAATAATATCTTGAGGAGAGACAATTCAGTAATTTGACAGATTTTGTATATATTCATTCAATAATGTCATATGGAATAATATTCTGGAATAACTTATCTTCAAAAAAGTAAGTCTTTGTAACACAAAAATGTACTATGCGAATAAGATGTGGTGCTCATCCACAGTCACCTTGTAGAAATCTGTTTAAAGAGCTGGGCATTCTGACTACTGCTTCAGAGTATACCTATTCTCTCATGAGGTTTTCTTGTACATAATTCACTACAGTTCAAAAGGAACAATGATGTACATAATTACAACACTAGGAGGAAAAATGACATTCATTACTCCACATTAAGGTTGTAGTTAGCACAAAACAGGGTGTACAATGCTGCAAAAACTTTTTGATCACTTACCCAGTGAAATAAAATGTCTGACAGACAGCAAAATAAAATTTGAAAACAAAGAAGAAAATTCCTCCTTGAAAACACATTCCATTCCATAGAGGAATTTCTATTACTGTAATGTGTAAAAGGTAGTAGATAGGAATTACCAACTCATGTGTGTGTGTGTGTGTGTGTGTGTGTATGTGTGTGTAAACTCAGAACTGTTCAGAATGTAACCATATGTAAAAATCATTTTGCAATGTAGTGACTTGTTCCACATCATTAAGATCTACAGTGCAAAATGATTCATGGAACACATAACTAACTAGCAGTAACCACAGACACCAGCATTTCAAGAGACTGAGTCACAGAGAGGCACAACAAAAAGACTCTCGCAATTATAGATTTCAGCCATTAAGGCCTTCAATAACAATACACACACACACACACACACACACACACACACACACGACTGCAGTCTTGGTGAAGGAATATTCCCCGACTGTCTTAAGCTCACAGTTACATTGCCTGTGTATAAAAAAGGTGAAAGAAACCTCCCAAATAACTACAGACCTATTTCAATAGTACCAATAATATCCAAGTTAGTAGAAAATTGTGTGCATAAGCAGATACACAGGTATTTTGAAACCGACAAAATTTAAATGAACAACAGTTTGGCTTCAGGCCACACCTATCAACTGTAGAAGCAGTAGAAGCTTTGGTGAGCAATGTTTATGAAGGGTATGAAAAAAGGGAATCAATGTCTGGAACACTTATTGAACTAAGTAAAGCATTTGACTCGGTGTCACATGACATACTCATCAAAAAGCTAAAATACTATGGCATTGAAGATGATACACTCCGTCTATTCAAATCTTATCTAAGCAGTAGGTTACAACTTGTATATGCAAATAAGCAGAGGTCAAAAATACTCCCTATAGAAAGAGGAATACCCCAAGGCTCTGTTCTTGGACCTTTTCTGTTCATTGTCTATGTTAATGACTTCTCGAATTACATACCGTGTAAGAACATGCTATATGCTGACGATATGACATTAATAATTACAGGAGAGAACATAGAGAGTGTACTGGACAAAAATAGAGAAATGATGCAAATGGCTAATTACTGGTGTCAAGCTAACCAGCTGTGCATAAATCAAACAAAAACAGAAGAAATAATATTTAATCTCAAAGTAACTAAAAATGAAAACAAAACAGTGAAATTACTTGGACTAATCATGGACCAAAAGCTCTCATGGGAAGGACACACCAATTATCTATGTAGTAAACTAGCACAAGTACTTTTCTTATTGTATAAATTAAGAAACAGTGTAAGCAAGCAATTGCTACTCCACTCATACTATGCTTTTTTTCATTCCCAACTGCAATATGGAATATTGCTTTGGGGTAACTCCCCAGGGGCTGAATGTATTTTCAGATGGCAGAAGAAAGCAATCAGGTGCATGGAAGGGTTAGCACCCAGAGAGTCCTACAGAAATTATTTTAAATCTCTTGGCGTAATGACAGTGCCAAGCATGTACATATATAACTGTTTAATGTTTGCCAGAGAAAATCTGAAAAAATTGAACATGAGATGTGATGTGCATGCACACAGTACGAGAAACAGTCACCTGCTGGACTTGCCTTCCACAAGACTTGCTGTAGTCCATAATAACTATAAGTAATTAAGCATAAAATTTTTCAATAAGTTACCATGCTCAGCTCATACAGTACCACTAAATAAATATAAGAATACATTGCAAACCTGGCTAAAAAACAACGAATTCTATACAAGTGAAGAATTCTTAGAAACTAATCCTCAAAATATATGTTTTACCTAAGTTATGAAGAAAATGTTTTGATATTACATAAGCTAGTTATTTACTGTGATTCTTTTCTTATGTGTGTATTTAATTATTGTATAAAACATTGTTTTACATAATGCTGAAGAAAAGGTCTTTACTTTCTTTTCTCCCCTTTCTGTAACTATTTGAATATCGTACTGAAATTAAAACCCTCTGTAAACTTTGACGAAGCCAATTGTATGAAAAATACTTAAAGGCTAATAAAAAAAAATATTCTGTTCTATTCTGTTCTAATATTCTGCCTCAGGTAACTGAAACCACACTGCGAGCAGCAGCACCAGTGCATGATGGAAGTAGTGACTGGATGGGGGTAAGGAGAAAGCTGGAGTGGGGATGGGGAGGGATAGTATGGTGGGGGTGGCACACAGAGAAGTGCTGCAGGTTAGACTGTGGGCAGGGGAGAGGCGGGGTTTGATATGGACAGAGGTACTGATGTAGCCATCTTTGAGGTGGAGGTCAATGTCTAGGAAGGTGGCTTGTTGGGCTGAGTCTGAGTAGGACCAGGTGAAGCAAATGGGGGAGAAGTTGTTGAGTTTCTGGAGGAATGTGGATAGGGTGTCCTCACTTTCGATCCAGATAGCAAAGATGTCATCAATGAATCTGGATCAGGTGATGGATTTAGGATACTTTCACTATCATCAGCTCCCTGAGATTTCAACTTGTTTCCCCCTTTTTCATCCATTTAATCCTTTTAAAGGATTTTTACATGTAGTTGGGTGTATTTTTGCAAAATTTTTCGGACATAATTCCACATTATTTACATAATTTTTCCCATTTTTCCTCCAACATGGGTCCTTGCTCCTTCCATCTGCGTCAATACAGAAAAGTTTCCTTATTCCTAGCCACATCCCACTCCCACATACTGTTTCTGCGTTGTTGCTTGGCTCATGGAATCCCCCTAATGGCCTTACCATTAAATTACCCATCTCTGGCTGCCATCACTCCTTCCACAACGACCTCCACCCATTCAGATTCCGCCAGTCCTTAGCCCTCACCAACGTAGTCCTGCAAAACCATATCAACTAAACCCAAACCTCCATCTGCAAAATTCTCTTGCTATGCAATCCCAAATTCCTGGAACCCATAACACACATTGAAAAACTTGGCCAGCAGGAACTTGAGCAACATGCACAATGCCACCTCAAAAAGCTCTCCATCTCTTTTACTCCCTACCCCCACCTTGGAGGTTCACTGCCAACCACCTCTACAACAACTTCCAACATCCCCTCATAGCTGAAAAATCATGTCTCACAGATCTGCTACACTTACCCCACCCTCCAAAACTCTCTCTCATCACCACACAGAGTCGAGAACCTAAACAGACCCACAACGCAGTCATGAACCTTTCCTCCAGAAGCCTTAGCCATGCAGAAATATCAGTCCTTTCCAAAGGACTCACCTTTTGCCCCACTCCCAAATTCAATCATGCAAGACCTCTTAAGGACCTTCTATCCTTCTCCCAGTCCCTAAAGTGGAAACACTTTTTTGCACCAACCCTACCAATCAGGCTCAAGCAGAGACCAATATTGAACATTGTCTAATTCAGTTCACTCCTCCATCCAACCATGATCCACTCCCCTGCCCCCCAAACCACCCCCTGTTAACTTTCCAGGATTTCTTAATCTTGAACCTTGCCTCACTATCATTCTCAAAATCCCTCAACATGCAAACTAACCTAACATCTGCAGAAAGAACTGCAGTCTACCATTTAAAAACTGATCCTGACCTTATAATCCTACCTGCGGACAAAGGTTGTTTTAAACTGCAAGGATTACCTGGTGGAAAGACTCCGCCAGCTGTCAGATACTTCCACCTACAAACCCTGCCACTGTGACCTCATTCCAGTAATCCAGCAGGATCTCCAGTCTCTACTCAAATCCTTAGGTCCATCCCAGAACCTCTACCCAGAGTCCATCTGTCTGCTCACTCCTACCACTCTCCTCACTCCTACCTTCTACATGCTTCCCAGATTCCATAAACCTAATCACCCAGGATGCCCCATGGTGGCCAGTTAATGTTCCCCCATTGAGAGAATCTTTGCTCTAGTAGACCAGCACCTTCAATCTATTACCTGGAATCTACCCTCCTATATAAAAGATATCAACCATTTCCTCCACCACTTCTCCACAGTTTGTGTCCCTTTACCACATGGTGCTCTGTTCATCACTATTGATACCACTTCCCTGTACACTAACATCCCTAATGCCCATGGCCTTACTGCTATTGAACACTACCTTTCTCAATGCCTGACAGATTCCAAACCAACAACCTCCTTCCTAGTCGCCATGGCCAACTATATCCTCACCCACAATTACTTCTCCTTTGAAGGCATTACTTATAACAAATCGAGGGTACAGCTATTGGCACCTGCATGGCACCATCCTACACCAACCTATTCGTGGGCCGTCTAGAGGAATCCTTCCTAAAAACCCAGAATACTAAATGCTTCACCTGGTTCAGATTCGTTGATGACATCTTTGCTATCTGGATCGAAGGTGAGGACACCCTATCCACATTCCTCCAGGACCTCAACAACTTCTCCCCCATTTGCTTCAACTGGTTCTACTCAACTCAACAAGCCACCTTCATAGACGTTGACCTCCACCTCAAAGATGGCTAGATGGCTACATCAGTACCTCCATCCATATCGAACCTGCTAACCACCAGCAGTACCTCCACTTCGACAGCTGCCACCCGTTCCACACCAAGAAGTCCCTTCCATACAGCCTAGCCACCAATGGTTGTCACATCTGCAGTGACGAGCAGTCCCTCTTGAAATATACTGAGGGTCTCACTGAAGCCTTTACTGACTGTAATAATCCTCCCAACCTTGCACAAAAACAAATCTCCTGTGCCTTATCTTTCCAGTCTCCCACCACCTCCCAAAGTACCACCATCCGGCCACAGAGGACCATTCCCCTGGTAACTCAATACCACCCAGGACTGGAGCAACTGAATTACATTCTCTGCCAGGGCTTCAACTACCTCTCATCGTGCCCTGAGTCAGAAATGTGTTACCTTCTATCCTTCCCACCCCTCCCACAGTGGTATTCTGCCATCCACCGAACCTACGCAATATACTCCACCATCCTTATACAATCCCTGCTCCCAATCCCTTACCTCATGGCTCATATCCCTGTAATAGACCTGTCCAATACATCCTCCCACCACCATGTATTCCCACCACCACTGTGCTGCATCCTATGTAGGCATGACAACCAGCAAGCTGTCTGTCCGCATGAATGGCCACTGACAAATTGTGACCAAGAAACATGTGGACCACCCTGTTGCTGAACACACTGCCAGACATGATATCGTTCATTTCAACAACTGCTTCACAGCCTGTGCCATATGGATCCTTCCCACCAACACCAGCTTTTCTGAATTTCGGAAGTGGGAACTTTCCCTGCAATACACCCTATGTTCCCACAACCCTCCTGGCCTCAACCTTCATTAGTCACTATCCTCACCCATCCAGCCCCTTCCCTGTTCCCATTCCGACACCACACAGCTGTCATTCCTCCACCATACCCAGTCTTTTTATTTCTCTCCTTTGCTGCTACCTTCCCCCCCCCACCTCTCACCTGCCCTCAGTCTAACCTGCAGCACTTCTCTGTCTGCCATCCCCACCATACTATTCCTCCCCCTCCCCACTCCAGCCTTCTCCTTACCCCCACCCAGTCACCACTTACATCATGCACTGGTGCTGCTGCTCGTAACAAGATTTCAGTCACCTGAGGCTGCAGTCGTGCGTGTCAGTTGCTTTTTGTGTGTGTGTGTGTGTGTGTGTGTGTGTGTGTGTGTGTGTGTGTGTCTGTGTCTGACAAAGGCATTAACAGCCAAAAGTTACAATTGTGAGAGTCTTTTTGTTGTCCTTATCTGCAACTTAGCATCTCCACTGAATGGTGAGTAGCAACTTTCCTTCTCATAAGGAAACCTGAATTTTCCATTGTTTGGTATGAGCATTTCAAGACAGTTAGAAATGCAACTCTCAGGTAAAGTTTAGATTGGCAATCATAGGTGTATACAAAAAACATATTTTCCACTGACAAATTGTATAACAGTAATATAATGGCACACTTATTTATTAAACTTATGAAATAGCAACATTAGCTGATAAACATGTACAACTCTCTAAGTGTAAAAAGGATAAATATGAGTCATGTTTCAAACAGACAAACCATTAACCCCAAAAGTCTTTGGTGTGACCAAGTTCAAATAATAATCCATTTAATGTATAATATGACAAGTGAAATAAACATATGGTGGCACAAAAGAAATGAAAGTGCCCAGAAACTTCAAAACTAAGCTCATGTACTAATCATTTGCAACCCACAGTGGCTCCAGTGATTGGTATTTGTGTAATGATGATACTGACAATATAAATAATTTACCAATTTTTCATTTATGACAATAAACTCTTTCTATTTAAAAAAATGGTAGTTGTTAGTAAGTGCAGAGTTAATCATACCATGGTAAGCTAATTCAGTTGATAATACAAAGGCTAGATAATGTATCTTGACATAATATAACACTGACAAAGATGAATTATTTAAAATATGACATTGTGCACCATACAAGTACAACTGATAGTTATAGATGCATAAGGTACAGTATATTACAGCTTACCTTGATAACACAAGGACATTCTCAATATTTACAAGCTAAGGTAACACTTGGTTAATCATGACATGACATATATGTAAGGTTTTATGACTATAAAATCAACATCAAAAGATACAAACTTCCATATGTAGAATTTCTGCATGTAACATTATGGGATGAGTAAATATTTTATTCTAATCCCCTCCAGACCTACCCTTGTACTGTTTTATCCCACTTTGTACTCCATGTGTAAACAGATAGATCCATAGTTATTAGTAGAAACAGTTGCATAAGACAGACACAAATGTCAGCATGAGGAAATGCGACATCAGAAACGTGAAAGGTGGAAGTAAATGTTATATAGCATGGGCCCTCCATTTGCCACATGCATGATAAACATAAGAGAGTACATCCTCCTGAGGGAGTTTACTGATGACAGCATGTAAAAGCTGACAAGTTCAGTTTTTTCACTAGATATGGCGTTTCTCCAAAGGAAAAGGTGTTTCAGTTATTAGTATGTCTTGTATGATGGTAAAATTTTCGTTGATTTTGGATATACTCATATGTAAGCATTTTCATGAGAGTTTTCCAGTATCCCAAATGGCATAATGTAAATGTCAAAAATTTCTTAATTTCATTGTTAATTGCTTTTGATTTCCTATAACCTTTTGCTAGAACAAGATCACTGATTGCAAACTTTGTCACCTTCACTTTATTGTCATGCCTCTGTTTTCTCCCAAGGTGCTGTTCCATTGTATTCCTAACTACTTCCTCCATCTCATCAGCAGTAATCCATCTAACGCATTTGATGGAATCCAGAAGTCAAATCTAAACTAGTTCTATATTTCATATCTTCGAATTTATTTAAGAATTCATTTATATTTTCTAGGTTATTTGTTTCCCTCTCTAAATATTTATTTAAATATCTAGAATCTAGAACAAGCCTTACTGGTCCTTCTTTCCTGAGAATACTACCAATAGGTCATCAAATTGTCTACAAGGTCTCTTCGTTATTTTCCAGTTTTGCACTTCCTTTTGCAAATAAGTACTCCATAGGGCTTGATAAAGAATGGATCATATGGTCTCAACTTTAGCTGACATTGGTAATTCCTTAATGTCCCTAGTTTTTCATCAAAGATGTCACAATAATACCACAACTATATCCTTAGTTGCTCTTTCTCCTCCAAGTTCAACTTCTCACCTTCTCCTACCTTTGCTGCTATCAATTCACTATATGATTCATTTACCATATCATAATCAGAGAAACCCTCATCTTCCTCATAATAACCCCTTTCATCAAACTGTTGCACCCACTAACTTTGTTTCTACTGTACTGTTACTGTCGAATAGGTTGATTTCAGACACCAGGGGGTTTTGGATAGTATGATTTATTTGCTCTTCCCTGCTGTGTAGCAATGAATTGCCACTCATTTTCACTTCCATGGGCCAGTTAATTTAAGCACAAGATTGTATTTATCATGGTATATGACTTTTATTCTGGGTCAATTATTTATGTAGGTAAATATCTAATGACCAATTTCATTGGCAAAAGTTCATGCTGTATTGTCAAGTGGAAACTTTCTATTGTTGTGTCCACTGGTAAAGTATTATAATTGCAATTGTCAATGATCTCAATAGCCTACAGCATTGAGACAGTTCCTGTACAATTTTGTCAAGTTTTTCATGTAAAGTTATAAAATTATGACCGTTTTTACAAAACTGTGTACTGTGTGGGGTGATGTCGGAGTGGGGTGATGTCGGAGAATGCAAAAAATGTATAAAACCAGGAAAAGTCCGAAAGTAGGGTGTAATTATGATCCAACACTTTTAGATAAAGCCATTCATGATCTTCAGTGAGGCAAATTATCATACCAAAAAGAATGTGATTTTTATGGTGTACATAGATTGACCCTAAAAAATAAAAACCGGAAAAGGTAAGACAGTCGGTAGTAAATGAGGAAGGAGAAGAAATGTTGAAGCAAGGCATCTTCAGGGTTGCACATTGGGGATTTCCTTTGCGAAACTGGATATTAGATATTTAGTGAAAGGCTACGTTGATAAATATGGCTGTAAAGAGAAGAAGTTTTCTAACAATTTATCAGGAGAAGAATGGGTGCATTTATTCCTCAAGCAGCATTCAGAAGATCTCCCCATTCACTTAAGCAGTATTTTAAATGAGTATAGAGAATTTAGAGAATTTCTTTGTTTTGTTTCTGTTTCTAACGTTTCGACTTAGTACTTTAAAATTTGCTTTTTAATTTGTTAGAAAATAAAAAAATTGAACTTTCATATATACAACGGATTATGTCAATCCTTATCACTTACGGACAACCTTAAAATGTGTTAAAAGTCACTAAAATCAAATTGAAGAATTTAGAATTTAAAAAATATCAATTTTTTCCAAATTCCCCCACACACTTCGAGACCTGGCACAGAGATTTAAAAAACCAGGGAGTGATTTCAGACGCTTTATTTGTCTGTCTCAGGCAAATATAGGTACACAGACTTATATTTTTAGAACATTTTATTTGTTACATATGTATCCCACCACTCCTATAACAAACAATGCAATCTAACAAAACCTTTGGAAGTTACAGTGAAAATAACCACAAAACCATCCAAAATCACCCCATCTGACAGTACTGTTATTTATCATTACTATATGTGTTTCAGAGTAAATTATGCTTTGTGGATCTGTGAATAATAACTTCTTGTCATCCCAACTGAAACCAACTTTCCCTTTTACAAGCCACTCCACGCCCAAAGTCAAATTTTCATTCAGGTCCTCTATGGTCTTCAGTCCAGAGATTAAGTTTGATGCAGCTCTCCATGCTACTCTACCCTGTGCAAGTCTCATAATCTTTGAATAACTACTCCAACCTACATCCTTCTGAATCTGCTTAGCGTATTCATCTCTCGTCTTCTTCTATGATTTTTACCCTCCACACTTCCCTCCAGTGCTAAACTGGTGATCCCTTGATGCCGCAGAACATGTCCTACCAACGAATCCCTTTTTCTTGTCCAGTTGTACCACAAATTTCTCTTCTCCCCAATTCTATTCAGTACCGCTTCATTATTTACATGATCTACTCATCTAATCTTCAGCATTCTTCTGTAGCACCACACTTCGAAAGCTTCTATTCTCTTCTTGTCTAAACTATTTAATGTCCATGTTTCACTTCCATACATGGCTACAAACCACACAAATACTTCTAGAAATGACTTCCTGACACTTAAATCTATACTCGATGTTAACAAATTTCTCTTCGTCAGAAACGCTTTCCTTGCATAGCCAGTCCACATTTTAAATCCTCTCTACTTTGACCATGGTCAGTTATTTTGCTCCCCAAATAACAAAACTCATTTGCTACTTTAAGTGTCTCATTTCCTAATCTAATACCCTCAGCATCACTTGATTCAATTCAACTACATTCCATTATCCTTGTTTTGCTTTTGTTGATGTTCATCTTATATCCACCTTTCAAGACACTGCTCTTCCAGGTCCTTTGCTGTCTCTGAAAGAACTACAACATCATTGGCAAACCTCAGAGTTTTTATTTCTTCTTCATGAGTTTTAATTCTTACTCTGACTTTTTCTTTTGTTTCTTTTACTGCTTGCTCAATATACAGACTGAATAACATAGGTGATAGGCTACAATCCTGTCTCACTCCCTTCTCACCACTGCTTCTCTTTCATGCCCCTCGACTCTTATGATTGCCATCTGGTTTCTGTACAAATTGTAAATAGCCTTTTGCTACCTGTATTTTACCCTGCCAACTTTGGAATCTGAAAGAGAGTATTCCAGTCAACATTGTCAAAAGTTTTCTCTAAGTCTCCAAATGCTACAAATGTACGTTTGCCTTTCCTTAACCTATCTTCCAAGATAAGTTGTAAGGTCAATATTGCCCCACATATTCCAACATTTCTACAGAATCCAAACTGATCTTTCCCAAGCTCAGCTTCTACCAGTTTTTCCATTCATCAGTAAAGAATTTGTGTTAGTATTTTGCAACCATGACTTATTAAAATGATGGTTTCGTAATTTTCACACCTGTCAGCACCTGCTTTTTTTGGGATTGGAATTATTAAATTTTTCTTGAAGGTATGAGGGTATTTCGCATGTCTAACACATCTTGCTCACCAGATGGAAGAGTTTTGTCGTGATTGGCTCTCCCAAGACTATCAGTAGTTCTAATGGAATGTTGTCTACTCCCGGGGCCTTGTTTTGACTTAGGTCTTTCAGTGCTCTGTCAAATTCTCCACGCAGTGTCATATCTCCCATTTCATCTTCATCTATGTTCTCTTCCATTTCCATAATATTGCCCTCAAGTACATTGCCCTTCAATAGACCCTCTATATACTCCTTCCACCCTTCTGCATTCCCTTCTTTGCTTAGAACTGGTTTCCCATCTGAGCTCTTGATATTCATACAAGTGGTTACTTTTCTCCAAAGGTCTCTTTAATTTTCCTGTAGGCAGTATCTATCTTACCCCTAATGATACATACTTTTGCATCTTTACATTTATCCGCTAGTCATCCGTGCTTAACCACATTGTACTTCTCGTCAATCTCACTTTTGAGACTTTGTATTCCTTGTCAGTTTCTTCATTTAATGAATTTTTATATTTTCTCCTTTCATCATTATCTCTTCTGTTACTCAATGATTTCTACTAGCTCTCTTCTTTTTATCTACTTCATCCTCTGCTGCCTTCACTGTTTCAACTCTCAAAGTTTCTTCTGTTGTATTTCTTGCCCCTGTTCTTGTCAATCATACTCTCTATAACCTCTGGTTCTTTCAGTTTATCCAGGTCCCATCTCCTTAAATTCCTAGCTTTTTGCAGTTTCTTCAGTTTCAATCTACAGTTCATAACCAACAAATTGCAGTCAAGGTCCACATCTGCCTCTGGAAATGCCTTACAATTTAGAACCTGTTTCCTGAATCTCTGTCTTATCATCATATAATCTATCTGAAACCTTCCAGTGTCTCCAGGCCTCTTCCATGTATACAACCTTCTTTCATGATTCTTAAACCAAGCGTTAGCTAAGATTAAGTTATGCTCTGTGCAAAATTCCACCAAGTGGCTTTCCCTTTCATCCTTACCCCCAGTCCATATTCACATGACTACTAAATTTTCGTCTCCCGTAACTATCTGAATAATTTCTTTTATAGCATCATATGTTTCTTCAGTCTTTTCATCATCTGCTGAGTTAGTTGGCATATAAACTTCTACTACTGTGGTAGGCGTGGATTTTATGTCTATCTTGGCGACAATAATGCATTCACTATGCTATTCATAGTAGCTTATCCAAATTCCTATTTTTTTAATTTATTATTAAACCCACTCCTGCATTACCATCACTTGATTTTGTATTTATAACCCTGTATTCACCTGACCAGAAGTCTTGTTCCCCCCTGCCACTCAACTTCACTAATTCCCACTATATCTAACTTTAACCTATCCATTTCCCTTTTTAAATTTTCTAACCTACCTGGCCGAATAAGGGTCCAGACATTCCCCGCTCCAATCTGCGGAACACCAGTTTTGTTTCTCCTGATGATGATGTCCACCTGAATAGGGAGATCTGAATGGGGCACTATTTTACGTCTGGAATATTTTATCCAAGAGGACATCATCTTCATTTAGCCATACAGTAAAGCTGCATGCCCTTTGGAAAAATTACGGCTGTAGTTTCCCCTTGCTTTCAGCAATTCACAGTACCAGCACAGCAAGGCCGTTTTGGTTGATGTTACAAGGCCACATCAATCAATCATCCAGACTGTTGCCTCTGCAGCTACTGAAAAGGCTGCTGCCCCTCTTCAGGAATCACATGTTTGTCTGACCTCTCAACAGATACCCCCCTACTGTTGTTGCACCTACGGTATGGCTATCTGTATCACTGAAGCACGCAAGCCTCCCCACTGATGACAAGATCCATGGTTCATGATAGTAAAAATGATGGTGAAAAGGCAAGTTTTACTATCTTTTAAAAGAAATATTATTCATTTTAAATGATAGTAAAACTTGTCTTTCTACGATCTTAGTATCTCTCACTGTAGAATCTCTTATTACAATTCCAGTTACTAGAGATTCAACAAAATTTTCCCCACCCTTTACTTAACTTGACCGAGACTCCACTTATAGGACTTCCAGTGAAACCAGGCGATTCCATTTCCAATTATCTGTTTGTACCCAAATTCATTTTTATTCTAAGCTTCATCCAACAAATCACTTTCCACTATTACAGATCATTTCTGGCAGTACTGCCCCTGCTTTACTCTTACCTTCCATGATACTGTCATCTGAGTGAGGACAGACTAAATGTGATTCATATGTTAGTTCCAGTACTACATAATCATTTACATATTACATAATCTACTAGCTGCAGGTTACTACCTTGTTTACATTTCTGTCATGATTATCTTATTCTTTGTCTAATTTTGAATGGTTGGATTTGATACAATGGGTGTACTACGGTAATATACAAAATAGATCAATTATTTTCTTATAACTGTATTGGAATCTGGGCAGTGACTAAACTTCAATGGTCTGATTCAAGAGACTGAGAAGGTTCAAAGGAAAGTGGCAAGATTCTTGACTGGTACATTTAGTCATTGCGAGAGCGTTACATAGAAAGTTTGAAGTGGGACACACTTGCAGATAGAAGACATGCTAAACGGAAGGGGCTGCTCACTAAATTCCAAAATCTGATCTTCACCGATGATGTAGAGCATATATTATTACCAACAACTTTTCAGTTCATGCAGTGATCACCATTCAAAAATAAGGGAAATTAGAGCTTGTACTGAAGCATTCAGACAGTCATTTTTCCCCCGCACGATCCACAAGTGGAACAGAAGGGGGGGAATATGACTTTGGCGCGAATAGTGCCCCCCGCCACACACTGTTTGGTGGCTAGTGGAGTATATATATGGATGTAGATGTAGAATGTGTTCAATTAGCTTTCCATTCTGGTCTGTTGTTCCAGTCACCTCAGAATAATACTCCATGACAGAGAGCAGCTGAAGTAAAAATATGCATAATAAACTATCGCATTTGTTTTCAAGGCAGCAAAACATATACAATAACAGTGTTATGTTTAGTTACTGACTGTAGCTGGTACCAGAGGATCTATTTTACCCTTTTTATTTGTATATTTGTGCCTTTGTGTCCAGTTATCACCTACACATTGTCTAGTATTGTTGATTTTGGGTTCTTGATCAAAAGTGCTACTGTCATCAGCAAATATTTGTTTTGGAACAGTTCTTTACAATCTTTGAAAGGCTGTTCAAATAAATTTCGAAGGGGTTGACCCATGAATCTTGTACAACCCCATTCTGAGTTTAATTTTACACCTATGGTGCACTGGTGCATTTTTTCACTATATCTTCTATTTTCCATGTGAAGGTCTTATGGAATACGTCAGTAGCATAAAAATATGCACTGTCACTTACCCTACTATTTTAAACAATCACTTAAACTGTTTTTGGAAAAATGCAGACTTTAATACTGCATGCAAGTAATTGTTATTGTATAATAAACCAATGTCTGTGCAATGTCATGTATAAATGTTAATGTACTACTGTAATTGCATCAATTGACTTGTCCTATATTACTTGTACACTGGCTGTATAATATGTAATCAACAGGACCAAATAAATAAAGAAAAATATCAGTTTTCTCCAAGTACGACAACTGAAGGATTTGGCTTAGTCACAGAAAAAAACAGCACAATAATGTTCTTGTTAGCTGTGGCAAGACCTCATTTGCTAGGTCGTATGTGGCTTTCTCTTGCTACCTACCTACATCTTCTAATGAAAAACAGTAAACAGAAATATTGGAGGTACATAATTCTTTTGGTTTCGGCCTTGCTGTGCTGGTAATGCGAACAGCTGAAAGCAAGGGGAAACTAGAGCCGTAATTTTTCCCGAGGGCATGCAGCTTTATTGTATGGTTAAATGATCATGGCGTCCTCTTGGGTAAAATATTCCGGAGGTAAAATAGTCCCCCATTCGGATCTCCGGGCGGGGACTACTCAAGTCGTTATCAGGAGAAAGAAAACTGACATTCTACGAATCGGAGCGTGGAATGTCAGAACCCTTAATTGGGCAGGTAGGTTAGAAAATTTAAAAAGGGAAATGGATAGGTTAAAGTTAGATATAGTAGGAATTAGTGAAGTTCGCTGGCAGGAGGAACAAGACTTTTGGTCAGGTGAATACAGGGTTATAAATACAAAATCAATTAGGGGTAATGCAGGAGTAGGTTTAATAATGAATGAAAAAATGGGAGTGCGGGTAAGCTACTACAAGCAGCATAGTGAACACATTATTGTGGCCAAGATAGACACGAAGCCCACACCTACTACAGTAGTACAAGTTTATATGCCAACTAGCTTTGCAGATGATGAAGAAATTGATGAAATGTATGATGAGATAAAAGAAATTATTCAGGTAGTGAAGGGAGACGAAAATTTAATAGTCATGGGTGACTGGAATTCGAGAGTAAGAAAAGGGGTAGAAGGAAACATAGTAGGTGAATATGGATTGGGGGAAAGAAATGAAAGAGGAAGCTGTCTGGTAGAATTTTGCACAGAGCACAACTTAATCATAGCTAACTAAAATATAAAAAGCAGATTCAGAAGGATGTAGGTTGCAGTAAGTACTGGGAGATGAAGAAGCTTGGACAGGAGAGAGTAGCATGGAGAGCTGCAACAAACCAGTCTCAGGACTGAAGACCACAACAACAACAACATATAATTCTTGCAGTCTAAACACAACCATACCTGCAGTCAGACATGCTTTACTCACTTTATCACATAAGTGATTACAAAAGGTCCCAAATATCTGAAAAGCTGTAATTATTTTGGCTTTAAGTGGCACCTGTGAAGTATGAAAATTTTGTGCTTACTTGGTAAGACTACCATTAGGATATCTCTACAGTTTTTCAATGGATTAAAATGCATTTGCTGAAATGCAATCGGACTACACTTATGCTATCTTTGAAAAAGCAGCACTTTTTTTTATTTTCCTAGACAAACAATGTTGAATCTGAGCAGTTGCAACATTGTACTGCTGAAGAACTCTGGTTTTCTTGTGTTCCTTACTGCAGAAATACAAACCTTATTTTGAGAACACAGGTCAAAACACACAATGTTTATTGCAATACAAATCTGCACAAGCAGCAGCAACAGAAGACAGAGGAAAATTTAATACTATTACTGCTGCAGTTACACTAAATAGATACAGTCAGCATTACATTTTCTGTCCTCAATCAATGGTTTCTGCCATGCAGACATGCAAATCTTCTATTCACTTGGTACTCGTTCATAGAAATTTTGTTTTTCAGATGGGATATACGTCACATGTCAAGTAAGGATTCTTCTTGGCACTTTCTACTGGCAGAATTTCATCGTACAAGATAGGGAAAACTGTAACATTATCTAGTGGCAGATTTCTTTTCCCAGTACCTCTTGGTTGCTTTGCAATACTTTAAAAAATCCACAATCACTGGATGTTATGACTTTTCCTTCCCCTTAGTGTAGCAGGGTTGTCAGATGAAATGTGTAGCCAGACATACTCATAAGGGGAAGTCATGAGGTTGGGATCATGGATTTACTTCAAACTTTGTATACCTTTAGTAGGCCCTCAAAATAACATAAGTGCAAGTAGTAAGGTGCACTACTTGGGCAATTCTGAGAAAATTTCACAAGAAGTTTTACATGTCTGTTATGTAACCGATGATCTGTGTTTAGGTGCTGGAAGTTAGAGTTCATGGTGGTCAAGAAGTTAGTGTTCAAGCTACATTAAGATGAATGTGTATGAGGCGACAGTTCGACTCCTGCTCAAACCTTCATTTTTGTAGTACAAGTGTAAATTCTGTGATATTCAAACATTTTGCACCTACCATTCATTCTTGTTACATTAGCAATGTCTCACTGCTATGCAGGTTAACTGCCAAATGGTGCCTGCCTCTGTCTCTGCAATTCAAAGTGTCGAGGTGCAAAGTATTCCAGGTATATTACCTGATTGCATGTAGAAGGGATTTCACAAATCACTAAAGTCATACATTTTCAGGAAAACTCTACAAAATTCTTCATTTTCTTGTTCTAATAATTGAATTTACTTAAAAATAGTAAGTAATCAAGTAATACGAAATTCACTACAACTCCTTGCAGATACACGACGTGTTCTTTTACTTACATTACCTCTCAAATGTCATACAAATTACATAATATGACCAGTGATGAAAAAATATGTATTAAGAATTAAGTCTGAGCAGGAGTTGAACTGTTGGTTCATACACGTTCATCTTACAAAGCTCGAACACTAACCACTTGACCACTATGATCTCTAATGTCCGGCCCGAATGCCCAGATACATCAGTTACATAATAGACGTAAACTCCTCTTGCAGTTCTCTCAGAATAGCTAGAGTAGTGCAACTTGCTACTTGCACAATATGTTGTTTTAATGGCCTACTAAAGGTGTACAACATCTGACGTAAATCTGTGATCCCAACGTCATGGCCTCCCTTTGTAAGTTATTTTGAATGAGTCTATGTGCAACCAGTGGTATGAAGTGCTAAGAGCCATGAAATCCTTTGGTTCCATCTTGCACAGAAGGATCTGTTGTCCTTTGTGTTGGCAATGACTGGAATCCAGTTTTCTGGGTGAAAGGCTATTTTGTTCCTCTCTATAAGGACAAAATTTCTATCATAAGGTAGGAAACTATGCCCTGCAATGAGGAATTTCTGACTTACAGCAGTCAAACATTTACAGATGATTAATTTTGCAAAAGTGCCCTAATATTTTTAAAATTTCTCACAAAATCAGCGATATTTAGGTTTATGTTCAAATGAAAATCATATGAAAAACAGAAATTATGATCAAAACATTCTAGTGTCATTGATTTTCTCTGAATACTCTCCTTCACTTTATCTAACACAATATAGAAACACTTCTGACACATTCTGTAAAAATGCTGGAAACATTCCGTTGTTTCATTTTTTCTAATGTGCCAAGTTTCTTTCCTTTTTTCAATCATAATGGATGTACCCAATATCTTCTTTGCTACTCAACATTTACAAGTTACAAAAGATCCAGAGCATCAACACTTTTGTCTTATGAAGAGAACATAGTCTGACACATTCATAGCACAACTGTCCCACACCTCTCTGACAGCACCACTTCAGTGAGACTGCTCATGTCCCATCCACAAGTACCTGTCTTGTTGCTGCCAGGCATCTGCGCCATGCCTTTTCTGTGTGAACTGGGCCTCACAGTGCTGTACCACAAGAGAACAATGTCAACAGCAAATTATACTGAAAGCTCCTGCAAAGCGTTAAGTTTTCAGTATAGGCCTAAAGTCGCTCAAGACACATTTTACTCAATCATGTAACAAAATTTTAAAATTGAAGATAATAGAAGAAATTTCAAAAATTGGTAATTTTGTAGACCAAGAATTTGTTGCAGCACCCAACCCTTTCAAGATATTTATCACTCCTTCCGGCCTTCTCAAAAGGGTTTGAGAAAGTGGCCTATGTTAGAATGCTGGCATTTTTAACTTAGGAGTTGTTCACCATAAGTCAGTCTGGCTTTCGTAAAGGATTCTCTGCACAGAAAGCAATGCTAGACATCGCAAATGAAGTACTAACATGGCTGAACAAGAAGAAAACATCCTGTTGATATATATTATAACCTAACCAAGGCTTTATGTTAGATCACACAATTCTTTCTGCCAAACTGCAGTGTCTAATGGTGTACGTGTTGCATAGATAGAATCTCACCTGACGACAAAAAGCGGAGGGTCTCATTTGCAGACTGTGTCTCAGGCACGAAAATAAACTCAAGAGTGGTGGAACATACCATGTGGATTGCCAATGGGGTTACTATTGTTTCTAAGCTACATAAATGATCTTCCAATGAATTTAAAGGGCAGTTAGAAAAGTCAGATTTGCTGATAACACACCACCTCAGATGATGGCTGACTACACCTACACGTGGTTCACAGCTAACTGTTTACATCTTAATCTCACAGATTCATATTATGCTATTTCACACTAGCAGTAACGACTATCTAGCACCAGAAGTAGACATTAATGCTCATACAAAGAATGAAGCACAGCATGTAAATCTAACTGGGGGGCCGGCTATATACAAAGTTAAAATGTATCAACACAAGGATAAAGAAAGCAAGAAGTTCACTTCAGGCCATTAGGTCTTTAGGAGCATCTCTCATTGCATTGACTTTAAAGGAAGTGTTGGCTTATTTTTGATATTTTCAATCCCAATTGTCTTATTTTTGATATTTTCAGCCCAAATTGTCTTATTGATTTGTCTTCTGTGGCAGTGCACCTAAAGTAAATAAAATGTTCATTCAGCAGAAGCAAGCAGTAAGAATATTATACAAAACAGATAACTGTATATCTAGATGAAGTCTTTTTAAGGATCTTTGAATTCTCGCACTCACTTCTCAATACAATTACTCCTTAATGCTGCTTTGGTTGCTGATGATGAAAATAAGGCTTAACTGATATATGATATACATAGTCACAAGAAAAGACACACATAAACTTCGCCTCCTTGTCCAGGGTTCTGAATGAAGTTACAAACTCTGGTAGTAACGAGAGAGAAAGAGTTGAGTCACAGACAGATACAATGAAAAGAACACTGGAAATATTGTTGTTATAATGTCATAATTCCATCCTGCACTTTACATTGTTTGATACAGTGGTATTACAATATTCTCTATTACACGAATGCGTAGTGTCTGTCCTTTCGGATGCATTCATATAATTAGTATGCCTAGCTGGGCAACGGATCCACCTTCTTCAGTGTTGATGCATAAATACAACCAACCTCATATGGGAATCTCAAGAATAGCAAACACACAAGAAATGGACAGGGACTGCGGATAGGTGGCGATTGGTGGGAATGTGGATCGGATATGAGGCATGCTGAGATAGTCCGTGCAGTTGCGATAACGCTGTGTCCTGGGTGGTGCACTGGTTAACGCACCTGCCTTGTAAGCAGGAGATCCAGGGTTCAAGTCCTGGTCCGGTACACATTTTCACTCGTCACCATTGATCCCATGTAATGTCCCAACACTGATGACAGCAGTGATCCCCTTCAATTTACATTAAGATATTCACCAAGCTCCTATCTGACAGCAGAAGAAATCAGAAATCCCTACCAATTCAGAAGGAAACTAAAACTCAACTCGCCATTCATAAATTATCTGAACGACAAGTAATTAGGTGCTATAAATAGGACTCAGTATTCACAGATACGTAAAGGTTTCCTTTGAAAAATACCTATGTACTGGAGTAAATATTCAGCTACTAACAATGGATGAACAAAACTGAGGTGCAGTACTGGTTTTTTACTAATGTACTCAGTTAAATTTAGATGGCATATGTGTAAATAGTCTTGAGCTTTATAGTGATACTAGCTGACAAACCCAGTATTACCCAGGTATTCATCTTGCCAGCTTTCTATTAGTAATGGAAACAAAAAAATTAACTGTGTTTGTAGTGAAGTATCAAAAAAATTTAATTTCCATATATTCACGAAAACACCTTTGAAATTATGAAACAGTGTACACAGAAATATGCATAATGTACAAATGCATAAGGATAGTATCCAAATTAAGACACATGATCCTGGGCAGTGTCTTTATACTGGGTGAAGCTGATTCACATGTCTACAATGCAATTTAGTAAATGACACTATGGTAACACCTCTTCATAGCTCTATAGATGTCAGGGATTTCCTTAAGTTGACTTAACTGTAGTAGTGTCTTAGCAATACAGAATAAATGTATTAAAACTTCATGATGCAGTATTTTTTCATGTATCTCAGTGTTTATGGCATCATATCTCTTGAATTATGTGTCATACAATAATATATTCAGCTAGGTACATTCAGCCACATACTGGATACTGCTAGCAAAATATGTTGTGAATACAGTTAGTAGTAAAGAAATAATAAATTTAAACGTCACGCATATTGCGGCTGTTTTTCACTAATCTTGTTCTTTATGGTGTCATATCTCCTTATCTCAGTAAGGATTGTGTGTACCAAGTTTGAATGAAATCAGTCCAGTGGTTTAGGAAGAGACGCAATGTGCGCGCGCGTACACACACACACACACACACACACACACACACACACACACACACACACACACACGCACACGCACACGCACACGCACTTTTATAATGTGTACAGATAACAGAAATAGTCCAGATCGCAATTATTTATTTATTTGGTTTCCATTCAAATGATTATCTTTAAACCAGAAACTCCTCGCTGATCTTTGGAGCCATCTCGCGGAGCTGCTGCACATACCAGAAAATACCAGTAAACTGGTAGTTTTTGGTTCACACAGCAGCTCCATGAACCAGCTCCCCATGTCATGAAGGAGCTTCTGGTCTAGCCATCATTTGCTTTCCATAAAAATCATAGCTCTCCACCCTACCTAGTTTTTTAATATGAGGGGTCAATGATATGTCATAAAATACCACATAATAAAGTCGTCTGTTATGGTTTCAAGTAATGTTTTGGTTTATTTACATGCAAATCAAATTTACTGATTGTTAAATTTACTGATTGAAGTGTACAACAGAATAATACTGTGATATGATATTTACATTATTACAATTCTTTCATCAAGTTTCCACAACTCTTGACTATATTCATTCATAATTAAATTCATTTACATATTATGTACGAAAATTCAGAAGCTAAAAAACTTTTTAAAGTCAATGTCATCTTTTGTCATTTTGTTGTCCAACTCAGGCTTGATATTCCACTTCTTTTTAAACTCTTCAACTTCACCTGAAACAATAGTAATATTTAAATAACAAAACAACAGAGCGAAAACCGACTGCAACTTATCTAAACAATACCCATTATTGTACATGTAAAAAAAATACCATTTTACATAACAAGAGCAGTACTTCTTTCAGTATTTGGCAGGGTTTTACAATATTTTGAAAATTTTTGTGACTGTTTCTTTCCTGATGCACTGCTATATTGTTTCCCAACTGTATACCTCTTTAAATAACCCATCTTGTCACAGACTGAACAGCGAAGGTAATCCAGTAATAAGCATTTTAGTAAAGTACCATGAACATTAGCATTATAAACTAGATGACCAATGCCAACAAACTGCTTAACAACATGACTAAAAACACCATTTTTATTTTGTGGTAAGTGAGAATTGACTTGAAGCAAGCAGTAAGCTCCTATAGCATGCATTAAATGCATTTTTGCCAACATTTCAACATCAGTGAAGTCACTACAGATGGAAACTGTCTCAGATAAATGAAAAATGGCCATAAATTGTTCACAATTTGCAATATGAAAGCATCCTACCATTTATCTGAAGTAACTAAAGGATAAGCTGCAGATTGGAAGTCATCTTGTTTTACTATTTTCTGCTATTTTCAAAGTAGCACCTTTACATGTGTCATTCACGTGGCAATATTTGGCCAAAATAGCATTTTCTTCAACATTGCTGCAACGTGGTTGCAATATACAGCAATTTTCTGGTACGACTGGGGAATACTGCTGATGTTGCAAGCTGTTGCAGGTAGTTGCAGAGATGCTGGCAAGGGATTGCCAGTGTTATCCACAAAGGGTGGAGGATATTTCGTACTGCAGGAGAATCTCTACCTCTGTCCTTATCTGTATATGTTTCTCTCTCTCTCTCACCTTTGTTTCCTACTTCTCTCATCAAGAGCACTGCAGTCCCATGTCTGAACCAATGGTTTAGCTTTTGTTTGAAAATTTGCACATGTACAAATAACCATCAATTTTGATAGCCATACATTGTTGTTAAGTTTTTTTATGCACGGTGTAATGGATCTGGGAGATGTGTTATTTTCTACCGGATTTGTCGATACCAAATTGTAAATGTTTTCTTATATTTTTTGTCAGAATTTTTATTATAATTTGCCTTATCATATGTTAATTTACTTATATTTTTGAGAGTGAAAGCATATTGATTACTATTAGTAAATGTGTCAACGAATAGCAAAGAGACTGATTACAAGTGGAAGCTTGTGTGTTGTGTAAAATATCTTTGACGCTGGAGTCGTCTTTTACTATAGTCAGTCGGCAGTGAACTCTTGGTGTGTGTTGACGGAAGAAGAGTGTGCAGGTCGCCGTCATAAATAATTTTGAATTATGTTACTATTTTTTTATATAAACTATAAGAAGAAACTACATTCAAAGAAATGGTATTTGAAGCACCAAAATTGAGGAAAACACGTTGAACCAGGTCATTTCTGCAGCCGACAAAGATGCATTGTAGAATCATACTTCATTAGACAACTGAAGCCAAGACTAATATCGCCTTGTATACATCTAACGAAAAAGGTACTGTCACGAAATATGCCAAATTTAAGTAAATAAAAAATAGTGACCATATTTTCAACTTGTGTCTCGCCCGGGATACCATATTTCAACTGGGGACTGTTGTTGTTGTTGTCTTCAGTCCTGAGACTGGTTTGATGCAGCTCTCCATGCTACTCTATCCTGTGCAAGCTTTTTCATCTCCCAGTACCTACTGCAACCTACATCCTTCTGAATCTGCTTAGTGTATTCATCTCTTGGCCTCCCTCTACGATTTTTACCCTCCACGCTGCCCTCCAATACTAAATTGGTGATCCCTTGATGCCTCAGAACATGTCCTACCAACCGATCCCTTCTTCTGGGCAAGTTGTGCCACAAACTTCTCTTCTCCCCAATCCTATTCAATACTTCCTCATTAGTTATGTGATCTACCCATCTAATCTTCAGCATTCTTCTGTAGCACCACATTTCGAAAGCTTCTATTCTCTTCTTGTCCAAACTATTGATCGTCCATGTTTCACTTCCATACATGGCTACACTCCATACAAATACTTTCAGAAATGACTTCCCGACACTTAAATCAATACTGGATGTTAACAAATTTCTCTTCTTCAGAAACGCTTTCCTTGCCATTGCCATTCTACATTTTATATCCTCTCTACTTCGACCATCATCAGTCAGTGTGCTCCCTGCCGCCGTTGGATAAGCAGCTGCAGCAGCAAGTCGTATACCCCTAGCTCACTCATTTGTTACATAGTTTAATTCTTAATTTCTTTGCGTGTTTTTGGTACTTGCATTGTGTAATTCATAAATTTCGGGCGTATTATAGTAATTGAGAGTGTAGCATCGTGTTTTAGTACCTGAATAGTGTAATTTCGCTTAGTCTCCTTCCGCCGCCGAGCAGTGTCAGCAGTGCGCAAATAGCATCATTACTGCATTTACTAGGCAATCTTGTATTTTAACAACCGTTTAAATTTTGTCGATTTGTTTGCGCTCTCTGTAGATTAGTTCCGACGTTCTTTGCAAAACAGTTTTTAGCATGGATAGGGACTGCAACTGCTGTGTTCGGATGCAGGCTGAGTTGGCATCCCTTCGCTCCCAGCTTCAGGCAGTGTTGGCTTCGGTCACACAGCTTGAGGCTGTTGCCAATGGGCATCACTGTGGGGATCGGGATGGGGGTTTGTCGGGGACGGCCAGCTCGTCCCACGCATCCCCTGATCGGACTACGACTGTGGTTGCCCGGGATACTGCCCGCATTGAGGCTGATCCCTCACCTGTGGTAGAGTGGGAGGTCGTTTCAAGGTGTGGCAGGGGGCGAAAGACATTCCGGAGGGCTGAACGGAAAGCCTCTCCAGTTTGTCTGACGAACCGGTTCCAGGCTCTGTCTCAGGCTGATACTGATCTTCGGCCTGACATGGCTGCTTGTCCTGTTCCAGAGGTTGCCCCTCAGTCAGCAAGATCCGGGCAGTCGCAGAGGGTGGGCTTACTGGTAGTTGGGAGCTCCAACGTCAGGCGCGTAATGGGGCCCCTTAGGGAAATGGCAGCAAGAGAGGGGAAGAAAACCAATGTGCACTCCGTGTGCATACCGGGGGGAGTCATTCCAGATGTGGAAAGGGTCCTTCCGGATGCCATGAAGGGTACAGGGTGCACCCATCTGCAGGTGGTCGCTCATGTCGGCACCAATGATGTGTGTCGCTATGGATCGGAGGAAATCCTCTCTGGCTTCCGGCGGCTATCTGATTTGGTGAAGACTGCCAGTCTGCCAGTCTCGCTAGCGGGATGAAAGCAGAGCTCACCATCTGCAGCATCGTCGACAGGACTGACTGCGGACCTTTGGTACAGAGCCGAGTGGAGGGTCTGAATCAGAGGCTGAGACGGTTCTGCGACCGTGTGGGCTGCAGATTCCTCGACTTGCGCCATAGGGTGGTGGGGTTTCGGGTTCCACTGGATAGGTCAGGAGTCCACTACACGCAACAAGCGGCTACACGGGTAGCAGGGGTTGTGTGGCGTGGGCTGGGCGGTTTTTTAGGTTAGATGGCCTTGGGCAAGTACAGAAAGGGCAACAGCCTCAACGGGTGCAGGGCAAAGTCAGGACATGCGGGGACCAAGCAGCAATCGGTATTGTAATTGTCAACTGTCGAAGCTGCGTTGGTAAAGTACCGGAACTTCAAGCACTGATAGAAAGCACCGAAGCTGAAATCGTTATAGGTACAGAAAGCTGGCTTAAGCCAGAGATAAATTCTGCCGAAATTTTTACAAAGGTACAGACGGTGTTTAGGAAGGATAGATTGCATGCAACCGGTGGTGGAGTGTTCATCGCTGTTAGTAGTAGTT
Source organism: Schistocerca americana (assembly GCF_021461395.2). Taxonomy (NCBI): domain Eukaryota; kingdom Metazoa; phylum Arthropoda; class Insecta; order Orthoptera; family Acrididae; genus Schistocerca; species Schistocerca americana. The sequence goes on along the minus strand of NC_060120.1, from coordinate 696,993,994 downwards.
TATCCTGTAGTGAAGTAGAAGTGGATAGTTCCTGTGAATTATTATGGGTGGAGGTTACACTAAACAACCGAACTAGGTTAATAATTGGCTCCTTTTACCGACCTCCCGACTCAGCAGCATTAGTGGCAGAACAACTGAGAGAAAATTTGGAATACATTTCACATAAATTTTCTCAGCATGTTATAGTCTTAGGTGGAGATTTCAATTTACCAGATATAGACTGGGACACTCAGATGTTTAGGACGGGTGGTAGGGACAGAGCATCGAGTGACATTATACTGAGTGCACTATCCGAAAATTACCTCGAGCAATTAAACAGAGAACCGACTCGTGGAGATAACATATTGGACCTACTGATAACAAACAGACCCGAACTTTTCGAATCTGTATGTACAGAACAGGGAATCAGTGATCATAAGGCCGTTGCAGCATCCCTGAATATGGAAGTTAATAGGAATATAAAAAAAGGGAGGAAGGTTTGTCTGTTTAGCAAGAGTAATAGAAGGCAGATTTCAGACTACCTAACAGATCAAAACGAAAATTTCTGTTCCGACACTGACAATGTTGAGTGTTTATGGAAAAAGTTCAAGGCAATCGTAAAATGCGTTTTAGACAGGTACGTGCCGAGTAAAACTGTGAGGGACGGGAAAAACCCACCGTGGTACAACAACAAAGTTAGGAAACTACTGCGAAAGCAAAGAGAGCTCCACTCCAAGTTTAAACGCAGCCAAAACTTCTCAGACAAACAGAAGCTAAATGATGTCAAAGTTAGCATAAGGAGGGCTATGCGTGAAGCGTTCATTGAATTCGAAAGTAAAATTCTATGTACCGACTTGACAGAAAATCCTAGGAAGTTCTGGTCTTACGTTAAATCAGTAAGTGGCTCGAAACAGCATATCCAGACACTACGGGATGATGATGGCATTGAAACAGAGGGTGATACGCGTAAAGCTGAAATACTAAACACCTTTTTCCAAAGCTGTTTCACAGAGGAAGACCGCACTGCAGTTCCTTCTCTAAATCCTCGCACAAACGAAAAAATGGTTGACATCGAAATAAGTGTCAAAGGAATAGAAAAGCAACTGGAATCACTCAATAGAGGAAAGTCCACTGGACCTGACGGGATACCAATTCGATTCTACACAGAGTACGCAAAAGAACTTGCCCCCCTTCTAACAGCCGTGTACCGCAAGTCTCTAGAGGAACGGAGGGTTCCAAATGATTGGAAAAGAGCACAGATAGTCCCAGTCTTCAAGAAGGGTCGTCGAGCAGATGCGCAAAACTATAGACCTATATCTCTTACGTCGATCTCTTGTAGAATTTTAGAACATGTTTTTTGCTCGCGTATCATGTCATTTCTGGAAACCCAGAATCTACTATGTAGGAATCAACATGGATTCCGGAAACAGCGATCGTGTGAGACCCAACTCGCCTTATTTGTTCATGAGACCCAGAAAATATTAGATACAGGCTCCCAGGTAGATGCTATTTTTCTTGACTTCCGGAAGGCGTTCGATACAGTTCTGCACTGTCGCCTGATAAACAAAGTAAGAGCCTACGGAATATCAGACCAGCTGTGTGGCTGGATTGAAGAGTTTTTAGCAAACAGAACACAGCATGTTGTTGTCAATGGAGGGACGTCTACAGACGTTAAAGTAACCTCTGGCGTGCCACAGGGGAGTGTTATGGGACCATTGCTTTTCACAATATATATAAATGACTTAGTAGATAGTGTCGGAAGTTCCATGCAGCTTTTCGCGGATGATGCTGTAGTATACAGAGAAGTTGCTGCATTAGAAAATTGTAGCGAAATACAGGAAGATCTGCAGCGGATAGGCACTTGGTGCAGGGAGTGGCAACTGACCCTTAACATAGACAAATGTAATGTATTGCGAATACATAGAAAGAAGGATCCTTTATTGTATGATTATATGATAGCGGAACAAACACTGGTAGCAGTTACTTCTGTAAAATATCTGGGAGTATGCGTACAGAACGATTTGAAGTGGAATGATCATATAAAATTAATTGTTGGTAAGGCGGGTACCAGGTTGAGATTCATTGGGAGAGTGCTTAGAAAATGTAGTCCATCAACAAAGGAGGTGGCTTACAAAACACTCGTTCGACCTACACTTGAGTATTGCTCATCAGTGTGGGATCCGTACCAGGTCGGGTTGACGGAGGAGATAGAGAAGATCCAAAGAAGAGCGGCGCGTTTCGTCACAGGGTTATTTGGTAACCGTGATAGCGTTACGGAGATGTTTAATAAACTCAAGTGGCAGACTCTGCAAGAGAGGCGCTCTGCATCGCGGTGTAGCTTGCTCGCCAGGTTTCGAGAGGGTGCGTTTCTGGATGAGGTATCGAATATATTGCTTCCCCCTACTTATACTTCGGAGGAGATCACGAACGTAAAATTAGAGAGATTAGAGCGCGCACGGAGGCTTTCAGACAGTCGTTCTTCCCGCGAACCATACGCGACTGGAACAGGAAAGGGAGGTAATGACAGTGGCACGTAAAGTGCCCTCCGCCACACACCGTTGGGTGGCTTGCGGAGTATCAATGTAGATGTAGATGTGTAGATGTAGATGTTATTTTGCTCCCCAAATAGCAAAACTCCTTTACTACTTTAAGTGCCTCATTTCCTAATCTAATTCCCTCAGTATCACCCGACTGAATTAGACTACATTCCATTATCCTTGTTTTGCTTTTGTTGATGTTCATCTTATATCCTCCTTTCAAGACACTGTCCATTCCATTCAACTGTTCTTCCAAGTCCTTTGCTGTCTCTGACAGAATTACAATGTCATTGGCGAACCTCAAAGTTTTTATTTCTTCTCCATGAATTTTAATACCTACTCCGAATTTTTCTTTTGTTTCCTTTACTGCTTGCTCAATATACAGATTGAACAACATCGGGGAGAGACTACAACCCTGTCTCACTCCCTTCCCAACCACTGCTTCCCTTTCATGCCCCTCGACTCTTATAACTGCCATCTGGTTTCTGTACAAATTGTAAATAGCCTTTCGCTCCCTGTATTTTACCCCTGCCACCTTTAGAATTTGAAAGAGAGTATTCCAGTCAACATTGTCAAAAGCTTTCTCTAAGTCTACAAATGCTAGAAACGTAGGTTTGCCTTTCCTTAATCTTTCTTCTAAGATAAGCCGTAAGGTCAGTATTGCCTCACGTGTTCCAGTGTTTCTACGGAATCCAAACTGATCTTCCTCGAGGTTGGCTTCTACTAGTTTTTCCATTCGTCTGTAAAGAATTCGTGTTAGTATTTTGCAGCTGTGACTTATTAAACTGATAGTTCGGTAATTTTCACATCTGTCAACACCTGCTTTCTTTGGGATTGGAATTATTATATTCTTCTTGAAGTCTGAGGGTATTTCACCTGTTTCATACATCTTGCTCACCAGATGGTAGAGTTTTGTCAGGACTGGCTCTCCCAAGGCCGTCAGTAGTTCCAATGGAATGTTGTCTACTCCGGGGGCCTTGTTTCGACTCAGGTCTTTCAGTGCTCAGTCAAACTCTTCACGCAGTATCATATCTCCCATTTCATCTTCATCTACATGCTCTTCCATTTCCATAATATTGTCCTCAAGTACATCGCCCTTGTATAGACCCTCTATATACTCCTTCCACCTTTCCGCTTTCCCTTCTTTGCTTAGAACTGGGTTTCCATCTGAGCTCTTGATATTCATACAAGTGGTTCTCTTCTCTCCAAAGGTCTCTTTAATTTTCCTGTAGGCAGTATCTATCTTACCCCTAGTGAGATAGGCCTCTAGATCCTTACATTTGTCCTCTAGCCATCCCTGCTTAGCCATTTTGCACTTCCTGTCGATCTCATTTTTGAGACGTTTGTATTCCTTTTTGCCTGCTTCATTTACTGCATTTTTATATTTTCTCCTTTCATCAATTAAATTCAATATTTCTTCTGTTACCCAAGGACTTCTACTAGCCCTCGTCTTTTTACCTACTTGATCCTCTGCTGCCTTCGCTACTTCATCCCTCAAAGCTACCCATTCTTCTTCTACTGTATTTCTTTCCCCCATTCCTGTCAATTGTTCCCTTACGCTCTCCCTGAAACTCTGTACAACCTCTGGTTCTTTCAGTTTATCCAGGTCCCATCTCCTTAAATTCCCACCTTTTTGCAGTTTCTTCAGTTTTAATCTACAGGTCATAACCAATAGATTGTGGTCAGAGTCCACATCTGCCCCTGGAAATGTCTTACAATTTAAAACCTGGTTCCTAAATCTCTGTCTTACCATTATATAATCTATCTGATACCTTTTAGTGTCTCCAGGGTTCTTCCATGTACACAACCTTCTTTCATGATTCTTAAACCAAGTGTTAGTTACGATTATGTTGTGCTCCATGCAAAATTCTACCAGGCGGCTTCCTCTTTCATTTCTTAGCCCCAATCCATATTCACCTACTATGTTTCCTTCTCTCCCTTTTCCTACACTCGAATTCCAGTCACCCATGACTATTAAATTTTCGTCTCCCTTCACAATCTGAATAATTTCTTTTATTTCATCATACATTTCTTCAATTTCTTCGTCATCTGCAGAGCCAGTTGGCATATAAACTTGTACTATTGTAGTAGGTGTGGGCTTCGTATCTATCTTGGCCACAATAATGCGTTCACTATGCTGTTTGTAGTAGCTTACCCGCATTCCTATTTTCCTATTCATTATTAAACCTACTCCTGCATTACCCCTATTTGATTTTGTGCTTATAACCCTGTTGTCACCTGACCATAAGTCTTGTTCCACCTGCCACCGAACTTCACTAATTCCCACTATATCTAACTTCAACCTATCCATTTCCCTTTTTAAATTTTCTAACCTACCTGCCCGATTAAGGGATCTGACATTCAACTGGGGACTGTAGCCGGGATATTGTGTTCACGAGATCTTCAACAGTGCTACGAGGAAGAAAATTTTTGTGTGTTAATACCAGTTTTTTCAGAATGTGTGTTACAGTATTTGTGTTCATCGGGAAGTAAAAGTTTTGGAGAAGAAATGTTTCGGCGAAAAATATAATTTTCGACAGAAGAAGTAATTTCAAGAATTTTGGTCAACAATCACATGGACGGAAAACGTGGTTTTGCAACAGTAGAAGAGTGTTCCAGATAAGTCACGAAACCCTCGTATTTTGTTAAAACAATATTTTTATCTTGTTTTGTATTGTTGTGTATAAATTTTTTTTCTTCACAATGACTTATGAGATTTTCGAGAATATTGTGCCTAAAGTAGAAAGTAATAATTTAATAGACTTCGAAAATCAGGACAGGTCAAATGAAACAGAAAGAACCGATCAATTTGATTTAAAAAGTTTTCTTGTAAATTTCACGAACGAAATTAAACAATCAGTTGACGACAATAAGACTTACTGGGATTAAAAAATTGATAACATTTTGTTGCAAGTCCAAGCAGTCAATACCCAAGTGGGTGATCTATCAAACAGAGTTGGCAGTGTTGAGGAAAAAATTGAATCTGTGGAAGCAAAAGTAAATGAAATTGATGCTAAATTGAGCGATGAAATTAATACTGTAAAAAATGAGTTACTGGTAGATAGGGAAAGAAATTTAATTGATTTTAATGAGATAAAAGGGGAAATTAAAAATTTGGATGAGAATACAAAAGTTTTAGTAAAAAATGTACAACAAGAAACTGACAATCGTTTGGTTACTCTAGAAAAAAAAGTAGAGTGCAATGATTTAGAAATCAAAAAATATGTCAAAGAACTTAGCAAAAAAATTGAAAGTTTTGACATTGAATTTCAAAGCAAAAATCACAATGTCAACACATGCAATGTTGTATCTAATATTCCAGTGAAGCACTTTTCGGTAGATGGACCCTTACATCCCGTTGATTTTATACAGTATTGTAAGGATTGTTTTTTACCTCACTCACCAGATGATATGAAAATTAAATTTGTGAAAAAATTCTTGGAAGGGGAAGCTTTGACTTGGGCAAACCAGATTGTAACTTTGGGGATGACCTTTTCAGAATTTGAATCAAAATTTCTGGAAAAATTTGGGATGATCTTAAACAAACTAGAATGAAAAGTGAATTTTTGAATGGGAGAAACTATAGAGAATCAGATGGGAGCATGAAACAATTTTGCAAAAGTGAACTTCAAAAACTTATTCATTTAACAAAACCTTTGGATGACTTGATCAAAATTGATACCTTAAAGAGAAGATTGCCATCAGCAATGCAGTTGAGTTTAGTTCATTGTCCTGATAGTAATCTAGAGCAGATTCTCAATTATATTGAAAAGTTGGATAGGGTAACAACAAGAACACACAGTGGGTTTACTCAGAAAGGTAATGGTCAAAATTGGGGATATGACAACTTTCAAAAAAGGGAACAAAACAATTATCATGGTGTCAGTTAAAATTCAGGGGGATATAACAATTTTCAAAAGAAGGACCATAATTTTCATCCAAAACAAGAACAACATTTTCGCGGAAATAATCAACAAAATCGAGAACACTTTAGGGATCAAAATCACAGAAATTTTGCTCGAGATCAGTACAATAGAAACTACCAACAATCAGGTAATGTTTGGCATAGAAATGGGAACAGAAATGTTGATCAGAGACATTGGCAGAACCACAATCAGCAGTTCAAGCAGGAACCAGTTGTAATTCAGGAAATAAAAAACAAGTAGACGCCCCCTTGAAGGTCCGCAAGGTTGAGGCAGAAGGTGAGCATGATGAAAGGACCAATGGATGTGACTATCATAAACCCAAACATGACAGTTCCAAACCTAAGCTATCACATGAGGTCATTAGTTGTTACTTATTGAAGAAATTTCAAGAGGAAAATGATGATATTGATACAGTTAAAAATTTCAGTAAACAAGAACATACAGTAGATAAAAGTAATTGTGATTCATTTAATTTGACAGAGTTTTACACTTGGGCAGAAAAGAACAACACTTTGTCAGATGATGTAATTTGTAGTAGTTCAGAGACGTGTGTGAATGAAAGAGAGAATGCATGCTGTGAGAATGAAAATATTGGTGAAAGGGATCTGGTAACTTTAGAAAGGGGAAATAATATTTTAGGGGATAATTTGAATGTGTATGACCTGAATATGTGTATTGATAATGATGTTGATGATAAAGTTGGTAATGATGGTAATGGTATTGATGGTAATGTTGAGGAAAGGTGTTTCATTAGTTTAAATAGGGAGTTGGGTATACACATGGTTGAAAATGGATTAAATAGTGGGAATATTACAGAAATTCCCAGGGATGTTACCATGACGAATAAGGCTCGCAAGCAGGGTGTATGTAAAAGTGTGAATTTTGATGTTGTTGGGAAAGAATCTGACTACACAAATAACGATGACACATGTACAACTTCCAGCCTAAGTGAAACTTTGACAGATACTAATGACACACACACATTTCTTATGAATCTATGGCTGAACAGTGAAACTATTTCTTTTGACAAGAACTTTAGAAAGATGCTTATTAATGTATGTGAAACTGTATGTCCTGAGTGGTGGAAAAAGATATTTTATTTTTGAAAAGCTGAAGGATAAGTACTTCAATAGTATAGAATGTGATTTGGATGAAAATTCTTGGCTATTTGAGATAATAGAGAGTACTAATGACAATTTTGTATCTTGTGCAAATTTTATAACTGTGACAAATAATGGATGTAATGATATACCATATGATTCTTATAAGTATAGGTTTGGGGAAATTGAAAGTGATTTATTACATGAGGATACAGGTTCTGAGAAAAGTGATCAATTTTGCAGTCCTTATATAAAAGTTCAAATTGGGTCATGGATTGGTAAATGTTTAATTGATACAGGAAGTGAGATCTCGGGAATATCTGAAAGGTTAAGCAAGAAATTGAAAGTGGGGAAAGATTTTGTTGAAATGCCAGTTGTTGGGGTAAAGATAAAAGGTGCTACTGGGAAGAGCAGTAAATTGGTAAAAAGCCAGGCTTTAGTGACATTTTTAATTGAAGGCAAGTTGTTCACACATGGATGTTTTGTAATTCAGGAATTTAATGAGGATTTTCTTTTGGGTATGAATTGGATAGTAAAAGTAAATACAGCATTTGATTGGGTTGGAAGAAAAATTTTGATAGAAACTAGTGAAAGGGAATACATTCAGACAAATTTTGTGAACACCCTTGGTGATAAGAGTAATGGAAATTTTGACAGTATCAATTAACTAAAAGAAAATAGATTGGAGAATATTGAAACTCATAGATTTGATACTGATGAAGTTGAATTTGGGAATTTAGTAAATTTGAAAATTTCAGAAAAACAAAATTTATCTGGGGAGCAAAAACAACAGTTAGAAAATCTGCTGTGGGAATACAGTGATGTTTTCTGTGACATACCTGGTAGGGTAAAGGGTTATCAGTGTGAGCTTCAGATAAAACCTCATGAACCGTTTTTCATAAAACCATACAGTATTGCAATATCAAAAAGACATGCTGTTAAGAAAGAGCTGAAAAAGATGGAAGGATGTAATATAATAGAAAGGAGTATCAGTGCATATAATAATCCTCTAGTAGTAGTTTCGAAAAAAGATGGTGGAGTAGAACTGTATAAACAGAAATCATAATTTCAAAATTTAAATAACCTATTATCATCTAAAACAAAAGTCCTCCACTGGAATATGCTTGTTAGAACAAAACTACCTGTATAACCAAGTATGTATATTTGCATGTATAAATTAACAATTGGAAGTCACATGTTAATTGAAACTGATGAAAAAACACTGTTGTAACAAAAAATGAGAGAAAGATTTATTTTTACTTTTTTACAAAAAAAAGTCTCCATAGTGAGCATTTCTGAATTTTTCTAATTTTTGGAAACTAAGTCTTCCCTGTGGATGAAGGCATGCATGTGAGGACATGCATGCAAAGGTATAAGTTTCAAAACCAATTTTAGATAAAGCCTCACGATATATGAGCAATTTATTGTTGTTTATACTGATGTTGTGGGGAGCGAAAGTACTCTTCACAAGAATGTGACTTGCAGTAATATTGTAGAAGAGAGGCAAGTGTACATAAATAAATGCAAAAAATTTAGATAATACTGATGTATCTTTAGCTGTACTAAAAGAAGAAAATCATAAGCAAAAAAAATATACAAAACAAAAAAATGTGAGTAAAAAAATTAAGAAAGAAAATCATAAGGAAAAAAATATACAAAACAAAAAACATGAGTAAAAAAATATAAAAAGAAAATCATAAGCAAAAAAAAATATACAAAAGAAAAAAAACCTGAGTAAAAAAAATACTATTAAAAAAATCAGGAGTTTATATACACACACGGAAACATTCCACGTAGGAAAAATATATCTAAAAACAAAGATGATGTGACTTACCAAATGAAAGTGCTGGCAGGTCGACAGACACACACACAAACACAAACATACACACAAAATTCAAGCTTTCGCAACAAACTGTTGCCTCATCAGGAAAGAGGAAAGGAGAGGGAAAGACGAAAGGATGTGGGTTTTAAGGGAGAGGGTAAGGAGTCATTCCAATCCCGGGAGCGGAAAGACTTACCTTAGGGGGAAAAAAGGACGGGTATACACTCGCACACATATCCATCCACACATATACAGACACAAGCAGACATATTTAAAGACAAAGAGTTTGGGCAGAGATGTCAGTCGAGGCAGAAGTGCAGAGGCAAAGATGTTGTTGAATGACAGGTGAGGTATGAGTGGCGGCAACTTGAAATTAGCGGAGATTGAGGCCTGGTGGATAACGGGAATAGAGGATATATTGAAGAGCAAGTTCCCATCTCCGGAGTTCGGATAGGTTGGTGTTAGTGGGAAGTATCCAGATAACCCGGACGGTGTAACACTGTGCCAAGATGTGCTGGCCGTGCACCAAGGCATGTTTAGCCACAGGGTGATCCTCATTACCAACAAACACTGTCTGCCTGTGTCCATTCACGCGAATGGACAGTTTGTTGCTGGTCATTCCCAAATAGAATGCGTCACAGTGTAGGCAGGTCAGTTGGTAGATCACGTGGGTGCTTTCACACGTGGCTCTGCCTTTGATTGTGTACACCTTCTGGGTTACAGGACTGGAGTAGGTGGTGGTGGGAGGGTGCATGGGACAGGTTTTACACCAGGGGCGGTTACAAGGGTAGGAGCCAGAGGGTGGGGAAGGTGGTTTGGGGATTTCATAGGGATGAACTAAGAGGTTACGAAGGTTAGGTGGACGGCGGAATAACGCTCTTGGTGGAGTGGGGAGGATTTCATGAAGGATGGATCTCATTTCAGGGCAGGATTTGAGGAAGTCGTATCCCTGCTGGAGAGCCACATTCAGAATCTGATCCAGTCCCGGAACGTATCCTGTCACAAGTGGCGCACTTTTGTGGTTCTTCTGTGGGAGGTTCTGGGTTTGAGAGGATGAGGAAGTGGCTCTGGTTATTTGCTTCTGTACCAGGTCGGGAGGGTAGTTGCGGGATGCGAAAGCTGTTGTCAGGTTGTTGGTGTAATGCTTCAGGGATTCCAGACTGGAGCAGATTCGTTTGCCACGAAGACCTAGGCTGTAGGGAAGGGACTGTTTGATGTGGAATGGGTGGCAGCTGTTGCTTGTTGGTGGGTTTGATGTGGACGGACGTGTGAAGCTGGCCATTGGACAGGTGGAGGTCAACATCAAGGAAAGTGGCATGGGATTTGGAGTAGGACCAGGTGAATCTGATGGAACCAAAGGAGTTGAGGTTGGAGAGGAAATTCTGGAGTTCTTCTTCACTGTGAGTCCAGATCATGAAGATGTCATCAATAAAGCTGTACCAAACTTTGGGTTGGCAGGCCTGGGTAACCAAGAAGGCTTCCTCTACGCGAACCATGAATAGGTTGGCGTACGAAGGGGCCATCCTGGTACCCATGGCTGTTCCCTTAAATTGTTGGTATGTCTGGCCTTCAAAAGTGAAGAAGTTGTGGGCCAGGATGAAGCTGGCTAAGGTAATGAGGAAAGAGGTTTTAGGTAGGGTGGCAGGTGATCGGCGTGAAAGGAAGTGCTCCATCGCAGCGAGGCCCTGGACGTGCGGGATATTTGTGTATAAGGAAGTGGCATCAATGGTTACAAGGATGGTTTCTGGGGGTAACGGATTGGGTAAGGATTCCAGGCGTTCGAGAGTGTGGTTGGTGTCTTTGATGAAGGATGGGAGACTGCACGTAATGGGTTGAAGGTGTTGATCTACGTAGGCAGAGATACGTTCTGTGGGGGCTTGGTAACCAGCTACAATGGGGCGGCCGGGATGATTGGGTTTGTGAATTTTAGGAAGAGGGTAGAAGGTAGGGGTGCGGGGTGTCGGTGGGGTCAGGAGGTTGATGGAGTCAGGTGAAAGGTTTTGTAGGGGGCCTAAGGTTCTGAGGATTCCTTGAAGCTCCGCCTGGACATCAGGAATGGGATTACCTTGGCAAACTTTGTATGTGGTGTTGTCTGAAAGCTGACGCAGTCCCTCAGCCACATACTCCCGACGATCAAGTACCACGGTCGTGGAACCCTTGTCCGCCGGAAGAATGACGATGGACCGGTCAGCCTTCAGATCACGGATAGCCTGGGCTTCAGCAGTGGTGATGTTGGGAGTAGGATTAAGGTTTTTTAAGAAGGATTAAGATGCAAGGCTGGAAGTCAGAAATTCCTGGAAGGTTTGGAGGGTGATTTTGAGGAAGATGAGGTGGGTCCCGCTGTGACGGAGGACGGAACTGTTCCAGGCAGGGTTCGATTTGGATATTGTCTCGGGGAGTTGGATCATTAGGGGTAGGATTAGGATCATTTTTCTTCGTGGCAAAGTGATGCTTCCAGCAAAGAGTACGAGTGTAGGACAGTAAATCTTTGAAGAGGGCTGTTTGGTTGAAACTGGGAGTGGGGCTGAAAGTGAGGCCTTTGGATAGGACAGAGGTTTCGGATTGGGAGAGAGGTTTGGAGGAAAGGTTAACTACTGAATTAGGGTGTTGTGGTGCCAGATTGTGTTGATTGGAATTTTGAGGTTTTGGAGGGAGTGGAGCTGGAAGTGGGAGACTGAGTAGATGGGAGAGACTGGGTTTGTGTGCAATGAGAGGTGGTTGAGGTTTGCTGGAAAGGTTGTGAAGGGTGAGTGAGTTGCCTTTCCGGAGGTGGGAAACCAGGAGATTGGATAGTTTTTTGAGGTGAAGGGTGGCATGCTGTTCTAATTTGCGGTTGACCTGTAGGAGGATGCTCTGAATAGCCGGTGTGGATGTGGGAGAGGAAAGATTGAGGACTTTTATTAAGGATAGGAGTTGACGGGTGTGTTCATTGGCTGAGTTGATGTGTAAGTGAAGGATTAGGTGGGTGAGGGCAATGGATTGTTCAGTTTGGAACTGGTATAGGGACTGATGGAAAGAAGGGTTGCAGCCAGAGATGGGAACTTTAAGTGAGGCCTTTGCAGGTTATGCCAAATGTCAGACAAGCCTGAGAAAATAAAATATGAGAGCGTAATCTGGCAAGGGTGAAGGCATGTTTGCGGAGGGAATGTAAATAAAATTTAATGGGGACGTTGTGGGGGTGTTGTGAGGGTGACATGGTATTCAAGGAATCCTCAGAACCTTAGGCCCCCTACAAAACCTTTCACCTGACTCCATCAACCTCCTGACCCCACCGACACCCCACACCCCTACCTTCTACCCTCTCCCTAAAATTCACAAACCCAATCATCCCGGCCGCCCCATTGTAGCTGGTTACCAAGCCCCCACAGAACGTATCTCTGCCTACGTAGATCAACACCTTCAACCCATTACGTGCAGTCTCCCATCCTTCATCAAAGACACCAACCACACTCTCGAACGCCTGGAATCCTTACCCAATCCGTTACCCCCAGAAACCATCCTTGTAACCATTGATGCCACTTCCTTATACACAAATATCCCGCACGTCCAGGGCCTCGCTGCGATGGAGCACTTCCTTTCACGCCGATCACCTGCCACCCTACCTAAAACCTCTTTCCTCATTACCTTAGCCAGCTTCATCCTGACCCACAACTTCTTCACTTTTGAAGGCCAGACATACCAACAATTTAAGGGAACAACCATGGGTTCCAGGATGGCCCCTTCGTAAGCCAACCTATTCATGGGTCCCTTAGAGGAAGCCTTCTTGGTTACCCAGGCCTGCCAACCCAAAGTTTGGTACAGATTTATTGATGACATCTTCATGATCTGGACTCACAGTGAAGAACAACTCCAGAATTTCCTCTCCAACCTCAACTCCTTTGGTTCCATCAAATTCACCTGGTCCTACTCCAAATCCCATGCCACTTTCCTTGATGTTGACCTCCACCTGTCCAATGGCCAGCTTCACACGTCCGTCCACATCAAACCCACCAACAAGCAACAGTACCTCCATTATGACAGCTGCCACCCATTCGACATCAAACGGTCCCTTCCCTACAGCCTAGGTCTTCGTGGCAAATGAACCTGCTCCAGTCCGGAAACCCTGAAGCATTACACCAACAACCTGATAACAGCTTTCGCATCCCGTAACTACCCTCCCGACATGGTACAGAAGCAAATAACCAGAGCCACTTCCTCATTCTCTCAAACCCAGGACCTCCCACAGAAGAACCACAAAAGTGCGCCACTTGTGACAGGATACTTTCCGGGACTGGATCAGATTCTGAATGTGGCTAACCAGCAGGGATACGACTTCCTCAAATCTTGCCCTGAAATGAGATCCATCCTTCATGAAATCCTCCCCACTCCACCAAGAGTGTCTTTCCGCCATCCACCTAACCTTCGTAACCTCTTAGTTCATCCCTATGAAATCCCCAAACCACCTTCCCCACCCTCTGGCTCCTACCCTTGTAACCGCCCCTGGTGTAAAACCTGTCCCATGCACCCTCCCACCACCACCTACTCCAGTCCTGTAACCCAGAAGGTGTACACAATCAAAGGCAGAGCCACGTGTGAAAGCACCCACGTGATCTACCAACTGACCTGTCTACACTGTGACGCATTCTATGTGGGAATGACCAGCAACAAACTGTCCATTTGCATGAATGGACACAGGCAGACAGTGTTTGTTGGTAATGAGGATCACCCTGTGGCTAAACATGCCTTGGTGCACGGCCAGCACATCTTGGCACAGTGTTACACCGTCCGGGTTATCTGGATACTTCCCACTAACACCAACCTATCCGAACTCCGGAGATGGGAACTTGCTCTTCAATATATCCTCTCTTCCCGTTATCCACCAGGCCTCAATCTCCGCTAATTTCAAGTTGCCGCCACTCATACCTCACCTGTCATTCAACAACATCTTTGCCTCTGCACTTCTGCCTCGACTGACATCTCTGCCCAAACTCTTTGTCTTTAAATATATCTGCTTTTGTCTGTATATGTGTGGATGGATATGTGTGCGAGTGTATACCCGTCCTTTTTCCCCCTAAGGTAAGTCTTTCCGCTCCCGGGATTGGAATGACTCCTTACCCTCTCCCTTAAAACCCACATCCTTTCGTCTTTCCCTCTCCTTTCCTCTTTCCTGATGAGGCAACAGTTTGTTGCGAAAGCTTGAATTGTGTGTGTATGTTTGTGTTTGTGTGTGTGTCTGTCGACCTGCCAGCACTTTCATTTGGTAAGTCACATCATCTTTGTTTTCCACTACACTATATATTTCCAGTATCATTTTTACTGTACAATATGTAAGCATAATGAAATTAACATTAATAAAAAAAAAATTTAATCTTATTCTAGGAAATGAGTTTTACCTTTCTATTATTTTCAATCCGTATGCTGTATGTTAGAATATTTCTCATGTAAGTTTTATACCATGTATATTTGTCATGTCAAATAATTTCTTTACTTGAATTTTTTGTGTATGAGATTGATGGGGAAGGATCATTACAACAAGAGCCAGTAACAAGTCCACAGATTCAAAGAGTCCAAATTTGGAAGAGGTTATCAGACTGCATCATTAATGTACTAATTGTGTACTACAGTTCCATTACTGAGAGTGGTCGGGATTTTGTTGTATATGTCCATAACAACAAAAGCCCTAGGGAGCAGTTGTAATGGATCTGGGAGATGGGTTATTTTCTACAGGATTTGTCGATACCAAATTGTAAATGTTTTCTTATATTTCTTGTCAGAATTTTTATTATAATTTGCCTTATTATATGTTAATTTACTTATATTTTTGAGAGTGAAAGCATATTGATTACTATTAGTAAATGTGTCGACGAATAGCAAAGAGACTGATTACAAGTGGAAGTTTGTGTGTTGTGTAAAATATCTTTGACGTTGGAGTCGTCTTTGACTATAGTCAGTCGGCAGTGAACTCTTGGTGTGTGTTGACGGAAGAAGAATGTGCAGGTCGCCATCATAAATAATTTTGAATTATGTTACTATTTTTTATATAAACTATAAGAAGAAACTACATTCGAAGAAATGGTATTTGAAGCACCAAAACTGAGGCAAACACGTTGAACCAGGTCATTTCTACAGCCGACAAAGATGCATTGTGGAATCATACTTCATTAGACAACTGAAGCCAAGACTAATATCGCCTTGTATACATGTAACAGAAAAGGTACTCTCACGAAATATGCCAAACTTAAGTAAATAAAAAATAGTGACCATATTTTCAACTTGTGTCTCGTCCGGGATACCATATTTCAACGGCAATGGAGAGAAGTGGATAAACATGAGTCCTGTAAATTTCATAAATGTCAAGCTTCTATGACCAGAGCAACGGGAAATCGAAAGTAGTGTATACAAAGACATCAATCTGAAAAAGTAAAGGTGGCAAGCTGTTGCCGATGAACTCAAACTAACGCTTGATGCAGTACAGAAAAAATTCCAAAATCTTCAAACTTATGCCAAATGCAAAGCAAAAAAGTTGCACAGGAAAAATGAAAATGGATGTTGCTCCTCATCCACATGAGTTTCATACTATTTTAGATGGCCCTGACACAGAAACTGGTAGTGTAAACAGTAGTGTGTGCTGATGAACAAAAATAAAATATAAATAAAAACTATATTCTCATTTCAAACTTACCTTAATGAAACCTTCAGTTCTCCTACAAAATCACTGCTTACTTATGGTACCAAAAGGTTTACTAATAAACAACGTGCTTTAAAGAGGTACATTAAATTTCAGAACAGATCACTAGTAACTAAAAACCCAAGGATGATTAACCATTACTTTGTAACTTGTGTACACTCTGAGTTGAATCAGTTTTAGTAGTTCTCAATGCAATTGTTTCTATGAGACACTAGCAATTACATTTCGACATCCTTGTACAATTCTGGAAAAGTTATGTACCCAAGATCAGTTCACAAGTTAAATTTTCTGAAGCATCTGGCTTCCTTAAAAAAAGACACTTCCAAAAACACAATTTCTTTTGTTCTTTGTATCTTTCTCCCTTGTCTGATGTGAAACCTAGTCCACAAACAGATCTCCTGTGTGAGTTCTCTACACACTCCCAATTCTCCCACCAACCCCAAGAACGATCTACACAGGAGTGTCCCCTTTGTCAGCCAGTACCACCACTGACTGGAACAACTGAAACACATCCTTTGTTAGGACTTTAATTACTTATCATCACACCCTGAAATGAGGGATATCCTACTCAAAACCCTTCTCACCCTTCCTAAAGTGATGTTCCATCACCTACGCGACCTCCAGAACTTCCTACTCCATCCCTAGGCCACTTCCAATCTCAAGCCCTCCCCTTAGGGATCATATCCCTAGGGAAGACCCAGGTGCAAGACCTGCCCAATCCACACACCCAGCACTTCCTATTCCAGTCCTGTCACAGACTCATTCCACCTCATTAGAGGCTGGTCCACCTATGGAAGCAGCATGTCATATAAAAGTTCTCCTACAAGCATTGCACATTATTTATATTGGTATGACTGACAACTAGCTGTGCACTAGGACAAGTGGCCACTGCCAAATTAACCAAATGCAAAGTAGACCAGCCTGTGGCACAACATCCAGCTGAACATACTATGCTTGATTTCAATCACTGCTTCACAACCCAGGCCATCTGGATCCTCTCCTACACCACCAGCTTTCCTGAAATGCACAGATGGAAGTAGTTCTCACAACACATTCTCTGCTCCCAAAATTATCCTGGCCTCAACCTACGGTAGCCTACTGACCCCACACCCTCCACCAAACTGTTTCTGTCCCTCTGTCCCCTCATGCTCAGGTGTGTCACCTTCTGCCAATGCTCCCAGTGCCCCTTTCCCTTTCCTTTTCCCTTTCCCTTTCCCTTTCCTGCCCTCTCCAATTTGCTGCTTTCATTCGCGTGATAATTGCATTCCAGTCCAAGGTGCCAGAGGTGCAGAAGTGGCAGTCGTGCGTGTGAAGTGTGCTTACTTGTGTGAATGAATATGTGTGAGATTTCTTTTTTGAAGAAGGCTTTGACTGAAAGCTAAATGTGTAAAAGTCTATTCATCCTGTCTGTGTGCAACTCAATGTGTCATCTTTACAGTGAGTAGCAATGTATCCTTTTCCTTATACCATTGTAAAAACTGAAGAGTTCCACTTACTTCCACTAGCTCACTTTGGCCTATTTTGTGGCAATAGTATAGCCTGGTGTAACACTTCTGGTCCAGAAACATATAGCCAGAAACAATGCCTGGCAAAACCGCTGATAATGTTGCTATAAATGTGGATGCAATTTGTCTGGCTGCAACAGTGCCACACAATATTGTCAGCATTCTGCAATTTTTACAGCCCACGTAAATGAACCTTTAAGCAACAGCCTGACAGCAGCCAATTCAACACTTAAAACTACACAGTATTGTGATGCTTATAATGATAAATAAATGAATGAATGAATGTTAACACTCATAGTTTTAAGTGTTCTGTGAGCTGTTCCTCTCATGTATAATGAACTGTTTTAGACTTCTTGGTGACACTCTATAAAGTACACTGCAGTATTGTCTGTATTAAAATTCTATAAATGGGTTGATCATTGTATTATTATATAGATTCCATTTTTTCCTACATTAGAAATTAATAGCGTACCTATATAAACTGGTTGCTTATCAGAACTGTATTTTTCCAATGGAAAAGAGCTACCTAGGAAAGTAGATTAGTTTGTCATTCATTACATTTGTCATTCATACATAGACTAGGTGTACTGCCCGAGGGGAACACAGTGACTGCACTGTAAAGAAATTCTTTTTGTTGTATTTTTCAGCTTAGAGTCATCATTAGTGGTTATGATTCCTTAGCATTTATCATCAGGTAATCTGTTTACAAAGAAAGAAGAAAATGGAAATAAAAATCAAAACACCTTTGTTATGCAGCAAGTCCAAGGAGATTCCAAACTCTCTACATGTTAACATATTTTTTTGAAAATCTTTTACATGTATTTAATCAAAACTTCCACTGAGAGTGTGCTAGACAAAAGTGTCTAATAAGCTAAATTGGATCACTGCTGGAATAAAAATATCCAGTGAAAAAAAAAGAAGAAAAAAAAAATACAACTGCACGAGGGACTGAAATACAACAAAGACCCCGTTTTCATTAAGAATGTTAAACAATATAAAAGCATATTTAAAAGGGTAGTGAAAGCAGCAAAACAAATGGTTAATAATAAATACATTTCAACTCATGGAAACAAATCAAAGGCAGTACATACATCATAAAATCAGAACTGGAGACTAGAACTGACAGCAAAGAATTTCCAAAATTAAGGTGGGGAATAAAATTGTAACAAACCCGGCTCAGATGTCAGAGCCATTCAACACTTTTTTTTATAAATGTATCTAAATCAGATTTAAATGTACATGCTTATGCAGAGAAAGTACATTTAAGACACAGAGCAGAAGAATACTTTAACAAATTTGACAAAATTTCAATTAAAAATGTAGAGAAAACTATAGTACAGCTAAAAAACAAAAAATTTGTTGGGTGGGATGGCATACCTACCAAAGTGGCTAAAGCAGCCGCCAGGATAATAGCTCACCCTCTCTGCTCAATAATTAATAAATCACTCAAAGAAGGCCAGTTTCCAGTCGTCGTAAAGTATGAGGTGATAAAAAAAAAAGGACTCAAGAGAAGATAAGGGCAACTACCGACCAATCCCTACTCTCCCGACTTTTTCAAAAATATTTGAAAAAGTGGTAGTAACACAAATTAAAAAAATTATACAGACATCAAACATAATTTCAGATAATCAATATGGCTTTCAAAAAGGCAGGAGTACAATAGATGCCATTACGAGTTTGTGAAAAAAAAAAAAAAAAAAAATCAGTTCCGCCTTAAAGAAGTCGAGAAAAGTTGCAGGATTATTCTGTGACCTCACAAAAGCATGTGATTTTGTAAACCATCACTTACTCCTGTATAAATGGAAAGATACAGAATTGGGGGTTGTGCTTTAGAGTGGTTTAGGTCATACCTCACAGACAGAAAACAACAGGTAGTTATATCATCAAGCAAGGGAAATTCCTTCTCTGACTGGATGATTATTTCACAAGGTGTTCCACAATGCTCAAATCTGGGTCCGATTTTGTTTTTACTTTATACAAATGATCTACCCCTGAACATAAATTCACACTCCGTTTTATTTGCTGATGATACTTCTGCCCTTGCTGGACAAATGCCTTCCACCATCACAAAACTATTAGCCAGTTTGGAAAACTGGCTCCAACTAAAGGGGCTAAAACTGAATATTGGGAAAAGTCATTTGCTGCAGTTAAAAACTAAAAGGTCTAAGGTAAAAGATCCACATTAGTCATAGAAACCAAGAACTCAAAGAAGCGGACTGTGTTAAATTTTTAGGCGTGCATTTGGAACAAAAACTACCCTGGTCTTCACAACAGATTGACATTTGCAATGAAGATTCTGTCATATTCAGCTTGCTTGGAGACAAGAAAAATAGTTTACCACAGCTACTTTGAATCAGTTATAAGGTATGGCATTATTTTTGGGGGAGGCATAAGCAAAATGACTAGAATCTTAAAATTACAACAATCAATTGTTAGAAATATATCTAATGCAAAACCGAAAGTATCCTGTCGTACACTGTTAAGAAATTTAAAAATATTAAGTGCCCCAAGTTTGTTCATTTATGGACTGATTATTTTTGTATACAGTAATCCCATGTTATTCATGGACAATAACTTTTAACATCAATACAGTACTAGGAACATGGAGAATTTCATACTTCCCACATACAGATTAAAGCTGTTTGCACAAACTCCAGAATACATGGGCATGAATATTTACAACATTCTAAAAAAGAAACAAATGCTCAGCATGGAGATGGGGCAACTAAAGCAAGAACTATGACAGTTGTTCGTACAGAATGGTTATTATTCCTTCGAATAATTTCTTACTGTTAATATGACAATCTGACCAAGAGAGCAAGTGGCTAAAATGCTTTGTTAATTAAGTTTAAAAGTTTTATGTCTAATAAATGACTATAATAATTATTCATTCTTTTTACAGTAATACTGTTATTAGACTACACACGGCCGCTGTAAATTATAAATTAATAATTATTGTTTCTGCAATACACATAAATTGTAATTGCAGTATTGATGAGTCCCCTGTACATTAAATCTTGTGATTTAACTCTGTATGTCATGTGACAATAAAAATTCTGATTCTCTTCAAACTTAAATACATTTCATCATAGCTTGTCAACTGAATGGACCAGGAGCTGTTTCTTTCCCTCTGTCCCCTCATGTTCATGTGTGCCACCTTCTGCCAGTGCTTGGTTGGTTGGTTGATTTGGGGGAGGGAAGCAAACAGTGACGCCATCAGTCTCATCATATTGGGGAAGGATGGGCAAGGAAGTCAGCCGTGCCCTTCAAGGGCAATTGCCTGAACCGATTTATGGAAATCAGGGAAAATCTAAATCAGGATGGCCGGACACGGGTTTGAACCATCGTACTCTCAAATGCTAGTCCCATGTGCTAAACACTGCGCCACCTTGCTCAGTAATTGGAAGCTACTGTTAATTATGTGCAGTAATACTATAAAGTCGGTAAAAAATATATTCCTAGTAGAAACTTGATTGTGAGACAAAGACTTCTCAAAGCGAATACCAGGAAGAAAATGACATAAATACTGGTTTAGGTGAGCTAGATGTACACTAGAGGCAGGGTTGATGACTACAGCCTAAATGTGTGCCTGTACAAGTAGTCAACTGGTAACTGGCAATCACAGGTGCGCAGTAAACACTTTTTCTGTCGACTCCCAATTTCTAACAGTAGCTTGATTTAACAGTTGTTTCATTATTTGAAATTCTGAAGGTAGCAGGGATAACATATAGGGAGCAAAAGGTTATTCGTAACTTGCACAGAAATCTGTAGTTGAGAATGGAGTGAGTCAAGGCTGTGACCTATCCTCAATGTTATTCAGTCTAACATGATCTACGGCAAAAGAAAGTAGTTGAATTAAATCAGGTGATGCTGACGGAATTAGATTTGGACATGAAACACTAAATGGAACAGATAAGTTTTCCTATTTTATCAGCAAAAAAGCCAAAGCAAAGAGGATATTTAATGCAGACTAGCAGCAGCAAGAATAACATTCCTGGAACAGAGAGATTTGTTGACTCTGAATATAAATTTAAGTGCCAGGAAATCTTTTCTGAAGGTATTTGTCTGGTCGAAGTGAAATGTGGATGATAACCAGAACAGACAAGGGGACAGAAGCTTTTGAAATATGGTGCTACAGAAGAATGTTCAACATTAAATGGGTAGATAGAATAACTAACGAGAAGGCGCTGAATCGAATTAGGAAAAAATAAAATTTATAGCACAACCTTACTATAAGAAGGTACTGGTTGATAGGACATGTCCTGAGACATCGGATATGATAGCATGTAAAGCTTCATCAAATCAGTCTTTGGACTACAGGTGATGACTTTTGTTCTGATTGTTTATTGTACACTTGCAACTGCCAGCTTCAAGTTTGCTACTTGCAGATTATGTCTGAAAGCATGCATCATCTATCCTGCTTCTAGTATGCGTTTGTTTTATCTACAGCAGTAGTTATCTTTTTGTTTTTTTTTACTTATGCAGGCTCTCTCTTGCAATTAAATTTATACTATGAATATGTTTAATACCGTATCACTCACAGTTAGCCTTCAGAAGCAAAAATCAGAGCAAATATGTGCTCACAATGTGAGTGCCTCTCCTGGCCATTTCTGCTGATGAGCTACCATCTAACATATCCAAGTGCATTTATAAAAGTTAGTTCAATTTGTAATTTAGTTTCCTAGTATTTTACAGTCCCCTGTTTCTTTTTTGTTAAACAGGTCACCTGATGATGACTTGGTAACTGAAACTAGTAATGATACTATATGTGAGACCAAAGGCTGGAACATACAATGAAAGAATTTCATTTGACACTAAATTGTACGTACCAAGGACTTCTTGGTAAGTGTGTGCTTGGAGACTGGTTTTAAATGCAAAGCTGTCTTGTGTCTCTACAACTTCTGTTCACTATTTTGGGGAATGACTCCACATTCTTCCATCATCTGGTAGCCTATTACTCATTTTTCCTTACAGTGTACCTCAACTAGAGGACAACCTATGAAGACAATATCTATGAGTATTTGAAGATGGGGTACTGCTTAATTGATTTCATCTTTGTAAAAGGTCTGGCCCTCCTACAAATTTTGAAAGGAATTCAGCCTTCAGTGAGCTAAAGAAAGCTTAACTAATCACCTGTGTCCCAGTCCTATTCAGGTGCTGGCCATGCAAGTGTAACCCAATCTCAACCAGCACCATCAAAATGTGGGTATTATGAACAGTCACCCACCTCTTCTCAAGACCCACATCAGCTAATCTTACAGTTGAATCAAGTGGAGTTGATTATGATGCATTAACAGCTGAATAAAGTGAACCCTATTGCGAGTCTGAGTAGTAATCCTGTCCAAGTCATCACCAACAGTATTAGCTTAATTAATACTAATTGTTCTACGTGCCTTACATTACCACAATCCTGCCACGATAATATCACTTATTACAAAACTCTCACTGTACTCCACTACTCACAAACACAAAATATTCTGTTAGAATTACTTAACCACAATATTCTGTTGGAATTAATTACTTCCAAACATTTATAACAAGTAAAGTTTCCCGTCACAGGATGGCCATAAACATGCTGTGAGCTTAATATTATAGAGAATTTGGGGTGCTCACCACCCCCAGCTCTCGAACCACAAAATCAATACACTTGGACCCAGGCTAGTTAAGTTCCTTGGAGACATTTAAATGGAGTAGCATCAAAGTTATTTTACCTTCATCCATATTTTGGAAGGTCTCACTCCTCTTAATCGCACCGTTGGCATCAGTGTGGGTGATGACTGTGTACTTCTTGTCTCCAATTTGCCGTGTTACAATTGTTTCTTCATTGCCTTGATTGTCTCTAACAGTTTTATGATGTTCTACAGACTGAAATACAAAATTTAAAAACAAAAATAATTTTAATTTGTTGTTTATTTTACATTCTGTGAAAAGAAAGCAGCCTATGTCAATGAGATGAGTTTCTCAATATAAATATGGATGAAACTTACGCCATCAGGTTTGCAAACAGTTTTACTTGTTACACTTTTCCCAAAGACTCTTATCTGTGGTCCTCGTGTTGGCAGTTCCTCCCCATCAACACCAATTCTTAATGAAGGCTTCGCATCTAGTATTTGACCCAGAGTTGAACCTTTCATACTGAAAATAAATGTAATGCAATACATACAATATTTCAGTTTATTGGTTCATTTTACTTACAATGACAGGTCAGGGATTCATCAGTTAACATCTGAAGTGCAGAAATTCATGGCAAGCTTTCTGAATGGGTTCCACAATCAAAAGATATTACAATTATTAAGTTTTTGGAAGTCTACTTCATCAAAAGAACATATTTATTAATCTCATCCTAGCATTTACTTTAAATGATTCAAGGAAACTATAGGAACTTTACTCAAAAGGGCGCAACAAGCATTTGCAGTATTAGAGTACAGAGCCTTGAAAATTAGTTTTGTCTCACCCTGCTTAATACGATGACATGCAATACTGAAGGATATGAAATTCATTCAGAATACATTCTGTTTGTTTGGTAAGAAGTGTCTGGCTGATTAAGGTCATCTTGTGAACTCTAGACTTATACGTGATAAATCACAGATAATTGCTAATTTCAATTTTTTAATGTGCTTTAGCAGATGACTAGTTATTTTCAGTTGCCTTGTTGAAAATATTAACAAAATCCCAAAAAGCCTTGCGTACTTCAGAATCAATAGCACCAAACCTAAAAGAATTTCCGGATTTTGTTCAAAGTGGTGGAAAGCTGACCAGATATTAATAACATCAATCATCTTCATAGATTTGTCTGCCAAGCAACATCTTCAATAATATCTACTTAAGACATCTTTGCTTATATGTAACACATATCCCAGTTGTGTACTCAACTTTAAATAGCTGTGTTGTGATGTTTGATGTACAGTCCAACTTCTGAGCCATCATTAGTAGTACAATTACTTATACATCCACCTACTAGCCATGGATGCTGAGCCATATATACAGCCCCTAGCATCTGATGAAATGAAACCCTACTTTTGGAGAAAAAAAGTAACAAACAGCCCTCACATTTTCATATACTGCCTTGCCTCACATTTTCATATACTGCCTTGTAGAAATGGAATCCTGACATCCAAATCGGCAATTATCAGACTCACTGTAGACGGCTGGCCACCCAGTATGGTCCTGTAGAGGTGACATAATGTTCATTTGTCAAACAATTGTGGTTGTGCTGGGCAGAAAGGCAAGGTAACAGTTTCATTCACAAAGCAACACAAAAAAAAATCTTCAACTTTGAAATGTGAAAGCCAAATCACCTACAGCACCATGTATTTATTTTCTTATAATGGTCAGCCACATGCAAAGTGTTTGTCATGAGCCCCGGAGATGCACCTGCTGAAGATGAAACTATGTGTGGCATGAATAATACCACCACCATTCTCCAAGTCCATCTCCATATTACTGCAGTGGCAGGATACATCCACTTTGTTTCAAATTTACTCACAGATAAAAGTCATAAATACTTAAATTTGAAACATGGTGATCAGAATCTCTTTATGATTTGTAAAAAAAAAGCTTGAGTATACAGAAGGAAGAAACAAATTGTCTTGTATGTTACCCCATATTGACATATGAAGTAGCAATTTATTTTCCTCTGTGACAATGTTCAATCTGCTATGGTCACTAGGGCAGGGGGACAGGATGCTTGTAGACTATCCATGCTCCTGCACCATTAAATATAGTTTTTCTTCTCATGCTCTCATCTTCCATGCATACCATGGATTTGCAGATTATGTGCAGTGAGTACTTTGTGACTTCTTGCATCCTGTTAAATGAAACTTTTCAAATAATTGTTTAAAGCATCCTGTACGAGAGAGAGAGAGAGAGAGAGAGAGAGAGAGAGAGAGAGATGTTCAGGATTTGGTGCTTTTCAGAACTTCAAAACCTGATCGGCACTATTATTTTCTCCATGTATATCACGCAGTTTGTGATTTGCTTATGTCATGTTCTAAATCAGGTGGAAGCCATACATTATCAATAAAGTCTAATTTTCCATTACCAAAAGTCAAAGTTTGTGATAAACAATTAGCTAGGGCAGAGATAAATGACTCTACAGTGCTTATAAGCATTTGAAAATGTTTACTGTAATGATTGTAATGAAAGACTTGCTGTCTTTTCTATGTCTGACCAATACTTATAGTGTACAGCAGCACAGTGCCTTCTATCTAATTCCAAACTAATTTCAGTAAGCTGCCTGATCTAGGATAACTAACAATGCAACCCAGTTGAAGAAAGCTGCTGCAAACTGACAGTGTGGGATTGGTCTCTAAATTGTATTATGCGGTTTTATAATCTCCTTTAAGTTTATTCTATACACGAGGTCTTGCTTTAATAACTAAATTAAGTAAGCTTTCAAAAAACAACTGCACTAGACTTTCAAATAGAAAAGTCAACAAAAAATTGCCCCAAAGTCCACACTAAATGCAAATTATGTGTTTCCAATAAACAGTTCATACTACAAAAGATAATGTTCATTTATTCAAAATGATTAATGGAAAATCTCATATAAGATGTGAAACAAATACTAACAAAGAGATAGAGGGGCTGGCCAGTACTTACCTCAGCTCAGTACAGCCGATAGATACACATAAAACAGAACTGAAAATTTACATTCCTAGCTTTCGGAACTTTGTTCCTTCATCAGGGAGGAGAGAGGGGAAAAAAGGGAAGAAGGGAAAGTGGATTCAGTTACTCACAACCCAGGTTATGAAGCAACAGGGAAAGGTAAACAGGGAGGGTAGCAAGGATGGAGGCATGGTTGTCAGAGGGAAGCCAAAGATATCTTTGGCTTCCCTCTGACAACCATGCCTCCATCCTTGCTACCCTCCCTGTTTACCTTTCCCTGTTGCTTCATAACCTGGGTTGTGAGTAACTGAATCCACTTTCCCTTCTTCCCTTTTTTCCCCTCTCTCCTCCCTGATGAAGGAACAAAGTTCCGAAAGCTAGGAATGTAAATTTTCAGTTCTGTTTTATGTGTATCTATCGGCTGTACTGAGCTGAGGTAAGTACTGGCCAGCCCCTCTATCTCTTTGTTAGTATATGTTCATTTATTCCTTCAATATACAGTTTATTCATATAAAACTCTCACTGACAGTCAGTAACTGTACTGCACCAATGAGCTTCTGATAAAGACAATGTGACAAAGCCAGTTTAATAGTAACGATCAAATGTACACACAGTATTCAGTGATGAGTTATGCTTCCCTAAACATTTTACAGTTTCTTACGTCTTACTGAGCTAGTGTTTCTAAGCAAAGTCTGCATAATATGTCACACTTATTACATGCAGTAAGAAACATAATTTTCACTTTATCTAATAAAAACTCAGAAAAATCACCCAAATCAGATATAAGCATTAATTTCCACTTTATGCTAACCCTAACACAACATTCCTACACAAAATGCATTATTAAACTTGTTACAAAATTTCATAGCCACAAGAAAATTGTCTTTATTTTTTTGGAACAGATCCCAAATCTTCAGTATTTTGATTCACACAGACTATCTACTGGCTAAAACAAACTACGGCCACCAAGTGTTGTAGCTGTTCCCTTATAACTACGTGCTTCACCTACTTGAACAATAACCCTTTAATGAATTTATGTATAATATACAAAATGTGTCCTCTAAACTATGACAAACTTTACCCAACAATAACAACATAGAAACGTCATACTGCTACTCACTACACAGAGATAGCTTTGAGTGGCAGGCAGGTACATCAAAAAAGACTGCTAGATGTTATTGGTTATCAGACTAAGCCCTCCATCAGATTTAGACAAAACATAACGCACACATTCACACATGTGCAATCACATACAATAGCCCAACACCACCTCTACATAGTCAGTGGCAATATATCCTTTTACATATTGCTGTTATTCAATGCCAAATTATCCTGTAAGTGTAACAGAGTATCTTTACATGTCCAAAGGACTAAAGTAAACTTGTTACTTTCTCATATAAATGCAAGCAATTTTTACATTGTGCCTTTCATGCAGTGTATGCCATCCACATGTACATTATGTAAATGCCCATACATATACAATCAACTGTAATGTAAAATACGTTCCTCACATACACTCTTCAATCACTCAATCACACATTCTGATAGCATGAAAACTGTATATTGTTAACCAAAAACATCTTAAAATTGAAAAGAATGTTCCAAAAAAATTTGTGACTTTATACCTATCACTTATTTTCAGACTATGTTTTTAAATATTTAATAAAATGGTGTTTACATGCTTTTCTTCTATGATGTGTACATTATGTCATAATCAACAAGCTGTAGCCATGCCAGACTGTGTACTGGTGTGTACTGAAAGAGGCGGGGGAGGGTGGGAGTGTGGAGGGGGAGTGGGGGCGGGAAAGTGTGGAAAGCAAACCTATCACAGGGCAAAACTGAACAAAATAACTCTAAATCAAAAGAAGGAATTACTGTACCAATCACCATAATAACTTATATTTAACAATGCAAGAATTTTGGAAGATTGTGTCAAATGATAAGATATTTTGGTCCAATATCAGCATTGCAGGAATAGTCCTAATAATGAATAAGGAAATTAGAATCTGTGTAAGCCACTATGAACATCATAGTGAATGCATTATTGTAGCCAAGACAGACACACCCACCATCGCTGCAGAAGTTTATATGGCAATTAGCTCCGCAGATGATGAAATTGAAAGAGTGTACGATGAGGTAAGTGAAATCATTCAGATAGTTAAAGGTGATGAAAATTTAATTATGATGGGTGATTGGAATTCAGTAGTATGAAAAAAAGTAAGAGAAAAACGTAAGAGAACACCAACTGGAGGAAAGGGATGAAACAGGAAGATTGCAGGCAGAATTTTGTACAGAGCATAATTTAATCATTGGTTTAAGAATCTTGAACGAAGGCTGTACTGTCAAATAAGGTGAAGTTTGGACCTTAAACTTACAAATTTCTGAAAACAATAAAATTAAGAAACCGATTTTTCTTTCAGAGCATTGTTATTGAACTGTAGTAATAAAATTTTAGGCATTTAACACATTTTGCTGTAAGAGATGGTAAAAGACTTCATCCTACCTGGGGATGAGGTTGACTGCTTATCTGTTATGTGGCAATTGTGGATTGTTTATGGCTCTAGGGCAACTTCAATTGTTCTGAAACTTTATCAATACTTTAAAAATAAATCATAATAATTAACTTTTAATACTTATTTTAGAGTACATACAAAAAAAGTTTTAGGACAGAAAAATCTGATTACAAATTTGCTTTATGAAATTCCACAGAAACAAAACACTGGACCATGAATTCTGTCAATCAGGGTTCCTTTGGGAATATAATATTCTCACCTAGCTTTGTTAATGCTTATTTTTCCATTTAAAATTTCTATGAGACACAGTTCTAAAACATCCAGGCCATATTTCTTCAATTAACACAATTTACATTTGTACACACACGGAATTTTCACACTGACATCTCTCAAAATCTCAACTGTATGACCTATGTGACAAATTCACAAGTTAACATACAGACACTTACGTACAACAACAATTTGCTCACTCCGCCATTACAGGCCATTGTTGCTATAGCCACTGTGCCACATTGTTGCTGCATACATAAGGTCACACTACTGCCACATTCATGAATGTGTGTACATAAAGAAACTGAGACAAGACAGTCTGCTTCAGCTGATATCACCAATAATTTGCAAAGTTTTATTTGTGTGTCTATAGACAGGTAAGTATAATATATTAATTTTTGTTATTTCTCTAGTTGTCATCATGAAAGGTCAACACATGACATACATAAGACGTAGACACAGAGTTGTTTTATTCCGGTCACGCCAAATTAAATTTGGGGGGGGGGGGGGGGGGGGAACAAATAACAACAGTCCTGAGAACGATTAGTATTCAGAGGTTTTCCATTGCCATGCATTAAGAACTTTCGAACCATCAATACAATAAGTAAAAGAAAAGAATTTTTGTCACCAATGTATAGTTATTTAACTTAAGTATTTTTTGAAACTTTTGGTCACCTTCACCATGTGACGAAGCAGGTTGGCTCCAATCACTCTGAGTACACTAAAATATTAAGGTCCACATAAAATTTCAAAATTCATGTGTTAAAGTTCCTGCAATGAGCACTCGTTATGCAGATTATCAAAAGTGTAGAAACAACCTCCCCCCTTCTTCTTCTTCTTCCGTATCCGGATGCACCAATTATATCTTCCCTTCCCAGTACTTAGCAACGTAGTTTGCTTTGTCATTGACATTCAAAATATCATCTTTAGTGCATGTTATAGACATATCTGGGCAAATCAATAGGTGGTCCAAGTCCTGCATTGCTCCGCATTCACACCTATCGCTATCACTGTAATCCCATTTAAATAGGTTTGATTTGCACCCAGTTACTCCAATGTGCAGCCGGTTTAATGACCTCCAAGTTGTAAAAGGTAGTTGAAATCCTGCAGATCCCTCCTCAACTAGTTCCATTGTGGAGTATGGCACCATTTCTTCCCAAAGAGATAACCACCTTGCGACGGGCTTGGTGGCAAGCTCTTCAGTAGTTTCAATGAAACTCCTGCGGGATTTCAGCCGGACATGTTGCTTTCGGTGCTTATGTATTACGTGTCGAGGATCATTCTTTTGTTTTGATCTTTTGATCTCAGCGGCTACTTGTCTGCAGATAGTGGGTGTTGCTATGCCTATGATGGGATAAATGATGTCTGTGGGAGTTGGTTTGAGGCATCCTGTGGCAATACGTACAGTTTCGTTTACGGCGACGTCAACTTGCAAGGTGTGAGCAGAGTTCCTCCAAATTGGGGCCGCGTATTCCGCTGCTGAGATACTCAGCGCCAGACCCGTGGTGCGCAAAACATGTGGTTGAGCTCCCCACGATGAACCTGTTAGCTTCCGCAGTATGTTGTTCCTGGCACAGACCTTTTTTTTTAGTGTTGTGACAGTGCTGCTTAATAA
The DNA here is from genome assembly GCF_021461395.2 of Schistocerca americana. NCBI lineage: Eukaryota > Metazoa > Arthropoda > Insecta > Orthoptera > Acrididae > Schistocerca > Schistocerca americana. Next base: position 696,963,453 of record NC_060120.1, on the reverse strand, counting down.
AAGTAAGTGCTCTGTCCAGTGTTACTCCCAGGTATTTGGGCTGTTTGTATGTTTCAGCTCTTCCCCTTGCCACATTACTCGGAGTTTCCGTTTGGCTTGTTTGTTCCTAAGATGGAAGGCGGATACTTGAGATTTACTAGGGTTTGGTTTGAGATTATTGCCGTCGTAATAGGTAGCAAGTTCTGTTAAGGCTCCTGTGAGATTGTCCTTCACTTGTTCAAAGGTTTTATCCTGAGTGGCCACTGCTGCATCATCAGCATATATGAACATTCGTGTCTGGTGGCTGATCGGAAGATCATTGATATAGATGTTAAATAATATTGGAGCCAAGACACTACCCTGTGCAAGTCCATTTTCCTGTGTCCTCCATCAGCTGTTTTTAGATTGTAAGGTTACATAGTAGCGTCTGTTCTGTAGCATGCATTGCACGAACATAGAAAGGGTGTAGTCCTTAGTGACATTATACACTTTCTGGGTAAGCAACTTATGGTTAACTGTGTCACATGCAGCACTGAGATCCAGGAATGCGACCCCAGTTACTTCTCCTCTCTGATAGCCGTCTTCAATGTACTGTGTGAGATTAAGGATTTGCCCACAGCATGATTTTCCTGGTCGAAATCCAGCTTGTTTGTTAATGAGGGCTTTGTCCACATAATCAGCTATGCGTTTGAGGATCATTCGCTCCAGCACTTTAAATAAATGACAAAGCAGTGAGACAGGCCGGAAATTTTTTGCTTCAGCTGGGTCTTTCCCTGGTTTTAATAACGCAATAACCCGAGCTTTCCTCCACAGTTTGGGAATTAGCATTGTTGTGATACAGTTATTCATTAGCTCTAGGATCCACGCTTGTACTCCCGGTCCAAAATGTTTAATTTGCTCAGATCTCAGATCGTCGAGGCCAGCGGCCTTATTGTTTTTCAAATCGTTGATGGCATCTTGTAGCTCACGAATGAAGAACGGGCGAGCTAGGAAGCTAATCTCCTCGTTCAATTTTCTTTTAATTTTGCCATTCCTGATCTTCCTTTTAGTTTTTCCGTTCATGAGTAGTTGGTGAGCTATCTGATCAGGTGTAACTTCACTGTAATTTGGTTGTGGTTCTGTTGGGTCGTTGTTGAGACTTTTGACCAGTTTCCATGCCTTCCTACTGCTGTGCTTCATGTCCGTCTCTTGTAGGAGGTTACACCACTTTTCCTTTCTCGCTTCGGAGATACCAGACATCAGTACCTCACCTGCCTGGATCGTTTCCTCTGAGAGGGGGTCCTTATTGTACAGTTCTTCATACTTTTTCAGAGCTTCCTTGCTGCTACCATTGAGTCCAGCGATATACTGGGTGCGGCACCCTCTAGGTATGCGCCGTCGAGAGATTTTCTTGACAAGGTCTATAAAAGTTTCATATGATTGTATCTCTGGTTTAATTTCCAAGATCTCCTTATCAAGGTCCTCTGTGAAAAGTTCCCAATGAGCTTTTTTGAAATTGAAGCGTCTCTTGAAGGGCATTACATCTGATTTGATTACTGCAGTAATGCAGCAAGTTATTGCTCTGTGTTGCGATCTTGGAATTGGGTCCTCGATTTGCTTTACAGTTTGCAGGAATACCTTTTCGGAGACAAAGATGTTATCTGGATTATATCCTCGTTTCCATCTTCCGCTGTTAAATGATGCAGGCAACTTTGGGTCATGTATCAATTTCAGTTTAGCCTGGTCTGTCCAGATCTCCAGCATTTCGCCATTGTCATTTGTCTCTTTATAACCCCATGCGAGACCGTGACAGTTAAAATCTCCTAATACAACTTTAATGTTTTTTGAATGGAAATTTCCAGGCTCCGTAAATTTGAACCTCGCACTGGGTGGTTTGTACACGGATGTTACAGTACATGAATGTAGCTCAATAGTTAAAATTTCTATATTTTCTTCGCAGGTCAGAGCACAGGAGCATACGTCTAAGTTCGGTTTCACAAATATAGCACTTCTGTATCTTTCGTGTGGTCTCTCAAGAACTAATTTCATGCCCTGTATTTTTGGTCTATGGCTAGTTGGTGCTCTGTGTGTTTCTTGTAACACTAAAACATCACAGTTGTTTCGTTTGCACATGTCAGATAATAAAATTTCTTTATTTGCAGATAAGCCTTCAATATTGCAGGAAGTTGTCACTAGTGATGGTCTTGATAAAGGCCTTTTTTGAGTCTCTTCGGAGAGTTGTTTTGTCATCTTTGGTTTTGGTGCTCCGGTGTTTGCAGGATTGGCCGACTAGGTCGTTTCCAGGGGATGTCCGATTGCTTATTGTTCGAGTGGTGAACGCAATCTTCGTGGAGGCTCCTGCAGTGTCCCCCCCCCCCCCCCTCCCCCCAATACACACACAAAACTTTATTATTCAAATCATTCAGTTTCACAACTAAAACTTTTGCCCATTAAGACTTTCGTCAACAGTTGACGACACACACACACACACACACACGCGAAGTTTTGTGTGTGTGTGTGTGTGTGTGTGTGTGTGTGTGTGTGTGTGTGTGTCGTCAACTGTTGACGAAAGTCTTAATGGGCAAAAGTTTTAGTTGTGAAACTGAATGATTTGAATAATAAAGTTTTGTGTGTGTGTGTGTGTGTGTGTGTGTGTGTGTGTGTGTGTTCTACAGTTGATGAACACCTTAAGAACTATCTGCTGCTCAACATCTCCGCCATACGATGAGTAGCAACTTTCCTTTTCATGATATTGTTACATTCCATCCTGGATTTTCCATTGTTTGATTTAAATCATTCAGTTTGTTGTTCTGATGGAATGAGCTAATTAGTTTCATCAGAAATGATGCCAATCGAAAGTTATTGCAATTATAAAATTCCATACATCTAGCCATACGGAAAATCTTATGCACTAATAGGTAGATTTGGTAGGAAAGATCACTTTCAAATTAATTGCCATTTTTCCTGTTTTCAATAATTTATTTACATTAGCTCAAACTTAATTTGTTTGAAAGGCAATAACAATTAAATATTTCACCTGATCCAAATTTTCAGTGCCAATTATAGCCAAACCCCTGTGAATTTTCAGGAAATGTTGGTATATTGTTGATCGTCTGATTTTTCTGAATCTACCTGGATTTTAACATAGAAGATGGATTTCATGGCCATAAACCCAGGATTCCCACTGCACACACTTAAATTAGGTACTGCATATTTTAATAGATGCTGCACATGATAAATAAACAAAATATAACAAAATATCAATAGCCACTAAAAGATTAACTTTACGACCTATAGAATTTATAAACTATTATTAATTAACCAATACTGTACACTATTCCGGAGCAAGTCTTTATAAGGGCAACTCTCCCGCCATTTCAGTCGGTCTGTTCTTAGCCTTTGTTTGGTTCTGCTTTAGCGTTCATCAGTCTAGTTTCAGTATTAGCTTGGCATCAATTACATATACAGCCCAGCCTCAGGGCCTGTTTGTGCTTTTTCTACATTTGCTTTAATCAGGCTGAGTAAGCATGTCATAGACATGAGCAACATCTGTTAAAATGAGCAGTTTTGGTTCAGCTGCAAAACATTGGTGGTTATAAGAATTGTTTTGTGATGTATTAACTTAATTAAAGAGTGAAGCAACCTCAGAGCACTTCATAAGTACTATGTTCAAGTCTGTTTCCGAAAGGTGCAGTGACTGCTGAGCTCCATGTGTGTGTCTACCAGCTACCTGTGTGCAAATATTATTAGATTGTATGAGACCTGGTCATCACCGGTAGGATCACAGTGAAACAATTAAAGACTGGTGAATTATCATTTTGAACTCCCAAAGGAATTGGCTCTTCATTTTAGGTGTAGATCCTAGATCATCTAATTTCAGGTGGTGAATCAGTGAAAGTGCGTGGCTACCAAAGGCTTGTAGAGCAAAAGGTAAGTCTAATAAAGCGACAGACAATGGAATATATCAGACTGATTGTATAACGGTAAGACAGAGTCTGAAACCAGATTTTAAACAGTAAGACATTTCCAGGGGCAAAAGGGAACACCAACCATAATTTAACGGTTACAAAATGCTGATTAAAACCAAAAATTTGCAAAACGGTAGTAATTTAAGGAGCCTGGACCTTCATAAATTGGAAGTACCAGAGAATGCTCAGTGTTTCAGAGGGAGCACCAGCCAATGTTGGAATTAGACAAGAGAAAGGAATACAGCAGAAGGTAAAGGCATAGTTTTTGAAAGATGAAGTAGATAAGACAGCAAAGGATCATACTAGTAAAAATGCAGGCCCGAATAGGAACCCCTGGATAACAAAAGGACACTGAATTTAACTAATGAAAGGAGAAAATATAAAAATGTAGCAAATGAAACAGATGAAAGAAATACAAATTTCTAAGAATGAGACTTGACAGAAACTGCAAACTGACTATGCAGGAATGGCTAGAGGGCAAACACACAGCTGTAGAAGCATGAGTAACTAGGGTAAATATAGACGCCACCTCCAAGAAAATTAAAAAGCAATTTTGGATAAAAGGCAAGCAACAGTGTGAATATCTAGAGATCATATGGCGAGCTTGTACTAAGTAAAGAAGAGAAAGAAAAGAGGAAGTACGTGAAGATGAGATGGGTGATATGACACAGTAAGAAGAATTTGACCCAACACTGAAAGACCTAAACAGAAAGAAGTTCCCTGGAATAGATGACAATCCCTCACAGAATTATTGAGATCACTGAGAGAGTGAGTCATGCCAAAATTATTCAATTTGGTGCGCAAGAAATATGGCACAAGCAAAGTACCTTCTGATTTCAGAAAGAGTTTAATAATGCCAACTCCAAAGAAAGCAGGTACCGACAGGTGTGGATATTACTGGATCATCACTTTCAAGTAAGCCAAGGTCACAAAATACTGACATAAATTATTTACGTGAGAATGAAAAAACTGTTCACGGCCAACCTCAGGGAAGAATGTCTGGGTTCCAGAGAAATGTCAGAACACTTGGGGGCTATACTGATCCTATGACTTGATGAAAGGCAAACCTATGTTCATAGCATTTGTAGATTTAGAGGAAGCCTTTAACAATGTTGACTGGCCTGCACTCTTTGAAATTCTTAAGGTAATAGGGATAAAACGCAGGTTATTCACAGCTCATACAGAATCCAGACTGCCATTATATGAACTGAAAGACATGAAAGGGAAACTACAACTGAGAAGGAGATGAGACAGGGTTGTAGCCTATCCCTAATGTTGTTCAATCTGTACACTGAGCAAGGAGTAGATGAAATGAAGGAGATATTTGGAAAGGGAATTAAAGTTCAAGGAGAACAAATTAAAACTCTGAGGTTTGCTGGTGACATTTTCACTCTGTCAGAGACAACAAAGGATTAGGAAAGAGTTCAGTGGACTAGATAGTACCTTGAAAAGGAATTATAACAAGGATATCAGTAAAGAAAAAAAAAAAAAAGGGATGTGTAATCAAATTTATTCTGGGTATGTTGAGGTAACCAGATTACAAAACGAGAAATGAAAGTAGTAGATGTAACTCTAGGTAGGAATACCAACAATGTAGGAGGTGTGCTTCCTTGTGTGAATGAATGGTGTGTTTTTCTCTTTCTCTGTTGAAGGCTGTAGCCGAAAGCTTATGTGGAAGAGTGTTTTGATTATGCCTGTCTGCGTCTTAATATGCCATCTTTAAGATGAGAAGCAATATACCTTTTACTAGATTGTTAAAGCAGTATATATGTTTTACTATTTGGACAGTACAAAACTGATGATGGCCGAAGCAGAGAGGGTATAAATGCAGAATGGCGATAGAAAGAAAAGCATTTCTGAAGAAAAGGAACCTGTTAGCAGCTAATATCAGCTTAACAATATAATGAAAATGATAGCTGCTACTCACCAGTCTGGCTCTAGCTGCCAGAGACTGTGGTCATTTTTGTGTGAGTTGCATTGGAGTGTTTGTGTGTTGTCTACTTGTGACAAAGGCCTTATTGACCAAAAGCTATCTTTCCAACAGTCTTTTGTTGTGCCTTTCTGCGACTCAGCATCTCCACTATGTGGTGAGTAGCAACATCTTTTTCATTATATTGTTACATTCCAGCCTGTATTTTCCACTATCTAATACTAACTTACGTGTATGCAAGTCTCTTCTGAAGATATATGTCTGGAATGTAGCCTTGTATGGAAGTTAAAGGTGGATGATAAGCTGTTCAGACAAGAAAAGAATAGAAGCTTTTAAATGCTGTGCTACAGGAGAATGTTCGATTTTAGATGTTAGATCAAATAACAAATCAAGCTGAGGAAAAACAAATTGATGGCACAACTGGCCTAAAAGAAGGGACTGATTGATAGAACATATCCTGATGCATCAAGGAATTGTCTGTTTGGTAATAGAAGGAAATGTGAGGGATAAAAAATGCCGATTGATACCAAGGCTTGAATTACTACTACTACTACTACTACTACTACTACTACTACTACACTGAGGCAATGTACTTTGTATTTCTAATCTTCTTTCTTCCAGCCTGTTCAATTTCCTCGTCACGATTAACAGACACAATCTTTTCAGGTTCTGTTAGAAATAAATAGAAAATTTGGTCACAAATCACAACAACACTAATTATAAACTAGGCTATCTGTTCCACCGAATGAAACCAGGTGACCACATATCTCTTGGAGTGCAAGAGGAGTATTACAAGTCACACTAAGTCAAATTATCGGATCAGCTGAAGCCTTCACTAACACAGAACAAAACTGTCACTTTTATATCCAACCAAGGTCTCAGTCTACACTACAGATCAGTGTTTTACAACAACTAAATCTTTCACATTCGCATTCACTGGCTTTGCCAACTCACACCCAAACTGACAGCTTTCAAACTAAGTTATGACTCAGGCTGTACTGCAATTCAGTCTACTGACACATCCTACATTCCGAAAACTGTAGGCAACTATAAAAATATTACCAGTGTTCTGTTCTCTTCCTACTTGCACACATATGGTGCCACATGGCACAACATTATTATGTCACACAATGCAGTTCACATCTGTATTGGTAGTTTGTTTCCAAATTATCTCTTATTAGAGACATCTGACAGAGTTCCAATTTGGAGCAAATGAGAACATGACATATTCTTAAGATTTAGTTTGCATAATATGTTTACCTACATTCAATAATGTAAACGTTTCTGGCATGTTGAAAATTCAGTAACCTCGTCAGGAAATGCATTTTCATAAACAGTCCACATATCATCTCAAAAATGTTGTTACCACAAATAAAACTAAAATGAAATGTGCAACTCTTCCATAATACAGTGATTCCACTTTCATCTCTGTTACATATGTTGAATAGCTTATGGGTTTGGGTGGGTTGGTTGGTTGGTTGGTTGGCTGCTTGGTTGGGGGTCAAGGAACTGAACAACAGAAAGGTAATCAGTGCCTTGGTAAAGAAATAGTTCATCTGGAGTTAATTATGGCTGTAAAAAAAATTATCGAATTATGAAAGTATGTAGGAGTGGTAAAACTAAGGCAGTGGGAAATAATTTAAGGAGAAATAAAAGTAGATAGGTCAGAGCAGACGAGGTGTCTGATAAGGCTTGTCTGCAGTGAGGCAAACCCCAATTAGGGCAAAGACAGTTATTGATGAATAATCAAAACGGCCTCAGTCTTGGGTTCGAATCCTGCCACTGCTTAAATTTTGACTAATAACAGCACTGGCGGTCAAAGACTTCTGGCATAAGAAGTCACCCTCATTCTGTGAACGGTCTTGTCAAAGAGGGTAGGACCGAGTGAGGTGGCACAGTGGTTTCACACTGGACTCGCTTTCAGGAGGATGACGGTTCAAACCCGTGTCCAGCCAACCTGATTTAGGTTTTCTGCGATTTCCCTAAATTTGTTCCGCCAAATGCTGGGATGGTTCCTTTGAAAGGGCACGGCCATCTTCCTTCTCTAATTCGACGGGACTGATGACCTCGTTGTCTGGTCCTCCCCCCAAATTAACCAACCAACCAAAAGGGCGGAGGAGCGGACAGAGGTTCAGGGCACTCTTGTCCTAGGGGTGGAAAACTGCCCCTAAAGGTGGAAGAAATGGCAATGATCAATGGCATGAGGATGCAGAAAGCAATGGAAACCACTGCATTAAAGACATGTAAAATGTGTTCACAGGACATGAGGCCTATAACTGAAAAAGTGTCATGATGATCTCTCCATTGGCAAAAGATTCTGGAATAGTCCCCCATTCGAATCTCCGGGAGGGGACTGCCAAGGGGGAGGTGACCATGAGAATAAGACTGAATGATCAATGAAAGGATAATGTTTTACGAGTTGGGGCGTGAAGTGTCACAAACTTGAACAAGGTAGGGAAACTAGGAAATCTGAAAATGGAAATGCAAAGGCTCAGTCTAGATTTAGTAGGGGATAGTGAAGTGAAATGGAAAGAAGACAAGGATTTCTGGTCAGACGAGTACAGGGTAATATCAACAGCATGGTATAATGGGAGTAAGGTTTGTTATGAAGGTAAGGTAAAGAGTGTGTCACTGTGAACAGTTCAGTGATAGGGTTGTTCTTATCAGAATAAACAGCAAACCAATACAACATCGCAAGCTGTGACTGGAATGCAGTTTTAGGGGAAGGAGCAGAAGAAGAGGTTACAGGAGAATATGGCCTTAGGACAAGGAATGAAAGAGGGATCAGAATAAACAGCAAACCAATACAACATCGCAAGCTGTGACTGGAATGCAGTTTTAGGGGAAGGAGCAGAAGAAGAGGTTACAGGAGAATATGGGCTTAGGACAAGGAATGAAAGAGGGTACAGACAGACAGACAGAGATCAGTAATAAATTTCAGCTAGTAATAGCAAATACTCTGTTCAAGAATCACAAGAGGAGGTGGTAAACTTGGAAAATCCCAGACGATACGGGAAGATTTCAGTTAGATTACATCATGGTCAGACAGAGATTCTGAAATCACAAACTGGATTGTAAAGTGTACCAAGGAGCATATATAGATTCAGATCACAATCTAGTTGTGATGAAGAGTAGGCTGAAGTTTAAGAGGCTAGTCAGGAAGAATCAATACACAAATAAGTGGATACGGAAGTACTAAGGAATGACAAGATAAGCTTGAAATTCTCTTAGGCTGTAGATACAGCAATAAGGAATAGTTCAGTCGGCTGTACAGTTGAAGAGGTCATCAAATAAGTTGGAAAGAAAATCATAGGTTAAAAAAAGGAAACTGTGAAGAAACCATGGGTAACAGAAGAAATCCTTCAGTTGATTGATGAAATGAGGAAGTACAAAAATGTTCCGGGAAACTCATGAATACAGAAACAAGTCTCTAAGGAATGAAATAACCAGGAAGTGGAGGGAAGCTAAGATGAAATGGCTGCATAAAAATGTGAAGGAATCAAAAAATAAATGATTGTTGGAAGGACTGACTCCGCGTACAGGAAAGTCAAAACAACCTTCGGTGAAACTAAAAGCAAGGGTGGTAAAATTAAAAGTGCAATGGGGATTCCACTGTTAAACACAGAGAAGAGAGCAGATAGGTGGAAAGAATACACTGAAAGCCACTATGAGGGGGAAGATTTGTCTGATATGATACAAGAAGTAACAGGAGTCGATTTATAAGAGGTATGGGATCCAGTATTAGAATCAGAATTTAAAAAAGCTTTGCAGGACTCAAGATCAAATAAGGCAGAATGGATAGATAACACTCAATAAGAATGTCTCAAATCAATGGGGGAAGTAGCAACAAAATAACTAGTTAGGCTGGTGTATAGAATGTACGAGTCCGGCGACATACCATCCGACTTCCAGAAAGATATCACCCATACAATTCTGAAGACTGCAAGAGCTGACGAGTGCAAGAATTATTGCACAATCAGCTTAGCAGCTCTAGCATCCAAGTCATTGACAAGGGTAGAATGGAAGAATAGAAAAGAAAATTGAGGATGTGTTAGATGACAACCAGTTTGGCTTCAGAAAAGGTAAAGGGGCCAGAGAAGCAATTCTGATACTGCAGTTGATAATGGAAGCGAGACTAAAGAAAATCAATACACATTCATAGGACTCGTTGAGCTGCAAAAAGTGTTCGACAATGTAAAATGGTGCAAAATGTTTGAAATTCTGAGAAAAATAGGGCTAAGTTATAGGGAGATACGCGTAATTTAAAAAGGGTGTAAGACAGGGATATAGTCTTTTGCCCCTACTGTTCAATCTGTACATAGAAGAAGCAATGATGGAAATAAAAGAAAGGTTCACAAGTGGAATTAAAATTCAAGGTGAAGGGTTTCAATGATACAATTTGCTGATTACATTCTTATCCTGAGTGAAAGTGAAGAAGTATTACATGATCTGCTGAATGGAATGAACAGTCTAATGACTACAGAATATGGATTAAGAGTAAATCAAAGAAAGACGAAAGTAATAAGAAGCAGCAGAAATGAGAACAACGAGAAACTTAACATCAGGATTGCTGATCACAAAGTATATGATGTTAAGGGATTCTGCTACCTAGGCAGCAAAATAATCAATGAGGGACAGAGCAAGGAGGACATCAAAAGCAGACTAGCACTGGCAAAAAGGCCATTCCTGGTCTGGTCAAGAGAAGTTTACTAGTATCAAACATGGGCCTTAATTTGAGGAAGAAATTTCTGAGAATGACGTTTGGAGCACAGCACTGTATAGTAGTGAAACACGGACTGTGAGAAAAGCAGAACAGAAGAGAATCGAAGCATTTGAGATGTGTTGCTACAGATGAATGTTGAATAGGTGGACTGATAAGGTAAGGAATGAGGTGGTTCTGCACAGAATCAGAGAGGAAAGAAATATGTCGAAAACACTGACAAGGAGAAGGGAAAGGATGATAGGGCATCTGTTAAGATATAAGGGAATGACTTCCATGGTGCTAAAGAGAACTTTAGAGGGCAAAAACTGTAGAGGATGTTAGAGATTGGAACACATCCAGCACATAATGAACAAAGACCTTGAAATAGATCAGTCCTAGCCTATAGTTTGGGGGTGAGGGAGGCACGAAAATGGGAAGCATGTTATAAAGAGGGCTTCAAGGCACATTCCAAATGGAAATCACATCTGACAGCAGATGTGAGGATGTCAATGCTTCGTGTATGCAAAGTTGGATGATTAAGAAATTGTCAGATAGTGGCTGCAAGAGTGAGCAAGAATTTGTACTGTTGGAACTGATGAAGGAAGATTCCCGTTTCGGTGTGGTGGAGACTGTTGTAATGATACATTCTGACACAGAGACATACAATACCTTAAAGGCTACGCCAAAGATTAAATTGAGAGGGATGTAGAATATAATCTCTGTAATGTGCATATTGGATTCTCTTTTGTTTCATACTCCAAGAAGGAGTTAAGAGAGGATGGACGTAATTTTTGGTGTGTGCAGAAAGGCAGCCATATTGTTAGTGTTTATGGTTTGTGCGACGAGCAGAGCAAGTCTTATTGTGTTGTGAATAAAAAATAGTGAGAAGTATCTAAGTTTTACGAGAATTATTTAAAGCGACGTAGCATTGTATTCCTTGGTTTCCTCCGTCTTCGTGAAGTGAATCAATGCCAACTCAGGAAGATACACACGGTCAACAAAGAGAAGAACATCGATGGCGACTAATGAATTAATATTGTGGCAGAAGGACTAATTCTACGTTTAAGGTGAGAACTCCGATTAAATGAACAGTGACGTAGAATTCAAAAATGTAATTAATCGGAATGGTAAATTATATTACAGGCAAATTTCACACAGCACTAAATTTGTCCGCATTCAAGCCGGTCAATACACTCCGTAAAAAAAGCCTTTCAAAAATTCTAAGGTTACAGTTCCATATCCATAATTTTTCCTCTTTTCAAAAATTAATAAATTTAATTTTTTTTATTTACCGTATTTACTCGAATCTAAGCCGCACTTGTTTTCTGGTTTTTGTAATCCAAAAAACCGCCTGCGGCTTAGAATCAAGTGCATAGCAAGCGGAAGTTCTGAAAAATGTTGGTAGGTGCCGCCACAACTAACTTCTGCCGTCGAATATATGTAGCGCTTCACAGGCATGCTTTGCAGGCACAAAGATAAATAGTGGCGCCAAAACCTCTACGTCAGTAAATAAATTAAAAAAAAAAAAAAAAAAAAAGGTGCAAGACGAGCTTCTTTCTCCGCCCCGAGTTTCAACCACTGCAGTTTCATACATTATCCAATGAAGTAAATACAAATTCCGTATTGTTCATCTTCAAATGTAGCAGCATTTCTATGTACTATGAAAATCCGACTGGTAAGACTGTTTGGGATGTTTGTCAATATGGCCAACTCTACGCTCTGAATTTTTTCCTAGCTGTGAGAAAAGATCGTTGCTAATAGGAACTTTTACAAATTGTGAATTACATGCAGTATTCTCTTCACCATAAGAATAATATGAGTATAAACATTTTGCCATGTACTGTTTCGTGTTTGCTGCTATCTCATTTAAACCCTGTCTGCCTAATAAACTACCAAACTAGAGTGAGACAACAGCAAAAGCGGAAGAATATACATATCATGTCATGTTTATATTCGTATTATTCTTAGGCCTAATAGTGATAGTCAGAAATGAAGCACGACAATTGACTAGATTTTTAAATCTAAGATTACTCTAATTTCTGTACAGAATGTAATGTACTAAAGAGGTGCCTGCAAAGATTTTCAAACGGAGAAAAATTTTCGCTAAACTCTCGTTCAGAACATCTTCCATCATACGCAGCCTATTATTTGGTTCTTGTTGATCATTATCAAAGAAAGCAGCAGTGTAAGTAACAACAAATGGCAGTCTCTTGCCATTGTTTCGCTAATGAGACGATTCCTCTCTTTTTCTTCTAATTGTAAGCGGCGGTAGCGTGCACAAAAGCAAGCCATGCCGCAAGCGGCGACAGGCCGTAAACACTCATTATCAGAATGAGACAAATAATGCATGACACAGTACAGTACTGCATTTTCAGCTTAGAATGACGTAAACACCTATAACAAAGAGAACGGCATTTATCAAATCAAAGAAAAATAAGCAATCAATTCAAACCAGACGAAGCACGTGAAAAAGGAAGGGTATCCGTATAAATACGGACGGAGCGCCTGATGCATAGCAATGGCTACCTGGTAAAGCTTAACTGCTAAGCTTGCGACTCGAACCAAACTACTGTAGCTGTATCGTCATTCATTCGACCTAAATTGTGTCTCGTGTTACAATGGACCAACTTTGTTTCGATTTGGAGTGCGGTCTAAAACTTTTCTCTCCTCTTGAATTTTGAGTCAAATTTCAGGTGCGGCTTAGATTCAGGAAAATTTTTTTTCCTTGCTTTCGAGTCTCATTTTTCAGGTGCAGCTTAGATTCGAGTAAATACGGTATTTCGCCACACTGTCTACTGGACAAGTCTAGAAGGCACCAGCAACCAGTGTTACTCCATGATGACGGACTGGATCCAACCATTTCAAAACTAAAGGTGCCACTGAGCCATAAGCCTGGCACCCAATCAGAACAAGATAAAGGCCCATAAAATATTAAATAGAGTAACATGCACCCAAAGATATGTGGTCAGGGAAAGAGGAAGCACTCAGCTTTTGCATGTAGCTGGTCTTAAGCTTATGAATATGGGGCAACTATATCAGCTTTTTATTAAAGAGGTGTTGCAAAAATCAGTATTATGCAACAATGACCAGGCTCTGGGCACCCAAGCAGAGTTCTGAGTCAGGATGGACTATCATATGATTACAAAAATGCATGAATCATATATTCACAGAAAAGAATTGGAATCCATGGGAAAGGGTCCAACTGAAGGTCCTACAAATGGAACTTTGTGGATGGTGCTCAGCCAAGGCTACAGATTTAAAGCTATTCCACATGCAAAAGTCATTGACATACAGCGCAGGGGCGACCAATTGTCTGACGGTGATTATTATCCCACTGATGGCGATGTAAAAGTGTGTGGCACTCAGAAAGAGAGACCTGCAGGATATCACTGTCTTAGACTCATAGGGGAAGCTGCATTATGTACCAATTATAATCCAAAACACCAAGTGGGATAAAAACTGACAAATACAAATTGGTATTAAGCCACAAAAGCACTAGTCATGAAAGCATAAATGAAATGTGAAGGTGCTGAGCAGTGACGTGTGCCTTATGTAGATCAGAAGAGACTGCAGTAAGGGTTTTTAAGTTTAGAAAAACCCTGTTGGACTGCTGTTTGATACCTAAACACATGGTCAGATACGATTCGTCCCTCTCGAAAGCCATACTGGTTGGGGGACAGAAGGCCACGTGATTCGATAACAGAACATAATTGTCGAGTTACCATCCTTTCAAGACGTTTTCAGAGTGCTTTGGAGAGGCTAATCAGACAATAGCTGTTGACAGAAGTTGGGTTTCGCCTGTTCTATGGATTGCGACAATGATACTATTCACCACTGCAAAGGAAAAACACCTTCTAACCAATACACACAGAAGATGACGTCTTTCAGTGACATTCAGATGCGACTTGAATTCAAAGAAATAGTACTGACAGCAACTGAGATTTATACCAAATAAATTAACAAACGACAGAGCTTATCCCCCTCGGTACACAAAACCGGTCAGAACACTGTTTCAGAAACAACGAAAAAAAGCATGCCAAATTTAAACGAAAGCAAAATCCCCAAGATTGGTCCATTCTTTACAGAAGCTCGAAATTCAGTACAGGGTTCAAATGCTTATAATAGTTTCCACAAACTTTATCTCAAAACCTGTCAGAAAATCCAAAGAGATTCTGGTTGTAAGTAAAGTATACTAACAGCAAGACACAATCAATGCCTTCTGTACACAACATCAACGAAATAAAAATACTATTGATGACAGTGCTGCTAAAGCAGAGTTCCAAAACACAACCTTCTGAAATTTCTTCACCAATGAAGATGAAGTAAACACTCCAGAATTCAAATCACAAACAGCTGCCAATGAAACTTAGAAGTAGATAACCTCAGTGTAGTGAGGCAACTTAAATCACTTAATAAAAGCAAGTCTGCCAGTCCAGACTGTATACCAATTAGGTTCCTTTCAGAGTATGCTGATGCAATAGTCTAATACTTACCAAACATATACAATCACTCACTTGAGAAAAGATCCGAAGCCAAAGACTGGGAAGTTGCACAGGTCGTACCAACATTCAAAAAGGCATTCAGATTAATCCTTTAAATTACAGACCCATATCATTAACATCCAAATGCAGCAGTATTTTGGGACATACACTGTGTTAGAACATTATGAATTACCTTGTATTGACACACACTTAACACGGATTTAGCAAGCACCATTGTTGTGAAAACAACTAGCTCTTTAATCATACAAACTGTGAAGTGCTACTGACAAGGGATTCCAAATTGCTTTTGTATCTTTAGGTTTCCAGAAGGCTTTCTACACTGTACCACACAACCGGCTTGTGATCAAACAGCGTGCTTATGAAATATTGTCTGAGTTATACGATTGGATTCGTGATTTCCTGTCAGAGAGGTCACAGTTATGGAGTGAAACAGAAGTGATTTCTGGCATTCCCCAAGCCCTCTACTGTTCCTTATCTATATAAACGAATTAGGAGACAATCTGAGCAGCTGTGTAAGGTTGTTTGCAGATGCTGCTGCTGTTTATTGTCTGGTAAAGTCATCAGAAGATCAAAACAAATTGCATAACAATTTAGAAAAGATGTGGTGTGAAAATTGGCAATTGACCTTAAATAACGAAAAGGGTGAGGTCAACCACATGAGTACTAAAAGGAATCTGTTCAACTTCAGTTACACCATAAATCAGTCAAATCAAAAGCCCGTAAAGTCAACTAAATACCTAGGAATTACAATTACGAACAACTTAAATAGGAAAGAACACACAGAAAATATTGTGGAGAAGACAAACCAAAATCTATGGTTTAATGGCAGCACACTTAGAAAATGCAACAGATCTATTAGACCGTCTACACTGTTCTTATCCATCCTCTTTCGGAGTACTGCTGCGCAGAGTGGGATCCTTACCTGAGAGGGTTCGCGGAATACTTCGAGAAAGTTCAAAGAAGGGCAGCATGTTTTGTATTATCAAGAGATAGGCGAGAGACTGTACAAACATGATACAGGATTTGGGGTGGACATCATCAAAACAAAGGTGTTAATCGTTGTGGCAGGATGTTTTCATGAAATTTTAATCACCAATTTTCTCCTCTGAATGCAAAAATATTTTGTGGACGCCAAGGAACATAGGGAGAAATGAACATTATAATAACATAAGGGAAATCTGAGCTTGCATGGAAAGACGTAGGTGTTCATTTTTTCCGCACAATTTTTGAGTGGAATAATAGCCTCTGCAGGCATTTAAGTGTGATTTGCAGAGCACCTATGTAGGTGTATATGTAGATTACCTGATTAGGTATCTAATCAGTGCTGGGGATGAATACGGTGAGGAGTCAAAGCCTGATAATGCCCAGTCAGTGAAAGGTTCATCTTACAATCCGGCAAAGGAGATGTCTTGAACTTGTCAGTTACGTATCTGAAAGACAACCAAGAAAGAGGAGGTTGCTGACGCTATCCCACAGTGGAACGTGAGCTGTTCAGCATGAAACAACACACAGGTAGAAATACCCCCAAAAAGGAAAAGATCTGGAAAAATTGTTAATCTCTGGCAGCCCGAACAACTAAGGATCTTGGTCCCAAAAGATTCCTATGTTCCCGAGGAGGAGATGTAGCACTCCCAGCATTTCTTCTTATTGCACTTGGTTAGATAACAAGCCTTAGTGAAAAGTTGTTTAAAAGTAAGGAGGATTCCATGAAAGCTGTCTCTTGAAATGTTGCAGGGCCCATCTATGATACCATACATATGTTGCAATATCTTTGATCCACCAAGGCATTGGCTGGCAGTGAAAGGAGCATGCAGAAAGGGCAACAGCAGTTCCAGCTGCATGGATGATGGCACCACAGATGGCTTCCACAACCTGGCAGATGCATCCTGACAGAGGTGTGAATGTGATAGCAGAAGTATACAACTGTCAGTTGGCTCTTGGAAGAATTCAGTGTGTTAAATTATCTGTAGGGCAGGGGACAGCAGTTACCATCACTAAGATTGTCATGTAGCAACCAGTGTAGCGAAGTTACAAGATTGGAAGACGAAAGCGTAAGATCAATAACAGAAAATGTGGAATAGTGGTAGGCGTACCATCACTGAGGAAACTGATAAAGACTGGAAAGAAGCTGGACAGTCAGATGACCCGTTCCAGACAAAGTCGTATTTCCCCACAGTGGAAGACATACGGTCAAAGTGTTGATGTTTAAAACACAGCATAAGGTGTGGGAAAGACAGATTCACACAGCAGTAATAAACCATAATTTTCATCTTTCCTGGAAGCGAATCCCCATCAAACACTAGGATGAATGCACCAGTATCTTGTTACCTGACAACCATGTTTAGGTTCTTATGGGCTGTGATGACAACAGGTACTTTACCAAGTTGGTTACTCGAGAGTGACACCAGGGATGAGAAGGAATTTGTCATCTTAATTAAGATGAAACCACTTTGTCATTTGCTATGAGAAGAGGGTTCACCAAATACAGTTTCAATGTTCTCCACAAAAAATCGTCCCTCTATTCACGTGCATACCAGGAATTGAGGCCCATAACCAAAGAGAGAAAGTTCCTACAGTAATTAGGATCTGCGCTGAATTGTAGTCTGTCTCAGGAGACTGTCAGAGCCTTGCAACCACAGGCTGGTAACTTTGGCCATTTCATGGTGTCAAATATTTGATATGATGCTGCCTACTCCTAACGTGGCTCTCTCCACAGGTATCACCCAGTCAGAGCAAAGATCTCCTGATGTGATGATCATTCCAAGGACAGGCACTTACTCCTTGGAATTCACGGGGAGATGAAAACTCAGGCATCAAAAATATGATCCCTGCATGGTCAGAAAGCTAGAACTGAATAGGTACTTAATGACCACTCACATGAACTGGTTACCATGCTGGGTAATGGGCAACCTTCCCCTCGTGTCCCATATAATTTGTAAAATTTTTGAAAATGTAGAAGTCAAACCCAAATGTTGGGACTGAATATCTAAAATATGTGATGTAAGATAAGGGACCAAAGTGGGACAAGCCATAACAGAGTGAGCTCGGCTGTCAGCCATGATCCTTGTTTAACAAAACTGCAGCAGCTGCTTGAATAATCCTTTAGCAGTACAACCTGATGTTGCATCATCAGATACATCGAGGTGAGGGGGGGGGGGGGGGGCGGCTGCAGAGTGGAGGAAAAATTAAAATTTTTGACAAGGGTCCAGTGACATCAATAACTTGAATGTGAGTATTTTGCTTATTGTGTACCTGATGCTCTTGCTGGTTATTTTCGATTTCATACATTTAGTATCTAAACATTATTGCAGTTACATATTGATTTCACTGGACCTCTTGTCAAAAATTTTAATTTTTCCTCCAATCTCTGCTTTTTCTGTTCAGATGTACCTAATGATGCAATTTTAGGTTGCAAAACTAGTTGTGCTAATAAAGGATTATTCAACAGCTGCTGCAGTTCCATTGAATGAGAATGAATTCTTACAGCTGTGGTTGCCCACAACAAAGCTGTGCAGCAGCAAATCTGTCCTAGAGAATAAGTCGGTGAAAGATATAGTCAGAGTGTAAAACTGCAGCACTGGAAAGGGAGAAGTAGTGCAATGGCATGGGGCCCCACATTCACCCTGCACATACTCACCAAATAATTGTGAGCCCCCAGGGGTGACGAGTTTAGATATGTTTAATAAAATGAAGATTACAAGTACTTTCCATGTGGAATGTGCTAACTCTGCTCCAAGCTTCTGTGTGCTCCTGCTGGAGAGTCAACCCTTATATAATTTTTGAACAGAGTATAGCTTTTCAGTCTCAGTGCTCCTTCAGTAACTAGGGAGAGCTGAATGAACAAAGTAACTGGACACATCGAATAACCAAAAATGAATAAAAGTTGCAAAAATCAAACTGAATCCAAAAGCAACGGCAAATTAATTATATACTCACATGGACAAATGTATCTTCTCTTTCAAAACTAAGAGTTCTTAGCAAACCACACTATTAACTATAACAAACCAATTTCTGCTCTCTGTACAAAGTGAGTGTTTCATCCTGTCACATGTTGCACTTCGCTTACAACTATATAACTGTAGTTGTGCCAACTATGTTACAATAAATTCTGTCACAAGAGTTCAAGTAACTTACTGCGCTATTGATAACTCCAGCACTCTTCTAAAACATGAAACAATTCTATTATATCTATAAAATTAGTATGTATACCTCTCATCTAAATCATTATCTTCTTTCTTGTCTTCCAAGTACCCTTTAACACCTGGATGCTTATACTGATATCCAGGTTTAAATAATTCATCTCTTAAACTCCTACCAGTTCTTCGGCCTCCATTGTCGTCATCATCATCATTAGGTGGCTCAATAGAATGGAAATCTCCAATACCTGGAAAGAAAGAAACAATGTCCTATACAGAATACATAACAACAAAGTTCCCTAGATGCTTTGAAAATTTTTTATTGTTCCGTGGCTCAAGAACACAAAGAAGACAAAATACGTAACATTAACAAAACAAATATGAATTAAGGAGTACTACAAGTGATACAAACCAAAAAGTAGATATCCAATAACTGCAACACACTGATTTGTTAATAACTTGCACCAAGCAGTACGAGAAAAACTACAACTCAACCATTCAATTTCAACATAAAAATTATATTTTAAATACACTAGCAAATATTTTAGCTTTATAGTAAGTACAAAGAACATAATAGTGGGCACTAGATCGTTGAAAATGATTCATCTTAAGTACAATGAATCACCTATGAAGGCTGTAACATTAAGTACAGTGCAGCTATCATCAGTGCCTTATAAGACTCAAAGTAATTATAGCAACCCACATTCCAATATAACTGAGGCATGTCCAAGCATTAATCCAACTAGTTATAATTACGTTCAGTCTACATGACTGCTTATGACAAACTAATGATAGGTGCACTGCCAGTTGAAAACTAGATCTGCACTGCAATAAAAAAGGCAGATGACTTTATGACCAACGCTGACCTTCTTTCTGTCCTGGATTACATCACAGTCATGGGGCAAAATCATTTCCAGGGAACCAAAAATGATATATAGCTAGGTGACAAAAAAGTCATGTAATAGCAATATGCACAAAAACAGATGGTGGTGGTATTGCATACACAAGGTATAAAAGGGCAGTGCACTGATGGAGCTATAATTTCTACTCAGATTATCCATGTGAAAAGGTTTCCGATGTTACTATGGTTGCACAATGGGAATTAACGGATTCTGAAAGTGGAATGATACTTGGAGCTGGACACTTGGAATATTCCATTTCGGAAATCATTTGGGGATTCAAGAATCCGAGATTCATAGTGTCAAGAGTGTGCCAAGAACACCAAATTTCAGACATTACCTCTCACCAACGGCCTTCACTTAATGACCGAGAGCAGTGGCATTTGCATAGAGTTGTCAGTGTTAAAAGATAAGCAGCACTGATTGAAACAACGGCAGAAATTGTACAACAAACGTATTCATTAGAACAGTGTGGTGAAATTTTCCATTAACGGGCTATGGCAGCAGATGACGAACATGAGTGCCTTTGCTAACAGCACGACACCACCTGCAGCACCTCTCATGGACTCGTGACCATAACGGTTGGACCCTAGATGACTGGAAAATTGTGGCTTGGTCAGATGAGTCCTGATTTCAGTTAGTACAAGCTGATGGTAGTGTTTGAGTGTGGCGAATACCATGTCAACAATGCACTGTGCCAGCTGGTGGTGGCTCTATAATGGTGTGGGCTGCGTTTACTTGGAATGGACTGGGTCCTCTGGTGTAAATGAACCAATAATTGACTGGAAATGGTTATGTTTGGCTACTTTCAGATCACTTGCAGCCATTCTTGGAGTTCATGTTCCCAAACAACAATCAAATTTTTATGGATAATAATGTGCCATGTCACCAGGCCACAATTGTTCATGAATTGTTTGAACAATATTCTGGACATTTCAAGCGAATGATATTGTTCCCAGATTGCTCAACATTAATGCCACAAAATAATTTAAGAGACATAATCAAGATGTCAATTTGGGACAAAATCCTGCACAGGTAACACTTTCGCAATTATGGACGCATGCAGAGGCAGCAGGGCTCAATATTTCTGCAGGGAGGTTCCAATGACTTGCTGAGTCCATCCCACGTCGAGCTGCTGCACTATTTTGGGCAAAAGGAGGTCCAACATGTTGTTAGGAGGTATTCCGTAACTTCTATGACCTCACTGTAAGTACTTTGTGTTTGTAAATATCAAAATCTCCAGAGGGCAAGTCTCTGCGAAGGTAGCTTATCACAGCAGACATGATCTTGTTCACTATTATTACCTATGCTTTGGCACTTATTACTGACAGGAGAGAGAAAAGAAGAGCAACATCTTCCTGTCTAACTTGCACACTATAGTTAAGAATACTGACACACAGTTCTATTACTTCCTCACCATGCAAAAGAAAGGTTTTGACTAACTTCATTTTCATGAACTATGCTGGATATTTTTTACTAAGACAAAGTAATATTTGCCAGAACGAATATTGTAGCACTGACAGTCACTGTGATAGTCACTGACCTTAAGCTGATCTTTCCACATAATGACCTCTCTTAATTTAATAAACTAAATTCCTGCTGATTTGGTGAACTAAGTTACTGACCTTTCTTCCAGTTCATTGACTTAAAATCTCCACACCATAAATCTGAACGGACACTAAGGCTTATTTTATTTCTCTTTTTTTAAGCTTATGGCATACATTTTAATAATGAGACTATTATTCCACATAACATTCCTGAAACCTACTTGCTCTCATCCATTTACTTCATTTTTATTATTTTTATTCACTGTGGTCACAAGTTAGTAGCTGTAGTCAACTAATAGCTGAAAGCCTAAGTGATTATGGTCAATCCATTGTTTTTCAAATTGTGCCTGCGGGGCATAGTGGTATGCAGTGGTAATGGGGTAAATGGCTTGTTGTTTGGTCTACTGCAAGTATATAAGATTTTACGTATGAGCTACAATGCAAGCACTTACCACTGCATCAAGTCTGCTTTGTTTTCATTTGCCACAATGTGAATAAATAGCATGTTGTAATAAGCTGGTATGCTAAATTTAGGGACAGAAGTAATTCACAAGACATGTCACTATCAAATCTTATAGCTTGATGAAACTTTGACCACAAATAGAAAAAATTGCTACAGTATAGTACCAAAGGTAACTGAAAGAAATATGCAACAAGATGAAGATAAATGCCACTTTTACTCAAACACAGTAATTACATTGAAGAATTGTTGATATTTATGATGGTCCCCTGGACATTACAAAAGGTGGTACATTGTTATTAAAAGGATATGTGATCACACGGGAGTCAATGCACACTAGGCAGTATGCTGTCATGCGCGCCACAAGGTTGGTAAGGCGTTCTTGTGGTAGTGCATACCATTCTTCCACCAGCTAGGTTGAAAACTACTGGATGGTCATTGGTACATGTTGACATGCTGCAATATGCCTCCCCAACGCATCTCACATGCTCGATGAGTTTATAGTCAAGGGAGTGGGCAGACCAGTCCTTTCGCATCCTCATGTTCCAAGAGCTGCTCCACCTGCATTGTTCAATACAGTGATACATAGTCATACATAAAAAATAAGTCAGTGCCAAATGCATCCCTGGAAGGACAAATGTGGGAAGGGAGTATGGTTGGTTGGTTTACAAAGGGGGGGAAAGGGACCAAACTGCTTGGTCATTGGTCCCTTGTTCCTGTTAAAACAACCATACGAGGGAAAGAATAAAACAAACGAGACATAGAGCACAATACCAAAAGGAAGGAAAAGCGACAACAACAACAAAAAGGCAACAAACATCACAAGGAACAAAAGATGACAAGAAAACCACAGACACGCAAGAAACCGGTAGAAGAGATTAAAACAAGAAAGCAGATTACCATGGCTGGCTGACTATGAGAATAAAAAGGAGAAGCCAGCCACTCTGCAACACATTAAAACCTCCACCCTAAAAGCACTAGGGTGGAGGACACAGAGGGACAAAGGACATGTGGTAAAACTTAGATCAAATGATAAAACCCACCCTCATGTATAAAACGTAAAATTAAATCAGCCGGTGAGGTGTTGCCAGATAAAATTAGTGGCAACAAGTCCGGTAACCAAAGATTTCATTGCAGAGCAGTCGAAGTAGGGCAGTGCACTAGAATATGGGCCATTGTCAATCAGGCGCCGCACTGACAGAAGACAGCCGTGGGCGACCCAAGCATGGCCAATGCGAAGCTGGCAGAGAACCACAGAGTCCATGCGAGAGGCCCGCATGGAAGACTTCCACGCATCCGTAGTGTCCATAATGACACGCAGTTTGTTGTGCGGACTGTTATGCCATTCCATCTCCCAAAGCCGAAAAACCTTGCAGCATGATACTGAACGTAGGTCAGTTTCAGAGATGCCCATCTCAGAAGCAGTTTCCGTGTAGCTTGTTTGGCCAGCCTGTCGGCAAGTTTGTTGCCTTTGAGTCCGACGTGACCTGGGGTACAGACAAACACCACTGAACAACTGGATTGTTCTAGGGCATAGATGGACTGTCGCTACCAAAGGATGATGAGGGGAGCACTGGTCGATAGCTTGTAGGCTGCTCAAGGAGTAAGTACACAGAAGAAATTACTTCCCAGGGCATGAATGGATGTGCTCAAGAGCACGAGAAATAGCCACCAGCTCTGCAGTGAAAACACTACAGCCAATGGGCAAGGATGCTGTTCAATATGGCCTCTGTGAATGTAAACGAAGCCAACGTGACCAATCAGCCATCGAGCCGTCGGTGTAAACCACTTCAGAGCCCCGGAACAAATCAAGAATCGAGAGGAAGTGGCAGCGGAGAGCTGCAGAAGTAACTGAGTCCTTAGGGCCATGTGAAAGGTCCAGGCGAAGCTTCGGCCAAGATTTACACCATGTAGGTGTATGTGAATGGACCTCAAGTAGAGGTGGTACAGGGAAGGACTGCAGTTCAGACAGAAGCAATTGGACTTGAACTGCAATCGTGAGCCCTGACCTGGGCCGCCGATGCATGAGCGAGCAGTTGTGCACGCCTAACCTTCAATGGAGGGACTCAGGCCTCCACCAGGGTGCTAATCACCGGACTCATCCTAAAAGCTCCCGTCGCTAGTCGAATGCCCCAGTGGTGCACTGGGTCGAGTAAACGCAACGCTGCAGGCGCCGCAGAACCATAGTCAAGGCAGCATTGAACAAGGGCTCTGCATAGCGGCAGCAGTGTAGAGTGATCTGCACCCCAGTTGGTGTTGCTCAGACAGCGGAGGGAATTGAGGTGCTAACAGCACTTCCGCTTAAGCTGACCAAGGTGAGGAAGCCAAGTGAGGTGGGCATTGAAAACCAGTCCTCAGAATCAGTATGTCTCCACTACAGGGAGTGGATCGTCATTAAGGTAAAATTCGGGTTCCAGTTGAACGGTACAACGCAGACAGAAGTGCACGACACACAACTTTGCAGATGAAAACTGGATGCCGTGAGCTAAAGCCCGTGACTGCGCCTTGTGTGCACCGCTCAGAAACTGGAACAGCAGTACGAAATGCAGGAGTCATCAGCATACAGAGAAGGTGAGACCGACGGCTCTACAGCTGCTACTAGACCAGTAATGGCCACTAAAGACAGAGAGACACTCAATACAGAACCCTGCGGGACCTCATTCTCCTGGATATGGGGGGACTATGGGAGGCACCAACTTGGACACAGAAAGTATGGAGTGACTGGAAATTTTGGATAAAAATCGGGAGCAGGCCTCGGAGAACCCACTCATATAACGTGGCAAGGATATGATGTCACCAGCTCGTGTCTTAAGCTTTTCGGTGATCAAGAAAGACAGTAACCAAGTGTTGGCATACGGAAAAGGCTGTTCGAATGGCAGACTTGATGGACACAAGATTATCAGTGGTAGAGCGACCCTGGCGGAAACTTCCCTGGCATGAAGCCAGTAGACCATGTGACTCCAGGACCCAACGCAACCGCTGGCTCTCCATACATTCTAGCAGCTTACAAAGAACGTTGGTGAGGCTGATGGGCTGATAGCTATCCACATCAAGTGGGATTTTACCGGGTTTGAGCACTAGGATGATGGTGCTCTCCCGCCATTGCAATGGAAAGATGCTGTTGCACCAGATCCTGTTAAAGATGACAAGGAGATGTCGCTTGTAGTTGGACGAGAGATGTTTAATCATATGACTGTGGATCTGATCTGGTACAGGACCTGTGTCGTGGCAACGTGCAAGGGTGCTGAGTAGTTCCCACTCTGTAAAGGTTCAATGTGGCATGCAGAGAACGAGAGGACATTCCCTTCCATCTGCTGTTTGAGGGGGCGAAAGGCTGGGGGGTAATTCGCCGACACAGAGGCTCAAGCATAGTGCTCAGTAATTGTGTTTGTGTCGGTAGATAAAACACTATCTATGTTAACACCTGGGACACCTGTTGGGTTCTGGTACCCTAAAACATGTCTGATCTTCATTCAGACTTGGGAAGGTGATGTATGGCATCGAATGGTCGAGACGTAGCTCTCCCAACACTCCTGTTTCCGTCTTTTAACAAGCTGGTGAATGCGGACACAAAGCTGTTTAAAATCTAATAGGTGCTCCAGGGAAGGGTGCAGCTTATGTCGCTGTAGAGCCCACCTATGCTCTTTAATGGCCTCAGCAATTCCCGGTGACCACCAAGGTACTGTCTTTCACCAGTGGCACCCTAAGGAACAAGGGATTGCATTTTCGCCACAGAAACTATCATTCTAGTGACCTGCCCAACCATCACATCGATGATACCATGTGGAGGAGATTAAATGGTGACAGCAGAGGTGAAAGTTTCCCAGTATGCCTCGTCTGCAGTACATCTAGTTAGCTGTCCGTGGGCATGATGCTGGGGGAGAGACAAGAAGATGGGGAAGTGGTCACTACCACACAAGTCATCATTGGCTCTCCAGTGGACAGATGGGAGAAGTCCTGGGCTGCAAAGTGATAAATCAATGGCTGAGTAACTACCATGAGCCACAATGAAATGTGTCGGGGGCCCAGCATTTGAGAGGCAGAGGTTGATCTGTGACAGTAAATTTTCGACATCTCTACCTCGTCCAGGAAGCACAGTGCCACCCCACAAGGGATTATGGGCATTAAAATCTCTCGAAAGTAGGAAAGGTTTACAAAGTTGATGAATCAGTGCAGCCAATACGTTCAGGGGTACTGCACCATCTGGAGGGAGATATACGTTGCAGACAGTTATTTCCTGCGTCTTCCAAATCCTGACAGCCACAGCTTCAAGAGGAGTTTGAAAGGGCACAGGTTCACTACATACCGAGTTCAGGACATAGATGCAAACTCCACCTGACGCACTATTATATTCGCTATGGTTCTTGTAATATCCCCTATAGCCGTGGAGGGCAGGGGTCAGCATTGCCAGGAACCAAGTTTCCTGGAGGGCAATGCAGGAAACAGGTGTAAAGCTTAACAGTCGCCATAGCTCAGCCAGGTGGTAGAAAAAACTGCATCAATTCCACTGGAGGATGATGTTATCATGAGGCTGAGAAGGCTTGATGTGCTTGAGGAGGCAATTTACACCTCAGAGTCACCTGCTGCCATCGACTGAGTACCTGTTCAATCAACATCCATTGAGTGTGAGGGTCCAGCGAGATCTAGATCTGCAGGGGGTGCCAGAATCTCCACCTCATCCTCAGATGCAGAGCCTGCAGGTAGTGGTGGTGTGGGTGCCACTGCAATGTCTGGGTTCTTGGAGGACGTCTTCTTTTTGGGTTTCTCTCACTGCTCCTTTGGTTTTTCTGGCTGGGAGGGCTTCACTGAGTCAGTCTCAGTGACTGAGGAGGACCATGAAGCCCTACGACCTGCTACCTGTGGCTGCTTCAGCCACTGGCGGGTGTCCACTTTGCCACCAGTAGGAACTTGGGAAGGGAGTGACCCAAGGGACCTCTTCCTGGCGAGAGGAGCTGAAGAAAACTTATGTTTCTCTGAGTGAGAAGTGGGGACTGATTTCCCCAATGGTTCGGGGGAGGGGGGGGGGGGGGGGGCAGTGCTCCCAAGGTAGGTGGTGTGGGAGCAAAAGGTAAAGGAGTATGGTATGACAATAACATGGATCAGCAAATGTACCATGTTAAAAGATTTGGAGGTCAGTATGTCCACGCAACACTATGTCGTGCCAAAGCACTACACCTGGACTAACAAAGCAATCATATTGTCACAGAAGAAGCTGACTAGCACAGTTGCTGTAGTGTAGTGGTTACGGTACTAGACTGTTGCATGTAGAGTCGTGAGTTCAAAACTCACCTGAACTGTAAGATTTAATTTCAATATTCGGTTCGAGTACATTCTAGAAGTATCCACAAATGGCAAGAATAATTTTACCGGAATGTTCTGTAGCTGTATATAATATATATCATATGTGTTCTGGCCGGAGGCAGTTCGCTCGGCACTCTTGTATGTGTAAGTACTGAATAAACCTTCGTTAAGTGAAGTTAGTGTTCGTCATCCATCTACTTACACCTTCTTCTATGTGACAATATTTGACAATGTTCCTGGGTCTACTGTGTGTTCCCACTTTCACCATAAGAGGTTACATCTAGAACCACTACTCAGACTGAATCTGCTTTCATCCGAGAAGAGTTATGACCCTACTCCTTGTTGGTCCAGTACCTTTGCTCTTGGCACCAGCACAAATGACACAGCTGAAGTCCAGGTGCTACGGAACATAGCATATTGGTCATCAGGAATACACACCACCCTCCTGCAGCCACTGTGGAGTGAGAGACTGCATGCTTTGTAGTTCTGTTAAATGCGGTTTGCAATTGCACCCACTGTTTGATGTTGGCCCCTTCTTGCCTGTTGCATAATATAGTAGCCATCTGCTGCTGTAGTTGACTACTGCCTCTCCTTTAGCCAGCAGTTCTTGAGGTTTGGAACAATGATAATGGACATGAAAGAATGCTTGGAGCAATACCATATTCCTGGGCTACACTCAACAAACTTCACCCTCCTCCCAGTTTCCCGATGATTCTTCCACTTGTGAAGTCATTTAAACATTGTCTTTAGGAAATACTGTAATGACGAACACCACCAAAGTGCCAGTGCACCATAACAGCTGGCTGATTGAAAGACACTGTCATTTACTGTTCCTTCAACAGCCTTGTGTGGCAGGACCTGCCCCATTTGGCACTATAGTCATGCTGACCTCACACCGCGCAATGTCCAGCTTCCTGTGGACAACTGGATCACCTTTGGCAACATGCTCCTGCACTTTCTTTCATTTGCACCGAGTTATTAATTTGTTACATTATGTAACTATCTCAACCTTAAGTTTTGCAAAGCAGTGTATCATAACGCCAGTATAGCGGCTACTCACCTGGCCTATCCTTTACACTTCAAAAACGAGTAAGTGTTGACGGGTACAACAAACTGAGCCAATCACAACTTTATTTTCTGGCCATAGCCTATCCTACAACAGGATTCAAACAATATATAGAGTTCTTTGAATAACAAACTCCTTAGGTAACAAATGGGAAACTTTAGACATATTTTTCAAGAGGTTGGAAAGAAAATCAGTGTATATATTGTGTACCCGCCAAAACAAGATATACAGCAGAGGGTGCTAAAAACTACTCAAGGTGCAGGTTGTAATTTAAGCCACTAACTGTGACATGATGCCACCAACAGTATCTTTTACTTAGGTTCTGGGACAATTGCCAGTTTATGTTAGTACTTGGCAAATGTGGTTATGACTACCAGCCTGTCTCAGTGACTGAATGCACAGCTCTTCATTTTCAACACTTTTGCCGTATCTACTTGGGTTTCTGCAATATGGAGAAAAGCAAAGAATCTCGAGCAGAGGCCCTAATGCTCTATTGGAATCTTTGCTATACATTTTGTGAGCTGCATTCCTAAATGAAGATTTGTAGCACCTTACTTGACAGATACTAGGTAGGCTGGATACACAGAAATGCTACATGGGCAGCAGAGTATGTGATCTATAAAGGGCACTCAAAAAAAACCCGGTCACTAGTGTAAAGTAACAGTAATGATTTTATTAACTCAAAAATGTAGTTATAACCAGTACACATACTCAAAAATAGTCACCAAAACTGTTGGCACATTTTTCCCATTGAGACACTAACCAGTCGATTCCATCCTTGGAGACACTAGTAGGCTGCTGTTGGATCCAGGCCTGGACTCAGTCACCCATTTTGTTGTCCGTTGTGAATCGATGTCCGCGAATATCTTGTTTTAGAGGTCCAAACACATGAAAGTCACATGGTGAAAGGTCAGGACTGTATGGTGGATGTTCCAGCATTTCCCACCAAAAACAGCTGCAATGTCGTCTTCACCGCATAGGCCGTGTGGGGGCGGGCATTATCATGCAGGAGGATAACGCCATTGGACAACATGCCTTGGCGTTTCGACTTGATGACTTGTCTAAGTTTCTGTAAAATGGTTTGATAATGCTGGGCATGAAATCAAAACACTCCCATTGTTCCTGCTTATTTGCCTGTATGTTCAGAAGTGGACAATAACTTGTATGACCACCTTCTCTTCGGCGTGAAACCACACTGGTGCTATGCAACATTAAACAGTGTGTATGTGCCAGTGTCTTTACTGATAGATGGCGCCACCATAACTGCAGTTGCATGGTGCCACCTTACGTGTAAGGCAAAGGTAGACACACTGACCTTGTTTCATTTGAATGAACCTCATACATCTATACTCTGCAAACCACTGTGAAATGCATGGCAGAGGGAATGTCCCACTATACCAGTTATTAGGGCTTTTTCCCATTCCATTCACATATGAAGCGCAGGAAAAATGGTTGTTTAAATGGCTCTGTGTGTGCTGAAATTAATCTAATCTTATTCTCATGATCACAATGGGAACGATATGTAGAGGGTTGTACAGGGTGTCCCCACTCGAAAAGGGCCCCACAAACATGTGAAGTAATTCCGCTGAAATTGCACCATGTAATTTGTAACCTTTGATGTGGCAGCACTACACTCTGCAATGTCATTTTATGCAACAGTGTGTTTCAGCATGGCTGTTGCTGGAGACCAGTGTTCAGTGACAATGTATTGCTATTCTGTCGAAGAGTACATGTTTCGTGTGAAACAACAGTGGATTACTGATTCCATTAAAACATGTCAGCAAATGTTTGTTGCAACGGTTTGGCGACCAGCATATATAGTCTGAATACTGCATACAAAAGTTAGTGAACGAGATGGAGAACAGTAGAACGATGTTGATCTTCACATCTTCACAACGGGGAATGGCCACCATTATCGGAAGAAAAAGTGACTGATGTGAAACAATGATTGGTGGCCTCTCTTACAAAGTCTGCTTGATCTTTATCTCAGGAACGAGGAATGTCATGGAGCACACGTCACAGAGCTCCGAAGAAAGCCAGCATGTACCCATAACATTTTACAGTTGTTCAGGAACTGAATGTCAATGACAAAGATAAATGCATTACATTTTGCCATTGGTTTCACCAATTTATTGCTCAGAGGCCACGAATATTGCAGTACACACGGTTCAGTGATAAGGCGTGGTTCCACATCTCTGCTACATAAACTCTCAAAATATACATTTGTGATGTAATGAAAATCCACATGCATTGGATGAACAACCCATGCATTTACAAAAGATTGGTGTGTTCTGTGCAATACCAAAGCATCACATCATCAGACCAATTTTCTTAGAGTCTACTGTGAGAAGTGCAGTTTCTAGCAAAATGTTTTAGGGATTTGTGAACTAGTTGGACGACGAAGAACTTACCCTCTGCTGTTACCAACAAGTTGATGGCACCACATGCCAACATCTCTAGCGACCATGGTTGAGGTTGAATCATTTTTCCCCAACAGAGTGATTCTGAAAGGACTGTGTCTCTCAAACTCACATGATTTACCACCATCTGACTTTTTCCTCTACGCTAGCCTAAAAGGCAAGGTGTACAGGAACAAACCACACAAGTTGGAAGATTTATGAGAGATCATCATCAGAAAAATACATGAAGTGACACCAGAGCTTCTAGCAGCAACAGTTGAGAATCTGCAGCATTGTGTTTTGCGTTTACAAGTTGAGGGCAGTCACTTCCAGCACCTTTCATGATTCACTTTTACTTCCCCATGAACAAGGTAAAAGATGTTCATATCATTTCATTTCCCGATTTTTATGCAAAGCCTTTAAGTGTAATATAAGCAAATGTATGTTTGTTGGGCCTCTCATCTGTAGTATATTCTTGGAGCCATCATTTAAAGTCAGTTCCTGAAACTTTGTTAGTAGACTTTCTTGGGATAGTTTACATCTGACTTCATGAGCCTGCCAAATCAGTTCTTTAAACATCTCAGTGACACTCTCCCATGGGTCAAACAAACCTGTTACCATTTGCACTGCCCTTCTGTATATACACTCCTGGAAATGGAAAAAAGAACACATTGACACCGGTGTGTCAGACCCACCATACTTGCTCCGGACACTGCGAGAGGGCTGTACAAGCAATGATCACACGCACGGTACAGCGGACACACCAGGAACCGCGGTGTTGGCCGTCGAATGGCGCCAGCTGTGCAGCATTTGTGCACCGCCGCCGTCAGTGTCAGCCAGTTTGCCGTGGCATACGGAGCTCCATCGCAGTCTTTAACACTGGTAGCATGCCGCGACAGCGTGGACGTGAACCGTATGTGCAGTTGACGGACTTTGAGCGAGGCCGTATAGTGGGCATGCGGGAGGCCGGGTGGACGTACCGCCGAATTGCTCAACACGTGGGGCGTGAGGTCTCCACAGTACATCGATGTTGTCGCCAGTGGTCGGCGGAAGGTGCACGTGCCTGTCGACCTGGGACCGGACCGCAGCGACGCACGGATGCACGCCAAGACCGTAGGATCCTACGCAGTGCCGTAGGGGACCGCACCGCCACTTCCCAGCAAATTAGGGACACTGTTGCTCCTGGGGTATCGGCGAGGACCATTCGCAACCGTCTCCATGAAGCTGGGCTACAGTCCCGCACACCGTTAGGCCGTCTTCCGCTCACGCCCCAACATCGTGCAGCCCGCCTCCAGTGGTGTCGCGACAGGCGTGAATGGAGGGACGAATGGAGACGTGTCGTCTTCAGCGATGAGAGTCGCTTCTGCCTTGGTGCCAATGATGGTCGTATGCGTGTTTGGCGCCGTGCAGGTGAGCGCCACAATCAGGACTGCATACGACCGAGGCACACAGGGCCAACACCCGGCATCATGGTGTGGGGAGCGATCTCCTACACTGGCCGTACACCACTGGTGATCGTCGAGGGGACACTGAATAGTGCACGGTACATCCAAACCGTCATCGAACCCATCGTTCTACCATTCCTAGACCGGCAAGGGAACTTGCTGTTCCAACAGGACAATGCACGTCCGCATGTATCCCGTGCCACCCAACGTGCTCTAGAAGGTGTAAGTCAACTACCCTGGCCAGCAAGATCTCCAGATCTGTCCCCCATTGAGCATGTTTGGGACTGGATGAAGCGTCGTCTCACGCGGTCTGCACGTCCAGCACGAACGCTGGTCCAACTGAGGCGCCAGGTGGAAATGGCATGGCAAGCCGTTCCACAGGACTACATCCAGCATCTCTACGATCGTCTCCATGGGAGAATAGCAGCCTGCATTGCTGCGAAAGGTGGATATACACTGTACTAGTGCCGACATTGTGCATGCTCTGTTGCCTGTGTCTATGTGCCTGTGGTTCTGTCAGTGTGATCATGTGATGTATCTGACCCCAGGAATGTGTCAATAAAGTTTCCCCTTCCTGGGACAATGAATTCACGGTGTTCTTATTTCAATTTCCAGGAGTGTATGTTCAATATCCCATGCTAGTCCTATATGGCAAGGGCACCACACACTTGAGCAATATTATTCTACGCTGGGTCACACGAGTTGTTTGTCTCCTTTGAAGACTGATTGAGTTTCACTAGTATTTTACCAATAAACCAAAGTCTGCTACCTGCTTTACCCATGACTGAGTCTATGTGATCATTCCACTTCATGTGGAGTTCATATATTTCAACTCTGACTCACTAACATTATATTCATAGGATTCTTCAAGCAGGCTGTCAATCATTGCACCATTTTGAAACCTTATTCAAGTCTGATTGAATATTTGTACAGCTTCGTTCAGACTGTACTTCGCTGCAGATAACTGCAACATCTGTGAAAAGTCTGGGGTTACTTTAATATTGCCCGCAAGATCATTAATACAGAACATGAACAGCAAGGGGCCCAACGCACTTTGCTGGGCTACATCCAAAGTTACTTCTACATCTGACACTGACTCTCTTCCAAGATCACATGCAGTGTCCTCCCTACCAAGAAATATTCAATCCAGCCACATATTTCGTCTGATACACCATATGATCAGACTTTTGGTAATATAGGTAGGTAATAAGCATAGCTTTATACATAAGTATGACTCAGCCAAGTCACTACACCAGCATCACTTGAAATGACTTTCTAGAAAGTGTATTTGACCACAGAAACACTGAAAGATTTATGTTATGTATTGAATTTGTAAAAGGATATATTGTGTATGTAAACCTTAACATGTCACAAATCACACCGAATTACCTGCATATAACCAATCGAACACACAAGCCAAATTGGTGAAACGTTCATTACATCAGCCTTAAGGAACACATGCTGTCACATATTAAGGGAACTTGCACATGAATAACTGCCAAAAAATCGATTTTTGAATTTCTGTCTAAGAAAATTCTCTGTAGCTTTCTGAATAAGTAAGAGTTTACTTCCAGGAAAATGGACCACAGGCAGTACCAAAATTAGAGGAATTTAAAAGTGGCAGCATGCACCATGACATCCACATGGCACCCAGGCAGCTCCGTTAAAAATAAAGTTTTGCTCTCATTTGTTTTCTTTTTATGACTTTTTAGTCCGTTAAGTTGGATAACCTGCGAGAGCTTTACAGTTGCTCATCTTTTGTTTATACAGACTGTTTAATTATTGTTTGCTGTTGTTTTGGGCAATTATTTTGTTTAGCGTGAAGTAACAGTGTGCGTGAGTTTCTTATTGTGTGCGTCCACTTGAAAGCAATAGGAAGAATTAAGAAGTTTGGTGTCAAACAATGTAAATTTTATGGAAATCTGTTCACCAAACAGATTAACTCTCCTAATACTCAGATACAACGTGATACAACACTTGAATCAACCTCAACTACTCCAAGTGCTTCAGAGCGAAAACTGAAATATTTGGACAATGGCTCCACAGTAGTAATGCTGATAATACAGAGGTACGAACTACTGATTCAGTTTGTGTTATTGTTGAACTCTCTACTCTATCTGAACTAATAAATAAAGCATTGCAATGTAAGGAATGTGGCAACAGTGGTGTGCAGATAGTTGAGGACATACGTGCTAGAAGAGGTTGTGCATCGAATTTAAGAGATGTTTGTAATCTTTCTGATTTAAGCAAATGTGGTTCAAGAATTGGTTGGTTGGTTGGTTTAAGAGATGGGGGAAGGGACCAAACAGTTAGGTCACTGGTCCCTTGTTCCGAATAAAACAATGCCACAAGGGTGAGAATAAACAAGCAAGACTGACAACACAAAATGGAGAGAAAGGAAAAAGCACTAGAACAATGAAAGGGCAACAGACACTTTAAACGGAAAAAAGGGAGAAGAAAACCATGTAAATGCAAGAAACAGGTAGAAAAGATTAAAATGTCAAAACAGATTACCATGGCTGGCTGACCATGAGAATAAAAAGGAGAAGCCAGCCACTCTGCAACACATTAAACCGTCCAACCCACAAGCACTAGGGTGGAGGACACAGAGGGACAAAAGACATGTGCTAAAATCAAATGATACAACCACCCTCACGAATAAAACAAGAACTAAATTAGCCGGTAAAGCGTTGTCAGATAAAATTAGTGGCAACGAGTCCGGTAACCGAAGACTTCCTCGCAGGGCAGTCAAAGTGAGACAGTGCATCAGAATATGGGCCACTGTCAACCAGGCGCCGCATCGACACTGAGGCGGGTCTTGACGATGCAGGAGGTAGCTGTGGGTCGCCCAAGCATGGCCAATGCAGAACCGACAGAGAACAACAGAGTCCCTGTGAGAGGCCCGCATGGAGGACAGCCACACATTCGTAGTCTCCGTAACGGCACGCAGTTTGTTGTGCGTACTGAGACTATGTCATTCCGTCCCCCAAAATCGAAAAACCTGATGATGTAAAAATGAATGCAGGTTAGTTACTCGAATGCCGATCTCCATGAGTGGTTTCTGTGTAGACTGTTTGGCCAGCCTGTTAGCAAGTTCGTTGCCTGGGATTCTGACATGTCCTGGGGTCCACACAAACACCACTGAACGACCAGATCGTTCCAGCGTATAGGTGGACTCCTGGATGGTTGCTACCAAAGGATGACGAGGGTAGCACTGGTCGATAGCTTGTAATCTGCTCAAGAGTCAGTACACAGAAGAAATGACTCCCAGGGCATGAATGGATGTGCTCAAGAGTACAAGATATAGCCACCAGCTTTGCAGTGAAAACACTGCAGCAATCGGGCAAGGAATGCTGTTCAATATGTCCTCCATGGACATACACAAAGCCGACGTGACCATCAGCCATCATGCCGTCGGTGTGAATCACTTCATGGCCTAGGGTACATGTCAAGAATTGAGCGGAGAGCCTCGGGGTGAACTGACCAAGATGAGGAAGCCAATTCAATCGGGCGTCGAAAACCAGTCCCAAAAATCTATATGTCTCCACTACAGTGAAGGGACCATCAGGAAGGTAAAGTTCTGGTTCCAGATGAACGGTATGGCGCTGACAGAAGTGCATAACACATGACTTGGTGGCCGAAAACTTAAAGCCGTGGGCTGGGGCCTATGACAGCACCTTGTGGATGGCTCCCTGTAGGTGACACTCAACAGCAGCAGTACTGGTGGAGCAGTATGAAATGCAGAAGTCGTCTGCATACAGAGAGGGTGAGATGGACGGCCCTACAGCTGCTGCTAGACCATTAATGACCACTTAAAGTAGAGATACACTCAATACAGAGTCCTGCGTGACCCCATTCTCCTGGATATGGAGGGAACTATGGGAGGCACCAACTTGGACACGGCAAGTATGAAGTGACAGGAAATTCTGGATAAAAATCAGGAGTGGGCCTCTGATACCCCACTTGTATAATGTGCCAAGGATATGATGTTGGCAAGTGGTGTCATACACTTTTCGTAAATCAAAGAAGATGGCAACAAGGTGTTGCCGTCTAGATAAGGCTGTTCGGATGGCAGACTCAAGGGACACAAGGTTATCAGTGGTAGAGCGACCCTGGCGGAAGCCGACCTGGCACAGAGCCAGTAGGTCATGTGACTCCAGGACCCAATCCAACCACTGACACACAATACCTTCCAACAGCTTACAAAGAACATTGGTGAGACTGATAGGCCGATTGCTATCCAAATCAAGCGAGTTTTTGCCAGGTTTGAGAACTGGTATGATGGTGCTCTCCCGCCGGTGCATGGAAAGACACCATCACATCAGATCCGGTTGAAGATGACGAGATGTCACTTGTAGTCAACCGAGAGATGTTTAATCATCTGACTGTGGATCTGATCGGGCCCAGGTGCTGTGTCGGGGCAATGTGCAAGGGCATTGAGGCTGAGGAGCTCCCACTCTGTAAATGGGGTGTTATAGGTTTCACTGTGGTGTGTAGTGTACAAGAGGACTCTTCCATCTGCCGTTTGAGAGTGCGAGAGGCTGAGGGGTAATTCTCAGACATGGGAGCATAGTGCTCAGCAAAGTACTCGGGAATCACGTTTGCGTCTGTAGACAACACGCCATTTACATTAACACCAGGAACACCTGTTGGGGTCTGATACCCAAAAACTCATTTGATCTTTGCCCAGATTTGGGAAGGTGATGTATGGCACCCAATGGTCAAGACGTACCTCTCCCACCACTCGTTTCCACCTTTTGATAAGCTGGCGAATGTCGGCACGGAGCCGTTTAAAGGCTATGAGGTGCGCCAGGGAAGGGTGCCATTTCTGCCACTGCAGAGCTCGCCAGCGTTCCTTAATTGCATTGGTGACTTCCGGCAACCACCACGGGACTGCTTTCACCGAGGGCACCCTAAGGAACGAGGGATCACGTTTTTTGCTGCAGTAACAATCGTTGTAGTTACCTGCTCAACCACCACATCGATGTTACCGTGTGGGGGAGATTCAAGACTGACAGCAGAGGAGAAAGTTTCCCAGTCCATCTTGTTTAAAGCCCATCTGGGCAGGCATTCGTGGACCTGATGTTGAGGCAGTGACAGGAAGATGGGGAAGTGGTCACTATCACACAGGTCGTCATGCGCTCTCCAGTGATAGATGGGAGAAGGCCAGGATTGCAAACCGAAAGATCAATGGCCGAATATGTGCCATGTGCCACAGTGAATTATGTGGCAGCCCCAGTATTTAAGAGGAGAGGCTGAGTTGTGACAGTAAATTTTCGACAACTCTGCCTCGATCAGTAAGAACTGTGCCACCCCATATGGGGTTATGGGTGCTAAAATCTCCCAAAAGTAGGAAAGTTTAGGGAGTTGATCAATCAATGCAGCCAATGCGTGCAGGGGTACTGCACAATCTGGAGGAAGATATACGTTGCAGACAGTTATTACCTGCATCGTCGAAATCCTGACAGCCACAGCTTCAAGAGGGGTGAAGGGGCACAGGTTCAGTGCATACTGAGTTCAGGACATAGCTGCAAACTCCACCTGACACATTATTATAGTTGCTACGGTTCCTATAATATCCCTTATAGCCATGGAGGGCAGGGGTCCGCATTGCCGGAAACCAGGTTTCCTGAAGGGCAATGCAGAAAGCAGGTGTAAAGCTTCTGTTTCCTTTGCTCAGCCATGTGGTGGAAAAAACTCCTACAATTCCACTGCAGGATGATGTTATCGTGAAGCTGGGAAGGCATGAAGTGCGCAAGGAGGCAGGTTATGCCTCAGGGTCACCTGCTGCCGCTGATTGAGTATTTGTAGCCATTTCTATGGTGGATGAGGCATCAGTGAGATCCATGTCCGCAGGAGACGCTAATATCTCCATCCCATCCTCAGATGCAGAATTGATAGGGAGTGGTGATGTTGGGGTCACCAGAGGATCCTGTTTCTTAGCGGACTACTACTTTTCTCTTTAGGGGCATGCTGGTAAAATTTCTCCAAAGCAGCTTCAGACACGGAGGAAGACTGTGAAGCTCTTCGTCCAGCAGCTCCTTGCGCCACTGCCGAGTGTCCACCATGGCATTAGTGGAGACCTTGGAAGAGAGGGACCCAAGGGACCCCTTCCACTCAAGAGGAGCTGGAGGACGTTGTTGCTTCTCCATCAGGGGGGAGGGGACCAAGGAGAGCCCACTGTTCGTGGCACAGAGTGAGGAACCACTGGCACTTGGAGCAGCGATGGTGATGTATCTGCAGCGCATGTCGACGTCAACCGAATGGGGTGTAATCTTTTGAATTTATGTTTAGCCTCTGTGTAAATCAACCAGTCCAGTGTCTTGTACTCCATGATTTTCTGTTCCTTTTGGAGTACTGGGCAGTCTGGCGAGCAGGGGGGAGTAGGGCTCTCCACAGTTGAAGCAAGTTGGAGGTGGCGCACATGGAGTATCTTGGTGCAGTGGATGTCTGCAGTGTCGACATGTGACGCTTTAAGTGCAGGGGGAAGACATGTGCCTGATCTTCCAGCACGTAAAGCACCGCATAAGGGGAGGAGCATACGGTTTAACATTACAGCGGTAAACCATCACCTTGACCTTTTCAGGCAATGAATCACCCTCAAAAGGCCAAGATGAAAGCACTGGTAGCAACCCTGTTGTTTTTGGGTCCTCTGTAAATGCGCCGGATGAAATGAACACCCCGCCATTCTAAATTGGTGCAGAGCCTGTCTTCAGACTGCAAGAGGAGGTCACGATGGAAAATAATCCCATGGATCATGTTGAGGTTTTTACTGGCAGTGATGGAAACAGGAATATCACCCAGCTTGTCACAGGCGAGTAACGCTCGGGATTGGGCTGGGGATGAATCACGACTGTGCCATTTTGCATCTTGGACAGAGCTGCCACTTCTCCAAACTTATCCTCAAGGTGTTCAACGAAAAACTGAGGCTTCATTGAGAGAAAAGCGTCCCCATCGGTTCTGCAACAGACTAAAAACCGAGGCGAATATGGTTCTCTCCGTTCTGTAGCTCGTGTGTTCCTCCCATGGTGTTGCGAGGGAGGGAAATGATTTAGGGTCATACCTGTTGGCATTGTATTCTATCTTGCCCTTCTTAGAGACTGCTGGTGCCGTAGGGTCACCAGCAAGAGATGATTTAATCCACCTCATTGCGGGTCATTCGCCCTGATGCCACCCACTCCAATCAGGGGCTCTCCCCATGGGCACAGGTGGAGACCGAATTTAAGGGCACTCGTGCACCACATAAGGCGTCCTTCCCCATATGGCCCGCACTTCTGTAGAATTTTGGAAGTGGCAGGTCAAACCATAGAATGTGACCTGAAATCACAGGGCAAAAAAGTGAGAGACTCCTTTTAGTTACCTCTTACTGCAGGCAGGAATACCTTGGGCCGATTCTAGCCCCAAGAATTGTTTGTAATTTCTGGGATTTAAGCAAATGTGGTTATACTTTTGGCGTAACTAAACAGAGAGTGTATAACACAAATATTAAACATGCTTATGGCTCCCCCCCTGCCCCCCCCCCCCTTTACAAGGTTTGACAGGTACAATAAAATTATTCTACAGACTTTAGAAGATAGCATGAAACATGCTGTTCAGGAAAATGTAGACAATGTGAATGACAGCAATACATGTATGTCTGCAGCCCTGAATACATGCTGGCAATGAAGAGGCCATAGCTTCCTAAATGGTGTAGTGACAGCTACTGCCTTGGACAATGGTGGAGTCATTGATGTGGAACGTAATACCAAGTACTGTCTTGGCTGTACTAGTGGAAATGAAAATCACTGATGTTTGATTAATTTTAGTGGCTATAGTGGAGGGGTGGAACCTGAAGATGTTGTGAAGATATTTCACAGCTCAGTGAAGAAATATTGTTTGATGTATACATCTTACCTAGGAGACGGAGACTCAAAAGGGTACATAAAGGTTTGTGAATCCAAACTTTATGCTGACACAAAAATTGAAAAAATGGAATGTGTTGGACATGCCCAGAAAAAGTTAGGTACAAGATGGAGGAACTTGAAGAGGAATCTGAAAGGAAAGAAATTATTAGTGCATTAGTGGCCGTGGTCAGCTAACAGATGAAGAAATATACAGGTTTCAGTATTATTATGGACAAGCCATAAGACAAAATAAAAATGAGCTTGAGGGAATGAAAAAGGCAGCATGGGCTACCTTCTTTCACAAATCTTCCACAGAGGACAACCCATGTCATGCACTCTGCCCACCTGGCAGTGGTTCATGGAATGGCTACCAGAGGGCTGTTTTCAAGGTGAGACCTACAACCATAAACATTCTTTCCCATTTGCTATAATGGAAGTTATAACCTATATATTGGGATCTAAGTGACACATGATTATTAGAGAAATTTTTACATGGTAGGACGCAAAATCCAAATGAAAGTTTCAACAATTGTGTGTGGGAACAGATACCAAAATCTGTTCTAGTAGGACTAAATACTTTGAAAATAGGAGTGCTAGATGTTGTTCTATATTTCAATGACAGTGCAGTGTCAAGGGTTAATGTTATGGAAATGATGGGAGTGCCTGGTGGACTAAATATGCATAGAGCTCTAATAGCTGTTGACCGAAGAAGACTATTCAAAGCAGGAAAATAAGCATTGGAAGCCACCAAAAAAGCAAGAATAAGAAGAATAAGTGTGAAAGAGAGACAGGACAAAGAGTAACACAGGAAGCAAGATAAATATAGACCTGGGATGCGTTAGTGCCATACAAGTTCAACAGAAAAAGCATATTTTACCTTTAACTTGAATTTCCCCAAAGTTACATAATTTTCTGATCTGGTACACTTTGGCTAAAAACTGCAAGGGCTATTCAGGAAGTAGGGAATGTTTTCGTCTGACGCCGCTAGGTGCACCCTGATCGTGTATATTTTGGAATGTGCGTGCTCAGCAGCTCAGTCAGCATCCATCCGTGACACTGGGAATGTGTCTGTGCATCTGGTTTTTCCGATATTCGAATTTGAAACGTGAGCTGCAATCGAAAACCTTGCCAATTGTGAGGTGCGGTCTGTGATACGGTTTTTGTTGACAAAAAACCTAAAACCTATAGAAATTTATCATGAACTGTGTGGAGTGTGCGGAAACAACGTAATGAGTGAATGTTCTGTACGGAAATGGTGCATTCGGTTTAAAAATGGCTGAACCAACGTTCATGATGAAGAGATGAGTGGGCACCCGAGCACCGTGACTGATGATCTTGTAGCTCAAGTTGATTAAACGATTTGTGAAAATAGTCACTTCGCAATAATGGAGCTTTCGCTTTCTTTTCCACAAGTTTCACGGACTTCATTATTTGAAATCGTCACTCAAAAGCTAGGCTACCACAAATTTTGTGCACGATGGGTCCCCAAAATGCTTACAGAGCACCATAAAGAACAGCAAATGGAGGCAATGTTGACATTTTTGGAGGCCTACCACAAACATAGTGATTCATTACTGTATCAAATTGTAACCAGTGACGAGACTTGGGTGAAACACATCAATTGTGAGACAAAATTACAGTCCATGGAGTGGGGGCACACAAGGTCCCCCCAAAAACCACCAAAATGTTTGCAAACCTTGTCAGCAAGGAAGTTGATGGCAGCAGTGTTTTGGGATAGGCAAGGTGTGCTTCTTATTGGTTTTCTCGAACGTGTGGAGGAACCATAAATTCTGCCCAGTACTGTCAAACTTTGCACAGCCATAGAAGAGCAGTTCAAAACAAATGCCAAGGAAAGCTGATATACAGAATTTGGTTTTGCACGACAATGCCCGACCTCACACGGCAAACCGCACTAAAGAACTCCTTAATTCATTCCAATGGGAAATTTTCCCTCATCCACCTTACAACCCCGATCTTGCACCAAGCGACATCCAACTGTTTCCCCAAGATGAACAACAGGCTTGCAACACAGCGCGTTGATGACGCGAAACTCCAGGCGGACGTGACTCACTGGCTGAAGTCTCAGGTGGCAGAATTTTACAATGAAGGTCTTTCAAAGCTTGTTCACCGCTATGATAAGTGCCTCAATGTGTTTGGTGACTATGTGCAGAAGTATTTGTAAGTCACTCTTTCAGATGTACATAGTAAAATGTATTTCTTGTACTCAGTTTTTTTTTTAATGCCAAAATGTTACCTACTTTCTGAACAGCCCTCATATTAAACACAGAGAGCTGAAATTGTGTATACTGTCTTAAAACCTGCTTAACTAAAAAGTAGACCATTCTTGTGACTTAACTTTGAAAATAAAATTCTTTTTTGAAGAAAAACTCTGAATTCATTTCCAAAATTTTTGATAATCATAGTTAAAATTTTTTGTGCCACAGTTTTAGGTAGCACCATCTTTTCAATAGTCTGTTTTAAAGATAATAATGTAAAGAAGTTACAGGAAAAAATAAACCTTACTCTTTGT
Source organism: Schistocerca americana (assembly GCF_021461395.2). Classification (NCBI taxonomy): domain Eukaryota; kingdom Metazoa; phylum Arthropoda; class Insecta; order Orthoptera; family Acrididae; genus Schistocerca; species Schistocerca americana. Next base: position 696,920,727 of record NC_060120.1, on the reverse strand, counting down.
TTGCATTATGAGAAATGTGTGCCTATGATTTACATAAATAATTAGTGTGGTTTATTTCACCTGCACCAAAAAGATACAATTAAAAAAAGTGACAGATCTAAAGCAGTGGTTCATACATAAAAATATTCTCAAAATATGTCTTCAAAGATGGTAATCATTATACGGGCTCACAAACCTTATTCTTTGAGTTACACTGTTTAGAAAACTGATAATTTTTTCAAGGTTTCCCCTGGTATTCACGGACCAGTCCCCTTAATGTAGCGATTTCAGGGGAACATGGAGTGTTGGGGTCTAGAGTAAAGTGACTACTTAGCATTCCACACACAGATGGTATGTGTGTGACATAGTCAACACTTTAGATTAACTGACTATAATGTCATCATCATTATCATCATCATTATCATCATCATCATCATCATCATCATCATCTTGGACAGATCCCAACCTCTGGCCAGGTCTGTTTGGAACATAGGCCTCTCCACCATCTTCTGTCTTGCCACCATCTCTCCGTCTTCACCTTGGTCCAGTCTTCTCCTTTCTTCTAGATGCATTCCTCTACTCCTTTCAGCCATCTGTCTCTAGGTCTTCCTCTTGGTCTCTTTCCTTCCAGTTTCATCTCGTGTATCCTCCGGGGTATCCTCTTCTCCTCCATTCTCTTAATGTGTCCATACCATCCCAGCCTTGATTTCTCTATCTCCTCCTGTAATGGTTCCACCTCCATTAACTCTCTGATCCTATCATTTCTTAACCTGTCTATCTTTGTCACTCCAATACTGTTTCTCAAGAATTTCATCTCACTAGCTTGTACTTTGCTTTTCTCTCTTCCTTTCATAATCCAGGTTTCTGATGCATACGTCAAGATTGGGACATAGTATGACCGGTATATAACCTTTTAACTGATTTGGGGTATATCCTTGCTCCTTATCAGGCTTCTGACATTCCGAAATTCTTCAGCTTTTCTCCCCCGCTCATTAATTTTTGTCATTTTTTCCATCTTTCTGTATCAAGCTTCCTAGGTTCTTGAAACTCTCCAGTCTCCTCAATCGTTCCCCACAAATTGTTATTCCAGTTGTTCCTCTCCCTTTGTTCTTGTTGTGATAATCATCTCGCTCTTTCTCACACTGAATTTCATCCCATATTCTTCTACTGTACGTTCCCATAGTCCAACTGCTCTTGTACTCCCCCCCCCCCCCCCCCCTTATTCCCCCGGGTCATCAGATCAGCTGCAAACATCAAAGCTTTCATCTTCCCTTCACCAATTACTTGTGCTACTGCACTCATTATATCATCCATCAATGAAGAGTAATGGTGAAAGTGCACTTCCCTGCCTCAAGCCATTCTTCTGTTCAGTCCAAGCTGGTCTCTCCTCCCACTTTCACACAGCTCACACTTCCATGGTACATTTCCCTTATCCGCCAAATAATCTGTTTTGCTATTCCTCTGTTCTCCAGGGAATTTCACACTTTGCTTATATGTACACTATCACACGCTTTTTCAGCAACCAGGAAGGTCATTAGTAGATCTATTCCATATTCATAGTGCTGTTCCTGCAGATGTCTTACAGCAAAAATTAGATCCACTGTGGACCTTCCTGTTCTGAAGTCATGTTGCTCTTCTCTCATCCCTCCTAATTTTGCTCGAATTCGTGCTTCCAAAATTTTCTCAAAAATATAACTATAATGTAATAATCTAAAAATACAGAACAATTATTTGAGCAAATATGTTTCTTGTGATAGTCAATCTCCTCATGAATAAAAACTGAGGCAATCAACCAAAAGTTGGTTCAAACATCACTATTCTTTGTTGGGCATCATCATTTACACAAAATGCATTTCATGTAGAGGGGAAAAACACAAAGATCAATAAAGGAACCAGCCTCAATCTTGTGATTGTTAAATTTTGTACTTAGGGAGCACAGCTACCATTCCAAGCACATAACGCACAACATACCCCAATAATAACTGGGTTCTTACAACCTAGAAACACAGTGGAGAACGTTATTGGAAATTATAGGTAACAAAAAATTACCTGGAGTTCATCTTCACTGATGCAGAAATGTTCATTAACTGTGTGAGGTGAGAAAAGGTTCATCCTATCACTTTGCTACGAAATAGTGCTGTTCCTGGATTTGTGTGGATGAATAATATAGTTAATGTGAATAGTTTCTTGCAACAAACAGTAGTAAGCTGTATTCAACCCATCAATCTGTCATAATGGAACATGTTTTTTACTGATGCACAAGAGATATTTCATGCATCACATGCAGTTTCTTTCTTAAAGTAACACATCTTATTTCACAGACTGAATGCCATTTGAAAGCAATGAACAAATTACAAAAACAATGAATAGCTAGAATCGTTATACCATTAAGGTCAGTACGTATATACCAATTTCTCCAATATTTTTTTACTTACCAATCATAGGATCTGAGTCAAACATTTGGAAAGTTTTCATCATTTCATTCATTTGTTTTTCAAAAAAACGATGAATTTCAAGAGGACTGGAAAAAATTTTAAAACCAAATGGCTGTTCTTCTAACGGTCTGCAACAAGTAATATTCATTTAAATTAGTCACCAAACATCAGTGGTAACTATTATGATGATGCAGTCAACACAAAAAGAGGAAAATCATAATAGCTTTCCAAATATGACTAACAATAATGCAAAAAGTCCAAAAAACGCACATACCCCATCTCTTCAATGTCATCATCATCATAATGATCATTACTCCATGCGTTCCTTTCATAATCCTCTGGAGGATAGTTGTAATTCCCCCTAAAAAACAAAATGAGAAATGTAAGTCTATGAAAGACATTCATAAATCTATTACACTCTCTTAAGGTAACACTAAAACTTACTACTGAGCAACCAAATCCATTTTTCTCTTACAAATTCTGGGTAGTTTTTAGTTACTTGTGCGCCATCCAAATTCTTTCTTGACACATTGCAGTTAGCATCTGAGAGTCTCTTTTGCATCTTTGAAATTAATTCAACTATCCCACTGAGCCGACCTCGGGGAACATCAGTTTGGATTCCGTAGAAATGTTGGAACACGTGAGGCAATACTGACCCTACGACTTATCTTAGAAGAAAGATTAAGGAAAGGCAAACCTACATTTCTAGCAGTTGTGGAATTAGAGAAAGCTTTTGACAATGTTGACTGGAAATCTCTTTCAAATTCTGAAGGTGGCAGGGGCAAAATGCAGGGAGTGAAAGGCTATTTACAATTTGTACAGAAAGCAGATGTCAGTTATAAGAGTTGAGGGACATGAAAGGGAAGCACTGGTTGGGAACAGAGTGAGACAGGGTTGTAGCCTATCTCCGATGTTATTCAATCTGTATACTGAGCAAGCAGTGATGGAAACAAAAGAAAAATTCGGAGTAGGTATTAAAATCCATGGAGAAGAAATAAAAGCTTTGAGGTTCGCCGATGACATTGTAATTCTGTCAGAGACAGCAAAGGACTTGGAAGAGCAGTTGAACGGAATGGACAGTGTCTTGAAAGGAGGGTATAAGATGAACATCAACAAAGGAGGGTATAAGATGAACATCAACAAAAGCAAAACGAGGATAATGGAATGTAGTCGAATTACGTCGGGTGATGTTGCGGGAATTAGATTAGGAAATGAGACACTTAAAGTAGTAAAGGAGTTTTGCTATTTGGGGAGCAAAATAACTGATAATGGTCAAAGTAGAGAGGATATAAAATGTAGACTGGCAATGGAAGGAAAGGGTTTCTGAAGAAGAGAAATTTGTTAACATAGAGTATAGATTTAAGTGTCAGGAAGTCGTTTCTGAAAGTATTTGTATGGAGCGTAGCCATGTATGGAAGTGAAACATGGACGATAAATAGTTTAGACAAGAAGAGAGTAGAAGCTTTCGAAATGTGGTGCTACAGAAGAATGCTGAAGATTAGATGGGTAGATCACATAACTAATGAGGAGGTATTGAATAGAATTGGGGAGAAGAGGAGTTTGTGGCACAACTTGACTAGAAGAAGGCATCGGTTGGTAGGACATGTTCTGAGGCATCAAGGGATCACTAATTTAGTGGTGGTGGTGGTGGTGGTGGTTAGTGTTTAACGTCCCGTCGACAACGAGGTCATTAGAGACGGAGCGCAAGCTCGGGTTAGGGAAGGATTGGGAAGGAAATCGGCCGTGCCCTTTCAAAGGAACCATCCCGGCATTTGCCTGAAACGATTTAGGGAAATCACGGAAAACCTAAATCAGGATGGCCGGAGACGGGATTGAACCGTCGTCCTCCCGAATGCGAGTCCAGTGTGCTAACCACTGCGCCACCTCGCTCGGTCACACTAATTTAGTATTGGAGGGCAGCGTGGAGGGTAAAAATCGTAGAGGGAGACCAAGAGATGAATACACTAAGCAGATTCAGAAGGATGTAGGCTGCACTAGGTACTGGGAGATGAAGAGGCTTGCACAGGATAGAGTAGCTTGGAGAGCTGCATCAAACCAGTCTCAGGACTGAAGACCACTACAACAACAACAACAACAACAACAACATCCCACTGAAAGACTGATTAAGGCAAAGGACGAAAAATGTTTCATCACTAAAGATGTCCCATCATCTTTAAAAGCTGAGGAGGGAACAAGATGGTTATTCTGCAAGTCTGATTATCAAAATAGTGACTCCTGCTGAAGTAATTCTGTATCTGTACTGAGAGCAACACTACCACAAATTAAGATTCACTATTAAGTGTGATACTCTAGAAAAGGAACCAATGTTTTCATTATTAGTCACATGTAATGTTGTTAGCATTTATACATCCCGATTACTGTGCTTATCGCCAGTTTATAAGAGCAAGGTCTAACGTTCTTAGCCTGAGAGAAAAGATTGTTACAAATACCAAAAATACATTTTTTAAGTGAACCCGCTTTGTCCCAAATTTTTTCTGCAAAATGATATCATTCCTTAAACACAATTCTGAAATGTCAGTAAAAGCACTCTTGGCTTTCATAGACTCTCACTACAATAAACCCTTTTCCATCCACAAGCTCCTTTAGATGTGGGAGCAAGTGTACACTTAAGTTGTGAAATCTGTTGACATAGGATGGACATTTCCATAAGTCACACTACACACCTTTCAATTTATCTACTGCCAAAGCATCTTTCACTGTCCTGATGGAAGACTATACTTCTTTATATAAATCTTTTTCTGAATATCCTTTCTGTCTTGTCTACTTTTTTATACCACAATACTGGTATCTTTCTCATAAACAGTTAACTTTTTGTCCCAGAAGCTTGCATAGTATTCACTAGTTGTTTTTAACCTTTGAAATCTAAGCAACAAGAAGAACCCCTTTTGTATCCCAGAAACCAATAACATTTCTGAAAGAAAAGACCACCTTCACACTTTTTGATGGAGGACCACTGGCTTTCATACATTGGTGTATTTGTTAGTTTGCTTTTTGTAAGATGTGGCAGATCTCCCTTCTGTTCCACAGTAACACTAAATATTTTGGTTGCGACACTCGCCTTACACCAATCTTTATCGAAATTGACTAGCTTGTTTTCCTTCTTAAATACATAGGATGTCATCTGTATCGTACACTTGTGCTTATCAGTCATCCAATACAGTATTGTGCAGTTCCTTGATGTTTTCATCTGATGATGTACTTTTGGGGAGTCTTCTTTGTGGATCATCATCAAGAGAAGTACAGCCACATTTGAATTCACTCGCCAATTTCTTAACTCTTAACCCTAGCAATACCAATGCATTTTCCATAACACATGTTACCACGGGGAGGGGGGATATTTTAGGCCCAACTTATAAGAAGAAGGTAATTGTTATTTATTGTTGACTTATATTAACAACATACTTTTAAAGACATGCTGATGTGAAAGCAGGGCCCAGAACACGAAAACATCTTTTAGCACAGCTCTTAGTAATGTCAACACACTTTCAGTAATGTGTACTACCAATAGGGGGCAGGGGGGACAGGTGGGCGAGGAAGGTACTTTCACATATTCCACCAATGCTAACTAGAGGAATACAACAACTATAGAGTATGAGAAAGCATCACATATGCAGCTACAATAAATATCAACTTTCTACTAAAGGCTGTTAAGTTCATGAAGTCACTTTAAATTCTGGAGAAGTACAATATCAAAATAACAACACTATATGAGACTCCTACATGCAATCTTAACAGGAAGACCATATGAAAGAGTAATCAACACACTCCTGCACTTGGACACAGGATCTGCACAGTCACAGAGGGAATGCCTCTCCATGTCAGTTCAACCAGGGGCCCCAGCTCATAGTCTCAGTTTTGACTGAAATTCAGTACACTAATTCTACCATGTGTGGGACACTCATGTACAAAGTATTAGTTTCCCCTGCCAATTACTTCTAGAATTATGACTTGTGAAAGAAGATGGCGTGGGAAATACGGAAGCGTGCGATCCCGCCCATCTGCTTTGATCCATGACGTCACAAATATGGCGGAAATGCCCATAAACCACAATTCAAATATGACGCATATAAAGTCATTACGTACACATCATGAGGACGAAAATACATCGAAAAACAAACACACACATGTTCCACAAAAAGCCTAATAACACTAACGGGACAAGCGTGGGAAATAGGACGTTTTTGGGTGGGGGCAAACTAAATATAAACAAATTTAGACATCCACCCCCATACAAAACAACGAAAAAAACTGACATCAAAAAACTCCCCAAATACCACTAAACACAATATCATCTGGAATCGGACACTTCCCTTGACCTATATAGCTCAACTGCAGCTCCCGATCCCATAAATTAGGACCTAACACTTCCCTTGACCCATATAACTCAAAAACATCTCCCGATACCAACATTCACAGCCACACATTGGGATCGAACTCTTCCCTTGACCTGTTATCCTTACGACATCTCCGCATCTCCTGGTCCGAGACACCGGAACTTTAAGTAAGCCTCATTTCTTCACGAAACACTGAACACTTCACGACTACATCCAAAAATCCGAATAGTTGAAGACATTTTATTAGAGACAATGCACTGTCCCCCATCATAGTCGACTCATAGTCGACAACCGAAAACTGTTGACCCTGTCAGTCATATCCATACCTACCAAAAACATAAAAAAAGCAATTTATCAAAATTCACACACGATGCCACACTCGCAAACTAAACCAAAAACATCACCTAACACACCACCAGAGAGCACCATCGATCGCATCAAAACGACACCTACAAACATGCCACTCTCACAAACTAAATTCCGCACCGTCATGACGTCACACACCACAACAGCCTTACGTCATGGGTCAAAGCCAACAGGTGGGATCGGATGCTTCGGTCGACCCGGTGGCGTGACCCGGAAAATGCAACCCACATCTGGTAATCTATCTTCAGACCCAACTTCAGGTCTTAATAACTTTGGAACTGTTCCACACAGTCCAGTGAAATTTTTACAACCCAGTAACATCAATTTAGAGAACACTCTCCATGAATCAAAACACCAACAACATATTTCTGAGGGAAAATAAAAATTTCCAAAATGTTATTAAAAAATGTAATATGTTAAAAGGTACATATTGTAGGTGCCCTCTATGCCAAATATAATTCATCAAAAAGGGTATAAATTTTTTTGCGGTTAGCTTCATGTAGCCTAAACACACACAGAACTCACCATGCCCATATCAGTCACAAAAACTGAGTTACATGCACACAAAAACACAAAAATTTGAAAAATTACCTGAAAAACATGGATTTTCAAAGTGTGGTAGCACAAAAGGGACAAGTGGTATCCAAGACAAATTTCACAAACTGCTTAAGTAGACCATAATGATATATATCTCAAAATTTCAGCATGTTATTGTAAGACATTTGTGTACAATGGAAGTTGACGGATGTATTTGGTGATGTGGCCATAGTTCCACAACACAAATTCGTAAAAACATATCGTAAACTGTTCTGCCTCTTCTTATCCTCTCCCACAACTGTTTAATCACTAAGCAACAACATACAGACAGATTAACACAACCTATCATTAATGCTTACTGCACCTTAACTGCTAAAAACCAGTCGATTGTGCTTCGAACAGAAGTTCTCCCACACTTTAGCTACTGTACACTGTACATTGAGTGGCAAATTGTACTGTTTTCCTGACACTGTGGTAGGAATTGGCACTGTCATAAGAATATGTTCAAAAGGAATCCAACACCTGTCCGCCAAACGTGGCCACGAAATGATCTTGCTGGTCCTGCTGGTGCCATGAAGTTCACAAATACATCACCTTCTGCTTCACAGCACTCTGCAACACATCCTAAGTACCATTTGTCATCATAAAGAGCAATAACATAGCAACCTGGTTGTTTTTTGCTGCTTTTGCTTCTGAATCCTGAGTCAGACACACTGTGAAGACACGTGTTGTGCATGAACCTATAGTTATAACCGGACAGTCTGCTCATCTGCACATTGTCAGAGTCTGCTGAAGAGAAGTGATGCTGGCTCCTTGTGCCTGCAACAGTTTTAACATGTTCTAGTCTGCTTTTTAGCAACTCTTCGACTGATTTCACCTCATCTTTTGAAACATAGAATGATTGTACGCCAGAGATATTTTTCTGTACCAAGGTAAATAATTGAAGAGGTGTTACAATGTGACCTCCTGTAGGGTGCTGCAGACTAGCTCGTGATGCCATGCGTTTAATGGTAGCACCAATACCATCACATACATTTTTACCATGACTTGTTGCGAAAAAATTCCATTCTGCGTGAACCTGAAAATCATGGCAATGCATGCATAAATTTTTGAGATTTTTACGGTTTTTGTACTGACTAGCAGCCCTATCACTGAAGTATTTTGCAAAATGTATGTGAGGTAGCTTGTTTTTCACATATGCCATGACAGTGCGAATGTGGGCTTGAAATGCAATGGCATCATGAATTAAACAGTTACTAAAAACGCACAGGTTTATGACAGACAGATCACCTGATTCACCTCTATAGTACATCACAAATGGCTGGAGAGTTGCTTGACTGTTGTCCCAATGATATCCATGGATGGCATCTTGAACTATAAATGCATAATTTTCAGAAAGGTCTAGTGTTACTATAATTTCATCTTGTTTCAAATTATCCTTACAAAACTGCAGATAAGCCGATTGTGCTGTTGCTGTGAGGCTGTGTGTGGTCAGTTTGTCTGTTTTCTGACAACACATTTCAACAAAATCTTCCACTGTACTTTGCTTCGTTTCAAGACTTGTGCGAACAAGTGTGTCCATTGTTTACAAGAAACAAGTTTATTGTCATCCATAAGAAGTTCACCATACAGTTTGTTATTCATGTGTTCTGCACGATTTGCCTTACCAGGACACTTTTCACACCTGTGTATCATGCACTGGTAGGAACTGATGTCACACACTATCAGCTTCACTGCAGCTTTGTAATCCAGACCAGAATCCTTTATAGGAGCAAACATCAGCTTAGCATTTTGATGGGTCTCACATACACAAACATTGTGTGTGCCCCTTGCACTTACAGGCACAACCCATTTTGGCCGAAGATTGAAAGAAGATGATAAACCTACTTTGGTATTGGGATACTTTTCCCTGAATTCTACATATACTGGTAGTTCTGATATGTTGCATAGCAACAGTCTATTTTGCACCTTACATGTACATTTCCACCGTTACATAGTCTTTTTTTCCAGGCGTTATTCAGCTGTAGTCATTATTTTCATAAAACTCCGACACTAGCACTCCTTGGGTTGCTTTTATTTTCCTAGCTTGCTTTACCATATATGTTGTTGTTGTTGTTGTTGTTGTTGTGGTCCTCAGTCCTGAGACTGGTTTGATGCAGCTCTCCATGCTACTCTATCCTGTGCAAGCTTCTTCATCTCCCAGTACCTACTGCAACCTACATCCTTCTGAATCTGCTTAGTGTATTCATCTCTTGGTCTCCCTCTACGATTTTTACCTTCCACGCTGCCCTCCAATGCTAAATTTGTGATCCCTTGATGCCTCAAAACATGTCCTACCAACCGATCCCTTCTTCTAGTCAAGTTGTGCCACAAACTTCTCTTCTCCCCAATCCTATTCAATACCTCCTCATCAGTTACGTGATCTACCCACCTTATCTTCAGCATTCTTCTGTAGCACCACATTGCGAAAGCTTCTATTCTCTTCTTGTCCAAACTAGTTATCGTCCATGTTTCACTTCCATACATGGCTACACTCCATACAAATACTTACAGAAACGACTTCCTGACACTTAAATCTATACTCGATGATAACACATTTCTCTTCTTGAGAAACAATTTCCTTGCCATTGCCAGTCTACATTTTATATCCTCTCTACTTCGACCATCATCAGTTATTTTACTCCCTAAATAGCAAAACTCCTTTACTACTTTAAGTGTCTCATTTCCTAATCTAATTCCCCCAGCATCACCCGATTTAATTTGACTACATTCCATATCCTCATTTTGCTTTTGTTGATGTTCATCTTATATCCTCCTTTCAAGACACTGTCCATTCCGTTCAACTGCTCTTCCAAGTCCTTTGTTGTCTCTGACTTCTTCTCCATGAATTTTAATACCTACTCCGAATTTTTCTTTTGTTTCCTTTACTGCTTGCTCAATATACAGATTGAATAACATCGGGGAGAGGCTACAACCCTGTCTCACTCCCTTCCCAACCACTGCTTCCCTTTCATGCCCCTCGACTCTTATAACTGCCATCTGGTTTCTGTACAAATTGTAAATAGCCTTTCGCTCCCTGTATTTTACCCCTGCCACCTTCAGAATTTGAAAGAGAGTATTCCAGTCAACATTGTCAAAAGCTTTCTCTAAGTCTACAAATGCTAGAAACGTAGGTTTGCTTTTTCTTAATCTTTCTTCTAAGATAAGTCGTAAGGTTAGTATTGCCTCACGTGTTCCAACATTTCTACGGAATCCAAACTGATTTTCCCCGAGGTCCGCTTCTACCAGTTTTTCCATTCATCTGTAAAGAATTCGCGTTAGTATTTTGCAGCTGTGACTTATTAAACTGATAGTTCGGTAATTTTCACATCTGTCAACACCTGCTTCCTTTGGGATTGGAATTATTATATTCTTCTTTAAGTCTGAGGGTATTTCGCCTGTCTCATACATCTTGCTCACCAGATGGTAGAGTTTTGTCATGACTGGCTCTCCCAAGGCCATTAGTAGTTCTAATGGAATGTTGTCTACTCCCGGGGCCTTGTTTCGACTCAGGTCTTTCGGTGCTCTGTCAAACTCTTCACGCAGTATCTTATCTCCCTTTTCGTCTTCATCTACATCCTCTTCCATTTCCATAATATTGTCCTCAAGAACATCGCCCCTGTATAGACCCTCTATATACTCCTTCCACCTTTCTGTTTTCCCTTCTTTGCTTATAACTGGGTTGCCATCTGAGCTCTTGACATTCATACAAGTGGTTCTCTTCTCTCCAAAGGTCTCTCTAATTTTCCTGTAGGCAGTATCTATCTTACCCCTAGTGAGACAGGCCTCTACATCCTTACATTTGTCCTCTAGCCATCCCTGCTTAGCCATTTTGCACTTCCTGACGATCTCATTTTTGAGACGTTTGTATTCCTTTTTGCCCGCTTCATTTACTGCATTTTTATATTTTCTCCTTTCATCAATTAAATTCAATATTTCTTCTGTTACCCAAGGATTTCTGTCAGCCCTCGCCTTTTTACCTACTTGATCGTCTGCTGCCTTCACTACTTCATCCCTCAGAGCTACCCATTCTTCTTCTACTGTATTTCTTTCCCCCATTCCTGTCAATTGTTCCCTTATGCTCTCCCTGAAACTCTCTACAACCTCTGGTTCTTTCAGTTTATCCAGGTCCCATCTCCTTAAATTCCCACCTTTTTGCAGTTTCTTCATTTTCAATCTGCAGTTCATAACCAATAGATTGTGGTCAGAATCCACATCTGCCCCTGGAAATGTCTTACGATTTAAAACCTGGTTCCTAAATCTCTGTCTTACCATTATATAATCTATCTGATACCTTTTAGTATCTCCAGGATTCTTCCAAGTATACAACCTTCTTTTACGATTCTTGAACCAAGTGTTAGCTATGATTAAGTCATGCTCTGAGCAAAATTCTACAAGGCGGCTTCCTCTTTCATTTCTTCCCCCCAATCCATATTCACCTACTATGTTTCCTTCTCTCCCTTTTCCTACTGACGAATTCCAGTCACCCATGACTATTAAATTTTCGTCTCCCTTCACTACCTGAATAATTTCTTTTATCTCGTCATACATTTCATCAATTTCTTCATCATCTGCAGAGCTAGTTGGCATATAAACTTGTACTACTGTAGTAGACATGGGCTTTGTGTCTATATTGGCCACAATAATGCGTTCACTATGCTGTTTGTAGTAGCTAACCCGCACTCCTATTTTTTTATTCATTATTAAACCTACTCCTTCATTACCCCTATTTGATTTTGTATTTATAACCCTGTACTCACCTGACCAAAAGTCTTGTTCCTCCTGCCACAGAACTTCACTAATTCCCACTATATCTAACTTTAACCTATCCATTTCCCTTTTTAAATTTTCTAATCTACCTGCCCGATTAACGGATCTGACATTCCACGCTCCGATTCGTAGAACTACAGTTTTCTTTCTCCTGATAACGACGTCCTCTTGAGTAGTCCCCGCCCGGAGATCCGAATGGGGGACTATTTTACCTCCGGAATATTTTACCCAATAGGACGCCATCATCATTTAATCATACAGTAAAGCTGCATGTCCTCGGGAAAAATTACGGCTTTAGTTTCCCCTTGCTTTCAGCCGTTCGCAGTACCAGCACAGCAAGGCCGATTTGGTTAATGTTACAAGGGCAGATCAGTCAATCATCCAGACTGTTGCCCCTGCAACTACTGAAAAGGCTGCTGCCCCTCTTCAGGAACCACATGTTTGTCTGGCCTCTCAACAGATACCCCTCCGTTGTGGTTGCACCTACGGTACGGCCATCTGTATCACTGAGGCACGCAAGCCTCCCCACCATCGGCAAGGTCCATGGTTCATGTAGAAACATTGAATTCCTTTGCAGTGTAGTCAATAGACCAGCCGGAAGGTGCAAGGGTAAGAATAGCTGCTTTTTTCTGGCGTGTTGATATGGCACATTTTTCTTTCAAATCATGCACAATTGAGTCCAAATCAGAGCATTTCTGGCATGATTTCTGTTCCTTTGGAGCAGGTAGTTCCTCCTCTTCCACCATTAGTGTGTCAGCTATTTTATGTTTTAATTCCATTTGAGCTTCTTGTAATTTTCTTCTACCACAGCTGGACCTGTCGCCTTTCCCAACTTTGTGTGTCTTCATGAGAGACAAACAAAGAGCAGTCACTGAAGTATTTAATTGCTCATCCGCTGTGGTTGTAGGTGGCTGAAACTCTTTGTCACTGTCATGTAAATTATCAGAATATTCTTCATTTTTTAGCAGTGTAACACACCTGGAACATAACTTTTGTCCTGGTTTCATGTTAAGTCCCATGCACTGATTCACCTTCAATACTGATTTTGTATCAATTTCTCTGAGGCTACACTTCACTGTCTTCTTATGAATCCGAAATGCATCAAAACAACTTCTTTGGAAAGAATACTTATCCAGAAACACTTTCATATGATGATAACAAACACTAAAGTTTCCTGAAACTGTACTTCTTGTGCCCACAAGGTCTATCCCGGATCTCCTTAGCAACAAATCTTGGTCCGATTCATCCAGATCATACAGTACAAAGCAAATGCCACATTTTGTTCCATATGTTGTTTTATGACATTCAGATGCTTGTGCTCTACCAATACTGCAACTTGTTTGAACAAAAGCACCACTAGTACACTCTTCTGCCTCCATAATGACTTTCCACAACAGTACTGACCTGTCTGAACTAGAATCTTAAAAACATGAGTAATCTGTAATTGTTGCTTGTTTCCTTTGTTGTTCCTGCCTAACAATGACTCATTCTGTCCCTGAAAACTACCACTGTTTAACTTTCTGTGGCCTAATGGTTCCCAACAATTGCTGCAGCTTTATCTGAAACAAGCTGTCTGCATCATCACTATTACTTGCTGAATCGTGTTAAAAAAAAACGTAACCAAATACATCTCTGTCAACATTTATTGTACACAAATGCCTTGCAATAACAAGCTGAAATTTTGCCACATACTATATTATGGTGTACTTATGCAGTGTTTGAAATTTGGCTTGGATGTCACTTGTCCCTTTTGTGCTACCACACTTCGAAAGTCCGTCTTTCAGGTAATTTTTCAAGATTTTGTATTTTTGTGTGCATGTAACTCAGTTTGTGTGGCTGATATGGGCAAGATGAGTTTCGTGTGTGTTTAGGCCACATTAAGCTTACCACAAAAAAAAATTATACCCTTTTTGAGTGAATTATATTCGGCATACAGGGCACCTACAATATGTACCTTTTAACTTATTACATTTTTTAAATCACATTTTGGAATTTTTATTTTCCCTCAGAAATATGTAGTTGGTGTTTTGATTCATAGAGTGTGTTCTCTAAGTGGATGTTACTGGGTTGTAAAAATTTCACTGGACTGTGCGGAATAGTTCCAAAGTTATTAAGACCTGAAGTTGGGTCTGAAGATAAGATTGTCAGATGTTGGTTGCAATTTCCGGGTCACGCCACCTTCTTTCACAAGCCATAATTCTGGACCTAATTGGCAGGGGAAATTAAAATTTTATACATGAGTGTTCCACACTTGGTAGCATAGGTGGGCTAAATTTCAGCCAAATCTGAGACTATCAGCTGGAACATTTTCTCAAATTGGTTGAATTGACATGGAATGACCCCTGGCATCGTTAAAGTTATATTTGAAACAATTGAAGAACCCACTGGAGAACACACAAGATCTGACAGCCAGTTTTCAAAATGTCCCTTACCAACTAAGAAAAGCACAGGGGCGAAATGGATGAAGGAGATAAAGCTTGCTCACAACCAGAAAATGGAGTATTGGAAGAAGAATAAAATCTTGACTAGAGAGAGCTCTAAGCTTCATGGTAAGGAGAGGCTTAACAGGAGCACTTCAGGTGATATTTTGTGTTGACATAATGATCTGTAGTAGGCCTATAGCCTGAGATGTAGAGTAGGTTGACAGGTATGTGGTTGGTTATGAGTTAGTGAAACCGAGTCGAGAACTTCAGTTGATGCAGCCATTTCACTCTTGTGTTTAATTTCTTTTCTCAATCGTTATTTTCAACTGCCCTCAATAAAAAATTCAACTGATTCTATGTCTTCACTGTTAAATTGAACTGTTTCTTTCTACTATTTTCGTATTAATAATAATTAATTTTCAAACATATTTACAAACTCGCCATAAAAAAACTGTAGTACCAGAAAAAATGAAGATAGTAATAACTGTCATCAAATTCTGCTAAGGACTTGACTCAACAATTATGGGTTGTAAATATTTATCCTTTGGTTTTATTTACGCTAAAGAATGATAGCCATTAAAACTATTGTTAATTGTTTGTGGCACTTAAAGTGCTAAGTGTACAAAAGGAAACAGAAAAAGTATCACAGTAGAAAAGAATGAAGTAGAAAATAAACGAAACTGCGTAAGTGCATCGCACAACTGCAGTGCCAACAATGAAGAATACTTTGTTACAAATCAATTACAGAGACTTGTATGAATCTAAAGGTGTCATTCAACAAAAGAGGTTTCTTCTGTGATATCAATTATTATTATAGGTACTATCGAGAAAAGTCTCAGTATTATGTCAACACTACAAAAAGATTGGCAGCGAACTTCATATGAAGTTCGACTGACATTGCACACGTACCCAACAACATACTGTGCAAATTATTTACAGTCCACGATGAATCGTTTCTGTAACGTTTCATTAGTTTTATCCTCTATTTAATAAATGTACCCAAAACTACAAGACATTATTACAAATAGAATATGGATGATGAAATCAGCTGTCAGCATACAGAAAAACTAGATCTTACCTCCTGAATGGATCCTCCTCGTCAGGTTTCTTTGGCAAGCCAAATATATTTCGAAAAAAGTTATAAAGGCTCATTTCTGAATATGTCCAAAAATAAAAAATTCCCCTGGCACGTATTTTCCTCGATGACGTCCTATAACAATTCGTCGCCGTCCTTTCTAAGTCATCTGATTGATAGAGTGATAGTAAACAATGCAAAGATGTTCATAATTCTGCGGCTGAGAAAGTTTGCAGCACACTTCGCTACACTATGACAACAGCAAAATTTCTTCCTCATGATTTTTACATTTCAATTTACTAAAACGTCTTAACTTTTTTCTGCATGTAACCAGACTACATCAGAAACAATTTAACTAAGATGCTAAACTCAAAATTCAATTCAATCACACACCAAGGATTTTACAATAGAAAGAGATCGAATACCTATATATTTCTTGAGAAATATACAAGATCCCAAAAGGAGGACTTTTTACTGTGTTTGACAAACCTTCTACATCAGAAATCTCTATAATTTCTTATCTTATTTGGCAATACAAATACTGAACAGTCATACAAATTGAAAATACAATACATTTCAAATGGTTCATATGAATATATCACCAAATATTCATATTCTGAATACCTATGTATTACTTAAAAGAGCTACGCTCTAATTTTAAAAGTCGATAAAAGTAAGAGGATCGTCGTATATGCAGGATGTGTCAAACAAAATGTTTTACTCTGCAACATTCATCGGACGGAGGGAGCTTGATTGTTCTGTGACATCTCCAATTTACATCTTGTCCGTATACCGTTTAGAATGCGCACTGCGTTGTGCATTCAGGAAAATGGGAACTCACTTGAAAACGTCGGTTAATGAACATTCTGTCATCAGAACATCCTCAACTAGTCTAGTTCCCCGCCTAAATTTGACAGAAACGTATTACAAACGAAGATTTATGATAAGTTCTCATGTTAAAGTTTGCGATCTCGCCTTCTTTTCGGTAACGTTTATTTCGATTTTCGGCCTCCAAAGTAGGAGTTTCATGCTCTCACAAATTTGTACAATACATTGGTAAATTTACAAAATTTTATACATTTAAAAACTTGTCTAGAACATAATAACGTTTTTGCACGTTTCTATGTAATAATGTTGTATCACGAAAATAATGTGCTACATTTTATTTGTAAGACAGCTTGGCGTGAGGTCAAACTAAAAATGAATATATTTTATAGCTAAATTTGTTGAAGAACTGAAGATGCCAGCAGAGTCTGGTGAAACAATTTCTTTATAAATATTTATTCGATTGCCAAAATCTACTATAAATTTCACTTTCTAATGCCTATGCAACACATAATCTGATTTTTATTTTTTCTTGGTACCATTCATAACAAATACGATTTGATTATGATTATTTTCCAAATTTAATCTATGTGACGTCTAACAAAACTTCAATATTCACTAAACAATGAATTGTTTTTATATTCCAGAGTCATAGCTAACTACTTCAGAAATGACGTATCTTGCTGTAAAAGCTAAATATGAATAAACGTTGTGACGTGACATATTTCGAAAAGTGCTGAATTTATTTTTGTAACTATATAAATACCTCTTCTTTCTATTTTGTTTCTGAGAATTTTGCAATCATAAAACATATATTTTCATTTAAATTTGTCGCTATTCTTAAAAGGATAAATCTTACCATTTCCCAATTTGATTCACAGAAGCTTCTGGGAGTACCATTGTTTTACATGTAGCTTGAGTCAAACTGCTTATAAACTATGCTGTGTTTTATTACTATGAGAAATAGTGCATGTACGTGCAAAACAAAAGATCTCAAAATTAAAAGTCAACATTGTATTTCAGTTTTACTCAACTAACAACCTGGATGATATGTACATAAACAAGATTGTTTTATGGAACGCCAACCAAGGGCGCTCATGCCCGGCGCAAAGTGGGATCTGCCCCCCTGCCACCCAAGCTCTTAGGTGAAGGAATAAATGTTGTACAGGGGTTTTTCTTTCATGAAAATGATTTAAAAGTCTGTGCTCTGTAAACTTTTAACAGGGTCGTAATTGGAACTTCTTTATGGCTATACCCAAATTGCCATTCATCTTCAAAAATATAAAAATTCTTCAGACCTCCAGCTCAAGCACTCCCCCCAACGAACTATCGCATGGGCGCCCTTGGCACCAGCTCCTAGACAATGATGCTATACATAAGATAAGTACCACACTGAAATAACTTCTTCTCTTGAAACACTGAAATACACATTGTAAAAACAGTGATGCCTCAATGAAATATTAGTAGCATATCCAAGAGCGGTGTTATGATTTAAACAAGTGAAGAACATGTGATTTTGATCTGCATAGAAGAATTAAAAATCCATTATCAGTGGAGATGTCCTGGAAAGTAACCATCATTTAAACGTATCTGAATTATACTTGCCGTAAGTTTTTCTTCAGATATTTTTGTCATGGAAACAAGGTTTGCATGGAATCTGTATTTTTGTTCAACAAAGCAAACAGGCTGGTCCACACCTAACGTGCAAATATCTACAACCATCACATCTGTGAAGACAGACTGCAGAAAATGGATCGTAAATTTTACCAGATATGAGATGTGCACAAATGTCGAACTTTAAGTTGGAGGTCTGAGGAAAATTACTCAAACCTGTGGGCTCAAATAACATACACACAGACAGATCATAGTATGTGAAATGGAAATCTGATTTAGCAGTTTGTCCAGTCAAGTGCTTCATGTCTGTGAGCACAAAGAATTCTGAAACAGCTGATTCAAGCTGCTGTGCTTATTTAAATAGATGAGAGTTACACATGTTTGTGGAAATTTAAGAATGAGTATAGAGCGATGAGGATAAGAAGGCTAACGCTTATAATTCTTTAATAGGTAAGATAAGAATAGTTGATCTGGTGACAAACATACAAACTGCAACAAAAAAAATATTTGATGCAGCCTGTTATCCACAGTAAGAAAATCAAAGTAAGACAATCTATTAGATCTCACTCTGGAGACAACCAAATACACAACCAATCTTCTTCAAGAAATGTTGCTAGTTGAAGGATTAAATTGATGTGAAGACTAAACTGTGTGCTTTTGTGATGTGATTTTGAAAAAGATTTTTACAAATTAATGACTAGTTCACTTATTTAAAAAACAATGAGAAATGTTAGATAACTTCATGAAATTCCTTTACGCTGAAGGGCTTAAGAAACTGGTATACTTGTCTAATATTCTGTAGGGCTCCCATGAACACACAGAAGTTCTGCAACACGATGTGGTATATACTCGACTAATGTCTGATGTAGTGTTGGAAAGAACTGACACCATGAATCCTGCGGGGCTGTCCATAAATTCGTAAGATTATGAGGGAGTGGAGATCTCTTTTGAAAAGCGCATTGCAAGGCATCCCAGATATGCTCAATAATGATCATGTCTGGGGAGTCTGGTGTCCAGCAGAAGTGTTTAAACTCAGAAGAGTGTTCCTGGGGCCACTCTGTAGCAATTCTGGACGTATGGGGCGTCGTATTGTTCTGCTGGAGTTGCCCAGGGCCATCGGATTGCACACTGGAAATTTGGAAAATTGTGCAAGGTCTTATGGAACCAAACTGCTGAGGTCATCGTTCCCTAAGCTCACACACTACTTGATCTAACTTAAACTAACTTACGCTAAGGACAACACACACACCCATGCCAGAGGGAGCACTTGAACCTCCAATGGGGAAAGCTGCACAGATTGTGACAAGGCGCCTCAGACTGCATGGCTACCCTGTGCGGCTTTGCACACTGGAAATGAATGCATGCAGGTGATCAGACAGGATGCTTACGTACGTGTCACCTATCAGAGTCGTATCTAGATGTATCAGGGGTCCCATACCACTCCAACTGCACATTCTCCACACCATTACAGAGCCTCCATCAACTTCAACAGTCCTCTGCTGGCATGCAGGGTTCGTGGAATCATGAGGTTGTCTCCATACCCATACAGGTCCATCTACTCAATACAATTTGAAACGAGACTCGTCTGACCAGGCAACATGTTTGCAGTCATCAGCACTCCAATGTCGGTATTGATGGACCCAGGAAAGGCGTAAAGCCTTTGTTGTGCAGTCATCAAGGGTACACAAGTGGGTCTTCAGCTCTGAAAGCCCATATCGACGATTTTTCGTTGAAGGGTCCACATGCTGAGACTTGTCCATGGCCTTACATTGGAATCTGCAGCAATTTTCGGAAGGGTTGCACTTCTATCACGTTGAACAATTCTCTTCAGTCGTTGTTGGTCCCGTTTTTGCTGGATGTTTTTACATCCACAGTGATGTCAGCGATTTGATGTTTTATCAGAGACCTGATATTTATGGTACACTTGTGAAATGGTCACACGGGAAAATCCCCACTTCATCACTATATCGGAGATGCTATGTTCCATCGCTTGTGCGCCGACTATAACACCACGTTCAAATCCACTTAAATCTCGAAAACCTGTCATTGTAGCAGCAGTAACCGACCTAACAACTGAGCTAGACACTTGTTGTCTTATATGGGCGTTGTCAAGCGCAGTGCCGTATTCTGCCCTTTACATATCTCTGTATTTGAATACACATGCCTCTACGAGCTTCTTTGGCACTTCAGAACAGTTTAGCAGTGGGATGGGTGTTATGGTACAAGAGTTTATGTCGCAAAATAAAATTTGTAGCGGGTCACCATATTCAATGGTATGTGTGTAATGGACCTCTCCAAATTCCATATATAGCATACTGGTATCGCTACAGGTTTGTGAAGCCATACTTCAACAGTCTATGCTACTTTACATTAACATATCTAGTGGGTGAATGGCTACAATGTCTAGGAAGTAAATATTTACAGTCCTAAAAAATGCAACACAATGGGATATATGACTGATAATCCATTTGGAATAACATCTCAATACAAGAAGCTTTTCTGTCTGATGAAAGATGGGGTGAGTGCATCACAGAGTGTAGAGATTGTGGGAAAAGGTTCTCACGATCAATGATTACAAGAGGTGCCTCCTTGAGAGAATAGACGCTACTGCAATTATAGTGTGCCAAGGAATCTTTCAATTGTGAGGCCATGAGGTACATAATCCACTGCAGCTGAAAGTAGAGCTGTCACATCACGCTGACAAGTGGTTCATCTGCGCAGCTGAGGTTGGCTCCTCACTTTCCTCATGCTACTCACTGGAATGACTGAGTGTGTGGCTGTGTATTTATTTGTTTGTAAATAGTTGATGTATGTGTGTAAGTGAATGTGGAATAGTTGGATGAATCATTTGTAACAACTGTACGTGTACATGAGTGAGCATGTCTGATTGTACAGTAGATATTGAATGAAATTAGTACTTATAAATGCAAAATGGTGAAGGTGTTCAGAAAGAAAATGATTCAGGTGTAAATACTGTATACAGACCTAGAATGGGAAACGTAGTTTTGATGTTATTCTTGTACCCACTCATACATCTTCAGAAAAAAATATTTTGTCAATAAGCACTATGTAAATAAACTCAAAAATTGTAAAGTATTATATATAAGAGGAAAGATTTGTAAAAAATCCACTGTGAAAATATCAAATAGATTTGTAAAATAAAAAAATTGTCTGTACCAACAAATGATCATAAATCAAAAACACTGTGCACTTAACAAATACTATTATAAAAGAAAAATAAATTGTTAATAAACAAGAAATTATTGTAAATAAGGTATGGCCAAAAGAAATTTTTCGTAATAAACTGTTAGCTACTTCATTATGTCATTGTCATTATTTCCCAAACTTGCCAATAAAGAATTATGGTCAATTATAACATGTTTATAACAAACCCTAACCTTTCTCCCATGATGCTCAGACCTCAAATGAAGAGGCTTACACAGATGAGCTAATTATCAAGAATGGCAACAGGGAGAACAAACCTTATTCATGCATGGGCTTCCTGCCATTTTATGTACTCCAACTGATACAAGGGAGTCCTTCCAATTTTATATCAAGTGATCTGTATCAAATTATCTCAGCACCTTGAATGTAGGTAGTTCAGCTGTCCAAGGTGCTTAGGTATTCCCCTGGATGACCCTGACTATAACTCACGTGGATGTCTAAGGTGTAAGGGGGAGGGGTTTCCACTGGATGACCTTGATCAATTGCTGGTGATTCTGCTGGGGAGGGGAGAGGGGAGTGGTGACTGCCGTGAATATAAGATACCCAAGTACATAATGTGACATTGCAAGTTCTTATCAGTGGTAAGATCGTTATCTGACCTTAAAACAGTGCTGATAACCTACTTCTATTTATCTTTAAATATCTACCAGTTGAAGTTCCTCAGTATTTCCATCAACTCAATACACCTGCTCACAATGATGCTCTGGCAATGGGAAAAATGTAACATTTCAAATCCGAATTGTTGGAACATCTATCTCATCCTTTGCTGGCATCTGAACACATTTGTGGTCAGAAAATGTTATTGAATATAGCTTTATTGTATTAGCCACAGACAGGTTCCTTGCAAATCTTTAAAAATCGCCCTTCCAAACGGAAACCACTGACTGTAAAAATAATGAATAAAGTGCGTTGGCTTGAAAGTAGACAAAGTCAAATAATAACTTTATTTTTGACCTATCTATTCTGATTAACGGAAAAATTATGACTGTTGCGCACAGTGAGATAGAATACTTCCAGGTGGCACTGCAGGTAAGTGATGGTTGGTTGGTTTGTGGGGTTGAAGGGACCAGGGCAAGTGATGTGGGATGCAAAGTACAGAAGTGGAGCAGAGATGAATGGGAAATCACTGCACCAAAGGTGACCTTCACTCGACATTTTATGGAATGAGATACATTTAGAAACTACATTCACTGTAACACTTTACACAGATCATATCCCCTCATTTCCCCAGTCATCTATAGCACAGTCGGAAGTTGGGCACAATGCTCTGTGGAGCTTCTGTTTATATATGCTAGTTGAAATATCACTCTAGTGACGATAACAGCGGCAAATGTGGGAATCCAATGACATAAGCATAAAACAGATTGTTATAGACTGACAAGTGGGAACGAGAATTTCGGAATTGTTGAAGCTGGTTTGTTGTTTGTGTCCTACTGTCATGAGCACCTTTGGAAAACTAGCTGAAGGAGGATGAAACCTTGGGCAGATGGAAAGATAATGGATGCCATTACTCATCGCAAAATATGGAGGTCACAAGTTGAGCGCTTTATAAAACCATGAAGGTGGTGATTTATGGCAGATCTGACAGCAGAGTACGATGCTGATGCAGGTAAAAGTGTTTTGGAGCACACTATTCAGTGCACATTGTTGGACATGGGACTCCACAGTAGATGACCCCTATTGTGTTTCTATGATGAGCCAATGCAGTCGACAATTACTATATCAATGGACACAGGAGCATCAAAATTGGTCCAGGGATAAAGTTTCTTGTTACGCCAGGTTGATGGTCATTTCCAGATATGCCGTCACCCTGGTGAACAGCCGCTTGAAGCATACACATGGATGCAGGTGGGTGGGGGCAGTAGTCTTTTATGGTTAACATTCATTTTGGCTTCCATGACAGCTGCAGCAGTAATTGAAGGCACCATAAGAGCCTTGGACTTCGTGAGCACTATTGCAGGCTACCTGCATCCCTTCACACTTGGTGTTTTCACCAAGGGCAACGGAATATTTCAACATGATAACTATCCACATCACAAAGCTAGAATATGTTTATAGCAGTTTAAGGAACGTGATATTTAGTTCATGTTCATATCTCTGACACAAAATTTGTCTGATCTGAACCCAATGAAACACATCTGGGGCAGTATTGGGCACCATCTTGGCCCCTACAAACCACTAGCCCATAATTTACAGGAATTGTGGGACCTATACATAGACATCTGATGCCATATACCTCTGGAAACCTACCAACAATTTCTCTAAGCCTTGACGTACAGATCTGTTGCTGTGTCGCTTTCCTAAAGTGGACCAGGTGATAATTTTTTGTTTCATTGGTGTAGTTTTCAAATAACAAGCACTGAAATGCTCTCCATATACCAAACAACTAATCAACATGTATTGTGATGAAGCATCAAGTATAACAACTAAATATTTAATTTAATCTATAGTAATTGGAAAATGTATTGCTGTCATCCGAAGTACAGGACGTTGACATAAAGACACATGAGCTCAAGATTAAATAGCTTTCTGATTATATATTTCAATTAAATGTAACCTACAAGGGTTATTCACAAATTATGAATGTTATATGTTCTCAGGATGGTTGGCCACACTTTGCAAAAAGAAAAGGATCTATGTGAGAAAGGTAGTAACATAAGTAGTAATAAAAATAATTGTTTTCCTTGGATCGTTTTACAATAGTATGAGACACATTTTGGGTTTTATGCAGCTATAAGCAAAGTTTGCAACTTACTGCACATAGTAACTATAACACTGAATATTTTCTAAATATGAAGAACTGTTTTTACACAGACAGCATTCCAAATGAAAAAGAAAGAAATATTTTCATGTGAAATCAACATATGTTCTGGATAGCTCAGGGACAGACAAGTGAGTTCCATCTGCATAGGTGTCAGTAGGATTGATCTACTTTCACCCCTCCACCCCCCCCCCTCAATCACCTTCTACCCCTCTCCCCCCCCCCCCCACCCAACATACTGTATTGCCTGATTCTCTGCTTCCTCAGAGATTTCTCCCTGGACAGAATGGAGGACAGGGAAACGATTCCCCCCACTCCTCCCCTATTCGTCAATGTTACAGAGGAGTTCTGCAGTTTCTGTGACATGCAAAGGATTTCTCTCACTTCTCCTCTCACTCTAATCCAAGATGGCTGCTTCTAGCCCACGTGTCCTAAGTTAAAATGATATTAGATTCTGGCAGCATGTTTAACTTTCCCGCGAATTTTGACACACTTAATATTTAAGGAATTGCTACACAATCAGCCTCACATGTTTTATTATAAATAATTACCATGCCCATCGCCACTGCTGGTGCCATGTTGTTAGTGATGGATTAGTAGAAGGAGGGATGTTTGATGTTAAACATGGAGTAGCAAAGTTTTATTTATTTAAACATTATAACACTGAAGCAGAGACGTCTTATTTAAACAATTTACCGTTCAAAGAGTTGTTTTGACATCAGCTATATCATACACATGTGCGGGCTGCAGATGATTGTATAATTAGGAAGCGCTCCCTGCGGCAGTCGGTCATCAAATGGACAACTGTTGGCAGGACACTCTGGAGGGAGCCCCCTTCCCCTCCCTACCCATTCACCCGCCTGAATCGATGCTGTCAGACACTCACCCTCTTTTCCGGGACAATTACCGGTTCGACGTTTTTATTTGAATGATTTGGCATTGTGTGCAACATGAGGGACGCGTTTGACGCTTTTATTTAACGTATTTGGTATTTAAACAATTACACCAGCATTTAGAGGTCAACTGCGCCCATCTCACCTACTGGACAGCTCAAATGCTGACACAACTCTTGAACATCTCTACTGTCTTGTCAGCCTTGCTCGCCACAATGGGTTGCTCCACTGCAGCACAATGACTCTCTGGCTTCTCAGGGCATTAGGGGTTGGATGGAGTACATGTACAGATGCTTTTCACCTCATATCTCTTTGATCTATATCTGAGAATATGAATTATACACTCTACGTCTCTGTAGACAGGACGCACAAACAAGTTTTTGTTCTATTTCGATGCAATGCGCTCATTGTAGGATGTGTGTCTCAGCCTGTTTATTCCTGCTGCAACACATAGAGTCGCGAATCATCTAAGAAATTCGTCAAATGTAATTGTGATTCAAAACAATTCAGAGCTACTGAAGATCAACAAAATGCTTACACATCTGATTGTCACCTAAAGTTCCATTATTGCCTATAAATACTGAGTCTGTAGCTTACAATTCCAGACCGCTGATCCATGACTTGGAGAACAAACGTTGACATGTACTGCAATAATTGTCATTGCACTAAAACATCGCAAAACTTGGAAAAATGTAATCACACCTATGTTAGTATGAACCATCTGTTAGCGTGGGTCTCTTATACGCAATAGGCCCTATAATATTTATTGACAATAATAGTTTCTCAAAGTTTCAATATACTGAAGCGACCCCACACAATCAAAAATACTGACAGAAATTGTCAGTTGACAAGGCGGTTTTACAAGGTTATAATGTCGAACATCAGGAAGGAAGCTTGTGCTGCACTTACATTGTCTATAGCTTGCATGCCACAGAAAACAGTGAAAAAGGGGAAATGGACTCAGGAATGGTTGAAAAAATCGAATTGCCACATGTTAATTTACTGAGAAACCAGAACCACAGACCCAAAAGATTTCATAAATCATTTTTCAACATGTCCTGCATCATACAACAAATTTTTAGTATTAATACAAGATAAAATAGAAACAAAAAAGAAGGAGCCCCCGTCAATGAGAGATTAGAAGTATTTCTGATATTTCTGATGACATGTAGTCGTTCAAATTCTCGAAATTTTGTTTTGTAATATCACCAAATACAATTAGTAAAATTCTATGTAAATCTCTGAGGAATTATATCTGTCGTTCCAAGTATCTGTTCAGGCAAGCAAAGAAAATTATTCTTTTACTTTTCATAATAAATTTGTGAAAGAGATACGCATTTTGCAATCTCTCCCTGGTAATTTTTCGAAGTGGAAGCATTTTTCCAAACTGCTATGCCAAGATGGTTCTTTTGAAAGGACACTGCTGGCTTCCTTCCCCATCCTTCCCTAATCTAATGGGACTGATGACCTCACCGTTTAGTCCACTCCACCAAGTCAACCAACCAACCAATCCAAACTGCTGTTTCATTCATCAACCTATGCTATATTTTCAAATTAATAAAATAAGTAGTGCCATAAAGAATACTCCTTTGATCATCCTAAAGTGGTATAAACAATGATTACCATAGCACAGATCTATTAAGATTGTTCTGTGTTAAAAGATTTCTTGAAAAAATTAATCTGAGGTATGATATGCACAAAGACAAATTGGAAACATGAGCATTGCATACTAACACTGTGTGGCTTGTTCATGCAGAACTGTCAACATCTGAATGGAGAATATTGTCAAACTGTCAATCCCTGACTGACAGCTTATTTTTCTTTGAAGTCCTGTCAGTTAATATTTTTTGTTAAGCAGAAAAAATCACAGCGATGTTGTAATTTTGGAAAAGTGTTTTCATTCCATAAATCGTTTGCAAGTTGCAATGTGTTATGTACTGCTGTGGTGTAAGGGTGCCACAGCTGACAACCATAGGGGTCCTGCTGTGAGATGAAATTACTTCTGGTTGTTGGGTCATATAGCAGGCAAAAACCAGGTTCGTATCCCACCACTGCCTGTGGACCCCCAGACAATACTTCACTACTAATCGGGACTCATCAAAAGAAACACTTACACTCCAACAAATCAGATTCCAGGCTGGAGGCAGACATTGACTACAGTGGGATACCAATCTGTCTGCTGCCCACCATACAGCTTGACAACCAGGAGTGATGGCCTGGAGAGAGATTTCTTTTCACAGTAGGACCCCTCTGGTTGTCATCCTCGACATCCTTACAGCATTGAAGCATGTTAAGGATAATCTACGTCCCATTTTCATACCCTTCACTCAAGCCATCCTGTGCTTACATTTCAGCAAGATAACGTCCACCCCCAAATAGCAAGAGTTTCTACTGCTCATGTTCGTGCTTGCCAAACCCTAATTTGGGCACCAACTTCGTCAGGTCTCTCCCCAGCTGAGAATGTTTGGAGCATTATGCGGAGGGCCCTCCAAGCATTTCTGGATTTTGATGGTCTAACGCGCCATTTGGACAGAATTTGGAAAGATATCACCCTGAAGGACATCCAGCAACTCTATCAATCAGTGCCAAGCTGAATAACTGCTTGCATAAGGACCAGAGGTGGACCAAACGTTATTGTCTTGCTCAATTTATGGATCTCTTTCTCTTAAATAAATAATCGAAATCTTCTGAAAGTATAAACTTTTGTTTGTCTGTACATGTACATTGCATCTACCAAGTTCTGTCCCAATCGAATAATTCCTTTGTGGTGCATCGTCTTTTTAGTCTCAGAGTTTATAATGTTCAACTTAACAGATATTAAGCTGTACTTCCACAGACATTAATTAGTTACTTATACATGCCCCCACTACAACTTGCATATGGAAACACAACACTTGCACAATCTCATGCCAACTTGGGTATAATTACGAAGGCTATGATGGGTTCAATTACTGTCTATGACAAACAGTTGCAATAATCCAGAAAACCTATAAGGTCAAAAACTGCAATGTCTTGACAGCTGAAACGATGCTACTGTTACAAGTGGCTAGCGTGTGGTAACAGAAGAACAGTATGGCACATACTCAGACCTTGCTATTTTTAATGCTATTACTTCCATATTTCTTAGTCACTAAACGTAGAGGTAATTTTTGCAAAATGAACAGGAAAATTTAATTGAAGTTTTATTCCATCTCTTGTTAATGCCAACACACAACGATAAAATCTCAAAGAACTGTAATGTATTTTGTTTGTGCAGCAGAGTCATAATCATATCAAAATCCTTTAAGACGAGAACTGAATTAATTGTGACCTAGTGGGTTTCAGTTCAAAAGGCACTGAATAAGAGTATTCTGCACTCTTGGTATTTACTTTCTGATCTCTTCCGCCGATTGTAGTTCGTTTCACGAGTTTCTTTGCGAACATTAGACTCATGTTAATACATTCAAAACTAGGCACTATCTTTACATTCTGGGAGATTAGCTGCTACTTCTTCTTATAAACACTGTTTTGACGTTGTACTTGTTTCTGTACCTTGAATGTACCTGTTTATCTATTCTGCTTCCCAGGTACTGGTATCACAATGTATTCATATCTTCAAGATTGTTTTTCCTGACTGTAACATACAGTCCTCCACCTGTAACGCTTCTTCCCTATTTCTGTGCATATGTTAAACTACAGGTTTCGTATGTTCCATTGCATTTAACAAGAAACGCAATTCGTGTTCACCTGCAGCTGCCACTAATGTATTATCAACTAATCGTATTTATCTAATTTTCTGTACTTGATAAATAATAACAGTCCTTCACATGCACCAAATCCAATTGAAACTTCTACAGCTTATAGCATCACAATAAACTCTGAAATACGATCTCATTTGCATTCTGAATGTGCTACGCCACACCATATAATTTACACCATACACAGTAATTCTGCAATGCGTTTATACATGTTTCTTAACATTCATCGACTAGTAGATAAATTTTATATGCTGTGTGTACTGGCTTCGTAAGCGATTAGATATTGGTATAGCTGAACACTGGATGAACTCTGATGTCATTAATTTAGCTTGTATCCTAAATTTTAAAGTTGCATCTTATTTTTGCCACACATATAAAACTCGAGGTGGCTCTATCATTTTAGTTAAGAATCATGTTGTATCTGAACCATTGCCTAGTATAAATAAATTAAACATCGAAGAAATTTTTGAAGCCTGCTAAAACAACTATTACTTTTATTTATAGAATCCCGACATTAGAGAATTAGAAAAAAATTCTCAAAAGATTTGAAACACTATTAAATACAGTATTCTGAATGAAAGTGAATATAGTTATAATGCATGATTTTAATATTGATTTCGACCTTAGTAATCCAGATAACTTAGAACTAAAGAGGCTAATAAAATGCTATGTCTGAATAGTATGCTCATAAATGTTATCACTAGGCCTGGCCATATAGATGGTGGAACTTGTATAGATAATATTATTGTTACTTGTTTTCCCTCAAAATATTACACAAACATTATTGATACAAAGAAGAGGTTGAAAAATCAACCATACATAAGGTTTTGATTACTGACACACTTTATTTTGATCGTTATAAAGTTATTATGATTGCAAATATAGAGACAGTTGTTAGCAATAATTCCAAGTCATCTGTGATGTACAAGATTCAGCGATGTATCAGTGACTACAATATATCTGTATTTTCAGGCTATGCCAGGCAAATAAACTGCCTATATGTACATGGTAATGATGGAGCAGAAGAGCATTTTGGAAGGTTCTTTTAATTATTTATATGGGCAGTTAATTTAGGCCTGCAGCATAGGGCCATAGAAAGAAAGGAAGCAGGACAGTCGCAAACTGATCTGGCCTGATGGCTTAATGTGAATCATTCTGTTATTTCTCGGATGTGGCGGCGGTTTATACAGACCGAAACTGTATCCTGAAGACCATGTCAGGGTCGACCACGTGTGACTTCAGAAGAGAGGAGCATTATTCAGCTGTAAGGGCACGACATTACTGCCTTAGTACTGCACGGCAACTGGCACGTGAGGTCACAGTGTCTACTGGATGTGCTGTATCGAGGCAGAAGGTGTGCAGAAGGCCTCAGCAGTGTGACCTTTATTGTTAGAGAAATGCTGTGTGCCTACCTCTGACGTATCTTCACAGATGGGAAAGTCTAGAGAGGAGTCATCAACATGCCACCTGGACAGTCAAACAGTGGGCCAATGTTGTTTTCATAGGTGAGTCCTGGTTTAGTCTTGAGAGTGATTCTTGATGGATTCGCATCTGGAGGAAGCGTGGAACACGATTTTGGGAGCCAAACACTGTGGAAAGAGACCGAGATCGAAGAGGATCCCCAACAGTGTGCGCAGAAATTATGTTTGCAACTCGAACACCTCTTCATGGAATTACACGTGTGAATTGGCAAGGTTTAACTGCTGTCAGGTATCGTGACGACTTCTTGGGATCTCATCTGCAGTTGTTGTGATGTGCTGCAGGTCCAGAAATCGTATTGATGGACGATAATGCTCGACCTCATAGACCATCGGTGGTTGATGTTTTCTTGGAAACGGAAGATGCTGCATGCATGACGTGGCCTGCTCGCTCTCCCAATTGGGATCCCATAGAGCATGTCTAGGATGCACTAGAGAGACTGCTTGCATCTCATCAACATCCGCCAACCAGTCTCCAAGAATGCAAGCAGCTCTACAGGAAGAATTGGCGTTACTGCCTCAACATGAGAATGATAACATCAATCAGAGCATGCCCAGCCGTTTTCAAGCCTGTATTGCTGCCAGAAATTGTCACATCCCTCATTCAGCACATTAACCAGATATTGGAATGTGTGTGTGCAGATCCGTTAAGTGGGAAAAAACGAAGAACATTTTTCTCTACCATTATGCGTGTTACAGTCGTTTGCGTTCTGTATTCTTTACATTGTTTGTCCTTTACTATCACCTGTTAACACTGTTTTGCGGCAAAATAAACGCAACTTGCAAAATTTCGTTTTGTTGCTTTAATTTTGGACACCAGTGTATGTAACCACAGACGGAGCCCTCCCCCAATAATTTAAGAAAATTATTAATTATATTATGCTTAGTGAAATCACAAAATTATGTTAGAATTTTTTTTCTAGAATTTTTTGAAACATTTTATGCAGGGGACAAAACAGAGGAAGGTTACAAATGTGCAGGCTATCTTGAGTGAATGTTACAATTCAAGACTTATTTCTTTTTACATCTTCATTGTCATGCAATGAACCCAGTAGAGGTTGTCAATGAAAAAAATCAACATCCTCATCTAAGTGTTGCTGATATGGAAAAAATATATGAGGTCTTGATTTGTATATTGAACGGAAGGCGTGATAATTCTGAACACTTTTGGAAATTGTGTTTAAAAGAAAAACCTTCACAAGCTGATGATCTTTCGTTTCCTCAGAACCGAAGTATACCAAAGAAGTATAACAACAATGAAGCCAGCTCACCACACACTTTCAAATGCCCATAGGAATACTACAAAGCCATTTACATTGAAGTTTGTGAAATGGTGCAATCTTGCGTTAATGAACAGTTTGCTTCAACTGGACTCACACAGGTAATTGCAGTTGAACAAGAGTGCTTGCTTTTAGTAAACAGATGCGAAACAAATTAGGAAAATCAACAGAGTTTTTCAAAAATAATCTAGACATCAAGCGACTGCTCTTACACTTGAATATGTTAGCCAATATTGCTAATAAAAAACGTCTGGACTTAAAAGATATGCATGATGTAAGAAAGTACATTACACAAGAGCCTGCAGTTGGAGAAATGTTATGTGAAGTAGTGAAGTACAGTGAGCTTTTCCAAGTAGTTCTAATCACGACAGCAACAGCAGAATGGTCATTTAGCCACCTTAGATGCCTGAAGTCATATCTCTGATTAACAATGGGACAGAAGCGATTGAACAACTTAGCTGTTCTCCATGCCCACCGAGATGTTTTGGATGAATTGGATATCCAACCAATCATCAACGACTTCATATTCACTAATCCATTCAGACGGTCAACATTTGCACCTTTCTAAAGACACTCTAGGCCTAATAATGGCGTTTAACGCAATATTAAAAATCTTTATAAAATAGACAATTAAATATATACATAATGTTAAATTTTCAGTTTCGAAATATTAGTACTAGTTTAGTACTGTATTACTATATTACTGTAGTACTGTATTGGTTATTTCAAAAACTTAAATATTTTAGGGTGTAAGATCCAATTAAAACCCGCTATTTACATACTTTTTGACTGAAAGAATTGGGCATACTGTATTAACTTTATTAACTGTATTAAAGCATTAACTTTGAGATACTGATTTTATTTAATGAACCGTGAACTTTGTTCAAAGTAAGCTTAAGTTAGCTATTTCACTTCTCACTCAAAGTGCTATTACTGTGCGATAGCAATATTCTATGTTTTATTATTTTAATGATAGTTTAGGATTTATTTAAATATAATTTCAGTCTTTACAGAGCTATATATTCACTGCTTTGTAGTAGTCTATAAGCATGATTATTACTGTAAATTAAATTAGCTTTTTACGAAAATACTGAGTGTGTTCATGTTTTTTTTTTTCAAAGCAAAAAAATGTCTCAGGCTTGTTGAGATTCCCGGAGAGTCGAGTTATCGAGAGTCCAGTTTTCGGAGTTCTAATGTTGATCATATGACTCTAAAATGCTTAAAAAACTTTAAAATTCACTATTTTTCGTCCAAAATAAAAAAATTTCTGGGGCAAGACCCTCAGTATGGCCCCCCCTCCCAATATTTTTTATAAGTCGGTGCCCCTGTATGTAACATAAAATATCACATACATACAATCTACTAAAAGTGAAGGCAATGTCAGTGACAGAGTGACAATGTTATTTGCCAGATGAACAAACATAGCGAAATTACGAACTACAGTGACCGGAAAGTATGGAATAACTTTAGCATCTTGTGTCACACGACCGGTTATCGAGGTTTTGGTTTAGAATCTCTAAATGCATACATATAATCTACTAAATGGTAGGCAATGTCAGTGACAGAGCTACAATGTTATTTGCCAGGTGAACAAACATAGCGAAATTACAAACTTCAGTGACTGGAAAGTATGGAATAAATTTAGTTTCTTGTGTCACAGGACTGGTTATGGAGGTTTGCGTTTAGAATCTCTAAATGCTGCAATGTGAAAAAAAATCAAATTAACTATGTACAGGATTTAAAGTTGCTTGGAAAGTAGGTTACATTGTACATATTCCTTTTTTTTAAAAAGTATTTCCACTGCTTGCTTCTTAATTAAACATGGTAGGAGAATCAAAGTTATTTCCCCAAAAAATCAGTCCATAGCCTATAACAGTCTTGACTTGGGCACAGTACCCAGCTTTAAAGTGTCTACGTTAGTTACATCTCTTACTGATCATGGTAAGAAATAAGCTTCTTTGACAGTATGTCTGACTGCAATATCCAGCTTTGTGTGTTACTGATGTTCAACAAAAAGAAATTAAGTGTAATTTCCTGTGCAGATGTTGTTTCCACCAATACGTGCGTCTGTACTGGATGGGTTTTCCACCCCAATAGCTGAGTGGTCAGCATGATGGATTGCTGTCCTGTGGGCCCGGGTTCGATTACTGGCAGGGTTGGAGATTTTTCTCCACTCAGGGACGGGGTGTTGTGAAGTCATCATCATTATTTCATCCCCATCCGGCGCGCAGGTCGCACAATGTGGTGTCGAATGTAATAAGACCTGCACCAGGGGTGTCAGACCTGCCCCCCAAATACTCATTTCCAATTTTTTTTTCTTTGGTTGAAACTGATGTTTAGCGCTTTTTGTGTGCATTTATCATGACTGAAGGTGGGTGGTGATTTCCTCAACTATTTATCCATTTCATAGTTTTTAAGAAACACTTTTTTAAATTTATTAACAAAAAAATAGTAAGTTTTTTCTACATAAAATATTTTTTTGTGAACTTCCTATTGGGGGAATATTAATGAATGTAGTGCCAGAGGTGGCTTTTTATTTTATGCAGAGTCCCTGAAAATTTCTTTCATTTATCTATGATAGTTTCTGATATAATGGGACATATGTACTGAAAATTTTAGTTTGTGGTAAATTTACTTTAAAGGAAAAACTTTTGAAATTTGTTACTTACAGTTAATTAAAACTGTCCTGTTGCATATGATGGCCCTTCTTTGGCCTCTAGCAGGTCTTCCAGCTTCTTTTTCACCTTCCTGGATGTTTGTCTTGCTTTCTTGGCCATACTAGATGCAGACCTGTCTGCATTGGCTATCCTCATTTTATCACAATGTTGCAGCCCAGTGATAATATTTTCACCAGGATTAATTCCGAGGTTTTTAAGTACTCAAAACTTTCCAATGTTACCACAAATGAATGTAATAACAGCATCATGAAATCCTAGTTTCATTGAATGCATGCCTACAAATACAGTTTTAGGAAGGCGGTTCCAAATTATGCTGTTGAAACATTCATTTGGGTTCTGTGTCTGCTCATGCAGACATTTCCTTAGAAGGTCAGGATGAGCCAAGTCTCTGAAAATAAGCTTAATTGCTGTAATAACAGCAGCAGGAAGAGAATGCTGGTGAGAATAAGACTCTCCAGTTGCCTGAGCCCTATTGTATTTGCACCAAGAATTTTCTCCTGATGGACACAATCCATGACATGGCTTATCATCAATAGAGGACTTATGGAAGGATATGGCCCAAACATCTCTCTTCATTGCCTCCACATTTTCTTTATTTCTCCTAATTGCCTGCCCATAGTATACCTGCAAGTTTTCTATTTCAGTTTTAGTTAACCGTACCTGTGTGGTCAACAATTTTCCATCTTCTAATTTTTTTCCTCTCACATCAACAGTTAGTATTCTCAGCCTTGTTCCCAAACGTTTTTGAACATAGCCTACACATTCTATTTTGCTAATAATGGCATCTCCATATGGCTTAGAGTTCACCACATTGTTGTATGCCTTACTGTCACCATTGCCCAAATATTTGGTGTATCATACGCCTCTTGTTTCTACGGAGCAATGAAATATTTGTTGTACTCCATGAACTTCCATACCACCACTTGTTCCTCTAAAATTAACCACACAGTTGTGTTCTTTATGTTCATTGACTTTACATTTGCAATATTTAGATGTTATCTCCACACCTAACACTTTACCAGTGTCTACACTCATCGCAGTCACTACTCCATTCAGAGAAGTATGTTCTCTTTTCTGCCAACTTCCATCATGTGCAACTGCAATATCCGAACATCCATCATTTTCATCCACTGCTTCTTTAGCAACCAGTTTCATGCTTTCCTCTCTGACCTTACATACAGCTTTCTTTAATTTTGCAGTCAGTTTTTCAAATTTATTTGGTGGTTAATCACTGGACAAAATGTTCTTCCTGCAGCCATGCCCTTGCCAATGGATAGTAAGGCATAAACTAATCTAGTATTGATTTTATAAGGGCCACTTGCATCTGGTTTTGAAGAACTCAAATGAAATCACAGCTGAGCATTTAGTGCAAATTAAATCCAAAGCAATTGCTAGGCCTTTTCTCCCACTGGCACACTCACAAATTTTCACGCTCTGTTACTCGCCACGCTGTCTACATTGAACAAATTTAGAAATTACATCTGATAATATTCTCAAATTTATAATAATGCTACTGCACACCTTGTCACTTACAGTAAATTCGTTGTAACTCTCTTGAAATTGTGAGAGCTTCTTTGATGATC
Organism: Schistocerca americana; assembly: GCF_021461395.2. Taxonomy (NCBI): domain Eukaryota; kingdom Metazoa; phylum Arthropoda; class Insecta; order Orthoptera; family Acrididae; genus Schistocerca; species Schistocerca americana. The sequence continues at coordinate 696,884,674 of NC_060120.1, read as the reverse complement.
CACTTGTTCAAGAATTACAATTATAAACATTGTTGTCAGGCGACATAACCTCTTGTACAGAAAGCTGTCTAAACTTGTTTCCTCTAAATTGTCGTTTCTTGAAAATTCCTTTACGTTTCGTCATCTTCAATAAACACAACAAGACACACGTAAACAAGCACTGGAAATGTAAGTATAACAACTACTCGCAATCACACTTGATCAAAACTAACCGCGTGTTTGAAAGCGTGTTTTTTTACAAACAGCAGAAACAAAAGAATAGCGACCATTGCATTCCAAGGATAGCCAACACACTCGGGAATTTAAAAAAATCCCTAACGTGCAGTATAGGGGATATAAAAAATATTCAAATGTGTGTGAAATCTTATGAGACTTTACTGCTAAGGTCATCAGTCCCTAAGCTTACACACTACTTAACCTAAATTATCCTAAGGACAAACACACACACCCATGTCCGAGGGAGGACTCGAACCTCCGCCGGGACCAGCCGCACAGTCCATGACTACAGCACCTTAGACCGCTCAGCTAATAGGGGATATAAATATCTAAAATATATGCAGAAAAGTGGGTAACAGAAAAGTGGGCGTGGCGCATAAACACACACGGTAGAAAAATGCTCTTTAAATGGTCGAAAAAATTTTTTTTCAGCAAAATCCTTTTCAGAGTACTTAAATAAAACCTTAATCTATCGAAATACGATGAATACCAAAAATCTATTTTTTTCGACCTGAACTATGGTGGATCCCCTTAATGTATGTGTTCTGGAAGATTATTTTCTAACAGTATAAAGAGGCCAGGGTCAACACTAGAGCCCGTGAGAGATCATAAATTGTACCAAGCATATTTGACCTGTAGGATGTAGCTTCCTTAGAGTTCATGGTTTCAACAAACTGTTACCTTCCATTTATGTAGTTCTGAGACTAGTTCTTAACATTGCCTCAAAATCCATACATGATTAACCATGTCAAATGCTTTTGATGGGTCAGGAAATGTGCCTACTGCTCACTGCTTGTGATGTATTAAACTTGCCCATCTTTCAACAAAGTCGTACAGGGCGCTGGTGGTAGATCTGTTTTTGCTGAATCCATGTTGGTATGGCGAAATAATAACATGTGCAAGGCCACAACTGCTTCTCTTGTACCACTATCTCCCCTAAAGACAAATTAGCCTTCTCCATTATTTTACATAGTTTCCCTTTATCCTGTCTTTAACACTATTCTCGCAGAAAAAGCTGAGTAGCTCTGCGGTGTAGTGGTTATGATGCTAAACTGCTGCATCGAGGGTCGTGTGTTAAAAAATCACCTCGCATCTATAAATTTAATTTCTATATTCGGTTCGAGAACATTCTAGAAGTATCCACAAATGTCAAGAACCATTGTACTAGAATGTTCTGCACCTGTTTATATACTGTATGTGCTCTAGCCGGAGGCAGTTCACTCCGCGCCCTTGTATGTGCAAGTGCTGAATAAACCTTCGTTAAGTGAAGTTAGTGTTCGTCATTCATCTAATTACACCTCCTTCTCCGTGACATTATTCTGGTGGAGGCGCTGGGTACTGGAACTTGTGATAGCGTACATTATAGACAACACAATGGCTCCCATCAGGCCACGACATTGCCGCCGTTTACGTTGCGAAAAACCTGAGTTCGAGCCATATTCAACAGATCGCAATCTGTTCAAGAAGAAGAGGACGTTACGATGACAGCAACTGTGTACCACCACATGAGGCATCCTTCCGGGTTCTCTGGTGACGATGGCCAAGATCTAAACAAGTGGCTGAAGGCATATGAGCGTATAGCCAAATTTAACAAATGGGATGACACCGTATGTTTGGCTAACGTATTTTTCTACTTGGATGGCACTGCCAAGCAATGGTATGAGAACAACGAGGAGAAGTTCGCAAGCTGGGAAGTATTCCAGGCAGAACTGCGCAAGTATTTCGGCGACACACAACGACAGAAGTGCAAGACTGAAGATAGATTAAAGTGCAGGGCACAGCGTCCACGAGAAACGACAGCATCCTACGTTCAAGACGTCTTGGAGCTGTGTAAAATAGTGGATCCTAGAATGAAGGAGGCAGATAAGGTTGCACATCTCATGAAGGGTGTTGCTGAGGACATGTATCAAGCCCTACTCCTGAAAGAGGTTTCGACAGCAGAAGACTTCATAAAATGGTGCCAGTATATCGAGACAATCCATGAAAAAAGAATTACACGCAAGAAGTTTGAACGGCTTCCAAATCTCGTATCGATGTCTGTGATGGAGGAAGAAACTGATTTCACATGTGTTCTTCGTCAGATAGTGAGAGAGGAAGTGCAGAAGGCACTTGGATTGCACAGAGAGCAAAAAACCGAGACGCTTCAAGAAGTCATTAGGGAGGAAGTGGAACAGACATTGAACTCAATCTCTCGTTCTTCATTTCCCTTTAAAGTTGTGAAAAAGTCGAGACCCAGGCGGAGTTACGTTCCTACAGTTCCGTACGAGGAACCTGTTTGGGCACCAAGGAAGACTGACGTCTGAAGGACCCAGGATAACCAATCACAATTTTCCCACTGTGGACGACTGGAACATGTGGTGCGCTATCGTCAAGAAAGACGGCGGTTTTTTGATGACGCCCGAAACAGAAGACAGACGACCAATCTTAGACAACGCGAACTCCGGGACGACGAAGATGAACAAGAAGATGTGGGTGCAGGACGACGTAGGTCACCATAGCCACAAGCTAGCCGCTGCAGAGGACGCTCCCCAACTCGCCGATCAAGGTCTCCATCGCTGTTTAGAAGCTCCAGCCGATCACCTAGCCGCCGCAACCTGGAAAACTAAAGGGTGCGACCTTCCTTGTAGGTAAGGCCGCCGAAGAGAAAAATCCTCCGCCGTCGATCACTAAAAAAATGATAGGAAACTACGTCGATATCCTCATGAACGGCCGACCAGCCCAAGCTCTTGTGGACTCTGGAGCATCATGTTCAGTCATTTCAGAGAAGTACCGTTGCCAGTTGCAGAAAACCGTATTTGTCGACAGCAAAACGTCTCTTCTGAAGGTGGCTAATGGAAAATATGTAAAACCTACAGGAAGATGTACCATTCGTGTGGGTATAAGTGGCCATACACAGCCCTTAGAATTCATCTTCTTACAAGAGTGTAGTCATGACATCATTCTCGGATGAGACTTTTTGAAAGCTTCTCAGGCAATTATAGATTGTGATCGCTCGAAGATTATGCTAGATCCGATGAGATACTGTGGACAGGAAGATGTTCATCCGGGTGTGTGGAGACTATGTATGCTCGATGAAGTGATCATTCCTGCAGTTAGCGCTAGGAAGGTAACTGTCACATTTCATGCCATGTATCAACCTATGGATCTTGTAATAGAATGTAAGAGAAGCATACCACTGAAGAATAGCTTGGTCATCCCAGCCTCTGTCATCTCGTTTAAGAGTGGATTCGGTGAATTGTAGGTAGTTAACTGTCGCCGAGAACCACAGATCCTTCCAAGACGTATGTGCGTAGCAAGTGCAGAGCTGTTAACTGAAGAACAGCTGAGCGTCAGAGAAACCTCCCATGCTGAGTCTGTGGGCGAAATTAGCGCTACCACTACGAGACAAGATCTTCTAGCTCGACTATAACCAGATCTCACAAAGGAACAACAGAAGAAATTACTTGCCATTCTTCAAGAGTTCTCTCAATGCTTCAATCCACAGGTGAAGAGGAACTTAGACAAATTGACGGTGAAGCACCGGATTAGCACTGGAGACCATCAACCAATAAGCCAGAGAGCATACCATGTGTCAGCAACGGAAGGTCGAATAATTCGCGACGAAGTAGAGAAAATGATGAAGAATGACATCATTCAGCCTTCGCAGAACCCATGGTCGTCACCAGTGGTCCTCGTCGGGAAGAAAGATAGCAGTTGGCGCTTTTGTGTTGATTACAGGATGCTTAATAATATAACTAAAAAGGACGTTTACCTTCTTCCACGAATTGACGATGCACTAGATTGTCTGAAGGGGGCTACGTTTTTCTCAGCCATGGCCAATAGAAGTAGATGAGGCCGTGAACCGTGTCGTTTGCCATGGTTCCTGTTTTTCCCTTGGTTTACTTCTTTTTGGACTTTCCGCGCTTTCGTAGAGGGCGCTGCGGAGCCTCCGCAAGCGCGCTGCTAGCGCACCCGGTGGGAGGAGGCGCTGTGTGCAGTGCTGAGGGCAGACGAGGAGTTGAGACGAGTGTTTGGCCCTGGACGACCGTTCTGCAGCAGGACGCTCGGTCACTCTATACTAAGTCTGTATAGGCCCAAAAACCCGGGACGTGAGGACACAAGAGGCCGTAAATCTGTGGACATTTCCGTCCATGGCCTGGGGAAGCTATGAAGTACATCTGCGGCTGCCAGTAACCTCCAGAAGGTGATGTCGTCACTGAAAGTAAGAGTTTTCATTTAGTTAGTGCAACGGTCGTCGTCTGGTGGGGCCAATCTCCCAGTGTTGTGGGAGCTATTAATAACTGTGTGGCAACGTTTCTCTGCTTTGAGTTTGTGATCGGAACTTGCCTCGCATGTGTGTTACTACCCCTTTGAATGATAGTGCATTTGAACGCCATGCTGACTTACTTAAGGCGCGCGTCGTTAAGAAAAGGAAAAAAAGAAAATTTTTTTGGCTGTGGACCTTTTCAAGCCGTTGTTTTCTCATGGACGGCGTAAGTCACTGTTTGGATAAGCACGCTGTAAGATGTTTAAATAACCTTGTACTGCCTGACGGAGAGATAGAGTGAACTGTAGCCAATTAATTTTATGGATGTCTGAAATGCGAGATTATGCTAATATTTGCTAATATCTGTTGTGTTTTAGTAAGTAGGCATAATTAACTTTAGTCACTGTTGTTGTGTACATATTATTGTGTTAATGAGTTTGGTCCTTGTGGCATTTAAGTGCTCTATTTAGTTATATTTAAGGTAGTGCTAGAGTTTCGATTTGGTAATCCTCCTAGCCACAACTGATGTCGGTTGCTCGGTCTGTCTGAAATGTTGGGTCTATTGGGTAGAGACCGTTGTTGACTTGCTCTCCTCAGTCCCGAATTCCCATATTGATACTACGGCGGTAGTTCTGCCGGAATCTCATTTGCAGAAGTTACCAATTCTTATGAGCACAAATAAAACTACCTTTACTTCTGTAATTTTCGTCCACTGGCCAGCAACCTTTGGGAAATAAGGGAAATAACTAAAAATCGCCAACTGGTCTTCGTCCAACTTAGTGGCTTGTGTTAAACGAGTTCCCTTTCCAATTCGGGTAAATGTTTCCTCCTTCTGGTCGAGCCATCCTCTTTCCCAAGCCACGCTGGGGTAAGAGTTGCCCGAGTGTCTATTGTCGCTCAGTGGTCCAAGAGAATGAAGTAAGAGGTTAATTATCTACTCCACCATTACGCCCGAGAAATGCGAATTAGTGTAGTTCTGGATAACCTAAGGATTGTACACTATTATGATAGTTCCAGGTTTGGAGAAGTTGCTGTTTGGTAAAATTTAGCCTCCTGTGTCGGTATTCCGGCGTATTCGACGATTCAACATTGTTATAGAACTGAAAGACTTGGTTTTGATGCATTTGCTGAGACGTGACTTAATTATTTGCTATTGAAGTTAATTGCTTTAGATGAATTTTCTTTAATCTGTGGTTATAAATCTTAATGATTGATCGTCCTTAACGGTGTAACACTTAATGTACGTCTGATTGTCCCATATGTCACCCACCAACTTCATTCAGAGACGAAAAGTGATCCTTGCCCTAGTTCTATGGGACTTTATTAACCGTTGATCCTTATCGTTTATGGTCTTAAATATATGTTTGTTTAAAGGAGTAATCATAGGTTCCTATTGTTTATTAAGTAATTCTTAAGTTATATACCAAATATTACGAGTGCAAATATTCTCTCATTGTTACACTTGCGTGTTCTATGGTTTGCACTGAAGGGTGTGACAATAAGTGTAAAATCTAAAGTGAAGCGTTGGGGCGAATTAATCCTGATTGTTTGCGCTTGTTATGGTTGGGAGAATAGTTTACTGATTGACCCCTTGGAAAGAGTATATCAGGCTGATCTTGAGTAAACTGCATTCATCACCTCTTAGGGCCTGTATGAGTTTAAGGTAATGCCGTTTGGTTTGTGTAATGCACCAGCAACTCTTGAACGGATGATGGATAATCTTCTAAGTCACCTGAGGTGGACGATGTGTCTTTGTTATTTAGATGACATTATAGAGTTCTCAGAGACATTTGATGAACACATAAAAAGACTGAGGGCCGTTCTTAAGTGTCTCCAACAAGCCGGACTGAAACTTAATCCAAGAAAGTGTCTCTTTGGAGCAAAAGAAATCAAAATACTTGGACACCTTGTATCAAACGAAGGTGTGCGGCCAGACCCAGAAAAGGTGAGATCTATAACGGAATATCCTATTCCTAAAAGTAGTAGAGATGTGAGAAGCTTCCTCGGATTATGTTCTTATTATCGTCGTTTTATCACAGACTTTTGTATCAAAGCCAGGCCACTCCGAGAGTTGTTAAAAGCTGATGCTAAATTTTCCTGGGGTGGTGCTCAACAAGATTCTTTCGATGTGCTGCGAAAAGCTCTGACGACTGACCCTGTACTTGGTCTGTATGGTGAGAGAGGACCTACAGAACTACACACAGATGCCAGCAGGTATGGGATGGGTGCTCTTCTGGTGCAAATTTCGGATGGAAAAGAGAAGGTTATAGCCTATGCTTCTAGGACACTTTGTAACCTCCCCACAAAATAAAATAATATGAATAATATTCACGTTTAGTGTAACCTCCCACAAAATAAATTCCGTAACGTCCCAACAGTAAAAACAATATAATTATTTATTTCTTTCAGTGTAACCTCCCAACAGAAAACTTCCGTAACCTACCAATAATACAATGTGACTAACCTCTCAATTAAACTGCGACTCACTTATAACCTTTCAATAATTGACTGTGAATTTAAATTGGTAAAATTTGGACGTCAGCAGTGCTGCGCCATGGACCTGAAAATTCATTATGAATAAATTGAAAAATCTCACCTCAATTAGGTCGCCGGATAACGCGTATATATCTGCTCCTATATGAAATTTTTCTGGCGCAGCTCAGTGCAATCCTGGCCGATAGATTTGTCATGTATAAAAAGAAACAACTGATTTTTCTTTTCAAAAATCGGGATGACCAAGGATTGGAGAAATTAGTAAATTCTTTAAATTGAAATGAATGATTGTCAAAAGTTACTTTTTATGAGAAAGATTATTATTAAGAGTTTTTTTAAACATTTACATGGGACTTGATATAACAATGCTACATATGCGCGAGGCTGCTTTTACCTTATACTACAACGCTCAGACACCGCCATCGCTCCACCATGACTGGCCCAGCCAACACGATACACCAGACTGCTCGCTAGCAACTACTTACTCCAACTGCTACACAGTTCCTACTGCATACAACACTGCTCTCTGGTCTGAGATTCTCTTATACCTTACATATCGCAGGCAGCGCGTGAGCAATCCATCGAAATTACATCTGCTCGAGTGCGCTAGCAACAAATTCCTTAATCATGGACCTCTTACAACTTACAAAAGCCGAGAGAAACTACTCAACTACAGAAAGAGAATGTCTTGCTGTGATATTTGCCATGTGCAAATTTCGACAGTATCTATATGGAAGGCCATTCACAGTTGTTACAAACCATCATTCACTTTTTTGGTTGACAGGTCTTAAGGATCCAACAGGACGACTCGCCAGGTGGTCACTACGTCTTCAAGAGTATGACATTACCATAGTGTACAGAAGTGGAAGAAAACACCAAGATGTCGACTGTGTCTCAAGAAACCCTGTGCAAGACCATCAAGACTTTGATGAAGATAGTGACTGTCTCGCAGCACTCCAGGATCTCTCTGCTGAGCAGAAGACGCCAAGATATCTCAAATTATGCTTGCCTTAAATCGGTTAGAGGGTGTGGAAGGACAATTTAAGGTAGTTAATGGATTACTTTGCAAGAAAAACTTCGATCCGTTTGGAAAGAGGTGGCTAACAGTGATTCCTAAACACATGCGCTTAGATGTTCTCCAGAAATTCCATGACACACCTGAGGCTGGACATCTAGGATTTATTAAGACGTACGCTAGAATCCGCAAGAGATTTTTCTGGCCAGATTTATTTAGGAGTATCCGTCACTACGTGCCGCACTGTCGAGAGTGCCAGAGGAGAAAGGCTGTTCCTCAGAAACCACCTGGTCGACTCATACCAATTCCATCAGCCGAAACGCCTTTCCAGCGTCTTGGGATTGACTTCCTCGGACGATTTCCAACGTCTGCTAGTGGCAAAATATGGATTATTGTTTGCACTGATTATCTGACATGCTATGCCATTACAAAAGCCGTGAAAACAGCCGAAGCATCCGAGGTAGCCAAATTCATCGTGGAAGACATTGTATTAAAACGCGGTGCCCAAGTTCGTTAATTACGGATCGAGGGAAAGTATTTCAATCGAATCTTGTGACAGAGATAAACCGCCGGTGAAACATTACTCATCATGTGACGACTGCCTACCATCCGCAAACTAACGGGCTTACTGAACGCCTTGATAAGACATTGGCCGACATGCTATCAGTGTTCGTCAATGCTAAGCAGAGTAACTGGGATGAGGTTTGCCTACGGCACTGCCAAACAAGACACGTCAGGATTAACGCCACTTTTCCTGGTGCATGGGCGTGAGGCGACTACGACGATGGACACTGTGTTTCCGTTACATCCTGATGATGTGGACGATCGGTCAGGTGTCAGGTGTTAACCAGAGCCAATGAAGCTCGGCAGTTATCTCGACTCTGCATGCTGCAGGCTCAAGAAAACGATCGCCGAAGGTATGACGCGAGCCAGCCTGGTGACCTCGTCTCGATCTTCACTCCTGCTGTAACACCGCACCCGCTGCTTGTCCGATTTTTGCGTGTGTTCGCCCCTGACAAACAACTTACAGAGAAATTGGGAGTGGAACTGTACGCAAAAATGGATAACGCTAGATTTAAATGTGGCTCTGTAACCCCTAATTAATCTGCGGTGGTAGCGTTGACGATAAATCACACCTATTTTTACTTCCAAACATGAACGATCACGAACATTTAGTGTGTTCAATGACATCAAACACATACACAAAAATAAAATAAAGCAAAAGGGTGAATTCAGGATCCACTACTGAAAGTAAAATCTCTACTGAATCACAATGATTTTATTATAACCTTCAGATCAATGCTGAATAAAACAGAATGAACAATTTACAAATTATCCTCATAACTGGCGTTGGCAGTGAACTGTGTTAAAATCGGTCCAAAACACGATATCTTATAACTTGGCTGACCGACTGACATCGACACAAAACGTAAAATACGAAGAACCAATACACCCCAAAGTATCGTGAACCCTATGTGGAAACAGCAATTGCACGTGATCCAAATATTTAACGTTACTCCTAACATAGGCAGAAGCGGGAGCGATCTCACCGTAATATTCCTGTTGCAACGGCGGTCTCCGATGGCGACGGCGCGGCTGTGCGGTTGGCATGTGGCGTTTCGGAAAGTACACTCCTACAATACTCGGACAACAGACCGCTATCCATAAACGTCTCTATTTGCAACAGTCTTTCCGGCAGCAAAGAGCTGGCGCGGCTAACGCCCTCTCAGAGTGATAGACGAAGACGTGAGACGACTTGGGTAACGTCCTCTCAGTACGAGAGCCCAGAACGGAAGACCTCTACAGAGAGTCGAGCAAGATCGCTCTTCACCTCTGTTTTCCCACTTCAACTTTTACCGAGCGAATCACATCACTAGAAGCTCTCAAAACACCCAGTTTGGCAGTGCCGACCAATGTGCGGCCTGCGAGTAGAACTCTTTTCCACAATTCTTCCCTTTCTACAAAATTTCACAAGTAAACTCCGCCCATGCCGGCTGGGAAGAACCAGAGCTATGGGCAATAACACGTTTACTGGAATTTTTCTCCTAAGAGACCACTGGAGATTTTCCCAGCAAGATTCCCCGTCATAGTGAACACAGACTCCTGCATTGAAAGTTTTTGTTATTCGGAACTCCTGGCCTGCCCCACTTGAGTTACTTGAAGGCGTAAAATTAGTGTGACAGGCGAGAGCACGCACAGGAACGCCTGGCCAGCTATCCACTGCTCTGTTTTGATAAATACTTGAACACCTGCAGCCGCGCGTCCCTCAGAGGCTGGCGGCCGCTGTGGCCTCTCTAAACGGATTACAGAACTTCCCCAGTTCACCATTCATGCCGTTAGGCTGTGGCCTTTGGCGGCTAGCCGGGGAGGTAGCCGAGCTCTGTCTTGGATACTGCATCTCCGCAAAATCTTATAATTACAAAATCGTGTAATTCTCCCTGTATTACCTAGCCAGTGTGCCGATGCGTTCCCACATAGATTTGCTACACCGTAATTTAGAGTATTACTCCAACAAACACCAACTACTCATCTACAAAGCGATTTCGCCGCTATCAGTCGTCAGCAGAGCTTCCTCAACGATGGCTCGATGTTGCCGACGTGCCCTCGGAGGGAACTCGACCAGTTGCCGAAGCCAATCTGGTGGGTCTCTATTTTCTAGTACCGTGATAGGAGCCAGTAACGTGGTACTATTGGATAGCTCGTTCATGACACCCTGGAAGTCTTTGAGGAAGACATCCCAGGTGGCATGCTTCTTGCTGCAGTACAGCCTACACAGGTTCCTAAGATCTTTCATCGTCCTTTCAAACGGCTTATAGCTGGGGTGGAAGCCTGATATGAACACTGGCTTAATCTTGTGCCTCTCCAGTGTCCTCTTCCACATCACCGACTTGTATTGCGGCCCGTTATCCGATAGAATACAATCCACAGTTCCTACCTGCGTGAGGAAATCTCTGCAAAGCGCTCGACTCACTGTTCTCCCAGTCGCTCTCTTTAACGGAGTCAGAGTCACGAATTTGGAGGTTAACTCGAGGACCACCATAATATATCTATATCCCCTTTGTGTGGTCGGTGAAGCCCCATCAAGTCCGTTGTCGCAGTCTGTCGTAATTTCTGTGGTGCTATAGGGTAGAGTGGTGCTTGCATTGCCACTGTACTTGCCTTCGCCTTCTGGCACTTCTTACACACTGACAGAATCCTGTGGATTCTTCTCTCCATGTTACTGAAGTGGCAGACGTTCCTTAATTTCAGGAAGCATTTCCGGGGTCCGAAATTAGCGTAGCTGAGGTGTGTATACCAAATGAGTATGTTGATTACCTCAGCCGGTACACACACTACCCACAACGACTCACCGGGGTTTCTCCGGTAAAAAGAGTATCCCTTTCCGTAAAAGGTAGTGCTGCCTGATTTTGGTTTGGGTCCTGTCTTTCCACTTCTCTTTTATCCCTAGTAGTACGGAATCTTTGTCCTGTTCGTTCTTAATGTCCCGCATTGTGAAGGAGATATAATTTGCAAACGCCACATTGTGCAGGTAGAACAGAGAAAAATGCTCCTGTTCGAGCTCTTCTGCCACAGATTCTGTTATCCCCAGAGGGGAACGGGATAGAGCGTCCGCAGTGACCTTCTTTGGACCTGGGACGTAGATCGTCGTAAAGCCATACTCCTGTAGAACAGCGACCCACCTTGCTAGTCTTCCATGAGTTAGTTTTGCCGTTTGGAGGAACTCCAGAGCTCTGTGATCTGTGTAGACCCGCGTTTTTCGTCCAAACAGAAAATACTTAAACTTCTGGAATCTCCAGACCACAGCTAGGTCCTCAAGTTCTGTTACCGAGTAATTTCTCTCGCTCTTTGTTAACACCCTACCGCCGAACGCAATTGTTTTATGTATCTTCTTCCCGTTTTATTCGTATTCCTGAAATATCATGACCCACAGCCCAGTTTTTGCGCTGTCTGTGGCGATACAGAAATCCTGTGACAAATCAGGATGTGACAATATCGGCGCTTTCGCGAGAACTGACTTGAGAACATTGAATCCTCTATCTGCCTCTTTGTCCCATACCCAGGGCGTGTTCTTTCCCGTCAACTGAGAAAGTCGCGGGGTTGCCAATGCCGATACGTATATAAATTTTTTGTTAAAGTTGATAACGCCAAGAAATCCTCTTCGTTGTTTTCTGGTCATCGGCGTTGCAAAATCTGCAATTGCGGTTATCTGCTTTGGATTGGGTGTCATTCCCTCCCCTAGGCTGACATGTCCCAGAAAACGTACGTTTCTTTCTCCGAAACAAGACTTATTTATGTTCACGGTCACCCCACGTTTCCTCAGCTAAGATAAAACTTCTCCTGGGAGAGCGCTATGTGATTCCTAGGTATTCTCCGCTATGAGAATGTCATCTACATAACAGGTAATTTTATCCCTCAGTTTGTTATCAAGAATTGTTCCGAGACCCCTAATAAAAGCCACTGACGAAATGTTTAACCCAAAGGGGTGTCTTTTGAATTGGTAGCAACTACCAAACGCAATAACTGCTGTGTATTTTCATACAATTTTCCACAAGCTCGATCGCATATCGAGGGAAGAGAACACCGAAACTCCATGGAACTTCTGAAGTAGCTCGTCGAGCCTCTCCGGTATGTCAGCTACAGGTACAACAATCGTGTTAATTTCTCTAGAATCTAACACGAGCAGAATATCTCCGTTCTTCTTGTCCACAATCCGCAAGGGGCTGTTATATTGAGATTTCACGTGTTCAATTACATCCTCCTTTAACATTCTCTCCAGGCGAGAGCACGCACAGGAAAGCCCGGCCAGCTGTTCAGTGCTCTGTTTTGGTCAACGCTTGAACACCAGCAGCTGCGTGTCCCTCAGGGGCTGGCGGCCGCTGTGACCTCTCTAAACGGATTACAGAACTTCCCCAGTTCACCATTCATGCCGGTAGGCTGTGGCCTTTGACGGCTAGCCGGGGAGGTAGCCGAGCTCTGTCTTGCATACTGCATCTCCACAAAATCTTATAATCACAAATTCGCGTAAGTCTCGCTGTATTACCTAGCCAGCATACCGATGCGTTTCCACTTAGATTTCCTACACGGTAATTTAGAGTATTACTCCAACAAACAACAACTACTTATCTACAAAGCGATTTCGCCGCTGTCAGTCGTTTTTATTGACCAAACGTGCTCGCAAAGTGGTTACAGTCATGTTAAATGTACTCATGTAAGCTGCAAGACCGTTGCCAACTTACACTGTTCGGAAGGTTGGTCTCTCTGAGAAGCTCCTCAGGCGCTACTTTGGACCTTACAAGGTTGTACGACAGTTGTCTGGTGTTACTTATGAAGTTGAAAATTTCAACCCCGACACAAGACGACTAAAGATCAGAAATACGGTCCACGTCCTTCGAATGAAGCCCTATAGGGATCCTGCAACCCAGGGTAAATTGAAAGCTCCAGCGACAGGCAAGAAGCGGAAAGGTGACGAAGAGCATAGCGGCAAAAGAAGTTCTAAGGAGATCACCACCAGGGCGAGAATCAATCATCAGGAGTCGGAGTATGCAGCACCGATGACTCGTTCCCGGATTAGGACGACACAACAAGGAGACGCTGTGTGCTTAAGGAGGGAGCAATGTCGCAGACGAAGCTGAGGAGCTCCTTGGTGTAGTGGTTCTGTTACCAAACTGTTGCATGGAGGGTCGTGTGTTCGAAACTCGGCTAGACTGAAAAATTTTAATTTCTATATTCGGTTCGAGTACATTCTAGAAGAATCCACAAATGTCAAGAATCATTGTACTGGAATGTTCTGTAGGTGTATGTATACTGTATGTTTTCTGGCCAGAGACAGTTCGCTCCATGCTCTTGTATGTGCAAGTGCAGAATAAACCTATGTTAAGTGAAGAGAGTGTTCGTCATTCATCTAATTACATCTCCTACATCTACATCCATACTCCGCAAGCCTCCTAACGGTGTGTGGCGAAGGGTACCTAGAGTACCTCTATCGGTTCTCCCCTCTATTCCAGCCTCGTATTGTTCGTGGAAAGAAAGATTGTCAGTATGCCTCTGTGTGGCTCTAATCTCTCTGATTTTATCCTCATGGTCTCTTCGCGAGATATACGTACGAGGGAGCAATATACTGCTTGACTCCTCGGTGAAGGTATGTTCTCGAAACTTCAACAAAAGCCCGTACCGAGCTACTGAGCGTCTCTCCTGCAGAGTCTTTCACTGGAGTTTATCTATCATCACCATAACGCTTTCGCGATTACTAAATGAGACTGTAGTGAAACGCGCCGCTCTCCGTTGGATCTTCTCTATCTCTTCTATCAACCATATCTGGTACGGATCCCACACTGGTGAGCAATATTTAAGCAGTGGGTGAACAAGTGTACTGTAACCTGCTTCCTTTGTTTTCGGATTGCATTTCCTTAGGATTCTTCCAATGAATCTCAGTCTGGCATCTGCTTTAGGGACGATTAATTTTATATGGTCATTCCATTTTAAATCACTCCTAATGCCTACTCCCAGACAATTTATGGAATTAACTGCTTCCAGTTGATAACCTGCTATATTGCAGCTAAATGATAAAGGATATTTCTTTTATGTATTTGCAGCAAATTACACTTGTCCACAATGAGATTCAAGTGCCATTCCCTGCACCATGCGTCAATTCGTTGCACATCCTCCTTTGTTTCAGTACAATTTTCGATTGTTACAACCTCTTGATATACCACAGCATCATCCGCAAAAAGCCTCAGTGAACTTTCGATGTTATCCACAAGGCCATTTATGTATATTGTGAATAGCAACTGTCCTACGACACTCCCCTGCGGCACACCTGAAACCACTCTTACTTCAGAAGACTTCTCTCCATTTGTAACGCCGGAAATGCATACCCTCCTATTTCCATCTATTGTACTATTCCTTATTTTTGTTACCTGAATATATGACATTTCTGTGTCTTTACATATTGTAATTGTTTTACTATTCGTATATATATATATATATTTATGCATTTATGTCGAAGTATAATTGGTTTGTTTCGTAAATATTATTTGTATTTTTACGCTGGGTCTTGCCTAGGGAAAACTGCTATCGAACGATTACATCGATAGGTCGTGTGAAGACTCAAAGTGTGTAGGATCTTTGGTAGTGTTAACTCTTCCGCGTGGAGCGCGGGCAGAGCTGGGGGAGTCTGGCTGGAGTAGCGAGTGGAGCAGGTGTGTTGTGTGACGCTCCCGCGAGTTGCCGCGCTTTCGGGGTTTGGCAGCATGTAATTGCGCTCGACTCGCGATGATAGTTTCTGACATGGTGTCGCGGACGGGAAGCATTAGCTGGCGCACATCAAGAGCCCGTTTCGCCTGGTGACCGTGCCGAGAAGAAGGCGCGCCAACATCCAGCTTCTGCAACAGCGACGGCCGACAATGAGTGACTGTCGCCTCCTCCTCGATCGACGGCTTCAAACCTTCAATCAACCAACAAGGAAGACTAAAAGCACGTAAAGTTTCAGAACTGTATGGCAGACCTCAGCTTTTCAAATTGTTCTATTTGCCTCGCAAAATTACAGCAACTTAGCATGAACCTTTGTTGCTCATTGTCCCAATTGCATTGCCAAGCAGGGTCCCTTCCTTTTCCGAAATGAACCCGAGTGTCCTTGACATTCAAACGCCAGCATAATTCCATTTCACTGCTTTAATTTCAAAGTTCAATTTAAGTATTCATAGCTGGCTACAATAGTTAGATTACACAAGCACAAATTAAGAGTGCGAGTTTTGTTACCGTATTTTAGCTTACCTGTGACTGCAGCTCAGCTTGGTACATACTAAATTTTACTATTGTTAATTGTTCAGAATCGTTTAATTCAAGTTCAAAGTTAAATCTCTTCTTTCTAATTTGCGTAGATTCAAGTAGCTTTAGAAATGATTGTTGAGGTAGTCCAAGACTAACTGTATTTCGATGTGCTTCAGAAAGAAAGCTCACCATTAACTTCAGTCACTAAATTAACTTTCGACTTTCCAGTTTCATTAATTCTTTTGCTAAATTAAGTGTAGCGAAATTTATTACTTCTGACAAACTTTCAGTTTTCACACTACACGTGTCAACCTTCAGTTGCCACGCTTCTAGTGGTAATTATATGTGTAATAACCTTTCTTTTTCAGTTATTATAGTAATTGTCCATAGGACTGGCGACCGTAATTTCCCCCAAATCTCAAATATCTAATTACCGCTAGTTGATTGTTAACGTAACGGCCGCACATTTACTTTCTTTATTAACTTTATCCGTATTTCAAAATTAATTTCCACCAGTTTCACTTGCATTTTTCCTTTCATTTAGATGTAACCCTTTCCTCCCTCTTTACCGACAGGTTAACTTCGGTGACGATTGCTTTTCCAAAATTCCCATTAGGTACACGCGGTTTCATTTTTCACTGTCATTGAGGTCGATAAGTGAGGGGGAGGTTACACGTGTCGACCGTGACAGGACAATCTTCAAATTTGAGGTTGTTCTGGACACGAATTTTGCATTGTACAAATCTCGTAACAAAGTACTGGTTACGAAATGGTCGATACGTCAGCGAGAATATTAGTGTGAGGAATCCTAATTAGATTTGAGATTTGGCATTTATATTGAAAATTATTAAAATGAGTGAAGGCAACAATTACCAAAATTTGGTAGGCTTGGATAAGGAACAATCGGTCGAACAGTGGGAAACGCGCACCGCGGTACCCATTGTTCAGGGACAGGCGGCTAGCATGAAAGAGGCGACCGCCGAAACGCAACATAGAGCAGAAATGGAATTCCACACTTTAGAAAATGTTTCGGAGTCGGAAGTGAAAACCAAATGCGAATCCCTTGATGACGAATACGGGGGGACAATTAAAGAGGAAGCCGCTACGGAAGTAAAACCGATAGTTTCCGGGAATTTAACTGATTTATTGAATGTTTTGATTAACGAAATCAAGAGTCAATCGGCCAAGCAAGAAGCTCAGTCTGAAAAAATTGAACGAAAGCTAGACAGTCACAACAAAGCTATTAATGTTGTTAACAACAATGTTGGAGTTGTTAACACAAAAGTTGATAAAATCAAAGAAGATATTGTTGTGATTAATAGCGAAATCGGTAATCTTAGGAAATGATAGGGGTTCAGGCGGAAATTGCGAGCATAAATACTCGTTTTTATTCCGAAATTAGCAGAATCGAGAAAAGTGTAGGAGAATCAGTTGCTCCGATCATCGAGAATAAGGTGACGGAACAAATTCAATTAGTGAAAAAAGAGGATCAAAAGAAGGTGGAAACTTTAAAGGCTTTAGTATCCGAAGTAAATACCAAAGTGACGAAGCAGGCTAATACCTGCGAAGAGAAAAAAAGGGAAGTAGAAACGCTTGCGACAACCACTTGCCAAGTAATTACGAGAGTGTCGGAATTAGAAAAGAAACTTGACGAAAAACAGAGCTATGTGCCAATCTATGCACATAGTTCGGAATTGTTGACGAAAGAGGAGCGGTTCGACCCCTTGAAAAAAGGCGGTATACACGCGACGGATTTCATTAAGAATTGTGAAAGAGTTTTACCCAGATCATGGACTAATGAGAGAAAAATTAATGCGATTATTGATGTGTTGGCTGGTGATGCCAAGCGTTGGGGCTTAAACCTCAACATTACGGACCTGACTTTTGACGAATTTAAAAATTTGTTTCTGGCTGAATACTGGTCAGAGCAAAAACAGCAAAGTGTCTGGCGCGAATTTGTCGTATCGAGGCCTTTCGATGCGAATTCGCGCGGTTCGATGAAGGAGTTTTGTGAGGGCTGGATCCGCAAGTTGGAATACTTGCGTGATCGCCGCACGGAATCCGAAATAGTCTGGGAACTCTACAAAAAGCTCCCAGATGATACAAAACGCTACGTAGGAAGCAATTACAGAACAATAAATGATTTCCTGGAAAGAGTGGAGGACAAGGACAATTGGCGCAATAATCGCGACAGTGGTAGAGGCCGTGGTAACAACAACGAGTACCACAGCAACCACAACAACGATAACCATTGGAATAATGCATACCGCAACCATGGCAGCAATAACAATAATGGTTCGGATCGTAATAACAATCGGTACAATGCAAATAATAACAGGAATGACGGAAACCAGTATCATACTAACGTGATACGGGCTTCACAGAATAGTAATAACGCCAGAGGGTGTGATCAGCCGCCTCAGCAGCATCCGGGGACCGTATCTGCTGGGACGAGACAGGGAAACCATTAGCAGCGCCGGTGAGGGGCCGACCGGGCGTGGAGAAATTTTGGCGGCCCAATAGCAGGAGAAAACCCAGGTGTCGTCGATATGAAAATTCCGTGTGGAATAATCAACGGCGGGAGAGTGTGCCAGTGTTAGGAGAAAGGAGTGCGCCCACAAGTAGTAGATCAGCTGTATACACGGCAGTAGGAAGTACATTCACTGTCAGTGAGAACAATTTAAGTAGTGTTCCGGAAATCGATTATAAAGTGGCAGCTGTAATACCCACAGCGGAACTGGAGATTGAGTTTAAGAATGATTCGCAAGTGTTGAGAGAAGATCAGATGTCGGATAAAACGTCCGTCATCGAGCGAGGGGATGCAGAGAGGGATGAGGTCTGGTTAAGGCAGTTCGGACACTTATACGACGAACTAAGAGATTATAGGGGCCTGTATGGGAGAAGTGTTTATGGGGAGCGCGTGCAGGATTTTCCGCGTCTCGTCCCGCAGGAAGATAGTGTTTGTGAAATGATAGAAAGTTCTGGCCCTAACCGGCAGACTTTACTAGAAATAGTTGATGTTAATGGGGAGCACGAGCAAGATTGGTCGTGTTTCGTCCCGCAAGAGTTGGATGTTGAAGTAGTAACGGAAAGTTCTGGCCCTAACCGGCAGACCTTACCGAAAGTTTCAGTGGTAGAAGTAGCCGACCCATCCGACGCAAACCTCCAGGTTAAACATTGCGAAAGTATTAAGGAGAAAGATTGCGAAAATTTTAGTGATAGCCGGACACGATTGGTAGAAAACCACGCAGATTACAGTGTGTATGAGGTTAGAGCTGACGTTATACGGTCAGACGATAACAGTGTGGGTTGCGCAGATCTAGAGGAAGTAATTGCAGATACTACTGGGCACATTTCTCCAGGTAGATTGGCAGATGAGATCAATCTGGCTAAAGAGGAATCAACGAAGGTGACAATTAGTGAATTGATAGCAAAGCAACACTCGCTAGTTGGCGAGTTACAGGAAAAGGTTTCGGTATTGGAGGCGAAGCTACAGGCAAAGCCTCAGGACAAACGTGTTGAAATTAAAACTGTATGTGAACAGAGGCTGAAAAAGCCACCAGATAAACCGGATTTAGGATCAAAGCCGGATGGTTTTTTCTGGAATGACCTGAATATAGACGAGGATTTACTGTGGGAAAATAAAGAAACAGTCGAGGACAAGTGTAGACAGATAGTAGTGTCTGTTAATATGCACGACCTACAACTAAACGTGTTGATTGACACCGGTGCAGAATTGAGTGCTGTATCTGGGAAAATATTTGAGTTACTGAAAGACAGACCTGGCATCCTAGTTATGCCAGTAACAGGAGTGAAAATTATCGGTGCTACTGGGAAGGCCAGTAAACCGGTCACAAAACAGATTTTTGTCAACTTCGAGATATATGGGGCACGATTTGAACAAGAGTTTGTCGTCGTGCCAGACTTGACTACAGAAGTAATTATCGGGTTAGATTGGCTATTAAAGTACCGTGCAGTGATTAATTGCGAAAGCAAAACTTTGACATGTACGTCACAAGATAAAACAATAGCAGTTAGTTTTGACGAGGCAGGAGACGGTGTGCATAGGCAATACCAGCCTATACACATTGTTAACTGGCCAGATGGTATTGATGTAGGTATTAATTTGAACTACTGTAATGTGAGGAATCTCAGCATTGACAAAAGTGTAGAAAGTGAATTGGGAGAGATAATCAAATTCCCTCCACGGATTGACATTAGTATTGGTGTGAAAAAAGATCGTTTGCGAGAAGTAATGAAGCTAGGAGCCGATGCTCGCATACGTCGTCATGACGCTAAAGTGCGTTTTGCTAAGTTTGCAATCGGAGACTTAGTACTTGTAAAAGCTCATGAGAAATCGAGCGAGATAGACAATGAAATCTCTAAATTTAAGTTTGTTTATAATGGACCATATAAAGTCATTGGTATACCTCACACAAATGCTTACTGCTTAGAGTATCCAAGCTCTGGAAAACTATTAGGTATACGGAACATTGTAGGCCTGAAATTGTACCAACCTAGGATTGATTAATACCACAGAATGGGTAATTTGTACAGTATGTAAAATAGAGTGTAAGATTTAACGATTTGCTAGATTGCCATGCTTTTGCCTGACCTAGAGATCATTAAAGAACTTGTAATTAACAAGTAATTAATTTTTGATTAGACGTTTTAACCAATTGAAAAATCCAAGCTGCTAGTTTAAGTTTTCAGTTGAGTCACAGTAGATTAAGGAATGTAAATATGATTTTGTAAATAGCTGTAAGATTCCATAAATATGTGATTTACTAGTCATTGCCGATGTACTTAGACGCTGTTTTAAGTTTCAGGCTAGTACATGCGTATGATGATTGGACAGTGTTGAGTTATCCACTGTGATAGTGTTTATGGACTCCTTGAGATTACTCGGGAGTGAGTTTTACCGAAAGAATTCAGTGAAACGGACGTTCTGGAAATGCCGTTACAAGGGCGAGAGAGATCAAGCGTGCCGCACAGGCGGGCGCAACAATACTGGCGGGGCGGAACAGCTGTCGGCTCTTGTTCCGCTGTCGGCTCTTGTGCCGCAGTCGGCATTCTTTGTACTTGCGAGTACGGAAGGCGGAGTTGTTTTTCTTCCCGGACAGCTGATATGAAAGAATTCTGTTGTCAATATTTATGTTTTTGTCGATCTGCTGTATATTATTTTCTTGTTTAGCGTTAAGTGCACACTCATGACGAGAATATTAATCATGAAAAGTTTATATAAAATACGTATTCTATGTAATTAATTATTAATTTGCGTATTTTGATATACCTGTTTTCTATGACCATGTAATCTGATTAATTTTGTAAATAGTATTCCATTTCTTGATACTGCTAGGAATTTAGATTTTTAGAATAGCTAAACCATTTTCTATGTTTTCTATGAATTTTAATATGTTGTCAACCTGTTTTATTTTGATCAAGATGACAGAGTGGAATAAGATTAGGAGTGTCTCCACTCAATTATTATCGTCTAAAAATTGGTTTATGGTTAATTAGGCGAATGCTAAATTTTGTTGATGTTTTGAGCATATGCATTTCCGCTGTTTCTTTTTTTTTTACTTGGACATTTTCTGAGTCTGTTTATGTTACACGAACATCCTCAGACAATGTGGGGCATGTGTAACGCCGGAAATGCATATCCTCCTATTTCCATCTATTGTACTATTCCTTATTTTTGTTACCTGAATATATGACATTTCTGTGTCTTTACATATTGTAATTGTTTTAATATTTGTATATATGTATTTATGCATTTATGTCGATGTATAATTGGTTTGTTTCGTAAATATTATTTGTATTTTTACGCTGGGTCTTGCCTAGGGAAAACTGCTATCGAACGATTACATCGATAGGTCGTGTGAAGACTCAAAGTGTGTAGGATCTTTGGTAGTGTTAACTCTTCCGCGTGGAGCGCGGGCAGAGCTGGGGGAGTCTGGCTGGAGTAGCGAGTGGAGCAGGTGTGTTGTGTGACGCTCCCGCGAGTTGCCGCGCTTTCGGGGTTTGGCAGCATGTAATTGCGCTCGACTCGCGATGATAGTTTCTGACATGGTGTCGCGGATGGGAAGCATTAGCTGGCGCACATCAAGAGCTCGTTTGGCCTGGTGACCGTGTCGAGAAGAAGGCGCGCCAACATCCAGCTTCTGCAACAGCGACGGCCGACAATGAGTGACTGTCGCCTCCTCCTCGATTGACGGCTTCAAACCTTCAATCAACCAACAAGGAAGACTAAAAGCACGTAAAGTTTCAGAACTGTATGGCAGACCTCAGCTTTTCAAATTGTTCTATTTGCCTCGCAAAATTACAGCAACTTAGCATGAACCTTTGTTGCTCATTGTCCCAATTGCATTGCCAAGCAGGGTCCCTTCCTTTTCCGAAATGAACCCGAGTGTCCTTGACATTCAAACGCCAGCATAATTCCATTTCACTGCTTTAATTTCAAAGTTCAATTTAAGTATTCATAGCTGGCTACAATAGTTAGATTACACAAGCACAAATTAAGAGTGCGAGTTTTGTTACCGTATTTTAGCTTACCTGTGACTGCAGCTCAGCTTGGTACATACTAAATTTTACTATTGTTAATTGTTCAGAATCGTTTAATTCAAGTTCAAAGTTAAATCTCTTCTTTCTAAATTGCGTTGATTCAAGTAGCTTTAGAAATGATTGTTGAGGTAGTCCAAGACTAACTGTATTTCGATGTGCTTCAGAAAGAAAGCTCACTATTAACTTCAGTCACTAAATTAACTTTCGACTTTCCAGTTTCATTAATTCTTTTGCTAAATGAAGTGTAGCGAAATTTATTACTTCTGACAAACTTTCAGTTTTCACACTACACGTGTCAACCTTCAGTTGCCACGCTTCTAGTGGTAATTATATGTGTAATAACCTTTCTTTTTCAGTTATTATAGTAATTGTCCATAGGACTGGCGACCGTAATTTCCCCCAAATCTCAAATATCTAATTACCGCTAGTTGATTGTTAACGTAACGGCCGCACATTTACTTTCTTTATTAACTTTATCTGTATTTCAAAATTAATTTCCACCAGTTTCACTTGCATTTTTCCTTTCATTTAGATGTAACCCTTTCCTCCCTCTTTACCGACAGGTTAACTTCGGTGACGATTGCTTTTCCAAAATTCCCATTAGGTACACGCGGTTTCATTTTTCACTGTCATTGAGGTCGATAAGTGAGGGGGAGGTTACACATTGAGAATGACATGTTGCATTCTGTTATCTAGGAACTCTTCAATCCCATCACACAGTTGGTCTGATAGTCCATATGCTCTTACTTCGTTCATTAAACGACTGTGGGGAACTGTATCGAACGCCTTGCGGAAGTCAAGAAACACGGCATCTACCTGTGAACCCGTGTCTATGGCCCTCTGAGTCTTGTGGACGAATAGCACGAGCTGGGTTTCACACGATCGTCTTTTTCGAAACCCATGCTGATTCCTACAGAGTGGATTTCTAGTCTCCAGAAAAATCATTATGCTCGAACATTATATGTGTTCCAAAAATCTACAACTGATCGACGTTAGAGATATAGGTCTATAGTTCTGCACATCTGTTCGACGTCCCTTCTTGAAAACGGGAATGACCTGTGCCCTTTTCCAATCCTTTGGAACGCTACGCTCTGCTAGAGACCTACGGTACACCACTGCAAGGAGGAGGGCAAGTTTCTTGGTGTACTTTGTATAAAATCGAACTGGTATCCCATCAGGTCCAGCGGCCTTTACCCTTTTGAGCGATTTTAATTGTTTCTCTATCCCTCTGTCGTCTATTTCGATATCTACCATTTTGTCATCTGTGCGACAATCTAGAGAAGGAACTACTTCTATGTGACAATATTAATGCGTGTTTTTAGACATGTGATAATATTTGTTGTATTTTTTAATTGATGCATTCAACTCTCTTTTGTGTTCTAGATTTGTTAATGGTTCTGCATTGTATGAAGTCTTCTGTTGTGAATCCTCTTTCATATCAGACATTTATGAATCTGACTAATTGGTCTTTCATGCTGTTACTCTAATTATTCACCAGTTCCGTAGGGATGTCATGAATGCTGGGTGCTTGTCCATGTTAAAATTCATGTCTCATGACTGGAGGACCTCGTATTTATCTTCTACACTCATTAATGTCTTCAATAAATTATTTCCAATTTTGAATTCCTCACCATCGTACAGTACGTCTTTGTGTTCCTTCCAATGAGCACAAAGTTCATCTTTATCTATCAGTAATATTACCTCTTAAGTTTTAATTACTACAGATTCCGTTGAAGATTTGTGCTGAGGGGGTTTGATTTTCTTACAAACTCTCTTCAGAATTGCTTTTGGTTCATTTCTCTTTTCCTTCTCTGCGTTTGGTTGTGCGATTATTCTTAATTCTTTTGTAGTCATCTTTATTGTTTTCCTTCCTGAACTTCTCTCTCTCTTGAATTAGCTTTAGTATTTCTTCCAGGATTTTCTTCGTTCCAGTTCCCTTTTTCCTAAAAACTCATTCATTACTTCAATTACCCAATCTTGATATTATTCCATTCACTGGCTCATCACTTCCTTTAGCTATGTAGGATCTTTGTAGCAGTGAGTATGCAAATGGCATACAGTTACTTTTGCCACAAATCATACCACGGTACTAACGCATATTCACAAACATATTCAACACTTCTGCCATAAGAGTACACAGTAAGACAGTAATGAAACAGAAAAACAAAGATAATAAGCAATACAAAGAGATACACCCGTTCTCTCTTCTTAATGTCGAGTCCCAACCCCCTCCCGCCACCGCCCCTCTGCTCCCTCTAGCGCAGAGGTGCGTAGGAGGAAATCATGTAGAAATGCGAGAGGGTGATGGGGCCTGCTGCTGTAAGAGTGGGGCAGGTCACCATTGGTAATATTTGAAGCAGTTACTGGATGTCATGTTCTGCAGTGAAGGTAGGATGATTGGCCCAAGGGTCCACCTCAGTAGGGATGGATGCAGCTTAGGTATCCTTTGGTATTGGGTACCAGTTATCCTCTTCCTGCTTGTTCCCCAACACTCAAGCTGGTTTGAGGCACTGCACGGAGACCATTATGAGTTTATCATTAAGTACGATGGAAAACGTCTGGTGTCCACATCAGAGTACTTTATGGAAACCGGAATTAGAGTTCTGGAGTGCAGCACTAATTGTATCACCTCAGACCTTCATTTGGGAGCAGTCGCTTAATGCCTTATGTACGGAAAGTCACCATATTCTCTTAGCTTGAGAAAGAGGCATATTGATGTGGCTATGTGATGTCTGACTTTTTTCACCGGCAGCGGCGACTGTTGGATTGATGCTGACCTAAAATGCAGAGCCAGTATTCAGGTAGCCCAATAGAAACTATAGGAATGTCTCAGTCCATTGCTAATTGTGCCACATTAGTGCAACCTTCAGGGTTCACTGCCACCTTTCTACCAACCCATTGTTTTGTGAAAGCATTACACTCTACACAGTGTGCACAATTTTTCAAGGAGAAATTATTTGATATGCTGTGCCGATAGGTTGTGCTAGACAATGGGTACCTGAAACAAGATCTCCACATATGACGAAAGGCAATGCCATAGCCTTTGCTGTCATATTCTTTAATGCAACAGCTTCACCCCACCATGTCATACTGCCAATGGCTGACAGAATGTACCTGAAACTGTCGGATTCACATAATGGCCCGACCAAATCATAGTGTATATGATGAAAATGGCCTTCAGGTACATCAAATGTGCCTAGTGGTGCATGGCGTCCTGTTTTGCTGCATTTACAAGGAACTCAGGTGTGTTTATACTTTATGCAGTCTGCCTTTACCACAGGCCAGACAAATTGTTCCCTAACGAACCTTGTAGTGGAATGAACTGCAGGATGTGACATATTATACAACTTATCGAATATGAATTTGCGGAATTTCACCAGGACCAAGGGCCTTGTCTATCTTGTGATGTATCGCACCACACATAGACGCAAGAGTTAGGTATCCGAATGTGTTGCAACTGTAAAATCGTTCTGGAGTCGCCAAGGGTGCCTGTAACTGTCTATTTTGCTCCTGTTCTGTAGCCAACACATCGAAATCTATCAGTGCACTAAAGACATAAATGAGTGATATGTATTCTCTACAACATTGCCTCTTCCCACCTTCTCCACCTCCCACTTAAATGCCGGATGTCAGTGGTAATGATGCGATCCAGGTAGCTGAAGTGGCGGGAGGCATGTCATAACTTGGATTCCGGATCATGGGCCAGTGGTTGGTGGTCTATAAAAATTATGAGGGGCTGACTCTCTATATCCTCTTCAAAGTATATCATCACCCCATATAGTGCTAGCAATTCATGGTAATAATCCGACGACAAGTGTTGCGTCCCCATCAGCTTACTGGAAAAGGACCATAGTGGTTGCTGGATACTGTGGATTGTCTGTTGCCATAACTGGTATTTCTTTATTTTCCACCACACTCAAAGATCCAGAATATTGAAAACCTTGGCGGAGATGTTATTCATGTTCTTGTGGTGAAGACGAAAAAATTAGCATAACATAAAGATACAGAAAACAGAGGGGATGCTGGGGCAGAGCAGATATAATGACATGCTACCATATCTGTGCTGCGTTTCTCAGCCCTAATGGCATGTACGAAACCTCCAACAACTTGAAGGAGGTAATTATAGCGGTCTTTGGAATGTCATCTACACCCATTGGTATCCGTAAGTAAGCCTTTTGACAGTCTATAGCGCGAAGTTCGATGTACCCAATAATGAATGATGAAAGTCCTGTATATTTGGTATGGGATACCGGCTAGGAATGGTTCAGGCTTTGAGTGCTCTGTATTCTTCATACATCTAAAACGTACCTTCTTTACTCTGAATTAAACGAATCAGGAAAGCCTGTGTACTGTTGGAAGGACGTATGATGCCCCACATTAACAATTCGACTATGGCAGTTTGCGCCATGCCTTGTAAAAGGTGGGAGGACCCTCTGTAGCGTATTTCCTATGCACTCTACGTTCCTTAATGCTGTGGTGGGTAGGGTGTTGGGAAGCACTAAACAAGCATGTGTGGGAGGCCCTGTAACTGACCTCTGGGTGTGTCGCTGATGCAGAAGGAAGGTCGTTGCAGAGTGTATGCGGTGTCGTCCATAAGGATCCAAGCTGAATGACGCAGTGTTGGAAAGTTTGCGCAGCTTCTCTTTGGGAGTATTGTGTGTTCTCATCACGCCTAAGACCCATCAAGTCCAAATCCAGTATAATCTAGGCAAGCAAATCATCTATGTATCTATATTCATTGTCAACTCTGTGATTGTTAATGAACATTTGTGCCCTCATCTGTAGGTTCTTATACTTTCGAAAAGTGGTGAAGTCCTGTGATGGTTGACGACTAATATTAGTAATAGATAAAAATTTTAATGGTGAATGCTGATGTTTAATCTCTGCCAATTTGTTGCATCTGTCACGCAGGGTCTAGTGTAACAAGTAATCTCCCTCTTGCCATGCAAGACATTCCATTTTGAATTCCATGTACAATTTATTATTTGCATCCAGTTGATCATTAAGTGAGGACTGTAACTGCTGAGGCTTGCACTCAAGAGGTTTGAATGTTTCTGCATGTTGTGGAATAGTGTGCACCAAAGGTCTCCCTATCATATCCTGAATGCTGTCACCGGATGTTCTGTTGGAGAGCACTTCTTCTCTCAGATCAGGACATAAGTGAAAATGGCAAAGAGAATCTTCCACTAACAGGGGCTCATTAACGTTTCTTTGCATGAAAGTCCACATGAAATTTTGGCCATTTCCAAAATCAATGTTGCATAGGATAGGACCTTACTTCATGATAATCAAACATATGCCGCCTTGAGTTGAGATGAGAGATGTGCAGCATGAGGAATGCTAGTAGCATTCAGGATCATGCTAATCTCGGAACACAAGTCAGTCACAAAATATTGGTTGGTACGATTGTCAAGTATGTAGAGATGGCCATTGCAGTCAGATGCTGGAAGTAAAGTAGTTTGATTTACCTGGCTGGAATTTTGTGGCACTTTTATAACATTGAAACCTCTGACGTCTAGTGAAGATTGCGAGCAATGTTCAGATGCTTGCATAGAGGAAGGCACTTACATGTGGCTGTCCCAAGGTATTCGTGGAACCAACACCATCGCATTATCTGCCAACCGCTAGTAGCACCTTTAACAATGAGCAGTGCTAGTCAGTTTGTTGCTGTAACAAAAGCCAAGTTGACTGTCACAGCTCTGTAGGAGGCATGACATGAAACACCAAACATGGTTGGCTCTGCTCGTTTGCTGCCTGCCACACTGAAGCAGGATTTGGCTGCTGAGTGCAAGGGGATCCACTAGCGGCTGCTGGGTAGCAAGGACGTCCATCTTGTAACTCGAAAACACGAGACGCCATTTGTAATTTAACCTCTTGTGTGTGTCCTGCATTACAAATTAAGGACACTTGAGTCCCACGAGTCAATTTACTTGCCCATACGGCCCACAATGTATTGTGTCGTATTAATGTAGGATCCACAAGAGTACATATGTGGCGCCAAATCAGTGAGGGTGTCCGTCCATTCAAATGCTCCTACAAAATTGTCTGCCGAATTTGTTCCTCAGATGCCTTGCACAGACCTTAATGTTATACTGGCTTGGTTGTCTCAAATTTGTTAAAAGCAAGTGATGATAGGATAACATTGCTAATGAGAACCATGCTCTCTTACAAGTCGCAGTTTTGCGGAATATTTCGTTGGATCGTCAATAATATTGTGAGTGGAGAACACCGATTTTTCAGTGGCGAACAAAGTTTGGGGCTATTCTGATAGGAACTGAGGCAGTAATGGTAAAACATTCTGAACATCGGAAACATGGAAAAGCATCCTTATGGCACTGACTGAGGCGGTCCATAGGTATTATCGTATGTAGCTCCATCGATCGGCCGCAAACTCGGAAATCTTGTGGTGTGACCCAGCTGGCCAAGCTTCACCTAGGGTAAGAATGCACACGTCGAAATAGGAGGGGTAAGAAGACGATCTAGAGTCTAACAATGGTCCAGTAACGCATGCAACAATCAGTCTCCGTTGCTTCTCCATCAGAGTTATATCGGTTCCGTGTGACGCAACAAAGACTACTGATGAGCCGTGGTGGCTCAGCCAGAGTCGATCTTCCATTGAAAGTAGAATTTTTGGTCAGCCTCTGTACGAGGAAGGCAGGTGGCGCTCTGAGAAGGGGTGGCTCGCGAGAAGCAAGTCAGTCTGGGTCGGTAGAGTGCAGCCGAGGTCTGGCGGGAGAGATTGTGAAGGCGCGTACTGAGGCGTCGAGCTCAGCGGTTGCAGCCTGTGTGGTTCCAAGCCTGGCAATGAATTACTGTCGTCATCATCCTTAAACTGGAGCCGTGGATTTATCGCACCTCGCCTAACATGCAGATTTTATTTTCTTCAGCCTTTTCCTCTTGGTGTCTCATATCTTAATTGAAATGATTGAAGATTATTATTTTGGAAGCTGAGACATCACATGTCCTTGCACTCTCAATCCATGCTTTGTGACCACCTTGTCCTTATCTTCCACTTCTTGGTGTTGTGAGAGAAAGATAGCCTTTGAATTACGGATAAAGCCTTTCTGCTTCGGTGATATTGTAATATTTATGTGTGTGATGTGCTATTGTTCTTTAGACCACATGTGGGCGACTTTATTTTCACCCTTATAGCGCTTTGCTTGCATAGGGAATTGACCTGTACGTATTTTAGTATGTTTTGGTGTTGTCCATGGATACCTTTAAAGTCTGAGGTGAGTCTTACATCACCGAACAGATATGCCATTTGACGTACAGGGTGTGTTACTTACCTGTATGTTTGCTGTTGGAAGAGACGCAAAATGTAAGCTACTAGAGTTTTTCACGTCTCCCATTTTCCTAAATTTTGCTGCATGCTAATCAGTGGAGGACGCCCCTCAAGGCCCTGAGCTGTTTTTAGTATTCCATTTAATGAAGTTGACTTAATATATTTATCGTGTTGCAATATCCTTTATATTCATACTCGTTATGTCGCTAGGGCGAAATTTGTTTAAAAGGTCTTATTGCTTTGCATTTGTTAGTCGGCACTTGTTACTAAGGTGACTTAATTTGTAGATGCTCTTGTACCTCGACCTATAATTTACGACTTTGTCAATCTTAAATATAAATATTAAACACAGAGACATGCTTAACATTATTGTATCCGGGCTGTAGTTCAGTATCTTGTTTTTCTGCTCTGTGTGGGTCATGTGAAGGTCTGGTATTTGTATCTAAACTAAAAAGATTTTCTATTTTTGAGGTGCGCCTGTCATATTCGTTATTTAAATTCGCCTGGGCCATTCCAGCCGCGGGAGCAGGCTCAGGCCCTTTTGGAGCATTCGGTCTGTTCCAACGATATCCTGGTTTCTGCAGAAGCAACATACGCCTTGGATATGCTAAGCAGTGTGCTTAACGGTTGCATGGATATGCTAAGCAGTGCGTTTAACGGTTGCATGGGTTCCCAGTCTGCACATATAGCCTGCCTCTCTGAACTGAATGAGTGGATCCTGTAGACAAGTTAAGTTTATTGTCAAAAATTATTATGTACACTACTGGCTCTATGGCTTTGCGATTTAATCTAATACACTGGTGTCCAAAAATTAAAGCCACTATTTCCCCATCCTGTGTCTAATTCAGGATATAATCATACAAACTGTCAATAGAGATCCAAAGATAGTGTCCTACAGAGAAGATGGCATTCCGTTAAACAGACAACCACGTCAACTGTGACGTCAGGGCACATATCAAACGGGATAGTGTTTGCCGTGTAGTCCCACGTCCCTCAGTTGCTGTGTGCACAGTCATAGACGGTACGGTATGGCACAGAAACGCTGTCTACTAGACTGTTTGCAGTGGAGGGCCCTAGGAAGAATGGAAGCAGGATATTCGAAAACTGATGTGGCCTGATAGCTTAATGTGAATTGTTCTGTTGTTTCTCGGATGTGGTGACAGATTATAGAGATTGAAACTGTATCTCGAAGACCAGGGCAGGGTTAACTACGTGTGACACCAGGAAGAGAGGGCCATTATTTGGCTGTAATGGGGCGACGCTAGCCCCTTAGTACTGCACGGCAACTGCCATCTGACCTCGCAGCATTCACTGAACACAAACAGTGCACAGAAGTCTTCAGCAGAGTGTCCTTTACTGCTGGATACCTGCTGTATGTATACCTCTGAGTGTCTTCACAGAAGGGAACGTCTCTGTACGTACGAACTGTGGGCCAATATTCTTTTCACACATGAATCCAGATTTGATCTGAAGAGTGATTCCCGGCGCATTCACATCTGCAGGGAACGTGGAACGGTTTCGTACCCAAACATTGTGAAAACAGACAGACATCGAGAAGGATCCCTAATGGTGTAGGCAGAGATTATGTTGACCATTCGAACACCTCTTCATGAATTCTGAATCGGCAATTTTTAACTGCTGTCAGGTATCGTGACGAGAACTTGAGAGTTCATGTGCAGCTGTTGCGAGGTACTGTGGGCCCGAACTCCGTACTGACGGACGATAATGCGCGACCTAACAGAGCACAGGTGTTTGATGTTTTCTTGGAAACGAAAAGAATTGCTCTCATGGCGTGGCCTGCTCGATCTCCCGTTTTGAATCCCATAGAATGTGTCTGGGTCTGGGAGGGAAACGGGTTGCATCACGTCAGCATCCACCAACCACTCCCAAGACTTGCGAGCAGCTCTGTAGGAAGAGTGGGCGTTATTTCCTCAACATGAGATTGATGACATCATTCACAGCACATCTCATTTTTGTCAGTTTTTTATTGTTACCAGAGTTGGTCGCACACCATACTGAGCACATTAACCAGCTGTTTAAATGTGTGTGTAGATCCCTCAAGTTGGAAAAGACGAAGAATATTTTTGTCTACCATTGCGCGTGTTGCAGTTGTTTATGTTTTGTATTCTTTAAATTGTTTCTGCTTTATTACCTGCCTCTATTGTTTTTATCAAAATAAATGCAATCTTGCAAATTTTCCGTTTGTTGCTCTGATTTTGGAAACCTGTGTAGTTATATTTGCTCTCTCTTCAGATTCTGATGTGTCTCTTGTTATACTGTATCTGCGAAAACGGTTGTTTAAATTATCAACTTCTTTTAAAATAAAATTTTAATACTGAATGTTTTTAAAAACTTTTTCTTGTTGATAAGTTAGTGCCATTTAATTGTTCTTAGCTCTTAGAATTTTCTTTAAGTAACTATCTCGTTTTTGGGAGGGCCGCTTATTTTCTGAAGTGATGTTAAATGCTTAAGAAATTGTGGAAGTAAATACACTGAAGAGCCAAAGAAACTGGTACACCTGCCTTATATCGTGTATGGCGTCCGCGAGCACGCAGAAGTGCCGCAACTTGACGTGGCATGTATTTGACTAATTTCTGAAGTAGTGCTGGAGGGAACTGACACCATGAATCCTGCAAGGCTGCCCATAAATCGGTAAGAGTACGAGGGGTGGAGATCTCTTCTGACCAGCACGTTGCAAGACAGCCCAGATATGCTAAATAATGTTCATGTCTGCGGAGTATGGTGGCCAGCGTAAGTGTCTGAACTCAGCAGTGTGTTCCCGGAGCCACCCTGTAGCAATACTGGACGTGTGAGGTGTCGCATTGCCCTGCTGGAATTGCCCAAGTCCGTCAGAATGCACAATGGACATGAATGGATTCAGGTAATCAGACAGAATGCTTACGTTCGTGTCACCTATCAGAGTCGTATCTAGAGGTATCAGGGGTCCCTTATCACTCCAACTGCACACACCCCACAACATTACAGAGCCTCCGTCAGCTTGAAGAGTTCCCCCCTGGCATGCAGGTTCCATGGATTCATGAGGTTGTCTCCATACCATTACACGTCCATCTGCTCAATACAATTTCAAACGAGACTCGCCGGGACACACAACATGTTTCCAGTCATCAGCACTCCAATGTCGGTGTTGACGGGCCCAGGCGAGGCACAAAGCTTTGTGCCATGCAGTCATCAAGGGTACACGAGTGGGCCTTCGGCTCCACAAGCCCATATAGACGATATTTCGTTGAATGGTTCGCACGCTGATAATAGCTGAAGGCCCAGTATTGAAATCTGCAGCAGTTTGCGGAAGGATTGCACTCCTATCACGTTGAACGATTCTCTTCAGTCGTTGGTCTCGTTGTTGCAGGATCTTCTCCTGGCCGCAGCGAAGTCGGAGATTTGATGTTTTACGAAATTTGTGATATTCACGGTACACTCGTGAAATGGTCGTACGGGAAAATCCCCACTTCATTGCTTCCTCGTAGATACTGTGTCGATCGCTCGTGCGCCGACTATAATACCACGTTCAAACTCACTTAAATCTGGACAACCTGCCACTGTAGCAGCAGTAACCGATCTAACAACTGCGCCAAACACTTATATATAGGCGTTGCCGACCGCAGCGCCGTATTCTGCCTGTTTATATATCTCTGTATTTGAATACGCATGGCTATACCAGTTTCTTTGGCGCTTCAGTGTACTTTTCTTGTTAGTGTCCTGATAGCGGCAATAATTTCATGAGTATTATACCATTTATTGGTTTTAACCTCTTTGGAGACAGTTTGTGCCATAATTAGGAAATAATTTGTCTTGTTTCTTGTTAAGTTTTATGGAATAATATTGATTGGCTTTAAATTTTTCCTTGTTGTTAACAATTTTAGTCAACCCTTTCAATTTCCTTATGAATCAGTTGATCATGTTAACTGCTGGCTGTTGTTATTCTTGTAATAAAGACATGTTTGTATTTTTATCAAATGGTGAATGCTGTTGAAGAGAAAACTCCTGTGGTGCAGTCCTTCCACTTCGATCCTTTCCCAGAAATCCCTAGGGCGCCAAGGCCCATATCTGTCCCTACGTGGAACCTAAACGTCCATGTACACCTCTGGGAAGGAGGTTGTAGTCACTATCAGTAGCAGATTCGGGCTTGGGTAGCTCTATATTGTTCGTAGCGCTATGTTATCCATGATAAGCACAGTCAAAACTGAAGAAAGAACTCCAGAACCTTTGATGGTTCACGATATCCATTGCCTCAGCAGCAAGGTAGCACTGTGTGTTTGCTAAGTTGGTAGAAAATGTACAATCGTCATGGCTCACCAAAGTGGGATCTTCGTATTGGTGAGTATGCAAAGTAAAATGCAGGCACTGGTGCCACTAACTGCACCACTTTATTAACACAAATTCGCACACAAAAAGATAAAAGACTTCAATCATAAGAGCACATAGGTAGGTAATAACGAAACAGAAAAAGTAAGACAATAATCAATTCAAAGAGATACACTTATTTAGTGTTCTTAATATCGATTTGGTATAGCTATAATGTGATCGCTGATGCCATAATTATTTTATTGGTTTTTTCTCCAAAAGCCAGTTTTGTTCTTCTTCTTTCACTCCTTCCGCTCTCCATTCCTTTTTGGGAGATCTCTTCGTTCTTTTAAATCGGATGTTGCACTTGACTAACCAAGTGTACAATCAGTAGCTACGTCTCTACCTGGATAGCTGTGGCATGATTTTATCTGATTCCTAGACTTTTGCTTCGTTTGAATATTCTAACTGGCTTGACTTTTGTCTGGCTTCTCCCATGTGTCATTTTTTTAAAAAGTAAGAAAACCTTCAAGTAATGTATTTGTAATAACTAGATCATTTTGACTGGAGAAATCTACCAAATTGTCACCTTTGTCCTCTTCCCTCTGCCCCCCCCCTCCCCCCTCCCCTCGCCCGTCCAAAATTTCCTACTGACTTAATACTTGTACTACTGCATTAAAATCGCCCATTATTACAAAATTATCTTTTTCTTTATTAAGTTTTAATACTTCTTCAGTATCTCCGTACACAGTTGCCACTTTTTCCACGCCATGAGCCAATGTTGGGAAACCTGTCTGAATTATCACCGAGTTTACACGTGTTCTATTTATTTTTACCATCATTAGCCAGTCACTGATTTGGTAAGTATTGCAAACATTATTTGACCACTTTCCTCTTATGGTAACTGCCACTCCTTATGTCCCTACACATACCAAGTTAACTGGAATATAATGTGTGTTACGTAAAATTATAAAATATTGATTCTACAACATTTTATCCATGTAACTGACATAATATTAACCTCCATAGGATCACGCCAGAACGACACCGACGCTGTGCACACCAAATAATCATAGATTTAGAGCAGTATGGTATGAGCTATTTGGATAGAAGCTCACCAACGTGCTATGCTAGCGATATTTTCGATATTAAACAGTTAAAAACGCATGTTTCAGACTGTAAAAGTCTGTATCTTTGTACCGATTTTGCCTGCAAATCTTATCTCGGAACTTTGATGAGATTGGTTATGAAATGCTGATTATAATCAGTCAAAGCGGATATTCTACCGTACCTAGTGGTGATCATGGAGAAGGAGAGCAATCTGATCTGTCAGACAACCTAAAGAGATTATCTACTGTATACACTGCCGGAGAATTTCAACATGGAAGTACAAGACATCGTACTGGTACGAAAATGTCAAGCAGAAAATGGGAGAACAGCACCAGATAAGTATATGCTTTCAATGCCTACACGCGTTCCAGTACGTCCTGCTCGCATAATCTGAATGGTACTGAGGTCAGTAATAATACACTGGAACTAATAAAAAGAAAGCAGGTTTCTGTAAGTCCATCGCAAAAATCTTAGTTCTGTAGAGAAAATTACATTCAGTACATATTGCAAGCTTCTCAGATAATGTTGATCGTGTTCATCGTACGGCCATAATAAATCGATTCATTCTGGCTTTCCAGAAAAGAAAGATTAAATTTTCAGTACTCTACAATAGATCATAAAAGAATAATAATTGAAACCAGAGATAGTTGCCACCAGCAGATAAATGACATGGTACGTCAGGTGGAGAAGGACACGCTGCGGTGAGCTGTGCTGTACTAAGGCAGGAAGCGAATGGTCGGCCAGGAAAATTCTGAGCAGAGGAATAAGGTGAATACTTGTTGGATGCGGAAATGTCGTGGAACCAGTGACTTAAGCCATCCTCACATGGACGTGTTATCTGACGTTTACATGGAGTTGTAAGAATTTTGTGACGTCAATTCCTGTTATTTCATGTTGAAGACTCATTGCCATACGTGAAACACATAACAAGTGCTGTGATATTTCGGTAACGTGCTATGAAGCGCTGAGACAATAAGAGACAAGATCGCTCGCTGTAACACAAGCTGCACCTGGGAGACTCCGCACAGTATCTCCTCGTATTCAGTTGAAGCACATGTTTGTGGGGTTCATAATATAACTTACATCCTATGAACAAATGCTGTTTCAAAGTACCAGAGCAATAAGGAACTCTTGATAGCGCGTGGCTGTTGGCACAATTTGCCGTAATGAAATTATGGTAAACCTCATACTGGTGGTTAAATAAATCGTATGTAAGGCTTGGCCGCCGAAACATCTCACTTAACGGCTCATGTATAGTTGGCTATACTGCAATTGCCGCCGCACACGCCCATAGCTGATAAATCCGAACTATTTTTTTTTCTGAATGTAGTCCATCGTGTGTGTAAGCCGTCCTATAATAATGTATACGTAAGTAAAACAAAGAATTTGTTTATAACACCTGCGGAATAAAAGCATTTAATATACTCTTTATGAAACCATGAAATGAGCAACAACCGAGAACCCGTTCCGAATTGTTAACTGAGAAGTATTTCCAAACTGTTACTACAATAGCTGCATATAAAATGTTGCACAATAATATAAACCCACGCATAACAAAGCTGGGCCTGGGGTAAGGGCATACTACAGAAAATGGACAAACTCCGCCTTGCTCGTTAATGTAGCAAGGAAGTACGCTTTGCCTTCCCACCGCTAGGGAAATTCCATGTACCTAAAGGACGTTTCCATCATGTACACTTGGGTTTGGTAGGACCATTAGCTGAATACAACAGTTTCAGGTATATTCTGTCTGCCATTGGCCATACGAAAGCGTAGGCTAAAACTGGTCCATTAAAGGATATGACAGCAGAGTCTATGGCATTGTCAGTATGTAGATATCACATTTTGGTTGTCCACTTTCTAGCAGAACCAGTAGCGGCAAAAGTTCAGATCACTTCTCTTTGAAAAGCTGTGCACATTGTGCTCTGACACAGCCATCAGCCACGCTAGAAACAACGGGATTGTTGAAAGATGGTACCGAACCTTTAAGCCTGCATTGATTGTCACGATTCGCAATGGACTCAAGCATTACCGTAGGATCCACTAAGTATGGCGATTGTCTGATGCTGCTAGCAGACAGCCCCTTCCTTCCTCTGCCAGTATCAGCCTAAGGGTTCCCATTGTTGGCAAACAAAGTCAGAGGTCACACCTATACGCCACCTCCTCAAGCTCACAGTACATGGCGAATTTCTGTGCACAAGGAATTAAGCGACTGCTCCCACATGAAAGTCTGAGGTGATAAAGTTAGTGCTGCACTCCAGCACCCTAATTCCGGCTCGCATAAAGTACTCTGATGTGGGCACCAGACGTTTTCAATCCTACTTAATGATTAACTCATAACGGTCTCCGTGCCGTGCCTCAAACCAGTTTCGGCGCTGGGGGACAAGCAGGAAGAGGATAACTGGCGACCATCAGCAGAAGATACTTAAGCAGCATCCATCCCTACTGAGGTGGACTCACGGGACAATCATCCCACCTTCACTGCAGAACTCGACATCCAGTAACTGCATCAAATATCACCAATGGTGATCTACCCCACTCTTACAGCAGCAGGCCCCACCATCCTCCCGCATTTCTATAAGATTTCCTCCTATGCACTTCTCGATGCTCCGCGCTAGAGGGAGCGAGGCGGGGAGGGGGGTAGGGTTGCCCATTCCAGTGACATTGACCATCCGAAATCGAGATTAAGAACACTGAACGGATGTATCTCTTTGTATTGATTATTGTCTTCGTTTTTCTGTTTCGTTACTGTCTTACTGTGTATTCTTTGGCAGAAGTGTTCAGATCTTATTGTTTGTTAATATCTATTAATAGAGTAGTACGATTTGTGGCAAAAGTATCTTCAAGTCACTTGCATACTCACCGCTACAAGGAACCTCTACAGCTAACGAAAGTGATGAGTCAGTGAGCGGAATAATATCAAGATGGGGTAATTGAAGCAACGAATGAGTTTTTAGGTAAAAGGAAAGTGGAACCCAGAGAATCCCGGAAGAAATAATAAAGCTAATTCAAGAGAGAAATAAGTTCAGGAAGGAAAATAACGAAGATGACTAATAAAGAATTAAGAATCTTAGCACAACCAAATGTAGAGAAGGAAAAGAGAAATGGACCAAAAGCCATTCTGAAGACAGTTTGTGAAAAAATCGAAACTCCTCAGTACAAATCTTGAACTAAATCTGTATTAATTAAAAATTAAGAGGGAATATTACTGATAGACAGACATTAATGTGTGGAAGATAAATACAAGGTCCTCCAATCATGAAACATGAATTTGAACATGGGCAAGCACTCGGCATTGATGAAATTCCTGCAGAATTACTAAATTACTAGGGTAACGGCATGGAAGATCAATTACTCAGAGTCTAATGACTGATATGAAAGGGGAATTACACCAGTCGACTTCACACAATGCAGAGCCATTACTAAATCTAAAACAGAAAAGACAGTTGACTGCATCCATTAAAGAACACTGCTAATACTGTCACATGTCTGAAAAACACTGAATAGTATTGTTAAGGGTACGATAAAGGAAAACTAGATAAGTATATTGGGGAAGACTAATTTGCTTTTAGAGAAGGCAGTGGAAGAAGAGATGCTATTGTGCCCTTTCACATGTTATTAATCCGCCATACCTATATGGATTCAGCAAAAACAGATATATCCCCCAGCGCCCTGTATGACTTTCTCG
Organism: Schistocerca americana; assembly: GCF_021461395.2. NCBI lineage: Eukaryota > Metazoa > Arthropoda > Insecta > Orthoptera > Acrididae > Schistocerca > Schistocerca americana. The sequence goes on along the minus strand of NC_060120.1, from coordinate 696,845,988 downwards.
ATAGATGGGCAAATTTAATATATCACAAGCAGTCAGCAGTAGGCACATTTCTTGGTCCATGAGGCGTGATTAATCATGCATTGCTCCTTAAGAAGCTTGAGCAATATCGAGTTCGGATGAAATGAAAGGAGACAGCTTGTTGAAACCACGAACTCTAAGGACGCTGCATCCTACAGGTCAAATATGCCTGATACAAGTTATGGTCTCTCATAGACCCTAGTCTTGGCTCTGGCCTCTTCATACTCCTCATAAATACTCTTAAAGAACACATACCCTAAGATAAATCATTCCTGTACACAGACGACAGAAATGTACTGAGAACTAGCAACAAGTACATACTCCAAGAAACAGTCGAGGAAATCACTGTCTATCTTCAGTCTTGATTTGAGGCAAACAGTCTACTAATAAATGCACAAAAAAGCGCTAAACATCAGTTTCAATCCAAGAAAAAAGGTGTCACTCCATCCAGTCCCGATACACATATTGGTGGAACTAACATCCGCACAGAAAATGACAATTTGTTTTTGCCACACGTCAAGTCACAATTAATTCAATTCTGGACATAAAGGGTTTTGATACAATTACGACTCTACTATTGTGAACTGAATATACTGCTACTCACTGATATTTTATTATTGCATGCTGCATTAACAGGAGTCTGGAGATTTATTTAATTCAGTTTTCCTATTCATACTATAAAAATCACTGCTAAGTTTAATGGGTGGAAAATATGGAAGTAATAGCATTATAAACAGAAAGTTCTCAGTTAATACTACGCCATTCTTCTGTTACTACGTGGATAGACAGTTGAAGCGCGAGAATCGCGTCAAATGTCAAAAGGTTACGCTTTTTGCACGTATCGATTTTTTGAACTGATTGTCGTGATTAAGCCCATTTTAACTTTCAGAACTAACGTCTAAGTTGAATATGAATGTTGACTTATACGGATCGTAGTGGGGGCATGCGCGTGCAAGGAAATCATTCGTGTGGAAGTTTGACTTAATGTCTGTGTAAGTCCACATTATACACTCTCAGGCCAAAAAACCGAAGCATCATGAAGGAATTATCTGATGCGATGGAACTCGCTAGATGTGATGTGCGTGTGCAGAGAAACAAATGAATATAGTTTCAGAAGATTTTGATGATTTATTTGAGAGATAGAGATCCACAAATTGAGTAAGTCAATAAAACATTGATACACCTTCGGCCCTCATGCAAGTAGTTATTCGCCTTGGCATTGATTGACAGAGTTGCTGGATATCCCCCTGCGGGATGTAATTCCAAATTCTATCCAAATGGGGCGTTACATCGCTAAAATCCCTAGATGATTTGAGGGTCCTGCCCATAATGCTCCAAATGTTCTTAAATGGGGAGCGATCCGGCGATCTTTGTGGCTAGGGTAGGATTTCGCAAGCACGAATACAAGCAGCAGAAACTCATTATGTGCAGGTGGGCATTATCTTACTGAAATGTAAGTCCAGATGGCTTGCCGTGAAGGGTACAAAAACAGCGTAGAATATCGTCGACGTACCTAAGTGCAGTAACTCTCCCAAGGATGACATCCAAAGCGGTAGTGCTATAAAAGAATTGACACCCCATACTATCACGCCTGCTTGTCAGGCTGTATTGTGGGCAAGAGTCAGGTCAGTATCCCTCTGCTGTCCACGGCATCTTCAAACATGTCTTCAGTCTGGAATCTGATTGACTGGTGTATAACTGCTACCATTGACAAGTCCCGCTTCGAACTGAGTCCTAGTGAATTGTGAAGATGTGCCTGGGGATGCCCTGGACAGTGATTAGACACTACCCTGTAAGTCACTAGCCATACAACCCGACAGCCAGAAGCAATGGTCTGAGATCCCATTTCATTTCAATGCAGGACCCCTTTCTTTGTCATCTGTGGCACCCTTACAGCACAGCGGTACACAGTACAAAGCAACTTGCAATTTAGTTATAGAATTAAAAAAAATTAGAACACTGCTGCGAATTTTTCAACTTAATCAAAACGTTAATAAGCAAGACACAAAAAAATCAACTATCAGTCTTCTCTCCATAAAGTGCAACATATTCACCGCAAAGATAAAAGTTAGATTTCAGTCTGACAAAGGAACAAACTGGCTTTAGAGATGTACGGGTATAGTCTAGTGGACCATAGCACATCGGGAATAATGTTACGCATAGTGAACTCGACTGCTCTGACAGGATTGCTGAGGTTACTTAAGAGACCCTCACATGTTCAACAATAGTGTCAAACCGTGAATATATTGACTGTCTCAGAGCGCATATTGATGTATTGTCATTACTAAAAATATTGATGAGCAGAGTTTGATGGCCCACAGAATATTCTCAATATTCTCAACACATAGTGAAAGTATGAGGTCAAGTATCGACAGTATGCAAATATTATCCATTCAGATGTTGACAGCACTTCATGAACAAGTCACACGGTGTTTGTATGGACTGCTCATGTTTTTTATTTGTTGTGCATATCGTACCTCAGATTCAATTTTTCAAGTAATCTTTCAACACAGAATAATTTCAATAGACCTATGTTATGGTAATCATTGTTTCTACCACTTTAGGATGATCAATGGGGTATTCTTTATGACACTGCTTACTTTATCAATTTAAAATGTAGTATAGGTTGGTGAACTACATAGCAGTTTGGAAAAACTGCTCCAATTGGAAAAATAAGACATGTATCTGCAATGACTAGTAAGAGGTTGCAAAATGCATGTTAGTTCACAAATTATTATAAAACGTAAAAAAATTATTTATGTTAATTGCCTGAACATATACTTGGCAGGTAAATATAATTGTTCAAAGGTTTATGTAGAATTTTACTAATTGTGTTTGCTGGTGTTATAAGACAAAAATTAAAGCATTGGAACGACCTGCCTGTAGCCAAAAATCTCAAAATTACTCCAGATCTCTCATCGACTGCTATTGCCTCTCTCATTAACATATTTTGTTTCACAATTTTGTCTTGTTGTATGATGCAGGAATCGTCAGAGAATAATTTGAGGAATCTTTTGGGTCCATAGTTGTTATTTCTTAATAACTAACAAGTGACCAGTCGCTGCTTTTTTCAACCATTCCCGGACCCATTTAATCTTTTTCATTACTTTCTGTTGCCTGCAAACTATAGGTAATATAATTGCAGCATATACTTTCTTTTGATTGTTCGACATTTTAACTTTACAAAACCGTGTTTTCAGCTGTCAATATTATTAATGGTGTGGAGTTGTTTCAATGTACTGAAGCCTTGACCAATTACTATTGTCAATAAATTTTGTAGGCCCCTTTGGAGAATGTTTCTGCGTATTTTTGTACAAGGGACCCATGGTGATGGATGGTTCGTACCAACGCGATTATGATTTTCTCTGTTTGTTAGATCAGTTACCTTTGTTTCTGTGACAATACCTCGGCAACTGCAAACAAATTTGTGATAGACAGCCACAAAGAAAGTATTCAAGGCAATATATATTAATGTCATGTCACACACAAGGCCAAATCGTTCAAATAAAAACGTCGAATCTGTAATGGTTCTGGCACAGAGGCTGAGTGCCAGAGATGGACAGCTCAGGGGTGTTATGGGCTAGGGAGGGGAAGGGGGCTGCCTCCAGAGTGTGCAGCCGGCGAGTAGCGTCGAGTCGTTCATTTGACGACCGACTGCCGAAGGGAGCACTTCCTTAAGTATGTAGTCACCAGCGGCTAACAGTCTGATTACTGCTTCATCTTTCGGCACTACCCTACATACACACGACGTAGCTGATGTCAGCACAGTCCTTTGAACGTAAAATTGTTTAAATAAAACGTCTCTGCTTCAGCATCATATTGTTTCAATAAATAAAACATTCCCGCTCCATGTTTAAAAACATCAGACATGCATTCTACTGCTTCTCCACTAACCACATGGTACTGGCAGTGGCGATGCCTAGAGTAATTATTTCTACTAAATAGTGTGAGGCTAACTGTGAAGCAAATTGCTTAACATCGCGTCAAAATTCGTGGAAAAATTAAACATGGTGCCAGAACCTAATGTCATTTTAACTTAAGACACGTGGACTAGAGACAGCTATCTTGAATTGGGGGTGGGAGAAGAAGCGAGGGATATCCTTTGCCTGCCACTAAAGCTGCAGAACTAGTCTGTAACACTAAGCTCTGGGGGAGGAGTGGGAGAAATCTTTTCTCTCTCTGCCATTCTGTCCAGGGAGAAATCTCAGAGGGAATAGGGAATCTGGCAACACTGTGTTGGCAGGAAGTGATGAGGAGGGGGTAGGGGTGAAAGTAGAGCAACCCTCCTGATACTTATGTAGACGAAATGCAGTTATTTGTCCCCGGACTATCCAGAACATATCTTGGTTTTAAATATGTTTGTTTTACATTAAAATATTTCTACTCTTTTTTCATTTGCAATGTTGTCTGTGTAAAAACAGTACTTTATATTTACAAAAAATTCAATATTATGGGCAATATGTACAGTAGATTGCAAACTTTGCTGATAGCTGCATAAAAATCGTAATGGGGCTCAAGAAAAACAATTACCTACATTACTACTAATGCTCCTACCTCTCTCATGTAGATCCTTTTCCTTTTCACAAAGTGTGGCCTACAATTTTAACAACAATTTTAACTCGTGGATAACACTTGTAGTTAGGGTTTAGCTGAAGTATATAATCGGAAATCTAGTTATAGTAGAGCTCACACGTCTGTATGTTAATGTCCTGTACTTTGTAAGACAGCAAAACATTTTCCGATTGCTACAGATTAAATTTAATATGTAGCTGTTACATTTGATGCTTCATCAACAAATGTGTTGATTAGTTCAGTTTTGAACATGGCTAACGTTTGCAGCAACCGTATACACAAATTTGAAAAATATATAAAAATCAGCCAACTGGTTTCATAGGTTTTCTATATACCTTGACAAGGTTTCGTCACCTCTAAGGGTGACTTCATCAAAAGGTAAGGTAATTACCTAAAATGAATATGTCAAATTAAATTCTTACCTAATAAAGGTTACATTAATGTAAACGAGTGTAAAACAAACAGTACTTACATGACGAACATATCGTTAAAGACGTACAGTGATTTAAGAACTGAGTTGGTCAAGTCATACATTAAAATCTAAAACATAATGTTCTTCAAAAGGTCAGACATTAAAACATAAGTAACACCGGTGTGGTGTGAGGAGACTGACTGTGTGGCAACTAGTCACGTTGCCAAGTAAACGTAATGTAGGCCGCGCCACAAGCGGGCCACTAGTAATGTGAGCAAAACAATTTTGTATATTACACATTTTCTGAAGTAAGTCATCTGTATAGCCAATAAAGCTTTTAACAAAAATTAATTTTACAAATTATTGAGTAACATTTACAAATGAGCTTCCAAGGGGATAAAATAGTACAAAGTTCGCTACGTTTTACGTAGCACAGGTAGAACTAGAGTTAAATACGACTGGAATTACATACATAATGAATAGGCCACACTACCCGCTCCTTCCGCCTCCATTATTTCTACCTCACCATTTATGGCCGTCCTATCCACCTCACTCCTACCCTCAAATACCTTGGCCTCACACTCGACCGCCACCTCACCTGGACTCCCCATCTCCTTACCATCCAACACAAAGCTCCTGAAACTCCTGTCCGGCCGGACATGGGGTCTGCATCCTTCCACCATCCTTCACACCTACAAATCCTTGATCCACCCCATCCTCTGTTATGCCAGCGTAGCTTGGATTTCCGCCCCTCCCCAGTTCTATAAAGGCCTCCAAATCCTCGAATGCCACGTGCTCCGCCTCGCCTTCCGCATCTGCCTTCCGTCCCCCACGCGTATCCTCTATGACCTCATCCCCTTCCCCCACTTTCTCCTTTTCCTTGAACACATCCGCACACTATATATTGTCTGTCACCTTGATCCCCCTCAACCCGTGGTGTCGCCCTTCCTCTCCACCCCCAACCAGTTGCCGCACCTTTACCGTTGTGTCCTACCCTCTCTCCATCTCCACACCCTCCATCTCCTTTCCCAACACAACTTCCACCGTCTACCCCTCCCGGATGATGAGCTTCGCCCTGACATCTACCCTTCCTACCAACTCTAACTCTTCCTGCCTCCTCCTCAGGGCTCCCCCTCCGCCCCCTCCCTCCTCCTGGGCAGCTTCCCCCTCCTATTCCCCCTCCCTCTCTTGTGCCCCTTTCAGTGTCTCTACACTTCCTCCTGCCTTGTCTTCCCTCTTCCTCTCCTGCCTCTTAGTGTACCCTGCCTCTTAGTGTACCCGCTGACACCCCTACTCTCTTCATCCCTCCACTTCCCCTGCTGCTCCTTGCTCTCCCCTCCTTTTCCATCCTCTCTGCCCTTTCCCTCGGCGGGTCCCACCTGGCAGTTTTATTCTTCGTCATGTGTGCTCCAAGTGGGTTTTAAGTGTATTGTTCCGGAGTGTTTTTAATACTGTGGCCGACTTTTAACCTGTGCATGCGCATTCAGTGTCTTCTCTCTGTTTTAAGAATCGCCAACTGTGTGGTGACTTTTTTTTTTAACTGTCTCCATTGAACGTCTCCAAGTCAGTGTATTTTTACCTCCATTTTCTCCCTTTACTCTGTTTTATGTTCCCCTTTTTATCGCCTTATGTATGTATCATTTTATTCTTGTTTTAGTTGTCGTGTCACTCAGCTGAAGAGCGGTGGACTGTGCTGCTGACAGCCCTCCCCTGCCCATATGGAGCAGGTGAATGAAATCACAATAAAGAAAAAAAACATACGTAATGAAGAACATCAGTTCATAATACGACACAAAATTTGAAAGGAAAGCTTGCATAACTAGGGCACTGAGGTCATCTGGTAATGAGATTAACTTAACAGAGGTAAAATAATGTTTCTGAAAAGGAGGAGAGAACCTGGATTATAAGTATCATAAAACTGAGAGCACTGATTTAAAAGCATTAAAGAAATTTCTATTTTTCAACTGTACTTGTTCATTCAACATAATTAGTAGTTTGTTGTATGGAGAACATTTCTGTGCTTTTTAGCTAGAAAATACACCATTGAAACAAAACATTGTCACCTGGTCCACTTTAGGAAAATGACACAGAAACAGATCTGCGTGTCATGGATTCGAGAAGTTCTTGGTAGGTTTCCAGAGGTATGTGGCATTAGGCGTCTATGTATAGGTCCCGAAATTCCTGTAAATTACAAGCAGATGTAGGGGCCAAGACGGCTTCGAATACTGTTCCAGATATGTTTCATTGGGTTCAGATCAGACGAACTCGGTGTCAGAGACGTGAATGTGAACTCAATATCGCATTCCTCAAACTGCTATAACATGGTTATAGCCCTTTGGTGTCGACAGATATCATGTTGGAAGATGCCATTGCCATTGGCGAAAACATCAAGCCTGAAGGGGTGCAGGTAGTCCACAACAGCATTCATGTAGTCGTAACTGTCATGATGCTTAAAATTACTATCACAGCTCTCATGGAAGCCAAGGTAAATGACCCCCATAGCGACAGTCAGGTTAATAACCCAGACATGTCTTCACTGGTGATTGGGGCACATATCGAAGTGGGTCTCATCACTGTAGACAATTAGTACCCCAGTCAATGAGATTTCATATTGAATTTCTTTCCCTTAAATAAATCATCCAGCTGTTCTGAAATTGTAATTATTTATTGTCTGTACATATACATCACATCTACCGATTTCCATCTCATTCGGTTAATTCCTTCATGGAACGTCGCTTTTTTAGTCTTAGAGTGTGTCGTTATCACATAAGGTTGGTCGGTAATAACACACACATAGTATCGAATACGCCTATATTAACTAATAAGACAAAACGAAGAAACACGGAGGAAGAACAAGTTGCGCACCGAGAATGAACTAGAACAAAAACAACAGTCCAAAGAAATAAGAGTGAAAGATAGGGCGCTCTGCGCCAGAGACGCCACAGAGCCCTCCTGGTAGTGTGGAGCACAGTAGAGGGAAGCTTCATCACACGAATTCCTAATGATCGTGCCAGCACGGTGGTTGTAGGTGGCGGCCAGCGCGAGAAGTAGGCGCATTGGAATCTGCGGTGCAAGGGTCCCATCAATCCAACGGCTGTGCAGGTGGAGAGGTGTTGGCCAAAGGCAGGTTGGCAGCATCGGGAGGCAGGTCGGTGAGTGACCACTCTGGTTTCAGTTGATTAACAGACATTCCGTGGTCGTCTGTGTAGGTGTATGATGAATGTGTTCGTGCCACGATGTTGCACACAGTGAGGGTCTGAATAAGGCGGCTCTAAGGCTGTTCACACAGTGTTGTACCGCAGCATCACAAAGTCGCATGAAGCAAGGTCCTTGTGGATGAACATAGGTGGAGTGGAGTGAGGGCATGGAAGGAGAGGGGGTGCAGAGGCGTGCAGTGTGCATATGGACCTGTCCAACCAGAGTGGGAAGATCCACAGTAGCAGCTGACAGTGAATCCTCGACGAACTCGGCAGGAAGGAGGACAGGTTGGCCGTATAGAATCTCAGCAAGTGAGGTGTTCAAGTCTTCTTTATGGGTTGAGTGAATACCCAGCAGAACCCATGAGAGGGCCTCAGACCATAGGCCACCATGGCACATAAACGCAGCATTGAGCATGTGGTGCCACTTTTCGACCAGGCTGTTCACCTGCAGGTGGTAAGCTGTGGTGTGAAATATGGCAATGCTGCAGAGTTCGCACAGTCATGAAAAGAGGGCAGACTCAAACTGGCGTCCCTGATTGGTAGTGAGAGACAGTGAACAGCCGAAACGAGCAACCCACGCTGAGACGAAAGAATGTGCGATGGTCTCGGCCATGATGTCAATAAGAGGGACCGTCTCGACCCAGCAGGTCATGTGGTTGATGATCGATAAGATATGTCTGTAACCCTCAGAAGGAGGGAGGGGACCAACGACGTCGATATGGACGTGCCGAAGACACCCCTTTGGAATGTCAAACTTGCCCAATTGAGGTTGAGCATGCTTGCCGACCTTGCTGCGCTGGCACAGGACACATGCAGGGGTCCAAGTGCAGCAGCTGTGCCTCACACCGGGCCAGACAAAGTGTTCGTAATCAGCCGCGTTGTGGCTCGCGCTCCAGGGTGGGCCAAGCCATGCAAGGCAGTAAAGACCCTGTGACGAAGAGTGGTAGGGACCAGGGGTGGGGTGTGCCCATAGAAATGTCACAAAGGACAGGGATCGTCGACCCATGTAGTATATGGGGCTGGACAGAGAGCGATGACTGGTTGTCTGATCTTAATCACTGTATATCATCGTCTTCGGCTTGAAATTGGGCGAGCTCCTCCAGATTCAGCTGTGAGGTTAGCACACAGATGTGGGAAAGGTGGTCTGCCACAATGTTCTCTGCACCATGGATATAGCATGTGTCAGAAGAGTGCTGACAGTTGTAGCCCATATGGCGGAAATGCCTCGGTGGAAAGTCCTTAGCAGGGTTATGAATAGTATCTATAAGAGGCTTGTGATCTGTATAGATCGTGAAAGGTCGCCCCTCAAGGTCACTATGGAAATGTTTAATCACCTTGTGCACTGCGAGGAGCTCAAAGTCGAAAGCCAACCATTTACACTGTCTCTTAGTCAGTTTCTTGGAAAAAAAGCGGAGGGTTTGGGTGGAGTTGGCGATGTGCTGTTGTAAAACATAGGGCCTCAGGATCAGGGTGGGTGGTTGTGAGGGCCTTGGTGAAGGCAGCTTTAAGGTTACCAAACAAATGCATCGAGAATGGGTTCGATCCGCTCCAACGTCTGTTTCCCAGTGTTGTTTTTGCCGGAGAGGGCGATGGCGAGGACTGTTTGGATGGAGGCAACTTGAGGAATATGGCGGCGATAAAAGTTAGCCATACCCAGAAAAAGATGGAGCTGAGCATAAGCCTGAGGGAAAGGGACATCAAATATGGTTTCGACAGGAGAATTCGTGGGTTGGAGGCCATCGGCGGAGATGGTATGGCCTAGGAAAGTTACTGATGTAGAATACTGTTGAGATTTGTCATGGTTGACCAACACGCCGTTGGCAGCGAGGGCCGAGCGAACTGCATGGAAGTGAACATGATGCTCCTCAGTGGAGGAGGAAAAAAATCAGTATATCATCTACATAAGCATAATCAAATGGCAGAGGAAGCAAAATAGAATCAATGAACTGCTGCCACATCTGCGCAGCATTTTTCAATCCACAAGGCATGTAACAGTATTCAAATAGATCAAAGGGTGTAATAATGGCCGTCTTAGGAATAACCAGAGGGTGCATAGGGATCTGGTGGTATGCCCCAGAAAAATCTAAAACAAAGGAAAAATTAGAACCATGTAGTAATTGAGAGAAACCCTGTAAATGAGGAATGGGGTAGTTATCGATAATGGTGCGAGCGTTAAGGGATCTGTAGTCCCCGCACATGTGTAAGGTACCATCCTTTATGGGAACAAGGTGAATAGGTGAATACCAGTTGCTATCAGAGGGGTGAAGGACGCCCGAAGCCAACATATCCTGAACAATCTCCTTTGCACGCAGAAGTATGGTAGTGTTAAGGCGCCTGGCGTTATAATAAAGAGGCCGGCCATCAGTGGTGCTAATCCTATGATAAGTGCCGTTATTGATTGCTGATGCTCGCATAGGAGGGTCAGCAATATAGGTCAAAAAGCTATCTGCAGGCCACGTTCGTTCACTGACCTTGGTGAACCGGGGCAGCATAGGTAGGGCGTCGGCTGTAGTCAGCGATGGAAGACATGGAGCAGGAACGAAGCGTGAAGGTGCATCTTGTAGACTGGTCCACAGTCGTGAGAAAACAACAGCAGGCAGTGGAATGCTCGACATAGGAGCAGATTGGTGAGAAGACGCTATAGAGGAGAGTAATGGATCGCCTCACTGTGGGGCTGCAGATAGACAATGTATGGTATGCTGTGTGTGTGACAATTCAGCATAGGCAGAGGCGATGCGGGTGTGTAAGGCATTGTTCTGGGTGTGGAGTTCGTCGATTTGTGAGTGCACGTGCGACCGATCAGAGAGATGTGTTGTAATACACTCGACCAGGGATGCACATCTGAAAGTGGAGCCAAGGAAGCAGAGAGCGAAGTTGTACTGAACTTGCGTGAGCATGGAACAGTAGAGCCAGACACGTGGCTGAGCCTGGCAGCAAGTAGGTCTGGTGAAAGTTCATAGTGGTGTAGGTTCATCCACGTCGCCAACATGGAAGGTCCAAGAGTAGGTGTGAACCGGAGATAGGTGGAGCAACATTCTGGTGGAGCCATGGACCGCAATAGGAGAATGGTTGATGGTTATCAAGGGGAGGGTAAAAGGTGACAGTGTGTCGGCAGTGTTGTTGGCTGGGATTACACTAACATCGGCGCCAGTGTCGACGAGAAAACGGATGCCTTTTGACATGTCTTTGGCACAGGGGCATCGCATCACTGGAGCGAGTAGTGTGGCGTCAGACGATAGGCACCGTGAAGGAACATGGCGGGACATGGCGCCTAAACATGCCCACTGATCTCGGATGGGGAAGGCACAAGGTGTATGGCATTGTGGGCGGCGTCCCTATAAGGAGTGTTGAACCAGAACAGTGGGTAGGGTGGTTGGCATTGCGGTGCAGTGCGGGACGGGGCCACAGCTCACTGTGTCAGGGCCAGTAGCTGATCGGGTTGCTGCTTGGATGGGGTCGGCAGCTATTGTGAGCCCACTGGCAGTACATCCTGTAGGCCGCTTGGTGGCAGCTCCTGACTGGCAGCTGAGGTGCCAAGGCAAGCACACTGGCCTCTACCGGCTGGGTGCGAAACTGGAGGTGCAGGCATGCCACCTGAGGGTGATGGGGATGTCGTTCGTGACAGGCAGTGTCGGTGATGAATGATAGCATAAGCCTGATCTGCCATGTGTAAACGGACCCCTAGTGGGTTGGCAATGTGAGACAGCAGATGAAGTTGCAGATCCGAAGACAATTTGACCATCCACAACGTCCAAAGGGCAGTATCAGGTAATGTTTGATAGTCGCTTAAAGCACATAGATGCCGCCAAAGATCATCAAGATGCTCCTCGTGAATAATTTGATGGAAAGCCTCTGCTGGAGAGCGGGAAAGGTGCTCGATAAGTAGTGATTTGGCTGTCAAATATTTGTGTCAGGCGAGTGGTGAGGGGAGCAAGTTGCTGATGAGGTGTGGCGGTGGCTCATGATGCCGACAAAACGAGCGCCGTCGTCGGAAATGCCGTGGATGTCCAGGAGGTGGTCCACTAAGGCGAACCAAGTTTTTGGATTGTCTTTTTGCGAAGCAGGTAGCTTAGGGAATCTGCCAGGTAACACATGTTGAGGAAGCACTGGCAGACGGAGATCAGTGTGAGCAGAGCAGGATGCCTCAGACGCCAGAAGTGCAGTAGCAGTGAATGGTGCATCGCCCGAGGTCTGAGTGGGGCAGTGGCACGGTGTGTCCAATCTGCAAGCCCAACAAAAAACACGGAACAGGTGTAATAGCTGGTACCATTACGAAAGTGGGCGGAAGACGGTCATGGTGTAACCACGGTGTGGCAGTAAAGGAAACTGGAGCGGTCGAGGCGACTGGCGTCGTCGAAACGGTGTTCGGGCGGGAAGGTGGTGTGACACTGTGGTGGAGCCATGGGGCAGTGGACCCGGTAACTGGCGCAGGTGGAACGGCCGGCGCCGTTATTAAAAACTGCCATAAATTCAGGAACATTGACATTAATAAATTCTGAAACTTCCTGGCAGATGAAAACTGTGTGCCGGACCGAGGCTCGAACTCAGGACCTTTGCCTTTCGCGGTCTGGCACACAGTTTTAATCTGCCAGGAAGTTTCATAACAGCACACACTCCTCTGCAGAGTGAAAATCTCTTTCTGGAAACATCGCCTAGGTTGTGGCTAAGCCATGTCTCCGCAATATTCTTTCTTTCAGAAGTGCTAGTTCTGCAAGGTTCACAGGAGAACTTCTGTAAAGTTTGGAAGGTAGGAGACGAGGTACTGGCAGAAGTAAAGCTGTGAGGACGGGGCGTGAGTCGTGCTTGGGTAGCTCAGTTGGCAGAGCACTTGCCCGCAAAAGGCAAAGGTCCCGAGTTCGAGTCTCGGTCCGGCACACAGTTTTAATCAGCCAGGAAGTTTCATAACAGCGCACACTCCACTGCAGAGTGAAAATCCCATTAATAAATTCTGTTTAGAGCAGCGTCTAGAAGCATGTGCAACAGAAGTAGAGTTCCATAACAGATCCTATATAATAGTAACTATTTACCGAGCACCTGCAGGAAATTATAATCTATTCATAAATCATCTACAAGATTTTTTGGGTTACTCAACAGGAAGAAACAAAGAAATTTTGGTTGCTGGTGACTTTAATACAGATTTTCTAATGCAGTCTTCCAGTAAACATTTACTGCAGTTAGTAATGTTGTCTTTCAATCTAAGTCAGACTGTAAACTTTCCAACTAGGATCACTAAATCCTCAAGGACAGTCATTGATAACATTTTTATAGACAAATCACTGGAACAAAATCATATCATAAAACCTGCAATAAATGGACTATCAGATCATGACATGCAGCTCCTTGTTAAAGATGTAAATTCTAAGCAGATTATCAAGACTGCTAAATCTGAGCACAGGAGAATAGTCAATCAACCAAAAATTGAGTGTTTTAGAAAGCTGCTCAAAGACATGAACTGGAAAGATATTTATAGTGCTCATGACATGAATGAAAAATATAACACATTCACGAACAATGTCAGTACCATGTTTGAAAACTGTTTTCCTCTGAAAGTTCCTCAAATTAAACAGAAGTCTATAATAAAACCCTGGATTACACAAGGAATAAATATTTACTGTAAGACAAAAAGGAAAATGTATCTGTCGACCAAGAATAGCTCCAATGCTGATGATTTAGCTAAATACAAGGAATACTGTAAAATATTAAAAAAAGTAATTCAGACAGCTAAACAAATGCACTATGAGAAGAAGAAGGTAATGTCAGGGAACAAAATAAAAACAGTATGGGATATAGTGAAAGAGGAGACTGGTAGAACCAGAAAGGAACAAGAGCAAATAGCATTAAGGGTAGATGACGCATTAGTAACCGATGGGCATAGTGTGGCAAATCTATTTAACAAGTACTTTATGTCCGTTACTGATAGAATGGGATTGTTAGGATCAGTAAATAATACCCTTGAATATATGAAACTAGCCTTCACAAATAGCTTCAGGTACATGAATGTGTCACTCACTTCACCAAAAGAAATAACTTCCATAATAAAATCTTTAAAAACAAAGCATTCTAGTAGTTATGATGAAATATCAACAAAGTTAATCAAAATATCCACGGGTATGCTGCCGGTCTATAGTGTCCAACGGGCACAATATTTCGGCGATCAAACATGTCGCCATCATCAGGTGAACTGACGGACTGAGCTCCTGTGAACGTGCCGGCACGGAGATCCGTACGCTATGGCTGCTCCGAGGGAACAGGGTTCGGTCGCGGCGGCGGCAGATTTAAATACCCTCCGCCCGCATCGCGCTCCCTCCACCGTCCGCGCCCAGCGCCACGGTCGCGAGGTGGAACAGATTGCGACGGCGTCTGAGATGACGTCGGTGTGATGGCTCTGTCCGCCGTGGTCGTCACAACTATACGTCTGCTCGATTTACTCTTGATTAACCCGATCGCCGGTTCCCAAGCCTTGCTAAGATTATAGCCACAGTCACGGTTTATGAGGTCGTCATTGGTGCGAATTTCGATGGCCTCTCTAACAACGCTGTCCCAGTATCTCGACGTCTGTACCAGAATCCTCGTGCGGTCATACTCCATGGCATGATTTTCCGACAAACAATGTTCAGCGACCGCCGACTTGGTCGGATACATCAGTCGAGTGATGTTTGATCGCCGAAATATTGTGCCCGTTGGACACTATAGACCGGCAGCATACCCGTGGATATTTTGATTATCAAATACGCCGGGAGAAACTCAAGAATCACATCAACAAAGTTAATTAAGGCATGGTCTTGTCAGTTTAGTACAATTCTGAGTTACTTGTGTAACCAGTCAATTATAACTGAGACATTTCCTGACTGGCTAAAATATGCAGATGTTAAGCTTCTATTCAAAGGGGATAAAGAGATACCATCAAACTACAGACCGATTTCACTTTTGCCAGCATTCTCAAAAATTTTAGAAAAAGTAATGTACAGGCAGCTTCTCAACCATCTGACCACGAATAACATATTATCAAGAACACAGTTTGGATTTCTGAAGGGTTCTGATATCGAGAAGGTTATTTACACCTACAGTGAAAATGTACTTAATTCACTAAATAACAAATTACAAGCAGCAGGTATTTTCTGTGATTTGTCAAAGGCATTTGATTGTGTGAACCACAGCCAGCCGCTGGTGGCTGAGCGGTTCTAGGCGCTTCAGTCTGGAACGGCGCGACCGCTACGGTCCCAGGTTTGAATCCTGCCACGGGCATGGATGTGTGTGATGTCCTTATGTTAGTTAGGTTTAAGTAGTTCTACGTTCTAGGGGACTGATGACCTGAGATGTTAAGTCCCATAGTGCTCAGAGCCATTTGAACCATTTTTTTGTGTGAACCAGAACATCCTTTTAAATAAATTAGAATTCTATGGTGTCACGGGCAGTGCTGCAAAATGGTTCAAGTCACACCTCGCTAACAGGAAACAAAGGGTGTCAGTGCAAGGGACTAGTGAATTAAGTCATCAGTCATCATCAGAATGGGAAGAAATTACATGTGGTGTCCCACAAGGATCCATCTTAGGGCCATTGCTTTTTCTTGTGTACATTAATGATCTCTCGTCAGTTACACTGCCAGAAGCAGAGTTCGTTTTGTTTGCAGATGACACAAGTATTGCAATAAATAGTATGTCGAGTGTAGTTCTACAAAGATCTGCTAATGATATTTTCATGGATATTAATGAATGGTTTAAAGCCGACTCACTGACATTAAACTTCGAAAAGACTCACTATATGCAATTCAGAACCTGTAAGAGGTTTCCTCCCAGCATATGCATAAAGTTTGAAGAAGAGCAGATAGAAGAGGTTGAAAGTCTTAAATTCCTGGGATTACAACTTGATAATAAATTCAGTTGGGAGGAGCACACCACAGAACTGCAGAAACGCCTTAAAAAATCTGTATTTGCAATTCGAGTGTTATCAGACATAGGCGACATAAAAATGAAAAAGCTTGCATTCTTTGCCTACTTTCATTCCATAATGTCATGTAGTATAATGTTTTGGGGTAACTCTTCAAGCCAAACAAGAGTTTTCAGAGTCCAGAAGTGTGTAATATGTATTATTTGTGGAGTAAATTCATGGACGTCCTGTAGAAACCTCTTCAAAGAACTGGGTATACTAACTACTGCCTCTCAGTATATTTACTCCTTAATGAAATTGTCCTAAATAATATCTCTTTTTCCAACAAACAGCTCAGTTCATACATACAATAACAGGATCAGAAATGATCTGCACAAGGACTTAAAAGTACTTACTTTAGTTCACAAAGGGTACCACTACTCAGGAACACTCATCTTCAATAATTTGCCAGCAAACATAAAAAATTTAGTTACAAATAAAGATCAGTTTAAAAGGAGCCGGAAAGACTTTCTAGTGGCCAATTCCTCCTACTCCATTGGCGAATTTTTTAATAGAAACAAATAATGTATTGTATATACTCATACTATTAGTACTGTTATTTCAACTTCTAAAAAAATTGGCATGTTCCACATCCACGAGGATCTCCTCAGCACAGATCTATGGAATGAAAAACTAATCTAATCTAACCTACATGGGTGGCTGTAGTGTCAATTTTTAGGGAAATACATCAAATTTTGTGTCGCACAGTTCGCTAGTGTCGAATCGCACCGTAAGGAGCGCTAACGGCAGTTGCATTAACGATGGCTGCCTTCACTGGACCCGCGCGTGCTAGCTGTGTGTTTTGGTTTGAAGAAACGAAGTCGGCGACAATAGTTCAGCGTAATTTCCGTAGAAACAGGTTTTCGTAAGACATGGGAAATGATCAGGTCGTCCAAGCACATCTGACTACGACGTTGAGCGAATGAGACAACGTTTTGCCAAAGTCCTACGATATCGACACTGCGTGCCTCTCGCTAACTGCAAATCCCATATATGATTGTTTAGCATGTGTTGAGAAACCGTATGTATTTGAAACCGTACAAATTGGCTAGCGAACAAGCAATAAAAGACACTGATAAAATTGCTCACAAGAACTTCTGTGTGAATATGTTAAATCGCTTACATGGCGATGAATATTTCTTGGACAAAATCATCTTTTCTGATGAGTCGACTTTTCACTTAAGTGGCAAGGTCGACACACATAACTGTAGCATTTGGGGCAGTGAAAATCCACGTCAAGCATTGCAACATGTTTGTGATAGCCCTAAACTGAAAGTTTTTTGTGCATTGAGCAAGAACAAAGTGTACGGCCCCTTTTTTTCTGTGACAGAACCATCGGCAGGATAGTGTACCTAGATGTTACAACAATTTTTGATACCACAGACACAAATCGATGAGGATGACCAAGAACGAAACATTTACTTCAGGCAAGATGGTGAGCCACCCCACTACCTGGCTGGCGTCCAGGATTTTCTCAGTGGCCGCTTACCAGGTCAATGGATTGGCCGAGATGCGCCAATTTCATGGCCCCCACATTCACCAGACCTGTCACCACTCGACATTTTTTTTTTGAGTGGGGGTGGGGGATTCGTTAAGGATATCGTGTTCATACCTCCTGTGCGACTGCTCTACCTGAACTTAGAGCAAGGATTTACGCTGCCACTGAGCAAGTTGCACCTGCAGTGCTACAGCGAGTTTGGGAAAAAAATTGAATTCCGATGGGATGTGTGCAGGATAGCCAATGGAAGCCACATACAACATCTTTAGTTCAAGGTAAAAATAGCTGATGTGTTTCCCTACAAAATAACACTAGACCCAACTTTGTATCTTCTTTCAATAAATTTATACGAATTTTTAAAACTGTAAAATCGTTTATGAAACACCCTGTAATGGTGTACAGTGGCCAAGCTGCTCACCATAAGGCACTCGTACCTGCAGTTAATGCTAAGCAAGACTTGAGGTGGATACTGGGAATGAGTTATTTTGGGTCATGAACCAGGGTACACCCGGTTGCAGTGGCGAAATCCTGGAGAATGTTACCTGCCATCATGTGTAATGCTAACAGTGAAGTATGGTTGAGGTGGCGTTATACAGGGTGGCGAAGTTAAAAGTAGCCTGCGAATGCAATATTTCGACTTCTGGAATAAACAGCCACAACAAGACTGTTAACATTCTTCTGAACCATCACAGTTTATTTCGTGAGTGAAATAAGACGTTTCTCTTTGCGGTCTGCAAAATAACTTTCTCGATAGAAGAAAAGCTGAAATTTTGAAAGCATATGTGAAAACTGGTTTGATTAAGAAAACTCGCGAAATTTTCCGGATGAAGTATCCAGCAAAGAGAGCAGTCTAGAATCTGTATAAAAACTGGTGCACCTACAGATTCGTGCAAAATATAAAACGACAAAGAATTCCTGCAGTTCCCACACCAAAAGTTATTGCAGAAATTTGCCGAAGAATTATTCAGAGCACAAAGAAATTTACAAGTAAATTGGCCCAACAGGCGCATGTTAAGCAGGAGGAGCTGCCAGCGGATATTTAAAAGTCTTAATCTAAAGCCGTATCGTGTGACGGTTGTGCAGCAATTACAGGGGGGTGACAATAACTGTAGATTACAGTGTGTGGCTTTCAATAACGTCAACGATGGTTTGTTACACCCATTCCATTACACCATGAGTGATAAAGCATGGTTTCAGCTTTCTGGTCATGTATATGCACAGAACACGATGTACTGGCCAATGGAGAGCTCTAACATTGTGTATCAGGAACCACACCATGACGAAAAAATCGGCGTTTGGCGTGGTGTAACAGGAACACGCATGATTGGACCGATATTTTTTGACACTACCGTCAACATGGTTGCACATATGGAAATTCTTGATATATTCTGTGCTCATCTCACGAATATGGAAAACAATAACGCTTCTTCCAGAAAAATGGGGAAACATGCCCAACATGTAAGGTATTTGTGGAATGAGTCCACGATAACTTCACTGAGGAACAAACTGTTATCAAACATTTACGGCCACCACGTTTGCCGGATCTAACAACATGTGACTTTTTCCTGTGGGGATACTTGAAGAGCAAGTCTATGAAACAAATCCACTTGCAATACAAGAATTGAAAGACATCGGCTGCGAAGTTGCCGCTGAATATATCTGAATCTGCTTAGGCGTGCACAGCTGTGTATTGATGTTCCTTGCCCTATTTGATGTTTGCCCTATAAAAGGAAATCTGCACCATTTCTTTTCCAGTTTGTCTTTGTTTTTCCTTGGGGAAATATCCGTATCAATGATGCTGAGGTTAAATTCATTATTTGTGACTACTGATTTTATTGTATTAAGTTCCTGGTCAAAGTTTTCTTGGGACGTAGGGATATAAAGGAGACGGTGGATCATGTGGTGGAATGCTGCATGTTTATAGGCTGTAGGATGTTGGGAGGAAGCAGGGATGAATGCGCCAGTGAAGAAGTTTTTTCGTTAAATTTTAAATTTAAGTTACTGTCTTCCGTTTTTAAGCAAATGTCAAGGAAATTTATGCTGGCCCACAAACTCCATGCTGACCTTTATGTTAGTTGGTCACTGGTTTATGTTCTCTACAAATTTGTGGAGTTGTCTATTGGAACCTTTCCACCTACAAATAATATCATCTACATATCTGTAACAATCCACAAAATGTTTTGCCGATTGAGAAATATATGCCACATAAATTAATAAGTGATGGTACTGATCCCCCATGGTACACAAAACGAGTCAGGTCGCTGTTGCAGAAGCAACGAAAAGAGCATGCCAAATTTAAAAGAACGCAAAATCCCAGAGATTGGCAAAGTTTGGCAGAAGTTCGAAATATAGCGCGTACTCCAATGGGAAATTCTTTTAATAATTTCCATGACGAAACTGTCACGGAACCTGGCAGAAAACCCAAAGAGATTCTGCTCATACATAAAGCACACCAGTGGCAAGACGCAATCAATACCTTCACTGCACGATAACAACGGCGAAGTCACTGATGTCAGTGCCAGTAATGCAGAGCTATTAAACACGGTTTTCCGAAACTCCTTCACCAAAGAAGACGAAGTGAATATACCTGAATTGCAATCAAGAACAACGGCCAGGATGTGAAACATAGAAGTAGATAATCTCGGTACTTCAAAACATCTTAAATCACTTAATAAAGTCAAGGCCTCCGGTCCTGATTGTATACCAGTCAGGTTCCTTTCAGAGTATGCTGATACAATAGCTCCCTATTTAGCAATTATGTACAACCGCTCGCTCACAGAAAGACCCGTACCTAAAGACTGGAAAAATGCTCAAGTCACACTAGTAGCCCATAAGAGAAGTTGGAGTAATCCTCTGAATTACAGGCCTATATCACTAACGTCGATTTGCAGTAGGGTTTTGGAACATAAACTGTGTTCGAACATTATGCAGTGCCTCGAAGAAAACAATTTATTGACACATAGTCAGCATGGGTGCAGAAAATATCGTTCTTGTGAAACACAACTAGCTCTTTAAACTCATGAACGAAGATTTGCATTAGGGTTTTGGAACATATTCTGTGTTCGAACATTATGAAGTACATCGAATAAAACGATTTATTGACACATAGTCAGCACGGATTCAGAAAATATCATTCTTGTGAAACAGAACTAGCTCTTTACCTTTATGAAGCAATTAGTGCTATTGATAGGGGATGTCAAATTTATTCCATATTTTTAGATTTCCAGAAGAATTTCGACAACGTTCTTCACAAGCGTCTTCTTACCAAACTGCGTGGCTATGTAATATCGCCTGAGTTGTGCGACTGGATTCGTGACTTCCTGTCAGAAAGGTCACAGTTAGTAGCAATAACCGGAAAGTCATCAAGTAAAACAGAAGTAATATCCTGCGTTCCCCAAGGAAGTGTTTTAGGCCCTCTACTGTTCCTGATCTATATTAACGAAATAGGAGACAATCTGAGTAGCGATCTTAGATCGTTTGCAGATGATGCTGTCATTCACCGCCTTGTAAAGTCATCAGAAGACCAAAACGAATTGCAAAATGATTTAGATAAGATATCTGTATGGTGCAAAAAGTGGCAATTGGCCCTGAATAATGAAAAGTGTGAAATTATTCACATGAGTACTAAATTTCGATTACTCGATAAGTCACACAAATCTGAAGATTGTAAATTCGACTAAATACTTAGGGATTACAATTACAAATAACCTAAATTGGAACGATCACATAGATAGTGTTCTGGGTAGAGCAAATCAAAGACTGCGATTCATTGGCAGAACACTTAAAAGGTGCAACAGGTCTGCTAAAGAGACTGCTTACACCACGCTTGTCCGTCCTGTCCTGGAGTATTGCTGTGAGGTGAGGGATCCGCATCATCGAAAAAGTTCAAAGAAGGGCAGCTCGTTTTGTATTATCGCGAAATAGGGGAGATAGTGCGACAGACATGGTACGTGAATTGGAGTGGCAATCATTAAAATAAAGACGTTTTCCGTTGCGACGGGATCTTCTCATTCTGTCGGCACCCACCTACATAGGGAGAGATGATCATCACGATTAAATAAGAGAAATCAGGGCTCGCACAGAAAAATTTATGTGCTCGTTTTTCCCGCGCGCTGTTCGAGAGTGGAACGGTAGAGAGACAGCTTGAATGTGGTTCATTGAACCCTCTTGCAGGTACTTGATTGTGAATAGCGGAGTAATCACGCAAGTGTAGACGTAGATGTGGTTTCCTCTTAAGAAAATCAATCTCCCACTTGACCATGAACTTTTCTGCTAGTAGCCGGCCGGGTTGACCGAGCGGTTCTAGGCGCTACAGTCTGGGACCGCACGACCGCTACGGTCGCAGGTTCGAATCCTGCCTCGGTCATAGATGTGTGTGATGAAATGGGTTGGCCTGACAGGAGTCCCAGCCTAGACACAACGGAACAGCTTTGGGAAGAGTCAGGACGTCGACTTCTTTCCAGACACCGGCAGCCAACATCCTTCTCTGGTTTCGGCTCTTGAAGAATGGGCTGTCATTCCGTCACAGACATTCAGACTTCTTACTGATGGTGTTCAGCCCGAGCGAAGAGAGGACGTACTCCATATTAATGTCCATAAATAGGTGTCCGGATACTTTAGATCTGATACTGTCGTTCATCATTGTTTACTCCCGGCACGAAGGTGATCGGTCGGCTGCTGTTAGGCAGTGCTGCCCCTGTTCGTGGGCGCGCGTTGCACCGCGGTGTCCGCCAGACAGGAAGTGGCTCGTCCAGTCCCTGTCCCGGTGTGGCTGCCACCGGAAGGAAGCCCTGCGCGTCATCGGTTCCGGGTAGCCGGCGCCCTGTTTCCTGCCGCAGCGCTTTGGGCGCCGCCGGTCGGGCTTCGGGACTTCCCCGACATCTTTCCCAAGCTGTACGTTGCTATTAGCATCCAGAAGCAATGTTCGTGGAGACTGAAATCAGTACACGTGCGATCCTCTCGCCTTTAGTTTCTTTAAACATAGCAGTGTAGTTTTCTGCAGTTAGACTAGAGAAAGGAAAAGGAGGGCCGATAAGCGTGTAGCGTGACCATCGACCGCGTGGTAATTACTGACTGCACAAAAGCTGAGACTGGATGAGGGTGGCGAAGAAAATCGGCAGTGTCTAAATTTACATCCACAATCCGCAAGTCGTCTCATGGAGTGTGGCGCAGCGATGGGAGAAACCGACCGATTAAAACCCATACCGGCATGGGCGTACCCAGCGAGGGGCAGAGGGGGGGGGGCAGTTGCCCTCCCCCCCCCCCCCCCCCCCTTGAAGATATTCGATCTCATTCGCGCAGATCCGGGAGTAATTTTTTCGTCTTCGGCACGTTACTGTCGGCAAGGAAGTTTATAGAAATAATAAATTTAGCGATAAGCAATCCGCTCTGCTATTCGCAGGCATGTTACGTCGCCAAGGAACAGCGTATTCACTTGTAGGCAGTAAGGGATCATGACTATGTGAAGTTTCTAACGAACAACAATTTTTTTTCTTACAGCTAACGCTAACTGTAGATTAATAGCAGTTGACGTGCAGGTTATGACAAGCAGTAGATGGCGAGACATTTAGTGCAAGTGATTTATAAAATAATTTTTAGAACGTTCCACAAAGCTGGCCATCACCGAAAAAACTATCGGGCACTTCAGTAAAAGCCACATTAGGGCTGCCTGAAGCCCTTGCTCACTTGCATAATTTAATGAGTCCATTTTCTGGATTGTTACTAAGTGACGAAGAAAGATCATTTACCAAGAAATTATCGGCGGCTAGAGTGCTAGTGGAACGCACGTTCGGATTTTTGACGAGCAGGTTACATATTCTCCCAAAGAAAAAAAAAAAACTCCTTTAGAACACGAAGACATTGTTATTCAGTGCATCTCCTTCTTTCACAACATATTAATCGATAAAGGTAGCTTCCCACTCCCGGGTTCCCGGGTTCGATTCCCGGCGGGGTCAGGGATTTTCTCTGCCTCGTGATGACTGGGTGTTGTGTGATGTCCTTAGGTTAGTTAGGTTTAAGTAGTTCTAAGTTCTAGGGGACTGATGACCATAGATGTTAAGCCCCATAGTGCTCAGAGCCATTTGAGCCATTTTGATAAAGGTAGACCCAAAATCTCCCTTCAGTTGAGTTTTTACCAGGACATAATCGAAAACAGCGCTTTGAAGTATGCTTTCAGAAGCAAACAGTGGAGCTTCAAGAAGGATGAGGAGCGGAGGAGAGGTGTTCAAAACCTGTCAACTGTCATTATTGCAAATTTACCTCATGAATCGTTTATTGAATACTGTAGCTACTGGGGCTATCATTTCTTTATTAAAATGATAAAATTTGTACGTAACTCAAATATGATAATATACCAAAGTAAGACTTTTATCCATTGTGGATGTGGAACACTGCGACTGTGGTGTGAAAAGGTTTTCAGAAATTACTGCAACCAGTCGCCTTTTATGTAGATGTATTTTATTTAACCATGACCGGTTTCGAGCTGCCTAGCAACTCATCATCAGATGGTATATACATTTAGTGCTTATTTGTACCCATTGTGTGGGTGGTTGAGTATCTGTGGAGATAAATCTTTCTGCAGGTATATATATATCTCTTTTAGGACGTATTTTTGAAACCATTGTGTCTTGTTTTTCACAATTTCACAAGTTTAAACTTTCACTAGATGTATATTACTTTTATGAGGCACTGTTGGAAACATATATCTTGTTTTTCGTAAACATCGCTGAACACACTTAGCTAAAACACTTGGCTAAGTGTGTTCAGCGATGTTTACGAAAAACAAGATATATGTTTCCAACAGTGCCTCATAAAAGTAATATACATCTAGTGAAAGTTTAAACTTGTGAAATTGTGAAAAACAAGACACAATGGTTTCAAAAATACGTCCTAAAAGAGATATATATATACCTGCAGAAAGATTTATCTCCACAGATACTCAACCACCCACACAATGGGTACAAATAAGCACTAAATGTATATACCATCTGATGATGAGTTGCTAGGCAGCTCGAAACCGGTCATGGTTAAATAAAATACATCTACATAAAAGGCGACTGGTTGCAGTAATTTCTGAAAACCTTTTAATATACCAAAGTTTATGCGTTTCTTGTCTGTAGTATTTTTGGTAGTTATTTATTTTAATTTTTTGTACTTACACAGTCCGTTCCAAGCTTGGCATACCAGACCTCTGTCGTGGTAGTGTTTGTTTTTCTGATCACACAACACGGGATGTTGACGTACATCGCAAGAAATCGCATCCAACGATCGCACGAAACAAAACTCGGAGCTACCGTGCAGCACTGTTCTGCATCGCTCTGCTCAGCCCGCAGTCTAAATGGGCACCTCGCTATGCTACTGTTCTTATATTTAAAACGTTTATTGAAAGCAGTTTTCACTAGTTTACTGTTTTATTTAATAAGAAGTGCTGCATGTTTTCTCGGATTGTACAAATGCATTCTTGTATTTAAAATGTTTATTAAAAGCAGTTTTTCACTGGTTTACTGTTTTATTTAATAAGAAGTGCTGTATGTTGTCTCGAGTCCTTGTTTCCTGAGACTAGTATGACCCGCCCTCCCCCCTAGTTCAGATCCTGGGTACGCCCTTGCATACCGGTATTTTAGTTCCGAATAATGGGTAGTTTCCGGTATTTGTTTGCTCTCGGTTATTACAGGTATATCTCATTTTTCTACTAATAACCGAGTAAAAAACCGAAATATCAGTTAGGCAAAGCAGCAGTGCTAAAATCTTCCGTTCTTAAATAACCCTTTTTTTAAAGGAGTAATTTGTATTTGCAAAATTTGCATTGGTTTGAAATATTGAGTTATTATAGAAAATTGGAAAGCGGTCATTGCTATTTTAATAACAATGACAACAGACACAAGCAACAGACACGCGGAATAAGAATTGGTACGGCAGTGCTGGGACAATGGTGTGCCTGCTGTCGTGTGTCGTGGCTTAAGCTATGCGCGCACGTGCAGTGAGCAAGACTCGCTACCACCTGTTCTGTACGGTAGAGCGTCGCTGTCGTCGCTGGATCTCCATTGTACAGCAGAATAGCAGCGGCCCTAGTGACGTAGCAATGAAGTATGATGCTTCATTTGCTTTAAAAGATTAGATATTTATCTGCCATTTCTATGAAATAATAAATGAGGAAGTCTGAATCAGCTGCACAACGATTGAGACTCACGATATCCAGTTTTATGGCGCTATACGATAAACTCGTTGGTTCGAAAGAAGCGTATGGGGCCTGAAGATGGCAAAATGAATTGCCGACACTGGTTGCTCTCGAAATAAAATATCTTAAAGTGTACGGCTGTTGGTAAAGTTCACTGAATCGAAAAATAGAAATCTTGTCTAAATGATTTTGCAGTTGGTTTTGATCATCTGATGACTTTAAAATACGGTAAATGACAGCATCATCTGCAAACAATTTGAGAGTGCTGCTCAGATTATCTCCCACGTCGTTTACGTAGCTCAGGAACAGCAGAGGGCCTATAACAAACGCCAGATATTACTTCTACGAGGGTAACTCCAAAAGAGGGTTGCAAATCATCTTTCGAAAGACCAATTTCAATATTTCACCCTTCTCTCTGTCATCTTTCCTTTCGGTTCCATTATTATCACTGAGCGACTGAACTGCTGACTGTGGTCCGCTTGCTGCCTTTTGCGTCACTACGCTTCTGCTCCGAATAATTGTGCTTAGACTGGTATGATTGTAAGTGTGGTGTCACCGCCAGACACCACACTTGCTAGGTGGTAGCTTTAAATCGGCCGCGGTCCATTAGTACATGTCGGACCCGCGTGTCGCCACTGTCAGTGATCGCAGACCGAGCGCCACCACACGGCAGGTCTCGAGAGACTTACTAGCACTCGCCCCAGTTGTACGGACGACTTTGCTAGCGACTACACTGACGAAGCCTCGCTCCTTTGCCGAGCAGATAGTTAGAATAGCCTTCAGCTAAGTCCATGGCTACGACCTAGCAAGGCGCCATTAGCCTTACATAGCAATTGATACTTATCGTATAAAGCATGTCTCATCAAGAACGATGTATACAACAAGGATGGATTAAAGTTAAGTATTCCAAAAGCTACGTACTTTTCTTTATAGCATTCATTACGTATCCTGTTTCAGACCTCACGCCATCCTTCGTGTGTTTATAGCGTGCATTGCGGTCCCCTCAAATCACACTGTGTCGGCACTTCTGTCGACACATCAGTAAGTTAATTAATTTGACCACACTCGGGTTTCATGTAATCAGATCGTAGACCACATGAAAGTTAAAGATTTATTTAATGAACCTGCAGGTCAATAAGGAGTTTTGATTAGAAAAAAATTCATCACTTATTGTCTTGAAAATTTTCTAGTACAACACTAACCAGCCTAAAATGTTGTATGGGATATTGGTGAAATTCGTACCAAATTTCATTTATCGCAGACCGAGATTCTAAACTATTTGCATCACTGATAAATTTCTTCTTCTAGATGCACAATCATTATGTAAACTGTCCTCTGATTTTCTTCTGAAAATAAATTAGTTTCTGTGCCTCAGAAGTAAATACGACTTGACATTAACTTTCAACTCCACACACTTTTA
Source organism: Schistocerca americana (assembly GCF_021461395.2). NCBI lineage: Eukaryota > Metazoa > Arthropoda > Insecta > Orthoptera > Acrididae > Schistocerca > Schistocerca americana. The sequence continues at coordinate 696,818,766 of NC_060120.1, read as the reverse complement.
TTTCCTTCTTTACATAAGACAATAGGTATGACCAAAGTGGATAACAGCAGACTGACTGACTCCTTACATTATTAGAACTGTGACCCCCATTTCCAAAACCCATTAAGTCCATTTTTCCAATATTAATTTTTTTACATTTTGAAAGAGCGCGCTTCGAACTGCCCAATTTAAAACATAATACAAGTTCCAGTAGCTGCTATCTGTGTTATAAAAGTAACTCTGAAATTTATTTGAAGTTCTAGACTCTGTTATATCCAAGATGGCTAGGGTTTCGATGTCTACCTGGGACCTCGTTGGGACGCTCTGACATGGGTGTGTGGAAATTAAGTAAAAAATTTGTTTAATATAATTACTTTTTATCCAGAACACGATTACATGGAACTTGTTGCGTCAGAAGCAGCTCATAGATCATATTTTTCAGAAGATTATTAATTTTTTCAGCAATCTTTTCCCATTTATGCACTTATAAAACTCCTTGCAAGTCAACTTATAGTTAAACTGCCACTGAAAGATTGATTCCACAGTCCCTGGCAGCAGTCGATTATTTTCCAGCAGTCCACAGTGCCTCTACAGTGGTGTTAGTAGTGGGGCTAGGCCAGTGTCGTCCCACTCTCCATTCTTGCCAGATGTATCCAAGATGTCGGCTATGTCGTCATCCTAGATGGCAGCATTTAGACTTGGCAACAGTGCATGACATCTTCCAAGATGGCAGCAATGTCATCATCCAAGATGGCGGCTTTTGGCTGGAAGTTTCAATTTTGGTAGGAAGATAGGTCAATTGGGCTACCTCCACTAACCTAACCCTCCCTCCCCTCCCCTCTGCTCCCCCAGAAAAATGGTGGGAAGTTCAAATTTCAACAGGATAACGTATCACACCGCAGTTACCTCTACTAACCTAAGAAAATTGCAGGAAAATATGTCACTTGGGCTAACTCCACTAACCTAAGTCACCTGACTGCCACCTCTTCCTACGAATTGGTGGGAAGTTAAGTTCCAACTGGATAATGCATCACACCACGGTTATCTCTACCAACCTAAGATAATTGAGGGAAACAAAGCTCACCTCCACAAACCTAAGTCACCTAACCGCCACCCCTTCCTAGGGATTGGTGGGAAAAAGACACAGCCTGCACTGGGGTGGTGGAGAGAGGAAGGGGTGTACTTTATTTATTTTGGAACAATTTATTTAGGGGTGGAGCATATTTATCACACTGATACAAAACACATGCTCTGACATGCTTGGTGTCATGCCACACAGCCTACAGACATGCAGGCCACTAAAGGACTCTGCAAACATGCTTGCTAATCGTCAACTGTTCAAATCATGCACCTGTCTTTATTTAAACAATTTGAGCCACTACCGCAATCTAGTGTGTTCGCCACAAGGCCCAGAGCCCAACTGACCTAGTACACAGTACCACCACTAGAGGGTGCTGTCATCTGTTCCATGACATAATCCAAGATGCCAAAATAATGCATGTAAAAGGCTCTGCAAACACTTTTGCTAATCGCCAACTCTCGAAATCATGCATTGCAGAGCCTGCACACCTGTTCACAAAATAGTGCAACAGACACGAAAACAACTCGTAAATTGTCGAAATATAATGCAAGTGTAATGCTATGCAAACATCCTTACAATGCTCAAACAGCCGAAAATAATGGAGTGCACAAACACTCATTGCACACAAAAAAAAAACACTTTCCATCTGTCATCATCTGCGACATATCAGTGAACTGGCCCCCTACACAACTGCAAGGCATGCACACCTGGAGACGCGCTCAAGCCAGTCCCATACGTGAGACGTCTTTGGGCCGCATGCATGTGTTTACCCTTGCTGGTGCAATACCTCTCTACCTGTGGATACTGATGTCGCAGGTCCCGCTATAGAAATCTATTCCAATGCTACCCAGAATAGCACAGGGTGCATTGTTCCTAGCGATCCTAACAGGACATGTGAGCTGTGTCTAGCCGTGCATGTATTTATCCGGCCAGCATGGGTGAAGCATCGCTGCAAAATGTTCGCATAGTGACTTACCATCGCAGACGCATCTAAAAGGCATTCATTGTTATACTGACGTCACATGGCTAAGAGCCAAGTCAACCTCTGTAAAGTGTCATAGAAATATTTGATGGTCGCTTTTGTAGGGGCTTTTGTGATGTCTCAGCTTGTCTGCAAGGAAATTCTTATCCTAACAGAACCTGTTTACGAAAATAGCCGAGAATACACCGAATGCATTCCTCCTGATGGTCCTAACATGACACCCTGTCCATCATGTGTTACCCTTCCCCAAGTCCTGCTTTCAACAAACATCTCCGAAACACAAACGTTCTCACCACTATGTAGAGGCTCTTATGCCCCAGCACAAAGGATGTCTTGTGAATCAATGGAGCATTCCGATTGGCTCTTACTGAATTTACCCGCCAAATTACTGATGCTACTGGTTTGGTAGCACTGTACGCCTTTTTTTTCTGCAGACGAGACTTTCAGTGACAAAACTACTTTGTACAGATCTCCGTATTGCACTGACATTTGAACCCTGCAAAAGTGATCTACATATCGTCAAATACATCCCTCATATTCATGGATGAAACTACTGCCGCAAACATGGCCCATGACCGCAGCTATGGAAGAGCATGTCAACCAGAGAGAGGTCAGCCGGACGTGGTTCAAATGGTTCAAATGGCTCTGAGCACTATGGGACTTAACATCTATGGTCATCAGTCCCCTAGAACTTAGAACTACTTAAACCTAAATAACGAGGCAGAGAAAGCCGGACGTGGACGACCCCACATCCCTGGAGTATGCTATCAATACTCCCAGGGCAAACACTCGTCATACTGTATCTCATAAAATTTCTGCAGAGTATAAACGACATACGCGGTCACAAAAGCTACTCAATGCAAGCTTGGAATTAGTTCACTATTCACCTGTCCAGGAGAGGTGCAAGCCAATCATCATAAGCCAGAAGCTCTCTCAGACTCTCCGAACTGGTGTACAAAGGATGGGCAAGCCCCAGCTCGTAACAAAGACATCCACTGATTTGCTGTTTCCGGCCCTGACCTGCCTGCTTGCTGCTATGCTTTCTACGGCCATCTCCAGATTCACAAGAATATTGGGAACCAGACACGTATTTATCAGTGTAACTACAATTAAATATTAGGATTGCTCCCGCAGTCTGAGACTCAGCAATGTACTGGATATGTCTCCTGTTTACGACCATGGTTCTGCAAAGAATCTCAGTATCTATAGCGCACCTAGTTTTCCACATAAAAAACTATCTTTCATTCCCCTTACAACTATCGATGCGCTGAATCTTTACCTCCCTCACGATAATACACGCAGTAGCAATCACAGACACACGTACTTATACCGCAAAGACTATTGTACAAAGGCTAGGTCGTTTCCGCTTGGCGCAAAGGCGTCACTGTTTCTGGCCCCGACCTATTTGCTTGCTTGCCTGCTTTCTACACCAATCTCCAGACTCTGGGATTACAAGGACATATCTAATTTCACATTGCTTGCCAGAATATCACACCATTTTCACGATACTTCTCAACATCAAGCACAGAGCAGTAGGCTACCGATCGTCCGAGCTACGTAATTCTGAAGATAAAGACTGGAAATTATTTCTCCAGAAACCCGAAACTTTAGCGAGGTCGAGCGTGCTGTACACCATTGAGTAACTAGAAACTGATCTCGTGTGCGAAGACCTCAAAAAAAAAAAAAAAAAAAGGAAAAATAGAGCAAACTGATATATCCACTCACGAAAACCGATGTCAGTGGATAACAGATCCCAAATCATCCTTATAATTTACTAAGTCAACTGGGGTGTTTCTCATGTCAAGAGAACCAGTAAACGTGTCTTCCACCCGTCTTTAACCTACTAGATGTGCACACCACAATCGATGTTCTCTCAACCAAATAAAGACAGGAAATGTGCAGAAGCAGTCAATCAGACAGTTAACTTGGGGATAATAATGGTCCAGCGCAAACACTTGCCCATATTAAATCTTCTCAAATCTCTATGCGTTCACAAAAACTCTGCAACACATACTTAGTATTATCCGCCGTCTAGAGGACGACACAGTTAAGTCCACTACATTCCTGCATCCCAACAAGCGCTTCCTTTGTACAGCTCCTGTCGTTAGTGGGAAACGTGAAACATTACCACCACAGGCCACTGGCGCTGTGTGCCAAGCACACAAAGGCAAAATCAGAATCGTCCTAGGAAACCGGCCACATATATATTTTATCGCTATACTTACGATTGTGGTCTCAATCGAATGACATTCGACAATGAGCGAAGTATCGGAAATACACCCAGCTGATGGCTGGCTCTGGAAATAGAAATATCTGTACCATTCTTATGACCTGACATACTCTCCCCTTTGCTGTCACAGTATCCACATCATATCCATACCGTCCTTACGACTGGACATAGCCATTTTCTTTGCACATGTCGGAACACAAACACATACTTTACAAGCCTGATCCTCAAAGCGAACCTATCATGCATCCCCTACTACTAAGTATAATACTTCGTCAATAACTGATTGTTGGCGATATAAAATAATACTAACCAAAAATCAGCGATGGGTGGACATGTCCCATTACTTTTTATTGCGAGTGTTACCACTGTGTCTTAGAAAGAGAGGCATAATCGTCTTACAAATCGCTATATGTAAAATAAAAAAATAAAAAAAATAAAAAAAAAAAAACACACAGTCGCAACGACCATATTACTGTCACAAGCAGTTTTGAATCTACAGGTGCAGACAAGTATCCATGTTAAAAGCTATACCGGCTTTATAAATCGAGGTATGGCATTACCTCCAAATGAAGAAGTTTTTCCAGACAAATACCGCGACACCGAATATAGACGGTGGTCGTCGGGCTGTATGTTATTCTTTTCAATTTAAGTCAGAACTGAGTAGGAGTTGAAGAAAGCTATATCTACCACCTTCTGCAATCCATGTAGAAACAGGCTAACTGCAGTTACTGTGACAGGACTGTGTTCTGACCATTCAATGGAAACAGGAACATGTTGTCGTAGCTCCGCCAACTGTGCACAATGTGTAAGGTCAGCAGCAAACGAAACCCGCTCCTGCAACACGAGCTAGTATAAAAGACAGTATGGGAACTGGGAGAAGGACGAGGATTTAGCTACTGCATTGTGATGCTTCTCCAAACTTCATACATATACTGCAGTCCAAAGCAGATTCGCGTCCCTCAGGGTCCATTCAGCTCTATCACTCCAACATGCTGCCATCATTATTCTGCACCATCCAACAGAGAAAAATTACGAACTGTGAAGCTCCACTGACTTCATCTAATGGAGAACTCGATAAGATTTTTACTGCATCTCTCTTCTCCCATATGTCGAAAACTATTACTGCATGGATGTGACGATCCTATTAAATATACAGGTATTGATACCCTGCACAGACCAGTTTAAGGTTTCATCACCTATACTGTAGGAGGATGACCATATGCCACAGACTATACTGTACGTTGCAAGAGACGCTTCAGTGACCCTGTGTCATTGTTTGAAACATTTCTTTTTTTCTACTGTAATTTGCTTTATGCACTGCCTTACATTTTGTTCTTCCGCCACGACTTCGAGGTCTGTGTCAGATTCTAATCTGACATTAACACATTCTGATCCATTGCCTCTCGCAGGAAACTAGATGCCGAAGGGTGTAAATCATGTTGTTACTGCTGCTACCATATAACACACCACACACAATGGATGATTTTAAATAAAAGACAGATGGCTCTGTGTTCCGTTTCGACTGATTCCTCGTATTGCAGTCATGTACGCGATCACGGTTTTGGTGCTATCCATCCCCAGAAGGTGTTGCCCCTCCACCAAAACACTTTGTTCATCTCAAACAAGCATTGTCAGTCAATTATTATGTGGTGACCAACAGTGTACCAGTGGACGGATGGGATGGAAAAGTCACCGTCGATGTACTGTAATAATAAACATCACGGTTGATAGTGTGAACAATTACAGCAATTTTAGAGTAATTTCAACAGTGACCAATGATGTGACAGCATGTTTCCCAATTTCAGTATCATCGATAAACCATCCATTCTCTACTTTGCGAGTATCATTGCGAATGTAGATAGATGACTGTGCAGTACGTCCATTCACTGTTAATTCTCGAACATATACATCATCAAAGTATACCAGACAGTGCTCAACACATTTCTAACAACTTGAGCATAGTTCATAATTTACGATCCATCTCTATGCGAATGAGAGTCACAGAACATTCTTGCAGTTTACGATAAAATTAGAGACTGAAAGACCCCCCCACACTGTCTTTGACCAACCCACCGTTACCGATTTAACCTGATGCTGACCAGGAGTAGACCACTACATTCCGCATCTCGTGAATGAAGGGACCTTGCCGAGTCCTCGCCCATCCAAGTGCACAAGATTTCACCAGATGCTCTCATGTGGAGGCGGTCAGCACCCCATATCGGTGTATAGCAGGAGTTCTGAAGGTATTGTAATGGCAAACCATTAAGAAGAACAAGAAACGGGTGGTTTTTTATGAATGATGGAGCTCCAGATGGATGGAGTTGGAAGCATTTTTATGTAAATCAACGGTTTTATCAATTTTAAAGTATTGTTCTAGTGTCTGGGATCAATACCAGGAGAGTATGGTAAGAGAGAACGTACTGACATACACTCCTAAGACAGCACGGTTCTGCACTTAAAATAGGCTGTAATGTCAGATCGCTTCAGTTTCTGATCTATCAGACGTGTAGAATACAGTGCTGTTAATATCCCACTGTAAGAAATACACTCCTGGAAATTGAAATAAGAACACCGTGAATTCATTGTCCCAGGAAGGGGAAACTTTATTGACACATTCCTGGGGTCAGATACATCACATGATCACACTGACAGAACCACAGGCACATAGACACAGGCAACAGAGCATGCACAATGTCGGCACTAGTACAGTGTATATCCACCTTTCGCAGCAATGCAGGCTGCTATTCTCCCATGGAGACGATCGTAGAGATGCTGGATGTAGTCCTGTGGAACGGCTTGCCATGCCATTTCCACCTGGCGCCTCAGTTGGACCAGCGTTCGTGCTGGACGTGCAGACCGCGTGAGACGACGCTTCATCCAGACCCAAACATGCTCAATGGGGGACAGATCCTCAGATCTTGCTGGCCAGGGTAGTTGACTTACACCTTCTAGAGCACGTTGGGTGGCACGGGATACATGCGGACGTGCATTGTCCTGTTGGAACAGCAAGTTCCCTTGCCGGTCTAGGAATGGTAGAACGATGGGTTCGATGACGGTTTGGATGTACCGTGCACTATTCAGTGTCCCCTCGACGATCACCAGTGGTGTACGGCCAGTGTAGGAGATCGCTCCCCACACCATGATGCCGGGTGTTGGCCCTGTGTGCCTCGGTCGTATGCAGTCCTGATTGTGGCGCTCACCTGCACGGCGCCAAACACGCATACGACCATCATTGGCACCAAGGCAGAAGCGACTCTCATCGCTGAAGACGACACGTCTCCATTCGTCCCTCCATTCACGCCTGTCGCGACACCACTGGAGGCGGGCTGCACAATGTTGGGGCGTGAGCGGAAGACGGCCTAACGGAGTGCGGGACCGTAGCCCAGCTTCTTGGAGACGGTTACGAATGGTCCTCGCCGATACCCCAGGAGCAACAGTGTCCCTAATTTGCTGGGAAGTGGCGGTGCGGTCCCCTACGGCACTGCGTAGGATCCTACGGTCTTGGCGTGCATCCGTGCGTCGCTGCGGTCCGGTCCCAGGTCGACGGGCACGTGCACCTTCCGCCGACCACTGGCGACAACATCGATGTACTGTGGAGACCTCACGCCCCACGTGTTGAGCAATTCGGCGGTACGTCCACCCGGCCTCCCGCATGCCCACTATACGCCCTCGCTCAAAGTCTGTCAACTGCACATACGGTTCACGTCCACGCTGTCGCGGCATGCTACCATTGTTAAAGACTGCGATGGAGCTCCGTATGCCACGGCAAACTGGCTGACACTGACGGCGGCGGTGCACAAATGCTGCGCAGCTAGCGCCATTCGACGGCCAACACCGCGGTTCCTGGTGTGTCCGCTGTGCCGTGCGTGTGATCATTGCTTGTACAGCCCTCTCGCAGTGTCCGGAGCAAGTATGGTGGGTCTGACACACCGGTGTCAATGTGTTCTTTTTTCCATTTCCAGGAGTGTATATTTCCAGCGCATGACATACATCCTTCAAGCAAGTTTCTCTACAATAAACTATGGTAACAAACTGTTGTTCTTGTTGTGGTCTTCAGTCCTGAGACTGGTTTGATGCAGCTCTCCATGCTACTCTATCCTGTGCAAGCTTTTTCATCTCCCAGTACCTACTGCAACCTACATCCTTCTGAATCTGCTTAGTGTATTCATCTCTTGGTCTCCCTCTACGATTTTTACCCTCCACGCTGCCCTCCAATACTAAATTGGTGATCCCTTGATGCCTCAGAACATGTCCTACCAACCGATCCCTTCTTCTGGTCAAGTTGTGCCACAAACTTCTCTTCTCCCCAATCCTATTCAATACTTCCTCATTAGTTATGTGATCTACCCATCTAATCTTCAGCATTCTTCTGTAGCACCACATTTCGAAAGCTTCTATTCTCTTCTTGTCCAAACTATTTATCGTCCATGTTTCACTTCCATACATGGCTACACTCCATACGAATACTTTCAGAAATGACTTCCTGACACTTAAATCTATACTGGATGTTAACAAATTTCTCTTCTTCAGAAACGCTTTCCTTGCCATTGCCAGCCTACATTTTATATCCTTTCTACTTCGACCATCATCAGTTATTTTGCTCCAGAAATAGCAAAACTCCTTTACTACTTTAAGTGCCTCATTTCCTAATCTAATTCCCTCAGCATCACCCGACTTAATTAGACTACATTCCATTATCCTTGTTTTGCTTTTGTTGATGTTCATCTTATATCCTCCTTTCAAGACACTGTCCATTCCATTCAACTGCTCTTCCAAGTCCTTTGCTGTCTCTGACAGAATTACAATGTCATCGGCGAACCTCAAAGTTTTATTTCTTCTCCATGAATTTTAATACCTACTCCGAATTTTTCTTTTGTTTCCTTTACTGCTTGCTCAATATACAGATTGAACAACATCGGGGAGAGGCTACAACCCTGTCTTACTCCCTTCCCAACCACTGCTTCCCTTTCATGTCCCTCGACTCTTATAACTGCCATCTGGTTTCTGTACAAATTGTAAATAGCCTTTCGCTCCCTGTATTTTACCCCTGACACCTTTAGAATTTGAAAGAGAGTATTCCAGTCAACATTGTCAAAAGCTTTCTCTAAGTCTACAAATGCTAGAAACGTAGGTTTGCCTTTCCTTAATCTTTCTTCTAAGATAAGTCGTAAGGTCAGTATTGCCTCACGTGTTCCAGTGTTTCTACGGAATCCAAACTGATCTTTCCCGAGGTTGGCTTTTACTAGTTTTTCCATTCGGCTGTAAAGAATTCGTGTTAGTATTTTGCAGCTGTGACTTATTAAGCTGATAGTTCGGTAATTTTCACACCTGTCAACACCTGCTTTCTTTGGGATTGGAATTATTATATTCTTCTTGAAGTCTGAGGGTATTTCGCCTGTTTCATACATCTTGCTCACCAGATGGTAGAGTTTTGTCAGGACTGGCTCTCCCACGGCCGTCAGTAGTTCCAATGGAATATTGTCTACTCCGGGGGCCTTGTTTCGACTCAGGTCTTTCAGTGCTCTGTCAAACTCTTCACGCAGTATCATATCTCCCATTTCATCTTCATCTACATCCTCTTCCATTTCCATAATATTGTCCTCAAGTACATCGCCCTTGTATAGACCCTCTATATACTCCTTCCACCTTTCTGCTTTCCCTTCTTTGCTTAGAACTGGGTTTCCATCTGAGGTCTTGATATTCATACAAGTCGTTCTCTTATCTCCAAAGGTCTCTTTAATTTTCCTGTAGGCGGTATCTATCTTACCCCTAGTGAGATAGGCCTCTACATCCTTACATTTGTCCTCTAGCCATCCCTGCTTAGCCATTTTGCACTTCCTGTCGATCTCATTTTTGAGACGTTTGTATTCCTTTTTGCCCGTTTCACTTACTGCATTTTTATATTTTCTCCTTTCATCAATTAAATTCAATATTTCTTCTGTTACCCAAGGATTTCTACTAGCCCTCGTCTTTTTACCTACTTGATCCTCTGCTGCCTTCACTACTTCGTCCCTCAAAGCTACCCATTCTTCTTCTACTGTATTTATTTCCCCCATTCCTGTCAATTGCTCCCTTATGCTCTCCCTCAATCTCTGTACAACCTCTGGTTCTTTTAGTTTATCCAGGTCCCATCTCCTTAAATTCCCACCTTTTTGCAGTTTCTTCAGTTTTAATCTACAGGTCATAACCAATAGATTGTGGTCAGAGTCCACATCTGCCCCTGGAAATGTCTTACAATTTAAAACCTGGTTCCTAAATCTCTGTCTTACCATTATATAATCTATCTGATACCTTTTAGTATCTCCAGGGTTCTTCCATGTATACAACCTTCTTTCATGATTCTTAAACCAAGTGTTGGTTATGATTATGTTGTGCTCTGTGCAAAATTCGGCCAGGCGGCTTCCTCTTTCATTTCTGTCCCCCAATCCATATTCACCTACTATGTTTCCTTCTCTCCCTTTTCCTACACTCGAATTCCAGTCACCCATGACTATTAAATTTTCGTCTCCCTTCACAATCTGAATAATTTCTTTTATTTCATCATACATTTCTTCAATTTCTTCGTCATCTGCAGAGCTAGTTGGCATATAAACTTGTACTACTGTAGTAGGCATGGGCTTCGTATCTATCTTGGCCACAATAATGCGTTCACTATGCTGTTTGTAGTAGCTTACCCGCATTCCTATTTTCCTATTCATTATTAAACCTACTCCTGCATTACCCCTATTTGATTTTGTGTTTATAACCCTGTAGTCACCTGACCAGAAGTCTTGTTCCTCCTGCCACCGAACTTCACTAATTCCCACTATATCTAACTTCAACCTATCCATTTCCCTTTTTAAATTTTCTAACCTACCTGCCCGATTAAGGGATCTGACATTCCACGCTCCGATCCGTAGAACGCCAGTTTTCTTTCTCCTGATAACGACATCCTCTTGAGTAGTCCCCGCCCGGAGATCCGAATGGGGGACTATTTTACCTCCGGAATATTTTACCCAAGAGGACGCCATCATCATGTAATCATACAGTAAAGCTGCATGCCCTCGGGAAAAATTACGGCTGTAGTTTCCCCTTGCTTTCAGCCGTTCGCAGTACCAGCACAGCAAGGCCGTTTTGGTTATTGTTACAAGGCCAGATCAGTCAATCATCCAGACTGTTGCCCTTGCAACTACTGAAAAGGCTGCTGCCCCTCTTCAGGAACCACACGTTTGTCTGGCCTCTCAACAGATACCCCTCCGTTGTGGTTGCACCTACGGTACGGCTATCTGTATCGCTGAGGCACGCAAGCCTCCCCACCAACGGCAAGGTCCATGGTTCATGGAGGGGGGGGGGGGGGGGGGGGTAACAAACTATAAAATGAAAAAACTACTTCCTTAAAACAGTGGCTCTTGGTGATACATGAGCAATATAGGGTTCAAAGATGTATAGCGCCCAATGCTCACATCCAATCACAGTTCAGAAATGATACTATACTCGAATAAGTCCTATATAAAATGATCATCAGTAATGGAGAATACCTTTTACAAGGAAACAGATAAACACATAGCAGCGGCGTCCAACATGTGCAACTACACGTCATGCCACAACTAACTCTGTAAACAGCAATCTGTCAAGCAGCTATGTACACAGGGATTGCAGTGTCTCACAAACACCTACCGCTAACTTAGAATCAATTTAGTTATGAAATTGAAGTCTCGTTTTTGTACCCAAGATGCGATAGGAGAATAGAGTACATCAAGTACATCTCCGTTCGTTTAGGGGAATGTGTCAAAATAGGAGGGTCACGATTCATCACACATGAGGTGGAAGTCCTCTGATGATCGTGGCCGAGCAGTTCTAGGCGCCACAGTCTGGAACCGGGCGACCGCAACAGTCGCAGGTTCGAATCCTGCCTCAGGCATGGTTGTGTGTGATGTCTTTAGGTTTGTTAGGTTTAAGTAGTTCTAAGTTCTAGGGGACTGATGACCTCAGAAGTTAAGTCCCATAGTGCTCAGAACCATTTGAACCTCTGATGACCGAGAGGTTTGCTGTGATCGATCGCAAGTAGACAACGCTCTAAGTCACATACAGGAGACGTGGTTGTTGTAGTAGTAGTAGTAGTAGTAGTAGTAGTAGTAGCTTTATTCATCCGTAGATCTCTTATTACAAGGATGTAGGACATGTCAAAGTATTTACAAATTTAGATCAATTTAAAATAAGCTTATTCGTATACACATATATTTACATACTTGTAGTTAGAGACAATGATTGGATTTACTCCTGGTATACAATTCTTCTTTACAAATAACTTATTAAATAATATAATGCCACATTGTTCACTCACATCTCACTATCAGTAACTGCACACACCATACACACATTGTTTCTTTCATAACACTTCACTCACTACACACACACATACACACACACACACACACACACACACACACACACACACAGTGGTGATCTCTGGACCATTTTCTGTACCGCAACTTCCCATTTGCTGTCCTCAAAAACTGAATCAGCATCCCTCCATAATGAGTGAGATGTTGAGTTCAGAAAGAGGAAGATGTGTAAGTATTTTGCTATGCACGGCTTGATGTAATTATTTCTAGAAAGGAAAAGAAGAAGGAAAAAAATATAAAGTGAAGGTGTTTTGTGGAATGTTGGATATTTTATAATCATTATTATTATTATTATTTTGTATAACATTTTTTATAAAACCCCTACTCTGTTTTAGCTAAGTAACCCTTCAACATATAAAATGTATTGAATAATAGGTACTTTTTAGCTGCCTTTTTAAATAAGTGTATTTTGGTAATTTCTTTAATCTCTTTGGTAATTTATTGTACAGTTTTATTCCTTGGTAGAAAATGCTGTTTTGAGTTTTATGTTTATTTTTTCTTGGTAAATGTAAGTTGAGTCTACCTCTTGTTGCATGGTCATGGACAGAGCTGTTTGTGCAGTAATTACCAATGTTATTTTTTATGTGTACAACTGACTGGTAAATGTATTCACATGGAGCAGTTAAAATCCTCAGTGTTCTGAACAGATCTTTACAATGAGCTCTACTAGTATTTTTGGTTATTATTCTTGAGGCCATTTTCTGGAGTTCGAAAACTGTTTTCACATTTTGTGCATTCGTTCCCCAAAAAAGAATTCCACAGCTAAGAATTGAGTGTAGATATGAACAGGTTCGAGAAATGTGACTCGTTTCGAGATATGAGAGTGCCCAGAAATACGATCCGCTAGTGGCTGTAATCGTTAAAAGAATTCTCTGTAGGATCCAATGCAGGTATGTGGTTGAATGGAAAGACTTGATTCAAATCCCAGACTGCGTATCTAGCCGATAGCGTAACATTAGAGATCTGAATAATTAGTGAATAACTAGTGTCCATTTCTTACGACCTCAATCAGCACACCGTCTACTGTTTGTGATCCTTCTCAATCAACCATTGCCTATAGCCCAGTCGATATATCACCAAACCTCTGACGGCATGGAGATAGAATACGTTACAGATACTGGAGAAATGTCTAGTGGCGGCATGAAGGAGTTGCAAATACTGGTTTCCTACCACGCTCCTTAGCCGAATTACTTCCTAATTTCTGTAATTTTATTACGAGGCTTCTGGAAAACTACTGCAGATACTCGTCTGGAACGTGTTTTATTAGATTCACGAGATCAGTAACAACAAAATAAATGGAAATCGTGCTTTACTTTATCCTCGTACAGTATTGCAATGGCTTCATATTAGCGAAGTTGCTAAACTTCAGGCAGACTATTTTACTAGCCGTAACTCCGCCTTGGGAGAGTCCTGACAAAACTCTACCATCTGGTGAGCAAGATGTATGAGACAGGCGAAATTCCCTCAGACTTCAAGAAGAATATAATAATTCCAATCCCAAAGAAAGCAGATTTTGACAGTGTGAAAATTATCGAACTATCAATTTAATAAGTCAAGGCTGTAAAATACTAACGCGAATTCTTTCCAGACGAATGGAAAAACTGGTGGAAGCCGACCTTGGAGAAGATCAGTTTGGATTCCGTACAAATGTTGGAACACGTGAGGCAATACTGACCCTACGACTTATCTTAGAAGAAAGATTAAGGAAAGGCAAACCTACGTTTCTAGCATTTGTAGGCTTAGAGAAAGCTTTTGACAATGTTGACTGGAATACTCTCTTTCAAAATCTGAAGGTGGCAGGAATAAAATACAGGGAGCGAAAGGCTATTTACAATTTGTACAGAAAGCAGATGGCAGTTATAAGAGTAGAGGGACATGAAAGGGAACAGTGGTTGGGAAAGGAGTGAGACAGGGTTCTAGCCTCTCCCCGATGCTATTCAATCTGTATATTGAGCAAGTAGTAAAGGAAACAAAAGAAAAGTTCGGAGTAGGCGTTAAAATCCATGGAGAAGAAATAAAAACTTTGAGGTTCGCCGATGACATTGTAATTCTGTCAGAGACAGTAAAGGACTTGGGAGAGGAGTTGAACGGAATGGACAGTGTCTTGAAAGGAGGGTATAAGATGAACATCAACAAAAGCAAAACGAGGATAATGGAATGTAGTCAAATTAAGTCGGTTGATGCTGAGGGAATTAGATTAGGAAATGAGACACTTAAAGTAGTAAAGGAGTTTTGCTATTTGGGGAGCAAAATAACTGATGATGGTCGAAGTAGAGAGGATATAAAATGTAGACTGGCAATAGCAAGGAAAGCGTTTCTGAAGAAGAGAAATTTGTTAACATCGAGAATAGATTTAAGCTTCAGGAAGTCGTTTCTGAAAATATTTGTATGGAGTGTAGCCATGTATGGAAGTGAAACATGGACGATAAATAGTTTAGACAAGAAGAGAATAGAAGCTTTGGAAATCTGATGCTACAGAAGAATTCTGAAGATTAGATGGGTAGATCACATAACTAATGAGGAGTTATTGAAGTTATTGAATAGAATTGAGGAAAAGAGGAGTTTGTGGCACAACTTGACTAGAAGAAGGGATCGGTTGGTAGGATATGTTCTGAGGCATCAAGGGATCACCAATTTGGTATTGGAGGGCAGCGTGGAAGGTAAAAATCGTAGAGGGAGACCAAGAGATGAATACACTAAGCAGATTCAGAAGGATGTAGGTTGCAGTAAGTACTGGGAGATGAAGAAGCTTGCACAGGATAGAGTAGCATGGAGAGCTGCATCAAACCAGTCTCAGGACTAAAGACCACAACAACAACAACAACTCCGTAACTAAACATTTGCGGACTTATGTTTATATGAACTTTTTTCTTTAATTTTACTTGTAGAATAACATATTAAAATATTTGCAAATATTCGTGAATCACCCTGTGTACTCACAGTAAACACTTCAAACGTTACTAACTTGCACTCGTTGTTCATATTTCGTTTAGAAAGAATCGTCTTATCAGATCATTATTCAAATGGGAACTGAGTGGTTCTTCCACGTAGCACTGCTTATAGTAAATAGTTCCAGCTCCATGCTTTGGGGAAGTCTGAGTGATGGTGCTAGATCTACAAGGTGCTAGCACCGTCCAACATGCAACGCCGTCTGTGAGACGATCAATTCAACATAAACTTGTTGACATAAATAAAACTAACTGAGGGTGCATTTATATGTTGCGCTAACAGATGGAGTTACTTCAGTACTTGAACCAAGCTGGTAACAGTATTTTGCAAAAATGGGAAAAAATTGGGTCTCGTCAGGACGTTGGGACAAGAAGGTCCTTAATGATATCAGTTCCAATACATCAGAACAGATGGCAACACTAATGATGACCGCAGTTCCAGTAGACGTTAAATCCCGCCAATAATATGGAACCTAAACCTGTTATATTCAGTGTATATTTAATGCCGTGAAAAAGATGCATTCCCAAAACCTTTATTTCAGTATACCTGTCAAATCGCGTTTAGAATACATTTTAAACATGATTATAAATTCTCTTGTTAGGTAAATGTTTATTTTGTTTAACTTCCTGTATTTTACATTTTGTTCAAGGTGGATTCTGGCGCAAATGCACATTATTAAGCAACAGCTTGTTGGCCGGATTAAAATAAAGTAGATTGTAAAAGTATTCTCGTGAATCCCAGTTATATGTTATAGCCCTGGAGCTCGGGGGTTGTACTGTGTGCTAACGACCGAGTCAGTGTCCAGGCACCCAGTCTTGCAGACATAGTGCTCCTACGCATGCCACAGGTTTGTGACCGCTGCATGTGTTGACTGTGCCAGTAGCCGGGTCATGGGTTGGCTGCTCCCTCGAGCTCAAATCGAGGATCGCATGTAGGGCACCGAATGGAAACAGCTGACTGTGTCGTCGTAATGTGTCTTTGGAGTTCTGGCAGTCCACACAGGGCAACTCGGTCTGTGACTGCAGACAGTAGACTGCAGACAGTAGCCGCGAGTTCGTACCCCTCCCTCCTCCCGATCCCTGCGGACAGCAGCTCCTAGTCTGCCGGACGATGTCACCCAGAGAGCCGCTCCTCACACCACCGCAGCTCCAGTGTGCTGTCTGCCCCGCCACAGCTATGGCGCTTCTACGGAATGGAGATTGGTGATAGTTTCAGCGGCCCGGTTGGTCGCCGATATCCGTCACCAGAATGTTGCCGGGGTTGGTCTGAAACTTAAAAAATCGTCGTTTTCTCCTGTTGTAGACATGACAGAAGGGCACGCAACAGCCTCACATTGGAGCCTGCAGCCATGCTTATTTATACGTCATTTCCCTACGCCTCTGGCATGGTTTCTCTGGAGGGGACAAGTGGAGTGCTCTTTAATAATTACAACGTCAGGTTTCCTCAGCCTACTTTGGCCCCTATGCACAGAACACTAGGAGCTGTTGTAACTGCAACATACGGGTTCTTTGCAGAATGTCAGTGCCCTGTACTGCGTTGATTACTTCAAACATGTATATAGTGCCTGTCTTGCCGAGTCTTCTCACCTGCGAGCGCCGTTGCAAACTTGCCTCGCAGAATCGTTTGCTGAATATCAACATTGCCCACGTCTGCCATCTGATGTGACAATCACTCCCTTAACTACTACCTTCCAGCCATAGCTGCTTGAAATCTACAAGAATTCCCCAAATCCATGGCTGTACTTATTCAGGGCGCAGATTACTTTCTCCCTTCCGAAAAGATTCGTCCTCAATCTTAAACATCGCGCTCCCACTCAACTAGCTTCACTCTAATAATTTACATATTGAGGACGATCTACTGAATTCACCATACAGGACTTCTGCTCACACTTTGCAACCACCATGTACCCCTTATCTTACCCTGATACATTAATTAAGACCTTAAAACTAATTGCTTCCGCGACGAATCCCGATCATTCATTCTGCTGGTAACTGGTTGCTGGCATATCGACAGTATTTGCCCTTTTGCATCTTACCCAGGTATACAGCACCCAAAAGCCTGCTAGAAACACGCCAAAACTGGTGGCTGATACGCTCGCCACCAATACTTTGTGCTCCCATTCTTCTCAGCGATGGTGTACCTCATGCCACGTTTGTTCCATCGAAATTCCCCCTTGCTGGGACTCTATTAATCTGTCCAAGGACTACAAAAGTTCTGGAGTGAATGTGTCATTTAAATACGTTAAATTTTGAACTTGTAGCACCCTCTGAGATTCATGTGGCTAATACGATGTATTCCACGACAATGTCATAATAGTTGAGTTCGTAAGCGTGGCTGGAAGACGAAAATTCCTCCCAACTACCTCAAAAGTAGTGCCATTAATGATCATTCCGCTTTCCCGAAGTCAGAGTTTTTTTCAATCCTCCCGGTCTGTTTGCTTCGTAGTGATTCAATCATACATTAGCCGGTGTATAACCAGTGTGTACCCATACTCTGAAAACATGTTCACGCTGGCAGAAAATCCTTCCCACGACTCACCCCATTTACTTCCCCCAGAAACAAACAACAAACTCGCTTCATATATCTGCATATAAGTCTGTACCTATCCGCCTGGACAGATCACAACCTTCCCTTGTAGGCACCTTTCCAACTCCACCTGTAACATTACCCACCTGTACTTTGAGACTAGCAATACTTCCCATGTCCTCACCTGCACCCACTTCCCCGACATGCCCAATATCATTGGATAGACATGAATGCTGTAGCAGTGAAACTCTAAGTTTTTCCCTGCAACAAGTACATGGATCGCTATATACACCTTGGCTCCATTTACTTCTACCTCCACCCTAGCTCTATGGAAGAACAGTGCCAGATTCTCATGAGACACTTTCGGTATATGCTGTAACTCTACGGGAAACTGCCTTTCTGCCCATCGCGATCATGAATTCCCTCAGTGTAACCAATCTGGGACTAAGTTGCCCATCACAGCATGAAATATCGCCTCTTGCAGTACCGCCACTTCACTCCTAGCATCCCCAAGTTGGTCCGCTAGACCATGCAGCAACATGGCTACATTTAATTCGTTGTCCAATGCGTTCAATTGCTTCTGTACTTTCTCCAAATCGCTATTCAGCATCTTTCTCATTTCGCCAGCACCTCAGGTTAGCTCTGCTGCTAATTCCCGTACTAATCTTGTGTTATTCAACAAGCTTGGTTCTAAGTACGATAACTCCACACCATCCTTCATAGAACTTTCCATCTGCTGAACCTGAACAATGTGCTATTTAACTCCTGCACTTCCTCTTCGTCTGCTGTTCCGAATATTGTCTTCAACAATTTTCCTCTAGCAAGTAGCCAGCCCCTCTTCCGACGACTCCTAGTTTGATGAACTACATCCACCAACTGTGACAACTGCGCTCTTAATTTTGTAAGTGAACTTTAACTCCTGAACTTTCCCTTTATCTCTGTAACTGAATTATTTCCCTGTGCCTCATTATATAATTTCAAAAAGGCACCCTCCAACCTACATACCTCATTCCTAATCTCCTGGATCTCCACTTTAGTTTTTAACTTCCATTTATAATTAATGAGCCACACATCACAGCCGTTACCTGCGCTCCTCGTCCTTGCAGACATACAGCAATAGCAGGACCATCCTCGTTCCCCAGGATGTCCTTACGTATTCGCCACTTGTAGAACAAAATTATCTAACACCCCCTCCCTTCACCCCAGACAATGCAAACCACAAAAAAACAACATCAGCAATAATGACATGAAGACAAACAACTTTGCAAAAAAACAACAAATATTCCCATGCAATAAAAATACCTACTCCCTGATACACTAACAAAAAAAACCCAACAAACTACAATTTCAGAACTTACTTACATGATCTTAACCTAATATGGCACACCATGTACCTTACGTTGCTCACCAATTTTGTAACTTGCATCTCGTGGTTGGTTGCCGATAATTGTGGTATCCCCTCTACCATTCCTTTAAGTGGTTTTATACAACTGACATGTATAACAGGTGTTTTTGTGGGGGAACAGTATCTTCACGCTAACCGGTGAGGTCTTTTTCATGAACTGGTATCGTCCCTGATATTTTATTAAAATTTTCTTCATTTTCCCCTTTGACTTACAGGGATTAGTGACCATTACCCACTGCCTCATGCGGTATTGCACCAATGTGTCCATGCATCTGTTTGGTTGTTCATGGCGTTCTAGCGCCTTCATGTTTGCCTTTTGTACATTTCTTCAAATTTCCCCATTTCTTCTGGCGAACTTCCTCACTGACTCACTATCTGGTCCTAATTTAGGAATCAAAACCTCAAAGGGAAATGGCATTTTCCTGCTGTACTCCACCTCAAATGGCGACAAGCCCATTTTTTTGCAGTACGAACCACCGAATTACAGGCACACAGTACCTAAGGTAAATAGGCGTCCCAATAGTCGTGCCTGGAACCTATGAAATAGCTCAAAACTTTTCACTTATCTTGTGAATGCATTTGGTTCTCCCAATGGTATGCAGATGAAATGAACTAGTCTGTAACTACAGCGTAAGCAACAAACAGCAAAGTTGTTTCATTAAATCCGACGAAATTCGTACCCTGGACTAAAATTATGGTCTCAGGCACCCTAAACTTTAATAACCAGTTGGTCTATGTGATCAAAAGTATCCGGACACCCCCAAAACATACGTTTTTCGTATTAGGTGCATTGTCCTGCAACCTACTGCCAGGTACTCCATATCAGCGACCTCAGTAGCCATTAGACATCGTGAGAGAGCAGGAAGGGGTGCTCCGCGAAACTCATGGACGTCGAACCTGTTCAGTATAGTGAAGAGGAAATGTGAAGGGACACGTACAGCACAAAAGCGTACAGGCCGACCAAGTCTGTTGACTGACAGAGACCGTCGACAGTTGAAGAGGGTCGTAATGTGTAATAGGCAGACATCTATCCAGACCATCACACAGGAATTCCAGACTGCATCAGGTCCACTGTAAGTACTATGACAGATAGGCGGGAGGTGAGAAAACTTGGATTTCATGGTCAAGCGGCTGCTCATAAGCCACACATCGCGCTGGTAAATGCCAAACGTCGCCTCGCTTGGTGTAAGGAGTGTAAACATTGTGCGAGTGAACAGTGTAAAAACGTTGTGTGGAGAGACGAACCACGGTACACAGTGTGGCGATGGCAGGGTGTGGATATGGCGAATTCCCAGTGAAGGTCACCTGCCAGCGTGTGTAGTGCCAACAGTAAAATTCGGAGGCGGAAGTGTTATGGTGTGGTCGTGTTTTTCACGGAGGGACTTTTACCCCTTGTTGTTTTTCGTGGCACTACCACATCGCAGACCTACAATGATGTTTTAAGAACCTTCTTGCTTCCAACTGTAGAAGAGCAATTTGGGGTGGCGATTGCATCTTTCAACACGATCGAGCAGTTGTTTGTTCATAATGCACGGCCTGTGGCGAAGTGGTTACACGACAATAACATCCCTGTAATGGACTGGCCTGCACAGAGTCCTGACCTGAATCCTATAGAACACCTTTGGGATGTTTTGGAACTCCGACTTCGTGCCAGGCCTCACCGACCAACATCGATACCTCTCCTTAGTGCAGCACTCCATAAAGGATGGGCTGCCATTCCCAAAGAAATCTTCCAGCACCTGACTGAATGTACAGCTCCGAGAGTGGAAGCTGTCATCAAGGCTAAGGGTGAGACAACACCATATTGAATTACAGCGTTATCAATGGAGAGCGCCACGAACTTGTAAATAATTTTCAGCCAGGTGTCCTGATACTTTGGATCACATAGTCCTACTGTATCAGCCCGATGGTCTGGCATTGGTACGATTGCCAGAAATGGAGAAAAATGATCAGTCATCGTGAGGACATACCTACTTCCTACAGGTGTTTTATTAAATGGCCCAGGGACATGCAATCCTAACACAGAAAACGGATTGGACGCCTCTGGTGACCTTTGCAATGGCACTTTCTGATGTGTAATGTCAGTGCCACACAGTCCTTAACATACTGCTCCATGTCGTGCTTACTGCTCCTCCACCAAAACTGCTCTGCCATACATCTGTCCAACACACTTCGCCCTCCATGGCCTGACAAACTGACAATATATGATCGTGAGCTTACTGGAAAACTTCCTCCGAAAAACCCTCTGGGACCACCACAAATGCTCCACACTTCACCGTTCTACACAACAAACCCACGTGCATACCGAAATGTGGCTGAGACTTGAATGCCTAGCACTCCTTATCCGTTGCCTGTGCCCACTGCCACTCTTCAGTGCTCTTCTGTTGCGTATTTAAGATCCCTGCCCTGCGGCTTAGCGAATGTGCATTTGCATGTGATCTGCCTGGCTTATGGATTATCTCATACTCGAATTCACTAAGCTTAAATGCCACCGACCTAATCCGCTAGATGGACCTTTCAGACCAAGCAACCATTTCAATGAGACATGGTCATGACCTTACACTACCCACCCTACAGATAACATCGAAAATACGTAATACCATGTAAGTGCGCCAACATCTCTCTCCCTGTTGTTGAGTGGTTATACTCCGCCTTCTTTAACTGCCTTGAAGCGTAAACTACTGGATGTTCCTGACTATCTACCATCTGTCCCAAAACACAACCGACTGCCTCATTTAAGAGGGGACCACACCGTAGGTCAGGTTGAAGAAAACCGATTTTCGATAGATTAAGGTTTTATTCAAGTACTCTGAAAAGGATTTTGCTGAAAAAATTTTTTTTTCGAGCATTTAAAGAGCATTTTTCTACCACGTGTGTTTATCTGCCACGCCCACTTTTCTGTCACCCACTTTTCTGCATATATTTTATATCTTTATATCCCCTACATTGCAACTCCCAAGTGTGTTGTGATCTGTCCAGGCGGATAGGTACAGACTTATATGCAAATATGTGAAGAGAATTTGTTTCTGGGGGAAGTAAATAGGGTGAGTCGTGGGAAGGATTTTCTGCCAGCGTGAACATATTTTTAGAGTATGGGTACACATTGGTTATACACCGGATAATGTATGATTGAATCGCTGCGAAGCAAACAGACCGGTAGGATTGAAAAAAACTCTGACTTCGGGAAATCGAAATGATCATTAATGGCACTACTTTTGAGGTAGTTGGGAGGAATTTTCGTCTTCCAGCCACGCTTACAAACTCAACTATTATGACATTGTCGTGGAATACATCGTATTAGCCACATGAATCTCAGAGGGTGCTACAAGTTCAAAATTTAACGTATTTAAATGACACATTCGCTCCAGAACTTTTGTAGTCCTTGGACAGATTAATAGAGTCCCAGCAAGGGGGAATTTCGATGGAACAAACGTGGCATGAGGTACACCATCGCTGAGAAGAATGGGAGCACAAAGTATTAGTGGCGAGCGTATCAGCCACCAGTTTTGGCGTGTTTCTAGCAGGCTTTTGGGTGCTGTATACCTGGGTAAGATGCAAAAGGGCAAATACTGTCGATATGCCAGCAACCAGTTACCAGCAGAATGACTGATCGGGATTCGTCGCGGAAGCAATTAGTTTTAAGGTCTTAATTAATGTATCAGGGTAAGATAAGGGGTACATGGTGGTAGCAAAGTGTGCGCAGAAGTCCTGTATGGTGAATTCAGTACATTGTCCTTAATATGTAAATTATTAGAGTTAAGGTAGTTGAGTGGGAGCGCGATGTTTAAGATTCAGGACGAATCTTCTCGGAAGGGAGAAAGTATGCTGCACCATGAATAAGTACAGCCATGGATTTGGGGAATTCTTGTAAATTTCAAGCAGCTATTGCTGGAAGGTAGTAGTTAAGGGCTACAACATATATCAAGGGTTCACGACAATACTTTTAGAATGTACTTTATTTTCAATCGGGCCAACCAGCTGTTGCTTAATAATGTGCATTTGCGCCAGAATCCAAATTGAACAAAATATTAAATACAGGAAGTTAAACAAAATAAGCATTTACCTCACAAGAGAAAATACAATAATGTATAAAATGTATTCTAAACGTGATTTGACAAGTATACTGAAATAAAGGTTTTGGGAACGCATCTTTTTCACGGCATTAAATATACACTGAATATAACAGGTTTAGGTTCCATATTATTGACGGGATTTAACGTCTACTGAAACTGCGCTCATCATTAGCGTTGCCAACTGTTCTGATGTATTGGAACTGATATCATTAAGGACCTTCTTGTCCCAACGTCCTGAAAAGACCCAATTTTTCCCATTTTTGCAAAATACTGTTACGAGCTTGGTTCAAGTACTGAAGTAACTCCATCTGTTAGCGCAACATATAAATGCATCCTCAATTCGTTTTAGTTATGTCAACAAGTTTATGTTGACAAGATGGCCTCACATAGGGCGTTGCATGTTGCGCATCCTGCATGGGCGATGCAGATTCTCCACAAATATGGCTCAGTACTGTTATGACTTGTTTAACCCATGGCATCTTGAAGGAATACAGCATATGCTGATGTGCAGTGATGAGGCATACCCCATGCTGTCTGAGGATCTTGGCGATGAAAATGACATTGACTCACAAGATGAGGTGGAACAATAAACTTTTATCTGGAAAGAGATAAGAGGTCCATGTGGACCAAAAAGCCAGCTGGGAAAAGACATTATATGGGATCGCACAATTCTATCACTCACTTGCCTGGAGTCATAGGAAATGCTAAGGAATCTCAAAGTGCAGTTGTATATGGAATAATTGACTCACTGACAACAACATTGACACCATCGTCTAATACACAAATCAATACATTGACACTATCAAGAATCGTTTTTCCAGAGATGGAGACATGAGCTCCACAGATGTAATTGAACTAGGAGCATTTATTGGTTCATTGAACCTGGCAGGTGCATACAGAGGGAATCGTCAAAGCCTGGAGGAACTTTGGGGGTTGAAGGTGACGACGTTGGAACATTCAGTCTCGTGATGAATCTCAAACAGGTTAAAAGTTGATACACTGTCTTTGTTTTGAGGACAGAACTACCAAAGCCCGATAGAAGGAATTTTAGCTTCTTTTCGTGAAGTTTTCGCAAAGTTCATGGATAATTGTCAGAGGAGCTATTATCCTGTACATAACATCACATTAGACGAAATGCTTCCTGATTTTCGTGGTAGATGTGTTTTTCGGCAGTATGTACGCTCATGACCAAACAAATATGGAATATAACATTCTGCTCTTGTCGATGCTAAAGTAATATGCACAGTAAAATGGAAATCTATGCTGGACTACAACCTGAGTCCTTTCTGTGTCAGCAACAAACCAACCGAAATTTTCAGGAGAATGGCTAAGCCTGTAGCTGGATCTGGTAAAAATATCTCTACTGATAACTGATTTTCTGATTTTCACCTCATCGATTTTTTAAGACAAAAATGCTGTCGTATCTTCCAGAAAAAATAAAAGATAATCACCATAAGATTTTTTTGATGTAAAAGGGAAGACACAACACAGCAGTATGTTTGGCTTTAATGAAGGGAAGATTTTAGTTTCCTATATACCACACCATAACAAAAATGTGATTCTTGTGTCTTTGCTTCACAACATCAATGCTACTGATCCTGAATCTGGAGAGAGAAACAAACCAGAAACAGCCACTTTCTAGGAGTCATCAAAAGGTGGCGCTCCTACTGCAAATCATGTGTGCTACATAGTGTGAGGAGAAAAACAAGGCTCTGGCCAAATATAACTTTTTTCACCATGTTCAATACAGGTGATATAAACTCCCAGGCCATTTACCTTGGAAATCAACTTTAGGAACTTCATAGAGGCGTGTACCTAAAATAGTTGGTACATCAGCCTGTTCTTGGAGAGTTACGCGGAAGAAGTATGAAAGATATTGGAATCCCCTCCAGCTTGTAAAGTCAACTCAAAAGATTTTTCCTCGCAGTAGACAGGGAAAATTCATCTCTCCCACATTCCAAAAGATGTAGATGCATTGCCTGCATTGCAGAAATGGGACGCAAAAGGATGTCGAACCATGAATCTAAACACTGCCACAACGCTATCTGCTTATCCCATGCAAATATGGTCTGTCAACTTTGCTTCTCTGCCTACCAACATATTTTTTTCTGGTGATTCTGAGTATAAATAGTGCCAGCACCAAAATAGTGGCTTAAAATGGGAGTTTTTCTGCATAAATATACTGTTTCATAAAATTTACTTAAAAGAAACTACAACTGTTCATGGTGGATTCAAAATTTCGGTCATTAATATTTAGTTTCTTTTGTGATTAATATGAATTTTTTTAGCATCCATTTTCATATATTCTGTTTCTACAAATTCCCATGAAAGCCCCCGATTATGTTTAGGTTACTGAAGTTGAAAATATGAGATAATAGTTGATTTCAAGATCGGTACTGTCAGGCTAATTGTGCCCAGACACTGGAATCCCTGAATTGCTCCTGACGGATGGTTAAAAAGGAAAGCACTACATCCGAGAAGGAATTCCTAAGTGATGGAATTTATGAAACCATTAAACTTACTACCATCTCGACAACTGAATGCACAAAATATTTGTTAAATAGTGAATTTCACTTTGTTCTCATTCGGAGTTTTAACAGTGACTGTAGAAATGGTCTTTAGTGGACTGAAATTAACAGCTGGCGATAATGACACGCTAGACTGCGAGACAGTGGCCTTTAGCATGAACAGAATTTTTAAGACTGGCTTGTTATCGGTACCTTTTATGTACTAACACAGACATGGACAAAACAGCAGTTTCAGTACGAAAAAATTCGTATACAAAACTATCATCACCTCGTAGTGAAGGCGAAAACAATGGGAAAGTACAACCCCCTGTTCATATTGTCAACATACTAGCTCATACTCATGAAATACAACTTAAGTCTTTGTGTATTACCTTATGCATCTACCTGTATTAAAATAATCTAATATCACCTTCTTAGGAAAGCATAATTTAAATTTCCCTTAACCACTTTTAATAATAATTAAAAACCAATATTGTCTAAGTTTGAAAATTTTAAATTACGTGTGCTAATAAAGAGTTTTTTTTTTAGATGCACAGCTTAATACCACTAATCTTTCATCATTGGCCTATGTTGATGGATGTGTTGCAATGAAAGTACTATATGAAATATCCTGTTCAACAAGCAAACATCTGATTTCAGCCAGTTCACATAAATCTTCATTAAGGGATTTGATATATTGCCGTGACAAATGCTCTCCTGTACTTGCAAACTCATGACGAAAAGTAAACAGCTGGAAACGTATATAGTGCCAGAACTAGGAAAAGCAGCCATAATGGGGAAAACCGTACAATACTTCTTAGTGCTCTTGTATGCAAATATTTCTCACCAGTTGTGCTGAAGCAGATAGCTCCCTTTGCTTAACAAGCTTACGAAAAACCGGCGTTTTTGAACTCCAAATCGCTGAATCGAAAGGTGCTGCGTGTTTAACACCGTAACTCAACAGTCAGTAGCAGGTGGCAACAATTGGCAGTCAGCGCTCTGCGGCGACTGGCTGAAATACACATCATAACTTTGACTAGAAGAAGGGATCGATTGGTAGGACATGTTCTGAGACATCAAGGGATCACCAATTTAGTACTGAGGGCAGCGTGGAGGGTAAAAATCGTAGAGGGAGACCGAGAGATGAATACACTAAGCAGATTCAGAAGGATGTAGGTTGCAGTAGTTACTGGGAGATGAAGAAGCTTGCACAGGATAGAGTAGCATGGAGAGCTGCATCAAACCTGTCTCAGGACTGAAGACCACAACAACAACAACAACAACAACAAGTTCAGGATTAGGACTGACGAGGCAGGTAGAGCGTTGCTATTGGGCTGTGAGTTCACTATCCCACACCGCGCTTACACTCCATGGATGCTGACTTCCACCTGACGAAACCAATAGGGATTGTCAATTGACCACTAGTGCATCTTTCGGGCATGATTGGTAAATGTGGCATCATCACTAAACAAGGTACATGATACACCTGGAATATTCTGCCTTAATGCCCACGTACAGAGGTTAATACAATTCCCATAATCGTTTCCAAGTAGCTCTTGACCGAGAGAGATGTGATAAGCATGGAAACTACGTCGATGAAAAATGCATAGATCACTTGTCTGTCTCGTGCCACTTCCTCTTGCGGCTACACAGGAGCTAAAGTGTGGATCAGCTCCAACAGCATTAAGAACGATAATTTCCCCTTATTTCGTCGTCACTTGCTTCCTTCTGTTATGTCGCCTTGTTGTTATACTATTACTTTCATGTGACTGATTGGAGAGACTGACTCGGGACCCGAGTTCGAGTCTCGGCCCCAGCACACAGTTTTAATCTGCCAGGAAGTTTCATATCAGCGCACACTCCGCTGCAGAGTGAAAATCTCATTCTGGATCGCTGAGACGGTTGGAGTTTATTGTGATATCTTGCTGCATACACTGCACATGAACGAACTGCATTCTTCCTGCACTCTCCATATACCATGAACATGTCCACTTTTTCTGCATTGCTAAATCCCATCGTCTACTCACGACCTACTGCTTGGACTGCCACACACTGACAGACTAGCGAGTCATAATGCACTCAGGGAACACATAATCAATGTGTAAGGAAACATAAGAACATCATACATAGCAACTGCAAAGGCTGAATAGCACAAACAAGTGTCAGTGTGGAAACGTTTCAGAATACAATATCCCCAAAACAGCTCGCACCAGAATCCTGAAAAAAACACCACTGACATTCTGATTTATTCTACGTTTAGTTTGTTAATGACAGTAGGTATTGTTCCATTTCGAAAATGTATGTTTGCACTAAAATACGCTTTCTAACAAGGGAACCTTCCCATCGCACCCCCCTCAGATTTAGTTATAAGTTGGCACAGTGGATAGGCCTTAAAGAACTGAACACAGATCAATCGAGAAAACAGGAAGAAGTTGTGTGGAACTATGAAAAAAATAAGCAAATTATTCAAACTGAGTAGTCCATGCGCAACATAGGCAACATCAAGGAAAGTGATAGTTCAGGAGCGCCGTGGTCCCGTGGTCAGCGTGAGCAGCTGCGGAGCGAGAGGTCCGTGGTTCAAGTCTGCCCTCGAGTGAAAAGTTTACGTTCTTTTCGCCAAGCTATGATCTGTCTGTTCGTTCAATGACGTCTCTGTTCACTGTAATAACTTTAGTGTCTGTGTTTTGCGACCGCACCGCAAAACCGTGCGATTAGTAGACGAAAGGACGTGCCTCTCCAATGGGAACCGAAAACACTTGACGCAAGGTCATAGGTCAACCAATTCCTCCACAGGAAAACACGTCTGATATATTCTATACGACACCGGTGACGGCAAGTGCGTCACATAACAGGAATTTGTTGTCGACCCACCTAACCTGTACACTTGGCGAATGGGTAAAAAGATTCTTCTTCCTTACCCGATTTAGGTTTTCTTGTGGATGTGATAATCACTCCCAAAAAGTGATGAAAACATAAGAGTTTGTCACATAAACTGCAACAAATGAATGCAACAGTTTCACAGTCGCACAGTTTTCCCTGTGCTGTGTCAAAACATATGTTTTTAACGTTTTCAAATTTTTCCGAGTGTAGACCGCCAAATCCTGCATATGTCCAAGCAAATCTGAACATGTCCTGGAATTTTGGAGAGCGAAGTTGATTATGTGTGAGTGCCTGAACTTTGTTAATTGTCTGAAAATTAATCTCTTCAGTCGAGGGAAGACTTGAACCAAGGACCTTCCGTTCCGCAGCTGCTCACGCTAACCAAAAGACCACGGCGCTCCTGAGCTCATATTGTCCTTGATGTTGCCTATGTTGGGCATGGACTACTCAGTTTGTATATTTTGCTTCTTTTTTTCATAGTTCCACACAACTTCTTCCTGTTTTCTCGATTGATCTGTGTTCAGTTTTTCAAGGCCTATACACTGTGCCAGCTTGTAACTAAATCTGAGGGCATGCAATGGGGAGTTTCCCTTGTAAGTGAAAACTGTACATCAATAGCACTTTCCATTTCCGCAATATTTGCAGTGCAATTTTTACATGATTCACCTTGTTTGTAACTAGCAAAACCAGCAATGCTTTGCAGTTGTTAAATATGTACGGGAATTGGCTATACATCCTGCTCTCCTTCTTCCTCTTCACGCTGTCCATCACCTCTTCCCACCTCTGTCTGTCTATCTCCTCCACTCCCTACAGCTCTGTACATCCTTCTCCCTCCTCTTTCTGTCCAACTCCTCGTGCCCTCACTTTATGTCCATATCCTTCCTTCCCCTCTCTGTCTATCTCCTCTTCCCCTTTTGCTCAGCTTGGGCCTTGTTTATTGTTATAGCCGAAGAAAATTTGATTATTAATTGAAGTTGCTTAAAGTGAATGGGTATATCGGTTGGTATCATTGGCGTATCGAGTGTGAGAGACCTCTCCTTCTGCTGGATCTGTGAGGGTAATAAAGTAATAAATTCAATGACAATATTTCAATAGTTTTAATCTGCAAATGGGTAGGAATTCAAAATTTCAGATGACTCTAATTTCGTAGTAATATTCTAATTATAAGCTGATAAGCCATAAACATAAGTTTTCTATTTTCTATTAAAACTGACTGTGAGGAAGGAAACAAAACAGCACATAGCTGTCTGTACAACTTCCGTTCAAACATACATATAACGACATGGGAGAAATAATTTGTCTAGTGGTTCTGCTATAGTATTTAAAACTGACTGCAGGTAAAAAAACCGAAACCTCACATTTTCAAAGCACACTGTAGCACAGCATTTTCTTTCTCGCCATTAGTTTTAAGAGACAAACTGAACATTTTCGTTTAAAAATATATAGCCTAAGCCCATCAAAATTTTTATTAGAGTATCACGTAAAATCTGAAGTAAGTTGGTCAAGAACATTTCCGTATTATATATTGTACTGTCCAGTCACATTATTGTTACCACCTGTCACATAAATGCACTTAAATGCCTGTCAGAGGGTTAACCAAACCATTTTCATACTATTTCTCCACCATTCCACTCTCGAATGGCTCGTGGGAAAAAAGAACACCTAAATCTTTCCGCTCGAACTCTGATTTCCTTTATTTTATTATGATGATCATTTCTCCCTATGTAGGTAGGTGTCAACAAAATATTTTCGCATTCGGAAGAGAAAGTTGGTGATTTAATTTCGTAAATAGATCTCGCCGCAAAGAAAACCGCATTTGTTTCAGTGACTGCCACCCCAACTCGCGTATCATATCAGTGACACTCTCACCCCTATTTGGCGATAACACGAAACGAGCTGCCCTTCTTTGCACTTTTTCGATGTCCTCCGTCAATTCTACCTGGTAAGGATCCTATACTGCGCAGCAATATTCCAGCAGAAGACGGACAAGTGTAATGGCTGTCTCTTTAGTGGGTTTGTCGCATCTTCTGTTCTGCCACCAAAGCGCAGTCTTTGTTTCGCCTCTCCCGCAATATTATCTATGTGGTCTTTCCAATGTAAGTTGCTCGTAATTTCAATTCCTAGGTATTTAGTCGAATTGACAGCTCTTGGATTTGTGCGATTTACCGTATACCCAAAATTTATCGGATTTCTTTTAGTACGCATGTGGATGACCTTGCACTTTCCTTTGTTTAGTGCCAATTGCCACTTTTCGCACCATATAGAAATTCTCTCAAGATCATTTTGTAATTGGAATTGATCGTCTGATGATTTTACTAGACGGTAAATTACAGCGTCATCTGCAAACAACCTAAGGCGGCTGCTCAGATTATCACCTAGATAATTTATGTAAATCAGAAACAGCAGAGGGCCTATTGACACTACCTTGCGGAACGCCAGATATCTTCTGTTCTACTCGATGATTTACCGTCTATCACTACGAACTGTGACCTCTCTGAGAGGATATCACGAATCCATTCACACAACCGAGACGATACTCAATATGCAAGTAATTTGATTAATAGTCGCTTGTGAGGAACGGTATCAAAAGCCTCCTGGAAATACAGGAACATGGAATCGATCTGAGATCACTTGTCGACAGCTCTCAATACTTCGTGGGAATAAAGCTGTGTTGCACAAGAACGATGTTTTCGGAATCCGTCGTGGTTATGTACCAATAAGTCATATTCTTCAAGGTGATTCATAATGTTCGAGTACAGTATACGCTCCAAAATCCTACTGCAAATTGAGGTCAGTGATATGGGTCTTTAATTCAGTGCGTTACTCCTATTTCCTTTATTGAATATTGGTGTGACCTGTGCTACTTTCCAGTCTTTGGGAACAGACCTTTCGTCAAGTGAGCGGTTGTATATGATTGCTAAGAAAGGCGCTATTGTGTCTGCATACTTTGAAAGGAACCTGATTGGTGTACCATCTGGACCGGAAGACTTGCCTTTCTTAAGTGATTTAAGTTGTTTCGCAGCACCTAAGATATCTACACTCCTGGAAATTGAAATAAGAACACCGTGAATTCATTGTCCCAGGAAGGGGAAACTTTATTGACACATTCCTGGGGTCAGATACATCACATGATCACACTGACAGAACCACAGGCACATAGACACAGGCAACAGAGCATGCACAATGTCGGCACTAGTACAGTGTATATCCACCTTTCGCAGCAATGCAGGCTGCTATTCTCCCATGGAGACGATCGTAGAGATGCTGGATGTAGTCCTGTGGAACGGCTTGCCATGCCATTTCCACCTGGCGCCTCAGTTGGACCAGCGTTCGTGCTGGACGTGCAGACCGCGTGAGACGACGCTTCATCCAGTCCCAAACATGCTCAATGGGGGACAGATCCGGAGATCTTGCTGGCCAGGGTAGTTGACTTACACCTTCTAGAGCACGTTGGGTGGCACGGGATACATGCTGACGTGCATTGTCCCGTTGGAACAGCAAGTTCCCTTGCCGGTCTAGGAATGGTAGAACGATGGGTTCGATGACGGTTTGGATGTACCGTGCACTATTCAGTGTCCCCCCGACGATCACCAGTGGTGTACGGCCAGTGTAGGAGATCGCTCCCCACACCATGATGCCGGGTGTTGGCCCTGTGTGCCTCGGTCGTATGCAGTCCTGATTGTGGCGCTCACCTGCACGGCGCCAAACACGCATACGACCATAATTGGCACCAAGGCAGAAGCGACTCTCATCGCTGAAGACGACACGTCTCCATTCGTCCCTCCATTCACGCCTGTCGCGACACCACTGGAGGCGGGCTGCACGATGTTGGGGCGTGAGCGGAAGACGGCCTAACGGTGTGCGGGACCGTAGCCCAGCTTCATGGAGACGGTTGCGAATGGTCCTCGCCGATACCCCAGGAGCAACAGTGTCCCTAATTTGCTGGGAAGTGGCGGTGCGGTCCCCTACGGCACTGCGTAGGATCCTACGGTCTTGGCGTGCATCCGTGCGTCGCTGCGGTCCGGTCCCAGGTCGACGGGCACGTGTACCTTCCGCCTACCACTGGCGACAACATCGATGTACTGTGGAGACCTCACGCCCCACGTGTTGAGCAATTCGGCGGTACGTCCACCCGGTCTCCCGCATGCCCACTATACGCCCTCGCTCAAAGTCCGTCAACTGCACATACGGTTCACGTCCACGCTGTCACGGCATGCTACCAGTGTTAAAGACTGCGATGGAGCTCCGTATGCCACGGCAAACTGGCTGACACTGACGGCGGCGGTGCACAAATGCTGCGCAGCTAGCGCCATTCGACGGCCAACACCGCGGTTTCTGGTGTGTCCGCTGTGCCGTGCGTGTGACCGAGGCACACAGGGCCAACACCCGGCATCATGGTGTGGGGAGCGATCTCCTACACTGGCCGTACACCACTGGTGATCGTCGAGGGGACACTGAATAGTGCACGGTACATCCAAACCGTCATCGAACCCATCGTTCTACCATTCCTAGACCGGCAAGGGAACTTGCTGTTCCAACAGGACAATGCACGTCCGCATGTATCCCGTGCCACCCAACGTGCTCTAGAAGGTGTAAGTCAACTACCCTGGCCAGCAAGATCTGAGGATCTGTCCCCCATTGAGCATGTTTGGGTCTGGATGAAGCGTCGTCTCACGCGGTCTGCACGTCCAGCACGAACGCTGGTCCAACTGAGGCGCCAGGTGGAAATGGCATGGCAAGCCGTTCCACAGGACTACATCCAGCATCTCTACGATCGTCTCCATGGGAGAATAGCAGCCTGCATTGCTGCGAAAGGTGGATATACACTGTACTAGTGCCGACATTGTGCATGCTCTGTTGCCTGTGTCTATGTGCCTGTGGTTCTGTCAGTGTGATCATGTGATGTATCTGACCCCAGGAATGTGTCAATAAAGTTTCCCCTTCCTGGGACAATGAATTCACGGTGTTCTTATTTCAATTTCCAGGAGTGTATTTTGCGTTTATTTTTAGTGGTTTTGGTTGATGTGGTTTTGAGCCTCGCTACAGTGACCTTGTGTTCACTAATACCTGTATCCGTCATGACGCTCTCTATTAGATCAGGATTATTTGTGACTAAGAGGTCAAGTGTGTTTTCGCAACCATTTACAATTTGTGTGGGCTCATGAAGTAATTGTTCAAAGTAATTCTCAGAGAAAGCATTATATCATCTGAGTCGGCGGGGGGGGGGGGGGGGGGGGGGGGTCGGTGGAAGAAGCCAATTGTTATTTTGGTATGGCTGTTGAGCATAACCTCTACGCATAGTAATTCGCAGGAGCTAAGTATTTCAACTTCACTACAAGATAAACTACTGCCAACAGACACAAACACACCTCTACCTACTTCATTTAATCCATACTTTCTGAACACGGTTTGCGCCTCTGTAAAAATTTGGGCAGAATTTCTCTCCGGTTTTAGCTAGCTTTCTGTTCCTATAACCATTTCAGCTTCAGTACTTTCTATCAGCGCTTGAAGCTTTGGACTTTTCCATCACAGCTGCGACAATTTACAACTACAATACCGACTGTTGTTTGGTCGATTCTCGTCGTTTCTTTGTCCTGTTCCCTTTGATACTGGAGCCGTTTTTGATTTTACCCGACACTGTCTATCCTTAAAAAAATGCCCAGTCCACGACACACAGCGCCTGCTACCCGTGTACGGTGTGTTAACTGTAAGAAGGCTGAGTTGTGTGGGGAATGCGGGGAGAGGAGGAAGCAAGCATTGGCTGGCGAGGGGAGCAGTGCCTTTGGGGGGGGGGGGAGGACAAGGCACGCCTACCAGTTACAGTGCTGGCACTACAAATTGCGCGTCATGCTTACACGAAAGCAGACGAAAGGCTTGGAAGTAAAACTCGCTTTAAATGTTGGTCGTAAACGAAACTGAAATCGCCATGTACATTAAAATCTATATATACAAAAATGAATGTATGTATGTTTGTCTACTATGCGCTCACAAACCATTCATCCGATTGCAATACGGTAGCAAGGAAAAATCAAATATAAGGTACTTCGGACGAAATAGGTGGGTCCTTCAAAGTGATCGTGAACAAAATATCTGAAATGGAAACTCACCTTTTCTTGCCAGGCGTTTCTGGTGATACGCCAGGATGATTCTTGGAAAACTGTTTGAATCTTCCAATGCTACGCATGCTTTGTCCTGTGTATGTAGCAGCTCTCACTGAAGATTTGCAAATGGGGTGATTCAATTTTTTCTGCTCCCTTTACCTTTCGCAGCATTCAATCACACGCAATATAATTTTGCGAGCATCGCTACGTAATACTGGTTTCCTTCTAAACGTAGGCCTACCGGTACGGGTTGTTGGCGACTCCCGAGATGGGCCAGCAATTGCCTCTTCACTCATTTTGATAATGTTTAGCACAACTGCACAATAAAAACACGCAGAACAGTACAGCGCAAAACAATAACGAAGAAGACAATGGCTACCTTGTACAACACAGTCAGCTACGTAATGTTGGCAGCAGTCGAAACTGCATGCCTACCGAAGCCTCCCGACGTTTACCGACTTCTACCGATGCAGGACTATGTAGAGGTCTGCCATCTAAAAGTTTACACATTGTAGCCGCCTCCTGTGTGTAATGAACACCTCACCTATTTAGCGGAACCCGAAACCTCATCACCTTATGGCACGAGTCGAGGAATCTGCAGCCTACACGGTCGCAGAACCATATGAGCCTCTGATTCGGACCCTCCACTCTGCTCTGTACCAAAGGTCCGCAGTTGGTCCTGTCGACGATGCTGCAGATGATGAGCTCTGCGTTCATCTCGGGTGTCCTACTGTCACCACAGCCCAGGGCAACAGCCTGGAGCCTGTCGACCATGGCCAACACTGCATCCAGCTGTTTATGGACGGTGGCCAATTCTCCCTGAATCCATATACAACAGGCGCAGTCCCTATCCATCCCTAACAATTTTTATCCTCTCTTTTATCTCAAAAGCCGTTCAAAACAAACAGATGACAACTCAGATAGGCGTCAGAAACCAGAGAGAATCTCTTCCAATCCATAGCGACACACGTCATTAGAACCAACATGAGCCACCACCTGGATTTTGCTGCACCCTTTACCCTTCATGGCATCCAGAAGGACCCTTTTTACATCTTGGATGACTCCCCCCAGTACGGACCCCTTAGCTGCCATATCCCTAAGGGGTTCCATCACCTGCCTAACATTGGAGGTCCCAATGATAAGCAAACCCACCCTCTGCGCTTGTCCGGACCTTTCAGGAAGACCGACCACTGCCGCAACAGACGAGGCCGCCCTTGCTGGCTCAAAATTACTTTCAGCAGTTGGCAGTACCTCAGACCTGTTACGGAGGCATAAGGATACAGCCTTGCGGCCAGAACCAATTTTCACCTTCCACCCAGGGATTCGAGACCGTGTCACGGCTCGCCAATCACCGTCAGGCAAGTATCGACCAGCAGGGGCGTCCGAATCTGAGGGCGCAGTGGCATCAGAGATCCCAGGCGGTGCTACAGGTTCCAGAGGCGCCAAAGTGCTCGCCTCGGGTGTCCAACTGTCACCACAGCCCAGGGAAACAGCCTGGAGCCTGTCGACCATGGCCAACACAGCATCCTGCTGGCCAATTCTCCCTGAATCCATATACAACAGGCGCAGTCCCTATCCATCCCTAACAATTTTTATCCTCTCTTTTGTCTCAAAAGCCGTTCAAAACAAACAGATGACAACTCAGATAGGCGTCAGAAACCAGAGAGAATCCCTTCCAATCCATAGCGACACACGTCATTAGAACCAACATGAGCCACCACCTGGAGTTTGCCGCACCCTTTACCCTCCATGGCATCCAGAAGGACCCTTTTTACATCTTGGATGACTCCCCCCAGAACGGACCCCTTAGCTGCCATATCCCTAAGGGGTTCCATCACCTGCCTAACATTGGAGGTCCCAATGATAAGCAAACCCACCCTCTGCGCTTGTCCGGACCTCTCAGGAAGACCGACCACTGCCGCAACAGACAAGGCCGCCCTTGCTGGCTCAAAATTACTTTCAGCAGTTGGCAGTACCTCAGACCTGTTACGGAGGCATAAGGGTACAGCCTTGCGGCCAGAACCAACTTTCACCTTCCGCCCAGGGATTCGAGACCCTGTCACGGCTCGCCAATCACCGTCAGGCAAGTATCGACCAGCAGGGGCGTCCGAATCTGAGGGCGCAGTGGCATCAGAGATCCCAGGCGGTGCTACAGGTTCCAGAGGCGCCAAAGTGCTCGCCTCGCGTGTCCAACTGTCACCACAGCCCAGGGCAACAGCCTGGAGCCTGTCGACCATGGCCAACACAGCATCCTGCTGGCCAATTCTCCCTGAATCCATATACAACAGGCGCAGTCCCTATCCATCCCTAACAATTTTTATCCTCTCTTTTGTCTCAAAAGCCGTTCAAAACAAACAGATGACAACTCAGATAGGCGTCAGAAACCAGAGAGAATCCCTTCCAATCCATAGCGACACACGTCATTAGAACCAACATGAGCCACCACCTGGAGTTTGCCGCACCCTTTACCCTCCATGGCATCCAGAAGGACCCTATTTACATCTTGGATGACTCCCCCCAGAACGGACCCCTTAGCTGCCATATCCCTAAGGGGTTCCATCACCTGCCTAACATTGGAGGTCCCAATGATAAGCAAACCCACCCTCTGCGCTTGTCCGGACCTCTCAGGAAGACCGACCACTGCCGCAACAGACGAGGCCGCCCTTGCTGGCTCAAAATTACTTTCAGCAGTTGGCAGTACCTCAGACCTGTTACGGAGGCATAAGGGTACAGCCTTGCGGCCAGAACCAACTTTCACCTTCCGCCCAGGGATTCGAGACCCTGTCACGGCTCGCCAATCACCGTCAGGCAAGTATCGACCAGCAGGGGCGTCCGAATCTGAGGGCGCAGTGGCATCAGAGATCCCAGGCGGTGCTACAGGTTCCAGAGGCGCCAAAGTGCTCGCCTCGGGTGTCCAACTGTCACCACAGCCCAGGGCAACAGCCTGGAGCCTGTCGACCATGGCCAACACAGCATCCTGCTGGCCAATTCTCCCTGAATCCATATACAACAGGCGCAGTCCCTATCCATCCCTAACAATTTTTATCCTCTCTTTTGTCTCAAAAGCCGTTCAAAACAAACAGATGACAACTCAGATAGGCGTCAGAAACCAGAGAGAATCCCTTCCAATCCATAGCGACACACGTCATTAGAACCAACATGAGCCACCACCTGGAGTTTGCCGCACCCTTTACCCTCCATGGCATCCAGAAGGACCCTTTTTACATCTTGGATGACTCCCCCCAGTACGGACCCCTTAGCTGCCATATCCCTAAGGGGTTCCATCACCTGCCTAACATTGGAGGTCCCAATGATAAGCAAACCCACCCTCTGCGCTTGTCCGGACCTCTCAGGAAGACCGACCACTGCCGCAACAGACGAGGCCGCCCTTGCTGGCTCAAAATTACTTTCAGCAGTTGGCAGTACCTCAGACCTGTTACGGAGGCATAAGGGTACAGCCTTGCGGCCAGAACCAACTTTCGCCTTCCACCCAGGGATTCGAGACCGTGTCACGGCTCGCCAATCAAAGTCAGGCAAGTATCGACCAGCAGGGGCGTCCGAATCTGAGGGCGCAGTGGCATCAGAGATCCCAGGCGGTGCTACAGGTTCCAGAGGCGCCAAAGTGCTCGCCTCGGGTGTCCAACTGTCACCACAGCCCAGGGCAACAGCCTGGAGCCTGTCGACCATGGCCAACACAGCATCCTGCTGGCCAATTCTCCCTGAATCCATATACAACAGGCGCAGTCCCTATCCATCCCTAACAATTTTTATCCTCTCTTTTGTCTCAAAAGCCGTTCAAAACAAACAGATGACAACTCAGATAGCCGACAGAAACCAGAGAGAATCCCGTCCAATCCATAGCGACACACGTCATTAGAACCAACATGAGCCACCACCTGGAGTTTGCCGCACCCTTTACCCTCCATGGCATCCAGAAGGACCCTTTTTACATCTTGGATGACTCCCCCCAGAACGGACCCCTTAGCTGCCATATCCCTAAGGGGTTCCATCACCTGCCTAACATTGGAGGTCCCAATGATAAGCAAACCCACCCTCTGCGCTTGTCCGGACCTCTCAGGACGACCGGCCACTGCCGCAAAAGACGAGGCCGCCCTTGCTGGCTCAAAATTACTTTCAGCAGTTGGCAGTACCTCAGACCTGTTACGGAGGCATAAGGGTACAGCCTTTCGGCCAGAACCAAGTTTCGCCTTCCACCCAGGGATTCGAGACC
The DNA here is from genome assembly GCF_021461395.2 of Schistocerca americana. Classification (NCBI taxonomy): domain Eukaryota; kingdom Metazoa; phylum Arthropoda; class Insecta; order Orthoptera; family Acrididae; genus Schistocerca; species Schistocerca americana. The sequence goes on along the minus strand of NC_060120.1, from coordinate 696,779,438 downwards.
GTGTCACGGCTCGCCAATCACCGTCAGGCAAGTATCGACCAGCAGGGGCGTCCGAATCTGAGGGCGCAGTGGCATCAGAGATCCCAGGCGGTGCTACAGGTTCCAGAGGCGCCAAAGTGCTCGCCTCGGGTGTCCAACTGTCACCACAGCCCAGGGCAACAGCCTGGAGCCTGTCGACCATGGCCAACACAGCATCCTGCTGGCCAATTCTCCCTGAATCCATATACAACAGGCGCAGTCCCTATCCATCCCTAACAATTTTTATCCTCTCTTTTGTCTCAAAAGCCGTTCAAAACAAACAGATGACAACTCAGATAGCCGTCAGAAACCAGAGAGAATCCCTTCCAATCCATAGCGACACACGTCATTAGAACCAACATGAGCCACCACCTGGAGTTTGCCGCACCCTTTACCCTCCATGGCATCCAGAAGGACCCTTTTTACATCTTGGATGACTCCCCCCAGAACGGACCCCTTAGCTGCCATATCCCTAAGGGGTTCCATCACCTGCCTAACATTGGAGGTCCCAATGATAAGCAAACCCACCCTCTGCGCTTGTCCGGACCTCTCAGGACGACCGGCCACTGCCGCAAAAGACGAGGCCGCCCTTGCTGGCTCAAAATTACTTTCAGCAGTTGGCAGTATCTCAGACCCGTTACGGAGGCATAAGGGTACAGCCTTGCGGCCAGAACCAACTTTCACCTTCCGCCCAGGGATTCGAGACCCTGTCACGGCTCGCCAATCACCGTCAGGCAAGTATCGACCAGCAGGGGCGTCCGAATCTGAGGGCGCAGTGGCATCAGAGATCCCAGGCGGTGCTACAGGTTCCAGAGGCGCCAAAGTGCTCGCCTCGGGTGTCCAACTGTCACCACAGCCCAGGGCAACAGCCTGGAGCATGTCGACCATGGCCAACACAGCATCCAGCTGTTTATGGATGGTGGCCAATTCTCCCTGAATCCATATACAACAGGCGCAGTCCCTATCCATCCCTAACAATTTTTATCCTCTCTTTTATCTCAATGGCCGTTCAAAACAAATAGATCACTGACGACTACGCGAATTTACACTATATGGGTACTAAAACGCGATGTTAGAACTCTCAAATACTGTAATACGACTGAAATTTGTGAATTAAACTATGCAAGTACCCAAAAACACGCAAAGAAATTGAGTATTAAACTATAAACCAAATAAGTGAGCTAAGAGTGCGACTTGCTGCTGGCTGCTACTTATTCAACGGTGGCAGAGAGCATCTCTTGTAAACTTTCCTAAAGACATTTGACACGAAGTCATTAATTATCCTAACTGATTTGCAGTTATAAGTATCCATACTGTTAAGCAATATGTTATTTTTCCTACCTAACTTTGAATAATGATAACACAGAACATTTGTCACTGAGTAAAAAGTTATTTTCTTGCTTTGAGATTCACAAAAGAAAACATTATCAGTTAGGGTCTTACTGTCTTTATCCAACTGTGTCAGAAAGTTAGCATCTGATATTAGCAGACAAAAGAGTTCTCCCACCAACATCAACTTCCTACAGAAGAAACTTTGACATGACAAGGCGTGGTGTGACATTGCCAGCCTGTGCAAATCCCGCAATTTGAAATGCATAAACTCATCCTTCTGCTCTTTGAACCACACACATATTCTGCCATACGTGTGACAAAGTGGATTGTCCTGTCGTTAGATGCCAGCATACAGATGAAAAACAAATAGCATGTACGGGTGGACATGGTCCACAAGGATAGATGCGTACTTATCCTGACGCATTGTGCCTTCCAGAAAAGGCCATCTGTTTCTACTCAGTGGACGTTCAGATGCTGTATTGGCATGCAAATTCCAGCCTTTATCACTGATGAACAACAGTCAGCGTGGGTACATGAAGCAGGCACCTCCTGCGAGGCACATACAAAGCAGCATTAACTGAATGGTCATTGAGGAGACACCGTTTGTAGCCCCTTGGTTCATCTGGCTGGTCAGTTGCTGAACAGTTCATTATTTGCCTGTTCACGTCCCCACCTTCATTGTTCACCTTTGTTGTCTGTGGACTGTGGTGACCCACAGTGCCAGCTTCGGATAGTTCCATTTTGCCATACATAGTTTTCTTTAACCATGGCAGCATGCCAACAGCTTAGAAACTTAGCCGTTTCGGAAATGATTCCACCCTTAGCAAGAAACCCAATGATCATGCATTTATGTTAGGTAAATCGCGCCTTTCCTCAACATAACTATGACTGCACTGTTTTCCACATTCTCCAAACAAGCTTTATATATGCTCCACTGCTAGTGCTGGCACCTGCCATCTGGATTGGTAATTGCTAGTTGACACTGAACAAGGGCAGTGGTCGTATTAATGTGACTGAACTGTGTGTGTGTTCAAATGGCTCTGAGCACTATGGGACTTAACTTCTGAGGTCATCAGAACCTGTGTGTGTGTGTGTGTGTGTGTGTGTGTGTGTGTGTGTGTATCCCCATGTCTGTCCAAATGTTTATTAGAATATTCTGTAAAAATCTGATATAAAGTTCTCAAGAACATCATGTCATTTTTTCTAGCAGGCTTTTCTCTTCCATATTTTATATTTATAAACCATACATATTACTAAAAAATGTAGCCATGTCTGTCAGAATGTTAGAGTATCTTTTAAAAACTGAAAGTAAATCGACTAAGAAATTTTCAATGTTTTTGCTAAAACTTATCCTTATTTTGTAGAGTTGCATAGCTCACACAAATACTCAAGATAAGACCTGTATCACTAACATCAATGTGCATTAGCATTTTGGAACATATACTGTGTTCTGACATCATGAACTACCTCGAATAAAACGATTTATGGACAAATAGCTAATACATATTCAGAATGTATCACTCTTTTGCAACACAACTACCTCTTTATTCTCACAAAGTAATGACTGCTATCAATAGAAGGGCTCAATCAGACACAACGTTTTTACATTTTCAGAATGCTTTTGATGCTGTTCCTCACAAGATACTCCCAATCAAAATGCATGTCTATGGAGCACTATCTCAGTCATGCAACACAAATGCTTCATGAAACTTGAAGGTCACAATTTGTAGTAATTTATGTAAAACAGAAGTAATACTAATCATTTCCAAAGAGTAGGATAATAATGGCGTTGCCATCCACTTTTACCAAAATCAGCAAAATCATGAACTATAATACTTATATATATATATGAAGTAAAAGAAATAGTAAGATCCGCTTCCACATTACTTGTTTATAATCTTCAAATATTTTCTAAATAAAATTCTATAGGTTAAAAATGTAGTTTATTTTTGTTTTACCAATATTAACTATATGTCCTTCCATACAAACTTTATTAGAAAGAGATGAAGTTAAATTTAACAAAACAGAAGAAGAACTAAAAGGATATACTATTTTAGATAAAATAATATTTCCTTTTTTATAGCTACAAAACCAAATTATTATGCAATGTAATCATCAATTTTGTTTGGATTTCCCATCATACGGCAGGTAATCAGTTCTATCAGCTCTAGTAATTCTAAAACTTATATAAAATTTGGCATGATTTTGATGAATCCATCAGTCACCACTATTTATGTTAATTTGACTGATTTATTGGAAAAATTTCAATTGTTGTTTGTTTTCTCATTTAAAGGAGAATAATAAAACAAATAGCTCTACATCTTGTTCATTTACAAAGATGAAATTTATCAATTCATTTCCAAAATAACTGTTATAGTAGCAACATTAAATCAATCATCAGTTTCAGTTATTTCTAAATCATGAATTTTTCTATCATGAATTGGAATAAGTTTTGGAGTATTTGGTTCATAAATGACATGAGAGCCAGATTCTATATTAGATATAAAAGAAGCGATAATATTACTTTCTCGAAGAATATATTCATAATTTTTACAGATATTCTGGGAGCCAAATTAAAATTAATGTTAATTATATCAAATGATTGATTTTTGGAATGTTATTAGCAATACTTGTTTCTTAGCTTAAACAATTTGATTATTGAATTCTACAAATTCTCCCATACTGCCTTTTACATCGATGTATAATACATCACCACTCCCATTAATAACTATATTTAAAATTTCACCTTCCTTTATATATATATATATATATATATATATATATAAAGTTTTTTTGAATGAATAAATTTCTTTAAGTTTTTCAAACTATATCGACCAATAGGAATTATTATAATTTCTCTATACCAATATAAATTATTATTTTTGGAGTAAAATTTGAGTTACAATTGTTGTATGAAAACCAACGATGGCAACATTTTTATAACTATTTCTTACAGGCACCGTTACTCTTTTTTAAGAGGCTATTTTCCTATTTTAAAATACAGCTAAGATCGTTGTTACTCTGAGTCCAACTAGCATTTACAGGCTATATTCTCATAAAGTATCTGTTATTTTTTTTATAAATTAAAAATCATTAAATAGTAGTAGACTAGCCTCCACCTGGTGCACCCCGGGCAACGTGATTATATCGCGGCTAAATAGTCTACAAACTTGGCTACCAGACTATCCTTTGGGATCTCCTGGTAATTCAAACATGCAACGAAGTGACCAAACGAACAATTCCTTTGGGAACCATCCGACTAGAAGATTGGGACCATCAGTTCGGATCCGCCAGCTAAATATTGAGGGAATTTGTCGATCCAAATCTGAATATCTTTCAAAGTTTCTATAGGGCAATAGCATCGATGTGGTACTCCTTCAGGAAACACGTACCAACTCGCAGGAAGGCTTACAAAGAAGAGGACATATTCAAGGCTTCCAACAAATAGGCGCAACGTATCATCACGCCTATTGCACCGCCACATATGCCCGATATTGAACATGCACACCTGCTGTCCACAAGCACAGAAAACAACATCCATAAAAGTAGACAACATAAGACTTATAAATGTCTACAAACCACCAAACCAAATCTGGCCAAGTATTGTACTACCCGTACATGAACGCCCAACGATATATGCCGGTGATTTTAATAGCCATCATGAAATGTGGCGATACACCCAAAATAATGAACATGGAGAAGCGCTGGTGGAATGGGCCGACGAGAACAATCTACATCTTATATTCGATGACAAGGAGAGGAGCACATTCCACTTGGCCGCCCGGCGCAGGGACTACAATCCGGACCTCTGCTTTGTAACTACCGATAACGAGGGAAAACCAGTGCCTATACATAGAAGGGTTGCCACAGATTTCCCACACAGCCCGCATAGGCCTGTTATTTTAGACATCAGTGTCACTATACCCCTGATACGGTCCTTCCCTCGACCTAGATGGAATTTCCAAAAAGTTGACTGGGAGAAGTATTCAGTGGACCTTGATAAATGCATCAAGTTTATACCGTCACTACCTAAATGCTACGATCGATTCAGGAAAGCTATAATTACCACAGCTAAAAAACACATCCCTAGGGGGTTTCGAAAAGAATACATCCCAGGATGGGATGTTGTGGTTGGTTGTGGTTAGTGTTTAACGTCCCGTCGACAACGAGGTCATGAGAGACGGAGCGCAAGCTCGGGTTAGGGAAGGATTGGGAAGGAAATCGGCCGTGCCCTTTCAAAGGAACCATCCCGGCATTTGCCTGAAACGATTTAGGGAAATCACGGAAAACCTAAATCAGGATGGCCGGAGACGGGATTGAACCGTCGTCCTCCCGAATGCGAGTCCAGTGTGCTAACCACTGCGCCACCTCGCTCGGTTCCAGGATGGGATGCAAAATGCCATCAGCTATATGAGGATTTTACTAGTAGTGGTGACCAAGAAATAGCTGATGACCTCCTCCACAATCTAGATTCTGCAAGAAGACAACGATGGACTGAAGCAACTGAAAGAATGAATTTCACTCAATCAAGTAGGATGGCATGGAGTTTGTTACGTAAACTCGGAGGTACGACAAGACCAGCCCAGAAAAATCCAACCATAACACCAGAGAAAATTGCAAATAACATTGTCGAAATGTCAAGAGCTCCGAGAGAGAAACCACATACCAGGATGATTAAGTGCGAACTCAGAACACTAAAAAAGAATATTCCAAATATATCAGAGCTTTCCAGACCATCCACTGAGGATGATGTCATTACTGCCCTCAAGGATATGAAACCGGGCAAAGCCCCAGGTTTTGACAACATACATCCAGAATTTCTAACCTACGCTGCAAAGAACGTACTCAAATGGCTGGCAAATTTCTTTTCGAACATTTTGACTACAAACCATCTCCCTAGAGAATTCAAAAAGGCAAGAATAATAGCTTTGCTGAAACCAGGGAAACCAGCAGACCAACCGCTAAGCTGCAGAGCAATAGCACTTCTTAGCTGTACATACAAACTTCTCGAACGACTTGTCCATAATCGAATTAGCGGCATTATTATGGAGAACTTACCTATAGAACAGGCAGGCTTCAGACCTGGCCGTAGTTGCTGTGACCAAGTTCTGGCATTAACATCCTACATAGAGGCTGGCTTTCAACAGAAATTGAAAACAAGTGCTGTATTTCTAGACTTAACATCTGCATATGTTACTGTTTGGAGAGATGGAATAATTTACAAACTCTTAAGAGTGATTCCTTGCCAGATTCTAACATCCTTAATACATAATATGCTGAGTAACAGAACCTTCCAGGTCACCCTAAACGGAAAGACAAGCAAAACAAAACTTATTAACAACGGGCTTCCGCAAGGCTCCGTATTGGCCCCTCTTCTGTTTAACCTCTATATAGCAGATCTCCCAAAACAAAGTCAAGAAAATTTTGCTATGCGGATGACATAGCACTGGCTACCAGAGACAAGTATCTCTTCAATACAGAGGAAGTCCTTAATAATGACATAGAAATACTATACAATTATTTCAAGAAATGGAGACTCAAGCCAAACCCTAACAAAACTAAAGTATCTACATTCCATCTTAATAACAAAATGGCAAATGAAATTATTAACATAAAACTCGGAAACACCAACCTCAAACATAATACGTTTCCAAAGTACTTAGGTATAACATTGGATCGCACTCTTTCTTACCGAATAGATCTGGAGAACACCACTGCAAAAATTGGAACACGGAATAACATCATCCAAAAACTTAGCGGTACTACTTGGGGAGCTAACACAAAAACATTACACACCTCATCTATCGCCTTAGTGTTCTCTGTGGCTGAGTACTGCGCTCCAGTCTGGATTAATAGCTGTCACACCAAACTTATTGACAGGCAATTAAATAACACAATGAGGTTGATTTCTGGAACTGTTAAATCAATGCCCACGTACTGGTTACCGGTGCTATGTAATATCCTGCCCCCGGACCTGCGTAGAAAAGCGGCTCTACTGCACGAATTCAGAAAGATTGAGACAAAACCAGAACTACCAATTAAAGAAGAATTCTCACAACTGCAACACACTCGATTGAAATCAAGAAAGCCACCCATACGCACAGATGAGCAGCTTCAAAATAATAACTATGACCACATGAAACAATGGAGACTAGATTGGAACCAAAAGACAAATGACCAACTACAGACCTGGTTTGAGAGCTATAACTGCAACATCTCCGGAATGGAACTAACACGGAAAACATGGTCCGCATTAAATCGAATACGTACTGGACATGGCAGGTGTGCGGATTCACTACACAAATGGGGAAGAGTGATGTCACCAGAATGCGACTGCGGTGCACCTAGACAGACGATCCAACACATCCATGGTGAATGCTCCTTGCGAGCATATGCAGGGAACTGGTCTGACTTCCTGGAGGCATCCCCATCGGCGCTAGAATGGATCTCAAACCTCGATATAACCTTTTAACTGACCAATATAAACATAAATTATATTTATGATTGTTACAAGATTTTAATGTCTATACACTTGATGTATTAATGTTGCATGTATAGCCATACGCTAAATAAATAAATAAATTAAATACAAAGATTTGGTCACATGATCGAAAACACTCTGCTAGTACAGTAGTTGACACTGGCTACGGACTATATACTGTTGTATAGGTAAATAAGGAAAAGCCCCAACACGCTATGATAAAAGTTAAAAAACCAATGACAGTAAGTACTAGCACGGCCACTGTAAGCATAGGCAAAGACATATTTTGCTACGCCAGAAAGCGAATGACAAATGATGGAAATCATGTTCAATTTTTTAGAAGACTGTGTCTTTAGTTCTCTTAGAGAGAAGACGTATTCTTGTGAGAAGTGTGTAGTAGACATTTTGTTATCTGAATAATAATTTTTATGAAAGTATGAAGTGTGAGAGTTCTTTTTAGTGCAAAACCGCGAAAGTTATTTTTGTTCCATGCATTATGCTAACGTCATGTTATTGTAGCTGCCAGCATCCGAAGAGGATGTCCGATAAAAATCAGCATTCTATTCATGATCAAAAATGAGAAGAACTTACGGTGGGATAATAAATATATATATATAACTAATTTACGGAAATCTCTACGGTACAGAGAACGCAAAAATTGACATAAGTTCACACTGCTAGTGACTAGTCTATAAGAGTTGTAAATTAAGACCAAAAGATAATCCATTTGATTCAATTCATTCACTTCAAAGTTTATAAAAATCAAATTTGATACTATTGTAACATCTGCCAGAAAGTTTCATATCAGCATGCAGTCCACTGCAGAGTGAAAATCTCATTCAAGAAATTTAAGTTTGAACCAAAATCTTGCTCGGTTGTGAACGAAAGGGGTTTTATTATAAATTTTAAAAAAGACAAAAGAGAAATTAGAGCAAAACTATCTCATTGTCAAACCCACGCTTCTAGTTAGACATTAACTAGTATTATCATATTGCAATTAGAAATTTATAGATATAATACGTTAATGGGATCATCTTATATTGAATTACCAGAAAGAATTAAAGTAAAGCTTGTGTTAATGGAAATAATGATCATAAATCTTGCGTATTGTCTATAGTTTCAGCATTAAATCCAGTAAATCGTAAGAAATTCAAATATCCTGACAGAGCAAGCAGTTACTAGAATTTTGTAGTAGAGTTGGAAGAAAAAGTGTCAAATACCTGTTTCATGCTGGAATTTATAATTTTTCAAAATTTAGACTGAAATTAATATGTCTATTAATATTTATTCATTTGATGAAAAATATGACATTTATCCATTAAAAATAATAAAATCTAAGAAAGAAAAACATGTTAACCTAGTTTATTTTACAGAAGGTAAGTATTCCCTCTATTGTCGGTTAAAAGATTTATCTTGACGTGTCTCAACTCAGACCTCAAACATTTCTGTTCATTACCTTTTAGTAATAAATGAATGTAGAAAATCTCTTACCAAATTCCTTAATTAAAAAACAATGAAAAATTGAACTACCAGAGGATGGTCAAAAAATTTCTTCAAGAGAATTAAAATACTTAAAAACTTAATTTTTTTATTTTTGCAAATTTTTGAAGTGTGTTGTTAAATTAATTAACAAATATCCTGAATTAATGGCAGATGATATGCTTCATGGTTTGAAAGTTACATAATAAACGATATATATATATATATATATATATATATATATATATATATATATATATATATATATATAGCAATAAATATGTAATCTGATTGAATTAAAATTAAAGAGAAATGATCAGTTCCAAACTATCAAATATTGTAAACCTAAACCAAATGCTTTTTGTTACATATAAAGTTTACAAATGGATATTATAAAGATCATGTTGTTTGTACAGGACCAATTTGTGATAAAAAGTTTATAGAATTTGTTTAATAAGAAGTAGAAAACTTTCGAAGGATTTATTGCAAAATTAAAGAAATGTCACCATTAAAATCTGAAGAACAATCAAGACAAAATAAATTTAAATTTGTTGTTTATGTAGAAATCACTCTACAAAAAACAATTAAAATCTTCGTCAAAATGATCTTTTAGTAGAAAAAATATGTAATAATTCTGAGTAGCAACTACAAAACCCGAGTTTTGTACCAGTATGTTTACATTATGTATCAGGATATGATTTTCATTTATTTATAAAAGAACTTCATTAGGGTGAAAATAAAATATATTTAATACCAAGTATTAAAGATAGGTATTTTAGTTTTGGTAGAAAAAAACAGAAAATTTAAAAATGATATACTTTGATACATTTAGTTTTGTGGCTTAAGTCTTCACAATCTTTTTTCAAATTTAAAAAGTAAATAAATGACAAATATTAGAAATATTTTGCAGGAGAAAAGCAATTTAACCTTAGATTATATCGATCTTTGGGAGAAATGTGAAGAAACACAACTTCCATCAAAGGAAGAAGATGGCGATTAATCAAGTGAATGTGATATTAGTGAAGAAGTTCATAAACACACAAAATTAATTTGGGAAAATTTAATATAAAAAATCTTAGAGAGCATCATGATTCATATCTCAAAACTGATTTTCTATTATGAGCTGATGTTTCCAAAAATTTTAGAAAAACTTGTATAAAAGCTTATGATATGCTTCAACCTTGCTATTAGATGACTCCAGGATTACTTTTTGATGGAATGCTAAAAATGACAGAACAAAAACTAGCGTTATTAAGGATTTTTTCTTAGGATGGAAAAAGGAACAAGAAAAGGAATATCCCAATGTTGTAAAAGATATGCCAAACCAAATATTAAATATTTGACAAATTTTGATATAGAGTTTTTTAGGACATTTGGAAGCAAGTTATTTATATGGTTGAGCTATGAGTCAAAATTTGCATATGGGTGATTTGAATCAGATTATCCAAACATTATGCAATTATAAAAAAAATTAAGTGAAATACATAATTTTTTAAATTAACACTGAAAGGTTGAAAATGTATTTAGACAAATACAACAATGAGGAAAAGGCAAAATATAAAATTTTGAAAAGATTTTTATTCACTAATGAATAATTCTTTGTTTGGTAGACTATTAGAAAATATAAGGAACAGTGGATGACAAAGTATTTTCAGACACAAAAAGTCTGCATGACATGTGATAAAACAATGTTTAATGAATATCTCGGTGCAATTCCTGTGAATAAGACTAATTTTTTTAAAGACACTAGTTTACATTCGAATGAGTATATTTGATATGGTGAGAGAACCGATATATAATTTTCAGTATAATGTTGTGAAACCAAAATATGGAGAAAATACGAAATGTTACCAAGATACTAATAGTTATATCTGTAACAAAAAAACTAAAATTTTTATGAAGATAAAGACTGAACCATTTGATGCGAGTGATTATCCAATAGATAATTTATAATACTCCTCAAGTAGACAATAAATTTACAGGAAAAATGAAAGATGATGTAATGGGGAAATAATCGAAAAATTTTGTGTTTGATTTCAGAAATGTATTCCGATAATGTTGGTGACATGGAAGAGAAAAAAATCTGGAAGGAGTTAAGAAAAATATTTAAAAAATAAGATATATTTGCAAGATTATAAATATTGTTTGTTCAACAATAAAAACAATTTAAAACTATGACTGTAAGCCTTAAACATGACGTTTGTTCTGTTGAGACTGATAAAAAACTTTAAGTCTGCTGGATAATAGGAGATAGGTTTTCAAAAATGAAATATTACATTATCATATGGGCACTATAAAATTTGAAGCAATTGATTGCCAGCATTTTCACTTAACTTTTAATAAAAACATGAGAAATAAGATTTATTGAAAAACAGGATTTAAGAATTATTAAAAATAGAGTATTAAGGGTTCCTATAAATTCAGAGTTGTGATTGCATATTTCTGATATCTTCTAGAATATTTGTCCTTAGAAGCAGGATTTGCGGAAAATGAATGTAAATCTTTAAATACTTGAAAATTTATACTTTTTTAATTTTCTGTTTTTCCTGTTTCATCATTTTCACCAGCAATATTATTTTGGGTGTTCTTCAGTCGGAATTCGTACAGGTGCTGTTCGTAGTAACCTAAAGATACATTTTCCATGAACACAAAAGATTTGATTTTTATTTTTTGTTTCTTCATGTCGTTCATTCAGGCAAGGTCTACACATTCTCCTATAACAAGCTTTTGTATATTTATGTGAAGGAAATTATCATTTGACTTCTCAACTTCACAATAGTTTTAATTCTTAGATTTGACATAGTCTGAAATTGTGATGATCTATTTAAAAAAATTAACAAGGAAAATAAAAATAAAAGTAAGAATCAACATGTTAAAAAAGAAGGACCTAAAAAATTGAAAAACGAGAATTTAAAAATGAATAAGAAGGATTTTTAAATGAATAATACCAATGAAAAAATTTCTAATAAAAATGTTTCCAATCAATTAACTCATTTGTCAATAACAACCCTCAGTATAATGATAAACAAGGTTTAATGATTATTAATGAAAAAATAATCCTTTGTTTAAGACAGAAATGTACAAATTTTAGAACTTATTTGTACAAAAAAAGCAATATTAGATCATGCTAGAGAAAAGTATCAGAGAGGTTATCTGTTAGAAATTCGTGTAACAGACAACCTCATCAACAGGAACACTGGTTAAAAACTCAATACTTTCTGGGAACAAAGACTAAGCCCTCTCAAGGAGCAAAAGTGCAAGTGGACACGAGTCTATTCCACCACGTCCACCAGAGAGGTACTGCACCCCCCCCCCTTTCCCAGCGACTACTGCAGTCCTTGTGCTCCCCCACAATTGGACACGCCACGCGCTATCGGCGCACGGAATTGTACCACGACCTGCGAAGGATAACCACTAAGGGCAGACTGCATCAGCACTAATTGAAGTTGGCGGAATGGTTACTTGCTGAAATGTCATAGGCGTATCTCACTGGACACGCAAGAATCCTTCAAACAACATACTTGTTTCCTCTTGAACTTAAATATTCTTTTATAAAAACGCAAATGAAATTCAGATAATTTGAAAGCCCACTAAAACGCTCCATTCGAGTCATGTGACTTCCCTAACCTCACTAGTTAGCTAACTGATGTTACTGTCATAATGCTAATTCATACTGATGTCTTCTTCTGGAATTTACGTGTCGAAAAAGGGTTGCAAATGATGTGTAGTACCACACTGTACAAACACATATGTAAAAACTCCTGAAGAATTATTTAAGAGTGCTCCAAAGAATGAGAAGATGCTTAAAAAGGGGTCGCACTGTACCACAAAATACCACCACAACCTTACACAGGATGTCTTCCACTCTGAAGTTAATACAAATGTACCTGCAAGATGCGTTTTCTCACTGTTACAAGAAGCAATAGCGTCATTCAACGAAATTAAATCTACTTGGAAATTGTCGTTTTACCTAGTTACATGTACATTTTTCGGTAGCTCAGTTGTTAGAGCAGTAGACTTTAGAACGTTAGAAGAAAATATCTCTAGATCGCTGGTTCAAATGCAGCCCAAAAGAAAATTTTAAATTTTGTTCAAAATTACTCGACGCTCGTCTAAAATGAAAACCAAATCACAATTACAAAACTTCACCACACCGATCGGAGACAGTTTATTATTGTGTTTTCCTTTTTGCTTACATGCACTTGCATTTGCAATCGCTATTCACACACATCACGTTCAAACCTATATTTTCTAGTTAATGTGACCACAGAATTTTTACTTTAATAATTTTTTTATCTTTGCTCTGTCCAGCTAGTATCGTTACTGTTTAAACTTCATCACCTTACTTGAAGGTAAGATAATTCTAGTTCAGACGCTGACATTAGTTTACACTCACAACCGTCATAGCTCTTACGTTTGTGTTATCTGCATGCTGTACATGTTTTATATTTCTCTGTACACAAAACCTCGTCGTCCTACTCCTCGTTATTCTGCTGTCACATGGTGATATCTTCACTACTAGCCAACTAGCGATGCTTTCCAAAAAGGCGAATTGTTTGTATGCACAGTAAATGCATTTATCCTCAGTTGTCAATTTCTCAGACTTACATTAGTATGAAGCTATACATAGCACGTGCCACCATCGGAACGACTGCTACAATGAGTTCTTGCTGCCGCTATTTCCTTATTTTGTGTAACACTTTCACAGACTCATAACATTCCCAGGATTCAAACCTGTGTTTACACAGAGTCAGATACACTATCTGTTGCACCACAGATCACTTGCTCAAAAAGCTGTCTCTGCTGAGTATCTTCTATGGAGGAAATCAGCTCTAAGATTTGCAAAAAAAAAAAAAAAAAAAAAAAAAAAATTATTGTGCTTTGGGTCATAGTTACTGCCTGATAGTCGACTATCTCATTATAAGATTTGGACCCATTTATAAAAGTTCTACTGTTGCTTAATTTTGAGCGAGTGTAATAATGTTGCAGGTTGCTGGGAAAGAATGCCCATCATTGCAAGTATTGCATCAACTTTCGGAAAGTTTCCAATATCAGCATTCACAAAAGTCGTTTCTATTGTCACCTAAAAGTTGTAACCGCGTTTTTCATCATTAAATAGCTAAACTACTCGAAGAAAAGTCCGTAAAAACCTCATAATTTTCGCTGACAATCCTATAACATATGTATAGCTGTACCTATACAACAGTAATATCCAGTTCAACATGGAGGTGGAAAAAGATAATGCATTGAACTTCCTCGACGTCCTTGTTCACCGTAAACGAAATGGGTGCATTGGCACAGCATCTACAGAAAACCCACCCACACGGACCTGTACCTGCACACCACCAGCCATCATCATCCAGCACAGAAGCGCACAGTATTGCAAACATTGGTGCATCGTGCAAGAGTAATATCAGACGACGACAACCTGCCCCACGAACTGAGCCACTTATGCAAGGTTTTCAGGAATAACGACTACAGCACCCATCAAGTGAAAGAAGTGATTTCTGAGAAATATCAGAATAAGACCACAGACGAAGAGCAGGAAAAGAATAATTGCTATGCTGCCATTCTGTGGCTCCGTGTCTGGCAAGATAAGCCCCTTGTTGAAAAGACACTAGATCAAATAAATCTTCAGGCCTCCAACGAAAATCCGTCGATTACTGAGACCAGTTAAAGACGCCGTAGGTCTCAGAACACCTGGAGTCTATGAAATACCTTGTGAGTGTGACCAGAAGTACATCGGACAAACAGTGTGCACTGTGGAACAACGCAGGAAAGAACATGAGAGGTATTATAGCCTACGCTATCTAGAGAAACCTGCGTTAGCTGGGCATGCGTTAAAAAACGGTCACCACATAAAATTTGGCGATACCTCTGTCGTGGCTCGTACTAACGGCTTCTGGGACAGTTTAATAAAGGAAGCTATTGAAATAAAAATTACCACAAACACCCTGAATAGAGACGGTGGCTTACAGCTTAGCGCTGCGTGGGATCCAGCGATCGCGCGGTTGAAGACGGCACATCGAACGCCGACTCAAAACATGCCCATATTTGGCAATGTCACGGGCACCAGTGACGTCACAGCCAGCAGCTAGCGTATATAAGGGCATACCAACAGCTCACTGGCAGTCATAACACTTGACAGTGGCCAAGGAGTGCTTGGCCGAAAGCTCGTGTAGTTTTAATCAATTGACGCGGTTGGATACTCGAGAACATTTTATTTATTAGAATATTCCTTCTTCAATTACAGTTATTGGTCAATACAGTTAGTTTGTAAACTTCACAATTCTTTCATACATAATTGCATATAACTTATTTATATCTCATTACATTGTGTTACTATATAAGCATTTAACGCATCTACATTTTGTTTTGCAGTCGTACATACATCAGTTATGAGAGTTTAATTCTCTCCTAGGGAAAAATAGAGAAAAACATTTACATATGGATTCTACATTACGCACTGCTGGCTTAACTCCGTTTTGGCGCCACCTTCTGCATTAGGGAGTGAATAAGGAATTACTATTCTACTGGTTTATGGACTACCAAGGAAGTGTTGTTTGTACTTTCTTAAATCACTTATCAAGGAAATCCTTTTTCCTGGAAACGAAGCATATTAACGATTTACTCAGATACCATCATATTTTTTTTACCTTAGTGTTGCTTATATTTGTTTATGTGTAGCTTTTTGTTCGTAATGCAGAAGTTTCTGTAATACTTCATGCTTACCTCTTTACAATTACGTGGAAATGCGTCGTTTGTATTCACGTGTGACATGATAGGAATTGATTTTATTTGAGGTTACATGCCTCTGTCTTTATGTGCACTTTGTAGTCATTAGGTTTGGGTAAATGGTTTATAGTGTCACTGTGATGATGTTTATTCTTCTTCTTCTTCATTTGCTTGATGACCAAAATTTACACATAGACATATTAATAACTAAATAATTTCTTTGAGGTGTGGCCCATTTTTTTCATTTGGTACCAATAGCGCCCATCTTAAATCTCTTCTTCTGTGCCATGTCGATGCACTGGTCGCTGCAATATATATAACTTATAACTAACTTTAAAACTCATAGGCCACTCATATACTCGGTCATCACATTAATTTGAAGACTTTTTCATATTTCATTCTTATTTGTTTATATATTTATTCACTTGCATTTTAATTCTTTCTGATCATTTACGCTACAAAGGAAGTTACTTTGACACTTCCTATGGTATCTTATCTTTTGTTAGATAACACATCTTGTATGTTTCGTTGTAATGTTTTCTTTTACTTCTACTTATAATGTGTATATATCGTAGTATTGATGTAACTTCATATGTTGATATAATATTATATTCTTTCGTTCTCTGATAGTAAATATAGTAATACACATTATCATTTATTTTGAAATTGAGTTTGATACTTGTGCAGCTTTGCATTTCTCTTTGGTTGTGCCGTGAGTTAGCCTGTTGCGCTTGCACAAGGTCAACCTCTCTTCACTAGTACTGATGCAAGCATGCATTGTTGAGCGCACACAGCTGAGTCATACGCTGCTCGAGTTTGCATTTCGCTTCGTGTGAAGCTGTGTTTTTACGCTTGCTTGTCATCAAATGTTTGTCTTTGCTTACAATACAAGAAAACTACTTAGGGTTATCCATATTTCATTCAGAAATACACATGATACAATTTTTTTACTTATTAAACTATGACATTACTTATAAATATATTTTATGACAAGAAAACTGCTGTAGTATTGTGTCACTGTCCTTGAAAACCTTTTAAGTCTTTGTGAGGTGGAGACCTTTGTCTCTCCCTGTTCTTTCATATACCAACCTATAAATTCGAGGATAAGGTATTTTTGCAATAGTGTATGGTCCTGAGAATAGTAACTGCCATTTTTTATTTAGCTTACCGATCTTTGTCGATTTGGGATGTGTTCTCAAGAGGACTCATTGCCCTTCTAAAAAATGTGTAACACGTTTTAACTTTTTGTTGTGTATTCTCTTTCTGTATTCTGCTCTATTCTCTAGTGTCATTACTGCTTGTTTGATTGTATCCTGTAAAGTTAACTCTTTAGTAGGTAATTTTGGCATGGGTGATTCCCATTCGTCAGAGTGCTTTGTGTTAAATATCAGTTCATTAGAGTGAAACCTGTGGAAAACTGGGGGAGATTGTTTACTATTTGCATAAATGGAGTCACATATTCGATCCATCATGAGTGCTTATTAGGAGTGTATGTCCTTATAAATATATTGAATTCTTTAAGCACCCTCTCCACAGGACTTACTTCGGGATGGAAAAAACTTACCAAGATGTGTTTAATGCCCTGTGTATTGATGAACTGTTTCGATTCATTTCCTATGAAATAGATTGTGTTGTCTGTTAATATTACTTGGGTTTCCCTACTCTTTGTAAGCAATCCTCTTCAATTCTCTTTATGATTCTACTAGCTGTAGGAGTTTTGATAGCATTAAGTTTGATGTATTATGTGAAAATATCATAAAGAGCTATTATGTATTTGACACCTAATTATCCTCTGGGATATGGGCCTGCAATATCCAGAGAAACCATTTCCAGTGGAGCTTTGGTTAATATGGGGTGTAGTTCTGTAACCTTTGACATATTGGATTGTTTTGTTCTTTGGCAAATAGCACACTTTCTTAATATTTGTAAAACATATCTTCTTAAATCAGGAAAGTAACAAAGTTTGGAAATCTTGTCCGTACATTTTGTTACTCCATAGTGTCCCCATACTACATGTGTATGTTTGATAAATTCGTCAATACGTCATGTTTTATATTCTGGTTAAGATTTTGTATTACCTTGTTCCACCTATTGTTTTGATGTTGTATCGTTCTCATCTGTTTACAAATTTTTTTGTAATCTCATTTTTGTGTATTACTTTGCATCAATAATGTTAGGATTTCTAAATCGTTTTCAGACAGTTCACTGAACTCGTCTAGTCGCTGCGGTAATCTGGATAGTGCATCTGCGATAACATTCTGACTGCCTTTTGTGTATATTATTTCAAAATTGAATTCATGTAGATTCAAACACCACCTCGCTAGTCTTCAGTGTAATAGCTTACATGTTAAAAGAAAAGATAATGATTGGTGATCACAATAGACTTTAGTGTTCTTACCCCAAAGAAAATTGTCAAATTTTTTAAACACCCAAATTACTGCTAAGCTTCCCAGTTCTGATATGGAATATGATCTTTCTGCGTCTGATAAAGTTCTACTGGCAAAGCTAATGACTTTGGGTACTGTTTTTCCTTCTTCTTCTTGTATCTGGAACAAACATGCCCCCAGCCCCTGAAATGAGGGGTCTGTGGTTAAACAAAAGACATTAGGGATGTCAGGATTACTCAAAATGTTTGCTGATATTAATGCATTTTTAATTTTGGCAAAGTCCTCCTGGCATCTCTCATCCTATAGCCAAGGCCTACTTTTTCTCAACAGGCTAAGTAGGGCATCACTATTCATAAGTTGCCGTGGTATAAATTTTCGGAAAAAAGAGGTTAGTCCTAGATATGCTTTCAATTGTTTTTGTTCCTTGGGGTCGGGCAATTACATATGGCATCTAGTTCCTTTGTGTCTGGTAATATGCCCTGTTGTGATGCGATATGTCCTAAAAATTTTACTTGTTCTTTGACAAAGTTAGATTTCTTAAGATTTGCTGTTACTTTGTATTCTGTAAATCTCTGAAATACTTTTTCCATTAGACTGATATTTTATGACTAAGTTGATGTGGCTATTAACATGTCGTCAACATGAATGGTAACCTTACTGAGTAATTCTGGTCCTAAGACCTTGTCCAAAGCTCGTATAAATACACCTGCGCTAATGTTTAAGCCAAAATGTAGAACTTGAAATTCATAACTCCTGCCATTGCAGACAAATGCTGTGTATTTTCTACTCTCCTCATGTAATATTATTTGCCAGTAGGACTTTCAGATCGATGGTGTGGCAATATCTGTTGTTATAAAATTCCTCTAAATTATCTAGTTTTGTTCTTACTGGTACTAGGATTTTGTTTATGCCTCTAGCATCTAAAACTAGTCATACTGATCCATCAGGTTTCTAACTGGTAGTGTTGGACTGCAATCTGGCGAAAATGATGGCTGTATCATTCCCCATTTGCTCATCTGATTGATTTCCTGCTTAACTGCTTCACACTTAGCCCACAGTATGGGGTAAGACATAACACAAAATGTTTTGTGAGGATACAAATTAAATTTATATTCATAATCTTTGATTACTCCTGGATTCTTATTAAAAACATTTGCATATCTAAATACTAAGTCAGAAAGTTCTTGTCGTTGTGTAGTATGTAGAATATTTGATTCGTTCATTTTTAGTTCTATTAATTTATGGTTAACTTCAGTGTCGGTATCATGTTCGTTATCACATTTGTTCAAAAAATATAAGGTGGGATATGAATACTGTACAGTGACATCGAGTTCTGGCTTTACTTTGTTATACCTCACCACTGTTGTAATTAGGCTAATAGAAAATTTTTGTTCTTTCTCAAAGAAATGGCACTTACCATTACCTATGTCTATTTCAGTTTTGTATGCTCTAAATGTGTCCATGCCTATCAAGCAGTTGACTATAAGTTTGTCTACTATTCAAAAATTACATTGCACAGAAAATTGTTAAATTTGCACTGTGATAAGAGCTTGGTATTTTACTAGTTTGGTCTTGCTGCCAGTAGCGGTTCGTACTTTGCAATTTTGTACTGGAAAAACAGGAAATTTGTTCTGTCTGTTTAATTCAGTGAAAAATGCATCAGACATTAAATTAGTCATGGTACCAGTGTCAAGTATTAACTGTGCGTATATACCAAGAATTTTCACCCCGATTACTGCTTGCACTTGTTCTTCTAGTGTATTTTTCGTCTAATCTAGTTCATGTTGGTATAGATCGTCTTTTATGTCTCCTTGCTCATCGTATCGTACGAAACATGTTTGAAAATCTGATTTGCCCCCACCTCTTGTAAGATCTATAGTACAGGGCTCAACTATGACCGATTCAGGTTTTCCTGTGGTGTAGTCTCATCTACTTCTGCACACAGAACAATTTCTGTCAGTTGTACTGTGTGATTGTTTCTCCAGTTTGTATTGTTGCCAGCTCGCGACATACTTTCTCGTGTGTTCATATTGCTGTTGTGAAATGTTCCCGTATTTGCGATTTTATTCCCGTAATGTCATTGTTTACTTTGGAATCTACATCTTGCTTTAATTGTTTTTCCTTGTCTTTAAATTTTACTTTCATTTCCTCGAGAAAATTCTTTGTCAAATCACTGACCTATTGTGCGACTGTATCCTAAAAATCTTTTAAAACTTGTTTCTGCTCTTGTTTCATGTTGTTTATGCCTTTTGTGACTATGGTGAGGTTTTGCGACAAACTGTCAAATTTTGTATTTATGTCTGTATGCAAACTGGTGTTTGTATTTTTTATTTTGGTGTCCAAGCTATCGAGTTTTTGAAGTATCGCAGTATGTGCGCTAATTTGGTTGGTATCTAATATACTTTGGTTGTTAACAACTGTACTTTGTAAATTAACATTTGGATTTCGTATGATGGGTGACGGTAAAGTGTCGTCAAAAATCGTGTTATCTTCGCTTTCTGTGTTTTCCTGTGCAAGCAGAATGTTACTTGTGGAGATACGTGATGTAGTTTCATCTATTGTCATCAATGTACCATCAAAGTTAGAACTCTGTGAAAGCGCACTAGCACTTGTTACTTTGGTTATGTTCATCTCTGAACTACCTAATACTTCTGAGTGTGGAAGACATGGCGCTGGTACTTCAGATGTTTTGTCTTGCAATTGTATGCCATCTTGGCTCATGCGTTTTCGCCATTGTCAACAATAATGGAAACTGATTTTTGCCATTTTGACTAAAGATTAAAATTAAAATTTTGGATAATAGGAAATTGAAATATATTTTTTTCGGAAACTGAGAAATACGATTTACGTGTCGTCAAACGTTAATTCGCTACTTTTATGATGCACTAAATGTTATGACACCAAAACTTAAGTTTTCTCTCGCTAACCATTATATAAACATTCCTGAAATGTTCTCTACAATACATTTAGGAAAGGAAAATTAAGGAAAGATGTCTAATTACAATGCAGGAGACGCTACCAAGCATAGCTAAGCAAGTGGTTGTGTAGCGGTCCTACCTTTGCTGTGATGAAACAAACACCGTATTTTCAAAACTTTCCGTAAATTCCAGTTTCACTTATGATTTCTTTTTCGATTGGTTACTTTATCCACAAGAATTTTTGGTTCTGGTTATTTTGCTCCCAGTCGTGATGTTGCACATGAAAATTTAAAAATAGTTAGTATGTGAATAAATTTCATACAATGTCATAAATAATTTTGAACAATGTACCTTATACACAACTTGTTTCATGATTTTCTCAATGTCATGTCACCAGGTCGGCAATTGTGCGTAACAAATTAATTACAATAGTATCAAGTTTGCTTTTTATAAACTTTGAAGTGAATGGTTTGGAGCAGATGGATTATCTTTTGATCTTAATTTACAATTCTTATACACAGTAAGTCAGTATTAGTGTGAACTTACGTCGAATTTTGCGTTCTCTACGCCGTTGAGATTTCCATAATTTAGTTATATATATATATATTTCTTCTTCTGCCATAAGTACTTCTTATTTTTGACGTTGAATACAATGCTGATTTTTATCGGTCTTCCTCTTCAGATGCAGGCAGCTACAGTGACATGACGTTAGCACAATGCACGGAAGAAAAGAAAAATTCGTGGTTTTGCACTAAAAAGAAGTCACACTTCATACTTTCATAAAAATTATTATTCAAATAACACAATGTCTATTACATACTTTTCACAAGAATATGTCTTCTCCCTATGAGAACTTAAGACAGAGTCTTCTAAAGAATTGAACAAAATTTCCATCATTTGTCATTCGCCTTCCGGTGTAGCAAAATACATCTTTGCCGATGCTTACAGTGGTCGTGATAGTGTTTATTGTCACTATTTTTTAACGTTTATCGTAGTGTGTCGAGGCTTTTCCTTACGTACTTATACACAGGTTGAAACTGTGTGCCGGACTGAGACTCGAACTCTCACACTCTCATCCCTTAGGCTGTGGCTAAGCCATGTCTCCACAATATCCTTTCTTCCAGGAGTTCTAGTTCTGCAAGGTTCACAGAAGAGCTTATTTGAAGTTTGGAAGCTAGGAGACGAGGTACTGTCAGAATTGAAGCTGTGAGGATGGTTCATGAGACATGCTTGGGTAGCGCAGATGGTAGAGCACTTACCTCGGGAACTGGTTCAGCATACACAACGATTTTCAGATGCCCCCAGAGATAAAAATTTAGGGGATTTACGTCTGCTGATGTAGTAGGCCATGCTACAGGGCTTCTGCATCCTATACAATGACTAGGAAAGATGTTGTTGACATGTCAGTGAACTGTAATGCGAAAATTGGATGGTGCTCTACTGTACAGAAACCACATAACCTGTCGTATTGCGATAAGCACTTTCTGAAGCAGCCTAGGCAGAGTATTTTACATGAAGTCCAGGTGTTTTCCTTCCTCAATGCATTGTGGAATGATAATTGGCCCAAGTTTGTAGTCGTCAAAAAACGCTGCCCACATGTTGATGCTGAACTGATGCTCATGAGACACCTCAACTATTCCTCAAAGATTGTCTGCAGCCCACAGATGACGATTATGCAGGTTGGCAATGTCAGCTCTGGTAAAGGTTGCTCCATCGGTAAAGAACATTGACGACAAAAATCCCATAATTGTGATGGTCCGATATAAAAACAGTCGATGAAGTCCTTCCCATAGAGGGAAATCCACTACTGATAATCCTTGCATTCATTGCAGGTGATAGGGATAGTAGCGACTGCCACATAGAATATACATAACCGTACTTCGGCTTTCACCATGTTGGTGGGTGCTAGGGTTCAGCTCAATACTCTGTAGAACCTGGTCCTCCAAAGCTGCACATTCGTCTGTCTGAAAGGACCCAGGATCACACAGATGTCCAAAAAGAATTGACATATTGTGTGATATTGTAGGTGTCTGTGAAGGTACTTGTTTTGGTATCGCCTTACTGCCTGTCGACTGTTTACATCTGCCTGGCCATGCATAAACACCATCTGGGCTATTCCTGACATGAATACCAGACCATTCTGCTAGTTACAGAACACTGCATCAATCACACAGACTGCAACAAACAAGGAACACATGGCACATTGTCAGAGAAGTTTTCATTCATCAGTACCATCTAATGTGGTTACAAAGCATATCCAGACAGATGTTCATTGGAACTTTTTTCCTCCATCTCCAGTCAGCAATCTGCTCCTGACGTTTGTCGGCTTTATTAATATGTATATTTACAGAGTGTACACAAAGTCTGGGAACACTTCCAATTATTTATTGCACAAGAACTAGACATTGTACTGATGTCATACATACTGCATTTTGAAGATAAACTCTGAAAGGTTTTTTACAAACATTCGATATGTGAACCATGAGTGACCCAGCAGACGTTAATACGGTAATCGAATTCTTGCTGTACCCGTACCACCATGACATCGTCGACTGTGGCAGTTGCTTCCCGTATTCTCTCCCAGAGGTCTGCTTTGTGTTCAGGTACCCATGAATTTCACGATGAAAATGGAGTGGAGGCCCATCCTGCTACAAGATGAACGGAGAGTCCGATTGCATTTGAGGCATCAGCCATTGCTGAAACATGTCCAAGTAGGAATATCCAGTGACAGTGTTCTTGGCGAAGAAGAATGCCCGTTCAGTTTTCGACGTGACAAGGCACGAAAAACATTTACCTTTGGGGAATCATGCTCAGATTCAGTGCATTCATGTGGATGCGTTGTACCCCACATTCGACACTTGTGCCTGTTCACTTTCCCATAAGTGTAAAAAATGGCTTTGTCGCTAAAAACTAAGCAACCCACAATGCCACCCCCATTCTCATTCAATTGTTGCAACTGTGACCAAACTCAAAACGCTTGTCTTTGTCGTTGTCATTCAGCTTCTGCACTAGCTCCAATTTGAATGGTTTCATAGATAGCTTCTGTCACAGGACTATCCGCACTGTCAATGGAGCCATTTCGAGTTCACAGGATGCATGAGGCACCGATTTCATTGAACCCCTTATGAATGCCTTTGTCAGGCACAAGCAACCTGTCGTAACGAATTTGTTGTGCCAGTGGTAAATAGCCTTCCTGGTTGATGACTTCTTACTGTACTTGGTTCTAAACATCCGTTGAACAGCTGAAGCACACTTGTTTTTGTCGAACTCCAACACACAGAAACCTCACTCCACACCTGAACTCGCCATGTTTGCGACTAGCGCTGACTGTTGGCAAATTACCAAACTATGCTGTGGTGGTATACACGAAAAAAAAACTTTAGGATTTCTCTTCAAAATGACATATGTATGATATCTGTACAATGTTTGGTTCTTGTGCAATAAATAACTGAAAGTGTTCCTGGACGTTATGTTCACTCTGTATACAAGGTTGTCAAAACAAAGATGGAATAGCAAGAGTAAGTTGTGCTGAGAAATGACTGTTAAGAAAAAATTCGATATGTAGCACTGCTTCGGAGTTAATTAGCGCTGAAGTTAGCAAATCAGGCCGTTGCATGTGAAAACTCAAGCGGCCCACAAGGAAAATTAATGTCAGTGGCTCTCATAGCACAGCTATGGTTCAATCCTTACTACCATCAGCTGTCCAATTTTTGTATTGCTCTCTTTTTCTCTGTTAGGAAACCAAATGGAAGAACGTGTTTGGTGACACCACCTCTGGGGGCCACTTGACTGTTCATCCAAAACAGCCTGATTGGCTAACTACAATGATAATTAACTGGGAAATGGCGCAACATATTGAATTTTTTTCTTAACAGACAGATGTTTTTGACAACAGCCTACACTACAATACCCAATACCCTTACTAGCTTTTCAGATACATATGTAGTTTGGTAAGAAACAGCATATACTGTATATATCGAGGGTGTCTCTCCTAACAGTTATCTGGCGCATTTTCTCTGGAATTTTGGTAGGTACCTGCAGTTCTGTGTTTTGATGTGTAGCTGTGTAGCTGGAATAAATCCAAATTCTGCTTATGACATGTTTCATGTATTGCCTGGTTTCAAATGAAAGCTCAGTTTGTTTCCTGTTACACACAAACTATTGTTTACAGGGAATTTTACGTGTCCATTCGATAGAGCACTCCCAAATTTGTCTTGTGCGATATTGGTTTTTATCTGTTTGTTTTTACAGGGACAGTAAGGCAGGAAGAACGCACAACACTTTAGCAGTGAGTGAGGTGCACTGCTGCATAGCAATAGCTGTCGGCATAGGGCAGGGCGACACGTGAATGGCTGCTGGAGTAATAGTTACTGATCATGTTTTACTTTTCCTGTTAACATGTATCAGTGAAACAAACATTGCATTACACAAATCTGTAACTGTTCTCTCGAATTGGCACCTAAAATTTCCCTTTAAAAATCGTTTTCAGTGAAACTGGGAGCATACCGACGGTTTCTGTTGACAGTGGGCGGTGTATGAATAGCTGTATTTGCTTGGGCAAACTCCAGCTACATGTTGCAAAACCAAATTATAAAGATCTGCCGAAACATCTGAAAATACGTCCTTGACAACTCGTAGCAGAAACATCCGATAGTGTCTTTCCTAAGACTCCTCAGGCGCATGTTCTCAAGTGATCAGCAAATATATGAATACCAGGTATCTCTCCTGAGAATCATCAGGCGCGTTTTCTCTGGTGTTGCAGCAGAAAATCATTTTGTTTGCAAAAACAAACAAATTAACGCTTTCAGTCGACACTAGTAATAGCATGAAAAACGTGATAAGCGGAATTTGTTTGAAATGACTCCAGCTACAAATTGCAAATACAAAATTACAAATATCTGCCGAAACCGCGGGTAAAATGCGTCTGATGATTGTTAGGAGGGAAACCCTGTACATATATAGAAGGAAGATTAGTTTGGATTAGGTGAGGAGAAGCGACAAGAATGGCCTTTATGGATGTATACATCGCAGTTTCCTCCTTTATCAATGCAAGGGAAGTATAGAAAACCGAAATAATCATACTGAACGTGAGTGCATTACCTTAAGCACTATGGCACCTTTCACATATTAATTTTTCATGTACTTTACTGTCCTGTTTGTTATATGTATATCTTAAGATTATGAATATCTTTCATCAAGAACAAATTACATAGGAAATTACTATACAGTTACTTGAAATTTTCTTCTATTTCACTTTGTGAACGACCTCCCCATATAATTGCAATTCTATTACAATAATATTCCATCAGTCATTACACTGTGAATACAGTTCACTATTTGGTGCTTGTACTACAAAGCTCTTGACACTTTCTGCAAGAAGCGAATGGTGCATTGAATATTTAGGTGAACATCAGTGTTACTCTCCACATAATTCATTATTGTAAATGTGAAACATCTCCAAAGTAGCAAAGAAATTTTGTAATTTTTCTTTGTATCAAAATGCTACAATTAAGGCTATTTATTTAAGCTGAACCTGACCCTTCAAATTTCAGAACACTTATATTTTATTTTATATCGGAGAGTTAACTCACTCATTGAATGCCTGAATTCACTGCAGAGTACATGTTAAATCTTTGGCCATTATACTCATACATCATAATGGAGGAAATCAGTTTACAATACTTATTCACAATGATCGCACCACAATGAAACTGTCCAATTCACGTTATTTGATATCATTAATAATATTTTCATGTCAGTTGGTTGTGCTAAGAAATTCGTCGATAGAGTTGAAGGAGTTGGTCACCAATAAATCTTATGGCACCTCTTAAACTTTTCTTTGCCAGTAGCTGACTTTTTTATGGGTGCTGCTGAGTTTTTGTCAAAGAGTATTTCTGAATGAGGGATACCTTTCTGGACCAAAGTAAATGACTTTAAATATTTGTGAAGATTATTCTTATTTCTAGCAATATTTCCATGAACTGAGCTACTGGTTTCTACTTGTGATAAATTTCATTGAAGAAAAAATATATTGGAACCAGTAGTTAGTATCCCCAGTTTCTTCAACAATCATCTGAACATATTTTTGAGTTCACACCACAAATAATGCATACTACAATAATCTGTAGTTAGAAAAAGGTCGCTTGGCTGGATGTGTTATGCCCAAAAATTATTCCATATGGCATTAAGAAGTGAAAGTAAGGAAGTATAGTAGCTTTTCATTTTTGTATTATCTATGTCTGACAACATTTCCATTGCAAATAAAGGTTTGTTTTGGAGCATCAGCTGTTCTATCGTATGCTCCTCCGAACTGAATGTATTATCTCATTGTAATCCCAAGGATGAAATGCTGTGAATCACTTCTAACTGCTTGTCATCATATTTTAGACATATACTGGGAGGAAACATCTTACGAGTTCCAAATTGCATATAATGTGTCATTTCGAAGTTTAGGGATAAATAATTCACTAGTACCTGTTTATTAATGTTTATGAAAATTTTTCATTTTTAAAAATCATATTTGATTTGTAATTTATTGCAATATTTGCGTCATCTAAGAAAGTTAGTCAACTGGTAAAAGGAAAAGTGAGGGCCCATAGGTAAAACCTTAGGCACACCGTAAGGAATTAGTTCTCATTTGGGTGATGATTGATAGCTTAAGACAATATTCTTTCCTGTTGAACTTTTCGTTGTCTGTCAGAGACATATGATCTGAATCATTTTACAGTATCTCCTGTTACATGCTAATATTCTAATTTACTGAAAAGACAATTGCGATTTGCACAAGCAAATATCTTTAACAGATCACACAATATACCACTCTTCTGTAAATACTGCCGTTGTTGGTATCCAAGTATGGAAGCATACTATACTGCACATTATGTGAAGCAATTAGGATCACACGTGCAACGCAAGGAACAAATCTCCATTAAGGCCACCCATTTACGTATATTTGATTGTATAGGTGTATGCACGAAGTTCTTTGTCTACGTAAATAGTATGTACATTTCCATGTGTATTTCTGTTTGTGTATCTATATCTTTCCAACAAGAGACTGTGGCGTGATCGTAGTGTAACCGCCATCTGAGATATCGAAGACTTATCCTAAGTGACATGTATTTTTTCACAGACTCGTTATAGCTTGTCACTGCGTTCATGACTATTAGCACTATCTGCGCTTGTTTTAGAATAATCTTTCTCTTCTATATTACACAAAATTTTGGAGGCAAAAAAAGTAAAGTGGATATTTCGTAAATCGTGTAGAAAAGTGATAAAACAAAAACATTATCCTTACGGCGCAAGTGACAGCTTTCTCACCACTTGGAGCGCTAGTGTCACTCCAGCTGTCAAACGAAAACAAACTTAGTAGTAGTGTGTGTCGCGACTGTGTGTAGTAGACTGTGGTGTAACTCGGGTCGGGCATGTAATGCAATACCTTGGTTTCTTGCTTGTGTTAAACTGACGTGGTCTACTGAAATGCAAAATAAACTAAGAACAAATCAACTAAATATTTTACTTATCCTTTGTTGCCTTTCTCTTTTCATTTAGCCGGAACTAAAAAAATGATTAAAAAGTTAGTAGCATATACACTTTCTAGTTTATACTATGAAGTATTACCTTCCTTATAATCGTATTCCATTTCTTTGAGTCAGGAATAAGAGTACGCGTATGATCAATTCATATCACCCGCCACAACCAGTTTCGGTGTTGCCCTATAGATGGCAACAAATGTAGTTCATTCACAAATTGATATCGGTAGTAGAAAATGGCGTGTTTCCTCTGTCCTTGTCAGTTTAATTCAGTATTTAGCAACATATATGATTCGTCTATGAAGCTTTACGAGCAGTGCGTGGGATGAAGTGTCACATCGTTTACTGTGTGAAGAAGCGGTTTCGCTGGGTGACGGGTGGAGTGTCGTTCAGTGGAAAACCGTGGAGAGTTTGGAAGTAATATCGAAGAAGAGCTTCGTAAAGGAAGTTCGTATTAGTGCGAAAATTGTGTGGTGCGTGTGAAGAAACGTCATCATGGCGGCAAATAATAGGAATAGAACAGTACACATAACATCGATCTTCTCAAAACTTCACGGTGCGTTCTCAGATGCAGTGACACCCCCGAAGCTCGCCACCGATAAAAGGACGCTGGACAAAACATGGAAGTTAATGGATAAAGTCGTGAAGCTGTGTCAACATCAAAAAATGAACTTGAAAAACTCTCCACCATTTATTTTAGATATTCTTCCTGACACTTATCAACGCTTAAGGCTAATTTATTCGAAGTATGAAGATAAGATGATGGTTCTTCACAGCAATGAACATTTTAACGTATTTATAGTGAACTTGATGAGGAAATGCAAGCAAGCAATTAAACTTTTTAAGGAAGGCAAAGAGAAGATGTTTGACGAGAATTCTCACTATAGACGTAACCTTACGAAACTTAGTTTGGTTTTTAGTCATATGTTAAGTGAACTCAAAGCAATATTCCCTAATGGAACATTTGCTGGTGACCAATTTAGAATCACAAAAAGCGATGCAGCAGAATTCTGGAAAAATAATTTTGGTAACAGGTACAGCAGTCGTTCTTTATTAAATGTTTTCATTCTGTGTCACCCAGCCAGTTACTTTACTTTCCTTTGAATATCATTTATAATATTGTTAGCCTGTAGTGAGTTTTCCAATTACTTTACAGGTTTTATGTGTTTGTTATCTGTCTGGGGTTTATATCATGCATGCTTAATAGTTGTTCCACATATTGGACTGATTAGTGACATATTTTAAGAACTTGTTGTATAGCTGCTTGTATTGCACAACAGTTTCAATGTAGTGAAGAATTCATGCCACATATGTAAACAAAAGGCATTGGAAGTATGATGGATTGCAAGATCTTACAATTTTATGGTTTCCTCTCTGAAAAAATGAGTGCAGCTGCACACACAAAATTTGCTGCATTTCATCTATGTCCAACTGGTAATCGTACACCCCTACTGGTGAAAAATGCATAGGCCTACTTCTAAATATGCAAAAGTATAACATTTATTCAACAGATGATTCATATGATATTTGTGTCAGATTAAAGCTATTTACTTGGCTGGGACTTATGCTTTTCGTATGTAAGTGCTCTACCAACAGAGCTACCCAAGCATAACTCCCAACCCATCATCACAGCTTTACTTCAGTCAGTATCTCATGTCCTACTTTCCAAACAGGACGCTCTGTGTAACCCACTGACTGGCACTCCGAGTTGAGGTCCCTATGTGGGACACAGTTTAAATCTGCCAGGAAGTTTATCAACATACACACCACTGCAGAATAAAAAGTTCATTATGGAAACAGTCTCGCATGCTGTGGCTGAGCCACCTCTCTGCAATATCCGTTCTTCCAGGAGCACTAACCCCATATGTTAGACAGTAGAACTTCTGTGAAATTTGGGAGGTAGGAGATGGAGTAGTGGCGGAAGTAAATATGTGAGGATGGGCTGTATGTTGTGCTTGGTTAGGTCATCGGGTAGAGCACTTGCTTGTGAAAGGCAAGGGTCGCGGGTTCGAGTCCTGGTCTGACACAGTTTTGTTCTGCCAGGAAATTTTCATATTGGCGCACTCTCTGCTGCAGAGTGAAAAATTAATTCTATAGTTGAAACTTAGTTGCTCATGAAATATCCTAGTTGAATTTTCCATTTAGGCCTAGGTGACAGCCAACTAGTAAAGTGTGACTCATCATAGTTTAGTTCATGGATATTTAAAGAAAATTCATTCCATTCTATGTAGAAGTAATATGCATCCAGTTTCTTGGGCACTGTTCGTTAAGCCACTGCCTTGTCCAGGTTGACATAACTGATGTAAACAGGCAATATATTTGTAGTATTTTTGAGTGAAACACAAATTTAGGTTTAGCATATTACAGTGGGTGGGCAGGCTGGTGAAATTAATCACATGTAATTCTTGTTATAGAATTTTATATGAGTTGCTGGAATGATGGATGATTTATATTGACATGTTTTGAGAGAGCTGACGCCATCACACTTGTAATAAATAAGCCACAATTGATTGCATACGATGAAGAGAAAGTAATTAAAATGAGAATAATGGATTTGTGCTGAAAGCAGGCCATGTACAAGGTCTCAGGTGGCTTATTTGCAGTCACATGATGTGAGCCGTATACAAGAGATATGTCACTTTTGAAGCTGTATAGTCACTAAGCATCAAAACCTAATGTTGGGAAAAAAATTGTCATCCAATACTACATACTGTGTGTTGGAACAAATGTAATCCCATACCTTGGCTAGCAAGTGCTCCGAAAATGCTGCTGAGCTACAATACATAGTTTTGTGTATTTTGGAGTTGGAGTATGGGAGCATGGTGATGGACCAAATGTGCTCCAATGCTTCTAGCATCTCATGGACGGTATTCTACTCTAAATTTGAAATGTGAACGTGAGATTTACATAGTGGCCCACCCATGCATTTTTCATAATTTGTGTATGCACCAAAATACTCATAGGTGGTTTGTTAATTAATACAGATTTTCTGAACTGATGTTTCCGTTTCAGTTTTTATAATGAAAAGTGCATTAAATATGGCATGAATGTTGACATTTGGTTATTCTACAAAGCAGTTTGTTACTGACACCTTCATTTCTTATGCACATTAATTAGTTTTGCCAGCTCAAAAATTGCCAACTTCCAAAATAATCTAGATCTTGGGGGTTGCACTACAGAGTAATATCTGCGATACAACTAAATTTGTGGGGAGGGGGTTGGCAAATACTATTCCTCTCTTGCTGAAAGGCAGGAGAAACCACTTGTGATGGAGTAGAATACATTGTCTGGTGGCTTATTGATGTACCATTAAGAATATAACTGGAGACGTTTTTGAGGCAGCCGTAGATTTACCAACTTTTAACATATTATTTCTAATATGTAATACATTGCCACAGTCATTCATTGATTGTGGAGGTGGTGTTGGCAGACAATAACCTGTAATGTAAAAAATTAAAATCAAATCTAATCAAATGTTGTTCAGTTTTCTCCTGACAAAAAATAGCAAATTTCACTTATCTTTAGTATTTTATGCTGTCCAGTATTTGAAACTTTATGTAAACACTATTTTCTATGTTTATTGCACTTAAACATTCTAATGAAATGGTCTCTCAATTTTGTAATTTACATTTTTTCAGCACTCTTGTACCATGGAAAGTATTCAGACAAGTTTTAAATGAAGTTCACCCCATCAGCTCTGGACTCGAAGCCATGGCTTTAAAGTCAACCATAGACCTAACGTGTAATGACTATATATCAAATTTTGAATTTGATGTTTTTACCAGGTAAATAAAAGATACAACTGACTATTATAAATGTAGAGTTGATGGTAATAATAATGTACTCAGGTGTCCTTTGTTTGTATTTCTTCTATGTATAGTGATCCTAACTTGTTTCTCATGTTGATTGTGCAAACTACACACTGTATACAGCAAGTTTTGATGTGCAGATTTTCATCACTTATACAGTTTCTCAAAATATTAGAACAGTCAAAAGGAACGCAAAAGAAAAAATGGGGAGGGGGCTGTACTGAACTAAGCCATAAGTTAAAATGCATGTAAATTAAAAACAAATCCAACACATTTGAAAGATGTAGTATTCATAAGAAATAAGCAACAATTTCCAACACAAGTCTTTGAAGGTCCGCAGCTTGTGTGGTCTAGTGGCTAGCTTTTTTTGTCTCTGGATCACGAAGTCCCATGTTTGATTCCCAGCCAGGTATGGATTTTCTCTTCCTGGGGACTGGGTATTTGTGTTGGCCTCATCATTTCATCATCATCATTTGTGACAGTGGCTAGATTGGACTACGTAAAAATTGGACTGTGAGAACATTAGGACTTTGTACGGGCACTAATGGCCGCGCATTTGAGTGCCCCACAAACTGAACGTCATCACCATAAGTCTTTGAAGTTGACAGCAACTAATATTTGCCTATTATCTGCAAATAATATTTGAAGAAATTTGGAAATGAAATCATTCTGATGCATAATCTATTTAGGTTTAAATATGTGTTTTACCTTATGAGTGAGCATTGGGTTTTGTTATGTATTAGAGATTTACCACAAACTAATTAGGAAAGTGAGTGAATAATTCAACATTCTACAGTACTGGAAAAGTGCAGAAACGGGACAAATGCTGTTTCTTCATATCTTTTTCATAGCATTTCAACAGCTCCTGACATATGTGGTGGGAATACAAGTGGGGAGATGAATAGCTTGTGAGAGAATGGCAAGCAGGCAACATATTGTAGCCAATTTCTAATCTCGGGAGGCAAATCAGTCTATGATGTGTGAAGTTCCCAAAGCAGGTGATCTGAAACTTAGTGTCAGCAACAGAACAGTAAACCTTTATGGCCATGTAAGTCAATGTCTCCTGTCCGAAATTGAACGACAGCCTCAGAAAGTGCAGTGCTTTTAGTGGGAGGGAGGGGATAAGCCTTCAGCAACCTATAGCATCTACTGCAGAAGCTAAAGTATGATTGCTGTGGTGGCTTTGTAAAACTGACAAGTTGCCAATACACTTCTGGTGGAGGTGAACATTCTGATACTGACTAACATGGTCACTATTCTTAATTGTGGCATAAATAGATACCATTAGTATGACAGACAAGGTACAGTACGTGTTCACTATAGTGTCATTTATAGTCCATTCAATGGAAGAAGAGCTCAGTAGTTGAAATGGGCTCGGTACGACTGTTTAATCATGCAATGTAATTTTGCTGTTATATATGTCAGTGATGCAGTGTTGTACCAACTCTGTAGATGACTATTCTATTCAGTCACAGAGACCCAGATCTACCATCGGACTTTCTGCTTCACAGTTAAAGGCTGGCAGCAGCCAGCTGTCAAAAACTTTTACAGTGTAAGAAGTATAGTTTTTCCTCGATATTAACACTTAAGTATCCTACTGATTTCCACTTTATTTCTTTTGGGTGAAATGGTGATAAAATCCCTGTCTGGTAAGCCAATTTTAGGTTTTTTTTTATATTATCCCTAAATTATGTAGGCCCTAACTCTGACACTATTATGGTTTATCTTCTTTCCTTTTGTTGTTACAACTGTCACAAAAACGTTACAAAATACAGTTAATGGTTTTGCCCAGCCAGTGACCATTGTCAGATTGTTCTGTAAATAAAAAAGTGGAGACAACAAGATCGTCTATAAAATCTGCTGTGTAACTATCTCTGTAGTAAAAAAAAAAAAAAGTATTTAAACACACATGCTGCCTGCAGTGATGTAAGGTATCTGTTGCATTGTTAGTGTAAGTGTCTAAGCAACAGTTGGTCCAAATTGAGGTAATACAGGTGGAGTGTAATCTTTGTCTATTCACATGTGTATACATGTGTGAAAGAAACAGGAACTTGGACAGATTTTATAGTCACATTCAGTAGACTAACGTAAAATGTTATACAGGCAATTTTGAAATTGGAATATTTGTAGAGAAGTGGTGGGGGGAGTGGTTTATAGGCAGGGTGGGGGTGGTCTGTGGATGATGATACACCATATTATAAAGGTAAATTATTAGAGAGGAGTAAGAATTAAGTATAAAAAATAATGTAATAATGGAAGAAAATTAATTAGGTGCATTTATGTTCATTAGTAGAAATGAGCAAGAGTTGCATGCTGGCATTTAGATTGGGTTAGGTTAAGAGCACAATTTCTTCATAACATGCTGGGCTGGAAAGGACAGCACACAGTGATCAAATACTGCAAGTAAATGCCAAATACTAGATAGATATTTGGGAGCTAGCACAATGAGCATCTGGTGAAAAGTGGATTGCAGCAGTTGAAATAGGTGTCAATGGAGAATTTTTTCTATCTGTTTAGCAGTTTATCAGATTCGTTCAGTGTACAAATTTAAATGTCCATTTTCTCTAAATTCTCTGCTTATCTTTACCCTTTCAGTGGAAACAAATTAATTGTTCTTGAGTAGAGCAAATGTCATGTTTCGATTTCGCAAAACATGCATCAAAAACAATTTTATTACTTCAGTAGGAATATTCTCTATGTTGTGTAGTGACTTTCCTACTCACCTGTGGTATAGGTTTTGTATCGCAATAAAGGCATTCTTTAAAAATGTATTTTTAACTTTTATCAGATGTTCTACGTATGTACTTCATGGTGGCAAACTTCTCATTTCTATGGTTCTGGAGTCCATGACCTTTCATGATTTTGTTATTTGTGGAGTAGACTATTTTCCAGTCATGCTCAGTATTATGGGTAATGTGACAGAATGAGTTCTTTCGTTATCTGTGATTGCTCTTGTGGGAGATAAACCAACCTATGGATGCCCAAGGAGAAATATGTATATACTCCAGATGTAAAAGTATGAAACTGGAATTTTCCTTTAGATAGGGCTAGCTGTCAGTGTAGGGCCCATGAGACTGCGACTGCAGTGCCATCTGCTTCATGTAACGGCTGATGACGAACGTCAGCACGCAGTAAGCCAAGTTCCATGCATTGGTATCTGTTTCACACACACAAACATGTCGAGTTTTGTAGGTACGATCTATGATTTGCAGACAGCATTGGTTTTCTGTTATCATATGAAGAAAACTGCTGGAGAGTCACATTGAAAGCTTGTTGAAGCTTTTGGCGGACATGCTCTTGTGAAAGCACAGTGTTTCAAGCGGTTCAAAAAATTCAAAAGTGGTGATCTTGACATGAGAAATGATGAGTGCAGGAAACCACAGAAAAAGTTTGAAGAAAACAAATTGCAGGCCTTATTGGATGAATATGATACTCAAACTGAACAGGAACTCGCAGAACAATTGAATGTGATGCAGAAAACTGTTTTTCAGTTGAAAGATATGGGAAAGGCGCAGAAAGTGGGAAAATGGGTTCCACATGAACTGAATGAAAGCCAACAAGCAGTTCAAAAGACCACTTGTGAGATGCTACTCGTCAGATACTAAAGAAAGTCATGTCTCCATCGATTAGTGAGTGATGATGAAAAATGGATATATTTTGAGAATCCTAAGCGTCATAAATCGTGGTTGAATCTAGGCAACCCATTTTGACATCCACTGCAAGACCAAATTGCTTTGGAAAGAAGACAATGCTGTGTGTTTGGTGGGATCCAAAGAGTGTTATCTATTATCAGGTGCTATAGCTTGGTGAAACCGTTAACACTATTCGCTACGAGCAGCAAATGATCGATTTAAATTGAACATTACCTGGAAAACAGCTGGAATATGGAAGAAGGCAACACAGTCATATTGCTCCATGATAACGTTCCATCATATGCAGCAAAATGGTTCAGGGAAACAATTGAGGCGTTCAGTTGAAAATACTAGGGCATGCGGCTTATTCTCCAGACTTGGCTCCATCCGATTATCATCTATTTACATCACTGGGACACACACTCACTGAACAACACTTCAATTCGTATGAAAATGGCTTGTCGACTGGCGTGCTTCAAAAGAAGAACTGCTTTTTTGGCGTGGCATTCATTGCTAGCAGTTTTTATTGCACATAGTGAAATTAAGAAAATGTATTTGTTCGTGTCTCAGTTTCTGTTCTTAGATAAACTTTAGGATGCAAGTTACTCATTTTCTTAACTTATTCTCCAAACTGTGATTTGTTGCCTATAAAAAAGACTTATGGTATCTCTCAGATTTTCTCAGGTGCTCTACTGAGTTATTGTTTCGATTTTAAGCATAGTGTTTCAGTGAGTGATCCGAGTGTCTTCTGCAGATGTTGCGAGTTTTGCTGTTTTGTGTTGGCATTGCCAGGATTTCACACTGCAAGTACACACAACAGCAAAACTTGCAGCATGTGAAGAAGACATCTGGGTCAGTCATTGATATATTGTGCATAAAATGGAAACAATAACCCAGCAGAACACCCAGATGCACACTACTGATAATGGACTCATTGACATATATATGAACATGTTCTGAAAGTACTTGACTCCGTAACACAATAATAAAACAGCACAACTCTTTTCCCATTGTGGACAAGCAGAAAAAAGTAGAGTTTTCCGCCATGAAATAAACAGGGCAGGCCAAAATTCACTACCTATTGTAGCCTAATTGAATACAAAGCAAAAGATTCCAATTCTGAAGTAATTGGACTCCTTATTGACCTGCAGGTTTACTTAAAACATTCTTTCTTGAGTTGCTTTCCATCTTTGTTGATAAATTTTGTCAGATGACTGGAGATGCTTAAGCATACTTGTTTATGCTGTTGCTTATTAGAATCAATGGCTTCAGAGGCATTGTAAATAGCTTTTTCGAAGTGGTTTTGTAGCATACACTTCAACATAACCCTAATCATCGTAGGTTATTTGTAGTCCCAGAATGGCATACATTGTCAACATTTCCAGATAGTTCTCTCCAGTTACTGTTTCAGCAAGAATACCTTCACAATTTCAATGGGTTGTAACAGGCACTGACTTTTGGTCCACCCTGTGTAGGTAGTGCACCTGATAAAATTGAACAAGTTTTGGAAGAGTAATATAAAAGTTGTCTTTAGAATGGCAAATAACATTGAAACACAAATGCAGCATAAATTATTGGAGAGGGGGGAAATTACAAACACTTAAGATTACAAGAAAATTACGCCACAATTGAGGTAGGAAATATTTTGGCCAAACACGCAGAATGTTATGCATATTAGAGAAGACCCATACTCGACCAATAAAACTGCTTCAGATACGCATTTTGTTAAATGAGAGGCTCATTGAGAAGCTACCTGCTGAAGAAGTAGTGGCTCCGGTCACTGAACTTAACAACAGCTGGTAGAGTAGTGTGCACATATGCCCCTCCATATCCACACCCAGTGAGGGGAAATGGAAGTTTCTGTTTTGAGAAGAAAGGAATGTGATAAACTGGTAACGGACCAGAATAATTCTTCACTGAAGCACACTTGAACAGCTAGAAACAATTTCTCATTTTGATATTCACTGCACCAGCTTCATGACATCCCAATAGTGCCTGGTGTTTAGGTACAATATTAAGCCACTTTGTGCTGTACTTTCCAGTCCTGCCTGCTGTGAGAAAATTGTGTTCTTAACAGCTACACCTTGTGACAGAAATGCAGCACCACATAGGTGCCAGCATGCACCACATATTAATTTTGGTTGAAAATATATGAAACTATTTCCTAAAAAGTTTAAACTAAATGCCGAAGTGGTTCCTTCATCAAGGCCATGGCCAACCACTCACCCTGTTCTCATAAAAGTGTGCTTATAAATTGTTTGTTTGTGTGTGTGTGTGTGTGTGTGTGTGTGTGTGTGTGTGTGTGTGTGTGTGTGAGAGAGACTTGTACATATTTCAGTTCCTATATTTTCACAATTTGAGCTAAGGCTTGCTTGTGAGATTCTCACAGTTTTTCTGAAAGATATAGCTAGTGTGTACCCCAGTTATGGCAGAATAGAATTGCTGCAGTGTGTGTAAACAAAACATGGAATTGTCAATGTGCTAGATCTGTGTGGTGAGTAAGGTAATTTAAATTACTGTCAGGGTCTTTATACATGAACAGCTGGATAGTCCATCTACATCTACATGGATACTCTGCAAATCACATTTAAGTGCCTGGCATAGGGTTCATCGAACCACCTTCACAATTCTCTATTATTCCAATCTCGTACAGCGCGCGGAAATAATGAACACCTATACCTTTCCGTACAAGCTCTAATTGCCCTTATTTTATCGTGGTGATCGTTCCTCCCTATGTAGGTCGGTGCCAACAAAATATTTTTGTATTTGGAGGAGAAAGTTGGTGATTGGAATTTTGTGAGAGGATTCTGTCGCAATGAAAAACGCCTTTCTTTCAACGATTTCCAGCCCAAATCCTGTATCATTTGTGTGACACTCTCTCCCATATTTTGCAATAATACAAAACATGCTGCCTTTCTTTGAGCTTTTTCGATGTACTCTATCAGTCCTATCTGGTAAGGATCCCACACCGCTCAGCAGTATTCTAAAAGAGGATGGACAAGCGTAGTGTAGGCAGTCTCTTTAATAGGTCTGTTACATTTTCTAAGTGCCCTGCCAATAAAACACAGTCTTTGGTTAGCCTTCCCCCACAACATTTTCTATTTGTTCCTTCCAATTTAAGTTGTTCGTAATTGTAATACCTAGGTATTTAGTTGAATTTATGGCTTTTAGATTAGACTGATTTATTGTGTTTAACGAGTTCCTTTTAGCACTCATGTGGATGACCTCACACTTTTCGTTATTCAGGCTCAACTGCATGTTTCGCGCCATTCAGATATTTTTTCTAAATCATTTTGCAGTATGTTTTGATCTTCTGATGACTATTAGTCGATGAACGACAGCGTCATCTGCAAGCAACTGAAGACGGCTGCTCAGATTGTCTCCCAAATCGTTTATATAGATAAGGAACAGGGGGAACATCAGAAATCGCTTCCGTTTTACTCAATGACTTTCTGTCAGTTACTACGAACTGTGACCTCTCTGACAGGAAATCACAAATCCAGTCGCATAACTGAGACGATATTCCATAACCACGCAATTTCAATACGAGCCGCTTGTGTGGTACAGTGTCAAAAGCCTTCCAGAAATCCAGAATTGATCTGAAATCCCTTGTCAGTAGCACTCAACACTTCATGTGAATAAAGAGCTAATTGTGTTTCACAGGAACGATGTTTTCTAAACCCATGTTGACTGTGTGTCAATAGACAGTTTTCTTCGAGGTAATTCATGATGTTCGAACACAATGTTGTTGTTGTGGTCTTCAGTCCTGAGACTGGTTTGATGCAGCTCTCCATGCTACCCTATCCTGTGCAAGCTTCTTCGTCTCCCAGTACTTACTGCAACCTGCAACCTACAGCCTTCTGAATCTGCTTCGGGTATTCATCTCTCGGTCTCCCTCTACGATTTTTACCCTCCATGCTGCCCTCCAATGCTAAATTTGTGATCCCTTGATGCCTCAGAACATGTTCTACTAACGGGTCCCTTCTTTTTGTCAAGTTGTGCCACAAACTCCTCTTCTCCCCAATTCTGTTCAATACTTCACCATTAGTTATGTGATCTACCTATCTTATCTTCAGCATTCTTCTGTAGCACCACATTTCGAAAGCTTCTATGCTCTTCTTGTCCAAACTATTTATTGTCCATGTTTCACTTCCATACATGGCTACACTCCATACAAATACTTTCAGAAACGACTTCCTGACACTTAAATCTATACTCGATGTTAACAAATTTCTCTTCTTCAGAAACCCTTTCCTTGCCATTGCCAGTCTACATTTTATATCCTCTCTTCTTCGACCATCATCATTTATTTTGTTCCCCAAATAGCAAAACTCCTTTACTACTTTAAGTGTCTCATTTCCTAATCTAACTCCCTCAGCATCACCTGACTTAATTCGACTACATTCCATTATCCTCATTTTGCTTTTGTTGATGTTCATCTTATATCCTCCTTTAAAGACACTGTCCATTCCGTTCAACTGCTCTTCCAAGTCCTTTGCTGTCTCTGATAGAATTACAATGTCATCGGCAAACCTCAAAGTTTTTATTTCTTCTCCATGGATTTTAATACCTACTCTGAATTTGAATAACATCGGAGAGATGCAACAACCCTGTCTCACTCCCTTCCCAACCACTGCATCCCTTTCATTCCCCTCGACTCTTATAACTGCCATCTGCTTTCTGTACAAATTGTAAATTGCCTTTCGCTCCCTGTATTTTATCCCTGTATTCCAGTCAACATTGTCAAAAGCTTTCTCTAAGTCTACAAATGCTAGAAACGTAGGTTTGCCTTTCCTTAATCTTTCTTCTAAGATAAGTCGTAAGGTCAGGATTGCCTCACAATATATGTTCTAAAATCCTGGTACATATTGACTTTAACAATATGGGCCTGTAATTTAGTGGATTACTCACACTACCTTTCTTGAGTATTGGTGTGATCTGTGCAAATTTCTAGTCTTTGGGTACGGATCTTTCGTCGAGCGAATGGTTGTATATGATTGTTAAGTATGGAGCTAATGCATCAGTATACTCCAAAAGGAACCCAATTGGTATACAGTCTGGACCAGAAGACTTGCTTTTATTAAGTGATTTAAGTCGCTTCACTACTCCGAGGATATTTACTTCTTCGTTACTCATGTTGGCAGCTGTTCTTGATTCGAATTCTGGAATATTTACTTTTTCTTCTTTTGTGAAGGTATTTCGGAAGACTGTGTTTAGTAACTCTGCTTTGGCAGCACTGTCTTCAGTAGTATCTCCATTGCTATCGCGCAGAGGAGGCATTGATTGTTTCTTGCCGCTAAGATACTTAACATACAACCGGAATCTCTTTGGATTTTCTGCCAGGTTTTGAGACAACGTTTCGTTGTGGAAACTGCTATAGGCATCTCGCGTTGAAGTCCGTGCTAAATTTCGAGCTTCTGTAAAAGATCACCAATCTTGGGTATTTTACGTCTGTTTAAATTTGGCATGTTTGTTTCGTTGTTTTTGCAACAGTGTTCTAACCCGTTTTGTGTACCAAGAAGGATCAGCTCTGTCGCTTGTTAATTTATTTGGTATAAATCTCTAAATTGCTGCTGATACTATTTCTTTGAATTTAAGCCGCATCTGGTCTACACTTGTATGCAGAAGTCTGTTTATGATATGTACGTTATTTGTTATGTTCATCATTTTTCAGTGTTTTTGTCAACACTGTAAACAAAATTGATATCTGGCACCATGACAGCCATGAACAAATAATCTGGGAAATTATCTGTTTTTGAGGTCTAATACAGTTCATAGTGTGCTTTGGCATAAAACCACTAACAAACCATGTCTTGTTGAGTTGTAAAACCTTTTTCCCATCAAACGTGGGCTTCCATACGAGCAATTTGTATTACAGTAAACCACCATTGCGTGTCTGTTTAAGGCACATTTGATTATTTCAGGTGCAGTTTCTTCTGTTGTTTGAACCTAGTCTTGATCACCACTTAATGACTCTATAACTACTTGTAGAAAATGTTTTTAAACTTGAATGAGGAACACAGTTTTAATCTGCCAGGAAGTTTCAGTTTTTAAACTTTTATTTCTCTTGAAACTTTTGAGTTTGATTTCAGTAACTAATTTTATTTTTTTCTGCCCAAGTAGTGGTAGTGTTTGTGTTCCTTGGATCATTGTGAAGGCTACTACAGGCACCTGCTTAATATTTCAGATAATCATAATGTGTCATTTTCTCTCTCATTATCATGGATACTATACTGATCTTGGTTGCACAGAATATCATAAAAAAAGGTTAATCAGGCAGGTCTGTAAGCATATTTCCAGCAGTTGCACAAATCTTATCATGCTTACAGCTTTTGTAGTGGCACATTTTTAGAAAGGTAGTGACATTAAAGCACAAGTGCAAACAATAGCTGTATCTCATTTGACTATTGAAGATAAACTCTAGATGACGTGTTGTCATTAGTATTCCCAAGGGACAGGAAGTTTAATGGTCAGTAGCAAAAGTTGTTTGGCTTCTCCTACAATTCATTCAAGGTGCATCAACTATGATCTGTTGTACTGAAATTCCAAGCTTTGGATTCACCACAGTTGCACTTAAGATGTGTAGCAGATTGCTTGATCAACTTTAAAATATAGTAACATCTGTGAGCACATTACAAATAAACACAGTTCTGTGCAAATAGTGACATAAGTTGAAATCAAAGTATTTCATAAATTTTCTTTGTGTGAGAGATTGTGCCATAGTATGAAAACTATCAACATTTCAACTACCGTTGCAAGCAGTCTTCTTCAGTGTAATTACTTTTGCTTCCAGAGGGAACAGAGGTGTTGTCATGAGGCAACCTGCACTATATCTGGAATATTTCTCAGCTTGTTATTGCACAGAAATGAGAGATTTCTCGGTAGTAACATATTTGTTTTCGTCTATTGATTACTCTCTGCACTTGAGGTCCTTAAATGGTGTAGAGGTATATTCACCAAGGTGGTGGTCACTGTTGCACATTTATTAAATGGGTGTTCATTGTCAAGAG
The DNA here is from genome assembly GCF_021461395.2 of Schistocerca americana. NCBI lineage: Eukaryota > Metazoa > Arthropoda > Insecta > Orthoptera > Acrididae > Schistocerca > Schistocerca americana. Next base: position 696,736,108 of record NC_060120.1, on the reverse strand, counting down.
TGTTAATGCATGAAGAATGAGAAGCGAACGTGACCTGAGGATTATTTTTCCTTATAATGGAAGGATTTGGTGTAAGAAAGGGCTAACCCTTGAGAGCAGAGTTTTGAATTATTGGGTGTTATATGTTTGGTTAAGCCGTAAATCACAGTGACCTTATTTGTGACTTTTTCTGTGAATTGTTCCACTGTGTTTTGGTTATCTAATCTGTCATATGAGTAAAAGTACTGTGTATTGTTAAGCCCTACAAAATTGTTTACTTACAACATTGTCCCTACTATCGTGGGTTGTCACTGTATTCACCAAAAAGTATCTCGAAAAGTTATGAGAGCAAATACATATTTTGTACAATCTTACGTCAGTGACTATTGTTGATTAGGGAAGCTAAATGTAAAAAAGAAAGAAAACTACTGTAATAATATTCACAAAGTGACACTGCTATGTTTTCTATAGGGACTGAATTACTATGCCAAGGGCCGATTACACCAGTGTCGATTAAAAAGCTGGATAACTGAGGGTCCCGTGATCACGGTTAAAGCTTAATCACAGTTGAATTGTTTGTACTGCACCAATGTTAAATGCTGGATAGCAGAACACATTCAGCCAACCAGGAATTTGGCCGCAGTTAACTCCATGTGATACAAAGGAAAGCACCCATTATACATGCAAAAATAATCATACTCACTGTCTGTGATACGTTAGTACACTTTTCAGTTTATTGTCATGTGGGTACTGATACTGTCCCATGAAGAACAAGAAAAGGAGGCATAATTTCTTAAATTTTGAAACTGATATCGTTTTAGAGCTTATCAACTGTAATGCGAAACTTTTAGAAAAATGGGCGGATGTAGTGGTAAGAAGATTCAGGACTTGTCAATGTCTGGGACAGAAAACAATGCTGTAAGTGATGTAGCGTACATACTGTTGTTGTGGTCTTCAGTTCTGAGACTGGTTTGATGCAGCTCTCCATGCCACTCTATCCTGTGCAAGCTGCTTCCACCTCCCAGTACTTACTGCAACCTACATTCTTCTGAATCTGCTTAGTGTATTCATCTCTTGGCCTCCCTCTACGATTTTTACCCTCCACGCTGCCCTCCAATGCTAAATTTGTGATCCCCTGATGCCTCAGAACATGTGCTACCAACCGGTCCCTTCTTCTTGTCAACTTGTGCCACAAACTCCTCCTCTCCCCAATTCTATTCAATACCTCCTCATTAGTTATGTGATCTATCCATCTAATCTTCAGCATTCTTCTGTAGCACCACATTTCGAAAGCTTCTATTCTCTTCTTGTCCAAGCTATTTATTGTCCATGTTTCACTTCCATACATGGCTACACTCCATACAAATAATTTCAGAAATGACTTCCTGACACTTGAATCTATACTCGGTGTTAACAAATTTCTATTCTTCAGAAACACTTTCCTTGCCATTGCCAGTCTACATTTTATATCCTCTCTTCTTCGACCATCATCATTTATTTTGTTCCCCAAATAGCAAAACTCCTTTACTACTTTAAGTGTCTCATTTCCTAATCTAATTCCCTCAGCATCACCTGACTTAATTCGACTACATTCCATTATCCTCATTTTGCTTTTGTTGATGTTCATCTTATATCCTCCTTTAAAGACACTGTCCATTCCGATCAACTGCTCTTCCAAGTCCTTTGCTGTCTCTGACAGAATTACAATGTCATTGGCGAACCTCAAAGTTTTTATTTCTTCTCCATGGATTTTAATACTTACTCCGAATTTTTCTTTTGTTTCCTTTACTGCTTGCTCAATATACAGATTGAATAACATCGGGGAGAGGCTACAACCCTGTCTCACTCCCTTCCCAACCACTGCTTCCTTTTCTATATCCATAATCCTGATGTTGCATTGACTACCATTACTTTGAAGTAACGTAGTTCATCACATAATTTCTAGATCGAGATTTGTTTCGTAATTTCATTCGAATGGAAGAGGAGATTTCTTTGAAGCTGCTCATCACCATTAAATAAGATATTTACCATCAATATACAAACGTGAGGCAGTTGATAAAACCTTGAGATAGGTATATAATATTTTACATGAAGTTTCGTAATAACAAAAATTTCTAGTGTGTAACTTGTTTACATTCTGACATATACTGACAGTCGTGTTAAGATTTCTGGTCACTGGAATAATGTTACAGCCTTTGCACCGAGAATTACAGTGAATATATCATTTGTAATGACTAACACTTTTTATTGCATGTAATACGTCTATTAAATTAAGAAGAAAGTCCCAGAATCTTTTAGAAAACATAATATGGGGGAAAAAGTTGAAAATAGGCGGACGTGAACATATTAGCTATTTCACCCCTTTATAGGTGCAATTTTGAAAAATCCTTTCTTAAACAAAACCTACCGTATTCGATCAAAACCTCCTCCAGATGTCAAGTCTCTATCCTTAGTGTTTTAGTGTGGATGATGATGATGATGACGATGATGAGACATTGTGAGTGTGCACGCGCTCACACACACACACACACACACACACACACACACACACACACACACACACACCGCTTTACGAAAACCATAAAAAAGTAACCTTTAAATGGTTAAAGCCTCCAGGCCCAATGCTCCCCATAGACAGGATTTTTAGTATATTCCTCATGGCCCTCCCTTCTACCATTGTACAAAAATTTGTGACTAAATGAATTAATTTTCCTTCTTTGACTGGACTAAGTACTCTTATCATAGAAAACAAATGGACCAAAATCTCTTACTTGTGGTACAGAATTTGACCATGTCTGTAATTATATTTTGCTGAAAGTCACAGAGTGGTACAAACTCTGCGGTAACCACAACTGCAAAACAGAGGAAAGATATGTTTTTGTAATTTCAGTGAACACGGCCGTGCACAGAACGAACATACATTTCTGGTGTGCTCACATTATTAATACAAAAAAACTGAAAACAGGCACTCAGTATAACAAGCTCACTGTTGTTAACACTCCCGATCTTATTTTATTGCGATTGTGTTTGAAATAATTGACAGAGCTTTTCTATCCTGTATGCATTTGTGTCTAGTTGAGGGTTTTGTAAACAGATCTGCCAACTGTCCATCATAAAAAAACATAGCAGACTTGACTCAATGTCCTCAACATGTTCTGGTACATAGCAATATTTAATGTCTATGTGTTCAGTATCTTTGTGCAAGCGAATAGCACTTTGATTAAGGACACAAAGTCTAGGTTTGAAGCAATCAGTTATCGCTCAGAATTTTGCTTCACGTGGATGTCAAGTTTTTAAAAACCAGCAGATGCTTGCAGAATTTATCAGCCTCTCAGCTTCATCTTTTCATTTTCTTTCACTTGTTCACTAGTATCATCCTTTCCAGATTCCTCTTGAATATCTTTGCAGCGAAGTCCCCCAGGTGAAATTGAGCATATCTCTTGTTCCACAGTTAAGCCATGGGTTTCTTCTTCATTGAGAGAGATATTTGCAGGAGATTATAGTTTCCTTTGAATCAGGATTGCAGAGACGATAATAATTGGTACTATACCCATGATTGTCAACCATAATCAAAGAAATTTATTTACTATCCGATTTTGGCGTAAATTGACCAGGAATGTGTACATATGTGCTGATCTAAACTCCCTCGTGTTAAAGGCGGAGGTTTTACAAACCATTTTTCATATGTAATAACATTTTTTGCTTTACATGGTCAATGATTTAAGATGTATGCAGCACAATTTACTGCCTTGCCCATAATTCTCGCGATAAGCCTGTATTCAATAACATAGTATGCATACTCAGCAATGGACATGGTTCCTCGCTCAATGTGGCCACTCTGCTGTGGAGTGTACAAACTTGTCTTCTTATGATTTTTTCCTTTTTGCTTGAAATAATCTTCAAATTGCCTATTTATGAATTCAGTCCCATTTTCATTTCTTAGAACTCTGATTTTGTTTCCTGTTTGTCGTTCAGTCCATCTCTGAAATGGGAAAAACACTGGAAAAGTATCATGTTCACATTTAAGAAAATACACAATCTGTATGAAGTGCAATCGTCCTTGAAAACTGTGAACAAATGTGCACCTCCAAGAGATGGTTTTCTCATCCACATACTTAAATTTGAAGTTAAAACTCTAAATTTGAATGACACAATTTTCTATTCATCCTGTCTTACTGACATGTTTCACAATAAAGATCTTCATTTTTAAACCAGGAATTAAATTCAAATCAGCCGCATTCTTCAGACCTTTGAAATGGATGTGTCCAAGTCTCCTATACCAGATCATTGGGGAATCCAAGGAAGCAGTATTTGCTTTTAGTTCGTCTGTACGTTTAACCATCATTTGAGAACACTGATTGTCCATCTTAATTCCTGCTGCAACTAGACTTGAATTTGCGAACTTCCATTCACTAGTTGTCGAAAATAACTTTCATTCCTCGCGCGCGCGCGCCACACACACACACACACACACACATATACAGACACAAGCTTTTGTCTTTAAATATGTCTGCTTGTGTCTGTATATGTGTGGATGGATATGTGTGTGTGTGCGAGTGTATACCCGTCCTTTTTTCCCCCTAAGGTAAGTCTTTCCACTCCCGGGATTGGAATGACTCCTTACCCTCTCCCTTAAAACCCACATCCTTTCGTCTTTCCCTCTCCTTCCCTCTTTCCTGATGAGGCAACAGTTTGTTGCGAAAGCTTGAATTTTGTGTGTATGTTTGTGTTTGTTTGTGTGTCTATCGACGTGCCAGCACTTTCGTTTGGTAAGTCACATCATCTGTGTGGTAATAAGTAAATACATTAACCATTTTTTCTTTAGAATCAGTACCACTCAAGTGATGTAGTGATGCCCATGCGCTACTGAAAATATCTTTTAACTGTGGCAAAAAATTAATGCAAGAGCATGTGACATTTAAGAATTTACAATAATCTGGAGGTGGGGGAACAACAATTATCTTTGATAGATATCTTTATAATTGAACTTTGGTTCACTTTCTGTTGTTTTATACATTTCTTATTTAATTTGTGAACATAGTAGTGTAGACGACAACATTTATGAACTTCCACCAAAACGGATGAAACATAGTTAATGGAAGAAAGCAATAGTTGAAAGAATTTTAATCTTAAATTCACTGCTATTTGCCATAGTAATTGCACATCAAGAAATATTTGAAGTATCAAGTGGAATGATATGAGAATGATAACCTGTTTGTGTAGGGAGGAAGTAGAGAAGTGTCAGTTCAGAGCTATTTTTACATTTTCGTCTATGCAGGCTTAAATACTGGCCCAAGGATGTAGTTTCATAGCTGTTGTAATAAATGTACTCAAGTGTATTTTCTTTTTTAAACAGGTTATTTCAGCCTTGGAACACACTGCTTAGGAACTGGCAAATCCTGGCAGTAACACATCCTGGCTATGTGGCATTTCTGACATATGATGAAGTGAAGGCTCGGTTACAAAAATATATCAATAAGCCTGGAAGGTAATTATATGAAGTATTTTTGTATTATGAATTCATGAGGAATTTGAGAACCCTACTGGAAAAGTAATGCTTTGGATACAGTAGTCTTCAATGTCTGTCTTTGCAAACTCTACAGAAGTGATGCAGTATCTCCCTCTCCCTCTAACTCTCCCTCTCCCTCTAACTCTCCCTCTCCCTCTAACTCTCCCTCTCCCCCTCCCTCCCTCCCCCTTTTTTTTTTGTTTGAGAAATTTACCCAGAAGTGTCTCAGCTTCTTAATCCTTGACACCTGTTATTATAATGCTCATACTGTTACTGGTTGATATTACTTTAAATGGGTTATTGGTAGGTGAATTCCATATTTTAAATCTGAATTTCTTGTACACATTGCCAATGAACAGCAATTACTAAATTAGGTCTGGATGAAAGTCTACAAACTTCCTTTGATCACAAATACAACATTGTACATTACACTAAGAGAAAAATGAATTGTTCAATTTCGACAAAACTAGTATTTGTAATTTATTTGACATATAAATTTAAAAGGTTGCGAAATATCTATCTTACAAATAGTTACATCTTATACAGTGTGTCCATGAAGTCTCTCCGCAGCAGTGAGCTCTGCCGGTCTTGTCTTGCAGGGCACGTAAGGTTGGCAGCCCATTCATATCGCTGTGGAAGGTAGGGGCTGGGATTCACTGGTAGTGGCTCCAATTACGTTGGAAGATGGAATTGAACATTATTACAATTAAAAGAACGAAAGTAATTAATCATAGTATTTAAAATAAAATACACTGTACTTTCCAATATCACAGTATGTGTGGGAAATGCATAGTTGGCATAGTTCAACATGTTTACAGTTATTTACAGACACATTTACCAATGTTTCACATGTAATCGAATCCAGGTATCAATTATTGCTGTCTTCAGTTCATCTGTTGTCTTTGGGTTATTTTGATACACAAATGTCTTAGCCACACTCCCAAAAGAAATAGTGAGTGTGGGTGCCAGAGATCTTTTGTAATTACTCTGCCTCCAAAGATTTAATCTAAAAGTTGTAAGGACTGATGTGTTGTATGAGCAGTAGCGTTGTTTTGTTGGAGAAGTGAATGAGTGCTTTCACTTTCATTCATCAGGGCAATAAATGCATGAACTATATAGGAACAATAGACATCGAAAGTGATGGTAGTTTCAAAGATTGACCCTATAATTCACACTTGCGTTATTGCAACCCACATTTCGACTTTCCCTGCTTGGAATGACGTTGCACTTGAGCATGTTGATTTTCTGATGTCCAAATTCATGAATTTTCAGAATGAATGTAGCCAGATAGGTGAAACCAAGCCACATCAGTGAAAAAGGTTCAATGTAAAACACCAACTCCATGTCACTGAAACCATTCACAATACGTTGTTCATTCCACATGATCCATACAATGTAACTGTTGCACAGCAGTAAGTTTATACGGATCACATCCCCATTTTTTGGTTGCAGCCGTATGTGGTGTCGTATGAGAGACTTTACCCTCTTGCGATAATCTGCTCACTGGTTCTGATGGACTTCACAACATGATGTAAAAAATATTGTGAAGCTTCTATTCTCTTAAAATTGTGAACATACCAGTTTGTGAAAATTGTGGGCATACCAGTTCATGGTGCATTGTGAACTGAACCTGTTGTCTGGAATTTATGAATTCTGTCATGTACCTGTGAGCTGGGACTTTAATTCATCATACTTCAGCCAATTTCCATTAAATATTTATAAATTGAATACTCAAACCTTTCTCATGAATCAGTCTGTCTATTACTGACAGCAGTATTAAAATTCCTACAGTTGTTCCAGAGATTAACCTGAACAGACAAAACTGCAACTGAAAATGAGACAGATGGAAGAAAGTAACTAAACTGTTTATTATTTCAAAAGTAATTACTTTAACTGTTAATTCATTTATCCCTCTGTGAGACAAGGCAGTAAATGCCGCCATGGAAAAATATTTGTGATTGTCTTCGGGACTAAGATTGTACTCGTGAGTGCAGCTCTTCATCCAAAACAAATTGATAGCCACAAATGTTGTTAATCAGGGCTCAAAAATGATGAAAATTGCACGAGTATTATTCAGGGCACAAAAACGATGAAAATTGCACGAGGAGAGATTGGAACTGTGTGGGGGATGTGTATGTCCTGCCCAGTGAAACTTTTGCAGTGTAATCAAAACAAACTACAGAAGTTTTGCTGGGAAGTTCTTACACATCCCCCATACACTCCTGATCTCTACTCAGTAGATTACCTTATTTTTGGAGCCCTGAAAATGACATTCATGACCGTCAATTTGCTGTGGGTGAAGAGGTGCACACATGGGGTACAATCTTGCCTCTGTAGGCAACTGCAAACATATTTTCATGAGTGCAGTGATTGTCTTGTTTCACATTGGGATAAATGTATTAACGGTTATAATGATTACTTTTGAAATAATAAACAGTTTACTTACTGTTTTAGGGTTCTGTACCTCAACCGGTAAAAATGGAACCATTATGTGGGCACTTTATTGTCTGTCTGTCTGTCTGTTTGACCATAAAAAGCCAGTTTTCTCAGGATTGATTGGATCTATCAAGTTGAAATTTGTCACACACCAAGGTCATCGTGGGAAGTTGCCTTACCATAGGCTGTCTGATCATGACTCTCGGCCAGACCCAAATTCCCATGTCATCAGCCATGTGTCTACAACCTGCTCTCATACATTCATTTTGTATATTCCCATACATGGGAGACATTTTAAGTTCTGTTCCTTCGGCAAACAAAAAGTAATATCAATTTAGATTTTAAACTTCTCAGCATTGTGGCACTGAGATATCGACAAAACAAGATGGGACACCAGTAATGTTCTTGCGTCCTCAAGACTTGGCTCATTCATTTTATTTGCCCGAAAGACAGGATGCTTGTTGGGTACCAGAAACTCATTTTATTTCCAGGTGATCTGTTCCATCAGTATTATTGGCTGATGGTATCATTTCCAGAAAATGAACTGCAGAGTGGTTCAAAAATTTTGGAAAATATAAATCATAATGTTGAGAAGATAAATGCAAAATTGATATTACTTTTTGCTTTCCACATGTGAAAGATGCTCTTACAGATTTGAGAATCGGAGATAAGGTACTTAGCAATTGCCTTCATAAGCAGACAAGGCTTTGGAATCCAAACCAAGAAACCAAATGTGAGGCTTGGGAACCTATATGAAGAACACGTACGAACCCAGTATAGTGAGATACTATACTTAAGCGCCAAAGAAACTGGTATAGGCTTATGTATTGAAATACAGAACAGCAGAATACGGCACTGCGGTCGGCAATGCTTGTATAAGACATGTGTCTACCGCAGTTGTTAGGTTGGTTACTGCTGCTACGCTGGCAGGTTATCAACATTGAAGTGAATTTGAATGTGTTGTTATAGTTGGCGCATGAGCGATGGGCCACAGCATCTCTGAGGTAGTGAAGAATTGGGGATATTCTCGTACGACAATTTCAAGAGTGTACCGTGGTTGGCGCATGAGCGATGGGCCACAGCATCTCTGAGGTAGTGAAGAATTGGGGATATTCTCGTACGACAATTTCAAGAGTGTACCGTGGTTGGCGCATGAGCGATGGGCCACAGCATCTCTGAGGTAGTGAAGAATTGGGGATATTCTCGTACGACAATTTCAAGAGTGTACCGTGAATATCAGGAATCCGGTAAAACATCAAATCTTCGATGACGCTGCGGCCGGAAAAAGATCTCGCAAGAATGGGACCAACGACGACTGAAGAGAATCGTTCAATGTGACAGAAGTGCAACCCTTCCACAAATTGCTGCAGATTTCAGTGTTGGGCCATCAAGTGTCAGCATGTGATCCATTCAATGAAACATCGTTGAAATGGGCTATCGGAGCCGAAGGCCCACTTGTGTACCCTTGATGACTGCACGACACTAAACTTTACACCTCATCTGGGCCCATCATCACAGACATTGGACTGTTGATGACCAGAAACATGTTGCCTAGTCCGACAAGTCTCATTTGAAATTGTGTTGAGTGGATGGACATGTGTGGGTATGGAGACAACATGAATCCATGGACCCTGCATGTCAGCAGGGGACTGTTCAAGCTGGTGGGGGCTCTGTAATGTTGTGGGGCTTGTGCAGTTGGTGTGATATGGGACCCCCGATACGTCTATATATGACTCTTGACAGGTGACATCCTGCCTGATCACCTGCATCCATTCGTGTCCATTGTGCATTCCGACAGAACTGGTCAATTCCAGCATGACAATGCAAATCACATATGTCCAGAATTGCTACAGAGTTACTCCAGGAACACTCTTTGGAGTTTAAACACTTCCATGGACCACCAAACTCTCCAGACATGAATGTTATTGAGCATATTTGGGATGCCTTGCAATGTGCTGTTCAGAAGAGATCCCCAGCCCCTCGTACTCTAGCGGATGTATGGACAGCCACGCACGATTCATGGTGTCAATTCCCTCCAGCAGTACTTTAGACATTGGTCGAGTCCATGTCACGTCATTTTGCGGCACTTCTGCGTGCTCACTGGGTCTTGTACGATATTGGGCAGGCATACCATGTTCTTTGGATCTTCAGTGTACTTGTGAATTTAAAAATAAAAATCAAATGCAGTGAAACATAGACAACAGGTTACTGCAGTGTAGCCTGTTGCTGTGGTACGTTCCCTCAAATTTGCTTGTTGGCCCATGTTGAAAATTAAACCTATGTTCTGGGTAGTCTTAAAACATTTTTTTTAGTGAGACTGGTTTTGAAGCTTAAATAGGAAATGGTATGTGTAAAAGAAGTGTCAAATATACCTTTTTTACACCTTTCCACAAAAATTGTCATCTTTTCAACAAATTTGTAGATTATTGGAAAATAGTGGGTGAATGAAAATTTGTATTCCACATCCTTGTGCTACTGACCTATTGTGTATTAAGTTTCATGTTCGACATGCGTTACTCTGTGAGATATAAGGATCAGAAGATAATGTTTTTTCTTCCAGTGATTCTCGTGTCCAACTTCAAATCAAATGAGATAACATTGTAGCACATGTTTGGTAATGAAATACACTTTTATGTGATTAAAATCAAGGTCTTTCTAATGCACACAATTTGGGAAGTTGTACAGAATATAGTTCTTTGCAGAAAACACATTTTTTTATCTTTTTACAAAATCTTTCTGTATTGTAAAGTACATAAATGAAACTTTCTATTTGAGAACCTATGTTGGATTACTACATGCAAAGTTTCATGTTATTCATTATGCATTCATTTCCTAAGATAATGGGTGTCCAGAAAGCAAGGACGAATTTGAATAGTGCACCATTTTGTCCTATGATGGTTGGCAGCTGTGGTTTTTTCATGTTTGCAATCTGTGATCCTTCCCATTAGTAGTCTGATAGCTTTTGTGTGGTGAGCATTGTTGTTTGACATTTATTTTCGTCATGGTGGAGATGACAACTGAGCAACATATCCAAGCGATAAAATGTTATTTCAAAAACAGTGAAAGTCCCATGGCAACCGTTCATGAATTGCGTGTGACTTTTGGACACAATGCTGCTAAAACCGATCATAGGTTTGGAAGTTGATCTGGGAGTTTGAGACCACGGGTTCTGTTTCAAACGTTAAGGAAACAGGATGACTGCATTCTGTTCAAACATGAGAAAACGTTGCTATCAAGCATGGCAATGTGACAATAAGTCCCAGAAAATTGGTTCGCCGATGAGCTCAACAATTGAATTTATCACCAATTTCACTCAGTGAAATTGTTTCAAAAGATCTGGAAATGCATGTGTACAAGATTAAACGTACACAAGAGTTGAAGCCAGCATATCATGGAAACAGACATCAATTTGCCCAATGGGTCTTGGCTCAACAAGTGAAGAATGAGATCTTCACAAAAGGAATAATTTTCTCAGATGAGGTGTACTTCCACCTCAGTGGGTACGTCAGTTAGCAGAACTGCAGAATTTGGTGTAACAAAAATCCACGGGTGACTGTGGAAGGTGAAATCATCCACAACACATGACTTTGTAGTGTTAGTTGTGGGCCTGTACTTTTTGAAAGTAATGTGGGAGTTGCCATTACTGTGAATGGCGACCATTACCAAAACATGCTTTCTGATTGGTTTTTCCTTCTTATTGATGAAACATGATTTTTGGTTTCAGCAAGATTATGTTACTTATTGCACATCCTGATTGCTCTGCTGAATGAATAGTTTCCTCAAAAAATTCTCTCTTTGTGAGGCAACCAGGAGTGGCCTACCAAATCATGCAATCTTATGCTGTGTGATCTATTTTTTGTGGGGATTTGTGAAATCAAAAATGTACATGAACAAACCACAAACAATACAACAATTGAAGGGTGAAAATAAAAGGGTTGTTAATGGTATTCCACCACATGTTTGTGAATTTGTCATCGAGAACTTCAGCGAATGCATTGCTGGTTGCTGCAGAGCCTTGAGTGGTGATATGGAAGATATAGTTTTTTACACATAAATGGGAGAAGTTAGTTACTTATGTGTTCAAAAAAAAATTATATTATCAGAAATTTTTAAGTTCAATAGCACTTTAATACCCATCCCTACTTCCCAGACACCCTCTGTAAGAAGCCAAATTTTGAAACATTTTCGTGCACCAATTTTATGGGTGATATTGTCTAAAATCTTCTTGCTGAATACAACTCATAAAATTATTTTTTGCGTGCTATTCCCACACTCTCTTTAGATTCCCCACTATTTCAGCCATCATCAATTATTTTATTACCCAAGTAGCAAAATTCTAAAACCTATGGTGTCTTATTTACTGATGTAATTACCTCAGCATCAGCTTATTTAATTCAACTACTCTCTGTGCCCTTGTTTTAATTTTGTTGATATTCTGTTATCCCTTTTCATGGCATCCATTCTATTCAGCTGGACTCTTATGTGCTTGGCAAAATTATAATGTCGTTGGGAAACCTAAAAAGTTTTTGTTTCTTCTCGCTGAACTTAAATTTCTTTTCATGTTAGTCTTTTTCTACATTTACTCGAATAGAAGACAGTTCTGAATTTAAAATGACCTCCCGACCCCCTTTTTCTAAGAGGCTTCTTGAGAAAAATTTATTTTTAGTGTCTTCTGACTCATTAAAACTACAAACGGTTTTATTTACATGAAATGTCTGCCAAAAAGTTGTTATACCTATTCTAAACTCATGCCATTTATTGATTGTCTGCATTTTAATAATACCTGGAGAATTAAAATGATCTGAAAGAAGTGGTTTACATTAGTTTTCGGACCATTTTCTTTTCTACCATTTTTGCTTACTAGCCCTGTAGTCAGTAGTGTCACTATTTTAAATCATCGTCATCCTAATAACACAGCTGTGAAATTTATATATTTGCTGTCACAAATATTTGGCTGTTTCTTCCAAATATGTTACTATTGTCGTTACAGTGCTACTTGAGAACACAGCTGTTTTCTCTGAGTACATATCAGATTTTGCTTCTATAATGTTGTGAGAATGTTACAATGTCTGTCTGCTTCCAAACATATCCCTTGCGTACTACTCTCTCATGGGCTGTGTAGAACCAGCTGACAGCCCCCTTTCAATCCCATCACATGTCATGGCGACCATTGACAACATTGCAGCAAGAAACATGTAAGTTTGCCTTGGCCATTATCTAGACTTTTGCCATCTCCTGCAGAAATGAATACTATTGTTGAGTATTTGTCTAACTTTAAAGCCAGTTCGATCCCAGCTATAAATGGACTCGGGCAAACTGCAGTTTAAATGTGGTAGATGTTCATAAAAAGCCAGTTTATGTAGTGTAGATTTCCATGGTTGGCAGTATGATGAAACTTGCTACTCTCTCATCTCTCCCGTCCCCACAATCATCCCAGCCAAGCTGGTGTCACTGTTCCCCTAAAGAAGAGCGCTATTACAATTAAGTTCCATTCTCGAACGTTTGCTCACTCATGACAACAATTACAGCCCGTTTAAAATGATTTCTTTCCTTTGTTAGAAATATCATTGTGGATTAATTTTTCTTCTTGTTTCATAGTGTCGCCATCATATTGTATAGCTGCTTAAAAGCTGGTAACGTTCTTACCTAGTATTCTGATATATGAACAGTGACTGAATTTCTCACTTGCAATCCACTTAGTAAATCATTATAGTCTCTCTAACCAAATAAAATATTGGTCTGGGTTCTGATTCAGCTAATGTTTTTAAAGGACAACATTTCCATTTTTGAGTGTTATCTTTACTTAAAAAGCAGCATTGATGTTTGTGTACAGTATCCATACATATGTGAGAGAGTTTATTGCAGATGTGTTTGTGTACGGTATCCATATATATGTGAGAGGGTTTGCTGCAGACCTATTCAAACATAACAAAAGTTTGTAAGATGATAGAATTTAATACTATTTCTTCAACTGTTTCACAAAATTGTGAAATTTTAATCAGAACAATAGACTATTGCAGTAAAGGATAGTTTAAAACCCTGTCTCACTCCCTCTTCATTTACTGCTTGCTTTTAAAGTTCTTCTATTCTTATGGCTGCAGTCTGGTTTCCACACAAGTTACAACCTTTTGCTCCCCACATTTAATACCTGATAACTTAAGAATTCCAAAGAGTATATTCTGGTCAGTATTGTCATTGCCTTTTCTTAATCTACAAATGCTGTAAATGTGGATTTGCCTTTCTTCAATCTGTCTGGAGTCAACATTGCATCATGTGTTCCAACGTATGTCCTAAACACAAATGGAGCCTCCCCAGGTCAGCTTCTAACAGTTGTTCCATTCACTTGCAACTAATTTGTGTTAGTATTTTGCAGCCATGACTTATTGAACTGATGATATTATGTTTCCATGATCATTGTCAAATATGTAGTGTCTAAGAAACCTGCTTTTTTGGATCGCTAGACAGTATTCAAAAAAATCAAATTACTGAGTTTTATTATGAAATGTAAAAATACAATACTTAACTTTACAATTACACAGATGTGTCTCAAGCAAAGGGCAACATAAGAAAAATTAAATCATCTTCAGTTTAAACAATTCCAAGTCTGTGCTACGTAGTGTGTGCAAGTGAAGTAAAGAGTCTTGAAGCTGCCTGTTCTATTGGAGTGTCGCCAGTTGGTCACTGGGCTTATGTCATCTTCACATAGGGGCAGCTGCTGTCGCGTTGTCCAGAGGGGTCAGTCGGCTTGTGATTGGCTGATGTCTTCTCACAGCCATCTCTTCTCTATCATCCCCAACTCGTGTGCTAGCACTTGAGTTACTTTCTGTGTTCCTGATGAACAGTTTTTTCGTGTTTGGTTCTCCTAAGAATCTTTATGCTTCTAAGGTGATGCCATTTTCTTAAAGTGAATTGTTCCAACTTAGATCTTTCTGTGTCCTGTCAGGTTCTTCCTACAATAGTGCATCCACAAATTCATCTTTGTCCACTTCCTCTAGTCCTTCAGTAATATTTTATTAAAGTTTCTTGATGTTACATCAGAGCATAACTTACAAGAGCCCTGATACGCCGTTCCATACATGTACTTTTTATTTTGCAAACGCTTTCTCTTTCCAGGCTCGGCTTTGCCAGATTTCATAAAAAAATTGAATAGTTTATCAATATACATTTGCAGAAAATAGTGTATTTGAAACTTTCACTGTTCATCTGAATACAAATTACCATTGATTAGGTAATTTTGTATTTTTCCATTTTGGGCCAGAACTTGCATTTATTGTAAGTGCAAATTTTAGTAATTTCTTACTATGCTGATTTGAAACTTAGGATTGCAGCCCTGAGAAATACTAGGGAGTCTTTCTTTTATTGCTGGTAATGCCTAATTTAGTTTGAGAAACTATATTAAGATTAGTTCTTGTTGTCTTAGTATTCTCGTAGTGGTTTTTTTTTGGGGGGGGGGGATACTATATTAAGATTTTAATGAGATGATGTGCTTCATTAGTGCTTTTTACCACTTAGCTGCACTCTTGCTCACATAAAATTATGCACTATATTTTATCCTATTGTGAAGATTTCCGAATTAATGCATTGGTAATAAGGGAAAGTTGCTTGATTCAGTTCATACATTTGAGAATACTGTCCTCTTTTTTTTTTTTTTAGAAATTGTTGGTTGCTACCCCTGTGAACGTAACTGAATTGCAGAATAAAATTGATCACTGTAACAGATAATGGATTTTGTGCAATGCTAAAGTAGTCCTTTGGCTTCATACTTTAGATCAGGAGTGTCTCAACTGTTGTCATCATGGAATGGTGAAGGTGATCTTTACCACCTGAATAATCTTCATCTTTTCATTACATCAACATGATAGTGACATGTTGATGTAGCATAATTGTAATCATATTGTAAAAATTTTTCTATTACGTAACACTTTACTTGTATATTTATTCTTTGCCTGTCAGTTACCTAGACCTGAGTCAGCAGTTGTCTTCTGACATGTAATGTGTTTGCAAACTACTGTAATCAAACGAAGCTAGAACACAATAAGAGTTACAGTCTCATTGTTGAGTGCTGATTTTGTTTGTTGTCCTGCTTTTCAAACAATTGTGCATCCTAAGCAATATACATGATTCCTCTTAGGTGCAGTAGTAGTTTTCGATTCAATCAGTAGATCGTCCCCCCCCCCCTCCCCCCACCTCTTTTTTTTAATACTGCTGCCTGTAAAAGATGGGAGTGTGTCCTTTTTCTACCCAGCATCCCTAACCTGCAGTATGGAGTTTCCTCCCAGAAGATGAAGTGCATTGATAGTACATAATTTTGTCAGTATAATGTGGCACTATTACGAGGTGCATTCAAGTTCTAAGGCCTCCGATTTTTTTTCTCCGGACTGGAAAGAGATAGAAACATGCGCATTGTTTTAAAATGAGGCTGCGTTCATTGTCAATACGTCCCAGAGATGGCAGCACCGTACAGCAGATGGAATTTTACCGCCAGTGGCGAGAATGAGAACTGTTTTAAATATTTAAAATGGCAACGTTTTCCTTACTTGAACTGCGTGCAGTCATTCGTTTTCTGAATTTGCGTGGTGTGAAACCAATTGAAATTCATCGACAGTTGAAGGAGACATGTGGTGATGGAGTTATGGATGTGTCGAAAGTGCGTTTGTGGGTGTGACAGTTTAATGAAGGCAGAACATTGTGTGACAACAAACCGAAACAACCTCGGGCTCGCACCAGCCGGCCTGACGACATGATCGAGAAAGTGGAGAGAATTGTTTTGGGGGATCGCTGAATGACTGTTGAACAGATCACCTCCAGAGTTGGCATTTCTGTGGGTTCTGTGCACACAATCCTGCATGACGACCTGAAAATGCAAAAAGTGTCATCCAGGTGGGTGCCACGTTTGCTGACGGACGACCACATGGATGCCCGTGTGGCATGTTGCCAAGCAATGTTGACGCGCAACGACAGCATGAATGCGACTTTCTTTTCATCGGTTGTGACAATGGATGAGACGTGGATGCCATTTTTCAATCCAGAAACAATGCGCCAGTCAGCTCAATGGAAGCACACAGATTCACCGCTACCAAAAAAATTTCGGGTAACCGCCAGTGCTGAAAAAATGATGGTGTCCATGTTCTGGGACAGTGAGGGCTTAATCCTTACCCATTGCGTTCCAAAGGGCACTACGGTAACAGGTGCATCCTACGAAAATGTTTTGAAGAACAAATTCCTTCCTGCACTGCAACAAAAACGTCTGGGAAGGGCTGCGCGTGTGCTGTTTCACCAAGACAACGCACCCGCACATCGAGCTAACGTTACGCAACAGTTTCTTCGTGATAACAACTTTGAAGTGATTCCTCATGCTCCCTACTCACCTGACCTGGCTCTTAGTGACTTTGGCTTTTTCCAACAATGAAAGACACTCTCCGTGGCCGCACATTCACCAGCTGTGCTGCTATTGCCTCAGCGATTTTCCAGTGGTCAAAACAGACTCCTAAAGAAGCCTTTGTCGCTGCTATGGAATCATGGCGTCAGGGTTGTGAAAAATGTGTACGTCTGCAGGGCGATTACGTCGAGAAGTAACGCCAGTTTCATCGATTTTGGGTGAGTAGTTAATTAGAAAAAAATCGGAGGCCTTAGAACTTGAATGCACCTCGTATAATTGTTTTATTTTTTAATGCGTACAGGTATTTTGTGATACCTACAGGTTCTGCACAACACAATTTGGAAATTGCAGTTCTAAAAGCAGGGCTTTAGGTTTTATGTTGGCTGATTTTTTGAACAGGTGGAATCTGAGCATGTGTTAATAATGTCAGAGTAATTTTAAAAAAAGCAGAATATTTCTTTGAAGAGGTGAGTCTGCATACCTGGTGCATGCATGGCAACTACAGCAAGGTCTCCGGGGTGAGGGCAACAAGTTTAAAGAGAGAAAAAAAGAGGAATCTAAAGAAATTTTATATCCTATTTCATTGTTTTAGAAATATTACTACCTTTTTTATGCATTGGTAGTCATAGAAGTATTTTAATTCATTTCTTTGAAGAAACATGATATTTGTGTTTTTATATTACAACCTGATAATTTATTTAGTGTAAAAAATCTTGATGTACAAATTTGGGTATGAGATGGAATTATTCTTACATCTTCAAGTAGATATAAGTTCGTCTAAGCTGCGAAATAAAAATACCAAATACTGTGTGTAATGAAAACACATTATTTTTGCAGTTATGTATTTCGGCTGAGTTGCACGAGACTCGGACAGTGGGCCATTGGTTATGTAACGTGTGACGGTGATATTCTGCAGACTATACCGCAGAACAAATCCTTGTGCCAAGCCTTACTGGATGGCTACAGAGAAGGCTTGTAAGTTTGCGTGTATCACCTGTTGCAGTGTGAAGTTAATCATGTGTTTACATAGATCAGTTAAATGCATACTTTTTCAAACTGTGGTATTTTATGACAACTGTTTTCCTCCACTTCTCTTAGCTACCTCTATCCTGATGGTCGTAATGTGAATCCTGATCTTTCATGGGCAGTTCAGCCAACACCAGAAGATCATATAAAAGTAACTCAGGAGCAGTATGAATTATACTGTGAAATGGGTTCTACCTTTCAACTTTGTAAAATTTGTGCTGAAAATGATAAGGATATTCGAATAGAACCTTGTGGACATCTTTTGTGTACACCGTGCTTAACATCCTGGCAGGTAGGAGTACCAAATTTCCATTTAGATGTCTTCAGATTTTTACATATGATAAGTCATATACCACCAAATATGTATAAATTTCTCTTTGAAATGCTAGCAACTATTAACAGTGGATTGTTTTAATCATTTTTAATAGACTCCCATTATGACAAATGGAATATTATTTTAATGTGTGCTTCTAACTTTTGCAGGACTCTGAAGGTCAGGGTTGCCCATTCTGTCGGGCAGAAATTAAGGGAACTGAGCAAATAGTGGTTGATCCATTTGACCCAAAGAGACAGCATAAAGCTGGCTCTACAGGAAACCTTGTGGATCTAGATGAAGATGAAGAGGTAGCACTTCCATCTGAATAATAGCCCCCACTCCTCCACTTACATTTTATTCTGCCTGCTTTCTGTCTGTGTTATTTTGAGCCTGTATGTTGCTTGCTTTGTCAGTTGCTTCATGTTGCTGTTTGGTGTATTCTTCTAACAATATTCTGGCTGTTCCATGTGTATGCAAAGTTCAAAAGTTCCCATACTGTGGGTTTTATTGTAGTAATATACTCACATAAATGATGGACTTAAATTTGTTCAGATATTGTTATTTTAATATTGCAATATGCATGGGTTTAAGACAGTTCAGGCAAAACAGTCCTCCCCCTCCCCCCTCCCCCCTCCCCCCTCTCCCCTCCCCCAGTTTGTGTGTGTGTGTGTGTGTGTGTGTGTGTGTGTGTGTGTGTGTAACACTTGACTATTCATTTAATCTTGAGTGTTGATGACAACAAAATCATTACAACATAATTATTCAAGCTAGCCCTGGACACATTTGACCAACAAAATTGACTGAAATATTTGAAGCAATTAAGTACAGTTGGTACAGTGATGTGTTATCATTTGTTATTTGAACTGTGTTCAAAGGTCAGCTCCTAATATTGAGAAGAGGATCTTCATTTTGTGATGGTTCATTTCTTGAACAATGGAATTTCTATTTAATCTCAATATTAATATGAGTTTTGAATCAGTATTAATCATAAATATTACATAAGTTTCATATTGTAAACTTATTATGCTGTTCAGGAGCTTTGTCTGTGATAAGACTTGTCTGTTTATTATCTTTCAAGTACATGTTATTCAGGAGTTAAATGGCTACAAGATTGATTTTATATTGTACAGTGATTTTTGATAATTGTATTTTGAATAGTACAGTAGACTGTTACTGAAATTCTCGAGTGTATATAATAGAACTTATGTACTTGTTGCTTAAGTACTGGGAGATTCATACATTCTTGAACTTCCAGGTATTTTTATTTATTACATTGAATATCATAAGATATTAAAAGCACAGCCTTATCTTTTGTTTTGCTGCAAATTATAGATGTATATCACGTGTAACAATAATACTGTGATAATTTAATCAGCAATTATAATGATAAGTATTTTGTGAGGGCAATCTGATTCAATAGTTACTTTGAGAGAACATCATTCGAGGTTGCATACGCACATGGTACACATGTGTGAGCATTCCTCTTTTCCATCACACATCTCCACATCCTCTTATCTCCTGTTTTGTTATTACTCACAGTGTGCATGTGTGCATGTATGCATGTACATTTGCATGAGAAACCATGTGGAGCCCCAATGAAAGTTCCATTTTCCTGTATTATGCATTTATTTTATTGTCTGTATGAAAATAAATCTGAACATTGTGTTTGCTTTCTAAGTAAACTTTCAAAAAGGTGAAGTTTGTCATGTTAACTTCATAAGCCCTCTGCTTTTCTTTCTATTCCAAATAGAAATTTCACAACCATTGGTATGCCCTTAAGACAGAATATATGCGTACAAGAGGTGTGTGTGTGTGTGTGTGTGTGTGTGTGTGTGTGTGTGTGCGCGCGCACGCGCCAGTATCAGTTACATTACTGGCTGACACAGCTAAATGTTACATGTACGTATAATAAATTTAAAGAGTTCCATTAGTTGAAAAGTTGGATTGCAGAATTTAGATGATGCACAGCAGAAATATAGAAACTATACATCAAAATAAGAGCCTGATATATTCTGAAGAGAAAAGATACCTACATTTTCCATTACAGCTTGTTTTATATTAAATCTTATCATAAAAATTTCCCTTCTTGTAGACCAAGTGAAGTGACATATGGTGAATAGACTCTTATTTGTTAATAGTGGAAACCAACTTTCTCTGGTTTTGCTAAACAGTGTGGTAGAAATGACTCGAGGCTCTGGCTGATTTATTGATAAGTACATTTTGCTGATGTACAGTGGAATTGGAACAGTTTTGGGTAGTTGTTCTTGTATAAAATGAGCAGTAAGCTTTAAGTAGTCTTACCATATTTTTCCAGCCATTTTTTAAATTAGCCATTCATAGGAAGTGTGCATTTCTTAAATTTGCTATATAACAGCTTGCCTTTTTAAAATTTTTGCATTCCTTAACTTTAGTGCAGTCACTTGAATCACTATAGGCAATACCTCTTACAATGACCTATGAAGCAAATGCCGAGTAAAATTAAATGGACTGCTAAATGTATAAATTTTGTCTTGTGCAATATTGTGTACTATATTTTAGTATGTTCTGTATTGTTGATTGTACTAGATAATGTAAATATAAAAGTAGGTAGTACATGTTATTATTTTTGTAAGGAACCAAATTACTAATAAAATTGTTTTTCATATGCTGAAATATGCAGAGTATTGCATAGAGAGGCAGGCAAAAGTACTTGACATAGTAAATATATGAATACTACCTTTTAAATTTAAAGTGGTACAGGTTTATTTGAAACGAGCAACATCCTTTCATTTATAGAATTATTGTTTGCTTCTAAATCTGTAATAGTTAGATACTTATGAATGGTGTAATAAGTTCTTAAGACTGTTGCTTTATGCACAATTTCAGTATGAATGTTGTACATAAGAAATTATATTGACGTGACAACACACCTAAACCTGACAGTTTTTCCTTTGCAAATAAAATAGGGTGTTCCTGTAAGAAATCAGTTGGAATCATATCAAGGTATTTTAATCACATAACACAGTGTAAGTTACGGGAGGTTTTTTCTTTTTTTTACAAGGGCCAACTTCCAGGTGCACACTATTACTGTAGCTATATTTTTGAAGGTATTCTGTAATTTATATGTAGACTACAATTTTCCTCATTCACTTCCTTCTTCCAGATTTTGTTGTTTAATATATTTGGCTACAGAATCTATTTAGGAAGATGACTTTGTTGTATCCTGTGTAAAATTTGAAGTTAAGGAGTTCTGTTTGTCATTGCTTTCAAAATGTACTATAACATTGTTCAGCAACAGTCCTTGCTAGTGACCTTAAATGTGTCGACTTGTTTAGTATAACATTATCTTGAAGAACCTTTGAAGGATTGTAACAGTGTTTACACTGCTAACATTCCACAAAAGTGACCTATGGAAATTTGTAGATTGACTTAGTTCTCTCTGGTGACAATTTTGGATATTCATGCAATCACAAAAGGAATTACTTAGTTCACACAAGATTGACAACTTAGCACATTTATGTTGCCTTTTCTTCTTAGCAGCACAATTGCTGTTTCCTCAATTACAGTTAGTGTAGGTAGAAACTGATACGGTTCTGTATTCTGAAATAAGGAAATGGTCCCTTAAAGTTGCATGATGCAGTGCTTCGGTAGTCATTCTGTTTTGGTGAGACTCGCAGCTTCACATGAAATGTAATATGTGTGTGTGTGTGTGTGTGTGTGTGTGTGCGTGTGTGTGTGTGTGTGTGTGTGTGTGTGAGAGATATCGTAATCTTGTGTAACAGCAACAGTTACAGAGCTATCACTGCTGATTACAAGAATTCTGCAAAATACAGCTTAACTCCCATAATGTTCTCGATGATGTGAAAATTTTCATCGTTCTGGTTACAAAGCAAGTTGGCACTGTGGAAAGGCATTGAACTCATATTTGGGACAATGACAGTTCAAATTCACATCGAGCCACCCACATTTAAGTTATTGAGGTTAGCCTAAATTGCCCAAGGGGGGGAATGCTTTGATTGTTCCTTTGAAATGGCAAAGCCGATTTCATTTCCCAGTTCTAGCTAGTAATCTCAATGGGATATTAAACTCTAATCTTCCTTCCTTTCTTCAAGTAGGTGGTATTGTCAGAGTAGGTGCCACGTTATGAAAGTTTGTCATAGTGAAATTGATTTCAAACGATTGAGACAGTGCACATAGTAATGTCTGCAATTTAGGAAAAGATAAATTGCTACTCTCTCTCTCTCTCTCTCTCTCTCTCGAGACAGTGCACATAGTAATGTCTGCAATGTAGGAAAAGATAAATTGCTACTCTCTCTCTCTCTCTCTCTCTCTCTCTCTCTCTCTCTCTCTCTCTCTCTCACACACACACACACACACACACACACACACACACACACACACCATTTGATATCCACTGTTAGATGGAGATTTCTTGGAGATTCTTTTACATATTACCATCTTCACGGTACACACTGATGTTTCTTTTTCATATTTTATAATTTCATCCACTTATCATATATTAGATGGCCAACTCAAATCTTTTCTTATCTCTCGGTCTCCAGTAAATTTTCTTTGTCCATTTACTTTCCATTTGCCTAGAGGCAAGTCCTGCCAAACTCCACTTCATTCTCATTATAGCCACATTTACATATTCCACTCCAGCGTATTCCCTGATCCAGTTGTTTCTCATCATAGTAATTAGAAAAATTCATTATATAGTAAACGGACTGAAATGTTTTGAAATGACCGACATACATGTTTTTATATTGAATAATATCTGTTATCATTGTTACCAATATATTACTTTAATGATTAGATTAGTTGCTGCATCCTTTGTGACATTAGTGGTCACTGTCTCGTCAGTCGCTAAAACAGAAACAGCGGTATCTGACAGAAAGGCAAATAGTAAATAATGTTCTCAATTAATCTTCAGTTTGAATGTCTTTCTTTCATGCCTTTGAGGCTTCCTAACTTCTATCTGCTTCTCTTCCTGTACTCTTTAACTTTTTGTTTTTAATTATTCTATGTCTTTTTCTAATTGTCCCTTCCCATCTCCCCACTACATCATCTCCCTCTTTTGCTCCCTTCCTTTGTAGGGTTAACCATATTCCAAGAGGGATGATGTCCAGTGATAAATGACAATTTGTTCTAGCAGGAAGACCCAGTTGTACTTTTTATGGGGTACTGAACATTTTATCAGCCTGTCTCTTGCTCAATAAGAAGAATTTTTATACATTCGAGGTATCAAATTTTTAATGTATCTTAGTGGTTGATTCATGCTTCCTTCTTTTCTCAGAAATGGATATGGTTTTCTATTTTGTTGGTTTTATCATGTCATTAACATCTCTCTTAATTTGTACATTATACAAAATAAGGTAAATCTTATGGATACACCACAGTGTGTGCCATATGTATGCTTGTTTATGCAAGTTGGTCCTTGCTGCTTATTGTTGTGATTATCCAATTTCAACGTAATTCTCTCGCCACCTTCGCTGGACTCAACATAATTGCATGCTGTATAGATGCTTAACACCCAACTGTTGTGCATCTTAAAACAAAAACATTCACCACAACCACAATTTTCCTCTCTCCCCCTGTTTTATCTCCCTCCATCCCTCCCTTACTCCCTATCTTTACTGCCACACCCATCACTATCGATCAGTTGTCTTGGTCTTCCTTACTTCTTTGCTGCCATTAGCACGTACAAAATAAAATCTGTCAGTTCAGTAGACAGTTAGAATCAAAACATCCCCTTCCCGTATCTGAATATCACACCTGCGGATACTAAAAACATGGAAACATGTTGTTCATTGACTACATTTCACAATTAAGTTTTTATGTTAATCTTTTGTGGTAGGTATCAAAACATATACTGAAACTTGTAACTTAATTGAGAACTGTAAAAGTTTCGTACACTATTTTGTAAATTTATGCAGATATGTTCCTGTAAAGGTCTTGAAATAACTTCAGTCAAATACTGATGTGTTCCTTGAACTTGGTCTCAGTGGAAAATATATATAAAAACAAAGATGATGTGACTTACCAAACGAAAGTGCTGGCAGGTCGATAGACACACAAACAGACACAAACATACACACAAAATTCAAGCTTTTGCAACAAACGGTTGCTTCATCAGGAAACTCTTGCCTTTACAAATGTCTGCTTGTGTCTGTGTATGTGTGGATGGATATGTGTGTGTGTGTGTGTGTGTGTGTGTGTGTGTGTGTGTGTGTGTGTGTGTGTGTGTGTGTGTGCGCGCGCGAGTGTATACCTGTCCTTTTCCCCCCCTAAGGTAAGTCTTTCCGCTCCCGGGATAGATTTTCGCTGGTACCTTTTGTCTCAGTCATTTCCAGACCAGGGGCCCTTGCCTGAAACTAATACGTTTATCTTCCTCTGTTATCTCTGAAAGTTTGTAACGTCATCAAGAAATCATCCTGTATACATGGTTTTATGCAGTCCACAACACCTTCAAATACCACAGGCAAGATTTTCATATTCTCTCGCTCGCTCTCTTTAAATATGTCTGCTTGTGTCTGTATATGTGTGGATGGATATGTGTGTGTGTGTGTGTGTGTGTGTGTGTGTGTGTGTGTGTGTGTGCGTGCGTGCGTGCGTGCGTGCGCGCGCGCGCGCGAGTGTATACCCGTCCTTTTTTCCCCCTAAGGTAAGTCTTTCCGCTCCCGGGATTGGAATGACTCCTTACCCTCTCCCTTAAAACCCACATCCTTTCGTCTTTCCCTCTCCTTCCCTCTTTCCTGATGAGGCAAGTTTGTTGCGAAAGCTTGAATTTTGTGTGTATGTATGTGTCTGTCTGTGTTTCTATCGACCTGCCAGCGCTTTCGTATGGTAAGTCACATCATCTTTGTTTTTAAATATATTTTTCCCGCGTGGAATGTTTCCCTCTATTCTATATATATAATTGGGGGGATGTATATATCCCCCCAATAATTTTCTGTTCTTTAACAAATGTAAAACAGATATCACTTCCTGAATATAATCAGAGCAGAGGTCTGTGAAATAATGACTAGATAAGTAATTAAGGAGAAACTGGACAGCCCAGTGTAATTGTAGTGCAATAAATATTTGAAGAGCAGTATACGTTAAAATTTAATAATATATCATTTCAGAAGGATGTATCATCATCTTTGTACTTGTAGTCTGAGGTGTGCACTTATTTCTAGGGTTTATGTCAGTACAAATAGGAAAGTTGTCACCTGGACTGGGTCTCTACCCTAGAACATGTATGGGTGTATGCATATACACTCTTTTCCCATTCAGTTTACTATACATCTTTATGATTTGATTTGTCATCTAGACTGAAACTCCACTTTTAGTCCATAGGTATTATATTTATTATTATTGTATAATAATGGAAAATTGAACTGCAGCAACAATTCGTGAACTATTCTTAGCCCCATATAATTGCTAATGTGTTGACAACATTTTGGTATCTTCCATTTGTGTCCTGGACAAAGGCTATTAACAGAAATAATTTGCTGTTAGCTTCTGTTGACTTGTTATGCAGGTCAAATGTATAACCAAATTATTTGAATTACTGACGAGGGCTAATATAATACAGTTGTTATAGAAATGTGCTTAACGAAAGGCAGGCAGGAGGTGGAATCTGGTTTTGGCAGTCTGCCCTTTTCATAAAGTCAAGAACCATGCTGAGATTTACATAACCATCTGATTGACACCATCTATGGTGTCCTACGCCATCCCCAAGAGACTGTGGAACTGTTTGGCCATCTCAAGACTTTAGCACACAGTCGGATAGTCAGTAACTTTTCACGTCTTCCCATGCTGTTTCTTACCACATCAGGACTGAAAGTGGCTACCCCAGGTTGAGCACTGCTGCAGCAATTTGAATTGATGATGTAGGCTACAGAGTAGAGGCAACTTCCAGAACAGTTTACTATTTATTGCTTAGTAAATAAATGCTGTGAATGAAGGTTGACCTTACTCAGAGTTGGTATGTGTTTGGATTAATGGTTGTTAGGGGAAATGATTATCTAATGATAGAAAAATAGAAACACTGTGAACATAGACATTACATTTTCAATACAATTATCTAGAGGACATTTTGGGAGTCTGCTGTGTTACCAATCACTAGCTGTGTATACACTTTAAAGATTTTCTACACAGACATTTAATTACCACCAGGTTCTAAGATAAGGCATGTTTTATGTAATAATCTGTTAGCTACCATTACAGACTTTGACAACAAAGTGGAAATGTGTATTACCATTCTGAATGAGATCCATTTCTAAAATGCTTTGGTACAATGAGTACAGTGAAATTAATTATATATCATGCTGCTGTGTTGTTTGGTTTCAGATAATTTTAATTTTATTTATGTAGATTATGACACCAAATTTTAGAAAGCTTAAGTTTCAGAGGAGTGTAATGTAAATATTAATTTGAAATAAGACATATTATAACTTGTGCTCATAGCATATGTTCGGATTCTGTAATAGTAATCTTCATATGTTCCATTTGACATTTCGTTAAGGTTGCATGACGATGAACGGAGTTGAACAGTAGTAATGGAAAGAAAGACATGTAGTGTAACCCAATGTGCTACCTGCTAGAAATTTGGCCACTGATAATATGTTTAATATTGTATTACTATAAGCTTGCATATAATTTTTTGAGTGTTAAGTGCTTTATCGTGCCAGAAGAGAGATTGTATATTTCAGTTCAGATTTAAGTTGGTATTACTGCCATCACAGGTCTGTGTGCAAATTATACCCTAAGGTCAGCTAATCTTTGACTGATTGAGATGCATTCTCATTCTTCAGCATAATTATGCTGCACGTTAGACTGTGATGATTGGTCCATGGGAGTATTGTAAAAAGAGAGAGAGAGAATATGAATGAATGAAAAGCACTTGTGAGATATAGACATTATTGATGTTAATTTGCAGGAAATTTTGGTAGTAACATCAGAGTTTCTGGTTAATGCCTATGACTGTAGGGTGGAAATTTATGTATATCAAAACAATCCCCTAGGAATCAGTGTATTTTGCTTTTAATTTACAGTAAGATGAAATGTTGGCTTGTAGATTTTATTATACTGGCAATTCTTATAACTTTTACTTTGATTTTGATAATTATTGCAACTGAATTAGTCCTTTTATACAAATTTTTTTCTACTTTGTATGTGTCTTTGTTATGTTGGATATAATTTTGCAACAGTGGCAGCAGTCCTTCAGTGTACAAACATAAGTTTGTTTGTGTTACTTCTTCTTGGACAGTCTGAATTATTTTTGTTTATACAGTATTGGTTTTATGCATATGACTAATATGGAAAAAAGTTAATTGTAATACCTGTTAAATACAAGAATAACATTTCATTACAGTACATGCTGTGAAGGCAAAACATGTTATGATTCCATTTTTAATTACCCAAATAAGAAAATACACACACAATCATGACTGTTCATGTTTGTGTGTTATTTAGTCCTACAATTTCAGGCTTAAAGTAATTCCTGTAAAGTTCCATTGCTCATACCTCACCATCTTTAGAGATTTATCGTTCAGCATGTGGTTGTTTTAGATTGATTTGTTTTGTTGGCTTACTTTTCTATGTATCTTACATGCTGTTGTAGAATATTACAACATGGGGCTATAAAAAGAGTGTGAATTAATTCAGATTTTTCTATTTAAAATTTTTTGAGTGTAGATTGCATAATTGGTGTGCATATTGCTTTTTGAAATCAAAATTTGTATTATTGTGCAGTTGACAGCATGAACTACTGGAGTCTGTATTTTGTTTTGTGGTATTTATTTATAAATCATTATAACAGAGGACTGTTTTTTGTTTTGTAACGCATGTCACACATTCTAATGATAGCATATTATTGTATAAGTTGAAAGATCATAGAGTTTATTTCGCTGCAATTTCAGTTTCATGGTAATGACTGTAGGAATGTCTTATTTTGTTGTCTACTACTATGGACTGTGTTTTATCATGATGGCCAAACCCGGAGAAACCAAGTGGTCACTAGCTAACTGCCACAGAAATATTGCTCCCACTCATCCTCCATAACTATTATGAAATCATGCTACTGCCATGTTTTATGAGAGCACTCCATTTTTTTGATATTTTTATCCCATTGTATTCAATCTCAAAAGAAATTCAGTAACATCAGCACATTCTAACCCAATTTTGTAAAGGACCTGTGTCTAGCTGCTGAAGTTTACTCTGGGTATGCTATCTTTTTTTCAAAATTTTTATAGTGTTAAGCCCTTAGGTGTACAGAATTTGTTGGCATTCTTCTGTGCTGGACCTTTTAAGGCACAATAACATTGAAAAATGTTATGAAACGTTAAATATTTTACATTTAAGAGCAGATAAATGCTGATCTGTTTCTGTTCTCAGTTTTTCATGCTCCTTCATCATGATCACCATTATATTTTAAAACAAGTGATTAGTCTGGAAATGGTAGCATAACAGTTTATCATAGCTAAGTAGTACTAGGTATACAACAAACCAGACAAAAAATACATATTAATTGGATCGTACTGCTTCATAGTTGGTTGACAATGTACAAAATGCTGTGAAGTTGATCGAATGTGCTATTATAAAGCATTATGCCAGACAAATAAAGAGCTGTGATGGTGTGAGATGTTGTTATAGTTAATATGTCTAGTTAATCTCAGAAATGTCTCGTATTTTGATAGTGACCATAGTGTTATTGATCAAATACAGGGTGTCCAGCAATGGAGTCCCTGATTTCGATATGAAATATCCTGAAAACTAAGACTGATAGATGGGTGCAACAAAGTTTTTAAATAGTTTGAAACACAGCTAACAGGTGGTGCTGTAATTTTAGTGTGCAGTGCCAATAGTGCATTGCAATACAGAGAAATCAGTTTCATTGTTGAAACAAATAGTGTACCAAAGAAAGAGGTTAAAAACATAGATTCCATTGAAAAATGCTTTTTTTATGGTGCTGAAATACCACAGTTTAGAACACAGTCCATGCCAACAAGGTACAGTTTCGAAACAAGATTTAATGTTCTAAAAGGACCTGATGTTGAAAACCATGTGCAATCTCTTTGCCAAATTCCAACTGAAATGCAGCATGGCTGATTAGCTGGCAAACCATAGTTACTCCGGAAAAATGTTACCACAATTTCGAGAATTCTACAGCAAAATCCATCTGAAGAATTGCAGCAGAGACTCATTTGAAGCATTTCAGCCTATAGAAAATACTGAGACAGAGCCTACCCCCCGATTCCATGCGAAAATCCAAAGCCATCACACTGTACCTATATGAGGTGTGTGATTCTCACAGTGATTGATAATGGAGGATTCGATGTCATGTGCTTCTGGTTCACAGATGAGGCACCCTTCCATCAGGATGGAGTTGTGAGTAAACAAAACTGACAATTGTGGTGGTCTGAAAAATTCCCATTGTGTGAACCGAAACCATTGATTGTATTCACTCAGTTACTATTTGGCTACAGTATGCAGCAGAGGCATTATTGGCACTATTTTTCATGTGGAAAATGATCACTAGTGAATGTTACATTGCAATTTTGGAACAGTTTGTTGCCACACTGTTGGAGGACTGACCAGGCACTAAGTGGCCCATACAAGATGGGGCCATACCACATTGCACTGAGCTTTTGCTTTCTTGATTAATACTTCAAGAATAGTCATTGCATTGGATTATTGCAAATTTACTGACACAGGGATGGAATGACCTCAATATTCACCCAATCTGACTCCTTGTGACTACTTTCTTTGGGGTGTATTGAAAGACCTATCTACCAGATCTGTCTCGTCATGCTGTACGAGCTCAAGTAGGCGGTCTGTGTGGCATCTGAATCCATTTCTGTTGGGACAGTGCAGGATGTGATGGCAAATTTTGTTAGTCATTTATGTGAGTTCTGTACTGCAAGTGGTGAAAATATTATGATGTAACTCCAAATACTGCTTTGCAGTGGAAGAATTTTATTGTGCGGGCTGCACAGCATGCAGCACCATCTATTAGCAGCTTTTTGAACTACTTTGAAACTTATGTATAAAATTTTTAAAGCTTTCACAATTAACATACCTTTTGTTGCACTCATCTAAATATTAGTTTTCAAGATATTTAATTTTCAAATAGGGGACTCCTTCGCTGGACACCTCGTGAGTTCACTGGGCTCAGCAACTGCTATGTGGTGCTTCACTCACCTAAGACTGTGGAGGTCCTTTATGTTAGTGTATTTTTGTATTAAGGATGTGATGTTATCAATAATAATAATAATAATAATAATAATAATAATATCATCATTTAGGCAACATATGATAATTTTGTATGTGTCACTTGAGTCATTGGGAAAATAATAGTCAGGCTCATTGCATCTGTTGTGAATCATTGTGCCACAATTTAGGCTTTCTCTGTTTCCCTAAATGTTTGAAGAAGAACATCCCAATGATTCCGTTGAAAAGTATATGATCGATTTCCATTCTCATCCTTGCCCGCTTTTAGCTTGGGCTGTTTTTCTAGTGATGTTGTCAGTGATATGTTCTTTCAATTTTCTGCAAACAAATATTGCAATTTTAGTTCTGCTATGAGGTGTTTGAGCCATGTGCAACTTATGACACAACATTATGAGCATTATTTGAAAAGTAAGACTGGGCTTCTTATAAAACATAAACTATCAGGAATTTTTTCAAAGGACCATTTTAGCTCCTTACATGCTTCTCTATTTTTCTACATAGTTTTCATATTAGTTTAAACATGTGTCATAACAATCTACAAGGTTTTGTATTCCTAAGTCGTAGATGTCTGCCACCTATGAGGAAAACTAGTCTGCTTCTTTCACCTTGTCATCTGTTGCAAAGCACTTGCTGCTGAGAAACTGCTTTAGGTAGTGAAAGAAGTGAAAGTTGCTCGGTGCCGAGTCCCTGCTGTATGGTAAGTGGGCAGTCTGTTCCCATTGAAAAGATCTGATCAGATTTTGGGTGTGAAGGGCAGAATATGTTCTGACATTGCCATGCAGCAACAAAACTCCAGGGATTATGGACGGTCGTGGTTCATCATGGACATTTCTCGGTTCGTCCTTGAAAACTCTCACCCACGTGCGCACTTTGCTACCATTTGTCGCATTGTGGCCTTACATCTCACTTATCTGCTGATGAATTTCTGCCGCTGCAATGTTCCCTGCTGTCAAAAACAGAATCACTGACTGTGTTTCAACGTCGGCAAGCTGAACTGACGCTGTAAAAAGATACTGTAACAACACCAATGCAAATGACGACATTTGATGAGCAAGGCATGCTGGGAATCAGTGAGCATGTGTGTTTCAATGTTCATCCAACATTTGATTAGCTACGGTGATTCGGACTTACGCTGTGAATAACCATCGTGTGTGTACTATGCTTGATCAAATTATGAGCCCTTAGTAGTGTATTGCTAAAAAAATTAAGTAAGGAAAGAAATGAATTGCTAATACTTCCACTTAATTCTTCCAAAAGCTAATTTTTCAGAAACTGCGTAAATCGCAAAGGGTACTGAAAAATTTGCATCTGTCTGCACAGGCATGTTTCTTGTCTTTGTCTTTTGTAATCTGTGAATTTTATGATGAAGTGCAGTGAACTTACTTATTTATTCTGCACATTAAGAATTTCTCCGAACATGTACAGTAGCTCATACGTGTTAGGTACATACTTTGTTGTTTAAAATCTGGACTACTTATGAAATGCGATTTCAAATATTCGTCCAGGATGTGGCCTCATTTCCTTCAGTCAAGGTGTGAAAGTTCATAGATGGCAGCCTATCTACTCTAGAGCCTTCTTGTGTGTAGGGTGTCTTTCTTAAGCTAAATGAATGGATATTTTTCTTGGTGGAGCCCTCCACCACCACCACCACCACCACCACCACCACCACAACGACAATCACAACCACCACTGCTTCCAGAGACATTAGCATTTCTGTTTGGCGATCACCTGTGATGTGTTGTGCACTGGTGGAGGCACCTAGGCCAGAGTCTGGCGAAGTGTGTGACTGGCAAGGCTGGCAGTAGTTGAGGAGCAAGCCATCTGGAACAAATCTTCAAGGACACCAAACACAGTAAGAGATACACTGCACGCAGAAGGCTGATGCAGATGCGAGAGAATGGTGGAAAGGATACGGAAAAATCGTGCCCAAAGAGTGGAAGGAACTGGGCAAGCACTCAGAAAATAGTATAGCAGCCTGTAGGGCAGACAGGAGTGTGGCAGTACAAGAGAAGTACACTTGTTTTGCGTGGAGGCTATAAGTGAGTGCAGACACATGTCAGACAAAAATAGCATAGGAGGGTGTGAGAACATTAGGGATATGAAACGATTGTTCCCAGTGATAGATAAGTGTGGCAGCACATGGATAGGAAACACACTTGTGATCTGAAGGCATAGGTAGGTGCAGGAGCACAATTCATCGCCAGTCTGTTATGGTGGGTGCCACTGGAGGTGCAATGAAAACACTGCACAAGTAAACAGTGTGGAATAGTTTTATTTGAATATTTAAAGAACACAAGTCTGCTTCGTGGAGTGTTAAGTTACATATGGATGACTATGGGGCCAAAGGCCCAAGTGAATAATAAGATTCGCTTGGAACGGTCTGGAGTTAACAACACAGTTGCACTCAGTATATGGTTAAAGTCTGGCAAAGTAAAGCCATTGTTCTATGATCTGTTGAAATTAGGGGATAAACAATGCAACACAAGTATCCACCAATGATTCAGTACCAAGATTCTGATTGATGGGCTGCAGCACCTGGTGCAGAGAGCTCAAAATAATAACTGGTTCGATAGCAGAGACCAATCTTCCAATCCATGGTCGAGTGCTGGCTTAAACAATTCCGGTGAAAGTTGAAGTGTGCTCTGCGGGCAGCGGACTTATTGCTCTTGTGACTGGACAACAAACCAGCATGTTGTCCAGAAAATTTACCAACATGCAAATGAGTATGGATCATTGTTTGGCTTGCAGGTGCATGTGCCTGTTGTTGCAGATGGTGCCTGAAGTGTTGCCCCCCCACAGGATGAGAGTGTGTTGTAGATTGTTATCTTGTAGGAGGGACACAGCAGCCTGTGTTAAGGTATTCGTGAAATTCTGTCTATGAATGTTATTTTGGTAAGGGGAAGTCCTGGTTGAATGAACATAATTTAAGAATTAAAGGCGAAACAAGGAACTGTTTCAGTAAAAAAAAATAGTGGCATTATCATGATTAATCTACTGGAAATAACAGTTGAAGGGATTGGTAACATGCTTACCAGGTGACCTACGAACATAGATTGCTCCTCAAGTTGGAATGCGCGCATGTGTGTGTGTGTGTGTGTGTGTGTGAGATTTTCGTTCTCCTGTGGTTCACGACTTATTTTGGTATATAGCCATACCAGTGTCACTATCAGTAATGTACTCTCCAAGAAAATTTCTGTCACAGTCTAGTTTGTACTCAGTACCTTATGCTAAATGTGTCTCTTCATTTGTGTATTCAGATGATACAAGCAGCAATTTACTACTGTGCTACTGTATTCTCTCCCCTCTGAATGTCTCAATCTGAAGTTAAATCAAGAAAGATTATCTCTAAATTACCAAGAAACACGATTGGAATAGTAAGACTGAAATTATCTGTTTCATGGAGTGGGGGAAATGACACTTCACAAAAATCTGTAATGTTCTGTGAGCTTTAAGATATTTTCAAAATTATATCTTTACTATGTATCACTAGTCACATTCCTGGTAATTGCATTGTCTAACAATGTAATCTGGATATAACTCGCGAAAGAATTATATTCATATTATTGATGGAGGCAAGTACATTGTTGTTTGAGGTTTTCGCAACTTGACTGCTAAAATGGTTCTTGTGAATAATATGAGATGTGGTCACAGCAAATGCACCATATTTCCATGAGATAGTTCTTTGTCATCTTTAAGTGCACCTGTCATAACGTAGTGACACTTTTCACAGTCTGATAACGGTTGCAATATTAGAACCAGCAACCACATGCAAGTATTGCACAGTTGGTGTTATGGCATATGACATTGCTCGAGTTTGTATGAAGGCATCTGACATTGCTCTCAAAAACCATTTAAGCAAGTATATTATTCATTGTTACTCTACAAAATGTTAGTTGCCAATTTCATGTTCTACAAAGATGTATTCTTAATAATCTCTAGAAGTTTTGAATTATACTTTCGTTCCCTTGGGTCCTTGCACAATAATCTTTTCTTTCTCTACATTCATTGGAGACTAGCCATTTAAAGTGTTGCAATGGAACAGAATATTGTGAGAATCGTCAAAAGTAGATTTATACTAGTTGCAATTCCTTTCCACTATTCATCCGATATACACCATATGATCAAAAGCATCTGGTCACCTACTAGTGGACCTAAATGAGTTATATGTCCACTCCTCTCCTTTATGATGGCTTGAAGTGTACTGGGGACATTTTCAGTGAGGTGTCTCTGTGTCCGTGCAGGAATGACAGCCCATTCCTCCTCAAGAGCTGAAACAAGAGAAGGTATGTATGTTGGAGACTGGTTTCTGTAGTTCAGTCTACTTTCTAACTAGCTCCATATGTGTTCCATTGGGTTCAGGTTTGGACTCTGGATAGGCCAGTTCAGTTCAGGAGTGTTATCATCCACAAAACACAGATGCTGCTTTATGACAGGGTGCATTGTCATGCACCTCATTGTCAAGCAGCAGCAAGCAGTTGTCTTTGAACTGTCCCTATACTGTATGCAGTATACAGTGCTGTGAAATGTGATATATGATTCTGCGTTTAGCGTTTTCGTAAGCACAGTAAGGGTACCTTACCCTCTTCGTGAAAAATACTCCCATACCATAACACCACCTCCTGCATACTTTACTGTTGGCACTATACATGATGGCAAGTAATGTTCTTCAGGCTTTGCCAAACCAAACCCCTTCCACTGGATTGCCCCAGGACATAGTGTTATTCATCACTTAAAATGTCTCATTTCCAGTCATCCACTGTCCAGTGTCGTCACTCTCACACAACCTCAAGAAGTATTGCTTAACATTGACTACAGAAATGTGTGGCTTATGAGGAGCTGCTCGACCAATTCACCCTATTCTGTTTAAATCCCTGTGCACAGTCATTGTCCTAGCTGGAGTGCTGGTAACATTTTGGAACTTGTGAGTAATTCCTTCTGTTGATTTCAAGCAATTTCTATACAAATGACCTCTAAAGTTCGACAGTCCCTGTCTGTAAGCATATTAGGTTTACATCTACATTTATACTCCGCAAGCCACCCAACAGTGTGTGGCGGAGGGCACTTTACGTGCCACTGTCATTACCTCCCTTTCCTGTTCCAGTCGCGTATGGTTCGTGGGAAGAATGACTGTCTGAAAGCCTCCGTGCGCGCTCTAATCTCTCTAATTTTACATTCGTGATCTCCTCGGGAGGTATAAGTAGGGGGAAGCAATATATTCGATACCTCATCCAGAAACGCACCCTCTCGAAACCTGGCGAGCAAGCTACACCGCGATGCAGAGCGCCTCTCTTGCAGAGTCTGCCACTTGAGTTTGTTAAACATCTTCGTAACGCTATCACGGTTACCAAATAACCCTATGACGAAATGCGCCGCTCTTCTTTGGATCTTCTCTATCTCGTCCGTCAACCCGATCTGGTACAGATCCCACACTGATGAGCAATACTCAAGTATAGGTCGAACGAGTGTTTTGTAAGCCACCTCCTTTGTTGATGGACTACATTTTCTAAGGACTCTCCCAATGAATCTCAACCTGGTACCCGCCTTACCAACAATTAATTTTATATGATCATTCCACTTCAAATCGTTCCGCACGCATACTCCCATATATTTTACAGAAGTAACTGCTACCAGTGTTTGTTCCGCTATCATATAATCATACAATAAAGGATCCTTCTTCCTATGTATTCGCAATACATTACATTTGTCTATGTTAAGGGTCAGTTGCCACTCCCTGCACCAAGTGCCTATCCGCTGCAGATCTTCCTGCATTTCGCTACAATTTTCTAATGCTGCAACTTCTCTGTATACTACAGCATCATCCGCGAAAAGCCGCATGGGACTTCCGACACTATATACTAGGTCATTTATATATATTGTGAAAAGCAATGGTCCCATAACACTCCCCTGTGGCATGCCAGAGGTTACTTTAACGTCTGTAGACGTCTCTCCATTGATAACAACATGCTGTGTTCTGTTTGCTAAAAACTCTTCAATCCAGCCACACAGCTGGTCTGATATTCCGTAGGCTCTTACTTTGTTTATCAGGCGACAGTGCGGAACTGTATCGAACGCCTTCCGGAAGTCAAGAAAAATATCATCCACCTGGGAGCCTGTATCTAACATTTTCTGGGTCTCATGAACAAATAAAGCGAGTTGGGTCTCACACGATCGCTGTTTCCGGAATCCATGTTGATTCCTACATAGTAGATTCTGGGTTTCCAAAAACGACATGATACTCGAGCAAAAAACATGTTCTAAAATTCTACAACAGATCGACGTCAGAGATATAGGTCTATAGTTTTCCGCATCTGCTCGACGACCCTTCTTGAAGACTGGGACTACCTGTGCTCTTTTCCACTCATTTGGAACCTTCCATTCCTCTAGAGACTCGCGGTACATGGCTGTTAGAAGGGGGGCAAGTTCATCGCGTACTCTGTGTAGAATCGAATTGGTATCCCGTCAGGTCCAGTGGACTTTCCTCTGTTGAGTGATTCCAGTTGCTTTTCTATTCCTTGGACACTTATTTCGATGTCAGCCATTTTTTCGTTTGTGCGAGGATTTGGAGAAGGAACTGCAGTGCGGTCTTCCTCTGTGAAACAGCTTTGGAAAAAGGTGTTTAGTATTTCAGCTTTACGCGTGTTATCCTCTGTTTCAATGCCATCATCATCCCGGAGTGTCTGGATATGCTGTTTCGAGCCACTTACTGATTTAACATAAGACCAGAACTTCCTAGGATTTTCTGTCAAGTCGGTACATAGAATTTTACTTTCGAATTCACTGAATGCTTCACGCATAGCCCTCCTTACGCTAACTTTGACATCGTTTAGCTTCTGTTTGTCTCAGACGTTTTGGCTGTGTTTAAACTTGAGTGAAGCTCTCTTTGCTTTTGCAGTAGTTTCCTAACTTTGTTGTTGTACCACGGTGGGTTTTTCCCGTCCCTCACAGTTTTACTCGGCACGTACCTGTCTAAAACGCATTTTACGATTGCCTTGAACTTTTTCCATAAACACTCAACATTGTCAGTGTCGGAACAGAAATTTTCGTTTTGATCTGTTAGGTAGTCTGAAATCTGCCTTCTATTACTCTTGCTAAACAGATAAACCTTCCTCCCTTTTTTTATATTCCTACTAACTTCCATATTCAGGGATGCTGCAACAGCCTTATGATCACTGATTCCCTGTTCTGTACATACAGAGTCGAAAAGTTCGGGTCTGTTTGTTATCAGTAGGTCCAAGATGTTATCTCCACGAGTCGGTTCTCTGTTTAATTGCTCGAGGTAATTTTCGGATAGTGCACTCAGTATAATGTCACTCGATGCTCTGTCCCTACCACCCGTCCTAAACATCTGAGTGTCCCAGTCTATATCTGGTAAATTGAAATCTCCACCTAAGACTATAACATGCTGAGAAAATTTATGTGAAATGTATTCCAAATTTTCTCTCAGTTGTTCTGCCACTAATGCTGCTGAGTCGGGAGGTCGGTAAAAGGAGCCAATTATTAACCTAGCTCGGTTGTTGAGTGTAACCTCCACCCATAATAATTCGCAGGAACTATCCACTTCTATTTCACTACAGGATAAACTACTACTAACAGCGACGAACACTCCACCACCGGTTGCAGGCAATCTATCCTTTCTGAACACCGTCTGTACCTTTGTAAAAATTTCGGCAGAATTTATCTCTGGCTTCAACCAGCTTTCTGTACCTATAACAATTTCGGCTTCGGTGCTTTCTATTAGCGCTTGAAGTTCCGGTACTTTACCAACGCAGCTTCGACAATTTACAATTACAATACCGATTGCTGCTTGGTCCCCGCATGTCCTGACTTTGCCCTGCACCCGTTGAGGCTGTTGCCCTTTCTGTACTTGCCCAAGGCCATCTAACCTAAAAAACCGCCCAGCCCACGCTACACAACCCCTGCTACCCGTGTAGCCACTTGTTGCGTGTTGCTGTGACTGTTCCTTCGTGGTGATAGTTGATAATATTGTCCTTAAGCCTGCTGTTGATTACCCTGGATTGTATTTCACAGGTACTGTCCACCAAACTGAAGCTTCTATTAATTTCACATAACATTTTCAATATTTTGTACTAGAAAGACTGTTGATCATGTACAGTGTTTTCAATGTTTGAAATGAATCGAGTCCATGAAACTTGATGGCTCTCTTTACTAGGCTGTTTGTCATATTCCTCTTTACCCAGTAAACTTCCCAATTCTGTACTGTGGAACTGCCGAAAAGTGATCTGTATGCTGTATACTTTTCCTCAAAAGCTTCTTTAATTTCTGCACTTCAGATCTTCACACCTTTATTTCACTTAAATTTTCATTTCCTTTATGGACTTCTGTGGCTACTTTGTTTACAGCATTTTAAATGATCTTCCATTCCTTATCTATCATTAGTAGTTTTTGATTTAGTCACTATTGAAAATGTAATTTAACACACAATTCTTGTAACACACACTTTTTATAAACCACTTTTGCCAATCGGGATTTTTTCATCATCTCATGCCTTTCGATCTTACATTGCAGATGCACCAGCATAATTGTTTGAGATATAGTTGTAGTTCTTAATTCGTTCTTCTATTATTATTATTCTGGATTTACAATGTGAGTACATTTTTCCAGCACCTATTCTGGATTACAGTAAGTCACTAATTATTGTTCTCCACTCTTCTCTATTTGTCCATAAATCTTCAGGAATGTTGTTCTTCCTCATTGCTGACTGAACTCCCTGTATCCATGTATCAGGTGGTCGTCCCCTTTTTCTTCTTCCAATTGGTACCCAGTCGATTATGCATTTTGGTAGCCTTTCCTGTTCCATTCGTCTGATGTGTCCATACCATTTAAGTTGTTTGTGCTCGATGAAATCAATAATTGAATTTTTACATTTCATCTTGTCTCTGATTACTTCATTTCTTATTCTTTCTCGTCTTGATATTCTTGCTGAACGTCTCCAGAAATCCATTTCTGTGGCTAATAATTTTGATTTCAGTTGCCATTTTGTTGTCCACACTTCTGAACCATATGTAATAATGCTCCTAACTATTGTTTTAAAAATCCTTATTTTGTTATCAGTTGTTATGTGTATGTCCCAGAGAATTCCATTCAATAAAGAGATTGTCGTCTTTCCAGAATTTATTCTTGATCTAATTTCTTTGTCCTGTTTCCCATCATTTGTAATTTTCACACCTAAATATTTATATTCCTCAGTAGCTGTTATTGTTCCCATCCCTTCTTCTAATATTAAGTCTCCATTCACTCCACCAATTACCATGTACTTTGTTTTATTCATGTTTGCATTTAGACCTGATTTTTTATATTCTTGAATCAATTTTCTGGTCATATACTCTATGTCCTCACAGTCTTGGGCTATAATCAGTTGGTCATCTGCAAATTGTAACGAGTATATTGTTCTATCATTTATTGGTATTCCCATAGCGTGACATTTTTTCTTCCAATTCTGTAAAGTTACTTCTGTATATATTTTATACAATGTAGGTGAGATGCTACATCCTTGACGTAATCCTTTTGTGACTTGGAATCCATGTGATAGATATTTACCAATTTTTATTTTTGAAATAGAATTTTTATATAAATTTTGAATTGCTTTAATTATTCTTGGATTTATTCCTATTGATATTAAAGCTTTCCATAAACTGGATAAAGGCACACTATCATAGGCTTTTTCTATATCTATGAATACTAAATGTATAGGTTGTGCCCGAACCATTTTTTTTTTTCTTTTCTTTTTTTTTTTTTTTCTTTTTCAATGATTTGTTGTAGGCAAAAGATATGATCAATTGTTGATCTTCCAGCTCTAAAACCTGCTTGTTCTTCAGCCTCCTTTTCTTTGTATTCTTGTTCTAACAAATATTTAATAATTCTTCCATATAATCTACTGAAGGTATTGGTCACTGTTATTCCCCTATAATTTTTACACTCATCTTTCGCTCCTTTTTTATGTATCACTGAAATATATCCTACTTTCAAATCATTTGGGACATCTTCCCCATTTAAACATCTTTCGAAAAGGTTTCTTAACAATTCCATTAATTTCTTTGTTCCTAATTTTAATAATTCTGCAGGAATACCTCCAATGCCTGTAGCCCTTCCATTCTTTAAAGATTTTATTGCAGTTTTTACTGTCTCTATTTCCAAACGGATGTAATTCTCTGCTTGTAGATCTATCATTTCATTATATTCAGGGTTTCCCAAGTATTCTTCTCTGTTTTCTGTTAATAAACTTTTAAAATATTTTTCCCAAGAGTCATGAGTAATATATTTAATATGTGTTGATTCTTTAGAATTCCTTCTTAAATTTTTTATAGTTTTCCATGCTTCTGTGTTTCTTTAACCACCAATATAGGATTCAATTTTTTGACATGACTGTTCCCAAACTTTGTTTTTTGCTTCTGCAACCTTTTTCCGGATTTTCGCTTGTTGTGCATTAAGCTCTATTTTATCTTGAAGATTTCTGGTATTTAACCATTTTAAATATTTCTCTTTCTTTAATTTCACTTCCTTTTTAATTTCTTCATTCCAGTAGCATAATGGATGGTTTGTACGTGTTTCTTCTGTTTCTCCTAAAGCTTCCTTGGCGGTTTCATGTAGTTTATTTACAATATAATGATATTGATCTTCTGTATTATCAAACTCTGTTTCTACCAGTTTTTCATCTAATCTCTTTTGATATAAAAATATTGTGCTTTCATTCTCAAAACTATTCAAATTATATTTAGGAATTTTGATTTCTGTTTGTATATTTTCTGTAGGACAATTTCGATTTTCTTCAGTGCTTTTTCCTCTGAAGGGGAATAAAAATTTGGAATTTACCAAATAATGATCGCTAAGAGTTACCTCTCTATATACTCTTGTGTCGTGTATTTTTATCCTTGTTTGCTGTTTAATTATAATATAGTCTATTATTGATTTTTGATTCAATGTATCTTTATGCCATGTGTATTTATGTATTTCTTTATGTTGATAAAAGCCATTTAATATTTTCAATGAATTTTGTTCACAGATATCAATAAGTCTATTACCATTATCATTTATAACATTTTCTCCAAATGGTCCTATAATTTTATTTCCAATTTTACTTCCAGTTCTACTGTTAAAATCCCCTGCAATAATAATCTCCCTGGTTTTCCCGATATCCTCTATGATTCCATTTAAATTATTATAGAAATCATCCTTTTTACAAATTGGTTCATCTTCGCTTATTCCATATACTCCTATAATAGTAATTTTGTATCCATGAATATCAATATTAATTTTAATCAGATTTTCATCAATAGGTTCCCAGTTTGTGACCATTCTTTTGAATTTGTTTTTCATCAATATCGATATCCCCCGTTTTGCTCTTTGATTTTTTGGGACACCACTATAGAAATGTGTATATGATCCTATTCGTTCAATACCTCGTCCTTTTTTCTTAGTTTCTGGGAGTATAATAATATCTTGATTTCTAGCCTCCATTTCTTTAATCACTTCTCCTACTTTATTTTGTAATCCTTGTATATTCCATACACCAATTAAGACAGTCCGTTTTCTTAGCCTTTTTCGTCTCCTATTATATCCGTCCTGCTGTAATCTTATAGGCTTTTTAACCAGTGAGGTTTTTCCAATGAATGGGGAGTTGGCCCATCGCATTAACCCCCAACCTGGAGGACCAGGTAATTTTTGCTCAAGGTTTTCTTCCATTAGCCTTTGGTAATCCAATACCTAGACTACAAGGCAGTAGTTGCTAGTTTTGGTCCACCCCGGGTATTTTATTTCCTCGGTACCCTCCATATCTGGTGGGCATTCCCCTATCCGCCACCTGGGGAGGCGCCCGATGGGAGACTAGCAACTCCACACGGGTTCGTTCTTCTAAACTTCTACTTATTTTAATTGCTACACCTTTGCTTGCTCTTTGCTGCTGGGCTATCCCACTGTAAAATGTTATATAATCCTCCATGTACTTGCTACTCTTAAGCTTGTTTTTTGTTTAAGAGATACAGATTACATTTGCTTTAGCAGTTTTCAATAGTCTCACCAATTCATTTTCTTTATTAGTTATTGTGCTAACATTCCAAGTCCCAAAAACTAAATTTCGGCAATCCATTGCTTGTTCTTTTTCTTTTCCAGCCTGTCAGTATTTAATTCAATTCTAGATCTGAGGCTATTCTGGTTTCTTTCCGTAATGTATTTATTCCTGGCTGCGCTGCACAATTTTCATTACCTACATTAAAATTCCTGTGAAGGAGAACGGCCTGAGATATTTTTAAATAAATTGTTAATGTCAAGAATGAGACATGATGGATAACACAGAAAAATCAGTGGTTTATGAATTTCACCCTCCTATGATATCCTCTCATTGAGGCACAACATATGGCTCCTAACCTGAACAGCCTCATCAGTTCTGTGCATACTGCTGAATGTGGTGGACTGACTTTAATCTCATGAGCAAGCCTAGCATTCATTGCCCCACCAGCTGCCCATAACAACTCACTATCTGGGCCACAAGACATTCATGCATACATGGTACATGATTTGTAACTGACTGCAACCGCAGTTGTCACAATCAGAGGTGCCTCCAAATCTCAGATTAAATAACTTTCCAGACACACTAAGGGTACAAATGTTTTCTTTTGTAGTCATGGTTCCCTCAACAGACATTATTGCAGCTCTCAAAGTGTGACTGCCCAAATCTTATGAAGATTTGGCTTCTGTCACAGTAGACTGGTGGTGTTGACTTAATTGATCTACATTTGTAATTTCTAACAATGGACAAAAATTAATATTATATGATAAATTTTATCTTGTTATTAGACTTGTAGTGTCAGCTTAATTAAGTCATTAACTATACTTCATAAGAGCAATTGAAACAAAAAGTACTAGGATTATGTTCAGCCAATCTTCAGCTTTTGAAATGAATTAAATTGCCCACTTTCCAGTTACTTTGCTTAAAACAATTTAGAATGACCGGATTAAGTAGTGATGATGTATGAGATTCTATTATGTACACACATCAAGAA
This sequence comes from Schistocerca americana, assembly GCF_021461395.2. Classification (NCBI taxonomy): domain Eukaryota; kingdom Metazoa; phylum Arthropoda; class Insecta; order Orthoptera; family Acrididae; genus Schistocerca; species Schistocerca americana. Next base: position 696,692,249 of record NC_060120.1, on the reverse strand, counting down.
AAGTTTTGCGTCACTGTGGTTTCCAGAACTCCTGAAGATAGATGTTGACTGTGGATATTGTATTACAGACACAGTCCCTTTGACTGTTCAGAGATGTCACTAACCCCACCCAAAGATGTAAACAACCACTCATGAGCAGTGCCTATTTTGTCTGTAGTTCAACCATGCATAGACGGTGAATGCCATGGTTCGAACGCATCCACATTGTTACTTTGTGCCAGGAAAGGCTCTCAAACAAGGAAAGTATCCATGCATCTCGGAGCGAACCAAAGCGATGTTGTTCGGACATGGAGAGAGACGGGAATTGTTGATGACATACCTTGCTCTGGCCATCCAAGGGTTACTACTGCAGTGGATGATCGCAACCTACGGATTATGGCGTGGAGGAACCCTGACAGCAACGCTACCATGTTGAATAATACTTTTCGTGCAGCCACAGGATGTCATGTTATGACTCAAACTGAGCACAATAGGCTGCGTTATGCGCAACTTCACTCCCAATGTCCATGGCGAAGTCCATCTTTCCAACTGTGACACCATGCAGTGCGGTACAGATGGTCCCAACGACGTGCCGAATGGACCACTCAGGATTGTCATGACATTCTCTTCACCGATGAATGTCGCATATGCCTTCAACCAGACAGTTGTCGGAGACTTGTTTGGAGGCAATCCAGTGAGTGCAGCAAGGTGGAGGTTCCCTGCTGTTTTGGGGTGGCATTATGTGAGGTCATTGAAGGTGCTGTAACGGCTGTAAAGTGCGTGAATGCCATCCTCCGACCGATAGTGCAACCATATCGGCAGCATATTGGTGAGGCATTCATCTTCATGGACGACAATTCGCGCCCCCATCATGCATGTCTTGTGAACGGCTTCTTTCAGGATAATGACATCGCTCGACTAGAGTGGCCAGCATGATCTCCAGACATGAAACCTATCGAATGTGCCTGGGATAGATTGGAAAGGGCTGTTTATGGATGACATGACCCACCAACCACTGTGAGGGATCTGCACCGAATCGCCATTGAGGAGTGGGACAATCTGGACCAACAGTGCCTTGATGAACTTGTGGATAGTATGCTGTGACGAATACAGGCATGCATCAATACAAGAGGACACGCTACTGGGTATTAGAGGTACTGGTGTGTACAGCAATCTGGACCACCACCTCTGAAGGTCTCGCTGTATTGTGGTACAACATGCAATGTGTGGTTTTCATAAGCAATCAAAAGGGCGGAAACGATGTTTGTGTTGATCTCTGTTCCAATTTTCTGCACAAGTTACGGAACCGAGGTGATGCAAAACTTTTTTTGATATGTTATGTCCAAACATTGACCGCCAGTAGAAAACTAAAAGTTGATTCACAAACTTATCCATGATTGTGTTGGCTCATGTCCATGGCTGTGAATTAAATTACCTGAAAAACAGCAGCCAGCCATTTTTTTTTCTAAACTTCATTTATGCCCCTGAATGTAGAACTGTGTGTGTTATGCACACAAATGCAAAACAAGGACAACAGCAGAATAAAAATGTAGCTGTGATGTTAAAAATGCAGTTGATAAAAATGTAAGATGAAGAGATAAAATGCCAGTTTAAGGTGGATAGAAATGTGAAATGAATTGTGATAAAAATAATGTTGTATAAAAAGTGACTGTTTGTTGAAATAAGAGAACAAAAAGATTTGCCAGATGCTTAGCGGTTTTTATTTTTGTGAGGCTGCTATGTTCTTCGTGTGGCAGAGAAATATGGATCAGAGTCCACAAAATTTATTGACACTGAGGAAGTAAGTTTTTATAGCATTCTCCTCTCAATGAAAGTGACTATGTAATCCAGTATTACGTGATCTCCTGGTAACCCATTTACCTTGTAGATTTCATTAACATTCTCCATTTTCTTTGTTTTTTTTCAATGCTCCTGTGAGCTGGAAATATAACTTAAGCTACATCTTCAGCTCACATGGTAAATCACCTGTAAAGACTGCTCTGCATTATCATTCATGGAAATTGCATTGTCCTGAGGATCCAAATACAGCAAGTAGAACCTATAATGATAATGGATGTGAGTTACATAGCAACCTGCATAAAATGTTTAGAGGAAATGGCTACAGGATTTTGCAAACATCAGGTCATCTTAGAAATGACCTGCAGGAGCAACACTGTTAAAGCACAAAATGAAAAGCTTGTGTTTATTCCATTTAATGAGTTATCAGTAGGTAAGATTAGTGATTGTAGTACAGAATGTGGATAATAACTGTAATTTTTTGTACCATCGTAAAAATTCTGGATTTTGAAAGCATGTGTAGAAAGTACCTATGTGTGTGTGTGTGTGTGTGTGTGTGTGTGTGTGTGTGAGAGAGAGAGAGAGAGAGAGAGAGAGAGAGAGAGAGAGAGAGTAAAAGTCTAGGATTTTGTTGATAAGCCTTAATTAATTATATTCAGTTCAGTTATGATGAAGGAAATCTAGAACTAAGAGAGAACAAAGTGGTATATTTGTTAGGCCAATGTGGCAATGGATGAGTATTACAAACAACTTCATTATGTTTGAAAACAGAGCAACAATCACAGTATTTGTGGCACTGTACAATGGCTGTGTATGCCAGAAGTTTGCTACATCATCAAGGAATAGTATGTGGAGGAAAGGACACATACTGTGTATGTGGACATGTCACAGTCATGCCACACATTCTGTAGAAGTCCCATACCACATAAAATTATAAACCTCAGGCTTTTGAAGGATGTGTCTAGAATTAAAAAAAAAAAAATAAGAAAAAAGGAACATGCACACAGTTTGAGCAATGTGGTGCAATAGTAAATACTGGACTTGCATTCAGCAGTATGCTGAATTATGGGAGTTCAGATTACAATTTTACCCATACAACTATTATTTGTAAATGTCCAAATATGTTTCAGCACCTTTGTGCCAGCATCAGTGGGTATTTTTATTCATCATCATCAGTGTTCTGCCAAAAGGCAGGTTTCCACATGGTAGTTCTCCAGGTCGTCCGGTCTTCTGCCATCCTCTTCAGTTCTGCATAATTTCCTCTTCTCTTTATGTCATCTGTCATCTTGTATCTCCTTCTTCCTCTCAGTCTTCTCTCACAAACCAATCCTTCCAAAGCATATGCTAGCAAGTACTCCTTTCTCAATGAATATCCCAACCAGTTCTTTTTCCTTTCTCTTACGACCTTCAGCAGACATCTCTCACCAACCCTTTCCAATACTCTTTCATTACTCACTCCTTCCATCCACCTTCTTCTCTCCATTCTCATCCACATCTCAAATGCTTCTCCAGACAAAACATTTGCCAAGCCTTTTCCTTAGACCTTTATCTAATTTGCCACATAAGAGTCTCCTCTTTCTGTTGAATGCCTCCTTTACTATGGCGCCTCCTGGTGACATCTCAAATCTTCAGTTATTGTGCTTCCAAGATATTTAAATGCACTTACTTGGCTAATGCTAGATTGTCCTGTTTTAATATTGGACAGTCTGTGTCTTGTACTGATGATGATACTCTTTGTTTTTGCTGTGTTTATTTGCATCCCATATTCCACACAAGCTTCATTCAGATCTTTCAGCATGTTACTCACTGTCCGCTCACTTTCTGCCACAAATACCATGTCATCAACAAATCTTATACAGTCTACTCTCTTTCCTCCAATACATATTCCTCTTTCCCATATAAGCCTTTCACAATAATCTCTTCAAGGTATGCATTAAACAACAGTGGGGAAAGGCAACAACCTTGTCTAACACCTCGTCCAATGCTTCTTCCTTCTGACACTTAATTTCCAGTCCTTATCCTTGCATTCTGGTGTAAATATAGATTCTATATCAGTCCTCTCTTTCCAATACACTCCTTTCCTCTTCAAAATATCCATCAGCTTGTTCCACTGAACTCTGTCAAAAGCCTTTTCTAAATCTATAAAAATAGCAAAGATTTCTCTACCTTTTTCCATATATCTTTCCCCTATAGTTCTTAACAGGCCAATAGCATCTCTTTTTCCTTTTCCTCTTCTAAATCCAAACTGTTTCTCTGCAATCCCTCTATTCAGCTTGCCATATAGCCTTCTATTCAACACTCTCAGCAACACTTTAGCTGCATGAGAAATTATACTGATGGTCCTATGCTCTTCACATTTTTTAGTGTTTCCCTTGTTCTCTATTGGTATCATAACTGTTGCAAGGAAGTCCTCAGGCCATTCCCCTTTGTCATATATCTTGTACAGAGGTAGACCATTTATTTTCTTGCATTGTTTCCCAGACTCTTCAACAGTTCTGCTGGCAAATCATCAATTCCACATGCCTTCCTATTCTTCATCTCCTTCAGCACCTTTTCTACTTCTGCTTCTAAGATAGTGAATTCCTTTCCATCTTCCAGCATATATTGCTCCTCTTCAGTCTTAATTTCACTTTGTATTTCATGCCCCTTATACAGGCATTCAATATATTCTTGCCATCTGCTCAAAACCTCTTGTGGTTCTTCTGCTGGAGTACCATCCGCTCTTCCTATTTCCATGTTATTCCTCTTTCTTTTACATTCAAAAACTATCTCACTAGCCAGTCTATACATCGTTTCATACTCTCCCTCTTTTTCTATTTTCTCTATTTTGTCGCATTTCTGTTTCATCCATTTTTCCCTTGCCTCTTCAACCTCTTTTTGCCTTTTTCAGTTTATACATTTTTTCCATTTTCTCTGCTCTTCCATCTTTTTCAACATGTTTTCTGTTATCCATTCTTTCCTGGTGCTTTGGGTTACTCAAATTCCTATTACTTCTTTGATAGTGTCCGTGAGTCCTTCCCTCATTCTTATCCATTTGTCACTAACACTTTCATCGACACTAGCTCTTTCCCATTTTTCCACAAATCTGTTTTCCAAATCTGATGACTTTCCTACCTCCTTGAGTCTTTCTATGTTTAGCCTTTCTTTTGCTTTGCCTCTCCAGACTTTTTTCAACTTCACTTGTATTTCTCCCACTACTAGGTTGTGGTCTGAATTTATAACCATTCCTGGATGAGCGTTGGCATTCTTCAAACAGTTCCTAAACCTTTTTTGTATCAGGATGTAGTCCAACTGATATCTTTCCCTATCCAAATTTGATATCCATGTGTAATGTCTCCTTTTGTGGTGTTCAAATAATGTTGCTCACTCCTAATGAATTTTCTTTACAGAAGCTAATTAGTTATTCACCTCATTTCTTATTCCTAATCTAAATTTTCCTACTGTATCTTCATCTCTTCTTTCACCTACCACTGCATTCCAGTGCCCCTTGATGATAATGCAGGCATTTCTATTTTCTTTCCACTCCCTCATCTTTATGCCGGCTGGTTGGCATGTGCACCTGTATTAACACCAAATCTTTTGAACTACCCTTCAGTCGTATCATCATCAGTCTTCCATCAATATATTGTACCTTTATTACCTTATTTTTCAGCTTTTGCCCTATCAGTATTCCTGTTCCATTTTCACCACTCTTGATTTCCCCTGAGTAAAAGAGCTTATAATCTCCACTTTCTATCTCCCCATTCTCTCCCCATCTCATTTCACACAAACCAAGGGCATCTAATCTGTTCCTTTTCATCTCTTGTTTTGCATTCTCCGGCTTTCCTGCTTGCAGCAGTGTCCTCGCATTCCATGTTCCAATCCTTATCTTTCCTTCCTTAACTGTCCCTTTCTTCTTTTCAGATATGTCTACTCTCAATGTGTTCCCCTCTCGGAGATCCGAATGAGAGGATGTTTTAACTCTGGAATCTTTCACATGGAGAGACATACCATGTACTGCTTGGGAATGTAATGTGGTAGTTGCCCGTTACTTTCTACGTAGGCAGCATGATGCCCAGCCTAAAATCAGCTGCTCACTATGAATCAGATGCTGTCTGTAGCCGCCCCTCTGGGGTAGAGTCGCTACTTGTACTCATTTTGTACCCAAAGAGAAAAGGTACCTCTTCCTCCAGCTTCACCATTCTGAAAGACTCTTTCTCTGTTGTCGCTGCCGTTGAGGTCTTATACACATAATAGGAAATGGTAGGAATAGGACATGGTGAGGACAGGTTTGGGATAGGAAAGGGGGAGCGATAGCCCATTGTGGGACACACTTTGTCTGGCTTCTCCCCTTTGGCCTGTCCAGCTTGGGTGACCCTTGGTAGCTAAGCTGGATCCAGAGCACACAAACCACCTCGCCCACACAGACAATGCTATGTTAAGGCGATGTCCCCTGAGGAGATATTTTTATTCAGTTCTGTAAAATGCAGACATGTTTAAAGTAGTAATTATTCTAAGAAAATTAAGTCTAAAAATGGTTTATCTGTTGTGGTTATTACCTTACGAGGTGCATTCAAGTTCTAAGGCCTCCGATTTTTTTTCTAATTAACTTCTCACCCGAAATCGATGAAACTGGCGTTACTTCTCGACGTAATCGCCCTGCAAACGTACACATTTTTCACAACGCTGACGCCATGATTCCATAGCAGCGGCGAAGGCTTCTTTAGGAGTCTGTTTTGACCACTGGAAAATCGCTGAGGCAATAGCAGCATGGCTGGTGAATGTGCGGCCACGGAGAGTTTCTTTCATTGTTGGAAAAAGCCAAATGTCACTAGGAGCCAGGTCAGGTGAGTAGGTAGCATGAGGAATCACTTCAAAGTTGTTATCACGAAGAAACTGTTCCGTAACGTTAGCTCGATGTGCGGGTGCATTGTCTTGGTGAAACAGCACACACGCAGCCCTTCCCGGACGTTTTTGTTGCAGTGCAGGAAGGAATTTGTTCTTCAAAACATTTTTGTAGGATGCACCTGTTGCCGTAGTGCCCTTTGGAACGCAATGGGTAAGGATTACGCCCTCGCTGTCCCAGAACATGGGCACCATAATTTTTTCAGCACTGGCGGTTCCCCGAAATTTTTTTGGTGGCGGTGAATCTGTGTGCTTCCATTGAGCTGACTGGCGCTTTGTATCTGGATTGAAAAATGACATCCACGTCTCATCCATTGTCACAACCGACGAAAAGAAAGTCCCATTCGTGCTGTCGTTGCGCGTCAACATTGCTTGGCAACATGCCACACGGGCAGCCATGTGGTCGTCCGTCAGCATTCGTGGCACCCACCTGGATGACACTTTTTGCATTTTCAGGTCGTCATGCAGGATTGTGTGCACAGAACCCACAGAAATGCCAACTCTGGAGGTGATCTGTTCAACAGTCATTCGGCGATCCCCCAAAACAATTCTCTCCACTTTCTCGATCATGTCGTTAGACCAGCTTGTGCGAGCCCGAGGTTGTTTCGGTTTGTTGTCACACGATTTTCTGCCTTCATTAAACTGTCGCACCCACGAACACACTTTCGACACATCCATAACTCCATCACCACACGTCTCCTTCAACTGTCGATGAATTTCAATTGGTTTCACACCACGCAAATTCAGAAAACGAATGATTGCACGCTGTTCAAGTAAGGATAACGTCGCCATTTTAAGTATTTAAAAGCAGTTCTCATTATCGCCACTGGCGGTAAAATTCCATCTGCCGTGTGGTGCTGCCATCTCTGGGACTTACTGACAATGAACGCAGCCTCATTTTAAAACAATGCGCATGTTTCTATCTCTTTCCAGTCCGGAGAAAACAAATCGGAGGCCTTAGATCTTGAATGCACCTCGTACTTTCTATAATGATGGGTTCTGTAGGGTAGTCTTTACATTATTGTATTCCAGTAGCTTGACGTTTTTGTGGGTTTGGTTTGAGTGTTAGCAAATCACTTTATTTGTAAATGTAATTTTGTTGCATTGCTTCAAATTATCACCAAGCCTTCCAGGATTTAGGTTTCTCTTGGACGCGAGAGAGAGAGAGAGAGAGAGAGAGAGAGAGAGAGAGAAAGGGGAGAGGGGGATGAGGATGAGAGTAGAAAATATGACAGCGAGATTCTCTTTTTAGGAACTAGCTGGTTGCCTGGTGACTTAATTACCCCTAACCTCCTATTAGTCAGAAAAATAAATAGACTCTTATTACTAGGACAGTCATCTTTGCACATTTTAAGTACAGTATAAAAGTTAAAGGTTTCCCTATAGGTGCAAGAGTACATAAATTCTTAAGTGAGCCCACTCTTGAGCAAGCAACATTAAGTTGCATAAATATTAAAAGTCTTAAATACATTCCTTAGTATTTAATACACTACCGCTACACTTGTTGATTACAATCTAGAGCACAAATTTCACTGGTGACTGCAGTCTCTCAAAATTAAAGGAGTAAGCCATCAGACTGAGGAGTGGCAATAGGATGGAAAGTGCCTCATTCTCTTCTTTTCTGCCAAGATTATCACTCCTAATACATTGTTTACATGAAGCCTTTTGCCATTACAATGTTTTAGCTAGTCAACGTTTTGTATCTGATTAAATGTGGAACTAAATATCCTCAGGATTGTCACTGATATGCATTTTGACATTGAAATTTGGGGGTTTGACACTAGTATTGGTCATTTTAAATTTCACACATCCTGCGATTCCCACACATATCTTTATGGATGTTATATCCCTTAGTATTGCCTTTTCCTCAGTAAGGAACTTGTGAATATCACAGTTTAGATGAAATTGCTGCAAGAATTCCAGAGCTATACTTATTTTTCCACTGTACACTCTCATGACCCACAGGCACTAGAGATCTCTAATTCCTGCACTTAATTTTTTCATTTAATACATAGTTTGGTTGAAATTGTTCTAGGCATTATAGAGTTCCAAATCCAACCAGTACCGTCACTTGTAGGAGTATCTTATTACACAGTTGGTTAAAAAAATCCAGATGCTAAATTTTGTGACCAAGTTGGGTTGAAAATCCTCCAAGGGTTCCAGGTTTATGCGGGAACACACACATTTTTATTTACACGAGTGAAATGGCACAATTTCGGAGATGTTACTGGTCTCATGCAGATATGATTTTATGTGTTATATACTGAAGCTGTGAGTGAAAATTTGTACCAAGGCCAGGAATCAAACCCGTGTCTCCTGCTTACTAGACAAGTGCCCTAGCCATTAAGCCACCTGAGCCCAGTGGTTCACACAACTGCATGGGTTACGCTGGCATGGCTCCCTCCTCGATTCAAATTCTCACTGCCATCCCAGTCCACTTTAAATTCCCCTTACACATGAACAAAATTGCCGAGGCTTTCCATGTTGTGGAATAGCACCTCAGCAGTGAACCGCTGTGCCAAAGTGGCTTAGTGGCTAACACACCTGGCTTGTAAGCAGGAAATCCAGGTTCGTTTTCCAGCCTTGGTACAAATTTTCAATTGCTGTTTCAGTCTGTGTACATAAAATCAGTTTTATTAATGTTTTTTGAACTTTATATGCATTTCCACAGTGCACATAGCCTGAAATTCACAGGAGTTGAAAACCTCATACGTGTTCTTGAAGTGACAATACCAATGAGTGTGTGCTGATAGAAAGAAGAATGAATGCTCCTTACCAATTGAAATTCACAGGAGTTGAAAACCTCATACCTGTTCTTGAAGTGACAATACCAATGAGTGTGTGCTGATAGAAAGAAGAATGAATGCTCCTTACCAATTGATGTAAAGTCACAACTGACCGTTAATGTCAGAAGTGCTCTTGCTTTAGTTAGTTTTTACATGTTCTATGTAGGAACATGCTGGTTTACAAATAAGCACATACGCATCAGTACTGATGACAGCGTGCATGAACATATCTTGACCGCTGAGGGTGCCTGACAAATAGGCTAACCATATTCGCCAAGCTGACCTAGTGTTTGTAAGTCACTTGTATCAAGCACAGACAGTTTGAATGGATAATTTTATAAATTACACTGGTGTTATTTTATGGTCACATGAAGTAGGCAATGGTTTGAAAATGAACAAACTCAATTGAATCTAGTCATCATCAAGGAGTATGTATGCGAAGGTGACAGGAATTTGAATAAATAAGTAAATAAAGGACAGTTTCTGTATTGTGCAAACATGGCTATATGCTGAACATTTATTTATCTAGACTCTTTGTTTTAACCTTAATCTACAACAAAGTCTGATAAATGTAACCCAACTGCATACACACTATCTACGCAGACGTTCATCCATGGAATAGGCTGTGTTGTCAAGCACAAACTGTTTCAGATTATTTTTAAAACTGTGTAAGCACTTCCAATGCGGTCAAATATTGTTATAGGTGCATACTTTCTTCCTGCATGTGCAAGACTAATGTTAAGTTGTGAGTAATGGAGACCACTATTGCTTCTAGTGTGACATTTATTAATGCTGTTATTACTTTCAAGTTGTGCCTGATTCTTCACTACAAACATCATAATAGAGTAAATGTATATGAGGGTGTTGTTAGTATGCCAAATTTTTTAAACAATGTGGGCATGATGTTTGTGGGCGGAACCAGAATTATCAGTGAAAGGAAGTATGCAAAGTAATCTATTATTATAATGCCTAAGTCACCAAAATCAGTAATTTACAAAGTAGAGTTTTTATTACAAAGAGATAGATGGGTGGTGTTTAGGTATGCAATAGAGATGGATAGGTGGATGGTGTAAAAGGTATGTAGTATAGATTGTAAACTGACTGATGTCCCATGTAAGATTTGAAGTTGCAGCAAGATACTATTACTTGATCATGAATGAATGAACTTATTATAAAGAAATATGTTAGTGTCATATGATTTGAGGTTACCACATACCCTATATCTTCATCAGTTTTAGAGGAAGTTATCTGTTTACAAAGCTGGTATCTTCAGTGACATCTTCAAGAAACAAAGCAGTCTGTTAGCAGGGTAGTGACAATTTCAGAACAGAATATTAACATTATCACTTTTTCGGTTTACTGTGTGCAAGAATTTATATATGTTAAGCACTTTTCTATTATCTAGTTTGTTGTTTTGCTTTTCTGCATTAGTATTGTACCATAATATTAGCTACCAAACTTTTGTACAGATGCTTCTTGTTTGTACATTTTGTAAGTTGCATTCTTTGCTGAAATTTCCTTTGAAAAACTCATCCTTTGACATTATGGATCACTTTTTTGGGCCAGTTTTGATGTAATGAAGAAATCATCTTCGGATCTGCAAATGGGGGAAAACAAAGAAATTTCTGTGATAATGCAAAATTACTGAAGGATTATCACTGGAAACATATGGGGTGTCCCAGGAGGAATGGTCAGTATTCAGGGACATGACAGGAATGACCTTTTGCAGCAAAACAGTGTAGTAAAAACATAGATGAAGTGCATATCTGTGTATATTTTTCATGTTCCCTACTGTAAAAAATATCTCTTCTGCTGAAAAAGTGCTCATAGCTCTTAAGGTGTGCATTTTAGAGCATGTTTACTAGACCTTTCTGCTTTGAATAATTGCCCTGTCACATCCGTGAAGATTGACCATTCTTCCTGGACATCCTCTGTTGCCAATAGCGCCAAGAGGAAAAAATTAAATATTATGAATTTTGTCTGTTTTTGATCTGAAAATGATCTGTTCATCCAGCTGAAATCATTTGTTGGAAGGATGATATATTATTTCAATGTATAAATGTAGACTGGGTTTCTCAATACATCATGTCTTCTGTTGCTAGATTTTATTTTATTTGCGTTCATGTAATGTGCATAGCAATCTACTAAATTTGAGAGAGAGGAGGCTATTGTTATGTAATTAGGCTTAAATGTGGGGTATTGATGAAAGCTATCAATCAGGTTGCAAACTGGTTTTCTCATGCATTGACTGATTTTACTGCCCGTGCACAGTCTGAAAGTTTTACTCTTGGAAGTAAAATATTGAACCCACTACAAACAAATCAATCACGTTGTGTCTGTTCATCAGTGTATTCAGTTCAGTCACTCAAACTGCTAAAGACTGATGCCAATATTCCACTAATGTGGTCATCAGTTTGTCATAAACCTAAGTGATCTTCCACTACAGTGAAGTATAGGGTTTATGTTAAGAAAGACATTTGCATCTGGTTATCGTATTTTAGCTTGTTGGAAGCTAAAGTAGTTCTTTTGAGGCTCCTGCTAGGTCCTTTTCGTCATTTTCCTTTTAATAGCCTTAAACTGCCTCTCAATATTTCTGGCATTATTTTTGAACAAGTAAGAAAGATAAGGTGTAGCTCATATATAGTTTAGCATCATAAAGAAAATTTCAACATATATCTCGTTAATACGGATTTCATCCTGCCCTTCTAGCCATTTCATTCAGCTGTGTAGTCTTCCTTTTCTTTCACCACTCATACATTCTCTGTGTATCTTAAATTAATTCCCATCATTCTATTTGTACTTTGCTGTGCACATTCCTTCTGTGATATTAAGTCATTCACTGAGTTACTAATTGGGGAGCAGTATATTTTTTCTCCTAAAACTTTATTCCAGTTACTTGCCTACCGGGTTTCTCATACATCAGCTTGTGTGTTCCAGCATACACTGTACATTTTTTCGTTGTATGTTGTGTTCTGTGCTACTTTTCCAATGCACTTGAGATTATTTGTGCAATTGATTTAGCCCTTATTAACTGAAATATATTTCTTTTGTTATAATTATATCTTCATTTGTCCTTTGTTCCTGCAGTACTTTCAACCTTTGAATTTCTTTCTCTGCTTCTGTGTGACATGAAAATATCTGCAAATAATATTACTTTAGCTCTTTCTTTAAATAATTCTGTTTCCTGTTTTTGTGTTGTAAAAGTAAGCATTCCTGGTCCCTTGGTCATAATTCACTCACGCCCAGTCTTTAGTGCTTTTCAGTTTTTAATTTTTTAAATCATTGTCGAAATACATGTCCAAATTTCTTATATCAATCCCTGATATGATATGTCCTAGCAATTTGTTTTGTTTTAATCAAAAGTAATTATTTTTGTATGAAAACACCAGTTGTGGTGTTGGCAACATTACATAGAGATTGGAATAGAAGTTCATTGCAGTATTGGGATAAAAATCTTTAGATTGTTACAAAAAATTAAAATAAAATAGAAAAGAAGAATTTACATGTAAAAAATTATCTTTCTATAGCTAAATTTATAAAGATACAGTTTGTGTCACTGTAAGCAATTTTTTTTGTGAAGTTTCTTCACATATGTGTTCAAAGAGCACACCACTAGCAATGTTTTTTTTTTTTTTTTTTTTTTTGATGATTTTGCAGAAATTTAGAGGGAGAACAAATCTCATTTCTTACGTCTAATAGGACTGTGCCTACAAAAAGTCTATGGTATTTTAACAAGCATTTGGGTTGGTCATCTCATAGTTATTTCTACTTTTGCCCAAGTAATATTGTGTACCACCTTGTTGCTTCTGCTGGGTCAGTGTAGGGCATCTTTTTTATCTGCGTTGTAAGCTAGTATTCTGTCATAACATTTCCTTTCATATTATTACTTATTTTTCATATCTTGTTTCACAACCTACTTTAGACTACTTTTCAGAAGTAACATTTTAGTAGTCCACCATATTTGATGCGGTATCAAATAGTCTCTTTGATTTTCTTCTTCTTATCCATGCCTTCTTCATTTTTAATTCTAGTGCTATTGTTTTTAATTTGATACTTTTTGTTAACTACAGTGCCACAAGATCTGCTATGCTTCCTTTATTTCACTACAGAAGTTTTATTGTGGGAGTTCAATAGTCTCTTATTGCAAACACGTGTTTCAGTAAAATTAATTTTTGGCAAGAAATTGTGATTCGTTTCTTCCCTCCATCCCTTTCCATGAGACTAATATGAGTTGACTCCTCCCTCCCCAACAGCTCATATTCTGGCTAAACTCTTGGTTTGAACTTATGGCAACTGTTCTTAAGCAGTAAATGTTTTGTCTGGTGGCAATTGATATGGCTGTATTACTGATTTTCTTGTGATAGCTCTTGAGATATCATATTATAAATGAATAAGTGGAATATTCATGATGTGTTACTAATTGATCCATATCCTCTGTAAGTTTTTTAAATAGAAAAAGATGAATTTACCTTCCTCATTCACCATCTAGTCCTAACTAATAGCTGATGTTTGGCTGGATGAGTATATTCATCATGACTATGAGGATATTGACTAAAACTTCCTTCAGGTTTGTTTCTGTCAGGAACAATGTGCTCCACGACCATATTAATGAGATCCTAAAAAGGAGGAAGGGTAGCATCAGTCATTAATTTTTAATCTGGTCATTACAGATTGATTTCAGCTACTGTGTAACTGTCTTTGATGCTACGCGAATAAAAGAACATAATGAGAACCAAGCATTAAAATATACATTAAAACCAGATCGCAAATACATTTTCTGGTAAACCATAAATCTGCATACCAATTACATCCAAATCATGATGACTCATCATAAATAAAATTGCACGTGAAACTACATTGACATTACAGATAGCAAACAGTTAAACTGAGCTTGCTGCTTATATTTCCAAGCACCTAACCTCAGTGTTTGATGTTAATGGTAACTAGAGCTCTCTTTATTACTGTCATTTGTGTACTACTACATTTAAAAAAAAATAGGGTAGCTGTAATAAAATTACAATGACACCCTTAAATACCAAAACACAGACAGTAATTATGTTAAAACCAAGAGGAATAATCAACATGTAGGTGTCGCAAATTGCAATACTAGTAACATTTGTTTCTTTACAAAAAACAAAAATCAAACCTAATATTCAAAAGAAGTTATACATTATGGGTACATATTGCACACTGAATGCATAATTCTCTCTTCCAACTTGGCTTGTGAAAAGTAATTTATATGACTGTCAAGTACGAACCAGTGTTTAAGATCTCAGGGTAGGACAGTGTATAAACTGACTTATAAGAACTTATCACTGTTTATTATAGAACATATGTAACTTGATTTGGTGCTAATAATAATAATAATAATAATAATAATAATAAAAATTCAGATGTGTTCACTGTCAATGGCTACTGGGAAAATGGCTTGGTTTGTGATCAATGAAATTTGTTCTCACTTAATGAGCCATTGCATGGCAGTACATAAAGCATTATGTACGAGGTGTTGCATGGCCTTCTTTGGTTCTCTGAAAGCCCCTTACTTTGGTTAAATAGATGGCTTTCGAAAAGCTCCCAAAATTGGCTGCTTCTAGGAACTGACCAAGGTAGCATGGGGAGATCCTGATAACAAAATATCTCCATTTCCTCAATGAGATCAAAAAATTCGTCCTTTCCCTCTAAGAAAAGCTTCCGTGTCAACAAGATGGGCAGAAAAATTTTATTTTTCTGTTATATCTCCCCTGAAAGAATGGAGATGTTTTGTTATCAGAGATCTCTCCATGCTACCTTGCCCAATGAGTAGGTGGCAATGAGAATCATTTGATTTTGGGAACTTTTCAAAAGCCACATATTTACCAAAAGTAAGGGGCTTTCAGAGGACCAAAGAAGGACATGCAACACATTGCAAATATGGCTCTATGTAGTGCTGTGCGATGGCTCATTAAGTGAGAATAAAATTCATTGCTCACAAACCAAGCCATTTTTCCAATAGATACTGACAGTGTATGCATCTGTATTATTATTGTTGTTATTAGCACCAAACCAAGTTACATATGTTTCTATAATAAACAGTGATAAGTTCTTATAAGTCACTTTATACACCGTACTATCTTGAGATCTTAACACTGGTTCATACTTGACAACGATATAAGTTATTTTTCATAATGTGAGCCAAGTTGGAAAAGATAAATATGCACTCAGTGTGTGACGTGTATCCATAATGTATAAATGTATAACTTTTTTTTCTTTAATATTAGTACTGACTTTAGTATTTTTGTACAAAAATGAATGTTACTATCCTTCAGTTTGTGCTACCAATTTTTTTTTTTTAATGTCTAAGTCCATTGAGGACCATGTGCTCCACAACTTTATTATTGTCAATATATTTTGGATAATTGACAGCATTGCTTGCTGTTATAGTCAACCAAAATTGATCTGTAAAATAAAGAATTTCAGTATTTACAACCTATGTTGCCAATTATCCAAAATATTTTGACCTACATCTGGATTATTCCTTCTGATTTTAACAAAATTATTGAATGTATTTTAGTACTTAAGGGTGCCATTGTAATTTTTTATAACTACTACATTTTATTTTAAAAAAAAAAGTGTTGCACAGGTGCCAATAATAAAGAGGGCACTAATTATTTGCAATGACTTGTCATGACTTAGATGTAATTGGTATGCTAAATTTATGGTTTACCAGGTGATGTATTTGTGATCTGGTTTTAATGTGTATTTTAATGCTTGGTTCTCATTGTGTTTATTTGTGTAGCACCAAAGAAAGTTTCACAGTAGCAAAATTCATGACTGATGCTGCCCTTACTCCTATCCGGTAATGGGAACTGTAATGACTCTTTGCTGAAATCTTCTGGATGTTGTAACTTTTAAATGAAGAATTTGGAAAGTAAAAATAAAACTGAAGAATGATTCCTTATTGAAGAGAATAAGTCATCTGGTGACAATTTGGATTCAGATAGAAAATAATTGGGATAAAGATGAAAAAAAGAAAATGAAAGGGAAAGACTTATGAATTTATGACTGAGTATTAAGTACCTTACAGTTTTAATTATAATTTGGGTGCCAGTACATAGTTCTGGTGCTAAGCCAATGACTTACCATAATTAGCCTCCATTCCCGTAGCTTTATTAGCTTGTATTTATTGATGTTGATGATACAGCTCATGTTTTTCATTTGCATTTATTAAGGAAGTATGGGCATAACCAACTTTAGCATGGTACATACTTGTGTTATCTGATGTGCATGAAGGAGGCATGTGAAATGTTGCAGCAGTAAATATGCATCTTGCAGAATATTGCCTGTGTGAATACAAGAAGCTGTGGACCCATATTACAAAAAATTAGTATAAGATAAATGCTGAATGTTGTATTGGATAATGATGATATGAACAGCCAACATAGATTTATTTCCGTGGTTTGTGATGTTACATGTTAATTTGTGTAGTTAATGATTGCTTTTACTGTAGAATACCAAGGAGAGTCAGCCACTTGTTCTCAAAAACTCACTGTCCAAAATGTTAAAGTTAACAGATGTGTTTCTCATTGCATTGGATTAAATTTTATAGTGTGTTAGATTTAACATTTACAATACCTGCCAGTGGTCTGGCAATTCCAAAAGTGGAAGATGAAGCCTATTTCAATAGTATATAATTATTTTGCTGTGATTACTGGGAACAAAACACATGCTCCCTTATATAAAACAAATGGTGTAAGTGAGAAAAAGATGATAAGTGTTGGACTACAATTTCACAGAAAAACTAAAATCTGCAGTACAGAAGATGACTTGTTTGTCCAATGAAGCATATAAATTATACAATGTGCAACAGAAATAAAAAGTAGATGTTTTAGTAATAACTGAGACTAAAAACAGTGTATAAAAGAAATCAAAGATAGGTACATATGTTAATGATCTGTAATTGAACAGTCAAAAATTTCGGAGCCGGAGCTGGATCTACATTGGCAGGCAAAACTTAAGGACATGCACAAAACTTAAGGACGAAAGTAACTTTTGCATGATGTGACACTGCCAAGTAGCCAAGGTCAATTAAAACTGAATTATTCATACAAAGAACTGCCGCAGTATAGTACAGAAGGTAACTGAAAGAAATGCACAGTGAAACAAATAGAAATGACATTTTTACCCAAAGAGAATTATTGTGTTGAAGTCCGTACCATTTGTTATGGTTCTCTGGAGATAAAGAAAGGAGGGACATTGTTGTTAATAAGGTATGTGATCACCATGGATGGGAATGCATTCTCTGCAATATGCTTCCATGCTGGCCACAAAATTGGTAAAGAATTCTTGTGGTAGAGAATAACAAATTATTTAGGAATAAAGAGATGACTCACCGGAAGGCAGACACACACACACACACACACACACACACACACACACACACACACACACACACACCTGTCTTCCTACATTGTGCTCCTGACTGCGAGCTCTTTCCTGGCCCAAAGTGAGTGGATGGTGGGGGTGCAGGGTAGGGAGGGAGAGGGGGGGGAGGCAGGGAGGAGTTTGGGGGAAGTGTCTAGCAGCTTGTGGGAGAGTGGGTAGCTGCCCATGGGTAGGTAGGGGTGCAGATGGTTGAGCGTGTGATTTCACAGACTAGGGTGTGAGATGGCAGCACACAGCTAGCTGACACGTGTTGGGCAGGTGTAATGGGAAAGGGATGGTGTATGGGAGTGCACCCACACACACACACACACACACAGACACATATTATTGGGTGGGGGGTGGGAGGACAGCAAGTTACTTGTACCCTATGGGCTAAACCTAAGGTAACTCGCAGGCGCCCCGTCCCCCCCCCCCCCCCCCCCCCCCCCAACTGTGTGTGTGTGTGTGTGTGTGTGTGTGTGTGTGTGTGTGTGTGAGAGAGAGAGAGAGAGAGAGAGAGAGAGTGCGCGCTCAGCATCACTTTCCCTTTACCCCCTCTCCACACATGTCAGCTAGGTGTGTGCTGCCATCTCACACCCCAGGCTAGCTAGCCCACAGACAGCTCCCCACTCTCCCGCAAGCTGCTGGACACTTCCCCAACCCAGTCCCTGCCTCCTGCCCCTCTCCCTCCCTCACCCCACCACACCCTGCAACCACACCTCACCTCAGTACACTCACCATGGACCAGGAAAGAACTGGCAGTCAAATGAGCACAATGTAGTGGACAGGTGTGTGAGAATCTGTGCCAGCCGGTGTGGCCGTGCGGTTCCAAGCGCTTCAGTTTGGAACCTCGTGACCGCTACGGTCGCAGGTTCGAATCCTGCCTCGGGCATGGATGTGTGTGATGTCCTTAGGTTAGTTAGGTTTAAGTAGTTCTAAGTTCTAGGGGACTGATGACCTCAGTAGTTAAGTCCCATAGTGCTCAGAGCCAATTTGAGTATCTGTGTGTGTGCGCGTCTGTGTGCATGCTTGCGCGCGTGTATGAGTGTGTGTGTGTGTGTGGGGGGGGGGGGGTGCACATGTTTCTCTTACAGCTTGAGAAAGGGATTTCATGTGAAAGCTAGCAAAGCAAACCTCTGTACCTTTTTTTTTGTGTGTCTGTCAATGATGTAGCACTTCTGCCTTCTGGTGAATCATCTCTTTATTCCTAAATAATTCATTATTCTGAACAAGAAGTTTCTGTGCACTATAATTCTTGTGGTAGGGCATTTCAGTCCTCAACCAGCATGGCTGACAATTGCTTATGGTCATTTCGCATATGGATATGCTGCAGTTCATCTCCCCAATACATGCTTGATGCTGGACATACCCTGATGTGGTGATAAGTGATAACGCATAATGTACCTGGGAACATTGTTGAACATGATCGTTTTAGTAGTCCAAGTGATATGATGTGGGGAGGCATAATGTTGCTTGGGCTAACTGACCTCCAGACCTTTGAACACAGTAGACTCACCAGTCAGCATAGTTGTGACACTGTACACCCTTCAGGGATGCATTTGGCTCTGACTTCATTTTTTTGCTAACAATTTGCGACCACATGGAACACACAGTTGGAGGATCTCTTGGAATGGTAGGATATTCAGTAAATGACTGTTCTACCCATGACCTCGACTTAAATCCCACTGAGCATGTGTTGGATGCATTGGACATGTCCACATGCGCCAATGACCATCCAGTGGTTGTTAAGTATGCTGTTGGAGGAATGGAATGCCTGTGATGACCATGCACCTCACCTTATTAAGAACCATGCCCCACCTTTTATAATATCCAGAGAACCATCATAAAGTATGGTGACTTAAGTGTAATTTTTGGCTTTGAAGAAAAGTGTCATTTCTGTTTGTCTCATTGCGTGTTTCTTTCATTCTTTCAGGTTCCTTCTGTACTATACTGTAGAAGTTCTTTCCATGTATGGTTCAAGTTTCATTGAGCTCTGTTAAATGGCAATGACATTTGCAAAGGTTATTTTTGTCCTTAAGTTTTGCACACCAGTGTAGGTAATTAAGTAAGCAAAAAAAAAATTATTTATGAATTGTCTCTGAAATCAGTCAGTGACTAAAGAAATATTTCCTGAAAATGAATTATCAAATCTAACATATAAAAATAAAGAAACTTAATCTACATCTTCATGATTACTCTGCAATTCACACTCAAGTGACTGACAGAGGATGCGTGGAACAATTTGAAGGCAATTTCTTTACCGTTCCTTTCTCGGATAACATAGGGGAAAAAAGAACGCCTACATCTTTCCATGTGACTTCTGATTTCTCTTATTTTATCGCTCTGGTGATTTCTCTCCTTGTAGCTGGAAATCAACAAAATATTTTAGTAGTCAGAGGAGGAAGTTGGTGATTGAAATTTCATGAAAATACCTTCTCGCAACAAAAAATGCATTTGTTTTAATGATTTTTCTGAGAGACACTCCTATTTTGTGATAATACCTAATGAGCTGCAAACTTTTGAATCTTAATGTTCATCAACCCATCTGGTAACGATCATATACCACATAGTAACACTCCAGGAAATGATGTAAAATCACAGTGCAAGCAATCTCTTTTGCAGATTTGTTGCACCTTCGCCATTGGTAAAGCACAGTCTTTGTTCACCTTTTCCACAATTTTTTCTGTTTGATGGTTCCAATTTAAGTTGTTCAGAATTGTAATTGCAAGGTAACTAGTTGAATTGGCAACCTTTAAATTTATATGTAAGGGAAGTTCTAGCAGAATGTAAATAATCTAGTAATGAAGGAAATTACTCACTGAGTAACAGAAGTATTGAGTACTCGAAAACCCACAAAAGAGAATGAAAATTTTGCTAACACTTGGGAGAAATCCTATGATGAACTAGATGCGTGTGCTCCCAGCACCCCCCCCCCCCCCCCCCCCCCCCGCCTCCCCCTCTCCAAACACAAACACACACACGCACACACACACACACACACACACACACACACACAGAGATAGAGAGCTGGGATTGCAATTCGATGGATGGGCTGGAATGGAGTTTGTGTCAGGTGGGATGGATTGAGGAAGAAAGAAGCTAGAGGAGTAGTTAGGCCAGGGTAGCTAGCAGCTCAGAGGAATTCAGCGTGTGTGCTGGCTAGGAATGCGCAAGGCATGGATCGCATGTGCACAAGCTAGGCATGTGACTCACTGGTACTGGAGCCAGTGAGGTGTATGGTGCACAGTGAATATGGCATGGAGGTGTGGATTTGGAGCGGGGTACAGGACAGATGAAGAGAAAACTGTTGGGTAGAGGGTGTGGAGACAGTGTAATAGTGGAGACTGAGATCAGGTGATTTACAAGGTTGAACGATGTGTTTCTAGGAAAACTCCCATCTACATTGTCCAGAAAACCTAGTACTGGAGGGAAGGATCCAGATGGATGGAAGCAGCCATTGAACTCGATCGTTATGCACAATCCTATTTTGTGCCACTGGGTGGTGAGCTTTATCCTTGACCAGACTTTGGTAGGGCCATTCTAATGGATAGCTGGTTAGTGGTTACATCACATAAAATGCTGTGCATTAATTGCAGCAGATATGGTGAACAGCATGGCTGCTTTCACAAGTGGCTCTGCCTTTGACGGGGAATGATAAGCTGCTGACAGGACTGGAGTAGAATTTGCTGGCTCAGTGCATTGGTCAGGGGTTACCTCGCCACTTGTGGACAACATATCTACTGTGAAGAGAGATATGTTTGCCTGTGTCTGTATATGTGCAGATGGATATGTGTGTGTGTGCGAGTATGTACCTGTCCCTTTTTCCCCTAAGGTAAGTCTTTCCGCTCCCAGGATTGGAATGACTCCTTACCCTCTCCCTTTCGTCTTTCCCTCTCCTTCCCCTTTCCTGATGAAGCAACCGTGAGTTGTTTGTGTGTTTTTTATTGTGTGTATCTACCAGCGCTTTCTTGTTTGGTAAGTCACAGCAAGATTCTGTAACTTACCAAATGAAAGCGTTGGTACGTTGATAGAAACAATATTAACTGTATCATGTTGCGTCATAATACAAATATAATACATTTAACAGAAAAGCAAACCTTAGGCCAGCTGACCATCAGACCAGTGGCAAATTGTGCTGTGTCTGGTGCAAGATTCTCAAATATGCAGTTTTGACCCTAATAATTATATTTTAATGGCAAAATTATAACTTTGTGCAGGATACAAAAAGTGCAGAAGAGGGTAAAGTGTGGAAGTTACCATCTGCGCAGTGTTTTACAAGACATTAAAATGTTGTTGTTGTTGTTGTTGTTGTGGTCTTCAGTCCTGAGACTGGTTTGATGCAGCTCTCCATGCTACTCTATCCTATGTAAGCTTCTTCATCTCCCAGTACCTACTGCAGCCTACATCCTTCTGAATCTGCTTAGTGCATTCATCTCTTGGTCTTCCTCTACGATTTTTACCCTCCACACTGCCCTCCAGCACTAAATTGGTGATCCCTTGATGCCTCAGAACATGTTCTACCAACCGATCCCTTGTTCTGGTCAAGTTGTGCCACAAACTCCTCTTCTCCCCAATTCTATTCAATACCTCCTCCTTCGTTATGTGATCTACCCATCTAATCTTCAGCATTCTTCTGTAGCACCACATTTCGAAAACTTCTATTCTCTTCTTGTCTAAACTATTTATTGTCCATGTTTCACTTTCATACATGGCTACACTCCATACAAATACTTTCAGAAACGACTTCCTGACACTTAAATCTATACTCGATGTTAACAAATTTCTCTTCTTCAGAAACACTTTCCTTGCCATTGCCAGTCTACATTTTATATCCTCTCTACTTCGACCATCATCAGTTATTTTGCTCTCCAAATAGCAAAACTCCTTTACTAGTTTAAGTGTCTCATTTCCTAATCTAATTCCTTCAGCATCACCTGACTTAATTCGACTACATTCCGTTACCCTTGTTTTGCTTTTGTTGATGTTCATCTTATACCCTCCTTTCAAGACACTGTCCATTCCATTCAACGGCTCTTCCAAGTCCTTTGCTGTCTCTGACAGAATTACAATGTCATCGGCGAACCTCAAAGTTTTTATTTCTTCTCCATGGATTTTAATACTTACTCCGAATTTTTCTTTTGTTTCCTTTACTGCTTGCTCAATATACAGATTGAATAGCATCGGGGAGAGGCTACAACCCTGTCTCACTCCCTTCCAAACCACTGCTTCCCTTTAATGCCCCTTGACTCCTATAACTGCCATCTGCTTTCTGTACAAATTGTAAATAGCCTTTTGCTCCCTGTATTTTACCCCTGCCACCTTCAGAATTTGAAAGAGAGTACTCCAGTCAACATTGTCAAAAGCTTTCTCTAAGTCTACAAATGCTAGAAATGTAGGTTTGCCTTTCCTTGATCTTTCTTCTAAGATAACTCACAGGGTGAGTATTGCCTCACATGTTCCAACATTTCTGCGGAATCCAAACTGATCTTCCCCGAGGTTGGCTTCTACCAGTTTTTCCATTTGTCTGTATAGAATTCGCGTTAGTATTTTGCAGCTGTGACTTATCAAACTGATAGTTCGGTAACTTTCACATCTGTCAACACCTGCTTTCTTTGGGATTGGAACTATTATATTCTTCTTGAAGTCTGAGGGAATTTTGCTTGTCTCATACATCTTGCTCACCAGATGGTAGAGTTTTGTCATGATTGGCTCTCCCAAGGCTATCAGTAGTTCTAATGGAATGTTGTCTACTCACGGGGCCTTGTTTCGACTTAGGTCTTTCAGTGCTCTGTCAAACTCTTCACGCAGTGTCATATCTCCCATTTCATCTTCATCTAACTCCTCTTTCATTTCCATAATATTGTCCTCGAGAACATCGCCCCTTATAGACCCTCTATATACTCCTTCCACCTTTCTGCTTTCCCTTCTTTGCTTAGAACTGGGTTTCCACCTGAGCTCTTGATATTCATGCAAGTGGTTCTCTTTTCTCCAAAGGTCTCTTTAATTTTTCTGTAGGCAGTATCTATCTTACCCATTGTGAGATAAGCCTCTACATCCTTACATTTGTCCTCTAGTCATCCCTGCTTAGCCATTTTGCACTTCCTGTCGATCTCATTTTTGAGACGTTTGTATTCCTTTTTGTCTGCTTCACTTACTGCATTTTTGTATTTTCTCCTTTCATCAATTAAATTCAGTATTTCTTCTGTTACCCAAGGATTTCTACTAGCCCTCATCTTTTTACTTACTTGATCCTCTGCTGCCTTCACTATTTCATTCCTCAAAGCCACCCATTCTTCTTCTACTGTATTTCTTTCCCCCATTCCTGTCAATTGTTCCATTATGCTCTCCCTGAAACTCTGTACAACCTTTGGTTCTTTCAGTTTATCCAGGTCCCATCTCCTTAAATTCCCACCTTTTTGCAGTTTCTTCTGTTTTAATCTACAGTTCATAACCAATAGATTGTGGTCAGAGTCCACATCTGCCCCTGGAAATGTCTTACAATTTAAAATCTGGTTCCTAAATCTCTGTCTTACCATTATATAATCTATCTGAAACCTTCTAGTATCTCCAGGGTTCTTCCATGTATACAACCTTCTTTCATGAGTCTTGAACCAAGTTTTAGCTATGATTAAGTTATGCTCTGTGCAAAATTCTACCAGGCGGCTTCCTCTTGCATTTCTTAGCCCCAATCCATATTCACCTACTACATTTCCTTCTTTTCCTTTTCCTACTGTCAAATTCCAGTCACTCATGACTATTAAATTTTCATCTCCCTTCACTACCTAAATAATTTCTTTTATCTCTTCATACATTTCATCAATTTCTACATCATCTGCAGAGCTAGTTGGCGTATAAACTTGTACTACTGTAGTAGGCCTGGGCTTCGTGTCTATCTTGGCCACAATAATGTGTTCACTATGCTGTTTGGAGTAGCTTACCCACACTCCTATTTTTTTATTCATTATTAAACCTACTCTTGCATTACCCCTATTTGATTTTGTATTTATAACCCTGTATTCACCTGACCAAAAGTCTTGTTCCTCCTGCCACTGAACTTCACTAATTCCCACTATATCTAACTTTAACCTATCCGTTTCCCTTTTTAAATTTTCTAACCTACTTGCCTGATTAAGGGATCTGACATTCCATGCTCCGATCCATAGAACGCCAGTTTTCTTTCTCCTGATAACAATGTCCTCTTGAGTAGTCTCTGCCCGGATATCCGAATGTTGGATTATTTTATCTCCGGAATATTTTACCCAAGAGGATGCCATCATCATTTAATCATACAGTAAAGCTGCATGCCCTCGGGAAAAATTACAGCTGTAGTTTCCCCTTGCTTTCAGCTGTTCGCAGTACCAGCACAGCAAGGCCGTTTTGGTTAGTGTTACAAGGCTAGGTCAATCAATCATCAAGACTGTTGTCCCTGCAACTACTGAAAAGGCTGCTGCCCCTCTTCAGGAACCACATGTTTGTCTGGCCTCTCAACAGACACCCCTCTGTTGTGGTTGCACCTACGGTACAGCTATCTGTATCGTTGAGGCACGCAAGCCTCCCCACCAACGGCAAGGTCCATGGTTCGTGGGGGGGACATTAAAATAAGTTTTAAAAAAAACTTTGCACCATGATAGGCACTGTTTTTGCTAGTTCAGAGAACAGCTACTCAACAATTTGATGGAAAACAAAAAGGAATGAATAATTAGTTAATTGCAGAACTTAACAATCAGAATAAATCCTGCCTAGTTGCCAATATAGTACTTGGGATTACACAAGAAACACCAACAAGTTCCCTGCAGCAAGGTAATTGATTCTATAAGGATTATGAGCATAAAATGTTAAACAGAAAGTCATGTTAAATCAGGTATGCAAAAAACACCAGTTGAGCAAATAATAAAAAATAAAAACATAATTATTGTGCCATGTGTTATGATTTAATATTTAGGATGTCAAAAATCAATTTTGGAATTTAAACAAAACAGGAACCACATGAATTTCAGACAGTAAGTGGAACAATACAATTATTCTGATTAAGTAAATCATGAACACAAATAGGAGTTAAACAGTGTAATTAACTGTTACCACTTACTGAAAACTGTAAGGCTTAACTCTGATACACCAGCCAGTGACAATGATAAAATCCAGGAAAATGAAGTTGCTGAGGAGTTCAAAAGATACTGACAAGAAATTATGGCAATGTAATGAATTTAAAGTCGAAGCGGGCTGTAGATGTCCATCAAATAGGTGGAAGACACAGAAGTCTTGAATGAGGCCTTCCACTAACTATGTACTAAAAGGAAAAAGAGAGAACGATTAGAGCTTATGATTCTACTGATGATAAGAGTAAGAGTCAAAGCACAGGCCCAGATTGTTGAAGGAATTCAGTCATGCCATTTTTAAAGGAAGTACTTTGATATTTACCTTAAGCGGTTTTGAGAAACCACAGAAACCTAATCTATTTGGCAGGGTGGGGATTTTAACCGCCATCCTCCTAAGTACAAGATCACTGTCTTAACCACTGTGCCACATCACTCCATGGAATGAAGTTATGTAAAACCAAAGTGTTCATTTATTCATTCATTTTAATAATTTAGACCAATAATTGAAGAAGAAGCAATTAACATGAGCCAGGAAAAAATTTCACAAAATACTGGAGAAATTTAAAGTGTGATAAAAGCGTCTTCATATAATTTACATTGCAAAGGGTTTACTCTTATTGTGAACCAGTAAATGGGTTGATAGCTAATACTGCAAATTATTAATTCATTGTGTGTGATCACATGTGTATTGCCTACACCTAATGTACAAAATAGTCACAATACTGATTTTTTTTTTCCCATGAAGTATGAATTTTATCACGTAAAACACATACAATATGTCCCATGATTAAAGACATCTGGGATAAGTAAGTAACATCTTATGAACATCTAGTGGAAAAAGGATTGTTAAAATAGTTATGTAAGACAGATTAATTGATTTTATATTTATTGACCCCAAAAATCCTGTTGTGTGTTACAATGGATGTGGAACAAGACACAGTTATAATTTGTATAAATTTTATAATTCACTCATAATAAACAAACAACAGTTACATATTCTGGCAGGATACTGAGCTTCAGAAGTACGAGTCGAAGTTTAGTGGTGGCGTAGAGAGGCACTTGTCTCATTATTTAGACCATTTTCTTCTGCATAATAAATATATCTTTCTGTGAGACACCCAAAAATGGAATGTAGTTGTCAGTACTAAACTATGCACATTTTAGTGTTTCAGTGTCAGAGACTTTACTCAGGACACTAAATGTGTAGCACAAATTGCTCAGTCTATTTACTAACTTTTTGTTGTGTACATACCTCTATAGAGTGTCGTCTGCCCACACTCCAAGGATTTTAATTGTACTTGTTGGTTTGTAAATACATGTTCGAATCTGACATAATTTATCCATGATAAAAACATATGAAAAGGGCAAAAATTTACATACACAATTTTGTCTTTATTCAGTAACAGTCTGTTTGTGTTTAACCAATTCATCGGCTTGGAATCTATCAGAAATCAGCAGAAATCAAGTTATGAAGTTCATCATTATGGTGATTTGAATACAGTAGATTGGTGTCATCAGCAAACATTACTGGTAGATCTTTTTTGAATGTGTTTGGGCAGATCATTGGTAAATATAATTAAAACAAATGGATCAGTCATAGAACACTGAAGAGTGCCTTGGCTTATGACTTGCTCCTCTGACTGTAAATGTCCACCATTTCTTTTCTTCTTTTTTTCCCTTTGTACCCCCATCTGATACATGTGATCTAAACCAGTCACTGTATTTTCCCCTAATTCCATGCTTTAACATTATCTCAATAAGTAATACATGGATGAGGAAACTGAAGGCCTTTGTGAGATCAAGGAATACTCCTGCTGAATGATTTCAATCACTGAATGCACTATAAACTTCATTTATAAATGAAGGGTCTCATTTATTTATCTCCCTTCTCAAAAGCCAAACTGATGACTTAATAAATGTGTCTAGTAATTTAATAACATGGTGATATAGGCTACTACTTTCTATAGAACCTTTGATATTCCTCAGAGGATGGAGAGGATCTGTAATTACTAACATCACTCCATCTTTTTTAAAGAGGGGAACCACTTTTGCTGCGCTGCAAATTTTATCAATTTGGTTTGATTGCAAGCAGCAGTTTCCTATATCTGACAAGTGATAAGACACATGATTGCAGATTTGTTCGAGAAGGTAATTGGATGTGCCATCTAGACCACATGAGTGTGAGTTTGGGTTCTGCATTATAATACTGCAGATTTCACTTGGTGTGACTAGATCGAGAGACAATGTTTGGTGTGACACCTCTAGGTCTGAGCAGAGAGAGGGGTAAGGGAGCACAAATTAGAGAAGAAAGCCTATAACTCTTGTTTATGAAGTGCTTACTGAATATCTCCCATAGTTCCTTAGGATCAGGGAGAAGACTATCTTTATTCCTAAAGTACACTTCCAACATTTTTTAGGATGATTTCAGTTTTTTTGTGATCTCTTTCTGAGAGATATGACCTAAACCAATTGTTGTATTTTCCCCTAATTTCATGCTGTAGCAGTGTATCCATGAGTATTTCGTGACTGTGATTTTGAAGCCTTTGAGAGATCAAGAAATACTCCTAGTGTAAGCTTTCTATCATATTGTGCACTATAAACTTCATTTGGAAATGAATATAGGAGCCTGTTTATTACAAGAAGCCCTCAGAACCACGAGGTAATAAATATTCAGCAATATTGAGATACTGTGGTACTGCCCAAAATATAAATCAGTAGTTTATTTCATCCAGTAGTAGTAGTAGTAGTAGTAGTAGTAGTATTACCAATAACCATACTTTAAGACTAGCAACCTGCCATCTACACTCTCACACCTGATTTCTCATCTTAAAAAATGATCCTTTACACTTTTCTACCAAATTGGTTACTGTAGATACTTCGCCTTCAGCTGAATGCTTGTGAAACTTGCATTTGATATTTGAATATCATTGCAACATCATATAGCACAAAATAGGTTTAATGGGTCAGTCCTAGTGTATTTTGTGGCACACTCGGCTCTTTAAATCTGCTAAATTTTGTATAGAAATTTTATCTACACTCAGTTGCTTCTCTATATGAATGCTGGCAGTAAACAATACAGTTTTCAGACAAATTGCACAGTTGTTTGTCTGAAGCACAATTATTTTTAAAAAATGCATAAAAATTCTTTCTCCCTTCATTTTTTCTACAAATTTACATGTTATCCTTTAAAAATTAAAAATCTGACTATCTTGGCTATGATATTGAGACATATGCACTACAGCTGGGAGTTTATATTTGCTGCACATGTATTGTGTTATTTTCAATCTCAAATTTTATATGTTAACATTTATGCTAATTTAAAATCTCATGATTTGTTAATTCTTCTTCTTTTAGTAAATCTGTCCTCAGAGAAGTATCAGCTGGATGTTGTCCATATCTCTCTGGCTTGAGCATCTTCCTTTATTTGCTTGTAACTTCTTCTTCTCTACACATCTGTTAACTTTCCAAGCCTTCTTCCTCGTCTCTATCTTTTTCCTTCTACTTTTGTTTATGTGATTCCCTTTAGTAGACAATTTCTTTTAATATGTGTCTCATCCAATATGTTTTCCTCTTTTGTATCATCATCATGAAGTCCCTCTCCTGTCCTACCCTGCTCGGCAGCCCCTAATTTCTCATTCTGTCAATCCAATTCCATTCCTCCATTATTCTTTTCATAGCCACATTTCAAAACATTCTAAATATTTTTATTCTTTCTGTCTAAGTGCCACATTTCAGAACCATAATACACCACATTCCACACAAAATATTTGGTAAACCTCTTCCTAAGTGTAATGGGGATGCTTCTGGCTGTCAGCAAACCTTTCACTCTCTCAAAAGCTCTGCTTCCCGTAGAGATTCTGCATCTCGCTTCCTCTCTACAACTTCTGATGGAAGTTATCAAGCTTCCTGAATACTCGAATGACTAAACCTGTTCCAATACTATTCCATCTAGTGATATATTAATCATGTAATTTTCTTTTACAATTCTCACCATTTTTGTGTTGCCAACGTTTAGTTTCCTTTCAAGCTCTTTACCCACATTTACAGAACTCTCTGTCATTGCCTGGAGCCTGTTCCTCAGTTTCTGCTAGCATAGTCATATTGTCAGTGTACTTGATTTGTTAGTTACACTTTCCTTATTAATTTTTGTAGCATAATATTTTCATTGTGTGGGTCAAAAAGTAGTTTTGCGCCCTCTCTCCCCCCCCCCCCCCCACACACACACACACACATATGATTGGCAAAAGAGAGACACACACACTATTCATACACACAAACAAGCATACCTCATGCACACATGACTGCCAGATCCAGCATCTTGGGTCGGAATGGGTTGGATTCCAGCCCAAGATGCTGGAGTTGGTGGTCATGTGTGCATGAGGGTTGCTTGCTTGTGTGTATGAATGGTGTGTGTGTCTCTCTTTTACATATGAAGTCTGTGGCTGAAAGCTTTATGTGAGTGTCCTTCAGTTGTGCCTGTCCACAACATAACATGTCTTCTTTATGGTAAGTAACAATCTGTCTTTTCCTGCATTGTCG
The DNA here is from genome assembly GCF_021461395.2 of Schistocerca americana. Classification (NCBI taxonomy): domain Eukaryota; kingdom Metazoa; phylum Arthropoda; class Insecta; order Orthoptera; family Acrididae; genus Schistocerca; species Schistocerca americana. The sequence goes on along the minus strand of NC_060120.1, from coordinate 696,661,768 downwards.
ATATTCCTACCTGGAGTTTCCATTGTTTCTTTTTGGACAATTTCTTACTTAATTACGGAGAATTTGTGTGAAACATGGAAAAAGGGCATTTCTCCGAATTCCTTTGTAGGATATCACATATAAAAGTTAATGACAGAGACAATGGACTCCTATGAGTTTGAAACCCATTCTGGTCATCCCTATATGGGTTTCCTGTAGTTTTCAGAATACTAAGATGGTTCCTTCAGTAAGGCCCCAGCCAGTTTCCTCATCCATCCAAGTACAACTGAACCAGTGCTTCATCTCAAATGACCCTCATATTACTGGGATGCTAAACCCTAGCATTCCTTTTCCTTTTAGATACCACCTATCAGCCATATTTCTTCAAAACACATTATTAGAGGACTTTTGATTCACCAAACTGTTTCAGATGTTAACATGTCTGTGAATCACTGATTTTCAGAAAATCAAATAAAAACTGTAATAATGTTATCTCAACAGTTCAAGTGTCAGAGATGATAAGTCTTGACCAAAGTGTAGACACACATGACTTGTTAGTGATATAGTATCAAAACAAACTTCTGTGCAAACAATTATTTTCAGTTTGAACATGAATCATATTTAAAGAAAAGGTGTTTTGGTTTGCTATAGCACAAGTAACATCAGTACAAAGTTTCCAGAGAGTTTCTGGTAGAATTGTGTCTGTGAGGATGGGTTGCGGGTTGTGCATGGATAGCTCAGTCAGTTAGACGACTGCCTGTGAACAACAAGGTCCTCGGTTCAAGTTTTGTTAAGGGGCATTTACATCTGAGCACCTTGCGCCTCCTTGTCACGTGCCTGTGTTTGCCCCACATGCAAATAGAGATCCATGTCTCTATCTTAATAGCTACACATAAATCCATTCACACCTAGAGAGAATCACACATCCTACTCCAGTGATTGAGCTGCAGCTGCAGGTTAAATACACATGTGTGGGTGGCTAGTGGGCAGTGGATTTGTTTGTCAGATACATCGAGGTGTGCTGTGATGTGCACCAGTAAGGCTGCAGCATGAATGTGCCCTCTAAAGGCATGCTGAAGGCTATCCAACATTACTTGTAAGGCTTACTGTGAGGAACAAAACACATGCTTTGTTCTTAACAATCCACTATGAACAGGTCAAAAATATGCAAGTACGTGTATTTTATTTATCTCACAAAATCTGTAATCGTAATGATGAGTTCTAAATACAAGAAAACTTTATATCAAGGAAAAAACAAAGTAACAATCATCAAATCGTCATGCTAGTAAAGTCCAACAATGCAGGGAAAGATAGATTGCTACTTACTGTAAGTAAAACATGCTAAGTTGCAGACAGCCACAATTAAAAGCTTTTGGCCCCAGCCTTCATCAGGAAAAGAGAAACACACACCATTCATTCACACAAGCAAGCACACCTCACATATAACTGCCAACTCCAGTAGCTCAGGCATACTGGCCTCTTTTTCCGATGAGGACTGTGGCGGAAAGCATATGTGTAAGTTTCTTTTAACTCTGCCTGTTTGCAACTTAGCATGTCATCTTTACAGTAAGTAGCAATCTATCTTTTCCTACATTGTTGATGTTCCTACCTGGAGCTTCCAGTATTTGCTGTAAAGTCCTTTAGTTTATATTACAAATATGTATTTTCTGTTCACTTGAAGAGCTCATACACTGAAGCACTGGAAAGACTCTGAAACATCTGGACATTTTATTATTGATCTGATGAATCTGATTCACTAGCAAAGCCAAATGTATTAGGAGTTTAAATTGTAAAGAATAGAAGAGATCAGTTTCTGCAGTATATGGATCTGCAACACACAAAGACTGTTGGATGGCTAATGAAAAAATACCAAGAGATTAGATGTTGGGTTTCCAAACTTATTTGCAAATAAAAAATTACTTTAGGGATTCACATTTATGCTAGAGATTCCAGTGTTCATTTATTTTCTCTTGTTGGTGCAAACTATTTATGAATCGAAGGGCTCATAAAGGAACCACGCCAGCTTCGGCACAGCCAGGGCCCCAGAATTCCTCCTCTTCATCAACATATGTTCGTAGAAGGTGTCTATGAAGGCTTTCTGTTTTAGTCAGGCCACTTTGTGGTATCCAGGTTGTAAGGAACTGTAGACAGTTGTTTAATTTCACCCCATCTTTATAATAAAGGGGATTCAACTGCCAGAAAATAGTAAATACATAGCAATACTGTTCAAATTCCATTTGTTTCTAATTAGACCACTTGGCCAAAATGCTAAGCCAAAGTCAGATTTGAATTTGTGTGGCAGACTGAATCTTTGAACAGTGAGCTGTAGTATGACAAAGCATCAAATGGAGATATCTGTGGATAGGTAGACAACAGTTGCATATGTTTCCTCATCTGGGATCGGAAAACTGAGTGCATATCAAACACTGTGCACAAATCAGAGGCATTTGTGACTTTGCACTGGTGCATGCACCTCCTTGCCTCTTTGGGCAATGGTTGCGTGCGCTTAGTCTTGCAGGAAAAGTTGTGAACACACAATTCAATGTTTCAGGAAGTTTCAGCACAATATGGAACTATCATAAATATGCATACATCACACACAATGATGTATGGTTTAACATGATCTATAGGAAGTGACTATTAGTCCATTTAATAAGAGCTCTTAGCTCTAGCCTTACTTAATAAGAGTTCTTAGTTTGAGAAGTGTTTTTAGAAGAGGATAGTGGGCAGAACCACACATCATGAGAGGCCAAGTCATTAACTGTGTATTCTGTGCGCTGACTTGTTTGCCACAGAAGATATTCATCTGTGAAACAAACTCTCTGCAGCCAAATAATTTCACCTTGAACATTGAAATGACCCATTATTCTAACATAAATAAACTGTGAAGATATTATTTCTAAATATCTGCACAGTCACAGTTCCACATGCAAAGATATGAAACTTAGTGAGGTGGTGCAGGGTTAGCACACTGGACTCGCACTTGGGAGGATGATGGTTCAAACATGTGTCCAACCATCCTGATTTAGGTTTTGCATAATTTCCCTATATCACTTCAGGCAAATACTGGGATGGTTCCTTTGAAAGGATGTAGCTGTCTTCCTTCCCCATCCTTCCCTAATCTGGTGGGACTGATGGTCTCACTGTCTAGTCCCCTCCCCCAAACCAACCGACCAACCAACCAAAGATATGATGTCCAAGACCACACAGAGACATTGTATAACCTGAAGGCCCCTTTTCATAGATATTTTCTGGATGAAAATAGCTTGCAACATTGTTTCAAATCATAACATATATGTTTTCAAATAACTGCAATGCAGTCCAGTGTACATGTTTGATTCCATTGCAGTGAAACTCTCTCGTGTGATGAGCAGTGAGTGGTAAAATGTGACTGGTTCCCTCATGCACAAGGAAGTAAACTAAAAGCAACAGAACAAATAAAAATTCAAAATAATACAAACTGAAAATGACTTTTTGTAAACAATATGTTTGCCGACAAAAATATAACTGGTTATACAGTTAAGAGTGAAATTCTGCAGTCTGATAGAAGCAGGGTACGGAGGACATAATAACATCGTGCACTCTCAATGAGCCCCATTATCTAATTTGTAAACGGTAGTTTTGGGTTTCAATATATTATCAGTTGTAAGTTGCATTACTATTTAAAATACTATATTACTTGCTGAATTACTAGATGTGTTAAAATTTAAGGAGGACTGCAAAGCTGCAGGTTATATTGTCTGAATATTTTTTGGATTCAAAAATGATGAAAATGTCTGCCAGAACTAATTCCGTCTCACAGCATGAGCCCGGCACCACAATTCTGATATATTTCATACACAAATATGTGGGTGTTTCAAATTTTGTCTTCTCTTTGAATGGACGTACATTGGTTGTCAGGTTGAGCACTAAGTTCCATGCTGATTACAGTTCTTATAGTATCCATGCATTCTGTCATGTATCCAACAGTCTTTGAGGAAGATATAGTGATTATCTGTGGACAGCTTTGCAATGCTGATATTCAAATACATGCCATTCGTTGAAGTGAGCCTGTGGTCATGAAATTTCAGCTCCTAGTGAGTGTTTTCCCTACCAGTAACGCATCACACAGCAAATTGTGATTACTCATGTTGGTAAGAAGCCCGAGTTTTACTTGTATTGAGATGAATACTTGCACTGAGCTCCAATGTCTTTTGGAGCTCCAATATTTAACCAATGTTACACGTTTTAATTGGGTGTCTTCTTGCCACTTCTAAGTTAGTGGAAACACCCACTTCACACTTTAGTAACAATACTGAGCAGTTACACTCCAGGCTGCTCCAAACATAACATTTTTCTGTCATCACCAGTGGAGAATATTAAACTTGCTTCCTGTGTATAGTGTACAATACTGAATCTATCATATTTTTAATCTCTGCTACAAACAAGTTACTGATCCGCAACAAACATAAAATGAAATGTGGGTAGGTTGACTATAATACAAACTGATGAGTGCTTGAATTAAACTGAACATGGAAAAAAAGATTTTCTGATAGCCCTAACCAGAATCCATGTAGCACAGCAAGGGAAAACATGACAGAGTTCTATAATTCATGCAGAAGTTTGATTTGGTCTAAAGATAGCCAAGATGTGATCTCTTTATTTAATATACAATGAGCGCTGCTGCATCATATTTCCTTTCTTTTTATATACAGCCTGTATCTCTAACAATGATTTTCTATCTCTAAATAATTCCATGAACTATATCTGCTTGTTGAATTAACATGTTATTTGAATTTATATAACCCTGACTTCAATAAATTTCTACAGTCTTACAGAGGACTTTTTTTTTAAATAAATCTTTTTATCATATTGAATTGGTCCATGTCATATTTCAATCTTATCTATATGTTAGTTGATATTCTGTGTACAAATTTGATTTTTTTTACAGGATCTAAACAACTGGAACTGTAATAACAGCTGTCTGCAAGCCCTTGCTCTCTCACCTAGGACAGAAAATGCAGAATGTCGGGTATGTTTTCCTTTTCCTTATTTTCATGTAAGGATACTTATGAAGTTACACTGCTGTTGCAAAAATGGTGTACATTGAACAGAATGAGTAACCTCTTGCAGAACTGGGCATTTGGTAGAGATTTGTAACTCTGTAACACTTGTTTTTCCAGTGTACAATAAAGTATGATATGACAGGGTTTACTTGCAGTCTTAAAGTGATATTCCACAGATGCTGCTGGAGTATTAAACTTTCCTGAAGTTCAGTATGGTGGCATATAAATGTGGGTTAGCAGAATTCTCAGTATATGTTGCCAGTTGAGTCTATCAGTAGATCGGGTTTCACTAGGTGTGGCCTGCACCTCAATAGGTATGGGAAAGGGAGGCTGGCAAAAATTATAAGTGACAGTGTAGTGGGTGGTGGTGGCGGTGGTGGTGGGATCATCACTCATGGAAAAATTCTTGCAGTAGTTGGTATTAGAGATGCACCTTTTTTAGATTGAAGTCATCTGATAAGGTATACCTGCTGAAAGGAAGTCGCTCTAAGTAAGGGCCACATTCAGAGGACATCATATTTCCAAGTAGAGAAAGAATTAGTGTATTTCATCAAAAAATAAGAAGTATTAGAGATAAAGTTAGTGAACTGCTTATAGATGTTGACTCTGAAATTATTGGTGTATCAGAGCAGCACTTAAATAATTTGACAATTCACAGGCTTCTAGCACCAGGATACAGATTAGCTGGCTGTTTTTCAAGGAGAGGCCATGTACATAAAAAACAGTATTCTATTTGAGTCCATAGACGTATCACTGCACTGCACTGAACAGATATTTGAATGTTGTGCAGGGGCAGTTGAATTTAGTGAAACTAAATTGTTGTTGTTTATAGGTCCCTTGACTCTGACTTCAGAGCATTTCTGCTCAAGCTAGAGAGGGTTGTTGGTTCACTTTATAGGAAGTACCAGAAATTAGTTACATGTGGTGACTTCAATACACATTTTGTATATGATGGTGCAAGAAAAATGATGTTGGTAGATCTCCTAAATTCATATGTTCTCATGCTGACTGTGTTTTTTCCAACTAGGGTGCAGGGGAACAGTAGCACAGCCATATACAATATTTTTATTCATTCTTCGTTGCTAGATGAGAATTCTGTTGGTAAAAGGATTAATGGCCTTTCAGACCATGATGCACAAATTTTAACACTAAAAGGCTTTTGTACTTAAACAAATGTCACATATAATTACAAACTATGTAGAAAAGTTAATCCAACAGCAATAGAGGTTTTTTTTAAAAATCTCATGAAGGAACAAGAGTGGCAGGATGTTTATAGTGCCAATAACATAGGTGATAAATATAATGTTTTCCTTAACACATCTCTCATGCTCTTAGAGAGTTGCTTTCCATTAGAACTTCTGAATGGGGTACTAGCAGTAAAAGGCAGCCTGGTTGACTGAATAGTGGTATAAGGATATCATGTAGAACAAAGTGGGAATTATATCAAAATATTAGAAGTGGTCACAATCAAGCTACAGTAGCCCATTACAGACAGCACTGTAAGGTGCTTAAAAATGTTATTAGGAAGGCGAAGAGTATGTGGTATGCAAATAGAAAATAGCTAATTCACAGGATAAAATTAAAACTATATGGTCAGTTGTGAAGGAAGTGTCTGGTCAGCAGCACAAGCTCGACGATATAAAGTCAGTTCATAGTAAAAATATTTCTGTTACTTATAAATCAAAAGTTTGTACAGTTTTTAACAACCATTTTCTGAAAATTCCTTGTGAATTAAATAAAAATTTAGTTTCTACAGGGAATCATATAACTCTCTTGGCAAATGCCTTTCCGAGATTGATGTCTGAAATACTCCTCTTTGATACAGACAAGAGGGAGATTGAGTCAGTAATTAAATTACTGAAGACTAAGGACTCTCATGGCTATGATGGAGTGCCTAGCAGAATATTAAAGTACTGTGCTGCACATGTTAGCTCTGTATTTAGCCATATTTGTAATTTTCCTTTAGGAATGGTCAGTTTCCTGAGCGATTAAAGTATTCAGTAGTAAAGCCGCTTTATTAAAAGGGAGGAAAGGATAATGTAGATAATTTTAGACCTATTTCTATGCCATCAGTTTTTGCAAAAGTTATTGAAAAGGCCGTGTATTTAAGGATAATTGATCATTTTATATCACACGATTTGCTACCAAATGCACAGTTCGGCTTTAGAAGTCATTTAACAACTGAAAATGCTATATTCTCTTTTCTCTGTGAGGTACTTGATGGGTTAAACAAAAGGTTTCTAATGCTTGGCATATTTTTTTATTTAACTAAGGCATTTGATTGTGTTGACCACAAAATATTGCTCCAGAAGTTGGACCATTACAGAATACAGGAAGTAGCTCACAATAGGTTCACCTCTTACTTTAGCAACAGGCAGCAAAAGGTCATTATTCGCAATGTTGATAACAGATCTGATGTGGGGTCTGAGTGGGGTACTGTCAGGTGGGGGGGTGCCCCAGGGATCAGTGTTGGGGCCACTCCTGTTTCTTATTTATATAAATGATATGCCCTCTAGTATTACGGGTAACTCTAAAATATTTCTTTTTGCTGATGACAGTAGCTTGGTAGTAAAGGATGTTGTGTGCAACATTGGGTCGGTTTCAAATAGTGCAGACATGACCTAAGCTCATGGCTTGTAGAAAATAAACTAATGCTAAATCACAGTAAGACTCAGTTTTTACACTTTCTAACACACAATACAACCAAACCTGACGTTTTAATTTCACAGAATGGGCATATGATTAGTGAATCTGAACAGTTCAAATTTCTAGGTGTTCAGATAGATAGTAAGCTGTCGTGGAAAGCCCATGTTCAGGATCTTGTTCAAAGACTTAATACTGCCATTTTTACTATTCAAACAGTATCTGAAGTGAGTGATCGTTCAGCATGAAAATTAGTCTACTTTGCTCATTTCCATTCACTTATATCATATGATATTGTATTTTGGGGCAACTCTTCTCATTCTAAAAGGACATTTTTAGCTCAGAAATGGGGGGTTCGAGCAATAAGTGGTGTAAGTTCATGATTAACCCGTGGTCTAGGGGTAGCGTCTTTGATTCATAATCAAAATGTCTTCGGTCCCGGGTTCGATCCCCGCCACTCCCTAAATTTTGATAAATAATCAGCATTGGCGGCCGAAGACTTCCGGCATAAGAAGTCAGCCTCATTCTGCCAACGGCCTTGCCAAAGAGGGTGGAGGAGCGGATAGAGGTTCAGGGCACTCTTTTGTCCTAGGGGTGGGAAACTGCCCCTAAAGGCGGAAGAATCAGCAATGATCAACGACATGAGGATGCAGAAGGCAGTGGAAACCACTGCATTAAAGACACGTAACGTGTATCCACAGGACATGTGGCCTGTATTTGATGAAGTGTCATGATGATCTCTCCATTGGCAAAAGATTCTGGAATAGTCCCCCATTCGGATCTCCGGGAGGGGACTGCCAAGGGGGAGGTTACCATGAGAAAAAGATTGAATAATCAACGAAAGGATAACGTTCTACGAGTCGGGGCGTGGAATGTCAGAAGCTTGAACGTGGTAGGGAAACTAGAAAATCTGAAAAGGGAAATGCAAAGGCTCAATCTAGATATAGTAGGGGTCAGTGAAGTGAAGTGGAAGGAAGACAAGGATTTCTGGTCAGATGAGTATTGGGTAATATCAACAGCAGCAGAAAATGGTATAACAGGTGTAGGATTCATTATGAATAGGAAGGTGGGGCAGAGGGTGTGTTACTGTGAACAGTTCAGTGACCGGGTTGTTCTAATCAGAATCTACAGCAGACCAACACCGACAGCGATAGTTCAGGTATACATGCCAACGTCGCAAGCTGAAGATGAACAGATAGAGAAAGTGTATGAGGATATTGAAAGGGTAATGCAGTATGTAAAGGGGGACGAAAATCTAATAGTCATGGGCGACTGGAATGCAGTTGTAGGGGAAGGAGTAGAAGAAAAGGTTACAGGAGAATATGGGCTTGGGACAAGGAATGAAAGAGGAGGAAGACTAATTGAGTTCTGTAACAAGTTTCAGCTAGTAATAGCGAATACCCTGTTCAAGAATCACAAGAGGAGGAGGTATACTTGGGAAAGGCCGGGAGATACGGGAAGATTCCGATTAGATTACATCATGGTCAGACAGAGATTCCGAAATCAGATACTGGATTGTAAGGCGTACCCAGGAGCAGATATAGACTCAGATCACAATATAGTAGTGATGACGAGTAGGCTGAAGTTCAAGACATTAGTCAGGTAGAATCAATACGCAAAGAAGTGGGATACGGAAGTACTAAGGAATGACGAGATATGTTTGAAGTTCTCTAACGCTATAGATACAGCAATAAGGAATAGCGCAGTAGGCAGTACAGTTGAAGAGGAATGGACATCTCCAAAAAGGGCCATCACAGAAGTTGGGAAGGAAAACACAGGTACAAAAAAGGTAGCTGCGAAGAAACCATGGGTAACAGAAGAAATACTTCAGTTGATTGATGAAAGGAGGAAGTACAAACATGTTCCGGAAAAATCAGAAATACAAGTCGCTGAGGAATGAAATAAATAGGAAGTGCAGGGAAGCTAAGATGAAATGGCTGCAGGAAAAATGTGAAGACATTGAAAAAGATGTGATTGTTGGATGGACAGACTCAGCATACAGGAAAGTCAAAACAACCTTTGGTGACATTAAAAGCCATGGTGGTAACATTAAGAGTGCAACAGGAATTCCACTGTTAAATGCAGAGGAGAGAGCAGATAGGAGGAAAGAATACATTGAAAGCCTCTATGAGGGTGAAGATTTGTCTGATGTGATAGAAGAAGAAACAGGAGTCGATTTAGAAGAGATAGGGGATCCAGTATTAAAATTGGAATTTAAAAGAGCTTTGGAGGACTTACGGTCAAACAAGGCAGAAGGGATTGATAACATTCCATCAGAATTTCTAAAATCATTGGGGGAAGTGGCAACAAAACAACTATTCACGTTGGTGTGTAGAATATATGAGTCTGACGATATACCATCTGACTTTCGGAAAAGCATCATCCACACAATTCCGAAGACAGCAAGAGCTGACAAGTGCAAGAATTATCACACAATCAGCTTAACAGCTAATGCATCGAAGCTGCTTACAAGAATAATATACAGAAGAATGGAAAAGAAAATTGAGAATGCGCTAGGTGACGATCAGTTTGGCTTTAGGAAAAGTAAAGGGACGAGAGAGGCAATTCTGACGTTACAGCTAATAATGGAAGCAAGGCTAATGAAAAATCAAGACACTTTCATAGGATTTGTCGACCTGAAAAAAGCGTTTGACAATATAAAATGGTGCAAGCTGTTCGAGATTCTGAAAAAGGTAGGGGTAAGCTATAGGGAGAGACGGGTCATATGTAATATGTACAACAAGCAAGAGGGAATAATAAGAGTGGACGATCAAGAACGAAGTGCTCGTATTAAGAAGGGTGTAAGACAAGGCTGTAGCCTTTCGCCCCTACTCTTCAATCTGTACATCGAGGAAGCAATGATGGAAATAAAAGAAAGGTTCAGGAGTGGAATTAAAATACAAGGTGAAAGGATATCAATGATGCGATTCGCTGATGACATTGCTGTCCTGAGTGAAAGTGAAGAAGAATTAAATGATCTGCTGAACGGAATGAACAGTCTAATGAGTACACAGTATGGTTTGAGAGTAAATCGGAGAAAGACGAAGGTAATGAAAAGTAGTAGAAATGAGAACAGCGAGAAACTTAACATCAGGATTGATGATCACAAAGTCAATGAAGTTAAGGAATTCTGCTACCTAGGCAGTAAAATAACCAATGACGGACGGAGCAAGGAGGACATCAAAAGCAGACTTGCTATGGCAAAAAAGGCATTTCTGGCCAAGAGAAGTCTACTAATATCAAATACCGGCCTTAATTTGAGGAAGAAATTTCTGAGGATGTACGTCTGGAGTACAGCATTGTATGGTAGTGAAACATGGACTGTGGGAAAACCGGAACAGAAGAGAATCAATGCATTTGAGATGTGGTGCTATAGACGAATGTTGAAAATTAGGTGGACTGATAAGGTAAGGAATGAGGAGGTTCTACGCAGAATCGGAGAGGAAAGGAATATGTGGAAAACACTGATAAGGAGAAGGGACAGGATGATAGGACATCTGCTAAGACATGAGGGAATGACTTCCATGGTACTAGAGGGAGCTGTAGAGGGCAAAAGCTGTAGAGGAAGACAGAGATTGGAATACGTGAAGCAAATAATTGAGGACGTAGGTTGCAAGTGCTTCTCTGAGATGAAGAGGTTAGCACAGGAAAGGAATTCGTGGCGGGCCGCATCAAACCAGTCAGTAGACTGATGACCAAAAAAAAAGTTCACCAACCTCTTGTCGATCCCTGTTCAAGAGTCCGGGTATTTTGACATTGGCCTCTCAATATATATATTCCTCACTGTCATTTCTTGTTAACAATATTAGCTTATTCCCAAGAATAAGCAGCTTTCGCTCAGTTAATACTTGGCAGAAATCAAACCTGCATTTGGATTGGACTTCCTTAATCCTTCTGCAGAAAGGTGTGCAGTATGCTGCTGCATCCATTTTCAGTAAGCTACCACTCAAATTCAAAAATCTTAACAGTAATCCACATGCTTTCAAACCGAAACTGAAGAGTTATCTCATGGGTCACTTCTTTCAGACTTCCTTAACTCTTCTGCAGAAAGGTGTGCAGTATACTGCTGCATCCATTTTCAATAAGCTACCACTAGAATTAAAAAATCTTAGCAGTAATCCACATACTTTCAAACCTAAACTGAAGAGTTTCCTCATGGGTCACTTCTTTTATACTGTCGAGGAGTTCTTTGAAAAATTAAACTAATTCTGTTGTATTGTTGATTGCGTTTACTTAAACTTATGGCTTGGCTTTTTTTTGGGTTCATAAACATTTTATTTTTATCTGTTATTACTTGTATGTTGTAATTTCATGTGGTGAAACATTCCATGACTTTGGAGATTTGCTCCACAATTTGGTCCTATGAAACTTTATGTGTAAATAAATAAATAAATAAGAGATCATGGTATGGCACATGAAATAGCAATATTTTTAAGCTTCAGTAAAAACACTGATCAGAAGTTTATAAAGAAACTGTCCCAATCACATTATTCTGCGCCACGTACAAAGTTAAAAATAAAATTATATATTTTCTCTTTGTTAAAATGAATGCTCAAGTTTTTAAACAAGTTAATATAATCAGCTTAATTACAACCATGAATATAACAGTTCTAATACTGGAAAGCCCAGGTGGAATAACAACAGTATATATTGCTACCCAGCACAAAGAGTAGGCTCTGATGTCAGACTCAGTGAAAAGATTGCTAAACATTTAAGGTTTGGAACAAAAAAGCTCTTCCTCAGAAATAAAAAACATACAGACACATTCACACAAGCACAACTCACACAAGCATGGCCACTGTCTCTGTCTAATGTGGCCCAACTGTGACTGGGTCTAATGTGAGCAGTAATCTGGGGCGGCTGGTAGGGGTAAGGAGGAGGCATGGGGTAGTGATCAGGAGGGATAACATGGTAGGTGTGGGGAAAGATGTTACACTGCCTGCGAGAGCATGCAGGGATATGGCGGGAACAGTTTAGGGGTGCTAGGCACAGAGTCAGGGGGCTGTGCTTGGGAGAGGGGGGCGGAGACTGAAAAGAGGGAGAGAAAAGAATAGAGGTAAAGGAGGGGGGAGACTGTAGATGCGTTGGCAGAATGGAAGGTGTCTATAGTGCTGGAGTGGGAGCAGGGAAGGGAATAGGTAGGTAGAGGACAGGGACTGACAATGGTTGAGGCCAGGGGCTTATGGTAATAAAGGATACATTGTAGGAAGATTTCCCACCTGTGCTATTCAGTAAAGGTGGTGTTGGTAGGAAGGAACCAGATGATCCCAGCTGTGAAGCAGTCAGTGAAGTGAAGTACATTGTGCTGGGCAGCGTTTTTGGCAGTTAGGTGGTTTAGCTTTCTGTTGGCCATAATTTAGCCATGGCCATTCATGTGGACAGACAGTTTGTTAGTTGCCATGCCAATGTAGAAAGCAGCACAATTTTTGCAGCTTAGTATGTAGATCATGTGGCTGCTGTCAGAGGCAGCTCTGCCTTTGATGGGGTAAGAGATGTCTGTGACAGGTCTGGAGTAGGTGTTAGTGGGATGATGATGCGTGGGACGGGTCTTGCATCTAGGTCTATTGAATGGATATGTGCCATGCGGCAATGGGTTGGGGTATAGGGAGTTGCTGTAGGGATGAACAAGGATATTGTATAGGTTGGGTGGGTGGCAGAATACCATTGTGGAAGGGTTATGGAGGATAGTGGGCAGAACACACCTCATTTCAGGGCATAGCGAGAGGTAGTCGAAACCTTGTCGGAGAATGTGATTCAGTTATTCCAGTCATGGGTGTTATTGAGTCATGAGAGTAGTGCTCCTTTGTGGCTGGGTGGTGGTGTGTAGGAACTAGAGAGACAAGGTGGGGCGTACAGTCTCTGAAGGCCTTAGTGAGATCCATGGCATATTTGCATGAGCATAAAACATCTTGCATAATTATACATTGAATAGGTGTTAGTGATATTAGACTATAATTATATGCATCTGTCTTATGATCCTTCTTGAAAATTAGAATGTTCTGCACTTTTTCCAATTGCTTGCTATCCTTCATTGCTCCACAACATATAATAAACTACTGCTAGAAAGGGAGCAAGTTCCGTCACATGATCTCTGTGAAATCTTGCAGGTGTCTACTCTGGTCCACATGCCTCTTGCACTTTTGAGCAGGTTTTCTTGATTTTTTTTGTTCTTGCCTTTTGAGCAAGTTTTCTTGATTTTCTGTTCCAGCATTGCTTGTCTCAATATCTGCCATTTAGGTATTCATGCACTAATTGAATGGAGGAGTCATCATATGATCTTCTGCTTGGACAAAATTACGGAGGCAGGTGTGAGAGAAGTATTCTGCATTGATGTTCATGAACGAACTCTGCAGGACTCTTGCACAAGGAAAGTTGTATGATTCAGTAAGAATTTAAAATGAGGGAAAGTCTCTTTTGTTGTTTCTGTTTCAACATTTCAGTCTTAAAAGTTCTCATCAGTCAATCAGCTTCACAGTTACTCTGAGGGTGGAAAGTGTCGAAGTCCAGTGTGTAAAGCTATTTTGTTGGCAGAAGGCTTTGAACCTGGTTAGTTAGAACTTATGTCTGTCTGTTTCTATTGAAGCACTGCATTTTTAAAGATAAAACATTCTGAAGAGTGTTTTCCATGGCTCAGTAAGCAAGAACTCACTCCCAGGTTGACGAGTTCACAGTTCTGTAGTAAGCTGCTGTTTGAGTTAAAAACAACAAAGTCACAACAAATTCTGTCTGTGATTCTACCTGTGCCCTCGGAGTCTTTCGCAACAGCATACATGAATCAAACATTCTTGGTTTTCCAGCCACGTCAATTCAAATAAAATGCTCGAGCTTTCGATGGTCATCTCCACCATCGTCGTCAAGAGTTCACTGACTGCCGGGGCTGTTACAGTCTCTCGCTTATATAGGCATGACGACATCATCAGCAGCCAATCAAATTGATCCAATGTGGTCATAGCGGAGCATTGGCTAGAAAACGGACATAAGATACAATTCGAAAATACAAAAGTGCTGGCTCATGCTTCTACATATTGGGACTCCGTTATAAAGGAAGCGGCCGAGATTCGCTTAAACAGAAACAATTTCAACAGAGACCAGGGATACACACTCAGCAGGGCATGGGGATGGGCGTTGGACATCGAAAGAAAGCAGAGACAGATGCGCGACGCGGGAGCAGCAGTTTCAAACGTGGCACCTCCCCCTGGCGCCACCTGGCGTCACCGGTGCTGCCACAAGCTGCCCAGGTTGACTTACATGTGTGCACCACATTGGATCGATCTGATTGGCTGCTGATGATGTCATCATGCCTATATAAGCGAGAGACCGTAACAGCCCTGGCAGTCAGTGAACTCCTGACGATGATGGCGGAGATGGCCATCGAAAGCTCGAGCATTTTATTTGAATTGACACAGCTGGAAAACAGAGAATGTTTTATTCATGTGATTATACCTGTCTCTGTTTGAGCACTTTAGAAGTCTGATAAAGGATTGTAACAGTTTGTTGTAGCAGACAAGTTTGCTCAGTCTAAATAGGCAAATATCTATGTTGGGAAGAAGTGCAGTTAAGGACAGTTGTCTGAGAACACAATACAGTAAGAATTCATTGAATACCAGAGTCCTGGTGCCAGAGCTTCTTGAGGCCAACTCACAGTCTAACATAGATGTGGACAGATGGTAATTTGAGGTAGGCCCTGTATACTACATTCTCCACGCTGGTGAGTAGATGTAGACTGCTGGACACTGGCTGCATCGGATCTTAAGTACAGTGTCAGTGGAAGAATCTGTCACACACTATTTGCGGTCACTTTATATGGCAGAAGCAAATAGATCTAGGGGCAATGTGGCTGCCACCTTTCAGTGAGACAAGTGCCATAGAATGCAGTGGTGGTATCCTGAGTTGCCCTCGAGAACACACCATGGTGGTTGTTGTCATTCAGAACTTGCATTGTTTCGGCTTTCATTCATGTGGCCCCTAAGAGCTCCTGAATTGTCTACTGTTGGTGTTGTCTTGCTATTTTGATGGGCTATATGCCCAGACACAGCAATTCCCCCCCCCTTCTCCCCCCTCCATATCCCCCAAGAGGAGTGATAGTGAACCATCTGAATGTCACAGATGTTGGTATTGCCGTCGCCGGTGTCTGGAGGGAGTGATGATTCTGGGCTTTCGCAGTTGATTTCTGTGGAAACAGGGGCATTGGATGTGGAAGATGTGTCATCAGGGAAACTGGTGTCAAGGAGTCCAGTGGTTGCTTAGTCCTGATGTTATTGCAGCAGCTTTCTGTCACTGTCAGGCTCCAGGTGGACTAGATATGGAACAGAAACGGTGAAGAAGTCTCCTGCCGAGGCACCCTGAGTTCTGTGAGGACACACTTGTTTTTAGAGTTTTCAACACTGAGACTGGTCTGGCAACTGGACCTCAACCATGACTCTGCCAAGGAGGCAGGTGATGCATGCTGGAACTAAATGATGCCTACTCTCGCAGAATACCATCACCAACACATCATCATGGATCTTATAGCAATGGCAGTGAGACCTCAGAGAAGAATGATCATAAGTTAAAGGTTTTACAGTTGGTTGCTGAGAGAGCTGTAATTGGCCATGCAACTTCTCTGTTGGGCTCACCCCATCACCCCATCCTGTGGTGTAGAACAGTACGATGCGAGAAGGAAAGTGAGAAAATCATCAATGTAGTACCTGTGTTGCAATTTTGCCATTTGGGTTTTGAAAGTTCTGATGGAACATTCCCCCTGGCCATTTGATGCTGGATGATATGGTGCTGTTTGGACCAATTGGATACCATTCTGTTCACAGAATTGACAAAATTCTGCTGATGTAAATTGAGGTCCATTGTCAAACATAGTGGTTTCAGGCAAGCCTTCAACATAAATTATGTGCGACAGTTCTTTTGTAATCCTAGCAGTCGCGGTTGATTGCATTCATGAAACATAAGGAACGTTGCCCTCAGCATACACCAGTATTAGCCAAGATTAATCTAGAAAAGCACCAGAAAAATCAAGATGAATTCTGGACCAAGGTGACATTGCCAGAGGCCATGGGAAGTATTTGCGTGCCTGTGCTGCTACCTTGAGCTGATGTTGCTGGCAAGTCACAAGCCATTTTTTCAATACCTTTGTCAAAGCCTTTCCAAAAATCATGTTCGCAAGCCAGTCTTTTTGAGATGATTGTTCCAAACTTACCATGACAGCGCAGTGTTGTAAAGCTTTTGCAGTGATAACCATGATTTTACTGTTTTCGCTGTATAGGAGGAGGGCTCCACTGATCACTGATAGTTTATGAAGACGGTTCCAATACTCCTGTACTTCTGAGTGTTGTATGTGTTTTTTCTCCATTGGCCACCTGCATTTCACAAGTTGCATGATCTTGTGGATGAAAGGATCCTTGGGCAACAGTCTGGCAGTTGATGTAGTGTTTATGGGAAAATGTGAGACACATTTTCCAACTTCATATATGTGTGAAAACAAACCTATGGTGTGGCATCAAATTCTGGATCTTGTTCTATTAGAAGATGGGAAAGTGCATCAGTGTTCACATGCTGCATCTTCAAGCAGTAGTAGATGTCATAGGGGTATCTAGAGAGGAACAAAGCCCTACGTTGAAGGTGCCTTGCCATCTTAGAAAGTATGTTCATGTGAGTGTTTAACAGAGGTAGAAGTGGTTTGTGATCTTTAAAAGAACAGAAACATTGACCATACACGCAATCATGAACATTTTCCAGTTCAAGTGTAATGACCAAAGCCTCCTTTTCAATTTGGCTATAACTGTGCTGAGCTGGTATTAGAAATTTCAATGTGAAAGCAGCTGGGCACTCAACACCGTTCACTTTATGAGAGAGAACTGCTCCGAGACCATAATATGATGCATCCATGTAAACTGTTAAGCGCAATGATTGGGAGAGCACTCACTTCATATTCAGAAAGGGCTTGCCGCAACTGGGATAACAGTTGCTTTGATTTTTTGTGAAGTAGTAGAGATGTCCTAACCCTGACTTTAGCTGTTTGGAGTCCTTTGGTGACAGGAATTTCTGTATGTTTTTGTGAGTAGTAGAGTTGTTCTAATACTTTCTTTCGCTGTTTGAAGTCCCATGGTGCTGGGAGTTTTTGTATAGCTTCAATGTGGTGAGCAGTGGGGTGGATCACAGAAGCATTGAAAATATTTCACAGATATTCCACTTGTGGCACAAAAAAGACGCCTTTGTATTTGTTGCATTTCAGGTTATCCTTTTGTAAGACACTGAAAAGGGCTACAAAATTTGTGGCAAGGTCCTTGGCATTTGTGGCCATTACAAGAATATCATCAAGATAATGAGCCACTCCTGGAACTCCTTGAGTATGTTGCTCCAGATACCATTGAAAAATGGCTGGTGCACTAGCAATGCTGAAAGGAAGATGATTGTGTTGAAATAGACCAAAAGGGGTGTTAATCATCAGAATGATAGCGAAATCTTCACATAATGCCAGCTGTAGGTTTTGGTCTCTGACAATGACTTGTGGACAGCATACCCTGACAAGTTTTACTGTAATATTCTTGACATTTAAAATGGGATAAGTGTCTTTATAGATGATGCATTCATTGTTGGCTTAAAATTACCTCAAATCATCAAAGATTAAAAAATTTGGGTAGCCAATAGACTGCTCGAGACCTGTGTCAGGATTCGTTTGTCTTGCAACTGCTATAGTTCCATGCAAAGTTTTCCCTCAAAGTGAAAGGCACATTACATACTTTAAAGAATGTGGGAGTGGCAAAAGCTTCAAAGTAATATATGCCTCATAATCCATTAATCCGGTAGCCTGGTGGGAAAATACTGAAGCTTAGGACATCAAAAGTTCGTGAAGATGGGTAATAGGTGCAAAAGATTGGATTTGATTCATAGAATCATACACTTCCAAACTGAGCATGTTAAAAAGATACAGTCCTAAGATATCTGTAGATCCCCATGTGGTGATGACCAATATGTGAGCCCTCAAAAGATATTTTTGATATTTGATCATGGAAAAAAAAATTAACTCACCACCTCAATGTTATCACTGCTATAAATTTTCAGTTGTTTTGAAAAAGATCACAGGGGTAGTGAGACAAGCCTTTTGTATGTGTCCTGAATAATAGTGGTTGTTGAAGAGCCTGAATCTATTTAGAATGTGACAGGAACGTCATTAAGCGACACTTCCAATGCTAACAATTCATCTGAGAGAGATTCTTGAGTTTCTCCCGGCGTATTTGATAATCAAAATATCCACAGGTGTACTGCCGGTCTACAGTGTCTAACGGGCACAATATTTAGGCGATCATACATGTCACCTGATGATGGCGACATGTATGATCGCTGAAATATTGTGCCCGTTGGACACTGTAGACCGGCAGTACACCCATGGATATTTTGATCATCTGAGAGAGGTTGCTTGCACCTGGAGGACACATGAGCATCCAAATCTGAGTCCTAGTTTCCAAAGAGCTTGCTGTTGACATTCATTTTGAGTGTGGATTGGCAGGTTTCTGTGTTATGTGCTGATTTACCACAGGTTTTACACTTTTCATGTCATAACTAGCATTGCTGTCTATGGTGCATGATGAAACAATTGCTATAGGGTTGTAATTTCTGGGTATGCTGGCCTCTCAAAAGTTTTTGCAGAGGGTAAGATTTATTCAGTGGAGCTGTGAAGCCAGTACAGTGGGTCTGGGTTTGCGCCTTTAGTGGTGGGCAAGTGGGTAGAGAACACCTGTGAGGAGTTCTGTACTGGCTGTTCAGATGCTCAAATAGCTGGAAGCATGTTGGTAATGAGTGGTCATTCAATTTTTGAAGATCGTTTCTGTGTCGCCTGTCAGGCAAATGAATTGAAATCATGTCTCTGAGCAATGAGTGGGCATATGGTTGCTTACAATTGGAGTTTTTGCACTGTAACTGTAACTCCAGAAAAGTCCTTGCAACTGTGTGAGCCACATATGTTGGGATTGTCCATCTTGTTAAGACAGTTACAAATATTTATGATGGACTGCCACTCATGGATTTGAGTCACAATACTATCCATACTGTTTTAAGCTGTTCGTAGGAAAGTCATTTTCTTCTAATTCTGGATTTAACTATTGAAGGATGTAATAGACATCAGCCCAAGTGTAAGCTACTAAAAAGGCATGCTGCTGGATATCACCTGAGACTCCATGCGCAATATGGTGCTGTTACAGGTGGCATTGTAACCCATGGTTTCGCTTTCTTGTCAAATGGTGGGAACGGTGGTGGTGACGTCCTGAGACCCTTCACCATGGACTCGATGCAAGACGGTCGTTTGGATATTTCAGGTTTTGTGCCTGCTGCTTGGTTTGCTGCATCTGCTGCATAAGAACACTTGGGTGCTCATGCCTTTGAAAAGAAAACATGGAAGCTCTCTCTACCTGGGGCACAGGACAGGAGTCCATTTCTTGTTGTCAATAACTGAAGTGCCCCATCCAAGGCTTGGTAAGCAAGAACTCACTCCCAGTTAGACAAGGAACAAAACATTTATTGATAACAACATCAAATCACACTTCAAAGTTCTATAGTAAACTACTGTTTGACTTAAACAGAAAGTCACAACGAATTCTGTTTGTGAATATCAGTAGTCTGATAAAGGAGTGTAACTGTTTTCTGTAGCAGCCAAGTTCACTGACTCTAAAAAGGCAAAAGTCTATGTCCAGAAGGACCATAGTTAAGGACAGTTATCTAAGAACACAACACAGTAACAGGTCATTGAATGCCTAAGTCCTGGTGTCAGAGCATCTTGAGACCAAGTCACAGTGTAGCATAGATGTGTAAAGATGGCAGCTTGAGGTAGGTTGTGCTATGTTGATGTGCTATTTACCCAGACATGACACTTTCCAACAGTGTGGAAAAGGAAATTAATCACAATTGAAGCTAATTTACAGAGCTAAGGGACTGGATAAAATCATACAAGGTGTACAACTTTGCTTCCGCCATTTGCCGATAGGTGGCGACAACAGTAAGTAGCGGTCGAAAGAAACAGATTGCAGACATCAGGCAGTTAGCTTGTACCTCGGTCAACATAACCTCATTCAAACATTAGTCGATTTGTGTCTGCATCATAAAGTTGTTCTTGATTGAATATGTCAGTTTACGAGCCTAATTCTCAGCATTTGTGGGAGGTGTTACTGTTTTGTTTCAATATGAAGAAAACAGCAGCTGAGTCTCATTGAATGCTCTCAAGTACATATGGTAAGGATGCTATTAGTGAAAGAATGTGTTGTGAGTGGTTTCAACGCTTCAAGAATGGTGATTTTAACATCATAGGCCGGCATAGTGGTGGAAGAGAGAATGTTTTCGAAGATGCAGAATTGAAGACATTTCTGAGTGAAGATTCACATCAAACTCAAGAAGAATTGGCACAATTAGTGGGAGTGACACAGCAAGCCATTTCAAAACATCTCAAGGCTATGAGAATGATTCAGAAAGAAGGAACTTGGGTACCATGTGAGCTGAAACAGAGAGATGTTGAACGGTGTTTGTGAACAGTTGCTTCAGAGGCAAAAACGGAAGGTATTTCTGCATTGCATTGTGGCCAGGGACAAAAAATGGGTTCATTACGATAACCCTAAATGCAAAAAATCATGGGGATATCCCGGCCATGCTTCCACCTTAACAGCCAAACCAAATATTCACGGCTCCAAAATCATGATCGGCATTTGGTGGGACCAACTCAGTGTCATGTACTATGAAGTGTTAAAACCAAGTGAAACAATCACAGGTGCTTGTTATCAAATGCAATTAATGCATTTGAGCAGAGCATTAAAAGACAAACAGCTGCAATACAGCGAGAGGCACGATAAAGTGATTTCGCAGCACGACAACACTCGACCCCATGTTGCAAAAGGGGTCAAAAAGTACTTGAAAACATTAAAATAGGAAGTCCTACCCCACCCACTGTATTCTCCAGACATTGCTCCCTCTGACTATCACCTGTTTAGATCAATGGTGCATGGCCTGGCTGACCAACACTTCCGATCTCATGAAGAAGTCACAAGTTGGATCGATTCGTGGATCACTTCTAAAGATGAATAATTTTTTCAATGTGGGATTCGTACACTGCCCAAAAGATGGGAGAAAGTAGTGGCCAGCGATGGAAAATACTTTGAATGATACATGTGTAACCAATTTGTTTCATTAAAGCCTCAAATGTTGGGAAAAAATGGCGAAAGCAAAGTTGTACACCTTGTAATACCTAATCAACACTGGTCTGTGCCGCACAAACATATTCTTAATAAACAAAACAAATTGTATTTTTTTGTCTTCAGGGTGGACGAAGCCCTATGATATCCCCACATCCTTCTCCACAATTGCAACGCAGAGCAACAGCAGCTACAGTTGTGACTGCAGCTCCACCTCCTCCGTTGCCTCCAAGGAGGGCGTCACCCACTCTAGGCAGTCCTAGCTCTTCTCCGAGGTATACTGGCATAAATTAATTTGTTATTAATTTGGTTTTTATAAATGTGGAAGAATTTTTATTTTGTTAATGATAAGTTAGACTGATTAAAGATAACAAATTGTTTGGATTATCACATGTGTGGAAAGAAGCTACATTTAGAGTACAGTTACCAGTAATTCCTGATCTCCAAAACAAGTGGATAAATTTTCATGATGTTCTTACAGGTAACTTGATTGTAACTTGGGGCAATGTATCGGATGACAGAAAAAAAATATTGTGTTTGAAAGTTTTATCTGAAATAGTTATGTGTGTTTGTTTGAACATGCTAATCTTGAAAACTACTAGATGAATTTTCATGTTGTTTTGACATATAACCTGAGTGCAGTTTCAAGCAGTGTGTAGTTTCGATTTTGTCAAAATCAGGACACTGGTATAGAAGATATCATAATTTAAAGTTTTGTCTAAGTTTGTATGCTCAGCTTCGTAGTTGGAATGTCTAATCATTATAGTGTAGTTCAACAAAGAAACTTTTTCTTTTCTTTTTTTTTTTTTTTTAAAAAACTCGAATTTACTTCACTAGGATACATGGATTTACTGATTCCACTTTGTATATTACAAAGTTAACAAAATCGCTTGTCTTCTTTTGATAGGTTTTATTTATATTTGACTTCTTGGCTAGGAAATAAATTTATTATGTTTGCTGTGTGATTTGGGTGCCAGCTTATTATATTTTGATTTATTTTGTTTATGAATAAAAATGCCTAGAAAACAGTTGAGTCTTTCTGAATACACTAGAATGCTTAAAAGATTGAGGACTATGTCATCTCCAGAATGCAATGAAGATCATGAGACAAGACTTGATGCACCTCAAGAACATCAGACATTAATTTGCTCTATGGAAATTCCTTCCAAAAATGAGGCACGGCATAGCTCTGATTGGGAGCATCTTGCATTATCTTGCCGCTCAGAACCATCCACTCACAGAGACCAAATGTTTCTCTCTAATGTAACATCATAGAAGCAAAAATTTTGAGGAGTAGTGGTACAGGAGTTTGAGTTTTTATACTCCAAATCCTGCTTATTCCTAACAGTTTATCATTTCACATTAAACATACACAATTTCTAGGGAGCTTATGTTATGCCATCATCATATATAACACACAGAGCCAGATGCTGCATATTGCGAATGTGGACCTTAGTGTCAGTTGCTTTTGGCACAGCCAGATCTATGTGGCTTAGTGAAGCAGATAATCTCTTCAATCATGTCCCCAATCATACTACTTCAAACAGTGTATTTTTTAAAGCTTTATAAGTCAAAAATAAATTCCATATGTATGAAGTCTTGAGCACAGCTACAAATAAATTCTTGAGCTACACCAGATTTCTCACCTAGTCAAAAATATTATGAGCATTCAGATGAAAAAATGTATTGTTTTCCTTATACTTGGATTGAGATGCATCAAATATCGGTTAAAAGACACCAGTTCCACTAAGTCTGTCTTATTACAATAAAATGTTGGATTTGTCACTACTGGCCAGTTCTGATCTCATGGTCATTATCAAGTGTCATGTGTATATGCTAAAAGCAGACTGTGCATAGGCATCAATAAAACAGAAATGCAGAGGCATGGCGAAGTACATCATTGACCAGTATAAGATACGGTATTAGCATTGATTAGCATGATTTCTTTTATTGGAGAATGAGTATGTTGCCAAAATATTTTATTGGTGCATTACAGAAGTTATTAAATGTCTTACAGAACCATAGTTGTACCCAATAATGTGTGTCCTCACATTGTGTCAAACTGTGTATTCTCATGGCTTCTTGTAGATTGGAAATAGTATGTAAGATTGATGGAAAAAGATGTTGCTTTAGGGTGTATTGAAATATTTCCCTGGCAAGACCATGAAGACTCTTTCTTAGTAGTCCCAAAACATAGAGAGAAAAACAATTCCTTTTGATTTCATTTTGTGCTTCACTTTATTTATACCATTATTTGAGTATTATGTTCCTTCATAAATTAATGTAAAATCTATCAGCCACATTATTCTTAATAATTCAGATATCCCTTGATAATAATGTGTCTGGAACCATGGCTTACACCCCTTAATATATAAATTTATTTCCCTGTGAATTATTAGTTTTTCCAACCTAAGACTACACATTAAACCAATAACATCAAAGGTAATTAGATGATGAGTCAAACTCTCAATACAAGGGGCACATTCAGAATAATTTGTATCCTGCCAGCATAATATGAAATATGGTTTTATTTTTAGTCCAGTTAAAACATAGTGCAAGTATACTGGTGAGTTATGATTTGACTGCCCTTCTTCCATCAACATATTTGTATCAGTGAATATAAGTTACTTTCCCATCCCCCATGAAATGTTTTAGTTCTTGTTCTTCATCTTCATAGGCTGCCATTTTGTCATCCTCTAAACTTTTCCATACACATTCACAATACTCTCTTGAATTTTCCAATGTTGCCTAATTTCTTATTTATAGAAATAAAGAATCAAAACAAATTTCATTGCTTAATAGATACATAATTCATATTTGTTAATAGTGAGTTCATAGCAAATCTTGAGTGAATGATGACTTTAAGTGAGGAAGTTGCGCATGTTTGTCTTTCTTTATTTTGGGACTGCTTTGGGATTTCTTTAGTTTTGATACTACTGGTCACAACTTAAGATTTTCCTGCTTTCATTTCTCCTTCAAATTTTTTTCTAAATTTTATGTATCTATTTTAAGAATCACCAGTGCTGTGAGATTATCTTGATAAATGAATATTTCTAATCTGATCACTCTCTTCCTAGTCATTTGTCCTTGCCGGCTGAAGAAGCCCCAGAGCCTCCAAATCATTATATAGTTTCAATTCCACCAAGAGATGATGAGATGCTCGATTCCTTCTCAGGTAAGGAAACCAAAGCAATTCAGAATAAATATCAGTGAAAGTAATCTATTAGAGTATATAGAAATAGACCGTCATGAATTTTTTGATGAAAGTTCCAGTCTTACTCTTGGTAAGTAACTTACAAAACTAAATATAGAAGCTGCTACTCAGAGTACTACTACAGTCAGTTGCTGTCAGCAGAGTTCTTGTGGTATACCAACGTGTCTAAGCTGCATAAGAGTAGCATTTGAAAGGGTTACCAGAAGCATCATTCTTAGCAGAGATATTGGGTACTTTATGGTACATGTCAGTTGCGCTCCCATCTGTGAACATTCAAAAACCCGACTGCTTTAATTAAATGTGCATCAAATATATTTTCAGTTATTATGGTCTAGAAATTAGTTAATCATGTTCCTTGCTGCTTTGTAGAGAAGAAATGAATAGTTTGTCAGCTACAATGGCTTTTAGATAGGAAGTGCATAACATTTGCTGCTGGTGGTGTGTAGCTGAACCTCAGCAGCAGTTTTCATAGGAAATTCTGTTTTGCATAAGACATTTTATTTATCATGATACATGCTGACACTTCAGTCTTCTTAACTTTGAGCCTCTTGGTCCATTACGCAACATTATGTGCAAGGAATAAATGATGACTAACTGACAACCTCAGCTGCCGACAGGTGTTGCTGATATACCTCTATGTGGACAGCTGAAAATGTGTGCCCCAACCGGGACTCGAACCCGGGATCTCCTGCTCAACAACACCTGTTGGCAGCTGAGGTTGTCAGTTAGTCATAATTTATTCCAGGAAAAAAGCTGCATGGTCATCAACAGTAACTGTTCTTTCGAGAACAAGTTACTGTCTTCGTATATTATGTGCAAGATTTTCTTAAATTATTTTTATGCTTTCTCTCTTTGCTTGTAGAGGACTCTCTTAGTCTCTCAGCAAAGATTGAGGAGCTTCATATTTTCTATGGTGATGACAAAACTCATCTGTTTACTGTAAAAAAAAAGAAAAAAAAAAGAAAACAGTTTGCATTATAATATAATAACCAATAGTCATGCTAAGAATTTTGGGCTAAATATAAATGAGTAAATTAGTTGCAGCTCAGAGATAATATAAAAACTGGAAATTATATGGTTGCTGTAGCCAGAGCTTACTGAAGCTCTGTAAATGTCTTATTCACTTGAAAATGTAAGAATTATAACATTTAAAGAAATTTTCTCATTTTATGTGTGAAGTACACAAGTGCCTTGTGGTGGCATATCTTTGAAAATGAATTTTTTGGATACTGTCGTCCTTAATCAATACAGGAGCTCATGCATAAGGTCCACCCTGCACGGGAGGGTCTGTGTAGACATGTTATCAGCTGTCAGGTCAAGTCCAATTTCTCTCTGGCCCATTTAATTGTAATAGTATTTGTCTAAAAGGTGAAGAGCTGCTGCTGCTGCTGCTGCCGCCGCCATTGCTGCTTTCATCATGATAGTGTAAATATGGGAACAACAAAATGAATACCACCCACAGACAAAATATGGAAGAATAATTTTATTTTATGCCATAAATGTATGATATCCTACATCTTCATTTTTCATTCTCTTGAATACTTACCTATTCTTAATATGTGTCAGATGCTAGTAGACAACGTGTCTGACTCTTCAAATCACTGTATGGGTGTCCCATTGTTGAATAATAAAATTTAATCACCCAAATGAAAATTTTCAAGAGTAGTATAGTGTACATTATATCAGCCATCTACTAGAAAATTATAAGAATAAAGTTTTCATATAAAATGTATAAAAAGATATATACAAACAAAATTTGCATTCTGAGATTTGTTAAATTTATGAAAGACAGAAGGGCTTACCAGCATTTATTTCAGGAGATGAATCTTCCTTTACAGCTAAAAGACCCATCTTGGAAAATAAACACAGTACTCCTAGCTTTGGTTCCCTCATGTTGGGGACTACAACATTTAATACACAGCTTTATTTATATTTTTTTCTTTTGACTTTCAGTTTTGGTGAAATGTGGGCCATCTTTGTGTCATAAAAGATGTATTCATCTGTGCATTCCACAAATGGAATTATGGATCATTCTTGAAATGTTCTGCTTAGGTATAACATGTGATGACGTGTTGTAACAAACATACAGGCCTACTCTAAGTTGCAATGTAAACATTTATTAATAATTAATGAGCCCAAGGAGGTAGTGGAAGGAAAGGATATGTTGGAGTGCAATTTCTTCTTATCTGCAATTTGGACAACCACTGTGTTCATGGAAGTATCCAAGGGTGACTCTTGGGAATCCATTTATGTCAGCTTACTACCTTCCTTCCTTTCTCATGTGCTGGTTTTTATTTTTCCATTCCTTTTTCCCATGGCAATCCTCTCTCCCCCAGTTTATGTTATTCCCTTATTATAGTCATTCTGTGTTACTATTTCTTTCCTTATTTACCTTACTCTGCGCCTAATTTCTATTACATCAGCTACTTGCATTATCTCTACATCACTTTATTTACTATACCTCATGGATCACTCTTAAATTTGATTTTACATCTACTTCTATATCTGCACTCTGCTAATAACTACAAAGTGTATGGTAAAATGTACTTTTTATTGTATCATCTGGGAAGGTTTTGTACCAGTCAATTTCTGGATAGAGGGGAAAAATTGTTCTGAATTTACTTTATTGAAAGCATTCATGGGTTCTACTTAGAGAAAGTTTAAACAAGAGATGTGGTTTTTGTCATGGATTTGTTTAATCAGTGCAGAAGCTTCACAGCAATGATCAACTATCTATGATCTAATAAGTGCACTCTTTAAAATATGAGAGCAAAATTCTAAGATGAGTCATGAAATACAATAAGATTATATTAGGTTGGTGATATTATTCTGGAAAGTCCATGGTAGAACACAAATAATAGAAGGAGTAAACGTAACACTCACCATCTAGTGGAGTGGGTGAGAGGAGCAAAGAGGCTGAATGAGAAAGGGAGGGTTGGAGGATAAGGAGGTTGATGGCTGGGAGAGAGAAGCAGCAAGGAAATGGGATAGTAATGTGGCACCCGTGAGCCCATTCTGGCATAAGCATACCAAATTTCAAGTCATAGTAACATGATAAAGAGGAGAATATATCTCCACATTGACAGCTGCCACCTCTCTTATGCTAAATTCTCTCCCACATGCTAAAATGTCTCTCCCATGTAGTCTGGCATGTCTTTAGTGACAAGAACTCCCTTATCCATTTGTTGAAAGTATGACTAAGTAAGGCCTTCATGGACAGACACTACCCTCCAAATGTAGTCCACAATTGGATTCCCTTGTCGCAGCCATGTATGCCACTAATTCTTTAACAACCCCTGTGAACCAGCTGCATAAAAGCACCTACCCTTCTCATTACTGATCCACCTAAGTTCCCTGCCCTTGTTGTGGACAACAAAATGCAAATCAGTATATATCAAAAACTTACTAGAGAGAAATAGCTGGTGATCTGTTCTAAATTACAGACAGGTTGCACCTTTCATTACACATTTGTTTTGAAATTTACAGATTACATGAACCTGAAGACATGCTTTATTAATAATTTCTTTTTGCTCTGTTAACCATTATCAAAATCAACTGCCAAACAATCTCAGACACAAGCTCATTTAAACATAATATCAATTAAAATTTAACAGTTTGGACCTTTAGCATAGGAAACTGCAAATATCTAGTTAATTACAATCCTTAAAACGTATAAGAAACTGTAGGCCATGAAAACATTCCAAAATTGGCAGACTTGCTCTGACATCTCCAGTGTGGCCTTCACATAAATAAGTATAAACAAATTTTGGCCACTGCCAGTACAGTTCACTAACATTCAGTTTTCTTATTCATCTTTAATGGAGACCAAGGAATTTAATATTTAGATGACAGTCTGAAGATGAATTAGTATTAACACCATGCATTAACACTTAGACCATTAAGAACTTATCAGTTAAACCCCTTTAACATGATAGCTTTCAACTATGATAACCAGTGCACACTTATGCCATTTAAAACAGCTGACAAAATGGTTAAAGGCAAATGCATTCATTCAGTAAATAGGGTGCTGCAGTAACGTGCAGTTGTAGGCAGCATCTACCATAACCCTTGGTGGTAGGCATGATGGAGTATTACCCCATCAGTGTCATACACCACAGTGGATGTCACCTACACAGCACTTGGTGTAGTGTGCACTTTATGTGGACAAGGAGAACTGGGATGCTTCCATTCATTGGATTGGCATTTCAAGTTCGATTCGTATGAGCATGTCGATAGTGGAAATGCATCGAAAAAAGTCATTACCTTCCCTTTTGTATCAGCCCAACATATCCTGTGCAGTGGCACAGTGGTGCCATTGTTGCATCTTGGACATTTCATGGGGTATCCAGTATGCTGAAATTTTCTGGAACCCCAGAATGTCGTGCAGGATGTGGAGCACAGTTTTAAGGCATTCTGTGACTTCTGCTGCTAACTCACATGCAGCCCAGCAGGGATCAACAACCAACAAGGAACCAAGGAATTGAATTGTATTGCCCTCTGCATGGTGTCATTCTGTACATGGTGACCTTTCCAGCTTCTCTACCTAATCTGAATGCCTTACCCCATCATGCAACTGTGCTATATGATAACGCTGCATCACCACATCCTTCAAGCAATTCCTAGAAACATTTTTACATACTCTGACCTTGTGCCATTTCAATTTTTCCTCAAGAACATTGCTCTATCTTTGTAAACATGATGTTCAACAGTCTACACACTGGAGTAGATTGACAGAGTACTATACCCGTTCACTGTACAAATGCGTCTCACAGACCTTCATTGTGTCAACACAGATGGCAGCTCACTGACTCATCAGTTTGAATCCAGTCCTTGTAACAATCCAAGTATAACATGCTATACACATATTAGCTATGCTGAAAGCACTCTTGTGTCTTAATATGTGTTCAGGAAGGAAACCAAAAGCTGTGAATAACCAGTAGCAGCACACACTATGTCTAATGCTTCACAGCTGGCAGTATGGATATATCAGATTTCTAACGACAGTCGTCGACATCCGTTACTCAGACTAGATTCAAGACACCAATCTCAGTTAAATAGAGCAGAGAGCAATCACAGTTCAGTACCTTGTTATTTGTAGCCACAGAACACACTGTGCTCCGTATTCTTCAAGGTGCCAGCCCCATAGCACTGGCCTCCATAGTGTCTGGCTCCAGCACTGAATGCCACAAATCATTCACTATCTAACCAAAAGCTTCTTTCTTTCATAAACTGACCACTCTGATCAACTCCAGTACAGACATTGGTTCCTGCCACATGAAGCATTCTTGCTAATCTTAAAACCAAGTTGCATAATCATCTGCAACAAAACTTCCTATTTTGCAAACCCATGTTCAATGTACACTTTTGAGCCCAGCTAGACTAACACAGATGCCACGACCATCTGAACACGCCAGTTCTATATGCGTGCAGTATGTATTGTCAATTCACAGTAGATGGCATGTTGTGCACTTCCCTTCTGACTTAAGAACCAGTGGCAGATTTAAAATGTGCAGGCAACTGGCACATTACCCAGTATTACATCAGACTAGAAAAATTTAAACCACATCCTTCACCAGGCCACCAACTGCTTTTCATTATGCACTGCAGTGATAAGGAACAACCTTCCCACAATCTGTACTATCTCTCCCAAATCAGTATTCTGCCACCCAACAAATCAATGAAGTATCATGCTCAATCCTTATGATACACCTAAACCCAGTTTTGGTTATAGCCTTGTGGAAGACACAAGTACAAGGCCTTGACCTATGGTCCCAACCCAGAAGATTTTATTCCAGTCCAATCACAGGCATATCTTACTTTATCGAAAGCAGCCATGTCATATACCAACTCTGTTGTAACTTCTTCACAGATTTTTTATGTGGAAATGACTCCCAACCACTTTTCCAGCTTTCCGTCTGAATCAATAGCCATTGCAAAACTATGGCCAAGAGTAAATTCAACTACCCAGTGGCCTAATATGTTGTTGAACACAACATGTATGACTTCATTCGCTACTTTATAATCTATGCCATCTGGATCCTCCTCAAATCACACAAAAACTGAATTACATGGATGCGAATTATATGTACAACATATCGTTTGATCCTGAAACCATTGTTGTCTTAATCTCTGCTACCCACTATCCCAAACTTTCACTCATGTTTCTGTGCCTGATAATTCACTGTGTTAGTCCATACTCACACAGGTTCATTGGTCCACATTGTTATCCCATTTCCTTGTTGCCTCTCACTCTCAGTCATCAATCATCAGCCTTCCTTCCATTCCACTCCTCCCACTCCCTTCCTACCTCCTTGCTGCTCCTTCCCACCTCTTGACTCAGGCAGGCTACAGTGTCAGGGCAATGTAGTTAGTTAGGACAATCTTTGTGTGTGTGTGTGTGTGTGTGTGTGTCCGTGTCCGTGTCCGTGTCCCAAAGCTTGGCCATGTTTTCAATCCTTTTTTTGTAATGTGCTTGTTGACTCCTCAATGCTTCAACTAAGTGATGACTGGTTATCTTTACTCCTTCCACTAATTAGATTACATTATGTTTCATACATACTAATTATAATGGTAAAATTAGAGAATTTTGGGCTTATGTGCAGACATACTGTCTTTCTTTCTATGCTCCATGCACAAGTGGAGTAGGAATATGGTAAATTATCGCATGTACTTTCCACTATATGGAGTACAGGTAAATATTTTACTAGCTCAAACGCAATTCAAAACCATCATACCAAACTGCTACCATGACTAACATCATTGAAAAAGTCAGGTGTCTGAAATACTTAACATTTTAACAATGTTCCAACTCCTCAAGTTTGGGTGAAATAAATCTTATGTTGCATCTGCACTGTTTGACAACAGGCAGCAGTGTCTGTCTGAGATATTTATTGTCTTAAGATTTAATTAAAATTACTTGGATGATATAATTGTACTGATATGTCAGTTGTAGTTTTTTGGCTGGAGGCCTCAGTGCACCCTTAACCGTTACCCGCTATTGTAGTATGGTAGGAAACGATCTGAGTATAAGAAAATGAGTATAGTCTCCAAGAACATATTGAGCCTTAATTCACTGTTATTTATAAAAGTTACCTGTTTATTAAGCCTTTAATTTTTGCTCCTTTGCATAACTGTCCATTATATAACAGTTTCTCTTGTATGCTTTCAATACCAGTTGAAGGATCTCCTGAATCTTCAAATCACTATATGGTGTCACTCCCACCAGTGGATGATGAGATGCTTGATCCCTTGTTAGGTAAGAAATATGAGCAACTTGAAATGAAAATTCATACAAATAATGTAACAATATGTGACAACCACCCGTTACAGTGTTACAGAGATAATATTTTATACATATGTTTCGAAGTTAGAGTTGTGATACATGTTTTATTAAGCAACATTCATAACTAAGATACTGCACTATAGTATCACTATGGAATTGTTAACTGACAGCCTGCAACTTAATATTTTCAAACATTGAGGACTGTCTCACACTTCTACAAACTCCAGTACACATGAAATGTCATCATTTCAAAAAATGTGTTAGGACGATGGGATTCTTGGTGGTCATCTTTACAGAATTTTATTTCAGAATAATCAGATGATAGTTCTTGGTAGCTGTATTTTATTTTAGGTACTAATTATTTACTATTTATGTAGGTCTCCCTCAAACTGATAAATGCCAGCCCTCTTTGTTTTTCTAGTGCTTTCACTTCCTGTCAGTAAATCTTTTGATCCTTCTGACCACTGCATGACTTTACTTTCATCAAATAATACAATGATGCCAAATGTTCTGAAGATGAGACAAATCTGCACCCTCTGAATGAAACATACAGTGAAGCACCAAAGAAACTTGTATAGGCATGTGTATTCAGATACAGAGATATGTAAATAGACAGAATACAGCACTGCGGTCAGTAAGGCCTATATAAGACAATAAGTGTCTGGCACAGTGTTAGATCAGTTACTGGTGCTTCAATGGTGGGTTATCAAGATTTGAGTGAGTTTGAATGTGGTGTGATAGTTGGTGTACAAGTGATGGGTCATAGCATCTCCCAGGTAATGATGAAGTGGAGATTTTCCCATATGACCATTTCATGAGTGTACCGTGAATATCAGGAATCTGGTAAAACATCAGATCTCTGACAACACAGCAGCCGAAAAAAGATCCTCCAATAATGGGACCAATGACGACTGAAGAGAAATGTTAAGTGTGACAGAAGTGCAACCCTTCTGTAAATTGTTGCAGATTTCAACATCAACAAGTGTCAGCGTGCAAACCATTCATCAACACATCATCAATATGGGCTTTCGGAGCCAAAGGCCTACTCGTGTACCCTTGATGACTGCACAACACAAATCTTTACGCCTTGCCCGGGCCCGTCAACACCGACATTGGACTGTTAATGACTGGAAACATGTTGCCTGTTCGGACGAGTCTTTTTTCAAACTGTATCGAGCGGATGGACGTGTATGGGTATGGAGACAACCTCATGAATCCATGGACCCTGTATGTCAGCAGGGGACTGTTCAAGCTGGTGGAGGCTCTGTAATGGTGTAGGGCATGTGCAGTTGGAGTGATATGGGACCCTGAGAAATCTAGACATGACTCTTAGAGGTGACAAATATGGAAGCATCCTGTCCGATCACCTGCATCCATTCACGTTCATTGTGCATTCCAATGGACTTGGGCAATTCTGGCAGACAATTTGACACCCCACGCATCCAGATTTGCTACAGAGTGGCTCCAGGAACACTTTTCTGAGTTTAAACACATCTGTTGGCCACCAAACTCCCCCTACATTAACATTATTGAGCATACCTCAGATGCCTTGTAACATGCTGTTCAGAAGAGACCTCCACCCCCTTGTATTCCTACAAATTTATGGGCTACTTCAGACATGAGTCAAGTCCATGCCCCATTGTGTTGTGGCATTTCTGCATGCTTGCGGGGGGCCCACACAATATTAGGCAAGTGTACCAGTTTCTTTGGCTCTTTAGTGCTTTAGTGTATATAACATATGGCTAATGGTGTAACATATTCACTAATTGTTAAGGTTTCCTACAGTGTTAAAATCTTGATTATATTGTAATAAACAACTTTTAAACTGATACATAATAAAAAAAGAAAAGTATTAACTTTCCATTATACTTTAGTAATTTTCATACAATGTTGTAAATATTCTCTGAAGCTTAATATGTCCAGTTTTTGTAGTATTTTTAAAAGTGTCCCTTTTACATCTCATTGTGGAAGAGTGTTTTCTGAAGATTATGCACTCTCTTCCATTTTTCATAATCTGATAAACTGTAGTAATCACATTCATACATTTTTGCAAAATGTCAATGTCCATTGGATATAAATCTGCAGTGCCTCTGGAAGCTGAGAATACAGAATGCAGTAGGTAGTTAAAAACTATGTAGGTTTTATAATAGTGTCCAGAGTGAAAAATATCTTATTTATCTGCTTTTTCATTCCCTGGACCACACCTATCAGGCATAAGAAACAAAAAAGATCCTATTATATGCTTATCATGCCATATAAAGCTCTTGAGTCTTCATTCCCACTTCACTCAATTGGTTGGAATTTTTAAAAGAACTAGTAACACTAAAAATCTTGAAGCTTATTACTGTTGCAACAAAATACTGGTGATTAAGCTGAAGTTCAAGATGAGTCTCATCATTTTATGAAAGTGATATATATCTGATGATTCTTGGGCAGTGTAAGGAAATACGCTGAGAACACTGATTATTTTCTCACTTTCAGTGTCATGATATGTAGCCTCTCTACAGCACCTATTCATGATTGCCATTAATCACTCATCAGGTCAATATTCAACTGATTTTTTTCAGTTTAATGATTAGTACGCAAATGAGCAATTGAATTACAGATGGTTGCTCTGTTGTAGAGACAGCACTCTTGTCATTGTGACTAATAGCATTGTTTATAACAATGAGAACAATCAATTTTTCACAAAATAAGGTAATTGGATAGATAAAAAACTCTACTCACCAAGTGGTGACAGAAAACACACATGAAAGATTATAATTAGACAAGCTTTTGGATCCAGTGGCTCCTTCTTCAGGCAGAAGGGTTGAAGGGAAAGGAAGATAGGTGAAGAAAAAGGACTGGAGAGGTCTAGGAAAAGAGGTAGATTTTGGAAAAGTCACCCAGAGCCACAGGTCAGGGGAGACTTAACAGGCAGAATGAGAAGGAAAGTCTAACCTGATCAGATCCCATTCCTCATCCCATTCCTTTTTAGCATTTTTCTTCTCAGCCTGCCCCCTTTCTCATTATACTACTACTACTACTACTACTACTCCACCTGAACAGGCCATGAAGGCCCAATGGAACCAACCAACCACCATGTCAACCTCAGCCTATAGGCGTCAGTGGATGAAGATATGGAGGGCAGGTGGTCAGCACAACTCTCCCCCAGCCGTATGTCAGTTTAGGAGAAAGGAGCCACTACTTCCCAATCAAGTAGCTCCTCAGTTTGCCTCATAAGGGCAGAGTTCACCCTGCATGCCAACAGCACTTGGCAGCCCAGCTGGTCACCCATCCAAGTGCTAGCCCAGCCCAACAGTGCTTAACTTCGGTGATCTGACAGGAACCGTGCTACTGCTGTAGCAAGGCCATTGGCTGTCATTATACCATCTACTGTATTATTTTATTTCTTCTGTCTGTTTCATTCCAACATTTTATTTTACCTTCTGCCGCCGTTGATCTGTCGTTGGTGTAATTGTCTTCTTACCTGGAGTACTTGACCCCCTACAAATGTCACTCTTTTTACCATTTCTTACCTTACTCTCTACACTTCGTAGGCTTCTCTTATCCTACATGAGTGATACATCGTCATCCCCCCTTTACAGACTCCTACAGTTGCTACCTTAGCTACAGCCAAGGAAAAGGAACTTGTAATGAAAACTGAGCCTTTCCTAAATATTATCTTGTGTATTTACTGTATATTCTTTTTTACCAACTGTTATCAACTGTTGGAGGCTTCAAACAGTGCATCACTGCCTGTTTACCAGTAGATCTTCTGATCAGGTTCATGAAACATTCTTTATTTCTTTTCTTTGGAGGCACCAATACTTTAAGTGTGATGTCTCCATACACTAACTGCTGGCATGTTAACATGCAACTGACAAATAATCTGGCATTTGATAATGCATTGTCTCCTGATGAAGTATATCTCCTGTTACTGGTGACCATGTAAATCACCCAACTGGGTAGAAAGGCAGTTTCAGATAAGAGACACAGTCTTGAATTCCCTCATTAGTTAAATGAACAAAATAATTCTCATACGGTTCATAGTCTTTTGATCTGACACTGCTTCAGCTACTTGCATGCCAATGTTGCTGCTAATTTACTCAGGTAGCTTCTCATTTGACCTCACAAGGCTGTGTGAAGAACATTCCAGACCCCTTCAACAACAGTAGATCTGAAGCAGCAACTGAGAATCAAATAAAGAACTTGTGTGCAACTAATCATCTTTGCTAAGCACCATGCCACAGAAATTGTGCTAGGCAAATAGTAGGATGCTAAACTGAATTATTTGGCCTTGTCTTGGAAGTCAAAAAGCACACAATCCAGACACATTAATGTGATCACCACCTATGTTCAGTGTTGATGTCCAATAACCACTCACAGATGGCAGTTGGCAGCACTAGTAGTAGTGGAGGGTATATTAAGCATGTCAGAGAGATGCAGAAAACTGTGCAATCAATGTTGTAATGAGGAAATGGAACAATTTATCTGACATTCAAAAGGGCATGGACAGTGGTTTTCAGGTCAAGGGTGGAAGCATTTCCAAAATGGCTAAATTTGTAAACTGTATGTGTGCTGCTATGGTTGAAGTGTGTCATGCATGGCAAAATGGTGCTATCTTACACTGGCCCTGAGACAGCTGTAGTGCACCATGGGCCATAGATGACAGGGTTTGAACGATTACTGTGGAGATGTGTACCGTATTTACTCGAATTTAA
This sequence comes from Schistocerca americana, assembly GCF_021461395.2. Classification (NCBI taxonomy): domain Eukaryota; kingdom Metazoa; phylum Arthropoda; class Insecta; order Orthoptera; family Acrididae; genus Schistocerca; species Schistocerca americana. The sequence continues at coordinate 696,624,737 of NC_060120.1, read as the reverse complement.
GCCGCACTTGAATCTAAGCTGCACCTGGAAAATGAGACTCGAAATTAAGGAAAAAAAATTTCCCGAATCTAAGCCGCACCTGAAATTTGAGACTCGAAATTCAAGGGGAGAGAAGTTTTAGGCCGCACCTCCAAAGCGGAACAAAGTTGGTCCATTGTAATATGAGACACAATTTAGGTCGAATGAATGACGATACAGCTACAGTAGTTTGGTTCGAGCCGTAAGCTTAGCAGTTAAGCTTTACCAGGTAACCATTGCTATGCGTCAGGTGCTCCGTCCGTATTTATACGGGTACCCTTCATTTTTCACGTGCTTCGTCTGGTTTGAATTGATTGCTTATTTTTCTTTGATCTGATAAGTGCTGTTCTCTTTGTTATAGGTGTTTACGTCACTCTGAGCTGAAAATGCATTACTGTACTGTGTCATGCATTGTTTGTCGCATTTTCATAATGAATGTTTACGACCTGTCGCCGCTCGCGCCATGGTTTGCTTTTGTGCGTGCTACCGCCGCTTACAATAAAAAAAAAAAAAAAAAAGAGGAATTGTCTCAGTAGCGAAACAATGGCAAGAGACTGCTATTTGTTGTTATTTACATAGCTGCTTTCTTTGTTAATGATCAACAAGAACCAAGTAATAAACTGCGTATGATAGAATATGTTCTGAACAAGAGTTTAGCGAAAAATTTTCTCCGTTTGAAAATCTTTGCAGACGCCTCTTTAGTACATTACTTTCTGCACAGAAATTAGTCATCTTAGATTAAAAAATCTAGTCAATTGCCGTGCTTCATTTCTGACTGTATCCCTATTAGGCATAAGAATAATACGAATATAAACATGATATGATATGTGTATACTTCCGCGTTTGCTGTTGTCTCACTCTAGTTTCGTAGTTTATTAGGCAGACAGGATTTAAATGAGATAGCAGCAAACACGAAAGAATACATGGCAAAATGTTTATATTCGTATTATTCTTATGGTGAAGACAATACTGCATGTGATTCACAAAAGTTCCCATTAGCAACCATCTCTTCTCACAGGTAGGAAAAAATTCAGAACGTAGAATTGGCCATACTGACAAACATCGCAAACAGTGTTGCCAGTCGGACTTTCGTAGTACATTGAAAAGCTGCTACATTCGAAGATGAACAATACGGAATTTGTATTTACTTCGTTGGATAATGTATGAAAATGCAGTGGTCGAAATTCGGGGCGGAGAAAAAAAGGTCGTCTTCCGCCTTTTTTAAAATTTATTTACTGACGCAGAGGTTTTGGCGCCAGTATTTATCTTTGTGCCTGCAAAGCATGCCTGTGTAGCGCTACATGTATTCGACGGCAGAAGTTAGTTGTGGCGGCACCTACCAACATATTTCAGAACTTCCGCTTAGGCGCTTACTTGGCACTCGATTCTAAGCCACAGGCAGTTTTTTGGATTACAAAAACTGGAAAAAAAGCGCGGCTTAGATTCGAGTAAATACGGACTTGTGAATAGATATGAAGCAGTTGAGCAAATGACCACCCAGATGAACCAAAGGGCTACCAACAGAGTCTGCTCAATGACCCTCCAGTCAATAATTCCGTGTACGGGTCTCTGCAGCAGACACCTAGTTCATGTGCCCATGCTGACTGCTGTTGATCAGCTATGAATACTGGAATTTGCATGTCAAGACTTCAATTGGACATCTACTGAGTGGTGACAGGTGGCATTTTCAGATAAACCACATTTTATGCTCCATCAGAAAGCGGCCATTGGTGTGTACGATGTGTAAATTACAGATAACATTACTTACAATCATGTCATATAAAATTCAGACTAGGGCCAGATGGATTGAGTCAACATTCTTAGTAAAATCAAAATGAAACATACATTGAAGGTGCGGTAGTCAGCTAATAAAACTGGTAGAATGATGGAGTTGACCACCCCAGATAATGAGGAATCCTACAATAAAAAACATCAAGAAGATTGATTGGGTCTAAAATTCAAAGTTTGAAAATTTGAAATTAAAATGAAGGTGATTAATAAAATGGGAATATTGTTAGATAAACTCACCATTGAGAGAGCAGCATAATGTGGAATAGGCACATGTGGCAGTAGCATACAGTGGTTGCTGGTGGAAAAACGGATCAGATAAAAACCATGATAAAACAGATAGTCTGTTTCTCTATATCTATTTCCCCCCATCCTGTCTTTGTCGGTCATGAATGCTCTATTTTTATTGTAGGTTTCCTGTTTTATTGTGGTTTTTGTATGATCTGTTTTTCTACCTGCCTACCACCATATCAAGTGAGTCTACCGTATTTACTCGAATCTAAGCCGCACTCGAATCTAAGCCGCACTCGAATCTAAGCCGCACCTGAAAAATGAGCCTCGAAATAAAGGGGGAAAAAAAAATCCCAAATCTAAGCTGCACCTGAAATTTGAGCCTCGAAATTCAAGGGGAGAGAAAAGTTTTAGGCCGAACCTCCAAATCGAAACAAAGTTGGTCCATTGTAATATGAGACACAATTTAGGTCGAATGAATGACGATACAGCTACAGTAGTTTGGTTCGAGTTGTAAGCTTAGCAGTTAAGCTTTACCAGGTAGCCATTGCTATGCGTCAGGCGCTCCGTCCGTATTTATACGGATACCCTTCCTTTTTCACGTGCTTCGTGTGGTTTGAATCGATTGCTTATTTTGCTTTGATCTGATAAGTGCCGTTTTCTATGTTATAGGTGTTAACGTCAGTCACTCTAAGCTGAAAATGCATTACTATACTGTGTCATGCATTGTTTATCGCATTCTGATAGTGCGTGTTTACGGCCTGTCGCTGCTCGCGGCATGGCTTGCTTTTGTGCGCGCTACCGCCGCCTACAATTAAAAAAAGAGAGGAATCATCTCATTAGCGAAACAATGGCAAGAGACTGCTATTTGTTGTTACTTACACTGCTGCTTTCTTTGATAATGATCAACAAGAACCAAATAATAGACTGCGTATGATAGAACATGTTCTGAACGAGAGTTTGGCGAAAATTTTTCTCCATTTGAAAATCTTTGCGGCCGCTTCTTTAGTACATCAAATTCTGCACAGAAATTAGTCATCTTAGATTTAAAAATCTAGTCAGTTGCCGTGCTTCATTTTTGACTGTATCACTATTAGGCATAAGAATAATACGAATATAAACATGACACGGTACGTATATTCTTCCGCGTTTGCTGTTGTCTCACTCTAGTTTCGTAGTTTATTAGGCAGACAGGATTTAAATGAGATAGAAGCAAACACGAAAGAATACATGGCAAAATGTTTATATTCGTATTATTCTTATGGTGCAGAGAATACTGCATGTGATTCACATTTCATCAGGTTCCTATTAGCAACCATCTCTTCTCACAGGTAGGAAAAAATTCAGAACGTAGAGTTGGCCATATTGACAAAAATCCCAGTCTTGCCAGTCGGATTTTCGTAGTACATTGAAATTCTGTGCATTCGAAGATGAACAATACAGAATTTGTATTTACTTCGTTGGATAATGTATGAAAATGCAGTGGTCGAAACTCGGGCGGAGAAAAAAAGCTCGTCTTCCAGTTTTTTTTTTTTAAGTTTTATTTACTGACGCAGAGGTTTTGGCGCCAGTATTTATCTTTGTGCCTACAAAGGATGCCTGTGTAGCGCTGCATATATTCGACGGCAGAAGTTAGTTGTGGCGGCACCTAGCAACATTTTTCAGAACTTCCGCTTGCTTTGCACTCGATTCTGAGCTGCAGGCGGTTTTTTGGATTACAAAAACCGGAAAAAAAGTGCGGCTTAGATTCGAGTAAATACGGTATTCTACGTTGAATTGCTCTCCCAAAGTTGAGTTTATCTAATTATATTCCTGTCTTATTAATCACTTTCATTTCAATTCCACATTTTCAAATTCTGAATTTTAAACTTTATCAATTTCCTTGTCATTTTTGTTGTAGGATCCCTTGCTGTCTAGGTTGGTCGACTCCATAGTTCTTCTTTTTTTATTAGCTGACTACCATTCCTTCAACAGGCAATTTATTTTTATCTGACTTAGAATGTTGGGTCATCAATTTAACTCTGCTCTGGATTTCATAAGAACTAATAATGAGTATAATGAGTACTACATTCTTTAACTTGGGTATAGATATGCAGCTTTACACTGCAAAACTGGTCATTTCAATAAAGGATCATTTAACAGCTGTTGTGGTTCTTCAATTATTAGATGTCTTATGTTTGAGTTAATATCACTGTAATTTTCCAAATTTATTCATGAGTTTAAGTCATCAGAATTTTCCATTAAATTTTCTGTTATTAACAAACAACAAGCAAGAACACTTTCTCAAATTATTTTAGTGATAAACTATGTGAAAGGTAATTTGAATTCTGTAAGAGTGTAATTCATTAGGTCGCGTATGAGCCATTCGCCATATTTATCTGCACTAGTGCTCTGTCAGTAACAGACTCACAAATTAATGGGAAATTTAACCCTCCCTTTCCTACCACACCTCTACACCTCATACTACCATTGCTACCCACAAGTTCCCATGACATATGCAGACTACAGTTTCCTGTCCTCTGTTAATAGTGAAAAAAATATAACAATTAACTTCTGCCCCATCCACATTTATGTTGATATGTAACTGTAAGTTAAAGTCCTATTCTAACCTGCCCCCACCCCCCGCCCACACACACACACACAAAGAAAAAAATGGAAATACAAGTATTTCCAAAAGGAGTTGCCATTTTCCAGTATTTAAATAAAAGAGGTGATCAAAAAGTTTCAGTTTCAAAGCCATGTAGTCCAGGATCAGTGTACCAATCAGACAGACTCATGATGAGCATTGAGTCAATCATCCCATCGATGCACCATGTTGAAAATATTCATTTGAATGAAGAAATATGTACTTGGTAACTGCCTGCTGCACTTCTGCATTCAGCAGGAATTATTTAAGGCCTTGTTTAAGGGACCAAAGGCATGATAATCACATGGCAAGAGATCTGGACTATAGTGCGGGTGCTCAAGTATCACCGACTTGAGTTGGCGTAACTTCTGTGTTATGGCATTTGCAATATGGAGACGTGCATTATCATGAAGTGGCAGCAACCCTTGTTGCAATTTTTCCACAACAGTTTTTTATGAAAGACATGTTGCCCCATACACATTCTTCTTTTTCTGATGGATTTCTGCTAGTGTTTGTACTTCAGCAGCCAAGAAAATGTTAACAGTGTTGGTCCTATGTGGACACATTTGGTAATAATGTTGCCATTGTTCATATTTCTGCATTTACTGCATGCTCGTTGGAAAGGCACAAATGCCACACTAATGTCTTGCCTACATATATATGCTTATGTAAGCATGTCAGAGTTGCATATAAGCAGCAGTCATCTCTTTTTGATCGTACCTTATATAAGGTAGGCATGTATGACAGAATAGAATATGTACTCGAATTAGTAGCTTTCTATATGCATAATAGTAAAAAACACATTTTGACAGCCTCCTTTTTCTGAATACAGAATAACTGAAGTAATAGGTAATGTGGCATACCTGCAACTTGTTTTAGCACATTAACTGCTGCATGTATAGTGATGGATGTTTCCCCACCAGGCCAGTGGGCATTGTGTCACGGCTGAAGCTCTGCTGTGGCTGCCAACACCCTCATGGCAGTCAACATATTAAATGAGCATGAAATGTAGTACATTTTACTAATTCCTTTTTATTCAGGTAGTCTTGAACTAAATAACTTCCTCTTGGCTCTATATTTCTGAAGATTGTTTCCTTGGCTGTGTGTGACAATTTTCCTTCCATTCTCACTAGGTGATCTTCACTGGTAGGGAAAGAATTAAAAACATACAGCAGTGGATAAAAGTAGTTGTAAATTGCTTCTGCATATTGCATTTGTCAGTGACTGTTATTAACAGCAATTTTACATGTCCCTTATCAGTCAAGAACATATGTTTTCCTGTGTATATGTCTATGTATAATGATGAAAGAATGTTTCCTTAGAAACACACCGGAAGTCTTTACTTTCAAAGGAGCAATTGCATTTCTTGTTAAATTATTCAGCTTATACTTATCTTTGCAATATATATGGTTTCCCATTATATGGAAGAATGTGACATACTTATGGAAGCTCGTTTTATTACTTGCATGCAGCACTGTTAAAATATATATGTTTGCAGTTCTAGGATCCAGAAACTGAGATCCTTTAAGTAAGAAATAACTGTGCTTTTAAATAATTTTAGACTAATACTGTCTTAGTTTGCTGCCTAATATCAGTAAATATCTTTTAGAAAATGTAACTATATTATGAAAAGGATAGTTGCTACTCACCATATAGCGGAGATGCTAAGTCGCAGATAGGCACAACAAAAAGACTGTCACACCTGTGTGTGTGTGTGTGTGTGTGTGTGTGTGTGTGTGTGTGTGTGTGTTTGACAAAGGCCTTGTTGGCCGAAAGATTATTTTGTGACAGTCTTTTTGTTGTGCCTATCTGTGACTCAGCATCTCCACTATCCATCCTGGATTTTCTTTTAGAAAATGCTTGGAACAGGATAAGGGGCAGTACTTTAATTATAATCATGTGATGGATCATTGCTCTTCTGGATCGTTACAATAGTTATTAAGCAAATTTTGTGTAATAGATGACCCTTTTATTTTATGTACATATGGTTGTTGTAAATGGAGTGAGGAATAAAAGCCAATTACTCATCTTAACAGAATATTTTCTCAATATTGTGCTCTTAAATACTGTCAGGTGAGAAACACATTTATATATACTTGGTATTTCTGTATATGCAGTACAAGTTAAGGACAGGCTTCGATTGACTGAGTGTCTGATGGCTGATTCCATCATCAGCAGTTGGGCCTTTTTAGTCCATAAGCATCAAATACTAAGAATCCAGGGATTCTTTGATGTTCCCATGTAGTAACATGTGAACTGAAATATTTATGCTATATATACGAAAGTGAATTCTATAGAGAAGTCGTATATCTTCTTCATAGTGGGTCCACAGGCATAGATTTATTAAATAAATGTGGCATTTTCCACTTAGGCTGTGTTTATTTAGACTTCTTCTTTGTTCCTCAACTAGTTTTGGCTTTTTAAGCCATTATTCAGTGTTTTGTCAGAAAAAGGTGCCATACGTATGAAAATAGTAGCATACTCACATGGTGTGCTCCCATTCATTTTGGTTTGAAAATTTTGCTGTTTTTTGTGGTTTGACGGATAGATGGTGCATGTTTTCTGCCTTATCTGCACCAAATATCTGTTAAACCATCAAAAACATTACAATTTGGAAACCAAAAAAATGGGAGCACATCTTGTGAGTACCCTGCTATTTTCATACATATGGCACCTTTATCGAACTAAATATTCAGTAATGGATTAAAAATTTGAAACTACTTATACAGTGAAAAGAAAGCTGAAACTACTACTTGTGGAGTAAAGAAGAAGAAAGAACTCTAAATAATTACACCCTAAGTGTAAAAATGCCACATTTTACTCTTTGGAAAAGTCTGGCATTCTTTGAAGAACTCTCGGCTACCATGGTACCACTTTGGTTGGAAACTGTTTGTTGTTATTTCTTTGCACATGCATCAAGTCTTCTGCAGCATTTTAAAACAAACCACAAATACTATAAGTTAAATTTATGACTACCTTGAAATAATTTCATTACCATATCCAAAGAGGAATTCCATGTAAAATTTTAAAATAAAACTGTATTGTACCATGACCTCTATCACCCCTGTGACTTCTGTAACACAAAATGAGGATTAATTATGCTAACAGTCATAAAATTGGGAGGCTGAAGAATGAAATGAAACACGAGGCGAAACGACAATGTATAAGTCTATAGGTACTGTAATTAATCAAGGCAAAATTGCCAGTTATTCAACTGAATTCTTGAATTCATTTCATTTTCCAATCACACTGCTGCACATTTTAACATTGAAATGTGGTATGCCTATCATACTTCTCCCAGTCATATATACATCACAGTTTTGGAACAATACTGGAGCTTTAGGGAAAAAGATTGTTATAACATAAAAGCAACAATTTTAAGTGGAAAAGTTATGGGAGATAGTGGAGATGTAGAGCTGCATCCAGGCACAACAAAAAGACTGTTAAACAAGTTAACTATTGGGCAAAAAGCTTTCTTCTGAATTAGACCACATACATGCACACACACACACACACACACACACACTCACACACATATATATATATATATATATATATATATATATATATATGGTCATGTGTGTGAGAGTTGCATCTGTATGTCTATGTCTATGTCTCTCTCTCTCTCTCTCTCTCTCTCTCTCTCTCTGTCTGTGTGTGTGTGTTCTCTCTCTCTCTCTCTCTCTCTCTCTCTCTCTCTCTCTCTCTCTGTGTGTGTGTGTGTGTGAAATTATTCAGAAGAATGCTTCTTGGCGAAAAGTTTACTTGTTTAACAGCCTTTTTATTTTTTCATAATAGTAATTTCATTGTTTAAAGTTACACGAGAAGATTTACTGTTGCCAGGCATCCCAATGGTTCCAACAGATATGCCATTTGAATTCAAATGTTTGCAATTTCCATTGTGACTCACATTTGTGATATCCAAGAACAATGTCGAGGGGCGATCACTACAAGTGTGTGGACAGAATTTGGCAAATTCATGCTTCTGACATTTACAGTTGTCTGCGGCCTGCTCATGTGTTGAAAAACCTTCTGATTTATTTGTGTATGCAGCAGGTAGAGAATCAAAAAACAGACAGAATTTAAAAACAAACACTTTCTGCCAGACATACCTGGTGATCACTATTTCAGTTTACTTAGCAGCATGGCAGGAAAAAAGAAAAGAAAAGTCTTAACAGTATCAACAACAGCATTATTTGCACAAACTCTAAACAGTGCAAGGATACAGGATCAAGAAATCTCCTTTATGCTTGTTTTTAGTTCTTACATACTGTTTTGCACTACTTTTTATAGATAAATATAATTTTATGTAAAAAATGCTAATCTCTGGGAAAGAAATATTATTACATAAACAAAGTATGTATTATGTGATTATATACCAAAAATAGTCACTATTCATTTAGACAGGCATCAAATATGTATATCCATTCACTGTCTTTTAGGCATAAATTTCAGTAACCATTTTCAGGGAAATTTGGCATATCACAGGCTTTATATGTGTCCATATTCAGCAAGAAAACATTCCATGTAGAGATATAACAAATCAAATTATGTTGTCATTGGTGCATCCTGAATGGTATATGCAGTAAGGAAATCTACTATCTCTTAAGTTAACAGGTTATAATTAGTTTAACAGCAAGCAATATTTTTTTTTTTCAAAATAATAGTAGAGGAAGTGAAAAGCAAATATAACATTCTCAACAAATCTACAGCCTGAGGAGCAAGTATAAAAATGAAAACACAAAAATATACATACAAAAAACATGTTTAACCTGAAGGACAAATATAAATAATTCAAAAAATAGTTGATTTGCATCAACAGGTGGCACAGAAATTGCAGAAGGAGAAATGTAATTTCTGGGAGTGCACAATGACAAGAAAATGAACTGGTCTTCACATATTATAGATCTCTGTAAGAGGCTTAGCTCTGCTACATATGCTTTACGGGCTCTGCTACATATGCTTTACTGGTTGTCACTACATGTGTTGAACTTAACACTGCAAAAGTGGCATACTGTGGCTATTTTCACTCACTCGTTGAATACGGCATTATTTTTTGGGACAACCAGCCATTTGCAAGGAAAGTATTCATTGCTCAGAAGCAAGTGTTAAGAGTTATATGTGGATTGCACCCAAGAGACTCATGTAGAAATAGCTTTCGAAAACTTAAGATATACACAACTACATGCCAATATATTTTTTCTATCGTGTGTTTTGTTTGGAAAAATATAGAGATATTTCAACCAAACAGTAATTATCATGAGCATAACACACAGAAGAAGAATGACATACACAGTGAGCATAGAAATTTGAGCTTGGCGCAAGAGGGTGTCCACTACACTGGAACAAAACTCTTCAATGCTCTTCCTCCTGAAATAAAGACAGGGATTCATAACAAGAGTAAGTTTAGGAAAGCACTAAAATATTTCTGCTGGAAAAAGCTTTTTACAGTTTAGATGAATTTTTAAATAAATAAATTGCAACATTTTAATATTATATAATGCAAGTTGACATAACGCCACTAAGAATGCTATTTAACTTGAGCTCTGTATCTGTGTGTGCTCCATATCTGTTTTCTGTAGTGCTTTAATGATTCTAAGAAAATATGTATTGCCTTTTTTATGTATTGCTACTCAAAGAATTTGCTGTATACATTTTTGTATAATTATATATAAAAACAAAGATGAGGTGACTTACCGAACAAAAGCGCTGGCAGGTCGATAGATACACAAACAAACACAAACATACACACAAAATTCAAGCTTTCGCAACAAACTGTTGCCTCATCAGGAAAGAGGGAAGGAGAGGGGAAGACGAAAGGAAGTGGGTTTTAAGGGAGAGGGTAAGGAGTCATTCCAATCCCGGGAGCGGAAAGACTTACCTTAGGGGGAAAAAAGGACAGGTATACACTAGCACACACGCACATATCCATCCACACATACAGACACAAGCAGACATATTATGTGTGGATGGATATGTGCGTGTGTGCTAGTGTATACCTGTCCTTTTTTCCCCCTAAGGTAAGTCTTTCCGCTCCCGGGATTGGAATGACTCCTTACCCTCTCCCTTAAAACCCACTTCCTTTCGTCTTCCCCTCTCCTTCCCTCTTTCCTGATGAGGCAACAGTTTGTTGCGAAAGCTTGAATTTTGTGTGTATGTTTGTGTTTGTTTGTGTATCTATCGACCTGCCAGCGCTTTTGTTCGGTAAGTCACCTCATCTTTGTTTTTATATATAATTTTTCCCACGTGGAATGTTTCCTTCCATTATATTTTTTGTATAATTATGTACTCAAATGTCTATACATGCTGTAGGATTATCATATTATATTTGTAAAAAACCGACTCATTCCATGTCCTCGTGAACCCAACACAGTTAGACCTATGGATCATGAAATAAAATAAAATCAATCAAATCGCACAAATGTAAGAAGCGAGCACCAAAATTTACATTTGTTTCCATACTAGAATGGCATAATGAGAAACAATGTCAAAAAAAAAAAAAAAAAAAAAAAAAAAAAAAAAAAAAAAAAAAAAAAAAAAAAAAAAAAAAAAACTAACTGAAAAACAAAAATACCATGATTTTACTGTATTTATTTAAAGTATTAACCACTGAAATGCATAAACAAATATAACTCAAAACAGTACCTTGAAAATTATACAGGCTGTCCAAGGAGGAAGGGATGTGTTTCACAGTAGCAAAGATGAACACATGCTAACAGCTATTAAGGTATGCACTTTGTGGCCCATGTTTACTGGATTTTTTTTCTTTTTTGGTCCATGCTACCACCTCTCAAAGATGAAGAAGTGCACAAAGTTCTTAAGGTATGCATTTTGAAGCTCATGTTGACTAGACTTTTTTTGCTTCAAATGATCATTCCCATCATATCCCTGAACACTGACCATTCCTCCAGGGACACCTTGTGTTTCTTGCTTTGACACATAATCATAAACTACTAATAACAATGTGAAAGAAGAAAATTAAAATAAAGAAATATCAATGAACATGGCACGTACATTGGTTCAATTTCTGTACAGACAACGGAACTTAGAAGGAGTGACAGAAGATGACAGACATTGGAAGCATAGGTGTCATTAGCACTATGTACACTTATATTGATGTATTTATTTTCAATTAAACTTCACTGATATGTATTTGAGCTTGCAGCATTGTGTCTAATAGATCATCAATTTGTCTTTATGAGTTTCTCCCATTTTATTGAAAAGTCGGTAAATGGATTTTAATACTCTTCCTCTTTTTTGACTTTTCCATTTTTATTTCATACAAATCTATGTACCTTGGAGTTACTGTCTTAAGTGTTTGTGCTTTTTTGTTGACATCTCTGTAAGTTTCTATTTTGTTTTCAAGAGATACTCTTGCACTTTCTGATTACTTTATTCATTGTTTTGATTTGCTTCACAATTATTTCCTTCAAATTTATGGTTTCTGACTTATATTCTGTAAAATTTGAAGAGGTAAGTTTTCTGGTAGCTATTTCTTACTGAGTCACATGTGTTATCTGTTGTTGAACCATTCAATTTTGAGTGTAATTTAGGGCTGCCACTTCCTCTAACTTCACTGTGTACTGAAATATCATAGTCCTCTACAGTTCCTGCATGATTGCAGACTCATTAAGATGTTTCTAGTGAATTAGTTATACTTGAATTTTCCTCTGTATCAGCTATTTGGAAGAGGCATAATTTTCTACATTGTTCAAACATTGTCAAACTACAAAATTATTATTTTTCCTGAAATTTACCAAGTCTGTCATAAATGATGATGCAGTCAGAAATCTACTCATACGTTAAAGTGCCATATGCACCAAACTTATGCTACCCTCCATAGATTAATAGTCAAGAGCAGGAGCTAACAAAATAATTCCTTTGCAATAAAGATGACACATTGAGTTACAGACAGACATAAGGCAAAGAAACATACACATTAGCCTTTGGCCAAAGCCTTCTTCAGAAAAGGAAACACACACACACACACACACACACACACACACAAGCAAGCAAGCTCAAGCACACAAGATCACAATCTCCAGCAGCTCAGACATTTTGTGCAACTGTCATTTAGAACGGAGGCAGCAGTCTGGAGGGGGTGGGGAAGGGGAAGGGATAGCAGCATATGGGTAAGGGGAAAGATGAGTGCTGTCTGGTGGAGCTTACAGGGGCTAGGCTGCCAACAGACGCAGTATCAGGAAGCTGTAGGACAGGGTGGGAGGGAGGGCAGGTGGAATGAGGAACAAAAAACGAGAAGAGTTGGGAAGGGGAAAGATGGGTAGGTGCATTGGTAGCGAATGGCACACAGAGAGGGTGAGGATGAGAGTAGGAAGGAGGTGATAGGACAGACAGGCTGGAAACTTTTGGTTGGAGGGTGTTGGGACAGTAGGTTACCATAGGTTGACGCTGGGATAATTTTGGGAGTGGAGAATGTGTTGCAAGGATAACTTCCATCTGTGTAGTTCAGAAAGCTGGTGATGGAGGGAAAGATCCAGGTAGTTTGGATAGTGAAGCAGCCATTAAAATCAAGCATGTTATGTTCAGCTACATGTTGTGCCACAGATGGTCTCTTTTGCTCTTGGCCACAATTTTAATGCGGCCGTTCATCCTGATGGACAGCTGCTTGATAGTTAGATCAGTATAACAAGCTCCACAATGGTTGCAGCTGAGCTGGTAGATGCCATGGCTGCTTTCACAGCTGGTCCAGCCTCTGATGGAGTAGGATAAGCTTGTGACAGAATTGGAATAGTTGATATTACAACCTAAAGTTTCCATTGTTCGGAAATAATTCACTTGGCAGGACAAATAATAAAAAGTAAGGTTATGTGCAGGACAGAATTTTGAAGAACTCCATATAACATTCCCATGTTCTCCAACTGGGGTGGAAACTTTGCTGCCAAACCTGATGTGAGACTCTTCAAAAGCTTCTGGAAGGTCACTCTAGACATTGGTCATGATTGTAAATGATGACAGTTGAGCAAGGTCACTGCTGGCAGATTCCTGGTGCAGTCCTGCATGGCAGCTACCATGCACGTAACAGCCATTGTCTGCTGACTCACATGCACAGTGTGGAAACCATGAGTCATCCGATGCCCACAGAGTTGTCATCCGCTACCTCGTCGTGATGTGCACAAAGCACCCAGTAAATGTGATGTTTGCCTCAAAAGTATTAATAATAACAGCAAGGAAAGTAGCCCTAGTATTATCATTAATAGAATGCGAGTGTTAATTTTGCATCTTAGCTTGTGGTGGAAACATGTTGGTTGTTTTGACTAAAATAGTTCAAAGTAAAGTATTAAGTAATTTCGTAACAGATATGGTTACCCATCAATTTCAATGTAATCCAAAGTGACTTATTCATGTACAGATAAAAGCATTTTTAAATATCTTTAATTATATTCCTACAATTAATGCTTTTATTTGTCATTGTTTACAAGTGCCTCACTTACTTGCAGTACTTTAATTACTCCATCTAATTGTAATTTGCCACACTAAGAGCATTATTTATAATAATGCTAACAAACATTCAAGGAAACCTTATAAATTTATCTGTAGTTGAATGGTTTGCCCAGAATGCACATAAAGTAGGGCACCATATATAATTAGATTCAGCATCTCCACTATACAGTGAATAGCAACTTTCTTTCTCTGGTATTGTTAGGTTCCCAATGTGCTAAATATGGGAGTCAGGTCATATACACCACACTCACGAAGCTATTTTGGCTAGAGTAATCATGAATATATATCAATCATGACAAAGTATGATAAACAAATAAGTGTAGGTGCTCACATGGGCAGTAGTGACTGTCAGTTTTAAAAGCCTCTGTCTGGTGCCAACTGCAACATGGTTCAGACTAGTTTTTCCTCCTGAACCATTACCATGAAATGAATGTAGTAGAAGTTGGTGTTGCAGTAGTAAAACAGTTGAATCAATCAGAGTTAACTTCATTTTTGGGGTAGAACAGCACACAGACATGCAGTGAAATGTTTGGACTTTATCAAGTGTTATTTCACATTTCTCCAAGTAAACTGATGTGTTTTTTATTACAAATCTTTGTTTGTCAATTATATAACATCTGCTCCTATCAAAATTCATCAATTCTTCTCTGTTGTTGGTAGCATCTCAATGTGGCCATGGAAGAAAATGGAACCTTTTACACTTACAGGGCAAAACTCATGAAACAGTTGTAGATAACTCACATTTGATGAAATATGTAGCATTCAGTAATTTGGAAATATATCAGGTATCCAGCAAGGAAAGACTACAGTGGCTATTCAAGATTGATTCATGTGTATCATCAGAAATAACTGCAGAGCAGCTGCACACACTTTGTTTCTGAGTCTAAAACTTTAATCTACAACTATGTCCATGACAGTGTCATCAACCATCTGAGCCACCCAAGAATGCCTCACAGACTGATACAAAACTTCTATCTTCCTGAAACTGCCCCCTACTTCCTCAAATACTGCAGAAGCTCTCTCCAACATGCAACAATCTGTGTTACTCATGCAGTAAATTGTAATCCATCAGGAGCCTTCACTTTGGCCACTGCAGAGTAATATTTTCATTCTGCTGACAGGTTGTTTTAAGCTTATTGTTCAATTTGCACACTTTCAAGAACTTGGGGTACTTTAGTTGTGTAGGACACATGTCATGAGGCAAGGAATGTATTTCACCCCTTAAGAAACACACTGGAAAATTACAATGTTACATTCTGCAAATGGGAACTTCATTGAGAATTATTTGACTATAGTGGGGATATTTGCCTGTGCCTCCATCTTCAAATAGTAAACAGTCATAGTCAGCTACTGAAATTGCATTATTGATTGTTTCCCCAGGGATTTTCTGTCCTAATGTCTAGCAAATGTCACAATGAGTTGCTACACTTTGCCAAATAAGGAAGCTCACCACATAGTAGTACAAATCTATCATATGGCCTTTGCAATTTCACTAAGTCAGTTAAGATGAATGCAAGAGGATTCCTCAACATTGATGCCATTTCCTTTCCCCTATTCTTCTCCAGCTGATGTAGCACTGTATCTACAATGTGCTGATATCAATAAGGCATGAAACACGAATCTCATTTTGTTCACATGGCTTTTGTTTCATAATTGTATATGGCTGCTGGTTTGGAACAAAGCAGATACCAGAGTCCATGATCAAGGCAAGAGGTTACCTTAGATTTGTAGAGATATTTTGCACAGCACAAATGTTGTAACAGCTACTATAGCCTTACCAGTTTAACAGTTGTTAAAGAAAATCACATCATAGGGCACATCACATTCTTCAGCACTTGCGTTATTAAACATTGCTATCCTTAGTGGTTATACAAGCTTCATAAACATTAACAAAAATGTTATCCCAATGTGGGAACTGTTGAAAACATTGTCAATTTCATTGTGAATCTGCATAGTTTATTACAGGTTCTATTTATTGCACATCGAAACATCATTCGATACTTTCTCTTTTATGTGTACTTCTCATTATTACAGAAGACTTTCTTGGAACTGTTCCACTTTCAGTGCTATTCTTCTTATTCAAAGATAGTGAAACATACACATACGTTTACAGAGTGAATGTTTCTCTAAATAAAATAAATAGATTTGTATTTATTATTAATTGAGATGACTAAAGGCATTATGTATTTAATTTCTGAGAGATCAAGCCAGACAAAAATTAAATACAAATATTCAAAAGCTCAAGGTTTAACATTTTAACTCATTTATGAGAGTTTTTCATCCACATTAAGACAAAACTTAAATTTCTTTCCAATGAATAATCCCCTGAAGAATTTCCAGCACTAAAATTGTTTCCCTTGTTCAACACTAAACTAGACAATTGTTAAAGAAAATTGTTAAAGAAAAACACTCATAGGGACATCATATGATTGACAAGCAGAAATATTTGACATGGAAATAGTTTAATAAAGGAAATCTCTTGCAGGATTTGAAACTACTGGTTTTGTATTATTTTATGGTAGTCATGAATTTGTGAGTAATGAATCCTTAAAAGTACATTAAAATGTGTTATCATTTAGGATAGATATGTGTGTGCGTGTGTGTGTTTTAATTGTTTACTTCTTGGTCCTTTTCATAACTGTCAGCCTGTTAACAATTTCTCTTGTATGCTTTCAATGCCAGTTGAAGAAACACCTGAGCCCGCAAATCACTATATGGTTTCATTCCCACCAAGGGATGATGAGGTGGTTGATTCCTTATTAGGTAAGAGGCTTTGAGCAATGAATATTTATAAGAATAATATGTATTAGCACATACCAACAAATTAGTTGTTTGCAAAGACAACTGGCAGCTTTCATGCTTCTCCAGAATAGGGAAAGTAACTTCCAAAATAAAATGTAACCACAAAAGTTGCCTGCAATATTTGAAGATGATTCTCAATCTCCAGGTAAAAAATCGTTGTCTTGAGACTGCCTTCATTTAGCCACTAGGTTGAACTACAGGTATTGGAAATTGAAAAGTTAAATCTCAAATCAGCTGTGTATGGATATGTTTCATATATCACATGAACCTATTGGTTTATCCATGACTACCTATGCATACTATTAAAGTTAATGTAACCTATAGTATTTGGTTGATGGTACAGACCAATAAATGACATCAACACAATGTTGCTAAGCAACACTTATAAAAGTATTTATATGTAAAACTAATAGTCTTTTGTTTATTATTGTATGCTCGGTTATTATTCCTTCTCTAATGATAAATTCTCTGAATTTTATTTTTATTATGGATAAAAAGTTACCTTGGAATAAAAAGTTACTGTGGATGGCATAAAAGTTGGCCTAAAAGGCTTGGCTTTTATGCCAAGATAGCATAAAAGTTACCTTGGAATAAGAAGTTGCTTTGGATGGCATTAAATCGGGCCTGGAATATCACATATTCACAACCTAACCCATCCCCTATATTGCTGTGATCAAACACAAAAAAGTTAGGAAACTATTCTACAAAATACTTAGGCCTCCTCACTGAGTTTGAAGCAATGTATTTTAGTGAAATGATTTTCAGCTGATGTGTCAGGAGTCTGGGAACACATTTGGAATTTTTAAGTAGGCATAATTTTGAAGCTAACATCATATTGGTAAAGACAAACCATTTAAAAATGCTGATTTTATTGATTGGTTGAAAGATGTAGAATTAAAATAACTCCATTCAGAACATTTGTTAAATTCACAAACACAAACACATGGCCATTTTCCACAGCAAAAATACAAATTCTCGTTTTAGTTTATAAATCGAATGAATAAAACACAGTACTAGCTTCACGGGGAAGGATAAAATAGTTGGGACAGGCTCCTTCTCATACTTCCCCCACTATCTTCTCTTTTTTCCCTGAAACAGGGAACACTAGTCTTCAAAACTAAGAACACTGTTTTTATGTACATGTGTTTATATAGCTGTACTGCAATTTCAACTTGTTTATTTTAAATATTTCTTTTGTTTAGGACTGTTCTTGTTCACCATTCGCTGTGGAATGGCTCAGAAAAACTTTTTGAAATATAGTGGTGTAATTAAAATATTTGATTGTTACTACAAATTGGGAGACCAAAAGGATTCAGAGTCACTAAACTGACTACAATGCAGATTTGTAACTGAAGAGCAGGATTTAGTCAATATTATGTTTGACATTTAGTTTAAATCTTTGTGATCTTCATTTTACATGTTTCCATAATTCACGATGCATATGCTGACAGTGTTCCATCGAAAATAAAGCAATTAAACATAACAGCTAATGCAGTATTTTAGATCACACAAATCAGCTAAGTGTAGCTACTGTGTTTTAGATCATAAAAAATGTATTAATTTTGTAATAAATGGAATCGTTCCACAAGTAATAGGATTGAGTTAGGCAGAATTCAGAAAGCTCTGTTTCATCCTGATCGACAAGGATGTCTCAGCAAAACTATAAATGAAAGTGTGCAATGCTTGTGTCTTACCAGGAATAACTTGATTCAGAAACATTGGCTCTGACAAAGCAAATCCTCATAAATCACAGTGTGTAAACAGACCAATGGAGAGGAGGAAGCTGGGCATTAAATTCAGGCATAAGGTGAAGAACGAGGTCATCAAAAGGAAACCAGAACAGGCTCCCTCTAAACAGTTATCAATCAGACTGAATTATCAACAGAGTGGCCACATAGCAAGGCAATCCCACAATAGATGGCACTGTTATAAGTTGGCACAGTGAAGACCCCGGAGACACAAAAGAAGTGTTGTATGACCCCTAAAGAAATATAGTGATGATTTCAAGAAGTTTGTCGGTGTATGATGGCACTTAGTGCACAGAACAGTTGGAGTGGAAGGAAACAGATGAAACTTGCATTGAGGAGTCATTTTATAAGGAGTGTTCAAATGAAAAGTTGCTTAACATTGTAACATCCAAACTGGTTGAAATTTGCATTTGTCAGTTTGGGATAGCATAGTGAGACACCTAGGGACACAAATATAGTGTTGTCACTTCCCCTTAAGAAATTCAAATCTGTGTCCTCAGCAGGCAAGGTGATGCTCACCATCTGTTTCAATGTCCAAGGTCCAATACTCACTGAATTCTTCAGGCATGGAAAATCCATTACCACTGACATTGACTTTGAGACACACTGTAGCCTATGGAAGTCCATAAACAGCACACAACCAGGGCTGCTCGCAGAGGAGGTGATACCACTCCACAAAAATGTGAGTCCACCCATGTCCAATGTAAAGCAAAGTCTGATGGGCAAGTTCAAGTGGGAACAGCCTGAGCATCTGTCCTAAAGTCTGGACATATCTGCCTCTGATTTTCATGTGTCTGCTGGTGGTCTGCAAAAAAGACATACCAAAGGGAGGAGCTTCAACTCGGACAATGAATTGGACACAGTGGAGGAATGGCTCCTGTCACAGCCACGGGAATTGTGGGAACAGGATATCCTTCTGCACATGAAACAGTGGGATAGTTGTGCTCAGGCCTCTGGTGATTCAAAATATAAAGACTTCAATTTTACCCACAGTGTTCTTTTGTACCTTTTCTTTTGAACACCCCTCATATAATGTTTCAAGAAGAATGGATAAGTGTAGCATGATGCTTGTATTTACTCTGGTTGTGTGTTGTCACCAAAATATTTCTGCTGTGTAGTTCATCTGCCCTGGATCTGTTGACTGGTGGCAGGCAAATTAAAAAGTTACCGTACTTTATTGTGTGTTCTCATATGATGTGTCATCTTGTTAATATATAATGAAAACAATGCTGTTATTTTCTTCTTACATATTCAATTTTCATTAATGAAAATTCTTTAGATGATATTATGGGGTCTTTCATAGTAAATACAATATCCTCACTTGATAGTGTGAAGCCATTGAATGACTGATTACTATAATGAAATGTACAGAATGTAAACTTCTTGATAATGCTAAGAAATCTGTTTATACACCACTGCTTTAAAGATGAATTTGTTATCAGAAATAGTATTTTGTCATTTCAGGTGCTACAGACAGGCGATATGATATTCTGCAGCCAGTTCCTACTCCAGGATGCAGTGGTGTGGTCAAGGGAGCAAAAGCAGTTCTTGCATCTACTTCCAGCACTGACTCCACCACATCTACTTCTCCTGTGTCATGTTCTGTAGTTACCCCCACTGCCAGTGTGGCACAAAGTCAGTCATCTGCTACAACACCACACGAAACAACTGTGCTACATCGACAACAGAGTGCTGGCAGCACACATTCTGTGCACTATGCAGAGCTTACTGAAGCTACAGAAGAACCTAGTTATGAGAACACTGTTATTACTCCAGGTCAGTATCAGAAACTTACAAAATTAGAATATTTTAGTGTAAGAATGGACACTACCTTAGCATGGCCAACAGAATCTGCTGAGATAACAACAAAACAAAAGCGCCAGGTGACCTTCTGGATTTAATCACTATATTTGTGGACTGTGAGTTTACAGCATGACTTGTTTCGATAGTGAAAACTCTAGACAAATAAAATAGAATGAATTTAACTTCATGGAGGTTTTGCACATTTATTCAGGTGTGCATGGGCTAGTCCCCAAGTGCTGTCACCCGTTTTTCTTAGAAACTTACATGATGTTACTTAATGCGTGGGAAATCTTTGGGGAATGGATAGAGGACTTAAAAAGAAGCTAAAAAGGTCATATATGCATATGGTCACTTCTTCCCTTAGTTACAGACACTATTTTTTTGGTAAGTATTTGCTTAATTTCTGTCTTTATGTTCTCAAATTTTGAGCTTGGTTCTACAGGTCTTTTTTTCAAATATTTGTTTTGGGAAGTATTAGTAAAGCTTTCTTATGTTTTCTCAGTTGCCATGGTACTACTAAATAAAAAAAAATCTTTTAGTATTAAGAACACAATCAGTAGTGGAAGCTTACTCTGCAGTTCTTTTTGATCTAGTGTTTAGTTTGCACTGAAACTTCTTCCCCACCAGGAATCAAGTAGGCTATTTCCACCATGGAACAAATATGCATTAGCAACATGTTATGTTTGATTTATGGTCATGGGCATGACACCTGTTTGACCGTATTCATATTGGACTAGTGTGTACTGCACATTTATGGCTAAAATGTATTCTAAACAGCACACAGTGTACATGCGCTTAATGTGTGGATATTCAAATTGCAATGTGTCTCAAGCCAAATGTTTGTATACTGACAGATTTCCCTGTAGACATTTGCTGAACATTAGGGGCTTTCAATAAATACATGAACATATTGTAGAGACAGGCTTTTCTGAGAAAATGTCAGTTTATTGTGGAAGACCAAACAGTCTTAGAATGTCTGATTTAGAAGATCAAATACTTCATCATATTAACGACAATAATGGCAGCAGTACCAGAGAAATGGGAGAAACCTGAGGTTGTGATTCATGTGATGGTGTGGAAAGTGTTGCCAGAGCAACTCCTTTATTCACACCATCTTCAGACAGTACATGATTGTATTGCAATAGATTTTCAACCCAGAAAAGCTTTTTACACTTGGTTACTGAGGATGTATGCTCAGGATCAAGACTTCCTGTCTGCTATACTTTTCACTGATGAAGCAAAGTTTACCAGGAATACAATGCAGAATTTTCACACTGTGCACGTATAGACAGGTGAGAATTGTTTTACTGTTTTGGATACAATACATCAACAACAGTGTAGCATTAATGTAAGGGCTGGTATAATTGGTCACAGATTAATTGGACCTTTCATTTTACATGCAACGCTGACTGTAGCATCATACAGTGAATTTTCAATTATTTAATTGCATAGATAAAAAAAACCAAGCGTTGGCATAACACACATGTAAAAGACGGTTGTAAGTGGCAACCTTTCGGAACAAGTGGCTCCTTCTTCAGGCAGAAGGGCTGAAGGAGAAGGCAGAGGGGTGAAGGAAATGGACTGGAGACGTCTAGGAAAGGGGGTAGATTGTGGGAAAGTCACCCAGAGCCACGGGTGAGGCAATACCTACCGTATGGGATGAGAAGGAAAGACTGGTTTATGGTAAGTCTCACATTACCCGCAATTCTACCCCCTCTCCAGTCCTTTTCCTTCACTCCTCTTCCTTCCCCTTCAACCGTTCTACCTTAAGAAGGTGCCACTCGCTCTGAAAGCTTGCCAGTTACAACCATCTTTTATGTGTATGTTCTGCCGCTACTTGGTGAATAGATTTTTTATCTATCCTACTAAATAATTTTGTCAATAATTGATTGTTTATGTAGTGAATTTTTAATGGAATAGTTAAATTATTTGCTGGAAGATGTTCCACAACACTTACATCAGAACATGTGTCTGATTCATGATGGGATACTATCTCATTTTGCTCTTGAAGCAAGAATTTTAAATCAGTGTTTACAAAATAAATGATAAGTCATGTGGCAGCAGCATCTTGCCATACCAGATCTCCCAATCTCATTCCACTGGATTTTTATTTTTGAGGTCATTTAAAGGACATAGTGTATTCAAGGCTAATTGCAAATGTCGAAATTCTTTGCCAGCATTTTCAAGAATGATTTTAGAAGGTACAGCAGTCGCTTGGAACGTGGGAGCAAGTAAGACAATCCATGATGTAGCGTTTAGAAGCTTGTGTTAAGGCTGATGGTAGACATTTTGAGCATTTCATTTAGCCATCAGGAGATAATATTGACAATGAAAAAAAAAAAGAAACATCTGTAGAAACAAACTTGACATTTGAAAACAAAAAGTCAGAAATGCAAAAAGTGTGGTGATTTTAAAGTTAAGTTATTGCAGATTAGCATCTGGAGCATTATATTGGGATTTGGGAGTTCCTGGTCTTTCATTTTTTCAGTGGTTTCAGAGACCAGAAAATAAATATTTGTTGCTTCAGATGCATCAGGAAAGTTACTACTACAGGAATGCATGTTGCATACAGAGAAATTTGTGACTGGATTGAGGATTTATTGGTAGGGAGGATGCAGTATGTTAACATGGATGAAGGTCATTGACAGATTTAGAAGTAGCTTCAGGCATGTGGCAGAGATATAGATTCAGACCCTTACTGTTAATGTTGCATATTAATGACTTGTCAGACAATATTAATTGTAACCTCAAACATTTAGCAAATGATACGGTTACTATAATGAAGTTTTACCTGAAAAAAGCTGCATCGTTATCCTGTAAGATCTTGACAAGATTTCAGAATGCTTCAAAATTTGGCAACTTGATGTCACAAATGTGTGTTTTTCACAAAACAAAAAACCATAGTGCCCTGACTACAATATCAATAAGTCATAGCTGGAATCAGTGCATTCATCCAAAGACATGTGTGTAACAATTTTTTATTTTTTTTATTTTTATTTATTTCAGTCCTCCCAATCCTGCATATATAGAAAATATACAAGGATATTGGACATGGTTAAGTCTTTGCAAGATAAAATACAGTTTGTATTGCATACTTAAAGACTAGATATTTAAGTAATTTAGCAAAGAATCATACATACAAGAAACATTAGAGATAACATACAAAGTAGAATATTCATAATGCATCTTTATTTTTGTTGTTTGGTTTTTAGGTACTGTAATGATCAGTTAAATATGCCTTTAGTCCAGCCTTAAAACTACTGAGTTTACTTACTGATTTAATATGGCTAGGCAGATTATTGTTAATTTTTATCCCAATATGGAAGGGTGCCTTTTTGGCACAATTATGTTCTCACCTTTTTCACATGAAGATCAGATTTTTGTCTTGTATTGTATGCGTGTATATCTTCATTTTTTAAATAAGATATCTGGGTGTCTATCAATATATTGTTTTATGAAAACTGATGTTTTGTAGACAAAAATACAAGGAAGAGGAAGAACTGACAATTTTTTGAGTATGGGTGTGCATCATTTCCTATTGTTTAGCCCTACAATAATTCTTAATATTCTCTTTTGCATCCTGAAAACTTTGATATTTGCTGTTACATTGTCCCAGAAGATTATGCCATATTTAATTACAGAATGCACATAGGAGCAGTATACATGTAATAGGCTGGTTTTGCTGCAACAAGTTTTTAAGATCTTTATTGTGTATCAGGTTTTGCTTAGTTTTCTTTGCACATATTCAATGTGTACCTCCCATTTTGTGCTGTTCTGGAGCCAGAGTCCCAGAAACTTTATGCTGTCAATACTTTCAAGAACTCTGTCCCTTAGTTCTATTTGTATGTTTGGGTGGTGCCTTCCTTTTAGATTATAGAAGCTAAAGTGCTACTGTTTTTTCTTTGTTTAAAATTAGCTTGTTGTAGTTGAACCACTGTTCTACACTGTTCATTGTTTGGATAGTGGAGTCTTTTAGTTTATCTTCTGTTTTCCCACTAATAAGGAAGCTTGTATCGTCTGCAAATTGGAGGGTAGTTCGGCAATACCTGTTGTACATAAGATCATTGACATAGAGGAGAAACAGAATGGGTCCTAATACTGATCCTTGAGGGACACCATATTTCACATTTTCACATCCTGAATAGTATTAGCTGATTTTGTTATGGTCGGTATATTGCACTACAACCACCTGTTTGCGACCACATAGGTATGTCCTGAGCCACTCATTGGATACACCTCGAATTCCTAATTGGTCAAGCTTCTGCAGTAGGGCATTATGCTCAATGACGCCGAAAGCTGTGGATAAATCGAGACATATGCCCTCCACAAACTCACTCGCATCCAGTTTAGCATAGATTTCATTAAGAAATTCAAATAGCGCACTCTCAGTTGAATAACCTTTCCTGAAACCATGCTGTGAGGAACAGAGATTTTTATGTTTATTTAGGAAATCAGACAATCTCTTAAAAAAAAAAAAAATCTAAAATTTTTGAAAATACAGCGCTATTGGTCTATAATTTGAAACACCTTCTGGATTTCCTTTTTTGAGCAGTGGTTTCAGTTTTGCTATTTGTAAGCGTTAAGGAAGGTTCCTTATGCCAGTGAGCTGTTGCACAAGTGTGTCAAGGGTTCAGCTAAGGCAAGACAGCATTTTTTAATAATCGCATCTGATATTCGACATGGGTATCCTGTTTTCGAGGTTTTTATAGATGAACAAATTCTTCAAAAACAAAGATGATGTGACTTACCATACGAAAGCGCTGGCAGGTCGATAGAAACACAAACAGACACATACATACACACAAAATTCAAGCTTTCACAACAAACAGTTGCTTCATCAGGAAAGAGGGAGGGAGAGGGAAAGACGAAAGGATGTGGGTTTTAAGGGAGAGGGTAAGGAGTCATTCCAATCCCGGGAGCAGAAAGACTTACCTTAAGGTGGAAAAAAATACTGGTATACACTCGCACATATGTCTGCTTGTGTCTGTATGTGTGGATGGATATGTGTGTGTGCGCGAGTGTATACCTGTCCTTTTTTCCCCCTAAGGTAAGTCTTTCCGCTCCCGGGATTGGAATGACTCCTTACCCTCTCCTTTAAAACCCACTTCCTTTCGTCTTCCCCTCTCCTTCCCTCTTTCCTGATGAGGCAACAGTTTGTTGCGAAAGCTTGAATTTTGTGTGTATGTTTGTGTTTGTTTGTGTGTCTATCGACCTGCCAGCGCTTTTGTTCGGTAAGTCACCTCATCTTTGTTTTTATATATAATTTGTTTTTATATATATAATTTGTTTATATATATATATATATATATAATTTGTTTATATATATAATTTGTTTTTATCAGATACATCACATGATCACACTGACAGAACCACAGGCACATAGACACAGGCAACAGAGCATGCACAATGTCGGCACTAGTACAGTGTATATCCACCTTTCGCAGCAATGCAGGCTGTTATTCTCCCATGGAGACAATCGTAGAGATGCTGGATGTAGTCCTGTGGAACGGCTTGCCATGCCATTTCCACCTGGCGCCTCAGTTGGACCAGCGTTCGTGCTGGACGTGCAGACCGTGTGAGACGACGCTTCATCCAGTCCCAAACATGCTCAATGGGGGACAGATCCGGAGATCTTGCTGGCCAGGGTAGTTGACTTACACCTTCTAGAGCACGTTGAGTGGCACGGGATACATGCGGAAGTGCATTGTCCTGCTGGAACAGCAAGTTTCCTTGCCGGTCTAGGAATGGTAGAACGATGGGTTCGATGACGGTTTGGATGTACCGTGCGCTATTCAGTGTCCCCTCGACGATCACCAGTGGTGTACGGCCAGTGTAGGAGATCGCTCCCCACACCATGATGCCGGGTGTTGGCCCTGTGTGCCTCGGTCGTATGCAGTCCTGATTGTGGCGCTCACCTGCACGGCGCCAAACATGCATACGACCATCATTGGCACCAAGGCAGAAGCGACTCTCATCGCTGAAGACGACACGTCTCCATTCGTCCCTCCATTCACGCCTGTCGCGACACCACTGGAGGCGGGCTGCACGATGTTGGGGCGTGAGCGGAAGACGGCCTAACGGTGTGCGGGACCATAGCCCAGCTTCGTGGAGACGGTTGCGAATGGTCCTCGCCGATACCCCAGGAGCAACAGTGTCCCTAATTTGCTGGGAAGTAGCGGTGCGGTCCCCTACAGCACTGCGTAGGATCCTACGGTCTTGGCGTGCATCCGTGCGTCGCTGCGGTCCGGTCCCAGGTCGACGGGCACGTGCACCTTCCGCCGACCACTGGCGACAACATCGATGTACTGTGGAGACCTCACGCCCCACGTGTTGAGCAATTCGGCGGTACGTCCACCTGGCCTCCCGCATGCCCATTATACGCCCTCGCTCAAAGTCCATCAACTGCACATACAGTTCACGTCCACGCTGTCGCGGCATGCTACCAGTGTTAAAGACTGCGATGGAGCTCCGTATGCCATGGCAAACTGGCTGACACTGACGGCGGCGGTGCACAAATGCTGCGCAGCTAGCGCCATTCGACGGCCAACACCGCGGTTCCTGGTGTGTCCGCTGTGCCGTGCGTGTGATCATTGCTTGTACAGCCCTCTCGCAGTGTCTGGAGCAAGTATGGTGGGTCTGACACACCGGTGTCAATGTGTTCTTTTTTCCATTTCCAGGAGTGTATATAAAAACAAAGATGATGTGACTTACCAAATGAAAGTGCTGGCAGGTCGACAGACACACAAACAAACACAAACATACACACAAAATTCAAGCTTTCGCAACAAACTGTTGCCTCATCAGGAAAGAGGGAAGGAGAGGGAAAGACGAAAGGATGTGGGTTTTAAGGGAGAGGGTAAGGAGTCATTCCAATCCCGGGAGCGGAAAGACTTACCTTAGGGGGAAAAAAGGACGGGTATACACTCGCACACACACACATATCCATCCACACATATATATGTAATAAGTTGTTTAAAAATTCTTCATTTCTTTTGTGAACTTATTCATTTCATTCCATAGCCATCGTTTGAACCACCCTGCACAACAAGATTACCTTTACTTAAGTTGGATATTTCAGTAGAATTTCTTAGTCCATTTATCTCACAAAACTGTGTTCCTGGCTTTACAAAACCTGTTACCATTAAATTACATTTATCTCTCAGTAATGCAGCAATTCTACATCAATCACTATCACCAGGCACACAAATCTTTTTGTTTATAGCTGTTTTTGGGCTAGCTGTTTTTGAAATGTGATGGGCTCTGTTTTTGCATAATTGCTAACTTTTTTTGGATGAATATGAATCTGTATTAAATTTGTGGTCTTGGGAGCAAAGTTTGAAAGAAGTAAAAAAAATGGTTTTGGAAAATCACTGAATCAGCATCAGAGAGGTTGCTGATGATGTCGGCATATCCTTGGCTCATACCAAGCAATTTTTTTTTTTGTGGATAGTTTGGGAATGAAACATCAAACAGCAAAATTGATTACAGTGGGATAGTGCATCATGAGTTTCTATCTTCTGGTTGTATCGTCAATAAGGAGTACTAATTGGAAATTATGCATCTGTGACATGATGCAAGCCAAAGAAAAGGACCAGAATTGCCACAAATCCACCCATGGAAATTGCATCACAATAATATTCTCATTCACACCTCAATGCATGTTCATGAAATATTTGGCAAAAAACAAAACCATTATGTTTCCTCAGCCACTGTGTTCACCGGACATGGCCTTCTGTGACTTCTTTCCATCCCTGAAGCTGAAGAGAACCATAAAAGGATGTTGATTTCCTACTCTTGATGACTAAAACAGTATTGCTTAAGGAGCTGAACACCATGACAAAAAGTGAGTTCCAGAAGTGCTTCCAAGATTGGAAAAAGTGCTGGCACAGATATATTATATCTGAGGGGGATTACTGTGAAGGGGACAAAGTTGATGTTGATGAGTAAATAAAGCTTGTGTAAGAAAAATAAAAATTCCCATTTTTTATCACACCTCATATAAGCGTAATTGATCATTTCAGTTCACAAAATTTGCTGTCAACCATATAATTAGGGTGTGGAAGTAGTTTAACAACTGACAATGCTTCATGCTGTACTCTCTTTTCTCTGTGAGATGCTGGATGGATTAAACAAACAGTTGTGAACACTAGGCGTCTTCTTTGATTTAACTAAGGTGTTTGAATGTGTTGAACACAAAATATTACTACAGGAGAGGACAACTATGGTCTAAGAGGAGTAGCTCACAATTGGCTCCTCTCATACTTTATGAACAGACAGCAAAAGGTCGTTACCCACAGTAATGAGAATGGCTGCCAGATGGTGTCTAATTTGGGCATGGTTGAGTAGGGGGGGAAGGGGAGGAGGGTGCCTCAGGGGTCAGCACTGCGGCCACTGTTCTTTCTTATGTATGTAAATACCTTTCTATTACGACAGGTGATTCTAAATTATTTCTGTTTGTTGATGACACTAACTTGATAATGAAGTATGCTGAGTGCAACATAGGCAGCCTATCAAATTGTGCAGTTCAGCACATAAGTTTGTGGCTTGTAAAAGATAAATTGATGATAAATCACAGTAAGACTCAGTTTTGACAGTTGGTAAAATACAATTAAATTAAAACCAGCATTTTTATACACAGAATGAGCATATGATTAGTGGGTTAATGTCATTTGTTGTTTGGTTAATATGAGGCAGAAATCCAACCTGCATTTGGATCACACCTCCTTGATGCCTGTGCAGAAAGACACACAGTATTTTGCTACACCCATTTTCAGTAAACTACCACATGATTTAAAAAATATAGCAATAATCCTTGATCTTTCAAGTCCAAACTGAAGAGTTTCCTCATGGCTCATGCCTTCTATTTCATCAGGCAGTTCCCGAAAAACATTAAGCTAATTATTGTTTTATATTGTTGATCATACTAAAATATACTCAACAGCTTGTCATCTGTATAGGCTTCTTGTAAATTTTATCTGTTATTAATTTTTCTGATTTTACTTTAATGTACTGACGTGATCTAGGACCATGGAGTTTTTCTTCTTAATTTGGTCATACAGGACTAAACATGTAAAATAAAAGAATCCCAGGAAAGCCTACTTGCAAAGTCTCAAAGACAAGTATTATATCAGGAATCTTGCAACATACACTACTGGCCATTAAAATTGCTACACATATAAGAAATGCAGATCATAAACGGGTATTCATTGGACAAATATATTATACTAGAACTGACATGTGATTACATTTTCACGCAATTTGGCTGCATAGATCCTGAGAAATCAGTACCCAAAACTACCACCTCTGGCCATAATAACGGCCTTGATATGCCTCGGCATTGAGTCAAACAGAGCTTGAATGGAGTGTACAGGTACAGCTGCCCTTGCAGCTTCAACACGATACCACAGTTCATCAAGAGTAGTGACTGGCTTATTGTGACGAGCCAGTTGCACAGCCACCATTGACCAGACGTTTTCAGTTGGTGGGAGACCTGGAGAATGTGCTGGCCAGGGCAGCAGTCGAACATTTTCTGTATCCAGAAAGGCCCGTACAAGACCTGCAACATGCGGTCGTGCATAACCCTGCTGAAATGTAGTGTTTCGCAGGGATCGAATGAAGGGTAGAGCCATGGGTCTTAACAGATCTGAAATGTAACGTCCACTGTTCAAAGTGCCGTCAACGTGAACAAGAGATGACAGAGACAGGTAACCAATGGCACCCCATACCACCACGCCGGGTGATACGTCAGTATGGCGATGACGGATACACGCTTCCAATGTGCGTTCACCGCGATGTCACCCAACACGGATGCGACCATCATGATGCTGTAAACAGAATCTGGATTCATCCGAAAAAATGACATTTTGCCATTTGTGCATCCAGGTTCGTCGTTGGGTACACCATCGCAGGCACTCCTTACTGTGATACAACATCAAGGGCAACCGCAGACATGGTCTCTGGGCCAATAGTCCATGCTGCTGCAAATGTCGTGAAACTGTTCGCGCAGATGTTTGTTGTCTTGCAAACGTCCCCATCTGTTGACTCAGGGATCGAGACGTGGCTGCACGATCAATTACAGCCATATGGATAAGATGCTTGTCATCTCGACTGCTAGTGATACGAGGCCATTAGGATCCAGCACGGCATTCCGTATTACCCTCCTGAACCCACTGATTCCATATTCTGCTAACAGTCATTGGATCTCGACCAACGCGAGCAGCAATGTCGT
Organism: Schistocerca americana; assembly: GCF_021461395.2. NCBI lineage: Eukaryota > Metazoa > Arthropoda > Insecta > Orthoptera > Acrididae > Schistocerca > Schistocerca americana. The sequence goes on along the minus strand of NC_060120.1, from coordinate 696,594,031 downwards.
GATATGATAAACCGCAATCGTGATAGGCTACAATCCGACCTTTATCAAAGTCGGAAACGTGATCGTACACATTTCTCCTCCTTACATGAGACATCACAACGACGTTTCACCAGACAACGGCGGTCAACTGCTGTTTGTGTATGAGAAATCGGTTGGAAACTTCCAAGTCCTATTTCACCTGTGCTGTTCGATGCAGTCCTGCATTGTCATCTGTAATAATGCAGACAGGGTTGAATGCATCCCTGGAAAAACATTTATGAGGAAGTAGTACAGAGTCAGAGTAACAATGAGTGGTGACTGTACCACCTTCAAAGATCTGAAGGTCAGTATGCCCATGCAACATTATACCTGTCCACACTACAACGCTTGGACAGCCAAAACTACCATGCTTGATAATGTTCTTGGGTGCATTAGTTGTTACCACCTCTGGCCATATAAGTGTATCTTCAGAATCACTACCCAGGCTATATCTGCACTCATCTCAGAAGAGCATGTGACCATCGTCCTTGTTGGTCAATCCCTATGCACCATCGCAAATGCTGACGACAATGTGAGGGTGTCAATGGAACACAAAATTCTGGTCATTGGGTAAAGAGACCACCATCATGCAGTTGCTGTGCCACTGTGGAGCATGAGATTTGCATACGTTGCAGTCATCTTAAATGTGGTAGCAGTTGCACCCACTGTTTGCTGGGGTCCCTTCTTACATGATGCATAATATAGCAGTCAACTGCTGCTGTAGTTGATCATGTTTGACCACCTCCTCATCTTTGGACAGCATTGTCTGTGGTTTTTGCTATACCTGTGAGTAGCTGGATATCAGCATGTGTGTCAGAACCTAGGAGAGAAAAACCTGAAGGCACAAGGCAGAAGAGCAACCTGAGGTAGAGGTACATGACACCAAGCGGTAGCCGAGCTAAACACAGCTCACTGACAGTGTACAAGACACAAGACAAGAACAAGATCAAAGCAAACTCTGTAAAAAACAAAGTGCAAAGCAGAAACCTGTGCCACAATGATATCAACAGACCAAGAGCAAGAGCAGAGAGAGAGACAATCTGCATCACGACAAGAGAGAAAGACAAAGGCTCAAGTAAGGTGGTTATACAATACTCCATAGGACAGATATGATAGTAACTGACAATATCAGACACAAGTACAGGACCATTTGAACATTCACTGGGTAGTTGTATTGATATCGACCTTGAGGATCACTATTGGCCAGCGCATTCACATGGTGATAAGAGTGGTGCACTTATGCTGTGATCACAGTGCTGCTACAAGACTGTGCCCTCTAACAGCCATCTAGGTCCATTACCTTTGTTGGGCATTCAACTTCCATGGAGCTGGCTACCAGAGATTGGAACACTCTCCATGCCCGTGAACAAAGTTGTGAGCAGTACCAAACCCCTGGGCTGCACTTGCCACACTGCACCCTTCCAGTTCCCTGGTGATTCTTTCCTGTGTGAAGTCATCAAAATTTTGTCTCCAGGCCATGTTGCAATTAAGAACATCACGACAGTGCATCATAACTGCTCGTTGATTGACACTGACTGTCTTTTCCCATCCCTTCACCTGCCTCATGTTGTGGGCCAGCCCCATCTGGCACTATAGTCCTGCTGACCTCATGCCATGTGACATCCATCTTTCTGTGCATGAACCCTGGCAACATGATCCCACACTTTCATTTATTTCCACAGAGTAGTTAATGTTGTGACTTGCCGATCTTTCAAAGTGCCGTCGCGCAGTTACGCGCGTCCTCTACATGCGGCGCTGTCTGCCAGCCATGCAGCAGCAGCACCACCTAAGTGGCCAGCCAGCCAGCGGCCACTAGACACTGTTCTGATTTGACTGTTAAAGTGTACACCCGTCTTACTTTGTTTACTTGATCTGTGACTTACATGTATTGTGTCATCCTTGAAATGTATTTGTTCAACTTGACGTTATAACAATTGGCGCCGAGGTAGTGAATTTTTCTTTTTCATCGTTGACCTACAGGCTTCCATGGCTACTGTAGAGCAACTATTGCAAGGTCTCATAGAACAGCAAATGCTTCTCAAAAATGCGATTCGTGATTTCGTCGCGGCATCCAATGCGGGGCGTCTCTTGTCGTTGTCACTCCCTCCTTTTCCTCCTTACAACGAGACGGTGGAAGACTGGTCTGATTACGAAAAACGTCTTCAACAGCACTTCTTGGCATTTCATGTCGCAGATGACCAAACATGTAAGTCTCTGTTCCTTTCATGAATTTCACCTCAAATGTATCGGTTGTTGTTGGCTCCTTTGAAAGATCCTGCGTCTTTGTCCTTTGCTGAAATGTGCTCCCTTCTGTCCGTATATTTTCAAAAGCATACGCACGTGGTAGCCTCTTGTGTTGCCTTTTATCATGGTCAAAAACAACCGAATTGATCCTATCGTGCTTGGGCTGCTGAACTTGACGGCCTCAGTCGAAAGTGTCAATTTGTTACTGACGTTCACAAAAAGTCCTACGCCAATTCCTTGGTACAGGATGCTATTATCCAGTCGGCGCCTGACAAAGAAGTTAGGCAACATGCCCTTTTGTTGGCAAATCCGACTCTCGATGAGATCCTATCCATCGCTCAGTCTTTTGAAATTTCTCATGCCGCTGGAGCGCAAATAGAGGCAGGGGGTGATGTCGGGGACGTACAACCTCTGTGCACTGTTGATGAAGCGTGTGGCATGTCCCCGCCGGCCGACGTGGCTGCAGTACGCTCCCAAGCGTAGCCTCGGCCTAACCGTAAACAAACCTCTAAGAAACTGCAGCAAACCCCACGGCAACTTCCTTCATGTCCGCAGTGTTTTACGAAACATTCACGAGATGATTGTCCCCAACGTTGGGTCGTGTGTCACAAATGCAAAAAGAAAGATTGGCGAGCCACAACAGTTAATATGTTATGTTACTTTAGCTATCTTATCCTTAAGTTTTGCAGAGCTGTATATTTGAATTTGGTGATTCACAGTTTGAACAAGTTCAGTAAACATAAAAAAGTCTGTTGAAGATACTTCATAGACTTTCATTGTTTTAATGAGTTCAACAGCCAGTCCCATGGAGATGCTTCACAGTCTATACTTGTTTTAATGAGTTCAATAACAGGAAAGAAAAACTGTCAAAGATGCAAGATGATTCAGATGTACAGATGTTCACATGTACAGCGAAGCTACTGGTGCAGACATGCATTTTGCATATGGAAAATAAACACCATCAGGACCTCCCAATATATAGAGTATATTCTTGAGAGTAGTTTGGTAACCATCCTTTACATCTCACTTGAAAGTCTTCAAATGTGGTAGGTTTTCAGTCAGTACCACCAAAGGAAGTGATGGCTCAGCATTTGCAGCTCTATAAAGAGATGTTTGATAACTGTTATTCTAATGCGTGGAGGTCTGTAACAGTTATTTGTTAATTTTATTCATTTCAGTGAGAGGCGACTCTAGAAATCAAAATCAAAGTAGCATCATGCATTTACTACATCTCTGTTAATCATAGTCTTCCAACAATAAGGAAGTGCACAAGGAGTTTGGGTCAAAGACAACTGTGCACATTCCTCCTTGAAAGCAAGCAGATTGGAGCTATTGAATATGTAATTCAGATTTGTACATTTTAATATGATTTCCTTAATTTTTAGAAGAACCTAGAAGTGGGCAAGTGCATGTTTGTATGGTATCTTGTGCAGCCATTACATTCATCTGCTCTGAGCATATTGACCAAATACAAGCATTTGTATGGAGTCCCATAGCCAGGTATTTCCATATCCATCTCACAATATAGGAATGGTCTCATGTGATTTTCATCTTACTTCAAAAGTTGAAAAAACCATCTTTCTATGACCTGAAGCAACTGTATGCCTATGATGTGCTCAAGAACAAGTTTTCCAGTGAGGCATGTTGTGTGAGATAATGCACTAGTAACATAACAGAAAGTTGTTTGTGATGATGTGAAGGTATGTTTTCTTTCAAATTGTCATTGTAGTTCATACATCATGAGAAAAGTCACAAAAACAAGGAAGAAAATATAGCTTTTCCTTCCTATTTTTATCATCCACTCTCTCCTTTGAAAGTTCTAAGAACTAGAGGTTCAATTATGTTTTTATATTTATTTAAATGATTAATGGAAAATCTCAGATAAAGATGTGAAACAAATACTAACAGAGAGATAGAGGGGCTGGCCAGTACTTACCTCGGCTCAGTACAGCCGATAGATACACAAAACAGAACAGAAAATTTTCATCCTAGCTTTCAGAACTTTGTTCCTTCATCAGGGAGGAGAGAGGGGAAAAAAGGGGAAAAAGGGAAAGTGGATTCAGTTACTCACAACCCAGGTTATGAAGCAACAGGGAAAAGGTAAACAGGGAGGGTAGCAAAGATGGAGGCCTGGGTGTCAGAGGGAAGCGAAAGATATTCTACTGTAAGTACTGTGCCAGCTTCAGACCAAAGAGGATGCATACAGAAGTGAAGAGGTATATAGTATAAAGATAAACACAACTATGTAGGATGAAAATATGCGTGGATGGCTAAAGAGTAAAGGGAAAGAGGAGAAGACAGAAGAGTAAATGGGAGTGAGGTTGGTTAATGTAGGTTCAGTCCAGGGGGATGGTGGGATGAAAGGATGTGTTGGAGTGCAAGTTCCCATCTCCGCAGTTCCGAGGGACTGGTGTTGGGTGGGAGAAGCCAAGTGGCACATACGGTGTAGCAGGCTCCTAGGTCGCTAGAATTATGCTGGAGGGCATGCTCTGGTACTGGGTATTGGACACCTCCTAGGCGGAGAGTTCGTCTGTGCCCGTTCATGTGCTCAGCCAGTTTAGTTGTCATCATACCAATGTAAAAGGGTGTGCAGTGCAAGCATAGCATGTCAGCTGATAAATGACATGTGTTGTTTCACATGTGGCCCTGCCTTGAATTGTGTATGTTTTACCAGTAGCAGGACTGGAGTAGGTGGTTGTGGGGGGATGAATGGGGCAGGTTTTGCAGCGGGGTCGGTTACAGGGGTAGGAACCGCTGGGTAGAGAAGGTGGTCTGGGAATATTGTAGAGTTTGGCAAGGATGTTACGGAGGTTAGGCGGGCGACGAAAGGCAACTGGGTGGTGTGGGGAGAATATTGTCAAGGGATGATCTCATTTCAGGGCTTGACTTGAGAAAGTCATATCCCTGGCGTAGTAGTTTGTTGATGTATTCGAGGCCAGGATAATATTGGGTGACAAGGGGAATGCTTCTGTATGGTCTGGGGATAGGAACATTATTGTTGGATGAGGAGGAATGTATTGCTCGGAAGATCTGTTTGTGGACAAGGTCTGCAGGATAGTTGAGGGAGAGGAAAGCACTGGTCAGGTTATTGGTGTAATTGACCACACAGAAGCATCCCCCTTGTCACCCAATATTATCCTGGCCTTGAATACATCAATGAATCCCTCAACAATTACACCATGTTGAACTAGACCCCTGTGATATGGGAACGAGGCTATCAGCAGCACCTCAAACTTCACCAAAGAACTGGCCAGACATTCTGCCACCTTGTAATTCTACAGTTTTCTCATTGGAATATTCGATATACACACATCAAAAAAAGTTTTGCATCACCTCGGTTCTGGAACCTGCACAGAAAATTGGAATAGAGATCAATATAAACATAATTTCCGCCCATTTTATTGCTCATGAAAACCACATATTGCATGTTGTACCACCATACAGTGAGACCTTCAGAGGTGGTGGTCCAGATTGCTGTACACACCAATACCCCTAATACCAGTTAGCATTGGTGCATGCCTGTATTCATCATGGCATACCATCCACAAGTTCATCAAGGCTCTGTTGGTCCAGATTGTCCCACTCCTCAGTAGCGATTCAGTGTAGATTCCTCTGATAGGTTGGTTGGTCATGTCATTCATAAACAGCCCTTTTCAATCTATCCCAGGCATGTTCCGTAGGGTTCATGTCTCGAGAACATGCTGGCTACTCTAGTCAAGCATCATTCACAAGATGTGCAAAATGGGGGTGCGAATTGTTGGCCATGAAGAGGAATGCATCGTCAATATGCTGCTGATATGGTTACACTATCGCTCGGAGGATGGCATTCACGTATCGTTCAGCCATTACGGCACCTTCCATGACCACCAGCAGCATACATTGGCTCCTTATAATGCCAACCCAAAACAGCAGGGAACCTCCATCTTGGTGCACTCGCTGGACAGTGTGTCTAAGGTGTTCAGCTTGACTGTGTTGCCTCCAAACACATCTCCGACGATTGTCTGATTGAAGGCATAGGTGACACTCATCGGTGAAGAGAACATGAGGCCAATCCTGAGCAGTCCATTTGGTATGTTGTTGGGCCCATCGGTACCACACTGCATGGTGTCATGGTTGCAAAGATGGACCACGCCATGGACATTGGGAGTTAAGGTGCGCATCATGCAGCCTATTATGCTCAGTTTGAGTAGTAACATGACGTCCTGTGGCTGCACGAAAAGCATTATTCAACATGGTGGTGTTGCTGTCAAGGCTCCTCTGAGCCATAATCTGTAGGTAGTGGTCATCCGCCTTTGGGCGGCCTGAGCGAGGCATGTCATTGACAGTTCCTGTCTCTATGTATCTCTTTCATGTCCGAACAACATCGCTTTGGTTCACTCTGAGATGCCTGGACACTTCCCTTGTTGAGAGCCCTTCCTGGCACAAAGTAACTATGCAGACATGTTTGAACTGTGGTATTTACCATCTAGGCATGGTTGAACTACAGACAACGTGAGCCGTGTACCTCCTCCCCTGTCGAATGACTGGAACTGATCGGCTGTCGGACCACCTCCGTCTAATAGGCACTGCTCATGCATGGTTTTTTTACATCTTTGGGTGGGTTTAGTGATATCTCTGAACAACGAAAGGGACTGTGTCTGTGATGCAATATCCACAGTCAATGTCTATTTTCAGGAGTTCTGGGAACTGGGCTGATGCAAAACTTTTCTTGATGTGTGTACAATTTTCAGTTTAAGCATTCATAAAGTGAACAAGTTAAACATTGAAGCCTAAGCCAACATTAAATGTTAGTTGTCTGTTTTTATTCAAGTAATATACTTATATGACATTATTATTAAAAGGATAAATTACTACTCATCATATAGCAAAGATGTTGAGTTGCAGATAGTTGCAACAAAAAGACTGTCAAACATTTAAGCTTTTGGACAAAAAGGCCTTCAATTGGAATCAAACAACATACACACTCATGGCAAATGCAACTCACATGCACACACGACTACAGTCTGTGGCTGCCGAGGCCCGACTGTCTGGCCTCGGCAGCCGGAGACTGTGGTGATGTGTGTATGAGTTGCATTTACATGTGTTTGTGTGTTTGGTGTCTGATTCTGATGAAGGCCTTTTTGCCTGAAAGCTTACTTGTTTGATAGTATTTTTGTTGTGCCTATCTGTGACTCAGCATCTCTGCTGTATGGTGAGTAGTAATCTATCCTTGTCGTAATATTGACATTATTCCATCAAGGAGCTTCCATTGTTTAACATACTCATACATTATTCTCATAAAAGATTTCTTCATTTTCAGGCCCTTCAGTTTTCATAATTATTGATGCTGATTTTTACAGTTTACAACATTTTTTCCTTCTATTACTAGTCATTGCAACAGATTAATTAATCCATTGTATGGTTAAGAATGTATATCAGATGTGTTTATGTTTTGTTGATTTATAGTTTAATAATTAATCAATAAATGTGAAGAGCATATTGGTAACAACTTTCATTTACAGGTGGTGTGACTCATGTGAAACCTGTTGCCAATGCCATTACTGAAATGGACTCTCCATCAGCAACATCATTGTCGAGGAAATCAAGGTATTTAAACTTAGGGACTTCTTTAAGGGGCTAGTATGTCCTGCAATATATTTAAAATACTCAATGCATTGAAGAAATCAGTTATTTTGTTAGCTTATGGAAATTATCAAAGCAATAATTTATAAGTATCAGTCATGTTGCCGAAGTTTGAAACAATTCATAGTTGTAGAGGCTTTCATTGCACTCATTGATGTATTGCTTGTGGTTTCTGCCTTGCATTCCTTGGTGATGAGCAGGGGTACTGCTATCAAATTTAAAATAAAACTAGAGAACACATAAATCTAAATAGATTGTTGGCAAAGAAGAGTGAGGAAAGTTCTGTATTAAGAACTAAAGAAGTTAATGTTTTTAGTTCACAGTTTTATTTTCTCAATTTTTAGTTCTAATTTACATTCAGCTAGTAGAAAGTGGCTTAATCTATGCTGTGTTGGTTTTAGTGGAAGGACTGAGTGTTGAAGAAAGAAAATAATCCAGCTGTTGATAATCCCACAAAACCTACAAGAGTTACAAACATAACACTGGCAGGTTTAATCTCTGTGTATCAGGAGCTTTCTGAGTTTCAGTGGTAACAGATACTAGAAGCAGATATATATACAGTACTATTTTCAGGAAATAATTGTCTACTGTTAAAGAAGCTTGATGGGGATGTGATGGGGTATTTTTCAGATAAATAGTAAAATTGGTCAGAGATTTTACAGCAGTGCTTTGTAGAAAAAAAGAAGAGGTTCTGGTATTGTGACCTTCTGGGGGTGTTTCTGAAATTTAGACTTCTTCAAAAATTATTTTAACACTTTTCTCAGCATTTTAAAAGTGAGAATACAATATTTGTACTGGTGAAAACTAAAACTTTCAAGACATGTTTTATTAATTAAGTTAAACATTATTTCTCTATTTATGATTTATTACAGAAAATTAACTTGCAGTTTATATAACTATTCAAAGTTTTGAAAGGATTTCGTTGTACATCCCTCCTCTCAATCTTTCCTTGCTGTTGGTGTCCATAATGGTGTGCCGTTCATGAAGCAATCAAGATTCCATGTACTTTGAAGGGTCAAAGCAAGTTAGTAGTGGGCCATTCCACTTCAGAAAAAGTTGTGAAGAAACACTTTTTGTTAACAGAGAGGCTATGGCATCATTAATGATCAGATTGACATTCATTTGATGGCACTGGAACTGTCTTGATGTAATCACCAGTGGAAGCTAATTTGTGAGATACTTTGCTTTGTTTTCGCAGTTTCTACCAAAGTTCTCACAGTTGTCAAAAACATATGAAACGCTTTAATTTTATCTCATTTGTTCAATTGAAAGTGAACTGCAAATGCCTTAACATCATTTTCCCCAAAATTTCTATCATACCACATCTCAAAACCTGCAGTGTATAAGATGTGATTTGTTTTGCTCCGCTCTTTTCACCAATTTTAGTGGGATAAACTGATGCTACTCTGTTCATTCTTAGTATGATAGTGTAGAAGTAGTCATAAAACCAGAGAAGTGCAAACTCTATGCATATCACACATTATTTACATAACGTGATTTGCCAGATGCCAGAAGATAGACACCAACTACAAAGTTTCAAACATTGAAAAATTTAGGAATATACTGCTGTGCCTATATTATCATTCCCACAGGGATTGTGAATAGAATATTGTACTAATTACAATAGAGGTAGAAAAGAATCCACACAACTAGATAGATTGTTAATAGTGGATGCAGATTTGTCATTGTGACTGGATCATCCACACTCTGTACACTATCATTTGGTGCTGTGACAGAACGACAGAACTGATACTGATAGCTTAAATTGTTGCCATAGTTGTGGATAGGATGCATATAAGCAAATAACCCCTGTGTCTTGATGGGAGATACCTGCTGATGAGATGAACAGCAGTGTGGAACACTCATTACCTGTAATTTATGAGTACTTACAGAAAGTGTGTGAAACAAAATGTATAAAATTCCATGATATTCATCTGGTTAACAAGACACCACTGAGTGGAAAAAAAAAAAAAATAGATAAACGAATCAAGAAGCTAAGTACAGCAAATTTTTCACTTAACACTGTTTGCCATTGTGTTGACTTGAGAAGCATATTCGGCATAGTTTCACTTCCTATTGTCTTATTTTCTGGGAAAATTCAGCTAAAGTAAATAAAGTATCCATTCAGTACTGTCCTACATAATTATCATTCAAATTGATGCACTTATCACACAATATCATTTCAGTAGAAATTTTCTACCTGCAGTTGCAATCACTGGTTTATACTACCATGACATTAGGCTTTAGTATCAAAGCGTTGTGTAACAAGCCATGGTTTTATTGCTGCGAAGAGGTGGTAGTTGTTTGACATTGAATCCGAGCTGTATAGTAGATTATAGAAACCACCCGTCCAAAACTCCATAGTAACTCTCATCTGTGACTGGCCAAGTTTGGACATGCATTGTCATGAAAAAACAAAACGTGCACGCTAAGTTTTTCCCAACACTTGACTTATATCACCGCCTTAATTTGGTCAGTGATAGACAATACCCCTCTGAGTTAATTGTTGTGCCATATTCAAGGAAATCAATAAGAATCACTCTGTTGGCCAAAACACATTAGCCATGATCTTTCTTGCTGACAGCATTTGCAAACACTTCCTTGTTTTCTTGGAGTTCCCATTCCATTGACTGCCATTTTAGTTCTTTCACAATTGACATTCTTCACTCAAGTCTTGTCCCCAGTTACAACATGATTGATATTTTTGTTACCATTTTTCTCGTAATTGTAGAGGACAATCATTGCTGCAGCCAGCCTCTTTTTTTGTTTTGTGGTCTTCCATCAGGATTTTGAGAACCCACCGAGTACAAAATTTACGACAACCAAGCTTCTCCAGCACAATTTTAATGTTTTAATGCACCAAACTCTGTGAAATTTGGAGAAAATGTTGCATAAATTCCATAATCATGAAATGATTTTCATGAAGTTTTTCATTGATTTTCACCACCAGTTCATCAGTCACAAGGCTAAGCCTACCGTTGTAGTCCTCATTATGAACATTGGTATGGCCATTTCTAAAATAAGTGCACCATTATCGCATTCTGCTTTCACTCACACAAAAGTCATAATAAATTCCAGTTGGTTTGCAGTTTGTTGCCAATAGAAACCTAATTACTGAACACACTTCACAAGTAATGAGATTTTCTATTGCAGTACACATTTTAATATGTCACAGAAAGCAAAGTAGCAGAGACACAGGCCACACACTACCACCATTGGATACATACTGATTGTAGGAGCGTTATGGCACCAAATGGCAGCTGTAGCCCTGCCCACCACTGCAATAGATCAAAACGTTTGTTAATTTATGGTTAGCCCTTGGATTATATATTGTACAAAAAAATCAATCGGAATGTTTTTAAATAAACTTACGTAAAGTCATATTTTATTTTTTAAGATCCTATTTATGTAAGTTTTAGGTCATAAATGCTTGCATATTTCACTGTTTTTTAGGTCATTAAATATGTGGTTACCATATTGATACAGAGAAAGAAGACAAAAGTTGACCATCACCATTGAACTAATAGGCACTGTCGTTTTGTTGAATTTATGAGTTGTAACACTCATAGGGACATAGCAGGATAATCTTCTTGACAGGACTGGTCACAGCAAAAAATCATAAACAATATATTATTGTGTAAAATGCATTTCTTCTCATCATGAAAGACAATAGAATTCACATAGGAATTTCCTTTTTTCAGAGTTCACAGTATTACTCATTTTTAAGAAAGAGTTTCAAAATAGCTTACTTGTGGAGTAACTATATGCTGAGCAATCAAATTGTTAGTTCATGAGAGCTAGGTTATAATCAAGGTGTTACACTAGCATTTTTGTTCACATTTGAAACTGTATTGTGCAGAATTTCTTCATAGGATGGGGGGGGGGGGGGGGGGGCTTAAGTGACACAGTGATGGGTGTCTCCAGCATCAAATGTATCATGGAACCAGTAGTCAGGAGTTTAAGAAAAATGAGAGAGATCTACACTCACTTTCTTTTATCAAAAATTATGAGAGCATTTTGTTTCATTTGTCTAAATGTCAGAACTTACTTATCATACCAAGTGCACATCCACATTGGTAATGTAATGTCCTAAAATTTGATGTGTTGTTAATTTTGAATAAAGTACAATAATATGAATCTAAATGAAGTTCTTATAAAATTCAGTATTATTATTATTGTGTATAATCTTCCCTTATTCATAATTAGCTCTCACAAAAGAAGTGGCTTCAATAATCTCTATATATTATAAAACATTAAGAAGTGCATTTAGGTCAACAAAGGGTAAAGGAACTCAGATCTTAAAGAGAGACAATATGAAATTAGTTTTCACACTTCAATCAGATGTTCAGCAACTCCTATGCTCTTTTAAAGACAAAAGTGAGCTTTGCTGAGCACTCAGTGTATGTAAGTACAGTTATCATTGTATTAAGCCAACAGCATGCCTTATACAACAGTTTTTGAAGGAGCATGATAGGTGTTTGAATGTGCTCTGTTTAAGTCCATCATGGCAAACAAACCCTGTAAATTTGCCATTAAATTTTATTCAGTGGTACCTCTATCATCATCCAGGGAAGCAAGCTTATCGCAGCTGAGTGTAGTTTGGAACCCAGCTGGCATGTAACTAAAGTAGGGGCAGTTAGCAGGGTAGGAAAGCAACGATGGGTACAGTAGTGGACTGGACTGGCAGATAATCTTGACCCTGACAAAAAGTTTGTGGAATAACGTGCCTGAGCTCTTTTTTGTGTAATGGCATTTTTCAATAGGTGTATAGTACACAATAAACGCACTGTTTCAGAAGACAAACTGGCTGTTTATATCATTTCTAACTGTCTTTCCTTCTCTCTGTTAATAATTTTGTGCTGTTGATTAATGCTTTTATTTACTATTGTTGCTTACTTTACCATCTTCTTCCTATATTCATGTATGCTATTTGTCATTGTGTCCACATCTTTAAAACACAACTGAATAATTGCAGAGATTATTCCCAATGAGTATGACACAGAATTTAGAATATAGTTGTGATATATACATATTAAAACTGTGTATAATTGGTATCATTTTCCATGTATCCTTTGTTGTGTTTTTTGAAACAAAATACAGGAGGAAAATAAATTGTATTATGATCAGTGCTTTCTTTCTGAGGGAAAAAAAATGTGCCAGTACTCACAAAGAAGATATTACTACAGCAAATTCCACAATTTTAACATTCCTCTGATGTACACTTATCGTTTCTAGATAGCTTCTTGCTTTTGCTGCCGCTGCAGAACAGTAACCTTGGAGCAGCCATCAGCTTACATATTTCTTAGGTCTGAACTGAGTGAGATTAGGCCGTACTATCCTGATGATCAGCAATGCAAAAGTTGTCTGTACAAGCATAAATCATCTATCTGACATAACAATAAGATTCATTTAAGAGAAACCCCTTTCACATTCACTGGATGATATTGCAATTGTGCCCAAACTGTGCTTCAGAAGAAGTAATATATCTGGGAATTTATTTTCTTGCAGATATTCTTTCATTTAAGTGAAATTTATGAGCTAACTTTCTAATTCCAGCTTGCAAAATGTCAGATGCTTCCCAGAATTTTATGGCCAACACTTGAAATCTTAGCACATGCATGTAGATAATCATCATCTTTTGAAAGCAGACACTTTCCAACAGCTTCTTTTTGCCTTTTATAAAACCTGACCTAATTGCACCACTATGTCTTTCATTTTTGTGGAATTCACTTCTTTTGAACTTCATGGTCTCCTTAATTTGAAGAGAGATACTGTCATATGGACCAGGAAAAAAGTGTAGTGCCAACTTTTAAGAAACAAAACTGGGAATTTGATTCTCAAAGACAACGCTATCAACTGGAATATTTAAAATACATTTTGCTCGAAATAAATTGAACAATTTTTAAAGTGGAAGAAAAAAGGTGCCAATATTGTGTACCAAAAAAAAAAAAAAAGCACTGGTTATAAATATGTTTATAAGACAATACAAAATGCATATGGTTTTGATTTCTAATAGATTTACAGTTATTAAATTTAGTTTTGTAAATTGTAGACAACTTTTAATACTTCCTTTTTTCTCTTTCTAACCATTTTTTCTTCCCCAACAGTAAAGTGAGCTACGACATGCATATGGATACAATGACTCCAGCAAAGGCTGCAACACACGTTCAAATGCAGTCTCACATGCAACTGCAGCATGGTCCAACCCAGAGGCCGAGACAGGCCAGTGAAGCACAAAAAGCTCGCTATCACCAGTCAATAGCATCAGCATCAGCGGGTGAAGCAGCAGTCGCATATGAGAATTTGAATATGGACTATATTGCACAGCTTACATCAGAAGGCTATGCACAGGATGCTGTCATACGTGCTCTTGGAATCACTCGCAATGATATAGAAATGGCATGGGACATATTGCATGAATTTGCTACAAAACAAACAAGTGCGTGATCAGGTCCTGGCGGCAGCTTGCACACCCGTTACTGCTGATTTTGTAACGTGCTGCCGCCACTTTCTCTCCTCCTAAGTATCATATGCTTCTGAAGCTAGTCTACAGTCATTAGCTGTATTGCATTTTTCTTTTGTATCTAAGTGTAATGTCAGTGCAGTTTTATATTGATCATTTAATTTCCTTCTGAGCAGAAATTCAAAAGTAAAAAGACTTGGAGTCATGAGATAGTGGTTTAGAAGCAAACCTCTTCCATCCAGAATGTTTACATTTTGAAACATTTTGACTTCTGTATGAAGAGGTCGACATTACATGCACGTATGTGGAACAGATTTTATTGACATTGTGGAGAATTTCTTCTAAAATCAAAGCATACAAATTTTTAAATCTTGTTGTTGATAACAGACCATTTTATACTTTCACATTTTTGTGTATTGTGTATTATATTTGTTAATGAGAATCATTACTCATCAATATTAATCTTGTTACTATTCACATTGACATCACTGTTATATAACATTCCTTGTACACAGAGTGTTATTTTGTGTATCGTACCCAAGTGTCTCGATACATCTGTTGATGGCCTTAATTTCTCCAGTTGTTGTTTACTTTTACTGTACATGAAATTAGTTTTAAGAGAGATTCTGCATATCAATCAAAGAATTGTTGCAGATGAAACTTAAATATTTTTATATAGCAACAAATGCATGAAAAGACTGAGACTAAAAGATATAAATGTGTATATACAAATGAGTATGTGCAGTACAAGAAATAAAATTGTTTTGCCATTAATTATCAGCGGAAGAAATTGATCATTCTGAGAGATTATACTGACTGATTAAAGGCCATGTGAGACTATTACTAGAAAAATACCTCTTTGTTGCCTTGTGCAGCATTCCCATCTAAAGAACATTTTTCTTTGAACCAACAAAGTTTAATTAAGATTTTAATCAATGAATGTGAAATATTGTTGTATTGCATTTTATATTGTGTTATTTTATCTGTGAAAAAGTGAACTAAAAGAATTAACCTCCGTGTTGTGTATAGTGAAGCTGACATCCAATCTCCAAGTGCCTCATAATTCCAAGTATTCCTTACACTTTTACCTGTATTTATTTCCAGTTTCATACTACAGAATGTGGCATGTACTTTTACATGAATTCTTTGTTGGCACTGTTAAATGAAATATGCTGTAGCAATAATGCTGAAGTGCTGTTCTCAAGACATTTTAATATCATCTAACATATTAAATTGCACAGTACCATTATCATCATATTATAAACTATAAAAAGATTTTTTCTTTTTTATTACAATGCAAGAGGTTATTGTATATATGGCTTGTCCTTGATGATCCAAATCAGTGTGTGTAAGGTTAATATTGTTCTGAATCGTGTTTTTGATCAGGATCAGGAATTACTTCCTACAGTTCAGATAAGTGTGTTTCGGAGTGCCTTTTAAGCATTATTGGTTTACAGGATCATTATGGAATGAATGACTTTTTTCATATTCATTTTTCATTGATGTGCTACATCTATTGAATTCTTTTGAATGAAGTTTTTTGTCGTTGTTTAGAATTCACCACACTGGTGGTGTGGATAATGTGATGTTTTCAATGTACAAATTAAACAGTACTGACTGATTGTTCCTTCATCCCAGGACACTGGAACTTTCTTGAACAGCAATTGACAAATGCATACAGCTAGTACAGTTGCCCTTTCATTTTGTCAGATATTAATAATTGTATTTAGATACAGATGATCACGGATATGTACCAAAATGTCCCTTTTTCACTAATTTATCTGGTTGTTATGCCTATGTACTTGTTCTTAGAGTCTCAAATGAAAGTTATTTATAATAATTATGTAATATAATTGTTTCATTGCTTAATAAGAAAAATATGTTATTTAAATTAATCTATGTGGCTGATGATATGTCTGTGTCCATTTGAAGGCTCTGTAAGGAGTTGCAAAGTTTCCTGTATATCAAATATGAAGAAGGAAATAATGTATTTACACTTTCATATGTATGAGAAACTGTTGAAGTGATTTATGATGAGGATGATGGAGTGAGTTTCAGAGTTCAGTTCATGTAAGTGAAAGCATCACTTTAGTTTTGTTAACATAAATTAAGGAAGCCATAATTCCATAAAAAATAAAACTTTGTCAGCTGAGAAATATTTCAGCAGTCAGAAACAAATTTAATTGGAAAATGCCTCTCCCATGTATGTACTCTTCTTTGAATTCTGGTTAACTACAAACATAATATTCAGTAGTGACCAGATATTTTATTTTTCTTACATACTCGAACATTTTTGGTAAAGGTGCAAACTTTGTTTCAGAATTATTGAAATGATTGCCGATGGAAAATATACATGGCAACATTTCAGTAGACTCACCAATTTCTTCACCTCTTACTGCAGCCTTCTTTTTTTTAAGCCAATGCAATAAAACTTCTGTGCCCTACAACAGCTAAATGTTCTTTTTGTACTTCACAGTCAATTCAATATGTCACTGTTGCAATATTTTAAAAGAACTACTGAAGCAATCATATTCACTTCATAAGTAACAAAATATTCATGCCTATCAGTGTGTTTCATTGAGAAAGTAGCTGCTGCAGAGTTTGAAGGCGGTTTGTGGTTACTGCATTATTTCTCCAGTGTCCATTGGAATCATGTGGTGACTCATATCTAAGCAATTTCATTTTAATAAGAACACTATCCTCATAGAAACTGTGTATCAACATTTATTGAAAATAAATAAAAAGATAATATCACATCTTGACTCCAATTTGTGTATGTGTAAAGGAAATGGTGCATGACTGGTATTTACCTTTCTACATTGTTGTCATGTTTTCTAGGCTTCTGTAGTTTACATATCACTTTACAGAACAATATATTTGCATAATTGGAAGAATGTCTGCAGGTAAATGTCCAGTGTCATGTGAGCTTCAGAGGATCACATGAAATATTCACATTTCCTTTATGTGTGAAAAAGAATTTAATCATATATGTTTGTTTGCCTCACCCATTTCCACAACAACGGTTATATATCAATAATTATTGAGCTTTCTGTCTTACACTTAGTGCAGTTTTGAGAGTATTTTTCGTCAGATGCAGTACACTTTCATTTATAAAATAGCTTCTGTGGGCATTGGTGTTTTTTCTTCGTGTTTACACCTTCTGAAGTTCACTGCATTTTCTTTGTTGTTAGCAGGGGCCAAAGCTGAATAAAACCTGGCTGCACATTTACTTTTTGCAACCAGGATTTTTTTCCCAGTTCAGTCTCTGCTTACAACAAAGGAAAATGATGGGTGCACTTCAGAATGCATAAACCACAATGCCCAATGAAGCTATTTTATAAACAAAGGCGAACTGCCTCTAGTTAAAAATACCCTAAAACTGCAGCATGCTTAAGAGAGAAAAATCAATAACCTTTGATATTAAATCACTACTATAGGATGTATCAAGCAATATCTCTAAAGGTACACAATTTATCTTTGTCTTTGTTAATTTATCTTTGTCTATGTTAATTAAGTGCATGCAAAGTGTTCTTTACTTCTCATCTCACTCCTTTTTTTCATCTCTGTGCAGCGTGCATACTTCTGAATGAGTCCAGTTATTGTAACTGATAGAAATTTACTCGCAATTGTATAATCTTTCTGATGTTAACTGCTTTATATATGAAGATATCATGAAAATTTGTGATAGACCAGCACTACAACTCACGTTTTGTGCTTGTCTTGAGCAGTCACCTTAACCACTTCTGCTATCTGTGCACATTTACAGGACTAACAAAAACTTCCATATGTGATACTGTCAATCACCCCACTGCTTTATTTGGGTCCCCACCACAGGATTTCAGGGAGGCAGGCGAATTCAATGTTAGTATTACGATTGTCATTTTGCCCATGAAGGCTTGTAATACTTATTTTTAACAATGTATGAAGAAACATACATTGGTGATGATCTTGCAGCTGCTCTTTGAAATCCTGTGGTTCAAGCTATTTTCATGTCACCAATAGCTAACATCTTCATGCCTAATGCAGCTAATGTCAGAAAGGGTCCAGCAACTGCAAATAAATTTCATAAATTTAGTACATCTGCAAGATTGTTACCAATGTATGTTTCTTCAGACATTGTTAAAAATATGTATTACAATCATTGAGGGGCAAAATGATGATCATAATATTAACAATGAATATGTTTGTCTCCTTGAAACCATGTGGCAAGAATCTAAGTAAAGTTGCAGACAATGGGATGATAAGCAGTATGATAATTGGTAGTTTGGGTCAGTCCTGGAAGTGCTCATGGATAGCTGAAATGGTTAAGGTGACTGCTTGTGACAAGGGAGAAATCTGGGTTCGAGTCCTGGTCAGGCACAAATTTACATGCGTCATCAATAGGTAATATGTTCATACCTAATGCAGCTAATATCAAGAAGATTCTGCAATTGTGAATAAATTTCAAAATTTTAGTACAGCTGCAAAATCGTCACCGATGTCTGTTACTTCAGGCATTATTAAAAATAAATAATTGTTAGAGTTTTTTCTGAATAACTGGGCCTCTTTTCATCATTGTTAGTCTCTGTGGGTAGAATTCAGTAATACCTATGTAATATTTTGAAATACTGGTAAGGTATCAAAAACACCTGTTCCTACATTCTGTTTTCCTCTGTGCATTATTTGTTGTTTATTCAGTATCTGGAAATATTTCACTGTGTGTCACACTATAAAAATCATGTGTAGTTCCCCAAAAATTAAGATGCTAGTTGCATTTTCAGGAATGATACTGGAGAAAATTGAGTTTGCAAAGTGTCTGTGCAGATGATTGCAGACGTATTTTATAAACTGTTTCATAATATACACGTTTGTCAGAAAATTATGTTTCTTTCCTGAAATTTTTTCTTGAAATTATAGTTATTCTTTCTTTGCCTCCTCTATTAAGAAAGAAATAGATTGCTGCTAACTGTAAAGGTGATACAGTGAGTTGCAGATAAGCACAACAAAGAAACTGTTACACAATATAGCATCCAGCCAAAGTCTTCCTCAGCCAAGAAAACACACACATATTTGCACAAGCAACCACACATCATGCACACATAACCACTACCAGTCGGAGCTCTGACTGGAATGCCAGGCAGCAAATTGTGACAGAAGATTTGGAAATGAAAATGGTTGCTGCCAAATTCTTTCCACGACTGCTGAACAAGAAGTTGCATGAAAGCACATGCTTTGGAAAGAGTGCTATAATGTGTAACAGTCTTTTCATTGTGCTTGTCTTCAATTCAGTGGGCCATCTGTACAGTGGGAAGCAATCTGTCCTTTGCCTAATACTGTTGTTATTCTTACTCTTACTTATGCTGACCCATTTCCTAGTAACAAACACCATCAATACCATATTTTTTTTTAAAAGCAGTTGTCACAATTCCAGAAGTAAGTGTATTAACAGATTATTGTTTGGCTACCAACATGAGATTTGTCCCCATAAATAATTATGACCTCATATTCACAAAATTACTATGTTTATCCAGTCTTGTTAAAAGAGCAACACAGACTTATGTTCTTTTATTAAAGTTGTCATTTTTGTCACTAGCTAATTTTCACATGGACACTGTTGCTCTCACCGATTACTACAACATATTATCTTTGCAACAGTAAACTCTTTCCTTAATTTTGCTATGACAGATTTGACCTATAATATTCTTCAAACTTCTCACATTTGTACATCAACACTATAGTCTCATAAAATATAGACCACTATAATAATGTCTGAGGGGGGGGGGGGGGATATATGAGGGGGTACCCAAAAGAAACAGAACTTATTTTTTAAAACTTATTTACTCGAAGTACTCTCCACTTGCACTAATACATGTGTCTAATCTTTTATTCCATTTTTCAAAACAGTGTTTAAGTTCATCTTTTGTTATGCTTAACAGTGCATCTGTCATTCTTTTCTTCACCTCAGGAACATCAGCTAAATGTGTTCCTTTTATGTCTCTCTTCATTCTAGCAAACAAAAAAAGGAGGTTGTGGCCCAGTTTGTGCGAGGAACGGGAAAAGGGGGGGGTGAGAAACAGGGGTCATACCATTTTTGGTCAAGAACTGTTGTACAGACAAGGCTGTATGAGCAGGGGTATTGTCAGGATGGAAAAATCTGTCACCCGACTGCCACAAATCAGGCCACTTCTGCTGCACACACTGTTGAGTAGAAAGCCTGCAGAACAAACAAAAACCAGTATTGTCTTAATTTTTGATTTCACCAGTTGAGCTTTCTTGGGGCAGGTAAAACTGAAGTCGTCTACTATCTTTATTGTTGCTTTGATTCAGGATCATAAGCATAGCATAGCACAAAGTTTCATCATCTGTTTTTTTTTTTTTTTTTTTTTAGAAATGTGCCATCACTTGGACGTGCTTCCTCACAACTTTGTTTTTGTTCAACAGTCATGGCAAGAACTTGGCAGCCACCATTTTCATTCCCAAATCTTCTGTCACAATTTGCTGCAGTGATCTTGTAATCTACCCCTTTCTTCCTTGTTGCTGCTATTGTTCACAATGAGCAAAGTCTTTTCTGAAGATTAGAGTGGAGTAAGATTACAATAAACTTTTTAGTTTACTTATCTATTCTTGTAGAGTTGCCTCCATTTCTTCTTGTCTAGAGGTTTGATTCCTGAAGCTGAAATTCTCACATTTTAGGTCATCATGGTTGAATTGATCTAAATAATTTTGAAGATTTGTTTTTACGTTAATTTATTCTGTCACATTTTAGTATATGACATGGTCTTTTGGTTTTTCACATTAACAAAGCTAAAATTACAGTGTTCATTCAAAATACGAAAGTACATCTGATCATATGAGAGGCATGCTTACTACTACTTCATTCTGTGATAACAACAATATTCCAAAGCATTTACAATTTTTATTGACAAATGAATTTCTATTATAGTCTCGATAATTAATTTATAAATGAATCCAGAAATATACATAATAAACAGTACTAGATTGCATAATTAATAATAGAAATTTTAAGTGTGCCAAATATTTCATAATTTCAAATGTTTCTAAAAATGAAAGCAATTTTAACTGTGCATTCAGAACTAGTACGTATCAATTGTAACAATGAAAATAAAGTAATTTCCTTTCATAAATTTTAGCTTGAAATGTAACATATTGTGTATAAAATTACATGAAATTTTTCAGAAAAACAGCTGAGATAATACTGACCTGTCCAAAATTCAAAAAAATTAATGATATCGACTACTACTGTTGAGGAAAAGTAATGCTAGAGGAGGATGTCCCTTTACAGTATCCCCCTCACATAATATGGAAACAATGTGTTTACAATATTTTGTGACTTACTGTAAGGTTTGCTAAACGTGTACAAATTGATGCCAAAAGACAGAATACAGATGAATAGAAGTATCTGATATATAACATGTTACAGAAAATGTAAGAAAAATATCTACTATTTTTGCAGGTCATAATCTGTACATATATGAGGACATGGCATTCACATTTTCAGATCTGTGGAACATTCTGTCACAAGACAAATGATACAAAGTCAAATCTACAACATTACAACATTAAACTATAGAAATAAATGTGGAGACAATGTAAATTACTAGCATTACAAATTGCAAGTTTACATCTGTAAAGTCACATCTTCAAGATCATCATAAAAGAGGAAAAAAATACAGAGCCTAAGTTTATGACGAGCGAGCTGACTTGAAAAAACACAACAGCAGGTACAGACCAGAAGAATATATTCAGTCACGAGTAGGAGTATACTACAAAATCAATCACCCACATGAACCAGAGTAAGTAAGGATATGTTGACTCATGAAAGGAGAAAATAATGAAAAAATATTAGGGCCTATGCTTATGATGTGGGGACCAACCTGTGAGTCCAAACCACTCCAGGTACACAACAGAAGAAATGTTTTGACGCAACAAAATGAATAAAGTTCATAATCATATATCAATAATTTCAATTGTATGTAAAGAATAATTATAGGAAGTATTTATCCTCTTCGGTCAATAGTTGCACACTCTCCTTGAGTACAGACGCACAGTCGTGTTGACCAGGTGTACACAAAACAGAGTTAAGTATGAGTTTGCACACAACTAAAGTTCCAATGAGATACAATAAAACACTACTCAGGATAAACACAGGTAATCAGAATCATAAATAGCTTTGAATGATGCTATAATCGAGTTGCTTCAGGACCATAATCAGAGAGTGAAACCAGAAATGTATGCATCTTGTTATACAGTCTATACTTGATTTATGATCACTATCATAAATGTCTTCCACACTATTTGCTAACTGTTCATACAAACTAAGGTACGTTCATAGAAGCCTAAAAGTTACATTTACAGCTAATTAAAAAAATATATACTGAGTGCTGAGATAAGGAAATTGATGAATGCACTCTTGAACTTTTTAACTTTTCACATAATAAATCATCAGTCATAGAACATAAACCTTCCACAACATTATTTAAAGTTACATAATGTATTGGAAAGTTAATCCCCCTATTTGAAAAAAACATACATTTATGTGGAATAACACTGTTCATAGAGGTGACATCTTTTCTAAACAAATACTCCCTAAATTTCTCATCACAAGCTCCAACATTCTGTCCAGCTAGCTTTCTTTCACATCAAATCCTGAAACATTGTATGCTGTTCAATATCTCTCTCAATCATACGGCATATGTTTTGCCTATTTCTATTGAAAAAATAAGTATACGGGTTTACGGGAGAATGAGTTAAAAAGTAAGATATTATTCCTAATATTTACAGTACACATGAATAAAATGAGTCTTTGCTCAATTTACCGCAACAGCCATGACTTTACCCTAAAGAGGTCATTGACAATTCAATTTAACATTTTCTGCAGGTATACAGGAATAATAATAATATTTAACACTAACAGCATTCTAAGATAAGATATCTATTACTAGATATTTAATGGCATTGTCCCATTTCAAAATTGCAAAAGGATCTACTTATTTAGTCACATGGCATATATGCAAAAAAATTCTAAAGCACAAATCCATTACAAACCAGGCTTACATAGTTGTGTGTACATGCAAATACAATGTATATTTACTTCCAGACTAGGGATCATTATGCATCCATGTTCAAAGATCTTGTCTTCTATACTGAAAGTTAACAGTACTTGCGATTTAACCAATTTCCTTTGGTTACCAGTAGCTCCTCTTATTTTTACACCTATAATGAGCAGTTCCACAAAATTCTTACTATACTTGATTTTGTCCCAAAACTGTTCAGATATACCAAAATTGGGCTACATGTATGACGCCCAAAATCTGAATCTTTCTCTCTGTTGACGGACACTTCATGCAAAAGATCACTTTCAGTTTCATCAAATGCTACATCCACACTGTCTTCACAAGGTTTTATCAGCTTTACAGGTACCATAGCATTACTTTTATAGCCATCACTGCCAAATGTAGATGTTGGCATGCAGTGGAGGAATGTAGGATGTGGATGGAAACTGTCAGGATGCACCGTATTAAAACTCGGCCATGATCTTCAAGTGTTTTATTATTCCCAGCTACAGTGCCGCGTTCCTCTCTGTCTATGTCACTGGGTCCTGCAATGCTGAGGACACCACTTCACTGTCTGCAAAACAGCTTGGTGCGGAAGGGCTACCTCAGCGACCCGTGCAACGTACTGCGGCGTGCCGGCTGTGTACAGTGGAGTTTTGATGACGTTAGGATACGCTGACAGCCAACTCAGTGGCCTCTGTCCCTGTTGCCTCAGCGCCACCTGCTGGGAGCCGCAGGGCAGCCTGCTGCATGCTTCTTTGCTGTTTTGGTTAAGATCACAGTGACAACAAGCACCTGCAATCCAACACCCAAATCTGCGGCCCTCGTCTCGGGATGCCTCCGGCGTGAGTTCGGAGCCAACAAGACTGCCCGCGGTAGCGACCCATCACGTGGTCCAGTGCTGGTTGGCTACAGACCCCACATTGGCCTCAGAAGGCTGAACCAGGGACCCTCCATGGACTGGAAAGCTGGCGCCCCATCTGCTGCTGTGTGTAGCCAATGGTGTGACACGCCCGACCATCCAGGAGAGCTGCCACACTTGAATTCCCTCATTAGAAACCAGCACCTATTTATACATGGCTGTGTGCCTCTGTTTCGCTGATGTACTGCTCTGAGTCACGTACTCATAAAACCTATGTTGGGCAAGTGAGCCCCTTCTGCCTGTAACTGGCGCCATGCAAACTGCTGCATTTACTCTCCATTCTACGTCGTATCTGCTGGTCAGTGTAACTTACTGTCAACAGACCCGCGCTCAGAAATATTGCACCGAATCTTACTTTCCTATCTTAAATGGTGGTGCTGCAACATTATTCCCCCCTTCAGAAAGACCCAGTCCCCAGGTCGACTTATGACATATTTACTACTACTACTAAAAAACTTGGATGTGGTCTAGTCCTCTTAAAACACATGACATGAGACAAAACATAAAAATTCCTTATTGGATGACCAGTCCACTTAATGCTCGGTCAACTCCTTCCTTAGCTACCCGTCTTATGCCCTCGGTATCCAATCCACTGGGATTTGGACTACCGTCGGTTCCCTCTTGGAATTGGCTCTCCGGCTGATCAGAATGACAACAACACACAACAAAGTTAAGGCTGCAATGGTACTTGGCACAGAGGTGCTTAAAACAATCATTACTTGCCGTTGCCTTTCCCTATATTGAGCAACACGCTGCACAAGCTGCTCAGCTGATATGCGCCCCTCTTGCTCTGAAATGAACTACAAATACTCTACTACTTGCTGGATTGCAAAGCATATGGTATATCACGCTGTACTCTATCTTCCTGGTTTTCCCTGCGCTTAGCACCTCTCTCCACTCTCTCTTCTTCCTCTTCCCTTCCTGTGATATGCCTGGAATCACATCCAGACAACCCCTAAATGGTCACAACCACCCAATGTGTACTTTCGTTGTTCTAGTTAGCAGCTGAAGCTTAACATTAATGGGGGATCCTGCCTTTCCAAAACCTTCATATTCACCTTTTCTACCTGTTTCCAAACATCCCGAATTGTCCTCGCGAATTGACGTACAGATTCACTGGCCCTTCCTTTCTGTAGCTTCATTAAATCAAACTGTGATGGCATTTTTTGCCCATACACTACCTCATATGGAAACAAACCAGTATTGGTACGGACTTTTGCACATACAATATACTTCAAATACTCGTCCCACTGATGGTGATGCAAATCCACATAAATTGCAACTTCCAGTGAATGATTGCACTTTCTTAACTGTTTTCAGCTCCTGAAAATCCCTTACAGCCTGTATCAACCTCGGATCTGTTCGCACTCCGTCCTTACTGATGACATGACCTAAATATTTCACTTCTCTCAATGCAAAATGACACTTCTCCAGGCTCAACGTCAAACGAGCTGCTCTTAACCTCTTAAAGACTTCCCTTAGCTGCTGTCTATGCTGCTCCATACTACTTGAAAACACTATAGTGTCATCCAAATAGACAAGACACTGCTGTGGTTTCAAATCCCTCAACACAATGTCTAGCAACCTCTGAAACGTTGCTGGAGAGTTTTTCAAACAAAATGGCAGTCTGATGTACTGTTAATGGCCTCCAGGAGTAGAGAAAGCAGTTTTTGGATGATCCTCTGGAGCCACCTCTAACTGATGATAACCACTTGTCAAATCCATTGTAGAAAAGTACTAGCACTGTCCTAAGTGATCCAAAGCGTCCAACATGTTTGGAATGGGGTATGCATCCACTGCTGTCTTATTATTGAGGTATCAGTAGTCACAACAGAACCTGTATTTCTTAGTTCTATCCATAGATTTTTTAGGCACAATGACAATGCTCACTCCCTAGCAACTATTACTATGCTCTATAATACCGTCCGCAAGCTGCTGATTAATGAAATCCTCCACAATCAGCTGCAAATATCTTGCTATTCCTTATGGTTTATGGTAAACAGGTGCTTTGTTACCTGTTGGTATCCTATGTTGAGCAAATGGATTTGCTGGTAACAGCCCTTGCAGAAAAAACGAATCCTTAAATTCCCACAACAGTTCTTCCATATGCTCTTTTTCTCCTCCTTTCAAATGCTTAACTTTGTTACACAAAGCAGTTCTATCAGCAGTTAGTGGTTTATTGCTATGCCTACCTCTTTAACACCAGTATTCATCACATGGTACATCCAAATTTGCTACTAAAGCTCCTTTTCCCAAATTCGCATCTACAGCACTAAAATTATCCATGTTCACAGGGACCACTTGCCCGCCATTTCCCTTTTGTATGCATACAATACTACGTTTCACAAAATAACCTAATGGATCCAAAACTTCATTATCCTCCAATGATTCAATAACACATACCATACCTACATGTAGATTTGACTCTACACCTACCCAAAGCGACTTCCCAGTGCCACTAGACACACACTCATGTGAATTAAGCCTTAATGCTAATGGACGTGGCTCAATTGGTTTGTTCATTATGTTGAATGCCCCTCGTGACAGCTCTGCATCGACAACTGTTTCCCCTAGCTGAAATAACACTCCATAATGTTCCACATTTGTTGTCCAAGGTCAATTTTGGCATGATTTTGATGCAGGAAATCTACTCCTAGGATCATGTCGTAGCCCTCACTTACCCATGGCACTACCTCCATGCATGCATCAAAACGGACTTTCCCTATGCGAAAGTGAACTGTCACTGACCCCAAAGGTGTGACCTCCTTATCCCCCACTTCACACAACCCATAATGTGGTGGTTCTAACTTCCTTCATCCCATTCAACTCTTAGTAGCCACTGACACTTGCGCCTATTTGTCCAACAAAATCTTAGCCTTTTTAGTTCCTATGGATCCTACCACTGAAAATTCCACCTCTGCATATGTATTTGTAGCATTGAAATAAACAAGAGCTCCCTTAGGTGGGTCTTGGGCACCCTCTGCTGTTTAATGATCGTCCACCTCTACTAACTCCACTTCTCCATGCTGCTGATTTCCATCGCTTCCTCTATTCCTCGGTGACTGGGTACATTGCCTGTGCACATGTCCCATATGACCACACTCATAACACTGTTTGTCTACCATGTACCCCCCATTGCCATATCTAGTTCCTCACATTGGATTGCCAGATGAATGGCCGAATACAAATCCTTCGGAGTCCCTTCACGCACTTTCCGCGCCATATGTGGCGGTAACCCACTCAAAAATACATCAAGTGCCCCTTGCTCAACCTCCTGCAACAGAACACCATTCACTTCATTGCTCTGACCCAACTTGTAAGCATACTCTCTCTTATTCTGTCCGCAAATTTCTCTACTGTCTCCCCCTCTCCCTTCGTCATTGCACTCAACCTCTCCCTAAAGTACCGAGTGCTAGTCTGTTCCTTGTACCTCTGCAAAAGTCCCTCCTTCAACTGCTTAAACTGTCCCGCCTTCCTTAAGGCCTGAGAACACCTTACATATGTCTTTGCTTCACCTGTTAATCTAATCTTGGCTACATGTAACAATTGTTCATCAGACCACCTATTCATCACAGCTGAATTTTCCAAGTCCTCCACAAACGAATGCACATCTTAAGATGTCTTGCCAGAAAATGGAATAATCAAACTTGTGGCAGCTGTATCGGTCTCCTCTGTGGCGCCCTAGGCAACAATGACTGATCAGATGTGGTTTCCCACTCACTCCTAGATGTTATTTCACATATGTATTGTCTGCTGTTAATTGTGCTACCTTTTCCAACAAAATCTGTACCTCTTCTGGTTCTGACACACCTTGCGTCCTTGACTCTGCCATTATGTTAGTTTTGTTCCCAGTTAGTCCCATATCAACCTATAAAATCCCACAGAAGTAACATTTAACTACAAAAACAAACTTACTTCCTACAGCTCAGTATCTCATCATATGTTTTAGGAAGAGATAAATAAAACATCACACTCAACCCAATACACAAGTAATTAAATGCCAAGAAAGAAAAAAAATCTTACTACCCCAAACACAATAACACTTATGCTGACAGCACAAAGAAAGACAACGTCCAACACTCAAAAAGAAAAACTGGTCAACACTACTCACCACATTTTGTGACTGCAATGCAGGCAGTGGGCTTGAATGTTGTACTGTACAGATGACGCCCGCTATTCTGACACCAAATGTAGCCGTCACTGCCAAATGTAGATGTTGGTGTGCAGTGGAGGAATATAGGACATGGATGGAAACTGTCAGGATGTGCCGTATTAAAACTCGGCCATGATCTTCAAGTGTTTTATTAATCCCAGCTATGGTTCTGCATTCCTCTCTGTCTACGTCACTGGGTCTTGCGTTGCTGAGGACGCCACTTTACTGTCTGCAAAACAGCTTGGCGTAGAAGGACTACCTCAGGGACCCATGAAATGTACTGCAGCATGCCAGCCGTGTACAGCCGTGGAGTTTTGACAATGTCAGAATGTGCTGGCAACCGCCTCAGTGGCCTCCATCTCTGTTGCCTTAGCGCCACCCACTGGGAACCACAGGGCAGCCTGCTGTGTGCTTCTTTGACATCGTGGTTAAGACTGTGGCAACAACAAGTGCCTGCGATCTGACAGCCAAATCTGTGGTCCTCACTCGGGATGCCTCCGGCGTGTGTTGGGAGTCAACAAGACTGCCCGCGGTAGCAAGCCATTGAGTGACCCACCACTGGCTGGCTACGGGCCCCAAAGTGGCCTCAGAAGGTCGAACAAGTGACCCGCTGTGGACTGGAACATTGGTGTCCCATCTGCTGCTGCGTGTAGCTGGTGGTGTAACACGCGCCGCCATCCAGGAGAGCTGCCACACTTGAATTCCCTTGTTAGAAACCAGCACCTATTTATACGTGGCTGTGCACCTCTATTTTGCTAACATGCCGCTCCAAGTTATGTACTCATAACACCTAGGTTAGGCAAGCGGGCCCCTTCTGCCTGTAACTTGCACCATGCAAACTGCTACGTTTGCTCTCCATTCTACTTTGCAACCGCTGGTCAGCATATCTTACTGTCAACAGGCCCATGCCTGGCTGTAACTTGTGCGCTCAGAAATATTGCATTGAGTCTAACTTTCCTATCTTAAATGGTGGTGCCGCTACACTTTGGTTCCTTATGTTGTCAGGTAAAGATTGAACAAAATAAATAGGTTCCATTGCACAACTAACATCACTTGTTACAGAAGGGACACAAAACACGTTACTGTCAAAATTACACTTCCTGCATAGATCCTCTTTCACTTCACTCCACCAATTGTGATACAAATTCTGACTAACCACATATGACTAAAACATCAACTTTTTCATTCACACTTTTGAAATCCTCCGACAACCCATTTTTTAGCTCTGAAACTTCATTACTAAGTTGATCTATCTGATCCTGTACTGTGCCCAAATTGCTATTGTTATCTGACTTCATTTCCTCTATTTTTTTCCAAAATTAACTGCAAAATATCAGTTTTTACTGTTTATTTACTGACTGCAATTTCACTTGGCTCAGACATGTCCTGACTTGATCCTACAGCTTCCATTTCTGCCTCCCTTTTTCCTTCATCCCTATTCATTTTCTTAACAAACACACAAGTCCACAAACAAATTAGCTTCACAAGTAGTTTGTATTATCTTTCCCTTTGATGTCCCTGGTTGTAGTTGTAAAGTATGAAATTTTTCAGAAAAACAGCTGAGATAATATTGATCTGTCCAAAATTCAAAAAATGTTACTGATATTGACTACTACTGTTGAGGAAAAGTGATGCTAGAGGAGAACGTCCCTATACAAACTCCAAGTCACTTTTGACAACTCCACAATTTCTTCAGTGATCGATCAACAATCTTTGTTGATGATTGCAGCAATGTTTTCAACATTTTCATGTGTTCAGGCCATGGAAGGACAATCAGAATGAGGTTTGTCACCAAATGATATTTCACCATTTTTAAAACTGTAAAACTACTCAAATACATAAGTTCTCCCATAGCATCATCCTGGTATACCAATTGTACATTTCAAGAGTTTCCAGGTAAAAAGCAGAATTTCACCACTGCACACTGTTCACAAAAATCAGCCATTGCAAAAACAGCAGTCACACAATATAGATGTCACTATAAACTCTGGCAAGACTAGTCCTGACTTTTTTCAGCAATGGCACTGTTCACTCTATGCGCTCCTAGTGGGAAAACATGGTACCACAAAAAAAAAAAAAATGTTTGATTTCTTTCAGGTACTGCCTCGTATAACATACTGTAAGCAGTTCCCATGCTGATTATCTTAAACATACCATCACTGGAAAAAAAAGTGGCACCAACAAAACATGGTCGGATTTCAGTGTAGCTTTGTACTCATACACATCACCTACAATATGTTAATAATTAGAGTCGCAAATTCTCTGTGACGGGTAGAATGGCCACTAGAGTGCATTAGTGTTGTTTGTATTTGGTTTTGTTACCAGGTCTGGTAGGATATATAAGGGGCTTGCATTGCATCAAATGTTGATTGGTCACTGTGAAGGGCATGGAGATTCTATGTTCTCATGTGAGACAGTATTATCAGCACCTGACAAAACTTAAAAGTGGCCTCATTGTGTATCTCCATTTGGTCGGCCGTTCAAATTGTGCAATAACCAGATTTGTGAGGCATTTAGATGTGACAGTGGCCCAGTGTTGGACTGCACGGGAATATGAAGGCAGACAGGCATACTCATCATCAAGGTTCAGATCAACTATGTCTGACCACCCAAAAGGAGGATTGCCATATTTTGCACCAAGCACATCATAACCCCTTCACATCTGCACCTGCCATCCAAGAACAAGTAATAGGGTCTCTGTAGGATTCTGTGTCATCCTGCACCATTGGTCAGGGACTAGCAGCAGCCATACGAGGAAATTAATATCCCATAAGTAGGTTGACATTAACAGCACAATACAAACAGCTGATTCCGGAGTGGTGCCATGACCAGGAAGTGGTGCCATGGACTGCTGATGAATGGCATCACATTGTGTTCAGTGATGAATCACAGTTCTGTATTATCTTTGATGACCCCATTATCAGTAATTATGGTGGAAACCTGGGGAAAGGTCCCATTCTTCCAATATTTCGGAGAGCCACAGTGGTGTGTAGTGTAAAATGAGAGTCACCAGAAAAACCCATTCCACTATCAACTCTTAGGTTAATCAAAGATGCTTGTGAAAGTTGAAAACATATGTTAGTTAGTTAGTAGATAGAGAACATACAACTGTGCTCGCTTTGTGTTGATACACTGTGATCAAAAGTATCCAGACACCCCAAAAACATATGTTTTTCATATTAGGTGGATTGTGCTGCCACCTAATGCCAGGTACTCTATGTAAGTGACCTCAGTAGTCATTAGACATCGTGAGAGAGCAGAATGAGGTCCTCTGTGGAACTCACAGACTTCAAATGTGGTCAGGTGAATGGGTGTCATATGTGTCATACATCTGTACGCGAGATTTCCACACTCCTAAACATCCCTAGGTCAATTGTTTCTGATGTGACAGTGAAACAGAAATGTGAAGGGACATGTACAGCACTAAAGCATACAGGCTAACCTCATCTGTTGATGACAGAGACCACTGACAGTTGCAGAGGGTCATAATGTGTAATAGGCAGACGTCTATTCAGACCATCGCACAGGAATTCCAAACTGCATCAGGTCCACTGTAAGTACTATGACAGTTAGGTGAGAAGTGAGAAAACTCTGATTTCATGGTCAAGCGGCTACTCATAAGCTGTACATCACACAGTAAATGCCAAATGATGCCTTGTTTGGTGTAAGGAGCATGAAAATTGGACAGCTGAACAGTGGAGAAACATTGTGTGGAGTGACAAATCATGTGGTGATCCGATGGCAGGGTGTGGGTATGGGGAATGCCCAATGAACATCATCTGCCAGTGTGTGTAGTGCCAACAGTAAAATTTGGAGGTGATGGTGTTATGGTGTGGTTGTGTTTTTCATGGAGAGGCTTGCACCCTTTGTTGTTTTGCATGGCAATATCATGACAATAACATCCCTGTAATGGAAAGGCCTACACAGAGTCCTGACCTGAGTCCTATAGAACACCTTAGGGATGTTTTGGAACACCAACTTCATGACCGATATCAATACCTCTCCTCAGTGCAGCACTCCATGAAGAATGGGCTGCCATTCCCCAAGAAACCTTCCAGCACCTGATTGAATGTATGCCTGTGAGAGTGGAAGTGGGCCAACAGCATGTTGAATTCCAGCATTACCGATGGAGGGTACCACGAACTAGTAAGCCATTTTCAGCCAGGTGTCTGGATACTTATCACATAGTGTCTATATGTAAAGGTGATAAAATAAGCATTAACACAGAACATCAGCAAGGCACGATGGTGATCCGAGTATCCCCGCCTGCTGTGAAGGGATCACTCATGCTTTGGTGTTGTTGCGTAGCGGTGTTCTGGATGGCAGAGAGAAAGGGTCTTGTCTGCACTGTCAATGTCCAAGAAAACATTGAAACATTTTACGTCTGGAATGTAACTTGATTAGATGTACTCTTTGATGTCATGTCATAAGATTCACTCAAGATGTGTTTCTTTAGTTAATGTGATATCTGCTTACCTAGCTGTGTACTGGTATTATCTGAACAACAAAATACAGAAGAGTTCTTCAAAAAATGATTACATCATTTCATAGTGAGATGACACAGTTGTGAGCTCTCTTATAGCTCTCAACTCTCTGCAGAAGGCAAAGAAGTCCACATGGTATAATTAGTGGAACTGCGTTAGAGCTCCACAGCTTTAAGAAAATACAACAAGGTAACTAAAGATTAAAGTAAGTTAGAAGCTGAGCATGAGAAGCCTCTGGGTGACAGAGTGTCATGAAGTGAAAATTCAGTAACAACCCCCCATCAGAAACCTTTTTTATTTCACTTCAGTTTGGCACTCAAGGTGAATGACATGGATAAGAGGCGCTGAAATATGAGGGCTTTTGTGCTATAGAAAGGAATTTGGAAGTAATACTGAAGAAATATATTATATTGCCTAGAACAACTGAAGTAAACAACCAAGAAGGTATAGGAAAACACTTGTTGCAGTGTTGCCCAGTCAGCTGTGATCTCTGAGAATGATTATGTGGCAGCTGAACAATACAACAGCAGCACACCTTTGCTTTGCAACGTGGCAGCCAGTCAGCTGACTATGTCAGTGGCTACACAATGGTTCAATGAGACATCACTTCGCCCACACACACTGCATCAGCAAAGCAGTGCAGCTTGCTGTGTGCCCCCATTCGGTGAGCTGTAAAAATGCCAAGCTGAATTTCTTTTTTAATCTGACTTGCAGAATTGTAGATTTACATTTTTCTAGTATTGTGCAGTGGTGTTGAAATTGTATAACGGTATTGCAGTGTGATTTAACGGGATTACTGTTGTTCTTACTCTTCTTAAGTGGCTTTATTTGTTAAATGAGATGAATTACAAGAAAGTAATATGGCACAAATGGACGAATTAAAGAACAGTACAAAACCCAAATGGAAGAACTAAAAAGTAGTAACACTACACTTCAAATTCAAAGGGAAGCTGTCTTAAATGATATTAAAAGCTTTAATGATGCATTATGTAACGGTATGACAGATTTCAAAAACAAAATGGAAAGAGATAGATACAAATGCAGATAAACTTTCTAGGGTAGAAGGTACCTTAGTAGACTTACCTAGGAGGTTATATACTGACCTAGACAAATCATCAGTTTTGGAAGGTGAAAGTATAAGTGACCAAATCTCAGATAAGCATGGATATGTATAAATACTTGAACTTAAAAATTTATTGATGTAAATGCTGAGAAAAATGCTTTTATTAGTTTGGAGGAATACTTACAAGAAGTAGATTAATCAAAGGTACATGAGAAATTTGAGTTAATGAGCACTCTCACCAGCTCTTTGGATGATGCTGTGATACACCAGAAGGAATTTATTAAGTTCACACCTTACGGTTTGGTGCATCCGGTTACTTTTTTTAAGCAGTTTAAGGAAGTGTTAATCAAAAGTTGGGTAGATATGACCAAAATTGAATTTATTTTTTACAGCAGGAAGCAGTAGATTGGAGTTCTATTTACAAGTATAAGTTTAAGACAATGTGTCCGTTTCAAACAGTGTTTCAAAGAGGATTTCTGTGTCCTAGTGAGCTTACAAAAGTGTTTGATTACAGTAAACCTCAGTATGAAAAATATTTATGCTGTAGCAAGTATATAAGTGAAGAAAAGATTTCTGATTTCAATTCATGTCAAGAAGGTAGACTTACTAGTAAAGATATTCATAGGTATACTAAAATTATGCTTTGTCGTTATAAGTATGAAAATGCAAATGAATATTTGAAGGAAGTTTAAGCTATAATGAGTTTTCTAAGGAAGATGCAGCTGTGATTGTACTGTAACTCTGGAAATTAAAACTACGATTGGAAGTCAAGTATATACTAATTTCAAGCTCTATTGCTGCAAGCATAGGATTATGAACAAACACCAAGTTGAACTATTAAGCTTTGGACATATGTTATGTAAGTTTTCATGTTATTTATTGTTTATTGAGAAAATAAGGTTTAATGCAAATTTATCCATACCAGGGAAAAGGAAAAAATACTAGGTGTAGAAGTATGAAACTGGAATTTGGTTGCAATAATTACATGTCTGTTGTTTGAAACTGATAAACAATATTTTATTCAAAATAATCTCCATTGCTATTTAAACAGTTCTTCGACCTCTACATGCCAAAAATACAGTTCTTCTTTTGAAGCAAAACAGTCAGCAAGCCATTTTCATACATTTTCATATGAATTGAAGTGTTGTTCAGTGAGAGCATGTCTCAGTGATGCAAACAGATTATAACTGGATGGAGCCAAGTCTGGAGAATAAGCCACATGCCCTATCATTTCCCAACTGAATGCATCAATCATTTCCCCGACTTGTTTTGCTGCATGTAATGGGGTGCTATCATGGAGCGATCTGGCTTTGTTTTGCTTATATTCCTGTCATTTTTCATGTAATTTATATCAATCATTTACTGTTGGTACCAATCAGTGTTAATGGTCTCACCAGGTTTTAGCAGCTTATAATAGATGAAACCCTTCTGATCCCACCAAAGACAAAGCATTGTCTTCTTTCCAAAGTGATTTGGTCTTGCAGTCACTGTTGATGGTTTGCCTGGATTCACCCATGATTTATGATGCTTAGTATTCTCAAAATATATCCATTTTTCATCACCTGTCACTATTTGAAGAGAAACTGACGAGAAATGGCTTTCTACATCACATTCAATTGTTCTGCAAATTCCTGTTGAGTTTGAGCACCATCTTAGCAGAAAAGTTTGAATCAAATGTAATTTCTGGTTAAGCAACAAGATATGTGCTTAAAACTGAATAAAATATTTCACAGGTGCTGAGGCATTACTGTGGATTGTATAGGATAGTCAGTACATTAGACTAGCATATTAAATAAATTTAATAACTGTTGATGATGGATATTAATGATGAATAAGGCACTTTTTATGTGAGATGGCAAGATTGGTGTGCACTATGGAGGGTATTACTTGTATATAAAATGAATAATAATTGCTAGAAAATATTACAGCAAGCATTAATGTACACTAAGCTACATAAGCTGTGTAATACAGATACAATAAAGAAATATAAAACCCTCAGGAAAATCTGCAAACTTTGCATGAGGCAGACTGACATCTGCTAGGTTCAGAGTTAATTGCTTCATTACTTCATATTTAGCTTTCCATGGAGCAATTCCTTCATCTTCAGCCATCCTATTCTCTTTTAGCTACATTCATCTTTCGTTATCCTATTCTGGATTTGTAAGAGAAAACATGAATTACATCTTTTCCTAGAGAGATTTAAACTACCATATCACAGACAGAAACTACAAGAACATTAATAAAAGGAGAAAGAAACTCATCCTTTTAAAATAAAGAAATATATTTATTTTTTGTTTGAGCACATATTAGAATGACATAAACCTTTGTTATGGTGTAAGGATTAAAATGGAATGCTCAAGCACATGATTGCAGCAAACATGAAATAGCTTTATAAACTTTGGTTATAATGTGGATGGAGGACCTTTGTATGTTTTGTATGTGACAGTTTTCTGCCTTTTCTTTCCTCTCATATACGAATAATGGTGGGGTTCCGTATGTCTTTCATAGGAGAGGTTGGGTAAGTTTTCTGCCTTTTCTTTCCTCTCATATACGAAAAATGGTGGGGTTCCGTATGTCTTTCATAGGAGAGGTTGGGTAATGTGAGATGTAAAGTAAATACTACAAACTGTGAAGTACAGGGGTTCTGTATGTGTTTCATAGGAGGGGTTGGGTAGTGTGAGATGTAAAGTAAATACTACAAACTGTGAAATACAGAGATACTTATCATCAAATACATACGTTTCACAGTAAAGAAATAATGTGAGCAACCATTGAATTACAGACTACTGATTCAAAAACACTACTGACAACTGAAATGTGGTTACCGAATCTCTAATGGCTACATATAGGGTCTAGTTAGGATCAATTTTCGGGGCCTATACAGGTGAAACCAGGACAAGGCCATTCTGTAGGGCATGCTGAATACACTTGTCCTCCGGCGTTTTAGTGAAGAACCCATTGTGAAGGGTACCTTGGGGTGTGTAGGTAGGGATGGGGGTGGTAAGTGAATCTATCTTTGGAGTTCTGTCTTCTTTATTTCTTTGGTCTTAACACATTTATTTCTCTATTTCCTTTCATCCCTCTCCGACAGGAGCAGTGATTCTATCTTCCCTCTTTCTGTTTCTGTAGCTGTAATCCTTCTTTCATCTGCACCACATACTGGCAATACAGGTTTTAGCTGGGAGATACAAGATAACTTCCATGCAACCTATTAACAAAGATAAAGATAGGAAAATGTTTATAAAATGGTTAAATGTATATGTTAGTAATGTCAATTGAAAGGGAGGTATCAAATAAGAAAAGCACGAACTGCATTGCTGAGGCCACAGTACATGGTATTAGCCTCCAATAACAGTTATATCTTGTTTTAATAGATGAAGAAAGAAGCACTCTAAGAAACTCACATCAGCTATGGAAGAGTGTGCTGTGTACAAAAGATTAAGGCAAACGTAAGAAAAAGGCAATAATTAATGCTTAATCATATATTTTACTGTAGAGTAAAAAAAATTAAGAGTAATTAAGTAAATGTTTTGTACATGATGATTTATACAAAAAAAAAAAGGATTAAATAGAGATAAAATCAATGAAGAAATGTTCTTAACTGATTTAGGAACCTAGGTTTTAATATATGTCACCAGTATTTGTCCATACAATTGGAAGTAAAAAGTAACAAACTGAAGGAAATTATTTCTGTATTTCTCAGTACTTCTCCATTGTTTCTTTAAAGTAAATGCAATGTGAATAATACATGCTGTATCCTGCTACTAGTGCATGTGAGTGTGAGTGCATTCAGTGTGGTGCCATCATGTGTGTGTGCTTGAAATGAGATGCCAACTGTATCAGTGTGGGCCAGCCACTGGAGGCCATCTGTGGGAGGTGTGCCTGCGGCGCAGTCTCTACCACGTGTCTACTGATGACTCATGCAATTGTATGTGTGGAGCAGCACTGACTGACTCTCTCTATCTTCATCCAGTTGTAATGCTCAGAGCAATTGTTCTGTGTCTTGTTATGTGTAGATTCACGAGAGACTTCTTTCTGTTGTTGTTTAGAGGCTTATGAATAAAACCATATTTGTATTATTTGGATTAGTTTCATGTATTACTTGGTTACTGCATGACTGGTGACAAGTTTGGAATGGTTCCCATGTGTGCTGTCTTTAAGTGCAGTTTCATCAAGTTAGTGTTTATGGGTGCGTGCTTTTGCCCTGATTGAACGGCTTACTTCGGCAGTGACCACTTTGTCGGCTTCCATGAACAGATGGGATACTGTTCCACCAGTCCATCCACCCACTTTTCCTCTGTATGATGACTCAGCCAAGGGTTGAAAACCTTAACAAAAAATGGCTCTGAGCACAATGGGACTCAACTGCTGAGGTCATCAGTCACCTAGAACTTAGAACTACTTAAGCCTAACTAACCTAAGAACATCACACACATCCATGCCCGAGGCAGGATTTGAACCTACGACCGTAGCGGCTGTGCGGTTCCAGACTGTAGCGCCTAGAACCGCTCGGCCACTCTGGCCGGCGAAAACCTTAACAAAAAAGACTCAGACAGAGTTTTTTGGCTTTCGGCTCAACAGACTAGAGTTTGTGTAAATCCTTCTTCCACTTGTAGATTCCACATAAAATGTATTAATTACTGTGTCACCTTGACACTTTATGAGAACCAGCAGCTCTTATGTTTGATCACATGTGCAGTTTATTGTCCAACTACCATCACAACCGAATGCATGTCACAGTGGTGCAAGATGAATTCTACTGATGCTACAGGAAACCAAACCAGTTATACAGAGCCTGGGCAGCCAAACTTCATGGCCTTAACTGTAAGTGTCAATTCAGTACTGATACCCATAATGAATCTTACACAGACTCTATGGTGCGCAATGCAATTATCCATTTAGTTCCGGCCAAGGAACTGTGCCTGAAGGCTTTACTCTGTGAAAATCCCCCGTTGGTAGAAGCTTTGGAAACAGAGAATGTTTTGAAGTTTCCCAGGCAGTAGGTGACCAAATTGAAGCATGGGGTGATGTGGCAGTAGTGTCACAAGATGTGTCCACTGGGATGACAGATACCTTGCTCCAGGAAGTGACAGTGATGGCAGTAAACATGCAGGCCCAGTACCAATCAGAGCAAGGCCAGCCACAGCAGCTGTGACGACCACAGTGGCAGCATCAGCGTTCTCTGTGTCTGTCTTGTCCTTTCTGTTTTGTCCAGCATGAATGTTCAGCATGTCCTAAGTGCTGGGCTGAGTGTAATGCTTGCCAGAAGAAAGGCCACATCACTTCCATGTGTCTTTCACTGAAGATTGCTCAAGATATGGACATGGACATAAACTGTGTCATTACAATGCTTGTGATTTCCCACCAAGTTATTTTTTGAGCTACGAGTTTTTCACCAAATGCTACAGGTTGACACAGGTGCTTGAGTGACATAATTGAATTCTCAAACTTACATGAGTTTAGGCTCGCTGCCATTGACACCACACATGAAAACTGGTCAGTTATAACAAACAGAACAGTACACTGTTGGGACAATTTGCCTCTTACAAGTAATTGGTTCATTCCATTACAATTTTGGTCGTTACTGATTCCAGTTCTGACAACTTGTTTGGAATGGGCGCATTTCAGGCATTTGGATTTTCTGTCGCCAACACAGTTCACCTTGTGTCTGATTGGATACCATATTCTTCACCTCACATCTAATTGGGTACT
Source organism: Schistocerca americana (assembly GCF_021461395.2). Taxonomy (NCBI): domain Eukaryota; kingdom Metazoa; phylum Arthropoda; class Insecta; order Orthoptera; family Acrididae; genus Schistocerca; species Schistocerca americana. Next base: position 696,554,297 of record NC_060120.1, on the reverse strand, counting down.
GTATTTTCAATTGGAAACACTGTGTGGGGAGTTTTTGGAAGATATAGAGTGTGCTACAATTTTTCTGCCCATATTTCTTTGAAATCCACAGCTCATCCTATTCCTGTCATCCACAAAGATCAAGTGAAAGCAGAATTGGACAGATTTCAATGTCTACAAGTGGTACAATCTGTTAGTTAGTGAATGGTCATCTCTGCTGATTGTAATCTGGAAGCCATCAGGAAAACTTCTCCTGTGTGATGACATCAGTACTACTATCAATGCACATTTGATCATAGATACGTATTCCCTCTCATGCCATGAGGAACTATTGGCAAAAATATCAGGTGGTCAGTGCTTTTCTAAAACTGATTTGTCTGAAGTGTGTATGCAGGTTCCTGTGGATGAATAATCTCAGCAAGTTCTGGTTTTGAATACTCCTTTTGGTCGCTATCAATACTTGCACCTGCCTTTTGGTGTGGCTAGCACTCCTGTTATTTGCTAACGATTTTTAAAGCAATTGTCTGTGACTGTTCTGGGTTGCATTAATTATCTGGATGATATTGTTGCCACAGGCTTCTCCACAGCTGATCACTTGAAAAATTTGCACACTTTGTTTACTGTCTTACAGCGAGGAGGCTAGGAGTGTAACCTTGCAAAATCTCAGTTTTTACAGCCTTCTATTGTTTATTTGGCATTTGAGGTCTCGCAGCTTGGGGTTCGCCCTCTGCCAGACCATATCTCTGCTGTTATGTCTAAGCCTCACCCCTCAACCACGAAGAAGCCAAGATGGCGGCTACAGTAAAAGTTAAGCAAGTGTCCTTCCAGAAAAACTTAAATTTTGCCGTAAAAAAGAAATCGTGTGAAAATTGTAAAGACGAAATCAAGAAACTGAATGAACGCATAACGAGCTTACAGTTCATAATCGGCAGTTTGAAAACGGACATTTCGAAAATACAACAAGAAAATAGTGAACTGAACACGCTAAAACTTGTGCGAGATAGTTCGTCCGTTACGGAAAAGTGGTCAAATGTAAAGTGCAAAAACAGCAAGTCCAAAGTGCAAATTCGGAAAACCTGCGAAAGTTACGCAAGCTTTGTGCACGAAAACACATTTCAAGTACTTTCGATCGCCGATAGTGAAAATGCAACTTACAGTTCGCATGAACGTTGGGAAAAGCAAAATGGCACTTTGGGGAATAAGGTAAGAGAAGAAAATTTACTGACGCAAACAACTGTGAAGGAGGTCAATATAAATGTGCCGACCAAAAATTGTGTCGAAGTGTGTGGTAAAACAATACAAAACTATTCGCAAATTGTGAACTCCAATAACAGGAAACTGTTTGTGTTTTCAGACAGCCATGGTCGTGGACTTCCTAGTAAACTAAAAGAAACAACTGAAACATTTTCGTGTGGTATAGTGAAACCGGGAGCCCCACTTAGCGAAATTAAAAAAATGACCGAATCCGCAGAGGCAAAAAATCTGCATGATAAAGACTTCGTTGTACTTATGGGAGGCGCAAACGATGTCTACAAAAATGAAACATTGAGTGCAACGCGCGATCTTAAACAGTGTCTGAGGAACCTCACTCACACTAACGTAATACTTGTCAATATTCCGCATCGCTATGATCTTGTAAGATGGTCATGTGTTAACAGGGAAATAGAAAATGCCAACAGTCAGTTTGCAAAAATCTGCAAACATTTTAAAAACGTGAAATGCGTTGATATAAGCAGTATTGGACGTAGATTCCACACGCAACACGGACTTCACCTGAATGGCTTGGGGAAAGAATATCTGACAAGCCTGATAACCAGGGTAATAAAAAACCACCAAAACAAATTCAAAACCAAAACGATAATTGCATTGCCATCGCCTGACTCCATTACGAAAACACTTCAAAAAAATTCATTAGAAACTTCATCAGCAGCAGCAAAACATGTAAAAAAAGACCAAATTTTAACAGAAAGAACAGTGGACATCGATTTCAACAACAAAAGAACTACTGTTCCTCATCAGCCAAGTATTATTTTAGACGAAAATAACAAAAACGAGAAGACTCCAAGTTCACAAGGAAACACAGCAGTAGTGGTAGAACCAACATTTGAAGTGTCAGAAACAGCACCACCATCAACAACAACAAGTAGAAGGCTGTTGGACAGAAGAAATGCTGAGCCTCCGTCTCATCTCAACGATTTTTTATGTGTGGGCCCGAAGAAAAAGAAGGGACAACAGTAGGTAGTGTCAGGTGTCTCCTCTCTCCTGTCTCAAGGCAGACTCCAATGGATTCTCAGTCAAGTAACAGCACTAATAGAATGAAAAAGCAAGAGGAAGGCATCTCTTTCTTTCATCAAAATATAAGGGGCCTCTTAAACAAAATAGATCAACTCCTTATTAACATTAGTGAAAAGGACAGTATAAATAATGCCCAGATTTTGTGCTTAACTGAGCACCATGTTACTGATAAATGTGCCTTGTCATCTATAGCAAGTTATACTTTAGTAACATACTACTGTAGGGAAAGTAAAGATAAAGGTGGAGTAGCAATTTATGTTAAGGATAGTGTAGCATACAAAGCTATAGATATTAAGAAATATTGTGTGGAACAACAATTTGAGGCATGTGCCACAGAAATAACAACTAAATTCTATCCAATAATAGTGTTGGCTGTCTACAGGGCTCCTTCAGGTGACATAAAAACTTTTCTGCATTCAATGGAACTCCTTCTGTCATGGTTACTTTCAAAAGCGAAGGATATTGTAGTATTAGGTGATTTTAATATAAACTTTTTGACAGAAAATAAGAATAAAATAGACTTTGAGATTGTGATGAACTTACTCAATCTGACTTCAGTAATAAATTTCCCAATAAGAATTACATCCGAGTGCCAAACTATGATAGACAACGTTTTTTTAGATGTAAATAGACATCAGAATTATATTGTCAGGCAGGTTATAAGTGGGCTTTCAGATCATGATGGACAAATTCTCACTATTTATGACGTTAATCTGTTCAAAAAAGAATTTCCTCGATGGAAAGTCATAAGAGTAATTAATGAAAAGGCGAAAGGAACTTTCAACCACAGGTTGCAGCAAATGGATTGGTCTTTAGTATATAGCCATGATGATGTTGATACTAAATTTAACTGTTTTATAAATGAATTCTGTGCTCTTTTTGAAGAAATATTTCCCAAGAAATGGGTCAGAAACAGTGCTTCCAATTCTGTAAGCAAGCCTTGGATTACAAAAGGTATAAAACAGTCATGTAAAACTAAAAGGGAAACTTATGCTGCAATAAGATTCTGTAAAGATGTAGAAAAATGGGAACACTATAGAATATACTGTAAAATTTTGAAGAAACTAATACAGAAATCAAAAGCCCTTTATTATGAGAAGAAAATAGATAATTCTAATAATAACATAAAAGCAATCTGGAGCATTGTAAAAAAAGAAACAGGAAGAGATGCAACAAGTAAAGAAGATATAAATAATATCAGATATGAAGGTATCCTAATAGATAACCCCAAAAGGGTGGCTGAGATTTTTAATAAACACTTCCTATCAGTATCTCAACAGATTGGTTGCAAGCCCGATGTTGATGAAGCTGTAACTCTTTGTCAAGCTGTATATTCTAACACAATTTCAGAAATGCACCTTAATCCTGTCACTGTAGAAGAAATTCAAAAAATCATCATGTCTCTAAAAAGTACGAATTCTGCAGGGGTTGATAATATATCTAGTAATTTATTGAAATATTCTTGTGTGTGGATAAGGGACATTCTCTGTCATATTTTCAATGCTTCCCTTCAGAAAGGTGTTGTTCCCAGTAGACTTAAGTATGCCATTGTGAAGCCCCTGTACAAAAAGGAGGATAAAGCTGAACTAACTAACTATCGACCTATCTCTTTGTTGACAGATTTCTCCAAAATTCTAGAAAAGCTAATACATGTAAGAATTACTGATCATCTCATGAAGAATGGAGTTCTCAGCAAAAGCCAGTTTGGCTTTCAAAAGGGCCGTTCAACAGAAGACGCAGTCTACGCACTTGCAAATGAAGTTCTAGAAACCCTTAATGAAAAAATGCTAGCACTTGGTGTCTTCTGCGATTTATCCAAAGCGTTTGACTGTGTTGATCACCAGATTCTCTTGCAAAAAGCAAAATTAGTAGGAATAAGTGGTGTTGCAGGCAATTGGCTACAGTCGTACCTCCAAGACAGAAAACAAAAAGTTGTGTTGAATAGCTCGGGTGGAGTATGTGACACTTCCTCAGATTCTGAATGGAGTTCCATTACATGTGGAGTGCCCCAGGGCTCAATTCTTGGGCCACTATTATTCCTGATTTTTATAAATGATCTACCATCATGTACAAGCCTGCCGTGTAAATTTACATTATTTGCTGATGATACCACAATTTTTATGAGCAGTAGAACAGTCAACAATCTTGAGGAACTCAGTAATCACATACTCTCAGATATGGTTAATTGGTTCAAGGTGAATGGTCTCTCATTAAATTCCAGTAAGACCAGCTTTATTCAATTCTGTACAAAAACAGAAAAAGAGAGAGAGATAAGTGTGACATGTGGTAATCAACCAATAGTCAGAATGGAAACAACAAAATTTCTTCGAGTGCACATTGACAAGAAAATGAACTGGTCTTCACATATTATTGATCTCTGTAAGAGGCTTAGCTCTGCTACCTATGCTTTACGGGTTGTCACTACATGTGTTGAACCTAACACTGCAAAAGTGGCCTATTATGGCTATTTTCATTGTCTCATTGAGTACGGAATTATTTTTTGGGGCAACCAGCCATTAGCAAGGAAAGTGTTCATTGCACAGAAGCGAGCTTTAAGAATTATATGTAGATTGCGCCCAAGAGACTCTTGTAGAAATAGTTTTCGTAATCTTAAAATATACACAACTACATGCCAATATATTTTTTCTCTCATGTGTTTTGTTTGTAAAAATATAGATATATTTCAACCAAATAGTAATTATCATGAGCATAACACACGGAGGAAGAATGACATACACAGTGAACTCAGAAATTTGAGCTTGGCACAAAAGGGTGTCCATTACACTGGAGCAAAACTCTTCAATGCTCTTCCTCCTGAAATAAAGACAAAGATTCATAACAATAGCGAGTTTAAGAAAGCACTAAAAATATTTCTGCTAGAAAAAGCTTTTTACAGTCTAGATGAATTTTTAACTTAATAAATTGTAATATTTTAATATTATATAATACAAGTTGACATAATGCCACTACGAATTTTATTTAACCTGAGATCTGTATCTGTGTGTGCTCCGTATCTGTTTTCTGTAGTGTTTTAATAATTCTAAGAAAATATGTATTTTCTTTTTCTATATTGCTGCCCAAAGAATTTACTGTATAAGTTTTTATATAATTATGTACTCAAATTTCTGTATATGCTATAAGATTATCAGACTGTATTTGTAAAAAACTGACTCGTTCCACATCCTTGTGTATTCAACACAGTTGACCTATGGAACACGAAATAAATCAAATCAAATCAAATCATAACTACCTTATGGGGTGGCCACATTGGCCCACCCGTAGTATACTTTGTTACACAAGAATGTACCTTTTTGCTGGAGCTCAGATTGCGAATGTGCTTTTCAAATTTTGAAATTCAAACTATTCTTGGCCTGTTGCTTAGCCACGTTCTCTCTTGACCAACATGTAGTTTTAGTGACTAACACCTCACAGTACTGCCTTGGTGTGGTCCTAGTGCATTGACATGCTGACAGTTCTGAATGACCTGTTGCTTTTGCCTCTAAATCTCTGACACCTGCCCAGCAGTGTTACTCTCAGATGGAGAAAGAAGCCCGTGTTGTAGTTTATACTCTCCAGAAATTTCATGCTTTTTGTGTGGCTCCAAGTTACACTTTATTACTGGCCATAAAACCTTGGTTGCCTTGTTTAAATGTCAACTTCCTTGCCTGACAAGGCAGCACACCACCTACAACACTGGGAGCTGTTCTTGCCTAGCTACAATTATGAAATCCATATTTGACCTACGTTTAAACATGCCAATGAGGGCATCTTGTCCTGTCTTCCTGAGAGTCTTGATCCTGACTTTGATCATGAAGAATTGTTTTATTTCCAACTTTGTACTGAATTGCAGACCATGGCTAAGGGATTTGCAATTATGAGCTCATGCAAAGCAGCTGCCGTTGCTGCTGACCTGTTTCTCTGCCATGTAGTTCAGTTTGTTCAACAGGGCTGGATGGAAAACCATTGGGTCAGGCTTCAGATCCCCTGAAAAACTATTTTTCCTTATGGTATTGCCCCTCTGTTTTTGACAGAGTTTTGCTGTTGTCCACAGAAGACCTCTCTCTCAGAGTAGTCACCCCATCCCTCTACAGTGTGAGGTTCTATACCTTCTCCACCAGAGCCATTGGGGAGTTTTGCGCAATAAACTATTAGCTAGGAGATGTGTTTTTTTGCCAGGGATTGATAGCAAAATTGTCCATTTTGTTACAGTATGTGACTGGCATGCCCAACAACAAGCAGCTCCCAAGGCATCCCTGTCCCCCTAGCCTGCTCCCAACCAGCCATAGGAACGCATTCATGTAGACTTTGTGGGTCCCTTCTTGAATTCCTGTTGGCTCTTGGTTGTGGATGGATTTTTACAGTTTCCTTACATTCTCCCTTGTGTGTCAATGTTGGCTGAGGTCACAATTCATACACTTTTGAGTGTTTTTTCAATGAGGGGTTGCCGTGTACCTTAGTTTCTGATAATGGGCCCCAGGTTGTTTCTCACTCTTTTCAACTGTTTTGTTCCTGTCACACTATTCATCATGTTATGGCTTCACCATTACACCTTCAATCAAATGGTAAGGCAGAATGACTAGTGCGTCCCTTCTAGTCCCAAATGAAAAAGGTTGTGGATTCTTCACCAGGTGATGCCCTTCTCCATTTTCTGAGCATCTATCGCTTCACGCCAGTGGAGCCTGGTTGAGTTGCTTCATGGCCGGCAGTCATGCACTCTCCTCCACCTTCTGCAGCCTGTGCCACACCTGCTGCAGTCGGGTTATTCCAGCCACTATGTGCCAGGATCACCAGTGTGGGTGTGAGGGTTTGGTTGCTGGCCCAAGTGGACAGCGGCCGCTGTTGTAAGCTGACAGGGATGCCTTCTTTGTGACATCTGTACTGCCAACGGGTGGTGGCATGCCATTTTGATCAGTTGCATACCCATTCACCACTGGAAACTACTGGTTCACGGGTGCACCCCCCCCCCCCCCCCCCCCCACCATCGCAACCCACCTCACTGCCCTCCACCTCGAGCCCATTGTCACCTGTTGTGGAGGCACCCCAGTTCAACTGGCTACTTCCTCCACATATGGCACCCTGCTGTTCCAGCTTCCCAGCATGGGGTGCCACTCCATCTCTGACCTCGGGTCCATTTCTGCAGCCTGCTGTTCTGGTCTGGCCATCTCCACCAGCCCCCTTGCCATCATCACCTCAGATCCATCTCCTCTGCTCTGGGACCTGCCTGCTGATGATGATGCAGAGATGGCAATGGTGATGGCACCCTCCTCTCCGGTGCTGTCATCAGGCACTGCACGGACAAACCATCCTCAGGCATACCCGAACCCCTGTGCATTCTGGCCCTATGCTCTGGTGCCTGCCAGGCACATCATCCTGCCTCCTCCATCAGCACTGGCTGAATCCACTCAGGATTCGATAGATGTTTCTCTCAAAAGCAGCTGACATCTCTGTCCCCTGGATGCCCAGTCCTCTCGAGGCAGAAGCTTGCTGTATCCTGCTACTATTGTGTGTGAATGTGAGTGCACTAATTGTGGTGTAGCCATGCGTGTGCACTTTAATCAGCCACCAGTTGAATCAGTGCAGGCTGGCTGCTGGAGGTGACCTATGGAAAGTGTGCACACGGCGCAGTCTCTGCCATGATGTCTATCAGTGACTCTTGCACAAATGTGCTTGGAGTGCTGCTGACTGACTCTCTCTATGTTCATCCAGTTGTACTGCTCATGTCAGTTTTTCTGTGTCTTATTCATATGGATTCATGAGAGGCTTATTTCCATTATTCTTCAGAGATTTTTGAATAAAGACATATTTGTGTTACTTTGATCAGTTTCATTTATTATACAGTTATTACAATAAAGACTAAGAACAATAGTTTAACCTGGTAGAAAAGAAAAGGTTTATAAGAAATAGCCATTAAAGACACATACATGGGAAAGGATGCTGTGCAGTGTTTCAGTCAAAAGAGTGTATATGGATGATGGTATAGAGAAAAGCATGGAGAGTAAAAAGGGAAGAAGACAGGAAAGTGGTGTTTTACTTAGTTGGGTAAAATCAATAGGCTTTGGAGAAACATGAAAAGTTATAGAAGTAAGGATATTAAGCTGTGCATATGAATTCAAAATTTTAAGATGGGTGTCAACCTGGTATTATGCAGGTATTGGGGAGTAAGGGTTAGCTGGACTCATAGGAAGGGATGTCTGATCCATGGTCAGGTGAATCCACAGAAGGAATAGCCTGCACTGTATACTGTATGTAGTGGAGAGTAAAGGACAGACAAACCTGTGGAAAGGGATAGTCTGATCCATGGTCAGATGAATCCATAGAAGGAATTATATATACTTTTTTCCTCATGCAGAGGATTGAGGAGAGGAACATTCCCACTGCAGTGGTGACAATGTACGAGGGTTATTCCAAAAGTAAGGTCCGGTTATAAAAAAAAAAATCAAAACTAAAATGTTTTTTCAAAACAATTGTTTTATTTACATTCCTTACATCTTTATCTATTTTTCTACATAACTTCCATACTTATTTAAACATTTGTCACATCGTTCAACAAGCTTTTGAATGCCCATGTTATAGAAATCGGCCGCCTGTGACGATAACCAGTCCTTAACTGCTTCTTTCACTTCATCATCTGTGTCGAAGCGCTTGCCGCCGAGAAACTCCTTTAAGTAACGGAACAGGTGGAAATCACTTGGCGCCAGGTCCGGACTGTAAGGAGGATGGTCCATCTGTTCCCATCCAAACTTCTTGATCAGAGCTCGCATTTGATTTGCAGTGTGGGGTCTGGCATTGTCATGCAACAACAAGATTCCAGACGACAAAAGACCACGTCGCTTATTCTGGATTGCACGTCGAAGTTTAGTCAGGGTAGCGCAGTAGGCGGCTTTATTAATCGTTGTTCCTCTCTCCATAAAGTCGACTAACAATACTCCACGTCTATCCCAGAACACAGTCGCCATAACCTTACGTGTTGAGATTGTCTGCTTTGTCTTGACCTTGACTGGCGATGACGTGTGACGCCATTGCATTGACTGACGTTTAGACTCTGGAGTGATGTGAGAAACCCATGTCTCATCCCCTGTGACAACATTGTCTAAAAGACTGTCACCTTCCTTATGATATCGCTCCAAAAAATCAAGAGCAAAAGCCATTCTTTTCATTCGTTGGGGCTCAGTAAGCAGCCTGGGAACCCAACGGGCACACAATTTGTGAAACTTCAAATGTTCAGACACAATTCTGTACAAAGTTGTTCTACTCACATTCGGAAAATGCATGTCTACGTCTGTAATAGTGAATCGGCGATCTTCACGAATTTTTTTGTCAACCGCATTGACCAAATCGTCTGAAATCACTGATGGTCGGCCACACCGTGGTTCATCGTGCACATTATCCCGTCCTTCATTAAAAGCTCGCACCCACTTGCGCACTTTACTGTCGCTCATTATGTTAGGACCGTACACTTCAGTAATCTGCCGATGGATTTCCGCCGCTGAATTGTTTCTTGCAGACAAAAACCGTATCACTGCCCTTACTTCACAATCGGCAGGCTGATCAATTGTCTTAAACATTGTAAAGTGACACTGTGAACTACACTCAGCAACAGTAACAAAGCGAATGGCGGCGTTTGACGCGCAAGGCTTGCCGGGAGTCGGCGCGCATGCGTGTTTTGTCATTGGCGCCAAATTTCAATAGTTACGGCGAATCGGACCTTACTTTTGGAATAACCCTCGTATGTTCACAATATATGTCCAAAGAATAAGGTGTAGGTGCAGTTCTTACAAAGGTAGGTAACTGTAATGTGACTGTTAGCCACATGAATGAAATAGTCTCCCAAAATAGCCAAAAGCAAATAGACTTTCCTGGTCAATGGATATTTTTGAATCTTCATTTTTGTACATATTGGCTTATCACAACTCTGAGATTTTGAAGTGTGGAAAGCACTGTATAGTAAAATGTCAGCATGTAACTCCTTACGATAAACAGAAACTTGTTCATTTTTTCTACTTTAATATATTTGAGAACCTAGTGACATTTTATACAGTGGTTTAAAGACAGCATAAAGCTGATAATGTTTGAACAAAAGAAGTGAAATCATGGTTTAGCCTGATGTAACAGGACAACTATCACCCATGGATTGTTTCTAACAATCAGACAAGCTCCAGGGTAAATAAATACCTGCTAGCAAGTTGATCTAAGTATGTTAAAAAGAAATGAATATTGTAAAAAGATGTAATTTTTTTAGCAAAGTGAAAAATAATGCTTATCCACAACTGAAATGTCAAGTTATGAAACTTGCCTTTAACAGATGAAGCAATTATTAAATGGGAAGTGGCTGACTGAAGATGCATAATCAGTCATGTTTTATTTATACAGAAATTTAATTTCGTGTCATGAGACAATTATTTAAATAGTGCTAATAATTTGTTAAAAGTAAAATGTTATAATATATAATAAAACTATAATGATTTATATAAGTTGAGTTTCAATACATTTTTCACATAACTGGGGGAATCTGTGTTGTAGCATGAGATTGTCTGGAATAACATGTTCCACTGTTATCCTCTTAGCCCAACAAAAGATGTTTGTGATATTTGAAAATATATATTAGGTAGCTCATCAACAGAGAATATTCAACTGTTTATACTTTATATTGATATGAGGGCAGAGATGATGAAATAAGTGTGAGCACAGGATACTGACAAAGTGAGTTGGCAATCAACCTTCTCCACCTGCTGTGAAGAGGTTGCTAATACTTTGTTGGTGTGGTTTGGCAGTGTTTCTGATGACAGAAAGAGAGGGGCAAAAACAACTGAAATGTTTTAAGTCTGAAATGTAACTTGATTCAATGTACTCTTTGATGTGCTGTCATAAGGTTCACTCCAGATGTGTTGCTCTAGCTAATGGAGAGCTATTCAGCCAACTATGTAATGGGTTTTATCTGAGCAGCAAAATACAGAAGAGTTCTTAAAAAAATGGTTACATCATTTTGTAATACGTTGATGTGGTTGTGAGCTCTCTTACAGTCCTCAACTCTCTGCAGATGGCAAAGAAATCTACATGGTATGATTAGTGGAACTGCATGGCAGGTCCACAGCTTCAAGAAAATACAATAAGATGACTGAAGATTTAAGTTAAGTACAAATTGAGCATGAGAAGCATCTGGGTGACAGATTGTGATGAAGTGAAAACTGAGTTACAGTCCACAACCAGAAACCTTTTTTATTTCAGTTCTTGTGTAACTCTTGGTGTATGGGTATGGGAAAGCATCAGGTATGATGTCAGGGCACAGCTGGTGATGACTGAGGGAACTTTGTTACCACAGTGGTATCTCATGGACATTCTGCATTGTCATGTGATACCTCTCATGTGACAATATTTTTTTGCTGTTTTTTAACTGGATAATTCTTGTCCACACATGGTATGTGTCTCCATGAGCTGTCTGCCTGATCATGAGGTATTCCTGTAGACAGGATCTGTATCCGACAGAACATGTGTGGGACCAGCTGGGATGTCAACTCTGTTCCAGTGCCTGTGTCCAGTCACAACAGTTGTGGGCCAGCTTGCCACAGGAGAAGATACAACAGCTTTAAGACACTCTTCCCAACAAAATCACTGCATGCATCCAAGCCAGAGGGGGCACAATGTAAGACTAGTAAGTGTGCTCATATTGTCAAGTTCTTTGTAAATTTAACCCCATATTGTAATTACTGAAATAATATCAAACAATCGAAAATCCAGGATGGAATGTAACAATATCACATACTCTATCAACCTGTGAACTTTCATTTCATCCCCCCCCCCCCAGACCCCCTCCTCCACCCCCTTCTGGGTGCTTCACTATTTTTAGGCAGTCTTCAGTGTATCTATACTCATTCTTTTGGTAAAGTCACAGAATAAGGTCTTAGTAACAACATTGTCTTGTTGGTGATTTCAAATTGACATTTAAATATTTCTGCCAAATCTGATTTTTTTACCCTCTCTCTTTCTTTTGTGTAGAGTTTCCTTAGGTCTCTTTTCTTGTAGCATGACTCTGTCCTCACGACACAGACAGTTATCCTGCTGGAAGATGTCAACATCATAGTGGAATACATCAAGCCTGAAGGGATGCAGGTGGGGTGTAGTAATGTTCACACAGTCCACAGTTGTCATGATGTCTTCAGTTACAATTACATATCCCATGGAAACCAAGATGAATGTCCCTAATACCATAATAATGCAACCACACGGTATAAATGCCAACAATGACTACATAGAGGATGAGGAAGGCAGAATGAGGATTGAGGCAGTTGGTTCCCCACTTTTTTGTCAGTCTTTTGAAGAGAAACATAATCACATTTTTGTGCTCTGACAGAAGCTTTTTTTCAGCTGGTATTTTTTCATTTAATTACTGTTCAGTTTTTCCAAATGGTATTTATTAATTTTATTACAAATATAATGCAATTATGTTTACACTAAAATTAAACATCTGGCTAATATTGAAAGATATCTGTACTGCCATTCCACATCCCTTTCTGGTGAAATGAGGTAATCTGTAAATTAATTTCATATTCCCTGGATGTGGCAGTCAATTATATGTGTTTAGGTGTCGCTATGGTATGGTTCATTTATTTTGGCCCATTTGTTTTTAGCCATTCTCCTTTCTGACACTGACATATTTGTACTGGTACTGAACACACAAAACTTTTGTAAGTTTAAGAAAAACTGCATAATATGAATCCTTGTGAGATTAGGGCTTAAACAGTTAGCTGTGGACCACTTGTACGCATTTTTAACTATTATCTAAGCTGAAGCGTCAGGTCCCCACCCACAGATCAACAGCTCATAATTTACAGAAATTCTGTGGCCTGTGCAGAGACATCTGGTGCTATAAACTTGCAGAAAACTATCAAGGACTTGTTGAATTTGTTTCTGTTGGTCCACAGTCTGATATCAATGATCCCAAGTCCACTGCAATCAAAGCTGATGATGTTATTGTGTCAACATTGGAACGTGTAGGGGTTATATGCTGTGGAGCCCTGTTCGACAAGGTGCACTGAACAGTGTGCTCTGAAACACTTGCATACCCCAGTATTGTACTCTGTATCAGGTACGCCACAGGTCTGACCTGCTTTACAGAGTGGGCTAGCCTCAAACTTCCAAGTTCTGTGATGAGGAATAGAAGCTCAACACTTTGTTACCTGACTGTGGTCGCATTGTTCTCCAACCACTTTCCATAGAGGCCCATAACTAGCACACAAATGGCCAACCAGCTTCACTGTTATCAGATACTCATTCTTTGGCACTAAGACATAAAGGCACGTGCCCACTAATAAGTTAACTTCCACAAGTCACTTGCTGAAGTTACTTCTGGAAGTTGTCTGACATGGAAAAACACTCAGCAAGGAGACTTTCACCAGTCTTACTGACTTGCAGAAGTAGCTTCTGCAAGTTAGTGGAAATGGTCTTATGCATATTGATGCAAGTACTTGCCAATCTTGCCAATTGCTGAAAGTTTGTCTTATGCAGTTTCAGACAAACAATAATGACCAAGCAGCACCAAAGGATAACTTTCATCTACATAGCAAACCTGTAGAACTGAAGCAATTAAAATTTTTTTGTACTCAATGTGTTCATATTTTGAAATACATAAATTTAGGAATTTTAAGCTAACTTTCACAGAGTAAAGTAGCATGAAAACAAAAACTCTTAGATTTCTCTTACATCTATAAATAATGAGGCCTATTTATAGTAGCAGTATATTGTTACTTATCATACAGCTTTACAACAAACACTGCCACCTGCCATGAAGCTAACAGAACTTTTCAATCCCTGAATCTACACTCCTGGAAATTGAAATAAGAACACCGTGAATTCATTGTCCCAGGAAGGGGAAACTTTATTGACACATTCCTGGGGTCAGATACATCACATGATCACACTGACAGAACCACAGGCACATAGACACAGGCAACAGAGCATGCACAATGTCGGCACTAGTACAGTGTATATCCACCTTTCGCAGCAATGCAGGCTGCTATTCTCCCATGGAGACGATCGTAGAGATGCTGGATGTAGTCCTGTGGAACGGCTTGCCATGCCATTTCCACCTGGCGCCTCAGTTGGACCAGCGTTCATGCTGGACGTGCAGACCGCGTGAGACGACGCTTCATCCAGTCCCAAACATGCTCAATGGGGGACAGATCTGGAGATCTTGCTGGCCAGGGTAGTTGACTTACACCTTCTAGAGCACGTTGGGTGGCACGGGATACATGCGGACGTGCATTGTCCTGTTGGAACAGCAAGTTCCCTTGCCGGTCTAGGAATGGTAGAACGATGGGTTCGATGACGGTTTGGATGTACCGTGCACTATTCAGTGTCCCCTCGACGATCACCAGTGGTGTACGGCCAGTGTAGGAGATCGCTCCCCACACCATGATGCCGGGTGTTGGCCCTGTGTGCCTCGGTCGTATGCAGTCCTGATTGTGGCGCTCACCTGCACGGCGCCAAACACGCATACGACCATCATTGGCACCAAGGCAGAAGCGACTCTCATCGCTGAAGGCGACACGTCTCCATTCGTCCCTCCATTCACGCCTGTCACGACACCATTGGAGGCGGGCTGCACGATGTTGGGGCATGAGCGGAAGACGGCCTAACGGTGTGCGGGACCGTAGCCCAGCTTCATGGAGATGGTTGCGAATGGTCCTCGCCGATACCCCAGGAGCAACAGTGTCCCTAATTTGCTGGGAAGTGGCGGTGCGGTCCCCTACGGCACTGCGTAGGATCCTACAGTCTTGGTGTGCATTCGTGCGTCGCTGCGGTCCGGTCCCAGGTCGACGGGCACGTGCACCTTCCGCCGACCACTGGCGACAACATCGATGTACTGTGGAGACCTCACGCCCCACGTGTTGAGCAATTCGGCGGTACGTCCACCCGGCCTCCCGCATGCCCACTATATGCCCTCGCTCAAAGTCCATCAACTGCACATACGGTTCACGTCCACGCTGTCGCGGCATGCTACCAGTGTTAAAGACTGCGATGGAGCTCCGTATGCCATGGCAAACTGGCTGACACTGACGGCGGCGGTGCACAAATGCTGCACAGCTAGCGCCATTCGACGGCCAACACCGCGGTTCCTGGTGTGTCCGCTGTGCCGTGCGTGTGATCATTGCTTGTACAGCCCTCTCGCAGTGTCCGGAGCAAGTATGGTGGGTCTGACACACCAGTGTCAATGTGTTCTTTTTTCCATTTCCAGGAGTGTAGATATTCAGTTAGAGATGAGATACTTCCTGGTGACACTAGGCATCCAACAATATTAAAGTTCCTGATTCACTTTCAAAATATATTTCTTCACTAATAGGCACTAAATCTTGTGGTTTTTCTTGTTGAAAATCACTCTTTCAATTTACTGGGGTAGGTAGTACCCAGAACACATTGTTAGTAGACCCTGCTAGTTTGGTGAAATCTCATCGTCCCAGGGTCTGTGCAGCAAGCATCAGTGGACATTTGTCTTTAAAAAAAGTCATTCACCATGATTTGAACGCCTCTACAAGTTTGATCCAAAGACTTCGATATCAAGATTGAAACAGTGGTCATACTTCCTTTGTCAGAAAAGTTCCAGGACAGGTTCTTTTTTGTTTCTAAGTTTGCAAAACTAAAAAGGAACAAATGTTTTTATGTTACCTGGTATGTATGCATCCTTGAAATGACCTTGGCCATGTTTCCACATGAACTCACTAGGTGGCATGGCTGTGCTTAGTAACACAGTGTCAGGGTTCTCGTCACATTAATTATGGTGGCACAATGGATGCTCATTGCTAGCAAAGAGTGAACATTAAGTTCTGTATTAAGCTCTGGAAAACCTCTGGTGAAATTCTGGCATGATTAAGCAAGCATATGCAGGCGAGGTATATACAAGAAGTTTTGTTTTCAAATTGCATAAAATGTTTCATGAAGGCGGCAATTCAGTGCAAGATGGTCCCAGAGCTGGTTGCCCGTCTACAGCAGATACCAATGCAGACATGGAGCATGTAAGGCAGTTATTGCAAAATGCATGTGATATCAGAAGAACTTAACTTGAATCATGATGTGTGTCTTAAGATTGTACGTGAAGATTTAGGAAAATGGAAACTTAATGCAAAACTTGTACCTCACACACTAACAGATGAACAGAAAGAGGAAAGAAGAATTTCTGCTGAACTACTGGATAGAGCCAGACAAGATCCCACATTTCTGTCACAGATTATGGCTGGGTATGGAAGTTGGTGCTACCAGTATGACCCTTACATGAAGTATCGCAGTGCTGAATGGCAGTGTCCTGGATTACTGGCCTTAAAATAGTCAAATGACAACCTTCGAGAACACACAAAGTTGATCACATTCCTTGACAGTAAAGGATTAGTTCAACATGAGTACGTTTCTCCAGGTCAAACAGTGAACCAACACTTAACATCACAGTCATGAAATGTTTGCAACAAGCAATTCATGTCACTGATTAGTGGCATTCTCAGGACTGGTTCTTACTACGTGACAATGTGAGACCCCATACTGATCTATCTCTTACTGATCATCTGGCCAAACATACTGTTACTACCATCCCATGTCTGCCTGGCCTCTCGATCATGTGGTTTTTTTCCTGTTTCTGTGAGTGAAAAGGTGACTGAAAGGAAAGCTTCACCAAGATATCACAGACATTTAGCGACCTGTGACAAATGAGCTTACTAGCATTACAGCAGAAAATTTCCCTGCTTACCTCCAAGAACTTCAAAAATGTTGGCAACTTTTTACAGGTAGCCAAGGGGACTACTTTGATAGGAGCTAGGATCATTACTTGGTAAGTGCAGTTTTCTAATTTTGGAAAAAACTGTTCTGTAACTTTTCTACTTTTCTGACAAAGAGAGTATGCTGAATGAAGTGCAGTGTGTAAAATGTTTTGGGCCCCATCTGGATAACAAGTTAAAATGGAGTCAATACATGAGCTAATAAACCTCAGTTCATTCTGTTATATCCTTAGGATAATCTCTCACTATATTAACCAAAAGACAAAACTGTTGGTCTATTTTACATATTTTCACTCCCTGTTGTCTTATGAAATTATTGTCTCATGCAGTGTATCTAAAGTAAATAAAATGTTTGTTTAGCAGGAACAAGTAGTAAGATTATTGTGCAAAGCAGTTAACCACAAGTCTTGCAGAAGCCTTTTTAAGGATCTTGTAATTCTTACATTCATTTCCCAACACATTTACTGCTTAATGGCTTTTGTTGCTGATAATAAAAATCAGTTTCAAATGAATTGTGAATTGTGCAACCAACACAATAGAAAACACAAGATAATTTTCACATAGACATTACCTCCCTGTCTACAGCTCAGAGTGAAGTTGTGTACTATGGCCCAAAGATATTCAATAAGCTACCATGTAACATAAACGATGAGTCTGGGTACCCTTGTCAATTCAAAACAGAATTAAAAAGATACCTCACAACAACCACTGTCTCTACAAATTCTCTGCACATCTAGATTCAGGGACTAGCGAGTTCTGTTAGCTACATGGCAAGTAGCAGTGTTTGTTGAAAGCTGTAGGGGGAAATAATACAGGGTGACAAGTATTGAACCATATGAAATAAAATTATCATAACTTATGTATGGTTTGCATTAAGACATTCAAACTGAGTGGTTGGCTGCGCGGCATGATGGAAATTAGTATGTGTTGTATGGTTTGGTTTAGCGATGAAGCCCACTTTTATTTGGATGGGTCTGTCAATAAGCAAAATTCGCGCATTTGGGGGACAGAGAATCTGAATTTCATGATCGAGAAGTCTCTTCATCCTCAATGGGTAAACATGTGGTGTGCAATGTCCAGTCACAGAATAATCAGTGTGATATTCCTTGATGACACGGTGACTATCAAATGGTACATGAAGGTTTCAGAAGATGATTTCATCCCCATTATCCAAAGTGACCCTGATTTCAATAAGAAGGGGTTCATGCAAGATGGAGCTCAACCCTGTTGAAGCAGAAGAGTGTCTGATGTCCTGGAGGAGCACTTTGGGGACCACATTCTGGCTATGGGGTACCCAGAGGCCACTGACATGGGCCTCAATTGCCCGCCATATTTTCCAGATCTGAAAACATGTGACTCCTTTTTGTGGGGCTGTATTAAAGGCAAGACGCACAGCATCGATGTTCCAACACTTCAGCAGGTCACGATGTTCCAACACTTTAGCAGATCATGCAGAATTTTACTATTTGTCTGATCCACATCATTGCCAATGATGGAAGGCATATCAAACATGTCATAACCTAAATCTGAATATTTGTAGTGTCATTTACATGTTGAATAAAATATGTGCACACTGTACTTTGTAACTAATTTACATTTTTTCATATAGTTCAATAATTGTCACGCTATAATATACTATAAATAGGACTCTTCACTTATAGATGTAAAAAATACCAGCTGGAAAATGTTTGTGTCAGAGAGAGGGAAAAAAAAAAAAAAAAAGAGGCGAATTTGCTCTTCTTTAAAAGACTGACATAAAAATTGGGAACAAGCTGCCACAATCCTCATTCTGTCTTTTTCACCTTCTACACTGTTGTGGTTGGCATTCATAGCATGCAGCTGCCCAATGGCAACAATGCGAGTACACTGTTTGGTTTTGGTTTCTTTGTCCTTCATCCTATTTGCATCTGCCTGGACATTCCATTTTTATATCTTTTTTCTAGTTGAACCACCTAAGATGCAGTGATTTGGAACCCTTGCACTGACTGGACCAACTCCATATTATGTATAATGAGATATAGTATAATGGGCAGTCAAATCAACACCGAACACCTGCCACAATGGGTCCATGGAATGGTTCCATTCAAAAGTAATCACCAGATGTGCTAAGACATTTATTCCTGTGGGAGAGGAGACGATCAGTTCTTGTTTTGTATAATATGATCAGCTGCTGTGGATCCACTTCCTTGTCTCACTGAAACGGAGATCCACACACGTCTTTTTCAGGTCAACAAAGGTGTAAAATCACATGTGAAAGATCCTGGTTGTAAAGCTGATGTTGCAGCGTTTACCAACCAAATCAGTGATGTATAGCATTCGGCTGATTGGCGGTGCAGCGGCTGTGTTATTGGGCAACAGGATGCTTCCTCTGCTTGTCAAGTACCTTGAGCATGGAACCACAAGCAATGTGCAGTGCTATGAAGATACTTGGCAGAAACTGCAATGTACCATAGAGTCACACTGCCAATTAGATGAAGATGACACTTAAACAGTTTTGTTGGGAAACACTACAATGTCCTCTGCACAGTCTGGGTCTTTCACTGTGTGATTTGAAGGAAGATATGCATGGATGTTGGTTTCAGTTGGATGAGGAAGTGCAAGTGTGGGAGCAGGTGGGGATCTGTCAGCAGCTGACTGTGTTCTACGAAACGGAAATTGATCATCTCATCTCCAAGTGAGATCAATGTCTTAACACATGTGGTGAGTACTTTTGAATGAAATATTTTCACAGCCCATTGTGGCGGATGTTTGGTTTTCATTTGACTGCCCCTCATATGCAGGTAACCTCGTTTCATGATTCTGCTCTTCTTGTTTTTCCAAATATGTTATATTTCTTCCCTCACCTTCTTTGTATGTTACTGTTTCATACACCTGAAGATGGGACTTTAACATCCCAAAACTGTTCACAGATTGGATAAATCATTAGTGCAACTGAAGTGGATCTCTTTAAATTAATGTAACAGTAGTAAGGGTAATATAGAAACTTACAAGTTAAAATATAAATTTACTGATAAGAGTTAAAATGCATGGTAAGCAATAATAAAATGTTTTAATTTTGTCACAGAATTAATTTCTTCCTCGCACTACATGTTTTGAAAGGTATCTTTCCTTGTCAGATGTGGTTAGGTGAAATATTTATATGAACACAGGGCAAGGATAAGTCACCACTGACAATATTTTGGAACCATCCTTCTGACTGAAATATGCTTATGTAAGTGGCCCCTCATAACAGGAACGGAATGGAAAAGACACTGCCAGAGCCATGGACAGACTGCTGGTGTGTGAGCCTTGAGCACTATTGATCAGTGCCCCTTCCCATTCAGCAACTCAGCAGAAGCAGCATTCAGCAACTCAGCAGGAGCAGCTGCTTCCAAGCATCAAACTTCTGCATGTGCGTCAACAGTCTGAGATGGCAGGAAGTTTCTGTAGTTTGACACACTGCCACTTGACACAGGTGGACGTTGGCTACCACCCATGTTCCTGACATTTCCATGGTGCCACAGAAACACAGCCCCTTATTGCCCAGGCCCTGGAAGCCAATACTTTGCCACCACATTCAATCAGTTTTCAACAGAAATCTGGTGACTGAGTTACCCCTAGGAGGGAGGAATTGTAAAAAGGTGAACTGGAGCTATGCTTGGAGCTGAAAGCAGTGTACCAGGACCCAGGCATTAGCTGCTCCTGTTCAACGTCCTTGCCATTTCAACAACTCAGCAGAAGTCACTGCTCACTTGTTGTCAGACTTCCAAATGTCAAAAGCCTGCAACTGAAACAGCCTACAGGAAATGTCAGCAATTTGACTGGCTGCCACATGATAACAGCCACATCTCAGCCATTGGGTCTGTTCCAAAATATTTCCATGTGACACACATTTCTGTTGCCACTGGGCCACTGTCAAAGAACCACTACCTGACAGCCCAGGCCCTGGCAGCCAACACTCTGCTGACACCTTTATGGGGCCATTTGCATTCGTATCTGGCACCCGAGTCTACCATTCACCCTCTGCTGTTCTCCAGCCCTCAGTCCAGAATTTGACCTTGAGCAATGATGCGACCTGCTACAAGTGAGATAATGTTGCTGCCTTTCCATATCTGCAATGGGGCTGCAACCAGTGCTTGACCATCATTGTTGACTCAGCAGTGCTAGCTACCAACTGGGCAATGCATGCTCTGAGCTGCCTCACTCACTGCTCCGAGAGGGAACATTATGAGAGATTCCGAAACCATGCTGGAAATGAGGGCCAAAGAAGTCAGTGGCAAAAGGTCTGGAAACTAAGGAGGCAGTGGGGGAAGCAGTGAGGGCCCTGGCTGCGCAGGAGCAGGTGGTGCAGGAAACAGTGGTGCAACTATGCGAGGCACCACAGTGGGCAGCGCCAGAATGGGCAGTGCCAGAGCAGGCAGAACTGGAACAGGTGGCTCTGAAGGGCTTTGGAGGAGGTGGCAGAGCCCGAGGTGGCAGAAGGGCTGGAGTCAGAGGACGCATCAGAACTGGTGAGGTTATCAGAGCCTGGAGTTTCATCAGACCAGGAGAGGGCACTGGAGTCCAGGGATGCATTAGAGCATGAGAGGGCAGCAGAACCTGTGGAGTCAGTGCCAGTGGTGAGTATGCCAGAGCCAGATTGGTCAGAGGCAGCCAGGAGAGAACTAATAGGAAGTGCAGAAACATATAGGAGGTAGTCCACTGCAGCAGGGAAGGTGGGCCATGAATCAAAGGCATTGTTGAACTACAGAGGAAGTGATAGCAGTGGTGACGAGGCCTGGGCAAAGGAAATGTCACGATGGGTGAGGCTCCATCAAAGCTCAGTGGTATGGAGGGAGTGCCATACATGATGCAGGACATGTGCTGTTCCATATGGGGGTATTGTCACCAAACATTGCTGTGTCAAGTGGGTGATGCCCTGTGTTAAACAGTGCCACTGGTAACCATGTAACTGGGAAAGCTTCAGGAGAGATAATTCTGGAGTGGAAGTAGCCATGGTAAAAGAGGCCAATCACGAAAATATGACAGAGGGTCCAGTATTGACAGGAAGTGAGGGAAACAGATGGGACAGTGAAACAGCACAAGGAAAAACATCGGAGCAAAGGAAAAAACCGAATTAGCATGAGACAAGAGAAAACAAGAACAAGATGTAGAATCATGGAATGTGACAGAGCAAAAAGTGTGCTCAGACAAAAGCAAGAATGCCAAGTAGCCAAGAATTACTAGTAGTAACTAGTAGACGCTGAAATGTGGGGCAGAACCACAAAAACACTGCGTTGAGTGTGCTCAAACTCGGGCTGTCGATATTTTTTCCAATTAATATCGGTATATGTCAGCGATATTTTCCCCATGATATATCAATATCAAAAGAGCAAAATCGAGTGCCGATATTTTTATTTTATGTTACACTTTTTCACAATTTTCAGAAAATATTTAAAGACTTTCTTTAGAAATTGTAGTAGGACGTAATTTTACTTTCACTGTGTGGCGGAGTCTTGCTCCATTTTGAGCTTCCACTCTTTCTCTTTGATTGTATGAAGCAAGTTTGTGTGGCACAGAAGAGCTCCAGTTGCACTAGGATTGGCAGTGTGGATGGAATAACACGATTTCTGATGTGAAGAAACAGCACACCGGTTGCGTTAAAAAACAATTTTTAATGCTACTAGGGTGCTATTTCTTTACATCGACATTCTTCAAACACAGTTGCTGAAAATGATAAACAAAAATCTAAATGACAAGACTGGTCGTTGCCGAGTTCGGAGACGTGTGAGGGGAAATGCTAAAGTAATCGGCGCTCAGCCCTACCAGCGGAAACTGCAATATTTAGCTTCATCACGCAATTTTGACACTACAACTGCTGGGTCGCTGGCGTTTGCAGAAATGAAAAAAAAAACAAAAAAAACAAAAAAAAAAAAAACAGGAAAGTGGACATGAAATATTCCAGACAAACCCGATATGCGGCAAAACCGAACGATGGACGTATCAGATACACATAAATGCATTTACCATTGTAAAAGAGAAACATAGCATGGAGAATAGAGATCGTATATGTACATTACGTAAACCCATAATTGTAAAAGAATCTCATCTAACGAAAAAATAAGAAAACACGATTTATATAAGTCCCCAAAATAATTGAAATCAACGTGAAAGACGCGGGAATTAGTGGGTTTGGGGCGGGACAAACTAAAAACAGAATCGCAAACACTACCACAAAAGAAAAATATTAACAAAAATATCTGGAAAATGTATTTTGCGACACGAAAAATAGGAAAAAATGACAATTGGTGTCTCATTCTTTAACTGAGGAAGCGGCTACCAATGTGACCCATGAAGGAAAAAGCGACCAACCAAACACTGGTATTACCAACAGCGAAATGGGCGACTTACGGTATCTAACATTGGTATCCTGTACTTCAGTTGACCTATATAGGTCAGCTAAAGAACAGGGTCCTAGTATACATAACATTGGTATCCAGTACATCATTCGAGCCATATACAACTAAAATAGCAACGAATTCTCATTAGTTCGTTTATGTCTTAATTTACGGAATATACAGTGTGAACGCTAATAAAACCGACAAATTGTAGGGACCGATTCCTGACTGGAAATGGAGGAAAAAAAGTCCTACGAACACGCGTCCGAAAATACACTACTGACCATTAAAATTGCTACACCAAGAAGAAATGCAGATGATAAACGGGTATTCATTGGACAAATATATTATACTAGAACTGACATGTGATTACATTTACACGCAATTTGGATGCGTAGATCCTAAGAAATGAGTACCCGTAATAACGGCCTTGATACGCCTATGCATTGAGTCAAACAGAGCTTGGATGGCGTGTACAGGTACAGCTGCCCATGCAGCTTCAACACGATACCACAGTTCATCAACAGTAGTAACTGGCGTTTTGTGACGAGCCAGTTGCTCGGCCACCATTGACCAGACGTTTTCAATTGGTGAGAGATCTGGAGAATGTGCTGGCCAGGGCAGCAGTCGAACATTTTCTGTATCCAGAAAGGCCCGTACAGTACCTGCAACATGCGGTCGTGCATTATCCTGCTGAAACGTAGGGTTTCGCAGGGATCGAATGAAGGATAGAGCCACGGGTCGTAACACATCTGAAATGTAACGACCACTGTTCAAAGTGCCACCAATGCGAACAAGAGGTGACCGAGGCACGTAATCAATGGCACCCCATACCATCACGCCGGGTGATACGCCAGTATGGCGATGACGAATACACGCTTCCAATGTGCGTTCACCGCAATGTCGCCAAACACGGATGCGACCATCATGATGCTGTAAGCAGAACCTGGATTCATCCGAAAAAATGACGTTTTGCCATTCGTGCACCCAGGTTCGTCGTTGAGTACACCATCGCAGGCACTCCTGTCTGTGACGCAGCGTCAAGGGTAACCGCAGCGTCTCCGAGCTTATAGTCCATGCTGCTGCAAACGTCGTCGAACTGTTCGTGCAGATGGTTGTTGTCTTGCAAACGTCCCCATCTGTTGGCTCAGGGATCGAGAAGTGGCTGCACGATCTGCTACAGCCATGCGTATAAGATGCCTGTCATCTCGACTGCTAGTGATACGAGGCCGTTGGGATCCGGCACGGCGTTCCGTATTACCTTCCTGAACTCACCGATTCCATATTCTGCTAACAGTCATTGGATCTCGACCAACGCGAGCAGCAATGTCGCGATACGATAAACCGCAATCGCGATAGGTAACAATCCGACCTTTATCAAAGTCGGAAACGTGATGGTACGCATTTCTCCTCCTTACACGAGGCATCAACGACGTCTCACCAGGCAACGCCGGTCAACTGCTGTTTGTGTATGAGAAATCGGTTGGAAACTTTCCTCATGTCAGCACGTTGCAGGTGTCGCCACCGGCGCTAAGCTTGTGTGAAGGCTCTGAAAAGCTAATCATTTGCGTATCACAGCATCTTCTTCCTGTCGGTTAAATTTCGCTTCTATAGCACGTCATCTTCGTGTTATCGGATCCACGTCACAACAGATGTGAAAAGTGGTCTTCATGGGATGCAATGCACGCGTTCACTCGTCGCATCATGGACTGTCGCACTCTTTCACGCGTTCCGGTCTCTCTCCGCATAGCTTCATAGACGTCATGAAGACACTATTGAAGGGTCTCCACATCAGGAACTGGTTCAGCATACACAATGCTTTTCAGATGCCCCCAGCGGTAAAAATCCAGGGAGTTTAACGGTGATTTAGCAGGCCATGCTACACGACCTCCACGTCCTTTCGATCGTCCGGGGAAGATGTTGCTGACGTGTCAGCAAGCTGTAATGGGGGAGCTGGGAGATGCTCCGTCATACATAAACTATACAACCTGTCGCATTGCCAAAGGTACATTCTCAAGCAGCACAGGCAGCCAGTGGCGGATCCTGAGCTTGAATTCTGGGGAGACCAAGAAACATATCGGAAAAGCCCCTTTCCTTCCCTTTTAATGCACGCACACCTAGCGTTCCTAACGACCACCACTAACGCTTCTGCTATCACTACTATCAGTAAGATGACTGCTACTATTATTGCTATTGCTAATAATAATAGCCGCGCTGTTCAGTCGCGTGGTCTCAGGTACCCTGCCACGGTTCGCGCGGCTCTCCCCCCTCCCCCGTCGAAGATTCGAGTCCTTCTTCGGGCAAGGATGTGTGTGTTCTCCTTAGCATAAGTTAGACTAAGAAGTGTGTAAGCCTTGGGACTGATGACCTCAGCAGTTTGGTCCCATAGGAACTTACCATAAATTTCCAAATAACAATAATGACACTTTTATTTAAAAAGGAACTGATGGATTGGCATTTGAGCGTACTTACTTGTAAAACAAGTTAACGCGACGATCCTTCTTCTTCCCGAATCTTTCGATGACCATGGCCGTACCATGTGACTCGGCTTTCGCAAGTATCTGCTGCACTGATTTTTCAACTGAGATAGAAGAAAGAGCTGATAAGCAATCCTGGGCCATACTGTTCCTCAAATACGTTTCTTCGCTTTTAAGGCAAGAAAAAAAGCTCCTTCCAGCTGAAACACTTGTTGCAGGAATGGTGACAATTAGACAAAGTAATTTGAAAGTTTGGGGAAGAATTTGGTCCGTTTCATTCTCAATCTTTCTTTTGATAATGTCTTCCAAAATGATAGAGTCAGATGTTTCTTTGCCCTGGGAAGAAAATACAGTCTCTAGTTCTACACGTAACCGAGAGAGACTCGAGAACGCACCATAATGAATCCAAACCGCCTGCAGCAAAACGCTGGGCGTAATCGGCGAACTGAGTAGCATCGTCTAATTTGAAGAAGAGCAGTTTACCACGAGAAAATCTTGTTTTCAGCTGTGTTGCAATATTATCCAACACTTCGAAGTACACTTGTTCGTATTTTCACATCAACGGACTGCCAGTGCATTCATCCATCGATTCAGCTCTATTCATGGAAGTTCAGCTTGCGAATTAGTCGAGCGTTTCGAGGAATTTAAAAAGTCGATCAATTAATCCTCATTTCTTAAGTTTTTCATGTAAGCTATGCATTCAGAGACGGCATTGTTGCAAAACTGTGCATGACTGGTTTTTTTGTGAAGTGTTGAGAAGCATATGCTTTGTAAACGAGAGAGAAGAAAAACAAACCGGGTAGGAGGTTAGTTTGGAAACCAGTCTTCTGTTGTAGTCGTTGCACTAGAAACTGGGCTGTCAATTACTTCATTTAAAACCTCAATTAGCCCCGGACGTTTGTCGTGGATGGCAGATATTATTCTGGCGTTACAGTTCCATCTCATTTCACTGTTCGAAGGAATGCGTTTATCAACAGTATTGTTGCGAACTGTTGTGCGTTTGGAAGACCGGTGGAAGAAAGCAGGAATGCCCTGAAGCGTGAATAAAAGAAGTGGTCCAAAACTAAATCTAAACGAGCAAAATGAGCTTGAGGGGCAATTTCACGGACCTTAATTTGCAGGCCATTTAATTCTTTGCCAGAACTGAAGCACTATCATGGTTTGGGCCACTACTTTGTTCTTCATATCACTATTCCGAAGCCGGCCGAAGTGGCCGTGCGGTTAAAGGCGCTGCAGTCTGGAACCGCAAGACCGCTACGGTCGCAGGTTCGAATCCTGCCTCGGGCATGGATGTTTGTGCTGTCCTTAGGTTAATTAGGTTTAACTAGTTCTAAGTTCTAGGGGACTAATGACCTTAGCAGATGCGTCCCATAGTGCTCAGAGCCATTTGAACCACTATTCCGAAACATGCCACAACACAGTGAATAAAGTAGCAGCACTTCCAGCTTGGTTAACATCACGAAAACCAAGAAAATGTTCTTGAATGTAGCCACTGCAGTCCACTACTTTCACAACACTAGAGGGTTGTGACTTGCCTAAAACGTCGGTTGCTTCGTCCGCAATGCAGGCATAAAACATGTGTACTGTCCGTACTTGAATGTATATATTCGCAAATCTCCTCATTTATACATTTATTCAGTTCGTTCGGTACAGATTTTGAAAGTTCCTGGAAATAGCCCATCTGCTGTTTACAGCGCGCTGCGTCAATCACATAGCTTGCAACACACATGGAACACTCGGCACGTGGTCAAAGGAACTTTCATTCGTCAGCGCCATCTACAGTGGCAGCGATACATTCCCGAGCACATGTTCATAGGACCTTTTTTCGTACATATCCAGTCAGGAATTCGTCCCTGCAGTTTGTCTGTTTTATTTATGTTCACCCTGCACAGTCGAACTGTACACTAAGGACTATTAGTATTTCACCAAGCTTTACGACTGTGAACATCGGTGACCGGTCTGCAAACTATGGCTATAATAATGAAAGGAATGCTGTTCCTCCGAGTCGTTTCAGTATATTCTCGCGAAATCCTTTTTTCTGTTACTTTTCTTCTTTATGGAGGATTTTTGTCCTTCTGTCTTCCAATACTCAACTTCCAGTTGTTTCCCGGTTCTACACAGACTATTGTTATGTATGGTCCCATCACCGGGCTCACGAACTATGTCAGATTTTTTGTTGACGGCAAGTTCTTCAGCCTGTACATATGCACCTTGCTGGCAGAAATGTTTACGATCAGGTCACTAGCCGATCGACCTACCATGAGCTGTAAAATATTCGGATGCTTGTAAGATTTGTAACTTATTGCTATTTTCGAGACTCTGTTCTCATTATTGTCTTAAAGTCAGGTGTGAAATTTGTATGTGTTCAGGCATAAGTGTTTCTACTAAGTTTTTGAGGCCTGAGGGAGGAATGTCGTGGAAATTTATATATGTATAGATATAAGCGTTTCTACTTATTTTTATGAGGCCTGAGGGAGAAGTGTCGTGACTCTCCCCTTCCCTCTTGGATCCGAACATCTACATACACACAGACATTCAGAGATTATCACACAACGAGCTGTAGTACGCAACAGACTCTTGTTTTTTTAACTTTTAACTACGAAGTAGTTAATATTGCGGACAACAGCAGATGCACCTTCACATATCCGTAATGACACAAGCTTTTAACCGCAAAGTCAATACTACTGCAAATTTCTGCAGCCTCACGGACCTGTAACTACTGCGGGAACAAGATACAGTCAACTACGTCGTCGACTGATTTACATTTTCCGAATAATCTTCGTTTTTATGATTTGTTTCTTAGCTCCTGGAAACAAACGTGAGTATAAAAAAGGCATTTACCTTATGATTTATTTCTTAACTCATGGAAACAAACGCGAGTATAAAAAAGGCATTTACCTAATTTCAACAGGACCAATCTCCATAAGTAGCCAGTACCTGTAATAAGATTTCTGGTGGCACTCGACATGACGTCAATACGTTAGCAGTGACAAATAAAAATACCCAAAACAATTGACGGTAGTTGCGGTTTACAAGTCACAGAGGTAAAATACTATGAGGTTGTTTCGTCATGAAGCTTTTAAAAAGATTCAGGGAACTCTAATGATAATTGCAGACCGAAATTTTCTGTAAGATTGCTATAAACAACTGGAGGGCTTAGTTCCTATACTTGTAAGATGGTTTTATTATCCATCTGAAATGTAAATTCATTTGCATTTTGTCATGGAACTGTAGGGTTCCGTAGTATACAATCGGGACACCGGTAACAGTCACCTCTATCGACGATTCAATCATACTGTACTCCAGTATAGGGACAAATTGCCGATATTACATTTTCAACAGCTCTGGGCAAAATAAAAAATGTTAGCGTGGTGTAAGGCGGCAGCGCTAAACGCTTCTTGACCGTAAAAATGGAGAAAAATGTTCCAATGATACAAGTACTTCTGATACAGATACCTTTACTTGTGGAAAGTTTTTGTGGATTATGAGCGAAAAAAAAAGAGTATAAATGGATTTTAGAGAGCTTACTAAAATTCCGCAACAGGAAGTCATGTTCACAGATACTTCATACATTCGTGAGTTCATATATAGCATCTGTGGGATATATCTTTTGAATGTTTATATTAGTCTGTTATTTACTTTATAGATTGAGAAAAAACACAATTCTCTGTACAGTGTAATCCACGCTTTCGTTCTACAAACGCGTCAAGGTAATGTTAGATAAGCTGTTATGGTAGTGTTTTTAGCTATTCATTTCCAGTAGCGCATTTTTTATTACGTCAGTGTGTTCCATTTCTATTCAGATTTTCTCATATTTCCAGTTAATACGCACCAGGATGATAAACATTATCTCCAACTTTTCATTAGGAAACATTGGACAGTCACGACGAACGTATTATGTAAGGCTCATACTTATTTCGGAAATATGTGCAAGTGCTACGTATTCGGCAACAGTAATACCAGTGGATAATACCCACTCTTAACGGATTAGATATGTTTATTTACTTACTTTCACTGCGTTTTTTTGAAGTAGATTTACAGACCAAAACGAAATCCAAGTATATAATTGGTAGTGGGACAGTTTTACAAGGTAAACAACATGCTTTGCGTCCAAGAAAAAGTGTTCCAGCTATGTGTTTTTGCAAACTTCTTGGTCAATAACACCAAAGCGATACCGTTTTGGAAGAAGGATGACAGCTAGTATTTTTGTGGTACATATTTCCTCAGGGACAGGCAGTAGACTGCAGAACGTATCGAAACTATTGCCCTTATCATTTCGATAGCAAAAGAGCGTAAGCTGGTAGGGTTCGAGACAATCCTCCATCCACATGCTTCTTTAGATTTAGCCCTATGTATTATTTTTGGTTGCCAGCATTAAAAT
Organism: Schistocerca americana; assembly: GCF_021461395.2. Lineage (NCBI taxonomy): Eukaryota > Metazoa > Arthropoda > Insecta > Orthoptera > Acrididae > Schistocerca > Schistocerca americana. The sequence goes on along the minus strand of NC_060120.1, from coordinate 696,524,053 downwards.
AGTTGAAAAGAAAGGAAACTTCTTCTAATGAGAGCGCTATCTGTGCTGTAAACCACTATTATACATAGTTAGAAACATTTATCTCTTCCGAGGAAATAAAAAGGAATATAGCTAAACTAAAGGCATTGGACTCAATGAAGATGAGGTTGATAAATATAGCTTCTTATTATTTATTATTTTTTCTTCCGAACTTTTAGACCACTCTAGTAAGATGAAACTACCGAATTTCGACTACACGTTTCTTCGTGACAATACAGAATTATTACTTAATGTGGTTTGGTTGGAGTTTCCCTGTGTAATAATCTTGGGAGTTCCCCATAGAGATTCAACGGTTCACAACAGACAAGTCAGTCTGCATATGCTGGTGCCTCGCGAATGGAATTTGCCACTATTAAGTAAGAATGACAGCCATTTCATTTTTCTTTAATTTTACTGGGTTTTTGGTGGAAAGAACGCAGTCATTACATAGTAAGTTTAATGAAGCTAATTAAAGCAAACGTACACAGCCATTTCATGCATATACCAATTTATAAACGTCAGTATTTGATATGTCAGAGATTTATGTCCGCCTCTTGTAGGTTACGTGCTATTAAACTGTTAATTTCTAGATTGTTCTGGGTCTAATAGTATTCCTTGGAAAGGAAATCTGCATTTTTGCAAGCTTTTTCCACAGTTTATTTTGGTGCGGAGCACATGTAGAATTTCCCAATATGACCTGATTCCTATCTCCATAGTCTCTGGATGTTCACTTCATGTGGGAGTGTTTGTCACTTCGATCATAGAGGAGCGCTGGAACACGCGTGTCTCCCCCACACTGGAACGGGCAACTGATGTCCCATGTCTCCTAGGCAGATTGTTGAGACTGTAGCACGGTTTTGTTGGAATGGTACGCTGGATTCAAACGTATGTAGACTACACCTGCTTTCCGTACTACGATATTCGTCACTGATGTTCCCATTGCTGGTATGCATCTTTTCTTAAAACGTTAAGTATGCCATAAAATGGAAGCTGTATAAATAGCGAATTCCCTTCTTTGATGTTGCCTTTTACTAACCATCTACTGCTTTGTTGTGCCGAATAGCGGTGTGCCCCTTTTAAGAACATTAAAAGCACTCCGTCTTCAGGCCACAAGTGGCCCTTCGGGACCATCCGACCGCCATGTCAGCCCTCAGCTGAGGATGCGGATAGGAGGGGAGTGTGGTAAGCACACCGCTCTCCCGGTCGTTATGATGGTTTTCTGTGACCGGAACCGCTACTATTCGGTCGAGTAGCTCCTCAACTGACGTGGTGCTGAGTGCACCACGAAAAATGGCAACAGCGCATGGCGGCCCGGATGGTCACCCATCCAAGTGACGGCCACGCCCGACAGCGCTTAACTTCCGGTGATCTGACGGGAACCGGTGTATCCACTGCGGCAAGGCCGTTGCCCTTTTAAGAACATTAGATGAACGATTTTATTTTCCTTCCTGACTTTCATTATTAATGTCACCTCATCGCAAACAATGCTGTTATCCGGTTTCTGCTTCCAAACCACTGCTCCAAAGCGCTTTGCTAGTTCCGAACATAACTACAGCACAGACACTACTTAGTTGTGATAATGATTTTTTCGCTATCTTTAATGATGGGCAATAATATGAACAACTAACTCCCTTTGGATCCTTTAGTAAATAGAACCTAGTCATCCGCTTTTCAGCAACCTAATTAATTACACCAGCCTGGTACATAAAAGACGTCAGGCTACCAGAATGGTGTGGCTCCCCCCGTCGGATGTTCGAGTCCTCCCTCGGTCATGGGTGTGTGTGTTGTCCATAGCGTAAGTTGGTTTAAGTTAGATTAAGTAATGTGTAGGCTTAGGGACCGATGACCTCAACAGTTTGGTCCCATAAGACCTTACCACAAATTTCCGTTTTGCTAGCAGAATGGTTGGTTCATAATATTTACTGAAGACTGGTATCAAAGTAAACGTGAATCTGAAACTGCGGAAGCTCTTTACTATCAACTGCGTTCCTCCGCTATTATCTTGTTATTCGCTTTCCGCCAAATGGTGTACTTTGGCTGACAGGACCGCTGGTTAAGCGTCCCGTACACCTGCCGTCCTTAATTTGCGGTGTGTATGGGCAGGGGGGGGGGGGGGATGTGTGCAGAGTGTAATAGAGAGGGGCGACGGCTTCCATTGATATTTATATATCAGATTATGTAAGAAAAAGACTTCCGGTGAACAAAGAAGGCAGTCGTCATATTCTCATTTTTTCGTGAGCTAAGTTAATTTTCTATCTTATTTCACAAGAACTGACCAGTAAATCCTGTCAGCAGGAATGCTGAGAAAAAAAGTCGCAAGTAATATTTCGTCACACAGTTTCTGTCAGCTGTCAACCGCGGGGTGCTTTTTACCAAACATTCAACAACCACTAGTGACAACAAGCCGTGCTAATAGGTGACCGCCACGTCCTTACAACACTGATTACAATAACAGATTATTAATCACAGCCTATGTAACTATCTGCGCGATTTCAGCCTGGATTCCGGAGTGAGATCAAAGATAGGGAGTTAGCTACCAGTTGAATCCTAGTGCATGTTCAGTAGTAATAGCTATCCTGATTTAAAATGAAGTGACACAAGTTCCGACATTCGCATGGGTAAGTGCCCGATTCGCCGTGGTAACAATAAATCCCATGGGAGTAATTCACCGAGTTTCTCTCCTCCTTCGAGAGTATATAGTTGTAATAACGAAAAAGATTCGAATTTAATCAAAATACACGCTTCTTTCGCATCTTTCTCTGTTCTTATCATAATGTTTGTTTTAAAACCCAAAATCAGAGTGCACAAAGATCAAGTTTAGTATCTGATATTAGGCTTTACCAGCGTTCTTTTGAGTAGTGAGGAACGATCACAATTTCGCAACATCTTGTTTTGTAAGCTACTGTTATGACACTGAAATGCAGAAGAGACTTCTATTTTATAAAGCTCTGGAAGATATTTTCTTTCTAGTGAATTCCTCCTCTGTTGACAACAATATGTGATGGGCAAATTGTGCTGGTGTATGTACAGATCGGTTGGCACCATTTACTGGAACTCAAAGGGGCTTTCACGGCAATAGCGTATGCTATTTCTCCTTCTGTAAGATTCACACATTGCGTGATGTACAGGGAGGCATTGTCTTCTAAAGTAATATAGCCGGAAGTCAGTAATTGCCAAACGAGAACGATGCAGTTAGTGCCATAAATTTCGCGAAAGCACTAGCTTTAAACAGTAAGATATCCATTCTTTGCGGGGAGGTGGCTTCTTCTCATGATCACTTCCACTGCGCACGGGTTATCTTGTGGTAAAATTCTTCGTCGCGTTGTTCAACTGAAGGATGAACTTAGGTTTTCCCTATTGAAGAGTAGACATACACTCATGGCCCTGTATCTAGATGAAAAATTGCCTCTAAAATTGTGCTACTTGCCCAACGTTTTTGAGAAACTGTATGATCTTAACTTATCACTTCAAGATCGAAATAACAGTATCATCATCATCTTTCTAAGCGAGAAAGTACGTCCATTTAAGAGAAAACTTGGACTTAGGAAAACCTAGATGGAGAAGGCCAACTGCGAGCTATTTTCTTGTCCGAATGATTTCGTAGAAGGAAAGTGAGTTGGATGTAAATAAAATTAGTACAATTGGCGTAGTACATCTGGAAAACCTTCGTCAACAATTCGAGGCCCCGAATCTTCATCTGAGTATGACTGGTTGCACAATCCGTTCGATGTCGTCATGAGAGACCATTCGTCAAAAACAGAAAAGGAGGAACTAATAGAACTCCCCTGTGAAAGAATACTTCAAAATATACATTGTAGTCTCTCGAAAATTTTTGAATGCAGGCAAGATACGTACAGTTCAATTTAGCAACAGGAGCAGTTGACGTGTATCAACCCTTCGTATTAACTTACTTGTGTGAGTCAACACTTCCCGCAGTTCCACTAATCAAGACGGAGAAACATCGGTCTCCACTGCAGCTGGAAGGGAATCTCTGAGTTGAGGTTTCAAAGACCCAGCCAAAAACTGAATTTGCTTTCTTCACAAACTGAAGCACACACATCAAATCAGTTTGAATATAACAGTTTTTAAGTTGGCATTTAAATGTTTGTCATTGTTCTGCCATCGTGATCTTTCAAATAATAGGCCTAATACATTTGAAATAAATCAAAAGCGATATAGATGGAAACAGTTAAAATTTAACTAATTAATCCGTAAAAAAAATGTTGTAAACTACACATATTTTCTCCGTTCCAATAACTACACTGGCAGCCGTGGTTATTTGTAAATTTGTTGTAATTGTTAACTTTCACCACGTTTGAATAATACAAAAGTATGATAAGTTTAAAATAATTCTTAAGTGCGATGTGCTAATACGATACACTCTAATTATTATTATTGTTGTTGTTGTTTTTGTCGTTGTTGTTGTTGTAACTGATAGTTACAATCATTAGAAAGAAGTAAATAGAATTCGTGGGCTGTTTCTGTGCCAAGTATGCGAAGTACTGAGGAAAGGAAATAGGAAGGGGGGGAGGAGTAAAATAATTGCGCTAGACGGTCAATAATACTGCGCAGTACTTTCTGGTGAGCAGTAATATTGAACTTGTATAAGTGAGATTTAGAGGTTGCGCAATAATATTGCGAACATCAAAAACTTTTGAAATATACTGTGCTGCCCAGAAATGTGCCGCCTGTGGCCAGAATTGGCAATATCCTTGACAGTCTGTCGCATGACATACAGACCAAAGAGGTTAAGTTTGTTGTTGTTGTTGTATGGCCGGCCGCGGTGGTCTAGCGGTTCTAGGCGCGCAGTCCGGAACCGCGCGACTGCTAGGGTCGCAGGTTCGAATCCTGCTTCGGGCATGGATGTGTGTGATGTCCTTAGGTTAGTTAGGTTTAAGTAGTTCTAAGTTCTAGGGGACTGATGACCACAGTAGTTGAGTCCCATAGTGCTCAGAGCCATTTGAACCATTTTTTTGTTGTATGGAAAATGAGTTAAAAACAAGACGAAATAAATTATTAGACTGCAACGAAAATTATGATACTCCCGGAATTGTCGAATGTTAGGGCAGACGAGTACAAAAATATAAATGTTACGAATGATGAATCGCAAGATTTGATGCACAGAAAATACAGAGAACGGCCACGACGGAAGATGTTTTAAAAAAAATTAATTCAAAGTTATTAATAACAGTATGTATATATAGATATAGATATTTATCTCTTTGTATACACTACTTACCCGCATATAATCCTTCAGTGCAAGTATTACTGCGTGACACGTTTCCATAACTGTGTCTCAAATTTTGTAAAGTGAAACTGCGCTTGTGAATTTCATGTCTTCGAAAGAACTGCCAGTAACAAGGTATCGTACTGTACTAGATAAACGCTGACTGACATTGCAGAGAGTCCATGACGATTTCATTGTTAAGTGAGTGAAACGACGCTGTCTCGATAAAAGTAAACGATGTGGCTACCTTACGGGGAAAATTTCTCATGTATCTTATACAGTTTTATTCAAAAGCGTTCATATTTGTTACATTTCGCTCTGAGTCAGATTTTAGTTCATTAGTTTTTGGGTAACGACTTATAAAAGGTGGACATATTCTTACGTATTATGTAAATTGAAGATGGAGAGTGTGAGGCGAAACGAAAGGCATACATTTTCACTCGTCGCTTCTGTTTCCACGTAAGGTCCTGATGCAGCTGATATAATTAGTTCCTTCCCTTTCCTGTCCTTTCTCTCCCCTCTACCTCCAGTTTATGTAATACTCGTCCGAAAAAACGGACACCACGCATTCATATAAGCTATTCTTACATTTTCAGTTATGTGTAGAATGCGATGACAGTGCAGATCAACCTTCTAAAGCAATATAACAGCCGTGTCTCCCTGAAAGTTTCGTTAAAGACTAAACAAAGCAAATTCTATAAAGGAAAACAAAGTCTGTAGTAGACTATAATATTCTTTATAAATTGTGTAGTCGGTCGATTTCAGTATTTACATTGTCACGCACATGCAAGTAACCAACATATGATTTATTACATTTTGACGTGGCGTACAAATGAAATTATTAAACCACATATGATGCCACATTTAACATAGTCCATATACAAAATTACTTGCGGACGAAATCCAAGTCCTTATTTTACAGGACCACCGAACAATAAGGCTATGTGTAACCATTCACTACACAAAGTGACAGTTACAATCACCTGTTCATTAATTAACTAATGCATATGATTAGTTTATTAACGAGCTAATGAACTAGTGAACAACTGAGTGTAACTGTCAGTTTGTGTAGTGTGTGATTACAGCTAACTCTTATCATCATGTAATATAAGGACTTGATTTTCGTTTACATTTAATGTTGTGTATGGATTAGGTCGAATATGGCTCACATGTGCAACAAAAACTTGATTCATATGCCACGTCAGACATGATAAATCATATTATGGTTACCTACAAGTGCTCGAAAATGATAAACGCCAAACTCGGCCAATTGCAAGAGTAATAAAGAATATTACAGCGCACTATGCACCAAGTTCCCCCTTACAAAAAATTATTGTTGGCCGTGCACTCACGAAAAAATAAAAATATAAAGATAAACTTAATCAGTTAACTACTGTACTTGCATGGAACGGTTTTGATGTGTTTAGAGAAAAATGATTTATTTTGTATTCAAGCCTATAAAACATTTTTCTCTTGTTAGTCTGCTTGTAACATTTATTCTCCCGACCTGTGAATTATTAGGATATTGATAGTTCACAGAATCAGAGCTGCACTCTTGTTAAACATCTTAGGTGATATAGACATTAATAATTAGTAAATTCGTTTAAACGAGTAGGAGGAATGTGCAAAAAACCCTCCTGCAACGTATACTAAAACTAGCTGCCTGCAACTGTAAGTAGAGGAATAACTGGGGTGGGTGATTGAGTTATAACAGAGACTTATCTTTTTTCTCTGTGTAGTCGGAGTTCATCCGCACATGCTCTGCCTGTTAAAACTTACGTGCCCTTACCCGTACTGCACTCGTTCTCACACTGCACTCCCACTGATGCGGCCTAATGAATAATGAATCTCTGTTTCAACGCAACACAACTCAAGAAGAGATTTGTACACAATAAAATAAATAATACGCTACTCTGTCAAAAACAATATTGCTGAGTCGTTCTATTAGTTTTGTGCACATTTGGAACCAGAAAAATGTGAAGACACTATCTGAAACTGGCTGGTAAAAAGACGCACAATATTCTACAAGACGATAAAATTAACCCACACAGTCATGACCAGAAGTTCATCGGCGACGATTTAATACATCAGGAAGTTTCACAACCATATAATAAGCATCGTCCAACTTACCAACAGCAAGGGGAAAGATGACATAATGACACAACAGCTTTGTTTACGTTGTCAACATCTAAGTCTGTAGGTATTGTCATAATCAAGAGTATAGCTTCAAAACACCAGTCAACGTCACTGCCTATACGGATGTCCGTATTCAGACTTTGTCAACATAAAACCACTGATGTGAAACTGAAATCAAACACAGGTCACGCCCCAGCCAATACCCGGTGCGTTCTTCTTGCACAATGATCTGCGACACCTATTTATTACATTTCTGGCGACTGTGATGTCGGACAAATCACTTTCCTTATATTTACATTTTTGATGATATCTTGTGTTATACCTGTTCCTACATTGGCAGCTCCATCGTCGATCACTGCTTGCGATAATTTTATGATTATGCTAACTCCTTAAAACTGTATTTTGCTGGATGACTAGTTTTCTTCTGCCTGGCTTCAGGGCTTGCAAAAAATCCAATCGCTTATTGTTAATGGTTGTTTGCCCCTGCAAACTGCGTCTTATTTTTAGTTTTTCACGTTGTATCCTTCCGGCAAGTCTGCAAGACCCGGAGCTCTGCTCTGACCCCAGCAGAGTGAGCTTCATTTTACTTAGCCCTAAGTGGCTTACTGCGGCTGAGCGAATTCTGACGCCAGCATTCAACTGAAATTTAAATATCTTCCAGTCAAAAGCTGTGATTACGCTGCGGTTAACACCAATTAGTCTCAAATTAAATGGAGCACACATTGATGATATGTTCTACTATCATTCGTTCTCTTACTTTACTGACTTATCTGCGTAACTTCTGAAGTTGGAAATGAGTGTGGTCAGTGAGACAGCAGATCAGTGCCACGCCTCACTCTGTCAAGGATAGTGAGAGCCAATCTGATGGCAACTAAGATAATGTAGCTGTTGGTAAAATAGGCAGGTTTATAATTATAATGTGGGAGATAGGATATGACCAGATTGTTAACAGGATGTGACATTTGATATTTTCTGTGACAAAAAAAGCTGCAGGCTCATACTAACAACTCCACTTTCAGTGACACCAAAAACTGCGCAAGCAGGGAAAGGTAGTGTCATTTTCCTGAGCAATACGGCTCATTTCTAAGCACAGCATAAAATTTGCCACACTGTAGAAAATGAGCATTTATTTTAAGATAAAGATGAGCAGTGAAAAACTCGAGAATACTACATCTACATCTACATCTATACTCCGCGAGCCACCTTACGGTGTGTGGCGGAGGGTACTTATTGTACCACTATCTGATCCCCCCTTCCCTGTTCCATTCACGAATTGTGCGTGGGAAGAACGACTGCTTGTAAGTCTCCGTATTTGCTCTAATTTCTCGGATCTTTTCGTTGTGATCATTACGCGAGATATATGTGGGCGGTAGTAATATGTTGCCCATCTCTTCCCGGAATGTGCTCTCTCGTAATTTCGATAATAAACCTCTCCGTATTGCGTAACGCCTTTCTTGAAGTGTCCGCCACTGGAGCTTGTTCAGCATCTCCGTAACGCTCTCGCGCTGACTAAATGTCCCCATGACGAATCGCGCTGCTTTTCGCTGGATCATGTCTATCTCTTCTATTAATCCAACCTGGTAAGGGTCCCATACTGATGAGCAATACTCAAGAATCGGACGAACAAGCGTTTTGTAAGCTACTTCTTTCGTCGATGAGTCACATTTTCTTAGAATTCTTCCTATGAATCTCAACCTGGCGCCTGCTTTTCCCACTATTTGTTTTATGTGATCATTCCACTTCAGATCGCTCCGGATAGTAACTCCTAAGTATTTTACGGTCGTTACCGCTTCCAATGATTTACCACCTATGGCATAGTCGTACTGGAATGGATTTCTGCCCCTATGTATGCGCATTATATTACATTTATCTACGTTTAGGGAAAGCTGCCAGCTGTCGCACCATGCATTAATCTTCTGCAGGTCCTCCTGGAGTACGTACGAGTCTTCTGATGTTGCTACTTTCTTGTAGACAACCGTGTCATCTGCAAATAGCCTCACGGAGCTACCGATGTTGTCAACTAAGTCATTTATGTATATTGTAAACAATAAAGGTCCTATCACGCTTCCCTGCGGTACTCCCGAAATTACCTCTACATCTGCAGATTTTGAACCGTTAAGAATGACATGTTGTGTTCTTTCTTCTAGGAAATCCTGAATCCAATCACAAACCTGGTCCGATATTCCGTAAGCTCGTATTTTTTTTCACTAAACGTAAGTGCGGAACCGTATCAAATGCCTTCCTGAAGTCCAGGAATACGGCATCAATCTGCTCGCCAGTGTCTACGGCACTGTGAATTTCTTGGGCAAATAGGGCGAGCTGAGTTTCACATGATCTCTGTTTGCGGAGAATACAATTCAGCTGCAACAGATCTGGAATTGTCATAAAACTGGACTTCGCTACATACTGAAATCAGGAAGAACTACAATTAAAGTAGACAAAAAAATGTGTGCACTGATAGAATCGTGTCACTACTGACAAGGCGTAAATTAAAACTGTTTTTCCATGTGTAAATGCTGCTGCTGACTTGGTATCTATGCTGTTTTCGAAGAGGTATAAATGGAAATGTCGTGTGGCTAGGGCCTCCCGTCGTGTAGACCGTTCGCCTGGTGCAGGTCTTTCGATTTGACGCCACTTCGGCGACCTGCGCGTCGATGGGGATGAAATGATGATGATTAGGACAACACAACACCCAGTCCCTGAGCGGAGAAAATTTCCGACCTAGCCGGGAATCGAACCCGGGCCCTTAGGACCGACAGTCTGTCACGCTGACCACTCAGCTACCGGGGCGGACTTCGAAGAGGTGAAAAAAATGGTTCAAATGGCTCTGAGCACTATGGGACTTAACATCTGGGGTCATCAGTCCCTTAGAACTACTTAAACCTAACTAACCTAAGGACATCACACACATCCATGCCCAAGGCAGGGTTCGAACCTGCGACCGTAGCGGTCGCGCGGTTCCAGACTGAAGCGCCTAGAACCGCTCGGCCACACCGGCCGGCTCGATGAGGTGAGAATAACTGAAACAGTAGAGAATGATGCATTTACAGGAGAGAATGAATTAACTCTGAACTTCTTGTAATGTGTTGAAGGAATTCGTTAAAAGGTTTAATGTAGAAAAATCGGCGATTTAGGCTGTGAATTCACATATAAATCACGTGATTTCAAAAGTACTGGAGGTAACACCTAGGTGTAGAAGGGTAAAGCCAGTTCTGGGACACTTTCGATGTCAGATTGATATGGAAATTAATTAAATTGTGACAGCTGATTTAGTTACTACATTAACACATTGTTCTGCTAAGTGGTTTTCAGGACGTCTCTGAAGGCTTCCCACAGGCTAGGTAGTCATTTCCTCTGATACTCAAATGTGTGGCAGCTGTTGTCAAATAGCTGAAGATATCCAATTCTAACTGCGTTCTGTCGCGGTGATGCAACTAAGACACTTAGAATACTGATATACTACTCCCAAACTAATCCTGCTGAGAGCTGTCAGTCTATGAGGGCAGTAGGATGTTTCACTCTCCTCTCCACCTCCGCGACACCTGTGCCCTCATCCCTGCCCCCTGGTCGCATGCGAACTGCTGCCACTGCTGTCACCGGGTCATGAACCTCCTCAAGCATATCATGGTTGCGCTCCTCCTGGCCGAGAACCCACCGCTCACTGTGCCAGACAGCTGTTAAAGATTCCAGAATCGCAAAAGTTGTCCTATCCTTCTAAGAAGGACTAGACTCTTCAGTGCTATTGCAATAATTACTGGGATGTTGAACAATATGCTTCCCCTCATCCCTCCTGCAAAGCAAAATGTTCTGAGATGTGTTTTCAAAATATCCCAGAAAGGCTGAACCAGGGAGCAATAGCAAAATACCTGTCTACTGACCACCACATCTCAGATGTGTACGAGTCTGCAGACCTAGGTTTCCTTTAGAACACAGCTTTATAGAAGCGTTTCTATTGGCTACCGCCAAATTAGTGGGCAATGCACCAAGAACTCAAATGGGAATCCCTGGAGGGAATGCGATGTTCTTTTCAAGGGACACTATGAGAACCACCATTTGAAGCAGACTGCAGAAGGATACTACTGCCGCCACCAAAAATTTCGTATGCAGTCCAAGAAAATAAGAGATGAGAAATTAGCACTCATATGGAGGCACAGTATTTCTCTCCCTCGCTCTGTGAGTAGAGTAGGAAAGAAAATGACTAGTATAGGCACTGGATACCCTCTCCTATGCACCCTACGATGGCATGCAGGGTATACATATACATGTAGATGTAAATTTAGTCCACCTTTTAAGATGTCAATCCATCCATTTATAGGCACACAAATCCCACGGAAGAATGTTGTCTTTTTATTATAAAGAAAACTAAGATGGAACTTCTGCTACTGATTATATCTCTTAAGAACCTTCATATTACGCCCTAATTTTCTCATTGCAGTCACTTTGTGAGATGCTGTAATATGTTTGCCCACAATACTTAGAAAAATGGTGCATAGCCCATCTCTGAGCTCTTCTTTCGTCAGAGTACCACTTACATGCCGTATTCTCATGAATCCCCCATTCTTCATTTCAGTCCATCTGATTTCAATGAGTAAGAGATGTCCACTATCATTTATCTCGAAATCCCATTACATTCTGACAGCACTGTTCTATTAGTTAGAAGGATGTCTAGTTCACCATCCATCACTGACTGGATAGAGAACTATCAGAACAAGAAAAGTAGCAAACTAATGTATAGGAGGAAATTCACAATCATGCAGAGCATACATGGACTGCAAAAATAAATTCAGAAGTATAACATCTACAATTCACTGATACTCAAAGACAGTCTATAAGTATCCCCCTGTTCTTGACCTAATCTCTTTTATTGTATTCCTATGATTACCCCACTAGAAATATGACAGTGTAATCGTGTCTAAGTCTTCGTTGACAGCACAGTGTCTCTCCCCCCCCCCCCCCCCCCTTCTCTCTCTCCATCTCCTCGCTATTCTTGCAACATCCAACAGAGTTCCATCTCCTCGCTATTCTTGCAACATCTAACAGAGTAAATCTGTGAACTATAAAAACTTCGCTAATGTCATTTGGTGGAGAACACAATAAGATTTTTCCTTTGTCTCTGTCTTCATATATTTTGGAAACATAGTGTTAACATCGATCTTATGCAGTGATACTATTAAATATACAAGTATTGGTCCACTGGAGCAGGCATCCAGTGATTAAAGTCGCTTCCACGGACCTGCGTAAAGTTTGGTCGCCTGTATTGGATGAAGACCATATCCCACAGACTATCAATCACAAGGGAACGGTTCTTGAATTCTTGTTTCATAAATAGTTTGGACGGAGAGTGTACCTCACAGACTATCAGTCACAAGGACAGTGTTCTTGTGTTGTTCCATACATTGCATTTTGCTGTAACACATCAAAGTGATGTATGACTACAGCTGTGCATACAGCCACAGATTTTGTTTTTCTACCGTGACTTTGAGGTCTGTGTCAGATGTTAAACTGACATTAACGCATTCCAATCCATTGGTTCTCACATAAAGCCAGGCATTGCGTGGTGTAAACTATGCTGCTCTCACAACACACAGGATGGTTGAAATAGAAGTCAGAGGTGGTGTTTCTTATCGACAAAAAAGTGGCAGACATCATTTGCGGCCTTGTGGAGCATTTCCAAACAGCTGTACAGCTGTCCAAAGGTGATGACCTCTCAATTTAATATCATCTTCCACAGTAACAGGGTAGAAGATGTCTCAGTGTTCTAGTTTGAAGAGACCAGGAGCAGTGATTCCACATATTGCAGCCATGTACATGATCAGTGTTGTGGTGCTGGCTGTCCCTGGAAGATTTGTTCCCACCAGGACTCTCACCATCTCAAGCAGGTGGTCAGTCAATTATTATGTGGTAATCAACAGCATACTAGTGGATGGATGGGATGGAAAAGGGACCATTGATATGGGATGATGTACTGTAAGAAGCACTACAGTTGATAGTGCGATCAATTTTAGAAATTTTACCGTTTTTTCCGTAATTTCAGTGCCGACTAATGACATTGCAGCATGTTTCCCAGTTTCTGTATCGACAATAAACCACACATCCACCGCTTTGCTTGTACCATCTACTTGATTGTGAATGTAGGTAGTTGACTGCACAGTATGTTCATTCATGGTTAATTTCTGGACCACTCTCCCTGCAACACTGTCAGCGATTTAATCTGCTACTCACCAGAAGTAGAAGGGCGCTATATTCGCTACATTCCACGTCTAGCAAAGGAACATAACGATCTGAGTCCGTAACTGCTGTTCAGCAACGACTGTTCTGCACCAGTCTAACAAACGCGACCTGTCCAAGTGCACAAGATCTTTCCAGATGCGTGCATGTTGAGGAGGTTAGCACATGTTAGCGGCGTATAGTAGATATGAGAATGTTGTGGTAATATAACAAATAGTTAAGAAGAAACATATGGTTTATGCTTGATGGAGCTCTGGACAGATGGAGGTTTAAGCATTTTACGTAAATCATCTGTACTGTCAGTTTTGGAATGTTGTTATATGTGTGGAATCAGTACCAAGGAGATTCTGCAGTTAAACACACTATGTTGTTAAAGCCATGTGGTTTCCAAAATATTAGTTATGCAGAGTGCAATGCTCTTAATATTCTAACACAGAACATATACGTCCAACATCTGACACACATGCACCCTGTACATTTTCTATCTCACTGATTGAGGTGACAAACTTTAAAAATTAAAACTACTTGCTTCTACACCAAAGAAAAAAATAATTTCTTTGCTGCACATGCATAATATAGCTTTCTGGAAGTGTATAGTGCCCACCATTAACACTAATTACTCTATACTCGCATCAGTCCTATAAATGATCACTAGCAACAGAAAATGCATGTTATGAGGAAATAGACAAATGCATAGCAGCGGTGTTCGACATGTGAAATCACACACCATGCTGCACTAACTCTATGAACAGGACAACTGTCAAACAAATGTACACACAGGGTTTGCAGCACCTCACAAACCTCTGTCAGGGCCTTAGAATCAATGTATTTATAAGACAGACAATTTATGTCCAAAATGTGACTGGGAAATGGTGAACCGCGTATGCATTTTCGTTCTTAAAAGGAGGGCGCTGAAGTAGGTTTTCCATCGGTTTGGTTGACATGCTGCACTAATTCCATGAACCCCCCCCCCCCCCCCCAAACACACACATGCTCATACACAACAAATGTCAAGCAAATGTATGCACAGGGGCTGCAGTGCCTCACAAACATCTGACAGTAGCTTGGAATCAAAGTAGCTATGATACTAGCGACTCAATTCACATCCAAAATGGGAAATGGTGTAATACACATGGACCTTCATTCATCTAAAAGAGGGTGCCAAAACAGGTTTCCCATCGGTTTGGTGGACATGATTCGGCACACTTGTGTTGGTAGTCCTCTGTTGGCTGTGGTTTGAAGAGGTCTGTGATTGCAGGTATGTAGTGTTCTAACTCGGTCCAGAACAATTTTATATGAAAACATCCAAGATTGCAGACAGTTTGTAGGTATTCCTACCACATCAGTAGGCATACTGCAGAATGTTGTTAAAAATCATGCAGCAACTGTTCTGTAAGTTAACTGTTAGCAGGACCACATGATTGTGGTTGGTAGATAGTACAGAGCAACACATTGTAAATACTGTTTGTTCAAGTTTAAATCACTTAGGCACTATTGCACAGGGGCAAACACATGATCCATTCAGTAGTTGTATACTGCAGCCCCAAATCTGGTAATACAATACCTTTTACTACAGAGGATGTAAAAGCTTTTTTAAGGTGGGTGGTTACATATAATATGGTGGTTGCACCTGGGCTTGTGATCTGACTTATACAAATTTAATACCCTACATTTGCAGGTCATGCACGTTAAACAGTGTATTCCTGTCGTCTTATCGCTGCCCATAATCACATTACTGTTTTCCTGGGTCCCAGTGCTCCCATTTCAATTTCTTTTCTCGATCCCACATACAAGAATTTTCTGCACTTAGCAGACATGTGAGTACTCTCTCATTCTCCCTCAATTTTCCCGCAGTTTGTCATGTCTCCCCACAATTTACATGCATTTTCCGTCAATTTTAGTAATTTTTCCGATTTTCAAGTCATAATTTTTACAATATGTATATGCTCATATTGCTAACATAACCAGGTATGGTTTGATTTTATCCATGTAATACCTATCAACCTACTAAAAAATTGCTGCGATTTTCACAATTTTCGATGATCTACGTGCTTGCCTCTCAGATGGGACGAGCGTTAAAGTAATTGAACTAGAGAGTTAAAAGAACAGTGAAACTCATTTCATAGCTATATGAGACTCTACAAGTGCAACATGCGATGGATACAGTGGAAACTCCAAGTCTGGAAAGAATTCAACGTGTCGCACCAATACATCAGAAAACATATTTGCATACTTGTGTAGTGGTGCAGACCTGGCTCCAAATGATTTCCATATGTTTGGACCATCGAAGGAAGCGCTCAGGGGAAGAAGATTTGGAACCGATGCAGAAGTCACTGATGCAGTGCAAAATGGTTTACAGGTGCTACAAAAATCTTTTATCCAAAGGAATTAAAAAACTTGTGAAACTTTGGATAAAGTGCGTTGATGTAGAATGATAAATGATAAATTACCACAAAATATGATGCCATCCAAAGCACTCAATGAAAATAGGTATAGTAAGCTGATTTACTTACATGTTTATCGCCAAAATTTGCAATAACCCTAACGACATAAGTAGCTGAACTCAAATGTTTCAGCAGATTGGTAGTGTGTTTCTTCCAATTAAATCTCTCACAATGCACACACCCAAAGATTTGGAACATTCTGCCTTAGCTACAGATTTCTGTTCAAATTCTGTATTTATTAATGGTGTTGTGCCATTTACTGTACAGATATGTATATACTGTGTTTTATCAAAATTTAATGAGAGTGAATTTGCGGAGAACAGCTTAATCATTTTCTGAAAGACATTATTTACAATTCCCTCAGCTAATTCTTGTTTGTTGGATGTGATTACTTATATCATCAGCAAAAAGAACTAGCTTCACATCTTCATGGATACAGAGTGGCAAGTCATTAATATATATTAAGAATGATAAGGGACCTAAGACTGAACCTTGTGGGACCTCATTCTTGAGGGAAGAAAAATGAGGCAAGGGGAGGGTGCCAAATAATAAGTCGCTTATGTGGAAACATGTTCTCGAACTGGCCCTGATGAAGAGTGAGAATAAATAAAATGAAAAGATGTACAAGACAGAATTATTTGCAAAGAATGTAAATATAATGTGAATTTGGAATTGCTTTTATTTAGTATTGGTGCTGGCATAGCAAATGAAACCAGTGTACAACGTATTCTACTTAAAACTGGAAGGAATTCAATAAATTACAGCCTTTAATAATAAATTAGAGGTTTGGTGGGAAAAGTGGGTTGTTGCTGTCAGCAGAAATATGCCAGTTTTCAACTGGCACTTGAGCTACAACGGTCTGTTGGAGATAAAAATGTAAATAGTGATATTTGTAGAAACTTTTGTGCACTATCGTTTTGAATTAGGAAGGTTACATATGAAAAGTTGCAAAAAAATCGCGGAAAATGAGATTTTTTACCTTTTTGCATTTTTTTCAATGTTGTGTAACGAAGTTTTGTTGACAAATCTGAGTTTCGGATTCAGCATTCCAGAAGACAGATAGAATATAAGAAATAAGAACTACGCCACAACGTTCCCCCTTGGGGCAATTTTGAGCACAAATTGACTGCATTAACAGAGAAACGTTGTAAGGTTCAAATTAATTACCTTACCTCATCTATGAGGCCGCAGTATTCTAGGATACGTCGGAAAATGTAATGTTTACGTTGCAACAGTATATAACTACGTAAAGTGTGTTCTGTCTGATAATGTTTGCATACTGTTAAAAATCACGTGACATTGTTTCTTTCATCGTCAGTTTAGGATGGGGTGGGAACGAACGTAATGCATCACAAGAAAAATAAAATCGATTACAAGTATTACTAAAATAAACTGTTGTTGCATTTTGGGTAACTGTGGCTCGCTGATCTGTCATTAGTTATACCAACATCTAATAGAAAGCAAGCCTACTACCAAACACACACACAAACACACACACACACACACATACGTGATTTTTTTAAAGGGATGGAAGGAATAAGCTGTTCGATTTTAGAAAGGTATAAGTGTTTTATTATGATATATCACTTAAACTGTAGAACGACTGTTTATAAACACACACTTGTGCGAGAGACAACCAGAGATGGTAATAGTGAGAGATGTGACATCTCCAAAGACTTCTACATATTTACATACATACTCCGCAATCCACCAGACAGTGCGTGGCGGAGCGTACCTCGTACCACAACTAGCATCTTCTCTCCCTGTTCCATTCCTAAACAGAACGAGACAATGTCGAAGTCGATATCTTGAATATAAATAAAATTATTTATAAGTTATTGTGAGATTTCTCACACGTTGCAAGTACAGAGATGCTTCAAAATTAAATGTTTCAGCATCTAAATTGTCTATGTTAGTTAATAAACTGAAAACAGCTATATGCAGGATCTCTCTCAAAATTCAAGGAAAATAAATTTGCATTATGTGAAGATTTCATACACTGTGCAAGAACAATGAAGGTCATATTAAACATTGTCGCATACTTACTATATTACTTATTAAAATACTCGTGACTTGCCCATGGGCACTGAGCTGAAATTCTTAGTTTAAACAGAACCTGGTTATGATGAAACTTCGATACATGTAGTACACATGCAAACTCTCCGGACCTCTAAACTAAATATTCTTCCGCTTCTATACGTGACTGTATAAGTTATAAAAGCACACGCAGCTTGTAAGTTCATTGTAATACGCAAGACCTCCTCGAAATTCGAGTAAAAATAAAGTTGTAGAATATGTGAGATTCTACACATTTTGCAAGTACAATGAGGACAAAAAAAGGCTCTTTTGTGTCTTAAACTTAGAATATATGTTACCCAGTGCAGACATATGTTGGTGACAGTGAGAACAACTCGAAGTGTGGAGATCGAACTTTTTTTGCAGGTTGGTGATAATACGTAAGTCACTGTGATGCGTAACAGTAGTTAAGTTTATTTCGCATTTTCCGGTTTTGCGTAGTAGTAATGAATGTAATATGTTCGACAGCTACATATTCCTGCCGGCCGCTGTGGCCGAGCGGTTCTAGGCGCTTCAGTCCGGAACCGCGCTGCTGCTACGGTCGCAGGTTCGAATCCTGCCTCAGGCATGGATGTGTGTGATGTCCTTAGGTTCATTAGGTTTAAGTAGTTCTAAGTCTAGGGGACCGATGACCTCAGATGTTAAGTCCTATAGCGCTTAGATCCACATATATTCCTAATTCGTTATTTGTATTTTATGAGCAAATGGTTTTTAAGTATTTATAGAGAATATGTTTATACTCATTCCAGTATTCCATAGTGAATGATATATAGCTCTGAATGAAATTTACTGATATGACTCACCCGCACACCACTGGCAAATACAGAGGCACATCAGTAAATTATCAAATATAAAGAAACTCTGGGATTGGTGCCAGACATGCATCACACTAAACGCCACACTCTCCATTAACTCTTCGAAGTATTAGAAGGCATTCAGTCGAGTCACTAGCAAATTCCCCCATCCCTCACTACCCATTCTTCCACAACAAACATCCATTACCTGACGACCTGAGCAAAGCTGACCACTTTGCATCCTATCTGTTCTACATCTCATGAATCTCTGATGACTATCATTCCCTACCATCCATGAATGCACAAACATTGCTGTCCCACCCCTGAGTCCCAGCTTCCAATACATGGACAGCGTACCACAACCAGAATTAAGTACACCAGTCACAGCACATGACATACTCCACAAAAAACACGACACAGCCCCAATCATGACTGCATTACCTCAAAGAATGTCCCTCTCCTTCCTAGTCACCCTCGCCACTCTTAACGTTCTGTCCTCTCCATAGGTTACTGTCTTCAATTATGGACAACCTCCAAAATCATGGTTTCTTCAAACTGCACAAACCTCTCACTGATACCTCTTCCTACTTGCTTCACCTTAGTGTTTATCATGGACTTGGAACCCATCCTCTCCCACTGCATCAGTCAACACCTGAACCAACACCACTTTCTTTCCATTAACCAGTGTGGCACCCATCCCAGTTTCTCCTCTGACAATCAGAGACATTCTGATCTTCTTTTAAAACTCCAGTCATGCACACTTCCAGTTAACCATGTTTTCGTGTATTGCATTCTTTCTCTCCAATCTCCCATTCTTTGTCGTTATTAACAACAATTCCCTTACCGTCCAGTCCGCTGCAGGCTCCATCCAACCCCCCCCCCCCTTTCCTTTATCTTATTTCCACATTGCTGATGTGCTCAGATCACCTCCACCAATCTACCTGCTTTCCACCTGCTTAAGTGTGCTTATGACGCTGTTTTCACACCCTCTACCCTGCAGCCCAGAGGTACCAATATTCCCTTCAAATCCACCTCTTTGAGTAAAAAATGGCTTCTCAAGATCAACCTCTCCAATATTCAGGTAATAATTATAGGATGAACAATCCATATCTTCTGTACCCAAGACTTTTACCGTACCATTTATGACTATTCTGTCCAGTTAACTAATACACTATAATATCTTGGACTTATGCTCGACCAGCAACTAACGTGGAAACTAGCCATCCAATAGAAAGCCCACAATAGACTAAAACTGCTAACAAGCTGAAATGGGAGACGACACCCCTCCACTATACTCTACACCTACAAAACCCTGACCTGACTCATCCTCTACTCATGGATATCCACCACATCAAAGCTCTATTAAGTTCCTCCAAAACCTCGAAAGCCATGTACTCTGCTGTGTCCTTTACCAACTCAGTAAATACCAGACCTCTTCACAACATCAAACACCTCTGCATCTCCTATACTATCCGCAACCTAGATTCCCATAAACCCATTGTCTCCCATCTGATCACCAACACTGGTGCGCTGCCGCACCTTTACAAACTCATCCCACTGTCCCTACCCCTACACACTCCACATAGTATCTCAATGCAACTTCAACCACGCCCTTTCCTAGACAAAAAGATCCACACTGACATTTATCCCTCTTAGCAGCTTCAAGTCTTCCCCATTTATACCACCACACACTAGGACTCCTCTCTACTCTTCCATCTCCATCCATCCCCATCGCTTTCCTCTTGTGATCACTACTTCACCCACACACCAAACTTCTCTTCACTCTCTGTCTTTCCCATCTTCTGCTCTCCCACTATCCACATCAACCCCTAACTATAATGTCCATGTTCTTCCTACCTAACAGACCCCCTATCTTTCTACCCAAACCCAACAATCGTATGGAATATCCTCCCTCCTTCCAAAATACTTCTTACTCATTTGCAGCTCATTGGACTTAAAGTAAAAGTGCACTGCTTCAGTGCTTTTTCGTAGAAGAATCTCAGCAAGTTGCTACGTGTTTTTAAATTATATGGATTTTCGTCTTTTTAGCTGGTCATCTTTAACCATTTTAATTTAGAAATGAAAAACAGTCCTCACACTTTTATCATCTTTGTTATATTTTGAAGACTGGCTTTGGCCGAAGAGCGGAATATTGTACCACTGACCCAGCCACCCCACCATACAGAAATATGGCGTGAGGCGGATGACACAACAAGAAAAGAGAGATTGGTGATGCAGTCTATAAACAATTTGTGGAAAGACAATAATGCAAACGTAGTTGACAACGTGGGACCTTAGTTTCTTCCGGCACATACAATGTTCAAAAACCTTACGGGAATGCAGCCAGGTGACGTCGTCGACAATCGCGGATATTTCGACGGGAGCACAACCTGCTATTAACAAGGCAAAAGTACAGCAAGTACAAGTAGGAAGGTGGATGGTGCGTTGGGGCGTGCATTTGTCAGAAGCCTGCTCACAGTGACTTGTATCTGCAGACTAATAGTTGTCACCATCCAGCTCAACGTGAAGGGGTACTTTGTATCTTTGTTCACAGGGCCGATGTCATCTCGGACCCTGAGAGTTCTTCAGCGAGTTAGCCGATCTCGAAGTCACCTTTCGTCAGAATGGTTATAGTGGAAGACAGATCAGATATACGTTGCGCTATCGACCAACTGTGAACCGGAGCCGGTCGATGTGGCCGAGCGGTTCTAGGCGCTTCAGTCTGGAACCACACGACCGCTACGGTCGCAGGTTCGAATCCTGCCTCGGGCATGGATGTGTGTGATGTCCTTAGAATAGTTAGGTTTAAGTAGTTCTAAGTTCTAGTGGACTGATGACCTCAGATGTTAAGTCCCACAATGCTTAGAGCCATTTGAACCTTTTTTTTGTGAACCCGATGATTGGTCATATTTTGCGGAAATATGATGTGAAGTGAGTTTTCTGACCACCACCTAAGATCAGCGCTCTTTTAGATTCGGTAAAGGATGACCTTGGTTAACGTAAGGCGGGTGTTTACCGTATTCCTTGCAGTTATGGCACGTCATGTCTTGGTCAGACTATCGGGACTCTGGAGGGGCGTTGTACTGAGGGTAAGCGGCACTGACGCTTACAACAGCAGAGCAAATCCGCTATTACAGAACACTGTCTTGGCACCGGTCATCCAATGGAATATAACAGTACAGAGATTCTGGCATGTACTTCCAGTTATTGGAATATTACACTCCTGGAAATGGAAAAAAGAACACATTGACACCGGTGTGTCAGACCCACCATACTTGCTCCGGACACTGCGAGAGGGCTGTACAAGCAATGATCACACGCACGGCACAGCGGACACACCAGGAACCGCGGTGTTGGCCGTCGAATGGCGCTAGCTGCGCAGCATTTGTGCACCGCTGCCGTCAGTGTCAGCCAGTTTGCCGTGGCATACGGAGCTCCATCGCAGTCTTTAACACTGGTAGCATGCCGCGACAGCGTGGGCGTGAACAGTATGTGCAGTTGACGGACTTTGAGCGAGGGCGTATAGTGGGCATGCGGGAGGCCGGGTGGACGTACCGCCGAATTGCTCAACACGTGGGGCGTGAGGTCTCCACAGTACATCGATGTTGTCGCCAGTGGTCGGCGGAAGGTGCACGTGCCCGTCGACCTGGGACCGGACCGCAGCGACGCACGGATGCACGCCAAGACCGTAGGATCCTACGCAGTGCCGTAGGGGACCGCACCGTCACTTCCCAGCAAATTAGGGACACTGTTGCTCCTGGGGTATCGGCGAGGACCATTCGCAACCGTCTCCATGAAGCTGGGCTACGGTCCCGCACACCGTTAGGCCGTCTTCCGCTCACGCCCCAACATCGTGCAGCCCGCCGCCAGTGGTGTCGCGACAGGCGTGAATGGAGGGACGAATGGAGACGTGTCGTCTTCAGCGATGAGAGTCGCTTCTGCCTTGGTGCCAATGATGGTCGTATGCGTGTTTGGCGGCGTGCAGGTGAGCGCCACAATCAGGACTGCATACGACCGAGGCACACAGGGCCAACACCCGGCATCATGGTGTGGGGAGCGATCTCCTACACTGGCCGTACACCACTGGTGATCGTCGAGGGGACACTGAATAGTGCATGGTACATCCAAACCGTCATCGAACCCATCGTTCTACCATTCTTAGGCCGGCAAGGGAACTTGCTGTTACAACAGGACAATGCACGTCCGCATGTATCCCGTGCCACCCAACGTGCTCTAGAAGGTGTAAGTCAACTACCCTGGCCAGCAAGATCTCCGGATGTGTCCCCCTTTGAGCATGTTTGGGACTGGATGAAGCGTCGTCTCACGCGGTCTGCACGTCCAGCACGAACGCTGGTCCAACTGAGGCGCCAGGTGGAAATGGCATGGCAAGCCGTTCCACAGGACTACATCCAACATCTCTACGATCGTCTCCATGGGAGAATAGCAGCCATTATTGCTGCGAAAGGTGGATATACACTGTACTAGTGCCGACATTGTGCATGCTCTGTTGCCTGTGTCTATGTGCCTGTAGTACTACACTGTGTGATTGGTTGGAGATAGGGGGCATGGACAGGGGATGGGTTTTTAAAGTTTTTCCCATTTACATGATTAGACTACTTCCACCATCCTGGATTTCTCGTTGGTTCTTTCATTTTTACTGAGCGAGGTGGCACAGTGTTTAGCACACTGGACTCGCATCTAGGAGGACAACGACTCAAACCCGCGTCTGGCCATCCTAGTTTCGGTTTTCCACGACTCCCTAAATCACTCCAGGCAAATGCTGGGATGGTTGCTTTAAAATGGCACTGCCGACGTCCTTCCCCATCCTTCACTAATCCGATAGGACCGATGACCTCGCTGTTTGGCCCCTCCCCTCAAATCAACCAACCAAGTACCGTCCGGCTAGCCACGCCGTCTAATGCACTGCTTCCCGAGGGGGAAGGCATACCGGTCCCCAGCACGAATCCTCCTGGCAGATTAGTGTCTAGTTCTGGTGTGCCAGATCAAATGACTCTGAGCACTATGGGATTTAACATCTGAGGTCACGAGTCCCCTAGAACTTAGAACTACTTAAACCTAACTAACCTAAGGACATCACACACATCCATGCCCAAGGCAGGATTCGAATCTGCGACCGTAGCGGTCGCGCGGTTCCAGACTGAAGCGCCTAGAACTGCTCGGCCACTACGGCCGGCTTTGGTGTGCCGGGTAGCCTGTGGATGGTTTTTAAGGCGGTTTTCCATCTGCCTCGGCAAATGCGGGCTGGTTCCCCTTATTCCGTCTCAGTTACACTATGTCGGCGATGGCTACGCAAACACTGTCTCCACCTACACATACACCATAATTACCCTACCACGCAAACATTTGAGGTTAACTCGTCTGGTATGAGATGTTCCCAAGGGGGAAGGGGGGGGGGGTGTTCCACTGGGGGCCGAACCACTCAATAATCTTGTGTTCGGTGTGGGTTGCCAGTGAGGTGGGTCGACTGCTTTGGCCTGTTGTGGTGTTGTGAACCACTGAGGGCTACGGCGCAACAAAGCCTCTCCATCGGTTCTAGGCATCCGGTTCAATACACAATACACATTATACAACCAACCAAACCAACCATCTTTCATTTTTAATACTATGCTATGATTGGTTGGAGATAGGGTGAGAGCAGAGAGGCAAGGGAGATGGGAGTGGAGGGGAAGGGGGAAGGGGTGGGGAGTTATATGGGAGGCGGTTAGAAGAACGGGCATGGCTTGATGACATCATGTGTAGTAGGTTATTGACCATGCCCCTGAATGTAGACAACTTCGCTGCAAAGGTCAAACTGCCCTAGATGGCACTTTGCCATACTACTGATGATAACCAAATGATCAAGGAGGTTTGGGATGCGGCAGTAGTGGAATGAATAGAAGAAGGGTTTATGGGAGTATATGACTTGGCAGTAGGAATGAGAGATGAGAACGAGTAATTGAATTCTGCTATAAATTTCAGTTAGTAATAGCAAATACATGTTCGAAAATTATAAGAGGTAGAGGTATACTCTGAAAAGATCTGGAGATACAGGGAGATTCCAAACGGATTATATCGTAGTCAGGCAGAGATTTCGAAATTAGAAATGGTTCAAATGGCTCTAGGACTTAAGATCTATGGTCCTCAGTCCCCTAGAACTTAGAACTAATTAAACCTCACTAACCTAAGGACATCACACAACACCCAGTCACCACGAGGCAGAGAAAATCCCTGACCCCGCCGGGAATCGAACCCGGGAACCCGGGCGCGGGAAGCGAGAACGCTACCGCACGACCACGAGCTGCGGACGCCGAAATTAGATATTGGTTTGTACGGTGCACCATGTGCAAAGAAGTGGTATAGTGCAGTACCAAGCAAAGATGAGATGAGCTTGAAGTTCTCTGAGGCTAGAAATACGGTGATAATAAATACCTCAGTATGTGGTTCAGTTGAAAAGGAATGGACATCTCTGAAAAGGCCAATCACACATAGGTACAAGGAAGATAATTGTGAAGACACCACATACGACAGAAGGAATATTTCAATTGACTGACGAAAAAACGAAGTTCCAAAATGCTCAGGGAAATTCAGAAATACAGAAATATAAGTCACTTACGGAAAAAATAAAAATGAAGTGCAGGAAAGCTAAGGCGAAGTAGCTGCAGGAAAAATGTGAAGAAATCGACAAAGAAGTGGTCGTCGGAAGGACTGATTCAGCGGATAGAAACGTCAAAAACCTCTGCGAAATTAAAAGCAAGGGCTGCAACAATAATAATGCAAGCGGAATTCCACTGTTAAGCGCAGAGAAGAGAGTAGATGGGTGGAAAGAGTATTGAACGCTCTGGGAGGGGGAAGACTTTTCTGATGACGTGACTGGCGAAGAAATGGGGGTCGATGTCGAAGACTTGCGGGACCTAGCATTAGAGCCATAATTAAATGCAGCTTTCGAAGATTTGAGCTCAAATAAGGCAGAGAGGGTAAGTAATATTCCTTCGGATTTTCTGAATCAACTGGGGAAAGTGGCAACCAAGCGACTATTCAAGTTGGTGTGTTGAATCCATCAATCAGGAGACATACTATCAGATTTTCGATAAGATAGCATCAACACAATCCCGAAGATCGCAAGGGCAGGTAAGTGCAGGAAATGCTGCACAATCAGCTTAACGGCTCGTGCGTCCGAGCTACTGACAAGAATAACATACTGAAGAATAGAAAAGAAAACTGTTGGACGACGATCAGTTTGTCTCTCGGAAAGATAAAGGCATCAAAGACGCAGTTAGGACGTTGCAGGTGATAATGGAGGCAAGACTTAAGAAAAATCAAGACACGTTCATAGGATTTACCGACCTCGACAAAGCGTTCGACAGTTTGTAATGGTGCGAGATGTTCGAAATTTTGAGGAAAATTCGAGCAAGTTTTAGTATCAGACAATTAATATACAATTTGTTAAGAGGGAACAATAAGATTGGAATAGCAAGAACTAAATGCTCAAATTAAAAGACTGTAAGACATGGATGTAGTATTTTGCCCCTAGTATTCGGTATATATATCGAAGAGGCAATGACGTAAATAAAAGAAAAGTTCAAGAGTGCGATTAAAATTCAGGGTTAAAGGATGTCAGTGGTAAGAGTCGCTGATAATATTTCTGTTGTCATTGAAATTGAAGAAGAATTACGATAGGTTGATTGTAATGGGTAGCCTAATGAGAACAGAATATGGATAGAGAGCAGATCGAAGAAAGATGAAAGAAATGAGGAGTGGCAGAAATGAGATTAGTGAGAAGCTTGACATTAAAAATTGGGAACCATGATGTAGATGAAATGAAGGAACTCTGGAACCTTGGAAACAAAGTAACACATGACGGATGAAACAAGGAGGACATGAAAAGTAGACTAGCACAAGCAAATAGGTCATTCCTGGCCGAAAGAAGACTGCTGGTATCAAACTTTGCCTTAATCTGAGGAATAAATTTCTGAGAATGTACGTTTGGAGCTCAGTATTGTATTGCAGTGAATCAAGGATTGTGGAAGAATCAGAAAGGAAGAGAATCAAAGAGTCTGAGATGTGGCGCTATAAACGGATTTTGAGAATCATATGGAATGATAAAGTAAGGAATGAGGAGGTTCACAGTAGAAGCGGCGAAGAAAAGAACGTGTGGAAGATGGTGACAAGAAGAAAAAAAAATGGTTCAAATGGCTCTGAGCACTATGGGACTTAACATCTGTGGCCCTCAGTCCCCTAGAACTTAGAACTACTTAAACCTAACTAACCTAAGGACATCACACACATCCATGCCCGAGGCAAGATTCGAACCTGCGACCGTAGGACAAGAAGAAGGTACGAGATGATAAGACATGTGTTACGACATCATGCAATAACTTCCATGGTGTTAGAGGGGGCTGTCGAAGGTAAAAACTGTAGAGAACTGCACGGATTGGAATATATCTAGCAAATAACTGACGACGTAGGATGAAGGAGCTACTCTGAGATGAAAAGATTGGCACAGGAGAGGAATTCGTGGTGGACCGCAAGGCTGATGACGCCCCCCCCCCCTCCACCACCACCCATCCAGAACGAAAAAAAAAGACTTTAAGAGAAAGAGAGAGTATCCTAATGTTTTACGTAGTGTTTCAAACAAACAGAGAGCCAGATCCCTCGCTTTGCTTAAATTAAAGGCTTTATACTTCTCAATTAAATTAGTCATTGCTTTGATCTCCATTGCTTCGTTTATTACACTGTCTCAGAAGATAAATCTCTTGCACCATAATGCTGGTCTCTTCGTCTTTTAGTTCATGCTCGAAGACGAGACAGTATTAGGTAACAATTGATTTATAAGTATTTGGTTGCTTGGGTGGAGTTTCAACGCTTCTGTTCTTTACAATTTTGTTCAACAGTTTTTACAATCTGTCCAACTCAGCTGCAAACCGAAGAACTCGTAAATAATGAAATTCACCAATGGAAACTGAAAGATCGCTTGAGTCCTTAATAGATTGATTCTGTAATAGCTGTAAAAGGGAACCTTGTATGTTATGAGTTACATGCTGGTGACTTTTGCAATACCAGCTAAGGTCCTCACGATTTATTTCTTCACAGAGCGTACTTTGGGCTTATTTGTCGGAAACAAATAGCAAACTTTGGAGTTCCGGTGTGTTATTTCCCCTGTACTTCTGAGGGTGTGCTAGTGCTATCCATGTCTGTACCCACCATCAGTTTAATGTACATTCAGACGTTTCGTTGATATTAGTACAGGTTTTACCGACGCGAGTGTGGGGCACTGTATCACTGGATGTCTCTCCCCGCAACTGACCTGGAGCTTTCCTCGTGAACATGCCGCTCACTGGCCAAAGTCCCACCGTGCCGCCGAAAGGCAATGTCACCGCGATCCCCGAAACCCTGAAGCCGTTTTGGCTGCCACCGGACGACGAGCATTTCCTCCTGCAGGTAAGTGATACATTATTTGTAAGTGATACATTATTTTAGTGAACTATTTGTTCCTTAGAACATACGCACGAAGCTCGTGTCAATACGAGTGCCGTCAATCATTTTCGTATTATCAGAAGCAGCGATGAAGAATGACTTGAAGTTCTGCATTGAGCAGCCGTCATATGCTCCTTGTACTGTGCGCTGTTTACTATTTACCGCACTATTCCTTCTCGGAATGCCGCTCGAGTATGAATTGCGAAGTAGCAAACCGTACTGAAAGGATGGAAACCGAGTTTTCTGTTGTTGAACACCGAATGAAGTGACGCATTGATAAGACACTGCAATCGCATTCGGGAGGACGCTGAACCAGTTCCCCCTCCGTTAGCAAGATCTACATTTATATACACTAAGAGGGTATCTGCTCTTTCGGACATGTCCGAAAGAACAGATACCATCGGTGACCATGCAGCTCGTTAGAATGAAATTACAATGAAATGAACACCCTTAGCTTCTGTGCGAATGCACAAACAGTGCCCGAACTCTTACGGGAATCGGCAACGCGCCGCGAGTAATGAGTACAATGGGCGGGGGCACTACGAATGTAATGCGTTGAGAATGTGGGTTTCGCGAGAGGCGTGCCAGAAATAAATCCCTGCATTCGCACTATCCTCTGTGTCCTCGGGGGCTCAGATGGATAGAGCGTCTGCCATGTAAGCAGGAGATCCCGGGTTCGAGTCCCGGTCGGGGCACACATTTTCATCTGTCCCAGTTGACGGATGTCAACGCCTGTAAGCAGCTAAGGGTGTTCCTTTCATTGTAAAGATCTACATTTTAGGTATGTAGCGTCGGTTAGAGAGGCGAATGTAGTTATTCACCTCGCTACAATCTGATGTGGCATTATAGGTTGATCTGCAGCGCAGCAGGTGCGTGGAGCCAGATGGACGTCCGATGACAAGTCATGGGAGTAGTAAAGACACTGGTTTACTTATTCCGTGGGTAAAGTAAGGCAGTCGTAATGTTAGCTTTGTAGAGCAGAAACTTTTCTGTAGCCTACCACAAAGTGTGTAGTAGGAACGACAGCCACCCTGTCCAGCCTTTCTCACAAAGTGAATGTGTCATAACAAAATATATTTTACTTTTCTGACAGTAGATTCAGACTACAAGCAAATTTATGAACCATTTGATGCACCACAAAGGTAGATTCGATTAATGTTCAGAAAGACTATGAAATTACTCGTCATTTAAAACATAGCAAACTATTTTTCCCCGGCAGGCAGTTATCACCGTAAGCTTGTCTAACCTGAAGGCTGTTGTCTCGTGGGGTGGAGTAATTTTCCCAGTCTTGACTTAAATTTCCTAATAGTTTGCAATATGGCGAGGGCGAACAGCCACAAAGGCTGTTCGAGCCGTTATTCAAGACCACGGCTTCCACGTGGCGGAGGGACACCAGTCTACCCCTTCCCTTTCGACGAATTGGCGCCACTCCAGGGAACCAACTTCAGAAGCGTGAGACCAGGCCTTGCGCGCCAGAACAAAACTTAACCCTCACTCCGGTTAGGTTGGTTACGGCTCTTTTTGCCGGCGGGCGCTTACTGGTTTGCGACATTCTCGGTAACAAAACTGACGGGAGAGGCCCTCTCGTCCTCGGTTGGTTGCAGTGGTTAGTGGGAGTAGCTCCGTGGAGTTCAGTAGTGCAGAAGCTGCCGCCATTTGTATGTCTTTGTGCTTGCTTTCTGTTATCAGTAGCAGCTGTGGGCCTTACAGTTCGGTTCCAGCTGCTTCGCATTAAAGGTAACGCAACCGCTATTATTTCGGTCGTGAACCATCACAAATGCAGCTGGTTTCATATCGATAGATAGGCGCGACGAACCTAACCATGCTTGTTCCATAGTACAGTATACTGCCTCTGCCTGGGCTTCAGTTTATTCTTTCTCGTGGATAATAATAATTACCATTTATCTCTCAGTGTAAACACACACTCTTTCTCTGATCAAAGACTGAACAAGTTAACAGGAAGCTCGTTTATGTTGCAAATTGTTCCCTTTATCTTGTCCTGCAGCAAGACGTTTACTATGTCAGTTTTGTGGTAATTCTTTGCGTGTGGAATCCGATAATTTAATTGTAACAAGCTACCTAACATTATGGAAATATATGCAAGATTTTAAAAGATCTGTCCGACTTCTGGTCCATAGTATTCCCCTGTTGCCTCCTACAACCTTTTAATTAATAGTCAGAAGCTCATATTAGAATAGATGAGGCCACGGTCAAGACAGCAGAAGATTAATAGGTACGGTTAAATGCACTTGGTAATTCAGAGTCTGAAGTCAGGTAGCCATTTAAATTTCTGCCACCCTTATCGCCAAGTTCGTTCTTTTGAAAGAGAAGCCGCAACTTATACACCGTGCTGTAGTCAGCAACCTAGGATGCAAGCTGACCCTGTACGACATGGAGTGTGCTGACCTCAGCACATAGCCTCATGAGGAGGCCAAGACACAGCCTAGCCACGCAGAGCAGGCGGCAGCGGTGCGAAGTTACGTGGTCAGCACCTAGGCAAGTGAAGCTGCACAACAGGCCCCATCCGAGGGCTAGCACGCAGATACGGTGAGCGTCATAGAAAGTAGGTCACGCCGTGCGGCACAGATGTGCAACTCAGTACAGGAAGCACCACAGCACACGGAGAGGAACTAAAGACCCCAGTGCAGGCAACAACGACAGTTGTAAAATGTAAACTTTCCAGGCGGAAATGTCACAATAAATAAAATGTTCCGGGCTATTATGCCATGGTCGAATAAATTTTACTTTAACATCCGACGTTTTGTCCCCATCTGCGGAGGACATTTTCAGGGGGAATCTTAGTTTTCTTGAATGTCCGATTCACGCCCCGACTCGCTATTGACAACAGCAAAATTCCGCTTCAGCGAGCGTCCGCGCAGTGGCGTGGCGTCACATGTTTTGAATCGAGGCCTACGAGGAAGACAGGCCACTGCGCGTACGTCACGAAGCTAGTCCTGTGCTCGCTCGCTCGCTCAAATCAGCAGACAAACTACGTTTCTACACCTGTTAACTCGTGACTAGGCGTGTCCGTACAAACGAAAACTGAATCTTCTACTGGAATCCGCTATCATGGAATCTTACTGTTATTAGTCCTATAATGATGGGAAGTTCATGGGCCTACTTATAATTTGTTAAGGCTGTACTGGCGTACAATAAAATAAAGTCATGCTAAAATTATTATCAGTTGCATAAGGCACCACTTCCAGCATGTAATGAGTATTGTTAAGCAGAAGAGACTAAAAGCTATAAACAAGCCGTTATACCATTTATATCGAGTATTGATCAAAATGTTCAAATGTGTGTGAAATCTTATGGAACTTAACTGCTAAGGTCATCAGTCCCTAAGCTTACACAGTACTTAACCTAAATTATCCTAAGGACAACCACACACACCCATGCCCTAGGGAGAACTCGAAACTCCGCCGGGACCAGCCGCACAGTCTATGACTACAGCGCCCCTAGACCGCTCAGCTAATCCCGCGCGGCCGAGTATTGATCTGATATTAAATTTTGCTGCAGTACTGTTAATCAGTAAGTCTTCATAATAGCAGATTCCAATGGAAGATGCAATTCTCGTTAGTACTTACACGCCCAACTGCAGGTTAACAGGTTTAGAAACTTATTTTGTCTGCTGAGCTGAGCGAGCGAGCTCAGGACTACCTTCGTGACGTACCCGCTGCAGCCTGTCTTTCTCGTAGGCCTCGTTTTGAATACGAGAGCGCAATTGGCCGTTGTCGACTGCCGTCGTCCACTATTATTTTTGTACTACCCACGTACACCTCCCCACAACTAAACGGAATCGTATAAACTCCAGCTTTTTCCAGCGGCTGGCGAATATTTTAGGTGAGCTTGTATCTACCGTGTTGGTATGTAGATTACCACTATGTCCCCCTTTTTCAGGATTTTTCTTGTGTGGTCAGTCACGTCCTTAATGAATAGTAGGAAAGCTTTCGATTTCACCGGCGCTTGAGCCTCGCTATAATTCCTACGCGGTGGTCTTAACGCTCTTTTCACCCTTGAACGATTAACATTATTGAGCAGTGCATTGGTGAGATGTTTTAATTCTGCGTCGAGCAGCTCTGGTTCGCAGATTTTCCTTGCTCTGTCCGCCAATGTTGTGGGTGGTCGTTCGAATCCCTGTGTAGATAACAGCCTCTGTGCATGAGTTTTCGGTAAACTACAAAAAGAACTGTCAAAAAACGACTCGAAGAACATAAGGGCAATTGCAGAAGAGAGGAGATTGACAGACCAGCTGTTGCATTACATGCTTTCCAGCCAGGAGACCACCACATTCATTTGGATAGGACTCAGCTACTGGCAGCCACAAGCGGATACCATGAAAGGCTATACAGAGAGGCCATGGAAATTGCAAAACACCACAGGAATTTCAGTAGGAAGGAGGAGGGCTTGAAACTGAATGACATTTGGATTCCGGTGCTGAAAAAAAGGTGTACCAGTCTTCTACCATGGGATGATAGCAACAGCGAATGATGGCAGCCAACGATGGCCAATTGCGCTCGCGTATTCAAAACATATGATGTTACGCCACTGGGCACAAGCTCGCTGAAGCGGAACTTTGCTGTAGTCAGTGGTGATCCAGGGTGTGAATCGGACATTCAACAAAACTACGATCCCCCTATGTCCTCCGCAGATGGGGACGAAACGCCGGGTTTTAAAGTGAAATCCATTTGACCACGGCATAACAGACCGGAACAATTCGTTAATGTGCAATGACAGCGCCTTGCACAGGAGAGTCTACAGCAGCAGAGTGTAACCACACAGGGAGACGGTGGTCCAGCAACTACGTAGTCAGAGCCAGGTGTGAACAATGGACTTGCAGATAGCAGGTAGGCAGCCTGAAGTTGATAGGTGCCACCTCCCCCCCCCCCCCCCCTCCCTCTTTGCCCAATGGAACGGAGTGAAGCCTCCACGCAATTGATAGTTTTGCAGTTAGTGGATGTGGCATCTAATAAGAGCAGACTGGATAACACGCATCAGGTCGATGACTGTCATGGAGTACCTCTCGAGGTTGGCTGCAAGCGGTGATAGACACTGCGTGGCTGAAACGGGATGGCTCGGCCCACACATGGTTTGAGAGACACCGTGCTTGCCAGCTTCCCATCTGCTTGGCCTCTCTAAAGCCTACAGCTGTCCAATTTCTTAATTGGCCAATAACAAATGCCAAATTACAAAGCAGTGGTGCAGCACATAACATTCCTAAATCGCTTAAGAAAAATTCCTGGATGGATTCTTTGAAAGGCCACATCTGCTTTCTTCCACAATTCGACGTTTTACTCCTCCTCACTGACTTCATCTTCGACGGGCTGATACATCCGTCTTCCTACCTTTTTTGAACGGAGAAAATGCCAAGTTGATACATAAGCTGTTGATTGCGCTGTACGGAGACACTTTCTCCGCCACTGTGCATTGTTGTGCTGCCAGCTACACGAATAACTTAAAGCTGGACGGAAAACTGTTCGAGCATGCATAAAATAACTTGGCCTATACCTGAACAGACTGAGCAGTAGTGCGTGGTAGGAGCTCCGTTGTGAATGACAACCAAACGGAAGGAGTGGTGCAGTTCGACAGCTGTAACCTACGTGCAGCCGCAAATCCCGCATAATTTGTGGCCTACAGCTAGTGAGCCAGCAAGCGATGGTATTAAGAAGTTACGTCAGCATGACCAATCATTTAATCAATATAGGTTTTCAAAGTCGATAGTTTCTCACTAGAGTACAGAAAAATAAATAGTCTCGTAAACATAGGGTCAACCACATAAAAAAGTCCAGCCTCTTGTTGCCAGAAGGAAGTCTCATAAAACAAAAAAGGGGTAAAAATGTTGAGTAGCGGACAATGGTGCCTGCTCCGATACTGACAATGTAAAATAAAAAATAGGAGTCAGGAGGAAATTATTTGTCAGTTGCCTCACAGCCTTTTCGTCAAAATTATTTTAGTTTTCTTGTCCTCCTTCCGTGTCTCTTCTGAAGTAGTGTAACTTTGGGAAGCACTTGCAGCTAAGTCTCACTCCTTCTTTTTTAATCTCTTTATCATGTGATTCAAATAGCTAGTGGTTCGTGCAAGCCTCTACAGCACAGTATCGTGAGATTTTGCCTCTTTCCACAAAAGTGTAATGGTGTTGCATATAATCACACGTGCCTGATTTTTAAGAACTTTTCTTGCAACTATGGTGCTCCACGGCAGTGGTACTGTGCAATGTTGGAAAGAGACAAGGAGATTGCTCCCAACCGTGCATGTCGGCAGACAACCGTCAACTGAGGCGGCTACCTCTCCGGAACGACGGAGTGGAGTCGCCCGGTGTTCAGGACGAGAATGCTTTCCCGTGCTGGTGCCACGTTAATTTGCGCGAGATACCCCGCACAGGCTGGAAAGAGGTTTGGCGCAGTGCGTCTGGCGTGGACGTCAAACCACATCGCTCTGCACAACAACGAACAAGTTTAGCGCAGTATCGGTGCGTGAAAGTAAATGGTTCGTTTGCGCACGCCTCTATTTGGACGGCGTTTCTCATTTCCCACCGTTATTGCGGTCGCACATCGGTACAATGCTGCGCACCTGCGAGCATTTTGCTCCATTCTGCACCTTCCTGCGCTGTTCAGCGCCGTTCTAGTTGCTGCGTCCGGCCATGTGGACGCAGGACGGACCAGTAGCAGTTATCTTCTGTTCCTAGTTTTCTGTAATTGCAGCGTCTCACACTTACTAAAATTAAGAAATAAGGAAGTGCAAGTTTAACAATGTTTGCATTCAAGAAGAGAGTAATAACAACAGTTAGGAAAGTGTGAGGCTTAAAAGACCACCACCACCAAAGATATCCAGGGACGAAGGCCTCAGTATGTGATTGAACTGCTCGCTCTTGGGTAGCAACACCCTCTCTCAGTTCCACTGTCCACCTGTGGATGAGCATCGCAGCATAGAGCTTTGAGCTGTTCCAGCACAGAAGATATTATAAATGCCTATTGTAGAGCCTTGTGTGCGTCTGGTACCACACTTCTGTTAATTTTTCTAATACAAACGCGCTGTAACTACTACATGTTAGTGTTGCTGTACACTGTTTGTGTCATTATATTATTTACTAACTATTCTTATTGCTCATTTTGACTTTCTGTTAATTCTATGTACGTTCAAAGCTATTCTGGTCAGTTTCGATCAGTCAGAATGAGCTATTCTAGCCCTTAATCCACGAGGAGACTTTCCCGTAACGTATACTACGAGGTGTGATCTCCGGGGCTCCTATCTTTAAACCAAGATTTAAGCTGTAAATCATTTGAAAATTTAATTTAAGTTGTATAAAATTTATGGTTACAAGTACATAAGTGTTGTTTAAATACTCCTTGTTGACTGTATTGCGCTAAATAAGGCCAGCAGTATTTCATTTTTGTATCACGCAGAATCACATACTTTTGTGAAGCTTCCTCAATAATACACATAAACGAACTGTTAGAGAAATGAATTTTACGTTCTTAAAAATTGTGGTATCTCTGTAGAAAGCAAATTTTCACGTAAAACTAATTAACATTCAATACTGAGATCTACATTTTTCTTTACCATCACTCAGTACGCATTTAGTTTTAACTACACTACTGGCCATTAAAATTGCTACACCAAGAAGAAATGCAGATCATAAACGGGTATTCATTGGACAAATGTATTATACTAGAACTGACATGTGTTTACATTTCCACGCAATTTGGGTGCATAGATCCTGGGAAATCAGTACCGAGAACAACCACCTCTGGCCGTAATAACGGCCTTGATACGCCTGGACATTGAGTCAAACAGAGCTTGGATGGCGTGTACAGGTGTAGCTGCCCATGCAGCTTCAACACGATACCACAGTTCGTCAAGAGTAGTGACTGGTGTATTGTGATGAGCCAGTTGCTCGGCCACCATTGACCAGACGTTTTCAATTGGTGAAGGATCTGGAGAATGTGCTGGCCAGGGCAGCAGTCGAACATTTTCTGTATCCAGAAAGGCCCGTACAGGACCTGCAACATGCAGTCGTGCATTATCCTGCTGAAATGTAGGGTTTCGCAGAGATCAAATGAAGGGTAGAGCCACGGGTCGTAACACATCTGAAATGTAACGTCCACTGTTCAAAGTGCCGTCAATGCGAACAAGAGGTGACCGAGACGTGTAACCAATGGCACCCCTTACCTTCACGCCGGTTGATACGCCAGTATGGTGAGGACGAATACACGCTTCCAATGTGCGTTCACCGCGATGTCGCCGAACAAGGATGCGACCATGATGATGCTGTAAACAGAACTTGTATTCATCCGAAAAAATGACGTTTTGCCATTCGTGCACCCAGGTTCGTCGTTGAGTACACCATCGCAGGCGCTCCTGTCTGTGATGCAGCGTCAAGGGTAACCGCAGCCATGGTCTCCGAGCTGATAGTCCGTGCTGCTGCAAACGTCGTCGAATTGTTCGTGCAGATGGTTGTTGTCTTTCAAACGTCCGCATCTGTTGACTCAGGGATAAAGACGTGGCTGCACGATCCATTGCAGCCATGCGGATAAGATGCCTGTCATCTCGACTGCTAGTGATACGAGGCCGTTTTTACCCTCCTGAACCCAACGATTCCATATTCTGCTAACAGTCATTGGATCTCGACCAACGCGAGGAGCGACCGGCGTCAACCTTGTGTGAATGTTCTGAAATGCTAATCATTTGCATATCACAGCATCTTCTCACAGCATCTTCTTCCTGTCGGTTAAATTTCGCGTCTGTATCACGTCATCTTCGTGGTGTAGCAATTTTAATGGCTTAGCTTACGAAGCGCGGTCTAGGAGACCCCATCACACGTGAACAACACGTCAGCAACAGAGCGATAATGTAACTGACAATAATAATTTCTTGGATCGGTGATTAAAAGAGGGTAGGTTGTGTATAAAACCATTTCGCCATAACTGACCTACGAGAGCGACTTAGTAAAATCTGGCGCGCTCTGAGAGACCATGCCTCTTGAGTTAGGGGTAGTCAGTCGTCAGTTGGAATCATCGTTGTCTGTGTCGAAGCCGTCTGGTCTGCTTTAACTGCTACCAGCGTCTATCTTATTACTGTCGTCTCTTGAGTATACGCAAGAAAGCGGAGGCGTCGATGTCATCTGGGAATGGCATACTGAACGTCTTTTGGGAGTTTCCACGGTGTGCTGTTTTCAGATTTTGTCTGTAAAAACTATGCAGTATTTCTGTAAAGTATATAACTTTGTCCGTTTGCTGCATGAAAACGCACCAGTACATTATTCACAGCAAATAGTAACGCATGGGGTCGACTCGGGTTATAAAATATTGTCTGATCCTCTAAATTCACCCTACATAGCTCCCAATACAATCTTCCTCTTCCTTTCATTAGGAGACAACTGTGTGGTAGCAATTTGCAGGACGTCAACGCGATAACAGGAGGCGTGCTTCAAAACCCAGGTGAGTTGTTAAATCGCGTTATTTATAAGATCATACGTGTGTAGGGTAAATATATCAATTTGTGTTATGAACCTGTACAAAGCGAATAACTCTGGGACACATAGTCTTGGCCTTAAATTTCTTTTTTCCTGATGATAACACCACCTCTATGACCACCCATCATATGTAACAAAGGCTGTGTGTCAGAAATGTCTTTCAAGTGCTTATGTCGCTGAACGTGTGCCATTGAAATGGTTGTCCTCTCCTTTTATTTTAATAAATCGACTTCATTCTGCGTTTAGAACTACAAAAAATCGTACGCACAGTTATGGACAGTACCATTTTTACGAAATTCACCGATGCTTTAGAGGTACTAACTAAGAAAATCACAATGCGCAACCCAATTACAGGATCACTTTTTCGAAGCCCCGTAACTTTCTCCCATTACGACGCAGAATTTTTAAATTTGGCTTCCTCTGTAATGGTGAGAAAGCGTGCCGCCCTGCGTCCTCACTCTCGGATTCGTCGACGCTTCAAACGGTAAGGTATCGACATGTGGTTAAAAAAAAAAAAAAAAAAAAAAAAAAGCCAGAGCTCAGAATTTCACGTGAGGTATAAGGTCGGTTATTTGCTACGAATCTCAATCGGCGACAAGTACAAATTAAATGTATTACGACTTATTCAGCGGGAAAGGCAGCTAGGCGTAAGCTCCGGGACGGAAGCAGTGCCACAGTATTTGTGGAAGATACGGGCCAGCGCCGACGAAGCGACGCCAGGAGACGTGACTAGCTGGACGCTGTAGCTGGATGCATAACAGGGATCAAAGTAGCTTTGTCACATCACATGATGATGGAAATATACCAAATACGTGGTCAGCCTCCAGGGAGGAGGTATAGAACGTTCTAGAAGCTTTCCATGACGCACGAAGGTAGTATAAATAGGGGGTCAGGAGGACCCTACAGTCAGTCGAGATCTGCTGAGCATACCGACACAGAACCTGTGTCGTTCTACGGCAGATGTGGGGGACTTAGTACCATACGCTAGCGTCGGCTCCGCAACAACCACGGAGATAGATTCCAGAGTAAGAGATTCAACTGACAGAAAGTAGTGCAAGACAGTGCCAGTAGGGATTCTCAGTTGTCAGACTATAAGGGATCTTATGAATTCTACCATGCAGCAGCAACCACTCCTCACGGAGTTCCGTATCCTGCACCTTAGCGTTAGCTTGCTCCTTCTAGCTATCGGAGTTACAGAAGCTGGCCACGACTACTTCTACTCTTTGAGAAGATCGAACGAGGTAAGACCCCTGAATACAATTCGTGTCAATCTCACTCCCTCTCGGGACACGACATATTAACGTCACATTGACACCAAATTTCACAATTCTGCTCAATTTTAGCGTGGACGAAAATGTCTCTGAGCACTATGGGACTTAACAGCTGCGGTCATCAGTCCCCTAGAACTTAGTACTACTTAAACCTAACTAACCTAAGGATTTCACACACATCCATGCCCGATGCAGGATTCGAACCTGCGACCGTAGCGGTCGCGCGGTTCCAGACTGAAGCGCCTAGAACCGCTCGGCCACTCCGGCCGGCTTTAGCGTGGACGCATCCTACAATGGGAAGGTCGTTACACCCACTCTTACCTACATTTCACCCCTTATGGCGGGCCTTTGATACAGAGGTCAGAACAGAGACGTCCAGTGTTGAAGTCACGCGGTTTTCTTATGAGTGACCGAGGAAAACATTTCAGACACACCGCCGCTCAGAAGCGCCACGAGAAGGGTGCGAAACAGGGAGGCTGAAAGTGCAAAAGCGTTCTTCGCTGCTCTGTACCACGTTCAAGTTTCGTCGAATGGTTTCGAACTGTTCCAACCTGTACACGAGAGCAAGAACTACAATCGGGCTGCACTTCAGATGGGTGCGAATGCGTTCGATAGGTATGCAGTCCCACTGTCCTTAGAGATGCGTTGAAACGTCCGGGGGTGTCAGCAGCGTCAAAGCTTGTCAAGAACGTCGTCCTGTTGCTCGTCGGCCAGCGAACTGTCTTCTTCGATCGCGAAATGTATGAAAATCATCTCCCCAAGGAAAGAGGCAGTTTGATTAGTACCCTCTACGCCACCGCCTGTGGCCTTTTCGTGACGATTATAAGCGACGGTGAGTCTGAAATGGTTTTCTCGGCCACCCTTAAGACAACGGCGTGATTTCAGCTCCGAGCTTCGTGGGTCTGATCTCGCAGAGCGTCAAAAAGAGTGAAATTGGGGTAACATTGGGTGTGATGACATTTCCATCGTGTGACAGGTTCACGGTGGCTTTGGGAAGAATTGTGGTGAAATGTGGTGCTAATAATAATAATGGCGTGTGACGAGGGCCTCCCGTCAAGGTAGACCACTCGCTTGGTGCAAGTCTTTCGATTTGACGTCACTTCGGCTACTTGTGCGTCGATGGAGATGAAATAATGATGATTAGGACAACACAACACCCAGTCCCTGAGCGGAGAAAATCTCCGACCCAGCCGGTAATGGAACCCGGGCCCTTAGGAGTGACAGTCTATCGCGCTGACCACTCAGCTACCGGAGACGGTATATGTGGGGCTAGTGTGACATCATTGATCCACGTTACACGCCACATGAACTTCTGCGCTCTGGCCTTTTTACACAGGAGGTGACACTTTGCTGTTTGAAGCGTCGCAAGCCCAAAGATGACGAGGGAGAGCGCCATACCTTAGCACAATTACAGAGGAAGATTGTGCGTAGCTTTGAGCCAAATTTCAAACTTCTGTGTGGCAATGTGAGACAATTACAGTGTTTTGAAAAAAAAAAAAATTTAATTGTGCTACACAGTGTAGTTTAATTTATCCTTAAAATTATATTTTGTCTATTAGATGAATCAGATATCAAGAATCTGAGAACCAGAGAGCATCGATTATGTTTCCTTCTAGTGCTGCATTTATCACAGTCGCTGTAGATTTTCTGAACGACAACTGAATGCTGATGATACTCTTCATGTGGGATTAACTGTACAGTAAGGTTGATGTCAACATGCCCAGTTGTCAAAAGAGCTTTCTATAAGGAGGAAAGGATTACACACTATATTATATTATTCTTATTAGATGGTCTTGAGGAGCCAATAATTTTTCTTCACTGGAGAACAGCTGCAGATGATATATGCAACTATACATGAATTACTGAGAATATACAAAATACTGCGCGAAGTGCGTCTTTGAAACACAGATCCAGGGGCGAAAAGGTAAACTCCACTAAAAGAGGCAACACCGCGGACGCGATACCACGGAGAGCGAGTTTTTGGAGGTCGCAAAAAAACAGGAAAATTGGGCCCTGCGTATTTTCGAGTGAATGAATTAGCATTGGTCTCCATGATCCAAAAAAATGGTTCAAATGACTCTGAGCACTATGGGACTTAACTTCTGAGGTCATCAGTCCTCTAAAACTTAGAACTACTTAAACCTAACTAACCTAAGGACATCATACACATCCATGCCCGAGGCAGGATTCGAACCTGCGACCGTAGCGGTCGCGCGGTTCCAGACTGTAGTGCCTAGAACCGCTCGGCCACTTCGGCCGGCTGACACTCTCCCTTTTCTTATCATCATGATCATCATCATACAACACGAACAGAACACTACAATATACACGTATCCGTTACATACAACTGCACTCTGCAAATACACGTGCGACGCAACTGTCACATACCTGCAAGTGAAGGGAGCAATGTGCGCGGAGGAAGAGCACCCTGTCCGATGGGCGGCTGAACCGTCCCCGTGAGATATCGCGACCACCAATGCCATACGACATTTCCATTTTTTTATCGCGGTAGCGTTCCTGAATTTCAGCTGCTCTTTTGCGTTTAGGTTTCATAGAAGACTGCTGACTTAGAGGGACGGCGGCACTCGCTTCCTCTCGCGTTTTCTGACGTCCAGTACGCGACATGTCTTTGACACTGCCTGGAACGTATCTTCCAGTCAAGCAGGATTATTCTACGAGCTAGGGTTTTGCCAAAGCGATCTCTAGACCTACTTGTTATTTGTGTCGTTGGGTCATATGAGTAAAAAAGAGAACATTATCCGGCGAAGGTTCTCAGAGCAAAAAGCATTCTCTGAGAAAGTTCTCAGTTTCGTACGAATAAAAAATTCGCAGCTTATTCTCTGCCGGCCGCGGTGACCGAGCGGTTCTAGGCGCTTCAATCCGGAACCGCGCAGCTGCTACGATCACAGGTTCGAATCCTGCCTCGGGCATGAATGTGTGTGATGTCCTTAGGTTAGTTAGGTTTAAGTAGTTCTAAGTTCTACGGGACTGATGACCTCAGATGTAAAGTCCCATAGTGCTTAGAGCCATTTGAACCATTTTGAGCTTATTCTCTTACGTGGGAGTACTTACTCAGTACCTCCCCTCCTTCTCCTCCTCGAGAAGGTTCTCGGTGTGTGTCGTCTACCGCATACGGCACAGAACACGCGCGTAATCTTATATTTCGGTCAACTCGCTCAAATAGGGAAAGTATTCAATGTACAAATATGGAACTGGCATCAGTGTGTTCTGAAAGAGTTGCGCTACATTTAGACCTTAGTTTTATGCGCATCACAAATTGTTAAGATAATCACTATGCAATTTTAATTACTAGCAATTTACGAAAATGCATTTTCGAAATGTGGGACACTTTTTGTTATTGAAGTTAGGTGAATACCTTATGCGAAAGAAATCTTAAGAACACATCACATTTTCATCTGCTACAAACCGGAAGCCTGTCAGAGTTTTCTGACAGGAGATAATTTTGGTTTAGTATGACGCATAATGGTCCGTTCGCGAGTCAAGTATACGGTGGTTCCAATTAAACTTTCACTACTTGAGTCATAGTAGACGGAAAACTATTAGCTGTATGGGTACTAAACTTCATAGGAATGATGTTCAGACTGTTTGCTGCAGGATTTGCAATGTTAGTAGTGTTAGTGCCATGACTTGCCCTTAGACGCTGGTACTAGTATGGCGACGAAAAGTTGAAACATAAGCGTGAGTGTGAATCACAGTTGCAGTCAATCCACATGGGCGTGCACGATGTGGACACGGCTTTACTCGTAAAGCTATTTCATTACAACAGCAACAGCGCTGCTGCTTCTCGCGAGTATGGAAGCATTAAATGGATACGAAGAGGTCCTCT
The DNA here is from genome assembly GCF_021461395.2 of Schistocerca americana. NCBI lineage: Eukaryota > Metazoa > Arthropoda > Insecta > Orthoptera > Acrididae > Schistocerca > Schistocerca americana. The sequence continues at coordinate 696,481,066 of NC_060120.1, read as the reverse complement.
TCCAAAACAGGGTTGAAGAACATGATTCGGAAGTTCGAAGTAACTGGTGATGGGTATTGCTCCTGGGACAGGCCGACAGCCGATTGCGCCACAAATTGCTGAAGAAGTTTTTTGCCATGACGGAGAATGCTGGACGCAATGTGCGATCTTCAAGCAGTGTACGAGCTGTGTCATGACAGTTGAAGACTCCATGGTCCGTCGTTCGAAAAGCTCAAGAAGCGAATGTTTAATTACACTACTGTCCATTAAAATTGCTACATCGCGAAGTTGACGTGCTACAGACGTGAAATTTAACCGCTAGGAAGAAGATGCTGTGATATGCAAATGATTAGCGCCGGTGGCGACACCTACAACGTGCTGACATGAGGAAAGTTTCCAACCGATTTCTCATACACAAACAGCAGTTGACCGGCGTTGCCTGGTGAAAAGTTGTTGTGAAGCCTCGTGTAAGGAGGAAAAATGCCTACCATCACGTTTCCGACTTTGATAAAGGTCGGATTGTAGCCTATCGCGATTGCGGTTTATCGTATCGCGACACCGCTGCTCGCGTTGGACGAGATCCAATGAGTGTTAGCAGAATATGGAATCGGTGGGTTCAGGAGGGTAATACGGAACGCCGTGCTGGATCCCAACGGCCTCGTATGACTAGCAGTCGAGATGACAGGCATCTTATCCACATGGCTGTAACGGATCGTGCAGCCACGTCTCGATCCCTGAGTCAACAAATGGGGACGTTTGCAAGACAACAACCGTCTGCACGAACAGTTCGACGACGTTTGCAGCAGCATGGACTAACAGCTCGGAGACCCTGGCTGCGGTTACCCTTGTCGCTGCATCACAGAAAGGAGCGCCTGCGATGGTGTACTCAACGACGCACCTGGGTGCACGAATGGCAAAACGTCATTTTTTCGGATGAATCCAGGTTATGCTTACAGCATCATGATGGTCGCATCCGTGTTTGGCGACATCGCGGTGAACGCACATTGGAAGCGTGTATTCGTCATCGCCATACTGGCGTATCACCCGGCGTGATCGTATGGGGTTCCATTGGTTACACGTGTCGGTCACCTCTTTTTCGCATCGACGGCACTTTGAACAGTGGACGTTACATTTCAAATGTGTTACGACCCGTGGCTCTACCCTTCAATCGATCCCTGCGAAACCCTACATTTCAGCAGGATAATGCACGACCGCATGTTGCAGGTCCTGTACGGGCCTTTCTGGATACAGAAAATGTTCGGCTGTTGCCCTGGCCAGCCCATTCTCCAGATCTCTCACCAATTGAAAACGTCTGGTCAATGGTGGCCGAGAAACTGGCTCGCCACAATACGCCAGTCACTATTCTTGATGAACTGAGGTATCGTGTTGAAGCTGCATGGGCAGCTGTACCTGTACACGCCATCCAAGCTCTGTTTGACTCAATGCCCAGGCGTATCAAGGCCATTATTACGGCTACAGGTGGTTGTTCTGGGTACTGATTTCTCAGGCTCTATGCACCCAAATTGCGTGAAAATGTAATCACATGTCTGTTCTAGTATAATATATTTGCCTAATGAACACCCGTTTATCATCTGCATTTCTTCTTGGTGTAGCAGTTTTAATGGCCAGTAGTGTATAACCGCCCTGCATAGTGCCATAGCTACCAGAACGCCATCCAAGTCTATCCTTTAATAGGGAATATTCACAGCCAGAAGGTTCAGTCTGGTGCAAACGTGTAAAGTAAGCAGGAGACCATGCTACGGGGACGCACTGGTGTTTCTTACAGCCAACTGAGCAAGTTTGAAAGGAATCAAATTGTGGCCTTCTGAGTGGTGGGATGGTCCTTTCGGATAACTGCCACACAAGTTGGCCGTGCTGCGTCAGTTCTGCAACGACACAGTTATCAGTTGTCAAGTGAACATTCTCACACCCATACACGATGTCCTGGCGTAGGCCTGCACGCAGCGCAGATCCCCACAGTGATTGTCATATTGTAAGGGCAGCAGTGGCAGATTGAACCGCTAGCACAGCACAGATAAGAGGACTTGTGGTCCCAGACGTGTCAACACGAACTGTTGCGATCCGGTTATTAGCAGTGGGACTACAGGCACTCCACCTCTAGTCCGTCTTCCAATAGTGCCACAGCATCGACATGCACGTCTCGACTCGTGCCGTCATAGGATCAATTGAAGACGGAATGGCGCGCCGTTGTTTGCAGCGAAGAAACCAGATTCTGCCTGGACGCAAGTGATGCTCGTTGGCGTGCACGACGTAGTTCTGGTGAGCCTTGTCTCGTAGAGTCTATTCGTCCAGTACACACCGATCCTGTCCCAGGCCTTATGGTCTGAGGGGCGATAAGCTACAACACTCGTTCACCTCTGTTGTTTGTGGAGGGAACGCTAACCAGCACTAAGTACACGCAGAATGTTGTCTGACTCGTTCTTTTGCCTTTCTTGCAACAGGAAGGTGACGTGTTGTTCCAACAGGATAATGCTTCCCTTGAAACTCAACGTCCTCTGCAAGATGGCCAGCACGATCACCAGATTTGCCCCCAATAAAGCACGTGTGGGGTATGATGGGACGAGACGTGACTCGTGCGACTAGTCAACCAACAACTCCTACAAAACTACGTGAACAGGTCGAGTAGGCGCGGCATAATGTGGTCCAGGACAGTGTTCGCCATCTGTGCGGTCGACTGGGTGCCACAGTCAGCGCCTGCATTGCTGCCCGTGGAGGCTACACCACTTACTGATATGGGTGTTTCAACATGGTTCAAATGGTTCAAATGGCTCTGAGCACTATGGGACTTAACTTCTGAGGTCATCAGTCCCCTAGAACTTAAACTACTTAAACCTACCTAACCTAAGGACATCACACACATCCATGCCCGAGGCAGGATTCGAACCTGCGAGCGTAGCGGTCGCGCGGTTCCAGACTGTAGCGCCTAGAACCGCTCGGCCACTCCGGCCGGCTGTTTCAACATGATTCAGTCTAGTAAAATCATCAGACAATCAATTCCAATTACAAAAGGACTAGAGAGAATTTCTATATGGTGCGAAAAGTGGCAATTGGCACTAAACTAATAAAAGTGCGAAGCCATCCACACGGGTACTAAAAGAAATCCGATAAATTTTGGGTATACGATAAATCGCACAAATCTAAGGGCTGTCAGTTCGACTAAATACCTAGGAATTACAATTACGAGCAACTTAAATTGGAAAGATCACATAAATAATATTGTGGGGAAGGCGAAACAAAGACTGCGCTTTGCTGGCAGAACACTTAGAAGATGCGACAAACCCACTAAAGAGACAGCTTACGTTACACTTGTCCGTCCTCTGCTGGAATATCGCTGCTCGGTGTGGGATCCTTACCAGGTAGGATTGACGGAGGACATCGAAAAAGTGCAAATAAGGGCAGCTCATTTTGTGTTATCGCGCAATAGGGGTGAGAGTGTCACTTATATGATACGCGTGTTGGGGTGGCAGTCACTGAAACAAAGGCGGTTTTCTTTGCGGCGAGATCTACTTACGAAATGTCAATCACCCGCCGGTTGAAGTGGCCGAGCGGTTCTAGGCGCTTTAGTCTGGAACCGCGCGACCGCTATGGTCGCAGGTTCGAATCCTGCCTCGGGCATGGATGTGCGTGATGTCCTTAGGTTAGTTGGGTTTAAGTTGTTCTAAGGTGTAGGGAACTGATGACCTCAGAAGTTAAGTCCCATAGTGCTCAGAGCCATTTGAACCATTTTGTCAATCACCAACTTTCTCTTCCGAATGCGAAAATATTTTGTTGACATCCACCTACTTAGGGAGAAATGATCTTCATAATAAAATAAGAGAAATCAGTGCTCGAACGGAAATATTTAGCTGTTCCTGTTTCCCAAGCGCCATTCGAGAGTGGAATGGTAGAGAAGTAGTATGAAAATGGTTCGATGAACTCTCTGCCAGGCACTTTAAGTGTGAATTGCAGAGTAACCATATAGATGTAGATGTACCTGGTACCTCACAACCGAAGGCCAATTATAACAGGGGCCGATGCGTTGGAAAATTTTACACTTTCACGATGAGGTCATATAAACAGAAGAATTTTATTGACTATGACAACGGCCACGGAAGTCTATGCTTACAATGTTTTTGTCGTTAAACCTGTGTAAACTTCTACAGTTTCTCCCTTCAGTATTTCTTAGGGCTACGTTGATTTTTTTTATCTTCCGAGTAATATACACTCCTGGAAATGGAAAAAAGAACACATTGACACCGGTGTGTCAGACCCACCGTACTTGCTCCGGACACTGCGAGAGGGCTGTACAAGCAATGATCACACGCACGGCACAGCGGACACACCAGGAACCGCGGTGTTGGCCGTCGAATGGCGCTAGCTGCGCAGCATTTGTGCACCGCCGCCGTCAGTGTCAGCCAGTTTGCCGTGGCATACGGAGCTCCATCGCAGTCTTTAACACTGGTAGCATGCCGCGACAGCGTGGACGTGAACCGTACGCGCAGTTGACGGACTTTGAGCGAGGGCGTATAGTGGGCATGCGGGAGGCCGGGTAGACGTACCGCCGAATTGCTCAACACGTGGGGCGTGAGGTCTCCACAGTACATCGATGTTGTCGCCAGTGGTCGGCGGAAGGTGCACGTGCCCGTCGACCTGGGACCGGACCGCAGCGACGCACGGATGCACGCCAAGACCGTAGGATCCTACGCAGTGCCGTAGGGGACCGCACCGCCACTTCCCAGCAAATTAGGGACACTGTTGCTCCTGGGGTATCGGCGAGGACCATTCGCAACCGTCTCCATGAAGCTGGGCTACGGTCCCGCACACCGTTAGGCCGTCTTCCGCTCACGCCCCAACATCGTGCAGCCCGCCTCCAGTGGTGTCGCGACAGGCGTGAATGGAGGGACGAATGGAGACGTGTCGTCTTCAGCGATGAGAGTCGCTTCTGCCTTGGTGCCAATGATGGTCGTATGCGTGTTTGGCGGCGTGCAGGTGAGCGCCACAATCAGGACTGCATACGACCGAGGCACACAGGGCCAACACCCGGCATCATGGTGTGGGGAGCGATCTCCTACACTGGCCGTACACCACTGGTGATCGTCGAGGGGACACTGAATAGTGCACGGTACATCCAAACCGTCATCGAACCCATCGTTCTACCATTCCTAGACCGGCAAGGGAACTTGCTGTTCCAACAGGACAATGCACGTCCGCATGTATCCCGTGCCACCCAACGTGCTCTAGAAGGTGTAAGTCAACTACCCTGGCCAGCAAGATCTCCAGATCTGTCCCCCATTGAGCATGTTTGGGACTGGATGAAGCGTCGTCTCACGCGGTCTGCACGTCCAGCACGAACGCTGGTCCAACTGAGGCGCCAGGTGGAAATGGCATGGCAAGCCGTTCCACAGGACTACATCCAGCATCTCTACGATCGTCTCCATGGGAGAATAGCAGCCTGCATTGCTGCGAAAGGTGGATATACACTGTACTAGTGCCGACATTGTGCATGCTCTGTTGCCTGTGTCTATGTGCCTGTGGTTCTGTCAGTGTGATCATGTGATGTATCTGACCCCAGGAATGTGTCAATAAAGTTTCCCCTTCCTGGGACAATGAATTCACGGTGTTCTTATTTCAATTTCCAGGAGTGTAAACACAGCCATTTTCACTGATAAAACTGGAAAGAACTTAACCTCAACAAAACTTACACTGAGCTTGGATTATGGTACAGAGCTCACTTAAAAAAAAACGGAGAATGTAATCCGCTTGTGAAAAACTTCTCTAGTCATATACGGAATCGCTGAATCTTCACGTTGAGCAACTTCTACCCTCTTTTAACTCAAGCTGAGGACATTCTCAGATGAAGCATATTCTCCGACTCGGAATTTCATGTAAATGTATGTTCTCCGAGAATGAAGTACATTCTCCGTTGCCGGCCGGGGTGGCCAAGCGGTTAAATGCGCTACAGTCTGGAACCGCGCGACCGCTACGGTCGCAGGTTCGAATCCTGCCTCGGGCATGGATGTGTGTGATTTCCTTAGGTTAGTTAGGTTTAAGTAGTTCTAAGTTCTAGGGGACTGATGACCTTAGAAGTTAAGTCCCATAGTGCTCAGAGCTATTTGAACCATTTGAACCATTCTCCGTTTTATCCATACGACCCGTTGTTTACTGTGTGTGTGGACGCACACCAGCAATGACTTCATAGCTAAAACAGCGAAATGGTGTAAGAATACAATACAGTATAAGAACGTAGGCTTCCGCGGCCGGTGTCATAGTGATTAAAATTCTTCTGGGTATATTGCCGCGTCATTGCTAAAAACTGACAACAATAATAAACTAAAACCGACGTTTCGGCCGAATTGCAACGGCCTTTCTCAGGGCACGACTGGTTTTGCATGGGGATAGGTGCTTCTGTTTATTACAGACTATCGATGTCTGACGTCACTGTTGTAAAACTTTTAATTGGCCCTCTAATATGATTGGCTAGTCATGACGTAAGGGAAGATGGAAGGAAAGAGGCTATTCGTGGATATCCATGTCGTCAACGATTGGTAGCTGTCCGCCAATCAGCGTTCGGCTTCTGGTCGGCAAGTTTTCCTCCTGGTGTGCGCGGAAGTTTACTGAGAGTTGCTCTACAGCTGTTTGTGCAGACTCGTCCGTGTCCCGTGTAGCTTCTGCCCCGCGGTCGCTCGCCGCCCGTTGGACTGGGATGGCCGGCAGCCAGGACGCTGAGAGTTTGTAGCCACCTCTCTGCTGATGTCAGGCTGCTTAATAATTTCGATCGGCTCCCGTATTTTGCGTTCTCGCATCCACGATTCTTCCGCCAGTACTTGGGCTTCCTGGAACCTGATAGGTTGTCCATAGTCACTGTGGTGTTCCGCTATTGCGGATTTATTATGTTGTTGTAATCGTACAGAGCGTTCGTGTTCTGTTACTCGTAAGCTAACAGGTCTCCCTGTTTCTCGTATGTAGGCAGCTCCGCACTCACACCGTAGTTCGTAAACACGGATCCTGTGACTGCTTCGAAAAATCGGTTTGAAACCTCGTCGGCGGAGGAAGTTGCTTAGCCGTTCACTGACGCCTTTTACATATGGTAAGTGTACCAGTGGAATCGTTGACGACATGGATATCCACGAATAGCCTCTTTCTTTCCATCTTCCCTTACGTCATGACTAGCCAATCATATTAGAGGGCTAATTAAAAGTTTTACAACCGTGACGTCAGACATCGATAGTCTGTAATAAACAGAAGCACCTATCCCAATGCAAAACTAGTCGTTCCCTGAGGAAGGCCGTTGCAATTCGGCCGAAACGTCGGTTTTAGTTTATTGTTATTGTCAGTTTCTAGGAATGACGCGGGATAATACCCAGAAGAATTTTAATCACTATAAAATACAATACTCACAAGAGGCCTTTTCCTCAGCTTCGAAGCCCATGTGTACAAATGGAGGTGTTGACACGGAACCTGCCTCGTGTAATGATGTGAGAAAAGACGTCGTCATAATGTAGCATTTGATTTCCTGGCCGCGCCTGTTTGCTAGTCCTGTTCCCGTCTCCCAGTGGGATGAATGGCTTAACGTCTGCGGTGATTATTCTGGAATGGAACCGTCCTAAAGTCCCGATGTGGCGGGTGTTCAGTTTTCATTTGACTGCCCCTCATAATTTCGTGAAGTATTCTGCAGCTCGCGAAATCGAGGAGTCGGTCGGCAGCCACCGTGAGGATGATGTGTCGAATCGGCAGCCCTTTAGACAGGAGATGGTGTTTGAAAGTGTTTAACTAAAGCCAGAAGTTAGTGGTCCTTCGCAATCAACAAAGTTGCTTGTGATTACGTAGGCTTTCCCGGCGTAATAAGTCTTGAAAGTCTCTTCGGGTTTGCTGCCGGATCTTAAAATCAACTTGACTCGATATTTCGGCGATCCAACTGTCGCCATCTTCAGGAAATGCTGCTTCTGCTGATGAGTCCCGGTCATCAGCAGAAGCAGCATTTCCTGAAGATGGCGACAGTTGGATTGCCGAAATATCGAGTCAAGTTGATTTTAGGATCCGGCAGCATACCCGAAGAGACTTTCAACAAAGTTGCTTTTCAAACACGGAAGTGTGTTCACGTCGGCGAGCTATAATTCTGTTTACTCCGTATCTGGGACACGTCGCAGATGCTTGTGTTGTCTCTGCTGAGCTGTGCGGCTGGTTTCCGCAGAATGCGGTGGAGTCGCGCGCACGCCGCGAGCGGCCGGCGGTGCAGCAGGGCCGCCGCAAGAAGCCGTCTGGCGAGGCGGCGCCGCGCAGGCTGGGGGCCAAGAGGGGGGCCGCCCCCGCAGCCGGCGCGCACCCCCTGCGGCCCGCCGAGTTCTGCACCATGCAGCGCGCCGCCATGAAGTAAGTTCAGTCCTTCAACTCGCTCCCTCACTCGTACTCTGTGCAGCCGAAACCTCATGACAGCTTGTTTCATGGCGTGTCGGTCCACCTTAGGAAGCAATATAGGAGTGATTTTCTTTGGCACGAATTAGATGGCATTTACCTCTGCACCAGCGGAAAGTCCCAAGTGACTAGTATAAAACTCATATGACTCCTGCATATAAGAAACGTAAAAGGACGCACCCTTATAATTAATGACCAATATTATAACATCTATTTGCTGCAGAATTCTTGAACACATTCTGACAAGAAGTGGTCCCCAGCATTGAAACCATCTATACAGTGATCTACACTACTGGCCAATAAAGTAGCTACACCACGAAGATGACGTGCTACAGACGCGAAATTTAACCGACAGGAAGAAGATGCTGTGATATGCAAGTGATAAGATTTTCAGAGCATTCACACAAGGTTGGCGCCGGTGGCGACACCTACGACGTGCTGACATGAGGAAAGTTTCCAACCGATTTCTCATACACAAACAGCTGTTGACCGGCGTTGCCTGGTGAAATGTTGTTGTGATGCCTCCTGTAAAGAGGAGAAATGGGTAACATCAAGTTTCCGATTTTGATAAAGGTCGGATTGTAGCCTATCGCGATTGCGGTTTATCGTATCGCGACACTGCTGCTCGCGTTGGTCGAGATCCAATGACTGTCAGCATAATATGGAATCGATGGGTTCAGGAGGGTAATACCGAACGCCGTGCTGGATCCCAACGGTCTCGTATCGCTAGCAGTCGAGACTACAGGCATCTTACCCGCATGGCTGTAATGGATCGTGCAGCCACGTCTCGATCCCTGAGTCGACAGATGGGGACGTTTGCAAGACAACAACCATCTACACGAACATTTCGACGACGTTTGCAGCAGCATGGACTATCAATTCGGAGACCATGGCTGCGGTTACCCTAGACGCTGCATCACAGATAGGAGCGCATGCGATGGTGTACTTAACGACGAACCTGGGTGCACGAATGGCAAAACGTCATTTTTTCGGATGAATCCACGTTCTGTTTACAGCATCATGATGGTCACATCCGTGTTTGGCGACACCGCGGTGAACGCTCATTGGAAGCGTTTATTCGTCATCGCCATACTGGCGTATCACCCAGGGTGATGGTATGGGGTGCCATTGGTTACACGTCTCGGTCACCTCTTGTTCGCATTGACGGCACTTTGAACAGTGGACGTTACATTTCAGATGTGTTACGACCCGTGGCTCTAACCCTCATTCGATCGCTGCGAAACCCTACACTTCAGCAGGATAATGCACGACCGCATGTTGCAGGTCCTGTGCGGACCTTTTTGGATACAGAAAATGTTCGACTGCTGCCGTGGCCAGCACATTCTCCAGATCTCTCACCAATTGAAAACGTCTGGTCAATGGTGGCCGAGCAACTGGCTGGTCACAATACGCCAGTCACTACTCTTAATGAACTGTCGTATCGTGTTGAAGCTGCATGGGCAGCTGTACCTGTACACGCCATCCAAGCTCTGTTTGACTCAAAGCCCAGGCGTATCAAAGCCGTTATTACGGTCAGAGGTGGTTGTTCTGGGTACTGATTTCTCAGGATCTATGCACCCAAACTGCGTGAAAATGTAATCACATGTCCGTTCCAGTATAATATATTAGTCCAATGAATACCCGTTTATGATCTGCATTCCTTCTCGGTGTAGCAATTTTAATGGCCAGTAGTGTAGATTAAGGTCCCAGCTATCACAACTTTTAGCCATTCACGCTGGTGGGCCCTTGAATAGAGGCAAAATAGGCGGGCAGGCAAATGAAGGAAGCTGATTAATAATTACTGCTTGAATAATAAACAAAATTAATTGGGAAGAATAACTGAAAGAAATTGGAAGTTGCACTTATCCGGGATGAACTTTAACTGCTACTAATATCAATAGATCTTCAGTGTCAATATATTTAAGATCGATATTCATCATTTACGTTACGTACTTCTTCACATTAATTCCATTGTGCGTAGTCCTGATTAAAACAATTCCAATGCAGGATTGCTCCTCCGCTGCTCGCGCAAATTCCTTTTATCTGCTCTGAACCTGCAGATGCAGGCTTCTCGGCGCGGGCGAAATGATGAACGGACGAGTATGGTCGATGTGAATACACGAATAAAACTTTAGTTTCCTAGTAACTTTCTCTAACACTTTTAATGTACGTTTGAAATACCCCTTTTTAAACAAATCTGGTGTGACGGATCTCGTCATACGTCCACCCGGAACCAATTATAGAAACAAACAGGTGAAGATACAGAAGTTAATCAATTGAAGAGCGTATCTCTTTTCAAAACATTATCTCTGCCACGAAGCAACTGGTTAATTTACCTTTGGCTTTGTGTATATATCGTTCACATGCATAAAAGGAGAAGAGCGAAGAAAGAAAAAATAATATGCTCCATTATACCTCCATTGCGAGTTGTTGACCAAGAAATTTCGGAATTTTGTGTGAAGCATTAAAAGACTTGTATCGTATTAATAGTGTATTGGATAGGATAAGGTCTTGCTGTGCAGTAGACGTGGGCTCTAATCATGGTAGCTACTTTAATTTTCTTTTACTTTTAAATTTTTGATCATCTTTATTCACTTAATTGGTTTAAGTGTAACTTTTTATTTCTCTTCCTTTCGCAAATCATTTTAAACATCGCATCAGCTACTTCAATTTGGTATTTTTACCCAATAATCATCCTTTTTCCGCTTGAAATCTTCGGTCGTGTGATTTTAATTAATGTTAGATATTAATTTCAATTTAATTTATTTCATTTTATCATCCTATTTTTTCGTCCATGTTATTGCATTCATTATTTATATTTCTCATTTTGCTTGAATTTTGTTTTACTTAATCCCCTCTTTCATTGAAATCTTCATCTGTGGTTATGTGTCCATAGTGCAATAGCAATTTAGGGTATGTTTTAAATGTTTGCACAATGATTACACTAGTTAATAAATTTAAACTTTTTTCTGCATCTGGTTTGTAAATGGGTGGATTTACCTAATTTTGTGGCGCTGTATACACTGGTAAAATCAGTTTTTCTCTACGACGTCACATTTCCTAAATACACAGCAGAAGAAAAAAATGGTAATACCGAAAATTGACGAAATTAAGTCAAACAAAAATACAGATTCAGAACGTCTGAAATCAGTACTATTTTGTATGTATATATGGGTCCAAATTAGTTCAGAAGATATTTTACCCTTTAATCGTCTTTCGTTTTTGAAAAATGCGACGACGGAGCTCTTCTTTTGTTTGCCGTTTCATCATTCTCCCTAACAAGAACCCAGCAGTAGTCACCCATCATCGAAGGGTTCCAATGGCCTTGGTAACGGTGTTCCATGGTAAGAGTGACTTGGTGAAAGCGTTCACCATGCTCATCGCTTCGGCTCCCAAATTTTCCGGGAAGAAATCAAAGTGAGAATGTAAAAAGTGAATTTTAAGCGACATTCTACACCCATGTTCTTATAGTTGTTCAACAGGTAATTCACAATGGTAGCATAGTTTTTGTCTTTTCTGTTACCCAAAAAGCCATTCACAATTACTTTAAAAGAAGACCAAGCAGTTAATGGGATCTCTGTGAGTTTGGTATCAAAGATTGGATCTTTCAACAATTTTCTTATTTGTGGTCCAACAAATTTACACTCTTTCAGCTTTGCCTCACTTAATTTGGGAAACTTTTCTTTTTAGTGATTGAAGACCTCACCTTCTTTATCCAGAGCTTTTACAAAGTTCTTGATAGGGCCCAACTTGATACGATGAGGAGGAAAAATGATTTTATCGGGCTCAACCTATGGGGTTTTGTTCACATTTACGTTTTCAGGAACATATGACTTCCTTATAGGCCATGGTTTCATAAGTTTCTTTCATGTCTACTGCGTAAGACAAAGGTACCGATAGAAGTGCATTGCCATTATGCAGTAGTACTGCTTTCAAGCTGGTTTTACTGGAGTCAATAAATAGTCGCCACTTCTGGGGTTATGTTGTAACCTAGCTGCATCATCAGACCATTGACATTCTACATACACACATTGAATTCTGCTTATAGAAATATTGAGTGAAGGGAGCACCTAATGATCTGAAACAGGAAATTTTTGTCCCGGAGATAGAAGGTTCCGTTGTTGCAGTCTCGGCCCCAAGATTTCAGCTTGCTGTTTCGAAAGTTTTAGATCGCGAACCAAATCGTTCAATTCATTTTGATTAAAGAGCTGAGGCGAAGTGTCGTGATATTGAGGGCAGTACTCTTCTATAAGCTCAATACTTTCTGATGTACTTGACATGGTGTCTGCTTCCGTGGCTTTCAAGTTACAGACAGGAACAGGCAACCCCTCATCATGGGGCACAGGCAAATGCACTCAAGATACATTTGGATACTTTGTTTTATGTCTAGTTTTGCTTGAATGTCCCTCAGTATTTGAAAGACAGAAGTAACAGTTTGAATATTGGTCATTAGGCTCACACCACACCATCGGAACAGCGAATGGTATGGTTCGACGTTTTCTTTTCAACCCCTCGGTTAAAGTTGTAGTACAGGTTATGCAGGCAATATGAGGTGCAAAATTTTTATCTTGATCACCAACGGGACAATCAAAATACAATTTATATGCCTTCTTAACCAAGCAGTGATTGGTTTTCTTTGCGCTTTTGGAGTGAATTTCCCATACACATAACAAAAGTTGTCAGGGTGTTTAGACAGTGCCAACGAGATTTACTAGATGCCATTTTTCGTAGTATAAGTTTTAAACACAGAAAGTTTGCACTATCTTTCATTGGGGACACTCACTGAGGATCTCTTTCACACTACTGAATTACCCCACCAACTATTTACTGACGATTTGTAGATCTTCCAGTTCTTCTCTGCAAATAAACATCAAAACAGAAGAACAGCAAAAAGCGAAGTACTGAATACGAAAAATAAAAAACATTTAAAAACTCAAAAATTGTACGTGTTAGAACATTTTGAAAGGTATATTCGGATTCTACACGCCAAAATATACACTAGTTGATGTATCACATCCCAGATGCAAAATGGCTGTTGACTGGTGTTGTCATCCAAAAAAAGTACAATTCTTCGAGCAAAAAATACTTTTGATATCATTCAACGGTCAGTATAACTACATTATTACGTCTTTTGTTTTTTAACCGATAGATCGGCATTTTCAAATATTTAAATACTATATCAGATAAATGTAAGCAAATTCACATTCACAAAAATTCCGAGTAAAAAAAGAATGTTATAAAGAAAAAATTAGAGCAAATGAAAAAATTCATACGATGATTAAAATGATGTAACGAAGAAACAGAAATAAAAAGCTACATTTAAACCAGTTTTCTGTATAAAAATAATGATTTACGTCATTTCGACAAAGATTTAAAAATAAAATGTGTAAAGCACGTGACGAGATTCAAACCCTTAACCTTCAGCTCGTAAAGGCCTTACCGTATCTATTGCACCACACAACCGGTCTGCAAACTCTTCTCTTTTAACGCTACTGAGCGTCGCGTACAACTCCAATTTCATTTTTTCGTCAACTACTCGCAAACAAGGGTCCACCAGGGTAAATGCTTGCATGGTGTGATACCTGGAACCACGACCTATATCGCGGCATAGCTAATTTCAAAAAGTCGATCCTACCGCTTGGGACGTCTTCTTGAGAGTTCTAATATAAGAAATTTCCCTGAGACGGAGAAGCTTCTGTCCACAAATCAACACGGATTTAGAAAGCATCGCCCGTGCTGAACTCAGTTGCCCTTTTCTCTGGTGATGTTCTACAAACCATGGATGAAGGGCAAGAGACAGATTCCATATTCCTAGATTTCCGGAAAGCATTTGACACAGTGCGCGTCCGCAGCTCGTGGTCGTGTGATAGCATTCTCGCTTCCCGCGACCGGGTTCCTGGGTTCGATTCCCGGCGTAGTCAGGGATTTTCTCTGCCTCGTGATGACTGGGTGTTGTGTGCTGTCCTTAGGTTAGTTAGGTTTAAGTAGTTCTAAGTTCTAGGGGACTGATGACCATAGATGTTGAGTCCCATAGTGCTCAGAGCCATTTGAACCATTTTTTTGACACGGTGCGCCACTCCACATTGTTGTCGAAGATCCGAGCATACGGTTTAGGTTCCGATATGTGTGATTGGCTCGTAAATGACCTGATGGATGATGTGAGCAGCAGTTTACGGCTGTTTGCTGATGATGCTGTGATGTACGGGAAGGTGTCATCGTTGAGTGTTTGTAGGGCTGAATTTCTAGTTGGTGTGATTAATGGCAGCTTACTCTAAATACAGAAAAAATAAATTAATTCGGATGAGTAGGAAAAACAATATGTAATGATCGAATACAGCATTAAGAGGGTGTCTGCAGCTCGTGGTCTTGGGGTAGCGTTCTCGCTTCCCGCGCACGGTGTAGGGAAGCAGCCTACACACGCTGTATAAAATTCACATCAGTCTTTCCATTGTGTGCCAGCCTAGTCCGCTGTAACTAGCTCTGACGTCATAAATGTTGCGCAATACTTTAAAAATCAAGTAAATAACCTGAAACGTTTCTAGCACGTCAGGAGTAATACTAAATCAACATGTGTTGAATGTCAGTTCAATAACTTTAACCATTTTCGAAATTTGGACGTTTTTCTGTAAAAATCATTGGCGCAACAGAAAAGAGCTAGAGACTTAAAAATTTATATTTAGATTCCTTTTTCATAATAATTTAATAGAAACAGTACTTTGGATCTCACAAATTAAGATTTTAGTTGAAATTCATGATTTTCTGGTTTTTGTCTTAAAAATTAAGGAAGCAAGATAGATTAAGTAGGCTAATAAATAAGGCTAGGATGTTTATATTTAAGTAGAATGGAGATCCGCTATAACCATAAAGATGTGAGAAGTTTCATTTGAATAACTATAAAACTATAGCGATAGCGTATTTCCAAAGGGCAAGGTCAGAGCTCGTCTACTGCGTGCAGTGTAATTAAATTAATTCTCTGGCCCAAAATATTTTACTTAGCCACGTCAGACTTTTATTATGATTACTTACCTGTGTGTTGAATGCACATTTAAATTGAGAGCTTCATCGGCCGTCAGCAAAGGAAGCGATGATTTATTCAATAACTTAAAGTGGTGCATTACTAGCCCAGCGGCTAATCGGGAGAGCCAATTTGATCAGGCGTTCCCTTAGCCGTCCGCACCGCGGCTTTATATATAAGAACGCTGCGCGAGAAAAAGGCCCCAGTTCTCTCCAGACGCTGAATAGCACACCATCTGTGTCGGGAGTCGCGTCGCGTCGGTATCATTGCTATAAACAGCCTCGGATGCCGTATTAACTTACTCGGGTTACGCGTAACTATGAAATCATTTTCAAGTGAAGTGTTAATTCTGGAATGACTTTCATGATCTATCTTCAGTTTGCGTATGTCGTATTTTCAGGTGCCGTCGCGGGACAAACATTCTACCATTATTTAGCGTGGCGTTTGATGAACATTATCATCAAATTATGGCGAGCATTCACTTAAACATTTAATTTGGACAGTTATAGTTGCATCAGCGCATTAGACTCTGAACTGCTCTGTTAGTCAGATTGTGTGGATTCTTTTTTGTCATCTGTGACTTTCAGAATATAGCGAACGTTTTTTCACGATCGTTTTTGATTATGAATCCCAGACAATCTCCTAATTCCTCAGAGCTATAAGCTGTAGCTATAAGTGTATTTCTCAGATGAAGTGGGCACTAGGAATTCTAATTACAGGCTTCACGTTTTGCTAATCACTTTCTGGTTGCCAAAATTGTAGTTAGAGAGCCAGTGTTGAGAACGGCAAAAGACAGTATAATTAATAGGAACATTTATATAACAATTAATTCCACCCTCCGCCCCACATATGGTTAAACGGCCGGGAAATGTTTCTACATTACAAAACAAACATTAAATAACAGCAACCTTCATTTCCACCAGTCGCCCCACGTATGGTGCATCGGCCGGAAACTGCAGTGTTTTTACACTCAAACATTTATACAACAGTAAATCTTCCACCAGCCACCCCACATATGGTGCATGGGCTGGGAAGGAAACTGAGTAATAGTGAAAGCGATTTTTAAATATTCGAATTCGGGAGTGAAATGCGACATGCAACTGAGTAATAAAACAGTGATAGTCTTACGTGTGTATGTGGACGACGCAATTGGATTAACAACGCATCTGGATTGACGGAGGTGGCACTGCGTCAAGCGGCGCTGCCGGCATCGCGAGAAGCCAGTTTCGCCTCACCGCAGTCGTTCGCCGGAGCAACCGGAGCCGCGCCTGGAGTTCCGGGCCACGCAAACACACAGCAGCCGTCGAAGTGCCGTCTGCAGTTCAAAGCGCTGCATCGCATCAATAATCCTGGTACGCCGCGCCGGCAACGCCATACGTCGTGCAGAAGGAACTAAGTTAAGTGAAAAGCTGTTAAAAATTTTACTAAACTGTACTAAAAGACTGTCGGAAATGGAACTGCCAGAAGAAACTGAGGTTACACTTAAATCAGAACCTATGTCTGTTGAGGGAACTGTAAATCTAGACAATGGTTCAAGTGTAAATATGCATGAAAATAGTAATGTTAAGGTGAAATATGAAGTATTGTCTCCTGGCAGTAGTGTGAAAAGGGGCAATGATTCAATAATAGAGACCCCTGTAGTAAAGCAGAAATCAGAAATTGTTGATTTATTGGATGATAGTTTATCTGATGAGTTAAAAACGAAACAGTCATCATAGATGGTAGAGTTTAAGAAGGAGAAGTTTCATTTAGTTTTGATGATTCTGGTGTTGGAGCTAGTTTTTCGTCACCTGAGTGTGGTAAAAAGCCAGCTAGTGAGCAACCCAAAGATACTGGGGCAATTGATTTAAATGTAATATTACAAGCAATAGCTGCCAGTAATGCAAAATTGTCAGCCAGTAATGCTAGAATGACAGCTGAATTAAAGTCTGAAATAACTGAGGTCAAAAGCAGTAATGCAAAAATGTCAGCCAGTAATGCTAGAATGACAGCTGAGTTAAAATCTGATATAATTGAGGTAAATAACAGAATTGTGGCCAGCCAAACTAATTTTAATAAACGATTGGAGGAAATGGACAATACCTTCAAGGCTGGTTGCAATAAGTTGAAAGAGGATCTGGACAGTTTAAATTATAAAATTGATTACAACCATGAGGATATTAAGAAAAAGGTTGCTCAACAATTTTCTGAAATGTATAAAACAGTAAAATCCGAAGTTGCTGAGGTTCGCAAAGACTTCCAAATGGAAGATGCGAAGCTGGAGCACAAGTTAACAGAAAAGATCGAGGCAGAATCTGAACTGTGCTCAGATAGGTTCAAAGATGTTAATATAAAAGTAAACATATGCCAAGCAGAAGTAAGTGCAATCAAAACTGACACTACTCATATTGTGCAAAGAGTAGATAATGTTGAAATGAGAGTAGAAAATATTAATACTAACATTGAGAATAAAGTAGCTTCAGTAACTTCTGGTAATGGTAGTATACAACAAGTTGTAGCTGCAAACGCCGCGTTTATCGGGTGTCGGCAGTTCTTGCGGTTCGATCCAGATAAAAATATCCACCCGCTAGATTTCTGGAACGATTTTGAAGATGTGATTCCACCAACTTGGTCTGAACGAGAGAAAATCTTATTTATTAGAAGCCATTTAGCAGGTGACGCCATGCGTTGGTCAGCTGATGTTATGATGAAGTGTAAAACACTAGCGGAATTTAAAACTGCTTTCATTAGTGAGTGTTGGTCTAGCAATAAGCAAAATGAAATGTTGAGAGAATATTGGAGTGGAAAACGCTTCAATGCAGGCAAGGAATCTATTAAAGAGTTTGCCAGGTCATGGATCTCACGTTTGTCACATTTGGACGAAAAGCTACAACCTGAAATGATAATACTAGGTCTTGAAGCCAAACTGCCATGGTATTGGCAAACTAGAATTATATCTGCCCCTAGAGACAATCTAGATCGCTTCATTGAATATTTGGAACGTGTAGAGCGTGTTGCTGCCAATGAGGAGCAAGCACGTAATAACAGAAACGCTAATAACACTAGCAGTAATTTTAAGAACGAGCAGAATGGCAATGTAAACATCAGAACAGTAGGTGTTCGCCAACCTAAGAGAGGTAGGAATTGGAGAAATAATTATCAGAACCAACAATGGCATCCAAATGATAGTAATTTTGTTCAGAACAAAATTATGCAGGTAAACAACAGTGCGGAAAGCAATGCTGTGCCAGTTAACTATAATACAAATAAAGGAAACAGTAGTAGGCCAAGGCAGGAAATCTAGTTCCCGTCTATGAGGACACTGGCGCTCACCAGGTGGTTACTTTTCCTAAGCCAGTAGTTACGGTAAATGGTAAGACAGATCAGAATACTCAGACTGAACATGTGGATGAGGGGTAGGTAGCATCTAAGGATACAGCAGAAATATTAGATCACTCACAGTATTTGATAGATACCGTGTTAGAGACGCTTTCTAAGTGGGAAGAGAAAGAGAAGGCGCAGCAGTGTAACGGTAGGGAAGAGCTACAAAATACTGAATTGTCAGGTGAAGAAGCAGAAGAAATTCATGCTTATATTTACGATGAGAATGATGTGCTCTTATCTAAAGTGCCTGTGCAGGATATTGATACTGTACTAATAGATTTAGGACAGGAGGTAAGTGAGAGTGTAGAGGATAGCCTGTTGGGGGTCGATAAACCCAGTAGCTGTGACCAGTTGTCACTTGAGAAGGAACCCGACGATAATAGTGAAAGTGGTTTAGCTGTAACTAGTGTTATGTCCGGTCTGGAGGCGCAGAATCGCTCAGACTACAGTAATTAGGGTTATGTTCAGCAAACTAAGTGTAATGAAGTCGTGTGGTGTTTCGATTTGAAATTAATAGACCGACTGGAAAAGGCAGCTGAAAATGTAATTCAGGAAACCCCTACACACTTTGACCTAAATGTAATGAAGACAGATGTCGATCAGTTTAGTTGGAGACAAATACAAAAGGAACTATTGGATGAGTTTGAGGAACCACCTGTACAAACTAGAATAAGCCACCCTATAATAATAGTGAATATGTTGGGTATCAATGTACGTTGTCTCTTAGACAGTGGAGGTGAGGTGAGTGCGATATCTCAGTCCATCTTTGATGTGTTACATGGTAAAGACAAGCTTACAGTAATGAGGGTATCAGGACTAAGACTAATTGGTGCTACTGGCAAGGTGTCAAAAACGGTAAAGCAAGAAGCTTTGCTGCCCTTTAACATTAATGGTAATTTAATTGATCATCCCTGCTTAATTGTAAACAATCTCAGTATTGAGGTTTTAGTTGGCTTAGATTTCTTGTCAAAATATCAGAGTGTTGTTGACTTTGAAAGAAGCCAGTTTAAAATGGTCTTGCCGATAACTGGAGTAATTACGGTACCTTTTATTGATAAACGTGTGGTAACTAATGATGAAACTTGGGAGCTGCCTATACGAATTCTGAAAAATAGGAGCTATTGGCACGAAGGTGTTAATCTTAGTAAAAGTAAGCTAAACACAGAAGAAGAAGAAGAAGCAATTATTTTGGACAAAATAGAAGCTAAATTGCAGGAAATCGATAAAATTTCAGCTAATTAGAAGGAAGAACTGAGACAAGTTTTAAAAAAACATCATAAGGTATTTTCAAATCGACCTGGCGTGGTCAAAGGTTATGAATGTCAATTTAAGGTGAAACCTGGCCAAGTGTTTTTCAGGAAGCCATACCAAATACATGTAGCTAGGAAGGAGGCGGTTCGAAAGGAGATACAGAGAATGCTAGAGTGGGGTGTGATTGAAAAAGCGGTCAGTGAGTACAATAATCCTCTTGTTGTTGTACCAAAAAGAGACGGGAGTATCAGATTGGTCTTGGACGCTCGTTGGTTGAATGAAATTGTGGTTAGGGAAAGTGATAGACCGCAGAAGATGCAAAAGTTCCGGGGAGTAAAATTCTTAACTTCTATGGACATCACGTGTGGATATTGGAATTTGCCACTGGCGGAAAGTTCAAGGAAATACACAGCTTTCTTGTACGAAGGAGTTTGTTACCAATACCGTGTGGTACCTTTCGGACTTAATATCTCTGTTTGTGCCTTCGTACTTGTGATGTGCCATGTTTTAGGACCAGCCTTAAGTAATAAAATAACAGTCTACGTAGATGATCTGTTGATAGCAACTCCTACCTGGGAAGAACACATAGTTTTACTAGAGGAAGTGTTAAAGGCTATTGAGAGAGGTGGCATGAAACTAAAGATTGGAAAGACAGAGTGCGTTAAAGAGGAAATAGGTATCTTGGGATATATGATAAGTGGAAAAGGTATTCTGCCTGACCCAGGCAAGCTAGCAGTCATTGAAAAATTTGAGGCTCCCAGAAACAAGAAGCAGTTGAGATCGATGTTCGGTCTTTTCGGCTTCTATAGGCGTTTTGTTAGTGATCAGGCTTTTAATGCGCCCTGTCTTCACCTCCTGCTGAAAAAGAATACCGCTTGGGTTTGGACAGCAGAATGTCAACAGGCGTTCGAGGTGCTTAAACAATCTTTAATTAATAGTCCTATTTTACATCATCCTGATTTTGAAAAACCATTCTGTATGTCGGTTGATGCTAGTGGCTATGGTATAGCTGTGGAGGTATTCCAAGTAGAAATAGAGAACGAACAAGAAGTGCACAAGACTATAGCTTTCGCAAGTCGATCTTTACAGGCAGCAGAGAGAAATTATGGCATCTCAGAACTGGAAGCATTGGCAATTGTATTTGGGGTACAGAAGTTTGAGCAGTATCTATTAGGTCACAAGATAATTGTTTACAGTGACCATAAGGCGTTGACCTTTTTAAAGACCTGTAAGTTGAGGAATGCTCGTTTGGTAAGATGGTCATTGTATCTCCAGCAGATTGACCTTGAGGTTGGATATATTCAAGGGAAAGACAGTCTGGTAGCTGATGGGTTATCTAGAAGTGCGGAGCTCTGTGATGACGCGGGAATTATAGCAACGGACCTAAGTGAAGTACGAATGTTTGCATTACACGAAGTAAAGGAAGAAAGTGCATTAAAGAGAGTGATTAAGAACTTGAGACGTGAGCAGAATGCAGATGACCAACTGAAATTAGTGAAGAGCTATTTAGGAAATACGAACTATCCTAAGGTTTCGCAATACTATTGCCTGCATAAAGGTATTCTGTTTAGGAGGAAAAAGGTAGGTGTTTCTGAGTGGAAGCTGTGCTTTCCCTCACAACATGTAGACTTACTAATCGACTATGTACACCTGAGGTATGGGCACTATGGTGCAAAGAAGTGCATTGCAAAATTAAAAGAGAAGGTTGTGTTTGACAACATGTAGCGCCGTGTTGCCAAGCGTCTAGCATCTTGTGTAGTGTGCCAGAAATTCCGTGCTGCTAACACAAGAATACAAGGGGATATGCATTCAGTAGAGCCAACTGAAACCCTAGAATTACTGGCTTGTGATTTGTTTGGCCCTCTTCCTGCTTCGAGAGGTGGGTGCACCCATGTTTTTGTTGTTGTGGATGAATTCAGTAAATATGTTAAGCTATACCCAATTAAAAGAGCAAATGCAAAAACGGTGGTAGAAAAGTTGGAAAAAGATTTCTTCGTGAACGTTGGCGTTCCGATGAATTTGCTGTCAGACAATGGGCCTCAATTTACTTCTGACAGATTTAAGGAATGTCTAGATAAGGCCGGAGTGAAACATCTAAAAATATCTGTGTATTTCCCCCAAGGAAATATGAGTGAACGTATTATGAGAGAATTGAATAGGCTTCGCAGGGCTTATTGTGCTCGGAAACACTCAAGTTGGGCAGAGCACATGAAGTATTTTGAGAATGTAATTAACAACTTAAGGCATGATGCAACTGGTTTTGCGCCTTGCGAATTGATGTTTGGCCAAGAACCGCACAATGTGATTGCAGATATGGTAGAATTCCCTATTCTAACGCAAATATCCACAGACGAGAAGACGTTAAAGGCTAGGGCAAATATAAGAGAAAGAGCATTGGAAAGGAAGAAGCGTCATGACGCAAAAGCTGTACCCACCAGTTTTGAAATAGGTCAGTTAGTCCTTGTCAAAACCAAGGAAAAATCAAAGAAAATAGATGCAGAAACAAAGAAATTCATGTTTGTATACCAAGGACCTTTCAGGATCATAGGAAAACCACACGCCAATGCATATAGGCTAGAGTATCCTAAGAGTAAAAAGCTATTCGGTCTCAGGAATGTGATCGACCTAAAGAAGTTCATAGGTAGTGAATGATTTCTGTAGGGAGGAGGTTGTTCTGTAACCTCTACACAGTGTGGCAGCTGTGCAGTCCCAGCTGTGTGAGATCTTCTTTCCATTTCAGGTCTCAGTCATTCTTCATCTTTCCTATCTACCAAAGTTTCGACTCCTTCTTTGCAATACAAAAATTTTCCGTCATGGCTATCAAGCCATGAGTTCTGTAACCATTCTATCCACCGATTAGTGAAGAAAATACCTAATGTGACAAACCTAACAGTGACATAAACAGCAGAGAAGTATGATGTAATTAAGATACAAAGGTATTTGAGTAACAAGTATGTATAGAACCCTGGTAATATTGTAAGTATAAAGTGTTGTTTTATTGGAAATGGTCCACCAACAGTAATTTAAAAAGATATACAAATTCGTGTATAAGCAGGATCTGAAATGGCAGTGAAACCTAGTGTATGCATTAGAGCTAACTAATAAATAGTAAGAGAAAGTGCTTAGTGTTATGAAAAATATGCAGATAAGTTGTAAAAATGAACTCACCTTGTGTAGCAAGGAATGGCAGAGTAATAGAATTGAACAGTGTTTGTGGTTGAGACGTGAAGGACACGTCTTTGAAATATTTATAAGATTGGAGCTGGCCGTTATTTGGTGTAGTGTGTGACAGGACACACCTACACGTAGTGAGGTTATGAGTTGGAGGCGTGAATGCGACCATAGGTACCCTTATGTTAGATGAGACAGAGCAGCTCATGGTGTCCTATAGGTTTAAGGAATTTAGCATTACGCTCGTCCATAATTACTTAATGTACTTTAGTGGTAGGTCGAGAGAGACTACCTGTGGTTTCAGCATCCGATCGAGTGGAAATGGATGGCCACGTGAGCAAACTGATCAGCTGCAATACACTATAGATATGAAATAAATGTGCTATCCTATGCTTTAAATGTTAATAGAGTGAGTGTTAAATAAGTACATACACTAGCAACATATTTGAGTAACATAATGGCAGACGTGAAACATTATTTATAGCTCAGCATAAATACACTTCGATGAAATAAGTACATAATTGCAGATGTGGAACTGACACAGCAGCAGAGGACCAATAAATGGATTTAGTAGTCAACTAAACGTATCGTGTTTTGAACATTCAGAACTGTACTATTACCACAAGTTACTCACATCTACAAAGAAGCTGAGAATACAACTACTAATCAAATATACTCATACTATCTCTAAGAATAAAGTAATTGAAGATGAGTCAGCTAAGCGAATAAAATACAAATGTATCAGGAATGTACCGAGCATTGGTTCAGTGTTCCGGCCCAGAAATAATAAATTGAGATTAAATAGGATTTATGATTGTATGTGTTGAGCATAAATTTTCTCTAGTACGTGACTAACGGCGTTTTGAGCCATTTGTTTACCGATTTTATGACAGTTAAGTAACCGCGAGAGTAAAATTGAAAAAGTTCTGTTAACTTTGTTCCAGTAACATATTGAAGGGTAAAATGTATATATCCCCATTTCATTGTGACCCACCCTTAGATATTAAGTGAACAGAGTCTGAGGCTCTCTTTTTGTTTGTTCTACAGGACAAACCAGATAATGGCAGCCTGGTAGCTGCGTGAAAGCGTGGAGTGACTTGGACACAACTCACAGTGACCCCTCCCCTTTCCCCATGTAATTTAGAGTGAACGTGAAGGACGCACACCATAGCAACTTCCCCTCCTCTACCCTTGTGAATGGAAGTGCAGAACGCGAGCCAAAGCGGCTACAACCACGTGTGTAAAAATGAAATTGTGATGATTGTAAAATTTTCTTTCAGGTTTAGAAAAGACTGCTAAGATATAATCATCTGTTTATGTATCATGAATAACTGTGTTATTTTCTTTGAATTTGTGTATGTAAGAATGTATTTAAGATTTTCATGATTTTACATATTTTATGTGTTTGTTTGTCGAAGGCAATATGCATGCCAAAGTGTTTCATTGATTTTGCTTAAATTTTGAGGGATAATGTTGCTTAAGAGGCAGTGAACATGCGAGCAATTTAAATAATTAAAGTAGGTAATCAGTTTTCTTTTAATATTTCTATATGTTTACATTTCAATTTTAAATTTTCATAGGGAGTTAAGCTGCACTCTTGCTTCCCTTTTTGTAATTAAATTTTTTTTTTCGTTCATTAACATTAAAAAAAAAATTTAAGTAGAGGATGATGTAGGGAAGCAGCCTACACACGCTGTATAAAATTCACATCAGTCTTTCCATTGTGTGCCAGCCTAGTCCGCTGTAACTAGCTCTGACGTCATAAATGTTGCGCAATACTGTAAAAATCAAGTAAATAACCTGAAACGTTTCTAACATGTCAGGAGTAATACTAAATCAACAAGTGTTGAATGTCAGTTCAATAACTTTAACCATTTTCGAAATTTGGACGTTTTTCTGTAAAAATCATTGGCGCAACAGAAAAAAGCTAGAGACTTAAAAATTTATATTTAGATTCCTTTTTCATAATAATTTAATAGAAACAGTACTTTGGATCTCACAAATTAAGATTTTAGTTGAAATTCATGATTTTCTGGTTTTTGTCTTAAAAATTAAGGAAGCAAGATAGATTAAGTAGGCTAATAAATAAGGCTAGGATGTCTATATTTAAGTAGAATGGAGATCCGCTATAACCATAAAGATGTGAGAAGTTTCATTTGAATAACTATAAAACTATAGCGATAGCGTATCTCCAAAGGGCAAGTTCAGAGCTCGTCTACTGCGTGCAGTGTAATTAAATTAATTCTCTCGCCCAAAATATTTTACTTAGCCATGTCAGACTTTTATTATGATTACTTACCTGTGTGTTGAATGCACATTTAAATTGAGAGCTTCATCGCTATGATTTATTCAATAACTTAAAGTGGTGCATTACTAGCCCAGCGGCTAGTCGAGAGGGCCGATTTGATCAGGCGTTCCCTTAGCCGTCCGCACCGCGGCTTTATATATAAGAACGCTGCGCGAGGAAAAGGCCCCAGTTCTCTCCAGACGCTGAATAGCACACCATCTGTGTCGGGAGTCGCGTCGCGTCGGTATCATTGCTATAAACAGCCTCGGATGCCGTATTAAGTTACTCGGGTTACGCGTAACCATGAAATCATTTTCAAGTGAAGTATTAATTCTGGAATGACTTTAATGATCTATCTTCAATTTGCGTATGTCGTATTTTCACGTGCCTTCGCGGGACAAACATTCTACCATTATTTAGTGTGGCGTTTGATGAACATTATCATCAAATTACGGCGAGCATTCACTTAAACATTTAATTTGGACAGTTATAGTTGCATCAGCGCATTAGACTCTGAACTGCTCTGTTAGTCAGATTGTGTGGATTCTTTTTTTTCATCTGTGACTTTCAGAATATAGCGAAGGTTTTTTCACGATCGTTTTTGATTATGAATCGCTATAAGTGTATTTCTCAGATGAAGTGGGCACTAGGAATTCTAATTACAGGCTTCACGTTTTGCTAATCACTTTCTGGTTGCCAAAATTGTAGTTAGAGAGCCAGTATTGAGAACGGCAAAAGTCAGCATAATTAATAGGAACATTTATATAACAATTAATTCCACCCGCCACCCCACATATGGTTAAACGGCCGGGAAATGTTTCTACATTACAAACCAAACATTAAATAACAGCAACCTTCATTCCCACCAGTCGCCCCACATATGGTACATCGGCCGGAAACTGCAGTGTTTCTTCATTCAAACATTTATACAACAGTAAATTTTCCACCAGCCGCCCCACAAGGGGGTCCCGGATTCGATTCCAGGCGGGGTCAGGGATTTTTCCTGTCTCGAGATGACTGGATGTTGTTGTGTAGTCTTCATCATCATCATTAATCCCCATTACGGTTGGAGGAAGGCAATGGCAAACCACCCCCACTAGGACCTTGCCTGATACAGCGGTGCAGGTCTCCCGCATCGTCCCATATGCTCCTCGGAGTATGGGACCTCATACACATTAGTAGGGTGCTGATAGACACAATCATACCGATTAAATATCTAGGCGTAATACTGCAAAGCGATATGAAATGAAATGACCACTTATGTTGGTACTAGGGAAGGAGAATGCTGGACTTTTTTTATTGGGAGTGTTTTGGGATAGTGTAGCTCCTCCACGTGGAGACGGCTTATAGAACACTAGTGCGACCCATTATTGAGTATTGTTCAAGTATTTGGGATCCTTATAGAACACTAGTGCGACCCATTATTGAGTATTGTTCAAGTATTTGGGATTCTCTCCAGGCCGGATTAAAGGAAGTCACTGAAGCACTTCTGAGGCGTTCTGCTAGATTTGTCACCGATAGATTCGTTGAGCACTCAGGTATTACGGAGGTGCTATTTGAACTCAAATGGGAATACCTGGAGAGAAAACAAAGCTCTTTTCGCAGGGCATTACTACAGGTAGTTAGAGAATCGGCATTTCAAGCTGACTGTAGAAAAATTCTACTGCCACCAACGTACATTTCGCATAGGGTCCATGAAGATAAGATGTGAGAAATTATGGCTCCTCTGTTTGCGAGTGGAATAGGAAAGGAAATGGCTTTCACCACACGGTGGCTTGCAGAGTATGTATGTAGGCGTAGATATAGGCGGTAACTGCGCTAGATATCTGCACACATGTCACAGAATTCCAGTTAATTACGGGCCGATGGTGTTTGGGCACGGTGACCCCTATACCATCCCAGATGTCTTTTATCAGGTTCAGAGCAGGCGAATTCCGCGACAAAGCTATCAATGTGATTTCACTATAACTCCTCACAAGCTATTCCAGAACGATTCTGGCCTTGTGACACCGCCACTTGTCGGGCTGGAAGATGCCATTGCCGTTGGGTAAGGATTCAAGCACGAAGCGATGCATGTGCTCTGCAATAATGTTCACATAGTTCACAGCTGTCATGGTACCTTTCATTACAGCCACACTTCCCATGGGATGCCATGTGAATGTCCTCCATAGCATTATACCTCACATCTGCATCTACATGCATACTCCACAAGCCACTGCACAATGCATGGTGGTGGGTCCACGTATCCACTACTATGGGAATCGGTGTAGTTGATCCCTGACAGTTACAGTGGACTGGGTGCAGCAGCTTCGCAGACCTACCTCAGTCGATAATGTAACGTGATTTTGTAACGTCTGTATGGCAACGCCTTAGTGTTGTCACAGCTCAATAAACAGTTATTGTTTTCGCCTGCAGCCATTAGCGCTTCATTGTTTAAAGCTGGCAACAGCGCTTTGAGCTGTCAAGGAAGTTCTTACGCCATCTCAGTTATAGTCACTTACTTTCCTGCTCCACTCGCAGATACAGCGTGGGGAAAAACGAGTATCAATAAATCTTTGTACGAGCCCTAATTACTCTCTTCTTATCTTCATGGACCTTATGTCCAATGTATGTTGGCAATAGAAGAATCGTTCTGCAGTCAGCTTCAAATACTGGTTCTCTATATTTCCTCATTAGTCTTCACAAATATATCGCCTTCCCTACTGGTATTCCTACTTGAGTTAATAAAGCATCTCCCAGGTCCGGCCATCCTGATTTAGGTTTTCTGTGATTTCCCTAAATCACTCCAGGCAAATGCTGGGATGGTTCCCCTGAAAGGCCACGGCCGACTTCCTTCCCCATCCTTCCCTAATCCGATGAGACCGATGACCACGCTGTCTGGTCTCCTTCCCCAAACAACCAACCAACCAACCAATAAAGCATCTCCGTGATGCTCATGTGATGTTCGATCCTACTGGTAATAAATCTAGCTGCATGCCTCAGAATTGTTTCGATGTCTACCTTTAATCCGACTTGGTGGGGATTCGAATAGTATTCAAGAATGCATCACAGTATGTGGTCTCCTATATACATGAGCTACACTTCCCAAAATTCTCCCAATGAAACGAAGTCGACCATTCGCATTCCCAGCTACCAACTTGACGTGCTCTTTTCATTTCTTATAGCTTCACAACGTTAGACCTAGATATTTAATCGACATGACTGTATCAAGGAACACACCACTAATCTTGTATACCAACGCTACAGTATTTGTTTTCCTACTCGGCTGCATTACCTCACATTTTGTACATTTAGTGCAAGCTGCCATTCACCACATAAACTAGAAATTTTAAATCATTCTGTGTCCTCTTACAGTGACTCAACGACGACACCTTCCCGTACACCAGAGCGTAATCAGCAAACAGCCGTAATGACTACCCCAGTCTGTGTGCATCTGTGGTGCAGTGCATGTTTCGAGCAGCCATTCACCTGGCTGATTCCCCCGAGTGTCCGTTCCACTGGTTTACTTTCGTTACTGCGTCCCGTGCCCGCAGATCTGCCAACACCATTGTTTAGACAAGTGGTCCTCATTTAAGCGGTTTCTCACACACACCATACATTTATGTTTACAACTCCATCTACACCCATACTCCGGAAAGTACTGTGAAGTACATGGCAAAGGGTACTTTCCATTGTACCTCTTCTAAGCGAGGGAAAATGACTGCTTAAATGTCTCTCTGCGACCTGTAATTAATTTACTCCTGTCTTCGCGATTTCTGCAAGAGCGATGTGTAGGTAGCTTTAGTATATCCCTAGATTCCTCAATACTGGTGCTTGAATGTTTGCTCTGTGCAATTGTAACTAAACTGCAGGTATTCCGAGTGCTACAATCTGGGGTGCATACGTCGCAGGAGACTGAAACATCGTAGGTACATTCACTAAACGGCGCGCTCGCGGAGTATGCTGAAAAACATCACAGTTCAGTTTTCTGCCACCAGGTGAAAATATAGTGCTGTAAGCAGTCAGAATGTGGTGTGGGTGCAGGAAAGAGGGAAGAACGATAAAACACATGATAAGGGTGGTTCTGGCACGTTCGTTAGGATATGGTCGCAAGTTACAACATGTGTTCAATATGGTCCCCCAACAGAGCAATGTGCTGTTTCTGTAACATGGCATGATCGATAGTTGCTCGCCACATATCCTTTTTATATCATCATTCTCTTTGTTAAGCTTAGTATTTTTCATACCAATGTTATGTATGAAGATCACGCGAAATTTCAATCTGTCTTTTTGAATATGTACTTCATTCTAAACTCTTAGAAAAAGTTACTCTCCGCAGTCCACTTTTTAAAGAAAGTTTCTTATTACACACTACCACATTGCACTTTATGGAATGCAACAGTTTGATATTATTTGGAAATTTTATTTAAAAATAGAAATCTAGCTTAGCTGCTGCCGGCTTGGTATTTGCTGTTGTGCTTTCGAAAAATCTGCAATAATATTGTCAAGACACGAGCTAAGTGAAAATTTTTATTCGGGTCAGATAATTGTTTTACTTCAGTTGCGCATTTAATAAAAATACAAAGATAAGTTGTATTAAGACCAGTTACAGATCAGTTCAAATTAGGTTCTGTTTAGTCAAAGGTTAGGATACGAGTTTTAGTTGGCTAACAGTTTGTGGGTACATAATTTTGGTAATACATAGACTTTGTATGGATTGGTAGGTAAATCTGGGCTAAACTTTATACAGAAACACATTAGTGGGAAACTCAGACCAGCTCCAATGGCACTGAACATGGAATTGTGGGTCATGAGCAGGCTTCTGGAATTGTACCATACTGGTTTCAAGGGCAGTGGTGGTTGTCCCGAGGTGGAAGCCACTCTGCATAGGCGCATCTGGTTGGCGTGTTGTACCAGCATGTTGTCGTTGGCGTCCACTATGAACATTCTCTGTCGCAGGGTGCCTTACATAACACCTAATATCCATCCTATGATTCTCCCGAAGGTATGAGCCTAAAGCCCTCTGTCCAGTGAGTAGTGGGGGCAACAGCTGGACTGATGTAGGCGTGATGTCGCCCTCAGTATGCCACAGAGGGTTCAGTGTTAGTGGCTATACAGCATTCCCGTGAGGTCAACCATGTACAAATGTGGATGCAGTCCTGTAGGAAGGTAGGAAGCCAGGAACTAAGTCAGAACGATTACCTTGGGTGCGGCTGACAGCGTCTTCTACATCTGCACCTGAAATCATCACCATCATCATCATCATCATCATCATCATCAGCCAATTCAATCATTAAATGATGTGGCCTCTTCTAGTCGTGGATTCAGGTAGGCTCTCAGCAGTCTTCTCCAAGTGGGACGGTTTTGGGCAGTTCTCTGCCAGGTGTTACCAGCAATCTTCTTGATGTCTCTGTCCCATCTGTCTGGTGGTCTTCCTCTAGGCCTCCGGTGCTCTCTCGGACTCCACTCCAGTAGTAGCTTCGTCTATCTGTTGTCTTTTCTTCTTGTGACGTGGCCAGCCCACTGCCATTTCAAGGAACCTACTGTCTCTAAGATGACATTAACCTTCGTCACAGACCGGATGTCATCTGCCCTTTTCCTATCCTTTCTTGTATAGCCCAGCATTGATCTCTCCATGGCTCTTTGTGTTGTCCTAAGTTTCCCTTTTGTAAATGAGTTCAGTGTCCATGTCTCGCAGCCATACGCCATCACAGGAAGAATGCATTGATCAAATACTGCTTTCTTCAGATTTACTGGCATTTTTGATCTGAATACTGTTGAATTCTTCCCAAATGCTTGCCAGCCAAGCTTGATGCGTCGATAGATTTCTGGCCTTATGTCTCCCTTCATATTTATAATCTGGCCAAGGCAGACATATTCACTGTCCTCTTCTAATAGACTGTCCTTGACTTTCACTCTCCAGCTGGGACCCATTTGTTGGACATTACTTTTGTTTTGGAAAGATTCATGTTCAAGCCAACCAGCTGACATTCCAATGCAAGATCTGTAACTAAGTTTTGGAGCTCTGCGAAGTCTTTGGCCAGTAAGGCAATATCATCAGCAAATCTCAAGTTGGTAAGCCTTCTTCCATTAATTCTAATTCCCTCACCTTCCAAGCTCAGCTTTGACATAGCCATTTCCAATGCAGCAGAGAACAGTTTTAGGGAGATGGGGTCGCCTTGCTTGACACCCCTCATGATGCGGAATTCTTGGGTTGATTCGCCGATGTTAACATAAGCTGAAGAATTCTCGTAGATTTTCCTGAGCACTTCAATGTATACTGTTCCCACTCCTTGCTCACTCAAAGCTTGGAGGACAGCTACTTGGCTAACGGAGTCAAATGCCTTTTCAAAGTCAACAAAGGCAATGCAGAGAGGCAGTTGGTATTCATTCGCTCTGCTTATCACTTCACTAACGGTCAGAATGTGGTCAATAGTGCTAAAATTGCTTCGTAATCCTGCTTGTTCTATAGGTTGGGCTGAGTCTAGGGTGGAACTAATTCGGTTTAACAAGATCTTTGTGAAACTTTTGTACAAAATTGAGAGCAAGCTGATAGGACCTGAAATGAGCCTACAAATTGCTCGATTTCACCACTGGATGCTGGATGGAATGGCGCCGTTGTCAGATGCGTTATGTCGCCCGAGAGCAGAAATCCTGAAACATTCGATGAAAACTGGGAGCCATTATCAGAAAATATTGTTTTTTGGGCCCCTTCAATGGCAAATTTTTTCTGTATGGCTCTTATTGTTCCCATTGCTGTGGTATTTGACATTTTAACAACATAAGGAAACTTGGGAAATGATTACATGACGATGAGCCACATCTCTCCGAAGGAGGGACCGTCGAAATCCATATGGAAGTGTTCCCATGGGCGCTGTGGTGTTGAAATCATTTTGGAGGTGCTGACTGGGTTGGCTCGCAGGTCTCGCACTGCAGACTGTCCTCTCAGTGTCCAGTGTGATGCTGGGCCAATTGCCATGCCGCTTTGTGAGTGCCTTCATCTGTGCCATCGACCAGTGGTCAGCGTGCTGGACGTTTTCGACACACTAACACAATAGCGGTGGGATGAGCACTGGGCAGTAGTCGTTCTCCGATGTCAGAAACAGTACTCCCTGTCTCATCTAGATTCCGCTATTTAGGGGAAAACGTGTTCTGGAAGGAAGTGGCATGGCAGGCGTTCCAGGCAACGTTGTTGAATGTATTTCTTAACTTATTTGAGGATAAGAGCCTCGGCTGTATCTTTCGCTGTTACAAATGTGGTATCAGAAAATTTTTGTAGGCGACTTTGTTAGGTGTTGTCTGTCTGATACCTCAGTACTTCACGAGAGTCAGTTGTGGGGGCTGGTCTCACAGATAGCATGGATAGGGGATTGGAGTTAGCATGTTTTGATGTTGAGCAATAGTGGATTGAATAATTTAATGGCTGAAGAAGAGGGCCAAGAATTGTAGGTGTTATGTTATGTTTTCTGGGACACATTTCTTAGGAGCAAACACCGAAACTAATGGTTTATGGAGAATTATTTTGTTGTTCCAGAATTTTCATTTATAGTTCGCCTTGTCATGCCTGGTATTTCATTTGAATATGCATTTGTTCCTGCCACAGTTTCAAAAATTCCGGATCCATGATCACTTACCTTAGTCTCTGGTCCTCACACAAGCACTAAGTTAGAGTATTCGTGCAAATATTATACTTGCTATTGTGCAACACACTTTTCATTTCACGGAAAATATGGACACATCATTATTACTTGACAGTTCACAATTCCAGTCCGTGGCAGATCTTCATAAACTGTAAAACACACAAATAGAATGATGCAGACAGTACAGGGTGAAGTAAATCCATCAGTAATCTGTAGACCAGCAATGTGGTCTCTTTGAAATCCAGTGAATAGCCATGTCTCAAAAGTACATTGTAAATGAAGCAGAGGCTTTAGCCCAGCCACTTAGTACCCAGGTTTTATCTCGATCTCGACATAAGTGACAAAGCATGTGTGATGTCCCACCCCACTGGGGCCTCTTAATGGCTGTCAACAGAGTCCTTGACTGCAAACATCGAAGGGTACCAATCTTGCTTTCTGATGACAGAGCTGTAGTAAACAATCCAGACTCTCTTCTAACTGTGAAGCATGGTGAAGAGGTTGTAATCTTCTGTGTGGCTATACGGAGTAACAGAACTATGTAAACAAATTCGTAGATTTATTAGAGGAAATAAAAGGTACAATTTTGTTATGTAATCCAAATGTCACAGCTGCAGTTATTCCCACCAGAGATGCTTGAAGATTGCTGGATTTCCCGCAGGTCAATTTTCACAACTTTTTTGACTGCTTTCAATGCAACACACTGAATCTGGAATCTGATTTGCAACA
Organism: Schistocerca americana; assembly: GCF_021461395.2. Classification (NCBI taxonomy): domain Eukaryota; kingdom Metazoa; phylum Arthropoda; class Insecta; order Orthoptera; family Acrididae; genus Schistocerca; species Schistocerca americana. Next base: position 696,447,243 of record NC_060120.1, on the reverse strand, counting down.
CAATTACAACAACAGAGAGTTGCCATAAATATGTGGGTTTGTATTGTTCACAACCATCTGATAAGCCCGTATCCTTTGTCTAGCACGCTCAGTAGAGGAAATTACCGTTCTTATTCTGTGGAGTACTACTGGAAATATTGGAAAATATCCTGCTTTCAGTCAGGGAACTATTATAGTTCCAGCGCAATGGGGAGTAGTGGGTAATTACTGATTCAAGCACAGGCTGCATTATGCCAGATTTCTGATAATATCATTGATAACATCAGCTGATGACATCACCAGAAGACATCATGCAACATTTCCATATTTCTCCTCCATCCCTCCCCTACCCCACTGGTATCACTATCCACGATGATAGACATAGGCCAATTCTTTTTGCATAAAATGGCAGGAAATTAAAAATAAATAGTGGAAAATTGAAAAATCGCCCAAGCTCAACTGTCCTAAGTATTGAATTCCAGATGGCAGACCTGAACACACCACTCATGCTAAGTAAAGAATCCAAGATGGCCATTTGTCAAATCCAAGATGGTCACTTGTGTCAAGTGTAGAATCCAAGATGGACACTTTACTGACACAAGATGGCAGACCTGAACACAGCCCTCATGATTGCCAGATCACTTGTTCTAAGTATAGAATGCAAGATGGCCACTTTTAAAATCGAAGATGGTGGAACTGTGTAATCAATTACAAGACAACCTGCACAAGTTAGCGCCTGCAACAGCAGGCAACTGTCAGTTCTGGTCACTGTTTAATCGACGAGTGGTAAAAACCAGGAGCAATGGTTACCTGTAATAGAAAAATGGTCCAAAGATTTTATATCAGTTTTATTATGGAGAGACTTATCATTTGCAGAAGGCTAGTGCTTAAATTAGTGAAATAAAATTTTATTAGATGTAACCTATCTGTTATATATGAAAGTAAAACAATACCTTAGAAAAATGAGTACTATTGACATATAGGGACCCTGAAGTTCACCAGTACAACGGGGCCCACTAGACTTTAAAGCAACATGCAGGGACCAGAGCACCAGTAGGCAACAATGGTAGCCATGAGGCAGTGGCGTAGCTAATGCGTAGCAGCTGGATGCCTGCCCTGCATGACGTTTCGTTGGGAGTGGGTGGTGCATTTTTGTGACAGGTGGAAAAATAGGGAAGGGCAAAAGGAAAGGAGAACAGGCAGGGAAGTAGGAGGGTGGAGAATATTAGTAGTAGTAGTAGTAGTAGTAGTAGTAATAGTTGTAGAAGAAGAAGAACAGAAAATTGATGGAAGAGATTGGAGGGCAGTAAAATGAGAATTAGGTGAACGTGTACGAAATGCATGGGATGAGGGAATTTTAATTAAAGTGTGTTGAGTGACCGTTATGTAATATCTATCCGTCCTTGGTACGGAACTCTTGTTTCTTGTCTGCAGCTTCTAGTTGGAGTCATTCTAGATACGCCAAGTAAGCCAACACGACAAAGAACAAAGAGTATGTTTAGAGGTTGTTGTTTTGTTTGTTGTGGCTTTGCACTGATTGGCAATGAAGCGATTAAGTAGGAATCGCGTTATTGTTGCAATGCATGCGACTTCCGACAAGACAACATATTTCCAGTGCCGGCCACAGTGGTCTCGCGGTTCTAGGCGCGCAGTCTGGAACAGCGTGACTGCTACGGTCGCAGGTTCGAATCCTGCCTCGGGCATGGATGTGTGTGATGTCCTTAGGTTAGTTAGGTTTAAGTAGTTCTAAGTTCTAGGGGACTGATGACCACAGCTGTTAAGTCCCATAGTGCTCAGAGCTAGATTTCCAGTCATCAACAGTCCAATGTCGGTGTTGACAGGCCCAGGCGAGGCGTAAAGCTTTGTGTCGTGCAGTCGTCAAGGATGAACGAGTGGGCCTTCGGTTGCGAAACCCTATATCGATGATGTTTCGTTGAATGGTTCGCACGCTGACACTTGTTGATGGCCCAGCATTGAAGACTACAGCAATTTATGGAAGGGTTGCACGTCTGTCACGTTGAACGATTCTCATCATTCATCGTTGGTCCCGTTCTTGCAGGATCTTTTTCCGGTTGCAGCACTGTCGGAGATTTGATGTTTTACCGGATTTCTTATATTCACGGTACACAGTGGTACACAATGGTCGTATGGGAAAATCCCCACTTCATCCCTACCTCTGAGATGCTGTGTCCCATCGCTGGTGTGCCGATTATAACACCATGTTTAAACTCACTTAAATCTTGATGACCTGCCATTGTAGCAGCAGTATCCGATCTAACAACTGTACCAGACACTTATTGTCTTATATAGGCGTTGCCGACCGCAGCGCCATATTCTGCTTGTTTACATATCTCTGTATTTGAATACGCATGCATACAACACTAGCTTTGGCCCTTCAGTGTAATACGGAATATGTAGAATGCCTTGTTAGGTGTAGCAGAGGACTGATGGCCTTAAACTTGCCAGATTAAGAAAATAAAATAAATAGATATAGAAAGAGACAAAATTGACACCAAATGTTATGACCAAGACACTGAGCAAGACGGACACAAATGTAATAAAACGCAATTTTATTTTACAGGCCTACTATAAATGTTTAATTCATTTTCAGAGATCTGTATTTTCTAAAGCATTATACTTAAAAATATTACTGACACATGAAAAGATCCACGAATTCAACAAGTTTGCTTTTTTTTGCATTCTACAAAGATTCTGTGAATGCCGCCGCAGCTACGTGACACACTTCAAAGTGGTAGTCAAGTTCGTTCCACACCTTATGAAGCAATATCCTGTGAATGATGATGCGTTCTCTGAGCTGTTCAGTTGCTTTTTGGTGTGCACATGCTGCCTTTGGAGTGCTATTCACACATCTCAAAGCACTTGTTAGCAAATGATGCAGAACTGTGTAGCACAGATCCACCATATGGATGCAGGCAATTAATTATAGTTGTTATGGAATGGTATACTTCCTGCTGCAAATTCAGGTCATGGCTAGGCTATCAGAGTGTATAAGTTACCTCTCACATGATTATCTCACGTCGCAAAGCACCTGTTACCGGATGATACGGAGCTGTCTAGTACAGGTATCACAATTGGACTCTGCAGAGAATAAAATGATGTTTTAAAGTGCTAACTAAGATTATGAGGCACCTTACATCCACCCCAATCCATGTGTTTTAGTGTGTATAAGGGTTGGCTTGGACAGCTACCAGTGTGTGTTTACAGGAGTTTTTCAGGATAAACGCTTGGAAGAAGTATATTTTGTAGATACACTGGTTGGGTGGGGAATTTGTACCTTGAGGTGCACTTTAGAGTATACGAAGTGTTCTGGTGTTATCGATATACCGGGTGATCAAAAAGTCAGTATAAATTTGAAAACTGAATAAATCACGGAATAATGTAGATAGAGAGGTAAAAATTGACACACATGCTTGGAATGACATGGGGTTTTATTAGAACCAAAAAAATACAGAAGTTCAAAAAATGTCCGACAGATGGCGCTTCATCTGATCAGAATAGCAATAATTAGCATAACAAAGTAAGACAAAGCAAAGAGGATGTTCTTTACAGGAAATGCGCTTTACAGGAAATCTCCCACGCCACGCTGCGCTCCAGGTCGCTGATGTGGTCGTTCATGTAGGCCAGCTGCTGCTGCTGCTCCGTGATCGTCTGCACAGCAGTCCCACTGTTCACAACACTAACTGCGTAATGGGAAGCAATTCCTACCTGAAACGTATTGAAGTTTCGGATATGCACAATCGTCAACTGTATAATGGAATGACAACAATGAAATTTTGTGCCTGACCGCGACTCGAACCCAGATTTCGCGCTTATCGTGGGCGGTCGACTTATCGTTACGCTATCTGAGCATGCACCGCGGCCACACTCAAACTTCCTTATTTCGTCAATCATGTGTCTACAACCTGCATTAATAGTCTGTTGTGTACATTCCTGTACAGGGGAGACGAATTATCATTGTCGTCATTCCAATATACAGCTGATGGTTGTCCATATAGAACTACATTTATGTACCGGATGATCAAAAAGTCAGTATAAATTTGAAAACTGAATAAATCACGGAATAATGTAGGTAGAGTGGTACAAATTGACACAAATGCTTGGAATGACATGGGGTTTTATTAGAACCAAAAAATACAAAAGTTCAAAAAATGTCCGACAGATGGCGCTTCATCTGATCAGAATAGCAATAATTAGCATAACAAAGTAAGACAAAGCAAAGATGATGTACTTAACAGGAAATGCTCGATATGTCCACCATTATTCCTCAACAATAGCTGTAGTCGAGGAATAATGTTGTGAACAGCACTGTAAAGCATGTCCGGAGTTATGGTGAGGCATTGGCGTCGGATGTTGTCTTTCAGCATCCCTAGAGATGTCGGTCGATCACGATACACTTGCGACTTAAGGAACCCCAAAGCCAATAATCGCACGGACTGAGGTCTGGTAACCTGGGAGGCCAAGCATGACGAAAGTGGCGGCTGAGCACACGATCATCACCAAACGACACGAGCAAGAGAACTTTCACGCGTCTAGCAATATGGGGTGGAGCGCCATCCTGCAAAAACATCGTACGTTCCAGCAGGTGTTTATCAGGCAGGCTGGGGATGATGCAATTCTGTAACATATCGGCGTACTTCTCACCCGTCATGGTAGCAGTTTCAAAACCAGAATCACGCATTTCCTCGAAGAAAACAGGACTGATAACGGTACATGTGGTAAATCCAACCCATACCGTGACTATCTCGTCGTGCAATGGAGTTTCCACGACAGTTCTAGGATTTTCGGTAGCCCAAATTCTGCAGTTGTGGGCGTTGACAGACCCTCGGAGCGTGAAATGTGCTTCGTCGGTCCACAGCACGTTACTCAACCAGTCGCCATCTTCCGCCATCTTTTGAAACGCCCACACCGCAAATGTCCTCCGTTTCACTAAATCGCCAGGTAACAGTTCATGATGCCGATGGATTTTGTACGGATAGCATCGAAGGGTACGCCTCAGTGCCATCCTAGCAGTAGTGTATGGAATGTCAGTGCGACGTGCGACTGCACGAGCGCTGACTTCCCCGTGCATAGACGAATCCGCTACAGTCTCCATTTCTTCCTGAACTGTCTCAGCAGCATTATGCCTTGTGCTCGGTCGGTCACTACGGGGTCTATCGTCTAAACAATCCGTGGCTTCGAACTTCGAAATCATTCTCGCCACAGCTGCATTTGCCAAAGGACCTTTATCGGTTCGAATCTTCTTCCTATGGCGATAGGATCATAACGCTGAACTAGCACATTCCCTATTCTGATAATACAGCTTCACTGAAAGTGCCTTTTCAGGTAACGTCAACATGCTGCGACTGCTGGCGCATCTGATTCTCTCTCTTTTTTTTCCTTTATTGATATGTTCATACCTGTACAATCAGGTAGGCTGTCAGTGGCACGCTACGCCGCTCTTCAGCCATAGAGTTGACAATGATATAACACAGAATGGAGATCCAGAATAAACATAGCGACGGGCAAAAAATAGTGGACACAGAAATAAAAAAAAACACGGAGCCGTTCACACTCGACAATAACGACACTGAAAACATGTTGACACGGCGCACATAACACTGATGAATCCGACGGCACAAGTGAACGAATGAGCGTGACGGCAGACACTAAAAACACAAAACGACGGTCCACACACGCGAAACTGATGGCGATGATCTCCGGCGTGCGAATGTCCACAGAGTGTGTACGAGTCTGGGGACCTGCCACGAGGGGAAGAAGGGGGAGTGGGAGGGAGAGGGGTGAACAAGGATGCCAATGGCAGAGGAGACAGAAGTAGGAAATGGAGGAAGGGCTGGAGGGGAAACCCGGGGGAGAAAGGGAGGAGGGAGGGAAGGGGGAGAGAAGGGAGGGAGGGTACCCGAAGGAACAAACTCAGGAAGAGGGAGGGAGGATCAAAGTTGGTAGGAGGGGTAGATGGAAGGGAGGAGGGCATCATCAGGGAGGAGGAGCTGGCGGAAGCCACCTTGGGATAGGGTATGGAGAGTGGAGAGATGGAGAGCAGGTGGGATGTGGGAATGTAGAGGATCCGTATCCTTTCGAGGAAAAGGAGGAGGTGGGGGAACGGAATTAGATCATACAGAATCCGCATGTGGAAGGGGAGACGGATGTGATAGGCGAGGTGGAGAGCATGGCGTTCAAGGATCTGAAGGGATTTGTAAAAGATACGGGGGGGGGGGGGGGGGGGCGGATATCCAGGCAGGATGGGCATAACAGAGGATGATTCTCTCTCTCATTACAGCTCCTTTTATACACGATTGTCATGCGCGGTTACTGACGTTTTGCTGTCCAGCGCCATCTGTCGGACGTTTTGTGAACTTCGTTTTTTTTTTGGTTCTAATATAACCCCATGTCATTCCAAGCATGTGTCAATTTTTACCTCTCTATCTACATTATACCGTGGTTTATTAAGTTTTCAAATTTATACTGACTTTTTGATCACCCGGTATGTGCAGGGGACTTTCAATAAGTAATGCAACACTTTTTTTCTAAAAGCAGGTTGGTTTTATCCAGGATTCCAAACACCATATCATTCCCCATTCTTTTGAATATAAACCCCTATTTTTCAACATAATCTCCTTGCAATGTGACGGCCTTACGCCACCTTAATGTGAGGGTTTGTATGCCAACATGGTACCACTCTATTAGTAGAGGACGGAGACAGTGTCATGCTGCATCAATAAATTCCCCATCTTCCACGTACTGCTTCCTGCGGGGCGCTTTCGTGGGGCAAAACAGATGGAAGTTCTGTTAGACGGACAGAAGCCCAGTGAGCATCCGCCTTTGAGTACCCCAGCTGGTGGCCGATTGTGTCAGCTCTACCAACAGAGACATCAGGTTCGGACGATGATGATGATGTTTGGTTTGTGGGGCACTCAACTGCGCGGTTATCAGCTCCCGTACAAATTCCCAACTTTTGCTCAGTCCAATCGCGCCACTTTCATAAATGGCGATGAAATGATGAGGATAACACAAACACCCAGTCATCTCGATGCAGGGGAAAATCCCTGACCCCGCCGTGAATCGAACCCGTGACCCCGTGCTCGGGAAGCGAGAAAGCGACCACTAAACCACAAGCTGCGGACACGTCAAGTCCAATAGCGAGGTGTTTCATTGTAATTCGCCGATTACCTCGAATGAAACTGTCTGTACGTTCCATATTGCAGGAGTCACAGCTGTCTGCAGCCGGCACACGTGAGGTCAGACAGGTCTGCGCAACGTCTCGTGACGATGACAATATGCTGTATCTCCGTTTCAGATATTTTTTCTATAAAGTGATATTTGAAAACCTATATGTTGTTGCAAATTGTCTTTAAAAATCGTAATGAAATGACTGGTGTCCATTTTTGTTTGACCGCAATAATGCAGTTGACACTGAAAATTATTATTTGCCGGCTAAGCTCAATTATGTTGCATTTAGAATCCAGAATGAGATTTTCACTCTGCAGCGGAGTGTGCGCTGATATGAATCTTCCTGGCAGATTGAAACTGTGTGCCGGACCGAGACTCAAACTCGGGACATCTGCCTGTCGCGAGCAAGTGCTCTACCAATTGAGCTACCCAAGCCCGACTCACGCCCCATTCTCACAGCTTCACTTCCGCCAGTACCTCGTCTCCTATTTTCCAAACTTTACAGAAACTCTCCTGCGAACCATGCAGAACTAGCACTCCTGAAAGAAAGGATATTGCGGAGACATGGCTTAGCCACAGCCTGGGGCATGTTTCCAGAATGAGATTTTCACTCTGCAGCGGAGTGTGCACTGATACGAAACTTCCTGGCAGATTAAAACTGTGCGCCGGATCGAGACTCGAACTCGGGACCTTTGCCTTTCGCGGTCCGGCTCACAGTTTTAATCTGCCATGAAGTTTCTTGCATTTAGAATATTACGTATTACCATTTCTACGTAAGGTGGAGAGATTCATAGAGACTCGCATGGGTCTGTGTAGAGCTTACTTAACATCTGTAGTAATACTGAGTGCAAGAGGAATACTTCACTGTTATATTAGTTAATGCTTCTATTGACTTTATATTGCAAAACTCTTTACTGTTCACAAAGATATAAATGCCTACGTTAGTCCATGCAAAGTCTCAAGTTGGGCTTTAAGTCAAAATTCAGTGAGAAAATGTTTAGAAATTGCACTGCTCAGCTCCTCTGCTGTTCTGCAAATCAAACAATTTAAATCGTTTCAGATCGTGCGCCTTTTGCACCATTAGTTTCAATTCATATTTGCTGCGTCATTGCGGCGACTGCATCTCCTCAGCGAATGCTGAATGCTGAAAAATCTTAATGAATTTGACGTGTAAGGGTAGTTACAGTACTTAAATAATTCCATCAAGTGCTCTGTAATCATATATTGAAATATTTAACAGAATTACACACACACAATGTGTTCGCGCGCGAGCTCCTCTGATTACTCAGATACAGTTCGACCATTCACATCGAAAGCAAACAGAAGAGAGAGCGAAACCTAGAATGGAGCACTTTTAATAACGAAAAATTAGCATGACCTCAGATATTATTATATGTAACTCTAAGATATATCTTTTTTAACATGTAGTTATTCGTTAATGATTACATCAATTACAAAAAATAATTCTTGATAAATAAAATACATATTACATTTTCAACACGTAATGATTCTTTACGTTTTGTGAATGTTTATCATTCATTGTTAGTAAGGGCATGTTACGAGACAGACGCCTCGCCCAACGACTCATCGTGCTTTTGTCCACTGTCAGGTCTCTGTAGACATACAACATGCTCTAGATACCGGCTCCCAAGTTGGTGCCATATTTCTCGACTTTCGAAAGGCGTTCGACTCAGTTCCGCACTGTCGCTTGCTACAAAAAGTGCACGCTTACGGACTGTCCGATGACATATACGATTGGATAGAAAGTTTTCTAATAGACAAGGAGCAGTATGTCGTCCTGAACGGGGTAGCTTCAACAGAAACAAGAGTAACTTCAGGTGTGCGCCAGGGCAGCGTAATAGGTCCTCTGCTTTTTACGAGTTACATAAACGATCTGGCGGCCTTAGACTGTTTGCCGCTGATGCTGTAGTCTACAGGAAAGTAGTATCACACGAAAGTTGTGAACAAATCAATGAGGATTTGCAGAAAATAAATGCGTGTTGTAATGACTGGCAGTTATCTCTCAACATCAGTAAGTGTAACCTACTGCGTATAACAAGGCGAAAATCCCCATTAATGTATGAGTACAAAATAAGTGATCAGTCTTTGGAAGCGGTAACATCAGTCAAGTATCTGGGTGTGACTATTCGAAATGATCTCAATTGGAATGGTCAGATTACACAAGTAACGGGTAAGGCGAACTCTAGATTGCGGCCAGCCGGAATGGCCGAGCGGTTCTAGGCACTACAGTCCGGAACCGCGCGACCGCTACGGTCGCAGGTTCGAATCCTGCCTCCGGCATGGTTGTGTGTGACGTCCTTAGGTTAGTTACGTTTAAGTAGTTCAAAGTTCTAGGGGACTGATGACCTCAGATGTTAAGTCCCATAGTGCTCAGAGCCATTTGAAGCAATCTAGATTGCGGTTTATTGGTAGAATCCTGAAACGATGCAGTCCTTCAACAAAGGAAATAGCTTACAATACGTTACTTCGTCCAGTCTTAGAGTATTGTTCGTCTGTATGGGACCCTTACCAGTTGGGTCTGATACAAGAGATTGAGAAGGTCCGAAGAAGAGTGGCAAGATTCGTGACTGGTACATTTAGCCATCGCGAGAGCGTTACAGATCTCATAGAAAGTTTGAAGTGGGACACACTTCCACATAGACGACGCGCTAAACAGGAGGGGCTGCTCTCTAAATTCCGAAATCCAATCTTCACCGAGGATATAGAGCATATATTATTACCACCAACTTTCACATCGCGTAATGATCATCATTCAAAGATAAGGGAAATAAGAGCTCGTACTGAGGCGTTCAGACAGTCGTTTTTCCCTCGCGCGATCCGCGAGTGGAACAGAGGGAGGGAAATATGACTTGTGCCCTCCGCCACACACCGCTTGGTGGCTAGTGGAGTATATACATATAGGTGTAGATGTAGACATTCAGCAGGCGCCTATGAATATCTTCGATGCTCTCGTTTTCCGCTAAAAGAAACCCAGTGACAGCTCTCTACTCGGAACGCACCTCCGCTACAGACGCCATTTTGAAGGTTACATACAGCGCCGCCACCTATCGGTACTCCATGAAACTATAGGGGCCGAAGCAGAAACATTTCGTGATGTCCCGCAACAAATTTCTCATTTTTCCAACCGAAATTGATCGAAACACGTGTTGCATTATCTACTAAATGCCCTTCGTCTGCTTTTATTTGTGGTTTATAGCCTGTATCAGGTGCTACTGTTGACTGGTTCTGTGCTCGAATATCGGTGTGGAAAATAAGTGATCAGAAAGGTGTCCTTTGTCGGATGGTAGTGTGATTAGTTGCGTCGGCGTTCTGTGTGAGCAGGCACCGCACTACGTTGCGACGCTACATCTCGGAGGTGCGGGACGTGCTGCGCATGCGCCTGTGCGCCGCCCAGGGGAGGGACGAGCGGCTGCGCCTGCAGGCGTGCATGCAGGCCGAGCGCGCCCGCCTCACCGTCGCGGGCGAGACCATCCAGAACCACGTGGAGGAGCTGCAGGCCTTCCTCGAACAGGACTGCAGCGAGACGCAGGAGCTCCGCAAAATGGCAAGCCCGCCTCACTTCCTTTCGAAGTCTTACACCTAACGCACCAGACAATACAATGGACTGCAAAAATTAAGGACCAAAGTAACTTTCACGTAATGTGTCATTGCCAAGAAGCACAGCTCGATGAAACGTGGACCATACATAGAAAGAACTGCTGCAGAATAGTACAGAAGGTGACTGAAAGAACTATGCAATGAGATGAACAGATTGACACTTTTTTTCGAAGGCAGTAACTCCAATGAGCCAATGGTCCCCTGGGCATTGCAAAAGACCTGATATGGTACTTAATAGGGTGCGTGATCACCACAGACGATAGAGCGGGCTCTGCAACGTGCTCTTAGGTTGGACGGAAGGTTGGTAAGGAGTTCTTGTGGTGAGGCATTCGATTTCTCCACCAGTGGGGTTGTTAGTGCATATGGACGTGCTACTCTATGTCTCCTCAACATGTCCCATACGTGTTCGACGGGTCTTAAGTCGGTGGAACATACAGGCCACTCCATTCCATTCACCAAATATCCTCCCTTTCCAAGAACTCACCCGTTCTGTCTGATGGCATCGCTTATTGTCATCCATAAGAAAGAAGTCAGGGCCGAATGCGCCCCTGAAAAGAGCCTCATTGGGAAGAAGTACAGTGACACAGTAATGCTGGCTAGTAGTGTGTTCAACGATGTGAAGGTGAGTACACTCATGCAACACCTTGTGTCCGCACACCATAGTACCTGGACCACCAAAATGAATATGTTCGACACTGTTCCTGGGAGCGTTAGGTGCTCCAACCTCTCGCTATATGAAGGTATGTAATGCACTCTGAACATTCCAGAACATGATTGTTTTGGTGATCCAGGTGTTATGGCAGGGAGGTAGAATGGTGCATGGATATACTATCCTCCAGATCTTTGAGACGGGCACTCTCACCGGTCAACGTTGTTGTGACACTGTACTCCTTGCCCACGTGCGTCTTTTCAGTGCTGCATTCCACCCTGACATCATTTTTATGGATGACAATGCACAGCCGCATCAAACAGTGACATGTTCCACGTCCACGAGGATCTCCTCAGAACGGATCTATGGAACGAAAAACTAATCTAATCTAATCTAATCAGGTAGAGGAGCTCTTGGAAAGAGTGTATATTCGGCAGATGGACTGGCCTGCCCAATTCCCAACTTAAATCCCGTGGAGTACGTGTGGGATGCATAGAGGAGCAGAATGTCCACATGCACCAACGGACGGCCCTCCGCGCTGGTAGAGGATGGAACACCCTGCCGCAAGTACTCCTTATCAATCTCGTAGCCAGCATGGAAGCACATTGTAGAGCGTGCCCTATCGGCTGCGGTAATCACACGCCGTATTAAGACCATGTCCCACCTTTTGCACTTTCCAGGGGGCCATCATAAATAGCGGTGGCCTCACTGTAGTTACCGTCTTTGAACAAAAATATCATTTCTGCACGTCTTATTGTGTATTTATTTCAATTATCTTCTGTAGTATATTGTAAGTCATTTCTATGTATGGTCCAAGTTTCATCGAGCTGTGTTACGTGACAGTGAAACATGTGGAAGTCGCTTCCGTCCTCAAGTTCTGCAGACTAGTGTAGTACCTTTCAAATTAGAAAAAAAAGAATGCACAATAGTGTAGTATCATTCAAATAAGAAATAATTAAAGGCATGTGGTCATCTAATTGAAATTTTGATATGTTAACTAGGTTACATTCAGTGAAAATTATTGGATAATTTTTGTATGCAGTAGTGGCATTAATTGCGGGCTGTTTGTAGAGATTAATTGAATATCGGATTCAGGAGTTTATTTTCGTTGAATTGTACATTATACTTTATTACAAATGTTCAAGAGACATACCCTGTGCTCCGCAGTTTGAAAAGTTGAGTTAAAATATAAAAACGTAATTAAATATAATTCAAAATCTAACGAACTACTCACAAGCCAGCAATTTCAAAAATTTACAAATACAAAAATTACTACGATGTGTCTCAGTATTTCGTGGGACAGACTTTTGATTTAATCATGGTCTCGATCCTACACTGCGTCGAGTCTACGAAATGTTGAAGATTTTCTGATTTGATAACTCTGAACCGAGCACTTATGATTGTCTCTAGCTATTCGGTCTTGTTACTGGAATTCCGTCGTGAGCCATCATTTTCAGCCTTAACCACGCGTTTTCAATCGGGATGAAGTCGAGACTGTCGCCAGGTCAAGTCATCAGGTCAGCACACTGATGCCATGGTCAGCGAACCACTTGTTATTGATCCTAGTGCTGTGACACGATCACTGTCTTGGCAGAGTTGCACCGATCGTTCTTATCTTGCAGCAAAGCACGGCTACGGGGAAGCAGTTTCAACGGTAAGCCTTCTTCTTGCTCCTTTTTGGCGTTAATGTTGCCCAGTGACGTTTGTAGGCACCCAGTGCCATGTCTTGATATGCCGTCTCATGCCACGACACTAATGAGTTGCTTCATAGTGGCAGTGGTGCACGCAGGCGGGAAGTCTTCGCCCAATTCCAGCGCTGAAATTAGTCACCTCACTACAAACGAGGCACGCTCAGTCTTCTTAGGCCCACTCACTTTGTATGAAGGCCCATTGTGTGCGTATTTCCTTGAGGTAAGGCTTCTTTCTTGGGGTAGTCGCTCACAAACCATTTTCACAAAGTTTTTGTCTGACCGTTCGATCAGAAATTTCAACCGTGAAGTGTTCAAGATGGCATTTACATCTTTTGCAGCACGTCGACGACCTTGCAGAGAAAAACGGCGGATTCTACCTGTTTGCTATTTCTGCGCCAGTATAACCCTCTCGGCGAAGTGTTATTGCCTTGCTCCTTTTAGGCAAAGAGAGTAATCGTACCCTCCCACACATCACCAGTAAATTTTTAGTCTCTTCATAAATATTGATTTGTTCCAAAAGCATCAAGAGGCGTAAGATGTATAAATAACTTATTTTTATTTTCTCGTTTGTGGCTGCAGAGCGTCACGTCTAAGGGTAGATTCTTCAGGCTGATATTTTTTAACTTTGTGGATAAATATTGAGTAATTCTGTTGTGTTATTTCTGTTTCTATAACTTTTTTTTATCCCATACTTCTGTGTCATACTGTCTTTAAGATCTCCACTTTAATACAGAAATTTACATTGTTATTGCCAAACATAGAAAATACGACCGATTCCATCAGAGGCATGCCCACTACTCTAATTCATTCTGCGGTACTAACAATATTCCAAAGAGTCTACAAAACAAAAAGAGTTTACATACTTTCTTCATAAAAGAAGCATCTTCACAACGTTATATTATTATTTTGTAAATGAATCCAGGTGTAAATTTAATAAAAGTCAGATTGTGCAATTATTAATAGGAATTCTAGTATGCCAGATATTTAGTAAATTCAAATGTTTCTAAAAGAAGAGTGCTTTTAACTGTAGATACAGAGTTAGTGGATAGCGATTGTAACAAATCAATTTCTTTTTATATGTTTTAGCCTGAAATATAATGCATCGTATACAAAATCATATGAAATTCTTTTAGTGAAACAGCTGAGATAATTTTAACTTTTACAAGATTCGAAAATATTCCTGGTATCGACTATTTCTATTAAAGGAAGGTAATGTTAGAAGAGGTTGCCCCATTACAAAAACCATCATAATTTCTCGGTACAGGAGACATTGTTTTCAATACTGCCTTCCGTCTCAACTCAGCTCACTTTAAAGAAATCTTAAATTTCGACAAAAACAATGTTTTGTTGTATGCTACAGTTGTAACAGCAGTAAGAGCGGTTTTCCTCACTAGATAAATCAATATTAATACGAACTCATTGTTTCACTTGTCGGAACAGAACAAATGACAAACTTGCCAGGCAGCTACACAAGCACGTAAAATACTGAAATGTTTAAAACGTTCCCAATTAATTTTTTTTATTTATTTTTAATAATAATGTGACATAACCCATTTCCTAATAGACATAGTAAGTAAAGAAGCAGAAGTATAAATCACTGATTTAGTATACAACAACTTACATACCTTCTGCATTGTTAAAATGAATTAACTTTTCAGTAAAATGTCCAGAATTTAATCTTGTTGCATTGGGCAAGGAGAACTGCCAGAATTATATGCAGACGCAGGAGTCACTGTACCCAAAGTCTCGGTTTAACAGAATTAGTAATTAATTCATTAATTAAGAACCACGCTGTTGCACTGCTGGTTACACTCCAGGCCACGCACCCAAGGAGCACAGTCTCATGTGAATTCTCATCCTCGCTGGACCTACGCTTATGCTTTCCAACCACTTATAAATTCACTGTCTGATTCAAAGTATCCGAACACCTATCACTGGACATCATTGTAGGGTGTTTCCACCCTCCGCCTTTCTGACGGCTTGAACTCTGTTGGGGATACTTTCAGTTAGGTGTCTGGATGTATGTGGAGGAGTGGCGGTGCATTCTTCCTCAAGATCTGAAACTAGAGAAGGTCTGGAGCGAAGTCGACGTTCTAATTCATCCCAAAGATGTTCCACTGGTTTCATAATTGGATTCAGTCCAATTCAGGAATGTTGTCGTCCACAGACCATTGCCTCAATGATGCAAGCTTATGGCAGTGTACTGTCATGTTGACACAAACAGTTATCGTCTCGGAACTGTTCAACTGTACACAGTACACAATGCTCAAAAATGTGTTCATATACTTCCATATTTAGTGTTGTCTTAAACACAGTAAGGGGACCACACTGCAACTACGAAAAATACCCCTATACTGTAGCACCACCTTCTATGAACTTCACTTTTGGCACAATGTATCATGGAAAGTTATGTTCTGCAGGCATTTGCCAAACCCAATTCCTCCCATCGAACTGCCACAGGGTATATAATGACTCATCAGTACAAATCACTCGTTTCTGGTATTTAACTGTCCAGTGAAATCGCTCTTTACTCCACCTCAAGCACAACTTAGCACGGACTACAGAAATGTGTGGTTTACAAGGAGCTGCTCGACCATAGTAGCTCATTCTTTTTCACTCCCTAAGCACGGTCATTGTGCTAGCTGGGCTGATGTAACCACCTGGGAACTCACGAGAGATTCCATCGACTAATTTTATGCAATTTTTTAGAACCACCCTCTGTAATACTCGACAGTCGCTGTCCATCAGTACATGAGGTCTACCTAGTCTTGGCTTAGCTGTAGTTTTCCCTTCGCGTTTCCACTTCACAGTCACATCACCAACAGTCAGCTTGAGCAGATATAGAAGGGCTGAAACGTTCCTGTTGGATTTGTTACTGAGTGACATCCAGTGAGTTGTTCAGATACGAAGTCACTGAGCACTCCTGGCCGACCCATTTTACTCTTACTGCGTCTCTGCTGACAACACCCCCCACCTTCTTTTATACTTGCAGGTCCGCCTCTCGTGACATCTAGTGGTCAGTTCTGCACTGCATACAGGTGTCCAGATTCTTTTGATTAGACAGTGTACTTCGCTCATTGTGAGTTAGAAATTTCAGAGTTTTCAGGTGTTTTTGATATCAGTGATGGGCTATGTTCAGAAACAATGATTATTGGTAAGAACTTTGCTTGGGCCAAGGACACACCCAATCTTCCATTTGTGATTAACATTCGGTTAAACGATTCCCACGAATCCTTAGAATGCAATACCTGTTTTGTACCATGAACGGTACTACATTTTGTCAGTGTTTCCCTTTCTGTGTTACTCCAATTGCTCATGTTCGGCTACTTCTTACGCTATTTATAGAACTCTCTATCCTAGTGCTCCCTTCCCTTCTGCAGTGCATTACTATCAGCCACAATCATTTCTGAAACAGAAACCCCATGTCTGCAAGTATGTGAAGAGTTCAATTGCTGATTTCCAACGGTTTCAACATTTAGCAAGTGTTTCCTGTTGCCGAGTTCTAGCCGGTGCGAGGAAACAAAATACAGTACATAAGGGGAAGCATCATATCATGCTGTGACGGTAAAGATGGTATTCAGTAGCATCCAGCTAGGAAGACTTTGATCTGCTGATGATCTGGAAGAAAGCAATCGCCTTCCCAGGGGAGTTAAGGCCGTTGCCCACGGTATCTTACTACACAGTCTGCAGCAAGTTGAAACCGAGGAATGTAGACCCGTGGTTAACCCTTTACCCTCTGTGGATAAATTAACTCCTCGTGCTCCGCTACTCCACAGGCGCTGAGGACGTGTTTAAATGCAGCCCCTCGGTTTCACTTATACACTGCCGACATGTTTACGTGTCCCATTCCGCCGACCTTCCCAATGCTGCGGACGAGGTACTTCCACACCACGGTGAATACAAATTTTTCGATTGTTTATCTTTCAACATACCTCTTTGCGTGCTGTTATTTGCAAAAGAAACCAATTTCGGTATTTTAAACGGTTTAAGGAATATAAGAATTGTTATGACCACATGACGCACTATGCACAGTTGCGCAAATGAGCGCATCACTTGCGAAATTATGAATGATATGTAAACCAATAACTCAAGAACGAAATAAGATATCGTTCTGCTCTCATTTTAAATAAAATTTTGATATCTTATCTACATTTCATAATTTAAATGTATAAACTAAATCAGCCATGTACAGGGTTTTGCTTTGCGTTTTTACCCCTGCAAACTCTTTGATATTTCGTGCAATAATTTACTGAATCTCATGCAGCACAGTGGCTATGACGAACACTGAAAAATATCAGCGTTTTATCGAGTGAAGATATCGGACAGACTGTAAGATGTACAAAAATGAAATATTTTTACCCAACAGTTTACTTAAAATCGGATGATTAACTTTTCATAGCATTCTGGAAGTCTGCATGAACAGAACTGGCCACGCCGGGTGCGTTTGTCCACCTGATATAAAATCAATAACTCTAGAATAAAATGAGGTATCGTTCTGCATTCAATTTTAGATAAAATTTCGATATTGTATCTACATTTCGTAGGCAGCAGTGCACACTGAAGAGCCAAAGAAACTGGTACACCTGCCTAATATCGTGTAGGGTCCCCGCGAGCACGCAAAGTGTCGTAACACGACGCGGCACGGACTCGACTAAAGTCTGAACTAGCGCTGGAGGCCATTGACACCATGAATCCTGCTGGGCTGTCCATAAATCCGTAAGAGTACGAGGGGGTGGAGATTTCCTCCGAACAGTTCGTTGCATGGCATGCCAGGTATGCTCAACAATGTTCATGTCTGGGGAGTTTGGTGTCCAGCGAAAGTGTTTAACTCAGAAGAGTGCCCCTGGAGCCACTCTGTAGCAATTCTGGACGTGTGGGGTGTCGCATTGTCCAACGGATTGCAAAATGGACGTGAAAGGATGCAGGTGATCGGACAGGATGCTTGTGGACGTGTCACCTGTCAGAGTCGTACCTAGACGTATCAGGGGTTCCATATCGCTCCAACTGCACAAGCCCACACCATTACAGAGCCTCCACCAGCTTGAACAGTCTCCTGCTGACGTGCAGGGACCATGGATTCATGAGGTTGTCTCCATACCCGTACACGTCCATCCGCTCGAAATAATTTGAAACCAGATTCCTCCGATCAGGCAACATGTTTCCAGTCATCAACAGTCCAGTGTTGGTGTTGACGGGCCCAGGCGATGTGTAAAGCTTTCGGTCTGGCAGTCATCAAGGGTACACGAGTGGGTCTTGGTCTCCGAAAGACCATACCATTGATGTTTCGGTGAATGGATCGGACGCTGACACTTGTTGAAGGGCCAGCATTGAAATCCGCAGCAATTTGCGGAATGTTTGCCCGTTTGTCACGTTGAACGATGCTCTTTGTCGCCATAGGCCCCACTCATGCAGGGTCTTTTTCCGGTCGCAGTGATGTCGGAGATTTGATATTTTACCGTATTCCAGATATTCACGGTACACTAGTGAAATGTTCGTACGGGAAAATCCCCACTTCAATTGGCTCTGAGCACTATGGGACTTAACTTCTGAGGTCATCAGTCCCCTAGAACTTAGAACTACTTAAACCTAACTAACCCAAGGACATCACACACATCCATCCCCGAGGCAGGATTCGAACCTGCGACCGTAGCGGTCGACGGTTCCAGACTGTAGCGTCTAGAACCGCTCGGCCATCCCGGCCGGCAAAATCCCCACTTAATCGCTGCCTCGGAGATGCTGTATCCCATCGCTCGTGCGCCGACTCTAACACAACGTTCAAACTTACTTAAATCTTGATAACATGCCATTGTAGCAGCAACTGCACCAGACACTTGTTTTCTTATATAAGGCGTTGCCGACCGCAGCGCAGTATTCTGCCTGTCCACATATCTCTGTATTTGAATATGCAAGCCTACACCAGTTTCTTTGGCATTTCAGGGTAAGAATTACAACAACTGTATGCAGTATTTACGCATTTCAGTGTTACCTCTGCAAACTCTTTACAATTTTGGGCAGCCCTTTGCTTAATTTGGTGCAGCATACTAACTATGATGAAAAACGTAAGGAAATATGATCCTTTATCGAGCGAAGATATCAGTGTGTAAGATGAAAAATCAATTGTTTCGCCGAATAGTTTTCTTAAAATCGGATGATAAATATTTCATAGCGGCCGGTACGCCGTCACTCAGCGTAGGTAGCAGCTTCAGGCGAGCAGTACAGCGACAAGAAAGCCGCTCACAGTACGCAACGTAGAGAAAAAAATGGTTCAAATGGCTCTGAGCACTATGGGACTCAACTGCTGCGGTCATTAGTCCCCTAGAACTTAGAACTAGTTAAACCTAACTAACCTAAGGACATCACAAACATCCATGCCCGAGGCAGGATTCGAACCTGCGACCATAGCGGTCTTGCGGTTCCAGACTGCAGCGCCTTTAACTGCACAGCCACTTCGGCAGGCGCAACGTAGAAAGTACGTCTTTACTAGTCAGAGGGGTAATACAATGGACTCCGCTTCTGGAGCAAAAGGGTTCAAGACCGTGTCTGTTCCAATTATTATTTTCTGCGATTTCCCTATTTTTCTTTTTTTGGTTTATTTATAGACGCAATCACACTCTTATGACACATTCATAACCGGTTTCGGCCATACAATCTTCAGATTCTATAACAATACAAAAGAAAATTTATATTAAAACTTAAAAATAAGTGCAATATTTAACCTGGATTATTAGTAATCTAACTGAATTTATGCTAAATACATGTAGTTCATACCTAAAGGCGGCATACACTGAACACAGATTCATGCGTTGTCAAACTAGCTATGAAATGTAAAACGCCGGCCTTATATACAGGGCTATTACAAATGATTGAAGCGATTTCATAAATTCACTGTAGCTCCATTCATTGACATATGGTCACGACACACTCCAGATACGTAGAAAAACTCATAAAGTTTTGTTCGGCTGAAGCCGCACTTCAGGTTTCTTCCGCCAGAGCGCTCGAGAGCGCAGTGAGACAAAATGGCGTCAGGAGCCGAGAAAGCGTATGTCGTGCTTGAAATGCACTCACATCAGTCAGTCATAACAGTGCAACGACACTTCAGGACGAAGTTCAACAAAGATCCACCAACTGCTAACTCCATTGGGCGATGGTATGCGCAGTTTAAAGCTTCTGGGTGCCTCTGTAAGGGGAATTAAACGGGTCGGCCTGCAGTGAGCGAAGAAACGGTTGAACGCGTGCGGGCATGTTTCACGCGTAGCCCTCGGAAGTCGACGTATAAAGCAAGCAGGGAGCTAAACGTACCACAGCTGACGGTTTGGAAAATCTTACGGAAAAGGCTAAAGCAGAAGCCTTACCGTTTACAATTGCTACAAGCCCTGACACCCGATGACAAAGTCAAGCGCTTTGAATTTTCGGCGCGGTTGCAACAGCTCATGGAAGAGGATGCGTTCAGTGCGAAACTTGTTTTCAGTGATGAAGCAACATTTTTTCTTAATGGTGAAGTGAACAGACACAATGTGCGAATCTGGGCGGTAGAGAATCCTCACGCATTCGTGCAGCAAATTCGCAATTCACCAAAAGTTAACGTGTTTTGTGCAATCTCACGGTTTAAAGTTTATGGCCCCTTTTTCTTCTGCGAAAAAAATGTTACAGGACGGGTGTATCTGGACAGACTGGAAAATTGGCTCATGCCACAACTGGAGACCGACAGCGCCGACTTCATCTTTCAACAGGATGGTGCTCCACCGCACTTCCATCATGATGTTCGGCATTTCTTAAACAGGAGATTGGAAAACCGATGGATCGGTCGTGGTGGAGATCATGATCAGCAATTCATGTCATAGCCTCCACGATCTCCCGACTTAACCCCATGCGATTTCTTTCTGTAGGGTTATGTGAAAGATTCAGTGTTTAAACCTCCTCTACCAAGAAACGTGCCAGAACTGCGAGGTCGCATCAACGATGCTTTCGAACTCATTGATGGGGACATGCTGCCCCCGAGTGTGGGAGGAACTTGATTATCGGCTTGATGTCTGCCGAATCACTAAAGGGACACATATCGAACATTTGTGAATGCCTAAAAAAACTTTTTTAGTTTTTGTATGTGTGTGCAAAGCATTGTGAAAATATCTCAAATAATAAAGTTATTGTAGAGCTGTGAAATCGCTTCAATCATTTGTAATAACCCTGTAGATATAAATTTGTTAGATTTCGTTCCCTCTCTTTGCGCTAGATGAGCGCGTCCTCTATCACATAGTCTGTATTTTTCAAAAGCCTAAAATATGACAGATTTATTATTAATACTTAGGTCATATGTACGAGGGCCGTTCAGAAAGTAACCTCCAGTTGATTTAAAAAAATACACCAAGTTAAATAAAAATATTTTAATATATACATCTTACAACTACATCTTTGCACTATTTTTCTACATAGTCTCCATAGCGATTGAGGCACTTATCGTATCACTTCACAAGCTTTGAAATTCCTTCTGCATAAAAATCACCCGCTTGTGCCTGGAGCCAGCCTGTGACCGCATCTTTGAGCTCTTCGTCGTCATCAAACCGCTGTGACCCGAGCCATTTCTTCAAATGCATGAAGAGGTGATAATCACTTGGCGCCAGGTCTGGGCTGTAAGGTGGATGGTTGATAACATCCCACTTGAAGGACTCAAGAAGGGCCGTTGTTCTGCGAGCAGAGTGAGGACGGGCGTTATCGTGCAAAAAAACGATACCGGAAGTCAACATACCACGGCGTTTGTTCTGTATAGCCCGTCGTAACTTTTTTATTGTTTCACAGTACACGTCTTGATTAATGGTCGTACCACGTTCCATGAATTCAACCAACAACACCCCTTTGGCATCCCAAAACACCGTTGCCATCAGTTTTCTGGCAGAAAAATCTTGCGAGGCTTTTCTTGGTTTGGTAGGCGAATTTGAATGTGCCCACATCTTTGATTGATCTTTTGTCTCAGGGTTCACGTACTTAATCCAGGTTTCGTCACCGGTCACGATTCTGTTTAACAATGGTTCTCCTTTGTCCTCATAACGTGACAGAAAGTCTAATGCAGAGGCCATTCTTTGAGTTTTGTGGTGGTCGGTAAGAATTTTGGGCATCCATCGTGCACAGAACTTACGGTAACCCAATCTTGCTGTCACTATCTCGTACAAGAGAGTCTTAGAAATCTGTGGAAAACCAGTAGACAACTCCGACATTGAGAAACGTCGATTTTCACGAACTTTTGCATCAACTGTCTGAACGAGTTCGTCAGTCACCAATGATGGTCTACCACTCCTCTCTTCATCATGAACGTTTTCTCGGCCACTTTTAAATAAACGTACCCATTCACGGACAACTCCTTCACTCATAACTCTTGGTCCGTACACGGCACAAAGCTCACGATGAATAGCTGCTGCAGAATATCCTTTGGCTGTAAAAAACCTTATGACAGCACGCACTTCACATTTGGCGGGGTTTTCTATTGCAGCACACATTTCAAACTGCCACAAAAACTAAACTAGCGCAGGTACGACGTTCACTCGACCACGGCTTGATGCCGACTGACCTGTTGAGTGCGTGAACGCACAGATGGCGTCGCTACTCCCCCCACAACCCGCACTGTGACCAATCGGAGGTTACTTTCTGAACCGCCCTCGTATATAAAGTTTAAAACTAAGGAGCAGATAGTTAAATGAGTGAAATAACATTTCAGAACAAGGAGAAAACATTGCTGTAGATGAAAATAGTAGTAGCACTTGTAAAGTGTATTTCTGACGCGCGTTGTCGCTGTATTTCCGGCTATTGCCTGTTTATGCCGTTGTCCATTAGCACGGCAGGGATGACACGGCAGGACGACGAGTGTGGTGCTCTGCTGCAGGTGGATGGCACGCTCCTCCGCCTCAAAGGTTGTTGACATCTGCTGCCGCCCGCACTAGACAGTGCAATACTCGACCGCCGGAAGGCTCCATCCTCAGCTGAAGCACGTATGTAGTAGCCAAAAAGATAGATTTCCTAGATCTGACGATTCATAACAAAAATGGTAGACATGCTTTCCAAATATTTAGGAAACCAACATGTACGTACGTGATTATCAATGCCCACTCCAATCACCCACTATGTCAGAAATATGCGTATTTTTATTCAGTGTTCCACAGAATAGTAAGACTTCCATTATGTCAAACTGAAGTCATAAAAGAACTTGACGTATTAAGACACGTCGCCCTTGCAAATGATTGTGACCCAGATATAGTTAACTCCATAGAAGATAAAAAGAAAGACAAAAAGGAGCGAGAAACGGCAGGTAAAACCGACATCCGGAAAGGATAAGTACGCCACTATGAAATATATAGCAAAACATCACATAAAATCGAACATATATTCCGAAGACACAGTGTTAAAATTGCATTTAGGACTACTGATAATTTAAAAAGACTAGTGCGTCATAACTTGCCACCTAAAAGTAATAAATATAGTAAATCGGGGGTCTACAAAATATCAGGTCACGAATGCGAAAAAAGCTATATCGGACAGACAGGCAGGTCCTCTGATGTAAGGTTTAAAGAACACACGTATCCCAGTAATAAGACAGCGCTACACTTACATATGCATATTGGTAACATCGACGAACAGCTTCAAATTCTACATGAAGTTAAAAAAAGTAAACGATTAGACATTTTAGAACAACGGGAGATTTATGTTACGAGACGCAGAGAACCTGACAAACTCCGCAATGAACAGAATGAATTTGCAACAGACGCATACGTCAACATTTACGACGATTCAGCCGAGGATGGAGCCTTCCAGCGGTCGAGTATTGCACTGTCTAGTGCGGGCGGCAGCAGATGTCAACAACCTTTGAGGCGGAGGAGCGTGCCATCCACCTGCAGCAGAGCACCACACTCGTCGTCCTGCCGTGTCGTCCCTGCCGTGCTAATGGACAACGGCATAAACAGGCAATAGCCGGAAATACAGCGACATCGCGCGTCAGAAATACACTTTACAAGTGCTACTACTATTTTCATCTACAGCAATGTTTTCTCCTTGTTCTGAAATGTTATTTCACTCATTTAACTATCTGCTCCTTAGTTTTAATCTTCATATACATATGACCTAAGTATTAATAATAAATCTGTCATATTTTAGGCTTTTGAAAAATAAAGACTATGTGATCGAGGACGCGCGCATCTCGCGCAAAGAGAGGGAACAAAATCTAACAAATTTATATCTATATAAGGCCGGCGTTTTACATTTCATAGCTAGTTTGACAACTCATGAATCTGTGTTCAGTGTATGCCGTCTTTAGGTATGAACTATATGTATTTAGCATAAATTCAGTTAGATTACTAATAATCCAGGTTAAATATTGCACTTATTTTTAAGTTTTAATATAAATTTTCTTTTGTATTGTTATAGAATCTGAAGATTGTATGGCCGAAACCGATTATGAATGTGTCATAAGAATGTGATTGCGTCTATAAATAAACAAAAAAAAATTACAAAATAATCAATCACTCACTCCATTGACAAAATGTCGATTTTTTCCAAAATTTCCCTAAATACTTGACATCAGTGCAAGCTTGGCTCCTTAAACGATCGTGAGCTATTTCTGCCCCCAGATCATTTTTCCATTTAGAGCTTGTATTACATAATCCAGCTCTAGAAAATAATAGTCACCCACGTAAAACAGCACACTGGTAACTTCGGAGCACTGTAGGTGGTAAACAACTGGTGTCAGGTGGTCATGTAAACCATCATGACTGACGTAAGTCATTACAGTGAAGTAACGTGGGTGCTAGTCAGTTGTATGGAATCAGCGCAGTGAAACGTGCCGCTGTGGCGACGTGACAAAATGGCAGAAAGCAGAAGTGTCTGGACATACCCATCACGACACCAAGAATCAAACTACACGACTTGTTGGTGCACATAAGCGACCTGTCGGACTGTCCAGCTTGTGTACAAGAAAGGTGTACCGCCCGCGGGTGAGAAACAGTGCTCGTTAAAACATCGTTACCGTTAGGAACCGGTGTCGAATGTTACACCGCGTCAGTGACACGCGGTTTAAAACGGACAGGAATTGCTGCTGTCAGTGTGGCTGGTCCATCTCAACCAGTTTTCCCGCGAACATTGCGTAGGGAACGCCAGGGAATGGACATTTGGAGCTGCGTACCTCGCAAAAGGTCATTGCTCACAGCCACACACATGGCCGCAGCTCTTCACTGCGCCCAACAACGCAGAAACTGGACATTAGTAACTGGAGGCGTGTGGCGTAGTCAGGCGAGCCGCGCTATTGCCTCTTTTCAAATGATGCAAGGTTCGAGTCCACCGACTGTCCAATTAGGCGTTTAGCCGGCAGTGCGTAGGGGATTTAGTTCTGGCTGAAGGTGGTTCTATGACGTTTTTTGGGGCGTTTTTCGTACCATGACATTCAGGTTAACGTTAACCTAAAGCACGATATTTATCGCGAGAGTATAGGTGATCAAGTGTTGCACTTTTTTCTTCATATACCTGATGGTTGTACACACTCCCTCCTTCGCAAACTACGCCATCCGCATTCATAGACGTGCACTCATACGTTACTGGTTTAACTACTGGTTTAACAAATATTCAGGTACCTGTACACATCTCGCTCTTATAGTGGCCTGCTAAATCACCCTATATTAATCCTACAGAAATGTCTGGGATTATTTGAGATAGCAGGTGAAACGTAACAATCAACATACCCCGTCGTTTGGTAGTTCCGCGGGATATAAGCATCACTGAGTGGCTTCAAGTGGATATGGCATACTCGCAAAAATGTTTGGGCTCCATTCCTCGCCGAACTGACGACATTATTGAGATTAGAAGCGGTGTTACATGGTATTAGAGTGTTGTCACCTAGGGGTGGCAAACTTTTTTCTGGTGTGCGTCGACTGGAAGCTAAAGAGAATATCTTCAAGGACAATACGGCTAAGTGTGAAGTCTATTACGCATTTCCAAAGTGTTGGAAATGAGGCATCACAGTGCTTGAAAACCTCCATCAACTTCGTATGAACTTCTGTTCATCACTAACCACCCAAAACAAAGAATACAATGAATGCACGGTATTCCAATTTATCTATTTTAACGACATTCAGAACATTACTACTTTTAAAATACAGTAGGTACAAAATTATTCTGCAGATTAAGTAGACACTTGACGTACGTCATTGGACAGTATGCACCGACGCGTTAATTACAAAATTCATCTATAACAACTCCATGCTGCATAATATTTGTGCGTTGTCCTTTCTCTCGTAAGGAGATGGACAACTTAATCGCGACACATTGTTGCTATACTCGTCTATCAGTAGCTGTCTTCGAAATACCGATTGTACTACAGTGATCTATTTAAACTGCACTCAAAAATATAGAGTGATTACAAAATCATGAAGATTTTCAAAGGGCACTGAACGTTACTACGCGATCTCAAGAAATTATATAATAGAACGAAGCACTGAATATGAACTAACATTTCGCTTGGGTGTCATAGACATTGAGAAATCTTTTGAGAAAATATCAACAGTATCTGCTTTCACAGTCTTTGAGAAATGAGACATTGATTCAGCTTTCATTAGTAACGTCATCGACGGTAGCAACTTGCCTTTGTGCCGTCCATAACTGAATGAAAGTGCCTCCTAGAATTTTCCAAAACTCGCAGTTTCGATTATACTTTTTGCTCCTGCGTTTTTTCTAGTCTAATTTATATATCTTCCAATAGGTTGTCCGCTTGGTCTTCCCTCATCTCTGGAAATACAAGAAAGGACTATCGAGGTCCAGTTATCATCCATTCACCAGTCTATTTGTCCCTGTCACCTGTATTTCATTTTCGTTACACTTGTAATTGCGTCTTACATTGAAACCACTTTCCTTGCCCATTTGTCTACCTTCGTGCCTCTGTTAGCAATTCGTACCACTTACTCCACTTATAGCGGGACAACCCATAGTTTTGGATTGTTTTTGACGTTTAAATCCATGCATCACTGCAGTAAGTAAAAACTAATGATACACAATAATATTTCAGATAAACATCAGAAAACTCTGTTCAGTTCACCATAAATACTTTAGGCTATTTTCACTCTTCTTCTTTCTTTCTTTCTTTTTGTACCATGCACTTAGTTGTTATGTTCAACTTCCCTAAAAATATAAACTCACATTCACTGGCTATACGACTTAACTGTTTATATGCACAATTTTCTTTTAGTAACATCTATTGAGGTTCAGCTGTAGAGGAAGACATAATTAGCAACTTCGATCCGTTTAGCTGAAGATAGTAAGCATGTAGGAGTTTATCTAACATTATGTCAAATGGATGATAATGTCGTGAAATTATCCGTTGAGTGGATTTTTAGTTTGTAGTGCAGACTAATAACGAGCTCTCCCAGAACGTACACACACACACACACACACACACACACACACACACACACACGTAAATGGTCTCACGGGTCCGCAGCTCGTGGTCTTGCGGTAGCGTTCTCGCTTCCCGCGCCCGGGTTCGATTCCCGGCGGGGTCAGGGATTTTCTCTGCCTCGTGATGACTGGGTGTTGTGTGCTGTCTGTCCTTAGGTTAGTTAGGTTTAAGTAGTTATAGGGGACTAATGACAATAGATGTTAAGTCCCATAGTGCTCAGAGCCATTTGAACCATTTTTGAACCGCTCACGGATTCCGTCTGGTGGACTGTTGCCTACTAAGTAGTGGAATATCAGCATGTCGCCAATCCCTCCAGCCGTTATTGTCAGCAGATGAATCTTGATGATGCCCCTCCTCCTTTATTCAAGCAGCTCCTCATCTGACGTCACAAAGACTAAGTGGACCCCGGATCGGACCTCTTTACCCCAGAAAAGTGACTGGGGAAATGGGGGGAATCGAACCTGGATCATTGCGCCCCAAAGCCGCGACGTGAACCATAAATATTCTCTCCCTCTCTTACTCTCTTCGTCCCTCTCTTTCTCCAAGGAGATTAGTTTCGTGACGTCGTCGCATAACGTCTTCTCACCGTTTATCGGTGAAAACTTACTCCGTTTTTGTATTGCAGAGAGTGGTCAGCCCCCTGACCGAACACGCTGAGATATCGCACGAGCTTCATCCATCGACCACGCAGGCGGTCATATACATGTAGGCGGTAATGCATGATTTGATCTGCTCACCAGATGTGATGAAGGAAAGCTAGCCTCTCAATTTTGTTTTCTAAAGACTAAAGCAAAGCGCCAAAGCCACTTTTTTTCGACAAATTCTTATACTAATCACTTTTGTATAATCAAGCTTGATATGAAACTAGAAATCTAATCAAGGTCCCTGTGATCTGACCCATGAAGCTTAGAGAAGCTATCAGAACACAACTTGGTCCCTCTACGAATTTTGTTAAAGTGCCAACTAATCGCAGTCCTCTTAGAAGTTCAGTAAACGAAGTCGGTAAGGAAACCAACCACAAAGATTAAGACGAAACTACTATACACAGACAAACATCCTGTGTCTAGAACTAGTCAAAAACGACTGCCAGCACCGTTATAGATCTATGTTTTTCGCAGGAATTCCTGTCTCCAATGTGCCGTTCCTTCAAACGATCTAGATAATGGTAATTAGTTTCTTTCCTGTTTAAGATTTACATAGGTGCCAGTCTGTAATAAAAATTAAAGAAATATTGCCGTTAGTTCTGCTGCGTGCTATGTGGTACACTGCTTAGCATTGAGGGTTGGCAGGCTGCATTTACACCCAACCAGCAACAATTATTTGCTAATTCGTATTTATCATTTCTGGAAGGTTCTTGAAATATCTTTTGTTTGCAATGTTTATATATTTGGATTGTTGAATGACTGTATAAATACTAGAATTCTGGATTACATAGTGTTCGTATAAATAACTGCACTCTCGGTCCAGAAGTTCTGTTCTGTGCTGACTGTATATTGGTGGCTGTAATAAACAAGTTTTCAGTTCTAAGTGTTGTAGTTAACTGACGACCCCATCTCTACTTGTTGAACTTGATTGTGGTTTCGATATGACATTGTTTAGAGGAGATACCGAGAACTTTAAAACATCTACATCACCGTGCTCCAATTAGGCAATATAGGAGCCATCGCCTACATGGACAGGAATCGGATTACAAGCAGTACATTGTGCCTAAGATTTGTGTATTCAGCAGACAGATGGATTCCAAAACATCAGTAAGTCAGCTGCACATCAGGCATCCATCAGTAGTTTTCAGAGACGATGGTCAGGACTCGTCAAAATGGCAAAAGAGCTTCGACCGAGTCACCACATACAACAGGTGGGATGTCATGTGTACTTTTACACGGCACAGCCCAGCAGCGGATCGAGAACAATGAATAGAAGCTCAACAGCTGAACTGAATAATACATTTGTCGTTAATGAGCATCAAATCCAGTCAGCAGAAAAACAACTGAAGAACAGGTCCTAATCACATGGGGAGATGACGCAGTTGGGCGTACAGAATGGTTTGGGCGTCTACCACATCATGAACCTTAACATGACAGAAGTTGACAAAACCTTATTCTTGATTAAAGGAATCCCAGAAGGATACCACAATAACAGAGGAACTCATCTACTGGTTGTGAAGAATGGACACAGCCAACTCAGACTGTGGCCATAAATGACAACCTAGCACCCAACCAACCCAAGTACAAACATTTCCTCCACAAGTAAAAAGCTCTGCAGAAGAACTGACATATGGAGGACAGAGGGCAAAACGCCAGACTGTTTTCACTGTTGATGCCCTGGGCAAGTTGAGCACTACTATAGAGAAAGAAGATGAGTGTTCGACGACTGTTACACCATATGACGTCAATCATCAGTCCTATTCACAGAGTCAACTGTAGACGACTATAGTCGACCTAAGGGCCAAAATTCATCGCTGTACCCTGAACGAGGTCGCTGCCCAAAACGCCATAGCCATTCCTCATCGCCGTACAGAGGTGCCAGCAACTCACCTAGCTATCAAATTCAGGAAAACTAGACGAGGTGACAATCTACGGAGGTGAGGACGCCACATATGTATATCCTCCATGGACGAAAGTTCGCAAGGTGACAGGAAATCTCATCAACATCGTCACTGACGGCCAACCAATCTGGGTGCTAGTCTACTCAGGGAATTGTTTTTTGTAGTGTTGAATGCTTACTTTCGCCAGTTGTGATATGAAAGTGATCGTGCTGAAGGTGATAAGTCGAAAATAATTCAAGCCAACAGAAATATGTATTGCAAAAATAACTGTAACTTACAAGACACAGCACCTTGAATCTGAGAAATTTTCGAGGTACGCGCTCTTATTACCCATAGTTCATCGACACCTGTGCCAAGGCACGTCCCTTGCAAGACCTACTGCAGGAAGGCGCCAGATTTTCCTGGAATGAGGTGCAAGAAAGATCTTTCCTTGTTCTTAAGGATCCGCAAACGTCTCCAGTTCTAGCATTGTATGAAGAGAATGCTGAGGCAGAATTTTACTCTGATGCTAGCGGTTGTTCGATAGGGGTAGTTCTAGTACAAATTCAGAAAGGTGCTGAAAAGGTGATAGCTAATCCTTCCAGAGTACTTCCCGGTTTGAGAAGAACTACTCTTCAACCTAGAAAGAGTGCCTTGCATTGTTTGGTCCATCAGAAAGTTCTGGCCGAATAACGACTGCTATGCTAACTGGCTAGCCTGAAGGATCCCTCCGGTTGGCTGGCGAGTTCGACACTGAGGCTTCAGAATAACACAGTGGTATACAAGAAAGGACGCAAACGCAAGGGTGCTGGCCGCCTTTCAAATGACTCTTTGATGGAACACAGCAGCATGGACAAAATCTCAGTCATCTCTGTGTTAACCGACATTTCTGCTGAACAGAGGTTAGATCTAGCATTGCTGAAAACTGCAGAAACCTTGGAGAATGGAGAACTGACCAAATGAGGATTCTAATTAATAAACGGAATACTGTATAAGAGAATCTACGATCCATTGAGATGGAAATGTTTACTTGTAATTCCAACCCATCTGCAGCCAGTGATTCTGAAATATTTTCATGATGCTTCAACTTCTGGTTAACTTAGGATTTGTGGAGACTCCAGACTGAATCAGATGCAGGTATCACTAGCCAGGTCTCTACTGATCTATTTTACATTATGTGAGGCACTGTAAGGGATGACAGTGATGGAAGCAGTTATCTCTAGCGCGTCTGGTGCCAATCCTGCTTCCAGAAGCGGCATTCTACCGAATCGGAATCGACCTCTTGGGGAATTTCCCAAAGTTGACAAATGGAAGTCAGTGCATAATAGTCTGCACTGACTACCTCGCAAGCTATACTGTTACCAAAGCCAAAGCTCCATAAATTGCCAAGCTCCTTGTAGAAGACATCATTTGATAGCATGGAGCAGCTTGTGGGACGATCTCCGATCTTCGAAACAAATTTCCAGTCGAAACTAGTTCAGAGATAGTTTCACATAGCAGCGCGACTGACAGAATACACGACTACCTGTTATCCACAGACAAATAGCCTCGCAGAATGCTTTAATAAACCATTGGTGGACATGCTCTCAGTGTACGTTGCTGTCAGACAGAGAGACTGGAATACAGTGCTGCACATCATGACGTTCACATATAACACAGTGAAGTAAGACACTATGGCCTTCACACTGTTCTCCACAGTTGCAAGGCCGAAACGATAGTGGATACCTGCACACTGTTCCTGTTTCAACTGGCCAGTACTCAGGATGACTAAGCGAAACACCTCATCACCAGGACTGAAGAAACAAGGCAACTGGCTAGCATACGGATCCTGTATGTCCAGGAGAACCACCGAGAGCGTCGTAACCCCAAGCGCTGGCCAGTGAGATACAATGTAGGAAACTTGATATAGATTTTTACACCTGGTGCAGGAATTGATACTATCGGGAACAATAGGAAAGCGCTATTTTGGGCCATATTATATCTTTCGTTGCTTGTCGTACGTCACAAATGAAGTCAAGATTTATGTTCCTTCATCAAGAGACAAAAGCACAGAGATGTCGTCCATGTCCCTTGGATGAAGCCCACTACAGTCCAGAGGCAATTATCTACGAGAGGACGTTCAAGAAAAGGAAAGACCCACGCGACTATCTCGAAGGTTCAATGAGAGGGCCAAACTTCGATGCTTATCATAGTGAAGAGGATGTTAAACATGGCCAGAACGTTAGTATTACCCAGCGTCATAACATGTAAGCTTTCACTTCCGGGCTGAATTGCCGTGATCCATATATAAAACTTCTTCTCCTTCCTGACGTTTCATTGCCTACTGTGGGCAACATCTTTTGAGGTGAGTCGGCGACTGGCTGCTGGGCGCTGGTGGTCCCACTTATATAGAGCGCTAAGATGGCGCCACCACTCGTCACGTGCTTTCGACTTTAAAACTATCTCTGGCTAGTGCCATCTCTCTCGATTACAAGTAATCGATTGTCACTTCGTTGGTACAAAGTCGACCGCCATATCTTGTCTAGTTTTAATCCTTCTTCTTTTCTATTAAAATTATTTACGTGCTTGTAGATCTCTATAGCTTCTCTATACAAGCGAGTATAATAATGTGAGGTCCTAGCTTCCACGTTTGTCTCACTAAATTTTATTTCGTGATCACCGTCTTTGAAAACGTGTTCCGCTACAGCTGATTTGTCAATCTGTCCCAATCTACAGTTCCTTTTTTGTTCCGTTAGGCGGGTATTAACACTCCTTTTAGTTGTTCCAATATAAACCATGCCACAGCTACACGGATTTTATACACACGTGGGGTAGCTAAGGGGTGTCGTGCGTCTTTCACCGATCTTAAACTTCACCAATTTCCTTCGTAGGTCGAAAGATTGTCTCCACTTGAAACTTGGCCAAAACTTTACCAATACAGTCCGTGATGTTATGAATAAATGGGAGAAAAACTTTTCCAGCCGACGGTTGTTGCTGTCGTGTATTTTCGGACACTTTTCTTCTAGGGTGGAGTGGTCGATCTATTTCCTTGTCAGTGTACCCATTTCTCTTGAAAGCTGTTCGCAAATGGCTTAATTCATCTTGCAAGTAAATTGGCTCACAGATGTTATTAGCTCTGTCCATTAAAGTTTTTATGACTCCTCTCTTCTGCCTAGGATGATGATTCGAATTCTTATGTAGGTAACGATCGGTGTGTGTGTCTTTCCTATATACCTTGTGCCCTAAAGTCCCATCTGCCCGTTTAATAACCAACACATCCAAAAAATTTAGTTGTCCATTACTCTCTTTCTCCATGGTGAATTGTATCTTTGGATTGAAATAGTTTTTTGGTGGACATAAACAGTTTCAATCCAAAGATACAATTCACCTTGGAGAAAGAGAGTAATGGACAACTAAATTTCTTGGTGTGTATAAAATTCCGTGTAGCTGTGGCATGGTTTATATTGGAACAACTAAAAGGAGTGTTAATACCCGCCTAACGGAACAAAAAAGGAACTGTAGATTGGGACAGATTGACAAATCAGCTGTAGCGGAACACGTTTTCAAAGACGGTGATCACGAAATAAAATTTAGTGAGACAAACGTGGAAGCTAGGACCTCACATTATTATACTCGCTTGTATAGAGAAGCTATAGAGATCTACAAGCACGTAAATAATTTTAATAGAAAAGAAGAAGGATTAAAACTAGACAAGATATGGCGGTCGACTTTGTACCAACGAAGTGACAATCGATTACTTGTAATCGAGAGAGATGGCACTAGCCAGAGATAGTTTTAAAGTCGAAAGCACGTGACGAGTGGTGGCGCCATCTAAGCGCTCTATATAAGTGGGACCACCAGCGCCCAGCAGCCAGTCGCCGACTCACCTCAGAAGATGTTGCCCGCAGCCGGCAACGAAACGTCAGGAAGGAGAAGAAGTTTTATATATGGACCACGGTAATTCAGCCCGGAAGTTTTAATTAATGATTACCCAGCGTCGCCATACGGAGGACTACTGGTAAGATTTAGATCCAAGATGCTGTAGTAGGCTCCAG
Source organism: Schistocerca americana (assembly GCF_021461395.2). Lineage (NCBI taxonomy): Eukaryota > Metazoa > Arthropoda > Insecta > Orthoptera > Acrididae > Schistocerca > Schistocerca americana. The sequence continues at coordinate 696,413,138 of NC_060120.1, read as the reverse complement.
TGAGGACTTCTGAAACAGTTGATCTCTGCTTTGCACGCGCCTTGCTGCATGCAACATGGCGTAGTGATTGGTGTGCTGTGGGTCACTGGTTCAAACCTGATCACCATCAATTATTTGTTGTTTAGTATTTACTATTTCTGAAAGGTTCTTGAAATACAAATAATGGGTAAATACATGTAAACACCAAAAACAACACATTGCCATGCCTAATACGGTGTAGGAAATCCGTTGGCATTAAAAGAGCTTCCAGTCGTCTCAGAATATGTATAAATACAGGTCCTGTATGGTCTTCAAGGGAATCTTATATCATACTTCCTGCGAAATAGTGGCAAGTACAGGTAACAATGATGGGGGTGGGTAGCCATCACTCACCCTTCTCTCCAGAACAGACCACAAAAGCTCAATATTATTCAGATCTGGGGATTTTGGTGGCCGGTGGAGATGAGACAACTCATCCAGGTGCTCACAAAACCTGTCCTGGACGATGCAAGCTGTGTGAACAGGGGCCTATAGTCTTACAACTCAGCAGCGCCGCTGGAGAACAAACGTTGCAGCATGCGATGGACCTGATCAGCCAAAATGCTCACATAATCCTTGGCAATAATGCGACCTTGCAGAGTGACCATGGGGCTCACGGAATGTCACGAAATGGCTGCTCAAAACATCGCCCAAACCTCGCCGTTTCACATTTGGGGCGTAAACTCGTTCATAAGCTGGAAAGACTGTGCAACAAGTCTCATCCGACCAAATGATTTTCTTCCATTGTACCACAGCCCAGATTTAATAGCTTCAGCACCACGTTTTTCTGTTATGGGCGTTTACATAACTGATAACTGGCTTTAGAATTCCAAGTCTGCCTGCAGTTTCCTCTTATGGAGTTCCCTTCGCGTTGTTTTGGTACTGATGGGGTTCACGATTGAGACACTCAGTTCTGCGGTGACTTTGTAGCTGCCATCCTCTTATTTTCGTCACATTCCTCTTCAGTGATCGTCCGTCACCATTGTTCAGCCCATACCTTCGTCCACAATGGGACTTAGCGGGTGATGTTTTCCCGCTTTGCCAGTCTGCAGTATAAATCTTCGATATTGTGCTTCTTCCAACACCAAACAGTTCGGTTCCCGGTATTATGGAAGCAACCATCATACGAGCACAGACAATTTTCCAACGTTCGAATTCACTTATCTCTGTAATAATGCACTCATAACTAAGCAGATGCGCGCGGAGTGGCCGCGCGGTTTGAGGCGCCATGTCACGGATTACGCGGCCCCTCCCGCAGGAGTTTCGAGTCCTCCCTCGGACATGGGTCTGTCTGTTGTTCTTAGCATTAGTTAGTTTAAGCCAGTTTAAGTACTGTGTAAGTCTAGGGACCGATGACCTCAGCAGTTTGGTCCCTTAGGAATTCACACACATTTGAACTACGCAGAACGCTGCACTGACCACGACTGTCCATATTTCTGTCCAGTGCTTGTCTCACATTTCTAATGTTTGTATATCTGGAACATCCGATGGCTGTATAAATAAATTCACTCTCTGTCCTAGCTGTACGTTGGTGTCAGTAATAAATATGCTCTCAGTTCTAAGTGTAGTACTTCATTGACGATCTTTCTTCGGATTTGGTCTCGATTGCGGTTTTGACGTGACTGTATTATCATTCTGTAGGATCGAGTTTAGCTCGGCAACTTTTGTTGCCATCTAGTAGTACATTGGCGCTACGCCGTGGTGCCCACGTTGTGACACCCTAGATTTTCGTAGACGTTGCCAGCCGGTTGCCTAATCGTCTCTGGAGGTAAGTGACTCCGGCTGCATGGTGTATTTCCTTCGTCGGGAAATCCGACGATAGATGCAAAGCAAGTTGTAGATTCCGTTTTTGCACTTCAAGAAGGGTTACCATCCAAAACAGAGAGCAGCAGCGCCTTGTACAGAACAATTGCGAGATCCTATGTTTGTGTAGAAGTCGGGTTCAGTAGACGGCAGAGATGGCGTAGCTTATTATTTGTTAGGCCCTCAAATCCGTGACGTTCTGTTGCCTATCGAGAGTAACACTGTAGTGTGTCATTCTCGACATATACAGGGTGTCCCATTTATCTTGATCACCCTAACTAACCGTTTGTCCAGATGCAAATTACAAAATAAGCAAATGTTCTTTAGCTGTCGGGGGGACGTCAATCAGTATGATTGCCTTCGTTGTAGCTTTGTTTTTTACAAAGATATGAACAGTGGTATGGCTTTTTTAAATGGCATCCTGTATATTTTATTCGGTAATTCATTTACTCCTAAAGACCTATTAAAAATGTATCACGGTGTACCATTCACAGAAACACAACGTTATTAATTACATAACTCAACACTGACTTTGAGACCGGGATGACAAACTTGTACACTTGCTGAAGTTGTCAGAAAACAAATGAAAACCAAGTAAAAACATAACACAAAATTTACTTTGACCCTCCTGTAACATTGCCCAGGAGTAGAACATTCAAAGGTGCTCAAGTGGTGACCCTGGACACCGATACACCGGTGCACTCGTTGAATGAAAGAATCATTTATTGCTTCCAGTGTTGCCTGCTGAAGAGAATTACTAGCAAGCACGATACGTTCCTGCATGTCCTCTGGAGTTGTTGGAATATCGCGATAGACAACGATTTTTATGCTTCCCCAAAGAAAAAGAGTCCAGAGGATTTAAATCAGTAGACCTAGCAGGCCAAGTAACTGTTCCTCCTCGACCAATCCATCTGGCAGGATACCTACGGTTCAGAACACGACGTGCACGCAAAGCATTGTGTGCTAGACATCCATCGTGTTGACACCACATAAGCATTCTGGCTCTTAGCGGCACTTCATCCAGAAGAGGAGGAAGAATTCGTCTGAGAAAGTTGGAATACGCTGTGCCGTTTAGACTACCATTGATGAAATAAGGGCCAATAATTGTAGTACCAAGCATCCCACACCAGCCGTTGACTCTCCATTGACCCTGATGTTCCACCTGTCTAAGCCATCGTGGGTTGTCCCTGGACCAATAATGCACGTTCCTTGTATTTACCTGTCATTTGTCTGAGAAGGAACATTCATCGGCAAATAGAACATTGGAGGAGAATTTCTGGTTGGCGAGGATTTGCTGCCGTGCCCACTGACAGAACTGTACACGATTCTGGAAATCATTCCCATGCTATTCTTGATGTAGGTGTACATGGTAAGGATGGAACCGGTGATGTGTAAGAATACGATGTACACTGGTTTTAGGAATGCCAATCTCGTGTTCAAGCTGTCGTGTGCACACATGTGGATTCGTAGCATCGGAAGTGAGAACACTAACTTCGGCAGCTTCATCTGTGCGAGTGCTACGACGATTGTGTTGTCGTGGGTTGAAACTTCCCGTTTCCTGAAGCGTCGCAACAAGACGAGAAGACATCCGTCGGGAAGGATGGTGCTTGACGGGATATCGCTCTCTGTACAGTTCCGCTGCCTGCTTAGCAATTCGCCTACCTGCAACAACAACAATAAAAAAAACGTTATGTCGATGCAGTTTGTAGGAAGGACAGACATTACTGTATGCCTACTCTACACAACAGTATTTAAAAGGACTAAACTACTGTACTAAATGTACCCGTACATAATAAAACAGTATTGCAATTGCTGTTTTGCTTCTACCTTCTCTTCGTTGGTGTACATGCTATTCATACAACTCTTCAACTGACGATGGTTGACGGAATGACGGGTGTGTATTGTACTTATGTTTACATTTGTCTTCTCTCAACGTCAGCACGTGGATGTGTTCCATTGCCCCGAGTACCTGGGCTAAGCGCTGGGAGCGTCAACGTCAGTCTTGTGTTATGTAGTTAATAACGTTGTGTTTCAGTGAACGATACACTGTGATACATTTTTGAATAGATCTTTAGGAAAGGAAATGAATTACAGAATAAAAAATACAGGGTGCCATTTAAAAAAGTCATACTGCTGTCCATATCTTTGTAAAAGACAAAGCTACAACGAAGGTAATCATACGGATTGACGTCCCCACGACGGCTAAAGAACATTTGCTTATTTTGTAATTTGCATCTGGACAAACAGTTATTTAGGGTGGTCAAGATAAATGGGCCATCCTATATAAGAGAGATTGAAAGGGGGGGAGAGTCCAGAAAAATGTAGACGCTCTTTGATAGTCTAAGTGGACGTATGGAGCCGGCCGGAGTGGCCGAACGGTTCTAGGCGCTGCAGTCTGGAACCCCGCGACCGCTACAGTCGCAGGTTCGAATCCTGCCTCGGGCACGGATGTGTGTGATGTCCTTAGGTTAGTTAGGTTTAAGTAGTTCTAAGTTCTAGGGGACTGATGACCTCAGAAGTTAAGTCCCATAGTGCTCAGAGCCATTTGAACCATTTGGACGTATGGAAGTGCACGGAGTTAGCTTGCTTACCAGACCAGTTGCTTCCCAAGCGACGGTGACAGTAAAGCTTTCCTTGAGGTTCAAAAATATGCTTCACATGGATCTAACACTGTTGTGCAGAAGTTAGAATTTGTGGGGCATGTACAGGAAAGACTTGGCCCTGGACTTAGAAAGGTGAGACAAGATTGGACAGGAAAACAATTACCTGTGGGGAGGGGAATAGAAGGGAGAGAGCGACTGACTGATGCAGAGATTGACAAGCTACGGACATATTATGGATTGGAAATAAGTAGAAATACAAGGAACTTGGGAAACATGAAGCAATCAGTTCTGGCCTTACACTTCCACAAAGTGCAATAACCCTATCCACAACTTGTGCCCAAAGGGAAGTGAGTCATGGTTCTGCTACTAAAGGTTAATATCATCACAGGAATATTCAAGAAATGTCTTCATGGTGATACCCAAAACACGAAAGAGAGTTTTAACCGATGTATATGGGAAAGATTGCGAAAACAACTTTTGTAGGAGGAAGTGCACTTGATATTGGTGTTCATGAAGCAGTTTCATGTTTTACTGGTGGTGTGAAAAGCAGGAAATATGTTTTAGAGAAAACAGGAACTCAGCCTGTAGTGAACTGTATGAAAGCTTTGTATGCGATAGACAGAGAGCGTGTAGTGAAAGCAGATAAATCATTTTGGAGGTGACAAAATCAAGAAGAATGGATCACTGGAATATGAAAAAAGAAAACTGATATAGAACATGAAAAAGAACCTGCTTAAGATGCTGGACAGTTCTAAAAGAATGCTAAATACAAGCAGAAACTTTAACGAGCATTTTCTTCGAAGCAAAAATGTGTGTACGTACGTAAGTATAGATAGCACCCGAAGTGAAAGTCCTATTATTTCCAAACTTGGTACGCTTGTAAAACACGACATTCTTAATGCAAAGTTCTAAAATTTTCCAAATCTGTTAAAAATGGGTAGAAATTGAAATAATTAACTGCTAATTTTGAGTTTTTTTCTAAACAAGTCGTTCTCATTCACTTTTTCGTCAATTAAATAAATTGCAGAATTTCAAACACTTACAGGTATGCTTTGTATGCTGCTCAAAACTCTTCGAAGAATCTCTTTTACCTATGAAGAAAAGTGTATCTACATCCACAGCCGCATACAAAAGTTGGAGAAAAAAATCAAGAGAGATTTTGCCTGCAAAAAAAAAATAAATAAATAAATAAAAATAAAATCTGTTTGGCTTTTGGAACTTCTACAACTATGAGTGTGAATCATGAATCCTTCCTAGACATGCTGAAAAAGTTTTATGAATTTATTAGGAAAAGTATTGACAGTGGAGATTAAAGCGTCCTGTAATGCCTGTCCTATTACCTGTCGACCGGTTTGACGTCCTACCTCCGTAAGTCTCGAAAGTTTGTGGGTTGTGGCATGTTGTTTACTGAAGGTAATCTGCTGCCCAGAATGCAGTCACCATACTTCCATGTAGTGGGGGAGGCACTGGCAGTGCAGGACCGCAAGGACCATCGACAGTGTGGGTAATAGGCAGCTAGGTTGGTAAGTCTTTGGCACGTGAAGAACTTGATCTGCCTTAGTTATGGCCACAATCTTGCAGAGCCTCCATGCCATTGGGAAGCTTCTGTTACGGATAATGCAGTTCATATTGCCTACCAGATCTCAAGTATTGGAACTGAGACTTGTCGTAGCATCAGGTTTGTTAGTAGGTTAAATATCTGATTTTCTGAATTTGCTCCTAGACATTTTCGGTTGTGGTGAAATCTATGGCTTCCTCACCCTCGCACTGTATCTCTAATAGAAGGGTGGCAATGGGCATCAGATTTTCAGGGAACGCATCAGCTATTACATTCATCTAGATGGTCGACACAATTCTCACCATGAGTGGAAGAATCCACTGCAGGCGATGCAGGAGAACCATGATGGATTCTCCACTCCAGGTCATCGACCTTTGTGCTTCTCTATTGAGGCTTTAATTTCATGGCATGGCAGGTATAATGGGCTCATGATGTCTGCATTGTTCGCCAGTTGCCATTTGCAATGTACTTTACTGTTCTCTGAAATTGCACCAAAGACATATGGTGAAACAGACGTTATCACTCTTACGAGAGTAGCACTCTCTGACCCATTTAGTGCGAGTGATGTGGGTCCCAGCCGGCCGAAGTGGCCGTGCGGTTAAAGGCGCTGCAGTCTGGAACCGCAAGACCGCTACGGTCGCAGGTTCGAATCCTGCCTCGGGCATGGATGTTTGTGATGTCCTTAGGTTAGTTAGGTTTAACTAGCTCTAAGTTCTAGGGGACTAATGACCTCAGCAGTTGAGTCCCATAGTGCTCATAGCCATTTGAACCATTTATTTTTGATGTGGGTCCCAGATTACCCCTTTAAGCCAATAAACCAACACCATTAAGTTCAAGAGAAGACAAAGGAGAGTTCTTGTGATATAGTCAGGGGTTTTCACCAACATGTCAGTGGAATCACTTATGTGGCGATAGGATTCTAACCTAAAGATGTCACCATGAAATGCAGAGTTGCAACCTCCAGACTAAAGAGGTAATTTATAAAGGAAGTATTAGCATACAGAAAGAATATAGAGAGTGGCGCACATAAAACCGGCCCAAACCGGACTGCGAACGCGCGTGAGTAGCATTACTAGCTTGTCAGTTTCTTTACCACCTGCAACAGCAGTAGCGTGTGAGTAGTTCATACGGAAAGTAGTCTTTATAAACCGTGTACTTCATTGTCATGCCTTACTCCATTGAAGAACGTGTTTCATTGTTGAAGAATATGTGCGGTCTAAATCAATTAAATTTGTTCATGACACTTTTCATGAAAAGTTTCCTGAAAGTAATATTCCTGCAAAATCAACGATTCACGATCTAGTGAAAAAGTGGCGTTCGACAGGCAGTGTTGTTGATTCAAAGAGAAATAAAGCACCGACTGTACGTGCGTCTGAAGTTGTGGCAGACGTGACGGCACACATTGAAAGAAGTCCCTACAGGTCCATAGCAATGTGGAGTATCTCGTAGGTCATGTCAACATAACCCTTCATGGCTTAAAAATGAAACCTTACCGTGTGAGTGTTGTTCAACAAATAAAAGAAGCGGACAAGGGTAAGGGTACATATTACTGTAATCGTTTGCTGGAAAATGTCCCTGGGGGACATCTTGATCCGTTCCTCCTTTTTTCGACGAATGAAACTTGGTTTCATCTGTTGGGTTCCGTTAATTCACAAAACACAGGACACTGGGCTACAGAGAATCCCCATGGCATACTGAAAAAGCGGTTACACGATTTAAAAATTGGTGTGTGGTGTGCTGTATCTGGTAACAGAATTATCGGGCCATTGTTCTTCAACGAAACTGTCAACACACATGTTTACTTGCAACTCTACAATGAATTTTCGGCTCTGTTAACTCCAAATAAAAAATATTGTGCATATTTCCAGCAAGATGGGGGATTTGTCCTTAGCTCGTTACATACTGATTTTACAAAAGAGAGGACCATTCGAAAGGGCTTGTGGCCACCCCACTATCCCGACTTGTCACCATGTGACTTTTACCTCTGGGGATTTCTAAAGGCTAGAGTCTACCGCAGCAATCCCAGAACACTTGACACATTAAAAAACGAAATATGTGAAGAATTTTCGAACATTCCTCAAAGAGTACTGGAAAGTGTTTTCCTTAACATGCTTCGACGTGCACAATTTTGCTTGGATGTTGGCGGAGAACATTTGAACACAGGCTTAAATTCCTTTCTAAAATATACTTATTAAACTAATAAAAGTAAATCTATTACTTAAAATGTTAATTACATAGTTAATAATGAAACTGTACAATAAAAATGTAAGAAAGCGATTATGTACGTTGATTTTCTTCATTCATATTCCTTTCAGCGCAGGGGCCGGTTTTATGTGCGCCGCTCTGTATAACTCAGACGCCAACTGAGAAGTTGGTGGGTGGATGCCTGAAAGAGGAAGTGGGACAACAGTGACGAAGGCCATAAACGTAGAGTATATACACTGAAGCACCAAAGAAACTGGTATGGGCACGCGTATTCAAACACAGAGATATTTTAACATGCAGAATACGGTACTGTGGTCGGCAATGCCTATATTAGTCAAGTGTCTGGCGCAGTTGTTAGATCGGTTACAACTGCTAAAATGGCGGGTTATCACGATTTAAGTGAGTTTGAACGTGGTGTTACAGTCGGCGCACGAGCGATGGAACACATTATCTACGAGGTAGCAATGAAGTGGGGATTTTCCCGTACGACCATTTCACGAGTGAACTGTGAATATCAGGAATCCGATAAAACATCAAATCTCCGACATCACTGCGGCCGGAAAAAGATCCTGCAAGAATGGGACCAACGCCGACTGAATGGAATCGTCTAATGTGAGAGAAGTGCAAACCTTCCGCAAATTGCTGCAGATTTCAACGCTGGATCATCAACAAGTATCAGCGTACGGACCATTCAACGAAACATCATCGACAAGGGCTTTCTGAGTCGAAGGCGTATTCGTGTACCCTTAATGACTGCCCGACCGAAAGCTTTACACATCGCCTCTGCCCGTCAACACCGATATTGGACTGTCGATGACTGGAAACATGTTGCCTGGTCGGACGAGTCTTGTTTCAAATTGTATCGAGTGGATGGACTTGAACGGGTATGGAGACAACCTCATGAATCCATGGACCCTGAATGTCAGCAGGGGGATGTTCAAGCTGGTGGAGGCTCTGTAATGGTGTGGGACGTGTGTAGTTGGAGCGATATGGGACCTCTGATACGTCTAGAAATGACTCCGACAGGTGACACGTGCGTAAGCATCCTGTCTGACCACCTATATCCATTCATGTCCATTGTGTATTCCGACGAACTTGGGCAATTCTAGCAGGACAATGGGACGCCCCACACGTCCAGAATTGCTACAGAGTGGCTCCAGGAATACTCTTCTGAGTTTAAACACTACCGCTGGCCACCAAACTCCCCAGACGTGAACATTATTGAGCGTATCTGGGATGCCTTGCAACTTGCCGTTCAGATGAGATCCCCACCCTCCAGCACTACTTCGGACATTAGTCGAGTCCATGTCATGTCGTGTTGCGGCACTTCTGCGTACTCGCGGGGGCCCTACACTATATTAGGCAGGTGTACCAGTTTCTTTGGCTCTTCGGTGTATATTCTTCCCCAGCATCAAGGAAAAGATAGAAGTGGGACATGCAGGCCCCAGACGCGTCATCGTCCATTCCTTTACTGAACATGTTCATTATCAAGCAAATTTAAAGCCTGTAAATCTCAGCCAGAAGCATCAATGCAGTTGCGTGGAGATTGGATTTCGGGAACACACAGTACTAAATAATTTGGCAAACGCTGTCTCAAAAATGCTGCATAAATTGAATAGGGAGGTTCAACCCTATAAGCAATGAAACGGAGGGGTGCGAATGAACACACGCCGAACTGTGGTGTATTTCTCTCTGGGAGGGGGCGGGACGTTTTTCACTGTATGTTTCGATCTAATATACACTCCTGGAAATGGAAAAAAGAACACATTGACACCGGTGTGTCAGACCCACCATACTTGCTCCGGACACTGCGAGAGGGCTGTACAAGCAATGATCACACGCACGGCACAGCGGACACACCAGGAACCGCTGTGTTGGCCGTCGAATGGCGCTAGCTGCGCAGCATTTGTGCACCGCCGCCGTCAGTGTCAGCCAGTTTGCCGTGGCATACGGAGCTCCATCGCAGTCTTTAACACTGGTAGCATGCCGCGACAGCGTGGACGTGAACCGTATGTGCAGTTGACGGACTTTGAGCGAGGGCGTATAGTGGGCATGCGGGAGGCCGGGTGGACGTACCGCCGAATTGCTCAACACGTGGGGCGTGAGGTCTACACAGTACATCGATGTTGTCGCCAGTGGTCGGCGGAAGGTGCACGTGCCCGTCGACCTGGGACCGGACCGCAGCGACGCACGGATGCACGCCAAGACCGTAGGATCCTACGCAGTGCCGTAGGGGACCGCACCGCCACTTCCCAGCAAATTAGGGACACTGTTGCTCCTGGGGTATCGGCGAGGACCATTTGCAACCGTCTCCATGAAGCTGGGCTACGGTCCCGCACACCGTTAGGCCGTCTTCCGCTCACGCCCCAACATCGTGCAGCCCGCCTCCAGTGGTGTCGCGACAAGCGTGAATGGAGGGACGAATGGAGACGTGTCGTCTTCAGCGATGAGAGTCGCTTCTGCCTTGGTGCCAATGATGGTCGTATGCGTGTTTGGCGCCGTGCAGGTGAGCGCCACAATCAGGACTGCATACGACCGAGGCACACAGGGCCAACACCCGGCATCATGGTGTGGGGAGCGATCTCCTACACTGGCCGTACACCACTGGTGATCGTCGAGGGGACACTGAATAGTGCACGGTACATCCAAACCGTCATCGAACCCATCGTTCTACCATTCCTAGACCGGCAAGGGAACTTGCTGTTCCAACAGGACAATGCACGTCCGCATGTATCCCGTGCCACCCAACGTGCTCTAGAAGGTGTAAGTCAAATACCCTGGCCAGCAAGATCTCCGGATCTGTCCCCCATTGAGCGTGTTTGGGACTGGATGAAGCGTCGTCTCACGCGGTCTGCACGCCCAGCACGAACGCTGGTCCAACTGAGGCGCCAGGTGGAAATGGCATGGCAAGCCGTTCCACAGGACTACATCCAGCATCTCTACGATCGTCTCCATGGGAGAATAGCAGCCTGCATTGCTGCGAAAGGTGGATATACACTGTACTAGTGCCGACATTGTGCATGCTCTGTTGCCTGTGTCTATGTGCCTGTGGTTCTGTCAGTGTGATCATGTGATGTATCTGACCCCAGGAATGTGTCAATAAAGTTTCCCCTTCCTGGGACAATGAATTCACGGTGTTCTTATTTCAATTTCCAGGAGTGTAGCTTGCCTCCACCACCACTTTTAATGTGGCTCTAATGCCTACATATGTAATAAAAATAACCATTAAGTGCATAATATGTTTAATACAATAATGATAAATTGTTTAAATACAGTAAACAATATAAAGCGTTCCAATATAATAATAGCAATAATTTATTTACGTCAGTACTTAATACACTGCCTTAACAAAATGTCGAAAAAATGCCGTTAAGACAACTAGCATCTGAAAAGCATTCATCTGATAATTTGAGAAATACATGTTTCTTGCAATAGGTTGAAAAACTATAATAACAACGAAAGCTCACAATTTCCACAAAAACAAATGTAATTTATTGCCTTCAGTTAGACCTCATCATGTCTGTTACTTTTATTAAACACCTCACCCAGCTAGGGAATAGATCCATGTTCTGATAACGCGTTGCTGAACTGTATGCTACAATATGTGCCATTATAAAGCGTGACATGAGATCATAATTTATGTCTGTGTGCTGCGCCCGGAGGTACAATAGTGCTGAAGCGTGTGCCGAAGCATGGGTTGTAATAATGGGACGCTTTGTACTGTGGCAGGCAGAGGAACAGTCTCAGCTGGAGAGCAGTCTGGAGCAGGAGTACGTGGACCTGCGTGCACAGCTGGCTGCATCCGAGCGCCGTGTCTACTTGCTGGCAGAGAAGTGGCTGAAGGCCAAGGTCTACCAGAACTTCCTCATACAGGTTAGTATGTCTTAATAAACCTAACAGATCTGCATTAAGTAACTTGTCTGTGAAAAACTAATGTTCATTTCAAAACTCAAATTCTTTTTTGTTCATCGATATTGGACCACCAACGTTTGCATAGTTATTATTCCCTGAGAAATAAAATTTATGTCAAGATCTGCTTAAAACTGTGTGCCGGACCGAGACTCGAACTCGAGACCTTTGCCTTTCGCGGGCTTTCTTTCAGGGGTGATAGTTCTGCAAGGTTCGCAGGAGAGCTTCTGTAAAGTTCGGAAGGTAGGAGACACGGTACTGGCAGAAGTGAAGCTGTGAGGACAGGGCGTGAGTCGTGCCTGGGTAGCTCAGATGGCAGAGCACTTGCCCGCGGGAGGCAAAGGTCACGAGTTCGAGTCTCCATCCGGCACACAGTTTTAATCTGCCAGGAAGTTTCATATCAGCGCACACTCCGCTGCAGAGTGGAAATCTCATTCTGGAAACATCCCCTAGGCTGTGGCTAAGCCATGTCTCCGCAATATCCTTTCTTTCAGGAGTGCTAGTTCTGCAAGGTTCGCAGGAGAACTTCTGTAAAGTTTGGAAGGTAGGAGACGAGGTACTGGCAGAAGTGAAGCTGTGAGGACGGGGCGTGAGTCGTGCTTGGGTAGCTCAGATGGTACGGCAGTCTGCCTTCGGCAGGGCAACAGAGCGGCCGCGTCCGTGATGATCGCGTGCGGAGCGCGAGCTCGCCTTGTTTACATTCTGACGGCCGTTGCTTAAGTGCCGGCTTACCGTGTACGATCCATGGCGACCCGTCACCGTAAATCTACACTCCGATTTACTTTCTGCAACGATTATGCCCGACCCAAAGTACTCGAGGTGGAGCGTTTTCTGCGAGAGTAAGTGAAGATCCCGGCGACCGATATTATCGGCATACATTTGTCAGTCGTGAGCAGCACGGTCTATGTTAAAATCATTAACGACGCGGCTTGCGCACGCACCCTACGTGAGACCAAACAGGGGCTCCGCTTCTGTCATGGTGATGACAATGTGGGGGAGGTAACCGTCGACCACGCAGGCTTAGGTATGCGAACGATACGCATTTTCGAATTGCCATTCGAACTTCCTGCTGAGGAAGTCGTCGCGGCACTCCGCCCATACGGCACAGTCCGTGGTCACACTGCGGAGAAGTGGACGCAGTTTCGGACGTATCCTGTCCTAAACGGGGCCCGACAGGTCACCATTGATCTCCGAAGCCACGTCCCGTCCTACTTACAGATCGACGGATGCCATGCAATAATTATATACGACGGCCAGCCTCGGACCTGTTCCGGGTGCGGCAAAGAAGGCCACCTTAGATGCGAATGCCTACAACGGCGTATGACGCAACTTCCAGCTGCCGAAGAACCACCCACGTCGCGACCTACAGTGCTACCGGTGACCTACGCCGCTGCTCTAGCTTCTCCTACCGCTTTGCAACGTCGCCCGGGCGCCACCAACGACGCCACCAACCAGCCGGACCAGCCACCGACTGAGAGCGCCTCAGACGGCCCGCCGCCTCGGACGGCCATCGACGCCACTCCGATGATGCGGACGCAATCGGACGCTGACCCTGACCTCGGCAACACGATGGAGATCGACTCGCTCGTCGTTCCTACAGCGGCCTTCGTGCCAGAGCGACACGACTCCCTTCCGCGTCGGACACAGAGGGTCACACAAGGAAACAACGTTCCTCGAAACGTCGCAAGCGAAGACGTCGCACAGTTTCCGGCCAAGAGGAGACATTGCAAGTCGAGGAGGACGCAACCGTCGACCAGCACGAGTCCCCAGAACCCGCTACTGCTGACGAGGACGTTATGAGCGCGGAGACATCCACCGGTGTGCCTGCGCCCCGTGCTGATGCTGAACTAATTCATGAACATATCACAGGCAACACTACACCACGCACCATTACAACATTTTCTGCAGACAAAATGGACGATACACCGGTGCCCGCTTCCACGGCGTGGCACGAGGAGGAGGTCAAGGAGGAGGCCGAAGCACTAATGCCGGCCGAGCGGTTCTAGGCGCTCAGTCCGGAAACGCGCGACTGCTAGGGTCGCAGGTTCGAATCCTGCCTCGGGCATGGATGTTGTATTGTCCTTAGGTTAGTTAGGTTTAAGTAGTTCTAAGTTCTAGGGGACTGATGACCACAGATGTTAAGTCCCATAGTGCTCAGAGCCATTTGAACCATTTGAACCACTGATCATACTCTCCCCAGAATCCCTTGCGGGCCAGCGGGGTAACGTTCCACTGCGACGCCCACGCCCTTGCGCGGACGGCGGAGTGGACCAGCCTCCAGCAGTCCGCCACCAGGCCTACCGGATAGCAACTATCAACACCAACAACATCCGTTCCAGGTGAAAATCCGCCTTATGCAGGAGATGTTCTGGGCTTCGGATACTGATTTCGCCCTTCTACAGGAAGTTCACTTGGCTTGTCTCCCAGATATCAATGGCTATACCGCCCACACCTCCGCGAGTGATCCTATGGGCAGCGGAGTGGCCATCTACGTCCGCCACGGGATTTCTGTGACCGACGTCGCCTTCCTTCCATCAGCTCGGGGCATGGCACTCACTACCATGGGGACACGCATCATTAATGTCTAAGCTCCTTCAGGCACCGACCGACGGCATGAAAGAGCCCAGTTTTATTCCGAGGAAATCGCTCCCCTATTTTTAGGGCGCTATGACCACTGCATACTAGGAGGTGATTTCAACTGCGTTCTGCGTCCCAAAGATCAGATTCCCCACTATACTACATTCCAGGAACTACGTATAGTGGTGCAAGACCTCCTGCTTCACGATACCTGGGAAGTTCAACACGGCGACCGTTCTGGCCATACCTTTCTTACCAGTCATTCCGCAAGCCGACTAGACAGGATATATGCCTCACAAACTCTTAGATCTGCGATACGGGGCGCCGAACGCTAGCCGCTGGCCTTTTCTGACCATTGCGCTTACATCTGTACGATCCTCCTTCCGCCGCAATCAGTATGGCGCAGCCGTGCGCCATGGAAACTCAATACTTCTCACCTGCATGACTTGGCATGTCGCCAACAAGTCACTGAAACGTGGACAGCCTGCGAACGACGCCTTCCCCGCTACCACTCGACATTGACATGGTAGTTGGACTGCGCCAAGCCGGCGATCCGGAGGACACTGATGAGATACGGGAAGGACATGGCCGACTGCCATCGCAGCGCTGTTGACTTCTATTATGTGATTCTCCGAGATCTGGACGCTCAACCGCCAACCCCAGACAACCAGTTGGAACGGCAAAAAACTAAGGCGAAGATAATTGTGCTGGCACGCCGGAAATTGCAAGGGGTGGTGATACGGACGCGACGCCACGATCACGCTGGTTTAGAAATTCCATCCATGCATCATATAGTGTCCGACGAACGACTGCGTCGTCGGCAGATCATCAGCACTCTGACCACGCAGGTGACCACTCAGAATGACAGCGTCCACGCACTCGTCGAGCACTACCGTGTGAACTGAAACTGTAGCAGACGACTCCATTTTGCATTACGTCACGCGCATCCTCCCCCACACGGAGGCGGATGCTTTGACAGTGGCGGTCACGCGAGACGAAGTCAACAACGCAATCGCCAAGGGTACCGTCAACAGATCGCCCGACATTGACAGTTTTACCGTACCTTCCAGGACCTCGTGGTACCGCGGTGGACGACTATGTATCAAGAACTGATGACATCTGACCAAGCAATCCCACCCGCCTTTGCTGAGGGCATCATCACATCAGTCCACAAACAAGCCTGTGGTTCGATGGTCACGAGTTATAGACCGCTCACCCTACTCAATGCCGATTACAATGCGCACTTACTGGCAATGTGGCTCCGAACAATACTCCCTCATATCCTCTCGCCAGTGCAAACGACGCCTGGAGGACAGGTTAACATACAGACTGCCACAGGGGAATTCCGCGACTTAATTGCGATGGCGGCGGCCTGCAGACTCCGTGCAGCAGTCGTCCCTATAGACTTCGACAGTGCCTTCGATAAAGTGTGCCATCGTTACCTGTTTTTGGTGGCAGCCCGAATGGGCATCCCCCCTCCGTTTCTCGACGTTTACAACAGTGCCAGTTCACGAGTCCAAGTCAATGGACGTTTAGCAGGGCCGGCACCCATCTGCCGTTCGATACGGCAGGGGTGCCCCCTCTCTACCCTCCTGTATGCCATTGCCCTTGAGCCCCTCATTGGGGCCTTGACGACCAAGCTCACTGGCCTCACCCTACACCAACACACTTTTTGCTGTCGGGCATTTGCTGATGACCTCCTCCTCCTCATTCGCTCCGGCTCCGAGATTCGAGTAGTCCTCGAATTGATTACCCGTTATGGGGCTGCCGCAGGCAGTGCCATGAATGTCGCCAAATCTTCTGCAGTGCACATTGGACGAGGCCTCCGGGAGGGTGAAGTGGCACCCCTGCCGCTTGTACGGACTTTCTGGTACCTGGGCTACCTTTACCCCCATGGTCACACGCACAGCGACAACGAATTTCCGTCGCCTGTTACAAGTCATCCGCAACGACATCCGCCAGAACCTCGAATGTTCCTATACCCGGAGGACAAACATTTTCGCGCCGCCAAATGTCATGCTGTTTCGTGGGTCGAAGGGTGGGCGGTCGCTTATCTCTTTTATGAGGGACCTAAATCCCGCCTCGACTTCTGGACCTATTTACGAACAGCCCATGCAGTCCTCGAAACCACGCCACGTTACTGAACATTATTTGCTATCTTCGAGGGGTCTTTGTTAGACCTCCACTAAGTTGGGGGGGGGGGGGGGGTGCCTGGCTCAGAGGGCACCTACCCCTCCTCCCCCAGCGGTGTCTGAGTTTATGCCGCCTACGATCGATTCTACTTCTGACCTCCGCGCATGGGACAGCGCGTCGCAGATTGTGCGGGTTTTATTTCTTTTTGCTTTTCCTTTTTCTTTTCTATTTCTTTACCCAGAATTTATATTTTTGCTCTTTCGCCGATGTGTTCACATAATTTCATGATAATAGTGAATATTACAAAAACAATGTAAATAAATAAAAACAACAACGCCTTCCACTTCTGTTGATACCTGTGTCTCCCACTTCCCTAAGCACCACAGGCTCGGTGGTGGTGAGGGGGACACTGTGGCCAGGCCTCAGGTTTCGACCCCTGCCCACTTTGGCCCCTGAGCCCCCACCGGTCCACTGCTCCCCCCCCCCCCCCCAAAAAAAAAGATGGTAGAGCACTTGCCCGCGAAAGACAAAGGTCCCGAGTTCGAGTCTCAGTACCAGTGCACACTCCGCTGCAGAGTGAAAATCTCATTCAAGATCTGCTTAATACTTGTATACAACAGAGAGTGTCTTCATTCTACGAAAATTTGGTTACTGTAAACCTCTTTTGACGGAAAACATAACAAACGTCACATGAGGCGAAAGCCTCGTAATATGGAAACTGGTGAAAAGTCTAAGCAGCTGTAGCACAGTTTTTGTTATCATTGGCCGATATACAATTAGCCAATTTGTTTTGAAAGAGCTCTTTTTTTACACACAAATCTTAGTTGATTGTACCTTGGCTCATTACGAAAGTGTTTCAGTCCCATTATTTAATAACAAGTAGTAGAGCTGTACCGTTCCTGGCGCAATATATGGTATAATTATGCAAATGAGCTGTCACTTCCAAGGTCACTTCTTTCCCCACCCCTCCACCTCGCCCACCCCCTCGCCCCTGTTTTGGCAATTGGGTGGCTGGGAAAAGCTGGCACTAAGGTGGCTGCTTATGATGTCACAGTCAAAAATGGCGGCAGATATAAATGGTGACAAAAATGGTGGACTATGATGTCACTACAGCAGATAGTTGGTGGCCCTACCCACCACTCCCTGTAGCCTTACTAGTTTTGAGACTGTCTCCTCACTCACGCTCCATACACCATAGGTAGCAGAGGTCAGGTAATTTATTAATGAGTTATGTGGCTGTTTTCCATAGCATTATAGTAATGGAGCAGGGTGCTCAATTCTTTCATCAGAAATGAAGCAGAGACTTTATACATTCAACTGCAGCCACTATTTGCACATACACTCCTGGAAATTGAAATAAGAACACCGTGAATTCATTGTCCCAGGAAGGAGAAACTTTATTGACACATTCCTGGGGTCAGATACATCACATGATCACACTGACAGAACCACAGGCACATAGACACAGGCAACAGAGCATGCACAATGTCGGCACTAGTACAGTGTATATCCACCTTTCGCAGCAATGCAGGCTGCTATTCTCCCATGGAGACGATCGTAGAGATGCTGGATGTAGTCCTGTGGAACGGCTTGCCATGCCATTTCCACCTGGCGCCTCAGTTGGACCAGCGTTCGTGCTGGACGTGCAGACCGCGTGAGACGACGCTTCATCCAGTCCCAAACATGCTCAATGGGGGACAGATCCGGAGATCTTGCTGGCCAGGGTAGTTGACTTACACCTTCTAGAGCACGTTGGGTGGCACGGGATACATGCGGACGTGCATTGTCCTGTTGGAACAGCAAGTTCCCTTGCCGGTCTAGGAATGGTAGAACGATGGGTTCGATGACGGTTTGGATGTACCGTGCACTATTCAGTGTCCCCTCGACGATCACCAGTGGTGTACGGCCAGTGTAGGAGATCGCTCCCCACACCATGATGCCGGGTGTTGGCCCTGTGTGCCTCGGTCGTATGCAGTCCTGATTGTGGCGCTCACCTGCACGGCGCCAAACACGCATACGACCATCATTGGCACCAAGGCAGAAGCGACTCTCATCGCTGAAGACGACACGTCTCCATTCGTCCCTCCATTCACGCCTGTCGCGACACCACTGGAGGCGGGCTGCACGATGTTGGGGCGTGAGCGGAAGACGGCCTAACGGTGTGCGGGACCGTAGCCCAGCTTCATGGAGACGGTTGCGAATGGTCCTCGCCGATACCCCAGGAGCAACAGTGTCCCTAATTTGCTGGGAAGTGGCGGTGCGGTCCCCTACGGCACTGCGTAGGATCCTACGGTCTTGGCGTGCATCCGTGCGTCGCTGCGGTCCGGTCCCAGGTCGACGGGCACGTGCACCTTCCGCCGACCACTGGCGACAACATCGATGTACTGTGGAGACCTCACGCCCCACGTGTTGAGCAATTCGGCGGTACGTCCACCCGGCCTCCCGCATGCCCACTATACGCCCTCGCTCAAAGTCCGTCAACTGCACGTACGGTTCACGTCCACGCTGTCGCGGCATGCTACCAGTGTTAAAGACTGCGATGGAGCTCCGTATGCCACGGCAAACTGGCTGACACTGACGGCGGCGGTGCACAAATGCTGCGCAGCTAGCGCCATTCGACGGCCAACACCGCGGTTCCTGGTGTGTCCGCTGTGCCGTGCGTGTGATCATTGCTTGTACAGCCCTCTCGCAGTGTCCGGAGCAAGTATGGTGGGTCTGACACACCGGTGTCAATGTGTTCTTTTTTCCATTTCCAGGAGTGTATATCGCCCAGCTGACACGTTTTGTACATTTATATGCAGTAGAACTGTCTTTTACAACTTCTTCCTAATTTAAAATAAACTATGATTTATGACTGCTTTATTCTATGCACATAACAATTACAATATGGAGGAGCATGTACTGTTAGTACCAATAGTAGACCTGTTGTTTCAAATTTTGTGCTTTGAATTCGTCAATGTGACTGGGTTTTAGGACTGATATCTTCTACCTTCACTCATTTCCTATGTACACCCACCTGGGAATACTACCCCAAACACAAGGAACTTGTGGTGGGCATCTATTTACAAATAACATGATACAGGATTTGCTAAATAATTTATAGCTCAAAATTGGTATAGGAGAATGTCCCTCCATGATAGCTGAGTCCAATTGAACTACCAATTCTGATAATAACACTGTCACTGGCGGAAAAAGCCAGCTACCTGCACACATTGAATAGCATATCAAGTACATTTTTCTCCAGTTAAGCTCGCTTGGTTCAAGTTTAAAATGTAAGAGAGCCTACTGGTTTTAAAAATAAATGTCTTTACACGCAAAAATGGTTCAAATGGCTCTGAGCACTATGGGACTTAACATCTGTGGTCATCAGTCCCCTAGAACTTAGAACTACTTAAACCTAACTAACCTAAGGACATCACACACATCCATGCCCGAGGCAGGATTCGAACCTGCGACCGTAGCAGTCGCGCGGTTCTGGACTGAGCACCTAGAACCGCTAGACCACTGCGGCCGGCCCTTTACACGCTGCACACACGCACTCACTCACTCACTCACACACACACACACACACACACACACACACACACACACACACACACGCACACTCCTACACACACACACACACACACACACACACACACACACACTACAGAACACACAGAACACATACACTACAGATTACATATGACACATTGGTAGGCAGTAAAGAGAGGATCAAGGACTATGCCTTTACAGTTACTAACAAATGCGGCGACCAGCAAACCCAAATGCCGCATTTCTGTGGGATTTGGCCATTCGAGGTAATAGCCTCTTCCTGCTATATCCAGAGTGTGTCACCGGCAAGTGTCTGGAGCACACTCTGCGCATGCTGGCAGCCTGACATTGAGAGTGGTCAGGCCAAGCAATGAGTTCTTTTCCCTGTGGTGCACAACTGCATGGGCCTTAATTCAATTAACTTCAACTGCCTACATCCCAGGGGAAGCAGGCGACGGAACTATGGGCAACGGCATATGATGACCTTGATCCAGTCAACGCAGAGACACATGACACTGACATCAGCCTTTGCAGGCTTCCAGCGCAGGAGAAGATGGTCCAGCCCGTACCTTGATTCAAGTAACACATTGCGAAACAGAGAAAACGTCTTCAATGACAACATTCATTGTTGACACAATACAAAAAATCTGTACCAAACATCCTGCGCCATGTACAGTGATCTGTGGTACAGGGACCGAAACACATGCTTGCACTTAAATCCAGATGCTATCCAAACCTACATGAAATTATCGTATTGTTGGCAGCTACTCCTCTAAATATTTAGTACTTTCATACATCCTCATATCTCACTCCACATAACATAGTCGTTGTCTGGTATGATGTATCTATAGGCTGCATAAAACACGTGATGCCATATAGCTGGAGGATCCATTGTAGCACTGGCTTGCTACCACACTCAATCTGCTGGCTATCTTTAATCACCAGATAGAGTGTAATGTAAGCTGTAACAGCAGACCTCACTATGATGGTCGTCCACAACCTTGGTCAGCAAAAAGATATGCGTCTTGTTGAATTAATCGCATCAGAAATGACACAGAAATCTTGTGCAAACATGAAATGTTTATACAGCGCTTACAGAGGCATATCCTGTAGACTGTAACAGCTATGACCAGCGTTCATCAGAAATGTGTCGAACTTATGTTTGCTTGGTGTAGTTTTAGTAACATCCAGCTTAGTTTGTTAACTTACGATTTAAATCTGAATAAATTTGAATAATGTAATTTTTTATACAAGCAGAGCGGGTATATTCTTCAATTCTACCAGCTCATCATTTAAGTTAGTAATAAACTCTGCCCTACTTAATGTTTTTTATGTTTTAAATAACATGAACCAGGGCATGTTACTGCGCTTATGAATCTTCTCTATACACTAATCGAGTGAAAAAGTGCGTTTGCTAGGAGAACACGTAGACGCTGCACCAAAGCTTCTGAAAGAGGCAGCGTACACCACGTTTATTCATCATCCTCTGCGGCGTGGGGGGTGAGTCATCTTAAAACTAAGGGCAGTTCATTTTGCGTTATAGCGAAATAGTGGAGGGATTGTGCACTATATGATGTGCGACTTGAGGATGGCAATCTTAGCTGTATAATCCCTTGTTGTAGATAAAACCCAGCAGCTGCTGGGTTTTTGAAATATTAACATGTATTTTAACATCACCTCACATTCTGGAAAATTATCCAGCCCAGACTCTCTGAACCAGTGTTCCAATAACAGTAGACGTGTGTGTGTGTGTGTGTGTGTGTGTGTGTGTGTGTGTGTGTGTGTGTGTGTGTGCGCGCGACACGTGACTTTGGAGGCAGATATCAACAGAGATGAGTCAAAACATAATAACCACCTACTTAATAGCGTGCTGGTCAACCTTTGCTTCCAATACAGCTGCGATTCTGCGTGGCGTGGATTGGAAAGCCCTTGGCAGTTTTGCAGAGATGTGCTTTGCCAAAAATTCCCGTCACATTCTGATTCGACAGTTGTCATTTTCCATCATTCCGAAAGAATGCACGGTAATCCCGAGGAGTTGAAGAAAGAACATCAGTGAAACGTTTTTCTTGAAGGGCAGCACAGATCGCAAAACAAGAGCAAATTAATACCTGTTGTTCTGACAGGCGACACTAATAACTACTAAGTCGAGTGTCACAGAGCTTTCGCACCGAATGTAGAAAACGCGTAGGTGACGTGGACGCAAAATCCGTGGTAACCGTGCACACACACACACACACACACGCACACACACACACACACACACACACACACACACACACCAGGCAGTAACACACATGCGGGAACGCGGGATTCCATAAGCTACCTATAGCTTCCGACTATAACATTAACAAAAGGTACAGAGTTTGTGTTTGACTGAAAGCTACACGCACGTGTACATTGTGTTCATGAAGCTGTGACAGTAATTTGCACAGTGTCAGGTTGAGACATAGGAATTGAGTGACATGCCTCCTATGTGTGCAGTCTGTTGTAGCTATTAAAAAATTGTTGCTTGCTAATTATACACTCCTGGAAATGGAAAAAAGAACACATTGACACCGGTGTGTCAGACCCACCATACTTGCTCCGGACACTGCGAGAGGGCTGTACAAGCAATGATCACACGCACGGCACAGCGGACACACCAGGAACCGCGGTGTTGGCCGTCGAATGGCGCTAGCTGCGCAGCATTTGTGCACCGCCGCCGTCAGTGTCAGCCAGTTTGCCGTGGCATACGGAGCTCCATCGCAGTCTTTAACACTGGTAGCATGCCGCGACAGCGTGGACGTGAACCGTACGTGCAGTTGACGGACTTTGAGCGAGGGCGTATAGTGGGCATGCGGGAGGCCGGGTGGACGTACCGCCGAATTGCTCAACACGTGGGGCGTGAGGTCTCCACAGTACATCGATGTTGTCGCCAGTGGTCGGCGGAAGGTGCACGTGCCCGTCGACCTGGGACCGGACCGCAGCGACGCACGGATGCACGCCAAGACCGTAGGATCCTACGCAGTGCCGTAGGGGACCGCACCGCCACTTCCCAGCAAATTAGGGACACTGTTGCTCCTGGGGTATCGGCGAGGACCATTTGCAACCGTCTCCATGAAGCTGGGCTACGGTCCCGCACACCGTTAGGCCGTCTTCCGCTCACGCCCCAACATCGTGCAGCCCGCCTCCAGTGGTGTCGCGACAGGCGTGAATGGAGGGACGAATGGAGACGTGTCGTCTTCAGCGATGAGAGTCGCTTCTGCCTTGGTGCCAATGATGGTCGTATGCGTGTTTGGCGCCGTGCAGGTGAGCGCCACAATCAGGACTGCATACGACCGAGGCACACAGGGCCAACACCCGGCATCATGGTGTGGGGAGCGATCTCCTACACTGGCCGTACACCACTGGTGATCGTCGAGGGGACACTGAATAGTGCACGGTACATCCAAACCGTCATCGAACCCATCGTTCTACCATTCCTAGACCGGCAAGGGAACTTGCTGTTCCAACAGGACAATGCACGTCCGCATGTATCCCGTGCCACCCAACGTGCTCTAGAAGGTGTAAGTCAACTACCCTGGCCAGCAAGATCTCCGGATCTGTCCCCCATTGAGCATGTTTGGGACTGGATGAAGCGTCGTCTCACGCGGTCTGCACGTCCAGCACGAACGCTGGTCCAACTGAGGCGCCAGGTGGAAATGGCATGGCAAGCCGTTCCACAGGACTACATCCAGCATCTCTACGATCGTCTCCATGGGAGAATGGCAGCCTGCATTGCTGAGAAAGGTGGATATACACTGTACTAGTGCCGACATTGTGCATGCTCTGTTGCCTGTGTCTATGTGCCTGTGGTTCTGTCAGTGTGATCATGTGATGTATCTGACCCCAGGAATGTGTCAATAAAGTTTCCCCTTCCTGGGACAATGAATTCACGGTGTTCTTATTTCAATTTCCAGGAGTGTATATGATGCAGTGGTTGTGTAGGATTTGTTTCTGCTGCTAGGGTGCGTGTGATGTGTCGGTGCGCTAAAATAAAGAATTGTTGCTTTGCGAAGTAAGCCTAGGCTATAAGGAATCATACTGTCAGCAATAAATACTCTCACATAGTCTCCTACAGACTCAAACAGGCTGGAAGGCATTATCACACTGCTACTTCCTTGACAGTCCCATTGTTCATACACACTAGACTACGATTGATTTTAGAAGATAATTACACGCCTCCATTGTGGCCATCACTTCTCCTGTTTCCCATGTCAGTTCACTTGACTGTCATAATAGTACAGTAATTTGGTACTCAAAATAGGAGGATACCTGAATAGTTATCCGGGAGTATTGTTATAGATTTCGACGTGCTCTTTACGAATTTTCACTTTGCCACCTCTTGTGTTTGCCGATCGTGTTACGACATGGGAAAAATGGCGCCCAAAAACGGTTTCTCCTTTCCGACTCAGTTTACGATGAAAATATTTACGTAATAAATTGAAATATAGAAAATTTCCTATAATTTGTGTGGTAAACTAGTGCCGTGGGTATAAATAGACGCACCGTTGATATAAAATGACGGTTACTAAACGGATTCGCATTTTGCGAATGCGGATTGATGCCAGCTGTTTGTCGCATATAAACATCTGTGTTGGTCCTGGACTCGAAATCAGATTTCCTACATATCACGAGCGGTCGTCTTAACCACTTCAGCTATCCGGGCTGTCGAGGATCGACTCAAAATTCCAAACGTCACACTGCCACATCCTCGTACCACGCATACCGTACAGCGCCGTTCACAGTTTTAGAGCCATAGCTTCTACGGAAGTGAACCGTATTATTTGAGAAAATGCATTGCAAGCAAGAACGGTGACTGAAAAAGGATTGGAGACATTTCGTAAGTCAAGTGTTCGAAGAAAGGAAAGAAAGTACAACGAGGGCAAACTCTTGGAGGGACAGAGATCGATAGAGGTTCACAATGTGAGTCGAAAACGCTACAATAATCAGAAATTAATGTCTGCATCTGCACATAGAGAAAGCGATGTCGCACCTTCCCATCCACAACTGCCATTCACTAATCCGATATTGTCATTCAGAGATCATTGTTTCTTTTTCGCTGCCAAGATAACAGCAGAGTTTGTGGCGAAACAAAAAGATGCGCGCTTTTGCGGTTGTAATATTTTGTGCAGAGTGCGTAAATTATCGATGGGAAACAGCATTTCAGAATTTACTAGAGCTTGCAATGATGGGGTCGAGCGATTGTTGAGAGTCTCGAGCACGTCAGATTGTCAGTGGTTTGGTCGCAGTCCATGATCAGTATCACAACTCGTGCGTGAAAAAATTGTACCAAGCACCACCGACTGGAGAAGTTAAAAAGGAGGTCCGTCTGCAAACCAGATCCATTCTGTATGCAGTATATTGACTTTCATCTCAAGCGGAATTCTGAAGACTGTCAGTTTTCTCTGGATGAACTGATGGCTAAATTGAAGGTGATTACCCGCCCACACATAAAAACTGTGAAAGCACAACTCATCAAGAGATATTTTGAATGTCTTCACTGCCAATAAGGCTACTGTAGTTTGCTTCCGACGGGTATAAGTTATTGGCAGAAGCCTGGTACAACCAAAAACGCGATAGCCAGACAGAAGAGCGTCGGCGTATTGTAAAGACAGCTGCAGCAATCGTTGTAGATGATATTCGCTCCAAAGTCTACGACACAAAACATTATCCTCCATCAGATAATTTCTCTCAAGAAATTGAGTCAGATATACCTGAAAAATTTACGCTTTTTTCTGGATGATGTCTTACTGAAGAATAAACGTGTATCTCTTGAGAAATGTAAGAAAAAGACTATTGCTCTCGCATATTGCGTAATTCCCTCAGCTAACCGAAATTTTTCATATCATCAGTGCAGATCGGAGTAGCAGCATTTTTGTTTCAGAAGTCTGGATTCTTGCGACTAACAGATACACTATCAGCTCTCAGATTTCTCTTCTCGTACGCTGAAACAATGCTTTTTGAAGTTTCGGCATTGGCGCTCACCGTCGGATATCGATGGTAACGAATTTTCGCAATTTGTTTTCGACAGCACTGATTTCTGTACGAAAACATAATATGGACAAAATGCTTTCCATGCCGTGGGCGGTTTATTTGAGTCATCGGTCTTCTGACTCGTTTGATGCAGCTCGCCACGAATTCCTAACCTTTTCATCACAGAATAGCACTTGCAACCTACTTCCTCAATTATTTGCTGTATGTATTCCAATTTCTGTTTTCCTCTACAGTTTTTACCCTCTATAGCTCCCTCTAGTACTATGTAAGTCATTCTGATGTCTTAACAGACGCCATCCTCACCCTTCTTAATGACAGTGTGTTCCATGTATTTCTTTACTCGTCAATTCTCCGGAGAACCTCCTCATTCTTTACCTTATCAGTCCACCCAATTTTCAACATTCGTCTGTAGCACCATATCTCAGATGCTTCGATGCTCTTCTTTTCCCACAGTCCATGTTTCACTACCATTCAGTGCTGTGCTCCAAACGTATAGTCTCAGAAATTTCTTCCTCAAATTAAGGCCTATGTTTGATACTAATAGACTTCTCTTGGCCAGGAATGTCCTTTTTGCCAATTCTAGTCTGCTTTTGATGTCCTCCTTACTCTGTCCGTCATGGATTGTTTTACTGCCTAGGTAGAAGAATTCCTTAACTTCATCTACTTCGTGATCACCAATCATGATGTTAAGTTTCTCGCTATTTTCATTTCTGCTATTTCTTATTAGTTTCGTCTTTCTTCGATTTACTCTCAAAACATAGTCTGTACTCATTGAATTGTTCATTCCGTTCATCAAATCCTGTAATTCATTTTCACTTACACTGAGAATAGCAATTCATCAGCGAATCTTATCACTGATATTCTTTCAACCTGAATTTTAATTCAAATCCTCAATCTTTCTTTTATTTCTATGATTGAACACCGACTAATAGATCGAACAGAAGGGGCGAAAAACTACATCCCTATCTTACATCATTTTTAATCCGAGTTTCTTTTAATATGTGTAAGAGCGCTGCTAGCCTCGACAATGGGCGCATACCCTACCCCTGTTTTTCTCTGAATTTCGAACTTTTGCACCGTTTTACATTGTCGAACGCTATTTCCAGATCGACAAATCCTATGAACGTATCTCCATTTTTCTTTATTCTTGCTTCCGATATCAACTGCAACGTCAGAACTCCCTCTCCAGTGCCTTTATATTTCCTAAAGCCAAACTAATCGTCATCTAATACACCCTTAGTTTTCTATTCTTCTGTATATTATTCTTGTTTGAAACTTGGATACTTGAGCTGTTAAGCTTATTGTGCGATAATTCTCGCACTTGTCGGCACTTGCAATCTTCTGAACTGTATGGATGATACTTTTCCAAAACTCAGATAGTATATCGCCAGACTCATACATTCTACACACCAACCTGAATAGACGTTATGTTGCCACTAACCCAATGATTTAAGAAATTTGGATGGAATGGAATCTATCCCTTAAGTCTCCCAAAGCTCTTTTAAATTCTGAATCTAATACTGAATCCCCTATCTCTTCTATATCGATTTCTGTTTCTTCTTCTACCACGTCATCAGACAAGCCTTTCTCCCTCATAGAGACTTTCAAAGTACTTTGTCCACCTACCCGCTCTATCTTATGCTGTGCAATTCCCACCGCACTCTTAATGTTACCTCTCTTACTTTTAATTTCACCGAAGGTTGTTTTGAATTTTCTGTATGCTGAGTCAGTCCTTCCGACGATCATTTCCTTTTCAATTTCTTCACATTTTTCATGCAACCATTTCGCTTTAGCTTCCCTGCAATTCCTATTCATTTCTAAGTGGCTAGTATTTCTGTATTGCTGGATTTCTCTGAACATTTTTGTACCTCCTTCTTTCATCGATCAACTGAAATATTTCTTCTGTTACCCATAGTTTCTTCGCAGTTACCTTCTTTGTACCTACGTTTTTCTTTCCAACTTCTGTGCCTGCCTTTTTAAAGATGTCTATTCCTCTTCAACTTAACTTCCTACTGAGTTATACCTTATCGCAGTATCTATAGCTCCAGATAACTTAAAGCGTTCCTCTTCCGTGTCCAACGACTTATCTTAGAAGATAGGTTAAGGAAAGACAAACCTACATTTATAGCATTTGTGGACTTTGAGAAAGCTTTTGATAATGTTGATTGGAATACTCTCTTTGAAATTCTGAAGGTGGCAGGGCAAAATACAGGGAGCGAAACGCTATTTACAACATGTACAGAAACCAGACGGCAGTTACAACAGTCGAGGAGCATGAAAGGCAAGCAGTGATTTAGGAGGGAGTGATACAAGGTTGTAGCCTATCCCCGATGTTATTCAATCTGTATATTGAGCAAGCAGTAAAGGAAACAAAAGAAAAATTCGGAGTAGGTACTAAAATCCATGGAGAAGAAATAAAAACTTTGAGGTTCGCCGATGACATTGTAATTCTGTCAGAGACAGCAAAGGACTTTGAAGAGCAGTTGAACGGAATGGACAGTGTCTTGAAAGGCAAATATAAGATGAACATCAGCGAAGCATAACAGGGATAATGGAATGTAGTCGAATTAAATCAGGTGATACTAAGAGAATTAGATCAGGAAACGAGAAACTTAAAGCAGAAGACGAGTTTTGCTATTTGGGCAGCAAAATACCTGATAATGGTCGAAATAGGGAGGATATAAAATGTAGGCTGGCAATGGCGGGGAAAGCGTATCTGAAGAGGAGAAATTTGTTAACATCGAATATACACTCCTGGAAATGGAAAAAGGAACACATTGACACCGGTGTGTCAGACCCACCATACTGCTCCGGACACTGCGTGAGGGCTGTACAAGCAATGATCACACGCACGGCACAGCGGACACACCAGGAACCGCGGTGTTGGCCGTCGAATGGCGCTAGCTGCGCAGCATTTGTGCACCGCCGCCGTCAGTGTCAGCCAGTTTGCCGTGGCATACGGAGCTCCATCGCAGTCTTTAACACTGGTAGCATGCCGCGACAGCGTGGACGTGAACCGTACGTGCAGTTGACGGACTTTGAGCGAGGGCGTATAGTGGGAATGCGGGAGGCCGGGTGGACGTACCGCCGAATTGCTCAACACGTGGGGCGTGAGGTCTCCACAGTACATCGATGTCGCCAGTGGTCGGCGGAAGGTGCACGTGCCAGTCGACCTGGGACCGGACCGCAGCGACGCACGGATGCACGCCAAGACCGTAGGATCCTACGCAGTGCCGTAGGGGACCGCACCGCCACTTCCCAGCAAATTAGGGACACTGTTGCTCCTGGGGTATCGGCGAGGACCATTCGCAACCGTCTCCATGAAGCTGGGCTACGGTCCCGCACACCGTTAGGCCGTCTTCCGCTCACGCCCCAACATCGTGCAGCC
The DNA here is from genome assembly GCF_021461395.2 of Schistocerca americana. Taxonomy (NCBI): domain Eukaryota; kingdom Metazoa; phylum Arthropoda; class Insecta; order Orthoptera; family Acrididae; genus Schistocerca; species Schistocerca americana. The sequence goes on along the minus strand of NC_060120.1, from coordinate 696,383,395 downwards.
CGCCTCCAGTGGTGTCGCGACAGGCGTGAATGGAGGGACGAATGGAGACGTGTCGTCTTCAGCGATGAGAGTCGCTTCTGCCTTGGTGCCAATGATGGTCGTATGCGTGTTTGGCGCCGTGCAGGTGAGCGCCACAATCAGGACTGCATACGACCGAGGCACACAGGGCCAACACCCGGCATCATGGTGTGGGGAGCGATCTCCTACACTGGCCGTACACCACTGGTGATCGTCGAGGGGACACTGAATAGTGCACGGTACATCCAAACCGCCATCGAACCCATCGTTCTACCATTCCTAGACCGGCAAGGGAACTTGCTGTTCCAACAGGACAATGCACGTCCGCATGTATCCCGTGCCACCCAACGTGCTCTAGAAGGTGTAAGTCAACTACCCTGGCCAGCAAGATCTCCGGATCTGTCCCCCATTGAGCATGTTTGGGACTGGATGAAGCGTCGTCTCACGCGGTCTGCACGTCCAGCACGAACGCTGGTCCAACTGAGGCGCCAGGTGGAAATGGCATGGCAAGCCGTTCCACAGGACTACATCCAGCATCTCTACGATCGTCTCCATGGGAGAATAGCAGCCTGCATTGCTGCGAAAGGTGGATTTACACTGTACTAGTGCCGACATTGTGTATGCTCTGTTGCCTGTGTCTATGTGCCTGTGGTTCTGTCAGTGTGATCATGTGATGTATCTGACCCCAGGAATGTGTCAATAAAGTTTCCCCTTCCTGGGACAATGAATTCACGGTGTTCTTATTTCAATTTCCAGGAGTGTAGATTTAAGCGTTAGGAAGCCTTTTCAGAAGGTATTTGTCTGGAGCATAGCCATGTATGAGAGGGCAACATGGACGATAAACAGTTTAGATAAGAAGAGAGTAGAAGCTTTAGAAGTGTGGCGCTACAGAAGAATGCTGAAGATTAGATGGGTTGTGTTGTTGTTGTGGTCTTCAGTCCAGAGACTGGTTTGCTGCAGCTCTCCATGCTACTCTATCCTGTGCAAGCTTCTTCATCTCCCAGTACCTACTGCAACCTACATCCTTCTGAATCTGTTTAGTGCATTCATCTCTTGGTCCCCCTCTACGATTTTTACCCTCCACGCTGCCGCCCAATACTAAATTGGTGATCCCTTGATGCCTCAGAATATGCTCTACCAACCGATCCCTTCTTCTAGTCAAGTTGTGTCACAAATTTCTCTTCTCTCCAATTCTGTTCAATACCTACTCATTAGTTATGTGATCTAATCTTCAGCATTCTTCTGTTGCACCACATTCCAAAGCTTCTATTCTCTTCTTGTCTAAACTATTTATCGCCCACGTTTCACTTTCATACATGGCTACATTCCATACAAATGCTTTCAGAAACGACTTCCCGACACTTAAATCTATACTTGATGTTAACAAATCTCTCTTCTTGAGAAACGCTTTCCTTGCCATTGCCAGTCTACATTTTATATTATATGAGTAGATCACATAAATAATGAGGAGGTATTGAATAGAACTGGGAAAACACGAAATCTGTAGCACAACTTGACCAAAAGAAGGGGTCGGTTGATAGGACACGTTCTGAGACATGAAGGGATCACCAGTTTAGTATTGGAGGGGGGTGTGGCTAGTAAAAATCGTAGAGGGAAAGCAAGAGTCGACTAGAATAAGAAGATTCAGAAAGATATAGGTTGCAGTAATTATTCGGAGATGAAGAGGATCGTACAAGATAGAGTAGCGTGGAGAGCTGCATGAAACCTGCCTTCTGAGTGAAGACCACAACAGCAGCAGTTGCAGCTAAATACAGCTCTGGTAGCACAGCAGCTGAGCATCTTTTCTCTTCCGCAGGTGAGCCCGATGTGGTGGCGGAAGCAGTACGACCCGGCGCTGCAGGAGTCGGAGCAGAAGGAGGCGGCCGTGGTGGAGTCCCTGGAGAAGTCGCTGCAGCGTTACCAGCCGCAGCCCGCCACGCTCGACGCCATGCTCGCCGTCTTCCAGGAGGACATGCGCGGCCGCGAGGTAGGCACAGCACTCACCACACCCCTACCACGCATCAGTCTGTTGTGATGTCCGTGTCAGCTCTTGCTGTTACCAAGCGAGATGTGAGCGTCACACTTAACCACCAATAGTCTCTGAACTGTAGATTTGCAAAGATACTCGAACTCGCGACAAAACGTCGGAAAGAAGCATAGCAACACTATTGTTCAAGCACTCAAAAAGAAGCATGCACCATTAAGGAATTTTCCAAAGAGGGCGGAAATCGCTATATGTGACGTTAATGCACGGACAACCAATGAACACATTTTGAGAAAAACTGGATGATTTATTCAAGAGAAAGAGCTTTACAAATTGAACAAGTTAATAATGCACTCGTCCATCTCTGGCTCTTATGTAAGCATTGATTAACAGAGTTCTTAGATGTGCTCCTGAGGAATATAGTGCCAAATTCTCTCCAATTGGCACGTTAGACAGTCAAAATAAAAGATGGTTCGAGGGCCCTGCCCATAATGCTCTTAAGGTTCTCAGTTGTGGGAGATCTTACTGGTCAAGGTACGGTTTGGCAATCACAACAAGTAGTAAAAACTCTCACCGTGTGCAGGCGGGCATTATCTTGGTAAAATGTAAGCCTAGGACGGTTTGCAATAAAGGGCAACAAAACGGGCCGTAAAATATCCTCGACGTACCGCTGCGTTCTTAAGGGTGCCGCAGATGTCAACCAAAGAGGTCCGGCTATGAAATGAAATGAAATGAACTCCAGACCATATCTCCTGGCTGTCGGCCCATATTTCGGGCGACTGTCCATGGCGTCTCCAGACACGTCGTCGTTTGTCATCTGGACTCATTTCGAAGTGGGACATCACTGAAGACAATGACCAGCGAAGACGCGTCTGGATCTGCCCCAGACAGCAGTGGGACACTAACCAGACTGTCAGGCGTCATACGGCCCGAGAACCAGGAGATATAGTCTGGGCTGCCATTCATTTCACAGCAGGACCCTTTTGGTTTTCAACTGCGACACCCTTACAGCTCAGCGGTACGTCAACGATATTCTAGGGCCCGTCTGCTTGTCCTTCATGGCAAGCCATCTTGGACTTAGATTTCAGCAAGATATGTCCGCTTGCACGAGGCGAGAGTTTTTGCTACTTGTCTTCCTGCTTGCCAAACCGTTTCTTGACCAGCAAGATCTCTGGATCTCCCCCCAATTAAGAATCTTACGATCGTTATGGTTAGGGCCCTCCAACTAGGTCGGGATTTTGACGATCTAACGCGCCAGTTGCACAGAATTTGGTGTGATGTCCCTTAGAAGGACGTCTAACAATTCTGTCAATCTGTGTAAGCGAATAATTGCTTCCATAAGGGCCAGACGTTGACCAATGCGTTACTTGACTTGCTCAGTTTGTGAAGCTCTTTCTCTGGAATAAGTCATCCAATTTTTCTAAAGTTGTAATAGTTTATTTCTCTGTTCATGTACGTCAGATCTGCCGATTTCCGTCCATTCTGGTAATTCCTTTGTAGTGCGTATTTTTTTGTGTTAAACCGTATACTGCTGGCCATTCAAATTGCAGCACTGTGAAGGCGCCCCAAAAGAAATGTGAAATTCCCATGAAGTGTACCACAAGTTTGGGTATACAGCTTATCATTCCAAGATATTTGTGATCGTATTGGGCGGGATACCACAACTGTGTTGCGTATGGACTCGAAAATTTCAGAAGGGCCATACTCAACACCATGCAGGATCTCAGCGCTCCTAGATACGAGTGCATAAGAGAACACACCCACTGTTGGCTCTCCGGTGCAGGATCGTACATACACATCACGTACTTTGAGTCTGGAAATAAGGCTTGTGTGCAGCAAGGCACACCGTCTATGTGTCAAAGTCTTGAACACCACAGATTTTCAGCATGGCGACTATTGAGCCGCATCCCTTAACAAGGCAACAGAGAATGGTATACTGGTAGGAATACTGGTGTGCTCAACGGCAAAGCTGGACACAGGAGTGACACCACCTGCTTTGAATCCAGGGTCTTCGTAGAGCATCATGAAGGATGTATCCATGTGTGAAGGCTCCAAGGACAAAGAGCGTTGCCACATTGCTTTTGTCATCGACACACCGCCTCAGCACCTGGCTTGATGGTATGGGGTGCCATTGTGTACGCAACACGACCGCCTGTGGTTCGTATAGCCAGTAATTTAGACAGCAGTCTTTGATTTTTTACGTGTTAGGACCTATGGCCCAGTCCTATGTTTGAAGCCCCCATCACATTATCTTTCAACAAGATAACGCAAAGACTGCATGTTTCCCGAGCTGGCCTGACATACCTCGATACACAGGATGTTCAACTGTTGCATTGGCCAGCACGGTCTCCAGACCTCTCACCCACTCAGAACATCTGGTCATGCATGCTGAGAGATTGACACGCCACCACTCGCCAGCCGCTACGGTGAGTGACCCTTGGCAGTGAGTGGACGCAACAGGGAATCACGCACCTGTATCTGTCATCCATCTTCTTTCCGACTCTCCGATACAATTCCAATCAACCCATCGTTCATTTTTGTTCTTCAGATTGAAACTGCTTTGTTCGTCATAACCTAGCTTCCACATACTAAAATATGTTTCTGATGCAACATAACGTGCACTTTCGATCACTACACAAAATAGCTTGAAATCATTTGTCCCTTACCGTACCGATTCTATTGCTTGTATTTACTAAGTGTGAGAGCAAAGTAATGAGATTGACAACACTGCGAGAGATCTGGCAACGCTGTGTTGTTCTACTTGTGTAGACCGGCATGTTCATCTCTCCCAGCTGTTATTGTATTGTATTTTAACCGGGGGCCTAGAAACGACGGAGGGGCTCCGTCCCCGCTGCAGCCGCGGTGGTCCACAACCCCACGACGACTATCGCAGTCCACTTCTCTCCTCCGTCGCCCCACACCGAACCACTCTTTCAGGCTTATTGTGCGGTTCGGCCCCCGGTGGACCCCCTCCCCCTCGCCCCTCTCCAGGGAACGTCTCACACCAGACTAGTGCAAACCCTGTGTTTGCGTGGCAGAGTAATGGTGGTGTACACGTACGTGGAGAACTTGTTTGCGCGGCAATCGTCGACATAGTGTAGCTGAGGCGGAGTAGGGGGAACCAGCCCGCATTCGCCGAGACAGATGGAAAACCGCCTAAAAATCATCCACAGACTGGCCCGCTCACCGGGTCTCGACACAAGTCCGCCGGGCGGATTCGTGCCGGGGACCAGGCGCTCCTTCCCAATACGGAATCTTCCAGATGTTAAGTCAGCGTTTCGGCACCGTGCATTATTTTTGAGAGCGTAATCTGTGAAGTTCTGTTTTTTGTTGTGTGTTACGAAAATAGAACACCGGAATTTAGAGCAACGTTAGGACGGTTTTTTAGGTTAGAGGGCCTCGGGGAAACACAAAAAAGGCTTCAGTCTCAAAGGGAGCAGATCGAACACAGGAAGAACATAGATCCAGGAACAATTAGCTTAACAGTTGTAAATTGTAGTAGCTGTATTGGGAAAGTACCAGAGCTCCAAGCGCTAAGAGAAAGCACTGATGCTCGTTATAGCATTGAAAGCTGGCTAAAGCCAGAGATAAACACAGCTGGCGTTGGCACTTTTTTGCTGTTAGAAGTAGTTCATCTTGTAGCAAAATTGAAGTAGATAATTCCTGTGAGTTAGTATAGGCAAAGGTCATTGTTAGCAACCGGAATAAAATAATAATTGTACCCTTGTTACCGACCTCCCAGTTCAGATGGTGCAATTGCTGAAAGGTTCAAAGAAAACTTCAGTTTGACTTCAAACACGTACCCGAATCATACGATTATAGCTGGTGGTGATCTTAATTTACCCTCGATATGTTGGCGAAAATACATGTTTAATCCCGGAGGTATACATAAAACATCATCCAAAATCGTGCTAAACACTTTCTCTGAAGTGATTTAGAACTAAAATACGGGTATTAATTTTAACCAGTCGATTTTACGTATCCCTAGTGCAAATTCCAGCCTTCGTCGCCGATGAACAGCAGTCAGTATGGGTGCATGAACCAGGCGTCTGCTGCGGTGGCAACTTTCGCTTAACGACTGCTGAGGCCACACTGTTGGTTGTTGGTAGCCCCTTATTTCATTTGGGCAGTCAGTTACTTAAGAGTTGCACGTCTATTCGTCCGTACACGTCTCCACAGCCGTCCCTCACTTCTTTCATCTCCAACCAGATGTGCACCACAGTTCCCTCCGCGCTGGTTCTGGATGGCGTCTTTTTATCTTGTAATGTACAGTTTAACCACGGCGGCTCGCGAACATTTTACAAAATTAGTCATTTTGGAAATGCTTCCACCCTTGGCCTGAAAGCCGTTTTGAACGTCAGATAAAGTGCTCCGTTTCCGCATTATGACAACGAATGCACTGTTTTCCGCGTCTCCACGACATGCCTCATATAACCTCCACAGCTAGTGGTGTAACCTGCCGTCTGTGAGTGGCTATTGCGCGTTGACGTCGAACTCAGGCTATAGTTATATTAACGTAACTAGTTAGTAATTAAACTTCCGTGTTGCGGTTGAACGATTTCAGTGCACGCGATAAGTAGCCGCCCTCCAGGCTATTAATACCCTAGGTCAGGGCTTCCCATACTTTTTGTCACTGTGTACCATTTGACGCTTTTAGAAATTTGGACGTACCACTATAACTTGTTCACATTTTAACGGTCACTGTGGTGCGTGGGGACAGGGGCAGTGTAGTCTAAGCGACGATTACCACAGGCGTGTGGAGCGATACGGGGGTGGGGGCTTCTTGCTAAGTGCTGACAACACACATACAGTTTTTGCGTCTACACACACACAAGTAATATGGTATCGTGGAAGCACTCTGTTGTAGCAAATAACGTGAAGTTGAATTAAGCCAATTCTGATACTAATATTCAGTGAGTAAGAGAGGAATAACATTTAACATGTTTGTTAAACTTTTACTTCACAAATAATGTAAACCAGTTTTGCAACAGAGCAATAAACTGAACATGGAGTACTGTAAATTAGAGTCCAAAAGCCGGCCGGAGTGGCCGAGCGGCTCTAGGCGCTACAGTCTGGAACCGCGCGACCGCTACGGTCGCAGGTTCGAATCCTACCTCGGGCATGGATGTTTGTGATGTCCTTAGGTTAGTTAGGTTTAAGTAGTTCTCAGTTCTAGGGGACTGATGACCTCAGAAGTTAAGTCCCATAGTGCTCAGAGCCATTTGAACCATTTGAAGAGTCCAAAAAGCAAACAAATTTCGTATCAAATCAAACTTTGGCGGTAAATCAGACTTCAGAATCAGTAAACAGCGAATTTTCAAATTTAGTTTCTACTGAAACAGCAATTACATGTTTCAGTTCGAAGCATGTTGCTGTTTATTTTTAATCAAACGTTTGAAGTCTGATTCAATAGAGCTCAGCTTAACTCTCAAGGCTTTTTCAACACAGAGACTGTTACTGTAGTTATTCTTAATGTACTATCATGCTCAGAAGTATCCCAACGACCTGAACTACGTTTCACGTGATTTGTATGCAACTCGCATAACGTAACTATCTTGCAGGTCTGATCTCTTTTCGGAAGAGTCGTTTGGTCATAAAAACTGGTTTCTTCGCCTCATGAAGTGGCCGCACGATTTGAGGCACGACCCCTCCCGCCGGAGGCTTGAGTCCTCCCTCGAGCACGGGCGTGTGTGTTGTTCTTAGCATAAGTTAGTTTAAATAGTGTGTAAGTCTAGGGACCGATGACCTCAGCAATTTGGTCCCTCAGGATTTCACACACACACTGATTACTTCAAGATGCCACAGGATATAACTGCTCTATATGTCTGTCAGTCAAGATGCAAATTAATATCACGATAACGCATATACGATAAAAAACGTTATTTTGGAGATGACACAACCAATTTCTCTTGCAAACTCGTATTATTACCGTCAAATACACTTCAAAAAACAAGTTTTAACCCGAAATTACATTACGAACATTTTTGCACTGGGCTGGAACCCGCCAGTCCAATCCAATAACTATTGTTCCTGGTAACTAACCACAAAAGATCTTAAATGTCGTTTCTATAACAAGTAACAAAGTGTGTCCAGCGTTAAACCGTAAATAACAAGGCATAAAGTTTTGTGTTGGACGGGGATTCGAACCCAGCCACTAATCGCATTGCTAACTAAGCACCAACAACTGTTAGAAATTGTAATTTTTCACCAACATCGAACTGACTGAAACTGAAATGACGACGCCGCGCGGGATTACAGAGCGGCCTCAGGCGCTGCAGTCATGGACTGTGCGGCTGGTCCCGGTGGAGGTTCGAGTCCTCCCTCGGGCATGGGTGTGCGTGTTTGTCCTTAAGATAATTTAGGTTAGGTACTGTGTAAGCTTAGGAACTGATGACCTTAGCAGTCCCATAAGATTTCACACACATTTGAACATTTTTATGAAATGACGAGACGGAAAAGTTTTCACCTACCATGACTCGAACCCATTACCTATCGTCGTTGACTTCTAGCCACGAATTGACGTTAAAAAACGGTTTATTTTAACAGTAGCGAGATGTTCACTTTTCTGAACTCAAAATAAAGTGACTAAAAGTTATTTGTCTGACATGGAGTCGAAACCGGTACGAAACGTTAGTGTTGAAAATGCACGGAAACGTGTTAAAATCATGATCATTTGTCACCTCTAGGTTGGTACGCGCGCATGCTACAGCTTGAAATGACAAAATGGAAACCTTTGTGCTTGATCAGGATTCATACCGAGGTCTGCACATCACGGAGACCTTGACGAGTTCGGAATCTTGGAGAAATATGGGGACGATGGAACTTCAGCGTCTCAAAGGCGTCAAACCCAGCGAAAGGAGAGATCTGAGTTCAAATTCAAATCCAGCATCAATATTTATTTTGGATATAAATTAGTTTCTCATTTTCGGAAATGTATTTCTTGCAATTGCGCGCTGTTTTTTCTATCCTCTCTACTTCAGCATCTTCACTTATTTTGCTGCCTGAATAACAAAACTCATCTACTACTTTTAGTTCACTATTTTCTAATCTAATTCCCTCAGCATTACCTGATTTAATTCGACAACATTTCATTACCCTACCATTCAGCTGTTCTTATAAGTCTTTTTTCCGTTCGCGACATAATTACAATGACATCTGCACAACACAAATTAAAGTTCTTTCTCTTAACTTTAACTTCCTTTAAAAATTTCCGTTTAGTATCCTTGACTGGTGGCTCAGCGCACAGAATGAATAACATTGGGACTAGACTACAACACTCTCTTACTGCCTTCTTAATAACTGTTGCCCTTCATGTCCTTCACCCGAGTCTGGTGATTATAGATGTTGTAAATAACCTTAGGCTCCCTTTGTTTTATTCCTACCGCCTTCAGAATATCGGTGTGTCAAAAAAAAAAAAAAAAAAAAAAAAAGGTTCAAATGGCTCTGAGCACTATGCGACTTAACTTCTGAGGTCATCAGTCGCCTAGAACTTAGAACTAATTAAATCTAACTAACCTAAGGACATCACACACATCCATGCCCGAGGCAGGATTCGAACCTGCGACCGTAGCGGTCGCTCGGTTCTAGACTGTAGCGCCTAGAACCGGACGGCCACTCCGGCCGGCATCGGTGTGTCCTCCAGTTAATATTGTCACATGTTTTCTTAAAATCAATGAATGTCAAAACGTAAGTTTACCTTTCTTCAGCTTAGTTTCTATGATATAGTCAATATTGCCTCAAGTGTTCCTACATTTCTCCGGAATTCAAATTGATCTTCCCTGAGCCCGCCTTTCTCTAGTTATTTTTTTACATACATCATAAATAATTTGTGCCAGTATTTTGAAACCATGAATTATTAGGCCAATAATCCTGTAATAGTCTCGTCTGTCAGCAACCGGCACCTACGGCATTTGAATTATTTACACTCAAGAACAAAAGAAACTGATACACCTGCCTAATATCGTTTAGGGTCCCGCGAGCACGCGGAAGTGCCGCAACACGACGTGGCATAGACTCGGCTAATGTCTGAAGTAGTGCTGGTGGGAACTGACACAATAAATCCTGCAGGGCTGTCCATATATCTGTAAAGTACGAGGGCTGGAGATCTCTTCTGAATAGCGGGTTGCAAGGCATCCCAAATGTTCATGTCTGGGGAGTTTGGTGGACAACAGAAGTGTCTAAACACACAAGAGTGTTCCTGGAGCCACTCTGTAGTAATTCTGGACGTGCGGGGTGTCACATTGTCCTACTGGAATTGCACAAGTCCGTCGGAATGCACAATGGACATGAATGGATGCAGGTGATCAGACAGGACGCTTACGTACGTGTCACCCGTCAGAGTCGTATCTAGACGTATCAGGTGTCCCATATCACTCCAACTGCACACGCCCCACACCATTACAGAGCCTCCACCAGCTTGAACATTCCCCTGTTGACGTGCAGGGTCCATGGATTCACGAGCTTGTCTCCATACCCGTACAAGTACATCCGCTCCATACAATTTAAACGAGAGTCGTCTGACCAGGCAATATGTTTCCAGTCATCATCAGTCCAATGTCGGTGTTGACGGGCCCTGACTAGGCGTAAAACTCTGTGTCGTGCAGTCATCAAGGGTGCACGAGTGGGCCTTCGGCTCCGAAAGCCCATATCAATGTTGTTTCGTTGACTGGTTCGCACGCTGACACTTGTTGATGGCTCAGCATTGAAAGCTGCGGCAATTAGCGGAAGGATTGCACTTCTGTCACGTTGAACGACTTCCTTCAGTCGTCGTTGGTCCCGTTCTTGCAGGATCTTTCTACAGCCGTAACGATGTCGGAGATTTGATGTTTTACCGGTTTCCTGATATTCAATCCCCACAATCGTGAAATGATCGTACGGGAAAATCACCACGTCATAGCCATATCGGAGATGCTGTGTCCCATCACTCGTGTTCCGACTGTAACACTACGTTCAAAATGGTTCAAATGGCTCTGAGCACTATGGGACTTAGCTTCTGAGGTCATCAGTCCCCTAGAACTTAGAACTAATTAAACCTAAGTGGCATAAGGGCATCACACATCCATGCCCGAGGCAGGATTCGAACCTGCGACCGTAGCCGTCGCGCAGTTCCAGACTGTAGCGCGTAGAACCGCTCGGCTACTCCGGCCGTCCTATGTTCAAACTCATTAAATCTTGATAACCTACTATTATAGCAGCAGTAACCGATCTAACAACTGCGCCAGACACTCGTTGTCTTATAAAGGCGTTGCCGACCGCAGCGCCGTATTCTGCCTGTTTACGTATCTCTGAATTTGAATACGCGTGCCTATACTAGTTTCTTTGATGCTTCGGCGTATTTCCAGTAAGTATACTGAATATCGGGTGGAGAAATGTAGGGTCCCCCTGAATAGGTCAGGCGTGCACCACACGCAGGAAGCGGCTACAAGGGTAGCGGAGTACGTGTAGAGTGCACATGTGGGTTTTTTAGGTTAGAGAACTCCCTCCCTAGGCCCGACAAGGGAGTATGTGTGGAGTGCACATGTGGGTTTTTTAGGTTAGAGAATTTCCTCCCTAGGCCCGACAAGACGCCTCCTGAGACGCGACAAGGTAGTAGGCAAAACGCAACAGGGGATGACAATGTTAATGTGGTAATAGTAAACTGCTGGAGCGTCTATAGGAAGGTCCTAGAACTGCTCTCATTAATAAACGGTCACAATGCCCACGTAGTACTAGCGACGGAAAGTTTGCTGAAACCAGATGTAAACAGTAATGAAATTCTAAACTCAGATTGGAATGTATACCGCAGAGACAGGCTGGACAGTGAAATAGTGCAATAGTATCGAAGAAAATTCACGGAGATCTGAAATGTGAAATAATTTGGGTGAAGGTCACGGTTAAAAAAATGGTTCAAATGGCTCTGAGCACTATGGGACTTAACATCTGTGGTCATCAGTCCCCTAGAACTTTGAACTACTTAAACCTAACTAACCTAAGGACATCACACACATCCATGCCCGAGGCACGATTCGAACCTGCGACCGTAGCAGTCGCGCGGTTCCGGACTGAGCGCCTAGAACCGCTAGACCACCGCGGGGTCACGGTTAAAGCAGGCTCAAACATGGTAGTTGGATGTCTCTCTAGGCCCACTGGCTCAGCAGTTGTTGTGGCAGAACACCTGAAGGAAAATTTGGAAAATATTTCGAGTAGATTTTCCGCCCATGTTATAGTTCTGGGTGGAGATTTTAATTTACCAGATACAGACTGGGAGACTCAAACGTTTATAACGGGTGGCAGGGACAAAGAATCCAGTGAAATTTTTTGAAGTGCGTTATCTGAAAACTACCTTGACCAGTTAAACAGAGAACCGACTCGAGGCGATAACATATTAGACCTTCTGGTGACAAAGAGACCCAAACTATTTGAAACAGTTAGTGCAGAACAGGGAATCAGCGATCATAAAGCGGTTGCAGCATCGATGATTTCAGCCGTATATAGAAATATTAAAAAAGGTAGGCAGATTTTTCTGGCTAGCAAAAGTGACAAAAAGCAGATTTCAGAGTACTTAACGGCTCACCACAAAAGTTTTATCTCAAGTACAGATAGTGTTGAGGATCAGTGGACAAAGTTCAAAACCATCGAACAATATGCGTTAGATGAGTATGTGCCAAGCAAGACCGTAAGAGATGGAAAAGAGCCACCGTGGTACAACAACCGAGTTAGAAAACAGCTACGGAAGCAAAGGAACTTCACAGCAAACATAAACATAGCCAAAGCCTTGCAGACAAACAAAAATTACACGAAGCGAAATGTAGTGTGAGGGGGGCTATGCGAGAGGCGTTCAATGAATTCGAAAGTAAAATTCTATGTACTGACTTGGCAGAAAATCCTAAGAAATTTTGGTCTTATGTCAAAGCGGTCGGTGGATCAAAACAAAATGTCCAGACACTGTGACCAAAATGGTACTGAAACAGAGAATGACAGACTAAAGGCCGAAACATTAAATGTCTTTTTCCAAAGTTGTTTCACAGAAGAAGATTGCACTGTAGTTCCTTCTCTAGATTGTCACACAGATAACAAAATGGTAGATATCGAAATAGATGACAGAGGGATAGAAAAACAATTACAATCGCTCAAAAGAGGAAAGGCCGCTGGACCTGATGGGATACCAGTTCGATTTTATTCAGAGTACGCGAAGGAACTTGCCCCCCTTCTTGCAGCGGTGTACCGTAGGTTCCAAAAGATTGGAAAAGGGCACAGGTCATCCCCGTTTTCAAGAAGGGAAGTCGAACAGATGTGCAGAACTATAGACCTATATCTCTAACGTCGATCCGTTGTGGAATTTTGGAACACGTATTGTGTTCGAGTATAATGACTTTTTTGGAGACTACAATTCTACTCTGTAGGAGTCAGCATGGGTGTCGAAAAAGACGATCGTGTAAAACCCAGGTTGCGCCTTTCGTCCACGAGACTCAGAGGGCCGTAGACACGGGTTCCCAGGTGGATGCCGTGTTTCTTGACTTCCGCAAGCCGTTTGATACATTTCCCCACAGTCATTTAATGCACAAAGTAAGAGAATATGGACTATCAGACCAATTGTGTGATTGGATTGAAGAGTTCCTAGATACCAGAACGCTGCATGTCATTCTCAATGGAGATAAGTTTTCCGAAGTGAGAGTGATTTCAGGTGTGCCGCAGGGGAGTGTCGTGGGATCGTTGCTGTTCACAATATATATATATATATATATATATATATATATATATATATATATAAATGGCCTTGTGAACAACATCGGAAGTTCACTGAGGCTTTTTGCGGATGATGCTTTGGTATATCGAGAGGCTGTAACAATGGAAAATTGTACTGAAATGCAGGAGGATCGGCAACAAATTGACGTATGGTGCAGGGAATGGCAACTGAATCTCAATGTAGACAAGTGTAATGAGCTGCGAATACATAGAAAGAAAGATCATTTATCATTTAGCTACAATATAGCAGGTCAGCAACTGAAAGCAGTTAATTCCATAAATTATCTGGGAATAGGCACTAGAAGTGATCTAAAATGGAATGACCATATAAAATTAATCGTCGGTAAGCCAGACTGAGATTCATTGGAAGAATCCTAAGGAAATGCAGCTCGAAAACAAAGGAAGTATGTTACAGTACACTTGTTCGCCCACTGCTTGAATACTGCTCAGCAGTGTGGTATCCGTACCAGATAGGGTTGATAGAAGAGATAGAGAAGATCCAACGGAGCGCAGCGCGCTTCGTTACAGGATCATTTAGTAATCGCGAAAGCGTTACGGAGATGATAGATAGACTCCAGTGGAAGACTCTGCAAGAGAGTCGCTCAGTAGCTCGGTACGGGCTTTTGTTGAAGTTTCGAGAACATACCTTCACCGAGGAATCAAGCAATATATTGCTTCCCTCCTAGGTATATCTCGTGAAGAGACCATAAGGATAAAATCAAAGAGATTAGTGCCCATACAGAGGCATACCGACAATCTTTCTTTCCACGAACAATACGAGACTGGAATAGAAGGGAGAACCGATAGAGGTACTCAAGGTACCCTCCGCCAAACACCGTCAGGTGGCTTGCGGAGTATAAATGTAGATGTAGGTGTAGATGTAGAATGACTCTCACTTAATGTGTAACATTAGGATGTCATTTATTATTTGATTCCAGGAATGTCATTCCACACAAAATCTGCAAGTAATCCCATATTTAACGTTAGCAACAATACCGCAGTGAGAGAGAATTTTCATCAGCACTGGCCCGCTAGCAAAATGAGACAATGTGGCCGCTTTGTAAAGAGAAACGCTGTGTTAGCCCTACGTTTTAACCTCGCAAGAGGTTTAAACGTTTCATCTGCTTTTTCACGTCTTCCCTTACCGAGCTATAAGCTTCCAGATCGAAAACCATTCAGAAAAATCTTAAATTCACCATCTTAAGTATTATCACAATTTATATTTTGTACCCATAGATCTAAAGGTGTAAAATTTAAGAAATTGTGACTTGCGTCCTTATTAAAACTTATACATTTTTAAAGCGTTTACTGAAGATTCTGCTAAAAGTGAAGTTTTTATATTAGGCGACTAGTTTCGAACCTTACAGGTTCATTTTCAGGCCTGGCTTTCTGAGACTGCGCCGAAAGTGCCTGATCTTAACAATAAACATCAAAGTAGCAAAACATGTTGTATAAAGGTTTGCAGAATGAATATCACAATCCACACGTGCCTCTTACCAAGCCAAAATCAAACTCATTTTGTCGCTTACGCCAAGACATATCTTAGTTTTTGTGAATACACAATTCGGTAGATTATGTGTGACATAGAATAATCTGTTAACTGAGTTTCTTTTTGGATCTACTCTCACTGTAAGGTTTATACATTTTCATGGGAATGCCGAAATGCTTCTTGGGTGAGACACAGGACTTCACTGGACACATACTGCATGATGCTCAAAAGGGCTGGCTCGTGTTACAGGTAGTTTTCTTCTACTAAATTAGACTTTTGCTATAAGGGTGTTCTGGTAAACTACAGTTCATTTGTATTATAACAAAGGATATTTTATAGCGCTTCAAGTTGATTTACTCAATACAAGAAGAAAACATAAGAGCGAAATTAATCTGCAATAACATATATCTCCACTCTTCTATTAACTAAAACAATGTGACGATGGTCCGGCAGTTTTTAGAGTCCACGCAAATAGAAAGCTACTGGTATGGAGATAAAGATGTCGTCAGTCCAAATTTGAACTGCATTTCCGTCCACAAAGAAATTTTCTTGATAGTTATTCCGTAAGGAGCGAAAAGGATAAGCGTCTGAGGGCTCTAGATCAGAAGAAGAAATGCATCACTTTTCGTAGGTGCCAACTGCGATGGACACGCCTCTGCGATGCAATTATTAACACAAATGTTGTTTGTGCAACTGTGTGCATAGAGTTATATTTTCAGGATTCACACTGGCATATGCTCCCTTAAAAAAAAAAAAAAGAGAGAGAGAGAGAGAGAGAGAGAGAGAGAGTAACAAAGATGTTCTAATTGACTGCAGATACGGTCGTCTGCGAAGATCCCTTTTTCTCAAGAAATTTATGTCAATTTTTAAGATCTACGGTGCCTTGGGGATTTAATTAATTTAATCTCTAAGTCAATACGACGATACATTGTATGTCAAATATTTTAACACTCGCAAGCATCCAATACTGTAGATGAACAGCCTACAGACATTTTAGTCCTCGGGGTCTAGCGGTAAAGCACGTGCCTGCAAACTGAGAGGTTGGATTCTCGATCGGATTACCGATTTTTGAGACGTCGTTTTAAGAGATTTTTATTTTGTTTATTGTCTTCAACATTTAGCTCATATAGTAGGCGTTTATTTTTGTTCTCTACAAGGAAGACATTATTATTTGTTTCAAGAAGAGATCATTTACTTACTTCATTCAAGATACTTCTATTATGGAAATAGGAATAATAATGGCGACGAAGCCACACCGACAAAAGCGCTTACTTCGGCGTAACATAGGGCTCAAAGAAAGGAAACAAACAACAAACAGAAAAAAAAACTAATGAAGGAAAAAAGTGGCGCCCAATAGAAATATTTGCACCAGGGCATTCAGTCCCACAAAATTATCATTATTATTATCATTATTATTATTATCTGTAAACATAATTAAGTTTTAACGAACTCCCCAGAACGCGAGTCCTACTCGCATTTGTTCAGTTTCCTTAGGTAAACTTTGCGCTGGTGCATTACATAAATTAATGCCCTATTTACGTTTACAGTGCGCTATATTTATGAGTAGACTATAAATACATGCATCAGCACACAATCACAAGCGGTAAACATACGTCCAGCACAGATTTACAAACTCCACCGTGTAACCAGTTCGTACAGTTTTCTGCTATGTAACTTTATTTCAGTAATTAAATAATCAAGTCAAAAACACACATTGGGTAGACAGCTAGTGAATATCGATGTGGACTAACAAGTAAATAATTGTATCGAGCAAGTTGTACTCAAATCCAGAGAATCAGAATTCTCTTTCCATGCGGAGCATTCTTCTGTGTGCCACAATCCTCTGTGTAGGTTAGTGGTCTGTTGAAATGATTCTAGCTACCTATGCTTAAGCTCCAGGTTCGAGTGATACATCAGGCAATCGTTTTAACAAGTACAAAAACAGCCTCTTCCCTCTGGTAACGCAGGTTGAACATTGTAGGGTTGCATGATGTTTCTAAAGCCACATTAAACCTAACGTCCCTTTGATACGTACTTTAGGAGATTCAGTGAAGGTTGGGACATGGCAGAGGCGGTAGTTAACGCTATGTAGAAACTATATCAAGTGTTCTCTTTCTTACATGATTCTTTTTATTAGTGAGCGAATCGTCATGTAAGGTCAATGGCACTTATTTCTTATTGTATCTGGATTTGAGATATTAAAAATATTGATGCTGGACTGGATTTGACGCCTTTGAGACTATGCAGTACCATCGTTCAGTATTTCCCAAGATTCCGGAGCCCCCAAGGTCTCCATGAAGTTCGTGTCTCGGTTCGAATCCCGATCTGGCAAAAAATTTTCCATCGTGTCATTTCATGTTGTAGCATGCACACACCAAACTGTAGGTGTCAAGTGGCTATGATTTTTAACACGTCTTCGTGCGTTTTCAACACTAACGGTTTCTATTGATTTCGACTGCCAGTCAGACACAGAACTTTTCGTCATATCATTTCGGGTTCAAATATGCCATTTTCAGTTAGTGGTGAAAACGAATTTGATAGTCAACATCTCTTCGTCAGTAGTCAACGACGGTAAGTCCAGGGTTCGACTCCCAGTCAGCACATACCTTTACTTCCTGTTATTTCCAGTTCAGACATGTACACATATCGCTACTGGTGAAGTAAACAGATTTTTAATGTCTGTTAGTGACTAGAAGTCTATGACATTAGGTACTGGGTTCGCATCCCGGTAAGTGAAAACTTTTTCGTCCTGTCATTTCAGTTTCAGTCAGCTCGCTATTGGTGAAAATTTATGATTTCTATCGTTTGACTGCGCTTAGTTAAAAATCTGATTAGGTGCTGGGTTCGAATCCCAATACATAACTTTATACTTCGTCATTTCAAGTTTAAACCTACACACACTTTGCCACTTGTGATTGAAACCATACTTAAGATCTTTCGTAGTTAGTTAACAGGAAAAATAGTTATTGGATAGGAGTGCTGGGTCTTAGTCCAGTTCAAAAATGTTCGTAAAATAATTCAAGTTGAAACTTACATTTTGAAATGTCACTTACTGTAGTAAATATGAGTTTACAAGCGTAATTGTTGTATCACATCTAATATCATGTTTTTCTATATTTGCATTATTGTGATATTCGTTTGCATCTGGAGGGATAGCCATACAGAGGAGTTATGCTTGTGACCTATTGTAGTAACCGTTTTGTATAGTCAAATGATTGCAGAGGACCTGGAAGACAGTTACGTTATGTGAGTTGCATATAAATCAGATGAAACGCAATTCATGTCGTTCGGATACTTTTGGGCATATCACAAGAACTAGGAAACCCACTTTCACACATATAAATAAAAACACATGGTACCAACAATCGGACTGCTTGCTTGAAAACAGAATGTGTTCTGTTTTCATTCCCATCCAAAAAGAGAGCACAATTTTCTTTTGAAAGCATCTTCCATTGAACTGTCGCTAGTCATGTCGACGAAAGTTGCTTTTGTGATTACTTCGAGAAAGCATTTTTTAAAACTTTTTTGAAGGGCTTCTAAATGTGTAATAATGTCTCGAGCTAAGTCTTCCATGGGAGCTAGTTCACTGTCTTACAAAAATGATGTGAGAGCAGGGAACGCGAAAAATTTTTTCTTCAGTGTTTGTGAACTAAAAAGAGTCAACTTTCTCTTGAAAGAAGATACTTTGTTATCTGCAAAGGCAGCTATTGTTCCTCGTCCCTACAGGCCCATATTCAAAATGTGAAACCTGTCAAAGATATCAGCTAAATAGGCCAATCTTGACGACCACTCAGCGTTTTTGTCAATGAGAAACATGAAAACCTCGGATCTCAGTTCAAATACTCGGTTCAAAAACTTACCGCGAGAGAATCGCTTTACTTCAACATGAAGAAACAAACTTTTAAATTTACCGCCCCTGTCTTCAGAACTGGATGAATAGCCGTGAGTTTAGAGCCCTTGATCTGATGAAGCTTATAACTGTTACAACGTCTGTAAAAAAAGTATGAAGAGTTTCGGGCATATCTTAGACGCCAATGCTTCTCGGTGTACTATACAGTGTGTGCTTCGACAATCATGCGCAAGTCTCTTCACTTTTGTTGCTATAATCCGATCCACGAACGATGGTGGTCCGCGCATGTCGAGGCACGGAAGGGAATGGCACTGTTGAAGATTCCGAGCGACAGTTGTGGAATGCACATGCGCGTGCTTGCCGATTGAAGGAAGTGTATATCCTGCAAATTATGTCTATTGCTTGCTTATGTAGAATTTATCACTTACCACCACCATCAGCGATGATGAGCGCTCAGAACACTACTGCAAACTCATTGGCTGTCGGAGTATGCATGATGTAGGTGCACAGAACAACCTTAAACTCGACCGCCATCGTTCGCTACTCCAACTGTAGTCGTGCTAAATGACCGTACATTGGCTTGGCGCCATCTGTACAAATTCCAACACATTTTTGCCGAGAAATGTCTACTTTTATCAAATAAATATCAGTCATATTGAATATGTTTTCTGCTGTAGCATTTGACTCAAGCGGTTTGCAAAATAAAAACTCTTCTTTTATATCTTCATGATAGCCAAAATGTATACAAACGAGTAACCTCGCCATATTTGTATCATCTGTGCACTCTCTATTTGAAGAGCGAAACAAACGCACTCTTGAAGTTGTAATGACAACGTTTCTTCAATAATGGAACGTGTCTTGAATTCTTTTTACCGTATTGTTGGATAACGGAACCTTGTATTTCTTTGGCCGCGTTTTCCCCCAAAACTGCTTTGAACACGTCTCTAGCAGTGACTAGTAAGAGAGACTCAATAGCTGTGTGAGGTTTTTGTTCCTTTGCAATTCTAAAACTAGCCAGGTACGAGGCTTTTGTCAAACTTGCGTCAGCGTTAGTAAAATTTGCCATGCATTTGGATTCTTTTTTACTAAACGCAATGTTCTTTCGAAAAAAATGAATACGTTTACCAACAAACTCAGAGTGGCTTATAACTTTGCTAAAGAGTGCTTCATCCTCTGATTTGAAAGCTTTTCTAAACATTTAAGGCATTGGGGAATTGGGTTATCACTGGTTTCTTTACTGGTCTTTACTGTAAAGCCAGATGGTAAGTAGTTTATTATCACACTTGTGGTAAGATGTTGCTTTATGTTTTTCAACTGTATTCTTGGAGATAAAACGAGCTAGCTTCCTGGCTTAAAAAGCGCTCCATTGTTATCTTAAAGCGCAATCACGTATATGTTACACTATCAACTTCACATCACGATTATATTAGTCAAGAATCAGCTCGTTGTAATACGCACACTTCAGTTCCAGACGCAAGCTTTCTTCGTGTCACGGCGCCACTTATCGTAGTGCCCAACAAAGCTACAACAACAACAATAACAATAAACCGTTGATTGCGTAATGATTACGGCAGCGCCACACATTGATATACCGTCAAAGTTGGCAGCAGTTGCAAAGCGGCACGAAAACTTCCGAATAACCACCAAGATCCGTTCGAAATATTGCCAACGTCAAAACACGTTGAATCATTCCGGGCCAAGGCAGGGCCAACTAATGAACGGATAGGTTGGGAGGTTACAATTCGACCTTCCTGTGCCCTGAGCACCGTCAGAAACGAACATTCCGCGGCAAATCCATATTCTTTAACATTTTATAGATGCCATTTTTATAGAACAGTTTTTTACTAGCATTTTATTTTTTAAAAATAAGGTAAATAAAATAATTTTACTTATGTCAGTATATGTTTTGTTTATTTGTGCTCTTAGTACCTTATTTGTCCTTGTATTGCGTCAGTGGTACGCGTTCAACTGTCTGGAAACCTCTCTTCTAGGTTACATGCTTTATAATAGCGATTTGCTCTGAATTTTCGTACTTTCTGTGTCGTTGAATCTCAGTCTTACAAACTTAAGTACTATAATTTAGATGTCAATTTGTCTTAATGGTGTTTTGCTTACAGTTAGCAGTACTGATTAAAAGTAGGAAAGAAGATAATGGTTTAATGCCCCGCAGGCGATTTGGTCATTAAAAACGGAGCGGAAGCTCGGATTGTAGATGGATAGGAAAGGAAATCAGCCGTTGCCTTTCGAAAAAACCAACCTAGCATTCGCCTTAAGCCAGTGATTGTCAAGTTGTGACCCAAGGGCCATATGCGGCGCGAACAAAGTATCCGTGCCGACCGCGGTTCACAGCCGTATTTTTTGATAATACGGATCTAGCAACATCCGAACCCCGACATCAGCTAACGTTAAGAGCTTCTTAAGAGTGTAGTTTTCCTATTCAATAACAAACAAAAATTCTTGCAGAGAGAGTAATAATTTAAGGTCTGCTTAATTTCAATTGACGTTGCTTGATTCGGCCTTGAGCTAATTAAATGTAGCCACTTACCTCCGGAGAGGAGAAGTAATAAGTGCAACCATTCCAAGTTTCGAGGATGTGAGAAGATTCCGTCGCAACGAAAAACACCTTTCTTTTAATGATGTCCAGCCCAAATCCTGTATCATTTCTTTGATACCCTCTCCTATATTTCGCGATAATACAAAACTTGCTGCCTTTCTTTGAACTTTTTCGATGTACTCCATCTGTCCTATCTGGTAAGGATCCCACCTCACGCAGCAGTATTCTAAAAGAGGACGGACAAGCGTAGTGTAGGCAGTCTCCTTAGTAGATCTGTTACATTTTCTAAGTGTCCTGCCAATAAAAAGCAGTCTTTGGTTAGCCTTCCCCACAACATTTTATATGTGTTCCTTCAAATTTAAGTTGTTCGTAATTGTAATACCTAGGTATTTAGTTGATTTTACGGCTTTTAGATTAGATTGATTTATCGTGTAACCGAAGTTTAACGAGTTCCTTTTCGCACTCATGTGGATGACCTCACACTTTTCGTTATTTAGGGTCCACTGCCAATTTTCGCACCATTCAGACATCTTTTCTAAATCGTTTTGCAGTTTTTTTGATCTTCTGATGACTTTATTAGTCGATAAACGACAGCGTCATCTGCAAAAAACCTAAGACGGCTGCTCAGATTGTCTCCCAAATCGTTTATATAGATAAGGAACAGCAAAGGGCCCATAACGCTACCTTGGGGAACGCCAGAAATCACTTCCGTTTTACTCGATGACTTTCCGTCAGTTACTATGAAGTGTGACCTCTCTGACAGGAAATCACAATTCCAGTCACATAACTGAGACGATATTCCATAAGCACGCAATTTCACTACGAGCCGCTTGTGTGGTACAGTGTCAAAAGCCTTCCGGAAATCCAGAAATACGGAATCGATCTGAAATCCCTTGTCAATAGCACTCAACACTTCATGTGAATAATGAAATAGTTGTGTTTCACAGGAACGATGTTTTCTAAACCCGTGATGACTGCGTGTCAATAGACCGTTTTCTTCGAGGTAATTCATAATGTTCGAACACAATATATGTTCCAAAATCCTGCTGCATATCGACGTGAACGATATGGGCCTGTAATTTAGTGGATTACTCCTACTACCTTTCTTGAATATTGGTGTGACCTGTGCAACTTTCCAGTCTTTGGGTACGTATCTTTCGTCGAGCGAACGGTTGTATATGATTGTTAAGTATGGAGCTAATGCATCAGCATACTCCGAAAGGAACCTAATTGGTACACAGTCTGGACCAGAAGACTTGCTTTTATTAAGTGGTTTAAGTTCCTTCACTACTCTGAGGATACTTACTTCTACGTTACTCATGTTGACAGCTGTTCTCGATTCGAATTCTGGAATATTTACTTCGTCTTCTTTTGTGAAGGCATTTCGGAAGGCTGTGTTTAGTAACTCTTCTTTGGCAATACTATCTTCGATAGTATCTCCATTGCTATCGCACAGAGAAGGCATTGATTGTTTCTTGCCGCTAACATACTCCACTTACGACCAGAATCTCTTTGGATTTTCTGCCAGGTTTCGAGACAAAGTTTCTTAC
The DNA here is from genome assembly GCF_021461395.2 of Schistocerca americana. Lineage (NCBI taxonomy): Eukaryota > Metazoa > Arthropoda > Insecta > Orthoptera > Acrididae > Schistocerca > Schistocerca americana. The sequence continues at coordinate 696,360,226 of NC_060120.1, read as the reverse complement.
CTCTGCGTTACCTTGCTCTGTTACAGCTGACAAGTAACAACATTTATACAGAACACTGGGCTCTGCGGTGTCGGGAGACATGAAGAGGAAGCATCCCAAACCTAACAAGATTATGAAGCTCCGTTCTGCCAGAACGATTTGACTGCCTTTTCGATATCAGGAACTCGTTTTAAAGCAAATTAACGACACTGAAGCTGGAATTGCCTTGTCCGGGCTCATAGCCCTCCAGCATTACAGCACTGTACCACGGGTAGCCTAGGTAAAAGTAGCACAGGCGACAATAACGAACACCGCTACTGCAGTTCCGGGCGCATGTCTCTCTGACAGGCGGTAGTGGCTTTGCACAGTCAGCGTGGACCTATTCATTTCTGCACAATCACGTGTTCGAAAATACAGGGCTGTTCAAAATAATCTAAACAATTCCAAGTGATCATAATAAGTGTTTGTATTGAGGTGAGGTATTGTATGAATGTATGTATGGAAACAGCAACTCAAGATTTTTTTTTTTGTGTGTGTGTTACTGTGATCTCCAGCAACTTGGCTACTAGACCAACTGAGATGGCATTTTGCAAGAGTGAGTCAGCAAACGCATTGCGTTTGAATTTCGGGAACATCTTTAACCATATCACGAATGCATACAGAAGTTTAAGAAACATGGTGTGTTTGATGTCTTAGACAAAAGTAGTTGGTTGTTCTCAACGTCTGAGGAACACTTTGAGCGGATCTTGGAAACATTCCTCAGAAGTGCGCTAACTCCAAAACCAACTTTTTTCAGGGTGCTGAGAGAACGCCTGCAACTATATGGGATTCAATTGCGGTAACGAAAAGTCGAACACAGAATTTAACCGGAGGAGCAAGGTTAGAGTTGCGTTAAATGAAGCGTTGATTCACGGTAACAGTATGTGTTACTGTAGGCCCGTACTTTTCCACATGTGTGGCCAGGCTACATTCGCAGACTACGGTTGATTCGCTATTCCTATCTTCTCATCAAGAAAACTAATATGGGCGATTATGAACATTCTCTGCGCTGGAACTATCTGGTACTATCACGTTCCTTCGTGTCCTAACCTCCTACCAAAAACCAATGTGCAATTCCATTTCTACTTAGACTCTCAGCTAGCAGACACAGCAGCTCTGCACCTCATTGTCGTCCAGAATCTTCTTCTTCTCTCTGCTGGCTGCTTGCTGCCATCTGCCTACTGGCTACCCACTCTTATCTGTCCATCTCCTAACTACCATCTAACTTCTCCTTAAACTACATTACTACGACTGGGTTTTCTGAAAGGTCTTATCTGACGAATCCACTGCCATGTTCTAAGGCGCGAAGCACTAAGCCAGTCAGAGCATGCGAGAAATAACGGAAAGAAGACGTTCTTGCGCCTTTGAAAACAGATAAATGTTCTCAAGCATACTATACGATTCCACAGCGAATCTAGAAGAACCATTGAAAATTCTCGCCTGTAGAATCGGCAGAAAACCTCACTTCTCAACTCTCCCGCGAGTAATGTAGGCCACTCAGGTATGTGGAGATGTTGTGCCCAACCACTTTTTTTATAGTAGGACCATCCTTGCGGTGTTCCGTGAAAGCTGACGGAAACTCTTGCAAGCCTCCTCTACCAAGACATGGGAATAAAACCGTCCCTGCACACTGCCCAGATTACAACTCGCTTTCCAGGCAAGGTAATTAACATGCATGGGACAGAGGCTGCTGACCATGGAAGGGAATTGAAATGAAATGAAACACATGATCCACAGTCCATTTCCTCTAGGCAGTGGTGTGAATCAGTTGCAACAGAACGGGATGCAGCACCAATATGGTACACAGATAAGTTAACGATCTATTGATTTATAAAAGAGGTATGAAAATTAACGGACGTCTTTCACTTCCTTCACACAGATTTTCTTCAACAGTATTACTGGTACGTTTTTAGTCAGGCACCCATTTCCTAATTGTTGAAAATGAAAGACATCACTCATTAGACGTTACTAACTTTGTGTGAATTTTCTTTGGCGGTAAAGTGTCCGAAACAAGGCATGTTGTCCATTTGAACGCAACACACACGACACAGCAGCTTTAAAACACCGTATACACGGTTGAGACTTGTGATGGCACAGCAACAAAATTTTGTCTCTCAACGACCCCTTTGGATCGTCTTTGTACCATAGGGATCGTTGCAGTCCGTACTTCACTATAAATTTAAATTAATTTTCACTGATGTATGCAAGAGGAAAAGGTGTATGTTAGGCCAGATAAACATGTATTGTGTATAAATATAGTTATCCAGCAACGAGATTAATTATGAAAAACCGCCAATATTTTAAATTTAATCTACATATAAAACAGTGGACTAGTGAGGATATAACGGCTATCATAATTTTGACCTAAATGCGTCTCGAGCCCCCGTAAAGTAGTTTGAAAATCGCTATAAATTTTAATAAATCTGAAAAAAGAGCAAAATAATTTCAGGTGCAAGTGTCCACAGACGCGAAATGTTCTAAACCACTCTGTACTACCAGAGTTAAAATCCCATCTCACAGCGAAATAACTGAAAGTCGAGACATGCTATGCATGCAAAAATACAAAAATCCAACTGATTCTTAGCGATATAATTTTGAGTCCTAGAGTAAGGACGCGAAATTTTCTAAGTCCGAAAAATCAAGAAGCTAAATCACCTCCCAGAGTGACACAAATCCTGCCTCTTTAAATTCATCTGGCAGACTAGCCCCAGGCCAAGATGGCGGCCTCCTTTTATGTACAAGACTCGGGTTTCCTGCCAAATGCGATAAACAACTAACCAGACGTTCATCAGTCCGAATTACGACAATTTATCCTTACGTTCTGTCTTAACTAGATGCACGCTGAAACGCTCATCAGAATGGCATATTTGTAAAGTTTCTGGATGACTAGTTCGTCCCACATTATTAATTAAAGTAATACCAAAACTTACATAATGAAAACCATATTTAGTGTTTGTTAACTGTGCCTCGAACATTTACAGCACACATGCAACTGGGACATCAGTCTCGCAGGAAATCAGCTGGTCTTTCCACTGGTGTCATCCAAATTTATGTAGCTCTGATAGAATTTAAATTACGGGCGAAACTATGAAAAATCTAATTTAATAATAAAAATCGGCAATTAAACACTGAAAACTACTATCTACATGTTGTTCATAATGTGTGATCACGTTTTCCAACATTTGCTGCGATGCTGGTGGTGTAGCTGACTTGCATAATTAGTTATGTTAATTAATCACTAGCCTTTTTCCCACGGCTTCGTCCGCCTGTATATTGAACACAATTCCTCCCCCCTCTGTCTTTCCATCTCATTTTCCCACTCCCATCTGTCCGTCTCTTCCTCCCCACTCTCTCTGTCTCCTCATCTCATCCTCCTCTCTCTTTGTCCATTTCCTCCACACCCTTTCTCTGACCATACCTTCCTCCCCCTTCCCCTGACCACATCCTTTTCCTCCTCTATCCATCTCTGCCTCCCCCTCTTGTTTTTCCATCTCTTCACTATCTGTCTACAGCTTCCACCTGCCTCATGTGTCTCCCCATCCTCCCTCTGACCATTTCGTCCTCCCTCTCGCTCTGTTCATCCCTCCTCCAACCACCTCAGCCTGTCCCCAGTCTGCATGTGTAACCCCTGCAATACAGTTTAATAAAGGATGCCAATACTACTCCCACAACATGTATGTCATGCAGGTCAGAATACACATCAGGAGCTTGAAAATCATTTACTTGCCTTTATGTACAGGCTGCCTCACAAAGTACATTGATAAAGCAGGCAAACACTGCCCCAACACGACATACCTGTCTTGCAGGGCAGCCTACATGTTGGAGGCCGGAAAACTATTTCTTGCCCCAAACATGCAGGCTGCCCTGCAAAGCATGTTGGTTTGGCAGGCAGATTCTGTTCGCACACGATATGCCTGTTGTGCACGGCATCATACATGCCAAGGGCTGAAAAAAATGTTTTTGCTCATATTTCCACTTCTGTTGGAGCTAGGAGGTTGTAAACCCCACAGTGTTGGTACTTGTGAGGTCTGCTGTTTTTGTGCTGCATATGGTTGAAATGGATCAAGATGTTTGGAAGCAGATCATGCAGATACTCACATAAATACACTCTGCTTTATATATGTGGCAGATGGTTCTCATTCGCTGATTAAATACAATAATGTGTGAGTAGCTCATTCGATTTTATTGTGCAAGTGCTTTTGTTTTGGAGCATGATCTCCTTTGAGACTTGATTAATATAACTGTTAATGCAATTCGTGTAAAAACTCTTCAAAGTTTCATAATTTTCCAAAATAAATAGTGCTAGAACCGTAATTAATATCCAAGTTTCAATCCCTGTAAGGGCTGTATCTGTCTTTTCAAAGAATCCTTCTAAATTCCTGGGGTAACTTCGTCTACTACAGCTTGCTACAACGTGTTTGATGGTCTGATGTTCATTCCCAAAGTCACATTGAAAAGAAAAAGCCTTTTCCGCCAGTGGACCCTTTCAGCACAGATGCCATGGCGGGTATGAGTCCTGCAAATTGTGTTCTAAGCATGTCATGGTGATTCCATGCCAGCTGGCCTTGTAGCAGGTGTTATGAGAGGCTGATAGTCCTCATGTGCAGTGTTAGCCCACGTTTCTGACGACTTCCCGTTCATGTTCAAGTCCATTGCTTGCAGCGATTCTGCGAATGAGATGGGTGGCTGCCTGAATCGTAATTGGCGCATTTTAAGTGCAGGTACATCAGAGTGGATTGGCAGATGGAGAATTATAATTAGTTTTTCATATACTTTGAGAACATGGAGAGCTGCATCAAACCAGTCTCTGGACTGAAGACAACAACAACAATAACAACAACAACATTCTTTGAGAAGGGCATTCAGCCTTCGCAGATCCGGTGGCGCAATATTTCTTTGAGATAGTAAACAGTGAAGAGGAACAGATCTTAGCACCAAGTCATTGTCCTCATTGTTGCACTTAGCTGAACATCGATTATTCTCATATGTGAACTATTACGCTATACTGGAGCACAATACTCTGCAGCAAAGTAGACAAGTCATAAGGAATAACATCGTAGTGTTGTAGTTCTTGCGCTCTATGAGGTACCACACTCAGCTTATATACGGCGTTATAGTGCAAACTCAGCTTTGTTGCTGTATTTTATATGTGTTTATTGTAGGACAAGGTTTTGTCCAGTGTTGCACCTAAGTATTTCGGGAAGTCTTGGTGGTGACATTTAGCTGTGCACTGGTCATTCTGTTCTTAAGATGAAAGCAACTATCTTCAGTCTTCGTTGGATATGGTGTTAACCTCCACTTTTTGGAATATTTATGGCTTGTACTTAGGTCTGCAGAGAGTACCTCTTCAGCAGCTGGGCGTATCTATATGGTGTCAAAACTGGCAATCGGGCCTAGCTGATACGGATCTTCTGGCTTAAATATGAACGTGCAACTCAGTAATTATATTGGCTTTTATGTACTTTGACCATTGGATGTTCAGTATTGTTTCCAACAAACTTATTTTACAGTTTTTTTCTTAATATTCAATAAATTTTTACGTTCTACTATGCATCATACGCCACGTCTGATTTTTTAATTCAGAAAAGTCACAGCTAACTAGTATGTGTCTGATGACAGGATGAAGATACCGAGGAAGTCCAAACAGTCCCACTGTTCTTCAAGGACCCGGAGGAGCTGATGAGTGTTTTCGACGCGATGGAGCGCCACATTCTGAACTCACTGCTGCTCACAGAGGAGCTGTGGGCACCGCTCGAGGCTATGCGACACGACCTGAACCAGGTAAGGCTCTCTGTTGTGCACGACGCGTCTCTCCTCATAGGCTAGCGGAAGCTCGCGGAAATACGACTGCATGCTGGAATTGGCCAACTCATACAAATTCCTGGGTGTAACACTTTGTAGGAATATGAAATGGAGTGATCACTTAGGCTCAATCGTGAGCAAAGCAGGTGGTAGACTTCAGTTTATCGTTAGAATACTGGGGAAGTGCAATCAGTCTACAAAGGAGATTGCTTACAAATCTCCCGTTGACTGGTTCTAGAATATTGCTCAAGTGCGTGGGGCCTGTACCAAATAGGACTTAACAGGGGATAAGGAACGTATACAGAGAAGGGCAGCACGTATGGTCACAGCTTACAGCTGAAGCGGTATTTTCGACCTCTGGTCACAGGTCTGTTTGATCCTTGGGAGACTGTCAAGAGATACGGAAGGAGCTGAACTGGATGGTCCTTGAAGACAGACGTAAACTATCCCGAGAAAGTCTGTTAACAAAGTTTCAAGAACCGACTTTGAATGATGGCTCTAGGGATATACTACAACCTCCTATGTGTTGCTCACAGAGGGATCGTGAGGATAAGATTAGAATAATTTCTGAGTGCACAGAGGCATTCAAACAATCATTCTTTCCTTGCTCCATACGTGAATGGAACGGGAAGAATCCGTATTAAATGTCACAATAGGACGTAACCTCTGCCCTGCCCTTCACGGTGGTTTGCAGAGTATAGATATAGATGTAGATGCTTCAAAACTGGGGGACGAAGGAAATGAAAAGATGTATGCTTTATCGTTCACATTTCTTTCTATGGTGTCCTTGCAATGTGATGTCACAGCAGTATTTTGGTATTAAAGTTGGAGAACAAATAATTCCTATGTCTAGTGACGGCAAGGTTCTGCGTAATACGTTTTCTACAAATGTTAGAGCTGAAAATAATTCTTCGTCATCTAGAAAACGATTATTCACCCACAAATTTGATCCCTTGGAAAAAATTTAGAAAACAAAATATTAATTTATATGATTTATTTTGAACTACACCTAACTCGTGATTACTCTCTCTCTCTCTCTCTCTCTCTCTCTCTCTCTCTCAGCGTAATAAAGTATTTTACGTAGACACATCAAGGAAATTTCTGTATCTCATCGTTCTACACATTATTCCCAGTACATGACCGAGAGAAGTGTTGATCTGCTGCAGTTATGTATGCCATGAAAGACAGTACATCATCGCTTTCTTTAGTTAATCGAAAGCCATTTTCTGTATTTTACTGGCAACTGAAATGGATCTGGCTCAACACGCCTTCCCTTCCTCTTGATATGAATAGCCACTGACGTGAGGGCTCCTTTGTCTGAGAAGCAGTGCTTCACACTTAGCTTGAAGTTATCTTCAGACTCAAATTGAGTAGCTTCACTCAAATGAATCGGATCTCTGGGTGTGAATAAGGCTGGTTTCGAGGCTAATGTGTTAAGTTTATCCAGATTTCTGAACTCGTTTGTTTTACTATTGATCACAAAGAAACTTTTTGGATTCGCAGATTTTACCAATTCTGGTCATCCATCTGGTGTGTATACTATTGGACGTGTGTTTCTTGCATACACTCAGTACGACTAAAATCACGATCGCAAGGGAGTCTAGTGTGACCTACCACAGGGAAACAATACTGGACAGATTCACAAACAAGAGATATTTCCAAAGCAATAAAAGCACACTTCCTTGCCTGTCTCTTGGAGTTATCTATGATTATGAGGAAACGTTTCGTTTGAGGGTTAGTTACCTCGAAGTGTTTTATCAAGCAGCTCCCAGCTTCATGTGAACTCCCTCCTCCATCTTTCTCACTCCATGCAACATATATCCCTTATTTGATCCATAGTCGCGAGTACCGTTATTAGAAGTCCACGATTTCCTCCTGTAATAAGCTGTACCAATTTTAATATAGATGTGGGTAACGTTTGTTACATGTCACTTACTTTTGCACGGTGCTCTTTCGGATTCTCTTCAGCCAGAACAGTTGTAGGCACAATCATATTTTGCCCATCTCATCCTTTCTGAGATACAGTTCATGTTGTTTCTTTCCTGTAAATTTTAATGCATATAATACTGGGTTATTTATCGCCATTAGAGAGGCATCACTTTTTGAACAGCTGTTACGTTTTGGTAGTTTGAAGCCTATTTGACATTCGAATAGAAAAATTACTGCGAATATAGTTTCAGACACCGTAGGACCACACTTTTCTTTGTAGTATTCCGAGTATTTATCTCGAAATAAGGGTAAAATTGTGAGATCATATTCCAGATACACTTTGTTGGGGTCCTGTTGCCTACTCTAATGACTGTTTCGCATGGTGTTGAGAAAATCTATGACGGTTTGCACAGCCCCATCTTGACATTTATGTGGCTAGTTTCCATGTTTTCCTAAGAGAAAAAGTCCTTTGATTTCCTAACACAAATATTTCAACAATATTCTGTTTGGAACAAGAGAGAGACTTATAGTACAGTGTCTACATACAAACCACCACCCTCTTCTTTTGGAACAGGAAAACCCAGCTTCATTTGTTGTAAATTCCTCGCTCTTCTCGCACGTATCTGTAAGTCATGAACCCTCAGGACAGCTTCCTAGCAAATAATTACTTCCATTACACATACCTGAACACTCTTGTTGGGTTTGGAAGGTACGTACTGATGACCAGCATTACGTCGATGTTTCGCCTTCATTTTCTTCCATTGGTAAGTATTTTCTTCCTTTTTTTGAGATTTTGACTTCTGTCGCGATTCTTCAGTTATTCGACTTATTTTAAGCTGTAATATGAAGAGCAAAATAGTCTCAGAACTCGAGTGAGATATAATCGTAAATCACACAAAAAATTAAATACCGCCGAAATGGCACTCATGAGAAAAATGTGTGTACAAGGCTGTTTTCATTGAAGGTACACTGTTACAGCGTTAAGATATCACTGAAATATGCCTTCAAAGTTCACACAAAATACGGCGATCAAATATGTGAGAAAATTTAAGAGAGGCAAATTCACAAGCCACTGAACAATAGTTACCAGAAATGAACACTTTTATTTACTTTCTGAAATATCATCTAAGCTGGAACTATAGCTCGATGGATGCCAAGATCCATCACTGTCAGTGTCAAAAGGATCAGAGTCTTCATTTCCACTAGTATCTCTTATGAATATTCATTGAATATGCGAAGAAGCTTCATATGCTCCTGAGCTATCTGCAATTTTGCTGTGGCTTGTGACTGTGAGACTTCTGAACATATCACCATATGGCAAAGCATAGAACATACTCAATCATACCCTGCCATCGGATGCAGAAAGACGGAACTTTTTCAACATAACGTGAAGAGGGCATCGCTAAGAATGTCGTAGCATGAAAAACTCAATTTCGAAAAAATTGTGGCTTATGACTATTTCTCCGATCCCTTCAATTTCTTGTTGGATACAAAACATTTCTCCGAGTGATCCTGAAAGCGCAAAATACGATTTTCTTGGTGACTATGCACTATAATTTCATTTTATTCCTCTATATATCCTATATGGGACGATATGTGGCTGGAGCAAGATCTTCCTGGTCTGAAAGAGGCCTGTTGGACCGAAGAGCTTTGCGCCCACTTTGCCTGCTACGCAGGCGGCTCTGTATCAGTCGTTCACATGCGATACGTGTTCAAAAAATTCCAGAGCTTCGTTCACAAAATTTTTCGACACTTACCGTTTTCTTATTGTGCATGGTCTCGTTCGAAATACTCTCCTCTACTATTGATACACAGCTCCCAACGCCGCTTCCACTTCCGGAAGCAGTCTTGGTACGCCCCTTGCTGGATCGCGCGAAGTATTGCGTGTGACGAGGGCCTCCCGTCGGGTAGACCGCTCGCCTGGTGCAAGTCTTTCGATTTGACGCCCCTTCGGCGACTTGCGCGTCGATGGGGATGAAATGATGATGATTAGGACAACACAACACCCAGTCCCTGAGCAGAGAAAATCTCCGACCCAGACGGGAATCGAACCCGGGTCCTTAGGATTGACAGTCTGTGGCGCTGACCACTCAGCTACCGGGGGCGGACTCGCGCGAAGTGTCGTCTGGGAATTTTATTTCTTCTCGTCTATTGTTGCAAATCTTCGTTCTTTCAACGGGGTTTTCAGCGCTGGAAATAAAAAAAGTCCACGAGGGCCAGGTTTGGAGAATACTGAGGATGAGGCGGCACAGTGATTTCGTTTTTTGCGCAATAATCACGCACCAACAGGGATGAACGTTCGGGTCCGTTATCGAGACGCCAGAGCCATGGATTGTCTCCTCCACATTTCAGGCCGTTTCCTTCTTACATTTTCTCGCATGTGTTGCAACACATCTCGATAGTACCACCGGTTAACAGTTTGTCAGCGTGGCACAAATTCATGATAAACTAATTCATCAAAGTCAAAAAAACTATCAGCATGGCTTTGCCATTTGACCTGACCTGAGGAGCTTGTTTTTGTGTTGGAGAACCTTTACAGATCCATTGTGAAGACTGAACCTTGGTCTCAACATCATAACCGTAGACGCACGTCTCATCACTAGCTATGATTGTCTTAAGAAACATCTCGTTTTCATTTGCACGATCCAAAAGCTCTTCACAGATTGCGAGGCAAAGGTCTTTCTGGTCTTTACTCATGAGCCGTGGGACGAATTTGGCGACAACACGATGCATTCCAAGATGCTGTGTCAGAATTTCATGACATGATCCAACTGAAATGTTACATTCTTCTGCAATCTCTCAGACACTCAGTCTTCAGTTGGCACGCATAATTGTGTTGAAGTTCCTGACATAAGTGTCTTTGGTAGACTCAAAGGGCGTCCTGAACGAGAGTCGTTTTTAACTTCCGTCCGTCCATTTTTAAACTGTGTAAACTACTCGTAACACGGACTACGGCTTTAGCACTCATCACGTAGCCTTCCTGCATCATTTGGTGTATCTCTGTAAAGGTTTTCTTGAGTTTCACACAAAATTTAATACAGACGCGTTGCTGCTCTAACTCTGCCATCTCGAAACTCGTAAACTGTGCGCTACAACGTTCTACTCAATACAGCACGAAACAGTAACTAATAGACATACAACAACGAAGCTTCCGGAAGCTACACGTTAAACACAGGCGTGTGCAGGGACGCCAACAGCATTTCTCTCCAACACACCATTGGTGCGAAATTACGAATGTTCTAGAATTTTTTGAACAGACCTCGTAGTTCGTATAGGTGACATAAGAGCGATATCGGGCGACAGTTCTTCGGGTACTTTCCCAGTCTGTTTTTCTTCGCATTTTTGGGATCTTGCATTTCTGGAATGAGTGGTTAATAAAATACTGAATTCATCGTTTGGATCTATGGCCAAAGCGTTTGTCTGTTCGACACAAATTTCGTTTACCCCGACTGCTTTTCCACTTTTCATTATGTTTATACGTAGGTCGAGTTCTTTCAAGGAAAATGGCACAATGAGTTATTGGCTGTGGGCATCTACTGAGTTTGAAATTCCGACATCTTTTTGTTAGATTTTCCATTTAGGAGGAGTAGCGCACAGATTGGTTGGGCACTATCTTGGATGGTTGCTTGACTAACTTAAGATCGCAATTGAGTTCTTATACCAAGTTTTATGTCAGTTTGCTGCCGCAGGTCATGTTAATTCCTTCCAGAGTTTTCAGTTTCAGAATGTAGAAAATGTCAGAAGAACAAGGACACACAAAGGTGTGCATGATAATTCTTAGGCTATTGTAGCTATGCATCACCAAACAGAAAAATCATTTTGCAGTGCTTAGTTACAACGCTCGCATTACTGCACTGGCTTTGTACAGAAGTCATACTGTAAAAATATTCGCATTATTTGGCATTGCCATTAACATACACGCATCAGTTGGTTCTACTCAGAAATTCATCAGTGGAATAGGAGAAGCTGACCAAAAATAATCCTTTAGGCATCTCTTAAAATGAACTTATTAATAGTTCAACGTTTTAAGGCTGCTTGCAAGTTAGTGAATAATAGGTACCTATCTGGACCAACGTAAGTAGCTTCAAATTTTTGCGAAAATTATTTTTATTTCTAGTATGGATTTCATGAACTGAGCTGTTCGTTTGAAAAAGAGATATATTTTTAATGACAGATTTCATTAAAGAGTAAATGTGTTGGGAATCAGTAGTTAGTATACCTAATTTCCTAAAGGGCCTCTGCAGGATGTTCTTGAGTTCATACATCAAATAATTCTTATTACACTTTCTTTGCCTTGTCCCACTCAATATTTTCATTAGTGCGGTTCCTCATGAGATAGTCTCCTCCTTAAATCGTTCTTGCTTGTATTGTATTCAGGATGTCCTTTATCTATGAGGCCACAGATAAAATATTACCTACAACAACTCTTGGAATTTTCTTGAAGAATATCTAGGAAGTTCTTGCAGTTTTGCCGGCATTGGAATGATTTTATTTTAACATGTATTAAAATCTTCTGTTAACACTATCCGTTTGGCCTTTTTTAATAGAATCTTCTGCAAAACGGTATTTTTGTTGCTTTAACATCCTCTTCCAGCTGGCCTTTGTTGTGATTTAGGGGCAGTTTTATCGAGCTCACGTCATAGTTCCTTCTTCAGCCGCTGTTACGGGCAATAACGTAAGGTTAAAAAGTAGCTAAAGGAAATTCTCCTCAATCACCAACAGATCGATCGAAACATTTTGCCTGACTACAGCAAGGCGGACTATGTGATGACAGTAAGATGCAGGTACGCCGAAATTTTATGCACAGAGACCAGAATGCTACATCCGGGCTGTACGGAGATTATTGCTCGGGCGCCATCTGCTGATGACCGCTAGAACTCGATGCATTGGTATGTCGATATATGCGTCACAGCTGCTGTTTTCTTTGCAGGAGATAGGGCGCCCTCTACTCCTCTACTGCAGCCCGTTTCACGTAAGACGACACGCGCATAGAGGCTGAGTGATAGGGCGGCGTGGAGGGGACGAGGTTTACCCATCCATGTCAGTTGGGATTGACGTATAGTGGTTTTTTTAACTCCTCTCTGTCTTCGAGTTCTATAGTTTTGACTTGGGCGCGTATGACCCCAGTTGTTTTTGCACCCTAAAACAAAACAAAACAATCAATGGCGGCAAATGGCTCTGAGCACTATGCGACTTAACTTCTGAGGTCATCAGTCGCCTAGACCTTAGAACTAATTAAGCCTAACTAACCTAAGGATATCACACACATCCATGCCCGAGGCAGGATTCGAACCTGCGACCGTAGCGGTCACGTGGTTCCAGACTGAAGCGCCTAGAACCGCACGGCCACACCGGCCGGCTATCAATGGCGGCAGAGAGCGGGGAAACGAAGTCCTTGTTACCGAACTGTGTTGCTGCGGACAGCAGTCACGTTCCTTTGCTTTCGGTACATTGTATTATACGTTCAAATCCATGAGGGAATCATACATTTTAAAACCGATATCGATCATCCGTCTACATGAGACAATTCATACTTTTGAGTCTTGAGGTTGTGTCCACTGCTCCGCAGCAATTGTCTGTGTGACGTCGGAACGCGAGAACAGCTTATGCAGCTTTGTGAAGACGTGAAGAACATTTTTTCTTAAAATGACGATTGTGTAACAAGATCATCGAAAATAGTTGCAATAATTGCCATTTATTGCGATTTGTAATACACAACAAAATAAACTTCAAACTCAAGCCGAAATCGTTACATTTGTTTGACAACTGCTTCTACTCCATATAATTTTTTAAAAGTGTATAATGCGCGTATGTAGGTCTGTTTCACTACTGTTCAATGTAAATCACTATGCGTAGAAAAGAATTACTGGTAGCAAACACTAGTAGGAACGACTACCGTAAAAATTGTCAGTATGTTATCATGTTTTTCGGTGTCAAGAGGTATTGTGAGTTTAAACTAACTCGTTCGACATTACTGTGGGAGACGCATTTATGATCCGTTGAACTAGCTAACGATTAACCATCTTTTGTGAATAATTCGGCGGAAGCTGACTGATAACGTCGAAAACCACCGATATCTCGACTGTTAACCCTCTCTTTCATTTTAAGGCATTTTCCAATTCGTTTCATGAAAATGACAAGGGTTTACGTGTCGAAATACTGGAGTTTTTGACGAATTTATCCAGCCGAATTCTCGCAAGTAATACAACAGGCTGGGAAAAGCTTTACTTCTCCTTGGGCAATGAGTTGAACGTTATGGTCTGAATATTTCACAGGCTACATATTCCTAATCAATAAAAGATAGGAAGTTCTCATATACAGTGTATGCAATTGATATGTTGACAGCCGGCCGTTGTGACCGAGCGGTTCTAAGCACTTCATTCCGGAACCGCACTGCTGCTACGGTTGCAGGTTCGAATCCTGGATGTGTGTGCTGTCCTTAGGTTAGTTAGGTTTAAGTAGTTCTAAGTCTAGGGGACTGATGACGTCAGATGTTAAGTCCCATAGTGCTCAGAACCATTTAAACCATTTGATACGTTGACAAAAACGTTTTTAAACCGTGAGTCTTTAAAACTAAGATAGATCATTACTTTACTTTGTTTCAAAGTCTACACACAGTGTGCCCACGCTGAAGGGGGATGCTGTCTATTGCTTAAAGCACAAATCTTTCAGTGTCTGTTATCTTGACTATTTTGTCTTTTTCCCCACATAGCTTGTAACCTGTGCGCAAATTGATTCTTTCGGGTTATACTGACAGTAATATGTGGGTAAACGCAAAACTGTGTGACCACATTCACATGTAAGTCAAATTTATACATTCTATCGTGTGACTTTTATAAATTAACGAGCTGCAGGAGTTCAGCACGAGTCTGGCTTATATTGTCAGGAATATTTTTATTTTTCAGTCAGAGCACAATATCCCCTTTCCTGGTACTCGTAGTTGTTCATTTCTCTGTAACAGCTAAACGATAACTGGCACGGTAATTACAGTGATCGACTTCGAAGCTAGGTATGGCAAGATGTTGTTCAATGAATCACTTCTTGAAAGTGACAACGTTCATTTCCGAATGGTAGTCACTAGTGCTTTTCTTACGTCTACATACAAGTTTACTCTGTTTACTCTCAGGAACCAACCCAGTAGAAGAGCCAGCATGCAGAATAAGTATCCGAGAACCTTTTCCTAAGGGAACCTTAAAACCGCCATTACCATCACTCGTTCCCCAGTATTTATGGAATATATTTCATCAAAGTAATACACTGTAGAACTACCTACTCCTCTTGTATCTCTAAAACAGACGTGCGTCATGTTGCTTCTATGTTACTTCTTTCAATTAAAAACTTTCTTCTTAACATGTTTAAAACTAATGTATTTTAAAATTCCTTACACTGACGAAGGGCCACGTTTGAAGCCGATTTCCTCAGGCACAATTGTAACAAGTTTTTGTGATATTGAGTATTCCCTTCTTATACACATTTCAAACACGGAGACTTTAAAACAGCGTTGTCAGAACCATCTATGCGATTTCTATGATTTTCAGGCGAAATGAAAACAAATTTTCCTGGGTTTTCTACTGATCCAACACTTTTGTTTACTATTCTCTGGACATCTCCGACACTTTTGTTTAATATTCTCTTGCCGACACGTGCTTCTGCAGTTTGTTCTTGAGTCTTCAGAATGTCAGAAATGGAAGTATCGATTTCAGATTCAAATTTGAAGAAGTATAAATGCGGGACACAAACCTCCTCGACTGCTTGTGAAGCATCTACATCTACATGATTACTCTGCAATTCACAATGAAGTGTCTGGTAGAGCGTTCATAGAACCACGTTCGAGCTATTTATCTACCATTCGCCTCTCGAACAGTGCGTAGGAAACACGAAACCTTTTATCTTTCCTTGCGAACTCTAGTTTCTCTTATTTTATTATGATGAACATTTCTCTCCGTAGGTGGGCGCCAACAAAGAATTTTCACACTCCGAGGAGAAAGTTGGCGACTGAAATTTCATGAAAAAATCCTGCCACAACGAAAAACGCCATTGTTTTGATGACTGCCACCCCAATTCGCGTATTATATCCGTGGCAGTCTCTCCCCTATTTCGCGAAAATACAAAACGAAGTGCCCGTCTTTGAACTTTTTCGATCAATTCTATCTGCTCTGGATCCCACGCCTGACAGCAATATTTCAGAAGAGGGTGGAAAAGCGTAGTGTAAGTAGTCTCTTTAGTAGACCTGTTGCATTTTCTAAACGTTCTACCAATAAATCGATGTCTTTGGTTTGCTTTCCACGCAACGTTATCCATGTGATAGTTGCATTTTAAGTTATTCTAAATCGTAATCCCCAAGTGTTTAGTTGAATTTACAGCCTTTTAAATCGTGTGTTTTATACTGTAAATCGAATTTAGCGGATTCCTTTTAGTAATCATGCAGATGACTTCAGACTTTTAATTATTTAGGATTCTCACCATACAGATATCTTCTCTAAGTCGTTTTCTAATTTGTTTCATTCTCTGATAACTTTATAAGAAGGTAAATCACAGCTGAGATTGTCTCATAAATCGTTTATGTAGATCAGGAACAGATGAGCGCTTATAACGTTTCCTTGCAAACGCCAGATATCGCACCTATCACTTCTGATTTACCCGACGATTTTCCGTCGATTTACTGACAGTAAATCACAAAACCAATCGCACGACTAAGACAATACCCCATAGGCATGCAATTTAATTTAAGTTGCGTATGAGGAACTTAATGTTTATTACCGTCACCTGACATCATTTGAAAATCTTACCAGAACGCTTACAGATACACATTCAGAGCTATGCTGCTACAAGAAAGTAACATCGATATCTGAGTGAATAATTCGGTAGCGCTGTGAATGAAACTGCATTGTCGCAAAATACGGCAACAGCGAAGCACGTGGGGGAGAGATTCTGGTAGTCCAGTTTGTAACTCGCGGCTAGCCGCTCGGAAAGAGAATGAATCTTATTGGCTACTAACAGTTTATGATGGGGGATGCGCAGAACGGCAGAAAGTGGAGCCGCCTTCCAACATGATGCGAGCTATAATAATGCTACGAAATGTTACCTCGTCAATGTCGCTCTCTGAATCGGAACAAGTGCTCTCTTTAATGCAAGTAAAAATTGTCGTGTTTTATCTGTTGTATTCGGAGCCTACTAGTATTTTCTGTGATTTGTCCAACCATTTACGTAGTCATGTACATAATAATATATACAAGTCTTCATCTCCCTCTGCGACTTTTCTCCCCCCCCCCCTCCCCACGACACACACACGAGCTTCCTTCCGATACCAAATTGACGATTCCTTGATGCCTCAGGATGTATTCTATAAACTGATCCCCTCTTTTGGTCAATCTGCGTCACAAATTTATTTTGTCCTCAGTTTCATTCACTATCTTCTCGTCGGCTAGTCCATCTATCCATCTAATTTTCAACATTCTTCTGTACCACTTTATTTAAAATTATCTATTTTCTTATTGTCTGAACTGTATATTGTCCACGCATCACTTCTGTACAAAGCTATACTCCAGACAAACAATTTCAGAAATGACTTCCAAACACTTAAATTTATGACAATTACACAATTTATGACAGTTACACTTACAGGCACAATAACGGTGAACGCGATTTAAATGTAGACAGATGCAGGAACTTGTATTGCATAATGTGCCGACGATTAATGTTTTATAAAGTAAGTTGTATTTTTTCTAACATCTCTTCAAATCTGACCTGTTTTTATGTTCCATACTTAAGGAGTGCTAATACATCGAACGCATGGTGCTTCCATTTGATAAGATACCTGACTATGGTCTAAGACTGCAGTCAAGCAGAATGACAGCTGCATGCGGGACTAACTCAGTTAAACTTAAATTTATATTTGTTGTTAAATTTTTCTTTTTCATAAATGTTTTTCTTGGTATTGACAGTCTGAGGTGTGGGGTTGATCTGTTATTCTGTTATTCTGCGCAACAGATTAATCTTAGATGTACCCTTTACCCTGTGGCTCCTGCAAGATGCAATTTCCACCCCTACACTACTACAGAAGTCAGACAGACGCTCCTAACGTTCTAAAGAGAAATACCTGAAAAACTTTCAGCAATAAATATCTTCTGGAGTCGTCCGCTGTAAGGAAATGACACAAAAATTCACAAAATTTCTTACGTAACTAGTGGGATACTTGGGTACTGGAGTAGTGCTAGTTAGTGTAAGAAAATTATGAAACTAACGGAAGTTATTATTTATTTTGCAAAAATTCTGAGAAATCACAATGGCACTTCTAGTTATGAACTGAACAAGTTATATCCTGGTTCTTTTCGGAATGTGAAGCTACCTCTCAAGGATAGAATTCGCTAATGAAATTTCTATTCAAAGTTTAAGATGGTTGTTAACTTGGCAGAATGGCTGACGGGTGCACCTACTCAACTTGAATAATTATCCTTTAGAATGTTGCTAGGTACGGTCGAGGCTGTTGCGTGCGAAATGCAGTGAAGTGTACTGTTGTGGAGGAAATATGGGGCTCGCAATAGCTGTAGCGCACAATACCGTAAGCTGCGATGACTGCTGTCTGCGCCGCTCACTGCTGACAAATAAGATAACTCTCGTTCTATCTGGATTGACCTTTGCCAATCAAACTCTCCCTATGCCTTGATGAAGTCAAGGATTCCTATTCGCCCCTAGTCTAACTATTGGCGTGGTACACCGGTCAGATAACCAGTCCACTGTGATGCCACTCAAAATTCACTCGCAGGCGTTTAACTATAACTCTGTCCATTCACGCCACACAATAAGTGTGTCGGCCAACACAGTGAACAACGCTTAATCGCAAGGACGCAGTATAGAGTAGCACTTCGATTCGCTCTCGACAGAGGTGCTCTCCCAGTGAAGTACTGAGGAGAGACTTGTTCCTCGCTCCAAGAGTGACAACAGAATGGCGCCTCTCCATGCCAGACGTGAAGGGGTATATCCTTCGGTCTCTTCCATTATTCCTTCAGCTCAAGGCGTCAGAAATATCGTCTGCCAATCAGCATTGCTCTTCTAAAACGGGAGAATGACGTTTCGTTTAAGGCAACCAATCCAGAAACCTGTAGCATTGGCGTTTGCTGTCTCCCTGTGAAAATCTCTGAAACTGCGTGCTATGTGTAAAGAAAGCGTAGGCTGGCCACTCCCACACAATGTAGCGGAATTTGCTTTTAAGCCGAACAGAGGGTTGTTCCCCGCCTTTCACTCGGGCCCACCCTGTCCGCTACATGGGTGGTCATCGGCCGACATAGGCTGGGTCGTCCTCTGAAGGGACCGGCGCCCCGTTGTGCGATTTCTCTCCCGAACTAAAAGCTTCTGTGACCCTCGTGTCTGGAATTTATGTGTGTATGCCAGTCTCGAGTATTTCAACCACGGTGCGCTTACTTGTTAATTGCATATCGTTTACATTAATTCATACAACATTGACTTTATCTTATCGAGTTTGGGTTCGAATGAAGCGTCTTGATGTGCGGAATATGATTGTGAGGGCAGAATATGTAAGCAATGAAGGTCAGGAGACCACGACGTCTTACAACAGTCTGCATTTTTATACCTCCTCTGCTTCTGCCATCATCATATATATATTGGTACCAAAGTGGCAAAACTCATCGACTACTTTCAACGTCTCACTTCCTAATCTAATTCTACACTGGAGGGCCAAAGAAACTGGTACACCTGACTAATATCGTGTAGAGCTGCCGCAAGCACGAAGAAGTGCCGCAACACCAACACGACGTGGCATGGACTAGATCAGGGCTTCACAACATACGTGCTCGTGCTCGCAGAGCAAGCTGTGAGCAGCAAGGCGCGAGCACGGAGCAGCGCGAGCACGCTACCCCCACTACCGGACCAGAGCGGAGAGTGGGGAGAGTCATGTGAGGCACACAACAGCTGCCGCCAGTCAATGTAAATCCGCGGCCACCTGCAGGGATATCACTCACGAATTATTACTGCGACAAATGAAACAAATAAAGGAGAATGTACACATGCCACATAATTTTATTAGCTTAGTGTATGCCTCTACATTCATATTAATTTGTGAACTTTTACACAATAAAAGGTATCACTGAAGTGTGGGATTCTCGGTTATCTTGTACTTTTTGCCCTTTACAATTGCGTTTACGTTCGGAGTAATTGCTCTTGTGCATTGCAGGCGCAGCGTGCAGTTTAAATTTCGATCAGAAATTGCGTTTCTCAGGCGCGTCCTGTTACATTTCATTGCAGAGAACAGTTGTTCACAATCATACGTGGAACCGAACATTGATATTATTGTAGCCGTCAGTTTGTGCAAACGAGGAAATCTATGCTGAGGGATGTGTCTGTAGAGTTCCAAAATGTTTTTCTTGTTCTGAAATTTGTCTCCGTATTCTCTGCCACACTGCAGGTCAATAATTTCTAGTTGCAGCTCAGGACGAATCTCTTCAATATTCGCTGAATATGGAGAGGAGAACAGATCAAAATCACTGTCTAGTGCTGTCAGATCTTGAAAGCGTTGATCAAATTCTTCCTTAAGGGCAACTAAACTATGTGAATAACGTTCACAGTTTTTGTGAACATCTTGCATGGATGGTAATTTAGGAAAATGAGCTAGATTTCCTGTTTCCAGCTGACTCATACCCAAAGTGTCAATTTCATTTTAAAAGCTCGTATTCGATCTATGAAATGAGTAATTAGCAGATCTTTACCTTGTAGTGAAATGTTCAAAGCATTCAGATGGCTAGTTAAATCTGCTAAGAACGCGAGATCACATTTCCATGAAGGCTCTTTCAATTCAGGAATACACATGTTATTTATTTCCATGAACATATTTATCTCATCTAATAGGCAAAAAAATCGATTTAATAATTCGCCACGACTAAGCCAGCGAACCTCGCTGTAATAAGGCAGGCTACCATACTGGTTTTCTACATCCTCAAGAAAGCATTTAAATTGCCTGTGTTGTAGCCCACGCTTCCTTATTAATTGGTTGTACGAACAACAACACTCATCACATTTTTTAGAGTGATACTCTTTGCACATAAGTTTTCCTGGTGGATCACACAGTGAACGCCGCTTATTTCATTCGGCACGGTCAGTTTTTGCATTTTCTCCTTCAACAGCGCAACGAAACCTGATTATTTCCCTGTCATCGCTGGTGCGCCGTCTGTAGACACTGAAACTAAAGAATTCCACGACAATCCTATATTTTCAACACTTTCTTCAACACTACTTAAAATATCACCTCCAGTTGCAGTGTTCTTCATGACTACTACATCGAGGAGCTCCTCCCTCACCTGAAGATCTCTATTAACACCTCTAATAAATATGGCAAGCTGTCTGTTCCAGTGATATCAACACTTTCGTCCAGACCTAGAGAATACGCCATAAAATCTTTACAGATATTTGCAAGCTGGCTCTGGACGTCGTCTGCCATGTCCTGTATGCGACGCATAATGGTCATGTTAGATAATGGCACAATCAGAAACTGTTCAACTTGAGATGGACACAAATTTTCCGCTGCAGCTACCAAACATTCTTTTATTAAATCGCCATCAGTGAAGGGGCGCAGGGATTTTGCTAAAAGCAAAGCAATTTACAACTCACTCTGAGAGCTGCCTCAGTTGATGTTTCTTCGTCGTCCAGATCTTCTTCGGATAGCTTCCTTTTAAGTTTAATAACTTCCTGTGCACGATCTGGTCCACCACATTTTCCACTTCCGTAGTCTTTCGCGTGGTACGACATATAATGTCGCTGCAAATTAAATTTCCTAAAAGAATTCAGCGTTTTGTGACATACTAAACATTTTGCAACTCCATCTTTTTCTGTAAACAGATACAATTCCTCCCAATGGGGGTTGAACTGCGAAAGCATGGTTGGGGTTACACAACGGCGACTTGACATGATTCTTAACCAGCGAAGTGACTGTTAGAGCTGATCGTAGTACTTTAAACGTTACACAGTCGGTGCGAATTCAATAGGCATGCTGCGGCCCTATTCAAACGTGCGCGCGCATTTCCCCTCCCTCCCCACCCTCACTCCGCGAACTTGCACCTGCTCGCAAGCACGTGCCTGAGCAGACGCGAGTACTCGCGCTCAAAACCGGCCAGTTGTTAAGCCCTGGACTAGATTAATGTCTGAAGTAGTGCTGGAGGGAACTGATACCATGAATCCTTCAGGACTGTCCGTAAATCCGTAAGAGTACGAGGGGGTGGAGACCTCTCCTGAACAGCACGTTGAAAGGCATCCCATATATGCTCAACACTGTTTATGCCTGGGGAGATTCGTGGCCAGCGGAAATGTTTAAACATAGAAGAGTATTCGTGGAGCCACTCTGTTGCAATTCTGGACGTGTGGGGTGTCGTATTGTCCTGCTGGAATTGCCCAAACCCGTCGGAATCCACAATGGACGTGAATGGATGCAGGTAATCTGAAGGGATGCTTACGTACGTGTCCCCTGTCAGAGTCGTATCTAGATGTATCAGTGGTCCCATATCACTGCAACTGCACACGCCCCACACCTTTACGGAGCCTCCACCAGCTTGAACAGTCCTCTGCCGACAAGCAGGGTCCATGGATTGGAGGTTGACTCCATACCCGTACACGTCCATTCGCCCGATAAAATTCGAAACGAGACTCGTCCCACCAGGCAACATGTTCCAGTCATCAATAGTTCAATGTCGGCGTTGACGGGTCGACGCGAGGCGTAAAGCCTTGTGTTGTGCAGTAATCAAGGGTACACGAGTGGGCCTTTGGCTCCGAAAGCCCATATCGATGATATTTCGTTGAATTGTTCGCCTGCTGTCACTTATTGATGGCCCAGTATTGAAATCTGCAGAAATTTGTGGAAGCGTTGCACTTCTGTTACGTTGAACGATTCTCTTCACTCTCGTTGGTCCTGTTCTTGCAGGATCTTTTTCCGGACGCAGCGATGTCGGAGATTTGATGTTTTACCAGATTCCTGATATTCACGGTACACTCGTGAAATGGTCCTACGGGAAAATGCCCACTTCATCGCTACCTCGAAAATGCTGTGCCTCATCGCTCGTGCGCCGATTATAACACCACGTTCTAACTCACTTAAATCTTGATAACCTGCCATTGTAGCAGCAGTAACCGACCTAATAAATGCGCCAGACACTGTCTTAAACAGGCGTTGACTACCGCATCGCGTATTCTGCCTGCTTACGTATCTCTGTATTTGAACACGCATGCCTATACAACTTGTTTTGACGCTTCAGTGTATAAGCGTCGCCTGATTTAACCCTTTCGCTATCATTGGGACGTTTGTGTTAGAGAACCAGTGGGAATTTCTTGCATGTTCCACCCTCGTACCTAAATTGCTTCGTGCAAAACTGTTTCACGCCATATCACAAGCAGGGGGACCGATGTGAGTGTCACATGATACACTCAAACTGCATGTAATAATAAAGAGCCTCTCATTTGGAATGATCTACTTAACTGTCAAATATTTGAAATTATAATTACGACCCAAGTGATATTAAAAATGAAAACACAGAACGCTCGTTCATTTCATCTTCAAAATATCAGTGGGACACGTGTCACGTCCCTCCCCGCGTTGCAAAACGAAAAGGTGGGAAATATTTTTCCATATTTTTACTTCTGACTGCGATATAAATTAAAATAACCATACATTAATGTGTTTCACCTCGAAAAAAATTGGTAGTGAAAGGGTTAATATCACTAAATTCCATTACCCTTATTTTTCTATTGCCGGTGTTGGCTTAGTAAACTTTTTTCAAGACACTATGCATTCTGTTGAACTGATCTTATAAGACCGTCGGCGTGTCTGACAGAACTTCGATGTCATCAGCAAACCTCAAAGTTTGTATTTCTTCTTCCTGAAGTTTAATTCCCGTTCCAAATTTTTCCTTGGTACCGATTAAACAGCATCGAGGATAGGCTACAACCCTGCCTCATTCCCTTCCCAACTGCTGCTTCCCTTTCATGCACCTTGACTTCTATAATTACTGTCTGGTTTCTGTACAAGTGATCTGTCTGTAATCTTTCGCTCCCTGTATTTTACCCTACTACCTTAGGAACTTCAAAGAGCGTATTCCAATCAACGTCGTCAAAGCCTTTCTCCCACTCTATAAAAGTATAAACGCAGGTTTGCCTTTCTTCAGCCTATCTTCTAAGTCGATGCGTCACTGTGGCCTCCCTTGTTCCTATATTTCTCCGGGACCAAAAGTGGTCTTCCCCGAGGTTGACTTCTACCATTTTTCTCACTCTTCCGTAAAAAAATCGTATTGGTATCTTGCAGTCAAGTATTATCAAACTGATTGTTGGGTAATATAGATACTCGTCAACAGCTGCTTTGTTTGGAATAGGAATTGTTACGTTCTTCTTGAGGTCGAAGTGTTTCGCCTGTCTGATGTATATCGCGTACGACGTGGAAGAGTTTTGTTATAGCTTGTTCTCCCAATGCTATCAATAATCCTGAGGTCTTTCAGAGGTTTCTCAAATTCTTATCGCAGTAGCTTATCTCCCATTTCATTTCAATTTATTTCCTCTTCTCATTATACACAGCAGGGTAAAATACTGCAACACCCCAAGGACAAGGCCATTTTACAGACAAGTAAGGTGACAGGTACTTCATCATTGTATGAGTATGTGACAACGAAATTGGAACAAACGAAACACCCACGTCACAGTAAAGGATATCCGAACGATCGAATTATTTCGCAGTGTACGCCTCTCTGGCAGCATCACAGGCGTGTATTTTCGCATGCAAATAATCATAAAGTACCGAATGGCATCCTGCGATAGATAGTCCCAAGCAGTGGCCGAGCAGTTCTAGGCGCTACAGCCTGGAACCGTGCGACCGCTACTGTCGCAGGTTCGAATCCTGCCTCGGGTATGGATGTGTGTGCTGTCCTTAGGTTAGTTAGGTTTAAGTAGTTCTAAGTTCTAGGGGACTGATGACCTCAGAAGTTAAGTCGCGTAGTGCTCAGAGCCATTTGAACCATAGTCCCAATCATCGTGATCCTTTTGTTGCAATTCGGCAATCGTTCTTGCAGATCAAGGAGAACGGCTAAGATCCCACTTTATCAAACGTGTTCAGTTGGCCAGGGTAGTTGTTGTACACCAGGAAGAGGATGTTGCGTCACGGCAGTCATTGCAGGCGTGCATTTTCCTACTGAAAAATCACGTCACCTTTCTGTAGAAAAAATGGCAATAGCACTGGGATACCAATCTGTGCAATATAGCAGAAACTGATTACTTTACCCTGTAGAAGCACTAAACGTGACCACGACTTGTAATTGATGGCCCCCCACACTACGAAGCCCGGCTTGGGACGTGTGTTTCGTGGGCGTAAGCACTCTGGAATAGGCAGCTCATTAGGTTTACGCCATACACGTGTACGTCCATCGCTCGCACACAGAACCCACTGTCATCACTGACGACAACAGAGCGCCATTGCGTTCACGATGTTACAGTAGCCTTGTCAGAGACACACACGATCTTAATCTGCTTGCGAGCAGGCGTTTCCTAGTGCTCCCTGATGAAAGAGGAAGTTCAATGTGTGCCCGGATTGCGTCCTGGATGATGTTCGATTGGCCACCGCTGCTCGCACAGCGCATCGATCTTGACGTGCTTCTCTGCTATGAGGACGTCCAGAATTTGGTCTACAGGTGTGATCGTGTTCCATAGACGAATGTTAAAAGCAGCGACACACCACTGATAGAGTGCGCCAATAATGTGCAATAATCCGTCAAAACGTGCATCCAGCTTCCCGCAGGCCCATAATGCGACCCTCTTCAAATGGCCTAAGCTATTCAACAGGAGTGCGTACTCGTCGGTAAGCATGGTTATACGCTAGAATGTGCTAAAATCAGCACAGTTACTGCTTGCAGAGGCAAAAGAGAGCGTTCAGAGATATGCCCCTTAGTTGCCGTCTGATCGCCGATGATCAAGACAAATAGTTGGTTGGTTGGTTTGGGGGAGGGGACCAAACAACGAGGTCATCGGTTCCATCGGATTAGGAAAGGATGGGGAAGGAAGTCGGCCGTGTCCTCTCAAAGGAAACACCCCGGCATTTGCCTGAAGCGATTTAGGGAAATCAACCAAAATCAGGATGGCCAGACGCGGGTTTTAACCGTCGCCCGCCCGAATGCGAGTCCAGTTTGCTAACCACTGCGCTGCCTCGCTCGGTCATGACAAATGAATCCTATCACTACTACCTACAGTTGAACTCTATCAAAACTACGGTTCGGTGGTTTTGGTACAGTACATAAATGATTTAGTAAACTGTAGCTTTACCGGTAGTATTGGTAGCAGTGGTAGGGAAAAAAAACATAAATAAATGTGGTAGAGAAACTACCCGCCGAAGACTTCTCTTTGTCTTCGTTTGTTCATTTCTTTTGCACATAGTTAGAAACGCAAATCGTTCAACGTTAGTCCCTTGTATATTTTACATCCTTACAAAATAAGAACTTCATTTTATAAGAAATAAAAATTGGTTGACCTGTAACTTCTGTGCTTTTGCGTAACTAAAGCAATTACTGTTGATGCAAGTACAGTTTACTTGCACAAACAAAAAAATATGTTTAATTATCATTTTTGTTGTTTTGTACTCAATAGACGGTTCTTCAAATGGTTCAAATGGCTCTAAGCACTATGGGACGTAACATCTGAGGTCATCAGTCCCCTAGAAGGTAGTACTACTTAAACCTATCTAACCTAAGGACATCACACACAGCAATGCCCGAGGCAGGATTTGAACCTGCGACCGTAATGGTCGCGCGGTTCCAGACTGAAGCGCCTAGAACCGCTCGGCCACACCGGCCTGCCAGACGGTTCTTCATCATAATCAAAGGCAAGAGTTTCCTGTTACTATTGATAAGTGCGAAAGTTGTTTATGAATAACAGAAACATGTTTTACGTAAGCTCGCCCAAGTATTGAAGCGATGTTTCATATATTTTTGTTTCGAGGTTCCTTTTTTTAAGTTTAACTTTTCTTGGGGAAACTGCTGTTGCTAGCACTACGTGATAAAACTGTACTTTTTTTATTTTTACCACAACGTGCCTCTGTTTCACGTTATTAATCAACAGTTTTTGAATAAAACCTAAATTGAACATTCACAGTTTCAATTTTACTGTACATATTGTTTATTTTTAACCAACAGACAGAAGGTTAAGTACGTAGAACAAAAATGTTCCGATGGTTACGCGGCCAGTTAAATATCCTCACTCACCTTGTATACGGCTTACCACTTCCGATTTCTGGGGGATTTTAGTAGGGCACTGATCGCATATGGAAAAAAAGCGGTCGAAATAAGGTAATGCCCAATAGATATGCAACACATCTAACGTACAGGTAACGCGGCTGCGGTCTTAACTGACCAAAGCTACTAGGAAACCTATCATAGTCTACGCTTGCTTACGATAATCTACGGTAGTTTTACAACTCTGCTACTACCCCGCGGTATGCATATATTATACCCTGATGTAACTGAGGACAACCCTTGAGGATGTTGCATGTTTTTCTTTTCCGGCAAGGTATAATATTGTCCTCCAGTTTGTTTTTCCAATATAGATCCTCTATACGAATATTCTTTCCACCTTTTAGCTTTCCCTTCTGTACTTGGTGCTGGCTTGCCATCTGAGTTCTTAATTTTCGCACAACTGCTTATCGTTTCTCGAAAAGTGTCTTTAATTTTCTTGTCCGTTGCATCTACCTTTCCCATCAACATGCACGAGTCTACAAACTTTCATTTTCCGTTTAATCTTTGCTTCTTTGTCAATGTACACTTATTGCCAATCTCGTTTTTAGACATCTGTATTCCCTGAACCTGGTTAGAACGACCAAATATTTAACTGAACTAGATAGTTAGTAATATCAGTGACTGTTGTTCGGAAGTATGATGCAATGTTGCTTCAGATATACATGCATGTAGGAAGAAACAGACACAATGGCGACTACAAGCGTTACGAAATACATGAAATGTATTTGGAGTTATGAATATGGGGAACCATCAGCTTTATAGTGGAATGACGGCATTGAAAATTTGTGCCGACCAGGACTCGAACTCGGATTTCCCGCTTGTGCGAGCGGTCACCTTATCATTAGGCTACCCGAGCATGCTCCACAGCGAGACCCAAATTTCCGCAAGTCGTCAACCATGTGTCAACAACCTGCCCTCGTGTATCCAATATGTTCAGGATGAGTCAAAAACGACTTCATATCTCTGCAATAATATGAAAATTTATAGAAATAACTTACATACTCGGTAGAAGTGTCATTTTGTAGCAAAAAATCTGAAGTTTGATACAAGTAGTGCAGCAGTGCCAAATTTCGTCCCAAGGTGCGCGAGCATAATGCACAGTTAAAGTGACTAATTTCCTTGGTGCGGGGCGTGCTCGCAGCGTGTTTTGGTTTCATGAAACGAACTCTGCAACAACTGTTCGGTGTAAATTTCCCACCGAGTGCGCTAAAGAACCTCGGAGCAGGGGTACAATGTACTCTTGGAACAAGAACTTAGTTGAAACAGATCATTCACTGCGACATGATAAAACCCCAGAGCATCAGAGTGTTGATGATTATATCAAACAGATTAGGGAGACATTTGCCGTTAGTCCACAAAAATCAACGCTATCTGCGTCTCGCGAGCGTGCACTCCACAGAAACTATTTGGCAAGTACTACGTAGACATTTACACCTGAAACCATGCTGATTCACAATGGCACAGTACATAAATGATGCAGATAAGGTTACTCATGGGGAGTTCTGTGAGGAAATGTTGAACTGGACAGAGGACAACAAGACATTCCTGAACACAATAATCTTCAGCGATGAGTTAACATTTCTTATCAGCGGCTTGGTTAACACCCACGACTGCAGGATATGGGGCAGTGAAACCCATATGTAACCCAGGAACACGTTCGTGACATCCACAAAGTTAATGTGTTTTGTGCCCTTAGCAAATCGAAAGTGCATGACCCTTTCTTCTTCAAATGGCTCTGAGCACTATGGGACTTAACATCTGAGGTCATCAGTCCCCTAGAACTGAGAACTACTTAAACCTAACTAACCTAAGGACATCACACACATCCATGCCCGAGGCAGGATTCGAACCTGCGACCGTAGTGGTCGCGCTGTTTCGGACTGAAGCGCCTAGAACCGCTCGTCCACAGCGGCCGGCCATCCTTCTTCATGAAGGAAACTGTCACTGGTGCTTATGTATACATGAAAACTTTTTAATTCCACAAATCGATAAAGATTACCGAGGTGGGATAGTTTACTACCAGCAAGATAGTGCACCACCTCATTTCCTCACGGAAGCTCGAGCTTTCTTGGTTAATCGCTTCCCAGGCTGGTGGATTCTCCGTGAGGGCCCAGTCGCATAACCACCTCGGTCCCCAGTGTCGACACCAGTGGATTTCTATCTCTGGGGTATCATTAAAGACCGCGTGTATGTTTCTCCCCTACCAAACAATTTAGCCGACACGAAAAATCGAATCTACGCTGCCGTTGCATACGTTATGCCCTATTTGCTGCAACGAGTGTGGAAAGAAATTAGTTACCAATGAGATGTTTGTCACATCACAAATGGTAGACACATTGAACCAAAATGACATTGATGTGGATCTTGAAGTTGCTTGCTACAAAATGACACATCTCCTGATTCTGTAAGTTATCTCAAAAAATTCCTAAATCATTCCAAATTTGTGAGTTCCTTTTCGACTCACCCTGTATGTTCCTGTACAGGTGAGACATTTTAATTGAAAGTCACTTCCGCACTGTCGGCGGATAAATACAGTATTGCAGTGCCTATATTGTTCAGGAGTGCGGTGCAATGTTCCTTCTGAAGGAACAGGCACTATGGCGGCTACAGCCTTCATGAAATACACTACTGGCCATTAAAATTGCTACACCACGAAGATGACGTGCTACAGACGCGAAATTTAACCGACAGGACGAAGATGCTGTGATATGCAAATGATTAGCTTTTCAGAGCATTCACACAAGGTTGGCGCCGGTGGCGACACCTACAACGTGCTGACATGAGGAAAGTTTCCAACCGATTTCTCATACACAAACAGCAGTTGACCCGCGTTGCCTGGTGAAACGTTGTTGTGATGCCTCGTGTAAGGGGGAGAAAATGCGTACCATCACGTTTCCGACTTTGATAAAGGTTGGATTGTAGCCTATCGCGATTGCGGTTTATCGTATCGCGACATTGCTGCTCGCGTTGGTCGAGATCCAATGACTGTTAGCAGCATATGGAATCGGTGGGTTCAGGAGGTCAATATGGAATGCCGTGCTGGATCCTAACAGCCTCGTATCACTAGCAGTCGAGATGACAGGCATCTTATCCGCGTGGTTGTAACAAATCGTGCAGCCACGTCTCGATCCCTGAGTCAACATATGGGGACGTTTGCAAGACAACAACCATCTGCACGAACAGTTAGACGGCGTTTGCAGAAGCATGGACTATTAGCTCGGAGACCATGGCTGCGGTTACCCTTGGCGCTGCATCACAGACAGGAGCGCCTGCGATGGTGTACTCAACGACGAACCTGGGTGCACGAATGGCAAAACGTCATTTTTTCGGATGAATCCAGGTTCTGTTTACAGCATCATGATGGTCGCATCCGTGTTTGGCGACATCGCGGTGAACGCCCATTGGAAGTGTGTATTCGTCATCGCCATACTGTGGCATATCACCCGGCTTCATGGTATGGGGTGCCATTGGTTACACGTCTCGGTCATCTCTTGTTCGCATTGACGGCACTTTGAACGGTGGACGTTACATTTCAGATGTGTTACGACCTGTGGCTCTACCTTTCATTCGATCCCTACTAAACCCTACATTTCAGCAGGATAATGCACGACCACATGTTGCAGGGGCCTTTCTGGATACAGAAAATGTTCGACTGCTGCCCTGGCCAACACATTCTCCAGATCTCTTACCAAATGAAAACGTCTGTTCAATGGTGGCCGAGCAACTGGCTCGTCACAATACGCCAGTCACTACTCTTGATGAGCTGTGGTATTGTGTTGAAGCTGCATGGGCAGCTGTACCTGTAGACGCCATCCGAGCTCTGTTTGACTCAATGCCCAGGCGTATCAAGGCCGTTATTACTGCCAGAGGTGGTTGTTCTGGGTACTAATTTGTCAGGATCTATGCATCCAAATTGCGTGAAAATGTAATCACATGTCAGTTCTAGTATAATATATTTGTCCAATGAATACCCGTTTATCATCTGCATTTCTTCTTGGTGTAGCAGTTTTAATGGCCAGTAGTGCACATAAAATGTAGTACGAATATGGACAACCATCAGCTGTATAGTGGAATGACGACAATGAAAATTCGTCTCCCCTGTACAGGAATGTGTAGAGCAGACGTATTAATGCAGGTTGTAGACACATGATTGACGAAATAAGGAAGTTTAGGTTTGGCCGCGGTTCATGCTCAGATAGGGTAACGGTACGGCGACCGCCCGCGATGAGCGGAAAATCGGGGTTCGAGTCGCGGCCAGGCACAAATTTTCGTTGTTT
Source organism: Schistocerca americana (assembly GCF_021461395.2). Classification (NCBI taxonomy): domain Eukaryota; kingdom Metazoa; phylum Arthropoda; class Insecta; order Orthoptera; family Acrididae; genus Schistocerca; species Schistocerca americana. Next base: position 696,328,938 of record NC_060120.1, on the reverse strand, counting down.
TCATTCCATTATACAGCTGACGGTTGTCCATATTCGAATCTGCAAACGCGTTTCACATAGGAGATGCTTCCCATTACGCAGTTAGCGCTGTGAGCAGTGTGACTACTGTGCAGACGATCACGGAGCAGCAGCAGCAGCTGGCCTACGTGAACGACCACATCAGCGACCTGGAGCGCAGCGTGTCGTGGGAGACGGCCCGCGCCAGGGACCTGGAGGCGCGCACGCGACACCTGCTGCGGGGCCGCTTCTCGCGGCTGCTCGTCAGCGACGACGCCCTCTGCCTCTACGTCTGCGTCGAGGACGCCTACGAGGCCTGCGTCGGCCCCAACGACGACAAGCTCGGCCTGCTCGACATGATGACCGCCGTCGAGAACAAGTGCGTCTCCACACCAGCCCGTCTTTCCCACGATTGTACGAGGGGTGTTCGATAAGTAACGCAACACATTTTGGTTTTATTCAGGATTCAAGTACACCATATTATTCCCCATTCTTTTGGCTACAGTTGTCTGTTTTTCAGCGTAGTATCGTCCGCCACCGGTAGCTGAGTGGTCAGCGCGACAGAATCAGTCCTAAGGGCCCCGATTCGATTCCCGGCTGGGTCAGAGATTTTCTCTGCTCAGGGACTGGGTGTTTTGTTGTGCTAATCATCATCATTTCATCCCCATCGACGCGCAGGTCGCTGAAGTGGCGTCAAATCGAAAGACTTGCACCCGGCGAACTGTCTATCCGACGGGAGGCCCTAGTTACACGACATTACATTACAGCATAGTATACATTCATTGCGACGGCCTTACACCATCTTAGTGGGAGGGTCTGTGTGCTCACATGGTACCACTCTGCTGGTCGACGTCGGAGTCAATGCCATGCTGCATCAGTATTCTCCCCATCATCCAAGTACTGCTTCCCGTGGAGTGCATCCATCATTGGCCCAAACAGATGGAAGTTCTTTATGGTCTTCTGTTAGTCAGTGACGAACCCATTGGGCACTCACCTTTGAGACTCCCTATTAGTGCTCAGCACTACCAACAGATACACCCATTTTTTAAAAATGTACTGCCTTTCGGGATGTGTCCATGCGACCGTATCAATAATGGACTGTCAAGTATTACGAATGCAACGTGAGGACAACACTACACCCGGTCCCTGAGCAAAGAAAATCCGACCCGTTTGGTAACCAAACCCTGGCCTCTTCGTTTAACAATCCGCCGCGTTGATTGCCTAGCTATTCAGGCAGACGAGATGTCCAGTTGAGCACCGATATGTTTGATTGTGATCTGCCGATCACCTCGAATGAGAGTGTCTGCATGTTCCAACATTGCAGGAGTCGTAATTGTGTGTGGCCAGCTGGCTTGCGGGAGATCGGACATGTTTGGGCAACCTTGTTCCTATGATAACAGACGCCACGATCGATGACTCAGTGCGCTTTCGTTCAGTGCCAGGTCTCTGCAGACGTTCTGCCTATGAATATCTGCGATTCTCCGGTTTTCCGTCAAAAGAAACCCAATGACAGCTCACCCTTTGGAATGCACCTCCGTTACAGACACTAATTTGAAAGCAACATATAGCTTCATAAAACTATAGGGCTGAAGGGGGAATATTCCACGGTGCCCCATAACAAATTCCGAATTTTTTCAGCCGACATTGTCCCAGAAGAAAATGCGTTGTATTACTTTTTGAATGCCCCTCTTAGTTCTTGTACAAACTCTCTCATAAAAAGTATCCGGACATGCTAAGCAATGCTGGATTCACCACAAGATTTCACGACAGGCGGACCCGCCAGCATAAAAGGAGGCGGGAAGGGGAGGGGAATTTGTGTTGCCAGTAGAGGAGTAGTAATGAGAGAATGGATTGGTCAGAAGAGCTCAGTGGTTTTGAACGTGGACTATCCACTGGATGTCGTCAGAGTAACAAATCCGTCAAAGCCACTTCAATCCATCTACAGCTGCCCAAGTCGAGTGTTTGTGAAGTGGAAATGCGAGGGAACAACCATACCTAAACCTAGACCAGGTAGAGCTTGTGAACTGACGGACAGGCACCGCTGAGCATTATAGAGGGTGGTCGTAAAAACTGCATGAAATTAGTAGGTTCCAAAGTGCTGCCAGCAGCCCAACTAATACAATGTCTGCGCGTAGGGAGTTACAAAGAACGTGAGACGGTGGTCAAGCAGCGCCACGTAAGTCACTAACTTCTGTAGTATGTGCTGAGCTGTGCTTGAAGTAGTGTAAAGTACGATGACACTGGACAGTCAGGTACCGGAAATAGTGATTTGAAGTGATGAATTACGCTATACAAGCGACAATCGGATGGGAGGCTTTGGATATGGCAAATATCCGCAGAACATTACTTTCCATGATATATTGTGCCAAAAGAGAAGTACGTAGTAGATGGCGTTACAATATAGGGGTGTTTTTCGTTGTTAGGGTGTGGTCCCCGCACTGCGCTTAAGAAAACGCTAAATTCGGAATGATATGAACACATTTTTCAGCACTGTGTACTGCTTACATTTGAAGAACAGTTCGGAGACGACGACTGTTTGTATGAACTCGACAGTGTACCCCGTCATAAAGCAGCGTCTGTGAGGCTCTGGTTTGCCGTCAATAACATTCATGAATTAGACTGGCTTGCTGAGGATCCTGATCCGTACCCAAAAGAGCAATGCGAAGGCTGGCTGTAAAAAATCGCGTGAAACAAGCGGAAGGAATCTCTCGTGAGTTCCAGAGTGCTACCAGCAGTCCTACCAGTACAGTGACTGTGAATAAGGAGTTCAAAAGACCATTGTGGTTCTAGGCACTACAGTCTGGAACCGCGCGACCGCTACGGTCGCAGGTTCGAATCCTGCCTCGGGCATGGATGTGTGTGATTTCCTTAGGTTAGTTAGGTTTAAGTAGTTCTAAGTTCTAGGGGACTGATGACCTCAGAAGTCCCATAGTGCTCAGAGCCATTTGAACCATTTTTTAACCATTGTGGTCGAGCAGCTCCTCACAAATCACACATTTCTGTAGCCGATGCTAAGCGGCGCTTTTGGTGGTGTAAATGGCGACGCCACCCGAGGGTAGATAACTGGAAACGAGTGACTTGGAGTGATGCATTACGTTCTAGCCTATCGTAATCCAATGGAAGGGTTAGGATTTGAAGAAATCCTGGAGAACGTTACCTGTCACGATGTGCAGTGTCAAGGGGCGTGGTCCCCATATTGTGTTTAAAAAAAATTAAATGCGGAAGGATATGAACTCATTTTACAGCATTTCGTAGTGTGCCCAGTAGAGCAACCGTCCAGAGACGATGATTGTTTATATCACCCTGTCACAAAGCTGCGTCTCTGAAGCAACGGCTTTTGGACAATTGCAGGCCTGCCCAGAGTCCCGACCTGAAGCCAAAGAAAAACCTTTGGGATGAGTTAGAACGTCGACTTCGCTCCAGTCCGAAGCGTCCAATATCACTACCTTCAATGGCTTTGGCTCCTGAGGAAGAATAGCCTGTCATTCTACCACAGACATGTAGACACGTCATTGAAAGTGTCGCCAGCAGAGTTCAAGTTGTCATAAAGACGAAATGTGGACATACCCAACATTAATGTCTCCTAAAAGATGTCCAGATACTTTTGATCAGACAGCGTGGCCTTTTAAAATCGGATTAGTCTTTTGGAAATAAAAACTTCGTAGTCCTATGCGGAAGTTAAAATCCACCTCAAGGTTCTCTCTTTCTTCACATAGAAGATATAGTTTTGTGATTTCTGACGAATCTTTTTGAGACACCCAACACATTATCGAGATACATTACTAAGAGCACCTGTTGTATGCAGGCTATCTGCCATCTGCAGATCGTACCCCAGGCAGAGGATTGAACAGACTGAATCACGTGGATTCCACGGCTTCCTGTAGCCATTCTGTCTGGAATGCTCACTATAGTTACTTGAAAGGATAGCAGTCGTGGATACACGCAGCGACGGCGATGATCTCGGTGTCCCAAAAATGTTCAACTGCCATAAGGGGGCCGTTTATATACTTTGTAATCTTGTTTGTTGACTTCCATCCTTTATCGGTGATTTCTAATCTTGTGGTAATGGGTATCATCTTGGTGAAGGACTGCGTTTCCCCCCCCCCCCCCTCCCCCCCTCCCTTGGAAGACAATCATCATGTGTAGATAGGGTTGCCATATGTCGCGGATTTCGCGGACAGTCCGCGATTTTATGCTCGAAGACGAGTGTCCTGGACGAAGAGGAAAATGTCCGCGAAAAAAGTGGCTAGTAAGTAAAAAAAATTGTTTTACGCAGCTTTTACCACTGGCCACTGATCTTGTGTTTCATAACTCCTGCAACTTGACGATAGCCGTTGAAACCTGTGCTGATATTTCGTGTCACTTCAGAATCGCTCGACTATTTTCAGAACAGACTGTGGAAGCAGTGCAATAACCGATTCTTTGCGATTGTTTCAGTTTCCGCTGTTGGTTTACAACGAGCTTTAAATAAAAAATTATTTAATGTGAATTGCAATTAATTTTCTTCATCATTGACCACTTCTTTACAGACACCATTAATACTTGGAATAATTTTCCTTGTTACTTACAACTTCTTTGGTAACAGAATTACTGTTTGAATTATGGTAATTATGAAGATTTGGCTGACGTGCAGGAAGGACATTGTGTGATTCCAGGTTTCAACCACATCTTCATAATTACCACTGTAAAGTAATGATGAAGATTCAACTGAAATGCAAACCAATGGTCACTTGCACAACATATCGGTCCGTGTTTCAACCACATCTTTATAATCACCGAATTTTGTCCTTCATTTTCGTCCTTGGATTATGGCAACCCTATGTGTAGATGACTCTGATCTCCGAGGACTGACATGTAACCAGATCGTTCAAGAACGCCCTCCATACGAATTAATTGTTCTGTGGCATACTATGAACACAGTCCCAAACGATAACACAGCCTTTTGTACTTTTCCAGCAATCAATGCGAAGTGTTTGTTTCCCAATGCCTCTCACGATTGTTGTTCATACAACGTCTTAGCTGACCGTTTCGTCGGATAGTAGTGGCACACGGAGTTCCACAATTTCGAGTGCGGTTATCCATGATGTTGGTATTAGTCCATTCCTCATACACTGTTTTAGAATTACAAACATCTTGGCCCGAAAGTCAAAGATAATTCCTTTTTTAACTGCAGTAAATCGCTTACTCTACCGACGACGTGAGTGCGTGGAATGCATAAAGACTGCATCTTGTCCTCTGAAAAAAGAGTGGGGAAGTTCGGCTGCTGAGTTGTAAGTCTTTTTAGGTGACGCCGCATTGGTCGCACCGAGCGGAGAAAATATCTTAGCCGGCCGGGGATCGAACCCGGACCCATTGCATAGCAGTAAGACGCACTGATCACACTGCTGAGGAGGTGGACATCCTGGCCTCAAACACCCTTATGTTTCGTTCGGTTAGCCTCGTGTGAATTATGTAGATGTTTTTTTTCTGGGAATGGTGGTCACAGTACTGCGGTTTGATGGTGTATAGGCAAGCTTTTCTGAGATCGTGACTAAAAAATATTTTCATTTGGAACTGGTCAAAGGCTTCAAACATAATTTCAAATTTTCAGGATCCACAGTTGATGAGCCCTAAGCTAAAACCAAAGATACAGTGACAACGTAAGAGTATTTAAATGCTGCTGAGTATACTGCTAAAAAAAATACCTAATATAGGGTAAAGACTTCTCACACGAAGTGAAGCAGCACAATCAACAATCTGTATAGTGTTATAGTAACCATTCTAAGGTGTCCATGCCGGCGTACTTGACGATTTTCGTGTTTTATGTAAAGCGATTGTGTCACCTTTTATCGCCTGGGCACACAATCAGTTAACTTGGCAGCCCGAAGGAGAGTTTTCGATATGATCGATGACATCAACGACTAATGCATGTACTTCTGCACCGTGAGGAATCTCTTAGGGCAATCTGAGAAACAGTCGGGAAATGCAAGTAGGTCAGGCATTCTCTGGCACATCTGAGACTGGATTTAGACAATCACACGTGCTACATTCGGTCGAGTGATGAAAGGTGGCACTCTCGCTTTGCACTGACAAAAGTAGCACCAGCGCGCAGACGTGGACACCTTTCACCTTGCAGATCGTATTATAAGTGAGAGACTTATGGTGGCAGCTAGTGTTGGAGGTTTTGCATTTCAGGTACTGGTCCCTGCTTCGGGAACTGGACGCCTTGCCGGCTTCTATCGTGGCACACTCCAGGCGAATCGTGCACATTGAAGAGCGCCGGCGCATGCGCAGAGCGCACACCGCAGAGCAGATTGTGCAGCGTCTACGCAGGGGCGAACACCGGCTTTTACATGTAAGTGTGTAATGCTTCACCTTCCGAAACTTTGTTACCTTGTGCGGCCAGCGGTGCATGATGGGATGGGTCTCCGTTTTCTGTCGGCGTCACATTGCTTGGAAAACGTGATGTTCTATTTCAAGGAAGCAGATCATATATGAAATGTTCTTGGTCTTCTAACCGCAGAATAATAATTCGAGCTTTCCATGATAACATCCGTTATCTGCATCGGGAACAACGGACTATAGTGACTTCTGCTGTGTTGGATTCGAATTACCAATAAATTGCCTTTAATTGGTGACACTACGTCATCGTGAGTGACATCAATCTGTTAATGGTCTTATCGACGATGGAAAGTTGTTAGACGCGCCATGGTACCCATTCAGGTGCAAGAAATGACTTATACGAAACTTCCTGGTAGAGTAAAACTGTGTGTCTGATCGGTACTCGAACCTGGAATCTGGCCTTTTGCAGGCAATATTCTCACCCACTTGCATACTTTCCACCCGCTAGCCCGGTCGAATAGTGGTTTTCCCGTAACAAAATTACGGAACAAGTCTCAAATTTTTCGCACTTTTTTCAGGTTTTGCTTATATGTCAAAACCACACGTTTTTTTGAAGTTGTCCAATCTTTACAAAATTGAAGTAGACAAAATGTCCTACAGAATGAACTAGTCAATTTTGATTTTGTAATGAGCGGTATTGGTGTTAAAGCGCGCTGAAAAACAGCCCTTCTGCAAAAATGTAGACAACGCTACTCCCACCCAAACAAATCGAAAAAAAGTGTTATCGCCGAGACGTCTTACACCACGTGAAATGAGATTGAAGTTCATACAAGAGGCGTCTGTAACATTGAATCTTCTGATGAGAGGGAAGGGAGCAAAGCGAAAATTACGTAAAATGCCTTTTGCGCCCTACAGCCAATCGGACCCTATCACCTATCTCTTATCGGCGATGTATTTCCTATGTATTATGCTTAAAGGAGGTGCTTTGAATGAATGACGGGAAAGCATGTTTGATTAGAACGTTAACAAATTATATTTACAAGATATTAGGCACATGACACTTAATAGAAAGCTGAATATGAAATCTATATGTGGGATGTACAAATGTTGAGCACAGGATTGGGTCATCACTTCGAATAGGATCTCCATCTGAAAGAGAAAGGTATATAGTGATAGAATGTAGATACAAAAGACAGACGTATGAAGTAATACTTGTACTGATGTCATTTGCACAGTTTCTTTACTCGTCTCCGTTTGGCAGTTGGAGGCCAGGCAATGTTTCTTGGGCACAAGAAGATCCAGATCCAGGGTTTGAGCATTGTAAGGTCCAGGCAAAGCGCCAGGAGCTGTGGAAGGTCTAGGCTGAACACTGAATTGGTGCTGTTCTTCAACTGAAAACACGATAATTGGATGATTAATGTTGTAATAGAGAAAAATGATTAGAAAAGGTGGATAATGGTGCAAAACACTATTTGAGTTAATACCTTCTGTCGCCTCAGCTGCTTCAGGCAGTGGTACTGCAAGGGATTGGTCCAGGTTGTCTTTGTCTTCATATCCAAATGCCCGCATCTCGTGGTCGTGCGGTAGCGTTCTCGCTTCCCACGTCCGGGTTCCCGGGTTCGATTCCCGGCGGGGTCAGGGATTTTCTCTGCCTCGTGATGGCTGGGTGTTGTGTGATGTCCTTAGGTTAGTTAGGTTTAAGTAGTTCTCAGTTCTAGGGGACTGATGACCATAGATGTTAAGTCCCATAGTGCTCAGAGCCAGCCAGCCATACCCAAATTGTTGTTGATGTTGGAATACGACCACTCACAACTGCTAGCACAGTTTTGTGCAGAAAAGTCCTGCTTGCCTATACCCACACCGACACTGGAATCTGTCCTGCATTTGCAAGATGTAGGCTGAAGAACCCTCTCAGGAGCCAGGCCTTTCAAGGTGGTAATGGGAGGCAACCCATTTTTTGTCACCTTCCACCCCCACTGCTCTGGACCCAAGTAGTTTCCGATTCACTGATGCACCTAATGGAAACCTCTGGAGGTGTGTTGCTGAGCTGCAATTTCACTGGGAGGTATGGAAGCTGTGTCTGCTGTTGCCTTGTGGGCTGATGTCACATATGGTTTATACCTCAGTTTGTTGAGTGTTGTGGTTGCGTGGTTACCACCAGAAATAACATTCAGGAATTTCTCACCTGCAGCTATTATTTCCTTTATATGAGCTGAAGGATGAGAGAATTTAGTAATGTAGAACTCGAGATGCGGATTTTTGGAGAGGGTCTTGAGAAATTTAATCTTTCCTTGGTTGGATAACGCGGAAGTAGATTTACAACCATCCATTGCATAGAGGAAGAGCATATCGTTGCCAACATCATGCTTCACTGCACTCCCCGGATGAAAGAGAGGGGCTTTATCTCTCCGTGGCTTGAGGAAATATACATTGGAGGGAATTTTGAGACACAATATTAACAGCAGGAAATCTTTCCCCACTACTGCGACCCTATTGTGAGTCAAAAGCCCAGGATTCTGCCATTGACACTAACAATGTGTCTCATCACTAGGAGGCAACTTGGAGGCGATTCTACTTTCATTGGATAGCGTCATCAGCATAGTGATGTTTTTCGCATTCGATAGAAAATTTACTTGTGAAATATGGCCACGCAAACAGACTTGTTACTTGTGAAATTGTTGGTGTCATGATGCTGCTAAGTTGAATCTCCTCGTATTGCTTTCTGGCCGACCTCCTCAAGTGTTCCTCCGACTTGCTAGTCTTCTTTCCGTCCAAGTACCCATCGAACACAGTTGTCCCACTCTGGTTGTAGCTACTTCCTACATAACTAATATATGAGTCACAAATTTGTTGGAAGGTACGCCGACTCGACCATACGAATCTGCGCAACGAAAAGCCCCCATCAGTAACATATACTGTACCGCTGTCTCAGAGTGGTGCCTGGAAGAGGTTTAAAAGTTTTGCGCAAAGCAGATTTTATGCCTTTGTGCATTCTACACTCATCGGAGAGAGTTAGGGGATATGGAACCCATTCCTAGGTTAAGAAATCCTGTACTGCTTCGATTATTTGGCAACAATCACTCACTGAAACAGAGCGATTGGCATAATGACCACACGTTGATCATTAATGTGGATGGCTGAGCTAACGGTTGCGAGGGCCCGTCCTCGGTCAGTCCGTTTAAACTTGACAGCTTGGAGGTCATCGCCAAATATTCCTTTGATACTAAATACAGATCTCATATTCAGTGTCATGTCCCCAATTGTTGTAAATATAATTTGTTAATATTTTCATCAAACATATTTCATACCATCAATTCATACAAAATAGTGTCTTTTAATCGTAATACAACACGAGAAGTGCAGCGCCGATGAACGGTAGACAGGTGGAAGGGATCTTCTGGCTATGGGATCCAGAAGGTATGTTTCGTAATTTTCGCTTTCCTCCTTCCCCCCTTACGATGAAATTAAATGATACAGACGTCACTTGTAAGAAATTTGATGTACTTTCGCATGGAGTAGGAATTTTTGTTGATAACATCTACATTTGTCGAATTGTAGGGATGGTAGTGGGCATTTTAGACGTTTTTGCAGAGGAGCCAAAAAATCGCAGTTTTTCAGCGCGCTGTAAGGCTCATACCGCTCGTCATAAAATCAACCCTGACTGGCGCATTTGTAATAAATTTTGTTTGCCCTAGTTTGATATCGAGTCATTACCTTCCAAAAACGCATAGTTTTCGAGATATAAGCCAGAAACCGAGAAAAGGGCAGAAATTTTGAGGTACTTTGCGTTTTACATTGTAGAACCGACCTCCTACAGCGCAGTAAATTTGAAATTCAGATTCAGCTTCCCAAAAAAGTTATAGAACCGTTGAAAAAAAAGTTTCTCAATTTTCATCAGGTTGCCCTCCATGGAGTGGGTGCACGCAACGACTGTGGTTATATTGGGTTAGATAGAGCAGCAATCAGTCGTGGAATTAAGTTGCTTTAATATGACATTTATAGTCACAACGCAGATCAGATTTCGACCTGTGCCAGGTCATTATCAATGCAGTGCGGAATTGTAGCAGTTGTTCGTGCTCAGGTGAATGCTTACACAGTTCAACCATTACTGTGTAAGCATTCACCTGAGCACGAACAAATGCTACAATTCCGCACTGCATTGATAATGACCTGACACAGGTCGAAATCTGATCTGCGTTGTGACTATAAATGTCATATTAAAGCAACTTAATTCCACGACTGATTGCTGCTCTATCTAACCCAATTTCTCAATTTTATTGCGAAAAACAGCTGTTTTGAACGCCAGTTGTGTGGACTACACCAGCGAATCTGATTAACAGCTTGGCTATAATTGCTGCAGGTTGCTGATCGCTGTTTCTTCAAGTAATTGCACATCACAAGGTTGTCATTTGGTTAGAGGACGAGTTTATCATAAATTAATTATTGCAGAGTATGTGATATGCGTGCAGTTCTCTCACTGGCTACTTGAAGCCAGCTATCAACACAGCGTCTTGCGTTACCAATACATTTCAGGGCAGGCACTGCCAGCATTGCACTGGGGAACATGTAGTATCTGTTCACGATGACCTGACCGGGGCCTCGCTAGTTCTGGATGGGCTTAAGTCGGTTGACTCCAGGCCGCGAACGCTTTGTGCCTGGCCACTGCAAACATCAGCAATCTAAAAACACTCGGCTGGTCCCGGCGGAGGTTCGAATCCTCCCTCAGGCATGGGTGTGTGTGTTTGTCCTTAGGATAATTTAGGTTAAGTAGTGTGTAAGCTTAGGGACTGATGACCTTAGCTGTTAAGTCCCATAAGATTTCACACACATTTGCATTTTTTTTCTAAAAACACTATATGTTTGCCTACTGTAGCCATATCTAAGGGCAACCAATTTTATACGTAGGGCATCCACAGCTAAAATAACTAGACATTGTGAAAGGAACATTCAAACAAATTAACATATAGCCAGGTGTTAAAATGCTGGTAAAATTCATTGAGAGTCCAATCAGCCGCGTTAGCTGTGTTATTGTGGTGGCTGACAGACTGGTGTAACCGGCTTCGTACCATCCTCAGGTGTACTTCTGCGTAAAAATTTTTATTCAAAACTTTATAAGAACCGTACTGCTGACTTACTAAGTTCATAATTCTTAATTTTTAAAAATTAAAATGCAAATTATATACATTTTCTTTCTGTTCTGTTAGCGAATCCCAAGGTCCAGTTAGCATACTGCTTTCTCGGAACCTGACAGTATTAGATGGCCGCATACCTCGCACTCCCTGTTGTTACCCGCACGGCACGCCTGTTTAGTGTTTAAAGCTACGTATTACCTGGACTCCGCATGTTCGTCACGGCGGCTACGTCGTCCTTTAACCCAGGAAACTAATTCTGGCGGCCTTACTACTATGTGGAATGAAGTTATTCAGCACACAAAAGTACAGTAGCAATTTTTGGTAAATACCGTCCTTAGCCCTGTTTCCTTCTAGTTATTTGGGACGATCAGAAATTTCACTTCACATAGATTTATGATGAAATAGAGGTGTCCTTAAAATGGGAGCAGACTGGTGTATTCTCCGACGTCATCTCAATATTCAGGTGTACAACAGTCTAGACGATTTCACGTTACCACATGTGAGTCCAACACTATTTTTTAATTATTCTTTCATTTGGGTTTACTTATAGCCCCTGCTGAACCTTCCTCGCTATTGGTTTTTTTTTTTTTTCATTTTATGGACGTCTGGCGCTCTCAGAACATAAATTATCAATAACAACTGGTTTTATTACGTTTGACTTCCGTTGGTGGTTGCGTCAGTAGTGCTCCTCATTGCATCTTGGAACACGCTTTAAGACATTTAGATAACAAGGGGCATTAGATCTTGTAAGTAATTTTATGATAGCGGCGCCGGCCGGAGTGGCCGAGTGGTTCTAGGCGCTACAGTCTGGAACCGCGCGACCGCTGCGGTCGCAGGTTCGAATCCTGCCTCGGGCATGGATGTGTGTGATGTCCTTAGGTTAGTTAGGTTTAAGTAGTTCTAAGTTCTAGTGCTCAGAGCCATATGAACCATATGATAGCGGCTCGTGCATTTTGGTATCAATTCGTATGCCATGATTTTAATTTTTAGTATTAAGAATTCTGAACTTTGTAAGTCAGTTGTACGGTTCTTATAAAGTTTTGTATAAAAAAATCTTAACGCAGAAATACACCTGAGGATGTACCTGCATAGAATGGAACCGGTTGTACCAATCTCTGAGATGAAGACTAAAAAGCGACCAGTGAAGTAGGAAGTTACAAATATTCAGTTAATTATTTCTTCTGTAGATAATTTGCACGATTTCTATCCAAATGACGTGGAAGTCGAGAAAGTTGCAGAAAAATCCAAAATGGTCACCAAAAATCAAAATTAGCATCAACAGGCAGCAGGATAAGCAACTAGACCACAGTGGTGACAGTAGTACTACTGAGTGGTTATAATTAACATTCAGCTACTCACTGAGGTCCAGTATGGGCTGCAGTTATAGTGCGGCAGCGAAACTTGGTAGATGTGGTAATGCATTAATGCAGAACCAATTCATGCGGGAAAAAAAATTAGTCCTCTTTTGGCCAGCAGATCTGGCGCTGTGCAGCATCTCGTCGGCGTCTCTGGTGCCCATATTGAACAAATTATGTAAGCGATGATTAATAATAAAATCATCATCAGTTGTTTGGCCTCTTCTGCCCACGCCCTGTAACTAATCCGTTACATATGGAAACATTTCTCTAAGTCTTTTTTGAGTTCACGCGCCAGATTTTCACCTGGTAGCCAAAACTGGAACTATTTTTTTTTTCCTAGCGTAAATTGGTTCCACATTACGCGTTAGAATATCTACCAAGTTTCGCTGCCATACGATAATTACAGCCCACACAGAACTTCTGTGAGTAGTTACATTTTAATTATAACCACCCGGTACACGAAGTAGGAATAAGAATTCAAATACGTTAAACAGAGCAGACGTGAGAGGTAGCGGCGATGCTGCGCAGGCGCTGCAGTCGCCGCCGCCGCCGCCGGACGCGGCGCAGGTGCGCGCGCGGGTGTCGCGGTCGCCGCTGCCGAAGCTGAAGCCGCCTCGCGTGCCGCCGCCGCCGCCGCTCACCGCCTCCGAGCAGGACTTCCTCGTCTTCCATGCGGAGTACTGCCCCTACAGCGACCAGCCCAGCGACTTCCTGCAAGACAAGAAGCTACTCAGTGCCTCCTCCGCCTCCGTCTCCCCACAGGTTTCCGACTAGTGACCCCGCCGTCCTTTTGTTATTTATCTGTAACCCCCTATCCAAATTACACATCCAAATTATGTACTTAATAATTTGTATCGAGCGCTTACTCTGTAATAAGGCACGTATCAGTGTACTACCTCCCTGAAAGATACACTACTGGCCATTAAAATTGTTACACCACGAAGATGACGTGCTACAGACGCGAAATTTAACCGACAGGAAGAAGATGCTGTGATATGCAAGTGATAAGATTTTCAGAGCATTCACACAAGGTTGGCGCCGGTGGCGACACCTACAACGTGCTGACATGAGGAACGTTTCCAACCGATTTCTCATACCCAAACAGCAGTTGACCGGCGTTGCCTGGTGAACCGTTGTTGTGATGCCTCGTGTAAGGAGAAGAAATGCGTACCATCACGTTTCCGACTTTCATAAAGGTCGGATTGTAGCTTATCGCGATTGCAGTTTATCGTATCGCGACATTGCTGCTCGGGAATCGGTGGGTTCAGGAGGATAATACGGAACGCCGTGCTGGATCCCAGCGGCTTCGTATAACTAACAGTCGAGATGACAGGCATCTTATCCGCATGACCGTAACGGATCGTGCAGCCACGTCTGGATCCCTGAGTCAACAGATGGTGACGTTTGCAAGACAACAACCATCTGCATGAACAGTTCGACGACGTTTGCAGCAGCACGGACTATCAGCTCGGAGACCATGGCTGCTGTTACCCTTGACGCTGAATCACAGACAGGAGCGCCTGCGATGGTGAGCGCCTGCGATGGTGTACTCGACGACGAAGCTGGGTGTGCGAATGGCAAAACGTCATTTTTTCGGATGAATCCAGGTTCTGTTTACAGCATCATGATGCTCGCATCCGTGTTTGGCGACATTGCGGCGAACGCACATTGGAAGCGTGTATTCGTCATTGACATACTGGCGTATCAACCGGCGTGTTGGTATGGGGTGCCATTGGTTACTCGTCTCGGTCACCTCTTTTTCGCATTGACGGCACTTTGAACAGTGGACGTTACATTTCAGATGCGTTACGACCCGTGGCTCTACCTTTCATTCGATCCCTGCGAAACCCTACATTTCAGCAGGATAATGCACGACTGCATGTTGCAGGTCCTGTACGGGCCTTTCTGGATACAGAAAATGCTCGACTGCTGCCCTGGCCAACACATTCTCCAGATCTCTCACCAATTGAAAACGTCTGGTCAATGGTGGACGAGCAACTGGCTCGTCACAATACGCCAGTCGCTAATCTTAATGAACTGTGGTATCGTGGTGAAGCTGCATGGGCAGCTGTACCAGTACACGCCATCCAAGCTCTGTTTGATTCAGTGCCCAGGCGTATCAAGGCCGTTATTACGGCCAGAGGTGGTTGTTCTGAGTACTGATTTCTCAGGATCTAAGCACCCAAATTGCGTGAAAATGAAATCACATGTCAGTTCTAGTATAATATATTTGTCCAATGAATACCCGTTTATCATCTGCATTTCTTCCTTGTGTAGCAATTTTAATGGCCAGTAGTGTAAGAACTGTGTGCAAGAGTGGTACTCGAATCCGAAATCTCGTCTTTGGCGGTTACTGACTGAGCTATGCGGGCGCGACTAACGACATGCGCTCCACAGCTTTCATTCTGTCACTGCTTTTCCTGTACTTTCCAAACTTCACGAAATCTCTCCAGTTAACTTCGAAGGAAGGAAGATTTGGGTTAAATCTCCGCTCGACAATGAGGTCATTATGAACAGAGCACAAGTTCGGATTGTGTCAAGGATAGGGAGTAAACCCCCCGTGTCCTTTCAAAGCAATCGTCGAGGCATTTGCCTAGAGCGACGTAGGGAAATCATTGCAAACGGGCACAATGTTTCAATCTGTCATGATCACTAGCGTAATTATGGTATGACAGCCAGGATGCGTGCTCTGGGCGCCGTTTCCGCAACAGTCTAGTTTTGTGACGGTTGGGACAAAGGAAGGACATAAGAAAAGTGGTGGATGCAGGTCGAATTATGACGGAGAAAAGGAGTAGAAGAGAAAGAAAGGAAAGGACTGGAGGGCACTAAAATCGACAGGGGACGGAGCGAAACGAAATGGCGAGGAGGTTCGTCTCAGGCCACGAGTGGTCTACCGAGACCAACCGACCGCCGTGTCATCATCAGAGGAGGATGCGGATAGGAGGGGCATGGGGTCAGCACACCGCTCTCCCGGTCATTATGTTTGTATTCTTGACCGAAGCCGCTACTATTCGGTCGAGTAGCTCCTCAATTGGCATCACGAGGCTGCGTGCACCCCGAAAAGTGGCAACAGCGCATGGCGGCTGGATGGTCACCCAGCCAAGTGCCGGCCACGCCCAGCAGCGCTTAACTTCGGTGATCTCACGAGAACCGGTGTATCCACTGCGGCAAGGCCGTTTCCCCCGATTATTAAGCAACAGTTCAATAATACACTACCCTCCATAAATTTGGAAACGCCAAATGATTATGGCAATGGAAAATAAATACATAATAATATTGCATTTTATTATTTTCTAAATTTTTATTAACCTAAAACAATACATAGGCAAATGCAACTATTAAAGCTTAGATTCCTCAAAATAGCCACAGTTTACTTTAATCACTGGGTTGCATACTCTCGGCACGTGATGGGTCAATTGTCCGCAGCTCGTGGTCGTGCGGTAGCGTTCTCGCTTCCCGCGCCCGGGTTCCCGGGTTCGATTGCCGGTGGGGTCAGGGATTTTCTCTGCCTCGTGATGACTGGGAGTTGTGTGATGTCCTTATGTTAGTTAGGTTTAAGTAGTTCTAAGTTCTAGGGGACTGATGACCATAGATGCTAAGACCCATAGTGCTCAGAGCCATTTGAACCATTTTGATGGGTCAATTTCGTCAGGATTTCAGTTGGAATTAGTCTGCATTCTTGTCGCAGAATCTCTCACAAGTGTGTCCAATTCAAGATTACCTGTTTTCGGGTACTCCTGTCCAACTTATCCCATAGTACCTGGTTTGGGTTACAATCAGGTAACTAAGAAGGCCATTCCATGTTTTTCAAAATTTTCTGAGCCTCTAGAGACTTCACGTAGTTCTGACACAATCGAGATGTGTGTTTTGGTCGTTTTCTTGCTGTAAGACAAACCCTAACAGATGTCTTGAGTTGTCGCTGGAGAAAGGGACGATAATTCTTTTGGTTCATTTTACCATCTACTTTCACCAAATCCCCGACTTTATTGCCTTCAAGAGATCCCCATACCATCCTAGAATCGCCTCCATGTTTAACAGTTGGAATTATACCTGACGATTCAAGTGCACGTGGGGCAAACGACGTACGAATTGACGACGTTTACTTCTAAATGTTTCGAACTTGGATTCATAAGTGAATAAGGCTATTTCCCAATCACCAGCTGTACAGTGTTGGTATGTCGTAGACCATTCAAGCCATCTCTTCTTGTTAACAGGGCGCAACAATCGTTTCCTTGCTGCTACATAACCCTGGAGATTGTCTGCTGTCAAGCGCCGTCTCGCTGGTGACTCACTCACTGGTGTATCCCTACTTGTGATCAGTTCAGCTGCCAGTTTTTAATTTACTGCATTTACTGGTCTCTACTAAATACTTTTCCTGGCGTTCTATTATTTTCCTGGGTGCTCCTGAACGAGGACGATCACCGTAGGAACCTGTACCTCGATGCCGGTGTATGGTCTTGACTATTTCGCAGTTGGAAACCTGCAACTTCTTTGTCATTTCTCTGACACTATTGCCTTCTTGGTGCAAATGCCGTGAATCATAAGAAATTTGGCAGTATGGAACCCCTTTTAAATGACTTTCGCTGCGTGTATTACCTTCTTTTGCGGCGTGCCCTACTTTCATACAAAAGAAACCACAACTGAACAGAACTGTAAACAACGTACCTCTACACAGTCGCGTCATCTACTGGTGCCACTTGCTTTGTTCAGTAGAACTGCTTGGACAGGTAAAGTCTATTTGTATAAAACTGGCGAGGAGAATACGGGAAGCATCATGACCCGATTTGCCAGAAACTTCGCTCAGTGGAAGAGGGTTCAAAATAAGCGAACAAGTGTCTCCGTAGATACTGGACCGTTTCTGAAAAAACAGCGGTCAAAGTATTTTCGAGAATCTATATGTGCCTTTACCGAGTGATACCCTCAGACGAAAAGATGAGCTAGTGGTTAGCGCCGCGGCTTCTTAATTTCGCGCCCCCGATTCGAAAACCAATAATATCATTTATTTTTGTTTTTCATTTGTATACAGAAGATTACTACATGGATCTTTTTTCAGTTTGTATTGGTATAACGTTATTCTTATTCGTCTACTAAATCAGTGTCAGATGAATGAATTAAAACAAAAAAAGAATGACAAAATGATTTGAAATTGTTTTCGGTGAGATTCTGTACAGTATCAAGATTCGTAATCAATTGTAAGCGCCAGTTTTCGGAAAAGTGAATCGTTATGCATGGTTTGCCGTGAAATTATTGCTAACGTGCGAAACTTTCCCAGTGTTACTGACGTTTCTTTCCCGAGTGAGATTCATACGAAGAAACGTCACAGTGGCAAAACTTGCCTTCGCGCGATGCTCGTGGTGTTTGAAATACCTGTGTTTCGACTGTTACTACGACCGATACCATCCAAGGCAATGCACAAATCTTCCTGAAAAATAAATACCTGAATAAAATATAAGAATTGATAAGAAGTTGAAATATCAGAATGTGAGAATTTAAAAAACTTGTAACCTTTCAACATACCATGTCGTTGTGGCCTTCAGTCCAAAGACTGGTGCTGATGCAGCTCTCCATGCTACTCTATCTTGTGCGAGACTCTTCATTTCCGAATAACTGCTGCAACCTACATCCCTCTGAATCTGCTTACTGTATTCAAATTGGTCTCCCTCTGTGCTTTTTACCACCCATCCCTTGAGGTCTGAGAATGTGTTCTATCAACCGATCCCTTCTTTGGTCAACTCGTGCCATAAATTTCTTTCTTCCCAAGTCTATTCGGTACCTCCTCATTATTTACGTGATCGACCCTTCTAGTCTTCAACATTCTTCTGTAGCACCACATTTCGAAAGCTCCTATTATCTTTTTGTCTAAACTGTTCAGCGACCAAGTTTCACTTCCATACATGACTACACTTCAGACAAATACTTTAAGAAAAGGATTGCTAGCTCATAAATCTGTATTCGACGTCAACAAATTTCAATTCTTCAGAAATGCTTTTCGTGCCATTGCCAGTCTACATTTTATATCTTCTCAACTTCGGCACATTATTAGTTGCTGCCGAATCAGCAAAACTCACCTACTACTTTAAGTGTCTCGTTTCCTAATCTAATTCCCTTAGCACCACATTCTTTCATTCGACTACATTCCGTTACCTTTGTTTTGCTTTTGTTGATGTTCATCTTATATCTTCCTTTCAAGAGACTGTCAGTTCTATTCAGTTGGTCTTCTAACTGCTTTGCTGTTTCGCCAATCTTAAAGTTTCAGCTTCTGCTCCCTGAACTTTTATTCCTACTCCAAAATTTCTTTGGTTGCCTTTACTGCTTGTTCAATGTACAGATTGAATAACATCGGGGATAGGCTAAAACCCTGTCTCACTCCCTTCTCAACCACAGCTTCCCTTAAATAGCCCTCGACTCTTATAAATGCCGTCTGGATTCTGTACAGTTAGTAAATAGCCTTTCGCTCCCTGTATTTTACGGTAGCTACCCTCAGAATTTCTCTAAGTTTATGTTTCCTTTACCTAACTGCTAAGATAAGTAGTAGGGGCAGTATTACCTCGCGTGTTCGTACAGTTCTCCGGAATCCAAACTCATCTTCTCCGAGGCTGGCTTCTACCAGTTCTTCCATTCTTCTGTAAGGAATTCGTGTTAGTATTTTGCAGGTATGACTTATTAAACTGACAGTTCCGTAATTTTACACGTGTCAGCAGCTGCTTTCTTGGGAACTAGAATTACTACATTCTTCTTGAAGTCTGAGGGTATTCCGCCTGTCTCATGCATCTTGTACACCATACGAAAGAGTTTTACCATGACTGGTTCTCCGGCCGGCCGATGTGGCCGAGTGGTTCTAGGCGCTTCAGCCTGGAACCGCGCAACCGCTACGGTCGCAGGTTCGAATCCTGCCTCGGGCATGGATGTGTGTGATGTCCTTAGGTTAGTTAGGTTTAAGTAGTTCTAAGTTCTAGGGGACTGATGACCTTAGATGTTAAGTCCCATAGTGCTCAGACACATTTGAACCAATTTGACTGGTTCTCCCAAGGCTATCTGTAGTTCTGATGGAATATCGTCTACCCCCGGAGCCTTGCTTCACCTTAGATCTTTGAGAGCGTTGTCAAAATCTTCTCGCAGTATCATATGTCCTATCTCATCTTCATCTACGTCCTCTTCTCTTTCTCTAACATTGCCTCCCGTGTGTAGGCCCTCTATATACTCCTAATACCCCTCAACTTTCCCTTCCGTGCTTAGGACTGGCTTTCCAACTGAGCTCTTGATATTCATCAACTGCTGCTCTTTCACCCAAAGGTCCCTTTTAATTTTCCTGTAGGAGGTATCTATCTTTCCCCTAATTACGTACGCTTCTAGATCCTTACATTTGGCTTCTAGCCATTCCTGCTTCGTCATATTGCATTTCCCGGCAATCACACTTTTAAACGTTTGGATTCCCTTTCGCCTGCTTCGTTTGCTACTTTTTAAAATTTTCTCCTTTCATCAATTAAATCCAATATCTCTTGTGTTATCCAAGCATTTCTAAAAAGCCATGTCTTTTGCCTATTCGATCGTCTGCTGCATTCACTGTTTCATCTCTTAAAGCTACCCATTCATCTTCTACTGTATTCCTTTCCTCTGTTCTAGCCACCTGTTGCCTAATGCTTCCTCTGAAACTCTCAACAACCTCTGGTTCTTTGAACTTATCCCATCTTCTTAATTTCCTACCTTTTTCAAATTTCTTCAGTTTTAATCTATATTTCAGAACCGATAAATTGTGACCAGATTCCACATCTGCCCCTGAAAATGTCGTAGAATTTAAAATCTGGTTCCTAAATCTCTGTCTAACCATTATATAATCAATCTGACACCTTCCCGTTTCTTCAGGTCTCTTCCACGTATACAACCTTCTTTTATGTTTCTTAAAGCAAGTGTTAGAGGTGATTAAATTTTGCTCTGTGCAAAATTCTACCAGGCAGTTTCCCCTTTCATTCCTTTCTCCAGTCCATATTCACGTACTATTTTTCCTTTTCTTCCTTTTCCTACTATCGAATTCCAGTCCCCCATTACAACTAAATTTACGTATTTTTCAACTATCTGAATAATTTCTTTAATCTCATCATACTTTTTTTTCAATCTCTTCATCATCTGCGGTGCTAGTTGGTATATAAACTTGTACTACTGTTGTGGGTGTGTTCTTCGTGTCTGTCTTAGCTGCAATAATGCGTTCACTACGCTGTTCATAGTAGCTTACCCTCATTGCTAGTTTTTATTCAATATTAAACCCACTCCTGCAGTACCCTTATTTGCCTTTGTGTTTATAATCCTGTATTCACCTGACCAGAAGTCCAGTTCCTTCTGCCACCGAACTTCACTAATTCCCACTATATCTAACTTCAACCTGTCCATTTCTCTTTTTAAATTTTCTGATGTACCTGCCCGACTAAGGGATGTAACATTCCACGCTCCGGTCCGCAGAATGCCAGTTTTGTTTCGTCTGATGAGGACGTCCTCCTCAATAGTCCCCGCCCGAATGGGGGACTATTTTACCTCCAGAATATTTTTCCCACGAGGACACGTTCATACCATACACACACACATAATGTAATAATGTGTGACACTTTCTGTGAAATCCAGTTGTAATTTTACAATTATTATAATTCCCTAGTATCATGTAATTTGATAACAGATATTCGTGCACTAACCTTCTGCGGGCATTGGCAGATAAATGAAAACAATATAAAAACAATAACCTGATTTTGAATACAGGGCGCAGAATTAAGAAACTGCGACGCTAACCACTGAACCACCCTTTCGCCCGATAGTATCGCCCGGTAAATGGAAATGGAAATGTCGTGGGAGTAGGGCCTCCCGTCGGATAGACCGTTCGCCTGGTGCAAGTCTTTCGATTTGACGCCACTTCGGCGACCTGCGCGTCGATGGGGATGAAATGATGATGATTAGGACAACACAACACCCAGTCCCTAAGGGGAGAAAATTTCCGACCCAGCCGGGAATCGAACCCGGGCCCTTAGGATTGACAGTCTGTCGTGCTGACCACTCAGCTACCGGGGCGGACTAAGGCACATAAAGTACCCTGAAAACCGTGACCTTTGTTTTTTCAGAAATGGTCTAATGTCTGCTGATAATTCGAGACACGTGTTCGCTTATTTTGATTCCTCTTCCACTGAACGAAGTTCCTGGGAAATAGTGTGATGGCGCTTGCCGTGTTCTACTTGTGAGCAATATCAATATTGTGGCAGAACCTCAGTAGCACAGTCACCGTGGTGTAGTGGTTATGATACTAGACTGTTGCATGGAGGGTCGTGAGTTTAAAACGCACCTATACTGTAAGCTTTTAATTTCTATATTCGGTTCGAGTACATTCTAGAAGTATCCACAAATGTCAAGAATCATTGTACTGGAATGTTCTGTAGCTGTATATATACCGTACGTGTTCTGACCGGAGGCAGTTCGCTCCGCGCTCTTGCATGTGCAAGTGCTGAACACACCTTCGTTAAGTGAAGTTAATGTTCGTCATTTATATAAGTACACCTTCTTCTACGTGACATTACTCTGGTGGAGATACTGGGTATTGGAAATTGTGATAGCGCACATTATCGACGACACAGTGGCTCCCATCAGGCCACGACAGAACGCCGTTTACGTGGTGAGAAACCCGAGTTCGAGCCATATTCAAGAGATCGCAATCTATCAGAGACAGAAGAAGAAGAGGATGTCTCGATGACAGCAACTGTGTGACATCCTTCCAGATTCTCTGGTGACGATGGCCATGATCCAAACAAGTGGCTGAAGGTATATGAGCGTATATCCAAATTTAACAAATGGGATGACACCGTGTGTTCGGCTAACTTATTCTTCTGCTTGGAGGGCACTGCCAAGCAATGGTATGAAAACAACGAGGAGAAGTTCACAAGCAGGGAAGTATTCCAGGCGGAACTGCGGAAGTATTTCGGCGACACACAACGGCGGAAGTGCAAGGCTGAACATAAATTAAAGTGCAGGGCACAGCGTCCACGAGAAACGACAGCATCCTACATTCAAGACGTCTTGGAGTTGTGTAAAATAGTGGATCCTAGAATGAAGGAGGCAGATAAGGTTGCACATCTCATGAAGGGTGTTGCTGAGGACATGTATCAAGCCCTACTCCTGAAGGAGGTTTCTACAGCAGACGACTTCATAAAATGGTGCCAGTATATCGAGACAATGCATCAAAAAAGAATTACACGCAAGAAGTTTGAACGGCTTCCAAAAGTCGTATCGTTGTCTGTGATGGAGGAAGAAACTGATTTCGCAAGTGTTCTTCGTCAGATAGTGAGAGAGGAAGTTCAGAAGGCACTTGGATTGCACGGCGAGCAGAAAACAGATGCTTCAAGAGGTCGTAAGGGAGGAAGTGGAACAGACATTGAACCCAATCTCTCGTCCTTCATTTCCCTTTAAAACGGCAAAAAAGTCGAGACCCAGGCGAAATTACGTTCCTACAATGCCGCATGAGGAACCTGTTTGGGCACCAAGGAAGATTGGCGTCTGGAGGACCTAGGATAACCAGCCAGTATGTTTCCACTGCGGACGACCGGGACATGTGGTGCGCTATTTTCGAGAAAGGCGGCGGATATTTGATGACGCCCGCGCCAGAAGACAACAGACCGCTCTTAGCCGACGCGAACTCCTAGACGACGAAGATGAACAAGAAGGTGAGGGTGCAGGATGACGTAGGTCACCATCGCCGCAAGCTAGCCGCTGCAGAGGACGCTCCCCAACACGCCGATCAAGGTCTCCATCGTCGTTTAGAAGTTCCAGCCGATTACCTAGCCGCCGCAGCCTGGAAAACTAAAGGGTGCGACATTCCTTGGAGGTGAGGCGACTGAAGAGAAAAATCCTCCGCCGTCGATCACTACAAAAATGATAGGAAACTACGTCGATATCCTCATGGATGGCCGACCAGCCCAAGCTCTTGTGGACTCTGGAGCATCATATTCAGTCATTTCGGAGAAGTACCGTCCCCAGTTGGAGAAAACCGTATTCGTCGACAATAAAACATCTCTGCTGAAGGTGGCTAATGGGAAATACGTAAAACCTACAGGAAGATGCGTCATTCGTGTGGGTATAAGTGGCCATACACAGCCCTTAGAATTCAACGACTTACAAGAGTGTAGTCATGACGTCATTCTCGGATGGGACTTTTTGAAAGCTTCTCGGGCAATTATAGATTGCGGTCGCTCGAAGATTATGCTAGACGTGATGAGATACTGTGGACAGGAAGATGCGCGTCCGAGTGTGTGGAGACTATGTGTGCTGGATTCCTGCAGCCAGCGCTAGAAAGGTAACTGTCACGCGTCATGCCATGCATCAACCCATGGATCTTGTAGCATACCACTGAAGAATAACTTGGTCATCACGGCCTCTGTCGTCTCGTTTAAGAACGGAATCGGTGAATTGTGGATAGTTAACTGTTAACTTAACCTAAATTACCCTAAGGCCAGACACACACACCCATGCCCGAGGGAGGACTCGAACCGCCGCCGGGATCAGCCGCACAGTCCATGACTGCAGCGCCTGAGACCGCTCGGCTAATCCCGCGCGGCTGTGTTGATTACAGGAAGCTTAATAAGATAACTAAAAAGGACGTTTATCCCCTTCCATGAATTGACGATACACTAGATTGTCTAAAGGGGGCTAAGTTCTTGTCAACTATGGACATGTACTCGCAATACTGGCAAATCGAAGTAGATAAGGCTGATCGTGAGTAAACTGCATTCATCACCCCTGAGGGCCTGTATGAATTTAAGGTAATGCCGTTTAGTTTGTGTAATGCACCAGCAACTTTTGAACGGATGATGAGTAATCTTCTAAGTCACCTGAAGTGGACGTTGTGTCCTTGTTTTTTTAGATGACATTATAGTGTTCCCAGAGACATTTGATGAACACGTAAAAAGACTGAGGGCCGTTCTTAAGTGTCTCCAACAAGACGGAGTGAAACTTGATCCAAGAAAGGGTCTCTTTGGAGCAAAAGAAATCAAAATACTTGGGCACCTTGTGTCAAACGAAGGTGTGCGGCCAGGCCCAGGAAAGGTGAGATCTATAACGGAATTTCCTAATTCTAAAAGTAGTAGAGATGTGAGAATCTTCCTCAGATTATGTTCTTATTACCGTCGTTTTATCAAAGACTTTTGTATCAAAGCCAGGTCACTCCAAGAGTTGTTAAAATGGCTCTGAGCACTATGGGACTTAACATCTATGGTCATCAGTCCCCTAGAACTTAGAACTACTTAAACCTAACTAACCTAAGGACATCACACAACACCCAGTCATCACGAGGCAGAAAAAACCCCTGACCCCGCCGGGAATCGAACCCGGGAACCCGGGCGTGGGAAGCGAGAACGCTACCGCACGACCACTAGCTGCGGACAGTTGTTAGTAGCTGATGCTAAATTTATCTGGGGTGGTGCTCAACAAGATTCTTTCGATGTGCTGCGAAAAACTCTGACGACCGACCCTGTGCGTGATCTGTATGATGAGAGAGCACCTACAGAACTACACACAGATGCCAGTGGATATGGGATCGGTGCTGTTCTGGTGCAAAATTTCGGATGGAAAAGAGAAGGTTATAGCCAATGCTTCTAGGACACTTACAAAAGCCGAGAGAAGGTACTCAACTACAGAAAGAGAATATCTTGCAGCGATCTGGGCCATGTACAGATTTCGACCGTATCTCTATGGAAGGCCATTCAACAGTTGCTACTGACCATCATTCACTTTGTCGGTTGACAGGTCTTAAGGATCCAACAGGACGACTCGCCAGGTGGTCACTACGTCTTCAAGAGTATGACATTACCATAGTGTACAAAAGTGGAAAAAAACGCCAAGATGCCGACTGTCTCTCAACAAACCCTGTGCAAGACCATCAAGACTTTGATGAAGATAGTGACTATCTCGCTGCACTTTAGGATCTCTCTGCTGAGCAGAAGGACGCCAAGATATCTCAAATTATGTTTGCCTTAAATCGGTCAGAGGATGTGAAAGGACAATTTGAAGTTAATGGATTACTTTGCAAGAAAAACTTTCATCCGTTTGGAAAGAGGTGGCTACCAGTGATTCCTAAACACATACGCTTAGATGTTATACAGAAATTCCATGACACACCTGAGGCCGGATATTTAGGATTTATTAAGACGTACGATAGAATCCGCAAGATTTTTTCTGGCCAGGTTTATTTAGGAGTGTCCGTCACTATTTGTCGCACTGTCGAGAGTGCCAGAGGAGAAAGGCAGTTCCTCAGAAATAACCTGGCCGACTCATACCAATTCCACCAGCTGAAACGCCTTTCCAGCGTGTTGGGACTGACCTCGGACGATTTCCAACGTCTGCTAGTGGCGATAGATGGACTATTGTTTGCACTGATTATCTAACACGCTATGCCATTACAAAAGCCGTGAAAGCAGCCGAAGCATTCAAGGTAGCCAAATTCATCGTGGAAGACATTGTATTAAAACACGGTGCGCCAAGGTCGTTAATTACGGATCGAGGGAAAGTTTTTCAATCGAATCTTGTGACAGAGGTAAACCGTAGGTGCAACATTACTCGTCACATGACGACTGCCTACCATCCGCAAACTAACGGGCTTACTGAAAGCCTTGATAAGACCTTGGCCGACATGCTATCAGTGTTCGTCAATGCTGAGCAGAGTAACTGGGATGAGGTGCCACCTTTCGTGACGTTTGCCTACAACGCCGCCAAACAAGACACCTCAGGATTTACGCCATTTTTCCTGGTGCATGGGCGTGAGGCGACGACGACGATGGACACTGTTTTCCGTTACATCCCGATGACGTGGACGACGACTAAGTCGGCCAGGTGTTAAGCAGAACTGAGGGTGCTCGACTCCGCACGCTGCAGGCTCAAGAAAACGATCGCCGAAGGTATGATGCGAGCCACCGCCCTGTTGTCTACCAGCCTGGTGACCTCGTCTGGATCTTCAATCCTGTTCGGAAGGTTGGTCTCTCTGAGAAGCTCCTCAGGCACTATTTTGGATCTTATAAGGTTGTAAAACAGTTGTCTGATGTTACTTATGAAGTTGAAGATTTCCACCCCGATACAAGACAGGAAAGATCAGAGATACGGTCCACGTCCTTCGAATGAAGCCCTATAAGGATCCTACAACCCAGGGTACATTCGAAGCTCCAGAGACAGGCAACAAGCGGAAAGGTGACGAAGAGCGTAGTGTAGCGTAGTCCTAAGAAGATCACCGCCAGGGCGAACATCAGTCATCGGGAGATGGAGTATGCAGGGCCGATGACTCGCTCCATTACTAGGAGGATGTAACACCGAGACGCTGTTCTCTTCTTAAGGAGGGAGAAATCTCGCAGAAGAAGCTGAGTAGCGCAGCCACCGTGGTGTAGTGGTTATGATACCAGACTGTTGCATGGAGGGTCGTGAGCTCAAAACTCACCTGCACTGTAAGCTTTTAATTTCTGTTTTCGGTTCGAGTGCATTCTAGAAGTATCCACAAATGTCAGGAATCATTGTACTTGAATGTTCTGTAACTATATATACACCGTATGTGTTCTGACCGGAGGCAAGTGCTGAATAAACCTTCGTTAAGTGATAGTGTTCGTCATTACACCTCCTTCTATTTGACAATATATATGTATGTACGATAACTATCTGTACAATACTGTGTCATTATTAATCGTTATGTGAGCATAGTGTTCTGTATTCTGGTCAATAACTCACATAGATCACCTCCGTTTTGCTCCCTTGTAATGGTATGCAGAGCGTTTCCAAACTTATGGAGGGTGGTGTACCTATCTCTCCCTAGTGAAGGGACACTTGTTTCATGTATTCGGCTACTAGGTGGAGCGATTCATGTTTTATCACGGAAACCAACGCATTAAAAGTGTGAGGATTGTAAGCACACAGAACGAAAAAAACTAGTCACCGCCCCCCCCCCCTCCACCCCCAGCCTTCACCCGAAGAGTACACGCTAATAACCTGTAACACAGTCTCCAGCCTCGATAATGATTTCATTTCGGCGAGGAAGAGGCTCCACAAGTTTCTTCGCATGTACGCTAAATCCAGCTGAAGACACACATTGGTGAATGGCAGGGCTGTTGATTGCTACGTTCCACTTGCTGTTGTAAATAGTGGCAGACATTTTCTATTGGATTGACATTGGGTGATTTGGCAGGCCAGTCGAACTGTCGAGCTGCAGTAGGGTGCCTGAGCGCTCGTCAAACTAGGAATAAAAGCTTGCAGTTCCGTACTGCAAGATGAGAGTGTCCAGCATACTCACCATGAAGATGCAGTGCCACCAACGATATTGAAAGTAACGTTCTCATTCATGTTTACGGTAAACTGAGTCAATGGACCCAAGTAACGGTACAAAGAACACTCGCAAAATATTAGAGAACCACATCCAAACTCAGCTGTCCCACCCATACACATTACCGGGTAAATACCTCGTAAAGCTGTCAGGGTATTAGAAAAACTGCTAGTCAGCGAACGACATTACGCACCTCCAGTCAGTTACTGTCCAGTTTCTGCGTTGTTTGCCCCACTGAAGACGAGCAGATTATGTACCTTGATCAGCGATGACCGTCTGCGAAGGACCGATTCCAAATATCCATGGCAATCACTCCCCTTCGTAATGTTAGCTCAGAAACTGCACTGCGCTACACAATTAAACCGTCACTTTTTCGAAACCCTGTAATTGTCTCTTATCGCGCAGAAAAAATTTGAAATTTGGCTCAAAATTGCCTACAACCTTCCTCTGTAACGGCGCAAAAGCGTGGAACTCTCCGATGTTACCCTCGGGCACGGCGACGCTTCAAAAACCAAGTTGTAAACACATGCGTAAAAATGACCACAACTCAGAAATTCGTGTGTGCTGTAAGGGAGGTAGTGATGTCACATTGGCACCAAATTTCAACACAATTCAGCTCAACGCGACCGTGGATGTGTCACATGATGGGAAGATCATCGGTGAAAACACACCTTCACTTGGGGCGTTGATTCCCGGAATGGAATGGTTCAGAATGGCGTGGACAGCCAAGATGCTCTTAAGTGTTCCGGCCAGAACATCTACAGCCAGTGTGCATCACATGACAGAAAATGCCCTGAACATTTACGTCTCACTGCACTTAGGCGAGAATATGTTTACAAGGGTCTTCCCCCAAGCCACCTGGTACAGCAGGCCGCTTATACGCTAGCGCGGTGTCGATATCGTCGCCAACCAGCGTAACTACACCGCAGAGTCCACTCCCGAGACGTGCACTTCCTTTTAGCACCAATCAAAGAGATAATCAGAACAGCCACACCAATGCAAACTACTAAATAGCGTTCCACGGCCAAAGGCGTACTAAAATCGAACGTACACACGTTAAAGTCTCTGTACAGGTACCAAGGCCCAGGTCAATCGATTTACCCCAACCCACACCACCCTAATCCAATGCCTGTGACCAAACTTCCAACTTATCTAGTATTACAACAGGCAACCCATGTTCATCTTAATGTCCGCAAGCCACATGTGATATACCAAGAGGAACTGAAGAATATTGTAACAGTAATGCATCAAATCACGA
This sequence comes from Schistocerca americana, assembly GCF_021461395.2. Taxonomy (NCBI): domain Eukaryota; kingdom Metazoa; phylum Arthropoda; class Insecta; order Orthoptera; family Acrididae; genus Schistocerca; species Schistocerca americana. The sequence continues at coordinate 696,299,553 of NC_060120.1, read as the reverse complement.
TGGCACTTCAATTGTCGAACAAATAAAAGACGCAGCACCGATCGACATGTTCGATACCAGACATATGCTAGAAAATGTAATGAGTCCTGATATCGGTAGTCATCGATTACCACTCAAAACGTCGCTAGACAAGACTTTTAAAACAGTGAATGTTTGTAAACAGCAGAACATAGAAGGTAATCTTGTGAATAACTCCCACGGATCGTTCTGTATGTCTGGGGAACGCTCATTATATTCGAACTAATTAGGAAGCTTTTCAGATGGAACTCTCCCAGAACCGTTATTTTGTAATTTCTAGGAGTGCTACATGACTACAACCAAATCTTAAAATTCACTTATGAAGTTATGAGCTAGTATGATGGAATGGACAAGATGGCAAAGGTGGCTTCGCTTGTTCGATAAGCTCTGCTATTCCTTTCCAGCGAGTATAGAAAATTGTCCGAGAGATATTTACGCTATTACTGAATTCTGCACCGCCTCAACCTTCTAGCTATGGAGACCACAGTAGTACTTGAGACAACTTGTTTAAGCAAATTCCATCTCCCTGTATACAGGGTGGTCCATTCATCGTGACCGGGCCAAATATCTCACGAAATAAGCGTCAAACGAAAAATTCAAAGAACGAAACTTGTCTAGCTTGAGGGGGGAAACCAGATGGCGCTATGGTTGGCCCGCTAGATGGCGCTGCCATAGGCCAAACGGATATCAACTGCGTTCTTTTAAATAGGAACCCCCATTTTTTATTACACATTCGTGTAGTACGTAAAGAAATATGAATGTTTTAATTGGACCACTTTTTTCGTTTTGTGATAGATGGCGATGTAATAGTCACAAACGTATAAGTACGTGGTATCACGTAACATTCCGCCAATGCGGACGGTATTTTCTTCGTGATACATTACCTGTGTTAAAATGGACCGTTTACCAATTGCGGAAAAGGTCGATATCGTGTTGATGTATGGCCATTGTGATCAAAATGCCCAACGGGTGTGTGCAATGTATGCTGCTCGGTATCCTGGACGACATCACACAAGTGTCCGGACCGTTCGCCGGATAGTTACGTTATTTATGGAAACAGGAAGTGTTCAGCAACATGTGAAACGTCAACCACGACCTGCAACAAATGATGATGCCCAAGTAGGTGTTTTAGCTGCTGTCGCGGCTAATCCGCACATCAGTAGCAGACAAGTTGCGCGAGAATCGGGAATCTCGAAAACGTCGGTGTTGAGAATACTACATCAACATCGATCGAACCCGTACCATATTTCTATGCACCAGCAATTGCATGGCGACGACGTTGAACGTCGTGTACAGTTCTGCCACTGGGCACAAGAGAAATTACGGGACGATGACAGATTTTTTGCACGCGTTCTATTTGGCGACGAAGCGTCACTCACCAACAGCGGTAACGTAAACCGGCACAATATGCACTATTGGGCAACGGAAAATCCACGAATGCTGCGACAAGTGGAACATCAACGACCTTGGCGTGTTAATGTATGGTGCGGAATTATGGGAGGAAGGATAATTGGCCCCCATTTTATCGATGGCAATCTAAATGGTGCAATATATGCTGACTTCCTACGTAATGTTCTACCGGTGTTACTACAAAATACTTCACTGCATGAAAGAATGGCGATGTACTTCCATCATGATGGATGTCCGGCACATAGCTCGCGTGCGGTTGAAACGGTATTGAATAGCATATTTCATGACAGGTGGATTGGTTGTCGAAGCATCATACCATGGCCCTCACGTTCACCGGATCTGACGTCCCCGGATTTATTTCTGTGGGGAAAGTTGAAGGATATTTGCTATCGTGATCCACCGACAACGCCTGACAACATGCGTCAGCGCGTTGTCAATGCATGTGCGGACATTACGGAAGGCGAACTACTCGCTGTTCAGAGGAATGTCGTTACACGTATTGCCAAATGCACTGAGGTTGACGGACATCATTTTGAGCATTTATTGCATTAATGTGGTATTTTCAGGTAATCAAGCTGTAACAGCACGCGTTCTCAGAAATGATAAGTTCACAAAGGTTCATGTATCACATTGGAACAACCGAAATAAAATGTTCAAACGTACCTACGTTCTGTATTTTAATTTTAAAAAACCTACTTGTTACCAACTGATCGTCTAAAATTGTGAGCCATATGTTCGTGACTATTACAGTGCCATCTATCACAAAGCGACAAAAGTGGTCCAACTAAAACATTTATATTTCTTTACGTACTACACGAATATGTAATAAAAAATGGGGGTTCCTGTTTTTAAAAAAACGCAGTTGATATCCGTTTGTTCTATGGTAGCGCCATCTAGCGAGCCAACCATAGCGCCATCTGGTTTCCCCCTTCAAGCTAGACAAGTTTCGTTCTTTGTAGTTTTTTCGTTTGACGCTTATTTCGTGAGATATTTGGCCAGGTCACGATCAATGGACCACCCTGTAGTCTGTGAAGACTACAACACTCTCCATCATTCTTGGGGCTGTATCGCTGCGAATGCAAATGACGTAGTTTCCTTGCAGGCCACAGACGATAACATCTGAAACATTACCAGTTCCTGACATTACACATTGTTTTGGTTACTTCAGAAATTTCTTTTCTGCTAATGATAGAGCAAAACGGACTTGCTAAGATCTTATCACTTCCAAGCTGAGGTAACGATCACAATTCATATAAATTATACTCTAATACTTTTCACATCTATTCTATTAAATATTAAAGAGGTCTGCTGGCCACAGTACGCTTCGGTACTACAAGAATCAGCTGCCGCAGTCTGTCTACAAGATGCTACTTCATGCCATTAACGACGCGCCCTGTGTTTCCAGTCCTCGAAAGACATTTTTGTTGTTGCCAAGAATCTCCCTCCTCTTTGATGGATGGAACCCTACCTGCTCTAAGGCAGTGGAACAACGCGGTCTTGCGATCTACATCTACATTTATACGGTGTGTGGCGGAGGGCACTTTTGCGTGCCACTGTCATTACCTCCCCTTCCTGTTCCAGTCGCGTATGGTTCGTGGGAAGAACGACTGCCGGAAAGCCTCCGTGCGCGCTCGAATCTCTCTAATTTTACATTCGTGATCTCCTCGGGAGGTATAAGTAGCGGGAAGCAATATATTCGATACCTCATCCAGAAACGCACCCTCTCGAAAGCTGGACAGCAAGCTACACCGCGATGCAGAGCGCCTCTCTTGCAGAGTCTGCCATTTGAGTTTGCTAAACATCTCCGTAACGCTATCACGCTTACCAAATGACCCTGTGACGAAACGCGCCGCTCTTCTTTGCATCTTCTCTATCTCCTCTGTCAACCCGACCTGGTACGGATGCCACACTGATGAGCAATACTCAAGTATAGGTCGAACGAGTGTTTCGTAAGCCACCTCCTTTGTTGATGCACTACATTTTCTAAGGACTCTCCCAATGAATCTCAATCTGGCACCCGCCTTACCAACAACTAATTTTATATGATCATTCCACTTCAAATCGTTCCGCACGCATACTCCCAGATATTTTACAGAAGTAACTGCTACCAGTGTTTGTTCCGCTATCATATAATCATACGATAAAGGATCCTTCTTTCTATGCATTCGCAATACATTACACTTGTCTATGTTACGGGTCAGTTGCCACTCCCTGCACCAAGTGCCTATCCGCTGCAGATCTTCCTGCATTTCGCTGCAGTTTTCTAATGCTGCAGCCGGCCGAAGTGGCCGTGCGGTTCTGGGCGCTGCAGTCTGGAACCGAGCGACCGCTACGGTCGCAGGTTCGAATCCTGCCTCGGGCATGGATGTGTGTGATGTCCTTAGGTTAGTTAGGTTTAATTAGTTCTAAGTTCTAGGCGACTGATGACCTCAGAAGTTAAGTCGCATAGTGCTCAGAGCCATTTGAACCATTTTTCTAATGCTGCAGCTTCTCTGTATACTACAGCATCATCCGCGAAAAGCCGCATGGAACTTCCGACACTATCTACTAGGTCATTTATATATATTGTGAAAAGCAATGGTCCCATAACACTCCCCTGTGGCACGCCAGAGGTTACGAGTACAAGTGAGTATGGCAGTATATCGATAATTTCCTGGACATCAAGAGTCTAACGTCACACGTTAAAAAAAGCTCTCAAGTGCGAAAAGAAGATAAGTTGAATAAAATTTCGTTTTTCTTTAAGTAAGTTAATCAGTATTACTGAATTACGGTGTAAAATCAAGAACTTGAGGAATAAGGGATGTGGTTACACTCCTACAATGGGAGCACCTCGATGAGAACAATTTGTCGGTCGAATCACATCTCTTTCAGTATTTTCGCGACTAATCACAGGTCCATCAGGTCACCTCCACGTGGATGACGCCTGGCTTCTCCATTTACCTCAGTATAACTGAAGAGGGCAGTTCACTCGGTTTACACACACAGCTCTTCAGTCATCGATAGTGTCCACTATGCTATTCGGCAACATGCCGTCAAATGCGTTACCACTCCGGGTTTATATAGACTTCATCAAAGACTGGACGACACAAAGGATAGTCCCAGTCCTAGAAAAAGGCAAAGACAGTTGCCAATAACATCATACCGACCCACTGCGCTTTCCTCCTGCATTCGACCTCAGTAGTCATTAGACATCGTGAGAGAGCAGAATGCGGAGCTCCGCGGAACTCACGGACTTCGCACTTGGTCAGGTGATAGGGTGTCACTTGGGTCACATGTCTGTACGCGAGATTCTACACTCCTAAACATCGCCAGGTCCACTGTTTCCAATGTGATAGTGAAGTCGAAATGTGAAGTGACACGTACAGCACTAAAGCCTACAGGCCGACCTCGTCTGTTGACTGATGGAGACCCTCGACAGTTGAAGAGGGTCATAATGAGTAGTAGGCAGACATCTACGCAGACCATCACACAGGAATTCCAAACTGCATCAGGATCCACTGCAAGTACTATGACAGTCAGGCAGGAGGTGAGCAAACTTGGATTTCATGGTCGAGCGGCTGCTCATAAGTCACACATCACGCCGGTAAATGCCAAACGACGCCTCGCTTGGTGTAAGGAGCGTAAACACTGGACGATTGAACAGTGGAAAAACGTTGTGTGGAGCGACGAATCACGGTACAGAATAAGGCGATGAGATGACATGGTGTGGGTACGGCGAATGCCCGATGAACGTCTTCTGCCAGCGTGTGTAGTGCCAACAGTAAAATTCGGAGGCGCTGGTGTTATGGTGTGGTCGTGTTTCTATGGAGGGGGCTTACACCCCTTGTTGTTTTGTGTGGCACTATCACAGCACAGGCCTACATTGATGTTTTAAGCACCCTCTTGCTTCCCACTGTTGAAGAGCAATTCGGGGATGGCGATTGCATCTTTCAAAACGATCGAGCACATGTTCATAATGCACAGCCTGTGGTGGATTGGTTGGACGACAGTAACATCCCTGTAATGGACTAGCCTGACAGAGTCCTGACCTGCATCCTATAGAACACCGTTGGGATGTTTTGGAACACCGATACCTCTCCTCAGTGCAGCACTCCGTGAAGTTCGGGCTGCCATTCCCCGAGAGACCTTCCAGCACCTGATTGAACGAATGCCTGCGAGAGTGGTAGCTGTCATCAAGGCTAAGGGTGGGCCAACACCATATTGAATTCCAGAATTACCGGTGGAGGGCGCCACGAACTTATAAGTCCCTTTCAGCCAGGTGTCCGGATACTTTTGATCACATAGCGTGTGAAAGAAGCGCGTGGCAGTGTAAACAAGGATATTTTGCTCCACTAACTAAGAACTATAGATAACAAGGAAAAACTGTTTATCGATTAGGATGTATGATTTCGGAAAGAAAAGTTTTTCTCGGTTTCCAGAGTAAAATGAGAGGCACTCACATTGCCCCTACTGGCCTCCCACACGGGCCTATCCTCAGTCCTTTACTACGTCTTGAACACAACTGGAACAGTTCTTCCCATATCAACTTAAATAGCATATGTATGCTGTATGTATGTATATTCACTTCCATTTATTTGCGGAATGTGAAACCATATTCTCGTCAACCTTGTTCTATGTGGAAGACTGGCTCCGAGCACACGACATGAGAGCTTCGGCCGATAAGTCACAAATCATCGTATCTTTCAAAGCTTCCTATTCACGGATTTCCGTCAAAATGATCCTAGATTCTGACTATTACCCAGTGACATCGCAAGCTCGATTCTTAGTCATCGTGGGCCCCTGACAAAAACAATGTAATATCTTAATAATTAAGTTTTTTTCAAAAATATGTAATTCCCTAGGTCGCGTACTTCTATAGAAATTAAAATATTATGAGTAGATTAATTTCAGTTGCGAGTAGAACCACGCTCAGATCTGCAAACAAGCAGAAAAAACATTGTCGGCACAAGAAAATTCCTTTTTTACAGGATAACCTTCACGTTTAAAATGTTTGACGGGAAACACAAATACAAAAGTAATACCCTAATTCTCGTGGTAAAAATGTCAGCATATATGTGCGGAACTAGCATTACATATAAATATTACAAGAACGTGAACTACAAACAACTATGAAGTTTTACACAAAAGAAAATAATTTTAACTATACTATGCTCAAATGAGATGCAAATTGACCAAAACTGCATGTTCCATCAACAGCCATATCATGAAATAGCTTGCACTTGGCAATTTATATTTAAAAAATTGTAATTGTACAATAGTAATGAGACTAGTTCTGCACTTGTAGGAATAAACGAATCAAACCAATACATAATAAACAATAATAACTAAATCTAACGTTAAAAGTTGTGAAATATTCAAAGAGATGAACATATCGTGGGTAATAAAATCGTAGGTCATCTTTACACCATGTAACTTGTCGATAGCAAAATAAAATGTTTCTTTGTCCAGTATGATTAACTTGACTGTTATCTATTCATAGCCATAGCATAAATGAATGCTGCATGCACTCGTGCAGGCCGAAGCGAAAGTTGCAAAAGAGCTGGCAGGTGGAGCGCAAATGTATACCGTTATATAGATCGACATATAAAAACAATAGAAGGTAACATAGCTGAAATTGTGTGTAGAAAGAACAATGTAATAATTAAAAATAATTGACATAAAAATCTGATAATGTACATACAAAATAGGCCAGAAAATCGAGTCAGTAGTAGTTAAGACAAAAATACAAGCAGGACATGAAACAGCAATATTGAATGTCGCCACAACGTAAGACAACATATAGACAACATGTTGTATTACATAATCAAATTATATTGGCAATACATCGTACTACAAAATCATATTAACAGATACGTCGAGACGCCAGCTGATGCAGACTGGACTGGACGCCACCTCATATTACGTGTAGGCGATCATCCTTGCAGTCGTACATACGGGCACAGCAGTGGAAGCACACACTCCGCAGACAGAAATATTGCGGTCCCTCACCAGTATAACGAGCCAAAACGTTCTGTAGTAGTTAGTAAAAAATACTTAAATAATACTGTTTAAAGCCCTAGTGCTCATTTAATACGCAATGGGGAGCCCTCTTCATACAGCTATAGATCTCCAATTCTTCGAGTAAATCCAGTGTCGTTCCTTTACGCACATTATGAAACACCCCTAGGCCGTGCTCAGTATCATGCACTGTGTCTATCCATAGTGAGATACATACCAAAAGCTATGCTATTTTGGGAATAGGTATGTTCTTTAAAGTGCACATTATAGGAGCGATCAATCTGGCCGACATAGTAACAGTCGCAGTCATTACAGTTGATCTTGTATTCTCCCAACATATTAAACGTATTGGATTTTGGACTTATTCGGTGTCGTTGGCAATGCATCTAGTATGGAACTCCAAATAAGAAGATAGAGTTCAGGTGGATTATATGAAAGTGCAGTATAATTCATAATGAAGAAGCTGATATTCTTGCTAAAAGCCACAACCTTAATCGATCTCACATTTTCGCCTTCTGAACTGTTTCGGCTGGCCATATAAAAAAGCCTTTTAACAACGGCAAGAAGACTAGGACGCTATCTCAATTATTCAGGGGAAGATATTAGCCTATGTTCAGCTGTTATTCGACTTGGACTCTGGTTTTCGTTTGTTCGCATCCACCAGCTGTCGCATGAGCTTCGACCACCGATGTTTTTCGACGAACCTTCACCGCATTGGAATCCAACTCTGTCCTGTGACTGCGCCAACATTACAGATACCTAGGTATGTTCCTTAAAGTGCACATTGTAGGAGCGGTCAGTCTGGCCGACATGGTAACAGTCGCGGTCATTACGGTTGATCTTGTGTTCTCCCAACATATTAAACGTATTGGGTTTTGGGCTTATCATACTTGCAACATTTATATCGTCTGAAAACAGAGTTCTCACGAGGATCACTATTCTATTTTCTTGGAGTCATGAGCATGTAAGAAAGAGATTTTTTATCAGTTGCCAGGATATCTTTGTAGTAATGGGGCAGCACTAGGAGCTATGTTCACAGCCATTTCATTTTAATGCTTATTTTTTATGTACAGTTACCTCAACTTTGACACTGAACGTTTTTGTTGCTGTTGTTCCTGCTCCTTTTCGTTTTATTTCTTGGATCTGTGGTGACAGAACGACTGCCTTTGTCAAATTACCCTGTACAATTTTGCGCGGCGTATCAACTACCTTTGTTAAACGTATATTTGTGTGTTTATATTTGTGTCACAACACTATTGTCAATCGTTAACATTGTTATGTTGTTATCTTCGCCTTTCAATTAATCGAAATTATTTTGCAATATTTTAAGTATATGTCAATCAACAGAGGCTTAAAAAGCTCTTTGTTAAACTCGTACCTCTATGTTCTAATATTAATTTATCCATTTGTTTTGTACTGTATGTCAATTATTTATTTTTTAGCAGAGTGACCGGCCGTTAGATCTCCAAAGCTACGTATATATTTAAATGAAAAAATACTTCAGCAAGAAGAGGAACGCAATTAGTAGCTGATGGCCCTATTGCAACAACAATAATAATATCAACAACCGCAGTAGTGAACATAGTCTGCTGGTTGTGTTTCTTCCATTCACGAAGCGAAGAGTGCGCCGGTTGTAAGGAAGACTCAAAGCTTTCCAGGCACTGCACGACAGCATAGAGCACCCGTCGCTTCTTTCCCCGGTCACTATTGTTTTGTTTGTTAATTTGCTTACTTGTAGTTGTTCGTTTGGTTTTGTTAGTTTTCGTTCGTTTATTTGTTCATGGTCGTTTGAATGTTTTAGTTCGTTTGTATGTTTACGTCCGTTTGTCTGATTTGTGTGTTTGCTTGTTAGTTAAAAATAGTAATTTATTGTTTGACAGAGTTGTTTTATCATTTAATAAACTATGTGCACTTTTGTCATTCTACTACATGTCTTGACGAAATTTTACAAACTGTGCAGTCGTTTGAAATAACTGTTACCTTGTCAGTGTTTTCAGAAAGCGCTACAAGTGACAGCAGTTAAAACACTGTTACTATGTTTACATGCGACACATCTTCCGGGAGACGAAAACCGACTTTTGGGAAACCGTTTTTCGCTGTCGTATTGTATGTTAAGGTCTGAAGCGGATTTGCTAGCCCAGTTAAATACGGCGCCTGGAAACCAACTGATACAGTTCATGATTTAGTCAGCACAATCACTGTTTGTCTTCAATTAGACGAGATGAAAACAGCTTAGTCTAATATTTCTGCTTACCCTTCATTGTACAAAAAGCCACTCCGTCCATATTAGCAAAAAACTTTAAAAAACAAGACAAAACTTAACAGTCCAAGCACATTTCAAAACCGGCTGCGTTTAAATGGGAGCGAAAATCGATTGTGGAATTGGAAAACCGGCAATCAGAGGCGGATTTCAGATACGATTTTGAAGTGTTACATGGCCAGCCAGAAGCGGTAATGGGAAATCGATTTACGGAATCCGGTTTTGGGAGTTCATGTAAACGGAATGTAACTCAGGACGGGGTATCTCAGTTTTCTAAGCCATTTCATAGCGACCCTGAGTACAAAGTCATAGTTAGTAGTACGCTGCAGCACTGCTGATTTGACACATGCTTCCATCTCGTTACCAGGAAATTACAATTCGGAGTTGTAATTTGGGAAAATGATGCTGGAACAGTTCATATATTCATGTTAAGTTATGTACAAGGTGACCATTGGGGTACATCCTGGAGTAAGAACGTCGTCTGAAAACAATTTGCATTTATTATTTCGAAGTTCATGAATAACGATTGGACACAGTGTGTCACAATGGAATGAGTCATCGTGAGCATAGCAGAGAGTGCTCTTAAACGAAATAATGGCCACGTGGTATTTACTGTCAGTCAAAAACACCTTTCTCTGTCTCCCAAAAAGGAGGTACGAACTTGCCTATTGTGAGATTCTGTTTCCCTCACTGTACTATTTTCCTATCATTGCTGCAGTAATTATTGTGACTTTAGTGGTTAAATGAAGGTACTTGCAGTAACCTTCAAGTTCAACACGTAGGAACTGCACTGCATCATTAATCTATCGTTTTTAGGGTTAGTAAAAACGAAACCCTTTTAGGATCACTTTGTTGTCTGTCTGACTGTTAAGAACCCTTTTACTCAGGAACGGGTAGACGTAACAAGCTGAAATTTGTCATATACTAAAGTCTACGGTCTCTTGGTGATGTAACTACTTTAAGCTCCTACGTCAAAATAAAAAAAAAATATACGGCCATTTATGTCACATATTTTGGTACCTTCCCAGTATCAAAATCGATAATAAGCAAAAATCGCCGAGATTCTAGACTTCTGGGTTTGATGACCTATCTACATACACTATGTGATAAAAGGTATCCGGACGCCTGGCTGAAAATGACTTACAAGTTAGTGGCGCCCTCCATTCAATAAGGTGTTGGCCCACCCTTAGCTTTGATGACAGCTTCTACTCTCGCAGGTGCTGGGTTTCTCGGGGAATGGCAGCCCGTTCTTCACAGAGTGCTGCACTGAGGAGAGGTATCGGTGTTCCAAAACAGCCCAACGGTGTTCTATAGGATGCAGGTCAGGACTCTGTCAGGCTAGTCTATTACAGGGATGTTACTGTCGTCTAATCACTCCGCCACAGGCCGTGCATTATTAATCTGTGCTCGATCGTGTTGAAAGATGCAGTCGCCATCCCCGAATTGTTCTTCAACAGTGGGAAGCAAGAGGGTGCTTAAAACATCAATGTAGGCTTGTGCTGCGATTGTGCCACACAAAACAACAAGGGGTGCAAGCCCCCTCCATAGAAACACGACCACGCCTTAACATCATCGCCTCCGAATTTTACTGTTGGGACTACACAAGCTGGCAGATGACTTTCACTGGGCATTCGCCATACCCACACCCTGCCATAGGATCGCCGCATTGTGTACTGTGATTCGTCACTACACACAACGTTTTTCCACTGTTCAGTCGTCCAATGTTTACGCTCCTTTCACCAGGCGAGGCGTCGTTTGGCATTTACCGGCGTGATGTGTGGCTTATAAGCACCCGCTCGACCATGAAACCTAAGTTTTCTCACCTCCCGCCAGTCACATTACTTACAGTGGTGCCTGAGGCAGTTTGGAATTCCTGTGTGATGGTCTTGACAGATGTCTGCCCATTCTTCAACTATCGACGGTCTCTGTCAATCAACAGATGAGGTCGGCCTGTACGATTTTGTGCTGTACGTGTTCATTCACGTTTCCACGTCACTGTCACATCGGATACAGTGGACCTAGGAATGTTTAGGAGTGTGGAAACCTCGCGTACAGACGCATGACGCAAGTGACTCCCAATCACGTGACCATGTTCCAAGCCTGTGAGTTCTGCGGAGCGCCGCATTCTGCTCTCTCACGATGTCTAATGTCTACTGAGGTCGCTGATGTGGAGTACATGGCAGTTGTGGCAGAACAATGCACCTAATATGGAATACGTATGTTTTGGGGGGTGTCCGGATACTTTTGATCAGATGGTGTAGATAATTTATTTTGTACAGAACCTGAGTTCTTCTCGCACTTATTCGGATTCTTTTTACCAGTTTTGTGGAATGTTGTCGCTGGTATGCGCTGCTAGAGTGTACTTTTTCGTATTCAATAGGCCAGTGGCTGAACTCACTTGCGGGCTCGGTGCATTCATTACATTTCTGGTTCCTCTATTAGAGACGAGTTTCAAGTCGTCTCTGACACAATTCCATTTCACCGGCTTGACCACTACTGCTCAGCATTTGCATCTCTATTTTCCTATACCTTGGGTGGTGCAAATAATGGCACGTACTATATTACGTGAAAACAAAATGCAATCCTACAGTTCTGCTAAACACGTCCTATAGATCTTGCGTTATGAGCAGAAATCAAACAGGAAACAGACAGATTGCAAATTGAGGGTGTCATGGAACTAGTAGTATACAACATATAAGAGAGACAACTAATTGTGACTTAAAATCCCAATAGTTCGTCCATTTGACTGTAGAGAAATTTCATTACAACTAAAATTGTTCACAAATTCAACTATATTCTGTTCGATGCCTAACTAATACGGTGTCCGAATTTGTGTGGTTATAAAATCAGTCACAAACCTACGTATTAGAACGCCAATGCTGGTGTCGTTTCTAGAATACCAATAAGCGATAGCCTGGCTTTGCATTCCCATAAATTTAAAACTGTTTTAAAATATCAATAGAATTTCTGGTTTCTCTCGTGACGAATATGTCGGCTATAGTGGAGTTTCAGGAGTATTCTTGCATCAAGATAGGCGATTGTTAATGGCTTGATGTTCAGTCCTTTCACATAACATCTACCCATATAGCAAAAGCTGCCAATGACATTGACGCTACAAGGAGATTAGTGCTACAATAACCTCTATGAACAGACTTATGAAGCTGGCCGAAATCATGTAAGAGATATTCAGCTTGATCTTATTGAAATCTGCTCAGTTTTGAAGCTCCTTATAGAGAGAAAAAAACATGAAAGTTCAGCGGCTGTTATTGGTAGTGTCAGTAAATTTATAGATACTGATGGAACAGTTAGTGATGTCACAGTTGCGCATGCCATATTCCAGATAAAGCAACTCACTGACGATCCTGTAGAGGAAGCAGATTGGAGGGATGTTCATTGCTACGTTTCACGCCCTGTTGTTCCAAATAGTCCCACAAAGTTACCTTGGCATTAAGATCGGTTGATATACAGGGCCACACGAAGCGCGATAGGGTGCGTGAGTGTTCATAAAACCAGGAGCGTACGCATGGCTGTTGTCATATTGGAAGATGGGAGCGTCCTCTGCAAACTCAGCAGGAAGTTGTAAAAGAATAAAAAAAGAAAGGAGGAAGATTAGGGTTTAACGTACCGCCCACAACAAAGTCATTAGAGATGGATGTAGAAGAAAGAGAACCACTTTCTCACTGAGAATTTTGAGAGAAACGTTCTGGTTTCTGTTCACAGTAACCTGGATGAGTGGGTGCATGTCATGGTATGAAAAATGTAATCTTTTTGGAAAGACCTGTGCCTATTCTTGTTGCCACACTGTGGTTCCGAGCCCATCCTGTCACCACTCATACTGTAGCCAACTGTCTATCAGTATGATGCTCCCGTGTCCCTAGTGCCAATGATTCGACCTTTCTCAAAGTCCAGATGATGGCAATAAGCTGTACATATGCATCCTCTGGACTAATTGTGTTGCAATCTGCATCTGAATAGTTCCACTAATGTCAAACACACCTAATAGTCATCATGTACTCGCATCATTCTTCATCTGTGCCATAGCTTTGTCCTGTACCAAAAATAAGCTCGTGTAAAGATGCAGTTTGATTCAACACGTATCACAGGCATGGAAATACTGGAGTATCAGTCAGTAGCATACCAGTAACAGTACAAGCCCAGCTTCAAGGTCACTGATGATGTCATTTCCAGTGTCAGGTTATGCACCGAGCGAGGTGGCGCAGTGGTTAGACACTGGACTCGCATTCGGGAGGACGACGGTTCAATCCCGCGTCTGGCCATCCTGATTTAGGTTTTCCGTGATTTCCCTAAATCGCTCCGGGCAAATGCCGGGATGGTTCCTTTCAAAGGGCACGGCCGACTTCCTTCCCTGTCCTTCCCTAATCCGATGAGACCGATGACCTCGCTGTCTGGTCTCCTTCCCCAACACAACCAACCAACCACACATTTGAGGTACTGCCAGTATGAGCCCAGATTCAAAGTCACTCCCCTGCCCATGCTTCCCAGGTGTGTCCATACTTCCAATAAGAACTTCCAATACCAGGCTACAGTTGGCCTTGGTCATACTAGCACATATTTCTAGTCACTCCCCTCTCTTCCTCTCCTACCCATCCCCTGGACCATATGATACAAACACCTCCTCCCCTCTCCTGCTTTTATAACTAAAATACTTGAATGTGTGGCTTCATTCTTGAGTTGTGCGCTATATGGGAAGGAACAGGTTGTGGCTATTTGTTAATAACAAATTAATTTTATTGTAATAGTGCCAAGTCATATCACTCAAGGTTTTGGGGGGTGGGGGAGGAGGAGGGGGGGGGGGGGAACAAGTTTGTCGAAATGTGTTACAGATCACTTTTATATTGTAATTAAGTAACTTAAATCATTGTCTAGTGAGAGGATAGGGGTGCAGATATTTGTTAATAACAAATTGAATTTAGTATTACTCATTCGAGAAAAAACCCAGTGAGACTTGTAAGTATGCTCATTTTCCATATTTTTCGTGTGCTTCCATATTTTCCACAATTTTACATAGTTTCCCAAATTTTTATACTTTTTCACGGTTTTTTCATATTTCCCATGGGCTATATGTAAATGTACAAGAATATACAGAGTGAATCACCAAAAATTTGGACCGCAAACATTGCGGAAATGGAAAGTGCTATAGATGTGCAGCTTTCACAGAATGGATTGGTAATCAGGGAGTCGTATCGTTAGCCATTCGAAAGATTGTAATAATAGAAAGTGTTTTTTTTTTGTTTTTTTTTTGCAAACGTATACTCTTTTAAATGGAACAATGCCTCAAGTTCCCACATAGACGCTAGTACAATACCTGTGGTACCACGCACTAAAGGACTACGAAGTGTGTACAGTAGTTATGTGGATTCTGACCAGTAACAAGACAATTGACGATCACAAGTTGAATTCAAAATGGCCACCGCCGGTGGCAATACACTCTTCCTGTCTGGTACGGAACGACTGCTGCATATGTGCTACCATTTCAGCAGAAATTTCGAGCAAACTGCAGTAATACAACGATGCTTATCATTGGGTGTAGTTGGTATGTTCTTGTAGACAGCGTCTTTCAACTTTGCACACAGAAAAAATGTCTAATAGGGAAAGAGCCAACCAAGGTACAGGTTCTCTGCGTCCATTCCAACGATTTGGAAACAATTCGTGGCGACCTGCTGTATACTTCGTGTGCTATGGACTGGACAGCCATTATGCTTGTGTGGCGGCAGCACCGTCCAACGCACGAAGGGCTGAACTACGGCACTGCCGACACAAGTAGGGGCAGCTGTACCGTTATGCGGAATTTCGGCAACGGTGCGTCGCACACCGGACCGCACGGGAACAAAGCTGCCACCAGTGCGAGCTAGTCGACGCGACGCGACACACGTCTCCCCAGTTCTTCCGCCGCGGACCACGTGCGTCGAGTCAACGTGACTCCGCCGTAAATGCGTACGCGCGGTCGTAAATGCAGTCGCCGTTAAATTGTCTTTCGCTTCTTCGCGGACGTTACGGCGCCTCCGGTCGCGCCAAGAGCAGAACATTCTGTGACGCGGCCTTTTGTCTCGCTCGGTCCACGCGGTCGCGCCACGGCTCGTCACTGGAGTGTGCACCCTCCGGGATCGGTGACCGAGCCGTGCCGCCAGTGCAACGCGCCTATATAGGCAGACATTAGCGAAGTATATTATTTGTCATTTATTGTAACGGCAGGAAAAATAAATGTGTCCTGTCCAGAAACCGCCTTAGTCATTTATTGCCACAAAGCCTCTCCCATGAGCATAGTGCGTGGGCGCGGCGATAAATGCCGGTTCAATGCACATGAGCGACTGTAAGCGGAGATACCACACGTTCCCGCTTCACTGGCGACCCCGACGTGATCTGAGGCTAAAAAAAACACGTGGTGACAAACGTTCGTCGGTACGAGAGACGTGGAACCGCGAGTAGGCTTGCGCGCATACGCCCGCGCCGAACAGTGCTCCGTAGTAATTTTTTTTTTAACTAACTTTTTTTGTATTGTTTTTGTGTGCGTATATTTTGATCGCGGACTGCTTAGTGTTATTTTTTTTTCTTTTCGTGTGTTTCCCTTGTGTTATTTTCACTGTGTGCTTTCCTCTTGTACGAGGATTCGACTCTGAACTAAGATGGCGACACTGGAGGAGTTGCGAAAGACCGTCGAAGAACTGCCCGCGCGCAACACGAGGCTAGAGAATGAGCTACAGGCACGGACTACACACGCGGACGCCGCGCAGCCGCAGACAGCTCAGGACAATGTTGGCGCGCAAATCCCCGCCACACCGACGCCTCCTACGACCGCCGGAACGCCGACAAGCGCTGGACGGGCATTGATCAGGCTGCCTCCCTTTTGGCCGCGCGACCCCGTGATGTGGTTCAGCCAGGTTGAGGCGGTATTTATGAGCAACCACGTGACCTGCGACCTGGCGAAATTTGTTCCCGCTTCACTTGTACCGTAAGTTCCTCCTTGTGTGCAGAGGAATGGCTTCAAGCATCTGTGGAAGATAGTCTGTTAAAGGAGGTTTGATACTTCCGTGTTCAATGTTCCATCTATGAGCTGATGGTTCGCTCTACCGTACCACAAATGTACACTCCATGGACACTGACGTACCACCTGACGATGCCAATGGGGAAAGTCAACAGACCAATAGTGCATGTTGAGGTGATTTACGTGGCTGTGATTGGCAAACTTGCTGTCATCAGTAAAAAAAATACATGAGGCGTCTGGAGTATCCCCTCTTAATGCCCATGTGTAGAAGTTAACACGATTCTCATAAGCGTTTCCATGAAGCTCTTGATGGACAGGAAATGAAATGAAATGTCGTGTGGCTAAGGCCCCCTGTAGGGTAGACCGTTCGCCTGGTGCAGGTCTTTCGATTTGACGCCACTTCGGCGACCTGCGCGTCGATGGGGATGAAATGATGATGATTAGGACAACACAACACCCAGTCCCTGAGCGGAGAAAATCTCCGACCCAGCCGGGAATCGGACCCGGGACCTTAGGCTTGACATTCCGTCACGCTGACAACTCAGCTACCGGGGCCAGACTTGATGGACAGGAATGTGATAGGGATGGAACCTGTGTCTATGGAGAATGTGTAGGACACTTGCCTGACTCATGCCACTTCCTTGTGCGATTGCACGGGAGCTAACATGTGATCAACTGCAACGGCAGCAAGAACATTGATATCCTCTTCTTCTGTCATCACTCGCTTTCTTCTGTTCATGCCTAGATGTTACATTACCACTCTCACATATCTTATTGTAGAAGTTGGTAAATAAATGCGGAGATGGTTTGCGTTTATTGGTATATCTTGCTGCATACACCATACTAGAGCAAACTGCATTCCTCCTACGCTCTCCATAAACTATAAGCATGTCTTCTTTTTCTTCATTGATAAATCCCATTGTCCACTCACGACCCACTGCTTGATCTGTCTTACACTAACTGACTATAAAGTCACAATGCACTCGAGGAACAAACAAGCACACTGTAGGAAAATATAACATCATCATATCTAGCAACTATGCAGGTTGAGTAGCAAACATAGGTGTTAGTGAGGAAACTTTTCAAAATACAATATCTTGTAAATGACTTGCACAAGAATCCTACAACAAACACCACTGACATTCTGATTTATCCTACTTTTAGTTTGTTAATGTAAAGAGGAATTGTTCCATTCAAAAAGGTGTATGTTTGCACAAAAAATACACTTTATAAGTATTGTTACAATCTGTTTATTGGCCAACAATATGAGTCCCTGACTACCAATCCATTCTGTAAAAACCACACATCAATAGCACTTTCTGTTTTCTCAATAAGTTTTAGGTGGTTCACTGGGTATATGTTCTTATTGCAACGAATTATTTATCAACAAATACATTATTTGCACAGCACTTTTATCCTATATCAGCAAACTTCTCATGATTTCTTCTCTAACAGTATTAAACTGAGGTCTATGTGTAACACATTTCGTTTACTGAATCATGCCACCTTACATTGCGTCCATATATATGGGTTCACATTTGGATGCTACCTCAGACTTAACAGATGCAGATCCATCTTTGGACTCTATCCTGGACATAATGCAGGTGCATCTGCCCCAAAAAAATATCCTGGGTGTAATGTTAATGGATGTAGCATTTGACATTACTCCTGACTTAACCTTGGTGAATCCACACCAAACAATAATCTAGGTGTATTACAGGTGGATCCACATTTAGACCACTTTGAAACTCTATCCCAAACCCACTCCAGATGGTGGTGCCCCGTCGCGCCCCCCCCCCCTCCCATCCCCCCCCCCCCCCCGGTCCAGAAACCGACACGCAAAATAGAAAATAGTGCAATTGATATGTGTGTTTGTTTACAACAGAATAACAGCAACACACACACACACACACACACACACACAGATATATATATATGTCACATCATCTTTGTTTTTATATCTAAAAACACAGATGATGTGACTTACCGAACGAAAGTGCTGGCAGGTCGATAGACACACAAACAAACACAAACATACACACAAAATTCAAGCTTTCGCAACAAACTGTTGCCTCATCAGGAAAGAGGGAAGGAGAGGGAAAGACGAAAGGATGTGGGTTTTAAGGGAGAGGGTAAGGAGTCATTCCAATCCCTCTTTCCTGACAAGGCAACCGTTGGTTGCGAAAGCTAGAATTTTGTGTGTATGTTTGTGTATGTTTGTGTGTCTATCGACGTGCCAGCGCTTTCGTTTGGTAAGTCACATCATCTTTGTTTTTAGATATATTTTTTTTCCCCACGTGGAGTGTTTCCTTCTCAGTTAGTGCCAGCTGCCTTGCTGCTGTAGTAACACTGGTGCCCATCAGATCAGTGAAGTTAAGCACTGTTGGGCTGGGCTAGCACTCTGATGGGTGACCACCCGGTTTGCCAAGTGCTGTTGGCGAGCAGTGTGCACTCATCCCTTGTAAGGCCAACTGAGGAGCTATTTGACTGAGGTAGCGGCTCTGATCTTGGAAACTGACATACGGCTAGGAGAGTGTTGTGTTCACCACCCATACCTCCATATCCGTATCCAGTGATGCCTTTGGGCCGAGGATGACACGGCGGCCGGTCAGTACCATTGGGTCTTCCGAGGCCTGTTCGGTCAGAGTTAGTTAGTTAGTTAGTTTGGCAGCTTGTGGTTATGTGGGCTCCCATTTAGAAGAAGTATAGTTTGTAACTAGTCTAGCTGGGTTGAAACTCTGTATCATAGTTGGATGGTGAAAAATAGGAAACTGCACCTGCTAATATAAGCTATAAGATCATGCATGCACTTGTACATTTTCATCTAGAATATGGAAAAGCAGGAAAATATGGTAAAATGGAAAAAATATGCAAGATACAGGTAAATAGGGGAAATGGAGAAACATGTTAAAAATATGGTAAAATCAGGATGCAAAATGGTCATGCAGGATATCTGCAGAAAGCAGTCAAAATTTGTGACATAAGAACTAGATGAAAGTGTCTGGAGGTCTCTTGGATACCCTCACCCTCATTGTCCACCATTCCCTGTCAACATACCTAATGGTCTTTTCTCACTTCTCTGTTCCTCTCCATTTCTGCCCTGCCCCCCCCCCACCCCTCCCCATCCTTCCCTCCCCCACAGCCTTGTTTTGTTGCCACGCAGCACTCTTCATCCCCCCCCCCACCTCCCCTGTACCCTGTTGTCCCTCCTCCTTCCCCTTCCCACTATGGATTGCTGCTTTCATTCCACGCAACAGTTGCATTCTGGCTGCAGTGGCTGGAGACATTAATTATTTGTGGCTCAGTGTGTGTGTGTGTGTGTGTGTGTGTGTGTGTGTGTGTGTGTGTGTGTGTGTGTGTGTGTTTGAAGGAGGCTTCGGCCGAAAGCTCAATGCTTAACAATCGTTTTGTGTGTGTGTGTGTGTGTGTGTGTGTGTGTGTGTTTGTGTTTGAAGGAGGCTTCGGCCGGAAGCTCAATGCTTAACAATCGTTTTGTTGTGTCTGCAAATCAACATAAGCATACAACTCTCTATATTGAGTTGCATGCTATCGCTCTGATATTCGAACCTAGACTTTCCATTGTTTTATTAGTGGTTTGTACTGAAATGCGCCTCAGTGAATGCACAAGTGTCAATAAACGTTATTGCAGTTCATAAAGCTAAAAAAGCTAGCCAACAAAGGGAGTTGATGAGTGCAACAGGGAGCTATAGGGGAGGATGAATAAAATAGGTTTGTTCCAGATTACAAAGCTAAAGATCTGGGGCATGATCACCCACTGTTTCTATATTTTCTCTCTTACTTCTCACTTCCTTCATCTCCAACAATGAGAAAAATGCAACTCAAGTAGCACTGTGTTTCAGAGCACATGTAGAATTAAAAGCCCCCCCCCCCCCTCCCCAACTGGCTGCATAAGTCAGTCCAGAGGTGGGAGGAAGACAAGGACAAACATGATGCCTAGTAATTTGCAACACTATTCTCCATTGTATCAAGATATATAATTATGCAGTTAATTCATGTTTGTAGTGCTGCAGAATGGTCAAAAAATAAGAACTTGGTGGTTACTCATGATTAACATCAGCAGATCATAAAGTTTCCTAAATGTCTATGAAATGCTGCTGGATGTACAAGGCGATCTGTAGGTGTTTTACAATTAACTCTTAGCAAATTTTCCTTTAGAAGATGGAATAGTGTTTTGATTAGACATGTGTCTATGCAGTCGCACATAGCTTTGAAATTGAAATGATTCACAAGAGATTCTGGGTTTGAAAACATAAAAGGGTTCTGATATTTGCAGCACTCTAGCAACTTTTTTATCGTGCACCAACTGCAATTATTGCAGCTATGTCTTACCCACAACTTAAAAACAAATAGTTCACCTGTACTGCTGTCTACTACTAAGCAATGTTTACAACAAACTACAGGCATAACTGCGATAGCCACAGGCATGTTGAAGAAATTTAGTAATGAGTTTGTAATCATGTTATGACATAAAAATAAAATTTATCCTGAACATAACCTGGTAGCTCAAGCTAATTTCGTTATCAACACAGTTACATGCAAAAATGAACAGCAGAAATGATGTTCATTATCCTGAAATAATGGCAATTTCAGAAGATATAAGTCATCGATATCTTCTTTGCATGTGCAGAAGATAGAACATATTTTCTTTAGTGTGACAATGAAAGATCTTCAAAAACCAAACAAGATTTTCAATGTGATGTTTGGGGGAAAAAAAGGTGTCCTGAAAACAAATTTAAAGGCAACAAAATTTAGCTAAATGTGTTTGCTAAATTACTGATAATTTGAGCAATAAATGTCATTGGATTTCAAATTTATCTTATTCATAATAAATTTTATTTTATTCCTAACACTTTTTGTTCACAGATGATGAATTAATGTTCTTATCCATGTAAATGAATAGTGCTTCAAACAAATATTTGTTATTCATAAATAATGAATAATAACTTTGATCTGTCTTCATTATATGAATAAATTTTGTCCAACTCTGGTGGTAAGAGAAGCACTTGCACACGTACACACAAGCACTGCAAATTCGCAGCCTATGTGCAAGTGACTGTGTGCATGACATCTGGTTGGCCAAGGACAACTGCTCACTGAGCTGAGTTCTTCCATCGTTCATCCTTAGCAACTTCTGCCAAGGTATACAAAGTGTATTCATGCTCTCTTGAACACCAAAGCAGGGTCCAGATCACTGTGATTGGCCATGTGCCTGCAGGGCTCTACTTCACACCTCATAAAGAAATAGATCTCCTACAGCTTGTCTTCCAGTCACCTACCATCCCACACTACTCAACAGTTGGCCTCTAAGGAGCAGCCCATAATGACTCAGTACCATCTAGGATTAAAGGAACTACATCACGCTCTCTAACAGCATTTCGACTACTACTACCCATCATGCCCTAAAATGAGAAATATCTTCCCCATCCCTCCCACAGAGGTGTTCTGCCACCAACCCAACAAACACAATATACAAGTCTATCCCTATCACACCCCCTGATCCCGGCCCATTGCTCTTATTCTCCTAAAAGACCTAGATGCAAGACCTGTCCCATACATCCTCCCATTACCACCTACTTCAATCCTGGCACAGGCATTTCCTATAGCATCAGAGTCAGGGCCAACTTTGAAAACAGCCATGTTGCGTGTCAACTTAGCTGCAAACACTGTGTGGCATTCTATGTGAGCATGACCACCAAGGTGCCTGTCCACATCAATGGCCACTGCCAAATTGTGGTAAAAGATAGCTGGACCAATCAGTTACTGTGCAAAGAGGGTGGTGAATTCAATGCCCATGCCATCTCGATTCTTCCCATTGCCACCACCAGTTTGTCTGAATTGCACAGTTGGAAACTCTCAATGGAGCATAACCATCATTCCCATAACCCACTTGCATCAACCTTGGCTAGCAATTTATCCTAATTAATATTGTTATTCCATAAAGATACCCCATTGACTTAACATTTTCTGTCCTTTTTTCTATTTTTTGTCTTTTTTGTATCTTCATAGTGTAATGGAGATGAAGCTACCGGTAGCCTCTGAGCACCTGTTGAATTGTGCCTGCATATGCTCCTTCTAGGAGTTCCTGTTATGGTATCACTATCTGTTGAATGGTGCACCACTGATGATGTTTTCCTGGAGTATTTCGAACTTATAGAATTCTCGAATTTCCGCCGGGGTCACACTGAAGGTTTTCTTTGATATCTCAACAAACAGTAGATTTCAAGATGGCGCCGATAGAAGAGTGCTGTGACACATCTCAGTCCTCAAAAAAGGTTAAGTTAAATAGTTCATCTTGTAGAGAATGTTCGAAACGTGCCATGAAAGGCATCTTTTGTGTGAAATGTAACTACTAGCTTCACGAAAAATGGGCGAAAATGAATTTAAAACTCATAAAACACGATTTTCCATGGTCGTGTCCACATTGTTTATGTATTGAGACGGCCGAACTCATAAGTACTGTGTACTCAAAAGAAGAAAATATTAAATTGCTGAAGGCAGATAATTTAGCATTGAAATAAGAAAATTCTGAACTAGTTACTGAAAGAAAATCCTTTGTGTGTAGAAATCAACCGTTACTGAACAAAATGGCAAAAATTCGTTAATTTATAATACAGCGAATAATACCACAGAGAACTCCGTCAGTGAAACAAGCGATAAGTATAAATAGAAAACGGTTTCCTATAATAAGAAAACGAATGTAAAAGTGCAACAAACAAAGAAGATGATAAAAACGATTTTCTGTTAATTTTAAAAATGTTATTGTACCAGACTGTAAGATCGATGTCACCTGGAATTCCACTGCATCAACTCAACAAACATTTTAACAATGTATTGTGCATGAAAAGAAACACGGGCGAAACTGGTAACAAAACTTTAAGTACCAACGATCACAGACAGAGATGTCTCAGTCCATGTGGGCACAAACTCCACCTGCAGTAACTGTGCAGAAGAAATCGACACTCAAACTTAAAATAAAAAGTTTATGTACCCAACAAAGGATACATGTGAAATAACCAAAAACAAAAATGATCTATTGATGCGCTGGAATATAAATGGCTTAGGGGCAGAACTACAAAATCGTAAATACTCAAAAATAGACCAACTAAAAATTCTGCTTTCAGAATCTGTAAATATTAAAATAATCTGCCTAAACGAACACTGGTTAACAGAAGATTGTATAAAAATATTAATAGTTTTAAGGTAGCTGCTAGCTTTTGTAGACTAAGCAAATCTGCATTCTTGTCAATTCGTCTGTAAGTTATAAAGAAAGAGACAGTTTTAATTATTTAAATGAAGCGAGCATATTTGAAACTTGCTCTGTAGAACCAAGTGATGCGAACACACTTGATGCAGCAATCTTCAGAATTCCTGGATGTGTGGCAGCAGAAGTGTTCTTAGCCAAATTCGAATGCCCCCTAGAAAAACTCCAGAAATAAAGTAAGAAAAAAGTTGTTTATATCAGTGACTTTGACGTAAATGTCTTAATTGAAAGCAATGATCCCACAAAATTTCGTGACTTAATTCAGAAATCTGGTTTCAAGCTAAACTTTTCTGAAAGCACTATGGAAAACAGCATATCAGTGTCCTGCATTGATAATGTTACCAACTGCAAATTTTGACAATGGAAATAAGTGCAAATACTGCTTAGACTTGGGTATTTCAGATCACTCAGCTCCATTTATTGAGCTCCCAAAAGCAAATAACCTAAAGCCTCCAGAAATGTATATAAAAAGGGATGTCAGTAAAAGTAAAATGGATTTATTCCACAGTAAATTAAGTATAATAAGCTGGCCTGTAGATCACAATAGTTCAAGCTCAATAAACCATGCCAAATTCTTAAATTGTTTCTTAGAAGTATTTAATAAATCATTTCCTCATAGATCTAAGCAAAAGAAAGTAAATGGTAAACTCAAATGGATTACAATAGGAATAAAAATTTCTAGTGTCAGAAAGAGAGAGCTCTACAATGAGTTAAAATCAAACAGAGATCCGGATTTTGGTACTTATGTCAAACAGTATAAAGCTGTATTTAGGAAAGTTGTAGTGGCAGCTAAAAAATGGCAAATAATAAATTCATACGAGAACACAGAAATAAGACAAAAGCAGTGTGGTCAGTTGTTCAGTTTGAATTAGTTGCCGAAGTAAAAATTCATGACATTTTGAAAATTAGACATGGAAATAAAATTATAGTAAACCCTGTCCAGATTTCAGGATGTTTCAATGAATTCTTCCTAAATGTAGTAAGATCAGATGTCGATATGACATTCTATCAAGGCAGCACAAATATGGGAAACGGCCAGAACACATCTTTTAAACAATTTGGAAAAAAAAAAACCCAAAGGGATGTGGAAAAGGAAATATTGTCTCTAAAAAACAAAGCCTCACATGTGTGGAAAGAAATAACCACATCTGTAATCAAGTTTGTGTATGATATTATTTCTCAACCACAGTCAATTATTATAAATCAATCTTTTGAACAGGGGTGCTTTCCAAATGTATTGAAATATGCCGAGATCAAACCTCTGTTCAAAAAATGATCGACAGAAGATATGGGGAATTGCTGCCCAATCTCTCTTTTTCCAGTCTTCCCTGAAGTGTTTGAAAAGGTTGCAGCAAAACAAATTAATAAATTTCTTACTGTAAATGATATTTTTAAAAACCAGTTTCGATTCCAACAGGGTAAAAGCACTGTGATTGCGATAAATGAGTTTATCCGAAAAATATGCTCCACGTTAAATAAGAGTAGAAAGGTCACAGGAATATTCTGTGATCTAACTAAAGCTTTTGATTCAGTGAACCATGCATTATTCCTCCACAAATTCCACATGTATCGAATCAGGGACACTGTTTTAAAATGGTCTAGCTCTTACCTGTCAGATAGGAGACAAAGAGTTATTTAACCTTCAAATGGAACCATTTATTCCTCAGACTGGAAAACAGTTCTCCAAGGAGTCCCACAAGGTTTGATATTGGGCCCCTAACCGTTTCTTTTTTATGTAAATTTACGAAAATGACCAACCACTTGCTATTGATGTTCACTTAGTCTTATTTGCTGATGATACATCAGTTCTAATTGAAAATGAGGCATCTGAAAGTATTCCAGAAAAAGCCAAAAATACTTTAGAAAAACTCGAATCCTGGTACCATCAAATCGGACTAAACCTAAATGTGACTAAACCCAAAATGATGCAATTTGAAGCTAAATCAGTAGAAAGGACTGAAATAAAGATAACTTGCAATGATCAGGATATCACAGAAGCAAACCACGTGAACTTCTTAGGCCTAAATCTTGATAAAAATTTAAATTGGGAGGTACACTTAGATTACTTAGCAAATAAACTGAACAGCTTGGCATTCGCAATGTGTATTTTGTCAGGTGCC
The DNA here is from genome assembly GCF_021461395.2 of Schistocerca americana. Taxonomy (NCBI): domain Eukaryota; kingdom Metazoa; phylum Arthropoda; class Insecta; order Orthoptera; family Acrididae; genus Schistocerca; species Schistocerca americana. The sequence goes on along the minus strand of NC_060120.1, from coordinate 696,273,463 downwards.
ACAAACATTGATACCAGAAAGATAGTTTATCACTGCTACTTTGAGTCATTTATTTGTTATGGCATAATCTTCTGGGGAAATTCAGCAAATGTCACTAGGCTCCTAGTATTACAAAAGAAGGTATTTAGAAACGTGTGTTGCAAAAAAGCGGGAATCCTGTTGACCACTGTTATAAAATTTAAAAACACTCTCTATCCTCTCACTTTGCATATATGAGGTGGTGGTCTTATATGAGGAGGTGAGAAGGCAAGGGGTATAAGTGACATTTTCAGAAAAAATGAGTTACGTGCAGAAATGGGTTCCTAATATATGTAAAATTAGGTGGCCAAGAGGTACAAGTGCATCTCTGCCTGGTGCTGCAATCTGGCGGCAGAAAATTTAACTACTTGCAGAAACGGGTTTATTGTTTGGCAGCCAAGGGGTATATGTGCAGCGGCAATAATGATGGTGCATGTGTGTGAATGCAGTGCTACTGTTACAAAGTGAAGTTCTTTGTTTCATTGCATATAAGTGATAAAACAAACTTCATTTACTGTCTTTCATCAGTAAATACGAATATTAATATTATTTTTATTGTAAATTGTACATAAAATACGAGAGAGAACAGTAACTATGACATCTCCAGAAGGGGACTTTTCTGAGAGCTCCGAAGCTGAGTAATTAAGTACACCATTAATATTATTGTCTCGTGTTTAAATAAAACACTTCATACAGACACGTGCTACATTTGACAACCTGCAAAATACCATTGATCATGGATTGCTTGACGAAAAACAGGGTGCTCTTGTTGAAGAGGAACCCCATCTAAGGAAAGCAGAAAGTGCTCGGAAACAAGTGGTCGATGCAAAAAATCTGGTTGCTAAAGATGCTTGGCATGTGGCTGTATGTTTTGACTTACAGGAAATGCTCCCAACACCAGTTCTGACATGTTCACAAGCTTATTACTCTCGGCAATTGTGGACTTATAATTTGTGTGTACACGATTTGGGTACAGGAAAAGCCTTCATGTTTATGTGGCATGAGGGTCAAGCTTCAGGAGGATGTCAAGAGATAATGTCTTGCCTACTGAAATTTATTAACAGTTTGCCACCAACCATCATCATGCATCTCACTGCATTTAGTGACAATACAGGAGGACAAAACAAAAGTCAACACATAGTGAAATTTTGGCTCTACATAGTCAACACCACTCACATTCAGACCGTTGAACGTAAGTTTCTACTTTCTGGCCATTCATTTAATGATTGTGACAGAAACTCTGGAATTATTGAGCGCAGTAGAAAAATTTCACAAAGGGGTATTTATGTTCCTCAAGACTGGGTTGATGTAATCACCAAGGCGTCAAGACGTTTTGAGGTAGTGAAAATGGGTGACAAAGATTTTGTCACATTAGACGCGATTGAACCATTTTTTCTAAAATCTGTAAAGGGAATTCAAAAAATGCAGTGGTTGCACTTCAAAAAAGATGAACCATGGACATTGTTTTACAAATGAACCTTCAATGAAGATTTTGGATTCTACACCTACAATATGAAAGCAAAAAGCATTGGAAGACATGTTCAGATACTCCCAAGACTAACTCACAGAACAACTCCGCCAAAAAGACTTACTGAACCTTCTACCATTTGTGCCTCCTGTGCATCACAGTTTTTACACAGTTCTCAGTTCTGCAGTCCATCCACAAGAGGAAAGAAATTGATTAATCCTGCAGAGGGAAACCACAAGAGACACTAATGAGTGTTGGCCCTTGTCAGCGGCATGTGCAGCACACCATCAAGAACAGTCGATAACAAAGAATGATAACTCGGAAGGTGAAAATGACAATATTTTGACAGTGATTCAAATTAAGAATGCAATAATAAGAGGAAAATTTTTATATTTTTTACCATTACTTTCCTTAATTTATGTTATTTTTTTAATCAAAAGGAAAGATTAGGCATTTTCAGTTTTTCTATAATTTGCAAAGAAACTTTTTCTAGATTTTTTCAACACTAATTATTACTGTATTTAATGTGCATTATGTACTATGATTCATAATATACTAAATAATTTGAAAATTCTTTTAGTATTTCTTTGAGATCATACCTTTCTAACTCTCACTTGGAAGCCAAGGGGTACAAGTGATACGTGTCATCAAATTATCAATGACAATTGTTAAATGACCAATTTTTTTCCTGTAGAAATATGAGGGAGATAAACATAAAACTATATCTTCAAATGATATGCAATAATGTTTTCTATGTTTATGTCCTAGGATTAACTATTCAACTTTAACTTTAAACTTGATTATCTCAAAACTAACTTTTTGTCACTTGTACCCCTTGGCCTCTCACCTCCCTGTATAAAAATCAACGTACACTAGACACTTTCCATTTTGACCACAACTACAGCACTAGCCACAGAGATAATTCAAACTTCCAAAACATTGTTTAAAACTTCATGCCCAAACGCCAGAGTATATGTGATTAAAAATTTACAATAAAATAAAAGGCAGTAATATATTTGAGATGGAGCTTGGTTCACTGAAAAAGATTGCTCTTTACTCTTTTTGTGGAAAAGTGTTACTATTCTGTCAAAGCTTCGCAGTCTGAAACCAGGGATTGTATTGCATTTATTATTTTATGTACTTGCGTAGCTGTAACTTAGAAATATATAATATAATGTAAACTTTTGTATTTCTCTTAAAAAATAGAAATAAAGTTTCTTTTGTAAACCTTGACATGTCTCCTGCAGATCAAATCAAATGATATGAAAATTGTACGTAATAAGATGAATAAATCGCATATCACATAGACATGTTGCCATCTTCAGATGGTTCCTGATGACTGCTGCTCTTGGGTCGACATCCTATTTACATTGGCCATTACCCCCTCCACCATTCCACTCCTCTTGCCATCATAATGAGAGATGGCAGTTGTGATGACTGGCTGTGAACTAAAGTCTTCAGTCTCTGTGCTCTCACTGCCAGGTGAGGACATCTCTGTAAGGCTATACTTTGTTTTTTCTCAGCTCAGCACAAGGTCCCACAACTGACTCAGTTACAAGCTATTATCTTTGTTTATTAGACCATACTGACCCTAATTTCAATGGCCTCTTTAATGTTGCAATTCCAGTTGCAACCCGTAGTATGGCCAGTTTTTATACTATAGTCAGCCACTACTTACCTGGTGGTCTGCCATAATTCATCATGTTATCTAAGTTCAAGGTAATCCTCTTCTACCATGCGTACAGTTTCCCCACTGAATGCCTTGCCACAATGGCAGGGGACTTAGCAGATCCAGGAATGCAAGAGCCTAGATCACCCTTAATTATACCTAGTGATGTCGAGGTCTTAGAGGATGGGTGAAATACTGATATGATACTGTGTTGCTCCAGGATCCTGCAGACTTTTCCTGAGGTATTGATGACAAACAGGACGCATGCTCGTAATTTGTGCTACACTTTTTCTTCATGCTTCTTAAGTACAACCTGTCTAAACACATGCCTTATCTGTTTATCGTTGTACTCATTCCTTCCAAATGTCTCCAGATGCTTCAGCTCAGTTGGAAGGCTGTATTGTTTGCACATGATCATGACCTGTGAATAAGTGTGCTGGAAACAGTTTCACTCTGTGAGTTGTGGTGACTACTGGAGACTAGTAGATACAAATCAGTGTGATAGTCTTTCTGCAAACACTGTGTCCAAGCTTGATATCTGGTTTCCAATTCACCAGGACATCAAGAAGTGGAAGGACACCATCTTGTTCCACCTCTACAGTAAACTATATGTTGGAGTGAAGCAAGTTGACATCATGGTGAAATTCGCATAAGATGTCCCATCCATGAAGCCAAACAGCAAATGTGTCATCCAGTAATGGCAGAAATATGTTGGGCTTCAGTTAAACTTGCTCCAGGACCTTCTCCTTGAAATCTTTCGTAAACCAGTTCATCACAACCTGCATCAGAGGATATCCCATGATGACACCATCTGTCTGTCCATATTAATTGCCATCAAGCAGGAAGTTGAGGTGAAATGAAGAAAATATTTAACTCATCATTCAAAGATGCAGCTGGGCTCAAACTAAGCATAAAAAACAGAAAGTATCTACGTACATTAAAGCAGTCAACATTTATGTAAACTCTGTTTGTAACATTGCTTCAAAGAGGATAAATTCAGTGGCATATTGAGCCCTATAAAGGCAGCAAAAACAAGTTCTGTTAAGCATTACACAGGTATTGTGATCTTGCTTGTTTCACCTTTATTCACCTACCTATGTATGGAAAGTACTCTCCAAGTCTTCTCCCTAAACAATTACACTCGAAGCACTTGCAAGACTGAAGAATAAGGTACTGTATTTACTAAAGTAAAACTTCTGTAAAGCAAATTTTTGCAGCTTCACTAATAATATGCCTTTGATCACAGTGAATATCTCTCTGATCTAATAATAATAATAATAATAGTGTTATTCCAGTAATGTCACACAACCCAACTGCCTGGAATTTAGTGGGCATGAAAATAAATAATTAGTAAAGGCAACAATATCATAACAATCTGAAGGATATTAGCAGTGCATACCCATATTAGAAAATAGATTATCATGAGGGTCACTTAATATCATTCTGCCACGAGGTTATTTATATTTATACATCTTATCCCTTAATATACAAAATCATTCAGAACAGATTTATACTAATTCAAAATTATTGTTACTCCCTGTCGGTGTGTGTGTAATCTCATGTTTACCTTTATCTGCTCAAAGAAGAGTGAATTAAATTGCAGGTCCACAGAAATCAGATGTTCAAATGAAGAAAGCACTAAAAACTTCTACTTTCTATTCACACACACAATGATGCTTAACTGGCTAGTTAGAAATTCCCCCTTACCCTGAGCATTTGTCACTTTACACGAAGTATTTTGCGGTCAAGCTTCTTTGAAAGACAGTTGCACCCAACTTTTGAAGTAATCGTGACATAGTTACACATAAATGAATATTTCACACTAACAGGGTACACAATGTAATTTACTCAAATCAGAAGCACAAACATAGGATTCTATAAATTTACAATTTCAGCTAAGGAAATACACAGAATTTACACATAGGCTACAGACATATGAAACTGAAATAAATAATGTTTGCCCAGAAACAAGAAACTGCTACAATATTTTCTTGTGCATTTAAAACCACCTCCTTCCTGCAAGAATCAGGGCAATTTAAAACATTGCTTACGGACCTCGTAAGCATCCCCATTCATAAGTTGTTCAGTGATGTCCATGTGATCTAGACTAAATTGTGATCAGCTCGTAAGCATTCTGCTGACTTTACACCTTCTTGGAGATTACTTATTTGGCTGACCACAATTTCTTTCTGGCCTCCTTGACTGATGTATTTAATACAGATGTTGCTCTTACTACACTTCAGCCTAGGTCTTGGAGAAATATGTCAATGAAGTGGGTATAACTCATTTTTGTCATCTTCATTTCTTTCACCAGTTACGAGTACTTCCCAATGTATGTCACGAAGAGCAATGCCTGCCAGGTAGTACAATTTATCAACAAGAGGACCTCACACATCCAGTAAGTAACCTCGCAATGTCTACTTCTTTCATGTGTGTGCATTTGTACCAGATTGCACAAGAACATTCACCAGCCAAGAAACACAGTGCCACAGCAAAAGTTCAGACTACCTGAGTTTGGGCACCCCCAGATACTAACAAACAAATTTCCAAATGGTGGTTTTTTGCTTGCAACTTGGTTAACTCCGTGTTATTTGTGTGTAAGACAATACTTCAGCTCAATGCTTCTGAAAGTACTTTTTTCCCCCTCCTGCCTGTCTGTGTCTTAGGTGGAAAGTGCAGATCTGAGTTCTGTGTGGGTTTGGCTTCAGGTGCTCTTGTTACAGTAATCAAAAAACATTCCGAGAGCACTTGTCAGCAAGTGTTCTGCTTCAATATCATCTATGCCGTCAATGCAAGGTTTTCAGCATACAGGAAAATTTTGAATGAATTAGGTCTTGGCAGCAGCTTCTTTAAGATTCAAAGTGTTGCCTTTCAGAGTGAGTATTTTCACAATCTGGGTTGTCCAAACACTTTCAATCAATGAGCAATATCTACAAGTTTGCAGAACAGCCTATGAGGAGTTGGGAAAATAGGTTTTCAGGTGGGTGATGAAGTGTGACTGGATAACTAAATCAATAAGAGCAATATCTGTGACTGATAAAGTAACCATATCCCTTGTTTATGCCACACAAGTGTCATATTGGTACAGAACATAGCACAACTGAACACAGGAAATAAAACTATTATGAAAATGCATTGATATTGTACAAAGTACATTTCTTCACCAACAAAGTTACACTGGATGGATATCTCAAACAAATGAAGGCAGCCACAGTTATGTCTACCCACAGTTACCCACCTTACGGTGTGTGGCAGAGGGTACTTTGTTACTGTTACTTCTTTTTGCTGTTTCAGGCACGAATGATGTGTAGTAAAAACGATTGTTGAGGGGATTTTATCTCTCTATTTTACCTTCATGGTGTCTTGATGTGATACGTTTAAAAGGAAGCAGTATATTGGCTGACTCCTCTTTAAAAGAAGCCCTCAAAATTTTAACAATAAATCACACCACGATACACATTGCCTCTCTTGTAATGCCTGTCACTGGAGATGGACGAGCACCTCTTGTCGGTCTTCCATTCTTACTAAATGAACCTGCAACAAAATGTGCCTCATCTTTGGATCTTCACTATTTCTTCCATAAGTTCTATTCCGAACTGATGAGCAATGTTCAAGTATCAGCCAAACAAATTTTTTTGTACACTACCTCATCCAAGGGTGGACTACAGTTCTTATGGATTCTTCTAATGGATCTGTCTGGCATCTGCTTTACCCGTTATTAGTTTTACACGATTGTTCCACTTTAAACTGTTCGGTATGTATACATTCAGATATTTAATGGATGTGATTCTTTCCAATGATTCTTATGCCATTGTGTATTAACAAAATAATAGATCTATTACAATTTTTTTGCGATATGTCCAAAGTTACTTTTATGTCTGGAGGTTTCGCTACCTTAAGATGGTCTACTGTGTTCTATTTGGTAGGAAATCTTCAGTCCACACAATGACTGTGCAAAACTTTCGTTCACTGTACGATGGTACGAAACTGTATCAAATGCTTTCCAGAAGCCAAGAAACACATCATCAAACTGGATGTCTTTACCTGCTGGCTTCTTGGTCTTATACAAAGTATATTTTGTCTCCAGAAAGGTCATAATACGTGAGCATAATGTGCTCTAAAATTCTACAGTAGACTGATGTCCACAATATATGTGAGCATGACGTATGTTGTAAAATTCTACAGTAGGCTAACATCAGCAAGACAGGCCTGTTGTTTTATGGATAAACCTTATTTTTTAAAAACGGGAGGACCTGCACATTTCATTCAACCAGTGAAATTCAATTTATCCTGCATCACAGTTTTTCGAAATACTTCTAATTTACCACAGAAACAATAAGGGAACACAAACATCCACTATGGCCTAAAGTATGGAAGTTCCTAGAAGAGTACACTTCTTCCGCAAGAAGAATTTCCATTGAGGATGCAGTGCAGTAAAATACCGCATTTACTCGAATCTAAGCCGCACCTGAAAAATGAGACTCGAAATCATGGAAAAAAAATTTTCCCGAATCTAAGCCGCACCTGGAATTTGAGACTCAAAATTCAAGGGGAGAGAAAAGTTTTAGATCACACCTCCAAATCTAAACAAAGTTGGTCCATTGTAACATGAGACACAATTCAGGTCGAATGGATGAAGATACAGCTACAGTAATTTGGTTCAAGTCGTAAGCTTAACAGTTAATATTTACCAAGTAGCCATTGCTATGTGTCCGTATTTATACTGGTACCCTTCCTTTTTCACGTGCTTCGTCTGGTTTGAATCGATTGCTTATTGTGCTTTGATCTGATAAGTGCCGTTTTCTTTGTTATAGTTGTTTACGTCACTCTAAGCTGAAAATGCATTATTTTACTGTGTCATGCATTGTTTGTCGCATTCTGATAATGAGTGCTTACGACCTGTAGCCACTCGCGGCCTGGCTCGCTTTTGTGCGCGCTACCGCTGCTTACAATTAAAAAAGAGAGAGGGATTGTCTCATAAGCGAAACAATGGCAAGAGACTGCTATTTGTTGTTACTTACACTGCTGCTTTCTTTGACAATGATCAACAAGAACCAAATAATATACTGCGTATGATAGATGTTCTGAACGAGAGTTTAGCGAAAATTTTTCTCCGTTTGAAAATCTTTGCATATGCTTCTTTAGCACATTACATTCTGCACAGAAATTAGAGTCATCTTAGATTTAAAAATCTAGTCAGTTGCTGTGCTTCATTTGTGACTGTATCACTATCCAGCATAAGAATAATATGAATATAAACATGACATGATATGTATATTCTTCCATGTTTGCTGTTGTCTCACTCTATTTTCGTAATTTATTAGGCAGACAGGATTTAAATGAGATAGTAGCAAATACGAAAGAATACACAGCATAATGTTTACGTTGTTCTACCTTTTCTTTTAATTTAATTGCTGACGCAGAGATTTTGGTGCCAGTATTTATCTTTGTGCCTGCAAAGCATGCCTGTGTAGCGCTACATATATTAGACGGCAGAAGTTAGTTGTGGCGGCACCTACCAGCATTTTTCAGAACTTTCGCTTACTTTGCACTCGATTCTAAGCCGCAGGCGGTTTTTTGGATTACAAAAACCAGAAAAAAAGTGTGGCTTAGATTCGAGTAAATACGGTATATACTTGGTGGTAACAGTCAAATCCAGTATGTCCAATCAGATTCAACGTTTTCATTGGTTACACTCTGTACAGCCTAATCCATTAACTATCTCCCCCTCCTCCCTCCCTACGCCACAAAGCATTCTCTTTTCTACAATTTGGAGTGATCACTATTTTTTTCTATGTCCCATATCCTTTAATGAATAATAATCCTGTTACAAAGTTATCCCGTCATGGAGATACAATTAAGGCCATGTTGCTATAGGCTAGAAAGAATATTACAAAACATTTGTGGTGGCTGATCACTACGGGAAAAAATGAGCATGCCACTCTGCAAAATACCCAAAATCTACAGACTAAGAGCTGAAGTGCTTAAGCCGGGTAGTAGGGCACTGAGGAAATCACAGAGATCAGAAACTTCTTTCTTCGAATCATCAGCACATACTATATTAAAATTGTGATGCATTTTTGACCACGAGCCTGTAGACTCTAAATGTTATGATTTATGATAATGGTTTTGCTGAACCTGACATGGTATTGTCCTCTGCAAGCACGATAAATAGTGAACATTGACAAATTTATGCCCTGAATTTCTGGTAACAAAGTAACATGTATTTCCAGATTTGAATTAAATTACTTGACATACTGAAGTCTGTTTCACTTTTCATTTGCCCTCCATACACAAACAACTACTGGTGTTTCCTCCTGAAGTGCAATACAGCACTGCCCTTGGTGCCAGGCAGACCAGTCCATTTGGTGAGGCTGTACAACATGTAAGGACTCCATTATTCAATCAAGTGTCAATAACTTACTGCTTAAAACCGAAGTCCAGAATATGAAGAAATTATGGGATGGTAACATTTTATTTAGCAACCAAATAAGAGCAGTTAATATGAAAAACTAATAACTGAAGCACACAACAGTACTAAAATTTTAATTTTGCTTTTATGTCCTTAATCACTGTTAAGGTAAAACAGTGGAGCATATAGGCAAAATGTTCATATTGCATGGTTCATCTGTTCTTTTCTTCTGTTTTGCTATCATCTGTTATGACAGTCTAGCGTGAGTTACACAGAAAAATAACTTTTACAATGTCATTCATCAGGCCATCACTAGAAAAGAACAGAAAATAAAAAAGTAGATATTTCTTCCCTAACTTCTGACAACACAATATCACAAAACACAATTTATCACAAAATGTGTTGGTCAATCACGCACTTACGCAAGATAACAGCTTGCATGGCGCACATTATGTATATTATACAATTCTGCAACAGTAATTCATAGATAAAAAAACATCGACGAAATTCAATGGCCTCTAAGAGAAACACTTGCTTTCAGCTCACTGTGCTTTTGAAGACATGATTCTTGGGTAATATTAACAGAGTACACAAACAATTAATATTATTACAACGAAATATACACACATCACAAACTCAACCACACCATTAATTACAAAGAAAAATTACAAGCAAGCGCATATCTAAACACACACACACACACACACACACACACACACACACAGGTATTTTCATATGTGACTTTCATTTTACTTTCAGACCACAATAGTGTACAAGGATACATTAGACCATACGTCATTTAACATGCACCCATACTATACATGTGAAAATTTACAAATATGTCAACAAACAAGGAATACTGGCATGACTGCCAGCATAGCACAGTTCCATAGTGTAATCACACCAGAGCAATCACATTCAATTACAACTCATACTTAAAGTTCACTGGCTGGCATTCACCACATTAAACCACGTCCGACCAGCTCCTAGGTGCTCTGATGAGGGTATCCTAATTTGAACAAGATGCACGGGGCCAGAGCTAGTCTGAATAGCAGGTACGGATCCACTGAGGGTAGCAACAGCATCCTGCTCATATGCAGCTGCAGCTGCCCCTAAGTTTGGAGTAGCGGGCACCACAAGTGTGTGTCTGCTCGTATCACCGGACGATGTTGTGATCTCCGTTACCGAACCAACATCAGTGTGAATATCAGCTAGTTCCGAAGGGTCCGCAAAGTGAACTTGTCCATCAATTATAAGATGCTCCACTGCTTCCTGGACAGTCTGGCTCTTCGTGTCGGCATCCTCCACTACTACTGTCTTTTCTGCATAGCAGCGATCATCGCTGTCTTGTTGGATAATCACATGATCCTTCAGTTCTGCAATGTACACCTGGAAAAAATTTATTTATTTTAATAGATTCCTGAATAATAATAATAAAAATAATAGTTAGGAAAATATTCATTCTTAGGGTTCTGTACGTAAATCAGTAAACATGTAACACTTATGTTGTCTGTCTGCCTGCCTGTCCGTTCATTCATCCGACTTTTCAAAATCCTTTTTCTCAGAAACTGCTAGACATAGAGTTGAAATTTATGTCACATACTAAGCTTTTAAGTCAATGCAATCAAAAGATTCAGTCATTTATGTCACATATTTTGATACTTGCAAACTCACTCATTTAAACCTATAGGGCACTTACCCTTGATGTACAATCATGAAATGTGGCAAAAAGATAGGTTTCACAGTACACGTAAAGGAAAAAACAGAAACTTGTAATTTTATCAAACAAAAAAAATTATTTTCCCGTCATTTGTTATTCAACTTCAAACTTTAAATTAAAATGTTCTTAACAGCCTTGGAATCCCTGGGACCGGAGCCAGTGTCAGTAAGGGGCAAAAACTGACTCCCGGAATGGCTGATTTGTCTATATACATTATAGTTCATATGGAACCTTCAGTGTGCGTGTCCTAATCACACTTCGCCAATTTTTTTTTGTTTTCGTCCATCAAATGTGTCCTTATTGTCAACTTTTAAGAGACATATATGGCCATAATATCGATATACAGGCCTCTATGTAATCAAAGAAACATTCTTCCTATACAAATAGCTTAACAAGTAAATGCACAGACTATGTTTTATTAATATGCATACTGATATCTAGCACAAGAGCATACACTGATAAATTCATACTTAATGCAACTATTAATTAATCAACAATTTTTCCACGAGGGATAATCTTATAAAAATAATGAAGAGCAAACTTAGGTTCCGTATTTCTTATTATGATTCTATCAAAGTGATGTGGAAAATCATTGGCGAACAACAAATGTGGCGCACACTGATTTTTTTAATGAAATACTGCCAAAACTAAAACATAATCAATACTCAACGTTACAGAAAACATATAACAACTCATTCATCACACAAGTCTTGTAGTGACACATCCCATTCCTTGAATGAGAGGTATCACATCCTGAAATACACGTCAGAGAAAATATGCTCATGACAGAGTAATCGAAAAGTGAAGACCACTCCACTGTTGAAATGTGTTTTACATCTGATACCAGAGCTAATGATCCAGTGACTGTATGGAAGTGGGTAGCAGTCAGACGATTCTACAGGGTGTTACAAAAAGGTACGGCCAAACTTTCAGGAAACATTCCTCACACACAAAGAAAGAAAATATGTTATGTGGACATGTGTCCGGAAACGCTTACTTTCCGTGTTAGAGCTCATTTTATTACTTCTCTTCAAATCACATTAATCATGGAATGGAAACACACAGCAACAGAACGTACCAGCGTGACTTCAAACACTTTGTTACAGGAAATGTTCAAAATGTCCTCCGTCGCATGGAATCCCTGATGCGATGATGCAGCCCTGGAGAATGGCGTATTGTATCACAGCCGTCCACAATACGAGCACGAAGAGTCTCTACATTTGGTACCGGGGTTGCGTAGACAAGAGCTTTCAAATGCCCCCATAAATGAAAGTCAAGAGGTCAGGAGAGCGTGGAGGCCATGGAATTGGTCCGCCTCTACCAAGCCATCGGTCACCGAATCTGTTGTTGAGAAGCGTACGAACACTTCGACTGAAATGTGCAGGAGCCCCATCGTGCATGAACCACATGTTGTGTCGTACTTGTAAAGGCACATGTTCTAGCAGCACAGGTAGTGTATCCCGTATGAAATCATGATAACGTGCTCCATTGAGCGTAGGTGGACGGAACTAAAATGAGCTCTAACGTGGAAAGTAAGCATTTCCGGACATATGTACACATAACATCTTTTCTTTATTTGTGTGTGAGGAACGTTTCCTGAAAGTTTGGCCGTACCTTTTTGTAACACCCTGTATATGCTGAGGTGGAGATAGGACTTCCATGGAGCGAGCAGTGCGGAAGAAAGAGCTCCGCAAAATCTATGAACATGAAATGCTGAAGATAATAAATGTATTGTAATTGTTAATTATCAAGTTGAATATCAGATGTGTTATACACATATTATAGAGAGGCAGAGTTGGTAGCTGTCCTCATTTATCATGTACTGAGTTATAATTTTGAAGATAATATAAGAAGGTGAATTGAATCTCACTTCTTATTTATGTGTAGGAGTTAATGAGAATGAGGAGTTAATTTTCAGCAGCTTTATCTGCAGCCTTTAAGGAGGCGAAGTCTGGGCCAAGTTGGAGGAGGAAGGTGAATGGATTCAGAGCACAGACTATCTGGACCCTGATTAATAATACTTCACTGCAACTGAATATTCAGTAAGCAAGAGTCACTGTATATAAAAGGAATGTTCAGATGGCAACTTATTTACTTGTTTGGTGCATGAGGTTAAGTATAACAAACCATCACACAGCCAAAGCCAACTTGAAACACTTCAGTCTGACACAGAAACTGTTGTTACATAATTATACAGATAATTATTCCAACTACACATTTATTTTATGGTGTCTCTTGACATTCCTACCATATAGTTTCAATTCTCAATGATAAAGAGTTCAAATGTCTGAAAAGATTTAATATATCATCCAAGATAATCTGTTTTCATATTATGTCAAATGGCTTGGATAACAGTGACCAGAGAAGGAAACCATCACAGTCACAGGTTCTTCAATACAAAGCTGATGTCTGTAGAGTACTTGACTTCCTAACCTTATTTGTGTGTGTGTTTTTAATGACAATTCCTTCATGCAAGCATGGGCATTTGTAGAGAACGAGTTGCCCAGCCTCAAGAAGCTAAGGTCACATTTTATGCACATTTCTAAGTACTTTTTTTTACAAGGAGACAAACTGCAGTGAAACTTGTCTGTAATAATCATTGCCCTTTGGGATTATAATCAAAGATCATTACTTGTTTGACCTTTGACTCAGCTTGTCCAACTTTCTTTCGCTGTTTTACTGGAAGTTCAACTCCAGCTGAAAGCCTGTATTCATTACACACGAGACTGTTGCAGTGCCCAGACATTTCTGCTTATAGTCAGCTATCTGGCAATGAGGGATGCACTGCACAGAAATTGGTCTCTTGTTTAAATCACTGTCAGAATTCAAAATCCTCAAGGACAGTTTCACAATGTTTTCCACATTCACACATAATGATCTTCAAGAACATGTCACATGATGTCAAGTTTTCTGTAACTATGTTGTTGGTTCACCATTTGTGCTCGTACAACCACCACAAAAAAGAAATTTATGAGAAACTGCGCGACAGTTTACTGTTGACTGTCTGTGAGTTTCTATCATGTTTTGAGCAATAACGTTTTGATCTTTATGTACAATCATTGGTCAACAGTAATAGTACCCAAGACCCAGCCATTCTCTATTAATTTCACATTTGCATTACTTAAAACCAGAGGATAAAACAAAACAACTTTTTCTGAAGCCACTCATTGCAACTAGCAGTATTTTTACTATTGTCACATCACCCAATCCTAAAAGTTGCCAACATGCACAGTATTTATAAAGCAATCCTCACATACGCTATTGAAGTGTATCTACTGTATTGTAGGTAAGAAACTCTGCAGTACCGCTGTTACTTGTAAAGTAATTTTCCTCTATGTCGCTGATGTTATAAATGACACAACTTATGATGAAGTAGGTAAAAACTAATACTGATCATAAAGCAGTGAGTATGCACAAAAATAAAAATTATAATAATGGCAATATACTATACAGGAAGCAGCTATTCAGGTAGCAGAATACTTGTGGACTGCATGTGAGGTTTTTTATATATATATAATAGAGGGAAACATTCTACGTGGGAAAAATATATCTATAAACAAAGATGATGAGACTTACCAAACAAAACCGCTGGCAGGTCGATAGACACACAAACATACACACAAAATTCAAGCTTTCGCAACAAACAGTTGCTTCATCAGGAAAGAGGGAAAGACGAAAGGATGTGGGTTTTAAGGGAGAGGGTAAGGAGCCATTCCAATCCCGGGAGCGGAAAGACTTACCTTAGGGGGCAAAAAGGACAGGTATACACTCGCACACACGCACATATCTATCCGCACATACACAGACACAAGCAGACGTTTGTAAAGGCAAAGAGTTTGGGCAGAGATGTCAGTCGAGGCGGAAGTAAAGAGGCAAAGATGTTGTTGAAAGACAGGTGAGGTATGAGCGGCAGCAGCTTGAAATTAGCGGAGGTTGAGGCCTGGCGGATAACGAGAAGAGAGGATATACTGAAGGGCAAGTTCCCATCTCCGGAGTTCTGACAGGTTGGTGTTAGTGGGAAGTATCCAGATAACCCGGACGGTGTAACACTGTGCCAAGATGTGCTGGCTGTGCACCAAGGCATGTTTAGCCACAGGGTGATCGTCATTACCAACAAACACTGTCTGCCTGTGTCCATTCATGCGAATGGAAAGTTTGTTGCTGGTCATTCCCACATAGAAAGCTTCACAGTGTAGGCAGGTCAGTTGGTAAAACACGTGGGTGCTTTCACACGTGGCTCTGCCTTTGATCGTGTACACCTTCCGGGTTACAGGACTGGAGTAGGTGGTGGTGGGAGGGTGCATAGGACAGGTTTTTCACCGGGGCCAGTCCCGGAAAGTATCCTTTCACAAGTGGGGCACTTTTGTGGGTCTTCTGTGGGAGGTTCTGTGTTTGAGGGGATGAGGAAGTGGCTCCGGTTATTTGCTTCTGTACCAGGTCCGGAGGGTAGTTGCGGGATGCGAAAGCTGTTTTCAAGTTGTTGGTGTAATGGTTCAGGGATTCCGGACTGGAGCAGATTCGTTTGCCACGAAGACCTAGGCTGTAGGGAAGGGACCGTTTGATGTGGAATGGGTGGCAGCTGTCATTATGGAGGTACTGTTGCTTGTTGGTGGGTTTGATGTGGACAGACGTATGAAACTGGCCATTGGACAGATGGAGGTCAACTTCAAGGAAAGTGGCATGGGATTTGGAGTAGGACCAGGTGAATCTGATGGAACCAAAGGAGTTGAGGTTGGAGAGGAAATTTTGGAGTTGTTCTTCACTGTGAGTCCAGATCATGAAGATGTCATCAATAAATCTGTACCAAACTTTCGGTTTGCAGGCCTGGGTAACCAAGAAGGCTTCCTCTAAGCGACCCATGAATAGGTTGGTGTACGAGGGGGCCTTCCTGGTACCCATGGCTGTTACCTTTAATTGTTGGTATGTCTGGCCTTCGAAAGTGAAGAAGTTGTGGGTCAGGATGAAGCTGGCTAAGGTAATGAGGAAAGAGGTTTCTGGTAGGGTGGCAGGTGATTGGCGTGAAAGGAAGCGCTCCATCGCAGCGAGGCCCTGGACGTGCGGAATATTTGTGTATAAGGAAGTGGCATCAATGGTTACAAGGATGGTTTCCGGGGGTAACAGACTGAGTAAGGATTCCAGGCATTCGAGAAAGTGGTTGGTGTCTTTGATGAAGGATGGGAGACTGCATGTAATGGTCTGAAGGTGTTGATCTACGTAGGCAGAGATTCGTTCTGTGGGGGCTTGGTAACCAGCTACAATGGGGCGGCCGGGATGATTGGGTTTGTGAATTTTAGGAAGAAGGTAGAAGGTAGGGGTGTGGGGTGTCGGTGGGGTCAGGAGGTTGATGGAGTCAGGATTCCTTGAAGCTCCGCCTGGACATCAGGAATGGGATTACCTTGGCAAACTTTGTATGTGGTGTTGTCTGAAAGCTGACGCAGTCCCTCAGCCACATACTCCCGACGATCAAGTACCACTGTCGTGGAACCCTTGTCCGCCGGAAGAATGACGATGGAACGGTCAGCCTTCAGATCACGGATAGCTTGGGCTTCAGCAGTGGTGATGTTGGGAGTAGGATTAAGGTTTTTTAAGAAGGATTGAGAGGCAAGGCTGGAAGTCAGGAATTCCTGGAAGGTTTGGAGGGGGTGATTTTGAGGAAGAGGAGGTGGGTCCCGCTGTGATGGAGGACAGAACTGTTCCAGGCAGGGTTCAATTTGGATAGTGTCTTGGGGAGTTGGATCATTAGGAGTAGGATTAGGATCATTTTTCTTCGTGGCAAAGTGATATTTCCAGCAGAGAGTAAGAGTGTAGGACAGTAAATCTTTGACGATGGCTGTTTGGTTGAATCTGGGAGTGGGGCTGAAGGTGAGGCCTTTGGATAGGACAGAGGTTTCGGATTGGGAGAGAGGTTTGGAGGGAAGGTTAACTACTGAATTAGGGTGTTGTGGTTCCAGACTGTGTTGATTGGAATTTTGAGGTTTCCACCTTCTAATACCATGTCACCATCACAACACCCCCACAACGACCCCATTAAGTTTTATTTGCATTCCCTCCGCAAACATGCCTTCGCCTGAGCCAGATTACACTCCCCTATTTTATTTTCTCAGGCTTGTCTGACATTTGGCATTACCCCCAAAGGCCTCATACTTAAAGTTCCCATCTCTGGCTGCAACCCTTCTCTCCATCAGTCCCTATACCAGTTCCAAACTGAGCAATCCATTGCCCTCACCCACCTAATCCTTCACCTACACATCAACTCAGCCAATGGACACACCCGTCAACTCCTATCCTTAATAAAAGTCCTCACTCTTTCCTCTCCCACATCCACACCGGCTGTTCAGAGCATCCTCCTCTGGCTCAGGCGAAGGCATGTTTGCGGAGGGAATGTAAATAAAACTTAATGGTGTCATTGTGGGGGTGTTGTGATGGTGACATGGTATTAGAAGGTGGAAACGTCAAAATTCCAATCAACACAATCTGGAACCACAACACCCTAATTCAGTAGTTAACCTTCCCTCCAAACCTCTCTCCCAATCCGAAACCTCTGTCCTATCCAAAGGCCTCACCTTCAGCCCCACTCCCAGATTCAACCAAACAGCCATCGTCAAAGATTTACTGTCCTACACTCTTACTCTCTGCTGGAAATATCACTTTGCCACGAAGAAAAATGATCCTAATCCTACTCCTAATGATCCAACTCCCCAAGACACTATCCAAATTGAACCCTGCCTGGAACAGTTCTGTCCTCCATCACAGCGGGACCCACCTCCTCTTCCTCAAAATCACCCCCTCCAAACCTTCCAGGAATTCCTGACTTCCAGCCTTGCCTCTCAATCCTTCTTAAAAAACCTTAATCCTACTCCCAACATCACCACTGCTGAAGCCCAAGCTATCCGTGATCTGAAGGCTGACCGTTCCATCGTCATTCTTCCGGCGGACAAGGGTTCCACGACAGTGGTACTTGATCGTCGGGAGTATGTGGCTGAGGGACTGCGTCAGCTTTCAGACAACACCACATACAAAGTTTGCCAAGGTAATCCCATTCCTGATGTCCAGGCGGAGCTTCAAGGAATCCTGACTCCATCAACCTCCTGACCCCACCGACACCCCGCACCCCTACCTTCTACCTTCTTCCTAAAATTCACAAACCCAATCATCCCGGCCGCCCCATTGTAGCTGGTTACCAAGCCCCCACAGAACGAATCTCTGCCTATGTAGATCAACAACTTCAACCCATTACATGCAGTCTCCCATCCTTCATCAAAGACACCAACCACTTTCTCGAATGCCTGGAATCCTTACCCAGTCTGTTACCCCCGGAAACCATCCTTGTAACCATTGATGCCACTTCCTTATACACAAATATTCCGCACGTCCAGGGCCTTGCTGCGATGGAACACTTCCTTTCACGCCGATCACCTGCCGCCCTACCAAAAACCTCTTTCCTCATTACCTTAGCCAGCTTCATCCTGACCCACAACTTCTTCACTTTCGAAGACCAGACATACCAACAATTAAAGGTAACAGCCATGGGTACCAGGAAGGCCCCCTCGTACACCAACCTATTCATGGGTCGCTTAGAGGAAGCCTTCTTGGTTACCCAGGCCTGCAAACCGAAAGTTTGGTACAGATTTATCGATGACATCTTCATGATCTGGACTCACAGTGAAGAACAACTCCAGAATTTCCTCTCCAACCTCAACTCCTTTGGTTCCATCAGATTCACCTGGTCCTACTCCAAATCCCATGCCACTTTCCTTGACGTTGACCTCCATCTGTCCAATGGCCAGCTTCACACGTCCGTCCACATCAAACCCACCAACAAGCAACAGTACCTCCATTATGACAGCTGCCACCCATTCCATATCAAACGGTCCCTTCCCTACAGCCTAGATCTTCGTGGCAAACGAATCTGCTCCAGTCCGGAATCCCTGAACCATTACACCAACAACCTGACAACAGCTTTCGCATCCCGCAACTACCCTCCCGACCTGGTACAGAAGCAAATAACCAGAGCCACTTCCTCATCCCCTCAAACCCAGAACCTCCCACATAAGAGCCACAAAAGTGCCCCACTTGTGACATGATACTTTCCGGGACTGGATCAGACTGTGAATGTGGTTCTCCAGCAGGGATACGACTTCCTCAAATCCTGCCCTGAAATGAGATCCACCCTTCATGAAATCCTCCCCACTCCACCAAGAGTGTCTTTCCGCCGTCCACCTAACCTTCGTAACTTCTTAGTTCATCCCTATGAAATCCCCAAACCACCTTCCCTACGCTCTGGCTCCTACCCTTGTAACCACCCCCAGTGTAAAACCTGTCCTATGCACCCTCCCACCATCACCTACTCCAGTCCTGTAACCCGGAAGGTGTACACGATCAAAGGCAGAGCCACGTGTGAAAGCACCCACGCGGTTTACCAACTGACCTGCCTACACTGTGAAGCTTTCTATGTGGGAATGACCAGCAACAAACTTTCCATTCGCATGAATGGACACAGGCAGACAGTGTTTGTTGGTAATGAGGATCACCCTGTGGCTAAACATGCCTTGGTGCACAGCCAGCACATCTTGGCACAGTGTTACACCGTCCGGATTATCTGGATACTTCCCACTGACACCAACCTGTCAGAACTCCGGAGATGGGAACTTGCCCTTTAGTATATCCTCTCTTCTGGTTATCCGCCAGGCCTCAACCTCCGCTAATTTCAAGTTGCCGCCGCTCATACCTCACCTGACTTTCAACAACATCTTTGCCTCTTTACTTCCGCCTCGACTGACATCTCTGCCCAAACTCTTTGCCTTTACAAACGTCTGCTTGTGTCTGTGTATGTGCGGACGGATATGTGCATGTGTGCGAGTGTATACCTGTCCTTTTTGCCCCCTAAGGTAAGTCTTTCTGCTCCCGGGATTGGAATGACTCCTTACCCTCTCCCTTAAAACCCACATCCTTTCGTCTTTCCCTCTTTCCTGATGAAGCAACTGTTTGTTGCGAAAGCTTGAATTTTGTGTATATGTTTGTGTGTCTATCGACCTGCCAGCGCTTTTGTTTGGTAAGTCTCATATGCTAGGTGGTAGTCTGAAGTACTCTGATGAACAATCATCAGTTGATACGCAGCAAGGGAAGTCATACTGCATTAGGAGTCAATAATGGACAAAAGGTGTTAATAAATTGACCACAGTTGGAAGAAAAAAAAAGTGTACTGATATAGAAGAAGGTAGCAAAAACAGGAACATTAATAATGGTTGTCTTGGTCTCATCAGCTAAACGAAAGCTGGACTGAAAAAAGAGTAGTATACAACACATTATTCTGAATTAAAACACAGAATATTTCTAATGCAGCAAAATCACAAAGCCGTTGTCAGGTAGGAGTACATTTGTGCAATCTAGGTATTAAACCAACCAAATTGGATAAGAGTTGCCGCAGTTAACAAAGAAGATAAAATACAAAGTTTAAAGTGAAATTTTTGAACATCCAGAAAGCAAGTTACACCAGTAAAGAAGACTATTTGACAGCTGTCTAGTTCAGAAAGAAGACAGAAGAAATTGGGGTAGCAATGGGATCCAAGGCACTGAAATTGTGGTTTTCCGATATTGTGTGTGAAGAGAACAATGTTGCATTAGGAGTATTTTATTGTTTAAAATCCACAGCTGAATGTGGGAACATTACAAAACACAATGAAAAGAGAGGCCAATTAAAATAAAGGAAGTTTGGGGAGTTGAAATCATTTAATCATGGAACTTTTTTAATTTTCCACACACGAGGAAATTAAATGCTGGTTTTGTAGCAAACCGGGAAAATCTTTGTAAGTGTTTGACAGAAAGTAGCAAATTGCAGTCAAATTTATTCATAGTAGTATGAACAGTAGGTATAAGAAAAATGAATTATATATACTTTCCAAGACGAAACGTGAAGTGGGAGATTAGAAGAGACCATACTGAGTGAGCTTTTTTGTAGCCAACAGCTGCGTACCCTGAGCTGCCAGAGTATGGTGACAGAGCTTTCAACAAGCTCGATAGGTCTGGGGTGCACTATACAAACGAAGCAGCTACTCAGGTAGCAGGTTACTTGTGGACTGCATGTGAAAGAATCTGAAGTACTCTGATGAACAATCATCAGTTGATAAGCAGCAAGGGAAGTCATACTGCATTAGGAGTAAAGACATTTTGACTGTCAAAATTTTATCAGTAAATTACTGAAGTATTTGCAACAAAGTTCCTGAATTTACTGCCCTCTAGGAAAGTTCTCGCTCTCAAATTATTCTCGGGACCAAGAGCTGGCTGAAACCCAAAGTGGAAAGCTCCGAGATATTTAGCGAGTCATGGAACATATATCGGAAAGACAGATTAGAGGCCATAGGAGGGGGAGTGTTCATTGTGGTTGACAGAAATATTGTCTCTATTGAGGTCAAAGTTGAGTGTGATAATGAAGTTATCTGGTTGCGTGTAACAGGTCTAGGTGAAACCAAGCTAATTATTTGACGTTTTCCCCGGCCATCTGATTCTGCTGTGACATTTCTAGTCATTCAAAGCTACAGTCATTCAAAGACTGTCTAATGTCAGCAGCACATAAATACCCAGATCATTACTAGTAGGGGGTGGCTTTAACCTACCAAGTATGGACTGGGATGTCTATGGATTCACTGCAGCGGGGTACAGTCATTCGTGTGAAGCACTTTTGAACACTTTTTCTGAAAACGTGTCTTCAGCAGCTATTTTGACAACCCACACACAACAGAAATATCTTAGGCCTTGTAGCTACAAATAGGATAGACCTTATTGACAATTAAAGTACATTAACAGGGATTAGCAATCATGATGCCATTATAGCAACTACAGTTACTGAAGTTAATAAACCAGTTAAGAAGGCTAGGAGAGTGATTCTGCTAGAAACGGCAGATAAGCAGTTGTTAGCATTCCACTTACACAAGTGAACTGAACTGACATCACTTAGTTCCGGTAAGGTGGACATAGAGAAATTATGGGCAAAGTTTAAGCAGATTGTAAATCGTGGACTCGAGGCTTATTGCCCAGTAATAGGATTAAGGATGGAAAAGACCCCACCATGGTTTAATAACAATACTTGGAAAATGCTGTGGAAGCAGAGGCTGTTGCGCGCTCTGTTCAAAAGAGAACGCACAAATGTCAACAAACAAAGGTTAGTAGAGATTCATGCGGCTGTGAAAAGATCTATGCACGAAGCATACAGCTACTACCACCATCATACCTTAGTAACAGATATGGCAGAGAACCAAAGAAAATTGCTAAGTGGGTATAAAGCTTCCATCTAGTCACTTGTTGACCAGTCTGATGTGGCAGTTGAAAATAGCAAAATGAAAGCCATATACTGCTGTTTGACCATCAAAAAGACTTCAGTGTAGACAACATAGTAATAAGCATCCCTGATGCGGAGAAACAACTGAGGGAGTTTAAAACAAATAGTTACCAGGTCCGGACAGAATCCAAATTTGGTTTTTCAAAGAGTAGTCTATGGCATTGGCCCCTTACTTAGCTTGCATTTATCATGAATCTCTAACCCAGCGCAAGGTCCTAAGCAAGTGGAAAAAAGTGCAAGTAACTCCTTTGTATAAGAAGGGCAAAATAACAGACCGACAAAATTACAGATTAATATCCCTAACATTAGTTTTATGCAGAATCCTTGAACGTATTCCAAGTTTGAATATAATAAATTTTCTTGAGACCGAGAAGCTGATGTCCATGGATCAGCCTGGCTTTAGAAAAAAATCACTTGTGCAGAACTCAGCTTCCCTTTTCTCACATGACATAATGCAAACTATGGATGAAGGGCAACAGGCAGATTCCATAGTTCTAGAATTCGGGAGAGCATTTGCCATGGTGCCCAGTTACAGGCTGTCAAAGAAGGTACGAGCATATGGAATAGGCTCACAGATATGTGAGTGGCTTGAAGACTTCTCAAGTTATACAATGCAGTATGCTGTCCTCAGTGGAAAGAGATTTGGCAGACAGAGTGGGCAGCAATCTGCAGTTGTTAACTGACGATGTGGTGTATGGTAAGATGTCGAAGTTGAGTAGCTGTAAGAGATAACAAGATGACTTAGACAAAATTTATAGTTGGGGTGATGAATGGTAGCTAGCTCTAAATGTAGAGAAATGTAAGTTAATGTGGATAAGTAGGAAAAACAATGTTTGGGTAAGTCATACATCATTAGTAGTGTCCTGCTTCACACAATCACATGATTTTAATAACTGGGCATAACATTGCAAATTGATATGAAATGGAACAAGCATGTGAGGACAGTGGTAGGAATAGCGAGTGAATAACTTCGGTTTACAGGGAGAATTCTAAGAAAGTGTGGTTCATCTGTAAAGGAGACAACATATAGAGTGCTAGTGTGACTAACTTTTGAATACTGCTCCAGTGATTGGGATCCATACCAAGTTGGATTAAAGGAAGACATCAAAGCAGTTCAGAGTCAGGCTGCCTGATTTTGTTACTGATTGGTCCGAACAACACACAAATGTTACAGGAATGCTTTGCGAACTCAAATCGGAATTCCTGGAAGAAGGCGATATTCTTTTCAAGGAACATTACTGAGAAAATTTACAGAACCGGCATTTGAAGCTGACTGGAGAACGATCCTGTTGCCTCTAACAAACATTGCACATAAGGACCACATAGATCAGATGTGAGAAATTAGGGCTCATACAGAGGTACAGACAGTCACTTTTCCTTCGTTCTATATGCAATTGGAACAGGAAACGAAATGTCTAGTAGTGGTACGAAATACCCATGCCATGTGCCTTTCAATGGATTGTGCAATATTGAAGTACATATAGATGTGCCTAACCAGAGGCCCTTTGTCAGCCTTCACGGATTGAGAGGATTTTAAACAATGAGTCATCACAATAGTATTGAGCAGAATTTCAGCTGACATACTCACAAGACACTTTAACATCAGGACAGCCACATCATCTTGTGGGTTTCTAGGCAGTAAAAATTTGGCCAGTTGTACTGGAGTGACACTACTACATCAGGTGGGATTCTTGTTGGCACTTACGAGTAACGAGCCACAACATTACAACTTCGTAGTGTATCTTCCTCCAGTGGGCTGCAGTGACCGTAAGAGACAATGCCCTCTCTACCCGTAGTGTCAAACTGGCTTCAGAAGGAGCAGGCAGCTCAAAAGGGCTTACTTTACTTCCCACTGTAACCACACAGACCTCCTGCAGCAGCTGCACCATATAATTACAATAAGTTATTTCAGTTTGAGTTGTTACTGTCTCTGAAGGGTTTGGAGTGAAGAAGAAAACTGTTCAGAAAGCCACTAAGACAGTTGACAGAGCAAAGCAGAATGTCCAGTTGTCTGCCTGTCCAAGTTACAATTAAACTGTAATGATCTAAAAAGTTCATTTTGAGTACTTCTAATTAGCATTTTCTTGAAAATACTTTTCCTTCTGAACAAACAGAATAAGTTACTTGTAATTTTATCAAGTAGGATACATCTTTCTTAGTAGTATACAGATTTGTATGGCAGTTCTAGTGTAAAATGTAACTAACTTTGTTTATGGAATCAACTGAGTAGTTTAGGGAGGAAACAGCTGGTGTCAATGGACAAGAGCTTAGTATGGGTGCAAAACTGGATGATATGAGAGAGCATAAAAATGATGTGAATTGGTAAATATGTCGAGCCAATTCAATGGCCATATAGATCAGTTACAGAAGAGTGTGATCAAGGATATAAGATAGTACATAAATCAGAGGAAAGGATCAAAATAATGGAACATCTAACAGCCACAAGTTGCGAGCAACTCCATAATAAGAACATGAACAAGAGAGGTTAGATCTCAAAGTTTAAATGACAACCTTGAATTATAGGGATAACTGCTCTGAAAAATTTGTTGGGTCCCTGGTTGACACAAGTAGAAGATAACGTCTAGGATTTTTCGCAACAAAGATATCAGATTAAGTGAACCGCTAAATTACAGTTTCATCAAAATTTAGGCACCGTGAAAAAAGAAGTTAGAAAGAAGCCGTAAAACAAAAACGATCACCTTGTGCTTCAAACCACTTTTGCATGCCTGATGTGTTATTACACATTTTGAACAACTCTGACATATCAGTTTTTAAAATTTCATTATGAATATTGTCCTTCAAATCTCCCAACATTATTGGCTTATCTGCATACACTTTCCCCTTTAGACTGCCTTCAGACAAAAGTAATAAGTGGTTAGGTCCAGTGAATACAGCAGCCACAATCCTTTGCTGACAGTCCTTTCTTCTATAAATCTTTCATAAATTTGTGAGACTGAGTCACGTGAAGTGTGACAGATTACATCATCCTGCTGAAAGACAGTATAGGTATGTTTATAGTGGAGCGGGGAGTACGTGACTCACTATTTGATTTTCTGACACAGCACACCACTCCAATTTTTTCACTGTGAAGGGGTTTCTCATTTAGACTGCCTTCAGACAAAAGTAATAAGTGGTTAGGTCCAGTGAATACAGCAGCCACAATCCTTTGCTGACAGTCCTTTCTTCTATAAATCTTTCATAAATTTGTGAGACTGAGTCACGTGAAGTGTGACAGATTACATCATCCTGCTGAAAGACAGTATAGGTATGTTTATAGTGGAGCGGGGAGTATGTGACTCACTATTTGATTTTCTGACACAGCACACCACTCCAATTTTTTCACTGTGAAGGGGTTTCTCATTAATCATGGATTGTTTGTTGACCAGTATGTGGTGTTCTAGAAGTTCACCTGTCCTGTCAGATGGAACCGGTCTTCATCACTGATTAAATACAGCAGAGGATCCAGCATTCCACTCTCAATTGTTTGACATAGCCATGTACAGTAATTCATACATTTGTATTATCTTCCTCTTTGAGTTCCTTGGCACATATCTTTTTGTAGGGTTTTATCCTTAAATGGTGTAAAACACACTGACAAGACTTATGCAAAAAAGTCACTTTTTGTGACAATTTACGTCTCTACTTCTTTGGACTCTGGACCACTTGTGCTCTAACATCCACAACTACAGCATCATTTGCAGCTGACCCTGTAGTATGCCACTTTGTTACCATATCCTATATACTGCTCTTTGCTACTACGGAAATGCCAGGAAACTTCTTTGCAAAAATGTCCCGCATTTCCTAACATGAAGTGGTAGACACGTATGCCTCCTGTGCAACAATTTTTTCTTGAACAGGATACACCTCACCGAGATATTTACTTAACACATCTTAACCAAGTTGCAATGGCTTTCATACTGAGAATACAAAACGCAGTCGCAACATGTTTGAAACAATAGATGGCAACAATGAGCAATGTAGCACTCAGGGCCGGTTTTTCATGCACCACCCTGTGTAACAGCTTACAGTAACTGTAAAAAGGATGAAGTTAAGTGTTTTTACTTCCTTCTGTACAGTCACGTTCACACAGAAAACAGAAATATTAAAATGAAGTGACATTTATGCTACTAAGTAATATAGTGACTCTAAAAATGAGGAGAAATGAATAGCAGTGTTTACAAATCGCTGTAAGATACACACAACATGACAAGTGGATAGTAAGGATACAATATAATTAAAAACATGGTGTGAAACAGCAATTGAAATCGAGCATGTTTTGCTCAGGAGCATGCTCATGCACTGGGTGGTCAATTTTGCTACTGGTCACAGTTTGACAGTAGTCATTTATTTGGATGGACACTTAGTTGGACGTTATGCCCACATGAAATGCCGTGCAGAAATTACAGCGAAGCTGGTATACAAGATGATTGCTTTCCAAAGGTGCCCATGCCACCGATAGGATATGACAGGGTAATGTAAGGTAGCATAGGCCTGTGATGGGACTTTAGTAGGATGTACTGGGTGGGTATCAGACAGTAGCTGAAGCCGTTAAATACAACATGCTCAATTTCAATAGCTGCTTCACAACCAGTGCCATTTGGGTCCTTGCCAAACACTACTTTCTCTAAATTATATAGATGGGAGTTGTCCTTGCAAAGCATTCTTCAATCCCATGATCCTCTTGGCCTCTTAACTTTGCTAACTCCTGCCTCCACCCATGCTCCGTGATCTTACTTCACTCATTCTGCACTCACACCCTCTTCTTCAAAGTTCCTTCCCCGTCCTCCACATCCACTCCTCTGTATCATTGAGCAATGTGCACAACGCCCCCTGCCTATAGCCAGAACAAGCTCTCTGACAGCACATTCCTATCCTTTGCACCTGCTGCCTTCTCTCCCAGCAATCTGTCACTCTACCCCAACACTCCCTCCCAATCCCTGCCTTCTTTCTCCACTCGCCCACTCCACATGTGCGAGGGGGCAGAACTCGCAAATGGCAAAGTTCACAATTAAGTCTGAACAATGTAAATAAAGAGCCTGATTAAAAATTTAGAACAACGTATTTCTGTGCTATCTCGGATAATATTCAATGTAAATCATTTATTAATAATAGGTAATTATTTTTTGAAATGCTTATGCAACACAATCTGGATGTGTGCTGTTAAAAGTGAGAGTATCACACTTAGTACATACCCGTAGCAGACAGCCACTGTCCAACAGGAAAGAATATGCAAGAGGACTAACACTGATGTAACTTTTTCATTGAGTTATATAAGACCGATACTAATAGTAAAATGAAGTTCGTGTTATGTTCCTAATCTTTTAAGTTCAAGTGGAATAAAAAATTTCATCTCCTTTAATGCAATAATTATAATGTTTTTATATTGGAGAAAAAAACTTCATTATGGTAAACATGACAGTTTTGGTAAATGTTTAGTGTATTCTGGGACAGAAGAAGTGAGATCAATATGTCAATGATGAAAGAAAGATAATTTCATAACATACTACTCTTGATTAAAGCATTTACTAAAACCAATGTCTGTGCACTGTACCCATCAATTTTATTTTAACAGTTTATTCCCTCTGTCCTCTTTATGTAACGATCAGGTTATTTAAAATTCTCTTCTCAATTCAAAATCCAATTAGTAATATTACATCTGAGATGGATCATTGCAATCATCAACAATTTATCATCCACTACAGGATATAGGCCTCTTCCAGACTTCTGCATTCATTATGATCTTCAGCTTTTCACATCCCAACTTCGCCCAGCTTGTTTCTTTACATCATCAGTCCATTTTCCATTTGGTACCCTCAAGGTCTTTCTGACCATAAGAAACCCAAAACAGAATCTTTTTAGTCCATTTCCCATTATTGGTAACACTGGTTCCCGTCAGCACACCAAGGTTAAATGCCGTTGGGCTTCGCAAGTACTTGGAAGGGTGACCATACGGGCCTGCTGAGCACTGTTGGCAAGCAGGGTGCACTGAGCCATTGTGAGGCCAATTGAGGAGCTATTTGTCTGAGGAATAGGGGCTAAGGTCAAGAAACCTAACAATGGTCAGGAGAGTTATGTGCTAACCACGTGCCCCTCCATAGCCGCATCCAATCAGCTGAGGATAACATGACAGTCAGTCAATACCATTGGATCTACCGAGGCCAGTTCAGGCAGAATTACTCACTCAGAATTTAATTAGTTATATGCTTAGTGATTCACAATCTTCCTAAGGTTCAGAAAATAGTTTAGGTGGGTTAGCCATTCGTTGACTGTTCTCCAAACTAACTTCCTCTTGCATCACTAAAAACTTTCCTATAGCTCTAATTAATTGTACAATGAGAACGTTTAAGGTACTATAATAATGCACACTAAGTTATATGCACTTCCATGAACAGAGTATGCAAGAATGAATATTTTTCCTTTTTTCCCATCATAAAATAATTCCTTGCATTATTACTTCTGTGCTAGGACTTCAATATTATTTAACTGTGATATTAGGTTAACACTTACAACATAAAAAACAGCTGCAAATTATTAATTTAATACCTGAAAGTTCTGGGTAGACAGTAAATACCGAAAGGGGTAAAAGTAACCACACACAGTATAGTTAAGTTACTGAATGGCTGGCTGGTACATAAACATGAGTTAAATAGTTACTAAGCTTTCAGACAATGTACTCATTTGGAGTTAAAATACTGAAACACAATAATCACCAAGCAAGGACACTGAAATCATTGTTAAGCTTTCACAACATTTTTATAGTTGTCTGTTGACTGTTTAACGTATCAGTTATATGGTGAGTGGTTATCTTTACTTCTTGAAATTACTACTACTACTAATACTAATAATAATAATAATAATAATAATAATAGTAAAATAAATTCATATCCCAAATTTACCTTGGTTTCATGCTCAGGTACATGACTGCCATCAACGACAGTCATTTCTACTTCTGCGCCAGCAGACAGTTCACCAGCAGTAGCAACTACTGCTTCTCTAGTTAAATCATCATCTGAAGTAAGCCTTGGCTGGTTCACTACAATTGTGTCATTCAAATGACCTTGGCTCTGCATGTGATTGTATAAGAGTGGTTTGCGCATGAAACCCATTCCACAACACAAACATTCATAAGGTTTCTTGTCACTATGCACAAACCTGTGAGCATTGCGATTGTCACGGCTGTTGAATGCTTTACCACATACTTCACAATGGAAAGGCTTCTCACCAGTATGGATACGGCGATGTTTCTTGAAATGCTCGGGATAAACAAAAGTTGCATCACACGTGGGACACTTATATGGTCGTTCACCGGTGTGAGCAGCTTTTACATGGTAATCTAGGAGACGGCGTCGTTTGAAACCTTTACCACAATCAGCACATTTATATCGTTTGTCTTGGAGGTGTGTAGCACGTTTGTGAGATTGCAAGTTGCTACGCTGACTGAATGTTGCACCACAGAATTCACACTGATATGGTTTCTCACCTGTGTGTGTACGTTCATGATCACGTATCTCAGCCTTTCTTGCAAATGCTTTACCACAGGTACGACATACAAAAGGCTTACACCCTGAGTGAACAACTGAATGGACTTCCAGATTTCGAGGTGTACCAAATGCCTTTCCACACTGCTCACAGATGTATTCACGAGAACCATTATGAGTACGTTCATGCTGTGCAAGGTTCTGTGCACTCAGGAATGTCTTCCCACATTCATTACATGTGAAAGGTCGAGGGCGTATTTCATGCGTCTTTGCATGAGCCCTGTATGTGTATTTTGATGCAAAATCTTTGCCACACACCTCACACACATAAGGTCGCACTCCAGTATGTGTATTGATATGTTCTTCTAGCAAATTTCGAGAGCTATACCGCTTGCCACAAGTCTCACATGTCCACAGCTTTGACTGTGGATAATGCATACGTTTGTGTACACGGAAAAGTCTAAGGTTACTGAATATACGATTACACACTTCACACTGATAGTCTCCATCCTCAGTGGCTGCATGCTCATCTAAGTGAGCAGATAATTCATTTCGTTTGCGGAAGTCCTGACCACAGATATCACAAATGTAAACACGGATGTTATGTACATTTTTTGTGTGTGATGATATGCTCTTCATGTCCCCTACAGCCCTCTGGTCTTCGTCACATAACAAGCAAGTGTAATTCTGTCCATCTCTCTCAATTACCTGCAATTATAAAAAAATATATAAATGTGTAACACTCAGTTCAATAATGAACGCATGAGAAAAACAAACCGGGTGGTCATAATTAAACTGATGTTGTTCCAATTGCTGCAGTGTGGGCTGTATACATAACAGGTTGCTGAAACATAGTACGTATGTTCATTAAATCGTGCTCATGGGGTTCGCTGGGGGAAAAAGCTTCACTTTCTGCCACCAGGTGAAAAACTAGGCACCGTAAGAAGTCAGAACATGAAACATTTCCTGTTTTCACATCAGTGTGCTGTTTGTGGCTTGGCGGCACATGTTGATATCTACTGTGAAGTGACTGTTGGTGTAAATGATTAAGAAGATTGAAGTTTTCTGTTCGAAACACAGTGGTATTGACAAGAATGACCGTGCACTGCTGGTAAAGTTATTTCATCAGAATGACAGCAATAGCAGTGCTATACTGCGGGAATATTGCCAAAAGAAACAGCTGCGAAGAGGCCCCATGTCAATAAATGGACTAAAGAATATGATCAAGCACTTTGAAGAAAGAGGAGAATTAGGGGTGCAGCAAGGAGACAGAAGTGACCCTTTTCCATGGAAGTAGTTGTTGAAGTTACTGTTGCTATAACCGAACATGCAGCATATGGCTCAAACTCTGCACAGACAGTGCTCAAGCTGTGTCATGGGAATTTTCTCTCCCCTGGTCAACTGATAAAAGATTTTGCATCACATTTTACACTGGTATCCCTACAAGATTCAAAGTGTGCATCAAATGAAGCCCCAAAGCAACAACACCGTGACTTTGTCTTTTGTTTTTTGGCACCCATGGAAATATATGACGTGTGGCCAAGGAATATTCATTGGCCGGGCAAGGCACATTTTACTCAGCATGGTGTCATGGATGCACAGAACTGTTGCATATTGAGTTCTACTCCACAACATGTTGTGCAGGAACATTCACTGCACCCAACTTGTGTGATTGTGTGGTGTCATTTCACGAGCTCCTTCATTGTCCATCTGTTTTTCTCTGCGCAGATGACACCTCATGGTCTGTTAGCTGTACAGTGACATCTTCATGTTATAAAGACCTTGTGCAACATTTTATTCCAGCTTCGCAAGTACGCAACTTTGTCACACCATATTTTGGTTGGTTGGTTGGTTTAAAAAGGGGCAGGAGGGGGGGGGGGGACTAAACTAAGAGGTCATTGGTCATTGGTCCCTGGACAACACAAAACAGAATGAAAGGAAAAACCACAACAACGACTGAAGGGCCACAAACACTTTAATGGACAAAAGGGGACAAGAAAACCACGAAGACGAAAGAAACAGGTATAAGAGGTTAAAACAAGAGAGCAGGTTACCATGGCTGGCTGACCATGAGGATAAAAAGGAAAGGCCAGCCACTCTGCAACACATTAAAACCCCAAACCTGAAAGCACTAGCGTGGAGGACACACAGGGACAAAGGACATTGCTAAAAACTTAGAGCAAATGATAAAACTCACCGTCACAAATAAAACATAAAACTAAAGCTGCTGTGGAGGCATTGTCGTCCAACACCGAAGGTACGGTGCTGGGAAAGTTAAAAGTCCACCGCGGTGCGGCTAAAAGTCGGCAGTCCTTCATGAGCCACAGCGACACCGAGTTGGGTCCTCACAATGGAGAAGGTAACCTTGCATCAGCCACGTATGGCCAAGGCGGAGTCGATAGAGAACCACAGAGTCCCTGCGAGAGGTGTGCACTGAGGTCTTCCACACATTCATAGTTTCCTTAATGGCACGCAGATTGTGCATATTGAGGTTATGCCATTCCATCTCCCAAAGCCACAAAAACTTGTTGCGTTATATAGAATGCAGGTCAGTTTCAGAGAAGCCGATCTCCATAAGCGGTTTCTGCGTAGCCTGTCAGCAAGTTCATTGCCTGGGATTCCGATGTGACCTGAGGTCCAGACAAACACCACTGAACGACTTGACCATTCCAGGGCATAGATGGACTCCTGGACGGTCACTACCAAAGGATGACAAGGGTAGCACTGGTCGATAGCTTGTAGGCTGCTCGAGGAGTCGGTACACAGGAGAAATGACTCTCCCGGGCATGAGCGGATGTGCTCAAGAGCACGAGATATGGCCGCCAGCTCTGCAGTGAAAACACTGCAGCCATCTGGCAGGGACTACTGTTCTATATGTCCTCCATGAACATAGGCAAAGCCAACTTTACCATCAGCCATAGAACCATCGGTGTAAACCACTTCATGGCCCCAGTACATGTTGAGAATTGAGAGGAAGTGACAGCGGAGAGTCACAGGGTTAGTTGAGTGCTTAGGGCCATGTGAAAGGTCCAGGCGAAGCCGCAGCCTAGGTGTACACCACGAAAGTGTTAGTGAATGAACCTCAAGTATAGGTGGTAATGGCAAGGACTCCAGTTCACAGAGAAGGAATCACACACGAACTGCAATTGTAAGCCCTGACCTACGCCGCTGATGCAGGAGATGAACCGCCATGGGCAGGAAAAGGAGATGGTAATTCGGATGCACAGGAGAACTACGAACAGGTGCAACGAAACTGGAGAGCAACTGCGCACACCTAACCTGCAATGGTGGGACTCTGGTCTCCACCAGGACGTTGGTCACCAGATTCATCCTAAAAGCTCTTGTCGCTAGGCAAATGCCACACACAATGGTGCACCGGGTTGAGTAAACGCAACACTGAGGGTGCTGCCAAACCATAAACCGGACTCCCACAGTCAAGACAGGATTGAACAAGGGCTCTGTAGAGCTGCAGCAGCGTAGAGTGATCTGCACCCCAGTTAGTGTTGCTCAGGCAGTGGAGGGCATTCAGGTGCTGCCAGCACTTCTGCTTAAGCTGACGGAGGTGAGGAAGCCAAGTCAATTAGGTATCGAAAACCAGTCCTAAGAATCGATATGTCTCCACTACAGTGAGTGGATCATTATTAAGGTAAAGTTCTGGTTCCGCATGAACGGTACGACACTGACAGAAGAGCATAACATCAGACTTTGCGGCCAAAAACTGGAAACTATGGGCTAGATCCTGTGACTGTGCCTTCTGGATGGCTCCCTGTAGGTGTTGCTCAGCAACACCAGTACTGGTGGAGCAGGACAAAATGCAGAAGTCGCCTGTATTCAGAGACGGTGAAACGGACAGCCTTACAGCTACTGCTAGATCATTAATGGCCACTAAAAGTAGAGATACATTCAACACAGACCCCTGCGGGACCCCATTCTCCAAAAAATGTGGAACGTTTCACGATTTCGCATGTCATCCTTGTGCAGGAGCCATGCTAATCTTCTCTGTATCGTTCCAATTTTAGTGTATGTACCACCGACGTGAGTACATCCTTATTTTCATGCAAGATGGAGCGACGACATGCTGCTTGCCGTGTGAAAGACTTGCTTGCTAACAATTGCAAAGTTTCAAGATGATTGGCTTTCCAGATCACCCAATCTAAATCTAAGTGACTTCTGGTTGTGGGGCTATCTGAAAGATCATGTCTATTAGAGATGTACCTGGACTCTTCGTGATCTGAAGGATAGCACACAAAGACCCATTGCTCTGATTCTATCGCATATGATGCGAGCAACTGTTGACAAGACCATGTTACAGATGTAGCATGTTGCTGAATCAGGAGACCATACTGAATACACATTGTAACTTGTGACCACATCCCAATAAATGTGGCAGAACCACCATTATCATGTGTGTGATGTTTCCTCCCCTTTTCGTGCACCTGTACCACATTCTGACTGCTTACAGTGCCATATTTTCACCCGGTCCAGAAAGTGGAACTATTATATTTTTTTTTCTAGCATACTCTGCTAGCACACAGATTAACGAACATGCATACAATGTTTCTGCATCCTGCAATGTATATAGCCCACACTGCAACACTCTGAAAACCTGTAATTATAACCATCCAGTATAAACAAAATGACGAAGACAGTCACAAAAAAAGAAACATAAAAATACTAAATTTTACATGTTGAAATGGTGTCAAGAAAGGGTACAGAGAGGCAAAAATTCTATTGGGAAGTGTGAGCCCACATCTAAGAGAGCCCTCCTATTCTCATAGGAGTACAAGACTGACAACATTGTTGTCTAATCTTTCCAAGGTGTACATACTAGGATAAAAGCGAAATTTACAGCTAACTAACACTGCCATAATTTAGATATAAACACTGCAAGATTTGACACCACTGAAAGTAGTCAAGCATATTCAGCAAAAAAATTTCACTTGTTAGTTATTTAAAGCGTTTGCTAAGTATGTCACAAAGTTTCTTATACAAATGTACAATCAACATTTCTTGAAGGTGCCACAAGTTGGAAATTCTTTGTAATTTGATTGCAAATTACACAAAAACTTGTCACAAATTGTTTTTCCTTCGGAAAAATATCCATAGCAACCAACACACAAACAAACTGATCATCATCATCATCATCATCATCATCATCTTAGTTATATGTCTTGCACACTCAGTCCACATACTTTTCTGTGTATGTTTCTAATTTACTACAAACCTACTACATGTCAACAACACTATGTCATGGCCCCCAAGTGTATGTCTTGAAAACTTTGTTTACATCTCAAATGCCTGTGTCTGAAGGACGGACACAATTTGCTTTTACACCAGATAACCTTTGAGCAGGCATGAGAATTTCAAGGCATGATGTCAACCTCTTAACAGCCATTTCTTAATTTAATGCTACTGATACATGAAATGGCACATGTAAGTTTATATTTCAGTGGTGATCTTTCAAGTAGCTTTTGTACCACACCAATAACACAAGAATGCATTTCTTCTTTATGCCTCAAGATGTCAGTCAGGTCCTTAACTTTCTGTTACAAAGTACTGCGTAGTGACCAGATTATTCTTATCCTTCATGTCAATCTTCACAAGAGATTTTTCATTTACTGAACTGTCTGATCTGACTATTCACTACATT
Source organism: Schistocerca americana (assembly GCF_021461395.2). Lineage (NCBI taxonomy): Eukaryota > Metazoa > Arthropoda > Insecta > Orthoptera > Acrididae > Schistocerca > Schistocerca americana. The sequence goes on along the minus strand of NC_060120.1, from coordinate 696,237,713 downwards.
AACGGCGTGGTAAGAGGGAACAATTCATTGTACAAAAAGGAGCCACACATACATTACTTTGAAAATCAAGCAAAAATCTTCGAATGCATGCACTATCGCAGCAAAAAAAGCCAATTTTGGACCTAAGAATCTGTCTCTAACTGCTGACTTTTATTTTGAGCAGCTGAGAAATATATGTTCTTAGATGTGGAAAATTTTTTAAGGCTTGTTCAGCCACATGTATATTTTCGATCCATCTTGTGCCATAGAATTGTTGAAACGAGTAAAGCTCTAAAAAATGGTGCAATTTCCCAATTTGTTTGTCACAGGCCAGTTTTGAAAGTTCCGTGAACTACATGCAAGAGTTCCATGTTATAAGAAATGTCATTCCAAACTTAAAAATTCACTTTTGGTCCATTCATCGACAAATTCAAAACTTTTGGAAGATTCTTCACGCCAAAAGAACCTTTCAAAGTATATAGTAAGTCACTGACCCATGTGCACTGAATAAAAGCAGAGTCAAAATATTAAATTGAAAACTAACTTATTTTTATCCCAAAACCTAAAAAGGACTTCAATTTGTTGGTCGGTTTAAAGGAGGGAGAAGGGACCAATCTACGAGGTCATCGACCCTTGTTCCTAATAAAACAGTGCCACAAGTGAGATAATAAAACGGGCAAAACATATACACAAAACGAAAAGCCACAAGAACGAAGGGAAGGCAATGAACACTAAAAAGAACAAAAGAGGACAAGAAAACAACAGAGAGATGCTGGAAACAGAAGAGAGTAAAACATGAAAGCAGATTACAGTGGCTGGCCAACCACGAAAATAAAAAGGGAAAGCCAGCCACTCTGCAACACATTAAGACCTCCACTAAAAGCACTAGGGTGGAGGATACAGAGGGACAAAGGACATGCACTAAAACCTACATAGAAGTATAAAACCCACTCTCACGGATAAAATGTAAAACTAAAGCTGCTGTGGAGGCATTGTCAGCCAGCACCAAAGGTAGGGTGCTGGAAAGTTAAAAGTCTGCCGCAGAGCGGCTAAAAGTGGGCAGTCCAGCAAGAGGACGACGACTGTCATTTGGGAGCCACAGCGACACTGAGGTGGGTCCTCGCAACGGCATAGGTAACCATGCATTAGCCACGTATGGCCAATGCGCAGCTGGCAGAGGACAACTGATTCCCTGCGAGAGGCCTGCATGAAAGACTTCCACACATTCATAGTCTCCTTAATGACACGCAGTTTGTTGCGCATGCTGTTATGCCATCCCATCTCCCAAAGCCGGAAAACCCTGTGGTGTAAGACAGAACGCAGGTCAGCTTCGGAGATGTCTATCTCCAGAAGCTGTTTCTGCGTCGCCTGTTTGGCCAGCCTGTCGGTAAGTTCGTTGCCGAGGATTCTGTTGTGTCCTGGGGTCCACACAAACACCACGGAACGGTGGGACTGTTCCAGGGCATAGATGGGCTCCTGAATGGACACTACCAGAGGGTGGCGAAGGTAGCATCAATTGATAGCTTGTAGCCTGCTCAATGAGTCAGTACACAGGAGAAATGACTTGCCAGGGCATGAGCGGATGTACTCATGAGCAAGAGATATGGCCACTAGCTCTGCAGTGAAAACACTGCAGCCAACTGGCAAGGAATGCTGCTCAATATGTTCTCCATGAACATATGCGAAGCCTACATGACCATCAGCCATTGTAAACCACTTCAGAGTCCGGAACATGTCAAAAATTGAGAGGAAGAGACAGCGGAAAGCGGCGGGGTTAACAGAGTCCTTAGGGCCATGTAAAAGGTCCACACGAAGCTGCGGCAGAGGCATACACCATGGAGGCGTACATGAACGGACCACAAGTAGAGGTGGTAAAGGGAAGGACTCCGGTTCGGAGAGAAGGGACTACACGCGAACCGCAATCGTTAGCCCTGATCTGGGCCGCCGATGAGGGAGATGGACTGCCGCGGACAGGAAAAGGAGACGGTAATTTGGATGCTCAGGGGAACTATGAATGTGTGCTGCGTAACTGGCGAGCAGTTACTCACGTCTGATCTGCAGTGAAGGGACACCAGCCTCCACCAGTATGCTAGTCACCGGACTCATCCTAAAAGCTCCCGTCACTAATAGAACCCCCACAATGGTGCACAGGGTTGAGTAAATGCAATGCTGAAGGCGCTGCCGAACCATAAACCACACTCCCATAGTCAATTCGGGATTGGACAAGGGCTCCGTAGAGCTGCAGCAGCGTACAGCAATCTGAACCCCAATTGGCGTTGCTCAGTAACGGAGGGCATTGAGGTGCTGCCAGCACTTCTGCTTAAGCTGACGAACATGAGGGAGCCAAGTCAATCAAGCTTCAAAAACCAGTCATAGGAATTGATATGTCTCGGATGAACGGTACGACACTTGACAGAAGTGCATGACACACAACTTTGCAGCTGAAAACTGGAAGCCGTGGGCTAGAGCTCATGACTGTGCCTTGTGGATAGCCCCCTGGAGGCGCCGCTCAGCAACAACAGTACTGGAGCAGCAGTACAAAATGCAAGTCGTCTGCATACAGAGAAGGTGAGACGGAGAGTCCGACAGCTGCTGCTAGACCATTAATGGCCACTAAAAATACAGAGACACTCAATACAGAGCCTTGGAGGACTCCATTCTCCTGGATATGGATGGAACTATGGGAGTCACCAACTTGGACATGGAAAGTATGGAGCGACAGGAAGTTTTGGATAATAATCGGGGGTGGTCCCCGGAGACCCCACTCATACAATGTGGCAAGGATATGATGTCGCCAAGTCATGTCATATCATATGCTTTATGCAAGTCAAAAAAGACGGCAATAAGGTGTTCGAATGGCAGACTCGATGGACACAAGTATATCAGTGATAGAGTCACCCTGGCGGACTGGCGGAAGCTGTCCTGACGCCATCGCACCAGACCCGGTTGAAGACGATGAGAAGATGTCACTTGTAGTCAGATGAGAGATGTTTAATCATCTGGCTGTGGATGCGATCAGGCCCAGGAGCTGTGTTGGGGGCAATGTGCAAGGGCACTGAGGAGCTCCGACTCTGTAAAGGGGGTGTTATAGGATTCACTGTAGCGTGTAGTGAATGAGAGGACGTTCCCTTCCAGCTGCCGTTTGAGTGTGAAAAAGGCTGGGGGGTAATTCTCCGACACAGAGGCTTGAGCAAAGTGCTCAGCAAAGTGTCCAGCAATCGCCTTTGTGTCGGTACATAACTCGCCGTTTATGGTAACACCGAGGACAACTGTTGGGGCCTTGTACCCGAAAAGACGTTTGATCTTTGCCCAGACTTGAGAAGGTGATGTGTAGCACCCAGTGGTGGAGACTTATCTCTCCCAAGACCACTCCTTCCGTTGTTCGATAAGGTAGCCACGGGCACGGAGCCATTTAAAGGCTATGAGGTGCTCCAGGGAAGGGTGCCACTTATGCCGTTGTAGAGCTCACCAATGCTCCTTAATTGCTTCAGCGACTTCTGGTGACCACCAAGGGACTGCCTTATGCCTTGGGCACCCTAAAGAGCGAGGGATCACGTTTTCTGTTGCAGAAACAATTGTGCTTGTCACCTGCTCAACCATCACATCGATGTTACCGTGTGGGGGAGATTCAGCGGTGACATTAGAGGTGAAAGTTCCCCAGTACACCTTGTTCAAAGCCCATCTGGGCAAGTGTCCATGTGCCTGATGCTGGGGCAGTGATAGGAAGATGGGGAAGTGGTCACCACCACACAGGTCATCATGTGCTCTCCAGTGGATGGATGGGAGAAGTCCTGGGCTGCAAATTGATAAATCAATTGCCAAGTAACTACCAGGAGCCACACTGAAATGTGTGGAGGCCCCAGTATTTAAGAGGCAGAGGTCGAATTGCGACAGTTAAGTTTTGACATCTCTATGTTAAAAAATATATCGGCTCAACCACTTGTTTATAGTGTAAAACACTACATTGACATTCACAACCACGACCTCTGATCCAGCGTGGATAAAATCAAAGTTCGACATCTCTACCTCGGCCAGTAAGCACGGTACCACCCCACAAGGGGTTATAGACATTAAAATCTTCCAGAACTAGGAAAGGTTTAGGGAGTTGGTCAATTAGTGCAGCTAATACACTCAGGGGTACTGCACCATCTGGAGGAAGATATACATTGCAGACAGTTATTTCCTGCGCCGTCCTCATTCTGACAGCCACAGCTTCAAGAGGGGGTTAAAGGGGCACATGTTCACTACAGACCGATTTTAGGACATAAACGCAAACTCCACCTGATACTCGATTATAGTCGCAACAGTTCCTGTAATATCCCTTACAGCCGCGGAGGGCAGGGGTCCACATTGCTGGGAACCAGGTTTCCTGGAGAGCAATGCAATTAGCAGTTGTGAAGCTTAACAGTTGCCGTAGCTCACCCGAGGCAGTTTACACCTCAGAGTCACCTGCTGCCACCGATTTATTGGCTGAGCAGTCTATATCAATTGTGTCCGAGGGTCTGGCGAGACCTAGGTCCTCAGCGGACCCCAAAATCTCCACTTCATCCTCAGCCGCAGAGCTTGTAGGTAGTGGTGGTGTGGGTGCTACCGCAATTTCCTTGGTCTTAGGGGCTTTCCTTTTGGATTTCTCTCACTGCTCCTTGGGTTTCCCTAGCTGGAAGGACTTCACTGGCTCAGTCTCCGGGATTGAGGATGAGCGTGCAGCCCTATGACCAGCTGCTTTTGGGCTCTTCAGCCACTGACGGGTGTCATCTTTCCCACTAGAAGAAACCTGGGAAGGGAGTGACCGAAGGGACCCCTTCCTAGCGAGAGAAGCCGAAGAAGACTTACGCTTCTCCAGCTTAGAAGTGGGGATGGATGTCCCCGATGGTTGGAGGGGGAGGGGGTCTTGCTCCCGAAGTAGGTGGTGCAGGCACAACAGGGAGGGAAATGCCGCACCATCAATGGACAGGTGTAGCCTTCCGGCTCTGACAGGTGACCTGGATTGGCGGAGCTGATGGTGCCAGAACTGTTGTAGCACTGGCGTAAGAAGATGTCATACGCACAGGATGCAGGCGTTCAAATTTTCTCTTAGCCTCAGTGTAGGCCAGTCAGTCCATGGTCTTGTACTCCATGATTTTCCTTTCTTTCTGGAGAATCCTGCAGTCAGGCGAGCAAGGCAAGTGGTGCTCTCCACAGTTGACACAGGTGGAAGGTGGGGCACATGGAGTGTTGGGATATGATGGGCGTCCGTAATCTCTGAATGTGACGCTGGAAGTACAGCGGGAAGACATATGGCCGAACTTCCAGCACTTAAAGCACCGCATGGGGGGAGGGATATTCAGCTTCACACCACACCAGTAGACCATCACCTCGACCATCTCGGGCAATGTATCATGCTCAAAGGCCAAGATGAAGGCATCGGTGGCAACCTGATTATCCTTCGGACCCCAGTGGACACGCCGGACGAAATGTACACCTCGCCGCTCTAAATTGGTGCGCAGCTCATCATCAGATTGCAAAAGGTCTCTGTGAAATACGATACCCTGGACCATATTTAAGCTCTTATGGGGCATGATGGTTACAGAAACATCCCCCACCTTGTCACAAGCGAGTAACTCCCGTGACTGGGCAGAGGATGCTGTTTTGATCAAGACTGGCCCAGATCTAATTGTGGACAAGCCCTCCACCTCCCTAAACTTGTCCTCTAAATGCGCAACAAAAAACTGAGGCTTCTTCGTCATGAAAGATTCCCCACCAGCTCTCGAACATACAAGGTACCGGGATGAATATGATCCACTGCCATCCTGAGCCTGATGTTCCTCCCATGGTGTGGCCAGAGAGGGGAACAATTTGGGATCGTACTTCTGTGCGTTGAATTGAGTTCTTGATTGCTTACAAGGGAACCTCCCCATTGCACCCCCCGCAGATTTAGTTATAAGTTGGCACAGTGGATAGGCCTTGAAAAACTGAACCCAGACCAATCGACAAAACAGGAAGAAGTTGTATGGAACTATGAAAAAAAAAAAATAAGCAAAATATACAAACTGAGTAGATCATGAGAAGATAGGCAACATCAAGGGTAATGTAAGCTCAGGAGCCCTGTGGTCCTGTGGTTAGCGTGAGTAACTGCAGAATGAGAGGTCTTTGGTTCAAGACTTCCCCCGAGTGAAAAGTTTTAATTTTTTATTTTCAGACAATTATTATCTGTCCATCCATCCGTCCTATGTGATCACTTTTTTGGGAGTGATTATCACATCGACAAGAAAACCTAAATCGGGCAAGGTAGAAGAATCTTTTTACCCACTCGCCAAGTGTACAAGTTAGGTGGGTCGACAACATATTCCTGTCATCTGACGCACATGCCGTCACCAGTGTCGTATAGAATATATCAGACGTGTTTTCCTGTGGAGGAATCGGTTGACCTATGACCTTGTGATCAAATGTTTTCGGTTCCCATTGGAGAGGCACGTCCTTTCATCTACTAATCGCACGGTTTTGTGGTGCAGTCGCAAAACACAGACACTAAACTTATTACAGTGAACAGAGATGTCAATGAACGAACGGACAGATCATAACTTTGTGAAAATAAAGAATGTAAAATTTTCATTCGATGGAAGACTTGAACCAAGGACCTCTCGTTCCGCAGCTGTTCACGCTAACCACGGGACCACGGCATTCCTGATCTTACATTATCCTTGTATTGCTTATGTTGCACATGGACTACTCAGTTTGTATATTTTGCTTTTTTTTCATAGTTCCACACAACTTCTTCCTGTTTTCTTGATTGATCTGTGTTCAGTTTTTCAAGGCCTATCCACTGTGCCAACTTATAACTAAATCTGAGGGGGATGCGATGGGGAGGTTCCCTTGTTAGAGACTGCTGGTGTTTTACCACCAGCAAGGGATGATTGACTATGCTTCATCGCATGTCATCTGCCCTGATTCCACCCACTCCACCAGGGGCCCTCCCCACGGACGCCACCCAGCCGCAGCAAAGGTCACCTGGTAGAATGGCCATTGCTGGGAATCCCGATGCCCCCGGGGGCTGGGCATCTACCTCTTGGCATATGTGGGGAGTTAATGGTGCAGACATCAGCAGAGCGATCCCTGTGTGGTCAAGGGGTGACAACCAACAGGGTACATGGCGGTCCCACCACAACGGACTGGCTACCGTGCTGGATACCAGGTGCAAAGAAGTCCACGGTCATCGTCAACGCAGAAATCGACACTGCATAGTGCATGGTAGAAAACACACCCAGGAAGATGTCCTCACCCAAGAGATGGAGAATGGGCAGGACTGCAATGTGACAAAGAGAAAGTGGGCTAAAGATCTCAATGCACGATGGACACAATGCACCTTGTAAGGCACCCTTCCCCAATTGGCTCGCTCTTCAGGAAAATTTTGAAGAATGGAGGTCAAACCCTACAGGGGACCATCACATAAAGGTCGAAACGTGTGAAATGCCTTTTAGTCGCCTTGTACGACAGGTAGGAATACCTTGGGGCTATTGTAACCCCTAGACCTGCGGGAGGGGGTGGGGGGGGGGGGGGGGGGGGGGGTTGGCTTCAATTTGTGTTTTACGAGAAACAGTGTTTAAACTCTCATCAAATTCAACAACAAAATTCTCACATTGTTTAACCAAGTCAGCAAATTTGCCGTGAAGATAGGGAGCAATACTGTAAACAATACTATATCCAATTTTTGTTCTTTGCAATTGCATTTTTGCTGCAATTTGGCTATCTGGAAACATTTCCAGAAATAATGATATACGAGCAACAGAACTTCTGAATGACGAATGATTGTATATAAGAACCACAAAATTTCAGCTTTTGTGGCGTTTTCTGATAATAAAAGTGAGTGCATTGAAGACTGTTTAGTCAGCCAGTTTTTTTAAAAAAGCTGAAGGTGTCACACCTGCTTCTGTAGTACCAGCTGCATCAGAAGATCTGCAGCAGGTTGAAGCTCCTGTAAAATTTAAGTACGTGCTAGAATTCCTGTATATGTGCCACACTAAAATGAGTTGGTTTGTCACTGTTTCATAAACATAAGTCAATGACTTTGGTCTTTGATTAGTTGTTCCATTAAAGTACCTCAGTATGTGTTCCATCACCATCCTCCAACGGGTTGTGGGCACTGAAAATGTCCAAGAGGAGAAAAGTTAAAGGTAGCTAACAGATCAACTAATATCTTGATATGTCAGCTCCCTGCCTGGAAAGAGAAAGGTATTTTGATAGTAAAATCCATTATTGTCCATATGTGCACAGCCGCAGCCTTTACAGCTGTACTGAGTAGAGACTGATAAAGTGTCTGCAAGCGCCAATGTAGAGGCACAAACTGATGCCCTTTCAGAGATAGCTCTATTTTTTAAAATAAGCACAGCGATTACGTAGGATATGGATATACATTTCAAGGAATCAAGCTTCCCAAAGGACTGTTCATACTGCTTGATGACAGGAAACTACATTTCCAAGTTCTGCTATGTGATGAATGTAACCATTCCAGTTCCACCAGATGATGGTTGTAGGGGTACTAAAGGGAGATGGGAAAAAAGCAGTAAGATGGTTCATGTTTCTGCCTCTGCCTACAACCCATGTTCAGTGGGAATAACGTTACTGTACATAATTTTATGTCTGTGGTTCAGAGGGGAAGGCAAGTGAGATTTCTGGGGAAAATTTAAGTGTACATCAAAAGGATATGCAAATCGGAAATAGAGGTGGCATACTTGTTGCAGTAAACAAGAAACTCAAATTCACTGAGGTAGAAAAAATTCAAACTGCATGTAAATTTGTTTGGGTAAGGCTCAGTATCAGGGTTGGGCATAAAATGATAACTGGATCCTTCTATCACCCACCAGACTCGTCCCCTGATGATACCGAAAACTTTACAGAAAATTCAGTTCACTTGTATATAAAATCCCCAATCATATTGTAATCATTGGTGGATACTTCAATCCTCCAATGATTATTTGGGAAAATTACAGTTTTGTTAGTAGTGAGCGAGATAAGACATCTTGTGGAACTTTACCTGACCTCTTTGTGGATGTCCACATCGAAACTGGTATCAGTGATCACGATGTGGTTGTGGCAACAATGATTACCAAAGTACAAAGCACAATTAAAACACACAGAGATTTTATATATATATATATATATATATATATATATATATTATATATATATATAAAACAAAGATGATGTGACTTACCAAATGAAAGTGCTGGCAGGTCGACAGACACACAAACGAACACAAACATACACACAAAATTCAAGCTTTCGCAACAAACTGTTGCCTCATCAGGAAAGAGGGAGGAGAGGGAAAGACGAAAGGATGTGGGTTTTAAGGGAGAGGGTAAGGAGTCATTCCAATCCCGGGAGCGGAAAGATTTACCTTAGGGGGAAAAAAGGACGGATTTCCCTCTATTATAACTATATATATCTCTGTGTGTGTGTGTGTGTGTGTGTGTGTGTGTGTGTGTGTGTGTGTGTAGGGGGGGGGGGAGGGGGAGGGGGGGCGGGGGGTGTGTTCAGTACACTTGATAAAAAAATCGGTAGTGTCATATCCCAATGAGGAACTTCAAACTTCCAGCACAGGGGAGGAGCACGAAGAGGAAGTCTGAAGTCTGCCTCAAGTTTAAACGAATAGTTGACCATGCACCGGATAGTTGTGTACCCTGTAGAACAGTTTATAATGGGAGGGAAGCTCTATGGTATACAGTCACTGGGGAAGGAAAAAAAAAAAAAAAAAAAAAAAAGCACGAGAGATTACCACATAACAGGTGAAAAGCAAATTGTAGGGCTACTGAATGAAACACATTTGGCTGTCAAGACAGCAATATATGATGCCTTCAATGATTACCGCAGCAGAACACTGTCAGTTGATCTTTTACAGAACAGAAACAAATTCCGGTTGCATGTAAAGCCTGTTGGTGGCACCAAAGTTAGCATCAGGTAACTTTGATGACAGTGGCACTGAAATTGAGGGCAGCAAAGCAAAAGTAGAGATTCTCTCCTCTGATTTCAAATGTTCCTTTATAAGGGAAAACCCAGGAGAATTGCCCCAATTTAATCCTCATATCACTGAAGGCATGCAGCTTTACTATATGGTTAAATGATGACGGCATTCTCTTGAGTAAGATATTCCCGAGATAAAATAGTCCCCCATTCGGGTCTCTGGGAGGGGACTACTCAGGAGGACATCATTAACAGGAGAAAGAAAACTGGCATTCTACAGATCAGAGCATGGAATGTCAGATGCCTTAATCAGGTAGGTAGGTTAGAAAATTTAAAAAAGGAAATGGAAAGGTTAAAGTGACATATAATGAGAATTAGTGAAGTTCGTGGCAGCATGAGGAACAAAACTTCTGGTCAGGTAAATACAGGGTTATAAATACAAAATCAAATAGGGGTAATGCAGGAGTAGATTTAATAATGAATTTAAAACAAAAAAAAAAAAAAAAAAAATTAGGAATGTGGATAAGCTACTACGAACAGCATAGTGAACACATTATTGTAGCCAAGACTGAAACGGAAGAGATTGAAGGAATGTATGATATGATAAAAGAAATTATTAAGATAGTCATGGGAGATGAAAACGTAATAATCATGGTGGACTGGAATTCGATAGTAAGGAAACGAAGAGAAGGAAAAGTAGTAGGTGAAAATGGACTGAAAATAAGGAATGGGAGAGGAAGCCTTCTGGTAGAATTTTGTGCAGAGCATAACTTAATCAAAGCTAACACTTTGTTTAAGAATCGTGAAAGAAAGTTGTATATGTGGAAGAGGACTGGAGACACTGGAAGATTTCAGATAGATTATATAATGGTAAGACAGATACTTGGGAACCAGGTTTTAAATTTTAAGACATTTCCAGGGGCAGATGTGGACTCTGACCCAATTTATTGGTTATGAACTGTAGATTAAAACTGAAGAAACTGCAAAAAGGTAGGAATTTAAGGAGATGGCATTGGGACAAACTGAAATTACCAGAGGTTGTTGAGAGCTTCAGAGAGAGCATTAGGGAATGATTGGCAAATACAGGGGAAAGAAACACAGTAGAAGGATGGGTAGCATTGAGAAATGAAATAAATAAGGCAACAGAGGATCAGGTAGGTAAAGAGACGAGGGCTAGTACAAATCCTTGGTTAACAGAAGAGACATTGAATTTAATTGATGAAAGGAGAAAATACAGAAATGCAGTAAATAAAGCAGGCGAAAAGGAATACAAACATCTCAAAAATGAGATCGACAGGAAGTACAAAATGGCTAAGCAGGGATGGCTAGACGACAAATTTAAGGATGTAGAGGCTTATCTCACTAGGGGGGTAAGATAGCTACTGCCTACAGAAAAATTATAGAGACCTTTGGAGAAAAGAGAACCACCTGTATGAAGATCGATCAAGAGCTCAGATGGAAAACCAGTCCTAAGCAAAGAAAGGAAAGCAGAAAGGTGGAAGGAGGATATTGAGAGGCTACACAATGGCAATGTACTTGAGGGCAATATTATGCAAATGGAAGAGGATGTAGATGAAGATGAAATGGAAGACATGATCCTGCATGAAGAATTTGACAGGGCACTGAAAGACCCAAGTCGAAACAAGGCCCCAGGAGTAGACAACATTCCATTAGAACTACTGACAGCCTTGTGAGAGCCAGCCACGACAAAACTCTACTATCTAGTGAGGAAGATGTATGAGACAGGCAAGACACCCTCAGACTACAAGAAGAACATAATAATTCAAATCCCAAAGAAAGCAGGTGTCGACAGGTGTGAAAATGACTGAACAATCAGCTTAATAAGTCATGGCTGCAGAATACTAACACAAATTCTTTACAGACGAATGAATGGTAGAAGCTGACCTTGGGGAAGATCAGTTTCGATTCCGTAGAAATGTTGGAACATGTGAGGAATACTGACCCTACGAATTATCTTAGAAGATAGATTTGAGAAAGGCAAACCTACATTTCTAGCACTACTCTCTATCAAATTCTGAAGGTGACGGGTAAAATACAGGGAGCGAAAGACTATGTCCAATTTGTACCGAAACCAGACTGCAGTTATAAGAGTCGAAGGGCATGAAAAGAAAGCAGTGGTAGATAAGGGAGTAAGACAGGGTTGTAGCCTATACCAATGTTATTCAATCTGCATACTAAACAAGCAGTAAAGGAAACAAATGAAAAATTGGGAGTAGGAATTAAAATCCATGGAGAAGAAATAAAAACTTTGATGTTCGCCAATAACAATGTAATTCTGTCCGAGACAGCAAAGGACATGGAAGAGCAGTTGAACTGAATGGACAGTGTCTTGAAAGGAGGATATAAAATGAACAACAACAACAACAACAAAAGCAAAACGAGGATAATGGAATATAGTCAAATTTAATCAGGTGATGCTGAGGAAATTAGATTACGAAGTGAGACACTTAAAGTAGTAGAGAAGTTTTGCTATTTGGGGAGCAAGATAAGTGAAGGTAGTCGAAGTGGAAAGGATATAAAATGCAGACTGGCTATGACAAGGAAAGCATTTCTGAAAAACAGAAATTTGTTAATACTGAATACAGATTAAAGTGTCAGGAAATCTTTTCTGAAAGTATTTGTATGGAGTATAGCCATGTATGGAAGTGAAACATGGACGATAAACAGTTTAGACAAGAAGAGAATACAAGCTTTCGAAATGTGGTGCTACAGAAGAATGCTGAAGATTAGAGGGGTAGATCACATAAATAATGAGGAGGTACTAAATAGAATTGAGGAGAAGAATTTGTGGCACAACCTGACTAAAAGAAGGGATCTGTCGGTAGGATACATTCTGAGGCATCAAGGGATCACCAATTTATTAATGGAGGGAAGCATGAAGGGAAAACATTGCAGAGGGAGACAAAGAGATGAATACACTAAGCAGATTCAGAAGCATGTAGGTTGCAGTAGTTACTCGGAGATGAAGAAGGTTGCACAGGATAGGGTAGCAAGGAGAGCTGCATCAAACCAGTCTCTGGACAGAAGACCACAACTACTGAAAAGATGAACGAATTAAGTATTAGTGTCAGTGGTGTTGAGAAACAGCTGAAATCATTAAAACTGAACGAAGCTCCAGTCCCCGATGGACTCCCTAACAGATTCTATACTGAATTTGTGGCTGAGTTAGCCCCTCTAACTATAATCTACTGTAGAGCCCTCAAACAAAAAACTATGCCAGTTCTTGAAAAAGGCACAGGTCACACCCATCTACAAGAATGGTAGTAAAAGAGAACCACAAAACTAGCATCCAATATCCTTGACATTGATTTGTTGTAGAATCAGAACATATTCAAGCTCAAACATAATGAGGTATTTTCAACAAAATGACCTACTCAGAGCCAACCAGCAGGAATTTCCAAAACATTGATCATGTGAAACCCAACTCACACTTTTGTCATATGACATACTGAAACCTTTGGATTGAGGCAACCAGATAGATGCAGTACTTCTTGATTTTCGAAAAGCCTTCGACTCAGTACTGCATCTATGTTTATTGACCAAAGAGTGATCATATGGGGTATCAAGCAAAATTGCGACTGGATTGAGGACTTTATGGTAGGGAGTACACAGCATGTTATATTGAATGGACAGTCACCATCAGAGACAGAAGTAACTTTGGGTGTGTTCCACGGAAGTGTGTTGGGACCGTTGCTGTTCATGTTATTGTTTATGACCTTGCAGGCAATATAAACTGTAAAATCAGGTACAGCTTTACATGACAGGGGTGAACCATTAGTTTGACCTTTTGAAGTAATACATCCCTTTCAAAAGCCAAAATGAAAGCTCCATTATCCACACTATTATCCTTTGGTGCTTGTTGAATACAGAAAACAAAATAGACATCCCATTTTTCCTTTTCCAAGTTTGTATGCAGTTCTTCATCTGCCTGTAATGTGAGATGCATGATGAAGTTCTTTCATAGAGGGGGTGTGTGTGTGTGTGTGTGTGTGTGTGTGTGTGTGTGTGTGTGTGTGTGTGTGTGTGTGTGTGTGTAGGGGGGGGGGGGGGGGGGGGGGGGTGATTGTGACTGCAATACAGGATGTCGCCAAGCTTCTCATAGGAGGCAATGTCTATGACTCAGTGAGTGTCACTCTTTTAAAGAGGATGCAGCCATTTACCATTTTTCTATTGGTTTTGTATGCAAAAAGTGTACATATTTAGAAGCTGAGGGGAATAATTGTTGCAATTTCTATTGAATTTGCTTTCCAACAAAGATGTGGTCAATGAAGGAAAGTGCTTTGAGTTGTACCTTTCTGCACTGAATATACTGTTCTATCTGGTGAGACTACATGGGCCACACAGCCACCACGGTGCAATGTTTTGATCCTACACATTGCAGATCATTTGCCACTGTGTCACCCATTCCATCTGGGAACTCTCCCCATGGCTAACCCCTCCCACCCCAGCCGCACAGCAATGGCTGCCTGCCTTGGTAATTATTCCTCTGCCTGGCATGGTAACCTTTGCTCAGAATCACTGTATCCCAAAGTTGAAAAGCACATATTCCTAGGCCTGCACATGGGGAGCTTGCAGCTCTGGCACCAAGAGGGTGTTTCCCAAGTTGTTAGGGATCCCTAAATTATTAGGGGGCTCAGACTGTGCTGGTAAAAAACCCAGTTTCCAGGGACAGTTAAATGAAACACAGTAAAATAATTTAAGACATGAGCTCCATAAAATGTAAGCAGTGGGATTAGTAAAGGTAAAAACCACGTTATTTGAGGTGTTGAGTCCTCAATGAGCCCAACAACTAAAACAAGGGAGTGTTACTATCTTTCAGAGCTATCACCATCAGGTGGTACAACGGTTGGTTCGTTGACTTGGGGAAGGGGACCAAACAGCGAGGTCATCAGTCCCATTGGAGGAAGGATGTGGAAGGAAGTCAGCTATGCCCTATGAAAGGAACCATCCTAGCATTTGCCTGAAGCATGAACTGTTGTCCTCCCAATGCTAGTCCAGTGTGCTATTCACTGTGCCACATCACTTATAGGCAGTACAGTGATTTCGGTTTTTATGCAATAGTTGTGCACCACCAGGGATGAATGTGCAGCTGTGTTACTGTAATGCAAGAACCATGAATTGTCCCACTGCATTTCAGGCAGTTTCCTTCTCACATTTTCTTGCAGGCGTTGCAACATGTTGCGATAGCACCATTGATTATCAGTCTGTCCCTGCGGCATGAATTCATGATCAACTTATCCTTCAAAGTCAAAGAAAACTTTCAGCATGGCTTTGACATTTGATCTAGCCTGATGAGCTTTTTATGATCTTGGAAAACCTTTCCCAACCGACTGTGAAACTGAACCTTGGCCTCATCATCATAACTGTAGACTCAGCTCATCACCAGTTATGATTCTCTTAAGTAAAATCTCGTTCTCATTTGTGCACTCCAAAAGCTCTTCACACATTGCAAGGCAAAGGTCATTATGGTCTTGACTCATGAGCCATGGGACAAACTACAAGGCAACACAATGCATTCCAAAATGCTATTTCAGGATTTCATAACATGATCCAACTGAAATGTTACATTGTTCTGCAATCTCATGGACAGTCAGGCTTCAACTGAAATGCACAATTTTGTTCATGTATTTAAAATGAGCATCATCAGACACTGAAGGGCATCCTGAATGAGGATCATTTTAATTTCCATCCAGTCAATTTTTAAACTGTGTTAACCATTTGTAACACCAAGTACAGCTTAAGAGCTAATCACTGTAGGCTCCCTGCTTCATTTGGTGTGTCTCTGTAAAGGTTTTCTTGAGTTTCATGCAAAATTTAATGCAGACATTCCTCTAAATGTAATGTCTTGAAATTTGAAAACTGTGCGACACAACTTTCAACTCAATACAACACTGAACAATAACTAACAGACATACAGCAATGAAACTTCAGCAGTTATAGATTGAACACAGGTGTATACAGGGATGCCAATCCCGTTTCACTCCAACACACCATTGGTACGAAATTATGAATGTTCTGGAATTCTTTTAACAGACCTCGTACAAAGGGAAAAACATTACACAGGCAATCCAGGCAACCCCTCATACTCTGACAATTAAAGTTAGTTCACAATGCACAAATAGTATCGTGTAAGTTTTATTTTATGGATTTCCTACTTCACTGTCTCTCTGTATATGTGAATAGCTGGCACAAAGTGAATTACATGGATCTGAAACAAATTACTATATTTGTGTTTGATACAAATATCTGAGAAAATATACAATTCCATGTTTCAGTTTAAAGTAATCTGTACACTGCAAACTGAAAATGAATTGATAATTTTTTTCAACTGTTTTAATTGGGCAAGTTTGAGACTGCACACAGGTTTGAAAACAATAGTGTCATATACACCAAGTATAAAAAATTTATTCCATTTTTCTAGGAATTCAAAATATTTTTCAATATCTAAATTTCACTTATGAAACACATGGCGTTCTAGAAAATACTGAATCTGCACTGAAATATGTACATTCAAGCATCTTTTCATGAGAATGCAAAGGCCTTAGAACAAATACAGCTTAATCACATTGTATTAAAAGGAAAATTCACTTAAGAAAATTATAAAATTGTGAGACAGAACTGCTGGCCAGTACCTGCCCCCAAGACGCAAAATTTTTACGATTGCCAAGATAGATATAAAAGTATAAGAAATGTCCCACTCACAACTGTGGCAAAGGAAAAATGACACACTGTGCCTCCATTAAAGCCATAATTTCTCTTATTTTGTCTTCATGGCCCTTTTGCGAACTGTACTTTGGCAGTAGTAGAATCATTCTGCAGTCAGTCTGCAAATGCTGGGTCTCTAAATTTTCTCAACAGTGTTTCACGAAAAGATCATCATCCTCCCTCCAGGATTCCCATTTCAGTTCACAAAGCATCTCTGTAGCTCTCACATGTTGATCAAACCTACTGATAACAAATCTAGCAGCATGCCTCCCAATTGCTTCATTGTCTTCCTTTAACCTAACTGAGGTTCAAACGGCTGGCTCTAAGCACTATGGGACTTAACATCTAAGGTCACCAGTCCCTTAAATGTAGAACTACTTAAACCTAACTAACCTATGGACATCACACACATCCATGCTCAAGGCAGGATTCAAACCTGTAGCAGCAGCGCAGTTCCGGACTGAAGCGCCTAGAACCGCTCTGCCACAGTAGCCGGCTAACCTGCTGAGGATCCCAGACACTCTAGCAGTACTCAAAAATTAGTCACACTAATGTTCTATAAGCTGTCTCCTTTGTAGATGGGCTATACTTTCCTACAATTCTCCCAATAAATCAAAGATGACCATTTGCCTTCCCTATTACCATCTTTATGAGCTTATTCCATTTCATACCGCTTTGCAATGTTCCACCTAGATATTTAATTGATGGGATTTGCCTCTTGACCTTCATCCATAGTTCACACGATATCATGTGAGAAAGGGGCAAGCCGAGTTTCACACAAATAATGCTCTCTAAATTTTTGTTGATTTGTGGACAGAAGCTTTTCTGCCTCAAAGAAATTTATTATATTTGAACTTTGAATACGCTCTGGAATTCTCCAGAAAATCAGTGTTAAGGTTCGGTAATTTTGCGGGTACCTTCTTTTAACCTTAGAATAGTCTGGAGTAAACTGCATTTTTTTCCGATTTGCTTGGAACTTTGGGCTGGATGACAGAGTGATAGTAAATGTAAGCTAACTAAGGGGGTCAAGACTGTAAAGTACTCTCTGCAAAATTGAACTGGGATTCCATCCAAACCAAGTAATTTATTTGGTTTCAACTTGCTCAGTTGCTTCTCTATACCAGAGATGGTTATTAGTATGGCTTCCAAGTGGAAGTCTGTACTATGGTCAAACAACATGACATCTGTACAATTCTTCTGCACGAAATGATTTCTTAAACACGAAATTTAAAACTTCAGCTATCCTTTTGCTGTCTTCTTTTGTCACACTGGACTAACTGATGACTGACTTTACAGAAGACTTCATTCTGCTTAGTGTTTTTACATAGGACCAGAATTTTCTCAGGTTCTTAGGAAGATCTTTTGCAAAGGATTACAAGTGAAGTTGTTACATGCTTGGAACATCTATCTTTTCATAGATGCACAAATTTCTCGCTAACTTTTCTCTGTTGGCATTCCCATCTGTAATCCACTTTAACACATTTCTCTAAGGCACAATTTACAATCAGTTCAAAGTTTGTGTTCACAGATATCTTCACAGTCAGGCTCAATTTTGACCTCAAAGGAGGACATTATTTTTTCGACTACAAAGAACACTCTCCCTCCTATGATATCCAATGTGTCTTTTCAATATATGTTGTGTATCTCACTAAATGTTTCAGAGCTTTCTATTCACATTCCACCCAGCTCTCAGTCCCGTGAATAATTTCAGTGTGACAAATTTCCTGGAGAGTAGTAAATTCAGGAACCTTTTACAAATGGTTCAGCAATTTACTGTTAAAATTCTGACAGTGGCTGTCTTCACTTTGTTCGTGATTTGATTTTACCACCAAATATTCAGAGAATACCGAACTGTCACCCAGCCTTAGGGGGGGGGGGGGGGGGGGAGATATATATACTCTGTTATCCAAGCAGGTGCTTCCTGCATGTAGTGCACCAATGACCTATCACTCAAGTAGGTGTTATCATGATTTTTCAATACTTGGTAATTTTGGGACTATAATGGTTACACTAATATACATCTCCTACTGAATAGGACTAAAATATAACCCACACTGAATAGGATCTTTTCAGAAAACCACACAATGAATAGGTAAATGAATCTTAGCAGAATTAGTAAATGTAAATTACAGAAATATACTGAGTTCCACTATTATATCTTACGAGTAAATGCAAAACAGCAGTAACTAGAGATTTTCAGATGATCTGCAACAAGTACATCGATGTACAACACAAAACGCCATATTTATGTCACAATCAGGAAACAGCAAAACCAATAACATCAAGCAAGAAGCTAATTCACACTAAGCAGTTACCCTACATATTAGACTACCTGAAGCCTAGGAGTTCTTTTGGAGCAACACACAAAGACAGGTTATTAAGAGTGAATAAATGCCCAACTTTAACTCTTTTGTTACAATTAAACTTGATACAACCCATTATACAAACCTTGTCCTGTGCATCATAATCTTGTGGCTCATTAGCAGTCTTCTGTTTCCTTTTCACTCCACGTTTTCTATGTACTTCCCTCGAATTAGACTCTTCAGATTGTTCTATTTTTATTTGTATAACATCGCCATTATTATCTGTGATTTCGCTGTTTTCTATTACCTCAGTGGCATAATTACTATCAGGATCTGATATTTCTATCTGACACACACTATTTTCCTAGAACAGAAGATGTTAAACTAACATGTAAGTTATGCGTGAATGATAAATACTAAAAATTGTATCATTTATGTTGTTTAAAGAAACATATATTACACAACCGGATAACAGCATTATTACAAAGATATTCGAAATGCTTATTTTAACCGATCTCCTCGCAAAAAGTTTTTGAGATGGGACGTGGAGGCTGAGAATCAAAGGTCATTTCTGCATTGCAACTTCAGCACAGTATACTGACAGGAACCACACAATAAAACTAGAAAGGGAATCTGAAAAGTGGTACTAACAACAAAACCACTTTAGCCTCCACGCACATCTGCTTTCACAATTTCAAGCATATGTAGATAAAGGTCTGATGGCTGAAGTACAGCTCCTTATGATATTCTTGATATTCCACTTCTGCTGATTTATCCAAGACCTCCTTATACCAGAGCACAACACCATCAAAAGTTCATCATCACTGCACAGTTGCAGATATTAAAGGGACTTTTTGCATATTTTTATGGAAATGTTATCCAGTACCCTTGTCCAAGGAGAGAAACTGGAAACTGTAGGTGGGAATACACTAAACTGTTCACTTACTCAGCTATGAATCATCTACCTCTCTAACCACAGTTAAAAGTGAAAAAGAAGAAATTCTCTCATAATGTTTAAAACACTGAAAAGTTAACATTTCCTTATATGTAATATACATTGGTGTGCAAAACTTTTGCATGGTGTATCACTGCCAAGTAACATAGCTCGATGAAACTTGGACCGTACAGAGAAAGAACTGCTACAGTATAGAATAGATGGTAGCTGAAAGAAATACATGTTTAGAATAGAAGGTAGCTGAAAGAAATACATTATGAGAAACAGATATGACCTTATTCAAAAATAATAATTAAATTGAAAAGCTAGCACAACTTATGATGGTTCCCTGGACATTGCAAAAGTTAGGACATGGTTCTTAATAGGGTGAGTGATCGCCACAAACAGCAAGGCATGCTGCATCATGCTGGCCATAATGTTGGTAAGAGGTACTTGGTAGGGCATTACATTCTTCCACTAGTGTTGTTCACAACTGCTGGACAATTAGTGTTTGTGGATTGCATCAATACACATCTACAGGGCATTCCACAAATGCTCGATATGAATTATGTTGGTGGGACGGGAAGGTCAATCCATTTTCTGAATATCCTCTCATTCCCACAGCTGCTCCACCTCCACTGTTTGATGTGGTTGCACAATGTCATTCATAAAAATGATATCAGGGTCAAATGCACCCCTGAAAAGAAGTACATGGGGAAGGAGTACAGTATTACAATAACACTGAACGATGAATGTACCATGTTCAAAGATTTGGGAAATGTAAAATTATGTCTTCCTAAATCATAACACCTGGACTACCAAGACAATCATGTCTGACAATGTTTCTGGGCACATCACATATTCCACCACTTGCCATATGAGGGTAAATCCAGAAGCACTACACTGTTAATCTGCTCTTATCCAAGAAGAGTGCATGATCTACTCCTCACGGGTGCAGTCCCTATACTCTTGGCACAACCGCGAAAGGTTGCCGCTGATGAACAGGCATCAATAGAACACAATGTGCTCGTCATCCAGCAACGAACGAAAACAGCCGTAATCAGTTGCTGTGCCGCTGTGGAGTGAGAGACTGTGCCTTGCAGTACTGTTAAATGTGACTGCAACAATTGCACTGTCGTTTGACATGGGTCACTCCTTGGCTGTTGCAGAATGAGACATACATCTGCTACTGTAGTTGACCACCTCCTCTCATTCGGACAGCAGTGCTCGTGGTTTGGAATGCTCCCCACGCATGAAAAACAATGCTGTGAGCATTACCAAACTCCCGAGCTACACAAGACACACTTCGTTTTTGTTCCAGATGATTCTTCTAATGTGAAATAATCCAAACTTTGTTTCTATACCATGCTGTAATGAAGACCACCACAACAGTACACCATAACTGCTTCATGTTAAGGGGCCAGCTCCAATTGGCACTATAGTCGCTGACCTCGTGCTGTATGACGTCCACATTTCTGTGCATGACAAGGAGACCTCTGGCAACATGCTTCAACTCTTTCATTCATTTCGACCAAGTTGTTATCCTTAAGTTTTGCTGAGCAGTGCATTTTAACAAATTACTTCACTCTGTGTGCCAACAGATTAAATACTCACATTTTTTGTACATTACATGCAAGGTTACCTATAATATTACTGTTTCTATGGGAAATTTTACACTATCAGTTTAACGGTCTCAACAAATCTATTGTGAATCAACAATAGCCAAAGTAAAGAAAATGCTCACTGGAAAATACTGTCACCATTCTCTCAAATTAGAATATATACAGTAACACTAATTACCTCTTTCACAATACCAGTTTTAGTTTGGAGGGGTATTTGACATACACACCGTCATTCCAGGTCAGGTCATCAATAAGAAAGGATTACGTAGAGCAATTTTTCATTTCTATTTAACTCAGCGGCAAATGCTCTCCACAAAATAACACGTATCATATTGGGATGGTGCAGAAACTGTTACAGCGTAAAGTCACGTGCCGGCACATCAGTCGGGAATGACAGATTGTTAGATGACTGTGAGAAGACCACAGCCAATCACATGCTGACCAACCCTTCTTCAGGATGACAACATGACAGCAGCAGCCCCCTATCTGAAGAGGACAAAGCGCCACGACCGACTGGTGACGGTCCAGTTGAATAGCAGCTTTAAGATTAACGACTTGGATAGAAGTGTCAACTCTAGTTACTTCACTTGCACACTATGTAGTACAGACTTGGAACTGTTTATACTGAAGAAGATTACCTATTTTGTATGTCACCCCTTGCTTGCGACACATCTGTGAATTTGACATTTAAGTATTGTAATCTTTTCCTTCTGTAATAAAACTTACGAATACAATTGTTTGAATGTTTGTCTCGTGAAGACATAATAGAAACAGTGAAATATAATGCAGCCCTAATTGACTCATGAACTACACTTTTAACTTTTACTGAAATTATTAGTTTTTGCTATTGCAATAGCCAACTTCAAACTCAAAGTACAAAAAAAAGTCTACTAGAGTTCGTCAGAACAGTCCAAAACCTTTGCGTTATTCATTCTAAAACAACTGCTCTTCTTTTTTTTCCTTTCACTTCCTGTCTCCTTGGTTCTAGCTTCTTTTATCATTTGAAGAGTAAAGTGTCTCTGCTGTGGCAAGATGCCCGCAGTCAGCAGTATTCTCTGAGATTATCCTTAATTGCAAACTCCAAACACCCACATATTGCTATGTCATTTAAAAGTGTCGCAGAATCTTGTTCTCAAAGTTTCAAGACACCTATTCCTACAAAAAAGTTTTTTAATACCTGTTCCTAATTTATGTGATTGAAATGTTCATTCAGGTACTTGGAGGGGGGGGGGGGGGGGGGGGGCGCACAGTTTTTTTTTCCTGACAAAAGGCAACACGGGGGAAAGATGGAGCTCAGAGCAGATGGTTCAAATGGCTCTGAGCACTATGGGACTTAACTACTGTGGTCATCAGTCCCCTAGAACTTAGAACTACTTAAACCTAACTAACCTAAGGACATCACACACATCCATGCCCGAGGCAGGATTCGAACCTGCGACCGTAGCAGTCGCGCGGTTCCGGACTGCGCGCCTAGAACCGCTAGACCACCGCGGCCGGCTCAGAGCAGATGACTGGCAGTTATCTCTTAATATAAGAGTGTAGCCTATTGCATATAACGAGGCGAAAATCTCCATTAATGTACGAGTACAAAATAAATGCCCAATCTTTGGAAGCAGTAATGTCCGTCAAGTACCTGGGTGTGACTATTCAAAATGATCTCAAATGGAATGATCAGATTACACAAGTAACGGGCACGGTGAACTCTAGATTGCAGTTTATTGGTAGAATCCTCAAGTCACGCAGTCCTCCTACAAAGGAAAATGCTTACAATACGTTAGTTCATCCAGTCTTAGAGTATCGTTCGTCCGTATGGGACCCTTACCAGTTTGGTCTCATTCAAGAGATTGAGAAGGTCCAAAGAAAAACAGCAAGATTCGTGACTGGTACATTTAGCCATCGCAAGAGCGTTACAAATCTCACAGAAAATTTGAAGTGGGATACACTTGCAGATAGATGACGTGCTAAACGGAAGGGGCTGCTCACTACATTCCGAAATCCGATCTTCGCTGAGGACGTAGAGCATACATTATTACCACCAACTTTCAGATCACGCAATGATCACCATTCAAAGATAAGGGAAATTAGAGCTCATACTGAGGCGTACAGACAGTTGTTTTTACCCCTCACGTGATCTGCGAGTGGAACAGAGAGGGAGAAATATGACTTTGGCGCAAATGACTTTGGCGCAAATTGTGCCATCCGCCACACACCGCTTGGTGGCTAGCAGAGTACATATGTAAATGTAGAGCTACAATCGTGATTCCAGACCTTGGCCTCTGTTTGGGGAGGTAGCTCTACCAACCAGGAAATAGGAACACAGTAGTTCAGATGCTCAGGAGAGCAGTGTATGTATATTGCATAGTTGAGTAGCAGTTGTTGGTGCCTGATCTGAAGGGGAGGGACACCAGCATCCATGAGTAGGCTGTTCACAGGGCTGGTCCGAAAGGCACCTACCACAAGGAGAAGGAGATTAGTGTTTAATGTCCCGTCGACAACGAAGCCATTAGAGATGGAGTACAAGCTCAGATTAGGGAAGGATGAGGAAGGAAATTGGCCACGGCTTTTCAAAGAAACCATCTCGGCATTTCCCTGAACCAATTTAGGGAAATCAGGAAAAACCTAAATCAGGATGGCTGGATACATGTTTGAACTGTTGTCGTCCTGAACACGAGTCCAGTGTGTTAACCACTGCACCACCTTGCTTGGTACCTGTCACAAGTTGGACCTCACAATGATGTATAGAGTCCAGCATCCACAGTGTTGAAGGCAGTGCTGAGCCATATGCCAGACACTCTAATCAAGATGCGATAGAAGCAGAGCTTTGCAGAGCCACAAATATGTATAATGGTCTACACCCCAGCTGATTTTGCTGAGACAGTGAAGGGTATTAAGGTGCGACCAGTACGTCTGCTTAAGTTGGCAAAGAAGGGCAATCCACATAAATCTGACATCAAAGGCCAATCCCAAAAAATGATAAGACTCCAGCACATTCAGCAATCGGTCCTCGAGATGAGTTTTGGTTGGACATGGACAATACGATGGCAACAGAAATGCACAGCATATGTCTCGGCAGTGGAAAATGGAAGTCACTGGTGAGAGTCAAGGACTGTGTCTTTCATATGGCACCTTCCAGATGGCGTTCAGCTTCATTCGCAGTTGAGGAACAACGGTAGGTTCAAAAGTCATGAGTACACAGAGAGGGTGACATTACCCCACAGGCACAGCTAGATCAATGACAGTCACTAGAAATGGTGGCACACTCTATACAAAGCCTTGTGGGTCCCTATCTCTTGTGTAAGGGGAGTACTGTGGGAAGCATCAACCTGAGCCTGGAAAGTACAGCAAGACAGGGAGTTCAGACAAAAATTGGGAATTGGCCCCAGAGACCCACTCATGGAGGGTAGCGAGGATGTGACGATGACATGTGGTTTCTTAAGCCCTATGCATTTCAAAGAAGACAGCAATAAGATGTTGACGCCAGACGAAAGCTGAGCAAATAGAAGACTCCAGGCAGACCTAATAGTCAGCAGTAAAACTGACCTGGTGAAAACTACCCTGGGACAGATCCAGAAGACTGAAACTCACCATACATTCAAGCAACATGCAGAGAATATTAGTGAGGCTAAATGGGCAATAACTGTCCAACTCAAGGTGGTATTTATCCGATTTCAGTACTGGGACAATCACCCTTTTTCACCACTGAAACAGGAACTCACATTCGCTCCAGACATGGTTGAAAGGGTAGGAATGCGACATTGGCAATCCACTGATAATGGATCATTTTGCTGTTGATATGGTCTGGTCCTGGAGCCACATCAGGGCAAAGGACTAGGACTCAGGAATTCCCACTCACTGATCGGGGCATTATGAGGTTCCAGCTGACGTGCAGTATACGGTAATGGTAGTATCTATACCAGCTGTTAGAGGACACAAAATGCAGGCTGATAATTCTCAAATGCAGAGGCTCGAGCATAATGAAAAGCAAAATGTTGGGCTACAGCACCTGGATGAGTGTGGACATTACCGCTCATAGAGATACCAGGTATACCTGTGAGGTACTGGTGTCGACAGAGGTGTCAAATTTTCACCCAAGTCTGCAAAGGAGGGGTACAGGGTCCAATGGTAGCAACATACCTCTCCCAGAATTCTTGTTACTGTCATTTTAATGAGGTAGTGGACCTGGGCACGGAGCTGTTTAAAGGCAATGAAATGCTCCATCAACAGGTATGGCATACAGATTTGGAGAGTCCACCTGCAATTTCTAATGGCTATGGTGATTTTGGGGGTCCACTAAGGTACTATTTTCTGGTGAGGGGGATCAATGAGACAGCTGAAAATAGAATGGCTGCAGCTGTGCTCTGGACAACTGCAGTGATATCTCTATGAGACAGGTTGTGAAGGGCAATGGCAATCATGAAAGGGTCCCTGTCAGCTTCAAAGAGAGTCCATCTGGGTGGATCCCCAGGCGAGTGATGCCAACGGAGGGTCAAAACGATGGGAAAATGATCACTATTGCACAGGTCATCGTGAACTTTCCAGCGGTTCGATGGGAGAATATCTGGGCTCAAAATGGAAAGGCCAATGAGTGAATAAGAGCCATATGGCACACTGAAGTGTGTGCAAAAACTGGTATCCCAGAGGCCAAGATCAAGCTCTGCAAGAAATTTCTGACAGCTTTACTGTGACCAGTGGTCACAGTTCCACCCCACATATGGTTGCAGGCAATGAAGTCACCAAATATTAAGTAGGGTGGAGCGAGCTGGGAAAACATTGCAGGCAATGCATTCTGGGACACTTCATCGTTGGAACTGAGATACATGTGACAGACGGTAAATTCCAGAGAAGTCGTCACACAAACAACCACAGTCTCCATAGGTGTGTTTACTGTAGAGAGTCTAGAATGTATGTGCAAACACTGCCCGATGCTCTTTTAGTCAGTGTGATTCTTAAAATAGCCCCAATAGCCACAGAGGGTAGGGGTCCACACTGCTGGGAAAGAAGTTTCCTGGAGGAAACCACTACAGTTCCACTGGAGCACCACACTATCAGTATCCCGTGGGTTTGTGAATGGACCAAGGAAGCAGGTCAGGCCTCAGTGCTGCCTACTGCCACTGGTTGTGAAAATACACCATCAATACACATTTGTTCTGAATCAAGGTGCGTGAGGCAGACGGGGGAGGGGGCAGGCCATATGGGCCACCAGGAATGCTGCATCAGAGGTGGAGCATTTGGGGAATGGCAGCCAGGGGGCCATCAGAACCACCTCCTTTTTGGAGGACTACTACTTGTCCTTCAACGATTTAGACCTGTAACATGTGGCTCCTCCAGCCACTGACTGGCATCTGGTTGTAGGTTAGCACAGTTCTGGGAAGGAAATGTCCCACAGGATCCCTTCCTGGTAAGGGGTGCTGTAAGAGCTCATTACTTCTCTAGCTGTAGGTTGGGGCTGGTGCCCCCAGCAGATATGGAGTCGACAATTCCAAAGGAGGTGTGGGGGAAGTCATAGGAGGAGGATGCCAAACCATCGAGGAAGCCAGTGTAGTCAGGCAGCCCCGGGGCCCAGACATAGAATACACAAAAGGCAATGGCACACTCTCCGAAGAGGATGATGATGTTGTAGCACCAATGTACATCATTGCATACATGTAGGCAATGTTATTTCTTCTTGGCTTCTTGATATGCAAAACAATCTAGTGTATTGTATTCCTGGATATTCTTTTTGCCTTTCAATATGGTGCAGTCTGTTGAACAATAGGATGGTGCTCCCCACAGCTGACACAGATGGGAAAGGAGCACAAGGATCTTATGCAACTGATGGCCACAATACCTACAGACAGGGGTGGCACTGCAACAGAAAGAATCACATGCATTTTTAGCACAGCATGGGAGGAGGAATATATGACTTGCCGTCTTAGTGATACATCATCATCTTGACTTTCTCAGGCAACGAGTCACCTTCAAAGGCCAAGGTGAAGGCTCCAGTATCCACTCTGTTGACCTTCGGTCCCTGCTGGACATGACAAGACAAAATGCAAACCTGTTTGCTCCAAATCAGCATACAAATCATCATCCGTCTGTAAAAGGAGATCTCAGTGGAAAAGGATATCCTGTACCATATTCAGACTTTTATGGTGGGTTAAAGTGACAGGGAATATCCCCTACCTTGTAACATGTGAGCAGTGCCCGTGACTGAGTGGGGGAGACCATTTTAAGCAGAATGGAGTCACTTTTTATTTTTGAAATTGCTGCCTCTTCCCCAAACTTGTCCTTGACATAATAAACAAAGAACAAAGGCTTTGTAGTGGAAAAGGAATCCCTGTCCATCCTAAAACAAACCAAGTACTGGGAAGGGGGGGGGGGGGGGGGGAGGGGGAAGGGGCTATTCCTCACCTTGTATCTTTGAGTGTGAGGTCACAAGTTCAATCTTTAGTAAGGCTCATATAAAAGTGTTGTATTAACAATTATGACAGGAAAAATATTAGCTGCTAATGACTCATGATGTGCATCAAGAAGGCAAAAGAAAATAAGTGCCGAAGAGCTGTAGAGATCAACTTTTTATGGGATGCATGTGTTACACTTCACAAAATGGACATTGTCGACATTCAAGAAATGTTCAAAAGAAATCATTAACAAATAATGAAAAATGGTGCACCACAACGATCACAAAGTTTCACACTATCAAGATCGAAGGCAAACTCCCA
Source organism: Schistocerca americana (assembly GCF_021461395.2). Taxonomy (NCBI): domain Eukaryota; kingdom Metazoa; phylum Arthropoda; class Insecta; order Orthoptera; family Acrididae; genus Schistocerca; species Schistocerca americana. The sequence goes on along the minus strand of NC_060120.1, from coordinate 696,209,512 downwards.
AGGATTACAAATAGTGCAGGACATTCAGCTAGGTATCCACTCTTGAAGAATGCATATAAAATCATATTGGTGTAATGGGATGATGAGAACCAATACCCCTTGTCGTGAAGCTCATCGTGAAACTGGCTATCCTTTAAGGCATAGCTGCAGATGGTGTACTAATATGTTTTATAGGCATGGAAAAAACAAACATCCAGAGGCTCAATTTGTCATAGTCACGATCCAGAACCTGAACATTTCTTTTAAAACTGTTTTCAAAAATGCATTTCATATCTTCCACTAACTTCGTCCTTTAAGTTTACTAAGTCTAATTATCTTGATAAAAATTACTATTAAAACTCATAGTACTATTGAAGTACACTTCACTATAATTAAAAAAACATTACAAAAACTTGAGGTAATATACAGATAGCTTAGGTAGATAACACAGTTTTGCGAGAAGAATTATTTACCACTTCCTTTGGAATCTACATCACACTTGGAGCATACAAGAGATTTTTGCTGTGTTTACCACATGTGTATCTCTTACAATTGTTGCTGATTATTATTGTTGTTTTGTTCACTTCGTTGTACTTTTCTGCTTTTGAATAGCTTTCACCAACACACAAACGACATCTACCTTTACCTCCATAAGCTTCCTTTGCACCGAAGTTCTGTTCGATTTTCTGTCCAAGAATACCCTCCATACTTGAAACTCCAGGCTTGGGTAGTCCTGCAATTTTTGTAGCCCTTTCTTCAATGTATGGTTTCGTGAGCTGCAGTGTCAGTTCTTTAAGTAAAAGTCATCACTTACTAGGTTTTTTTTCTTATTCCAGTCCAGGAAGTTGAACAAAAATAGTGTATAACTATTTATGACTGCTATGTCCACAAGAGAATAGGAAACAGACAGCGGCCACCTTCTTGCCGCCCTCTTAGCTGAATATTTCCTCACCATTTGATCTATCATGTCAATGCCACCTTTAGTCTCTTTATAATATAAATTTATAACTGTTTTCTCCTTAGGGTCATAATGTTGAGATGACAGAAACAGCAGATTTCTTTTGGGCTTTTCACGGGGGATATAAGAAATAATTGTGATTGGAATATTTTCAGTACTAGTATCACTGAAAGCCAGTTTACTAAAATATAATTCTCGTCTTGAGATATCTTTCAGTTCTTTAGGTATATGTTTCCTATTAGCCTGTAATGTTCCCATGAGAGTTAGTTTGCAATTCCTCCATAGATCTTCAGCCAAATTAATTGAAGTGTAATATCTGTCTGTGGTGACATTTCACCCTGAATTATGTATAGGAACCACCAGGCATTTGACCACAGCTGCAGTGGAATTTAACTGTTGGGTATCATCATTTCTGTTCCCAGCATAAGGCTCCATGCGGATAACATATCTGGTTTTAGCATCTGTGAGCATACGTATAAGTATATGGTATTTACCAGGTTTTTTTCTTCATGAAGATCTTTAAGGAACACCTGCCACGGAACAATGCCAACATTTCATCAGTAACAGTGTGCATCCGAACAGAATAATCTTTTAGCAGTTATTCATTCGTTTTATCAAAAACTTCTTGTATTGCAGCAAACTTATCACATCTCCTGCGATCGCTTCGCGATTCTCTGTCATCAAATCTTACTATTTTAATAAGATGCTGGAATCTGGTTTGGCTTATGCTAGCAGTATAAACAAACCTTCCTGAAGTGTAGGACCATAAATCTATAACAGATGACATACTGTCATTTTCCTTCCCCAGAATAATAAGTAGCCCTATATATGCCATGAATTCAAGTCTGTCTTGGGTAATTTCTGCCTCAATGCCTCTTCGTCGGTATGCTTTATTATAATGTTGACAATTTCTGGAGACAAAAACTTTTCAGATGATTCTCTTATTGTTCTTACTTTGTCTTCGTCTCTTATGCCTTCTCTTCCCGTCACTATGTTTTGAGCTACTCGTCTTCTAATGTGAGGATGTTAGGAGCTATAAATTTTTCCAGTGCTTGTAATATATCTGTCACTAACCTTGCAAGCTGTGTTGTCATCAGTTTCAGGTGCTCAGAGTTCATCTTCAGCAGCTGTAGGTACTCTATCAGTAAGTGACTGTCATTACATTTTCGATCACATTTGTATCTAACACTGGACTAAGTGCCACGGAACAAGAAACAATGAAGAATTGTTGAGATCATTGGTGCTGTCAACCAAGAGAAATATAATTTCCATGAGTTCTATGGTCACTTAACGCTATTATTTATTGAGTAAGACGACCATTGTGGGAAGTCACATCTACCACCAAGTGGGGCAGACTTTATAACCACCTCCCTTAAACTTAAATTTTCCGACTAAGCTTAAGTGAAAAATGTAAATCACAGAATCTGGAAGAAGACTTCATTAAAGGCAACAAATAATTTTTACAAAATTTTAAAAAATATGCGTAGTAATCAATCTTTTCAAAAGGTGGGCATTAAGTACTCCCCCCCCCCCCCCCCTTGGTATTGCAAGTGTTAATTAAATGATACCATTCAAGCAAGTGGTCTTTTTCAATATATAAGATTTGCCCATCTTTAAGTGCAACATATAATACCATTACAAACTAGCCTTCCAAGTGTCCAAGGATTTTGCAGATGAGGGTTATTTCACTCTAAATCGAATTGCTTTCCCTTTGGCAGGGGTTTGGTCAGATACAGCCACAGAGCAGAATCTGATGTGCTCCATCAAGAGTGGTCTGACACAAGGAAGCGGAATAACTGATTTAGTTCTAGCAAAGTAGGTTGGAGGATCCCCTGGAGCAACTGCTATCTGCTCGTCATTAGAAGAGTTTATCGAAGTGACTTTTTCAAATGGGAAGCAGGACGTTGATCTACGGGTAACACGACGAAATAAGGATGTACAAGACTGTGCAAAGATTTACCAGTGGTTTAATGTCCATCCACCTTTTCCGGAAATGAATTCACTTATGTCTGTCACAGGGATAATCGGAAACCTGAAAATAAATTGTCACCAAGTGCTAGAAATTGGTAACAGAACCTTCCAAAGTTATACTGGTTGTAATTTTGGCAACATAAAACAGTCTAAGAAGAATGTGCTGTTGTCTTTGGTTAGTATGAACAATGCCATAAAAGTGCACGGTGAAAAAGTAGCTGTAGAACATCTGAAAATTTTCCAAAGGCAAGCCACTGCAAAAGATTGGTGACATTGCAAAGCTTACAGAATACAAATTACCTATATTCCTGTTGCCCTTTTCTAATGAAGCGAGAATGAAGAAAGGAAAGAAATCTTCTCTCTACAAACATTTTCCAGAGGACAATGACGCAACTCATGACCTAAGAACACCTGAGCACCAATGTAGTAGATGGAGGTTTCCTCTTTCATCACTTGAAATCGAATATAGGCACAGTTTCCCATACTTGGTAATCAATGCGTAGCCTATGTACTCAACATTATGGACAAATTGCAATTATGGTTTTTCATGGTTATGATGGTGTCAATGGTACAAAAAAGTAGAGCAGAAGAGTCCTCCCAAAAATTTCAGCTAACCCCATTTTTAATGAAAGCACGACTGTAACTGTTCAGCAGGAGCATTTTCCTGCAAACGAAAAGAACAGAACCAGGCTTAGTACTAACAGAAACAGTAATTTCACTGGCAATGCTGATGATACAATAGTGAGATGCACATCAGAGAAAGCGGACAGGAAAAAATTAGTGCAGTCAGGTGATGTTCTTTCAAGAAAATTACTGCAAAGTTGGCATTACACAGGTATTTAACAGAGTCAGAACTGGGTGTTTTTAATGGCTAGTTGCTAGTCACCATTTGTCTTCCAAAATAATAATACTCACAACTCCCCCCTCCCCACACACACACACACACACACACACACACACACACACACACACACACAAACTATCATATGGGTGCTCTTGACTTTGTAATAAAGTTTTAGATATCTTCAAACATTAATATAACTGTAAAAATTCAATGTATGCTTTATGGAAGCACAATAAACCGAACATTTTAAGCAGCAGTTCAAAGCAAATTTGAAACACAGATCAGTCTAATTATGAAACAGATGTATTTGTATAAATTAAAGCACAAGCCAACAAAAATTGTTATGATATGTTTTATATTTCCTACTGTTCTGATTCTGTAGATGGCGGAGCAATAAAATCAAATATCACAGAAGTACCTCATAAGAGAGAAATGTAGAAAGTTATCGACAAGGCATTGCAGTTGTGCTAATGGTAATAAAATTTTGTTTTCGTAATGTTGGTAAACACTACACAGTAATGAAAAGGATGCAATACCATCATGTAATTATTTGAGCTTGATAGGTTATCAGTTTATCGCACAAAGAAATTCACTAATGTTTGTGAAAGTTTACAAGGAGACTACTGCCTCAAGTTAAAAGGGTAGCTGAATTCAAATGTGGTTGCACTTACTCACACAAGACATTTCAAAACTTCACCAGAGGGAAATTTTGACAAAATACACAACGTGAATGACCGGCAATCAAAAGCGCACAAACTACCTGATGCCACAACCATAAAAGGAGAACGAGCAAACAGGATTAACTGAAAGACAGCTTTATGCGAAACAGATTCCAGCTTTGTTAAATGTTGACCAAAGGCAAGAGAGAAAATGAATTTCTCAGCAATGTTTGGAACATGTCAAATAGAATGAAAATGATTTTGTGCACTGCTTTGTTCCAGTATATGAGATGCGTGTTCTTCACTACACAACAGAGACAAAGTAGTAACAGAAAAAGTGATACCGATATGTAGCAAAGTGAGGTAACTATTTGCTACAATATTACTGCTTAAATAACTTTTTATCTTATGTATCAATACCAGATGTACTATAATTATGTACAATATCAAAATTCTTCATTAGGTGATTTTCATTAAGATTTACCTATCATTCAGTGGTTTGGTTGAGCTATACTGATTCAAATGACCCACTCAAGTTCCTTATGAAAACGTTTTCATTTAAGAGAAATCACTGATTATGTCCACAGTTCATGCGATTATAAAAAGTACTGTGAGCTCACTGTTTTATTTCCGAAAAGACATAACTCATTCTAAAACTATAATTTCCCCGTTTCCAATAAGCAGTTTTATTTATGCTAAGAAGTCGTCAAACAAATTATTTGTAACCTAAGTTTTGACCCACCTGAAAAGACTTTCATCATCTGAACTTATTTAATCTTATAACATACTTCTCTTGTTCCAATTTTTCTAATTCAGCTAGTACATCTGATTATCCAAATAAGGTACTAATTAAGAATTAGGAAAATTGGAGATCTGAGAAATTTATTTGGAACTCTGTAAACCCACTGTGGAGGTATGCATTGAATCAGTCAGATAGTACATCAAACATCATTACTTTTACAGTTATCTAACATATAAATAAACAAAATTATTGCTTGGTCCAATACAAGTTTGGACTTCATTATGGAAGCATGTTACGAAGAAACTGTCACTGTCTAGAATCCATTGTGTGTGGTTACTAACTTGATTTACTGCTATTATTACACTGAAGGAAGAGGCCCGATAAGACTGAGATGGTCCATTCAATTTGACTGTTATCATCACTGTAAAGTGAAATGTAATTACAAATTTCATTAATAATTCTTACACTTGTCTACATATACCATCATTAGACAATATGTCACCAGTCCTCCCTAAGTTATTATCAAGTTAACATCTCTGTGTGAATTTGGACCTAATAATCACTAAACCAGCGTCCCTATATCAATGTTTGCAGTTAAACCTCATCATGTTAACTTCTTAATGAAAAAATTCATGGCTAATGTTCACCATCACATGAAGTTCTGAGTGTGAAACTTCACCTTAATTATTCAAGTGATAACCATTAGCCAATGTGAATAATTTACAGACTTACTTTGCACAGTCTACCTGCAGAAGTCAACATAACTTTTCTGTGCTAGTACACTAGTAAAACTCCAGTGACCATATCAGGGAGTTGTTTGTAATGTTTGGGTGAAGGTGTGTCATTTGTAGATAGGACTCCATTACGGAAGTGTGTTATGAAGAAACTGTCAATCTAGAATCCACTGTACGTAGTTACTAACTTGGTTTACTGGCATTATTATCTCTAATGAAAGAGGACTGATAAGACTAAGATGGTATTCTTGTTGATACACAGATAGAAATATGAAAAAGACCGTGTGAGCTGATCACTAAAGAGTGTTTTAATCTGCAGAAAGGTGAAAGAATTTCAAGCTTAATTCAATGATGTTGTAGCTCTTATTGAACTATGATACTACCAACTCAAGCAATTTCAGACGATGAGACATCACAACATCAAGTGACACTGAGGTATTTTAGCAACACGGGCAGGTTAGAAATGTTACAATATATTCTGAAGTACAGTGATGGTTATTCATCTGGGATACAAAAAAGATTCCTCTCATTGATTACCATGAAAGGGTGACATACTGATTGGGAAATATATGCAAATCTTTTTGACCCCTGTATAAAAGGTGGAGAAGTTAAAAGAAGAGGAAATAATCACATGTCATCAGATCATAGCACCTGAGCACAAATGTACTTCAGCAATGAGAAATCTTATTTGATTATGAATTGTTCAAACATGTGCCCTAAACATCAGATGTTAAATCTTCAGATTTTCACTGATTTCCACAAGTAAAAAATCCTGTGGCTGGAAAATGTTCATAGACAAGAAGGTTATGCAAGGTGTAGTTTGGTTTTGGTTTTGCTTTGCTTTAGGGCGAAAACAACTGGGGTCATATGCGCCCAAGTCAAAACTATATAACATGAAGACAGAGAGGAGTTAAAAAACGACTATACATCAACCCCAATTGACATAACAAGAGACAGCTAAAAACAGGCACACGGGAAAAGGGCTAAAAATACACAATACAGAAACAGAGGTCCAAAACTAAAAATTAAATGGCCTTTGCCATATTGCTTCGGAGGATAAAAAGTAAATGTGGTCGCCAGCCTGCACATCATTTGCTAAAGTGGCCAATAACTCAGACGGCAAACCCAAGCGGGAACGTAAACAGTTAAAAAATGGGCAGTCCATTAGGAAGTGGCGGACAGTTAAAACGTGGACGCAATGTGTACAAAGTGGTGGGGTAGCCACTTATCGAATGACAATGGCTAAAAAGGCAGTGCCCAATATGCAGCCTAGTTAAAATGCCTCCTTCCAGTGGGAGGGCCATACAAAGAGTAGATGAATATTTCAGAAAACTTTCACCACTAAACTTTAAAGGAGGGAATATGCACAAGAACAGTTACAGACAAGGAGTGTGTCAGGAAAAAATAAGTGCATTTCTTCACTGGCGCAATGGGAACTTCTCAACTTTACCTTGTATCTGTTTTTGGACAATTATTCATCAGTAACAGAAAAAAGCTTTAACATAACTAACAACAATAGCTTACGTTACAGGATGTTTACACATGATAGTAGGGAGAGACTGATGAGCTTAACTGTTAGTTGTAAAGTGCACAATGTATTCTACATGAAACAGTCCATGGTGAATAATAAAATTTCATCAAGATTTTAGGGTTCATAAAAATGAAGTTTTTCCTTAATTAACAGTAATCCTTGGCATATCTTAAGATTATAATGCTTTCACTGAGCAATTATTTCTATATCACCATCTATAACATACCTTTTGCTGTTCATATTCTTCTTCACTGTTTATTAAGTGACTTGATTTCATTTTCTTAAGTGGTCCCTTTTTACGAGCTCGAGGCAAAACTTTTGCTTTCACAACATTTCCATCTTCTGATCCCAGGGGCAACTTATGGTTCTCCTCATCTTCCTCAACTATCTGAACAATTTCCTTTTCTGCTTCACTCTGAATTTTCAAAGTCTTGTTATAATTTGTTGTTATTTCAAGTTTCACTTCCTCCAATCTTGCTTCTATTTCATCTATTTCATTAAAAAGTTTGAAACATTTTTTACAAATGACGTGACTGTGCACTGTGTCCTCACTCATCTCCACCCCTAAAACAGTTCCAATAGTATACGATATTGGTTTCTCTGTGGAAGTAACTGTGTACTTGTGAAAAATATTGCAGCTGTTCCTGGAGGAGACTGCCACACGACTATTGCAAATCAAACAATGGGTTGTCTTTGAACTATTGTTTTGCTCTTTTTCTGTATCTGGTGTCATGATATCTCCTTGAATTAACCTGAAATACAGGAGTGAAGTGAATTGAACGTTTACCATACAAGCATATGCACAAAATGAATGTGAAGTAATGACAATTTGCAAGTATTGGTACAATAATGTGCACTGCAGTAGTTTAATTTGGAAACGTATGTTCAAATAACAAGACATCACAATTTCAACATGTTACTTTTGTCAAGCAGTGAATGTTCCTTTCCTATCAATTCTTAGCAGTATATTTTCATTTACAATGAGATGCTAACATTTACTGTAAGTTCTATGCTGTTTACTAAGGAATTTGTCTCATATCATATGGCCCAGTAACAAATAATCAATGTTATTTACTTCCTTTCCTGCAGAGGGCACGTGGTAGAGCAATAATTATCAGACACAGCACAGTTACACAGCATCTAGTGATGTCAAGATTTCTGACAATGGTCATCTAAATTGTACACACTATGCAATTATCTAGCAATGTAGAACTAAATGTGACGTAAACATTTAAGCTTCCTAAATATTCTAGTTCATCCACATTACAGATTTACTTTTGTTCCACAACCACTGACAAAATTGTTACCCATTAAGACAGTATACTCTATTGTAAATGTAAATGTTGCACTTAGTGCCATCAGTTGGTATGAAAACACTACAGTTGCAACCAATTGTGATGGTTATAACAGGCCCCAAAGTGTTAGTGTTGTAAGCTATTGGTAATGTCATCAAGTCTGGCAGAGTATATGATGAGTGTGCAATGCGTCAGATGGTTAGCAAGAATTTTGGAGGATTATGGAGAACACCACACACTTGTTAAGATAAAGAAACCAGCATTTAATAGAGTTTCGAACGGGGGGCATCATTTTAAGCCTGCTTGCGGCCAGCTGGGCAAATTCTGTAATATGCAAACAGCAGACATTTGAATGTGACAGAGGCATCATGTCTGACTGAGGGGGGATGAAGGGGAAACCACATAAGGCATCCAGGTACTTGTCAACCAAATCTGCCCACATGAAGGGAGAAATGCCCCAGTGCACACCAACCACATTGCAACCCCTTCATATCTGCACTTGCCATCCAAGCATAAGCAATGGCTTACAACAACACCCCATATCATCCCGTCCCATTGACTGAAGACCAGCAAGCCTACTACATCAACATCCATGAGTAGGCTGCCATTAACACCACTGTAGTACCGTGACTAGAAGCAGGGCCTGCTGCTGAGTGGTACTGTACCATTTTCCGTGATGAATCTTGTTTCTACACTACCTCAGATCACAGTCTGTGAGTACAGCAGCACCATGGAAGAGGCTACATTTAGGCAAAGTTTGTAGGGACACATTAGTGTTATCCCCTAACATCTATCATCCTCAAGTGTTAACCTTTTTCAACATATGGCTTATGTGCCTGTGAACAGCCAGCATAATGTTGAGATACTCCCTTGGTCAGCAAGATATCCCTATCTGTCCCCAAACAATGTATGCAGGACAAGTTGTCACTGACTTCATCCCAATATAGCAGTATCAAGAACCATCTGCAACATTTGTGAGACAACTACCACTGGAGAGTGTGCAATAGCTGTATATATCTACCCCAGTTGAATCAGCGCATATGTCCAGGTAGATAGAAGACGCAAGGGACCAGCAATGTGCTTGTATTTAAGTTTGTCTTGGCTTCATTATGAAATAAAACTGGATAACTTTCATAAATGTGAAGCTCCCTTTCACTCTCCTGTCCCTCTGGGTGTTTATCCTTTTTTGTCAGAGAAATTGTTTTATTGGCATTTGGTGCACATACCACACAGGCCAGCACCATATGACATTACTACATTTTAGACAGGAATCATAAGAAGAAAACAAAGTGCCTAAGTTTGTCAAAGAATGCCGGCCGAAGTGGCCGTGCGGTTAAAGGCGCTGCAGTCTGGAACCGCAGAACCGCTACGGTCGCAGGTTCGAATCCTGCCTCGGGCATGGATGTTTGTGATGTCCGTAGCTTAGTTAGGTTTAAGTAGTTCTAAGTTCTAGGGGACTAATGACCTCAGCAGTTGAGTCCCATAGTGCTCAGAGCCATTTGAACCAACCATTTTTTTGTCAAAGAATGTTTCTTTGCTTGGAACTAAAAGTTTTGGAGTAATTGCAAATAGCTTAGTAAATTAACAAAAACTGTGCAATAAACTTTCACAAATACAACGTGATTCGAGAAAACTGCGTAACCTGGATTTAAAACATAATTTACACAGTAATTACATAGCACCTTAGTTTTCACATTCACAGACAAATGTCTAGAAACAGAGCAGATGAGATGGTAAACGATATATTGGCAGTAAGCTCACCTTGTATCTGTATTGGTCACAACCTGTATTTGGACCACTGCAGTCTATCCAAAATTACTGTAGGACTGAAGGCAGGGACAGAAGTGGTAGGGGGGGAAACCCACGCAGCAGGCCCGGACCACTTTCCACCAATACCATACTACCAGTAGCTGCAGCAAATCCCCAAAGTTGCAAAACCATTGGTCCACACAACACTTTCTCCTTGCAGTGGAGAGCTGCTGCCAGGTAGCTCTCCTGAGTGATTGTTGTCTCCTATGGTTTTCTGTGTGTGAGTTTTTATTGTTGTAAGAGTTATTCTTTTATTTGTTGCTTCTGTTACTCCTCATATGGTACTGAACGAAGTCAACAGGAAGTTCATCGAACATTATAAGTGGAAAAGTTAGACATCATTGTCTTGGCCATGGGATTGCCATACGAGGGCAGTCAAGAGAAATGGTTTGCGCGTTATGTGCCTACTTTGAGAATAAAAAACTTAATGTTAGCCTGCTGCTCTCTAATACAAAAGTGAACGATAGAACTGCTGTAGCCTTGAATACAAGCAAAAACATTTATGTGAATATTGGGAAGAAAATTTTTGACAAAGAAAAGGAAGTTGAAGAACCATAGGAACCTAACATACCTGGGGAAAATGTCATATTGGAAGCAGATTACCAATATTTATTCATCCGCCGAGGATGAGATTCACCATTACATTTATAATAATTACTGCGGGAAGGAACATCTGACGCTCAGGAAGTTACTATTCAAACTTAAAGACTAGGACTTTTTCAAGGGAGTCACACATCCTTGTCCACTGTTTTACACATTCTTGGCTTTCACTACGGAAACTTCTGTGGACATAAGCTGTTGATGGAAAGGGGGGATATAGCTGCATGGTGATGCCAATTTTTAAGGGACATCTGTAGCATAAATATCGAAGTGGTGTGGCTTGATGAAACTTGGGTCAGTTCTGATCAGGCTGCCAAGCAGAGGTGGACAGATGCCTTCTGGCAAGGGTGGAGTGGACTTTTTCTTCTCCATGTAGGTACCTCGCAAGGTTTTCTCTCAAATAGTCTCCTGCTTTTTAAATCAAAGAAAACAGGAGATTACCTTGAAGAAATGAACCACACTACATTTACAAAGTGGTTTAAGGATACCAAATCTTGGAAAACAGTCAACAATTTTTCAAAGTAATGCTGCTTACCATTCAGTTGTTATTGACAAGCCACTTACCACGGCACACAGAAAGGAGGAAATGATTGACTGCCTTCAGCGTCCTAATGTCGATGTAGGTGACGACTTTAAAAAGGTCGAGCTTATGGAAAAATCTCTCTCTATAGGCCACAGATCCATCTCCACGAAATCAACGAACTGGCAAAAAAACATGGGTACACAGCCATTAGACTATCACCTTACCACTGCCATTTCAACCCAACAGACTTGATATGGGCCCAAATCAAAGGTTGCATTGCCAGGAATAATAACAAATTTACCCTCTCTGCAGTCTAAGCACTTACAACAGAAGCCATCCAGAACACCACAATGAAGATTGGAAGAAACCCATCAAACATATACAAAGCATCATGGACAGAGCATGGCAGAATGACACTCTTTTTGGAAATTTCAGTGGAGGAGATGATGTTTCATTAAATGGCACCAGTGAAAGCTACACTTCAAGAATCCATCATAGCGACAGGAATGTATCAGTGGAGTTATAAAATGAATAGTTTCGCTGTGTGGGTTAGTTGAATGAAATTTAAGATTACGTGTGCGTTCTGTGCAGGATGTGGCAACACTGTTCCATGCCTTCACATGCTCCTGAAGTGTCAGCCCTAAACTAATTTTGGAGAGACTATAAAGTATTTTTTTTAAATGATATATATGCAGTAATAAAACACAAAAGTATTATATCAGTGGTAGATGTTGCACTAAGAACTAAGTGAGAAAAATGGAATGGGCCAGTCCTCCAGCCGACTTGCGAATTACAGAAGGCAACATCTGACAAATGTGAATGCAGCGACTAACATTTTACTTTAAAACCAAAACATAACAATTTGCAATCACCACCTGGAAATAGAGAGTTGTTTAATGTTCCAGCATTTAAGTAATCACTCTTACACATAGTGCAAATGAAAATAGTTCCAGCCCATCTACCTAAAAAACCTACATACACTAAAATAATTATATAATTATTTACGTGTGCCTGGTGCAAGATATTTATTTATATGCACCACGTTAAAGATGATTTGTGCCCAATGTTCTTAGGCAGACACCTTTAAACATCTATGTTTTGTATGGGTGCAGGACTATAAATAATCACTCAGTGCAAATGGTAACATCAAACCATTGTCCACATGTTCCATTAAACAGGAAGGTTTGCCTCTTCTGAAGTATCATAAAATTAGCAGCTCCACACTAGAGAGTTGGCAACATTATTTCTTTTAATTATTTCTACTCAAAAAGTAAAGATGGGTGAACGTTACATTGTGGTAATGGAACTATCACTATTTTAAACCCTCTTATAATATTCCTATTAATATTTATGCAAATTTACCAAATAGGCACCACCAAAAACTTTCCCAGAAATTTATAATATTTGACTTACATCTTTGATGAAATATTTTTTCCTTCTTTTTTTTAATCCAAAATTACACTAACTGTGAAAGGGACGAATGAAGGCTGTGTGAATTTAAAATCTTCTCTTTAAGGTCTTAAGAAACCGAAAATTAGCTTTCAGAGAGAGAGTAAATGGAGAAAGGAAGGCACTGAGCTCTATTTCAGGAATGGTCTTGGCATTTCTGTATGTGAAGCACAAAAAAAATCTAAATTTGGAGGATCAGAAAAGGATTCAAGCTCCTCTTCTCATGCACAGGAAGTGTCTTTCCTTGCATCACCTCACTAGACAACCTGAATTCCGAGGCCAAATAGTGTTGATGTAGTTACAACAATGAAGAATGTAATCTGTTTTGATCTACCTCTAACAATTCAAGGTCACCATCTTCCAAAGCCTTCTAAATGTCATCTTACCTAGTCCATCTGGATATTGGTGTAACATTGGAAGTTCGACAAATCGCCATGACGGATCCACAAAATATAACAGCTTAAGAAAACCAAACACACTTAATTTCATTTTACAAACAATAGAAGTGAAAGAAACATGCTTATGATACAATTCAATACTCTAACCATCACACTCTTTACAACCAATCAGTAACCATTACATTTAATGCCACCCCTCCATTAATTTCAAAAAATGCACAACCTGAAGTACAAACATTAAACTGGTTAGGAGAAGTATTACAGGTGTTGATGTGCAAAATTGAGAACCATTCGTCATTAAAGGAATAACTAAACATGAAGTTCCCATAGTACACTCCTGTAATGCATCCAGATATACTTCCCAACAAACTTTCTCAATAAACAAAGACTAAATCTATTCTGAAAGAGCATTTATTATGCTTCAAAATTAATGAAGCACTATATACCTGTATGAAATTGAGAACCCAGGATGTTCCTGATCTTCGTGCTGTGTTTCCACTGGAGATGCCATTGAGGACTTCTGCAGGCCCTATGGAATGAAGTGATTGAAAATACACTAATTCATCCAGGAGAATCATAATTTAAAGATGGGATACGGTTTCTTTAAAATACCTGACTGAATGTGAAATTTCGAGAAGACAAGCGTACATTTTTTTCAACTGTGATTTGCGACAGTGAATAACTAATAATGAAGTGTACATTACGCCTATTACGGTTTTTCACTAATCAGTTGACTAAACTGTCACAATAGTGTTTGATGATACTCGATGTTTTAATTGCAAAAACTGAAAACATACTGAATGATAGGATTTAATGTCATGGAGCATAATGGAAATGAAAGTTAATATTATTGAAGGAGACTACTGACGAAATTTTAATCAGTCTTAATTTCGAAATATGTAGCGAAATGCCAGAACCATGCATTGTAGAATTATTTAACTGTTCACAAAGGTAAGACAACATTGTATTTTAAAATGTTACAGCTCAGTGTGTATAAATGACTTCAAAAACGAAAGCTATCGCTTTTTCGCGTAACATTAACACAGCCGGATTTTGAACGACGAAGTATTTGCTTAACAGGATACTACTGTGTGGGATTGGATAACGCCTTTTGACTGTTGGGTTGTTCTGCACGCTATGACCGTTATTATATGCAATAAAATATTTGTTTACAAGCTGTGTGATGGTTTCGGCACAAGCAACTGTCAATATACAATTGATGCAGGCTGCCAACAACTTGCAACACGCTTCCGTTACCAACACATTTACAACAGGTTCGTGTTTTCAGTTGGCGATGTTTCTGAACCATGTAATTCTGGGTATTACCCTATATATCTAACATAAAACTCGATTATGCTATATATTCGCTATAACATAAATCATATTGCGCGAACTTTATGTCTATTGGCCGAAAAATACACAACCAGCTCGTTAAATGCAGAAACCAACTTAGGTTATGCGACGAACTTAAATGTCAACAATTGGCGCAACATACGTAAATCGTTTGAAGTGTTTCGCACAATGGTACATCGAAGTATGTAGTTTCTTCCCACATCTAAATAGTTGTCTGTCGAACTGGTATTTCAACTTTTTCAGTAAATTACGAAATTTATATTGTTTGTATCGCCTACACATTCAGTACTAAAGCAAGAATTCACTGAAGAATGTGTATCCATTTTAATGATCCAATATTGGCATATTTTTAAATTCACTACTGTTAATACTAACCGAGGGGCATTTGAGTTTCAACAAAGATTACATACTATAAGAGTATGAACAAAATAAATTTATTAATTACTTTATAAAATTTATAAGGAGCACTACAGGACGCCCGTGTGCCTTATTTTCGTATAGATACGACAAAATGTTGGCATCACACTATTTCCTCAGGAAAACATATACGCTCATGCAGTAATCTAACTATTGTAACACAAAACAATCTATTCGTTACTCACATACCTTATTTTAACAAGTAAAAACAGGCAGTCAGAAGTTGCCAGCCCTGGACAAACAATATGGCGCTCAGAAGGTCACTATCTAGAGCTGCGCTGCTTCGGAGCTCAGTGTATTAGGCTGAACGAAGAATGCATGTTCATTAATTCATTGGAATACCGTTATAACGTGAGCATAAAAGTGTAAAAGCTATATCTAACAATCAATAATCACAGTTAATTCGAAAGTGTTTCTTTATTCGTAGATTTTCTAAGTTGTTCATACACAAAGATTACATGGCAAGTTGTACAAAGCAAAGACATTACTCCCGTAGTCAATCATAGCAAACGTCACGTTATCAGTTGATAACTTTGCTAATGAAAGTTGATCAGAAAAGCGATGTAGTGAAAGAGTAATTTTCAGAGTGTTTATGTCATACAAGCTGAAAATATTGCATTGTCAGAAAATTGGACTTATATTTAGTGCTAGCTAAAATTTTTCGACAGTTCTAGTGCCTTTCACATATCTACAAGAACCTTTTCTTTTTGTAAAGCCGAGTCAAACTGGACTTCAGGGGAACGGTGGGAGGCGTAACATCAGATCATGTTGTGTTGGAACTACACGAAACATCAAAACAATCTCACTTTGATTAGCACAGTATCAAATATTGAAAATAAGGTAATGAGATAGAATCCGTGACAAAAAGCAAGAGCCTTTTTACATGTGCGTTGCATTTATATTTTTTTCTAAGTAACTACTAACTTCAAAACCAAATTTATTTTTCTTTTCGGGTAGAACTGACTTTCTCAGTATTAAGAAAGGTCGTTTAATGACAACTGTGTCGTCAGTTTTATGTTCTCATTTATGAGCAGTGAAGGCATTTTCCTTTCCATAAGTGAACACAACTTCCTATGTTAGCAGACGACACCATGATCCCGCAAAAACGCCAATCTCTAATATTTTGTCCGAAAAATTTTACATTAATGTACCGAGCAGTTCCGTTGACAACCTGTGAATAAAGCCTTTTGAAATGCATTGTGCAATGTTTTGAAGTTCTGCTCCGTCAACTGAGAATTGACCTGTAGAGTAGCTATAAAACAAAAAAGGTCAATTCACACTAGACATCAATGAAGCGGCAGGCTACGTCACCGCCAAACTATGGTGTGTTTACATCAGACAGAACGTCAACACAAAGTCACTTCCCTTAGTTCAATTCTAAACAGTAAAGTGAGGTTTTGAGATATCATCCTCGATACATAATGTCGGAATATAATATCAGAATTCAGAACTTAGGAAAGAAATGATAAAGTTTATTAATAGTCAAAGTGAACTTCATAACAGATGTTTTTCGCAAAGTTTGTATGCTAAATCGTTAAGAATAAAATAGAAAGCGTCAGGCGAACAATTGAAAACATCCGTATTTCTGTATTAGCGAAAAAAACACCTACAATATGTAGAGTGCAACACATTGAACCTTCCTACCACACCCACTTAAACATTTTCTTTTTAAGTACCAGATAACAACTACTTTATTTCCCTTAAATAGAGCTGACTTTTTTATAGTCAAAAGTTGTTTAATGGAAATTGTCTTATCAATTTATGTTCTTATTATGAACAGTGTAAGTTTTTCTCTGTCCAGTTATTGTAAAACCAAAATCGTTTTTCACTTTAAGATGTCAGGTCTCTTTAGTGAAAAAACACTCCTGGAAAAAATCTGTCATCATGGAACATTTACAATGTGTCATGGAGGCGAAGCCCCTCCACAACAGTCTGTACATGCATTAAATCGCGACACATGTGATGTCTTCACACGAAACAAGTTCCAAGTAACTGCTCACCCACAATCAGTCGGTCTAGAAAAGAAATTTCAGTGGCTAGTTTGTGTTCGAAATATGTTTTGCTGAAAAAAAGCAACAAAGAGAAATGCTGAGTGAAATTATATGAGCAGTGGCAGCTTAAGTGAAGACAGTTTTCTCACATAAATTCACTTAGTGAGTTGCAGAGTGAACCCGACCACTAGCGTAACTATTTGTGGATGGATTTGGAAAACATAATTATCTTCTGATGCTCATAATGCCTCATATAACACGAAAAATACTTGTATAAGGAGAGCAATCGAATGGGAATATTGGAAGCCCACATGTCCATTTTTTTAATTTTGTACTTTAAACATATAGCTCAATGACGTTATAGAGAAATCTCATACGTTCTGGCATTTTTTGTATTGTTATTCAGGCATTGTAACCTTATTTGAAAATTTGAAGTTTTCAGCACTGTTGTAAATAGATAGAATATTACAATATCATATTTCCTTGCCAAGGTTGATATCTCAAAGAAATTTGATAGTGTAATAGGGAACTTTGACAAATCTTGTCTTTCGCCAAAGAAATATGATGAAATCTAGGACCTTACCGTAGACTTGATTAGAAAAGTCGTTCGTCATCTCTTCACTGCAGTGTGAAATGTAACTGCTTGCAATGACCTCTACAGCTATTTGACATATGTAATGCGTTTCTAAATGTGGCTGCAAAGTTTAGTTCATGTGTTCCTTCGGCTGTTTATAACAACCTTGCTTCGATAAAGATGGGGGAGCGATCAAGGGGCACAATGCATGCAATTAATCATGTGCTGGAAGCATATGCTGCAGGTGACTTCAAATCCACAATCCCAGCTACAGCCATATACCTCTACATCGGGAAACACCAAGGTAGCTTTTCACCAAACTGGAATAGAGGATGACACCTCTTAAAATAAAAAAATCTTAGCTTTCCATTCTTGTTTGTCTATTTTTTAACTCTGGATCACACAAGTTAAAAAGCTCTTCATCTGTTTCGTACTTTTCATAAATTTTGTTGTGGTTGGAACACTAATATTATTAATTAAATTATTCAAAGGTAAAAATAGTTCTTGGTGCCCATGTAGCACATTTAACATTCATTGATATTCAGATATGCCTCCTTCAGTGCTTTACAAATCATTTCACACATTTCTGGAATTATTTTGGTTAATATGCATGGTGGTATTCGAGTGCTGTAAAGTACATTAGAGTACCTTTCTCTCGTAGCAAGCAATCACGATGTCATGGTGAACCTGTCTTCTACACATATAACATTATTCAAGTGAGTATTCTGCTTTGTAACATTAGGAGCCACTTCACTGAGCAAATACTAAAATGCACTCTCTTCCATTCGTGAGTAATTTAAATAAGACATGATGTCCTCCTCCTGCAGCTCTCGTAACAAATTTTGATGAATGCTTTTACTATCTCAACACAAGACCCATAGTTGCACCCACTTATGTTCACTGTTTTCTGCTGCTTCTTTTCCAAAAGAATAAACAATGCAACTGAGCTGTCCGCCATCTTGAACTTTGACGAAAAATATGATGACAGTGTAATACCCCTTTCTAGCGCCACATCAAAGATCTGTTTTCAAAGAAATTTGATGAATATTTGATCATTTTACTTTGTCAAAGAAATATGATAATGCAATACCGACCTTACTCTTAGGTTTAATCGATTTAAATTGTCATTAGTGGTAAAATATCAGACAGTGGTGACGCTAACAGCAAATATCAGGACGTAATGAAAAAGAAAGAATTAAGTGGCGTTTCCGTAACATATACCCATAAAACGAGCAGGAGTAAAAAAATGAACGATATACAATTTGGAGAGGGAATAGAGTTCTACCAAAACATCATGGTTATGACTGCAGGTGAGTTATAATTTGAAACTTAGTATTGCTTAAAACGTAAGGTTTAATTATCACGGTGAACATAATAATAATATAGAACATTAAATTAAATTTATAATGCCTCTGTCGATATTACTCCAGGCCCACTACAATGGGTCACAGTCTCTGCTTACTTTCCCAACAAACTTTCTGTACAGCTAATCCCATTAAATTATTCATACAGTGATACTATGATGACTGTTTCAAGTAAGAACACCGATTATTAAGGGGTCAGGAATTATAATTTACTCAAACACTCAGTAAACATTAACACTTTTGATAACGTTCCACATTTCAAGCTACATGCGACAGCTTGCTGCTGATTGCTTCCACACAGAAGCCTAAGTAATGACCAATAGTGGCACGGACATGCTATTAAAGTACTGAGATGGTTACCAAGAAGTGCCGACGAATGCAGTAACCAAGCTCAACTCATTCTGCCCTAGCTTAGAGTCCAATTGCCACAAACTCACATAACAATAATAACAGGTCTCCAGCATACTGTCAATGAGCAAAGATCAACTTATACTGGTAGCCACAGCTACAACATGCTCAATGGAAAACTTCATAACATACAGGAAATACATAGCCGTTTGAGGATACTGTACCCTCACAAATTGAATACATAATTATATTTCCAGTTGATGGATGAAATGCATAACAACTAAGTGAACAGAGAGCACCAAGTTGGAAAATTTTATGCTAAGTTTTTCATAGAAATTTTAGTTCAAAATCTGGGCAACGACAAGTGGATACATGTTGCACATTTGAAGTGCTCAGTGTAAAAATCAGAAGTCCATCTCTGAATGATGCTGCTAAAAGGGCAGCAATAGCTGAGTTAATAGTGCACAAGAGGTGTGCCGATAAATTCTTCATGAAGTTAGATGCAGTTAAAATGAAAACAAACTGATTCTACCACTGCAGGCCCCTCGTTTGATTTTATGCAGAACCTGCAGTTTCCTCACTGACCGATACAACACGCATTTTAATTGCAACAGCTTTCAGTAAATGTCTTTAACGTGCAAAGCCTATGGAATAGAAGACCTATGTGCTATCTCTATCATGAAGGAGTTGCACAAAAATCCCCAGTTACGTCTGTTCACTTCTTTTTGATTATGTAGATGAAAATGTTGGACAACACGTTAAATACCTTCACTTGTTCTCTGGCCTTTGTGGAGGCCAAAATAAAAAAAACATACAATGATGAGATTCTTTTTAAATACTTGTGGCACAGAGAAGATTTCAGTTCATTACTTATCACTTTCCAATAAGAGGCCAATTCAGTATGGTGAAAGGGGAAATCAGAAAGGCAGATAGGATATATGTGCTGAAAGAATATGCAGCTTTAATAATAGAATCCAGCACTAAGACGAATTTCGAAGTGAAGCAGAAGAGGTGCTAAATTTTAAGGAATGGTGACTGTAGTCATGCCAAAAGAATGCGATTTCTGGGCTACACATAGAAATAACAAACATGACTTTCATGTAACACAATTATGAAGTTCTGCTATTCACACGAACCTCTTGGTGGTGTTAAAGTTAAATAAACACTTCATTGATGGGGCAGAAGAGCACACATTCCAACTGGCTGATCAAACAGTAATTCCACTAAGCGCTGTAAGTCAGGTTTATTGAGGGCATGTGCCCATTAATGAGAAGAAAATGCGTGACCAAAGGCGATTTCTACCATTCCCACCAAAAGAAGAAACCATCAATAACTTCTATTTTGACACATACAATTGACCAACACGTGTCAAAGAATGTACCATATGCGGAGTATGCCAAAGAGAATCGAAAATAGCCGTAATTTGTTTGATTCTTGTCCATATTAGCACTAAAGTATGAGTTAAGTATTGATTTATGTTTATTTATTACAAAATATTGAGAAAACCCCTATTTTCACTCAATAAATTTTAACACAAAGTCAAGAAAACATATTAGGATTGCCTACAGAGCATTGGCATTCAGCCTTTTGCATTCATTTTCACGAAAAATTAAAAGAAACAGGTAATTTCGGCATAATTTTAAGACCTGGAATGGTTTTTTTGTATTGTCTGAAACGTTTAGCTTCTTGGACATGTAGAGTTTCTCAATATGCGCATCTAATTACTCCAAATGAGCGGATTACACTGAAGTTAAGATTCTTAGCAACAGGAAGACCCTACAAGGAACTAGATTCTGTTCTGCACTTTCGAAACAAGCATTGCGTGAAATCACACCCAACACATGAAGAGCTATGTATATTGCACTGAAGGAGGATTTCAGAAAGGCAGATAAAGTATTGGTATCTCAGTTCTGTAATATACCAATCCTGAAAGGTTACAGACAATAGTTTTACAGCTTTAGGCGTGATTGAAACTTAGTATGCTCTTAGAAAATATGGGTGTGGCCAGTGATTTGTAGTTTAGTTTGTTTCTGAGTCGGATTTTCAGCTCGCTGCTTGAAGCCTACGAGAATCTGTTCCAGACTTTTGCACTAGAATATAAAACCCCATTCAGAAGTCTAGACAGAGATTAATTGTCATTCTCGCAAGTTTAACACCTGTTATTGTGGTTGCTAATTCTACAGTTCATCTCCAATTAACACTTGTTATGAACCATACATTATTTTAGGTTCTAAAACAAGTGTAAGAACGCCTATGATCCTGAAGGTATTGCTGCAATAACTTTCATTATCAGCCTATCACAGTATTCCGACTGCACTTTTCTTTAGAATAAATAGGATCTACTTCTTTTTTACTACTGGGTCAACTGAGAGTATGGCATGGGACAGTTCTGAGTGAAAATATTATAGAAACCTGGTCCCAGACCCCTACAGTCATCAGGAGAGAGCTGCCCTCAGCGGCCAAACGTTCATTTCCTGGGTATGGGTTTGGTAACCCTGGGGTTCCTGAACTGGGGACTAATAATAAGCGCAGGCAGTCCTTTGTCACTGTATGCTCTGGGCATGCTTCAACGACAACCGTGTGGTGTGGCAGTGGAACGTTGCATGTTATAGGGAATGGCGATCTTGGTTTGACCACCCAGATTGCGAGGTTGGTGAAAACCTCTTGTAAGTAGGCTGTTTATGTTTTCTTATTGGCAACGTTACGTAGCGCTCAATATGAAAATCACTGGCTGTGCTGTGTGCAGTCTGTGGCTGCTTTGCATTGTTGTAATACTCGCCATTGTAGTGTTAGGCAGCTGGATGTGAACAGCGCGTAGCGTTGCGCAGTTGGAGGTGAGCCGCCAGCAGTGGTGGATGTGGGGAGAGAGATGGCGGAGATTTGTAATTTGTCATGAACTGCTATATTTATATATGATGATATCAAGGTAAATACATTGTTTGTTCTCTATTAATATCTTTCATTTGCTAACTATCCCTATCAGTAGTTAGTGCCTTCCATAGTTTGAATCTTTTATTTAGCTGACAGTAGTGGCGTTCGCTGTATTGCAGTAGCTTGAGCAGCGAAGATTTTTGTGAGGTAAGTGATTTGTGAAACGTATAGATTAATGTTAGTCAGGGCCATTCTTTTGTAGGGATTTTTGAAAGTCAGATTGCGTTGCGCTAACAAAATATTGTGTGTCAGTTTAAGGACAGTCGTGTATAATTGTCCAAAGGGGACGTTTCATATGTCGACCCTTAGCCGAGGATACCTCACTGGAATCTTCTGATTTTTTTCTTGTAGTTTGTGTAATTAGTGTAGATTTTGTTTATTGCTACTGCGTAATTGTAGAGAAAATCTCCTTTGTAGTTGCAGTCTTTCATTGTTGTACAGTAAAACAGTTGTGGCATGCATGTAGATTTGCACCAAGTATTTCGCAGCTGCGCTGGCAATTAAGTAGACATTATTTCCATTGCTATGTTATTTTATTTTGCTCTTCAAATTGCGCTTTTCTGTGTTATCGTGTGAAATACTGTGACAATAATGGCGTGTGAAAAACGTAATACTAGGCTCCAAAGTAAACTGAGAAATGACAGTGAAGACGAAAGCAGTGTGTTAACGCCGCAGAGTAATGAATTAACTAATGTTCAAAGTAGTAATTTGGTAATTGCGCATAGGGAAATGGAGCGGGCGGCAAACAATGGTGTAGACAGTGAAACAGGTAGTGAACAGGGAAGCGTTATCGATCGATTGGTCGGCAACAGCTCGCCTCAGGAATCGGGAATGACAGAACACAATATTGCAAATATTGCAGACTCAGGTTTTGGGTTCCCGCCGTTTTCTCAAATGAGTCAAGACACATTTTCCACTTGTCAAAATGTGAATGTTGCCGGTGCAAATGCACTGCCGAAAACCGTAGAGAAACAGATTCCAGACACTAATACATTATTATTGCAATTAATGCAACAAATGGAACAAAATCAGAGACAAATGGGACAAAATCTTAAAAAGTTAGACACAGTGGAACAAAATCTTAAAAAGTTAGACACAATGGAACAACATCAGAGACAAACACAGCAACAGTTAGACACAATGGAACAAAATCTTAAAAAGTTAGACTCATTGGAACAAACACTTGAACAAACACGTGAAGATTTAACTACTGAGTTACATAACATTGAATCGAAATGTCAAAAAGTCTGTAATGACGTAAAAACGCAAATTTGTGAGCATTTTCAACCTATTTTTTCGCGGCATGAAAATGCATTACAGAATCACGAAGCAGCCATAACAGAACTGCAAACCATTGTTCATGAAAATAATGAGACCTTGTGGGCTAAAATTGACTCAGTTGCATCTACCGATTCGGTTACGCAACTTGCAAAAACTCAGGAAAACTTAAAGGACACAGTAGATTCGATTTCAACACAAATGGACACTCTGAAACTTGGTTCAGAAAAACACACTGAGGAAATGTGTTCACTATCGGAGAAAGTAGCCAAACTTTCGGATCAGGTCACTAACTTATCTACAAAGGTAGATGATGATCTGAATGACACAAGACCCGTAGCCTTCACTGACACAGAAGAGTATGAACAAATAAGAAAATTCAAACAAAATCAAAATCAAATCAATACACAGTACAAAAGAGAAATCCGGGAAGTACAAGATCAGTTGACGCAGGTAATACAAGAATTACGTATTTCAGAGGACACTCGCGCTCCAATACGGGAAGAGGGACATAGAAATACGGAACAAACACAAAATAATAACACAGGACACTTCGGAAATTATGAAAGAAATTGGCAAGGCCCATTGGATTTTGAGATGGAACTCCCGAAACGAAGTAACAATGACCGACATGCAACTCGCCGACATGACGATTTTGACTATAAGCTGTTCATTACTACACGTAAATTCAAAACATTTAAGAATTCTGGCAACGACATTCATCCACAAGCATGGCTCCATCAATTCTCTCATTGTTTTCCTCCCAACTGGTCGTTAGAACACAGATTAGAATTTGTGTGTGGCTACTTAGAGAATGAACCAGCTGTAAGAATGCGATCGGTCATTCACGATTGCCACAGTGAAGGAGAATTTTACCATGCCTTCCTCTCAGCATATTGGTCTCAAGCCACACAAGACCGAGTAAAACATGGTATCATAATGATGAAACATTTCGAACAATCTGAATTCTCCAGTCTTGTGAAATATTTTGAAGACATGTTGCACAAGAATCAGTACCTGTCAAACCCATACAGCCCCTCAGAACTCATCCGCATTTGCTTAATCAAATTACCTGAACATTTACGGCATATTATTTTAGCAGGACGTTGCAAAGACGACATTGAAGCTTTTCAGGGACTGTTACAAGAACTAGAAATTGACACTGATAATCGCGGAACGCGAAAACAAGGACACAACAATTACAGGTCACATCCGTCACAATTCCGTGACGACAGAAACAATAACCGGACACGACTGGTCTATTCTTACAACGCAAATCGTGACCAAAATAGACACCACCCGTATGACAACCGCTGGCAGAGTAATAATAGTTACAGAGAAAGATCGCATTTCCGTAGTAATGACTATCACAGAGACAATCAGAGAAACAGACAATATGGGAACCAAAACAATTATTATCAAGGGAGGCAGAATAACTTCAGACGCAACAGTTCGGCGCAGAGTTACGATTCAGGGAGAAATTCTCCACCACTTAACCGACAAGAAAGAAACTACAGGAACTACCAACATGACGACAGACGATGTGATCGTAACGACAGACCTGAATTGAATCAGAACTGGCGGGATTTAAACAGGGCAGGGCCCTCTCGTCACGGTGAATTTGTAGAAGTTAGGTCTCCGAACCCGAATAACGGCGCGCACCAACAAAGAGACAGACAATGACTCGCACAGCAGGCAGCCGCGTGCGTCCGCTGGCTCCGAGAAAAATATCATAAGACGCTAGCCTTGAGAAGAATTTTAGCATTCTTTACCGATGTATACCACATGATAATTGCGTTGAAGTTGAACTCTGCGTACTAGGAAGAGTAAAGGTTTACACCACATTTCACATGTAAAACCGTTTATTGAAAGATAATCTACTTTTTAACTTTGTCATTGCCATAAAACTTTTCACTTTACATTACTAGTATGCTTGTCAGACTTAGAATCTGTTAATATGCAACAATGTTTGAAGTTAAATATCCAGTCAAGAACCTAGGGAACATTTTTAAACAGAAATTACGAATGCATTGTTATAGTGAACAGACGACACAGTGTTGTATTTGTACATTCTTGCTTGTTAGTTGCACGATTACGTGACGACTGCAAGGCTCACACACTTAGAACATTTACCAGTACTGCTAATGAGATTTTAATGCAACATTTTGGTTTACTTGAAAATATATTCTGGATTTAAAGTACTTTCTGTGAGATACCAGATGACACAGTGGTTAGTTTATGTGACAACTACACGGTTTTATCACGACGCTACTAATGAGTGAAAATTTACAATGTTGCTTTTGCGGTGTATCTGTTTTATATCTGCACAGTTTTTCTGAATTCTTCTGGAAAGTAAAACAGGTTTTAGTAGTAACTTTTGTAGTATAGCTACAATGAGACTGCCTTTTCCGTAGCACAACAATACGTTACTGTACAGTACTTTCTTCATCACGCCAATAAGCATAATAACTACGATATCTATACGCAAAGCATTTCACTTTTGTTTATCATGTGGTAAGTACATTGACTTCTGCAGAACTTAGTTTTCGGAGGACGATAACTACGACACTTCCACAGAGATTATGTTGCGACAAGATGCACAGTTTAGCGCTACAGTACACGCATTTGAGTGATTAATCTTATACTTAAAACACTTATTTTTAAAGATTTTTTTAATTACAAAGAAAGTCTTCCGTGATACATTTCATTCCATTGCTATAATTTGTAACACCTGGGAGTATAATTACATTTATCCTCAGGGAGGTACACACTTACTTTGTGTACCATGTGTGTGGCAACCACAAGGAACCCTAGCTAATATGGTATTTGCTTATACAACTTTACACATCGGTACCATATTTCTCTAACACACAAATTACACAGCTATCTGATCATGTAACTGAGAGATAAACATTTTTATTATTTCAGTGACATATGTTTACGCAATTACAGAGTTGGATTACTTCACACTTACGAAATTGTATTTTGTCTGTACTGTGTGATCTGTTCTTATTTTTTCGGAACCATTGTGATACTATGAGAGCTTTGAATGATATATTTGGTAAGGGAGCACGATTTTAAAGTACGTTTGAGGTAGATGACATTATTGAAATGAGCAGAGAATTTTTTTTAGGTTTTGAAATTATTGGAGGAAGCTACGACGATTTTGAGATTTGACTGAGGTGTTATGATGTTGTTTTTACGACGACGATGTGTATTATGCTGTTGAGGTATGTTTATGATCAATAAGCTGATGTTATATGAGGAATCTGATTATGCTATGTAGTTATTATGTGTTGATGAATACGAATATGTATATGTGTAATAAGGTAAGGAATAATGAATAGTGGGTAGGGACTCTTGATTTGTGAAAAAGGATGTTGGAAACCAAGAATCGTACTTTAAGAGTTATGAAATGTGTGTAAATGCGTGAATGTATCACAATGCCGGCGAAAATTTTTTGGACAACGTTATATTCATAGGATTTTCTTTCTACAGATTTGCAACGCTAATTCTTGACCTGTGAAATATTTGTGTGTGAGACTGTCACTGTAGCGGAAACTGGTGTCGTAAATATTTCCGTAAGAAAGTTAAGTGACCACCTGCACGTAATGCGTCGTGGGCATGCAGCTGTGTCAAACACCTGGAGAACAAGCCATTAGGGTGTGCCTTTCTGGAAGCACAGGTAGAAAAAAAAGAAGAAAGGCAGGCCTTTATCCTCGCCATTGACATTCCTTTAGGGAAAATATTGCAAATGCGACACCCTCATTACTTCCATTAACCTTGCTATTGACATTCCTTTGTAGAAAGCATCGCAAATATTACACGCTCATTACCTGAAAACATATGATTACTCGTACTTTGTGCTAATTACTGCAATGCTTTTGAATTGATGGGAAATATTCGTACATCTGCACACCTGATTATGACAAGTGTCTTTCTATGAGAGTTGAGAGCTACTGACTTACGAAATGCCACATGACTATTGAATGATATTTTTATGCTTTGCTTCTCGTAGTTGCTTATTTCACTTGATATCTGGTTTCCAGCTGTTTTGCAGCATTGCTTTTATAAAATGAAATGCATTTGCTAATGTGAACACTTTCTGTCAACAGATCTATTAAATAATTATTTTATGATCCACATTCTTTAAAAAAGGAGCACTTGGAAAGGAAAGAACAATAAGAAGGAACTGGTAACAGTAACACATAATTTTCTTTTCAAGTACATGGTAATATTTCCTTTACAATAAGTTGTTGTGGTGCACCACTTTAATTACGTAGACATTAAGATGTGAATATACATTTCCCTTATCTGCATTGTTGTCTTTAGTGTAATGTTTTTTTCTGCTTGAGCTATGTCATGTTTAGATATAAGTTATTTCTGCTGCTATTTGCCAGGCATAGTGCTACTAAATTTCACTTTGTATTACTCTGTTAAGCTAGTTTTACTATTGATTTATTTTTATTGTTGCTGCACATTGGCTCATATTAGTTGTAATTTTGCATTTTATCTGTTAATTTAGATTTGCTGCTGCTTGCTTTGCAAATTGGCATTTTGTTGTCATTGCTGTTTGTGATAATTTGTTATGAGATGCTGCATTGCCTCGTCCCTTAGTTTAGCATTTGAGCTCAGTAGATTTAAGTTAGCTTAAGAGGGGGTAGCCTCTAAGAGAATGAGTTTCGATGAATTGGAAGAAATGCATTGAGAAGTTATAAAAAAAAAAGTACAGAAAACAGGTTTAGGTAGGTTTTTCTTGGAAATAAATGTTGAGGTAAGAAATGTGTGAACATATAAATACAGAAAGCATGCTTAGATAGAATTTTTTTGGTGGAAACAAAGGATGAAATAAGAGGAAAGATATATGAAGTTGGACTGCAGTACCAAATGTTACACTGAAAACGAACCCTGTCCTTTCCTATTGGTGTTATCCCACTATGTGTTTGTGTACCCTTGTGTATTTGTTTTCTTCCTGTCTCTGTGTAGTTTCATAGAATTTTTTCTTCTTTTAATATTAAGCTACATTCACTATGATGAGGAATACTGTTATCCTCGAATATAATTGGCATTAATAATATGTTATTTACTTTGTAAAGATGTTTAGACATTAATTATTCTGTTTTGTGTTAATGCTCATGTGTGAAGTTGGTGTTTCGAAAGTTATTCTGATATTTTATGTATGTACTCATGTCATAATTCCTGGAACACTGACGTATATGTTATTTCGATTCTTTTGTAAAGCCTGTACTACAAATGTTATCTATAGTGTTATGTTTTTAATGATGTATTTTGTACCTTTATTGTATTCTTATGTTATAAAATTGTAATTGTCACCAGTTCATCTTATTATTAACTTGTAAGTTACATTTCACTGCACACGTTTCTGTTGGTCATAGTATATGGACAATATGTGAGAAGTAGGGACTGTTAGTGTTTGCACGTGTGATAATAATTCAGCAAGGGACTGGATAACAGCATTGCTGGTTCTAAGGACAATTCCAAAAACTTTGTGAGTGCACAAGTGGTGGTTTATGGACTTGCTATATTCTCCGCAAGACTCTTCGATGGTGATTGTGCACCTGCACAGTCGCAACAGATCGCAACAGATGGCTGCTGGCCATCTCTACAAGGACTACAGTGGGTCTGCATCTTTGATGACCCACCAATACCATCATCTCTACAAGGACTACAGTGGGTCTGCATCTTTGATGACCCACCAATACCATCATCTCTACAAGGACTACAGTGGGTCTGCATCTTTGATGACCCACCATGCCATTATTTCTACAAGGACTGCAGTGGGTCTGCACCTCTGGTGGCCCACCAATACCACAATCTCTACCAGGACTCCAGTGGGTCTGCTCTGTGATGACCTACCTACCAATATTCTTCAAAACTTCGAATGACTCTGCTGTGGGTTTGCTCCATTGTGGCCCATTACCTGTCAGCATGTCAAGAGTCAGCACTGTTTTTCCGTTGGAAGGACAACACTACTTCTGTGTGCATTGTCTTTTACTGCTCAGACTTTGAGAAAAGAAACGGCAGTTTCACTGTGATGAATGATCAGGACTGTCTTTATAGACTGTGAGAAAATTTGAGCTTTTGACCAACATAATATCAATAAGTGTGTGCATTTGATTTCTTTGTTATTGTAATTATGAAAAATTTTATCAAATCATTATTGGCCACTGCCCAAAAAAAATTTTTAAAATTTTTTGTGGGGAGCATGGGGGCTATGTAAGTAGGCTGTTTATGTTTTCTTATTGGCAACGTTACGTAGCGCTCAATATGAAAATCACTGGCTGTGCTGTGTGCAGTCTGTGGCTGCTTTGCATTGTTGTAATACTCGCCATTGTAGTGTTAGGCAGCTGGATGTGAACAGCGCGTAGCGTTGCGCAGTTGGAGGTGAGCCGCCAGCAGTGGTGGATGTGGGGAGAGAGATGGCGGAGATTTGTAATTTGTCATGAACTGCTATATTTATATATGATGATATCAAGGTAAATACATTGTTTGTTCTCTATTAATATCTTTCATTTGCTAACTATCCCTATCAGTAGTTAGTGCCTTCCATAGTTTGAATCTTTTATTTAGCTGGCAGTAGTGGCGTTCGCTGTATTGCAGTAGCTTGAGCAGCGAAGATTTTTGTGAGGTAAGTGATTTGTGAAAGGTATAGATAAATGTTAGTCAGGGCCATTCTTTTGTAGGGATTTTTGAAAGTCAGATTGCGTTGCGCTAACAAAATATTGTGTGTCAGTTTAAGGACAGTTGTGTATAATTGTTCAAAGGGGACGTTTCATACTCTATAAAAACCCTTCAGTCTTAAGGTGTGCTGCACACCAATGAGATGCATGGCAGTTGAGACGGAACAGTCATTAACAGGCAGCCTCTGCGGAAACTGCCGCAGCTCAGTTCTATAAGGCTTACCTAAGCACATGGGGCTGCTTATGCGACCAAGATGGAATCATCGAAATTCTCACCTCCTCCAAACGGAAAGGGTTGGCCACTCGTAGGTACTAACACCCAGTCAAACAAGAGGGCTCGTATAGGCAGTCCTCCTGATTCAGGAGTCCCTTTCAAAAGTTTTGTCTGCAGTAACAGAATGCATACTGGTAATCAGACTGTGTCTTTAATAGTAAAAAAGAAAGAGGTTAGCTTTGAGGAAGTTTCGCTGTTTTATATTCAACGAGCTTAGAGGGCATTGCTGGAACTTTAAAATCAGTCAAGTGATTGTGTAATGGCCAATGGGACACTGTTAGTAGAAACTTTTAGTTCCCAACAAGTTAAGAACTTCCAAAAAGCCTCAGTGCCTTGGGGAATATGCTATCGAAACTGAGCTACTCATCATCGTAAATTACAGCAAAGGTGTTGTGACATGCAGGGATCTGCTGGACATTCCCAAGGAGAAACTGAATAATGAGTAGGCCCAAAAAGGTATAGTCTACATGCAAAACATCATGAAGAGGGTGAATGGCGATGTCGTAAAATCCACCACCTTTATCCTGACATTCAGCAGCACGAAACTTCCTGAGCATGTTAAGGAAGGTTTCCTTTGCCTAAGTGTGAGGTGTTACCTCCCAAACCCAATGTCCTGCTTAAAATTCCAGTACTCTGCTCATCCTATTCTTGTGTTTCATGGATAAGCCACATGTGGCAAATGCGGTAAGGCCACCCATAAAGGAGTTGCTTGTTCATCTCCTTTGAAGTGTGTGAATCGCTCTGTGGCTCACCCTGTTGAGAGTTGGGACTGCTGCGTATACCATGAAGAATAGTAGATACAAGAGCTTAAGACAACGAAGTGCGTCTCATATGGTGAAGACGAAAAGATATATAATGCCATGCTGACCCCATCATTCGCGACCTCCTGTGCTTCAGTTCTTAAACATCCAGTGTAGAAAGCCAATGCTGCTTCACAAACGGAAGTACCTAGTGACAGTACTAGTATCTGCATTTGTCAATGCGCTTGTGCTGCTGCAGTTATTTTGAACCCTGTCCCTTCCTTGACTGCCAGGAAAGACTGTGATTGCTGACACTGTGGGACTCCCTGCCTCTCCAAAGATTCAGTCTAGTCCACCGTCCAGTGCCACAGTTGTGGCTCAATAGCTTCTCAGATAAAATATCAAAGTCGAAGGCAAAGAATGCCCACTGATGGAGACACGAGGTACACAGTCAGACACTGTCGACTTTATCCCCGCTGATGTCTCTCTCGACTCTTCTTCAGAGGCAATGGGCCTTGATGTCAGACTGGGAAATCATCTTGCCCCAAGACTGAGCCTCCACTCATCTCAAACTCTCCTATCTCGCAGAAAGTCGGGATGAAAGTGGAACCCATGTTATAGGTGGCTCCCATTCTACAGTGGAACATTAATGGGTTCAGGACATATAAGGAGAACTGAAACTCCTTGCACAGGAACACTCCCTGTTCTTGTGTTTGCAAGAAACGTATTTTAAAATGTCTTATGTTCCTCTATTTTGGGGTTATATGCTCTATCGCAAGGATGACCTGACAGGGGAAAGGGTCAAGGGAGGGATCACTATTTTTGTAAATAACACACACCACTCCTCTGCTCTCCCCTTGGCTACTGACCTGCACACAGTTACAATTGAATTTCATGTGTGTCCAAGGCTCACGGTTTGTTCACTGTGTTTACCTCTGCAAGATGCAATAGACTCTGTGATTCTCAAAGATCTTATGGAACAACTCCCCTGACCATTTCTTCCTTTGGGAAACTTCAGTGCCTATCATGCCTTGTGGGGCTCGACCTCTACTTGCTCCTGGGATCGGGTTTTGGAAAGCCTCATGGCGTCTCCCAAGCTGTGTGTCTTCAACAAAGGTACTCCCTCCCATTTCTGCACTGCTTCTGAGTAACTCTCAACCCTCATTCTGCTTTCCAGCCCTAGCGGACTGTGCTCTGTGGGAAGCCATTGTCGACCCTCATTCCAGTGATCACTTTCTACTCCGACTTCATCACTCGAGGGAGCATTACCTGAACAGAATCCACGAAAATGGATAGTCAGCAGGACTAACTGGACGCTATTCAGTCACGTGGTGCACGCCACAACAGTGTCCAGGTATAGGTGGACCACATTGCAGGAGTGATCCATCATGCCACAACTTATTCATCTCAATGTCGTCAGGTCACCATGCTTCAACAACCCAGTATAGGTGTGTGGCTCTTTGACGCCAACAGCAGACAACTTCACAACCTTTCGGGTCAAGAGACCCAAGGCTTGATGTGTAATTAAGGAGTGGAAGGAAAGGTTATGTCAAGCATTCCTGGACTCCATCAACCATTCCTCTTGTTCTACAGAAGTATGGGAAGCCATCAGGAGGATTTCTGGTAAACACAGTGGTTTACCAATAACAACAGTGCTGAAACAAGGATGTCTCTACACTACACCCAATACATGACTCAGACGATGGCAAAGCATTTTGCACAGACTACCATCAATGCCAGTGAGGATCTGGCATTTTACTGTTGCTGTGTGACTGTAGATAATGATAAGCTGGACTTTAGACCCAACAGTTCTGAGTCCTACAACTACCCTTTGTCCATGTGGGAGCTGGAATCGGCACTTTCTGAGACTTGTGATATTGCACCCTGTCACGGCCAAATATGGTACTGCATGCATCGACATCTGCCTACAGCATCAAAGGAAATCCTACTTGGATGTTTTAATTTGATAGAGTTGACAGGTCCCTTTCCCAACTTTTCTAGATAGACAATTTTGATCCTTCTCCTTAAACCATGAAAGGACCTCCCATGTCACCTTAATGAGTTTTGTCGGAAAGACGATGGACGGAATCATTAACTGTCGTGTGACATGGTTGTTAGATACCACGAAATTCCTTAGCTGTTCAAAATTTGGATTCCGGAGATTTTGGTCCACTATCGACAACCTGACCCTGCTATAGGTGGCCATTCAGCAGGCTTTACTATGTAAACATCACTGTCTTTGTATTTTCTTTGATGTAAGTAAGGCATATAGCACTACTTGGACACAATATTCTAGAGCAACTTTATGAGGGGGTTTCATGGTCATCTCCATCTTCATCTTCATATGGTATTTCCTATGTAAGTGGTTTTTTAGGTCCCACGTTGGTGACACTATCAGATCATTTTGATCAGGAGAACAGTGTCCCTTAGGGTGGTGGTGTAATCTTGCCATAGCCTCTTCAGACCCAGTGCCAAGTTTATTTAAAAATTTTGAAAATATCAGTAATTTTTTGTTTATTTGGTTGCATAGGCACTGGATTATGTTTTGAATTTAGAAAATTTTCATTTTTTGAAAATTGATGGTACACATTTGTGTACCTCGGGTTTCAGTCATAGACATATTTCTTAAATTTTCTTATGGGAACCTACTGTATTTCAAGGTAAAATTAATTACAGTATGTTGTATTTGTACAATCTGCATATTTTATTTACAATAAGAAATTTTACAATAGGTATTTCACAACTTTTTATTACTTCCAGATGGTTTTTTATTATATGTCAAGAAACAATTGTTTTTCGTCACACACAAATACATTGGTATTTGGTGCATTTAACTCTTGTCCTTCATTTGCAACATTTGAGTCTGCATTTTGATGCAAACTTGTCATCACAAAATACAGGAAAATGCCCTACTTGATCATACCTTACTTCACAAACTGGTGGACTTACAACTTTCCTGTATTTTGGTATTGGTGTAAACTGTTCCTCATCTATGGAACTTTCTTCATCAATGGCACTATGTGTGTGCCAGTGACTGCTTACTGATATTACACAGTTCCTGAGATTTTGTAAGTGACATGGCTAGATGTAGTCGAAAAGCAATCAAAGGCATCTGATCCTTTTTATTCAAATCTGCAATCACACAAGCTCTTCTGTAGATCAACCAACAGTTCACAACCACCACATCAACAAAATGGTTAAATACTCTTACTCGACATTTTTTTGTTCGAATAATAATAAGCCAGCAACCTGTCACACAAATCTATACCTCTCATCATTTGATTGTATGCTTGTACTACAGCTGGGTGGGGGACATTAATCTTCTGCCCCATCTTTTTTGGACCATCTTTTACATGTGCCCACACGATTGCTGCCAGTGCAAGAGGAAAGTAATGTCACACATTTATTGTCTTTCCATTTGACAACACAGCGTTTGCCATCTTCCCTTGCAATCTCATTCCATTCACTGCTTTTTAGGCACTTATCATCGCTCAGTTTTGAAGCAGCTGAATCAATTATATGTCTCATAACTGTTCCTGTCGGTAAAAATGTTCTTCTCCAACAGCATTTCTGCACATCTAACACGTGTAAAGAATCTATCTGTGTAAATTACATGAGAGCCATCTTGAGGGACAGTTATTGACAGTAGTTTGACAACAGCTCCTCCCAAACCCAGGATCTTCGGATCATCTTCTGGTACAGTACACTTCCCAACACAAAAACAGAAATCCAGGAGCAGTCCGTCATTAGAAGCAAGAACAAAATTTTTTAACCCCAGTGGATTAGGCTTGGAAGGAACATACTGAGTGAAACCACACCTCCCAGAAAAAGGAATAATTTGTTCATCAATACTCAAATGTGAATTTCTGGGCAATGTTAAGGATTGTTTTCTCACTGCGTCAACTAGTGGCTGAATTTTCCACAACTTATTATTAGGATCTCGAGCACTTAGGTTATCAACAAAATGCAGATTACTTCTCAGTTTGTAATATCGATCCCTGGGCATAGCCTCAGTAATGAGAGGAAAGCAGAGAAGCCTGGACCAATACATTTTTGCTTGTGGTATCTTAAAAGTTCTCATGATAATTTCAATCCCAACATAACGCAGAAATTTCTGATGCTGTTGTTTTCAAACTAAGTGAACTAGTCTGAACCGATTTCTGGTTTGTCTGATACACCACAGGCTCCCAAAATTCAGCTGTAAAGTATTCCATGAAAGATTCCAGTACTCCTTTAGGTCCCCTGGAATCACATTCCTGTTTGTTTTCCGGAGATGGGCCCATCTCAGGCATATTGAAATGGAAATTGAACAGATTATGGGTTGGCACCAAACCAACAGTTTAAAAAAAAAATTGTGTGACACTTTACATATTTTTGTTGCAAATAAAGAAACAAACAAACAAAAATACTGTTCTTCAAAATGAATAACGATACTAACCAAGTAGCTCTCCACCTCAAACCTCTTGTGGGTTTTTAGCACCACCATTCATTACATCTTCAATGTTTTGAGACTGAATTTCGTTATTAGCATCACATCCAGAGTCAGAAATCGGAGGCTGTTGATTCATTTCAGCAAATAAGTCATCCACAGAGTCAGAATTTGAACATTCTGCATCACTTTCATTCAGTATGCGTGATATCTCTACATCAGTTAGTACATGAGCTGCAAAAAAAAAAAGTACATTATGAAGTAGCGATCTATCCTAAAATTTCTCACCAAGAACCAAGGTACACGGACGTGCACCATGAAAACATCGTC
The DNA here is from genome assembly GCF_021461395.2 of Schistocerca americana. Classification (NCBI taxonomy): domain Eukaryota; kingdom Metazoa; phylum Arthropoda; class Insecta; order Orthoptera; family Acrididae; genus Schistocerca; species Schistocerca americana. Next base: position 696,173,290 of record NC_060120.1, on the reverse strand, counting down.
ATTTACTGCACAGGAAAATTGAAATAACACACATTTGCTGCATTTCAGATAATCCTCCAGTGTTTCAACTTCACTTATCACTCACTACAACGAAGGTAAACACATATAGGTCTAGGTATTATTTAGTTACTGTCATTACGACGTTGTCGGGCCGCCATCTTCTTTCACAACAAACTTCTGATGTGTGTAGTTCACGAAGTGCTGCTACAAGAGCGCTCCAAGCGGCGTCATTTGAAAGCACAAAGGTACCCGACCGTGACCTCGCAGTCTCAGTATACAAACTACGCAACAGACAGCGACACAAGCTTACAAACGAAGGTGCACATATGTGCACTTATAGACTGAAGAGGATAGCCACAAACAGTATCACGTCTACAATGAAGAGTCATGTACAATGCTTCTTATTTGTGGACAATTTTGCTGTTTTCCGTTCCTTCTCCAGTGTCGTAACAACGACTCGCCAGTTGTAGCTTCAATTCCAGAGTTTAGAGGAGTATGCTGCTAATACAGGTTTCCAGTTTTCTGCAGGTAAATGTGTGTGTGTTCATTTTAATCATTCTCAATAAATTTTTAATTTGTCTGCTTTGCATATGAGGGCACTGTTCTGTGTTTTAAAGACTCAGTGAGGTTTCTGGGACTTATTTTTTTGCACAAAATAGTCATGGTTGTCATACCTGTGGGACCTGAAAGCCAAAACCTAGAAGGCATTGGACATCCTAAAGTGTCTTAACCACAGGTCTTGGGGATTGAACAGGGCGCATTTGTTCCAGTTTTATTGGCCTGTTGTGCTTCCGTGGATAGATTACAGGTGCACAGTGCATGGATCAGTGAGACGTTCTTACATGAAGTTCATCGACGCTGTGTCCACCATGAGGGGATTAGGCTGGCCATGGGTGCTTGTAGAACAAGACCCATACACAGTCTCTGTGCTGCAACTGGTGAACCACCACTTACAGTACGACGGAAACTCCTCATGACACATCAGGCATGAAAGTCCTTCACAATTGCGAATTCACCCGCATGCCATACTGTTGTTCGTCTGTCTCTGGAACGCCTTTTCTTCAATCTTCGATGAGCAACTAGTCTTCTTGGGATCTGCGAATGGCGTATGCTCGAATCGCTTGGTGTGGAGCAAGTACAAACCCACATCGAGGTTTTTAATTGTCTACTACCCTGGTTACTGCAGAGGCCCTGTGTAATTTTATATTTAGTCGCAGTACAGGAGAGGCTGTACTCCAGCAAATTTTTAATATATTATTTAAGAACATATTAACCATGCACCACAACTCTACAACTGTCTTTTTGAATGGACCGAAAGAGTGGGACGCCTTTGGTAGCTTTGTTGGTTTCCCTGGTCGTGTCCTCATGGCCCAACTGCCTCGCGATTTTTACTGTCTTCAGTGTGGAATTATATGCTATCTTCTGGGCGTTCGAGCAGATGAGCTGTTCTTCGAGTGCTGATTTCCTTGTCTGTTCCGGTTCTCTGGGTGCTCTTTCACTTTCTACAACACTTGTACCAGCAGATAAACTAGCCCAGAATACCCAGGATGCCCTGCTCCAACTACAGTGATTGTGGGAGGGGGCGTCTCCCCACTGGGTACAAGGGTACATGGATACTGCGGGGAATGAAAGGGCAGAAGTAACAGCCAAGGAGGCATGTCGTGATCCTCAACTATTTTAGCATGCCATTCTCGAACATGCTGTCACTTCACTTTTGAGATACAGTCTTGCCTCGATAGGAGGGTGAGTGGCTGGAAGTGACAAACAATAAGCTCTATCTAGTAAAGCTGACGTGTCTATGGCATACCTCTTTCCAGCGACGTTGACCAGACGAGATCCTCCATGCTCATCTTCACATAGGCCACAGCCCTATGCCACATGGCTTCTTGGTCCAGCTAGAGAAAACTCCAATGTTTGGTGCTTGTGATGTACAGATTCCTATGGGCAACATTTTATTACACTGTGTTTTATTTTCCGACTAGAGGGCAGTGGCAGACTTGCTGACAGATCTACCCTCTATTTTACGTAACATTCAAATGAATGTGGTGAGAAATTTAAGGTTATGTGATTTGTCCAATTTGTTTACTAAAATTTTATTTCAGTGTGCTTAATGTGTTAGCAGGGTGACTGGTTCACCAAAATTTTTTCTAAGTGGTCAACCTGTCACATTACCCTGTGCCTTTCTTTTAGCTCTTGTGTGGTTTTACTTCTGGTTTAATCCCATGTGTAGCACCCTTTCTCCATTGTGTTAAAGTGTGAGAGATGCAGTGATCTTCTGAGTCAACATGGGTGAGGTGGGAGCGAGTGAATGAGTGTCACTTTATATGTGTCTTCCTCAATGTGTTGCAATTTTAGTTCCTTAAGGATTTCAATATAGAAAACACTATTTATACGTATAGTGAGAATGAACTCAATTCATTAGATAACAAATTAAAGGCTACTGTCATTTTCTGCGGCCTGTCAAAAGTCTTTGACTGTGTGAATCACAGCATTCTCTTAAATAAATTAGAATATGATGGTGTCAAAGACAAAATGGATCGAGTCTTCCCTAACTAACAGGAAACAGAGTTTCGTTGCGAAATAGCCATAGAGTATGCAATCTGTCTTTGTCTGATTGGGAATTAATTGCATGCTGTGTTCCTCAAGGTTTCATCTCGGCTTTGTTGCTTTTTCTTGTGTACATTAATGACCTCTCGTCTGTTAGATTGCCAATGCTAAGTTTTCTATCTTTGCAGATAATACAAACATTGGAGTAAATAGCAAGTGAAGTACAGATTCAGAAATGGCTGCCAATCAAAATTTCCCTGACATTAATAAATGGTTTAAAACTAATTCACTGTCATTAAACTTTTAAAAGATCCACTACATGCAGTTCAAAACTTGTAAGAGATTCCCTTTCAGCCTGAGTACAACATATGATTTCATGCAGAGAGAAGTTGACAGTATCAAATTTCTGGCATTTCAACTCGATAATAAATTCAGTTGGGAAGGACATACCACAGAAATGCTTAACTGCCTAATCTAGTCTGTATTTGCAATGCGAATGACGTCAGATGTAGTAGACATAAATATAAAAAACTTGCATGTTTGCTATTTTCATTCTATTATGTCATATGGGACCATATTTGTGGGTAGCTCCTCTAGCTGAGTGCAAGTTTTAGGATTCAAAAGCGTGTTATAAGGCTCATTTTTAGTATAAATTCAGGAACATGATCTAGAAACCTTTTCAGGGAAATGGGCATTGTAACCAATGCTTCTTAGTATATTTATTCTTTAATGAAATTTGTTTCAAATAATATGTCTCCATTTCCAAGCAACAGCTCAATGGCTCTGAGCACTATGCGACTTAACTTCTGAGGTCATCAGTCGCCTAGGACTTAGAACTAATTAAACCTAACTAACCTAAGGACATCACACACATCCATGCCCGAGGCAGGATTCGAACCTGCGACCGTAGCGGTCACGCGGTTCCAGACTGAAGCGCCTTTAACCGCACGGCCACACCGGCCGGCGCAACAGCTCAATACATAGTGTCAATACTAGGAGTAAGGTCAAAATACCTAAAGACTTAAAATAACTTACCTTGGTCCAAAACAGGGTGTAATGGCCAGGAACACACATTTTTAATAAATTGCCAGCAACTATTAAAAACTTGGTTTCAGGTAAAGTACAGTTTAAACAGAGTTTGAAAGACATTTTGTTGGGCAACTCCTTCTACTCTATAGATCTTACAGGGACTGTTAGATCAGTTTAAGTAAAAAGTCTGTTTGATTTCAGTTTTGACAGCACATGGTCACAACAGCCAAGATTAGGTATCTTATGTATGATAAAGTTATTGAAAGTGTGTAACTATGTTTCATTCTGGCAGTGTATTAATTATGTGAATATTGGCAGTTCCAGTTTATTGTAATGTATTCACATATTTAGACAATCTACTGACAAATTATTGTGAAAGTGAGTATTATATTCAGATGTTCTATGTTTTTTGTGTTATACTATCTGACGTATTTCACACCCATGAAAAAATCACCTCATTTTTGGGTCTATGGAACTAAAATTGAAGCTAATATAGTCTACCTCTACATTCGTTTCTTTTTACATGTGTAAAGGAGCTGATAACCTTAGTGTTATTCACCCATAAGCTTTAGACGCACAAACAAGGGAGTACCAGGCAGGATGTGGTGACGAAGGACCTACCTACGCTTGAAAATAATACTGACAATAACACATCTTTAAAGGGACAATACATATTACGTTAAGTAAGTAAGATGTATTAACTCCAAAATATCGTTAGCAAAGACAGTGTGCTCATCTCGCGGCTCACGACAAGTGCAGCGATTAGCAGTGATGAATGCCACCGAGATTTGTTTATGTTGGCTGAGTGTGGACATTGCAGCAGACGCTTCGTCATCAACAGAATGAAATAATCTTGGCTCTGACTACAGTGAGCGGACATCTCTACTCACGGTGCCATGGAGCAATTGGAACTGGTATATGTCATTAGTCATCAGAATATTAACCAGTGATGGAATGTCCACTCTATTTGAACCCCAAGAAAATAGAAAAGATCTCACAAAGTAATATGAGGTGATACAGGGTTGTCTGTGTCGATTGGTAGTGTCTTTTCTTTCGGACATGTCTGAAAGATCAGACAACACACACACACACACATTTCTATCTTAACTGCTGAAAATGTTTGGCAACTCAGTGGTAGTGATGGACTGGAGTTGCATAAACCTAATCATTTCACTAGATATAATATTGTAACTTTCTGAACAATTCATGTTTAACAAGTGACAGCGATTTGGAAAATTTACGTTTGCAAGATGGTTACTTTATGCATTAATTACAGTGTCTTTCATCGTTTACTGTTTGCGAAACTTGCTTCTTTCTGCCCTTGCCTACACTACAGCAATGAGTGAATGCTCACATTCTTGATACCTCACTGCATGTGCTACTGCAACTGTAGCCAAAGATTCAAATCGCGCTGGAAAAGTATATTTCAAGTCAGATGTTTTTGTTGCTCCTGTAATACCATTAAAAACGATCACAACGAAAGTATAGGAATCCTACGAAGCCCTTGAGTTAATACTGCGGTGCTGTGCAGATGAAAACAGTGGTTTTTCACAATTGTCAGATGACTGATGGAGTTTGTCAAATTCCACTAATTATGACTGCATCATTAATTGTTGGTTCAGAGGCGCTTTCCTGCCCCTTATTGTAACTATTTTTTGAATGTTGGAGTTGGAAGAATAGGATCATCGGACTTCCGCCATATAGAATATTCGAATTCACTTTAAGTCTTCACGTTTTGAGCAACGGCAGAATATCCGTCAGAAAAGCTGACAACAGGAAGCCAGGTCATGCCTGTCTTCTGGCAGGTGTGCCAATGACAATTATCTCAATAACGAAATTGTCTAGCGAAGATACGTTGCCAACTCAACCACAGGAGAAACTCCAAAATTGTGAATCGCGTCTGGTGAATACACTTTCGAGGTTTCGCTCCGATTAAGAAGGTAAAAATAATTGTCATAGTTACTAATTTGTAACGTTTCGTTTGCACTCAGTGCTTCGATGTATTGCAAGTAATTACACTCTAGCCCCTAAACCCAGTTAAGAAATTCCAATAAGACACATTGACATATAATGATCATATTCTGGCTCTTGCCACCCACAAGTATGAGACGAAGCTATAGTCACTTCCGAGGTCACTCACAGAACACATCAGCTGGTATCCTGGCAACAACGCAGAATGTGTTTGGCAACTCTCTGAACGACGAGTTACTTCTTTGATGACACAGAACTATTCTGCTAAATTCACTTGATATTATGTGAAATGTATTCCAGATTTTCTCTCAGTTGTTCTGCCACTAATGCTGTTGAGTCGGGAGGTCGGTAAAAGGAGCCAATTATTAACCTAGCTCGGTTGTTGAGTATAACCTCCACCCATTATAATTCACAGGAACTATCCACTTCTATTTCACTACAGGGTAAACTACACTCCTGGAAATTGAAATAAGAACACCGTGAATTCATTGTCCCAGGAAGGGGAAACTTTATTGACACATTCCTGGGGTCAGATACATCACATGATCACACTGACAGAACCACAGGCACATAGACACAGGCAACAGCGCATGCACAATGTCGGCACTAACACAGTGTATATCCACCTTTCGCAGCAATGCAGGCTGCTATTCTCCCATGGAGACGATCGTAGAGATGCTGGATGTAGTCCTGTGGAATGGCTTGCCATGCCATTTCCACCTGGCGCCTCAGTTGGACCAGCGTTCGTGCTGGACGTGCAGACCGCGTGAGACGACGCTTCATCCAGTCCCAAACATGCTCAATGGGGGACAGATCCGGAGTTGTTGCTGGCCAGGGTAGTTGACTTGCACCTTCTAGAGCACGTTGGGTGGCACGGGATACATGCGGACGTGCATTGTCCTGTTGGAACAGCAAGTTCCCTTGCCGGTCTAGGAATGGTAGAACGATGGGTTCGATGACGGTTTGGATGTACTGTGCACTATTCAGTGTCCCCTCGACGATCACCAGTGGTGTACGGCCAGTGTAGGAGATCGCTCCCCACACCATGATGCCGGGTGTTGGCCCTGTGTGTCTCGGTCGTATGCAGTCCTGATTGTGGCGCTCACCTGCACGGCGCCAAACACGCATACGACCATCATTGGCACCAAGGCAGAAGCGACTCTCATCGCTGAAGACGACACGTCTCCATTCGTCCCTCCATTCACGCCTGTCGCGACACCACTGGAGGCGGGCTGCACGATGTTGGGGCGTGAGCGGAAGGCGGCCTAACGGTGTGCGGGACCATAGCCCAGCTTCATGGAGACGGTTGCGAATGGTCCTCGCCGATACCCCAAGAGCAACAGTGTCCCTAATTTGCTGGGAAGTGGCGGTGCGGTCCCCTGCGGCACTGCGTAGGATCCTACGGTCTTGGCGTGCATCCGTGCGTCGCTGCGGTCCGGTCCCAGGTCGACGGGCACGTGCACCTTCCGCCGACCACTGGCGACAACATCGATGTACTGTGGAGACCTCACGCCCCACGTGTTGAGCAATTCGGCGGTATGTCCACCCGGCCTCCCGCATGCCCACTATACACCCTCGCTCAAAGTCCGTCAACTGCACATACGGTTCACGTCCACACTGTCGCGGCATGCTACCAGTGTTAAAGACTGCGATGGAGCTCCGTATGCCACGGCAAACTGGCTGACACTGACGGCGGCGGTGCACAAATGCTGCGCAGCTAGCGCCATTCGACGGCCAACACCGCGGTTCCTGGTGTGTCCGGTGTGCCGTGCGTGTGATCATTGCTTGACAGCCCTCTCGCAGTGTCCGGAGCAAGTATGGTGGGTCTGACATACCGGTGTCAATGTGTTCTTTTTTCCATTTCCAGGAGTGTATTACTAACCGCGACAAACACGCCACCACCAGTTGCATGCAATCTATCCTTTCTATACACCGTCTGTGCCTTTGTAAAAATTTCAGCAGAATTTATCTCTGGCTTCAGCCAGCTTTCCGTACCTATAACGATTTCAGCTTCGGTGCTTTCTATCAGTGCTTGAAGTTCCGGTATTTTACCAACACAGCTTCGACAGTTTACAATTACAGTACCGACTGCTGCTTGGTCCCCGCATGTCCTGACTTTGCCCCACACCCTTTGAGGCTGTTGCCCTTTTTGTACTTGCTCAAGGCCATCTAACCAAAAAACCGCCCAGGCCACGCCACACAACTCCTGCTACCCGCGTAGCCCCATGCTATGTGTAGTGGACTCCCGACCTATCCAGCAGAACCCCAAACTCCATCACCCTATGGCGCAAGTCGAGGAATCTGCAGCCCACACGGTCGCAGAACCATCTCAGCCTCTGATTCAGATCCTCCACTCGGCTCTGTACCAAAGGTCCACAGTCAGTCCGGTCTACAATGTTGCAGATCATGAGCTCTACTTTCATCCCACTAGTGAGACTGGCAGTCGTCACCAAATAAGATAGCCACAGGAAGCCACAGAGGATTTCCTCTGACCCATAGCAACACACATCATTGGTGCTGACATGAGCGACCACCTTCAGATGGCTGCACCCCGTACTCTTCATGGCATCCGGAAGGACCCTTTCCACATCTGGAATGACTCCCCATGGTATGCACATGGGGTGCACATTGGTTTTTCTCCACTCCCTTGCAGCCGTATCCCTAAGAGGTCCCATTACATGCCTGACGTTGGAGCTGCAAGATACCAGTAAGCCCACCTTCTGCGACCACCCGGATCTTGCAGACTGAGGGTCAACCTCTGGAACAGGACAAGCAGTCATGTTCGGCCGAAGATCAGTATCAGCTGGAGACAGAGCCGGTTCATCAGACAAACAGCAGAGGCCTTCCGTTCAGCCCTCCGGAATGTCTTTTTCCCCCTGCCACACCTCGAGATGACCTCCCACTCTACCACAGCTGAGGGGTCAGCCTCAATGTGGGCAGTAACCCGGGCACCCACAGCCGTAGTCCAATCGGGGGATGTGTGGGATGAGCTGGCCGTCCCCGGCAAGCCCCCGTCCAGACCCCCACAGTGATGCCCATTGGCAACAGCCTCAAGCTGTGTGACCGAAACCAACACTGCCTGAAGCTGGGAGTGAAGGAATGCCAATTCAGCCCGCATCCGAACACATCAGTCGCAGTCCCTATCCATGCTAAATACTGTTGGGCAAAGAACGTCTGAACAAATCTACAGAGAGCACAAACAATTCGACACAAAATTTAAACGGTTATTAAAATTCAAGACTGCCTAGTAAATGCAGTAATGCTGCTACTTGCACACTGCTGACACACTGCTTGGCAGCAGATGGCTAACTTATATCAGTAGTCGAGACTTCCTTATAGTGGAAAATCATTCATGCCAGAACGATCTTTGTTGAAACAAGAATATCTTATATCTTTTTCTGGCGTATTTTTCCCAAAGGCACTCACTCCACACACAGTTCAAATCTTTTGAGCTGCCTCCTCTGCATTCCCCCTCTATTATACCAAAAGTAAATATTGTGTTATAGATGTTACAGTTTCTACCTTTGCGATCAAATTTTACAACACTTAACCATAGTTCATGATTTTCAAGTATGCAAAATCCAATGCAAGATGATAACTAGAACTTCAAATTCGAAAATGTCAGTTGATACTTGCACTGATAGCATCGCGCCGCGTTCACCTGGGCGGTGCCCGATTTCAGGCAGCGGGTGGTGTCTGGCTGATGGTAGCCGCTGCAGTGCGAGGAAGTGCTCGAGCGTAAAGTTGTTCTGGTCATGATGCGTCTGCGAGCTGTCATGTGAAATTGTTTCTGGAAGTATTTGTTGTTACTGGTGGGTAGAATGTAAAGCGAATTGTCTTTCATGTTCAATCAGACTCATATCTTTAGACAAGGGTCGAATAGTGGTAAGGAAAAAAAAAGGTGGGACGCAAACACGCGACTGTAAGTTTAGATTCCATAACAATTACCATTAGACCACAGGCTCACACAGCACGCCAACATCTCGAAAGTAGACAGCATTTCCTCCTGACACTTATGCATCTTACAGTGTTGCCACAGTGTACAGACGGCCGGACTTAACCTTTGTCAGGGGCGGTTGGTTTTATTGGCCACCTTAAGCGAACGACTCAGACTTAGTCACTGTGGCAGCCGGCCAGCAGTCAATTTTTATGTCTAAGACTGTACATGAATTCATTACTAATACCTTTTGGCCTACACTGTATTGTCGTAAGTTTCCTTAACATTGTCCTATCTGCTCTTGTTCTAAGGCTTTCACATTTGCTTGTTGCCAAATGTCTTGTAATTTCTTAAGAAACATTGTAATTTCTTAACAAACATTTTTACTAATTCGACATCGGATTCAAACTTTAGCTTAATCACTTCAAAAGATGAAGGCATTTTTCATTATATTATATGGCGAAGCACTGGTAGTCATACGAACTTCAGCATTACATGCAACAGTTACAAAATTTAAATATACATCCCAATTTTCATGATTGCTGATCACATCATAGTTCAACATCTTCAAACTCATGCGAAGAACCTTCTCTGTTCTCCCACTGACTTGTGAGTGGAAGATGCCTTCTCATATCTTGCGAATTCGGAGCAATCGACACAACTACTTCATAAAGTCAGACATGAAACTGATACACTGGTCTGTAATTAATATGTCCAGAATGCCAAATGTGAGCAACCAATTATTTACTAATGCTTGAGCAACTATACTCTCTTTTTGGTCAGAAATTGCAGTCATTACTATATAACATGAGAAATGTTCAATTAGGGTTAATAAGTATTTATTTCATGTTGGCGTTTTATTGAATGGTCCTAATGTGTCCATCCCAAGCATTTCAAATGTTTTAGATGCTTCCAGCTGACACTGTAATGGAATCGATTAGTGGCTTCGATCAGCTCGCTTAGCACAAGTTCACAATTCCTGACATATTGTTCGGTATCTCGTTTTCTAGCCCTTCATCAAAATTTGTCATCAATTTGTCTATCAATTGTTCTGCACCCACCATGACCTGACAACATATGGTCATGGGATTGTGCCAAGATTCTGTTCCAGAAACCTGTAGGTACAACCAATCATAATCTACAGCGTTTTTCTGCACAGCAAGCCATCATGCATCACAAACTGAGGTTGCCAATTGAATTGTTGATAGATAAGCAGCTTGAGCCTTTCACCATTCAATAACGCTCCTGCCCAACGGCTGTAAAATTGCAGATTTTCTATTCAAACTGTCAGCTTTACCATGCTTTTTCCCTAGCTTGTGTATTGCCCCATAATCTAATTCACCCACTCAGAGTGCCCACATTGTTAATCTGCTGCAAGGGTCCTTCAGTGCTAATAACTATTTGAGAGTAGTGTGATCCATCACTACTGTAAACCTTCGGCCATGTGAATAACAGCGGAAGTAGATAATACCATAGGTTACTGCTAAAACCTCCTTCTCAGTTTTGGAATATTTTTGCTCTGCTTTGTTCAACTGTGATGATGCATATACTGCAGGATGCTCTTACCCATCTATATCCCGCCCTAGGAGTACCTGAAGGGCCATATTACTTGCATCACAAAATAGAATATATTCTTTTCCAGAAACAGAGAATATCAGAACTGGCTCCAAGGTCAATTCTCACTTTAAAGTATCAAACGCCATCAGACATTCAGTAGACCATTCAAGTTTTGCTCATTTTTGTAACGAACAGTTCAAAGGTCTGACAATTTCAGCAAAGTCCTTTATGAATCAATTATAGTAATATAAATACAATGAAACTTTGCAACTCTGTAACTATCTTTCATGGCAAAAATTCTGAACTGCTCAGACCAAGTGTGGATCTGTTCTCACACCTTCCTTGCTAATTATATGCTCAAGATAATTTACTTCTGTTGGAGCAAAATGACGTTTATCGTTGCTTATCAGTAGTCATACTTTTCTCACTCTTTTGAATACCTCCTTCAACCATCATACATGCTCTTCCACATCCTTTGAAAACACTGTAATGTCATCAAGATAGATCGTACATTGTTTTGGTTTCAATTCTCTAAGTACACCGCCAAACAATTTGTGAAAGATGGCAGGTGCATTATTGAGTCCAAATGGCATTCGATGATATTGGAAATGATCATCCCAGAAAAGAAAAAGCTGTCTTTGGTCGATCCTCTGGCATTATTTCTAGTTGATGATATCCACTACTTAACTCTGTTCTCGAGAAAAAGTCATGCTGATCCAGGTTATCGAGAGTCTCTGTTATGTTCGGTACTGGATATGCATTTATGATCGTTCATGCAGTGAGGTATTGGAATTTACAGCCAAATCTGTGTAATACCATCTGGTGACTTGTTCAGGACAAAATTTATGGGTGCTCCACAAGAACTATCACTGTCTCAGTAATACCATCAGATAGTTTGTTGGTAGATAAATTCTTCCGTTAACAGTCCGCAGCTCGTGGTCGTGCGGTAGCGTTCTCGCTTCCCGCGCCCAGGTTCGATTCCCGGCGGGGTCAGGGATTTTCTCTGCCTCGTGCTGACTGGGTGTTGTGTGCTGTCCTTAGGTTAGTTAGGTTTAAGTAGTTCTAAGTTCTAGGGGACTGATGACCATAGATGTTAAGTCCCATAGTGCTCAGAGCCATTTTTTCTTCCGTTAACAGTATCATACACTTTGGAAGTCAATATGGGTTCTTGTACACTGGAGCATTATTCCCTGTTGGTATTCTGTGACACATATGTGGAATTGCTGGTAATGGACCACTCAGATTAAACCTAGCCATTAACTGCAGTAACAAAGCTTCCATTGCTTCTCCAGCATTCCTCTGTAAATGTTTCAGTTTCTCATGTAATGCAGTTTCTTTGATGGTATGCTTGCAGCAGAGATCTTCACTTGATCTATCCATGTCATCTTGCTCCAAAACATCCAAATTAGCAATTAGTAGACTCACTTCTTCACTGCTAAAATTATCAAGACTGACTGGAACTATAAAATATCCATTAACACGCTGCATACAAAATGGTGTAACTTACTGACTTCTTCTCTTAGTTTCCAGTGGCTCTACAAATATAATACATGCATAGGTAGGTCCATATTCATGTCCGCCCAGCTCAACTTCCCTGTACCTCGAGGTATTGTATCACATGAATTGATCTGCAATGCCTGTGTCCACAGTTTATAGGGTACAGCCTCCATGAGTGGTGAACCTTGTGACAATGTAACACTTATAGCTGTTGCCCCAAGCGTAAACAATGTCACACCAAGTTAACTTTCGCATAATGTTTAGCAACAAAGTCGCGTCTCAGGACCGCTCTATACAGGGTTATTACAAACGATTGAAGCGATTTCACAGCTCTACAATAACTTTATTATTTGAGATATTTTCACAATGCTTTGCACACACATACAAAAACTCAAAAAGTTTTTTTAGGCATTCACAAATGTTCGATATGTGCCCCTTTAGTGATTCGGCAGACATCAAGCCGATAATCAAGTTCCTCCCACACTCGGCGCAGCATGTCCCCATCAATGAGTTCGAAAGCATCGTTGATGCGAGCTCGCATTTCTGGCACATTTCTTGGTAGAGGAGGTTTAAACACTGAATCTTTCACATAACCCCACAGAAAGAAATCACATGGGGTTAAGTCGGGAGAGTGTGGAGGCCATGACATGCATTGCTGATCATGATCTCCACCACGACCGATCCATCGGTTTTCCAATCTCCTGTTTAAGAAATGCCGAACATCATGATGGAAGTGCGGTGGAGCACCATTCTGTTGAAAGATGAAGTCGGCGCTGTCGGTCTCCAGTTGTGGCATGAGCCAATTTTCCAGCATGTCCAGATACGCGTGTCTTGTAACGTTTTTTTCGCAGAAGAAAAAGGGGCCATAAACTTTAAACCGTGAGATTGCACAAAACACGTTAACTTTTGGTGAATTGCGAATTTGCTGCACGAATGCGTGAGGATTCTCTACCGCCCAGATCCGCACATTGTGTCTGTTCACTTCACCATTAAGAAAAAATGTTACTTCATCACTGAAAACAAGCTTTGCGCTGAACACATCCTCTTCCATGAGCTGTTGCAACCGCGCCGAAAATTCAAAGCGTTTGACTTTGTCATCGGGTATCAGGGCTTGTAGCAAATTATAAATGGTAAGGCTTCTGCTTTAGCCTTTTCCGTAAGATTTTCCAAACCGTCGGCTGTGGTACGTTTATCTCCCTGCTTGCTTTATTCGTCGACTCCCGCGGGCTACGCGTTAAACTTGCCCGCACGCGTTCAACCGTTTCTTCGCTCACTGCAGGCTGACTCGTTGATTTCCCCTTACAGAGGCATCCAGAAGCTTTAAACTGCGCATACCATCGCCGAATGGAGTTAGCAGTTGGTGGATCTTTGTTGAACTTCGTCCTGAAGTGTCGTTGCACTGTTATGACTGACTGATGTGAGTGCATTTCAAGCACGACATACGCTTTCTCGGCTCCTGTCGCCATTTTGTCTCACTGCACTCTCGAGCGCTCTGGCGGCAGAAACCTGAAGTGCGGCTTCAGCCGAACAAAACTTTATGAGTTTTTCTACGAATCTGTAGTGTGTCGTGACCATATGTCAATGAATGGAGCTACAGTGAATTTATGAAATCGCTTCAATCATTTGTAATAGCCCTGTACTTCCACATGCTCTCTAGAACACTTATTTCCCATGCTAAAACTGAACAGCATTGTTACCAACGATTTCACGGCATTGTCACTTACTCTGTATAACCTATACTGTGGGGACCTCAGTCTCTTTCTAGCGAAGAGGTCCATACTGACTACTGACACGTGAACCCCCCTGTACTCCAGAAATTTATGTTCCCTACCATTTACTTTGCCCTCCACGTTTCCGCGTTAGTTCATACATTTGCGAGTTCAGTTTTCTAACTGTGTCAGAGAAGGATTCCACTTATTCGCTGTGCTTCTGTGATAGTCCACTGAGTTTCTTTCTAAAGGACCTCGCCCTGTTCTGCATCCAATAGCGCTGTATTGAACTATTTGCGAGCTCATCAAATGTTTGGGCCTTACTGTTGCTCTCATGGTACATAACGTACATCTTTGTATCACCCACCAACCTTGATCTACCCATTTTCAAAGACGTTTCCTCTGACCATTTTCCCAATTTGGAGGCAGCCTCCAACTCACTAAAAAAATAGATACATTCTGAGTTGCTTTCTCCGAAAATGGTTGTATGAGGTTAGCTACTGTGGAATTGATGGAATGGGCACGTACACCTAGCAGTGTTTCACTTTCTCTTGAGTAAAGGAGGACTAAATGTCCAATGGCTTCCTATTGCTTTATACTCCTACGCAATGCTTTATTGTCTTTCTCCTGTTGCATTGTAGTTTGCAACAATGTGACACTCTGCCCCGTCAAAACGTCCACCATTTCAGTCAGATTCACTGCTCATGCATGTGGCATTTGCATAAACCCCATCTGCCGTAATACCAAAAACGAAGGAAACTGCATACACAATAGGCAAAAAAGAGGAGTGAAGCTACACTTAATCTTTATGCTGTATCATACCTAAAGGATATTCGGTCCACTATTGTACTTTGTGGCCAACCATTCTACACGCACCACAGGTAGCTGACACAGCTTGAAAACATGGCAAGGCATGCCCAGATAAATTACATTATGGAAACATCATTGGCTCCAAGTTTTCCCATGGAACTGAGACAAGTCTGCAGTTTCCTGTGGCCTAACTAATGACTTTTTTAATGTACTGTGAAAGTCCCTATGCTTAAACATGGCTATAAGAAAATACAGAAGAAGAAAGCAAAAAACAACATCAGTCACTCACCACACTGCATTGTCACAAAGTTCAACTCATTGCTGTTGACCTTAAGTCATAGCTGCGTAGATTCTATATGTGTAGGTATGGCACGAGGCATATACGCCTCTTCCACCAGGAACCACTTGCTGATATTAGACTCCTACAATTGTCAGGAGCGAGCCAGGCAGGGTGTGGTGATGAGGATCTTGCTACACTTGAGAACACCAAGAAACCACAATTGACAACAACACATTTATTATGTAGCAATACAGGATTATCTTCAAAAGCATCATGCCACATCCAGATCGGCAGAGAGGCGGCCTCATCAGCAGAAGAGGGCCAGTAAGCACTCGACTTGCAGTTCCACCAGTGCAGTAAAGCATTGGGTGGCAGTGGTTGCATCATGGGGCGGATGTCGACCCATGGAAACTGGTGGCCTCTACCTCTACGCACCGACCTCCAGTGGGCTTTCATTTATGTCGAAGATTTGCACTCAGGAGTTACACCCCATGCCCACCTGAATTATTCGATGACTCACAGGGGTCGGCTTTCAGCCCCCATTTAAGAAACAGAAGCCAGCAGCATCGGTGCCGGCCTCAGGTATGGCATGAGCAGCAGCAGTGGCCCTTCATCTCGAAAGCCAATCAAGGGCAGCGTCCTGGTCGCGCAAGTCAAGTTTCCAGCAGGTCTGCAGGATTATGATGGCCTCCATGTACCATCAGCATTGCCTCAGAAGTTAGCAGTACAGCTGGCCACAGTAGTATCGCTTCAATCAGACTCGTGGTTCCATAGATTTTCAAAGACAGTTAGGTGTGCTGAAGGTCGACCTCCATAGCCTCCCCCCTCACTGGATAGTTGCAACTGACAAAAGGGCTTGGTCTATGCACTGTACAGCACGCAAACCATACACAGAAATCAGATATTTGTTAAGTTGTCGCTTCCCCTGCAGCAGTGGGGACAGCATTGATATAAAGTATCCTGGTTTCCTCTCTCTCTCTCAGCTCTCCTAGTGACTTCCGACTTTCCTGACTTCACCTTTCAGAGGCTCTTTTCTGCTGGTTCAGCGCCTGAATGCTTATTGTTGTGTTGTAGCTATGCCTTCTTATGACACTCTGCTTTGTCTATAGTACAACAGTATCTCTTGGCTTCCTTGATGTCATTATGCTTAGGTTACAGACTTGGGCGCTTGGTCATTCCCCCAAGCTGCAATAGCTTCCATGTCTGCCACAACTCGCTCAGCATTTCACCCTAGCTGCCAGTTTATGGATTACTGACATGGGTTGTTTGTCTTCCGGTAACTGCCAAGGCAGAAGTTGGAGGAATTTTTAATGTATGCTCGGTACTATCTTGGGGCTTAACAATGTGCTAACAATCCCTTCTGCAGGTCAACAGAATGAGAGAGATTCCTAAGTGCAAAGCAAGCAGAACTATCGATTCTAGTTAAAGCATTCACATGCTAGTGCCACTTCAGTTTGCTGCAAAGATTTTCTGTCAGTAACATTTAAAAGAAGAACTGGGTAAAGCTGTGTTGATATATGCAGCAATTCCCTCAGTTCCGCCTTGTATGGTTTTTGTGTTGTAGATAAGTGAATAGAGTAGATAAGTAAACAGAGTTGCAAACACAAGATAAATCTTACACTGTGTTTCGTATGGTCCACCTTCACCTGCGATCACTCAGAAAGCAGAGGAAGCCAAAAAAACACAAACTTGTCTTATATATCTCGTCGTCCTCGGTGCCAGATTGAATAGGTTTCTTTACTTTGCTTACCTCTTTACGACAAACAGTCCGCAATGAATTTATACTTTTTATTGCGAATTCCCTGTGTGCCATAGGGTCAATTGCTTGTAATTTCTCTATTACAGATTTATAAACAGCTGCCTTTTCACCTCATCGTTGTATTCTTCGCTCTTAATTGTCCACAAACATGTGTGATTCCCATACATTTTAATAATGTCAGCAGCGAACGCTCTAGAACACTGACTGTAACTGTCATTTTAAAATCTATTACACGCTGACAAATAAACACTAGACTGATAAACAGCTGACTCAAACACCTTTCATTTGCCAGATTTGTGGCGCTCTTCTCTTCACGCGCTACGATTTGTCCGTGCAGATGTGGTTGGTGTCCGCAGATTTCAGCAATTTTACCCAAATCTCCAACTCCAAACTTCCAGCTTTGCACACACCTCACATCTGGCAATTCTCCTGTTCACATACAACGATTTGTCTGCATAGATGGATGTGTACAGACACATCGTTTCGTATAGCTGGGCCTTAAGAATGCATGACATCCGTTACTATAACATGAGTGAGTGCGGCAAAAATAGGTTAACTTTCGATATAAGCAAACCATGCCGTCCAACGACGTCAACATCATGGTTCTCTTCCTCAGAAATCTTAACATTGACGTCTGTTCTGTTGATACCCTCCTTCGTTGATGCCTTGTGTGAACACCATCTTTGGAAGTGCATTGTAGAATGTCTTGATATTCAGTTGTGTCAACTGGGAATCGATCTTAAAATTCAGCTTGTGTCTGTCAGTTAAATGACGATTCGCTTTGATGTCAATGGAATAGCAGCCGACCTCTTTGTCAAGTGGTGGTGTGTTTACACTAGAGAGAACCTCAACATAGTGTCCATTCTCTTAACCTAGTACTAGATAGTGAAAATGGAGTGATGAGATAGCATCCTTGATGTAAAAAAGTCGGAAGTCAATCTCGTTACGCAAGTATCAGTTTATTAATGCCTAAAAAAGTTCATGATAAGAGATGATGCTGAAAATTAAGGGCTCCAAATTTTTATGTGAAAACTCTTACAACCGATTGTATAAGATAAACGGTATCATCCTTCTACATTTTTATTCTCCATGACATGTTCTGCAGTTACGTTTTCCCTTTGTATGATCATGTACTGTCTTTTCTTCATTAATTTTAAACATATGTTCATGGCAGTTCCATTTAATTTCTTGAACGGTGTTTCAATTTGACTACTGCTATATCCTATATCATTTGCATTGGCCAGTACATTTGGTTGTTTAGTTGTGATGTTTCCATTTGTTGCTTGCTTGGTTTCATTTACTATCTTTTTATGGAGAAGACTAATAGTAAAAATATCCTAGTCTTCTTGGAGGCTTTACAATTTGTCATGAAAACATAGCAAACAATACAGTTAAGAATAAGAACACATAATCTCTTATTATATCATGAGTGAGAACAATGAGAATAGGTAAGAGTCCAATGTTAGCAGACAGTGCCATTATATCGTCACGCCACCCCCTCCTACCAATGTCAGTGTCAGTTCTTCTTTCCTGATCGACCTTGGCATTGATATGCCATTCTCCTAATGACCTATACGAGTATGAATGTGACCATTTGATATGCATCATTGAATGTTTTATGTTTACGTTTTGTTCCACACCATCCAGTGTGAGTTGATGTTAATAATGCTGATTTCGTGATTCATATTAAAACATAATGCCAAGTGATATGTTACATTAATATGCTAGATAAAATGGAACTGAAACGACATATTCATCCCAATTGAAAGGTATGGTCCCATTTCCTGATTGTAGCGAAGACAGTGTCTAATGGGCTCCAGACTTCTTTAACCATTTCTAGTGCCAATGTTTAAAGGTCAGTTCAGGCTGGACTTATGGTACAGAATAACAAAACATTCCATATTGTATTTCAAATGGCGTTATTCACACAGACTATCAATGGAATGGAACATCAGTGTTAAGTGGCTCCGGAACGCCCTATACTTGCAATGTTAAAATAACGCTTATAAATTACATCTTTCCTCACAAAGTATTTGAGGTAGGAAGTTGAACTTTTTACAGATTATTTATTGGAATATGGGATACAACTTAACACAGGGATTTTACAAAATTTTAGTTCAGTTATTAAAGATGATTTTTTTCAATTGTAATGAAAATTCACAACATTTTTTTGGAATTTTTTATTTATATATTCAAAAATATACAGCTTTTTGGAAAAAGGCTGTGTTAAATTATGCAGAAGGTACTGTGTAACATTTACTGAAAGTTTGAAACAAATATGTTTGGAAGATCCTTAGAAAACATGTAATTAGTATGAGAAAATAAAAGTCTTGGGAATCGAGCGACAAAGATTGGATTAACTTTTTAGTGCATTCCAGGTCCATAGGATGGATTATCTTCATCCTCTGCAAACTCCTCCTCCAGATTCCTCTTGTTCCTCCTCCTGTTTACTCTTGCTTGTATTTCTAGACTCTTTACAGCCCTGTCTGCAGCCCGAAGGCGTTCCTTGTCTAAAGCAAGCATCGCTCGTACCATGTTAGAACCTATCTTCATTTCCATATTTCTAAATACCTTGCACCTTACAATGTTGTCATCATTGAAAGTCACAACAGCATCATACACACCAAAGTGAAGTGTTTCTATTCCAACAAATACAGTCTTGGGGATTCTCGACCATATAACACTATTTACACTTTCATTGGGGTTTTGAGTTTTTCCGTGAATACACTTTTTCAACAGTTCAGGTGCTGCTAAGTCTCTGAAAATAGGTTTTATCACCTCCATTATTGCATGAGGCAGACTATGCTTATGAGTGTACACTTCACCAGTTAGCAATCCTTTGTTATATTTACACCAACTGTCTTCTTCTTTGGGACACAAGCTATGTTGGGGATTTTCATAGGTTGAAGAAGTATGAAAAAAAAAAGCCCAAACAGCCTTCTTCATTTCGTCGACACTTTGTGTATTTTGCCTAATAGCCATTCCCTAATAGTTCTGTATTTTGTCAATTACACTGTCAGTTAACCTTCCCTTCCCATCCAACCCTTTACCATCACTGAGTTTTTGTTTTTTGTACGAAGCTTTCAGTCGCCGAAGTCTTGTTCCCATTCGCTTCTGTACGTGTCCAATACACTCAAATTTCTGCACTACAACATCGTCACCATAGGGCTTCAGTCCTTGAACATGTTTGAAACTTCTAGAATCACCGTCACCAAGGTAATTAACATGTCACACTTTATCACATGCCTCAGAACGCTGGAATATATTGGCAACACCAGCCACTTCCATTCCTCCACTACTGCCACTGTAGTTAGCTTTGCAATTATTTTCATGTGTACCTTTATATTTTTGTGGACATCTACAATACTTTGATATTACTGCTACATGTAAAACTTTCCCTGTATACATACTGGTGGCAGATACTACACCATGAAGAGATGTGTGTCCCCGTTTATGCCAGGTACCATCGAACGCTGCAGTCAAATCTCTGTTACCATTATTTTCCATTACTTCCTCTTCCACAGCGTTCTTCATAGATTCTATACAGACATCTTCTACTTTAGACCCTATTAATTTATTATAGGTCGTAAACTTGGTTGGGGGATTTGGAAGATTCATGATGCCACAGAAAATTGCACATGCAGTAGCGCCCTTACCAACTGAACGCAAGGAATAAACAAATCTAATGTTGTGTTCGTAGATTTTGCTACCATTTTCTTCAGTTGCAGTTACTGCAACACTGTTACAAAAGGTGGTCATGTATGAACACTTATCACATTTCAGTTGTATTTCACTAGCAAGTCCTACATGCTTTATTATGGAGAGTTCCAGACCAACTTCACTACAATGAATACATCTTACACAGTTTGAAAAAATTCCTTTGAGAACAGACATATCAAATATTTCATTCACATCCGATTCGCCCGTAAAACATTCATAGTTTTCACTCATTGAACCAAGCTTCTTCTGTGAAGTATTTTCTTTCCCACTTTGCTTGCTATGGGCAGGTGTACTTGAGAGGTTAGGTTCACTCACTTGGTTATCGTCTTTATTGTTTACAGTAATAACACATACCTTTGGCTTTCCAACATTTCTCCTTTTCTTAAAAGCCTTCAGAGGATTTCTAATAACTTTACTTTTACTCATTATTATACTTCAACAAAACAGAGACTCAAGAAACAGAATTAATTACGAATATTTTCGAGATAACGACAGAGTAAATAAACATGAAACAATCGACAATCACACAAGCGATATATATTGAACCATCACAGGTTAGCCACAACACATACTTTATCTCACATCACTAAAATGTACCTGATGAACACGGACGTTAATAATAACACCATTTGACAGCAGTTTAACAGCGCCACAGTGGGTCACGCCCATGTAGAACACATTTCAAAAAAAATTTAAAAATAGTTGTAGTCTTCGGAATTGAATAAATTATATATCTATTAAAAGGTAATAGTCTGCAGATTCAGAAAACTCAAAAAAGTAAAAATTGAACTTTTCATGATTTTGAGCCTTTCCGGAGCCCCTTAAGGATACTTGGAAAAAAGTGTTGACAGGGCGGGGGGAGGGGGGGGGGGTGGCAAGTGTGGGGTTATCTGTTAATATTGGTAACTAATGTTTTCTTTCCATATTCACTCTCATTGTAATAGTCAGTTCCTAGTTTTCTTCTGTTCTGTGGTCTTAATAGTTCTCTTACTTATGCTTTATCATATATATCAGGGAAATTCCGTTTTTTGCAGTTGAATATTTTATTTAGATCTACCAAACATGGCTCGTCTATTCTTGCTAGGCGTCATCAGTGGTCTATAATACAAAGAAAATTATTTAATTATATTATACAATAGGGTGAAGTGGAAAAGATTTTTCAACTTTTCAGGAAATTTGCCCATCAATTTTACTTCCATGCTTCATGAAATTTTGAATATAAAATCATTCAACAATGTTTTATAATGTGCTCGGGCTCAAACGTCTTAAATATATTTTGCTATTTCTGTGGCTTTACGAAATGTCCTACTTTGTCCGTCTTGGAGTGAAGTGGGACAGAGATTTTGCTTTTCTCCCTCTTGCAGGAAATTAACACTACAGAGAACAATAAGTAGAACATGGGTTTTGTAGACTATCATATACAATAACAACCATTGACCTATTTACATTTTCAGATAGACGAAATATGAGATTAGGGTATTGACCAAAGGTCTGTTATCCTTGAACTTGCTGACATGATGTCCATGCCGATCAAGAAAAGTTTTCATCAAATCCTCAGATCACTGCTATAAAGGCGAAACCCCCAGTGTGCACACGTTAAAATCCCTTTTACTAAAAAAACAAAACTCCGTCTGAACAGGCTTTGAAAGGCCAAATGGTACCGACCGGCCGTTGTGTCATCCTCAGCCCACAGGCGGCACTGGATGTAGTCAGCACACCACTCTCCCAGCCGTATGTCAGTTTACGAGATCGGAGCTGCTACTCCTCAATCAAGTAGCTCCTCAGTTGGCCTCACAAGGGCTGAGTGCACCCTGCTTGCCAACAGTACTTGACAGGTTGGATGGTCACCCATCCAATTGCTAGCCCAGCCTGACAGATCTTAACTTTGGTGATCTGGTGGGAACCAGTGTTACTACTGTGGCAAGGCCGTAGGCATCCCTTTTACTAGTAATTCTTTATATTCCTAACTTAAAACTTGCTGATCTCCATATTTCTTATTAAATTTTTCATTTACCCACTTTCCTAGCGTTGTTTTTAGAAATATTCCTCAGCTATTTTCCTTAAGCTTCTGCCACTTCTCCAGTATTCTGCAATACTCTTACTCATTACATTTTCATCTTGTTTAAAGAGTTCAGCACTCCCAGAAGGTTTTTATAATTTCTGACCATGTCTCACTTTCCCTTCGAAAACAGCAGTCATTTAAACAAATTAGCCTTGTGCATAAATTAATGACAAAAATATCATGAGGATTTTCGTACTAAATAAACTTAGTTCCAGGTCTGAGACTAATGGTTAATATGAGAATTCTATTAGTGATCTTCAAAGCTATGGAGAGTTTTGCAAAGGTATCACGTAGTTTTCCTTTTCCTATATAAAAGAAAAAAATATTCTATCAACTACTTAGCAACGAAACTAACTTAAAACACAATGTTTCTGTTTTATCAAACCTTGTTGGACAAAACTAAGTGCAGAGACTAACTTCAGAGTGAGTCGCTATATGAAGGGCTTGTTTCAATATTGGTACAAGTCCATTACCTCCACTTTTCTGCCTATACTGCTTCTGAAATTAATGATCCAAACAATCAGAAAGAAAGGTTCATCTCTAGCAAGAAGTCATATGCTTGGTATCTCAACTCCAGATTTTTCAGTGCTCATTTAATTTTAGGACTCTGTATCTCAAAATGATCAAAAATGGACTTGTACCACTATTGAAATAAGCCTTTCATATATTATCACCAACAAAATAGTAATGATAATATGTCCTGCTTCACTCTGCTGTGTGGTATGTTTTGATAACAGATCTGTAGTGAGAGGTGGCAGCTCATTTAAATTATCTATTTACAAATATGTGGTTGTTTTTGTCTTACATTTACATTCACTTTCATCTTCATGTACTAAAGTTCATCTGTATGTACTAGATGGACATACTACAGACTTCTGATTGATAGGTCACATTTAAACATTTCACTGCACATAACATATATTGTAGTGCTCTGTATATAGTCGTACCCACATGTTGCAGGGCCCACTGAGAGATCATGGAAGCTGTAGAGGATGAGAGTAAAGTGGGGTTATTCCTGTAGAGTGCGCATTCCCTCCTTTGTAGTTATGGCAGAAGATTTCCATGTTTGCTTTTATGCCAGTGTGGTGGTGAATTTCTTTTATTGTATATCCTGCATGTGTGGAATGGGAATATTTACTCTTCAGTGACATTATATGTATATGATATTAAAACTTGTTATAGTCACCCTGATATTTTAAGGGTTGCAGCTGTTACACATTATTTCATATATTCCTGAATTATTGTATTTATTTCTCTTATTTGCAGTGTTCAAATGGCTCTGAGCACTATGGGACTCAACCACTGTGGTCATCAGTCCCCTAGAACTTAGAACTACTTAAACCTAACTAACCTAAGGACATCACACACACCCATGCCCGAGGCAGGATTCGAACCTGCGACCTTAGCAGCAGCGCGGTTCCGGACTGGGGCACCTAGAACCGCATGGCCACCACGGCCGGCATTTGCAGTGTACTGTGCTGTCTCTCTTTAAGGACACATTAAAGTTATGTGTTTGGAAGATGTTAATCTTGTGTATGAATTGGATTTGGTACATTATGATGTGCTATTTTGTGTATTCCTGTAGAATAAAAATTGCAGAGTAGTAATATTTGGTGACATAAATATAGAAATTAGGCTTAGAAGTAGAACTGTAAGTTATTTACATAATGCATTAAGGTCACTAAATTTTTATTGCATAATGACAAGCTCACCAGTCTGATCACATGTTTGGGTAACATTGTCTGTAATTTCCAGCTGAGCAGATGACAATTTAATACAACTAAATTAGTTTTTCTGAAAATGAAGGGCTGTAGTTTAGAGTTCCTCTGGATCATAAATCAGATACTTGTCAGTGAAGATTGATCTGTTCCATAAATGAACACAGGCTAAACAAAATAAAAATGTAGTTTAACTGTAAGGTAATTGAAATCCTTGAAGAAATGTGTCCTAATTAGGTATTACAAGGAACACTGAAAGCATTCTAAACCAGAAAGCAAAAAACAATGGTATATACCTCAACTAAATAATATAAGAATATTGATGCTCCTATATTATGATAGGCCACAACACAACATAACAGATAAGAATAAATACACGATCATAAAGAATCTCTAAATATCTGCAACAAAGCCAGTAAACTGCAAAGCCAATGATGGATATATTCTTGAGTATTTAACCAAAAATAAAGCAATTATGGGAAGTCAACAATATTGAAATATACTATCAAAAAAGGCTAAAATATTACAAATACGTCTGATATATTTAATACAGTTTTTATGAATTATAGTTTAGGAACAAAAATCAGTGATGATGTGAGCAATGGAGAAGCACTACTGTCACTATTAACAATAAAGCAATGGAATGTTTCCAATGGCTCATGTAACTTATGACCAGTCAGTAAGCAATAGCTAAGCTAGGTAAATCCTAGACAGAAAATCATTGTGGCTTTTTTTGATGTTTTCATCATGCACATAAGGAAAATGATAATAGTGCCCTTAACAAAAATAGTAAGTAAAATATTCATAAACAAGTCTGTCCATAAGAAAGGCGGCACAGTATAACCTAATGATTACCAATCCATTTCACTTGTTCCAAGAATCTCTAAAATAACAGAGCACTGTGTGCCCTAGAGATAAACTATGTTTTGAATACAGCAGCCTAATATCTTCTTGGAAGCATGGCTTTGGATCTACTGTGCATATACACTCCTGGAAATGGAAAAAAGAACACATTGACACCGGTGTGTCAGACCCACCATACTTGCTCCGGACACTGCGAGAGGGCTGTACAAGCAATGATCATACGCACGGCACAGCGGACACACCAGGAACCGCGGTGTTGGCCGTCGAATGGCGCTAGCTGCGCAGCATTTGTGCACCGCCGCCGTCAGTGTCAGCCAGTTTGCCGTGGCATACGGAGCTCCATCGCAGTCTTTAACACTGGTAGCATGCCGCGACAGCGTGGACGTGAACCGTATGTGCAGTTGACGGACTTTGAGCGAGGGCGTATAGTGGGCATGCGGGAGGCCGGGTGGACATACCGCCGAATTGCTCAACACGTGGGGCGTGAGGTCTCCACAGTACATCAATGTTGTCGCCAGTGGTCGGCGAAAGGTGCACGTGCCCGTCGACCTGGGACCGGACCGCAGCGACGCACGGATGCACGCCAAGACCGTAGGATCCTACGCAGTGCCGTAGGGGACCGCACCGCCACTTCCCAGCAAATTAGGGACACTGTTGCTCCTGGGGTATCGGCGAGGACCATTCGCAACCGTCTCCATGAAGCTGGGCTACGGTCCCGCACACCGTTAGGCCGTCTTCCGCTCACGCCCCAACATCGTGCAGCCCGCCTCCAGTGGTGTCGCGACAGGCGTGAATGGAGGGACGAATGGAGACGCGTCGTCTTCAGCGATGAGAGTCGCTTCTGCCTTGGTGCCAATGATGGTCGTATGCGTGTTTGGCGCCGTGCAGGTGAGCGCCACAATCAGGACTGCATACGACCGAGGCACACAGGGCCAACACCCGGCATCATGGTGTGGGGAGCGATCTCCTACACTGGCCATACACCACTGGTGATCGTCGAGGGGACACTGAATAGTGCACGGTACATCCAAACCGTCATCGAACCCATCGTTCTACCATTCCTAGACCGGCAAGGGAACTTGCTGTTCCAACAGGACAATGCACGTCCGCATGTATCACGTGCCACCCAACGTGCTCTAGAAGGTGTAAGTCAACTACCCTGGCCAGCAACATCTCCGGATCTGTCCCCCATTGAGCATGTTTGGGACTGGATGAAGCGTCGTCTCACGCGGTCTGCACGTCCAGCACGAACGCTGGTCCAACTGAGGAGCCAGGTGGAAATGGCATGGCAAGCCGTTCCACAGGACTACATCCAGCATCTCTACGATCGTCTCCATGGGAAAATAGCAGCCTGCATTGCTGCGAAAGGTGGATATACACTGTACTAGTGCCGACATTGTGCATGCTCTGTTGCCTGTGTCTATGTGCCTGTGGTTCTGTCAGTGTGATCATGCGATGTATCTGACCCCAGGAATGTGTCAATAAAGTTTCCCCTTCCTGGGACAATGAATTCACGGTGTTCTTATTTCAATTTCCAGGAGTGTAGTTGAGGACATCATAACAACAATATATAAATGCTGCAAGTATAAGTCAATAAACTGTAGAACGCTACTGTATTTAGTAAAAGTCTTTGATATAGTGTCCTACAGTATCCTAATAAGAAAGTTACAGTACTTTGAAATAGGGGAGAATCCTATCCTCCTACTGTACCCATACCTAAGCAATAGGAAACAGTTATTGTATGTACATAACCAAAAACCAGGTGATTTACCTGTTAAAAAAGGAGTGTCACAGGGCTCCATTCTTATAACCTTTCTGTTTATTATTCCATGACTGAAAAAATCTCAGACCCAAGAAGGAGCTGCGTGACATAAACTGAAATTAGTAGGCGTGTTTCTTCATCTAAATGGTGATGTCTTTTCAAATTTCGTGCCAGGTTTGCTTTAAATATATGCTATAAAGCTCGTGAGCGTTAGTTACCTTTGAAATTGGTCGTGCACAGTTAATGTCAGTCAAGAATGCCTTTAAGGCTACAGAGACGCGATTATCAACACCTCACTGAGCTTGAGCGAAGTAGTATAATAGGGCTACAAGAAGCTGGATGTTCCTACTGCAATACTGCAGAAAGACAAGGACAGAATGTAGCCACTGTACATGATTGCTGGCAGAGGTGGTCACGAGACTCTATTGTCGCAAGAAGACCAGGCCGCAGACGACCATATGGCACTAACGAGGGGGAAGACCATTGTGTTCCGTGTATGGCTCTGCAGCAGCAATTTGAGCAGCAGTTGGAACCACAGTGACACAACAAACTGTTCCAAATCAGTTACTTCAAGGACAGCATGGAGCCAGACGCTCTGTAGCATGCATTCCATTGACTCCAAACCATCGCTTTTTGCGACTTCAGTGATAAGCGAGAGCTCATTGGAGGGCAGGCTGGAGGTCTGTTGTGTTTCCTGATGAAAGTGGTTCTGTCTCAGCGTCAGTGATGGCTGTATGTTGGTAAAGAGGAGGTCATTTGATGGTTTCCAGCCAGCCTTTCCACTTTATAGGCACACTGGACCTACGCCTGGAGTTGTGGTCACTCTCTTGGTTATCCCATTCACCATGACTGCTAATTAGTTTGTCAATCTGGTGATTTGACTTGTCGTGCTGTCATTCATGAAATGCATTCCAGAGGGTATTTTCGAATGGTATAATGCTCTCCTAGATACTGCTGTTGTAACCCAACATGCTCTACAGAGTGCTGACATGTTGCCTGGATCTGCTCAATGACCAGATCGGTCTCCAGTCGATTACATATGGGACATCATTAGACGGCTACTCCGGCGTCATTGACAGACAGTACGAACCATCACTGTATTGACTGAGCAAGTGCAATAGGCATGAAACTCCATCCGACAAACTGATGTCTGGCATCTGTACAACAGAATTCAGGCACATTCGCATGCTTGCCTGTTATTAATGTACCAGCGTTTCACATTTGCAAAGTCGTATTTCACACTTACATTAACCTGTGATCTTGCAATGTTAATCAGTTAAACATGTTACCTAGACAAATGTAGTCCAGAAATTTTATCATTCTACATTAATTATTTTTTGGTGTTGTGAATTTTTCCCATCAATGTATATATAAACAAGCTGCCTTCCATATTGCCTGTCAGGCTACATTGTACGCAGGCAACACCACATTAACTGCTCAGAATGCCAAGCTGAATGAATTACAACTGAATGTAGCAGTAAGAACGATTAGATGTGCCTGCTCATTTCAGGCTAATGCATTACTCATAAATAGTAGCAAAATGGAAAATATTGTATTTAATTTAATGACTCTCTAACAGAGAAATAAATCAGTGAAACTTCTGGGATGCTGTACTGATCAAAGTCTTACCTAGCATTTGCATAAAGAAAAATTATACTCACTTTCACACATGTGAAATGTCTTCTGCATAAGTTGAGAAGCTGTGTTATTAACTTTCTCCTACCATATACATACTTTTCTTTCTTCAGTTTCCATCTGACACATGGAATTTTGTTTTGAGTGAGCTCACCTGGGTTTAAGACTTCATATAAATGGTAAAAAACGCTATCAGCTGCATTATGAAACTCACATCCTGAGAATTACTTAGAAACTGCTTCAAGGAATCGAATATCATGACAGTGCCTAGTTCTTGTCCATGTGCATCTGGTACAGACACAGAAGAACACATGGGTCCATAAAAAGGACAAAATGGAATGTAATTATTAAAAAACACAACCATATCTAAATATGTGTAATTAAATAACTTTCTTTATATTATAGACTACTGATGAAGCCTATCATCAATAAGCAAAACTTGTTTGGTAGCTGAAATTAAACATTCAGCTGCAAAAGATAGATGTGTTCTGATCTATATGATAAAGCATAACTAGCAGTTGAGGAAAACTGATTACAATTATTAAGACCTTTATTTTACAGATTTCTTTGTTTTCGTCACTCTGAATGTTTTTTCACTTAAGAGGTCAAATATGTTAAAGTGGAAAATAGTTTAGGTTTGACAAGACCTAGACAAGTAAAAAACCTACATACACTGTGCAAAAATAATAATGTAACTTGATGAAACAATTGTCATTAAATAACCGTTTTAACAGGAAAAAACACTCTACTGAAGGGGAAAATATAGATTTTTTTAAAATTATTTAGTTCTTGGAAATAAAGAAAAATTATGGATAAAGTAAAATGTCCTTATATTGACACATTAATATTATTTGATGTATTTAAATGTACATATTTCCTTTGGCATGTAAATATCAATGTTTTCAAATGTTCAGATGTCATTGTAGCGGGGCTTGAATTTCGCCGCACTACACTCGTTCCCTCAGATAAAAAATATCCCGTTGCAGCGGTATGAGCGCTCGACGGCAGAGAAAATACTAAAATGGTAACACTTTTTTTGTTTTCTATCCGTTTTTTGTTTGTCTCTTGATAGCCGTAGCTTAAGGCAGATGTGATCGGATGCTGACGTAAAAACTTAATGGCTAATCTTGATCTGATTGTAATGTGTAGACATTGTGCAAGTTATTAAGAAATTCGGTGGATGGAAGTAGCAAAGTGAATTAAATTGCATACAGTATCAAGATGATTTTAATTGGTATAAAGTAGTGATCCCTGGACTATTGCAAGCTTTCGGAGCAGATTTTTTCACGCTGAAATGAAGGAGATTTTTGAAGACGTGGACGCCGCCCGAAAGAAGATAAGTTAATCTGGTAAAGGATGATCTCTCATCTACGCCACTTCCCCTTGTCAGTTACATTCTGTTATTCTCTGTTTCTTTTCAATAACTTTTGTAGTGAAAATTGGTTTAACTTTTGCCCAAAAACGCCACAAGGACCACCCCAACAATAGCTTTTCCGAATAACGAAGTCCGATAGCTTTTCTGTAATACAAAGTCCGATTTGCTTTTCATTCTTTCCCTTTTTCACGGTCTCTCTTCTCCCATTTTTGTTTTTATTAACCACTAAAACTGGCTCCCGCGACAGGACGCAATTTTCGGATGTGTCGTTTTTGAGCAAATTTGAAACTTTAATTTGTATTTTTTCCGAACAGAGAATAACCAAAAATCCTGAAGCTTAAAGGGTAATGAAAACAGCAACTTTATTGTACCTCAGCAAATGATTATACAACAATATTGTAAAGAATTTTTGTAACTAATTCAATGTGTTTTTCTTTTCATGGCATATATTGATGCAAAACTGTTATTTTGAGACCTTTTGGTGATTATCCGATGGAGATGTATTAAGAAAATCCATATTTTAACGAATACGATTTACGCAGAAGTGATTGACCAGCCGCTGCAGGACAGAAAATTTAATGGTGAGTCACACAATTATGTTTCATTCAAACATTCAATAGCCAACTGCAGAATCCATTTTTCCTTTTCCACACATCCTGTAGTTTTCTTCTAGATTTTTCCAAAATTATCTATCTCTATTGTAGTTTGTGGTAATTATAGTATTGTTGTAGCATATGAAGATCGTGAATTTGACCGCCAAACAGTCATTTCTTACGAAAAATTTTGTCCACCCTACTGCATCTTTCTCAACCATTGTTTGCAATAGAGCAATCATTTACATTGACGAGAAAATATTTCAACCTAAATTTGAGTCAAATCTTTATTAATCAGACTTATATTATTCCCTTTTTGACTTACTATTATACATCCTATTACAATGGAATGTGGTAAGGTAGAGATAGTTTCGGCAGATGAGTTAAGTGAAGTAGATTCATCTTTCAACCAACAAGAAAGTCCGCGTTTCCTTCCATGGACGAGTTCACAGATCAATGCAATGATTTTGCCTCAAACTCGCAACATTTGTGATAATACACAGATGGCGACTTTAAATGACGAAATGTGGAATGGACGCGAGACTAGATCGTCAGCGCCATTGTTAACATCAATCTCAGAACCAAATATGAGACAAATTCAGCAATGTGACACAAATCGGACACAGGAAACTAACAAACTGGACCGACTATTAGAGTTATTTGCAGACATGAAACAAGACGTTAGTCAGAAAATTGACATATTAAACCATACTATGACCGAAAATTTTGAACGGACGACAAAACAGATGACAAAATTAAATAACACCACTCAACAGCTCAGCCAGCGATTTGAGACATTGTCCGATCGAGTCACTAAACAGGAAGAAACTTTGGTTACATTCACACATGAAACAAAAAACAATATCACCCGATGTGAGAATCAGTTAACTCAAATAGTTAATGTGCAGCAGGAAGTGAACACCTGTGTGGAAGAGTTAGCTCAGGCCCACACTTCAGCTAGCTCCACCCAAGAAAAGCTGACTGAAGAAGTGGGAAATATTACCCAACAACTCACAATGGTAGTTCTTGAACAGACCCACCTCAAAGAAAAGATAGAAAAATTAGAAGACCGAGCGGACCTCGCGTGACTAAACAACGACACCAACATGGCCGAAAGAATTGTACATGAATGTAAATTGTGTGAAGACTATCTGGACAAAAAACTTGAAACAATTACACAGGACATACTTTCAAAAGCAAAGACACATGTTAAAGACGAGACAAAACACACAGAAGACGAAGTGACAAAATTACGAGACAATGTTGTGCCGTGTTTGGCGATTGGTGCAAACGCATCGCTAGGAAACGACAAAACAGCTAAAACCATGGCTAATGACACAGACAGAACACCACCTATTGTGGAATCACCTATTTCCAATCAAAATTACAATGTGCCGCTTTCTTTTCCACCGAACGATCAATATTACGGTACCACACCTAGAGTAGCAAGTGACCTAAATCACATCAATACAGTTATGACAACCGGCATGGCCGATGACACGTTTGTAAGACATGGGTATTTCCAGACATTTTCCAGTGAGGACAAGCACAAAGTCCGCCCTATTGTGTTTATTAGATAATTTGACGGTGTTTTTCCACGTAGTTGGTCAGAAGTCGATAAAATCAGATACGTCACCAATCTCATGAGAGGACGAGCAGCTAAGTGGGGTGCCGCTATGAAGCGGCGGTGCCTTACGTTTGAACAGTTCGAACAAGCCTTCTTGGACGAATTCTGGTCCGAGAATGAGCAACAGAGTCTAAGGAGAGAAGTGTGCAACCCCGAGACCTATGACCCTAAAAAAGAGACATTAAGACAATACGTTGAGAGGTACCTAGACAAGACACTGTACTGGTCCAAACCAGCCGACTTGCCAGCGATAATTGACACTTTAAAGAGCCACTTACCCTTTCCATACCGAGACAGATTAATAGGAGTACCGGAGAATGACGTTAGGACTTTCTTAAACTTCTTAGATCAAATGGACGTAGTTTACAGAGGCGATTCACGCCATTCAAATTTTACGCATGTTAGTAAACAAAATCAGTACCCACCCCAAAGGAACCGTAGTGACGGTGGTTGGTGGAACCATCCGTCCGCGCCGCGACACAATACGATGCCTGCGCGCGAAACATATTCAAATGGAAACGTGTATGACAGTAGGAACAACCGCAGAAATTCGTGGAATAATAATAATAATAACAATAATTATCACCCATATCAAAATGGTAACTACAAGCAAAATGAAAATTACAGACAGTACAACAACAACAACAATAGGAGACTTGAGAATAACCGGAACAACCCGGGCTACTTTGACAGGAACATGACATATAACAGACATAATTACCACCAAAACAATACCAATCCCAACAATCACCGACAGAATATGTGGAACACACAAAATTCACGCATGACAAATCATAACCCTCCACGGAATCCGCCCCCGTTCCCCAGTACAGTTTTGCACTCCCCGCCACGAAGTAGCAATAACAATTGCGGCGCGCCATCAGCTGACGCGTGGGCGCCAACCGGCCGGAATGTAAACATAATGGAGCTGGTCAATGAACCCGGCCAAACACAGCAGACGACGGAAAACAGTCGACGACCGAGCTAAGCGCTCGTGCTACGGTCGTGAGGTGTTGTAAGAGCGCAACGGCTGAGACGGTTTGTTTCCTCAGGTACGATGACAAAATGACAGCAGAACAGGAATTAACCAACGAGATAAACATTAAATCAGGCAGTTGTGTAAAAGAATTCATACAAGCTACGGTACGGGTTAAGTTTAACGATTATGATGTACAAATTTTATTCAATACTGGTGCTGCTGCAAGTGTGATGTCAACCGCATTCTATAAGGAATTGAAACAAATTATAAACATACCTACATTACCTGTACAGAATTGCCACGTGGTTAGTGCCACAGGTACTAGATCTAAGAACATACGTATGCAAGCCCTTGTTAACTTCACATTTTCCAATACACAGTTCAAGTGTAATTTTCTAATTGTAGACAAGCTTATCGTACACTGCATCCTAGGGATGGATTTTTTGAATGAACACAAAGCAATCATAGATTTAAGTAATGGCATATGTCAATTATCCGTAGGAGAACAACTAATTAATGTTGAACTTAACAAGACGATTGAACCACGACAAAAACATTACGAAGTAAGTCAATTTCAATTGGTATATCCTACCATAGTTAGCGTATGTAATTTAACACCTGAAGATTCAGACTATCAGGAAATTGAGCAGGATTTATTGTATCAGAAATGTGTCGAATCTGACTACGTAACGAAACCACAGCAAGAAGAATTGTACAAATTATTATGTGATTATGCACAAGTTTTCAGTGAGAGGCCTGGTGTAATCAGAGGTTATAGCTACAAAATGGATGTTAAGCCACATAAGACTTATTGTAGGACACATTACAATATTCCATGGGCGAGGAAACCTGCAGTTTTACGTGAAATCGAGCGTATGTTGATCTGGGGTGTTATAGAAAAATCACATTCCCCTTATTGCAGTCCTATCCTGGCGGTAGGCAAGCAAGATGGAAATGTCAGATTGGTGCTAGACGCACGTGAAATCAACAAAATTATTATACCCGTTAACACAAGATCCGTCAACTTGGATGAACAGTTGCTAAAATTTTATAATGTACAATACCTAACTAATATTGACCTCCGCTCATCGTACTGGCAGGTGTCCCTTCACAATGACAGTCGTAAATACACTGCTTTCCTTTGTGAAGGACGCAGTTATCAGTTTTGTGTGTTGCCTTTTGGCTTGCGCGTAAGCGCGGGCGTGTTCATCGAGGCACTTGACGCCGTTCTCGGCCCGTGTTTGTTGTCACGCGTCACGGCGTACGTCGATGACATTGTCGTGGCAACAAATACGTGGGAGGAACATATTGATCTGTTACAGCAAATTTTATTTAAATTTTCACAAGCTGGAGTCACAGTAAATCTTTCGAAGTCCAAAGTAGGAAGGCGTGAAATCAAGTTTTTGGGCCATATCGTCTCGCCGGAAGGCGTTCGTCTCGATTCTAAGAAGATTGATGCTATCCGTAATTTCCCTCCTCCACAAAACCGCAAACAGTTGAAAGCATTCTTAGGTTTATCTTCTTTCTTTAGGAAGTTTGTTTCAAAACAGCTTCTGAACAGCTCTCATCTGCTAACTTTACTGAAAAAGAACGCAATTTGGAGATGGACAGAGTTTTGCCAAGCTGATTTTCAGGCTATTAGAGATGCATTGGGAAACCAACGCTGGAAGCGCACAACATTAACTGTGCTGGTGAGCAGCTTGCTCAAACACACACTATGTAAACATATATATATTAATTGTCTAAAAAGGATCAAAACTGTAACAAGTGTATGTAGTATACAGATTTAGAAACCAAGTATTGACAAAGATAATCCTCTAAGTATGCACATGGCGTTTCCTGGGAAAATATGTATAATAGACATTTAGGTTTATCTATTCTATTGTTTGCTAGCCTGCCACGCTAAATGTTTTAGCGTGACAGTCGAGAGGGCGATGTAGCGGGGCTTTGAATTTCGCCGCGCTACACTCGTTCCCTCAGATAAAAAATATCCCGTCGCAGCGGTATGAGAGCTCGACGGCAGAGAAAATACTAAAATGGTAACACTTTTTTTTGTTTTCTATCCGTTTTTTGTTTGTCTCTTGATAGCCGTAGCTTAAGGCAGACGTGATCGGATGCTGACGTAAAAACTTAATGGCTAATCTTGATCTGATTGTAATGTGTAGACATTGTGGAAGTTATTAAGAAATTCGGTGGATGGAAGTAACAAAGTGAATTAAATTGCATACAGTATCAAGATGATTTTAATTGGTATAAAGTAGTGATCCCTGGACTATTGCAAGCTTTCGGAGCAGATTTTTTCACGCTGAAATGAAGGAGATTTTTGAAGACGTGGACGCCGCCCGAAAGAAGATAAGTTAATCTGGTAAAGGATGATCTCTCGTCTACGCCACTTCCCCTTGTCAGTTACATTCTGTAATTCTCTGTTTCTTTTCAATAACTTTTGTAGTGAAAATTGGTTTAACTTTTGCCCAAAAACGCCACAAGGACCACCTCAACAATAGCTTTTCCGAATAACGAAGTCCGATAGCTTTTCTGTAACACAAAGTCCGATTTGCTTTTCATTCTTTCCCTTTTTCACGGTCTCTCTTCTCCCATTTTTTTTTATTAACCACTACATCATTTTTCCTATTATTTCATTTTTCACCAACATGTAAAATTTACCATGCAGTCTTTGTTAAGAACATTCCTTATTAATTTAGCTTTGGCATCAGTAAATTCTACTGTTACTAGTTTCTTAACAATGATACTGTATTTGTGCTTTTTGTATAATGGATGGTATAATGTAAACTCGATTTCAGTGCTCAGTACGCCTTCCTTTCCACTCCATTTAGTTCCACTTAGGTCCTGTGTGAGATGACCTTAAATTGTTACTAGAGCGCCTCTTTCTCTTATAGTTAGTAGTATTCACGTCAGAATAGTGCTATTTCTGAAAATAAATACCTTTAATGAAGGCCCTGAAGATCGACTGGCACTGGACATCAGTGAAATAAAACAAAAGTGAATGTTACCATCAAATCGACTTGTGTAAACATTAGGCAGATTGTCAGTTCATCCCTTTGCTTAGTCTTCTACTGCTTGGTGAAAGTGAAGTTATTTGATACCATATCTGATATAAGAAATCGGAATATGGCTTTAGAATTAAAAATCTGGCAATAATACAACAGAACACTTTACTCATCATATGTGTTCTTGCCGTAACACGAAGAATGGGAAAAGTGTTGTCCAGATATTTCAAAATATAAAGATTTGTTTGCAAGGGAAAATATACACATCAAATAGTATTTAGTGTGTCAGTACATTAGACATTTTTGCTTTAGCTATTGATTATCGTTTTCTGTATAGGTACCAAATAATGCTGAAACCAAGTTTATTTTTCTCTTCCAATAGTTCCGACTTTCCTACGCTTAAGAAAGGCTCTTTATGATAATTATCTTATATTTATGTTGTGAAACATGTACAGTCTTGGCTTTCCCTTTGCACAAGTGTTATAAAACTTAAGTCATTAATCACTTTTAGACACTGCTTTTTTCTGCAAAAAAAAGTTGTTAGAAGTACATCTAAGTTCTCACACAGACTCAACATGAGCCATGAAAACAATGAAAAAAGTAAAATAAAAGTTAAGGACTTGTAAAAGCCAAAATCCACTACTATGACATGGAAAGGACAGGTTAACTTCCTATGCTAGCAGACGATGCGACACTCTTCCATCAACATCAGTGTCAAAACGTGTCCAAAGAATCCTTGGTTCTGTCATTCTGTTCCATGCTGTTCCATTTCATTCCATTTAAAGTTAGTGTGAATGCCACCATTTCAGTTCACAAGAAGTTCATCTTAAGTGAAGACATAAATATAAAAACAAACTGATGAAACCAGCAGTACTCTCATAAGCATTCTTCATTGTTTTGGCGTGTCACTATTCATCAACTGTGAAACGAAAGTAACTAAACCACTGCACCAATACTCGATCATTTTGTTGAAAATATATACAT
Organism: Schistocerca americana; assembly: GCF_021461395.2. Taxonomy (NCBI): domain Eukaryota; kingdom Metazoa; phylum Arthropoda; class Insecta; order Orthoptera; family Acrididae; genus Schistocerca; species Schistocerca americana. The sequence goes on along the minus strand of NC_060120.1, from coordinate 696,135,867 downwards.
GGGGCACTGCATTGTACATGTAAAATACCTTGGACTGTCTAATTATTTCTGCCAGTTAGAAAAGTAAAAATTTTGCTGCACAAGCACACCAGACCAGAGGCATAGAAACTTGCCAAACCCAAAATTCAGTATTTTTCAAATGGTACTATCAAACATAAGCTGGGATGAGGTATATACATAAAAAATTTAGATGCAAAATTCTCCACATTCTGTATAGTACTTACACTAAGCTTTAAGCAATCATATCCAAAGTATTCAAATTACAAAACGCTACTTAATGCTGAAACAAAGCAAGCTGGAAGGTGTTAATACAAGAAACAAGAAAACAGAGACAGGATCGAAATAACTTACAAATAAAAGACATAGTAGATCAACAAATGATACACAGAAATTAGCAAATTTAGTGAAGGAATATTTTTCGTATATGGTATAGAAGCTATGTCAAAAATTCTCAAATTCAAATATTGTCCACTATTATTATGCAGTAACTGAAATTATACTGCTACCCCCCACAGAGGATGAAATCAGGATAACAGCACAAAGATTAAAAACACAAAGTCAGCAGTCATATAAAAAATGCCAAGCAGTGTACATGAAGAATGCAAAGACAGCTTGAAAGCTACACTAACAGATAAATAAAATATTCCTTCAGCTCAGATAACTGTCTGAAACATTAAACAACCAGGAGTTTTTTTCTCTATCAACGAAAGGTGATGCCAAATACATATAAAACCACAGGCCTCTTTCTCTGCTGTCATTAGTCTCACAAGTAATATAATCTATTAGTTAAGTCAGATGTGATACTTGATGCATTAGACAAGGATGAATGTGTCACACATATGAAACTAGTTATATGTTGACCATAAAATTCTCTTAACAAACTGGAATTATTGGGAATAAGGTGCACTGCCAATCACTGGTTCTTATCATATGTTAATGAAACAGGGTACAAAAGGAAGAGGTATCACTGGTTCAAATGAAGCAAAAATTTTAGTTTAACATTATGAGATCCCAAGTATATTAACAAAGGAAGCCCTCAGGGCAGCATCTTAGGGCTGATATTGTTTTTGACATACATCCGTGACTTTCCAGACAGTGTTGGTAACAGGGAAACCATTTGTTGTGCTGATGACAACAACACTGGAGTCAGAGATAAACCGCCAGAATTCCTAGTGGACAAAAGCAAATGAAACCCTAAAGAATGTGTGTAGTGGGTCATCTTGTAATACTAGCACTGAATATACATGACACAAGCAGTATGAATTTTAGCTTAAGGAGGGGAAAATCTGTAAAATTAAATTTGAATGAAGACTTCATTCATTTCATCACAAACAAAACAATTTTGGGAGATAATATTGATGGCCACTTGAAGTGAAATGAAGACACAATTGCACTAGCAAAGAAAAAGTGATCTCCACACTATCCCAATTAGTCTAAGTAAAATCTGTGGTGCATAAGCCCACTGGTCATAGTCCTCCTATATGTGTAATGGACAATGCCTTATAGTTTTATACTGTTGATATGTGCACTCTAACTTCAGCCATGGAATCTTTTTTGGGAGTCCCAATACATAGAACATCAACACAGTAACACACTACAGAAAATGAGCATTACAAGAATAACTGAACATCTTATAAAATACTCTATAAAAATTGCTTAAACAACTAGAGATTACAGCGCCACCAAGTGAGTATATCTGCCAAACTGTTATGCTCATCAAAAAGAACATCAGCAATGGCCTAACAAACAGCAATGTAAGTGATCATAGAACAAGAACTGAACTAAATTTACATTCCCAAGAGTAAACAAACAAAAAACATAAAATAGCATAGTCTACATTGGAATAAATTGCACAATAAATTTCCCAAGAAGATTAAGTGGCACGTAAAATCCAAAACTTTAAAAAGTCTTTTAAAGCATACCCATCAAATAAATCATTCTATAACATTGAGGGTTATTTAGATAATGTAAAGTAGAAAAGGTAAAAAAAATAAACATTGTTTAATACTAAGTATCTGTAAGTCTACAACAAACTGAAATAATTTAATGAACCATACTCTCAAATTCTATTAGAATGATCTTTGATGGATAATTACTAACCTCATCGAGCACATGTGACGATCCTATTAAATATACAGGTATTGATCAACTGCACAGACCAGTTTATTGTTCGGAATATACTGTAAGTCGCAAGAGATGCCCTCCTGTGGCCCTGTATCGTTATCTGAAAAAAAATTTTCTAACACGCTTTGTACACTGCAATACATTTTATTTTTATGCCACGACTTTGAAGTCTGTGTCAGGTTCTAAACTGACATTAAGACGTTCTGATCCACAGCCTCTCGCAGACAACAAGGATATCAGCCCAAAGTACAGTTATCCACAACGAGCTATAATTTCATAGAGTGGCTGAGATACTAGTTACAGCGCTCCTAGCGGCAACCAACACTAACTCGGCCGCCACGTTCTCCTTAGTCAAAACATTACGAAAGTGTTACTGTTGCTTGTGTTGGAAGTGTGTCAACTGTTGTGATATTACTGCAATATTTAACTTTTCTAGTTGAATTTTTAGTTACAAAATATAAAGTCAACATGCCTGCAGTGTGTTCAGCGTTCAACTGCACAAATCGCAGCGATAAAACAACAAATATTTCATATTATAAGTAAGTTTATTAGTACCGAAATACAACACACGTTTTTAATGTTTATTAAAGAGTCATTTGCATTGGAACTATAATTATGCTTAAAGCAAATGCAGCAAAGTAATTTATTTATCGTTGATTACAGATTTCCTTTAAAAGATAAGGAGATTACAAAAAGATGGGTTATAAATATGAAGCCGGCCGGAGTGGCCGTGCGGTTAAAGGCGCTGCAGTCTGGAACCGCAAGACCGCTACGGTCGCAGGTTCGAATCCTGCCTGGGGCATGGATGTTTGTGATGTCCTTAGGTTAGTTAGGTTTAACTAGTTCTAAGTTCTAGGGGACTAATAACCTCAGCAGTTGAGTCCCATAGTGCTCAGAGCCATTTGAACCATTTTAGCCATATAAATATGAAGTGACAAAACTGGTTTTCTACTACAGCCAGTTGCCTCTGTTCAGCTCATTTTGAAGAGAAATATATGCACCACGCAAATGTCCAGAGGCGCCTTTTGTCAAAAGCAGTACCAACTATCTTTAATTTTCCACCACATTTACAAAAAAAAAGATAAAGTATTACGACCACAACCCAAAAAGCAATCTTTCGACTATTTGCAAGAGTGTTGTTAATGTGACATCATTAGCACAAAGGAAGTCAGTAATTTAATTTTACTGTACGTTCTTATTACTTTGAATTACATAGTTTCTATTATAATCTTATGGTGTAACTCTGTTATAAACTTATGATGTAACTGCATTCTTTCAGTGCCTATTGGACCCACATCTGTTTCTGCTGACCACAATTACTATCTACCAAGCCCTAAGAAGTTGGAAACACAATATAACAGAGTACAAGCAGAGAATGTGCGACTAAAAAAGCGGATAATGAAAATGAAGCAACTTAGTGTACGACACAAAAGAAGAATAGTGCAGTTACAGACTTTAGTTGCTGGTTTGAGAAGAAGGCTATGTAGTTCAGTTTCTGATATTTTAAACGGTGAACATGTAGTTGGTTTATTGAAGGAGCTATTGGAACTTCAGTGCAGTGGTAAAGTATGCCATTATTCTCAGCAAATAAGGAAATTTGCACTGACCCTACACTTTTATTCTGACAAGGCATATACATACTTACGAAAATTTGTGAAATTACCTCACCCAAGAACGCTTTGCCGTTGGGCAATGTCAGTGGGTGGCCATCCAGGTTTTACTGAGGAGTGTTTCACTAAAATTGCCTCTGAAGTTGAGAAATGCACAACCCAAATGTTTGCAACATTGATGTTTGATGAGATGGCTATTAAGAAGGACCTTGTTTGCGATGGGGAAAAAATAAGAGTCTATGTTGATTTTGTTGAGGGTGGCATAGAAAGTGATGATAGTGAGGCAGCAAAAGAGGCTCTTGTGTTCATGGTCACAGCGCTAAATAGAAATTGGAAAATTTCTGTGGGTTATTGTTTAGTTCACGCCCTATCTTCTACTGTAAAGCTAAATTTGGTACAACAGTATCTCCAAAAACTTGAAGACACTGATGTTACTACAATAGCTATGGTTTGCGATGGTAGTGCCACAAATAGATCTTTACTGGCAAATTTAGGGATCAGATGTGATGAACAGGGAGCACAGTGTTGGTTTCCCCACCCTTCAAATAATGATATGAGGGTATTTTGCATGTTCGACACAGCTCACATGCTAAAGCTGGCACGTAATTTACTCGCAGAAAATAATTTTTTGTTAGATGGTAGCATTTCACACAGTGATAACATAATTAAATGGGAATATTTTTAAAAGTTAGTGGACTTGCATGAAAGGGAAGGTTTGCATGCTGGAAACAAACTTAGGAGGCAGCACATTCTGTACCATACTCAAAAGATGAAAGTGGCTTTGGCAGCACAAACCCTTAGCAATTCTGTTGCAAATGGCATGTTGTTCTGCAAAGATTTAGGCATTAAAGAATTTTATGGGTGTGAAGCAACAGTTAAATATATCAAAATGTTAGACAGTGCCATTGATTTATTAAATTCTTGTCACACAATGGGCAAGGGCACTAAGGCACCAATTTTCAGAGGGAACAGAGACACAATCTCTAAAAGGATCAATGGATACATTAATTATTTCAAGTCTTTAAAGATTTCTGATGGAAGTCCTGTTATTTCTGTCTAACAGAAAAATGCCTCTGCATGGACTTATGCTGAATTTAATGAGCATAAGGTAAATTGCAGAATTGTATGTTTGGAAAGAAAATGCAGAGCTCAATTATATTTTGACCCATAGATCAAGTCAAGATAACTTGGAATTATTTTTCTCCAGCATTTGTAGTAGAGGAGGAAACAGAAATAACCCAAATGTTGTGCAGTTTAGATCAGCATACAGGAAATGCTTAATTGCACAGATAGAAGGTTCTCAAAATGGAAATTGCCAAGAATCAAATACTAGTATGCTACCTCCTGCTACCATTCCATCATTTCCTTTTGCTAAGGTAAGCCCTGCAGCTGTAGACCATGATTATGTGCCAGATTATGCGTCACTGAATATGCACTCTGAATGTGTCATTGAGTACATAGCTGGAACTATAGTGAGACAGGTGACCAATAAAATTAACTGTACTGACTGCTTAGAAGTTATTTTTGCTTCTATTGAGGCTAAAAGAACTGGATTGATTGCAGTGAAAGATGTGAAAACCAGTTTAATCAATCCAGCTAATGATGTTAAACTTTGTAATGTTGCTGAGAAGGTTTTCAGAAATAATGACATAATCCTAAAAATGTCAGAAAAACATTTTGTTGAGGTTCCAGACAGAAGTGTTGCAATTGGTGAGAGGCTCCTTACTTATAAAAAAATGAACATCTTTTTACAGAAACTGAATTTGGTGAAGAAACCCATTATGTTAAACTGATAAAACTGCTGCTCAAACATTATTTTATATGTCGAATAAATCACTTATGCAACTCAAAATCTTCTGAGCAGAGAGGTAAAGCTGTGAGACAACTATACACCAAGCTTATTTTATTTAAAGGTCAGTGAAAAGACTGACAAAATTCGAATGTCAGTTAAAACATTGTAAAAATTAAATGTAAATAAATTATTTTACTTTTCTTGTAGATTATTATTATTATTATTATTATTATTGAATTACTATGCGTGTGTTAACTACTTGTAACACATATTTCAATAATATTCTCATTCACAGTGTAGTGGTTCTTGAGGCTTTGACTGTTTACTTTGAAATAGCGACAAAAATATCACATTTCTGCGCCAGTTACTGTTTCTAATAGTTAACCACAGCATGTTTATAAGTTTCACCATAATATTCTGGTGGTACCTGCTCTAATTGCATTAATTTATGGGCAACAAGTGACGTTATAGTGGATGGACGGATTTATTTGATTTATCTTGTAGTGTTATCTACATCGAAAAGTTTAGCCATATTTCGACAAAAACATCACTTTTTGTTATCAGTGTACACAGAAATCACTGCTGTCTATAGCTTGTTTTAGAAAAAATAAAGCTAGTATGGGCTATTTCACGTAAGTTAAACGGAGTTACAAGGGGGCGGGACACAGCAGACGAAGGCCTTGACTAAAGAAAACATGGCGGACAGAACTTCAATTTGCTTCAAACATGGCGGACCTATAGCCACTCTATGAAATTTTAACTCGTTGGTTATCCAAGTCTTTGCACTGTGACATGATTGACGTCATTCAAGATGGCTGCTGTGATGTCAGCTGATGACGCGAGTACCGTTACCCAAGATAGGAAAGTGCCACGCCTCCTGCCAAGCCCCCTGGCGGGAAGTTTGAATTTTGGAGGGAAGTTAGGTCAACTGGGGTACCTCTACATTTAAACTCGGTTGTCACAGTGACGGAATAGCTGATAGCTCTGCGTTCCGTTTCGACTGATTCCTCATATTGCACTCATGTACGCGATCATTGTTTCGGTGCTAGCAACCCCCAAAAGGTGTGACCCATCCACAAAACCCTCTCCCCAACTCAAACAAGCGCTGTCAGTCAATCATTATGTGGTAACCAACAGCCTATCAGTGGCTGCATGGGATGGATAAGGCATCGCCAATGTACTGTAGTAATAAGCACCTCAGTTGATAGCGTGAACAATTTTAGCAATTTAACAGTAATTTCAACACAAGCCAATGATGTGACAGCATGTTTCCCCAAATTCAGTATCATAGCTAAACCGGCCCTTCTCTACTTTGCGAGTATCATTGGGAATGTAGATAGATGACTGTGCAGTACATCCACTCATTGTTAATTCTCGAACACATAAATCATCAAAGTATATCAGACAGTGCTCTACATATTTCTAACATTTCGAGCATAGTGCATAATTTATGATCTATCTCTATGCGGACGGGAGTCATAGAGCATTGTCGCTGTCTTAGGATAAAATTAAAGACTGAAATGCCTCCCTGTACTGTCTTAGACCAGCCCGCCCTTAGCACGGTTACCGATTTAATCTGCAGCTGACCAGAAATAGACCACTACATTCCACGTCTTGTGAATGAATGGAGTTTGCCGAGTCCTCACCCATTCAGGTGCACAAGATTTCCCCAGATGCAGTCATGCCGAGGAGGTTAGCACCCCTTATTGGTGTATAGTAACAGATTTGAAAGTGTTGTGATGAAATAGCACAGGGTTAAGAAGAACAAGAAATGAGTGATTTTTATGCATGATGGAGCTCTGAATCGATGGAGTTCGAAGCATTTTACATAAATCAACTACGCTATTAGCTTTAAAGTATTGTTCTAGAGTCCAGGATCAGTACCTGGAAGGTATTGGAAAGACAATATAAACACCTGCACCCCTAAGGCTACAAAGTTCCACACTTAAAGACAGGCTATAACGTTAGATCCTTTGAGTTTCCAACCTATCAGTCATGTGGAATGCGGCGCTGTTAATATTCCAATGTAAGAAATATATTTCCAGCGTATGACATACATCCTTCTTGCAGGTTTCCCTACGATAAACTATGGTAACAAACTGTAAAACACTGGCTCTGTGTGATACATGGACAATATATCTTTCCAGGGATGTATACTGTCCATTGTCCACATCCAATCACGGTTCAGAAATTATACTATGCCCACATCAGTTCTATATAAAATGATCGTTAATAACCGAGAATACCTCTTACAAGGAAACACATAAATGCATAGCAGCAGTGTCCAACATGTTAAATTATAAGTCTTGCCGCCACTAACTCTGTAAACAGTACATCTGTCAAGTAGATGTATACACGGCGATTGCAGTGTCTCACAAATACCTATCGCTAACTTAGTTATGAAACTGAAGTATCGATTTTACACTTAACATGCGTCAGGGGAATGGAGGACATCGCATAAATCTTCGTTCGTTTAGAGGACTGTGTCAGGCTCATCAGGCGTGAGATGGAAGTCCTCTGATGACAGAGAGGTTTTCTGTTAACGATCACAAGTAGACAGTGCTCCAAGACCCACACATTACAAGTGCCTGTATGTGAGTCGAATGCCGGCTATGTCATGTGACTGATGCATCCCGACAGATCAGCAGAAAAAATGGTCAAATGACCTGCGCCAACATATCCATCTCTCTCTAGAATGCATCATCAGTCTGTCATTAAATAGTACCTCGTTACAGCTCCATCTCAATCGACCACTCCGTCCACTCGCTGCTATCCTTTAACACAGATGCAGGTAAGTTTAGAGGCAGATGTTTTTCTGTCATCCTGAAAAGCGTCAAATACAGTAGTCAACTCGCATGTATCACTGTTACCTCAATAGACGTACAGGTGAAGCCGCCACAACAGAACAAAAAGTGACTGTTTCCGTGCTTTAGTTCGCTTATGTAACGACATTTTCCTGGATCTCGAAGTCATGGCATAAAAATAAAATGTTTGGCAGTGTACAAAGGGTGTTAGAAAATAATGTTTCAAACAATGAGATAGGACCACAGGGGTGAGGGGGGGGGCGTCCCTTGCGACTTACACTATAGTCCACAGGATACAATTATCCTCCTAGAGTACTGGTGATGGAACTTTAAACTGGTCTGTGCAGTTGATCAATACCTGCGAATTTATAGGATCGGCACATGTGCTCAATGCCTGCATGCATGTGGTATTTGGTTTAGATGCATGGGAGGAGAGAGATGCGTTAAAAATCTTGTCTTGTTCTCTATTGGATGAAGTTAGTTGAGCTTTTATAGTTCATAATTTTTCTCTGGTGGATGGAATAGAATAACGATGATAGAATGGTGAGGTGATAGATGTGAATGGACCCTGAGGGACGCGGATCTGTAGTACCTGCTTGTAGTTTGGAGAAGCACCACAATGCAGTAGCAAAATCCATGTCCTTCCCCCAGCTCCCGTATTGTCTTTTATACTACCTCATGTTGCAGGAGTAGGCTTCGTTTCTGTCGAATTGCTCAAACACAACTCTGTGACAGTAACTCAGCTTCACCCGTTTCCACACGGGTTGCCAAAGGTGATAGATGTTCCACTCAGTTCCAACTTAATTGGAACAATCACATGTGCAAAGCTGTATGGAAGGTACTTCAGAGTCTGAGAGGTAGTTGCAAGATACATAGTGGCTACCTAAAACCACGTTGGAATTTCACTGTAGCAGATAGGTTCGAGAAAGGTGGCTCATTTCGAGAGACGCGAGTGCCAGAAATATGATACGGCATTGAGACAGAATACGTTACAAATACTGGATAAATATCTAATGGCAGCGGCGTGAGAGTGTTGCACATATCTGTTTCATACCACGCTCCTTAGCCGAATCACTTTCAAAGTTGGAAATTTTATTACGAGGGTGCACCGTCGGCGATGTGTAACCGCACTGCTGGTGTGCTAATATACACTCCGGCGATCACCGTCTATATTCAGTATCATGGTATTTGTCTGGAAAACCACATCATTTGTAGGTAATGCGATACATGGATTTATAAAGCCGGTGTAGCTTTTAACATGGATACTTCTGTGCACCCGTAGAACCAAGACCGCTTGTGACAGTAACATACAGTAGTTGCTGGGATCGGGTTTTTTAACATCTGGCGGTTTGGAAGACGATTACTGTCTGGGCATTTGTCAGGAAAACCCACGTGTTTTGTAGGTAACGCCATACGTGTATTTATAAAGCAAGTATAGCTTTTAACATGGATACTTGTGTACACCTGTAGAAACAAGACCGCTTGTGACAGTAACATACAGTAATTGTTGTCATCGGGTTTTTTTAACACATGAGACCATTACAGCTCTCTTTCTCAGACACAGTGGTATCACCCACAGGAAAAACTTATGAGACATGTCCACCCATCACTGATTTCCCCTCAGTATTATTTTGTATCGTAGGTAAACAGTTATTGACGAAATATTATATACAGTAATAGGGGGTGCGTGATAGGTTCGCCTTGAGCATCAGGCTTATGAAGTATGTGTTTGTGTTCCGACATATGCAAAGGAAATGACGATGTCCATTCGTGATGATTAGTGTTTTAGAGCGCACAACAGCGAGGTTATCAGCGCCTGCTGTCCATTCGTAAGGAAGGTATGGATTTGACAACGAGTACTGTGATAGCAAAGAGAATAGTATGTCAAGTCATAAGAACGTTACTGATATTTCTATTTCCAGGGCCACAGCCGTCAACAGGGTGTGTTTCCGATACTTCGCTCATTGTCGAATGTCGTTCAACTGAGACCGCGATCATAACATTTAGTTATAAGTACAGGGATAAAATATATATGTGATCAATTTCTTAGAATGATTTATTCTACCTGTGCATGCTCGGCCTGCGGCGCCAGTGACCTGTGTGGGGGGGATTCACGTTTCCTATTAACAATAGTAGCTGTCAGAATGGAGAGGCCTGTTAGAGTGCAGGAATGTAGATAAATTAAATTGTTATCCTCTAGACTACCGAACAGCGAACTAATACTTAATATGTATTGGATAGCTTTGGTGATCGTGCGGAAACTTAAGAAGATTGAATATGGAGGTGCATTTGCGCTGGACCTTTATTGCCTCCCATGTAATTTGTTTGGTTGACTGCTTCCGCACATTTCCCGTCTTTACATTGTTGAGGGAATATCGACTGTAGTGTTTGCGTCTAGCAGGTGGAAGATACGTTTGCTGGTTCCCTAGACATGAGAAACACTTTAGTCGAGTTTGTAAATTATAGGGATGATTTGGAATCTATTACATCACCAACATCGGTAATCGCGAGTGGAGATGTCAGTTTTCTCTATTTGTTTCTAGTTTCTCAGTGGTCTAGAGCTCGCTCCACCCAGCTAAAGTTTCTGGTTTGTTGAGAAATAATTCCCAGTCTGCATCTTCAGAATTATGTTGCGTGAGCGATTGGTAGGCTACTGCTGTGCACAAACCATGCAGACATATAATTGTTCTTGTAATCCCAGAGGCTGGTGATGGGTGTAGAAAAAAGCGAGCAGGGAAGCAGGTCCGGACCAGAAACGGTAACGCGTTTGTGTCGGGGGGAACGAGCCCGAATTTGTAGAACAGGTCTGAGAGTGACTTCGGCCCGCTAGGACGCTCTGGTCACCCGTCGGGAGTGGATGACCACCGACTTGCACGGAGATATATAGTGCCGCAAGTATATCTACAGTGCTGTCTGTCTTCGCGGTATATGTACGAATGATGTAAAAGGGGCGATTATTGTATGGTGTATGAAACCTGATAGTCAAGGGAAGGCAGGAGTCGGTTACAATTGTGGACAGGGTCGTAATCAGTTACTATTGGTTGCCTTTTACAGCTACACACATTTATTTTTAAAACAGTAATTCCAGACTCTACAACAGAGGTTCCCAAACTTTTGTTTGTCACGCCCCCCCTTCTGCCGAAAAGAAAGCTTCCGTGCCCCCCCTAAAAAAAGATAGAGATTTTTATTAATTATCAAGAAACTATTGAAAAATTTGTGATGGTGACGCCATGTAACACGGTGGCCTGTTAATGTATCGAGTCGCAGTTATTACGTCATTAGTCTAGTCTAGTGATTATAAGCCACTCCTAAAGTAAAGAAAGTCCTTGGTGAATAAGGAAAAATAGTTGCGACCTTTGCAGATTAGTGTGGATGCAGGCCATTATTTTAAGTTGAGTGTAGCTTATTACTTTCACTCATCATCAAAATAGTCACGGTGTTAACGAACATCACTGATTTGTACGCCTATAGCGCTCCCCATTGTCATTGCGCATAGGTTGGCATTTATGTCAACGACAACAGTTACCGAACGGCGACAAAGGCCCAGTTCCCAGAACCAGACAAAAAATAAAAAATAAGTTTTACGAAATAATTTTGCAGACTACACAGAACTTTAAAAAATATGAATAAAACAACTTCCATACCTTGATTGCATTCTCTTGCTGCACACCATTTCTTCAGCAGTATACGATTTTAGGACTACTCTTCGCTTGCCATATCTAGGATAAACTTTCGCTGTGTCTTCATCCAGAAGAAATACTGTTATTAGTTGAAATAACATACCGCACGTAACATAAGGACCCATAAGGATCACACGCAGTATTTATATTTAAATCAAATTCACTACGTTTATTTTATATTGTTTCTTCGAAAGAGTTTTCTGTAATTTTACAGTATTACCTACATGTAAGGATAGTTAGGAGGAAAATTACAAGTTCTCTTATAATGTGACGTATTTATTATAAAAATATTATTTACACACACATGTGGCAAGAAACAAACAAATAAATCAATGTGAAGGATGAACTTGCATATTTTTTACAAGATTTTGAATTCTTGGCTGAATAGTAGAAACTGCGCAACATAAATCATTGGCAATACTGAGTTTGCTTCTAAGCTTATTTTTTATCACCACTACCGCTGAAAATGCTCTTTCGCACAAATAAGTGCTTGAAAATGGTAAATACAGTTTCAGTGCTTGTTCTGCTGTGCTGGGATACACCGTGAGATATTTCACCCAAAATAAAGGCTTATCCATTTTCTCAATTCGTACTTCGCTGCAGAATCATTTTTAATTTCTAATACTTCCTTTTGTAGTCAACGTGAAATGGATCCGTCGCTAACCTACAATAAATTTTATCATCGCAACTGTTAGGGAAGTATCGTTCGAATTCATCAATGAGGTGCTGCAGATGGTTCGATATTTTACTCTTAGTATCAGTATCCTTAAAATCGTTTTGAAATCGGGCTTCTTCCAGGATTCCAAACAATTTGGGAAAGCAGGAATAATTGCAGGCTAAAATTTTACGTTTCCATAGTTGCAACTTTTCAGTAAACGCTTTGATGGCATCCCGATGAAAAATTATGTTTGACTCTCCACCTTGTAATTTGAAATTCAATGAGTTTCAAGATTCGAAAATATCTGACAGATATGCCAATGCAACATGAACACCGGGCTTTCGAAATTCCACATACAATTCAGTTTTTTATTTTCCAAAAACTGCATCACTTCGTCTCGAAGTTCAAATAATCTTCCTAGCATATTTCCTTTTGAGAGCCAGCGTACTTCTGTATGAAATAACTGTTTTATACTCTGCTCTCAAGTCTTCACAAAGAGCCGTAAATAACCTGGAATTTAACGCACTCTTTTTAATATGATTCACGATTCTGATGCACAATTTCAAGACATCATTGAGTTCCTTTGGAAGTGCCTTAGCTGCCAATGCTTGACGGTGTATTACACAGTGCATAGCAGTAACACTAGGGTTTTTTTCTCTGACCATCTGCACGAATCCTGAGCGACATCCAAGCATTGATGGGGCGCCGTCTGTGCATACACCTATCAGTTTCTGCCATGATAACTCATTTTTACAAAAGAATTCAGAGACAGCTGCCATTGTATGAATTGCTTTTGAAGTTGACTTTCACTCTGTAGAAAACAGCAACTCTTCTTTAATCGCTTCATTTTCTATATAGCGAACGAAAGCTAGCAGTTGGCAACAATTCGCAACATCGGTATTCTCGTTTAACTGTATTGCGAAAAACTGCGATGTTTGACGGCCGTAACTAATTGATTTTGTATGTCCCTAGACCATATCATCAATCCGACGTTTCACAGTATTATCAGAAAGCGGTATTTGTGAAAGTTTTTGTTTACTTTCTGACCCAAGAACAATATCAGCAGCTTTCAACAAACAGGATTTGACTAGTGTCTCTGCGATAATATAACTTTTCTTGGTCCTTGAAATAAGTGGCGATAACTCATACGAGGCTTCCAGTACCTTTTCTGATGTCTGAGCGAAGGATCCAGCAGTGTCCAACTTCATTCGTTTCAAATTATCACATTTTGCAGCAAAAAATTCCTTTGGCTTCTCTTTCAATGCACCATTCTTTGCCCACAAATGGCGTTCCAGACGAGGTGGTCTCATGGAATCATTGCTCAATACCTCATAGCAAATAACACATTGCGGCTGGTCAACACCATTTTTTTTCGTATAGAAGCAAAACCGTATTTGATATAATCATCAATGTATTTACGTTTTTTCACGACACTCATGGTGAAGTAAAAAGAAAACAAGAAGTTAACAGTATAATTTCTCACTAACACTGATTTTACTGAGGTACAACTGTGAGAGATTCAACGCGATTTCAGCAAAATCCAATACATCAGACGTGTCAACAACTGCAAGCAACCAACTGAAATAAAGGAAAGCTACTGTCATCTGTCGGCACAAACGAAACGTTATAAGTTTTGAGATAACATCAATGAATTGGTTGTCCAATTTCACAGTAATTAAGTAAGGTCATGGATACACCTCATACAGCGCTGGAAACTGTGTACAGTGCCAAGCAGTTATCTCTGTACTTGTACCAAAAGAAGCCATTGTCGCAGCAAAGAACGTACACTAATTTCAAACGAAATTATGCCGTATTTCAAAAAGGCAGAAGAAAAAAAACTGTTTTGTCAGATAAGTAATCCGAATGAAAGAGCTGTAGTACTGACCGTTAAAAAAAAAACATAGCCTCACTAATGGACTTCATTGTCTTTTCATTGTTAGCAGTCATGACAATGTTTCCAGAACGGCGTGAAGTACTCTGCTCAGAACGAACACTTGTACTAGTTTCGCATTCACGTCGTGCACATTTTTCTGGTGACAAAGGGCATAAGCCTGGAGTCCAAATTACGAACCCGCCAGTTCATTTGAAGCGTATACAGTCTATTAAAGTCACTGTAATCGCATCACATGGGGATCCGCGGGTTGACAGGGTAATAAAACTGCATTTTTGCAGTTACGCAGTATAAGTGATTATTACTCTGATGAACATAGCCTACTACGGCTAAAAGTTATAACATGATTACGTTCAGTTCATGTGTACAAATGTACGGAATAGTTAATATCTGCCTTTCCTGTTTTCCAATTGTCAGAAGTAAGTTGTTTACAAATCTGATATATTAGAATTAACGCATATCGCCTTCGTAATTTTGAGAGTTTCTGTGTGTGACATTCTAAACGTGATCTTCAAAAGCTGTATGTTCTAGCATAGGTTATTGAGATAGGATTGCGGGAAGTGGGACGCCAAACGATTGCATTTAGCACTATAATCTATCATTAATAGCTGCACATTCATTTTTATTAAAATATCGATATTAAAAAGAAATATTAGGTTTATACCGCTAACTCCACCCGTGCCCTCTTGCAACATTATCACGTGCCCCCAGGGGGGCGCGCTCCCCAGTTTGGGAACCCATGCTCTACAATAAATAAAAAAGTACCACACGTTATTAATGGAGGAATAAACAGTTGTGTAAATAATAATGTTTTCAGTAAATTACAATTTTGCAAATCACCATAAAATACAGATACAGATAATGTAAAAAAAAAAAGCCACCATGATCACGGATGAAGGCTTTACACGTCAAGAATGGCAATAAATTAAGAATGTTTAAGAACTTGCTGCAATTACAACTTACAGGTACTGAAATATTAATAAGGAAGCGGCCACAAACACAGAAGAAGGTATCAGGCGCCAGGAATAGCAGTAAATAAGGTTTTAAGGCTTACTGCTAAAAAAGAAGTATCGAATTATTTTTTCAAAGCAAATGACCACAAACAAGGCTGAATGCCTTACGCGCCAGGAACGGCAATCATATAAAAAATTTAGAAACCAGCTGTAAAACAGTAAATACAAGCAAAGGTTAATTAAAAGAAACAAGCAATTAGCCATCAAACGGGTGAAATAAGATGATAATAACCTTGTAACACAACCCTTACACTGCTAGATTTATTCCAGAAGGCGGCTGGAACTATTAGCTAGACATACATAATCTTTAATATAGGCATTACAAGGTATGGTAATAAATAATACAATAAGAAAACACAAGGACCAGTCACAGACAGTGGTCCAGGAATCGACCTCTGAGAAGGTCCAACAACAAACACTTTCGTGAGAGATGAGATAGACAGCCAGACGTTGCACTCACTTCACAAGATGGTAACTCAGACAAGTGGTAGTCTAACGAATGACTAATGATAATCTTGCTGAAGCTGTCTGACGTCCAATAAACCAAGTGCAAGAATGGAACAACACGCCAAAGCCGGAACTGGTGGACTGCACTACGCCCACAGAATACTGTGCTTAGAGTGCCCGGAACGAGAAGGGAATCACTACCACCAGAGTAGAAGAATCACAAACGACCTACAATCAATAAAGCTGTCAAAACTACACGCCTTACCAGACAGCAGCGGCAAGGCGAGGAAACATACACTGCTGTTACATACACTAACCCCAGGGCAGGTAAGTGGGGCATTAGTGGCCACCAGGCCGGAAAAAAATCGCTGGTTGAACTTAACAAATTGTAACAAGCTGAACACAGTAAACAGTAATAAGAAGTTGAGGAAAGCTCATCAGATCCGCTTTCCCCAAGTACTCCACACGCTCTCTTCACCTCGGCAACACTACAAGCAGCAACACGAACCCAAGTCACTGGAGAATGGCGAGATGTCACAATGGTGGAGGTTTCTCTACTGGAATTGAAATGCACTCACCTTAAAGCCTGCAGGATCTGCTTTATGACAAGGTCATGCACCCTTGTGACCACAGCACTTCCATCCGACAGTCCATGCGCGCCGCCAGCAGTCCCGGCGTGTTCTCGCAATGCGCAGACCTGGCTCCTCCTGAGTCCCTAACCGAACTGCCACACTCACACGACACGGAAAAACAACGACATCGCCCCAAAATAGGGCAACAGTTAATACATATCGATAACCGCCACTGCTGCCACTAGCGGACAGGCAACGCTTGCGAAACGAGTGGCACCAGTCAAGATGAAAAGAAGACAAACAACTGCAACCATGCCAACTAAAGGATACGGTCTGGCATCCAACAGAAGGCGGAAACCTAGAAACAGCACCAACGCGACCCGCAGCACGGCTCTACCTCCCCCTCTCAAGTATAAACCCGAAGGGTGGGAGGGGGGGGGGGGGGAAGAAATGTTAGGAGACCCATCTAGCGGCCTAACCAATCTTAATTTGATTAAGGTGGACCCGGTATTGCTTACCAGTATGGTTGTCGTTAACCAGAAGATTAACTGGGCCTAAAATCCGCATAATCGTGCACAGACCCCTAAAATGGGGAGTAAACTTACCAAGGTTGCCAACACGCACCTCCCTCCCGGGAAAATTACAGACATACACCTGATCTCCCGAACTACACCTGAAGGCTCGCCGATTACGGTTATAATGACCAGCTTTTCTATTGTGGGCCCTGAGAATATTGCGCCTCACACGACTCCAGTTTTCTTCAACGACCTGAGGGGTTATCTCCACAGGGATTAGATCTAGAATCCCCCATAAATTCGAAAGGGGGTTATTAACAGGATAAGCAAACATCAAGGAAACTGGAGTAGCCTTCAAAGCCTTATGGCAGGTGGTATTGAAGGCAAAGCTAAGCAAGGAAGACTAGTATCCCACTTACTAGGAGACTTCTGATGAAAGATAATCAGTGCGGATTTAAGGTTACGATTGACCCTTTCTGCAAAGGACCCCTGTGGATAACATGGAATGGTAGTTACATGCTTAGCGCCGCGTAGAATACGGAAGGCCTTGAAAGGAGCCGAAAGAAAGGCTAGCACATTATCACTAACGATTTGCTTAGGATGTCAGACAACACTAAATACGTTAGTTAAATGAGCAATGGTGGTGCCAGCAGTCACATTACGACTCGGAAGGAGCCAGGTAAACTTCTAAAACGTGTCAATTATAACTAATACATACCGATGGCCTCTTTTAGTGCGAGGTAAGGGGCCCACATAATCAATGTAGAGTTTGTCCATGGCGCGAGATTCACGCTCAGAACTAAGGAACCCCTGTTGAAGAGCGTTATTTGGTTTGGCCACATGACACAACTGACACTGAGAAGCCATTTCTCTAGCGTCTCGGACAATACACAGCCAAGTCAGATGCTCCTTAATCTTCTGCAAGGTCTTGTAGGTTCCTAAATGCCCGCCAATCAACGAGTTGTGAAAATAATGTAAAATTGGGGGCATTAGGGTGCCTGGCAGACAGATCTTGATCTCCTTGCTACGTCCCACCCTTTTGCACAAAATGCATTTCCTGACAATGTATTCCTCCAAATGCTCCTCCGCTGAAAGCCGTTTCTTAATGGGTCCCCAAGTGGTGTCCTGATCCTGATGGTCGGCAAGATCACTAAATAAATGAGGAATACTGCCTAACATGACACAACTAAGATTGCCTTCTGAAGCTTCTAGGGCGCCAGCATTAGATGGTTGTTCAGTAAACATACAGGTAAAGACGTCCGCGAGCACATTCTCAGTGCCTCTAATGTGCTTAACCTTGAACTGAAACACCAAAATGCGTACCGCCCACCTCGCGATACAGCCAGTTTTACGCGGCCTGGTCACCACCCGGCTTAACGCTTGATTGTCAGTCTCTAGCTGCAGTACTCTATGTTTGAGATAAAACCAGTAGTTATCCAGCGAGAACAAGACGGCCAATGCATCGCATTCGTAAACAGAATATTTAAGCTCGGCGCTGGTAAACCGACGAGACGCGTATGCTGATGGCTGCCTTTAACCCTTGACCTCCTGGAGCAGGACTGCCGAAATACCCCCATTAGATGCATCGGTTTGGACAATAAATTTCTTACTAAAATCAGGCACTCTGAGAACAGGAGGACTGGCTACAGCTGCCTTAATGTGCTCAAATGCGGCCTCTTGAGCAGGTCCCCACTCGTGTTGCAGGAGCAGGCTTCGTTTCCGTCGAATGGTTCAAATACAGTTCTGTCACAGTAACTCAGCTTCGCCTTATTCTACACGAGTTGCCAAAGGTGGTAGATGTAGCTTTCTCCGACTTCCACTCAGTTCCGACTTACATTGGAACAATCACATGCGCAAAGCTGTATGGAAGGTACTTCAGAGTCTGAGGGGTTGTTGCAAGATACATAGCGGCTACCTAAAACCACGTTGGAATTTCACTGTAGCAGATAGGTTCGAGAAAGTTGGCTCGTTTCGAGATATGCGAATGCCAGAAATATGATATGGCATTGAGACAGAATACATGACAAATACTGGATAAATATCTAGTGGCGGCGGCATGAGACGGTTGCACATATGTTTCATACCACGCTCCCTTAGCCGAATCACAATCAAAGTTGGAAATTTTATTACGAGGGTGCACCGTCGGCGATGTGTAACCACACTGCTGGTGTGATAATATACACTCCAGCGATCATCATCTATAGTCAGTGTCATAGTATTTGTCTGGAAAAACCATGTCATTCGTAGGTGAAGCCATACATGGATTTATAAACCCGGTGTAGCTTTTAACATGGATACTTCTGTGCACCTGTAGAACCAAGACCGCTTGTGACAGTAACATACAGTAGTTGTTGGGATCGGGTTTTTAACATCTGGCCGTTTGGAAGACGATCACTGTCTCGGTATTTGTCTGGAAAACCCACGTGTTTTGTAGGTAACGCCATACGTGGATTTATAAAGCAAGTACAGCTTTTAACATGGATACTTTTGTGCACCTGTAGAACAAAGACCACTTGTGACAGTAACATACAGCAGTTGTTGCCATTGGGGTTTTTAACATATGAGACGATTACAGCTCTCTTTCTAAGACACAGTGGTATCACCCACAGGAAAAACTTGCATTGGAAAAACTTGGAGGTGCATTTGCGCTGGACCTTCATTGCCTCCCATGTAATTAGTTTGGTTGACTGCTTCCGCACATTTCCCGTCTGTATATTGTTGAGAGAATATCGACTGTGGTGTTTGCGTCTAGCAGGTGGAATATACGTTTGCTGGTTCTAGAGACATGAGAAACACAATAGTCGACTTCGTAAAATAGAGGGATGATTTGGAATCTATTAAATCACCGACATCAGTATTCGCGAGTGGAGATATCAGTTTTCTCTATTTGTTTCTAGTTACTCAGTGGTCTAGAGCTCGCTCCACCTAGCTAAAGTTTCTGGTTTGTTGAGAAATACACTCCTGGAAATGGAAAAAAGAACACATTGACACCGGTGTGTCAGACCCACCATACTTGCTCCGGACACTGCGAGAGGGCTGTACAAGCAATGATCACACGCACGGCACAGCGGACACACCAGGAACCGCGGTGTTGGCCGTCGAATGGCGCTAGCTGCGCAGCATTTGTGCACCGCCGCCGTCAGTGTCAGCCAGTTTGCCGTAGTATACGGAGCTCAATCGCAGTCTTTAACACCGGTAGCATGCCGCGACAGCGTGGACGTGAACCGTATGTGCAGTTGACGGACTTTGAGCGAGGGCGTATAGTGGGCATGCGGGAGGCCGGGTGGACGTACCGCCGAATTGCTCAAACTTGGGGCGTGAGGTCTCCACAGTACATCGATGTTGTCGCCAGTGGTCGGCGAAAGGTGCACGTGCCCGTCGACCTGGGACCGGACCGCAGCGACGCACGGATGCACGCCAAGACCGTAGGATCCTACGCAGTGCCGTAGGGGACCGCACCGCCACTTCCCAGCAAATTAGGGACACTGTTGCTCCTGGGGTATCGGCGAGGACCATTCGCAACCGTCTCCATGAAGCTGGGCTACGGTCCAGCACACCGTTAGGCCGTCTTCCGCTCACGCCCCAACATCGTGCAGCCCGCCTCCAGTGGTGTCGCGACAGGCGTGAATGGAGGGACGAATGGAGACGTGTCGTCTTCAGCGATGAGAGTCGCTTCTGCCTTGGTGCCAATGATGGTCGTATGCGTGTTTGGCGCCGTGCAGGTGAGCGCCCCAATCTGGACTGCATACGACCGAGGCACACAGGGCCAACACCCGGCATCATGGTGTGGGGAGCGATCTCCTACACTGGCCGTACACCACTGGTGATCGTCGAGGGGACACTGAATAGTGCACGGTACATCCAAACCGTCATCGAACCCATCGTTCTACCATTCCTAGACCGGCAAGGGAACTTGCTGTTCCAACAGGACAATGCACGTCCGCATGTATCCCGTGCCACCCAACGTGCTCTAGAAGGTGTAAGTCAACTACCCTGGCCAGCAAGATCTCCGGATCTGTCCCCCATTGAGCATGTTTGGGACTGGATGAAGCGTCGTCTCACGCGGTCTGCACGTCCAGCACGAACGCTGGTCCAACTGAGGCGCCAGGTGGAAATGGCATGGCAAGCCGTTCCACAGGACTACATCCAGCATCTCTACTATCGTCTCCATGGGAGAATAGCAGCCTGCATTGCTGCGAAAGGTGGATATACACTGTACTAGTGCCGACATTGTGCATGCTCTGTTGCCTGTGTCTATGTGCCTGTGGTTCTGTCAGTGTGATCATGTGATGTATCTGACCCCAGGAATGTGTCAATAAAGTTTCCCCTTCCTGGGACAATGAATTCACGGTGTTCTTATTTCAATTTCCAGGAGTGTAGTTCCCAGTCTGCATCTTTGGAATTATGTTGCGTGAGCGATTGGTAGGATACTACTGTGTGCAAACCATGCAAAAACATAATTGTTCTTGTAAGCTCAGAGTCTGGAGATAGGTGTAGAAAAAAGCGAGCAGGGAAGCAGGTCCAGACTAGAAATGGTAACATGTTTGTGTTGGGGGGAACGAGCCCGAATTTGTAGAACAGTTCAGAGAGTGACTTTGGTCTGCTGAGGGTGCTCAGGTCACCTGTGGGGAGTAGGTGACCACCGACCTCACAGAGGGATATCTAGTGTCGCAAGTATGTATACAGTGCTGGCTGTCTTCGTGGTATATGTACGAATGATGTAAAAGAGGCGATTTTTATATGGTGTATTATACAAATTGTGTGTTTGCTACATCAACACGGTACATGGTGATATATTGCTGGGTTGGTGATCGGTTTCACGATCTAATTTTCAATCTCCTGTCCTCAGTGGGAGGGCAGTGTAACTGAGTAAGAGTCTTTCCGAATTTGCGAGGTTTAATTGTCGGTGCAATATTGCGATTGGTGTAAAATGGTTTTTTGGCGATGAAAGTCTCATCTGCAGAAAGAAAAAGAAAAGGCGGATGGTTCTTCAACACCGACAGCATCAGTAAATTCGATAAGAGCCGATCATAATCCAACATTGATTCACAACACATACATTGTGCTGGGATTAGGCGTCTCTGCATAGCAGTTAGAACGTTTGTGTATGTTGAAAGCAGGAAGGGTAACACATGAAGGACAGGGTGCTATGTTAGGACCGCGAGGAAGAACGAATTCGCATTTTCCTTGATGTTCTATCGATAGTGATGATGATTACAGTACACCAAGCCACGTTGGTGATGTCTTTCCAAGCATTATGTCCACAGGTGCGGTATTCATTATCACACATAGTGCCTGACGCCTGTGCTTCAAAACATTTCTTTGAGAGACTCTTGGCAGGATGCAGCACCTTACAGAAGCACTAATTTTAAGACTGCATGATTTCCTCGGACTGAGGAGAATCGAGACATATAGCCAGTATGATTGTAGGTATACCATAGTTTTTTCGGGTGTTGTACAGATATAAGAGATAACTGCACTGTTTGTGTATAATGTGTACGTATTGCATTGTAAGGCTATTGTGGCTTATGTTGTGGCATGACCAGAGAAGATGAGTGTGTGTCCTATCATGAGGGACATACAGATTCAGCACATCGATAACTGTGAGGGTATGAGGGAGATTTTTTTTGTGGAAAATTATGTGCACTATATATACTGATATTCGTTCCAGAACCACAGCCATCAAGAGAAGACATTGCCTGTACATCGATAGGTGTCAGACTGTAGCAGCAATCGTAATATTTAATTGTAGTAGCTCTGGTAAATATGTTCCCTAGCTTCCAATACTCTTGTGAGTCTTGTATGTATTTGATGATCTGTAGACAACTTTTGTGGGTTTAACTGTCTTTGCAATTTTGCAATCTGTACAAAATAATTTTACCACTTAAAGTCTCATCTGCAGAAAACAATTGCAAACGGTGCTCCCACTGGACCCACACTGCAGCTATGCATCATCGCACCAGGAATGGTAAACTTTCACATGCCTTCGGCAGCGGTGAGAGAGCGATGGGTTGCACGGGCTTGTGTCTGGCAGAGGCTTGCAGCAGCATCTTCACTCCCATCCGGTCGCGTCAGCAACGGTGCCTAGGTGAACACTTATTTTCAGAGCAATTTCTCAGGTACCAAATATGATAGGGATGTCGCCCGCCTCATCATGTGGGACCCAAATGGGCACCTGTGCATGGTTTAACAGCTGACGGCCACGTCACTTCGCGGGTCTGTCGATAGCCTCCTGTGTGGTCTAGTGGACAGGGGTCGGCGGACGTCAGTGTGCGCATGTGGGCTATATGCTGTGATGTCACTATGCACACGGGGGCTACACAAGCCGCATGAGTACCATTAGAATCGCGAGTGGAGGAGTGGAACTCTATTGCATGATCTGTGACGTTAGTATGCGTGTCACACATATATGTTGCGAGCGGTGGAGCAGTTTTTCTATAGCATCTGCAAGGGCCGTGGCGCTCTGCAAATAGGTCTTCGCGGGACTGCAGGTAGGGAGGGGAATGAAGTCAGCAGCGTTGAACATGCACGTGTGCAGCCCAGAGGACGATTGGGGCTTATTTAGATAGAGATGTGACATCAGTATGCGCATGTGGGCTATATGCTGTGACATAACTATGCACACACACAGGCTAGACACGTCAGATGTGTTTCTTAGAATCACAGGAGAGAGGAAGTGGTCAAACAGATGAGAGGGATAATAGCGCTCTCTGTTGGTGGTACTGTGTACTAGACCACTTGGACCTCGTGGCGAACACACTGTTTCCCGCCATCTTGGATAACGGTACTCATGTGATCAGTTGATGTCATGACTGCCATCTTGGACGACAGCGCCCTCTGCTGGTGGTTGTGTGTACTAGGTCAGTTGGACTCTGGACCTCGAGGTGAACACACTGGATGGCTGTACTGCATGAAATTGCTTAAGTAAAGACTTATGTCCAGCACAGGTCGAGTCCTCTCCGCAACCAATCCCTACTAGGGATAAGTGGCGGTCAGATGAATTAGTTAGTGGAGGTAGCCCAAGTGACCTATCTCCCCGTGATTTTCTTATGTTAGTAGAGATAACCATGGTGTGATGCATTGTCCTGTTGGAAGTTGAAGTTCCCACCATTTTTCTGGGGGAGGGGAGGGGGGTTAGATTAGTGGAGGTAGCCCAATTTACCTATCTTCCCGCCAAATCCGCCATCTTGAATGATGTCGCAGCCACCACCTTGGATGACGTCATGCGCTGTTGCCTAGTCTACATGCCACTATCTTTGTTGACGTCATCGCTGCCATCTTGGATACACCTGGCAACAATGCAGAGTGGCTCAGAATCCGCCTTGGCACAATACTGACGAGTTTATGTTGTACATGAGCAGGAAAATGTGAGCGCATCACACTGCACCTTCGTCATCTTACATTTAGTCATCCAAGTATCCCGCGCCGGCCGGAGTGGCCGTGCGGTTCTAGGCGCTACAGTCTGGAGCCGAGAGACCGCTACGGTCGCAGGTTCGAATCCT
The DNA here is from genome assembly GCF_021461395.2 of Schistocerca americana. Lineage (NCBI taxonomy): Eukaryota > Metazoa > Arthropoda > Insecta > Orthoptera > Acrididae > Schistocerca > Schistocerca americana. The sequence continues at coordinate 696,111,259 of NC_060120.1, read as the reverse complement.
GCCTCGGGCATGGATGTGTGTGATGTCCTCAGGTTGGTTAGGTTTAATTAGTTCTAAGTTCTAGGCGACTGATGACCTCAGAAGTTAACTCGCATAGTGCTCAGAGCCATTTGAACCAAGTATCCCGCCAGAGCGACAAAATCAGCAGCGTAGGTTGCCAGGGATTGGCGTGACTGTGGCGCATACTGTTCCCGATATATACTAATCTTTGCACACGCCTGTGCAGCCAGGTTCCAGCACGTTGCTAGAAACTTGGTGCAGAAATCCTTGTAACTACCGTTCTCGCGAATTGTAATGTCAAACCAGGCAGCCTCCTCTTGATCGAGCGTCTGGCGTGCAACGAGTAAAGCATTACATTCCGCCCCGCCTTTCGCATGCAGAAACGTGTCTAAATTCTGTAGGTATGCCTTCGAGCGAGTGCTGCGCATTCGGCCAAACTTGGACAGTGGTACATCAACCCCATACATTGGGAATGCGGCCTGCAAATTCGTTGGCGTGACCTGCGTTACAAGGACATTACCTTGTCGCATTACAGATGCTTCTTGCTCGAGGACTGACACCCGTATTTGTGTTTCCTTGGATGATTTACATTTCTCATGTTCGCACACTCTTTTCTCACCACGTTTAGGTCGTTGGTAACCTCCGTCCGTATCTTTTCGGTTTCGGTCACTAATTCGTGCCTAACTTCGGCGATCTGCCGATCAACCTTTGGACTGCAAAATTTTACTTCAGTTTATAATCTTTCAAACCGCGATTTATTCTCCTCACTTATGGCTGTTAATTGTGTTGTGTGGTTTTCTAGTATCGCAAGAATTCTATCTAATGCACCCTGACTGCGTATTGGCCACACATTTGCCTTGTGTTTCCTCGCTCGCTCCCAAACTTTCCATATTTATCAGTCTCCCAGACCTCAGTTACACAGAAAAATTAAACTAAAAACTAAACGCATTCCACAGAACGAACAGAGACAGTACAACGCTGATCACAACGCTGGTAACAGCGAACAGAACAATGGAAGTCGTGGAACAGAATATTCACAACAAACTTCACATTATAAAACTGCATAAAAATACAACGAGGCTATGGGATCCAAAACTGACTACACTAGCTACCGCTATATCTACTTTATATGCTCATTTGAAACGCACTTAGCACACTCAAACACACCATCCGTGAACCTGATAGCTCACACAATCAGGTTACCATGTGCTAATAATGGAATGGGGAGTCTTGCTGAGTCGTGTCGAAACTTAGAAGTTCTCACAGTAACAAGATCGTGAGAATGAAGTCAAATCGAAGCCCCACGTTGGGCGCCAAAAATGTAGCGTCCTGCTGTGTGCTTGCAGAATGAGGCAGTGTCCCTCTTCTCAGGAGCTCGACCCAGGGAGTCCAGCCTCTTCCTCCTCCATGGCAGCTCGCGGCATCTTGGCTAAAGTGGCTGCGTTATTACAATATCTACAGAAGTTTTGTAGCAACCACCTTTTTTCAGTGAAATAATTTAATTTTTAGCAGGCTTCAATAGCTGATGAAATGAAAGTTGCTTTGAGCTGGGAACAATATATGGGAAGAAATTACAGTTTTGTTTCTATATATAGAGTGAGTATTTTCATAAACTGTTGAACTGTTTTCCCCCCAAGTTGCTAGTTTAGTGCACTGTCTCATCATATTGTCACAATTTCAACTGCATTAGAATGTTAGCGAGATGAATATTTGTAAACTCTGTTTTGTTTTGGCAAAAGGAGTAGATTTTAACATGGCAACAAGAGAAGTTAGGTATTACTCAAAACTGATCACTGATAAGGTCTCGCTGAAGAAAAATAAAGGGAATAAGAAGTCAGGTGAAAGTAAATTTCTACTTATGTCGCTATTTCAAAGGAATCCTGTACCCCTGTGTTTTTGAAATAAAGAATGATATAGATTGAAGATGATCAAAAGAATTTATTTCTATGTCTCAACGATCTGAAATATATGAAAACATTTAAATTTGCAGAATCCTATTAACTACCCATCGAGATGTAAACAGATTATCAACATCTTTGATGAACTAAAAGATCTTTTTGGTCACAGATGTAAGAAGAGAAGGGAGTCGTCATTGCATCGCAAACTTGAAGCTGGCGTACACCATCTTAAGTAGGCAAAAAATTAGGTTCAGCGAATTCATACCTCCATGGTTCACCTTCCCCATGGCGTCATTCTTCGTACCCGTGCCCAGTTTCTACCATGCTGCGTGTTTCGATTGTGTGGAGATGTTGTTGTTTCATCAAAAAAGTCAACTTGCGTTGTTTACGGGAGTACTAATCGATCTGATCATAATCTAAAGTTTAAAGGGATCACATTTCATTCATAAGAGGAACCGTTCAAGAAATATTTTCTTTTGTATAGGTGAATTATGGTTGCGCTGTTCACTTTGATTCTTTCCTGTGTTTTTCATTGCCTTCCAAACTGCAAACGCTCCAACATCCAAGCCACAATGTATCAACGGCTTCATCCCTGCACAACACATAGCTAAATGACTTCTCTGCTTGTTGGTGCAGCATCTCATGCCCTAAATTCCTCCTGCCGATAATTATTCATCGTTCACATTTCATCCCTCTATAAAAAGATTTTGGCTGTAACAGCCAGAGACAGCGGTCATGTGTGTGTAAATTTGGTATGTATGATTGTATGGATGTGTAGGTTTGTGTGTATGTGGGTAGGTGAGTGGGTGTGCTTTGCTTCCTTTCTGAAGAAGACTGTGGCCAAAAACTTATGCGAACACTGTTTGCATTGTGTCTGTCTGCTGATTGGCTTCTAAGTAGCAATCTAACCGCTTCACAGTATAGTTATTCGCTCGTGATGTTTGTTAAAAGTAATACACTGAACTTAACAGGAACAATGATGTACATAATTACGACGCCAGAAGGGAAAAAAATAACATTCATTACGGCACATTACAGTTGCCTGTAGCACAAACAAGGGCTCACAATGTTGCAACCAAAAGTTTTGATCACTTACCCAGTGATATAAAATGCCTAACAGACAGAAAAATAAAATTTCAAACTAAAGTGAAATCGTTTCTCTTCAACAACTATTCTGCAAGTGACTATCTATTAGTGAAATGTGTAAATGGTGATAACTAGAAATTACTTATTAACATCTGTCTGCCTTTAATTAAAGAAATCAAAAAACTAACAAATGTTCAGCATGGAGGCATATTTACAACAAAAATGATGTTAATATAAAATTGGCTCGTTTCACTTCATTAAGATGTATCAGCAGATGATCAAAGTAGTTATACATTCCAGTTGTGATATGTCTGGTTATTCCTGAAAAACTGACAGAGTTACTGGCGATAAGCATTCTGGGAAAAGAAGCAAACAGACTGCTGTTGGAAAGGTAGACCTATATGTTACACAATGACTTACATACATGTTAAAGCAAAATATCCATTTTATTGAGTCTAAACGTGTGAGATCATTCCCTTAATCACATTTATATATGCCTTTTTTACACTGTAAATGCTATTATTGGTCTCACACTGCATGACGCATCGTAGGTAAGATTTCAATGTTAGAAAACGTGTAAGCTATAGTGAAACTAACGCACTGATAACCTAATAAAGCAAGAACTCTACTCTGCATGGAGGTACACCTCAATGCTGTTCTGTTTGACTTTTCAGTAATCCTTCACTTTGTTGACATGCACAAGACACGATAGCATGCCTTGCATCTTCCCTCATTGCACACGTTTATGGGATTGCAAAGACATGTAGGTAAGTTTTTTGCAAGCTCGAACATTAAAATATTAAACATACGAGTTGAAAATTGAAAATGTAAGGAACAGGAAGTAATAAAAGTTAGCAAACGAGCATTGGTTTCGGAATTCCAGCTGCATTTGCTATGGATGCAAATACAGTGAAAGTAGGATTAAATGGATTACGGTATTATGCTTTTCAATCCGTTTCTTCTCTTCTTGGTTATTCGAAATATAACAACGAATACAAGTTACGTTAACGAGGCAAAATATGTCGTATTACTAGAATAAATATGCGTTTAAGAACAGAAAAACGTCTGAAATTGCCATCCTGACACTAGCCTATATTATTCATGGAAGAACTGTAATTTTTAGTGTTTAAAACAGTTGTTGCCTGAACACAGCAGAAATAACGTACAAGAAGCTAATGTTTTGGGCTATTTAAGATGGTGGCAGGCTCCACCCACTCTGGCTTCAAAACAGTTCACAGCACCATCTCCCTTATTTTTTAACCTACACGTTTTTTTCACCCTGTATACCGATGGGAAGTTAAAGGTGGCATATTATGTGCTGTTAATTGTCTTCATATTTCTTAGAAAATTGAGGCATAGAAATAAAATCCTTTAGCCAGTTTCAATCCATTCATTCGTTATTTAAAATATGCTCAGTTATAGGAGTCTGTTGAAATTCCGACAAAAGTAGCAACTACTTTCATGTGGCTTCTTGTTCTCTTTAAATTTCTTCATGCAATTCGATCCTCAAACAATTTATGAGATACGAGCAATGTTATGATTATTTCATTCTGGCTTTTAAAATAGCATATGCGTCTGGGTTGAAGCATTTTACATACAATCTATTTTCTGGAACTTGGTGATAGATAGCAACATCTTTCCAAGTTTAAAGAATAATCCAGTATTCATAGCGACCCATTGTTCACTGCAAGCTTTCCAAACTACTTGTAGTAGTTTACTTAATCTCTAAATATATGAAGCTGAAAAATCAAGCTGTGAGATGTGTGAGAATCAAATTCTTTTACAGAAAAATTTCTTTACTATCGTTTGAGAAAGACTGTGTAATGGTTGACTTACGCGCTTTGCAATTCACGCAGTCAAATGAGACTGTTAGCTTTGAGGCTTACTCTTTACATCATGTGCGGGGGTTTAGTATGAGAGGTAGCTGTCACCCCTCCCTGATAGCTGGCAGTCAAGTATGCCATCTAGCAAACTTCTGGCAAACCTTACTTCGTGTGAGATGGGCTTAAGTCAGCCATTCGAGTGCTGCGTCAGTCCTACCCATCACTGAGCCCTGTCCCCGCCACCACATGCGAAAGATGGAGGGTGGGGCTACCTGAGTGCCTGCCTGTCCAGACAGGACATACAAATAAATTCAGTCTATTTCTGATGCTACACATACATGCACCTTGTCTCAGTGGTGTCTTGACACCAGCCAGTATGCTGCACAACCAAGTTTCAATCTGTTTCTAACATGATTCGTAAGTGCACTCAACCTCAGTTGTGCCTAAACAACTGCCTGTCCAGACATGGTGCACAAACTGTTACGATATATTTCTATTGCTACACATAAATGCACTGAGGCCATGCAAATACCTAGAAACCTGCACAACTAGATGGGATGTAAAAACAAGAGTCATCCAATTTCTCTACTGTCTCATCCTGCAGCTGTACTGTTCAATGACAAACATGTTTTAAAATGTCATGCTAGATTGAATGATGCTGTGTCCTGTGTGGATAGAAAACTCCTTCAAATGCTTATCAAACGCATTTGAACATGTACACTAGACCTACAAACATTGCTTTTGACCTGCATGGATTCTATACAGAATCTAAATACATTGTTATCAAAGAAACTGCATTAAAGCAGGCTAAATGAGGATTTAATTAAGTTTCATTCATTCATCAAATCATATCACTAAGTTTTGTGATCTCAAATCTGCGAAAACTATAAGAAACACATCTGTGAGGTTAAGAAACAATTATCAAGCATCAGGATACGAACTGCTAAGCATGGATTATTATATAATGGCATGCATTGTGACAAGACTGTATGATGGGCCTAATAGTAATGTTTCCATCATAGGAGAACAGAAAGTAAATTGTACAAAACAGCAGCTATTTCATGAAGCTAATGTACTTGGTATTAAGGGGTATTATTACCTGTAAATCATGGTCAGAGAAAGTGTGTTTGCAATCCACACAAGAAACCAAACAAAATATGTTCTATGGAAAATGTTCTTTTAATTGTGAATTGGTTAAATAAACGAAAAATTGCTTATCAATGAATGTAATTGGAGTGTGAAGTTTATAACGACATGTGGGAGTTATAGCTCTGTCAGTAAGGTGACTGAGTCATACAAAAATAGGTTACCTCCAACTGATGGTAAATAATCCTTAAGCAAAAAACAGATTCATAAAGAAATTGCGTACCTCCATCTCCGTTCCTCCTAACTGTCCAGGCTGTAATGATCACACAATTTGTCCAGAGACATAGCTAATAAAAAAACAATCAATATTTGTGTTTTTAATACGTTAGCCACACTTGAACTCAAAATAATATAATACTAAAAATAACTAGAGAAATAATGTTTTTCGTTATGAATGAACCGCTGAAGAGGTAACAAGATGAAGTGTTCAGTACCAAAGCAGCAAAAAAAAAAAAAAAAAAAAAAAACATAATGATGATGATAATAGACAGCTGATGACTATTTATGTGTATGCATTTAATTAGTTTTTGATGTTCTCATTTCAGGCGATGTAATCGAACATTCACTGACAAAACCACCACTACAACAGGACCTATCAGAAGTAAAAGTATCAGTTTTCCATGAATCTTTCAGTTTCAATGCCAGCGACACTAAACATGCTGTTTTCAGAATGAGGTTGGATCATGAATTCAACACATTTGTTACTACTCTTGTTATGGTTGTTATTAATATGTTTGCTTGTAAAAGTGCTGTGTTGTATTTTGGAGGAGGAGGAGGAGATTAGTGTTTAACGTCCCGTCGACAACGAGGTCATTAGAGACGGAGCGCAAGCTCGGGTGAGCGAAGGATGGGGAAGGAAATCGGCCGTGCCCTGTCAAAGGAACCATCCCGGCATTTGCCTGAAGCGATTTAGGGAAATCACGGAAAACCTAAATCAGGATGGCCGGAGACGGGATTGAACCGTCGTCCTCCCAAATGCGAGTCCAGTGTGTTGTATTTTGGAATTCATGACATGCTCTACATCTGGTAAGTGATGTGATGTGGCGTAAACCGTTTTAACCCTAATCTTTAATGATAGTCTGTGACTGAAACCGGTCGATATTTGGATTTAAGATAGAAGCAGCTGATGGTCAGACATGCGTTTTATACATTGATTGATGGCTGTTGGTAGTCACCTTTAAAAAATGTTTAGTTTAATAGAGCTTGCATATCAGATCTACAACGTACAGAAAATACCTTCACACAACATTCTGAAGCATACTGTGCATCAGAACTTAGCACATGGCATATAAAACCCATTATCTTCTCGGAAACACACAAAATGTACGGCAGCATGCAATCACATTTCTCACAGCAGAAATGCTACAACATACTTTCGAAGAGATCGCCATTTACATGGCAATACACTGTGCACACTCCAGTACTGATCAACACTGTGCTGTCAGTGTTTCTGGTGTTACTACAGCACATGCAGCAGGAATTCAGGCTTTCATGTTGTCCATTCTTGTTGGAATCTGCTGATACTCTACATTTTTCAAATGTCCCTAGACAAACAAGTCCATAGGGTGAGGTCCAGTAACTATGCTGCAAATCTCTGAACAGGATTGCCTGGTCCTATCTGTTGATTTGGAAATTGTTGGTTTTTTATTTTCACATCCTCAGATGATGCCAGTATGCCGAAACCGGTAATAAAGTGAAAGAAATCTGTACGATCAAGACGGACTTGTGAAAATAAAGTGCCAAAAATGATTGCGGATTCAGTTACAGACTTTATGTCTTCAATTAATAAAAATTGTTGGTTTATCGCATTTCTTGTTACCATGGCAATATACTGATACCACATTACACACACATCAAAAAAAGTTTTGCATCACTCCGGTTCTCAGAACTCCTGAAGATAGACTTTGATTGTGGATATTGTCTCAGAGACACAGTCCCTTTGACATTTCAGTCATGTCACTAAACACGCCCAAAGATGTAAACAACCATGCATGATCAGCGCCTTTCAGACAGAGGGAGTCCAACAGCCGATCAGTTCCAGTCATTCCACCAGGAAGGCGGTACATGGCTCGTGTTGTCTGTAGTTCAACCATACCTAGACGGTCAATACCGCGGTTCCATTGCGTCCACATTGATACTTTGTACCAGGAAGCGTTCTCAACAAGGTAAGTGTCCAGGCTTCTAGGAGTGAAGCAAAGCGATGTTGTTCAGACATGGAGGAGTTACAAAAAGACAGGAGCTGTCGATGACGTGCCTCGCTCAGGCCGCCCAAGGGCTACTGCTGAAGTGGATGACCACTACCTATGGATTATGGCTCGGAGGAACCCTGACAGCAACGCCACCATGTTGAATAACGCTTTTCGTGCAGCCACAGGACGTCGTGTTACGACTCAAACTGTGCGAAATAGGCTGCATGGTGCGCAACTTCACTTCCGACGTCCATGCTGCACGGTACAGATGGGCCCAACAACATGCCGAATCAACCACTCAGGATTGGCATCACGTTCTCTTCACTGATGAGTGTCGCATATGCCTTCAACCAGACAATCGTTGGAGATGTGTTTGGAGGCAACCCGGTCAGGCTGAACGTCTTACACACACTGTTCAGTGAGTGCAGCAAGGCGGAGGTTCCCTGCTAGTTTGGGGTGGCATTATGTGGGGCCAACGCAGGCCGCTGGTGGTCATGAAAGAAGCAGTAACGACTGTACGATACGTGAATGCCATCCTCCGAAAGATATTGCAACCACATTGGCAGCATATTGGCGAGGCATTCGTCTTCATGGACGACAATTCGCGCCTCCATCAAGCACATCTTGTGAAAGATTTCCTTCAGGATAACGACATTGCTCGACTAGAGTGGCCAGTCAGCATGTTCTCCAGACTTGAACCGTACCGAATATGCCTGGGATAGATTGAAAAGGGCTGTTTATGGTCGACGTGACCTACCAACCACTCTGAGCGATCTACGCCGAATCGCCGGTGAGGCGTGGGACAATCTGGACCAACAGTGCCTTGATGAACTTGTGGATAGTATGCGTCGACGAATACAGGCATGCATCAATGCAAGAGGACGTGCTACTGGGTATTAGAGGTACCGGTGTGTACAGTAATCTGGACCACCACCTCTGAAGGTCTCTCTGTGTGGTGGTACAACATACAATGTGTGGTTTTCATGAGAAATGAAAAGTGCGGAAATGATGTTTATGTTGATCTCTATTCCAATTTTCTGTACAGGTTCCGGAACTCTCGGAACAGAGGTGATGCAAACCTTTTTTTTGATGTGTGTATGATGCACAAGAGTGGGTAGGCCTTCCATCAGTCCTGATAAGGTACATCCAAAGAATTGCTCATACTGTTACTGGCAAGAATGCCATCAATGAAATATGGACCAATGACGTGTTGTCCTTCAATACCACACCATAAGTTGACATTCAAAAGGCGTTGATGTTCTACATGAGGAAGAAATGCGGGTTTTCCGGTGACCAGCGGTGCATATTGTGTAAACTGACATTTCCATGGTTTCTAAACATGCCTTCATCAGTGAACAGTACGTTTACACGTGAAGTCATAGCCTTGCCACAGTACCCACTGACAACATTCAAGGCGAATTTCGAAAGTCACTGCTATGAAGCCCTTAGCGTAGTGAAACGTGTACTGGTAGTATTTGCACCTGTGAAGACTGCTCAGAACACTTGTTCGGGACCGATGACTATGTAGTTTGGTCCCTTTATACACTCCTGGAAATGGAAAAAAGAACACATTGACACCGCTGTGTCAGACCCACCATACTTGCTCCGGACACTGCGAGAGGGCTGTACAAGCAATGATCACACGCACGGCACAGCGGACACACCAGGAACCGCGGTGTTGGCCGTCGAATGGCGCTAGCTGCGCAGCATTTGTGCACCGCCGCCGTCAGTGTCAGCCAGTTTGCCGTGGCATACGGAGCTCCATCGCAGTCTTTAACACTGGTAGCATGCCGCGACAGCGTGGACGTGAACCGTATGTGCAGTTGACGGACTTTGAGCGAGGGCGTATAGTGGGCATGCGGGAGGCCGGGTGGACGTACCGCCGAATTGCTCAACACGTGGGGCGTGAGGTCTCCACAGTACATCGATGTTGTCGCCAGTGGTCGGCGGAAGGTGCACGTGCCCGTCGACCTGGGACCGAACCGCAGCGACGCACGGATGCACGCCAAGACCGTAGGATCCTACACAGTGCCGTAGGGGACCGCACCGCCACTTCCCAGCAAATTAGGGACACTGTTGCTCCTGGGGTATCGGCGAGGACCATTCGCAACCGTCTCCATGAAGCTGGGCTACGGTCCCGCACACCGTTAGGCCGTCTTCCGCTCACGCCCCAACATCGTGCAGCCCGCCTCCAGTGGTGTCGCGACAGGCGTGAATGGAGGGACGAATGGAGACGTGTCGTCTTCAGCGATGAGAGTCGCTTCTGCCTTGGTGCCAATGATGGTCGTATGCGTGTTTGGCGCCGTGCAGGTGAGCGCCACAATCAGGACTGCATACGACCGAGGCACACAGGGCCAACACCCGGCATCATGGTGTGGGGAGCGATCTCCTACACTGGCCGTACACCACTGGTGATCGTCGAGGGGACACTGAATAGTGCACGGTACATCCAAACCGTCATCCAACCCATCGTTCTACCATTCCTAGACCGGCAAGGGAACTTGCTGTTCCAACAGGACAATGCACGTCCGCATGTATCCCGTGCCACCCAACGTGCTCTAGAAGGTGTAAGCCAACTACCCTGGCCAGCAAGATCTCCGGATCTGTCCCCCATTGAGCATGTTTGGGACTGGATGAAGCGTCGTCTCACGCGGTCTGCACATCCAGCACGGACGCTGGTCCAACTGAGGCGCCAGGTGGAAATGGCATGGCAAGCCGTTCCACAGGACTACATCCAGCATCTCTACGATCGTCTCCATGGGAGAATAGCAGCCTGCATTGCTGCGGAAGGTGGATATACACTGTACTAGTGCCGACATTGTGCATGCTCTGTTGCCTGTGTCTATGTGCCTGTGGTTCTGTCAGTGTGATCATGTGATGTATCTGACCCCAGGAATGTGTCAATAAAGTTTCCCCTTCCTGGGACAATGAATTCACGGTGTTCTTATTTCAATTTCCAGGAGTGTACATCAAACCAACCAGCCAACCAACACTTCTTCGAGGGATTCCCACCAGTCTCTCCGTTTCACTAGTATTGGTATGAGGGTTTATTGCAGCTGCCTCCAGAGCAGCTACTTCGGTTGCTTCACTTCTTACCCTTTTGCTTCAGATCAACGTTCATAGAGACATGCGTCCTGTCATGCAAAACCATCTACCAATATTCGTGAAGGTGTTGGGGGTGGGGGTCAGATGATATCTATTAGGGTAGCACTGGTCATGCAGTTGTGCCACTCATGTGGTATTTTAGTGAGATTCCCCATTAAGTAATAACAAATGGTTCAAATGGCTCTGAACACTATGGGACTTAACATCTGAGGTCAGTCCCCTAGATCTTAGAAGTACTTAAACCTAACTAACCTAAGGACATCACACACATCCATGCCCGAGGCAGGATACGAACCTGCGACCGTAAAAGTAATAACACGTCAGCCATTTTTTCATTTGTGAAAACCATATCAAATGCGAGGTAAATTAATATCACGTTTACAACATTGATACCAATTACAGTGTACAGTACAACAGTGCCATTTACCTGTACATACCTCAACACAGATCAACCTGCTTTGTAGCGAGCTGATCCCACACACAGCCGATTGCGGTCCGTCCCAGTACACAACTGCAGAGCCGAGAGGTTGTATTGGGTAGTGTAAGAATGAGTCAGCGTAAATGATCAGTATTATTCTGTAATGTGCATGTAGATAAATAAAACACGCAAGGGAGAAACCATTACGTACATATCAATGTTTGTGGCAGGAAATCCTGTAATTACTTTCGGCGCTCCTGATAACAGTGAAAATAAGGTTACGCACGCCAATCACATCGCAATTACGAGCAACGTGGGGTTCACGCTTGTATCTACGGATGTGCAATAGTGGCCGATATGGTTTAAGTCAAGCATCAACTTCGCCTTGCAGTTTCTCAGGGTGTAACTAACATATTGCGATGCAACTAACGCCATTCTTTTTTGTGAGTTTTCGTGTTATTGACTGTGTAAGAAATAACGTCAAGTGTCCATTTAAAAAAAAAATTTGTGTTGAAACTAATATTTGCTTCCGTTTCAGAATGTTTACTTTCATGAGCCCCTGCCTTAACTTTCATACCTGTGAAAGCCGCTCTTCAATGTTTATAGTTGTTCCAGAGATATGTAAGCTGAAATCTTTAAATGGACCATCCTGTACATATCTTGAGGGGCTAAAAAGAAGACATTAAAAAAATTACCTCTCCTTGTGCGGGAGTCACAAAGTGATAGCATAGACAATATGAATAACATGACAAATAGAAGTTTCGATTGGTCTAGCGGGCGTGTATGGATAGCCAAAGTCTTTAAGGTGAGTGGAAATCAAAGTTTGCATCCTAGTCTGGCACAAAATAATTGCTAATGTACCCAGATGGAGCTCATTTTGAACATATACATATTTTTTCAAACACGTTATTCCAGCCCAAGTACTAGCTATTTCACTAGGTACTGTCAGGTACTGATGGTGTACCATACAAAATATTCACTGGAAGCAGTGATATTCCACTACGAGAAAGAGTAAAGCTGAATACTGTGTTTATTTTTGATGGTGTTGCAGTGCAAATCTGCATCAAATATGAAAATACTTCTGTTTCAGGTGCCATAGGAGGATAGATTTTTTTTTTTTTAGTCAGACTTGTTGTATGATTCAGGAACAGTTGGTAAGTGAAAATACAAACATTATTATCGCTTTTAAACAAGATGATATGATTTTATAAAACCTTTCAGAAGCGCATGTAGGAACTGATGTGACATTTAGTGACGTGGGAGTTTTTAAAACGATGATGGACATATTTACACAAGTATTACATATATGTGAAAAGAGCTTAACATGAACAGCACATATACACATGCACACATATTGCCACAAGGCATAGTCCATACAGCGTAGTGCACTGGACAGCATCACTGACAAGCATGCTGCGGCTGCCAGTTAAAATCCAGACACCAGAAATTATTTCTTATTTAGTATTTATCATTACTGTGAGATTCTTGAAAGATCTGGTGTTTATAACCTTTGTATTTTCTGCAATGTTCGATGTTTGTATAAATAGTTGGACTCTCTGTTCATGAGATTAGTTCTTTTCTGGATGTATGTTGGTGTCAGTAATAAACACACTTTCAATACGATGGTTGAACCACTGACAATCCTGATTTCGGATTTAGTCTTGATTGTGGTTTAGATGTGATATTGCTTGATGGAGACAAACACGAACTTCGAAGCATTTTCCATAGCTCTAATTAGGCAACACAAAGCTATCACTTGATTGTTGAGAAAAGTTTTCTTCACTTCAGCCTCTAATTTGTCCCACGTATTGAACTTCTTTTCATTGCTCTCGAACCACTAGACAAGAAACAGACTACAAGCAGTACATCATTTCTAAGATCTTTCCATACACGTATTAGGTGTATTCCAAAACAGCAGTAAGTCTGCTACACGTCAGGCATCCATTGGTGTTTTCCGGAGATGCTGGTCAGGTTCCAATGAAATGGCTGAGATCATTAGACCAAGTCGCCAAATATAACATGTGGAATGACATGATGTGTTTGGGGAATGTGACCTTCCATTTGGACAACACAGCCCACAGTGGTTCGAGAATAATGAAAAGAAGTTCAATACTTGGGCCAAATCAGAGGCTGAAGTGAAGAAATCTTTTCTCGACAATCAAAAGTAAGTCTGCACAGTGGAAGAACGACTGAAGAACAGGGTCTAAAGTCATAGGGAAATTATGTAGTTGTACATACAGAATGTTTTGACCAAACACCATATCATACATCGGATTATGCTAGAAACTGACAACATCTCATACTTGATGAAGGGAGTCACAAAAGAAATTTACAAAGCTCTTCTGATAAAGGATGTCACACGACAGAGGAATTCACCAATTGGCGCCATCGGATTGAGGATATGCAACAGAAAACAGTTTGAAGAAAAAAGTACGACAAACTACTGAATGAGGTCCCTACGACAATTATAGAAGACCACCATGACCTCCCTTCTCTCATATGCCAGATAGTAAGAAAAGAGATACAACAATGTATGGCAGCCAGAAATGTAAGTCCGAGTAGAAAAGAGTTAGCAGCCTTTAATAACAACCTGATAAATCAGGAGGTATTAGAAAATATTGAAGAAGAGTACTAGTCTCCACCACCAGTCGACCGTGCCTTGCAGAATGGATTCAGCCAACTCGGACTCACGTCACCACTGCCGCCGTCAAACTACAACTCAGCATACAAACTACACAGATACAACCTACTCCTCCACCAAGTAGGAAGCTCTGCAGAAGAGCAGATATTTGGAGGAAGGAGGACAAGTACCAGTCCGTTTTCACTGTGGGCGCCCTAGACACATTGTGCGTCCTGCAGACAGAGAAAATTGATTATTCGACGACTATGATCCCACTACACATTAACCACCACAACAGTCCTATTGGTGCCAGTCAGTTGCAGATGATTATAATCAACATGAATCACATCATGGTTCCCTCGTCGAGGTCACTTCCTAACATGCTGTAGCTATTCTCCATCACCATCAAAGGTGGTGCTGGAGGTAAGTCCCTATGGGCCCAAACTGCTGAGGTCATCATTCTCTAGGCTTATACACTTCTTAATCCTAAACTAACTTATGCTAAGGACAATACACACACCCCCATGCCCGAGGGAGGACTCGATCTTCCAACATGGGTAGCCGTGTGAATCTGTGGCAAGACACCGCAGACTATGCGGCTACCCTGCATGGCACCGTCAAAGGTACCAGCTAATCTTGCAGCTGCTGAAATCAGGAAAACTGTGTGCTGGCCGCGGTGGTCGTGCTGTTCTAGGCGCTGCAGTCCGGAACTGCGGGACTGCTACGGTCACAGGTTCGAATCCTGCCTCGGGCATGGATGTGTGTGATGTCCTTAGGTTAGTTAGGTTTAAGTAGTTCTAAGTTCTAGGGGACTGATGACCTTAGAAGATAAGTTCCATAGTGCTCAGAGCCATTTGAACCATTTGAAAACTGTGTGAGGCGACCATCTATGTAGATGTAGCCGCCACAGATGAAAAGCCTTCATGGATGACAGTCACCAAGGTGATAGGAAATCTCATCAATGTCATCATCGATGGCCAACCAGTCTGCTGCCTACTCGACTTAGGGGCTTTTTTCTCTGCATTGTTGAATACTTATGGCTGCCAGGTGAAGAAAGGTATGTTTGGTGTTATGAAATGAATTGTGCTGGAGGTGACAAATGTGTAATACCTCCAGCTGACAGGAACGTGTAATGCAACAATAACTGTCAATCACAGAAAACAGCCCTTCAAATTTGTCGTTGGGACTTCTTGCTGGTATCAGAAGTAATCGTGGATTATGGAAGATCAGAACTTCAGACTGATGGAGGTATTCCTACAAGAAGATATAACAAAGATGGCTCCGGACGGATGTCTGCCGTTGAAGACGTTGTTATCCAGCCATCATCAATGAAACGAGTTCCAGTCATCATTCGAACAGCTCGGTAAAACTGTGAGGCTCTTTTTTATAAAAAAAACGCTACACACAGTCACAAAATAAATTTACATACCTGCAACGATCAAAGCATTGTAGGTGGTCCAGGATTTCTCAAGAGCAGCCACAACTCATCCTTAAAGGTATGTGAATAGGGATGGCTGAACCAACTCAGAAAGGACAGCTTAATGTCTTCTACTAAGAATTGTGCTCCACAATCACTGTATGGAACACAGGCAATGGGAAGAATCAATTGTTGAACTGTCAATAGAATCTGGATTGACTGAGGAACAGTGTCAATGAGTAATAGCCATCCTGTATCAGTTTTCAGGTACTTTCAAATCTTGAGTGGAAGAAAACTGACCGAGCAACCCTTTATAAAACACTGTACCAACACCGAATATCATCCACTAATTGGTCAATATAGAGTGTCGCTGGCTGAACGACAGATAATCCAGGAGAAAATGGAGAAGATGTTGCAAGAAAACAGCCCAGAGAGGCCTTAGTTCTCTCCAATGGTCTTGTCAGGAAGAAGTCCAGCACATGGCGTTTCTGTGTCGACTACAGGCGACTGAATGAAATCACGAAGAAACATATCTATCCATTTCCATACACTGATGATACCTTTGACTGCTTAAAGAGAGCAAACTATTTCACTCGCAAGCCAGTATAGGCCATGCAAAACAAATTTAGTCTTTTCTATTTCCGACTTTAATACATGTCTTCCTCCTTGTCGGCTGTATCCCTAGGAAGTTAGATGTAGCTCCACACCCCTTTATTGGATCAAAGACATTTGAGTGGATGTCAAGATGGAGTCCATCCAGAACCCCTTTACTGCATTTCAGATAATTTGTTCTGTATGACACTCAAGGTTAATGTCTGAAACCACTCAGCAATAAGAGCCCACTGTATCCTATCATTATCCAGCCTATGAACAGTGATCATCTCTTCATCACCAGAGTTCTGTCTTGGAGGGTGCATAAGCTCACAGGATAACACTGCACTACGCTTAATGGTGGGATATCGCTCATCGCTAACGATTTTGGAAAGTTTTCTTTCCAAAACAGGTAATCAAACGTCAGTCAAACGTTCAGGACACGGACAGTATTTCGGTACCATCCCAAATTATTGTCAATCCTACTGTACAAGATCCTGTTTCCAAATGCACTTCGAACTACAGAGTAATTTAAAGGTGACCTGTGGCTGACCTGATGAGCATCTACATTATCACTAGTAGGACGGGACAGGGAACTGATGTTAGTCAAAGATGAAGTGCTATCGTTGCTAGATGAAAACGAAGATTGAGACCATCACCTCCACAGTGAACTGACCTTGCATGGCTGTCATCTTGGTCGGGGATGTGGAGCAACTGCATCTGTAACCCCCTGTTCAAATGCATCAGGCCAGAAGGAGCATCCAGGCTGCAAAAATTCGTCATGTGTGAGGTGACAAGGCGTGTCGGCCACAGCATCAGGTGCAACTCTGGAAACTACCAGCCTTGACGCAGTTGTCGGCGTCCTAATGACTGGGCATAGTGAACCAGGGGCGGAAGCCCACAGGCCATTTATCACCCACGTTTGCTAGTGCGATGGCGAATGTGAGGCAGTGGTGGTGGATGTGGCGGGGACAACGGCGGACGTGGTGCAAGTGGCTGCCTGTGCAGGACGAAGCCTTGCGGGCGAAACGTGCCTGATAAGGCCACATTTTGATGACGCCTTCATCGGTCGCGACACCCACGCTACTGCTTGCTGTGGGGATGGTGGTGGTGGAGTAGGTGGGTATGTTGTGCCACTAGATCTCTTACAGACACTGTTGTCTCACTGACTGTAGAGAGACAGAAAGAATAAAGAAAATAAGTACTCCATTCCAGAAACAGACATATAAACTTGCCCACTGCAGAGAAAGAATAAGTAGGATCAGTATACAAACTACCTGAAGTAGGATCATTGATACCATAGCGCATCTACGATGACACTACGTACACAGGCTACTGGCAAATCAAAGCTGACAAGGTATAATGGGAAAAGACTACTTTTGTAACTCCTGATGTCCTCTATGAGTTCAGAGTTATGGCATATGATCTATGTAATGCTGTGGCCACCTTCGAATGTATGAAGGACAACCTGATTCCACACCTTTAACCGAAGACATGTCTTTCGTATCTGGATGACACTGTCGTTTTGTTCTAAGGCATTTGAAAAACATCTAAGCTGATTGACAACCGTCCTAGAGTGGGTTCCGATTGTGGTGTAGACATGAATGCGAAAAAGTAACTCTTCATTGCCTAGGTAATAAAATTATTGGGATTCCATGTGCGCCCACTCCGCTGCAGAGTGAAAATCTCATTCTGGAAACATCCCCCAGGCTGTGGCTAAGCCATGTCTCCGCAATATCCTTTCTTTCAGGAGTGCTAGTTCTCCAAGGTTCGCAGGAGAGTTTCTGTAAAGTGTGGAAAGTAGGAGACGAGGTACTGGCAGAAGTAAAGCTGTGAGGACGGGGCGTGAGTCGTGCTTGGGTAGCTCAATTGGTAGAACACTTGCCCACGAAAGGCAAAGGTCCCGAGTTCGAGTCTGCCACTTTCTTCTAAACATACCAGTCCGGTTCTGGACACGAACATGGCACATAATGGGATTCCGGAATCGCTGACTCACAAAATCGTGTATCAGGACTGAAGGGAAATCTTGCGTAATGGGAGTGTTGCTATAGAGCAACATATCTAGAATCCAGGACTGTGGTGGGCCTTTACATACTGGGGTCAGAAAGAAAATACAAGTACGTATTGTACAAAACAAATGGCATAAATTAAAAAAAAAATACATGCATGGTATAACATATAGGGTATAACAAGGGCTTTGCTGCGCAGCAAAATGATTGGGAAATGCTTAAACGTAATACAAAATCATAAGGGGAGAAAAATACAAGTTATTTGGCAATAATTATTAAACAGCTAGCACTGGCAACGCATAGTGAGTCGCACATCGCTCAACACCTCTAATCACACAAAATACGCGCAATACTGAGCCTTCCGGTATATCTCTGGGTAGGAAAAAGAGGTTAGCCACCGTTTACTGGCGGGGTGTACTTGTTTTAGTGTTCTGGTGGTGTATCATGTTGTTGTTACTGGACAGACTTACCTGTAATTATTTTTTTCTGTCAGCTGTGGCCGAGGCTCGAAGCCTGGTTCTCTTAGGTCGTGTGCTCTCTCCTAATATCTCTAAAGCTATCGAGAGTGTAAAGGGGAGAATTCGATAGTCGATGTTCTTAAATCTTACGTTCGAGGTGCGGGGTATAGTGAATAGGTACATAATATTTAATACTTAAATTTGTCTGTTGGGGGGTTCTCTTATTGGTGGAGATGCACGTATGTTAAGAGTTTTTAGGGTGCCGCAAAAACTGGGTGGTAAGACAATTTATCAAACTCGTTAGATGGTGTAGCAAGTACCGTTATGAAAGTGGGGAGAGACACAGGCAGACCCGCTACGACGGATGCAGGTGTCACGTTAGTGCTGAGATAGTGGAGCAGCGGCGTAGCGCGTTAGCGCTGAAATAGAGGGGCAGCGGCGAGCGGCGCGACTCGTGTACTGAGTGAGCAACTCCTTCGGGCGTTTCAATTAACCATTTATAAAATGCATTTCACGTAAATTAATAATATTAGAGTGGGATTAGTGACTGTTGCGAGTAGTTTCCTCAATCCTTTCTTGAACGAATTGATATATATGGGTTTGTTGGGTAAAATTACTGTATCTCACGTATAAAGAAATTTTTTTTAATTTTTTTTTCTTTTTTTTCTCTCATGGTGGCAAAAGTGAATAGGCCGTGATGGGCATGTAATGGTGAAACCATTTAAGAATTTGGAAGAGGAGCAGGTAGTCGGTTCTTAAGATGTGTCAGACTAGGCACAAGGTGGTATGGTGGTGCTATACTTCGGAGGAGGTTCGGAAATGGAAAGTGCCACCAAACTAAATGGCGGTGCTCGGGAAGACACCCCATAACGGCCGACTTCGTTACTGTAATGCGTTTCCACTTCGCATTCCATCTGCTGGAGTTCGCTTGCTTCGGAACTCCACTCGGAATTATAGTGTGCTCAGCAGGCGTGTTAGGGGTGTAGGTGTGTAAGTAAATTTACGGGTGGGTTTTCAAGTTGTTGAAGTTACCCAGGTATTGAGACGGAAGGATGGAAGAAGTCACGTTTGAAATAGGTACTACGTAAGAAGATGGTACCTTTCTCTATTAACTTGCTATTCATTGGTTGATAGCGAAGACAGTACATTCTAATACGTGTAAGGTCCCTTTAATATTAGTCGTCAGGCGCATGGATGGCACTTGGAGAGAGGGGAAGGGGAGGGGAATCAGGCGGCGACAGCCGGCGAGGCTAGTGGGACGGCGAGGGTTGGGGAGGAACGGGGAGGTAGCAGCAGTGTCAGGTTTTGGAAGTGACTTCGCCCTTCACATTATGGCCGCCGCACATGCGACTCCTTGTTGACGGGTCCACCTGATTCTGACAGGCAGAGCGCACGTTTATAACTTCACAGTACCGCTGAGAAGCTAAACTTACCTTCTGAGTTAACCTGAAAAAGAACAGGCGTCCGTGAGGGACAGTAGGGGAAATTTAGAGTGTCACTGTTGTGTGTAGGCCACACGGCCATGGTACGGGAATAATCATTGAGTTACGTAACATTTCTTTTGGTGTCAAAGCGACAGGTTATGTATCTTCATTAGGAGCAAGTTTCTCATTTAGTACTGTGTGTTATTAATTATCACTCTGGGTGTTCAAATGGGAAAATTACTTAATGAAACAAGGTGCCATTTCAGGGAGAAAGTCTTTGGAATAAAAAGGTAGAGACTTAATGCAGTCATTACTTAATACAATATCCTAATACTGACCCATAACTTCTCCATATGATACTCTTATTTAGAATTAAATGTATTAGTATTGGAAATAGAACTGTTGTCCGACCACTAGACATGTCATAACACATAAATAACATAATAAAAAGAGCATAATAAAAATACTGGTTAAAATTAGGGATTACATTACTAGGCCAGCATTGCAGAACAGGCTGGGTGGGTAAAGGTCTGATAACCTCTTTCAGAGAGGAAGGCTAGGGTGATATCTTCATTTGCAAAGGAAAGTAATAAGGTCGTTGCTTTAGCCTTGTTACTTTTCTTTGTTGGGTTGACATAACTGGGAATCCCCTAAGTAAGAATAAGTACCTTGGTGTTTAGTCCCTGGATCTAAGGGCATATGGGTGTTTAGATCTCTGAGTAAGTCTGGAGTGAGCTGGGAGGGGAGAGGGGTGGAACTTTCCTTTTCCTCCACTTCACAGGGGGCAGAAACTGCTGAAGGCCCGGCGCTTGTTTCAGAAGGCAGTGGGAGAGGCATAGTTCCTGAATATGGTTTTAGTCTATCAAAATGGACGACATCCTTGAGGTCAGGCAGCTGTAATGCTGCATTGACAGGGGAAGTGAGCTGAATGATTGAATATGGTCTATCACACAGAGGGGTAAGTTTCTTCACTCTTCCTTTCTTTAAACTAGGTTTTTTTAGCAAAACCAAATCACCAGCTTTATAGGGGGGGGGGGGAGGATGGCATTTTTATTACTTCTTTCCATCTGTTTCCTGGTTGCTTTGCGGTTGTTCCCTTGTACCTTTTTCCAAATGGCTTTAAGGCGGCGGGCTAGCCCCTTAACAGCTGTGTGATCAATTCCCGGAGCTAGTTTATCTATCTCAAAGAGAGATTCCATAGGGCGGCCAAACACTATCTCATAAGGGGTATGTTCAGTGGCTTCATGGAAATGGCTATTGTACGCACTTGCCCTGTACGGAATTTATCTTTGTCAGCCACTGTGGGTGAGTTGATGTAATAGGAAAGCATTTGTTTCACAGTGCAGTGGACACACTCAATTCGGCCATTTGCCTGGGGTGAAAAGGGGTGGTACTCCATTTCCTAATTCTCATCAATTTGTAAACTTGGACAAATAAGGCGGATATAAAATTGGTTCCTGGATTTGTTATGATTGCCTCAGGACTTCTGAAAGGAAGGACAAGATGATCCACAAAAGCTCGTGCTACTGTTTCAGCTGACATGTCCGCGATGGGTACCAAAATGAGGTATCGGAAAATGTGATCAATAATGAATAGAATATATTTCCTTGTGTATTTATGGGAAGTGGCCCGACTACATTCAAAGCCACAAAATAAAAGGGTTTTGATGCCTCAGGAAGAGACTGTAAGGAAATTTTGATTCGTGGGGGTGGTGCTCTTTGGGCACATGGTAGGCAGTTTTTTATATACTTAGCATCATCTCGCCATCTTTTGTCCCACTAGTACTTCATGAAAATGCGGGCGTTTGTGGCTCTTCGTTCACTATGGCACGCTTGAATGCTGCCATGACACTGGGCAATAATTCTGGATTGTAGGTTTTTAGATATTACTGCACGTTTACCCTGGGGGGGGGGGGGGGTCTTGCAGTATAGAATTCCACCTCCTGTAACAAAATCCAGATGGGAGCGATTTTAATTCGTCGATTGACATATTGTCTGTTTGAGCTACTCTCAGTTTTCTACTAAGGGCGTCAGCAATCTGGTGCAGTTTTCCAGCTTTGTGTCGCACTTGGTAATCATAACCACTCAACTTCAGGGCCCAGCGGGTGAGACGGCTGCTAGGGTCTTTTAAACTTAATAGCCACTGAAGTGCTGCATGATGTGTTACTACTGTAAACATTCTCCTATAAAGATAGCATCTAAAATAGTTGACACCAAACATTAATGCCAGCAATTCTTTCTCTGTAGTACTGTAATTAATTTCCGCCTGGTTCAGCTGACGGGATGCGTAACCATTTGGTCTTTCCTCACCGTCAATAATTTGACTCATAATAGCCCCCACTGCAAATTCGGACGCATCACAAGAGAGAATGAATGGTTTTTCGAAATCGGGATAGATCAATAAGGAGGAACTAGTCAGAACATCTCTGACATGTTGCACAGCAGCTTCACACTCGGGGGTGCATTGATATCATACATCTTTTTTCAACAGGTGGGAAGGGGTTTGGTTACTGTGGCATAGTCCTCTACAAAGCGCCTGTAATAATTGCTAGGTTCCAGAAAGCTTTGCAATTCTTTTACATCAATCCCGCGTCCGGCCATCCTGATTTAGGTTTTCCGTGATTTCCCTAAATCGCTCCAGGCAAATGCTGGGATGGTTCCTTTCAAAGGGCACGGCCGACATCCTTCCCTGTCCTTCCCTAATCTGATGACCTCGCTATCTGGTCTCCTTCCCCAGAACAACCAACCAACCAAGCAATTCTTTTACATTTTTAGGGGAAAGGAATGTTCTAACTGCTTCAGTTAGGTGGGGATCTGGTTTTACACCATCAGCACTAATAATATGCCATAGATACTGTACTTGACTCTGAGCAAAGGAACATTTTTCTATTTTCAAACTTAAATTGGCACTTCTTGAGTCTAGACAAAACATTTCTTAACCTGGTAACATGCTCATCTATGGTTCTGGAAAAGACAAAGATATCATCTGCATAAACTTGGCACATTGTAGATTTCAGCCCTCTTAACAGTAAGTCAGCGAAGTGCTGGAAAGTGGCTGGCACGTTGCGCAGCCCGAATGGCATTCTCAAAAATTCATATAGACCAGTGGGGACTACAAACGCTGTTTTCGGCCTGTCCTGTGGTGCAATCGGTATTTGATGGTACCCACTCTTCATATCAAGGGTAGTGAAGTATTTGCAATTTCCTAAGCTGTCCAGTGTTTCGTTGATATGTGAGAGAGGGTAGGTATCAGGAGTGGTTACCTTATTTACTGCTCTCATATCGACGCAAAGAGGGTATGTCTTCTCTCAATTGATTGATTTCTTTGGGATGACTATGACTGGGAACGACCATGGGCTGGTGGAGGGTTGTATTAACCCTGCCTATAGCCGATGTTGGATAGTTTCCTCCACAACAGGCTGGAGGTGATACGGTATTCTACATAGTTTCTGCACAATGGGCCTTGAATCTCCGGTGGGAATTTCATGGTAAACAAGGTCAGTAACCAGCAAATAATGCCTTTCTTCGAATAACCAGGAGTGTTCTTCCAAGATGGAGTACAATTTGTTTTGGTCAGCTGCAGGCAGATGAGCTAACTTATCTTTAAATTTGTCTCTGAGCACAGGAGCAATATGACATATGCTGCGTCCTGGAAGCTGATGTTTCCGGTTAGATGTTGGCTTCTCTTGAACAGGGTGGTTTTCTTCAATCTCGTGGACGCTAGCTATAATGGCGCCTCTAGGAATTACTACCTCTTTTGAAATACATGGAGAAGAAATAAAAATTTGAGGTTTGCCGATGTCATTGTAATTCTGTCAGAGACAGCAAAGGACTTGGAAGAGCAGTTGAACGGAATGGACAGTGTCTTGAAAGGAGGGTATAAGATGAACATCAACAAAAGCAAAACGAGGATAATGGAATGTAGTCAAATTAAGTCGGGTGATGCTGAGGGAATTAGATTAGGAAATGAGACACTTAAAGTAGTAAAGGAGTTTTGCTATTTGGTCGAAGTAGTGAGGATATGAAACGTAGACTGGCAATGGCAAGGAAAGCGTTTCTGAAGAAGAGAAATTTGTTAACATCGAGTATAGATTTAAGTGTCAGGAAGAGGTTTCTTAAAGTATTTATATGGAGTGTAGCCATGTATGGAAGTGAAACATGGACGATAAATAGTTTAGACAAGAACAAAATAGAAGCTTTTGAAATGTAGTGCTACAGAAGAATGCTGAAGATTAGATGGGTAGATCACATAACTAATGAGGAAGTATTGAATAGGATTGGGGAGAAGAGAAGTTTGTGGCCCAACTTGGCTAGAAGAAGGGATCGGTTGGTAGGACATGTTCTGAGGCATCAAGGGATCACCAATTTAGTATTGGAGAGCAGCGTGGAGCGTAAAAATCGTAGAGGGAGACCAAGAGATGAATAAACTAAACAGATTCAGAGCTGCATCAAACCAGTCTCAGGTTCAAATGGCTCTGAGCACTATGGGACTTAACATCTGTGGTCATCAGTCCCCTAGAACTTAGAACTAATTAAACCTAACTAACCTAAGGACATCACACACATCCATGCCCGAGGCAGGATTCGAACCTGCGACCGTAGCAGTCGCGCGGTTCCGGACTGAGCGCCTAGAACCGCTAGACCACTGCGGCCGGCGCCCAGTCTCAGGACTGAAGGCCACAACAACAACACAACCTCTTTTGTTCCGAAATTGTCCAAACAGACGGGAACATAAAATTTCTTTCCCTGCACTTCCGCTATCGTTAAGCCACGTTTAACATGTATCTGTAATCTGTCGGGACATCGTTTCGATGGAGAGGGTCCTCATACGGCTGTTCTCGGCAATTCGCGGGATTTGACCCCAAGCCAGAGAATGCGTTCCGTGCCACCGTTGATTCTAACAGAGGTAGTTGTACGCAACGCCCACGTTTGCGCAGAAGGAACCTGTGGAAGCGGCCGCGTTTCACAAATGCTTTGCGGCGGAACGACGTGGGGGCCGCCGAAACGGTGGGTTTCCTCACCAAGACAGACAGTTTTCGTTCTGTAATCTACTACACTCTGATAGTGATGGAGGAAATCATTTCCCGAGATCACGTCAAAATCTCGCCTTCGTTTTCGAATTACATCCATGTCAAATGGGTAGTGGCTGGCTCCGACTTTCAATTTAACTTGGCAGTACCCAGCGGGTATGATTATTTCGTCGCTCAGACCGTTAATGTGGTGACAGTGTGGTTTTAACACTCCTCTGTCCCCATGTCCTACGAATAATTCGCTGTTTTGTGCTCCCGTGTTGATAAGCACTCTTACATTTTTTCCTCGAACTTTGCGTTTGAGGAGGATTCTCGCCGTCTCATTTAAGACACGTGGAGAACTGGGTGCATGAATTTTACAGGGGGGCTCGGTCTGGTAGCGTGACTTGCCCCCCAACTATTTCTCGGCTGATGTTGGGGTCGTGGTGAAATATTAGCGACTTATTTCCTCTGCTGGTTGCGTGAGGGGCCCCCGTTTCCTGGGTTCTACAGGCAGTTTATACTCATGTGCCCTATGGTTCCATACCAAGAACAATAAGGTGCACGGCACTGCGTAGCATTGCACTGCGATGCATTGTCGGGTTCACTAGTTCGATGTTACGTGTATATTCCAAGCGAAATTTTAGGGTTATTCACATAGGAAACACAACAGCTGACAATAATCAATGGTCTTTCCTTGTGTATAATCCCATGTGAACCAACACATTTGCGGCGCAGCAGGGTGTTTTTCTGACGCACTTAGATCGGCAGACTAGGTTTGAGCCAATTTTTGGCAGTCTTCTGTCAATTCTATCTTTCTCAACATTAACTTATCGATTTCTGCCTGAAGGGCAGCTACTGGGTCTGATTTTTCCGTAGGTGGGGAGTTCCCTTCGCCAGTGGCGGTACTACGGGTTTGAGGCATGGTTACAATATTAGGACACCTACTGCTCGCTGAAAAATTTACTATTACAGCATAAAAGGAGAAGGGCCTACAATTGACAAGATGATGGCGTAGCTGGCAGCAAGGAGGCGGCGGCGAGGAGAAATTGAGCGATGAACTTACATAAACTGCAGTTGCGGCGGTGGTGAGTCGTCGACGGCTGCATTCCATTGGGCGACAGCGGCAGGAAACAGCGGCGAAGATGATGTCGGCGGTGTCAATGGCTGTGCGACGTGCCTCAGCTAGCCGGCCGGAACATGTGCGTTTCCTGGATGTCGGCGCGCGGCCAGAACATGTCACCGTGCTACATCGGAGCGGTGTGGAGGATAGCTATCCATGGCGTGGCGTACCACCGGACTGCCTGGGAATGGCAGCGGCGGCAGCTGGCTGTGTGGCGCGTCAAAGCACTTCGTCGCGCCAGCAGCCTGGTGTTCACTGCAGCAGCTGTTATGAGAGAACGCCGAAATGGCGGAAGACTGCGTGGTGAACCACGAAAGTGTGCGCTTGTTACTGCGCATCGCATCTGGTACGTCAAGCGCGAAATACTTCTGGCAGCTTCATAGGGTACAGAATGTTGTTCTTCAGTTGGGTCAATAAGATGGAGCTAATGGTGAGCAGTCCCACTTCTGACACTAGATGTTAAAGTGTCAGGATTGGTAAGGAAGGGAAAGCAGTGGGTACCCGTTGAGGTGAAGAAGTTAAACATTTTATAAGGGCACGGTGATTTAATGCAGTAAAAAAGGCAGGCCTAGAGAAGCCGCTAAAACTGAATGGGCTGCCGCCCAAGAGAGCAGGAGAGGAGAGCGTCTAGTCAGGTCGGAAGCTGCCAGCAGAAGAGAACAGACGGTGTGTCCGCTCCCTAAGGCTGGCCACGGCTCCACCCCTGCGTGACCACCTCCAACCCTCCCTATGGGACAGCCAAATTGTAGACGTGGAGTTCAGTAGCGTTACATCGCCAGCAACACGAGTTTAGCTGCTAATGGTTCAACACTTGAGTTTCTAAGTGGTTCTGTCTGGTTTCATGCAACGTGACTTACACACTGAAAGTAGCTGCCAGGCAGAAGGCACTTTAATTCGACTACATTCCCTTGTCCTCGTTTTGCTTTTGTTGATGTTCATCTTATATCCTCCTTTCAAGACACTATCCATTCCGTTCAACTGCTCTTCCAAGTCCTTTGCCGTCTCTAACAGAATTACAATGTCATCGGTGAACCTCAAACTTTTAATTTCTTCTCCATGGATTTTAATACCTACTCCGAATTTTTCTTTTGTTTCCTTTACTGCTTGCTCAATATACAGATTGAATAACATCGGGGATAGGCTACAACCCTGTCTCACTCCCTTCCCAACCACTGCATCCCTTTCATGCCCCTCGATTCTTATAACTGCCATCTGGTTTCTGTACAAATTGTAAATAGCCTTTCGCTCCCTGTATCTTACCCCTGCCACCTTCAGAATTTGAAGGAGAGTATTCCAGTCAACATTGTCAAAAGCTTTCTCTAAGTCTACAAATGCTAGAAACGTAGGTTTGCCTTTCCTTAATCTAGCTTCTAAGATAAGTCGTAGGGTCAGTATTGCCTCACGTGCTCCGATATTTCTACGGAATCCAAACTGATCTTCCCCGAGGTCGGCTTCTACTAGTTTTCCCATTCTTCTGTAAAGAATTCGCGTTAGTATTTTCCAGCTGTGACTTATTAAACTGATAGTTCGGTAATTTTCACATCTGTCAACACCTGCTTTCTTTGGGATTGGAATTATTATATTCTTCTTGAATCTGAGGGTATTTCGCCTGTTTCATACATCTTGCTCACCAGATGGTAGAGTTTTGTCAGGACTGGCTCTCCCAAGGCCGTCAGTAGTTCCAATGGAATGTTATCTGCTCCAGGGGCCTTGTTTCTACTCAGGTCTTTCACTGCTCTGTCAAACTCTTCACGCAGTATCGTATCTCCCATTTGATCTTCATCTACATCCTCTTCCATTTTCATAATATTGTCCTCAAGTACATCGCCCTTGTATAGACCTTCTATATACTCCTTCAACCTTTCTGCTTTCTCTTCTTTGCTTAGAACTGGGTTTTTATTTGAGCTCTTGATGTTCATGCAAATGGTTATCTTATCTCCAAAGGTCTCTTTAATCTTCCTGTAGGCAGTATGTATCTTACCCCTAGTGAGATAAGCCTCTACATCCTTACATTTGTCCTCTAGCCATCCCTACTTAGCCATTTTGCATTTCCTGTCGATATCATTTTTGAGACGTTTGTATTCCTATTTACCTGCTTTACTTACTGCATTTTTATATTTTCTCCTTTCATCAATTAAATTCAATATTTCTTCTGTTACCCAAGGATTTCTATTAGCCCTCGTCTTTTTACCTACTTGATCCTCTGCTGCCTTCACTACTTCATCTCTCAAAGCTACCCATTCTTCTTCTACTGTATTTCTTTCCCCCATTCCTGTCAATTATTCGCTTATGCTCTCCCTGAAACTCTGTACAACCTCTGGTTCTTTCAGTTTATCCAGGTCCCATCTCCTTAAATTCCCACCTTTTTGCAGTAAGCAATGACAATATGCTGTGGCGGCGCGCGGCTTTAGATTTACGCTTTATTGTTCATCATTTTCTTTGTAAATAATTAAAATTTCGGCATTCTGGCGATAAGAGCAGACGCGCGGAGTGCCAAGGATATCAACTGAATGAAAAGCCTAAAAATCGACACTTCGTCAGTTACGTGGTATTGTTCCTTCACTTACGATGTGGGAAATTATGTTCGATGTTTATATGTGGTTGTTCATGTAGCCAACAAATTTGCTGCCCGTCCTTTAAAGAGAGGTGGCATGAGAAGGTTGACAGAGAGAAGTGGAAGGCGGAGATTAGGAGTACATCCAATTCCCATACATATGTAGGAACTGCGAGGCATTGTCGGGTTCACTAGTTCGATGTTACGTGTATATTCCAAGCGAAATTTTAGGGTTATTCACATAGGAAACACAACAGCTGATAATAATCAATGTTCATTCCTTGTGTATAATCCCATGTGAACCAACACTACAGGTCGGCCTTAACCACTATCATTTGGTACATTTGCGCCCGATTAATTGACGATTCTGCTACTGGCGCCATCTAACGTCAAGCAAGCTGCAGTGCACACGACGGCGAAAAAAGTGTATTATCTTGCTGATAATTAGGTGGCGACAGAGTCTTAAATTACGTGTCGTATTCTTAAACATTGAATTTTCTTAATATTGTTGCCTTAACTTTCTTTTGTGTAAAAGGTCTCCACCAGTCGATGTTGCTTGTTCAACCTGTCACTCCGTAATGGAATATTGCAAACATTACTTTTGGTTGTCCTTTTGTCATAACTATTACTCGGAGGATTTACCTGTCCTTTTACTCCAAGCAGGGCCGCCTGTATTAGTCGGCCGTGCTCCAGGTGTTCTGTTAATTAGTAAGAAGTGTTTCGTTTTTCAGTTGTTCTTTGCTTGAGCAAGTAGTACAGTTTGCGATTGTGGCGCCAACAGTTGTTTGTTTGTTTGTTGATGGACGTTTAAAGGGAATTGAGTTTTTGCGCTGATTGTAAAATGGTGAGTTTTCGATTTACATTTGTATGGGGAGGGTTCGTTCGTTTGTTAAAAGGGCGTTATGTGGTAAAGCGCGCGTTACTCTTTGACCAAAAAATAATTGAGTTGTGGTAGGTCTTGTAAGTTAGTGAGCAGATGACCATCTTTTGCGATTAATAACCGCGTATTTCATAGTATAGCTATATTTTTCTAGTAGAATGTGGGAGTAAGTTAAACTGCGGAGAAGAATGATTAAAAGTGTGCAAATTGTCTTTCAAAGCCGCGAGTAATTGACTGATGAACATTTTTTGCAGCTCCTTTAAAGTACGTGCTAAGGCATTATTTGTCAGGTGTGGACGTATTTCGGCGCTTACGAATGTATCTTTGTGAGGCAAAAGATGAAAACTGCGGAATGTATCTTCTGTCAGCTTACACGTTGATTTTTCGTTAACATTGTAATGTGTAGGCCTAAAGGTAAAGGCAGCGTTAGATTTTTATTAAATGCTAGCACTGGGCGTCCATTCAGTTTTTTTCCCAGTGCAGTGTGATTGGAACTTTATTTTTCACTTTCTGTTAGCACTTTGATGCATGTTATGTATATACATCACACATAAACTATTAATAATTTATGGAAGATCAACGATTTAACATTAATGCAAAGCACTGTTTCAACCCCCCCCCCCTCCCCCCAAACTATTAATAATTTATGGAAGATCAACGATTTAACATTAATGCAAAGCACTGTTTCAACCCCCCCCCCCCCCTCCCCCTCACCTCTTTTATTTAGAGGTCTTATTTCACACCGGAAGTGCAAGATTTTTGTGTGTGAGATTCTTAAAAAGCTTTTCTCTGCAAGTAATTTGGACATTCTGACGTTGTACCAGGCAAATAATGAGGATAATCTTAAGACCCCAATTGAAAATTTTGTTGTAGGAGAAAATGGTTCATAAACAACATAAAAATTTACATTCATTCCACATAGCCTCATTTTTAAGCCACTAGTCCACAGCTTTTGTGCTAACATGTTCATTTTAGTGGCAGTTGTATTGTTCAACTTCCTACTTTTTAACATTGGAATTCATCTCAAATCCCCATTGAGTTTTCTGGATAACTCGAAAGTATCTTGTCAGAGGGGCTATAGACATGATAAGAGTATAGTGCTCTGTGCACAAATGTCACATGAGTTCTGAAGTCCTAGTTGCAAACATGAACAGCCTCGTTGTCAGTGTGGCATGTGGGCCAACATTGCAGGTTGTAGTGTAGTTTCCAGTTACAAGCTGCTGCAACTTCTCCCTAGTGCATGTAAAGTATTGTCTATAAATTATGAAATATTCAAGGACATTATTTAAGACTAGCTTACTATACGCAGATTAAAATTACGTTATGAATGACATTTGTATGATTCTCTAAAACTGTCAAAGATAAGTACTGAGCAGTTTTTTTGAAAAGGAATTTCATCCCCCTTCCTTCTTCAAGCTGAGTTATGCTTTGCTTGTAATAACATGCTCACATTGCTTTCCTTTCATTTGATTACCACTACTGGAAAACTTGTCAATGTTTGTAAGTACTTATTTCACACTTCAACCATGTTTGTTGAAGTAATAAACTTTCACTACCTGCCCCACCTTTCTCACTATTATAAGCAACCACAGGTATGATAACATCACACATTGTTGATTTCATTCTACCTATGTTACTTCTTTCTCGTAAGAGAAATTCGAGTAGGCCACGCATTACACATATTTACATACAGCTTTGTGTGTGTGTGTGTGTGTGTGTGTGTGTGTGTGTGTGTGTGTGTGTGTGTGACATAGTTCTGCCATTTGTTAATATATTACTTTCCAGTGTCGATTTTATATTGTACTCTTCTCATTGTTGTTTTCTTTTTTACACCAACCCAATGTGGCATTACTTGCGGCATTGCAATATCTTGAGTTTCTCGTATTTTTGGCACATAGCTGCCATGCACTATTCTCTCTGAATTTATCTTGCCATTTTAGATATTTACAAATGTTGTTTTATATAGCAGGCAAAACTCCAATGTGTGTTTTGATGCATGTTGTGTACGTGTACTATGGTTGCACCGCAAACTTCTGGTTGTCAGAGGGGCAAGAGACATGCTAAGAGGATAGTGCTCAGTGCACAAATGTCACACAAGTTGTGAAGTCCTAGTTGCAAACATAAACAGGCTCATTGTCAGCATGGCAAGTGGGTCAGCGTTAGACAGGCTGTAGTGTAGTAGCCAGTCAAAAGTTGCTGCAGCTTCTCCCGGTGCATGTGTAGTATGGTCTGTCAACTATGAAAAATTGTGTGACATTATCTAAGACTAACTTACTACACTCAGATTAAAATTACTTTGTGAATGACATTTCAGCAAATCAAGTGTTAGGTGTCTGCTGCTGTCCAATCATAAAGGGCACTCTATGTACACCATGTTGTCAATTTTTTAGGAGCATGCAGTGCGTTATGGAGCTCTTTCACTCAGTCCAAAAAGTGACTGTCTATAACTTGCTGAAAATTATGTAATTACGACAGAATAGTTTGATTTGGAATTGAAAATGTTACTTGTAGAGACCAGTTTGCTACTTGTTTCCATTGTCTGTCACTGTAGTATAGTGTTTCCTTGCCACTTAAATTATCATTTTCTTTTTACTTATTTGTTCGATATCAACTGTTCCTCCATTCTGCTGTCATTTCTACACTTGTCAGGTACCTTTCAGTGTGGTTAGGGGAGTGACTCATTGGTAGATTTCCTTGTAGGTGTAATGTAGTCTCCAAATATCCAAATCAGTTTGGAACTGAGACTTGGTTTATTATCAGCTAAATGGGGTGTGTTGAAGATTGACACGTTTTTGAGGTTCTTGTGACAAACTGGGCTATTCATTTGCATGTTGCCGAGGGCAGCATATATAAATTATGGGTCATTCCATGTCAAGTGGCAGAAGGGTCCCCACTGGACCCTCTCCAGTATTGATGAAATTTTTACAGGATGTACATAAAAAAACTTTCATGAAGCACTTCCAAATTACAGCTCTATAAGTAGTGTGGTTGAGCCACTAGCCACCTTTTCATAGAGGCTAGTTTTTTGACATCATGAGGAATAAATCATCAACTTTGTTTCATCATTGCTGAGGATCTAAAAGTCCTGTTGTGCTGAAACTTTGTGATTCTGTTTAACGGCAATACCATTGCAGTCTTTTTGTGTTCTACCTCCGTAAGGCATAGGACACCACTTGGTACCATAAACTTTTACTTACCCCTGAATGGAGCTTTTGAAGCTCCCTACTTATTTTTATTTGTCAGTTTTTAACCCACCAGTTGTTTTGCATTAGAGCTGATCACACACTCAGCCTCTCTTCACTCTGTGGTATGTTGAATCAGAACACTTTTCAGCCTTCTAAATTTCCATTTTTTATTTTATTTGAGCAACCAGTATCGGTGCTATATTATGCCGTCTTCAGGCCCCTGACTGACATTGGCAAATGATGATAAAAGGGATCGCTGTGTCAAAAGTCTACGGACACTAGTCACTGAATGCTGGTCCCCATTTTGACTGGACCAGAGGTGGAATTCTTTCTACATGTCTGTCAGGGGGTCTGAACATGGTGTAATGTAGTGCTGAAACTAGTTGCTCAAATAAAATAACAATTGTAAATTTAGACAGCTGAAAGGAATTTTAATTTGATATTTTATTTGACAGTATACCTGATTCTCTATGAAAGTAGTTTTTATTGTGATGTGTAATAGTGTTAAACTACTTTAGGACAAGAATAAGATGGTTAGGGCATCTACTGCCACATGCTTTGCCTAAGGTACCCCAACCCCACCTCCTTTGCCAGCTGACTTCGTCATCCCTCATTTACTCTTTCTTTAATGGCTTTTAGATGTGGTTAGCCCCTTTTTTTCTGCCACACCATGTTTTCTGTTTTGTAGGTAGCACACTGATAAATATTTGTTTTTGCCCCCCCCCCCCCCCCCCACACACACACACTATAAAACTTTTGACTATAATGGATTGGGGATGGTGGGTGAGAGAGATAACTGCCGTTGCGGGTAGAGCCCTGGGGCCCACCCATCTATTAGTCTCATTATTTCCTTTATTATTGTCGATCCAACTTATGTTCATTACATTTTTAGCCATCTCACTTTTACTTTTAAGAATCTTCCAGCTAGATAGCATTCTCTACTCTGTAACATTAATTTTTCTTAATCAGGAAGGCAAGGAATGAGCTACAGGTGTGGTTCTCTCACTACTGAAGAGCCCTGTGGGAACTCTCATCTGCGCTCTTGATCTGTATAGCGACCCAACCTGTATACATTTACTTCTCTTAAATTACTTCTGGGCAATTCCACAGTTATGGGTGTTACATGTACACACCTTAAAATCAGGAAAAATAATATAAGAAAAAATATTTATTGAATTTAATATTGAAAACTTTTAAGGCTTACATTATATTTCATGTTAGAAATGTTGATACTGGAATTGTTTTATTGTTCTGGTTATTAATAAAAAAAGTAGTGTTATGGGTGTTACCAAAAGTAGACCGGGCCCCTGTTATGAGTTAGGGAATTCTCTAATTTCTGCAAACTTGATGAAGCTTTTATTCTTGTAAAACAACTGTTAAGAGGTATTGCTCCAAATTTTATTTTGAAGTATAAATTTTAATTTTTTTGGACATCATAACTTAGTATATATATATATTTTTTTTGCTGTAATGGGTGTTACAGTAAATGTTACAGGTGTTACATAGATGCATCAGATTTGATTCTTGAAGGAATAAATTTTCCTCTTACAATTGCATAAAAAGAAAAGAAGTATTGTAGTTTATTTGGAATACAAGTATATACTTAAGAAAACATATTTGAAGGATAAAGCTATTTATTACACAAAAAATTTTGTTACAGTTTTATAGTACAACTAGGCCAAGATATCGTTGCTTACTTAACATTTACCTCATTTTGTAGGCCTAATAAATTTATGACAAAAATGTTTTCTTATCATTGATTGGTTTAAAAACTTCATTTAATAATCCTTTTCAGCAACATCCAACTCAAAATTGAACTCTTACTACAAACGGTTACCTTGTTGTTTGATTTCTGGTGTTGTTACCTTAGATAAAGTGTTTTACTTTTTCCTACAGACTTCAGAAACATTTTTTTCACATCCTCCTCATCATCAACCTCACTCTGGCAGATTCCCAAGTAATGGTATTGAGTTTTGGATAGGGTTGGTTTCTTTTTGTTACTTGGAATGTCAACCAAGATAAATAACCCAAATTTTAAATCAGACTTTTCAGTTTTATTAGTTAGGCTTAACTCACAAGCACTTCCAATATTGTCTTGTGATTCAGATAGTGAAACAGTCTCCTGATCAGAATCATCAGAACTGCACGCTTCATAGAAGTTCAAGCATCTTTTGCATGTAATGTTTTAACTTTGGCCTCCTCAGTAATAAATACTGACACCCTTGTCATTAATGACTCTGCTGATTTTGAAACCAGCAAATCAGTTGTGTTATATAAGGCCGAAAGTGATGGCAGCCCTGGATTTGAGTAATTGCTTGTAAATTTTTCCACCTTTCATCCAAAATAGGAATGTTATGCTCCATTGTTATCTTATCAACCCATAGTACCTTAATTTTAGATAAACTCGTCAGAGTGTAGTCATAAGTGAATTGTGTTGTTAATAATAACTTTCCTAGATCTAACAACTGTCCACACGCTCCTCTTCAGTGTACCTCCAATGCCATCCATGGCTCCTTTACCATGTGAACTGGCAAAAAAATTCCACTCAACTGTCAGTCCAAAGTCTCTCTCAAAATAACATAGATTGGACAAAGTATATTTATTTTTGAACTGGCCAGCACAGTTGTCAGAAAATATAAAAACTCTTTTTATTTTAGGAAACACTTTTTTAATCTCCGTTATAACAGTTTTAAGAAACGGCCACACAAAATATTTTGTGTGTGAAAGTTTGTTACTGATGACTGCATAGGACCTGACTTCATGGTTTGCAAACTGAATGCAGAAAGTGCAAATAGTTAGTTGTGAATGTGCCCAATGTGCACTCTGTACCTCATCTTGTGAAATTAGAGCATAATTCTCTGCAAAGTCCATTTGAAGAACACATTCTTCAACGTCATGGCTGTTTTTCTTTCCTTGGAAGAAATCACTCTGCTTTATCTTCACGTAGCAATGTTTTTTAAACTGAGGCAATTTGTCAACCAGTGATGCTAAGGCATCATCGAAGCTCCCCGAATGTTCACTAAGACAAGGATGATGTTTTGCATCATCTTCCCATTGCTGCCAGACAATCTTTTTAGTTAAGTCAAAGCCTTCTGTGATAAATTTGCTCAATTTAATTTGACATTCCTGGCATGACCCAAAAACACAGTCTTCGTTCTGTGAATTACAACTTAATTCGTTCAATAATTCCTTGTGATTGCTTGGAACAGCTGGAACAGCTTTGCTCAAATACTCAAGTATGCTTATGAAATTGTAGGCTCTTATGAATGACTAGAATTTGCCTCAATAAGCAGTTTACTGGGCGTATATAAAATTTAAAACTGAGATTAGCAATATTGTGGTTCTTGGAAAAGTTGGAATAGAAAACATAAACTATATGTAATCTAAAGAATTTTGGGCTTAATTAACTTTTTAGGAGAACGTCAGTTGAGTCAGGTTAACGCCCCAATTAACTTTTATAATGTAGGTGCAGTGCTTAAACAAGTGTATGCGGAGGAATAAAAATTTTTGTTTTCATGCTTAAAACTGTTTTCATATGTAATAAACATAGTTAAAAAAACTTTTTTCATTCATAATAACACCCTTTGGTTGTAATTTAAATGTAGGGCCTAGGCCTACTAAAGATGAAGGTGGCATTAAACCTTCCAATTCAAGTTACGGGTGTTACACATGTGTTAAGTAACACCTGAAACAAAAATTAGTAACACCTGTAACAGCCCTAAGAGTGTTAAATAAGACTTCAAATTCCATGTAATGGTATGATATTGTAAATCATGTGCATAACCTCACTTTTACAGGAAGGTATTGTACAGAACAAATTTACTAGATTACAAATTAAACTTTGGTATCTCTTTTGTTACGGGTGTTAAAAGCTGCACATATATTTATAAAACTAACAAAATAAAGAAATGCAATTAGCTTAGCTCAACAAAACGAATTATTATGAGCTATAACAATGTTGACTTCAATATTCTTTGCAACAATAGAACAGTCAGCCATAGATAACACAACTAATACTCATCTGGAAATAGCATAAAACATACCTCTCTGTGGCGCCATAGAGTAGTGCACTTTAACACTTAGTGAAGGTAGAAATTTAATTTTTTCATAGTCATGATTATTTTGCAATGAACAAATGTACTTTTAACTTGGCATTTTTAAGGTTATATTTGTAATATTGTCATTTTAATTTTTTTGTCACAAAGTCTCTTTAACGTGGAATGACCCATCTTGGCTCTTGTATCAGCATTGCTTTCAGTTCCTAAATTTCATAATTCATACTTAACTTTCATAATTCAATCAAATTTGTAGGTTTATGCACCATCTCCAGATGAACTATATGTTGACTGGGGGACTGATGACGTGAGCAAACAATCAATGAAAAATTATGAAAAAAGATTGTTTATATGGAACAGATGAAGCTGCCAGGAAAGTTCAGATAGGTTATATAATGGCAAGACAGATTATATATACCAGGTTTTAAACTGCAAAACATTTCCACTAGTGGATTGGATTCTAACTCTAATTTGTTGCTTGTAGACTGCAGATTAAAACAGAAAAAAATTCAGTAATGCAGGAAGATACGGAAATGAAAGCTGGATAAACCAAAGGAACTATAGTGTGTTGAGTTTTTAAGGGAGCATTAAGCAATCATTGACCAATGGGAAAGGAATACAATCATGAATGGGTAGCTTTGAGATATGAAATAGTACAAGCACCAGAAGATCAAATAAGCAACTGATATGAAATTCCAGTAGAAATCCTTGGATAACATATGATATATTGAATTTAATTAATGAAAGAGGAAAATATGCAAATGAAATTGGCCAAAGGGAATACAGACGTCTAGAAGACGGGCCTGACAAAAAAAAAGCAAAATAGCAAAGTGTAAATGGATAGAGGATAAGTGGGTCATTCCATGTCAGTTGAACCAATTTGAGAAAATGTTCCAGCCGATAGACTTAGATTTGGCTGAAATTTAGCACACCAGTGCTACCAAGTGTAGAACACTCATGTACAAGTTCCCCTGCAAAGGTGAAAGAAGGTGGCATGACCCGGAAATTGCAACCCGCATCTGGAAATCTATCCTCAGACCCAACTTCAGATCTTAACAACTTTGGAACTATTCCACACAGTCCAGTGAAATTTTTACAACCCAGTAACATCCACGTAGAGAACACTCTCTATGAATCAAAACACCAACAACGTATTTCTGAGGGAAAATAAAAAATTCCAAATTGTGATTAAAAAAATTTAATACGTTAAAAGGTACATATTGTAAGTGCCCTCTATGCCAAATGTAATTCACTCAAAAAGGGTATAAATTTTTTTGTGGTAAGCTTAATGTGGCCTAAACACACACAGAACTCATCTTGTCCATATCAGTCACACAAACAGAGTTACATGCACACGAAAATACAAAAATTTGAAAAATTACCTGAAAAACATGGATTTTCGAAGTGTGGTAGCACAAAAGGGACAAGTGATATCCAAGCCAAATTTCAAACACTGCATAAGTAGACCATAATATAATATGTGCCAAAATTTTGACGTGTTATTGCAAGGCATTTGTATGCAATAAAAGTTGACTGAGATGTATTTGGTTACGTTTCTTTTAACACGATTTAGCAAGTAATAGTGATGATGCAGACAGCTTGTTTCAGATAAAGCTGCAGCAATTGTTGGGGACCATTAGGCAACAGAAAGTTAAACAATGGTAGTTTTCAGGGACAGAATGAGTCATTGTTAGGCAGGAACAACAAAGGAAACAAGCAACAATTACAGGTTACTCATATTTTTAAGATTCTAGTTCAGACTGGTCAGTACTGTTGTGGAAAGTCAGTACGGAGGTAGAAGAGTGTACTAGTGATGCTTTTGTCCAAACAAGTTGCAGTATTGGTAGAGCACAAGCATCTGAATGTTATAAAACAACATATGGAACAAAATGTGGCATTCGCTTTGTACTGTGAGATCTGGATGAATCGGACCAAGATTTGTTGCTATGGAGATCCGGGATACACCTTGTGGGCACAAGAAGTACAGTTCCAGGAAACTTTAGTGTTTATCATCATATGAAAGTGTTTCTGGATAAGTATTCTTTCCTATGAAGAAGTTGTTTTGATACATTTCGGATTCATAAGAGGACAGTGAAGTGTAGCCTCAGAGAAATTGATATAAAATCAGTATTGAAAGTGAATCAGTGCATGGGACTAAACATGAAACCAGGACAAAAGTTATGTTCCAGGTGTGTCCAGGTGTGTTACACTGCTAAAAAATGAAGAATATTCTGATAATTTACATGACAGTGACGAAGAGCATCAGCCACCTACAACCACAGCGGATGAGCAATTAAATACTTCAGTGACTGCTCTTGGTTTGTCTCCCATGAAGACACACAAAGTTGGGAAAAGAGACAGGCCCAGCTATGGTAGAAAAAAACTACAAGAAGCTCAAATTGAATTAAAACACAAAATAGCTGACACATATATATGGTCCACCCCAAGAACCATGGACCTTGCCGTTAGTGGGGAGACTTGCGTGCCTCAGCGATACATATAGCCGTACCGTATGTGCAACCACAACGGAGGGGTATCTGTAGAGAGGTCAGACAAACGTGTGGTTTCTGAAGAGGGGCAGCAGCCTTTTCAGTAGTTGCAGGGGCAACAGTCTGGATGATTGACTGATCTGCCTTGTAACACTAACCAAAATGGCCTTGCTGTGCTGGTACTGCGAACGGCTGAAAGCAAGGGGAAACTACAGCCATAATTTTTCCCAAGGGCATGCTGCTTTACTGTATGGTTAAGTGATGATGGCGTCCTCTTGGGTAAAATATTCCGGAGGTAAAATAGTCCCCCATTCGGATCTCCGGGCGAGGACTACTCATGAGGACGTCGTTATCAGGAGAAAGAAAACTGGCGTTCTACGGATCGGAGCGTGGAATGTCAGATCCCTTAATCGAGCAGGTAGGTTAGAAAATTTAAAAAGGGAAATGGATAGGTTAAAGTTAAATATAGTAGGAATTAGTGAAGTTTGCTGGCAGGAGGAACAAGACTTTTGGTCAGACGAATACAGGGTTATAAATACAAAATCAAATAGGCGTAATGCAGGAGTCGGTTTAATAATGAATAAACAAATAGGAGTGCGGGTAAGCTACTACAAACAGCATAGTGAACGCATTATTGTGGCCAAGATAGACACGAAGCCCACGCCTACTACAGTAGTACAAGTTTACAAACCAACTAGCTGTGCAGATGACGAAGAAGTTGAAGAAATGTATGATGAAATAAAAGAAATTATTCAGATAGTGAAGGAAGACGAAAATTTAATAGTCATGGGTGACTGGAATTCGGTAGTTGAAAAAGAGAGAGAAGGAAACATAGGTGAATATGGATTGGGGCTAAGAAATGAAAGTGGAAGCCGCCTCATAGAATTTTGCACAGAGCACAACTTCGTTCAAGAATCATAAAAGAAGGTTGTATACATGGAAGAAGCCTGGAGGTACTAAAAGGTATCAGATAGATTATATAATGGTAAGACAGAGATTTAGGAACCAGGTTTTAAATTGTAAGACCTTTCAAGGGCAGAAGTGGACTCTGACGACAATCTATTGGTTATGAACTGTAGATTAAAACTGGAGAAACTGCAAATAGGTGGGAATTTAAGGAGATGGGACCCGGATAAACTGAAAGAACCAGAGGTTGTACAGAGTTTCAGGGAGAGCATAAGGGAACAACTGACAGGAATGGGGGAAAGAAATACAGTAGAAGAAGAATGGGTAGCTTTGAGAGATGAAGTAGTGAAGGCAGCAGAGGATCTAGTAGGTAAAAAGACGAGGGCTAGTAGAAATCTTTGGGTAATAGAAGAAATATTGAATTTAATTGATGAAAGGAGGAAATACAAAAATGCAATAAGTGAAGCAGGCAAAAAGGAATACAAACGTCTCAAAAATGAGATCAACAGGAAGTGCAAAATGGCTAAGCAGGGATGGCTAGAGGACAAATGTAAGGATGTAGAGGCTTATCTCACTAGGGGTAAGATAGATACTGCCTACAGGAAAATTAAAGAGCTCTTTGGAGAAAAGAGAACCACTTGTATGAATATCAAGAGCTCAGATGGAAACCCAGTTCTACGCAAAGAAGGGAAAGCAGAAAGGTGGGAGGAGTATATAGAGAGTCGATACAAGGGCAATGTACTTGAGGACAATATTATGGAAAGGGAAGAGAACATAGATGAAGATGAAATGGGAGATACGATACTGCGTGAAGAGTTTGACAGACCACTGAAAGACCTGAGTCGAAACAAGGCCCCGGGAATAGACAGCATTCCATTAGAACTACTGACAGCCTTGGGAGAGCCAGTCCTGACAAAACTCTACCATCTGGTGAGTAAGATGTATGAGACAGGTGAAATACCCTCAGACTTCAAGAAGAATATAATAATTCCAATCCCAAAGAAAGCAGGTGCTGACAGATGTAAAAATTACCGAACTATTAGTTTAGTAAGTCACAGCTGCAAAATACTAACGCGAATTCATTACAGATGAATGGAAAAACTGGTAGAAGCGGACCTCGGGGAAGATCAGTTTGGGTTCTGTAGAAATATTGGAACATGTGAGGCAATACTGACCCTACGACTTATCTTAGAAAATAAATTAAGGAAAGGCAAACCTACGTCTAGCATTTGCAGACTTAGAGAAAGCTTTAGACAATGTTGACTGGAATACTCTCTTTCAAATTCTGAAGGTGGCAGGGGTAAGATACAGGGAGCGAAAGGCTATTTACAATTTGCATTCTGAAACGGTGGATGCAAGGGAAAGTCCTCTTGTTTACTACATGCCACCGTGAACCCTATAATGCCCCATTTACAGAGTGGGAATTCCTCAGCGCCCTTGCACATTACCCCGACTCAGCTTCTGGGCCAGATCGGATCCACAGTCGGATGATTAAAAATCTCTCGTCTGATATCTCTTCGTGTTCTTCAATCGGATCTGGTGCGATGACGTCTTTCCATCACACTGGCAGAAAAGCACCATCATACCAGTGCTCAAACCTGGCAAAAACCTGCTTGATGTGGATAGCTATCGGCCCATCATCCTCACCAACATTCTTTGTAAGCTGCTGGAACATATGGTGTGTCGGTGGTTGGGTTGGGTCCTAGTCACGTGGTCTACTGGCTCCATGCCAGGGCGGTGTCCTCCTGGGTCGCTGTACCACTGATAACCTTGTGTCCCTCGAGTCTGCTATTTGAACAGCCTTTTCCAGCCGCCAACACTTTGTTGCCGTCTTTTTTTTTATTTACAAAAAGCATATGACACGACCTGGCAACATCATATCCTTGCCACATTATATACGAGTGGGGTCTCAAAGACCCACTCCCGATTTTTATCCAGAATTTCCTGTCACTTCATACTTTCCATATCCAAGTTGGTGCCTCCCGTAGCCCTCCCCCCTCCCTACCCCATACCCAGGAGACTGGGGTCACACAGGGTTCTGTATTGGAGTGTGTCTCTATTTGTAGTGGCCATTAACGGTGTAGCAGCAGCTTTAGTGCTGTCTGTCTCACCCTCTCTGTATGCAGATGACTTCTGCTCCGCCAGTACTGGTGTTGCTGAGAGGCGTGTACAGGGAGCCATCCACAAGGTGCAGTCATGGGCTCTAGCTCATGGCTTCCAGTTTTCGGCCGCAAAGTCATGTTATGCACTTCTGTCTGCATCATACCGGTTCGTCCAGATCCAGAACTTTACCATACTGATGATCCCCTCGCAGTAGTGGAGACATACCGATTTTTAGGATCAGGATATCGAGAATCACAAACTAACATAGTGACTGAGGTAAACATAGGAATGGCTGGGGAAATGCATGCCGATTATATAACAACTCCCAACTGCTTCAACAAGCTTTACAGTATAATAATTGGAAGTAGGGAGCAGTGGGGGAAAAAACAGTTCGACACTGTATGGGGAACATTGTTTGGTTCACCGATGGGTGGAAATCAGACCAAGGCGTTGGGGTGAGGGATAGGGGGTTCAGCCAAGGCTGGAGGGCATCGTCTCTCTAGGTAAACTGGCCTCTGTATTCCAAGCTGAAATTACTCCAATCAGGGCATGTGTGGAGGAGAATATGCATAGGTGCTAGGATGACCGTAGCATCTACATCTACATCTATTCAGACAGCCAGGCAGCCCTGAAATCACTGGCAGCTCTTGCAGCAAGATCTAAGATTGTTGCAGAATGCCACAGGGTTCTGGTGGAGCTAGGGGGAAGCAATAGGGTAAACCTGGTGTGGGTCCCTGGCCATTCAGGGATCTGTGGCAATGAACAAGCTGACAGATTGGCCAGGATGGGGGCAACAAATCCATTTATTGGACTGAACCTGTCCTGACAATCACCAAGGCTATGATCAAACTAGAACTACAGAACTGGCTCAGGAAACAGCATGTAGAATATTGGACCAAGGTCCATAAACAAAAACATGGTAAGGTAATGATGCCCAAGCCATGTTTTAAAAGAAGCTCTGTAATCCGGAGATTGATCAGGAAAGAGATCAAACTCATGACTGGACTGATGACCGGCCATGGGAATTTCAAAAAACACCTACACACAATGGGTATAATGGAAGAAGACCGTAAATATAGGATCTGTGATGACAGTGAAGAAACTGCATCACACCTAATCTTCGAATGCGTGGAATTGGAGAGCAAAAGATACAGCATCTTCGGGACAACTAGACCTGAAGAAATTGTGTGTAACAAAAAACTGGTAATGGGACTCCTTGCACTATTTAAGGGCATTGGTTGGCTTTACTAGATATACGGGGAGCGATACCACACAATAAACTTGGTTTCGGTGCAGGCAGTGCCAGGTTAGACGTAAGCTGTTTTAGCTTCCCTGTCAAAATCGAATCATCAAATCAAATCAGCGTCCTGGCAGAGGCTGGAGTCCCTCCATTGCAGGTCAGGTGTGTGCAACTGTGCGCCAGTTACCTTACACACGTTCTTAGTTCTCCTGTGCATCCGAATTACCATCTGCATTTCCCGCCCATGGCGGTTCATCTCCCACATTGGCGGCCCCGGTCAGGGCTTACAATTGCAGTTCGCATCTGAGCCCTTCTATCTGAACTGCCTTTACCACCTACATTCAAGGTCCATTTGCATACACCTCCATGGTGTACACCTAGGCTGTGGCTTTACCTGGGCCTTTCACATGGCCAAAGGGTTCACCCCATGGCTCTCCGCTGTCATTTCCTCTCGATTCTTGGCATGTACCAAGGCCATGAAGTGGTTTACACCGACGGCTCGATGGCTGATGGTCACGTCGCTTTGCGTATGTCCATGGAGGACATAATGAGCAGCATTCCTTGCCCGATGGCTGCAGTGTTTTCACTGCAGAGCTGGTGGCTATATCTCGTGCTCTTGACCACTTCTGTTCATGCCCAGGGGAGTCATTTCTTCTGTGTACTGACTCCT
Source organism: Schistocerca americana (assembly GCF_021461395.2). Lineage (NCBI taxonomy): Eukaryota > Metazoa > Arthropoda > Insecta > Orthoptera > Acrididae > Schistocerca > Schistocerca americana. Next base: position 696,066,862 of record NC_060120.1, on the reverse strand, counting down.
TGAGCAGCCTACAAGCTATCGACCAGTAATACACTTGTCATCATTTGGTAGCGACTATCCAGGAGTCCATCTATGTCCTGGAATGGTCCGGTCATTCAGTGGTGTTTGTGTGGTCCCCAGGACATGACAGAATCCCAGCCAACGAACTTGCTGACAGGCTGGCCAAACAGGCTACACGGAAACTGCTTATGGAGATCAGCATTCCAATAACTGACCTGCATTCGTTTTTACGCTGCCAGGTTTTTCAGCTTTGGGAGACGGAATGGCATAGTCTTGTTACACACAACAAACTGTGTACTATTGAGGAGATTATGAATGTGTGGCAGTCCTCCATGCGAGCCTCTCGCAGGGACTCTGTGGTTCTCTGCTGGCTCCACGTTGTCCACACTTGGGCGACCCACAGCTACATTTTGTGCCATTAAGACCTGTCACCTCAGTGTCGATGCAGCGCCCAGTTGACAGTGGCCCATATTCTGGTGCACTGCCCCACTTCGACTGTCGTGTGACGAAATTTTCGGTTATCGGACTCGTTGCCGCTAATTTTATGTGACAATGCCTCATTGGCTGATTTAGTTGTACGTTTTATTCATGAGAGTGGGTTTTATCATTTGATATAAGTTTTAACGCATGTCCTTAGTCCCTCTGTGTCCTCCACCCTAGTGCTTTTAGGGTTGAGGTTTTAATGTATTGCAGAGTGGCTGGCTTCTCCTTTTTATACTCATGGTCTGCCAGCCATGGTACTCTGTTTTATTGTTTTAATCTCTTGTACCTATTTCTTGCGTTTCTGTAATTTTCGTCTCCCATTTTCTCCATTTAAGTGTTGCCCTTCCGTCGTTCTTGTGGTTTTTCCTTTCTCTCCGTTTTGTGTTGTCAGTCTCGCTTGTTTTATTCCCACCCTTGTGGAATTGTTTTATTCAGCTCAAGGGACCAATGACCTAGCAGTATGGTCCCTTCGCCCCTCTTTTAAACCAACCAAGCAATATCTCCCCTTTCTGTCAGATTGCATTGATGAGATTGTAAAAGACGTCTTCAATGTGATAACTGCCAGCAGGTGCCATGGTGGACCATAGATATTGCAATAGGTTTTCAGGATCATCAAAGTGCCCTTCAACAATTCAAGCAACATCCTCTGCAGCCCAACTTTTCAGTGACTTTGTTCTAAAGCTTGCTCTCCAAACAAACTCAGTAAGAAGGATGGGAACACTACAGCTCCTCCCTGGGAATGTATGTTTCTTCAGTTAGCCTTCTGCTGCCGAGCAGTGTGTCAGCAGTGCGCAAGTAGCAGCATTACTGCATTTACTAGGCAGTCTTGTATTTTAATAACGGTTTAAATTTTATTTTGAATTGTTTGTGCTCTCTGTAGATTAGTTCAGACGTTCTTTGCACAACAATTTTTAGCATGGATAGGGACTGCGACTGCCGTGTTCGGATACAGGCTGAGTAGGCATCCCTTCGCTCCCAGCTTCAGGCTGTGTTGGCTTCGGTCACACAGCTTGAGGCTGTTGCCAATGGGCATCACTGTTAGGGATGGACAGCTCGTCCCACGCATCCCCCGATCAGACTACGGCTGTGGTTGCCCAGGATACTGCCCACATTGAGGCTGACCCCTCACCCGTGGTAGAGGGGGGGGGGGGGGTCATCTCGAGGTGTGGCAGGGGGCGAAAGACATTCCGGAGGTCTGAACGGAAGGCCTCTCCAGTTTGTCTGACGAACCGGTTTCAGGCTCTGTCTCCGGCTGTCACTGATCTTTGGCCAGACATGGCTGCTTGTCCTGTTGCATAGGTTGCTCCTCAGTCTGCAAGACCCGGGCGGTCGCAGAGGGTGGGCTTCCTGGTAGTTGGGAGCTTCAATGTCAGGCGCGTAATGGGGCCCCTTAGGGATATGGCTGCAAGGGAGGGGGAAAAAACCAATGTGCACTCCGTGTGCATACCAGGGGGAGTCATTCCATATGTGGAAAGGGTCCTTCCGGATGCCATGAAGGGTACAGGGTGCACCCATCTGCAGGTGGTCGCTTATGTTGGCACCAATGATGCGTGTCGCTATGGATGGGAGGAAATCCTCTCTGGCTTCCGGCGGCTATCTGATTTGGTGAAGACAGCAAGTCTCGCTAGCAGGATGAAAGCAGAGCTCACCATCTGCAGCATCATCGACAGGACTGACTGCGAAACCTTCGGTACAGAGCCGAGTGGAGGGTCTGAATCAGAGGCTGAGATGGTTTGCGACCGTGTGGGTTGCAGATTCCTCGACTTGCGCCATAGGGTGGTGGGGTTTCGGGTTCCGCTGGATAGGTCAGGAGTCCACTACACACAGCATGTGGCTACATGGGTAGCAGGGGTTGTATGGCGTGGACTGGGCGTTTTTTTAGGATAGATGGCCTTGGGCAAGTACAGAAAGGGCAACAGCCTCAAAGGGTGTGAGACAGAGTCAGTACAACAGGGGACCAAGCAGTGGTCGGTATTGTAATTGTAGACTGTACTCTGTAGGGTGGACTCTGAGCTAAATATTTGTAGTATTGTTCCCAAAACCGATCGCGGTCCTCTGGTTTGGAGCCGAGTAGAAGGCTTAAACCAGAGGCTCAGACCTCCGCTATCGGGTGGAGAAATGTAGGGTCCCCCTGAATAGGTCAGGCATGCACTACACGCAGGAAGCGGCTACAAGGGTAGCGGAGTACGTGTGGAGTGCACATGTGGGTTTTTTAGGTTAGAGGATTCCCTCCCTAGGCCCGACAAGACGCCTCCTGAGACGCGGCAAGGTAGGAGTAGACAAAATGCAACAGGGAATAACAATATTAATGTGCTAATAGTAAACTGCAGGAGCGTCTATAGAAAGGTCCCAGAACTGCTCTCATTAATAAATGGTCACAATGCCCACAGGGACAGAAAGTTGGCTGAAACCAGACATAAACAGTAATGAAATCCTAAACTCAGATTGGAATGTGTACCACAGAGACAGGCTGGACAGTGAAGGGGGAGACGTGTTTATAGCGATAAGAAGTGCAATAGTATCGAAGGAAATTGATGGAGATCCGAAATGTGAGATAATTTAGGTGAAGGTCACGGTTAAAGCAGGTTCAGACATGTTAATTGGATGTCTCTATAGACCCCCTGGCTCAGCAGCTGTTGTGGCTGAGCACCTGAAGGATAATTTGGAAAATATTTCGAGTAGATTTCCCCACCATGTAATAGTTCTGGGTGGAGATTTTAATTTGCCGGATATAGACTGGGAGACTCAAATGTTCATAACGGGTGGCAGGGACAAAGAATCCAGTGAAATTTTTTGAAGTGCATTATCTGAAAACTACCTTGACCAGTTAAAACAGAGAACCGACTCGAGGCGATAACATATTAGACCTTCTGGTGACAAGCAGACCCGAACTATTTGAAACAGTTAACGCAGAACAGGGAATCAGCAATCATAAAGCGGTTACTGCATCAATGATTTCAGCTGTAAATAGAAATATTTAAAAAGGTAGGAAGATTTTTCTGTTTAGCAAAAGTGACAAAAAGCAGATTTCAGAGTACCTGACGGCCCAACATAAAAGTTTTGTCTCAAGTACAGATAGTGTTAAGGGTCAGTGGACAAAGTTCAAAAAAATCGTTCAATATGCATTAGATGAGTATGTGCCAAGCAAGATCGTAAGAGATGGAAAAGAGCCACTGTGGTACAACAATAGAGTTAGAAAACTGCTGCGGAAGCAAAGGGAACTTCACAGCAAACATAAACATAGCCAAAGCCTTGCAGACAAACAAAATTTACGCGAAGCGAAATGTAGTGTGAGGAGGGCTATGCAAGAGGCATTCAATGAATTCGAAAGTAAAGTTCTATGTACTGACTTGGCGGAAAATCCTAAGAAATTTTGGTCTTATGTCAAAGCGGTAGGTGGATCAAAACAAAATGTCCGGACAGTCTGTGACCAAAATGGTACTGAAACGGGGGATGACAGACTAAAGGCCGAAATACTAAATGTCTTTTTCCAAAGCTGTTTCACAGAGGAAGACTCCAGTGTAGTTCCTTCTCTAGATTGTCGCACAGATGACAAAATGGTAGATATCGAAATAGCCGTCAGAGGGATAGAGAAACAATTAAAATCGCTCAGAAGAGGAAAGGCCGCTGGACCTGATGGGATACCAGTTCGATTTTACACAGAGTACGTGAAGGAACCTGCCCCCCTTCTTGCAGCGGTGTACTGTAGGTCTCTAGAAGAGCGTATCATTCCAAAGGATTGGAAAAGGGCACAGGTCATCCCCATTTTCAAGAAGGGACGTCGAACAGATGTGCAGAACTATAGACCTATATCTCTAACGTCAATTAGTTGTAGAATTTTGGAACACGTATTGTGTTCGAGTATAATGACTTTTCTGGAGACTAGAAATCTACTCTGTAGGAATCAGCATGGGTTTCGAAAAAGACGGTCGTGTGAAACCCAGCTCGCACTATTTGTTCACGAGACTCAGAGGGCCATAGACACGGGTTCACAGGTAGATGCCGTGTTTCTTGACTTCCGCAGGGCGATCGATACAGTTCCCCACAGTCGTTTAATGAACAAAGTAAGAGCATATGGACTATCAGACCAATTGTGTGATTGGATTGAAGAGTTCCTAGATAACAGAACGCAGCATGTCATTCTCAATGGAGAGAAGTCTTCCGAAGTAAGAGTGATTTCAGGTGTGCCGCAGGGGAGTGTCGTAGGACCGTTGCTATTCACAATATACATAAATGACCTTGTGGATGACATCAGAAGTCACTGAGGTTTTTGCGGATGATGCTGTGGTATATCGAGAGGTTGTAACAATGGAAAATTGTACTGAAATGCAGGAGGATCTGCAGCGAATTGACGCATGGTGCAGGGAATGGCAATTGAATCTCAATGTAGACAAGTGTAATGTGCTGTGAATACATAGAAAGAAAGAAAGATCACTTATCATTTAGCTACAATATAGCAGGTCAGCAACTGGAAGCAGTAAATGCCATAAATTATCTGGGAGTACGCATTAGGAGTGATTTAAAATGGAATGATCATATAAAGTTGATCATCGGTAAAGCAGATGCCAGACTGAGATTCATTGGAAGAATCCTAAGGAAATGTAATCCAAAAACAAAGGAAGTAAGTTACAGTACGCTTGTTCGCCCGCTACTTGAATACTGCTCAGCAGTGTGGGATCCGTACCAGATAGGGTTGATAGAGGAGATACAGAGGATCCAACGGAGAGCAGCGCGCTTCGTTACAGGATCATTTAGTAATCACAAAAGTGTTACGGGGATGATAGATAAACTCCAGTGGAAGACTCTGCAGGAGAGATGCTCAGTAGCTCTGTACGGGCTTTTGTTGAAGTTTCGAGAACATACCTTCACCGAAGAGTCAAGCAGTATATTGCTCCCTCCTACGTATATCTCGCGAAGAGACCATGAGGATAAAATCGGAGAGATCAGAGCCCACACAGAGACATACCGACAGTCCTTCGTTCCACGAACAATACGAGACTGGAATAGAAGGGAGAACCGATAGAGGTACTTACGGTACCCTCCGCCACACACCGTCAGGCGGCTTGCGGAGTATGGATGTAGATGTAGATGTAGACTGTCGAAGCTGCGTTGGTAAAGTACCTGAACTTCAAGCGCTGATAGAAAGCACCGAAGCTGAAATCATTATAGGTACGGAAAGCTGGCTGAAGCCAGAGATAAATTCTGCCAAAATTTTTACAAAGGCACAGACGGTGTTCAGAAAGGATAGATTGCGTGCAACCGTTGGTGGCGTGTTTGTCGCTGTTAGTAGTAGTTTATCCTGTAGTGAAATAGAAGTGGATAGTTCCTGTGAATTATTATGGGTGGAGGTTATACTCAACAACCGAGCTAGGTTAATAATTGGCTCCTTTTACCGACCTCTCGACTCAGCAGCATTAGTGGTAGAACAACTGAGAGAAAATCCGGAATACATTTCACATAAATTGCCTCAGCATGTTATAGTCTAAGGTGGAGATTTCAATTTACCAGATACAGACTGGGACACTCAGGTGTTTAGGATGGGTGGTAGGGACAGAGCATCGAGTGACATTATGCTGAGTGCACTATCCGAAAATTACCTTAGCAATTAAACAGAGAACCGACTCTTTGGAGATAACATCTTGGACCTACAGATAGCAAAATGACCCAAACTTTTCGACTCTGTAAGTGCAGAACAGGGAATCAGTGATGGTAAGGCTGTTGCAGCATCCCTAATATGGAAGTAAATAGGAGTATAGAAAAAGGGAGGAAGGTTTATCTGTTTAGCAAGAGTAATAGGAGGCAGATTTCAGACCACCTAACAGATCAAAACGAAAATTTCTGTTCCGACACTGACAATGTTGAGTGTTTATGGAAAAAGTTCAAGGCAATCGTAAAATGCGTTTTAGACAGGTATGTGCCGAGTAAAACTGTGAGGGATGGGAAAAACCCACCGTGGTTCAACAACAAAGTTAGGAAACTACTGCGAAAGCAAAGAGCTTCACTGCAAATTTAAACGCAGCCAAAACCTCTCAGACAAACAGAAGCTAAACGATGTCAAAGTTAGCATAAGGAGGGCTATGTGTGAAGCGTTCAGTGAATTCAAAAGTAAAATTCTATGTACTGACTTGGCAGAAAATCCTAGGAAGTTCTGGTCTTACGTTAATTCAGTAAGTGGATCGAAACAGCATATCCAGGCACTCTGGGATGACAATGGCATTGAAACAGAGTATGACATGCTTAAAGCTGAAATACTAAACACCTTTTTCCAAAGCTGTTTCACAGAGGAAGACTGCACTGCAGTTCCTTCTCTAAATCCTTGCACAAACGAAAAAATGGCTGACATCGAAATAAGTGTCCAAGGAATAGAAAAGCAACTGAAATCTCTCAACAGAGGAAAGTCCACTGGACCTGACGGGATACTAATTCGATTCTACACAGAGTATGCGAAAGAACTTGCCCTCTTCTATCAGCTGTGTACCAAAAGTCTCTAGAGGAACAGAAGGTTCCAAATGATTGGAAAAGAGCACAGGTAGTTCCAGTTTTTAAGAAAGGTCGTCAAGCAGATGTGCAAAACTATCCCTGACATCGATCTGTTGTAGAATTTTAGAACATGTTTTTTGCTCGCATATCATGTCATTTCTGGAAACCCAGAATCTACTCTGTAGGAATCAACATAGATTCCGGAAACAGCAATCGTGTGAGACCCAACTCACTTTATTTGTTCATGAGACCCAGAAAATATTAAATACAGGCTCCCAGGTAGATGCCATTTTCCTTGACTTCCTGAAGGTGTTCGATACAGTTCTGCACTGTCACCTGATAAACAAAGTAAGAGCCTACAGAATATCAGACCAGCTGTGTGGCTGGATTGAAGAGTTTTTAGCAAACAGAACACAGTATGTTTTTCTCAATGGAGAGACGTCTACAGACATTAATGTAACTTCTGGCATGCCACAGGGGAGTGTTATGGGACCATTGATTTTCACAATATATATAAATGACCTAGTAGATAGTGTCAGAAGTTCCATGCAGCTTTTCGCAGATGATGCTGTAGTATACAGAGAAGTTGCAGCATTAGAAAATTGCAGCGAAATGCAGGAAGATCTGCAACGGATAGGCACTTGGTGCAGGGAGTGGCAACTGACACTTAACATAGACAAATGTAATGTATTGCGAATACAGAGAAAGAAGGATCCTTTATTGTATGATTATATGATAGCTGAACAAACACTGGTAGCAGCTACTTCTGTAAAATATCTGGGAGTATGCGTACGGAACGATTTGAAGTGGTATGATCATATAAAATTAATTGTTGGTAAGGCGGGTGCCAGGTTGAGATTCATTGGGAGAGTCCTTAGAAAATGTAGTCCATCAACAAAGGAGGTGGCTTACAAAACACTCGTTCGACCTATACTTGAGTATTGCTCATCAGTGTGGGATCCGTACCAGGTCGGGTTGACAGAGGAGATAGAGAAGATGCAAAGAAGAGCGGCGCGTTTCGTCACAGGGTTATTTGGTAAGCGTGATAGCGGGGTTACGGAGATGTTTAGAAAACTCAAATGGCAGACTCTGCAAGAGAGGCGCTCTGCATCGCGGTGTAGCTTGCTGTCCAGGTTTCGAGAGGGTGCGTTTCTGGATGAGGTATCGAAGATATTGCTTCCCGCTACTTATACCTCCCGAGGAGATCACGAATGTAAAATTAGAGAGTTTCGAGCACGCATGGAGGCTTTCCGGCAGTCATTCTTCCTGCGAACCATACGCGACTGGAACAGGGAAGGGAGGTAATGACAGTGGCACGTAAAGTGCCCTCCACCACACACTGTTGGGTGGCTTGCGGACTATAAAGGTAGATGTGGATGTAGATCCCATGTTTGGACCAAGCTCCTTAGTATTCTGGGCTGCCAGTGACCAATAAGTGTTTTGGGTCTTGTCCTTCGGGGTGGTTTTTGTACTGATGAGTCGGTTCTTGCTGAACACATTGCATAAACACACTCTTCTTACCCGCTACCTTTCTAATTCAGAAATAACATGTTGAAGATGTCCCTCTGTGTACCTAGAGTTCGGGTCCAGCTGGATTACATCATGGTCAGGCAGAGATTCGGAAAAAGATGTACCCAGGACCAAATATAGACTCAATCACAATTTGTTAATGATGTTTGAAAACCATCAGGAAGAATTGGTGTGAAAGGGAGTGGGATACTGAAGTACTTCAGGAAAGATGAGAAGCGTCTGGAGTTCACTAAGGATGCAGATCCTGCGATAGGGAATGTCAGAACAGTCAGTTCAGTAGAAGAGGAGTGAACATCTCTAAAAAGGACAATCATGGAAGTTAGACAGCCAAACATAGTTTCAATAAGTAAACGAGAAAAAACTTTGGATAACTGAAGAAATACTTCAGTTTATTGACAAAAGAAGTAAGTACAAGAATATTCCGATGTTGATGCTATAACACATTACAAGAAATACTGCAAAATATTAAAGACTGAAATATGGACGTCAAAGCAAATATATTACAAGGAAAAGATAGTCATATCAGATAACAAAATAAAGACAATATGGGAAATAGTGAAGGAGGAGACCAGTAGAACCGGACATGAAGAGGAACAAATAGCATTAAGAGTAAATTATACATTGGTGACAGATGTGTATAGTGTTGCAGAACTTTTTGACAAACATTATATAACTGTTACTGAAAACATGGGGTTGTCAGGTTCGGTAGATGCTGCTATGGAATACCTCAGACCAGACATTTCAAGTAACTTCCATAATATGAATTTGACCCTCACTACCCCAGCAGAAATAATGTCCATCATAAAAATCTTTAAAATCAAAAACATCTAGTGGGTAATGAAATATCAACAAAGTTAATTAAAGCACGTGATTCTGAGCTAAGTAACTTATTAAGTTATCTGTGTAACCAGTTATTTCAGTGGAATATTTCCTGAGTGGTTGAAATATGCTGAAGTTTAAGAAGGGAGATAAAGAAATAGTATCAAATTTCCGTCCAATTTCACTGTTGCCAGCATTCTCAGAAATTTTAAAAAAGTAATGTAAAATCGGCTTTATAACCATCTTATTTCAAATAACATACTGTCAAAGTCACAGTTTGGTTTTCTAAAGGGTTCATGTGGTGTCACCGCCAGACACCACACTTGCTAGGTGGTAGCCTTTAAATCGGCCGTGGTCCGGTAGTATACGTCGGACCCACGTGTCGCCACTATCAGTGATTGCAGACCGAGCGCCGCCACACGGCAGGTCTAGAGAGACTTCCTAGCACTCGCCCCAGTTGTACAGCTGACTTTGCTAGCGATGGTTCACTGACAAATTACGCTCTCATTTGCCGAGACGATAGTTAGCATAGCCTTCAGCTACGTCATTTGCTATGACCTAGCAAGGCGCCATTATCAATTGCTATTTATCTTGTGATGCATGTACCGTCAGACCGATGTTCACCAATTATGGATTAAAGTTAAGTATTCCAACAGATACGTACTATTTTTGCTAGTCTCATATCCCTGACTTGTCCCAGACCTCACGCCACCCTGCGTAAGCTTAAACGCGTGCCTTTTGGCTACCCGTCACCGTCGATTGGCTGTCTTGCCAGTCCACAACAGTTCAGATATTGAGAAGGCTATCTACACTTACAGTGAAAATGTGCTTAATTCATTAGATAAAAAATTGCAGGCAACTGGTATATTTTGTGATCTGTCAAAGGCATTTGACTGTGTAAATCACAATATTCTTTTAAGTAAATTAGAATATTATAGTGTAACAGGAAATGCTGCAAAATGGTTCAAATCTTATATCTCTGGCAGGAAACAAAGGGTGTTATTAGGAAAGAGACATGTATCAAGCTATCAGGCATCATCCAACTGGGAACTAATTACATGTAGGGTCCCACATGGTTCCATTTTGGGCCCTTACTTTTTCTTGCATATATCAATGACCTTTCATCAGTAACATTACCAGATGCCAAGTTCGTTTTGTTTGCCAATGATACAAACATTGCAATAAATAGCAAATCAAGTGTAGTCTTAGAAAGATCAGCTAATAAAATATTAGTGGACATTAATCACTGGTTCCTAGCCAATTCTTTGTCACTAAACTTTGAAAAAACACACTACATGCAGTTCAGAACTTGTAAGGGGTGTCCCAGGAGTATATGTCTAACATACGATGACAAGAAGTTAGAAGAAGTGGACAGTGTTAAATTCTTGGGATTATAGCTTGATAATAAATTCAACTGGGAGGAGCACACAACAACTGCTGAAGCGTCTTAACAAATCCCTATTTGCAATGCGAATTGTGTCAGACATAGGGGATATGAAAATGAAAAAGCTGGCATACTATGCTTACTTTCATTCCATAATGTCACATGGGATTAATTTTTGGGGTAATTCATCAAGCCAAGATAAAGTTATCCAGGCACAAAAACATGCAGTAAGAGTTTATGTGGTGTGAACTCAAGAACATCCTGCAGAAGCCTGTTTAGGGAACTAGGGATACTAACTACTGCTTCCCAATATATTTATTCCTTAATAAAATTTGTCATTAAAAATATATCACTTTTTCAAACCAACAGCTCAATTCATGGAATCAGTACTAGAAATAAGAATAATCTTCCCAAGGATTTAAAGTCACTTAGTCTTCTACAAAAAGGTGTGCATTATTCAGGAACACACATTTTCAATAACTTGCCAGCAGCCATAAAAAGCTTAACAACCAATGAAATTTAGTTTAAGAGAAGCCTAAAGGATTTATTGGTAGCCAACTCCTTCTACTCCATTGATGAATTTCTCAGTAAAACCAACTGATTTTGTGTGTGTGTGTGTGTGTGTGTGTGTGTGTGTGTGTGTGTGTGTGTGTGTGTGTGTGTGTCTATATATATATATATATATATATATATATATATATACAGGGTGTTTCAAAAATGACCGGTATATTTGAAATGGCAATAAAAACTAAACGAGCAGCGATAGAAATACACCGTTTGTTGCAATATGCTTGGGACAACAGTACATTTTCAGGCGGACAAACTTTCGAAATTACAGTAGTTACAATTTTCAACAACAGATGGCGCTGCAAGTGATGTGAAAGATATAGAAGACAACGCAGTCTGTGGGTGTGCCATTCTGTACGTCGTGTTTCTGCTGTAAGCGTGTGCTGTTCGCAACGTGCAAGTGTGCTGTAGACAACATGGTTTATTCCTTAGAACAGAGGATTTTTCTGGTGTTGTAATTCCACCGCCTAGAACACAGTGTTGTTGCAACAAGACGAAGTTTTCAACGGAGGTTTAATGTAACCAAAGGACCGAAAAGCGATACAATAAAGGATCTGTTTGAAAAATTTCAACGGACTGGGAACGTGATGGATGAACGTGCTGGAAAGGTAGGGCGACCGCGTATGGCAACCACAGAGGGCAACGCGCAGCTAGTGCAGCAGGTGATCCAACAGCGGCCTCGGGTTTCCGTTCGCCATGTTGCAGCTGCGGTCCAAATGATGCCAACGTCCACGTATCGTCTCATGCGCCAGAGTTTACACCTCTATCCATACAAAATTCAAACGCGGCAACCCCTCAGCGCCGCTACCATTGCTGCACGAGAGACATTTGCTAACGATATAGTGCACAGGATTGATGACGGCGATATGCATGTGGGCAGCATTTGGTTTACTGACGAAGCTTATTTTTACCTGGACGGCTTCGTCAATAAACAGAACTGGCGCATATGGGGAACCGAAAAGCCCCATGTTGCAGTCCCATCGTCCCTGCATCCTCAAAAAGTACTGGTCTGGGCCGCCATTTCTTCCAAAGGAATCATTGGCCCATTTTTCAGATCCGAAACGATTACTGCATCATGCTATCTGGACAATCTTCGTGAATTTTTGGCGGTACAAACTGCCTTAGACGACACTGCGAACACCTCGTGGTTTATGCAAGATGGTGCCCGGCCACATCGCACGGCCGACGTCTTTAATTTCCTGAATGAATATTTCGATGATCGTGTGATTGCTTTGGGCTATCCGAAACATACAGGAGGCGGCGTGGATTGGCCTCCCTATTCGCCAGACATGAACTCCTGTGACTTCTTTCTGTGGGGACACTTGAAAGACCAGGTGTACTGCCAGAATCCAGAAACAATTGAACAGCTGAAGCAGTACATCTCATCTGCATGTGAAGCCATTCCGCCAGACACGTTGTCAAAGGTTTCGGGTAATTTCATTCAGAGACTACGCCATATTATTGCTACGCATGGTGGATATGTGGAAAATATCGTACTATAGAGTTTCCCAGACCGCAGCGCCATCTGTTGTTGAAAATTGTAACTACTGTAATTTCGAAAGTTTGTCTGCCTGAAAATGTACTGTTGTCCCAAGCATATTGCAACAAACGGTGTATTTCTATCGCTGCTCGTTTAGTTTTTATTGCCGTTTCAAATATACCGGTCATTTTAGACACACACAAAAATATTCCTTATACACAGATATTCCGCACGTCCAGGGCCTCGCTGCGATGGAGCATTTCCTTTCCCGCCAATCACCTGCCACCCTACCTAAAACCTCTTTCCTCATCACCTTAGCCAGCTTCATCCTGACCCACAACTTCTTCACTTTTGAAGGCCAGACATACCAACAATTAAAGGTAACAGCCATGGGTACCAGGATGGCCCCCTCGTACGCCAACCTATTCATGGGTCGCTTAGAGGAAGCCTTCTTGGTTACCCAGGCCTGCCAACCCAAAGTTTGGTACAGATTTATTGATGACATCTTCATGATGTGGACTCACAGTGAAGAAGAACTCCAGAATTTCCTCTCCAACCTCAACTCCTTTGGTTACATCAGATTCACCTAGTCCTACTCCAAATCCCATGCCACTTTCCTTGACGTTGACCTCCACCTGTCCAATGGCCAGCTTCACACGTCCGTCCACATCAAACCCACCAACAAGCAACAGTACCTCCATTATGACAGGTGCCACCCATTCCACATCAAACGGTCCCTTCCCTACAGCCTAGGTCTTCGTGGCAAACGAATCTGCTCCAGTCCGGAATCCCTGAACCATTACACCAACAACCTGACAACAGCTTTCGCATCCCGCAACTACCCTCCCGACCTGGTACAGAAGCAAATAACCAGAGCCACTTCCTCATCCTCTCAAACCCAGAATCCCCCACAGAAGAACCACAAAAGTGCCCCGCTTGTGACAGGATACTTTCCGGGACTGGACCAGACTCTGAATGTGGCTCTCCAGCAGGGATACGATTTCCTCAAATCCTGCCCTGAAATGAGATCCATCCTTCATGAAGTCCTCCCCACTCCACCAAGAGTGTCTTTCCGCCGTCCACCTAACCTTCGTAACTTCTTAGTTCATCCCTATGAAATCCCCAAACCACCTTCCCTACGCTCTGGCTCCTACCCTTGTAACCACCCCCAGTGTAAAACCTGTCCTATGCACCCTCCCACCACCACCTACTCCAGTCCTGTAACCCGGAAGGTGTACACGATCAAAGGCAGAGCCACGTGTGAAAGCACCCACGCGATTTACCAACTGACTTGCCTACACTGTGATGCATTCTATGTGGGAATGACCAGCAACAAACTGTCCATTCGCATGAATGGACACAGGCAGACAGTGTTTGTTGGTAATGAGGATCACCCTGTGGCTAAACATGCCTTGGTGCACGGCCAGCACATCTTGGCACAGTGTTACACCGCCCGGGTTATCTGGATACTACCCACTAACACCAACCTATCCGAACTCCGGAGATGGGAACTTGCTCTTCAATATATCCTGTCTTCCCATTATCCACCAGGCCTCAATCTCCGCTAATTTCAAGTTGCCGCCACTCATACCTCACCTGTCTCATTCAACAACATCTTTGCCTCTGCACTTCCGCCTCGACTGACACCTCTGCCCAAACTCTTTGCCTTTGAATATGTCTGCTTGTGTCTGTATATGTGTGGATGGATATGTGTGTGTGTGTGTGTGTGTGTGTGTGTGTGTGTGTGTGTGTGTGTGCGAGTGTGCGAGTGTATACTCGTCCTTCTTTCCCCCTAAGGTAAGTCTTTCCGCTTCCGGGATTGGAATGACTCCTTATCCTCTCCCTTAAAACCCACATCCTTTCGTCTTTCCCTCTCCTTGCCTCTTTCCTGACGAAGCAACCGTTATTCCACGTGGGAAAAATATATCTAAAAACAAAGATGATGTGACTTACCAAATGAAAGAGCTGGCAGGTCGACAGACACACAAACAAACAAACACAAACATGAGGCAACAGTTTGTTGCGAAAGCTTGAATTTTGTGTATGTTTGTGTTTGTTTGTATGTCTGTCGACCTGCCAGCACTTTCATTTGGTTGCTTCATCAGGAAAGAGGGAAGGAGAGGGAAAGATGAAAGGATGTGGTTTTTAGGGAGAGGGTAAGGAGTCATTCCAATCCCAGGAGCGGAAAGACTTACCTTAGGGGGGAAAAAAAGGACAGCTATACACTCGCGCGTGCGCGCGTACACACACACACACACACACACACACACACACACACACACACACACTCACTCATATCCAACCGCACACACACAGACACAAGCAGACATTTGTAAAGGCAAAGAGTTTCGGCAGAGATGTCAGTCGAGGCAGAAGTACAGTGGCAAAAATGTTGTTGAAAGACAGGTGAGGTATGAGCGGCGGCAACTTGAAATTAGCGGACGTTGAGGCCTGGCGGATAACGAGAAGAGAGGATATACTGAAGGGCAAGTTCCCATCTCCGGAGTTCTGACAGGTTGGTATTAGTGGGAAGTATCCAGATAACCCGGACGGTGTAACACTGTGCCAAGATGTGCTGGCTGTGCACCAAGGCATGTTTAGCCACAGGGTGGAAAGTGTGTGTTGGAGGCCTCTATGAGAGGGAGGACTTGCTGATGACATAAGAAGGAGAAATTGGGGTAGATTTAGATGGCATAGGTGATCTGGTATTGGTCAGAATTTAAAAGGATGGCTTGAAATCAAATAATGCAGAAGGGATAGACAAAATTCCATTGGAACTTCTAAAATTATTGAAGTAAGTGGCAACCAAATGACTATTAAAGTTGGTGTTTAGGATCTGCTAGACTGGCAGTGCACCATTAGACTTCCGGGAAAAAATTATCCACACAGTTCCGAAGATGGCAAGGGCAGATAAGTGAGAAATGTCGCATAATCAGCTTAACTGTTTATGCATCCAAGCTTCTGACAAGCATAATATACAGAAGAATGGAGAAGAAAATTAGGTTCTGTTAGATGATACAGTTTGTGTTTAGGAAAGGTAAAGTCACCAAAAAGGCATTTCTGATGTTACAGTTGATAATGGAAGCAAGACTGAAGAAAAATCAAAGCACGCTCATAGGATTTGTCAACCTAGAAAAAATTTTTGACAATGTAAAATAGTGCAAAATGTTTAAAATTCTAAGAAAAATAGGAGTAGGATATAGAGAAAGACATATAATCTACAATATGTTCAAGAAGCAACGGAACGGTAAGGTTGGAAGATTGAGAACGAAGTGCTCGGGTGAAAAAGGTTTTAAGACAGGGATGCAGTTCTTCACACCTACTGTTCAGTCTATGCATGTAGAAGCAATGGCAGAAATAAATGAAAGATTAAAGAATGGGATTAAAGTTCAGGGTGAAAGGATATCAGTGATAAGATTTGCCAATGACATTGCTGTCTTCAATTAAAGTAAACAAGAGCTGTTGAATGGAATGAACAGTCCAATGAGTATAGAATACAGATTGATAATAAACTGGAAAAGACAAAAATAATGAGAATTGTGAAAAGCTTAACATCAAAATTGATCACAATGTAGATTAAGTTAAGGAATCATGCTATCTTGGAATCAAAATAACCTGTGATAGATGAAGCAAGGAGGACATAAAAAGCAGACTAACGCAGGCAAGAAAGGGAGACCTAGTCAAGAGAAGACCACTAGTATCAAACATAGGCCTTACTTTGAGGAAAAAATTTCGGAGACTATGTTTGGAGCATGGCATTGAATAGTAGTGAATCACAGCCAGTGGGAAAACAGATGCAGAGGAGAGTCACATGGTGCTACAGAAGAATGTAGAAAATTAGGTGGACTGGTAAGATGGGGTGAAGGAGAAGGGAGAGGACATGGCTTGAGACATCAGGGAATGACCTCTCGGGTGCTAGAGGGAGCTGCAGATGGTAAAAAATGTAAGGGAAGACAGAGATTGCAATACATTCAACCAATAATTCAGGACAGAGGGCACAAGTGCTGTTCTGAGGTGAAAAGACTGACACAGTAGAGAAATTCACACTGGGCCGCATCAAACCAATCTGAAGACTGATGACTAAAACAAGTTATTTATTGTCAGGCATACTCCTGCCATTGACCTGATATAGTCATCGTAAACTCAGACGAGTTCAGAGTAATTTTAGTTGTTGCACAGCATTTTGTAATGGATAAAATCGTAATTATACTAAACGGAAAGTTAAGAAAATATCTGCAGTGAAATGTTTAAATAAGTCACTTTTTTCTTTTTTCAGTTGCCACTGTCATTACTTCGGACAGCACAGAATCATCCCATGGTAAGTTAAAACTTGAAGGCTTGAAAAATGGCAATAATTACAAAAATGTATTAATCATGATGCTGTTACTGATTGACCTCTATTGCTTTTAGTTGGTGGAGCTGAAAAATGGCGAGACCTACAACGGCCACTTAGTTAGCTGTGACAACTGGATGAACATTAATTTAAGAGAAGTTATATGTACATCAAGGGTATGTAAGGACATTGTTAATATCTGATTTTAAAAGCTTTTATGAGAGTGGTGTCTGGTACTTGTGCTGCTTTACAAGTGCTTTTCTTATCTGTGTTGTTTATATTTGTATAGGGTTTGGTAGTACACATGTAATAGTTCATTTATAATTGCAAGTTTGTTAACTTCTGTAAATGAGAGTATGTGACAATATTTTTGAATATGATTTATTGTATTCAGACTTTTGTCATCAGTCTACGGACTGGTTTGATGCGGCCCGCCACGAATTCCTTTCCTGTGCTAACCTCTTCATCTCAGAGTAGCACTTGCAACCTACGTCCTCAATTATTTGCTTGACGTATTCCAATTTCTGTCTTCCTCTACAGTTTTTGCCCTCTACAGCTCCCTCTAGTACCATGGAAGTCATTCAGACTAGTGGCGGTTAATGCTGCTTCCTAGAGGATTACTTTTGAGATCATAACCACATTTATTGGACAGATTTTTCCTCATAATCAGGGACACAATTACACTTCCATCTGCAGCTCCGTGTATCGTGTAATTTGCAACCCTACTGTGTGGCACAGGCATTTACAACTACAGTTGAGTTGCATAAGTTGACCCCTGACAGTTGCAGTGGGCTGGGTGTGGCAGCTTTGTTGTGGGCCTACCTAAACCAGTATACATCTCAATTTTGCCACAGCTCTATAAATGGCAGCCGTTGTGCCAGCAGCCATTAATGCTTCACAGTTGAAAGTTGGCAACAGCTCTGCAAGCTGTTGTGGATCTTCTTACAGAATGTAGCCTGTAATCATTGGATTGACATAGAGAGAGAGAGAGAGAGAGAGAGAGAGAGAGAGAGAGAGAGAGACTGCAAATGCCTATGTTTGAAATACCTCCAGCATTAGCTGCTTCAAAACATAGCAAAAATCAATCTGTTGTGCTATGGGAGGCTAAAAAAGAGCTGCCTATTTTGGTACCTATTTTATCATACTTGATCACTTTCCATATTGGGCATCCACAACTGTTGTGATCAGTTTTGTTAGGGCACAACTCTAATTGTATACAAATATTTGCTGTCACATCTGCTTTTGGCTCCTAGCCATTATCAAGCACTGATCTGTAAGCTATCACAAGAGGAGTCATGTTGTAACTTATCATCTAATCAAATATTTTGTTAACCTTTCAGCAATGGGAGAAGTGCTAGTAAAACACAAAATGCCTTCCAGAGTGACAATGGAGGCACACTGTATATATCAGGATCTGGTAATGAGCAGTATGTTCTCTTGAATGTTTGAAGACACATTGTCTTCACAACATATTAACAGTTCAGACATTTTAACTGTCTCTGGTTGACTTGATTTTTGTCTGTGGCTTAGATAAAATGCAAGCAATTGTGTCCACCACATGTGAAATGCAATAGTACTACCCTTTTTGCACTGCAAGTCTAACCTCAAAGTCCAGGAAATAGTGGCTGGGTGTGGGTCTGGTGAACTAGGACTATTTCCAAGCCTTGGGCTGGTAAGTACTATTAGTCATTTGCTGCCATAAACCCTGGGCATGTTGTGGAGACAACAATATGGTGTGATGGGAATATTGTGCATTTAAGAGAGAAGTGATATTGGTATAATTAACCACGTCATTTGAATGATTAAAGTGTCAAAAACCTCATATGTCCTGTCTGCCATGAATGGCTGTTGAAGCAAAATACTCGCTGGCAGGCACAACCCACTCCTAGAAGAATATCCAGACAAGTTAGGCCCTGTCTGGATGGACATTTACTTGTGTAGCTCCCGCTGTTAAAACTCTGGATGGAGTGGGTAAACCATCTGAGAGAGAGCACCAGTATACAGGCAACAGTGAGACCTTGGATGAAAAGATGTCTTAAGAAAACAACAAAATTGTAGGATTTTTGGTAAAGAGTATAACAAGGCACAAATTTTGCAAAATTATTCATTTATAGGAATTAAGAGAGATGAGTCCTTTTTAAAGATATCACTGTTCTCTATTTGCAAAGTTTTTAAATATAATACTTGATGTTGGAAAGCCAAAAAATGTAACAGCACTGTTCTAGTTTAGACAGCTACATCCAAACAGTTGTTTAAGCTTCTGGTGTCCAAAAAATTAGGTGACTACCATATTGAAACTGAAATTCTTACGCCGAACACCCTTAACTGCAGCAGTGTATAATAACCTTCCACAGTATAATAGAAATTAATCCCAAGAAATAACAGAAAGACTGGGCAAATGTCTCACAGACATAAAGAAGACAATGAAGAAAGTAAATGGGCCACATGTTTTAGCATTAACCTTCCCCATATTGCTGGGGCATACTGCAGCTTGGTTTATCTGCATCAAAGTTACGCTTGACAAGGTGGTTTGAATGCCAAAATGTTGGAATTAACACTCCAGGTTGAAAGAGTGTATGGTAGTTGCAGATGAAATGTACATGAAGCAGATTGATCATGTACCTCTCCACCAAAATGTGTAAACTGTTCAGATGAACATCCTATAAAACAGGGGTTGCTGTATTTGTGCCAAGGAGAGAAAAAAAAAATCAGAAACTGAAGATGAGGAGAGTTGACTATGGCGAGGTTTACAGAGCCCTAAAGGGCCATGCAACCTCCAACATTTCCCACACCTTTTGCAGCAGTTCATAGAAAACATACCGTATTTACTCGAATCTAAGCCGCACTTTTTTCCGGTTTTTGTAATCCAAAAAACCGCCTGCGGCTTAGAATCGAGTGCAAAGCAAGCGGGAGTTCTGAAAAATGTTGGTGGGTGCCGCCACAACTAACTTTTGCCGTCGAATATATGTAGCGCCACACAGGCATGCTTTGTAGGCACAAAGATACATACTGGCACCAAAATCTCTGCGTCAGTAAATAAATTAAAAAAAAAAAGTGGAAGACGAGCCTTTTTCCTCCGCCCAGAGTTTCGACCACTGCATTTTGGTACATTATCCAACGAAGTAAATACAAATTCTGTATTGTTGATCTTCGAATGTAGCAGCATTTCAATGTACTACGAAAATCCGACTGGCAAGACTGTTTGGGATGTCTGTCAATATGGCCAACTCTACGTTCTGAATTTTTTCCTACCTGTGAGAAGAGATGGTTGCTAATAGGAGCTTTTATGAATTGTGAATCACATGTAGTATTCTCTTCGCCATAAGATTAATACGAATATAAACATTTTGCCATGTATTGTTTCGTGTTTGCTACTATCTCATTTAAATCCTGTCTGCCTAATAAACTACGAAACTAGAGTGAGACAACAGCAAACGGGGAAGAATATACATATCATGTCATGTTTATGTTCGTATTATTCTTATGCCTGATAGTGATACAGTCAGAAATGAAGCACGGCAAGTGACGAGATTTTTAAATCTGAGATGTCTCTTTCCTGTGCAGAATGTAATGAACTAAAGAGGCGCCTGCAAAGATTTTGGAACGGAGAAAAATTTTCGCTAAAATTTCGTTCAGAACATCATCTATCATACGCAGTCTGTTATTTGGTTCTTGTTGATAATTATCAAAGAAAGCAGTAGTGTAAGTAACAACAAATGTTTCGCTAATGAGACGACTCCTCTCTATTTTTTATTTGCAAGCGGCGGTAGCGCGCACAAAAGCAAGCCACGCCGCGAGCGGCGACAGGCCGTAAACACGCACTATCAGAATGCGACAAACAATGCATGACACAGTGCAGTAATGCATTTTCAGCTTGGAGTGACGTAAACACCTATAATAAAGAGAACGGCACTTATCAGATCAAAGAAAAATAAGCAATCAATTCAAACCAGACGAAGCACGTGAAAAAGGAAGGATATCCGTATAAATACGGACGGAGCGCGTGACGCGTAGCAATGACTACCTGGTAAACCGTAACTGCTTACGACTCGAACCAAACTACTGCAGCTGTATCGTCATTCATTCGACCTAAATTGTGTCTCATATTACAACTAGACGAACTTTGTTTCGATTTGGAGGTGCGACGTAAAACTTTTCTCTCCCCTTGAATTTCGAGTCTCAAATTTCAGGTGCGGCTTAGATTCGGGAAAAATTTTTTTCCTTGATTTCGAGTCTCATTTTTCAGGTGCGGCTTAGATTCTAGTAAATACGGTAACATCAAAAGAAATGCTGTACACCAATTCAGGCATCCGAGTCAAGGCTGAGTACATGTGCTAGCAGATACAACCACCAGAGACTCCAAAGCCAATGGGTATTCCAAGTCGAAATGAGTACATGTGCTAGCAGATACAACCACCAGAGACTCCAAAGCCAATGGGTATTCCAAGTCGAAACATTCAACCTCAAGAATCTATAAAGGCATCATTGTGTGTGCAGCACACACAAACACCATCACCTCCATGTATAGAGAAACATCCTGCTACAAGCTGACCGAAGTCAAAGAAGAAAACTGTATTGTCAAGCACTGACATTGCGGAGTGGTCTAATCTATGTTATGGAGATGGAGGACCAAAAAGTTTAATTACATTGTCCCTTATCTGCAGTGCATCCCTATGGCAAAGAAAAATATGTAAATAAAAGCATTACGGGTTGGCGCCTCTCATAATTAAGAGAAATATGAACAGATTCAGCCTGGGATTCCGTGGAAGAATCTTACAGGAATGTAATTCATCCATTAAAGAATTGGCTTACAAAACACTTGTTTGACGCATTGATTAGTCTGGGACCTTTACCAAGTAGCATTGATAAGAGAGGAAGAGAAGGTCCGGCTAAGAATGACAAATTTAATTACGGGTTCTTGTAGTAAATGCAAGAGTGTTACAGAGAAGCTCAACAAACTCCAGTGGCAGTTGCTACAAGAAGTGCTATGTGTCGCAGAGAAGGTTTCTGTAGAAATTGAGAGCATTCATTCAAAGAATTAGGCAGAATGTTACTTCTTCCCACATTTTTTGCAGAAAGACCCTGATGAAAAGATACAAAGAATTAGAACTTACATGGAAGTCCATTGACAGTCATTCTCCCCATGCATCATTAGCAAATGGAACAGAGGAGGTGGAAAATTATAGTGGTATCAGAGGTATCCCTACCACATATTGTAAAGTGGCCTGTGGAATGTAGATGTAGAACTCACAAGCAGCAGCTCCAGCTCCTTGTACCGAAAAAAGAATGTAGAAACACTTTAAATGTATGTGCAGGAGGGGCACTACAAAACTTCCAATGCCTAGTGGTAGAAGCTCTCTCTCCCCAAGAAAGTTGAGATTAGCAACAACAGGGCTAAGTGTGGGGTAGCATCATTCATTAGTAACTTATAACACACCTCGTTTATTCCCACTGTTGTCAAATCTGTAAAGAATTGAATTTGCTATCTGCTCCTTTCTTCCTGAGGAACCACCTTTCATGGCCTGATTGTATTATGACAGACCCTACAATTTGTTTCCTTCCCAGTCAGTGCAAGCTTGCAGACAGTAGCTGTTGTCATTGTTGAAAATTAGCACACGTGCTGGGTACTTACTGCCTCACAATCCGTATGTTAAAGATGGTCTGTTAGAACTAGGTAAACAAGTTTCAGCCATTCCTGTTTGTTGAGGAATTTAATGTTTGCTGTGTGCTTTGAGGTTCCAACAACAACAGCTGCTGCAGTACTTGAGTTCTTGAGAGTTGTGTTATGAGAGAGACATATGTCTTATGAACAGAAGTTAAGTGATGCATTTCAGCTGAGCCACAGATTCATTCTTGGCCATTAGCCTTTCCTTCTGTTCACTTGCGCTCTCAGTAGCCACTGACCTTTTGCAATTGTTCACCTACCCTCACAGATGTTGTGGAATGGGAAGTGGACATTGATCTTCACACAGACGACCACTTCCTTATCTACACACACTTTTGAGACAAGCAACCTAGACATGAAGCTACTGAGGTGGGTACTCTGCAGAATAAATTACATATTTCATGGCCTGTTAACTAGGTTTGGACATGACAGCCTCCAGGACTGTGTGGGTCATATTCAGTGTGATCTGCCAAGCTGCTGAGACATCCACACTAAAACCACTCAAAGCACACTAAGAACCAGCCTTTTCTCTCAGGAATTAAGTGTTGCAGTGCAATCGAACTCAGGATTGAGGCACTGCAGATTCAAAGATCACGCTGTCAGGACAGAATGTAACAGACTGTTGTTTGTGAGCCCAGGCACGAGGCACTGCAAATTTGAAGATCAAATTGTCAGGATAGAACCTAGCAGACTGTCATTTGTGAGGCCAAAAGCATGTCAGACAATTAAAGAGAGCAAAAAAAGTTCATGGATGAATTCCGTTAGTTGTTCCAAATCAGCCACAAGAGTCAAAAGGCGGATTTCTGGTAAAGGCTGATAGACACTTGTGTCTTCCGTAGTGGTCATTTTAACTTCACTATTTTATGTGGCATACGTAGTGACTAATTACTCTCATAACGTTCCTAGTCGGGAAGGAAACACTGTAGAGGACACACTTGGACCTAATTTCAGCCAATTGGTATTAAAGTTTTAACGATCGAACATTTGCTCAAACAGCTGTGACAATTGTAGATAAGCTGATCAACAGATGTAATAAGACATAGAAATCAGTCAGTAGTCATGTTTATTGGCCAGTTGAAAAATAGAGTTAAGTCTTGATGGCTCCATGGTTGCGTGCAGGACTATTTTTCTGAAGGTCAGGGGGGTCAATTCCTGCTAATCTGAAGTGTCCCCCCCACCCTCTTGTCGTCGTCGTCGTCATCCCCACCCTTGTTTGGTGTCCACATTAAACTGTAGCTCCCCATATATCTGGACAGGTAAGCCTGATGAAAGGTCAAAGAAAGCAGTGGTACACTACCTCCAAAAGGACTGTGCCCAGTAAATAACTGTTGTGGCCAAACCAACTTTCAGGTAGAGGACAACTCTGAACTTGTGGACTATTGAAACTTTTGAGAAAACTGCTAAATCCATGACCGGTGATATGTAACATGTTTCCGGTATGTTCAGAAAACTTCCGAAAGTCTGATATGACACTATAGCCTTCTACAGTTTGTGTTCTAACTGACCTCGTCCCTAAACAACCTATGCTGGGTATCTATGAATTATGAGCTGCCAAATGATATATTGTCTATAATGTTAGTTGTTTAGTTAGTTGTGAAGGTAATTATTAAGTACATAGCCAGAAAAATTTTCACTCTGTAGCAGTGTCTGCATTAAATTGAAATTTCTTGGCAGACTAAAACTGTATGCTGGACAGTGACTGGAATATATAACCTTTTCCTTTTGTGAGCAAGTGCTCTACCGACTGATACATCAAAGCACGAGTCACTACCCACCCAACACTTTCTGCAAGCAATCTTCTAGCCTGTGCCTAAGCAATTTCTCCGGATAATCCTTCATTCCTTCTTTCCGTAAGTTCTAATCCTGCAAGGTATGCAGGACATTCTGTGAAGTTTTGAAGATAGGATATTAGATACTGGAATAAGTGAAGCTGCACGCTTGGGTTGAGAGTTGTGCTTGGACAGCTCAGTAGGGAGAGCAAAAGTCCCAGGTTTGGGTCATAGTCTGGCACACAAATTTAATGTCAGGAAGTGTCATAACATTGTTTTGAAACCATGCTGCCTGAATATTCCACTTGCTGCTTCCCTGATGTTCTGGGTCACTGTGGTGGATGGTGTTTTATGCTAAAGAGTTTTAATTGCTGAGAATTATATTGTTCTTTTTCATTTACTTTTGGAAATTTCCTTGACTCATTTTCTTCCATCTTTACATCAAGAAACCCAAAAAAAGAATACTGCATATCTATGATGTATGATCAGCATCAGTGGTTGAAACACGGTTAATATGTCGATAGCTAAATTTAAGTGTTGCCATGCATGTCTTGTTTAGTTTAGGTCAACACTTTTCTGAACATTGACTAAAACTGATCTGTAGTCGGCACTGTTTATGCAGTTGGCCCTCCATGTTACCCAATCGTCAGATTTCTTCAGTGATCATCATCATCATGCGCATTCAAAGCTTTCATTATATTTATTGTAATGATGATCTTATAGTTTCACTTTATTCAAACTATTTACAGGATGGTGACAAGTTCTGGAGAATGCCAGAATGCTATATCAGAGGCAGCACAATTAAATACTTGCGAATTCCAGATGAAGTAATTGACATGGTTAAGGAAGATACATTAGTGAAAGGTCGTGGCCGTGGAGAAATGAAAGGCAGAGGAGGCCAGGCTCAGAGAGGACGCGGTAGTGGAAGAGGTAAAGTACAATTTTCAACCATGTGAACATCCTGTATGTATAAGAGCAAATAATCCCTCTCCCCACCCACGATTTCTTTAAAGGCTCAAATTTTCATGTATAAAATAGCTTCAAAGTCTCATAACTTTACAAATGAATTCATGCATTAAATATTTGGCATTAAGCATGTAAAACCTTTATGGTTGAAGACACAAAACCCTAATTGTGTTGGTCCCATTAATTTTGGATTATCCATTCATAAACTAATGAGAAAATCAAAACCAAAAGTTTAATTGTATGCTTCAAGTTGTTTGGAAGTCACCATTGCTCTCATTACCAAACAGTGCATGAGTATAGTGTGGATAATATGCTCTCCGTTTTAAGAAAAACTAGTTTTTCACACATCTCAATATATATGTGCATAATATCTCCTGAACTATATGCTGTACAATGATATAATGTTGCAGGTGCATTCAGTGGTATACACTGAGGTGACAAGTCATGGGATGCCTCCTTTTGCCCAGCATGGTGCAACCATCCACAATTGTGAAAGTGTTCCCAGTCAGAGTTTTGTGCGCAAATTGATGTATCGATTATGTAACATAAATATTCGTTGGGTTTCATGTTGGGTGATTTGGGTGGCCAAACCATTCACTCAAATTATAGAGATTATTTCTTCAAATAATTCACAAAGAATTGTGGCCTGGTGACGTAGCATGTTGTCATCCATAAACATTCTGTCATTGTTTGGGAACATGAAGTCCATGAATGGCTGAAGAAGGTCTCCAAGTAGCCAGGAATAACCATTTCCAGTCAGTGATCAGTTCAGTTGAATCTGACGACCCAGTCCATTCCATGTAAATGTAGCCCACACCATTATGAAGCCACCAGCAGCTTGCACAGAGCCTTGACAACTTGGGTTGATGGCTACATAGGATCTGTGCGCCCTACTCAACCCTTACCATCAGCTTTTACCAACTGGAGTAAAAACTCATCTGTCCAGGCCACAATTTTCCAGCCATATAGGGTACTTTTGTTAATTGTCTATCACAGCCCATTAACGCAAAACTTTGCTGCACTGTCCTAATAGATAAGTTAATCGTATGTTCCACATTTACTTTAGTGATTATTTCATGAAGTGTTGCTTATCTGTTAGCACTGACAACTCTATGCAGAGACTGTTGCTCTCAGTTGTTGGAATGAAGGCCATTGGCAGTGGTGTTATCCATAGTTAGAGGTAATGCCTGAAATTTGGTATTCTTGCCACACTTTTGGCACTGTGTGTCTTGGAATATTGAATTACCTAACGATTTCCAAAATGGAATATCCCATGAGTGTTCCTTCAACTACCATTCTGCATTCAGAGTCTGTTAATTTCCGTCATGTAGCCATAATCACTATTTCACGCGGATCCCCTGAGTACGAATGACAGCTCCGCCACGGCAATGCCCTTTTATGCCTTGTGTACACGATTCTACTGCCATCTGTATATGTGCGTATCACTATTCCATGAATTGTCTCAGTGTATGTGGATACTGTCTACAAAATGTGTTGTGAATAAAGTTAGTAGTAATTAAGTCATAAATTAAAACTTTGTACCTGATGCTGCTGTTTTACAGCATGAACAGTGAAAATTTTGTAAGTGATAAACTTCTTTTCTTTCACTGTTTCGTGAGGGTGTCAGAGAGAATAACTTTCAGAGAAGTTTAAAATTATATGCCATGTTTGTTGGAAATCACTTAAGTTCTTTTCCTCGAATACTGGTTGAATATAGTCCGGGTAATTTGCACGCCATGAGTTATACTGTCTCAAGACATATACTAAGGAAAACTGGAAAGTAGTGCACAATAATTCTTTTACCAAACAGTTTAATAAGTGACAAAACAAAAAAATGACAAATGTACTTACATCTTGTATCTTCGTTCCCACATAGTTTCCAACATCCTCAGCACATTTTTGCCATCATGGTACCAGTTTCAGTATACCCTGTGCATACAAGTCCAGTTGGTTGGAGTGTAGCCATCTGCAGACTGCTGACTTCACTTCCACATGTCACAAAATGTTGGCTGACCAGGACTTTCTTCATGGGACCAAACAGTTGACAGTCCAATGGTGCAAGGTCTGGGCTGTATGGTGGATGTTCACCTGGCACCCAAATTTTTCAATTTTCTCACAAACCAGAATAGCAACATGGAGGCAAGCATTGTCATGAAGTTTGACTGTCAGCATTAATGTTGTGGCATTTGTCACAAAGGACACGAGGCAGCGTAACCAAAGTTTTTACACAGTCTGCAGCCTTCACAGTGGTCTCATGTTCAGTAAAGTCCACCAGTAACATACCATACATATCCCAAAACACTGTCACAAGCACTTTCCTAGCAGACTGGGTCACTTTGAATGTTTTTTGTGATGGAGAACCAGCATATTTCTGTTCCATAAAGGCTTGCTTGGCTTCGGGTGTGTATTGGTATGTCCACGACTCATCATCAGTGATGATACCTTTAAAAATTCATGCCATTCTGCAGCATAATGCATTAAATGATCCGAGTTTGTCATCATTCGCTGGTCCTTGTGGTTGTCTGTCAGGTTCTGAGGCACCCAGCATGAAATTTCAACATGTCATGAACAATATTGTACACTGCACCATAGGAAATATTGAACTGCCATGATAAAGTTCACAGTTGTTAAAAATTGCTACCTCAATGACTCCAACATTCTGTGGGGTTGCAGCTTAATACTGGCCACCCACTGTGGTGAATCACTAAGGTTCACATGGCCCTCCTGGAAGAATGTACACCACCTGGAGACATTGCTATGATCGGTATGGTTGTCCTCACACATTTCCCTGAGAATTTCACTCTGTTTAATATAATTTGGTCCACAAATATCGAAACACTTCTCTGCTCTTCACAAGTTGATGACAGTATCATGCGTGCCTTGTTCGTTTTGTAGTCCCAGTTTCTCTCGCTAGAGCTGCATATGAAAACAAAATGCCCTCCATAGTGCAAACTTCAAACTATATTGTCATGAAATTTCAACATCTATCTGCAATTTCAGGAGAGAAAAAAATTATTGTGTGTTACTAACTGAAGTGTGCTAAACTTTTAATATAAATTATACCTCTTAATGATCAGTTTATGACTACATTTAATTTTTTTTTTAAATGCAGCCAGCAAAAGCCATTAAATAGGCAACCTGTAACTGGAACTGTGCACGAAGTTAGCCATTTAATAATATAGGTGATTGATATGCTGATAGACCTTCTTGTAGAAGCTATTGTAATAACACAAGTACTCAGTTTACTTGATATAATCCTCAACTGCTGTTCAGATGTAAGCACCAAATTTTGTTTCAGTTGGACAGACAACTTTTATATAAAATATCATTCCATCATAAATAAAACAGTAGCTCTTATTGGTTAGAAAATGGGACACTGATTCATAAATGATTTAGCTGTGAAGCAGTTGCTGCAGACACTAACTGCCGCAGTAGGGACATGGGTTATGGAAACCCTTCTCTTCTCACATGTAGTGTGTGCCAAGAGACATGGGAACTGTTCTGGTGTTTTTCACACTGAGCACCTTCCTTTGGTAAAACTGTAAAGAACAGTAAGCAAACAGTGAAATGAAATGTTTCATCTAATTGAAGTTGAAGTTGCTTCTCTAAGTGGAGGCACGTATAATCATGTGACAGAAGGAAAATTGCGTCTTGTTTTGTGTTCTCACAAAAATATTCAGAATGCAGCAGAACAGTGGAATTTTCCACCTGATCAGTATTCTAACTAATACAAAGCAAATTTTACAGGAGAACAAAGAAACTTCTTTTATACTTACCTACGTAGGAGTTTTGGATGTGTGGTAGTACAGTCGAGGTGAAATGCCACTACATATTTCTGTGACAGTTATTGCACAATTGCTTAAATAATCCTTTCAAAAAGTACCAATTCAGTTTTCTTGGACTAATGAAATAGCAGTATTGTATTGCTGAAACAGGTTGATTTTTCTATATTAATCATTGCAGAAATAGGAATCCAAATCTGCACAAGCAGCAGCACAAGACACTGAAAAATTTAACACCATTGCAGCTTAATTACTCTAAACATGTACATCCAGCATTAAATTTTGAGTCTTCGATACATGCATTTTACCACATGGACATGCAAAACAGCTATTCATTTGGTAGTTGGTGATAGAAATATAGTTCTTCAGCTGGGATATGACGACACATGTCAAGTCAGTCTTCCTTTTCGAAGCTTTTCGTTGGAAAAAGGTATCATACAAGACAGGGAAAACAAATATTAGAGGGTGGCAGAGTTATTTTACTAGTACCTCTCAGTCGTTTTGCAATGCTTTGACAGGCGTAGGGTTGCAGAATGTTAAGACTCCCTCTTCTCCATAGTGTAGTAGGGTCATTGGATGAAACATGTAGAATCTTTTAGCAAGAAATGTCAATGCCGTCTTGTAAATCAGTTTATTCACAACCAGTTTCAGCCATAAGACCATTCACAGTGCTGTATTCATAAAACAAAATCAAGAAAAAATAGCGAACATTGAAATAAAATTTACACAGAAAATTCTGATTGTAGATTTTAAATATTTACAAAAAATATCTTTTACAAAGGTAACATCACATGACATTCATGTTTTCAAACATGACATGAACAGCATAGAATGACTTGCAAAATGTAAATCCTCTTCCTTACAGCATCAGTTCAGACAACAAGTAGCCTACTGATAGTCTAGGTCACAACTGCGACCCAAGCTTGGCCGAAGATCGTATGGTCGAAGACGAACTGAGAGTAAAGTGAAGTACAACACACATCATCAAAAAGAAACATACACTCTGTGGAAAAATGAACTATTAATGAAACTAGGATTGTAACTATACATATAAAGTCAAAAGAAGTATAGTAAAAATTTCTTACTGGCAATGTCTTACTCGAGCAAAAAGTTTGGAAAATGGTTAGTATCAGTCATAATCTAAAATTTGGTTCTGATTTCACACATGTGCATAGGTCTGTTAAAAGGGAAAATACTGGAACATGTAAATGAAAATCATATTCTATTAAAACATTAATAAATAATAAAAGCAATCACGTACATAGTGTAAAATCTAAATGATATAACAACAAAAATGTTAATGAGTCAGTCTTTCCTTCTCATCCTGTCCAGTAAGTCTCCCCTGACCCGGCGTTGTGGTGACTTTTCCAAACTCTGCCCCTTTTCTTACACCTCTCTAGTCCTTTTCTTTCACCCCTCTTCCTTCCTCTTCAGTTCTTCTGCCATAAGAGCGAGCCTCTTTTTCTGAAAGCTTGCCTATTTAATACCTATTCTTTGTGTATGTTCTCCTCCTCCTGCTTCCAGGTACAAAATCTAAATGACAACATACTTGTATTATTATGTCCCAGTGAAGATCAGTTAGACTATACAGAAAGGATCAGGACACTCATGTAACAAAAACAGCTCAAATTTCAAGTCTTAAGTAAAAGGGTAACGATAAATCTTGTGTACCAAAATAAAACTAGATTCAAATCATACATTGGTATGCTATAAACTAAATTATAACAAGAAAGCTACAAGAAGAGACCAAGAGCATCTGAACATAAATAACAATAATGTCATTGCTTACTTTATGCCATATGTGAATAAAGTGCCCAACAATACCAGTATATAAAATTACATTCACAGTACATATTCAGGGATCTACCACTAATTAATTCCATTCTCCTAAACTGTCAGTGATCCCAGCATACCACATTTATCAGTCAGGTTAACAGAGCTGAAGAAGTCATATATATAAATCTGATTCGTCAGAAGAAAACAATATTTTATTTCACACATTAAAGTCACATACAAAGAGATTATAAAACTAGGTGTATGGTAATCCAAGGCATAAAGAGAAAAAGATTATCAAAAAGAAACAGCAACATCTGGACATAAATAGTGCAATTATAAATTAATCCACTTGAACAGGAGGTACTGACTACATAAAACTAAGCCCTATTATCTGATATTGTTGATAATGTGAATAAACTACCATAGAAGTATCAGTATAAAAAATTTATCTGCAGTTTCTGTCTGTCAGATATGGCCCCATAGGGCACACAGCTCTTTTGTGAGTATGTGTATGGCATGCTCTGGTCCCAGAGTTATTTCAGACTTTATTCTTTTCCAGACTACTTTACCTTACCCTTCCTTCTCCCTCCCTGCCCTTAATCCTTTCCCTTTGCCCCTTCTGTTCCCTCTCGTGGTGTTCTTATTAATATCAGCCCGGCTATTCCCTTCTGACTTTGTTTCGTATTGTGATTTTGGTTGGTTTGCTTTTCTTCCTCCTTTTTCAGCTTTTCTTTTTTGGTTCCCCTTAGGGATTTGGCGTCCATCTCTAAATTTGACATTTGTTATGTGAGCCAGGACTTCATCCCTGCGTCTGTGGTGGGGGCTCCTCTCCCTATCTTCTTCCTCTCCCACTCCCTTTTCCCCCTTCCTCTCCCTACCCGCCATAGCCCTTTAGCTTTCTTGCTAGGTCACCTGCTCAGTAGCCAGTCCATGTGGTGAGGCCGTTATGTACCCACCTGGCCGAGCCCCTGACAACACAGGGGTCAAACTGCTGGTACCTGCACTGTGAATGCCTTGTGGAGGCTTAGGAGTGGTTGCCTATCTTTTCTGGGCATTGGAACTCCCGGCAGTGACCATCATGACAGGCGGCTGTTGCTGTGGCTGTGTGGCGCCAAGCCCAAGATTGGATTGGATGGTACCAGGGCAGACGTTTGGCACATGAAACAGTTTAAACTCTCTGGCCACTCTTCCGCGGCTGTGTCTCTTCCTAGGAATAGTTCTGTCTCAGTTCTGTCACTACCTTCCTGGCTTTTCCTCTTGGCTACTTCCTGGTAGGAGGGCCAAGCCAACCAGCTTGGGGGAGAACCCTTTCCACAGTTCCTTGTCTGTACCAGGACCGACAGGGTGATTTTTGCCACCACCAAGTGCACCCCCTTTTCTTTAAAAAAAAAAAAAAAAAAAAAAGGTTGTGGACAAGTTCGGTGAAGTTGAGTCCTACAATTAGATGAGATTTGGCTCCCTCTTTATAAAGGCAAGTTCTGCCAGCCAGTCGGCCTCCCTCCATGCCTGTAACCATTTAGGAGACATCTCGGTGAATATCAGTGCTCAAAAGTTTCTCAATATTACAGGGTGTAATTTTCCATAGGGACCTTCTCCTCCATTCCAGTGATGAATTTGGAGCTAATCTGGGACGACATGGCGTTCATTTCGTCTAGGATTTCCAGAGAGGTCCTACATTGGCACTTTCATCCTGGCCTTTGGGGGCATACCGTGCCCAAGAAAGTCAAGGTCATGGTATACAGGTGTGACGCCAAACCATTCATTCCACCTCCCGTGCATTGCTTCTGTTGCTTGAAGTTCTGCCACATGTCCTCATGAAGCGTTGCCACGCACACCTGTGGTGAATGTGGCCACCCTCCTCATGTGGGGAGCCCCCGCACTCCACTGTCTAACTATGCAAACTGCTCTGGTCTACATTCTCCCCACTCACTGGAGTGTCCAGTGTACACAAAGGAAAAAAGAATCCCCAAAATGAAGATCCTTGACCTTCTCCACTACTTTGAGGCCCAGAAGAGTTTGACTGACTTCATCCTGTGAATTTATCCTCTAACAGTGCCTCAGTTATGCATTCCCCTCCTCCTCACCCCAATTGTACTACCCTCCCCCACCCCACCCCAGCAGCTCCCATCCCTTTCCCTCAAGAAGCCATTCCTCCACCTCCACGTCCACCTCGACCACCTCGACCTCCTCAGCCAGAGAAGAGATGTTCTCCCTCGGGTCAGACAAGGGACCTACACTCAGAGAGCTCAAAAGCTGCTTGTTATCTGTCCAACCCAGATGTCACTGCCAGCTATTCCCTTACTGATAACACCACAACACCACCTCCCTCCCACAGAAGTAATAGTCCAAGAACAAGGCCTTCCCAGCATCCGGGGGGGGGGGGGGGGGGGCAGTTGGCTTTGCCCCCTTGTACCCACTCTGAATCGGCGCCAGTTTTTATGGACGTCACCCCTCCTCATCGGTGACCATTCATTCCACCACCCAGTGACATGACTTCCCCTCGGCTTCTTTATGTCTAACCTGGACTCGTGCCACATGATAATCCAGTGGAATTGCAGCGGATATTACAGTCACCTATTGAAATACAACAATTTGTTTCTTCTTATTCTGCATTCTATAGTGCTCTTCAAGAAATGCACATTGATGATGACCTCTCTACAATGATTCGTGTTTATCTGCCATTCTGTCGGTACTGTGCCAGCTCCAAGATACCTTCTGGATGGGTCTGTACATTGGTTCAAACAAATGTCGTTAGTGACTGGCTCCCACATCATACCAACCCAGAAGCAATAGCGTTAAGATTACAAACTACCCCAACAATCACCATTTGCAATGTCTACCGTATTTACTTGAATCTAAGCCGCACTTTTCTTCCGGTTTTTGTAATCCAAAAAATCGCCTGCGGCTTAGAATCGAGTGCAAACTAAGCGGAAGTTCTGAAAAATGTAGGTAGGTGCCGCCACAACTAACTTCTGCCATCGAATATGAGTAGCGCTACACAGGCTTCCTTTGTAGGCACAAAGATAAATACTGGCGCCAACACCTCTGCGTCAGTAAATAAATTTTTTAAAAAAAGGTGAAAGACAAGCTTCTCCGCCCCAAGTTTCGACCACCACATATTCATACATTATCCAACGAAGTAAATATAAATTCCGTATTGTTCATCTTTGAATGTAGCAGCATTTCAATGTACTACGAAAATCCGACTGGGAAGACTGTTTGGGGTTTTTGTCAATATGGCCAACTCTACATTCTGAATTTTTTCCTACCTGTGAGAAGAAATGGTTGCTAATAGGAACTTTTATGAATTGTGAATCACATGCAATATTCTCTTCACCATAAGAATAATATGAATATAAATATTTTGCCATGTATTCTTTCGTGTTTGCTGTTATCTCATTTAAATCCTGTCTGCCTAATAAACTACAAAACTAGAGTGAGATAACAGCAAAAGCGGAAGAATGTACATATCATGTCATGTTTATATTTGTATTATTCTTATGCCTAATAGTGATACAGTCAGAAATGAAGCACGGCAGTTGACTAGATTTTTTAAATTTAAGATGACTAATTTCTGTGCAGAATGTAATGTACTAAAGAGGCGTCTGCAAAGATTTTCAGACGGAGAAAAATTTTTGCTAAACTCTCGTTCAGAACATCTTCTATCATACGCAGTCTATTATTTGGTTCTTGTTGATCATTATCAAAGAAAGCAGCAGTGTAAGTAACAACAAATAGCAGTCTCTTGCCTTTGTTTTGCTTTTGAGAACAATTCCTCTTTTTTTTTTAAAAAAAAAAAACAAAAAAAAGAAGCTGCAGTAGCACGCACGAAAGCAAGCCATGCCGCGAGCGACGACAGGTAGTAAACACTCATTATCAGAATGCGACAAACAATGCATGACACAGTACAATAACGCATTTTCAGCTTAGAGTGACGTAAACAACTATAACATAGAGAACGTCACTTATGAGATCAGAGAAAAATAAGCAATCGATTGAAACCAGACGAAGCACATGAAAAAGGAAGGGTACCCGTATAAATACGGATGGAGCGCCTGACGCATAGCAATGGCTACCAGGTAAAGCTTAACTGCTAAGCTTAAGACTCGAACCAAACTACTGTAGCTGTATAGTCATTCATTCGACATAAATTGTCTCATATTAAAGTGGACCATCTTTGTTTCGATTTGGAGGTGCGGCCTAAAGCTTTTCTCTCCCCTTGAATTTTGAGTCTCAAATTTCAGGTGCGGCTTAGATTCGGGAAAATTTTTTTTCCTTGATTTCGAGTCCCATTTTTCAGGTGCGGCTTAGATTCGAGTAAATACGGTACCTCCTCTAGGTAGGCCCTCTTCCTTATGTTGAACTGCCTATCTTAATACAGCAGCTCCGGCCCCTGTATCTCCTCCTCCATGACTTTAATGCAAACCGCCCCATGTGGGAGAGTGCCACTTTGACGGGTAGGGGTCTTCTAATTGACCGATGTATTACAGACTTCAATTTGTGTCTCTGCAATATTTGGTGCCCTATCCACTTCAGTGGCACACTCGTGGCACCTTCTCTGCTGTCAATCTCATGATCTCCTCTCCTGCTGCTCTCGTGGCTTCACTACATTGTTCACCCCCCTCCCCACATGATAATCTTTGTGACAGTGACCACTTTCTGGTGATTGTATCATTCCCCCCACTGCTGCCAGGCAAGCAGGCCCCATGTTGGGCATTCTGTAGTGCCAGTCAGCCTTTATATACGTCTACTGTGCACTTAAAGACCTCTCTTGGATTGCATTGTTGCCATCATGCAAGTTGCCTCTGACACTGTTCTTCATGCCACTGGCACTGCTATTCCCCTATCACAGGCCCCCCTTGTCATCGACCGGTACCATAGGGGACCAAGAACGCAGCAGTTGCTAGCAAGGACTGCTGACTACCAACGGGTACTGCAACAATTTAAACAATACCCTTCACAGACCGACCTTATTGTTTTTAAACGTCTCCATGCTAAGGCTCGCTACCTTATTAAACTAAGTAAAAAGGAATGCTGGGAGCACTACGTTTTCTACCTGGAGACATATGCCTCTTCATTGCAGGTTTGCTTCAAGCTCCGTAGCCTCTGGCCCACCAGCAACAATCGACTGTCCAGGGTCTTAGCCTACAGGGTGCTCTTTATAGTGATCCATTGGTCCTTGCAGAACACCTTACAACACACTTTGCAACAGCATCGGCATCCTCTTCCTATCCTGCTACCTTTCTCTGGCAGAAACAACGAGTTGAAGAAATCCCCTGTGTTTCAACCTCCACCAAGCTGAAGTCTACAATGAACCCTTCACTGAATGGGAATTCTTGCAAGCTCTTTCCTCTTCACATGACATGGCTCCAGGCCCAGATTCCATCCACAACCAGATGATCCAACACTTGGATGTTACCCAAAGGCAATTCAGGGTCTTCAACCGCATTTGGCTCACAGGTGCCCTCCCCTCTCAATGGCAGGATGGCATAGTTATCCCTGTCCTTAAGCCTTGGAAGAACCCAACGTCTCTCGAGAAGCTACTGACTGATTAGCATGAGCAACATACTGTGTAAACTGCTCGAGAGGAAAATTAGCTTCCGATTATGTTAGGTACTCAAATCTCGTGCTTTTAGTCCCCATACCAGTGTGGATTCCGGGAAGTTCGATCTACAACTGACCATTTACTCAGATTGGAAACAGTAGTCCGACAGTCTTTTTCTAACCACAACACCTTATTGCAGTCTTCATTGACCTACATAAAGCATACAACATGGCTTGGCGCCATTGTATTTTAGTTACCCTCCTTGACTGGGGCTCTAACGCCCTTCTGATTTTTATCCGCACATTTTTACCCCACCAGCTCTTCTGTGTTAGAGTTGGCACTTCACTCAGCACCCCTTGGATCCTGGAGAACGATGTCCCACAGTGTTCTGTGTAAGTGTCACACTCTTTATCACCATCAATGGGTTTGTAACCTCTGTTGGGCCTCTGGTTACACTGGCATTGCATGTCGATGATTTTTGCACCTGATACAGCTCCCACTCTAAGCCATCTGCTGAACACCAGTTCCAAAGCTCAATCTGATGGGTCTCTGCATGGGCCATGGGCTCTTTCCCATGGCTTGCAGTTTTACCCAGACTAGATTATGGTTGTCAAGTTTATGGCTCAGTGGCTCCTTCCACTCTGACGTTACTTGACCCTGTTCATCAGTATGGGGTACATCTGGCTATCAGTGCCTTTTGTACTAGTTGTCGACAGTCTCCTCGCAGAAGTAAGGATTCCCCCCTCTACAAATACGACAAAGCCAGCATCCTGGTTTCTTACGCAATCGCCATTCGACGATTCACTAGCCATCCCGTGTACCCTGTCCTCTTGGCAAACGAGGGATGCCTCACTCCTGATACCCACCCTTGGGTGGGATTGCCAGTTGGAATGCATCTCCACCTCCTCTCACTGGGAAGAGCCCTGTTTTCCTCCTGCACCCCTCCTTGGATGTTGCCACAACTGTGGATTAGGGCTGACCTATTCCACGGTCCTAAGGTCTCCATTGCCTCTATGATATTCTGGCATCTTGTATGTTCCATCCTTGGAAGATTTCCATAGTGCTATCATTTCCTATGCTGATTGTTCTGAAATGACATAAGGCGGGATACGCTTTTATGTCTCCTACTGGTATGGAACACCATGTACTGCTGGGATCATGTACTGTGTTCACAGCAGAGATGCTAGCCATTAACAGGGCCCTTCGTTTTGTTACTTAGGCCTCCCCCCACAATGTTTGAATATGTACTGACTCAATGAGCAACCTGCAGGTTATGGACCAATGCTTCTATCACCACTCTTTGGTCTCTGCTATCCATGACCTCCTTTCTGCCCTTGGCCATGTCGCCTGCTCAGTTGTCTTTATCTGGCTCCTAAGTTATGTCTGCACCCCAGGGAATGAACTGGCGGTCTGTTTGGCTTGAGAGGTAGATACGTACGCCCCATTCCTTTTCGTGATTCCAGGTGCAGATATGTGGCTGTACGTCAGATCTCTCTTTATCCAAAAGTGGAATGACATCTTATGCACTACCGCTCTTAGTAATAAACTTCCCACAATCAAGGAGAATACTGTAATTTGGCGCTCTTCCTTCCACTCCTCTCTGAAGGAGTCTATGCTGTGTACACACCAGTAATATTAGGATCACCCATTGTTTTCTTTTGCTTAATGGGCCACCCCCACTATGTGGTTGTGGAGCCAGACTGACAGTATCCCATATGTTGGTGGAATGTCCTCTTCTTTTGGCCCTTCCTTGCCTTTAATATTGGCAGATAATTCACAGGTGATTGAACTGGTCCTTAGTTTTCCTACATGAAAGTGGCTTTTATTTTCAGTTATAAGG
Organism: Schistocerca americana; assembly: GCF_021461395.2. Lineage (NCBI taxonomy): Eukaryota > Metazoa > Arthropoda > Insecta > Orthoptera > Acrididae > Schistocerca > Schistocerca americana. The sequence continues at coordinate 696,028,443 of NC_060120.1, read as the reverse complement.
TTTTGCTTTACTCCTGGAGCAGGGGCTGTGTAGCTCTCATTGGGGACTCTCTTGATGTTTTCTTGGTCAGGAACATATGATCACTCCCCGTGCAAAGACCGCACTTGTATCCCGGTGTTTTTCTACTTTTTAGATTTGGCTTACCCTTTTATACCTCCTCCTATGTGTGTTTTTTAGCTTCCTTGATTTATAGTTGGACCCCTCTAGCCGGATCCACACACTTTCAGTGGACACCTCTATCTTACGCATGTAATTTTTCAATCACAGGATTGATGACCTCACTGTTTAGTCGTATAACCACCCTCCCTCAATGTGGCTACACGATTCCAGTATTACTCCGTATTGACATTAGAATGATGTACTTGTATGTTGATCAGTGGTAATATAAAAGGTTAAATATGAAGTCCTGTTAGGGTATCACCTATCACATCCACTGTGTTGATTTGTGTAAGGACAAAACATCAAGGAACAGCAACCAAAATGGAGAGGGGCGGGGACGTAAGTGGGATCGAAGACATTTTTATTTTAGGCTTTAGCCACACTTCTGCAGGTCACTAATATACCGTATTTACTCAAATTTAAGCCACACTTTTTTCTGGTTTTTGTAGTCCAAAAAACCACCTGTGGCTTAGAATTGAGTGCGGAGTAAACGGAAGTTCTGAAAAATGTTGGTAGGTGCCGCCACAACTAACTTCTGCCGTCAAATATATGTAGTGTTACACAGGCATGCTTTGCAGGCACAAAGATAAATACTGACGCCAAAACCTCTGAGTCAGTAAATAAATTAAAAGAAAAGGTAGAAGAATGTAAACATTATGCCATGTATTCTTTCGTGTTTGCTGCTATCTCATTTAAATCCTGTCTGCCTAATAAACTATGAAACTAGTGTGAGACAACAGCAAACGCGGAAGAATATACAAATCATGTCATGTTTATATTCGTATTATTCTTATGCTGTATAGTGATCCAGTCAGAAATGAAGCATGGCAACTGACTAGATTTTTAAATCTAAGATGACTCTAATTTCTGTGCAGAATCCAATGTACTAAAGAGGCGTCTGCAAAGATTTTCAAACTGAGAAAAATTTTTGCCAAACTCTCATTCAGAACATATTCTATAATATGTAGTTTATTATTTGGTTCTTGTTGATCATTATCAAAGAAAGCATCAGTGTAAGTAACAACAAATAGCAGTCTCTTTGCCATTGTTTCGCTTATGAGACAATTACTCTCTCTTGTAAGTGGCGGTAGCGCGCACAAAAGAAGCAAGCCATCCCACGAGCGGCGACAGGTCGTAAACACTAATTATCAGAACACGACAAACAATGCATGACACAGTACTGTAATGCATTTTTAGCTTAGAGTGACGTAAACACCTATAACAAAGAGAACGGTACTCATCAGATCAAAGCAAAATAAGCAATCGATTCAAACCAGACGAAGCGCATGAAAACGGAAGGGTACCAGTATAAATACACATAGCAATGGCTACTTGGTAAGCTTAAATGTTAAGCTTACGACTCGAACCAAATTACAGTAGCTGTATTTTCATCCATTCGACCTAAATTGTGTCTCATGTTACAATGGACCAACTTTGTTTCGATTTTGAGGTGCGGTCTAAAACTTTTCTCTCCCCTTGAATTTAGAGTCTCAAATTTCAGGTGCGGCTAAGATTCGGCAAAATTTTTTTTCCATGCTTTCGAGTCTCAGTTTTCAGGTGCGGCTTCGATTCGAGTAAATACGACACTTTTGATTACATGTGAAAGTTATTCAAATCATGTTTGTTATTCAAATAATGTTTAAGTCAGTCTGTTCGTAAAGAACTCTATCTGGGTGTGAAATAAGTTTGTGAAAATTTCAGTCTCTTCTAGCAAATTCATATTAATATCTTTATGAACTTTCTGTAATAGTTCCACCAGATCTGAGATGAGATGTTGCCTAGTGTAAGATTATGTGCTTTCAACTTGGTGAATAAAGCATATGTACTGCTGTGATATGCATGTCATTTGAACCCTATTCTTAGTTTCGTACCTGTCTGACTGATATTAATTTTGTCACATTGCTGACAACTGATTCTGTAAACTCCAGATTGATCATTTATAAACTCCTGACCAATGTCGTGTTTTTTCCTCAACTTGCTATCAGTCTGAAATGATAAAAATGTTACTTCTCTTGGAAAAACTGTTTAACATTCTCAGAAACATTCCCACAATAAGGCAGAACTGCATATTTGTAATTTTTTCTTAAACGTATTTTCATAAGTACTTTACTCTCCTTCTCAATGGCTCCTTAATTGGTACATAAGTATATAAATTCACTACATCAAAAGAGCATAAAGCAGTGTTATCACTCACATGGATCTCATTCAAAAATCTGACCAATTCAGCACTGTTCTTGATTATATATTTCTCACAGAAGATGTAATTATTATTAATGGTGCTGTTAAGCTTTTGACTAAGCAACTAACCTCAGCTGTTGATGTAATTGACAATCAGGCTAAATGGTATGCCACTTTCGTGTATCTTATGTTGGTTTAAACCTATATGATTTTGAGTACATAATAAGTGTGTTCTTTTTTAAATTCATTTAATACATATTGAATATTACTTTTTTGTCGGGGATTTTTAGAAATAATGTGCTCTGGCTATCAAGTTTTGTCCTCCCAACAACCTCCTCGTTAACATTTTGTGATATTCAAGTTTATTAACTTTGTCTCTCTTATTTTCTTGTACATATAAAATCTAGGATGGAATGAAACAATATAATGAAAAGGAGGAACTCACCATATAGTGGAGATGCTGAATCGCAGATAGGCACAAATAAAGCTTTCAGCCTGTAAGGCCTTCATCAAAAACAAACACACACACACACACTGTGTGTGTGTGTGTGTGTGTGTGTGTGTGTGTGTGTGTGTGTGTGTTGTCTACTTTTGACAAAAGCATTGGGCTGGAAGCTTTATTTGTGACAGTCTTTTGTTGTGCCAATCTGCGACTCAGCATCTCCGCTGTATGGTGAGTAGCAACTTTCCTTTTCATAATATTGTTTCTTGTACATGTTGTTTAATAAATTTAGCTATCTTACAGGACATGTAATTTTCCTGTGCTAATGAACACTCAGCTTTCAAAGATTAATATTTTTGTACTTGCAACTGGTCTTTTAAAATTGTTATCATTAACTGAAGGATGTAAGTTGTATTTTACCCCATTTTCTAACACTTTGAGCTCTTCATTTGAGAACGTAATGTTTGGTAGATTTACTACTCTGTCATAAAATTGGAATTCTGCTGCAGGATTATTAGTATATGAACACTTTCTTATGTCTGTCACTAAAAGATTGTCTTTCCAAATCAATATAACAGTCAGCTGTTTCACACATTGACCAGAGGTATCCCCAATTTAGCATTTTGCCCAGTAACAAGTGGGACACACACTTTCACCTTTTTAGTAAGAGTGAGCTCCTTATATTTCACTTTCAACTCTTCTTACAAACATATTTTTTCAGAACACTTTCATTTTCTAAGAAACATAATCTCATACCTTTATTTTTACGTGGAAACATGGGTACAATATTTGTCAATAGGCATTTTTTGATGAATCTAATTGCAGCCCTACATTCATTAGTTTCCTTTTTGGTTACTGTTCCCTGATGATTTATCCTCGCATAAATCAGTAGAGTGAAATAGAATGTGATAAGTGACAATCTTTCAAGATTTCATATCTATGTTTTTATATTACTATCAATTAACATAATAGTGTATCATATTAATGTCAGTATGGATGTAATACTGGAATCGTGTAGGCTCATTGTCTAAATGGCTTGTGGTGTGTGCTGTAGTACAGCCACAGCTTACATGGAAGGTCCTGTTATAGTAATCGTCATTTAGATTTTACACTACATGAGTGATTGCTTGTAGTATTTGACAAGGTTGAAATACAATATGATATGATGTTGGTTTACATTCCCCACTATTTTTCCTTTTAATAGACCTATGCATAGGTATGGAATTGGAACCAAATTTAAGATTACTACTAATACTAACAATTTTGCAGACATTTTACTTCAGTAAGACATTATTAGTAGTCTGCTTCTTGTTGTTTGAGCCAGTGCTGCAATGCTTAACACTTATATTTCTTTCTGTTAAACCTTTTTTAATTCCTTCGGCGTTATCAGCACTAACCATGTACATGAAGAGTTTGCCACAATATGAATGTGCATACATTTGACACACTAGATTTTAATTTAAAATCACTTCTAAAAATATCTCTGTACATATTTTCACTGATATTTAGTTCCGGGCAGTACTCCAGGAAAAAGACTTAACATTTTGTGCACTCTCAGATCTGAGCTTAAATAGCAACTGATTCCTTCAAAAGTAGTGGCTTTCTAACTTAGCAAGATGATTCAACGTGTGCCAGTACATCTGCTGATGCTTCTCGAAATCAGTTTCGAGCAAAATCGAAAAACCATTGCTGTGCTAAAGGGAAGTTTTCAGACTTTCTGCCCCAGTCAAAAGGACATAAAGATGTTAACTACTACATAAATCATGAAAAATCTTCAGCAGGTTGAAAAGTTGTTTTTAGAAATAACTTGAATGTGTGCCTCATTAGACGCGATTTCTATGCGCATGAGAAGTGAAAAAGTAAACTTTTAACATGTTGGAAAGGTTCATCCTGTTTTTTGTGTGCTCAGCCATCCATATATAGAATGAATTTCCAGTGAGGCTGTATATCATTTGAATAAGACCATAGAGTGATGAATAAAGTGCCTTCTTCAAATATTACATAGCCTCAACAGAATCAAGTCTTCTTCAAATCAATGTTTTGTGGCTATGGACCCAAAGACAAGGGAAAAAATCCATCACCATGCTGTTAGCATATTATTCAAACCTTGAACCCCCAACCACTAACAGTACCTTTAAAGCTAACTACACATAGTGTATGTGAAAGTTTCTGATTAAGCTTGTTTCTCATCTGTTTCATAGGCACATTTGGAGGACGTGGTGGGAGACCAGGACAGCTAGGTCGAGGAGGCAGAAATCCCAAGCAAGTGAAGAAGTGAATGGGCATGTGACTCACTGACATTTCTGCAATGAGTGCTGTTTTAAAAAGAACTGTTATTTTTGTACTGGAACCACTGTGATCTAAATGTTCTGCAGATGCTTTAAGTGAATTGTAAACAAATGAGAGGTTAATGATGTACTTCATTATCATTATTATTGTTATGTGCTGTGTAAAATGTGTCAGACAGATTCCTTGAGTTTTATGCCCTGAGAGGAGAGAAAGATTTGTTGTTATCCTTTTTTTACTAGTCAGAATGGACATACAAAATAAATTTATGAACTACATACTGTGGATACTTGCAGTGTAAGACTATTAATGCCTTCAGTTTCTAATAAAATGACTAAACAATTTGCAGTAGCAATTTTCTGGGGCGTGTTGTGATTTCCCTAGCAGTCGGCACTTGTAGAATCTGAGTGCAGGTTTTCTGATTTTTACTTCACAATGTAGTGTATTATTTCCAAGGAGTGACTGCTTGACGTCAGTCATCTGCTCTTGTAGGAGAGCTGCTAGATAACATTACCTGCTTTCACAAGGCATCATGTGACTTGAGGAACGTATTAAAAGTGTCATTAGTTCCTGCACTTTCATTGTTGCAATGTTGTTCTGTTGTTGTCTTGATTGCAAAAGTGTGTCGTGAAATGGAGGATGGTTTGACCGAAAAGAAATTGGGACTACTCGAAGAATCTAAATCAGCAATTGACAATGACAGTTTTAAAATTGACAACAGTATTTTTTGAAACAAACTGTAAATATATCAGCCAGTTGCATTCACGGTAGTTTTACTGACTCTTGTATTTTGAAGATAACTAATGACCTGAAAATGAAAATGAGATATCAGATAAACTGGAATAGTGTGAAGTTCTCATTCAACATGGCAAAATGCAACAGCAGGAGTCGCAAACCAGCGTCATTGCCTGGGTTAATGAATACATACGTAAGTAATTTTTTTGCACCATTGGACACTGAAAGCACCAAATTTGTTTACTGTCAAGAATGTGACATACAGGTTAGAGCTTAAACAAACCACTACCCAGCATCAATTGTTTCTAAATTGCAGAGGCAGGAAAATGACCCCCAAGTAGCTTTGGACCAATTGGTCTGCTGTGGAGCTGCATGAGGTGCATCAGTTTTGTGCTGTAAGTATTCACATATGCCTTGTGCACAAACCAAATATCACAGACTGTTGGAGCAATGAGCTAATGTTCTAACATCTTTACCTTTGAAAATCGTGAAGAGAGATTTGTGTTTGTTTACTTTCTGCTTCATCTGAACAACATTGACAATTTCGTAGACTGGGGCCAACCGAAACATTTTCCTTCACACAAGATCCAGCCTGTGGTAACTTTATATTGAGAAGCAAGAGCAGCTTTTATCTTGGCAAGAATCTAATGGTTGATGGAGGCTTATGTCCTTGAAGTGGAAGAATTTGATTTAGGTTATATATCAAGGACAAGGCACACAGTTGTGGTATAATGTTTTTCATTCTTAATGATTGTGCAACAGGGTATGTTTTAAACTGTGAAGTGTGTACTGGTGCAGGGGGAAAAGATAATACTGCAGATTCAGTAGTCCTTCATGTGTACAACAGTTATCTACGTAAGGGTCATACATTGTACATGGACCAATTTTATTTCAGTGTAAGGTTATTTGAAAGATTGTTTCATAAGGGCATGTGTGCCCGTGGTACAGGAATGAGGAATAGAAGAGGAGTGCCACAGGAATTTAAAAAAAACTAAGAAGAGGTCAAACCAAATCTAGGGTTAGTTCCTACAAGAAACTTCAGGCTTGTCTCTCTCAAACGATCCACTTGTTTACATTTATGGTGAAACTAAGAAAACAAATTCTCGAGAAAGTTTGTAGAGATTTTATTGAAAATGGAAAGTAGTGCTCTACACCAAAACAGGCTACCTCCAAAAGGATGTTCTCACTCGTGTACCATAGACAGCAAGCAAGAAGTTTGCTTCAAGATACTGCCAGATGGTGGTGGGAAGAATGTCAAGTAGGGTTGCTTACCAGACTGTTCCAAACAATATCACATAAAGCTGAATTTTTCACAGTGAAAAGTGTCATACAAATTCTTATGTATATCATTTACACAGATTTCTATGTCCAAATCTTCTAATTTTGAAAATATAATTTTTGTGTAAATGTCAGGTGAATTTCAAAACATCTTGAATATAGGTGTAGGTAAAAGATGATGGTCAACGTTTCAATAAAAAATTTAGCTTTTCTCCATTATCTTGTAAGCAGGAGTCATACCAAGAAGTTGAAAAAGTGTATGGCTTCTGGATGATTGCTAAGGTCACTGGGCCAGCTGGAATGTGTTAAACTACACCTTTACATTGAACTGATACTTCACAAATAATATTGGTCAAATTCTTCATTTATTTTTCGTCTTACATCCCTGCTGAAGTTATTGTAGTAAAACTTGTATTCTTAGGATCTTAGACACTTTTTACAGAGAGAAAATTCACCCAGAAATTGCCTGTTTTTTGAATTGTAATAGTTTTTACAGAAATGCCAGCATAATACTTTACTTCCCTAAATGTTTAAAATTTTCTGCCCTAGCTTACTCACCCATGATTTATTTCCTTAGCCTCATGAGAATTATCTGTCTCTTCTTGTAGTTCTGGAAGCAAAGGAAATAGTCTCATTGATTGATGATTCACTACTTACTGAAATAAACTTTTCTCTTCAAATGCTAAAAACAGAACAGCAAAACACCATGAATATAAATATCTACCAAACTGATGAAAGAATACTAGAGCTTCAATGATGAACAGTGAAACAACAGAAAAAGACTTGACAGTGATGTCTACTGAAAAGGCAATATTTTTCAAGTGGACATTATCACTGACCATAGGCAGCTTCAGGGTGGAGGGGAGTGAGAGAATGACTTTTTTTTCCCACACCACAGCTCACCCTTTTCAGGCATTTTTTGTGAGCTGCCTGTGGTATATGACCTCCATCCCACCTCTATCATATTAACTACTCATAATAAATCTCTTGTCGTATTTTATTATTAGGTTTCCTTTACATCTTTCTCTAATCCCTCTCAACTTCACTTGCACAATTTCATATTTTTCATTAGAACTACTTACCAAAATGTAGAAGTTTCATCAATGTCCAGATTTGCATTTTCGTGAGTAGCCATTTTAATTTATCTCATCATAATTTAAAAGAACTACAATGAAAATGAATATTATGATAGATGTATGTAAGAAACAATTTTGAAATAAAAGTAATTTAGCTTTTATAACTTTCTAACCTTCACAAATTATTCAGAATGTGTGTCCAGGTCCAGCAGTTGCTTTTTTCATATATGTACAGAGATCATGGATGGTTTTGCATTGAGTTTAAATTGTAGTTGTGTGTCATCCTCAGTGAAGTTGTAAGGTTTCTGCTTTCTCTATACACAAAATTTTCCTTTCATATCGCTGCTCAGAACTTTTGTTGCAATACATGGTTGTGTGTCACACTTCCGTAGGGATGAAAACATATAAAGATACAAACCACATTTATGTACTTCATTGTAATTTCTTGCTAATACTGTTATGAGAATTCCTGCATTACGAACTTCTGTCTTAATGTGGGATCTTAAGTTATACAAGATAATAGGGGTTGTAAATGTGAAATAATGAATCTTAAACACTGCAGCTATTAATAAAATCTTTTGCAGTTATCATTTTTTTTAAGTTGTGCTTGATTTTTTTTCCTCCACTCGTTAAACATGAAAGTTAACTGAATGAAGTTCTAATGTGCATGTGTTTTCGTATCACATAAAAAACTAGTCTCAATCGCAGTAAGCATATCATTTTTGAAATAGTTTTATTTGACATAGAAGTTCCATAACCATATGAAAGATTTTGATGAAAAAATTAAACACTTTTGTACAACATGTGGATGATGCAGAAGCAGACATGGAACAGATAGTGTTTTATAGAATATTACAGTAATATGCTTGGCTGTTTTACTGGATAAATAAGGAATTTTGTGACTGTTCAATGTGAAGGAAGAAATCATTGTGTTTCTGATGCTACAGCTTCTCTAGTTTTATAGTTCAAATAGCATTGTCTAGGATCAGATATTTCATTTATATTTCACAACAGCGTGTTCTATGTTTTGAGCACTTAAGTTCATCAGAGTGAGTATATTTTTGATTGGTTGTAAAATGTGCTAAAACCTAATGAATTTAAAAATAGAGATTTGTAATTTACTTTAAATATATGCAGTATATAACAGTGTAATTAGATTGAAATTTATTCACTTTAGAAGCTATAAGATATCTTTATAGTAACAAGTAGCTCAATAAGGAGAAAGTAAGAATAATTGTAAAACGTAGTGACAAATTAATGACTAGGTTGTCCAATAAGTATACAGAGTAAACATTAAATGAAGACAAAAGGCAGAATAATGCTAAATGCTAATAAGATTTCATTTACTGAGCAGAATACAGGAAAAAGTACTTGCACAACATGTTAAATATTGGACAGTATATTGTGTAAGCACGGTCTCAACATACTAATCGGCAAAAATGAAATACCTGTGCCACTTAAATGTGAAAACTGTAATTTTATTAATGCCACAAGCTTTTAGTAATATCTGCTTGTGTACGAACCTCAAAGTCTCCAAAACAGTTACAACTTGAGTGGGCCTAAAAGGCGCAGATTTTTAATTGCCTGGTAGAACCTTAACATTTCGAAAATAAGGTGTTTCATGCTGTCAAAGAGTACTGTGATGGATATTCTGCCTTCTGGTAATAGTAATACTATTGTATACTCTTTCACCTCACAGTGATTTTATCGTGAAAAGGCAGTCTGTGCTCATTGCCCTTGCATATTATTGTACCAGTCTGTCAAGTACATTGGAAAGGTGAATTACCTTTTCTTGAACTTTCAGTTACATCATCACAAGATGAATATTTTGCTGCTACACCACTTAGATTTTACAGATTGCATAAAGTGAACAAGAATGACAAGCCATTTCATTATCAGTAACACATAGGCAACTGCATACCTATTATCATAGCAGAAAGAACTTCTAACAACTTCAGACTGTTGTCAGGAAATTACTTCACAGGTTGTTTCCAATCACAAATGAAATTTTTAATATTTGTAGTTGGCACAGGATTCTAGTGGAATTAAAATTGCCTGCATGTTGATGAACACAAGTGTATGGCAGGAAAAACATTTACATGTCTTAACTCTTCTCCACGCGTTTCGTAGCCAAGGAGTCATTGAAAATGTCACTAAGAGAATAACTGTTGATAAAATTAAAACTTTCATACATTCAGTGTGCCTCCCGTTTCTGAGAAATTAGTTTCAACATAAAGATGATGATGCAAGATAACCAGACCTGTGTTATTTGTCAGACATACTTGTTGATAGGTGTCACTATCAATCAATGTGTTGTTATTCATGAAACATCAGCAGGTGTCATCATCATATATTCCTTGCTGTAAACCTTTGCAGTGATTGCCTCCACTGAAGACATATCTTGAAATAATGCAGAAGCATTATAGCTGTTCTACAGTGTGCTAAGATTATATGTGACTTTTGACATTTGGCTCACCAGAGGATATGTTACACCGCTGCCCAGGTAACACAAATGGTGAGCTGGATGTGAAAATTATCATACGCTGGGGTCAGTGTTTTTTTACAGTCAAGTGAATCTATGGCAGTGTAATCTGCACATTTTAGCAGGCTATTTGACTGATAAAATTACATATAAGGAATGGTGTAACATGATGACACACCATTCCCTGTTCATGTACAGTGTGCACTCATTGGGATGCTGTCAAGAAACAATTTCTCGATATTTTAAAGTATGTGGACAACATCGAAGAACAATCGAATTAGAGGATAACAGTCGCTATGGAAAATGAGATGTTGCAAGCATTCTTGCAATACAAAGGCAGGCTGAAGTGGCACAAGGCCAGAGGGGAATGGAATAAATGATACTGGGGTGACTGCTGTGGTCCACCCAAAAGAGAACAATGCTAGAATGAAGTGTTGGACCACAGGCACTGTGTAAATTGCATTTAAGCATTATATAATAAGAAAGAATGTATAGTTGTGTGTGCACTGTGCTGACCTCACGAAAGGCAGAGGTGTGTGAGACCGCAGAAGTAAAAGACCGAAGATAGTCGGGTCTTTCAGTAAATGCCTTATCAGAAAAGGGGCATTGCATATGCAAAGTGTTGTATTGGTGATCAGAAGTGGAGGACAATATAGATCAATATTGTGATAACCCAGAAATGCTGCAATCGGTGTCCCTTCCAGTGAGATAACTGTGGAAGGAGTTGAGACTAGGGTATGCCTGCATTCTGTTTCACAAATAATGACACTTTCGGTATCTTTTTACTCTAAACTGGTGGAGCGTGACACTAAACTAGCAGAGACCCGTGTTAAAGGAAGGACACTGATTTCCATGTTGGGGCAAAAAAGCAGCACTTAAGGAAACAAGTCTTGGTGTCCCTAAGTGACAGAAGAAGCAACTTTAAGGAAAACACTATTGTTATTGATGGTTTGTCATTTAATTTTGTAATCAGGAATGAGTTACTACCTGGCAGAATCACAGTCATGTACTGGACCCCAGAAACAGTGATTGATTTGTTTAAAGTAATTTAGTAACATGTAAGGAGGGCAAAGGAATTTCTATAGATGGGCTACAGGACCTTAAAGGCAATTAATTAGATGGAACAGCGGTCTAGGAAAGTTCAGTTTACTGACTGTGGGCTGTGGTGATTGTTCCATCCACCTAGCTGATGAAGGGAAATATATCAGACATGGTGCAACTGCTTGTGGGTTAGAGAGCTTTGCATATATGCTTATAGGGTTTAGAGTGCCAGGGGCTTTTATGAGCATGCTCTCAAGATACTCCGTTGCCCGTGTGAATAAGGAAGTTGTGCACTGAGAACAACACACTGATCTGCAGTGTGGCTGTAATGAAATGATGAGCTGTCAAAACCAACAATAAGCCCTCCAAGACAGTACTAAAGGTTAGACATGGACCTCCCATTGTAACAAAGGCTCATGACGGGTGGAGAACGCAGCAGAGATCGCAGTGCGGCATAGACACACTTAGAGGAGCACTATGGAAGTATGTGATACCCCACCCTCCAGTAGTGGTAGAAGACAATGTTATGTCATCTACAGAAGAAAGAGGTGCAATAGTCTGACAATTGTCATAGGAGCATGAGTTTCTCTACATAGCCAAGTGGCAAGAGAGACTAGGAATGCCTTACTTGATGCGGATAATAAATTGTGAGGGTTACAAACACTCAATATTTTTTGGTTAGCATGTTATTTATTGTGGTTAGACAGCCGTGTGTGTGTGTGTGTGTGTGTGTGTGTGTGTGTGTGTGTTTTTGTTTTTGTAGGGTATTGGTATAGACATGGGAGGGGGGGGGGATATTTTCATTGTGCAATATTACAACACAGTTCACTGTAATCTACTGGTATTTAGTTTGTGTTTTTGCTTGTTGTGTGTGCTTAATTCTAATCTGATTTGCCCATGTTTTGTTGTGTGTTTTCATAGGATGTGTAGAAGTTGATGGTGCAGGTGTGGATGTTAAGAACTAACCTTACATATGATATTGTAAGTTCCATTTTGCACTTTGTGAAGACACGCCAGGAGCACCATGCAATTGGTGGAGACGTTATTATCTTGCAAAGTTGTGCTTAGAAAGTAGATTTAGGCATGTTAAGATTAGTATACTATGTTAGAAGATGGGTATGTAGAAGAGCTTAAGTACTTAGTAATTATGCACAGGTTTTTATCTCTCTTCTCTCTTGTTGACATCAGAGTTCACAGGACCTGCCCACAATAACACTAAGTGAAGGCACAGGATGCCTCGGAAGATGAGTAATGCACACACACATCTGATAATCACAAGTGGTGTGGTATAATTGAAAGCGCTGACATTTTTCTTGTATTTATTGTTATTGTGGGAAACAAATACATAGATGAAGTACATGGTTGTTGTTGTTGTTGTTGTTGTGGTTGTGGTCTTCAGTGTTGAGACTGGTTTGATGCAGCTCTCCATGCTACTCTATCCTGTGCAAGCTTCTTCATCTCCCAGTACTTACTGCAACCTACATCCTTCTGAATCTGCTTAGTGTATTCATCTCTTGGTCTCCCTCTACAATTTTTATCCTCTACACTGCCCTCCAATGCTAAATTTGTGATCCCTTAATGCCTCAGAACATGTCCTACCAACTGGTCCCTTCTTCTTGTCAGGTTGTGCCACAAACTCCTCTTCTCCCCAATTCTATTCAATACCTCCTCATTACTTATGTGATCTACCGATCTAATCTTCAGCATTCTTCTGTAGCACCACATTTCAAATGCTTCTATGCTCTTCTTGTCCAAACTATTTATTGTCCATGTTTCACTTCCATACATGGCTACACTCCATACAAATACTTTCAGCAACGATTTCCTGACACTGAAATCTATACTCGATGTTAACAAATTTCTCTTCTTCAGAAACGCTTTCCATGCCATTGCCAGTCTACATTTTATATCCTCTCTACTTCAACCATCATTAGTTATTTTGCTCCCCAAATAGCAAAACTCCTTTACTACTTTAAGTGTCTCATTTCCTAATCTAATTCCCTCAGCATCACCCGACTTAATTCGACTACCGTACATTCCATTATCCTCGTTTTGCTTTTGTTGATGTTCATCTTATATCCTCCTTTCAAGACACTGTCCATTCCATTCAACTGCTCTTCCAAGTCCTTTGCTGTCTCTGACAGAATTACAATGTCATCGGCGAACCTCAAAGTTTTTATTTCTTCTCCATGGATTTTAGTACCTAATCTGAATTTTTCTTTTGTTTCCTTTACTGCTTGCTCAATATACAGATTGAATAACATCGGGGAGAGGCTACAACCCTGTCTCACTCCCTTCCCAACCACTGCTTCCCTTTCATGCCCCTCGACTCTTATGACTGCCATCTGGTTTCTGTACAAATTTTAAATAGCCTTTCGCTCCCTGTATTTTACCCCTACCACCTTCAGAATTTGAAAGAGTGTGTTCCAGTCAACATTGTCAAAAGCTTTCTCTAAGTCTACAAATGCTAGAAATGTAGGTTTGCCTTCCCTTAATCTTTCTTCTAAGATAAGTCGTAAGGTCAGTTTTGGTACATGGTACACTGCTGTTAATATTATTGTGTTTTACCCATTCCACATAATCATAACTGGCCTATGTTAGTCTAAGATTACATCATGACTGTTTATTGATTTGTGTAACCAGTGAATTGGGTGGGCAACCACTTTGTAATTTTTTTATTTGATGAATACTGTTACTGTTTGTGGTTTTTTGTTTTGTAAAAGTTGCATGTGACCCAGTTCTCTGTATCTTGAGTCTGTTTGTCATATTTTTTATTTCTGACATTTTGAGTATGTTCAATGTAATTTATGTTCTTAGAGTGCTTTTTATAAGTTGTTGAGTGTTGTCTACATAAGTCATATCTTGGTTGGTAATGACTTACTATGTCTTTGAGGCCAACCATTATGATAAAAAAATGTATAACGTTAAAATTTTTCACACAGTTAACCTTAATTAGCATAGTAAGCAATGAATACATGAAGAAATTAGCAAAAATTGAACATTCAATTGTTTTGAGGATGTGGTTTCACCTTGGAACCATTAGGACATAGAGTTTTCAGCCACCCATCATTTCATATGATACGTTTGAAAACAAATTCACATTTCTCCTAGACACAATCCCACATCTTGAAACCTCAGTGAACTCCTAATGCCTAAAACAAATCATAGTCCTAAATAACAAGCAAAAATGGGCCTAAAATTTAATAAATTTTGTGTCAAAACTATGTACTGCCCCAGTGGTTTCATTGTGAAACTACTCACAAAAGCAGTAGTACACACTAAATTCACATTGCAATAATTTTAAATATATGTATTTCTGCTGTCAGTGATCTCATCAACGTACCCACTATAAAGAAAACCACGTGTCACAATCTCCTACAATCATGTAGCACAGTCTCCACGCCAACTATTGCTTTGAACGCTAAAAATGACTGCGACAAAGCATTATATTCATAGCAGTACCTCAGTCTACCACTAGATATGTGTCTTGCAGCAGCATTGGTGGTTTCATGCTAAAGGCACTGATACTTCAAAAAATAAAATAACAGTGTGGTGGTTTCAGATAGAAATCGCTGGTCTCGAAGTGTTATGGGCATTAGTTGGGTTGCAGTTGACAGAATTTGGGTCAACTGAAAACAATGTCACATCCTCACAAAAGCCTCTCAGCTTGCGAATGAGTATAATATTTATTTATTTTTTTAAATTATAAGTGCAGATTTTTTTTTAATGAATAGGAAGTGTGAGTGGTAGGACCAGTGAGTGTAGATGAGCCATGTTGCCATGACTCTCAACCTTTTGTACCAAAAGCATGAGAGTCATGCCAAGGAGCTATGTAATACTCTGATTTTAGATGCTCAGGACAACTGGGCTCCATTTGGGCCACACTCGCACTAGACAGTTTCCTGAAAGCCAGACAGGTAAGGTTTAATTGAAATGTTTGCTTTGCTCGGAAAGAGTTGCCTTATTTAAAGGTAAACTGGTAGCAGAGGGATGCAATCAAGTCCCAATTGCATAGCAACATAGGCTCATTTCCTTTACAGACAAACAGGTTTGTTGTTGGGTTGCTGCCTTCTTGACGATTCAGGAAAGCAGACAAACAGTGTAAGTAATTCTTAGCCATGTCCGTGAGAAAATCCAACATGAATTCTACACGGGATCCCACAGCCAGGACTGAGAGGTGCCACATCAAGGAGATAGTGTGAGAACAATGTGGGAGTTCGCATGTTACATGCCAGATGCTGCCCAGGTTTATTTTTTATTCACAAGGTCAGAAATTTTATCACCCTATACAAAGACTTTGAGGCATGATTACATAGTATTGATCATTCATTGCATGAGATTGAGATTGCAAATTAGATTCATCAGTGATGATACAATGGAAAAAATTAAGTGCCATGGAGGACAGTGAGAGACCAGGGAGAAAACTACTGAGATGAATAAGAGGTAGAGAAGAGAGAGGTCAGTCAGTGAGTGAAGATAATGAATGAGTGTTAAGTGAGATGAGTACTCAGAAATGCCAGAGAAGAAATAATTTTTCATGCTGCTGCATACAAAATGTTCTAACCTCATGTTCTGGAAGCATATCAACCTATTTTCGACTCAGTTTTCACACTTTGAGTCAGATTTGTACATTCATTCCAATGTCTGTCATCACCTTCAGATGTACCCATTTTTCATACAATGCGAAATGGACTTTCTTGAGTCAGATGCCTCAGTCTTCCAGCATTTTCTTTATCTGACCTCAGCCTCCAAATGTTATGCTGACATCACCTCTGTCTGTGATAATCACCTCAAATAACAGATATTGAGTTTGAGGACAATAATACTGTCAGTCACCAGTGAGCACTCTACCTGGAAGGCGATAATCTCAGCAACATGGAAGGAGTGCTGAGTTATGCTGCTTAGGACGTCACCTCAGTGCCACAGGAGATGTAAGTTGCCAGCTTCCAGCCCGCAGGTACACACAGCATGAGGTGGTTGACACATCATGCTAACATTGAATTAACTGTCCATGTCTACAAGTGGTGAAATGATGTGATTAAATCCCTCCTCCCTACTTGCCCAGTTACTGAGTCTTTTTGTCTGCCAGGTTATATTGGTCCTATGGTTATATTTGTATTGTTGATCTGTGAATGACAATAATAATAATAATAATAAATGTAAATGTTGCTAGTCTCCTACCGAGCAGCTCCCTAGGTGGCGGATAGGGGGATGATCACCAGATATGGTGGGTACCGGGGAGATAAAGTACCCGGGGTGGACCACAACTAGTACCAAGGGCACGGCAGTTCCACATGTCAGTGGCGGTACCCCAACAGCGCCTGTTCCACATGTTAGTGGCGGCTGGAAAAACATACCTCAGGGCTAACAACCTTGAGAGTTAACTTCATCACTCACTAGGGTGACCCCATACATACACTCGTTGGACTCAACATGAAGAGAAATATCAACAGAAATAATACCCCAAATGGTAACCAATCCACCCCCAGTCATGATGGGGCAAGCAGGTCATCGGATTCTGGGGAGTCTGCACCTTTGTGTACTCCACCACTATTGACCTCACATAAACAAGAACAGAAAAAGAAAAGAAACATCACTTACTTAGCTACAGTGAACATTACCGCCCTGTTAAAGGTTGGTAAACTCAAACACACCCTTGATGTGTTGGAGAAGTATAACATCAAGATAGCGGCATTACAAGAGACTCGGTTCCAAGATGAGGATGCTGTGGAATCCCAAGGATATTGGATCTATAAATGAAAATCAGCTGAAAGAGTGATGAAGACAGTTCCACGCCTGGGTACTGGCTTTGCTGTACAGTATAGAATGGTCAACCATGTTTTAGAATTCACATCCCCCAATGGCGGAACCTCCTTGTTATCCTTGAGGTCCTGCAATAGAGCATACACAATAGTTAACTTCCATGCACATACAAATGACACCAATAGGAATGATCTGGAAGTAATAGAATACTACTGGAACACCCTTGAAAAGACTTTAGACAAGACCCCTAACCACCACACCATCATACTCATGGGTGACTTCAACACACAACTTGTCAAGGAAAAGAAGTATACTTCAGGATAGTAGGTGGTTACCCAGCCCACAAGAGGACCAACAGAAATGGCGAGTGCCTCATAGACCTTTGTGACAACTACAACCTGGTCCTAAAATCAACTGCGTTCAAGCGACTACCAAGAAAGGCCATGACCTGGAGGAATCCAAATCACACGCTGGGTGAATTTCAGATAGACCATATGGCTACTGACAGGAGATGCCACAAGGAAATACAAAACATCAAGGTAATGAGGGGAGCAAACCTTGACTCTGGCCACTATCTGCCTAGTTAACACCAACCTACAACCTTTGAGAAGAGCTCACAACACCCGAAAGATTTCGAGAATACCAAAATTTAACACCCTCTGGCTGAGCAATAAGGATTGCAACTTCCAGACCATGCTTGAGAATAACACACAGAAACAAGGGTGGCCAACTCTTCAAAAGGCTGTACTGGATGCCGCTCATGAAACTATACCTGCTTCATCGAACAAAGGCAAGCATCCTTGGTGGACCACAGAATGTGATCAAGCTATAGAGGAAAGTATAGAGCCTGGATCAAGTGGAATCAGTGCAAAGATGAGCCCAACCATCAGGCTTTCATGGTGAAAAGAAAAACAACAGCAAGCATCATCCGCAAAACCAAGAGGAACTACCACATTTCTCAAATACTACAGGCAGAAGAAGACTTCAAGAGAAACAATAATTCAAGAGATCTCTACAAGCAACTCAAGAAACAGACTACTTCATACACGGCCCCAACCCTACATCTCAGAGGGCCAGATGGGAAACTCAAAATGAATAACAGGGACTGCACAAAAACCTTTGCAGAATACTTCCAGAAACTCCTCAATGCAGAACAACTGAAAGAGAGACTTGCTTTTGCTGAGCCCACAGTCAGGCACCAGGACTCTTTACCACCCAACAGGGAAGAAATAGAGAAGATCACCAAAGATCTTAAGAACAACAAGGCCCCTGGTGAAGAAGGTATAGTTGCAGAAATCTGAAAGCATGTAGATGACCAGTCCTTGTAGAATATCACCCAGATCATTCAGGACATTTGAAGAACAGAGGTCTTGCCAGAGGGATGGATCTCAGCCGTGATCCATCCACTACACAAGAAAGGAAGTAAGACCGACCTCAACAACTACAGAGGCATCCCCCTTTTTGCGTAAAACCTACAAGATCTTCTCTAAAGCCCTGCAAAATAGAGACATCAAATAGCTAGACTCCCAACTAGGTGAATACCAGTAGGTCCTGCTCAGAACAGATTCAAAACCTCAAGACCATCTTCTCATACAGGAGACGAGGGGAACACCCCTGGGTAGCCATTATGGTAGACTTCCAAAAGGCATATGACTCACTAGATCGACAGACACCCTTCTCTACCCTGTGGGAACTAGGCCTAGATGGGAAGACTACTAGACTGGTCCAAGCTACCCTAAAGAGCACGACCTCCAATGTCAAGTTCAGGGGATGAACTCTCCATGAGCTTTCCCATCCAGACGCAAGAGTCAAGCAGGGGGATGGCCTCTCTTGTATCCTCTTCAACTGTGTTCTGGAGAAGATTGTCATAGAATGGGCTTCCACATTGTCACCAGAAGCAGGACTGAAGCTGGGGTACAAGAAAGACAACCTAAATGTATCCTGTCTAGCCTTTGCTGATGATCTCACCCTATTGGCCAACAGCATGGAGGAGGCTACTCATCAACGACAGAGCCTCTACAGTATTGCGGCAAAAACCGCCTTGAGGGTCAACAGGCAGAAGACTGAGTTCATCACCAATATCAAGTAGGCTTCTTATACAATCCCACTAGGAAATAATACTATCTGTAAAGTTCCTGCAGTCAAGTACTTGGGAGAATGGATATAAAATAATAAAAATAGATAAGAGAATTCACCAGTGATCTGACACTCAGAAATGCAATCATTTTGCTGAAGCCTTATGATAAGGACTTACCTTTCTAGATGGACGTGAGTGACGCCAAGATCTGCATAACATGTCGCCGTTCACAGGAGTATTTTAGGGGGGGGGGGAGATTAAATAAGTTATAGGGAAGGGGAAGAGGCACTCTTCCAACCTGCAATTTCTGTGTGTGTGTGTGTGGGGGGGGGGGGGGGGGGGGAGGGTGAAGGGCGGGGGTTATTGGTTGTGGATTTAATTGGGCGGGTTGTTGGGGGGGAATTGTTTTATGATTATGTTGTAGAGGACCATTGTGGTTACAGTATTTGTTGATTTGTAAGATGTGATTGATTTTGGTTTATTTTGTGTTTTTTATTTGTTAGTGGTTTTTTTTGGGGGGGGAGGGGGGGTGATGTGGGTGGTTTGTAAGTTTTGGATGGTTTAGGAGGTTTTGTGTGTGTGTGTGAGCATATGCGTGTGGGTGGGCGCGCACGTGTTTGGGATGGTCAATCTAGACCGTATCACCAGATTCTGTTGTTGGTAAGTAATTTTTGTTTTTGGTTTTATTCTGTAGTAATTGTACGTTTCTGTGTATCTATAAGTTGATTGTGTTTTAATTGGTGTAGCGAGATCCGATTTTTGGGTTGTTGCGGCGCTGGGGTTTTGGTTCTATTTTTTATAGTTACCACAGCGGAATCTACTGATTCTCAGGCTGAAATGAGCAGTTGTCATACCTATTCCAGTACCGCCTGTTTAATACATTCCAGTACTGGTACTTCACATGGTACAGTTTTACTTACGGCAGTGGCGGCTTATTGTGCTGATATTGGCAACGACAGCCCATGAAGAAAATAATTTATAAAGTGATCGTTAACTTCATCAAGAGTACTGGTCACAATCTGTAGGTTTTAATGGTGTACGTCAATTATAAATATGTCTTGCTGATGAAGATATTTCAGAATTGGTGTGAATTGTAAGCCAAGACACTTTTAATTATTTTTCAATTCAACTCAATTTTTAAAACATTAAGTACAAAACTGTAACAGTTAAGCTTTTTATTCTTGTAAATATGCATTTCTGTATTTGTTTATTCAATTATGTGTACATTGTCACTGTGTTGCCGATGGCTAAATTGAGTACACACTCAAAGGCCAAATAAAAAAATAAAAAAAAATAAAATAATTAATGCTGTCCCCGCTCTGTTGTGACAGGTTGTTGTATGTACTGTTGTCACTCGATAAATGAATTATTCTCGTAAAGCGAACGTTTCATAACAAAACGTCAGCTTACTATGAACGTCAAGTAATTCAGAGCATTCAACGGTCATTGCCGACATCAGCACACTATGCCGCCGCTGCCGTAAGTAAAACTTAACCCTTTGTTAAGGGGTTATTTTGTGTCACATATACGGCTGTAAAATGGGTGCAGCCATACGTAAATATAACGGCGTGCCTCTTTTCACCGCAAGACGTGGCAGTAACAGGACCCATTGTCATTGTGTACTAGCACCGTAGGCGTTTTGCTCATGTTCTCTTCGAATTGTGTGGGAGTCTTGTTTGCTTGGTTTCCATGCAGATAGTGCACGACTCTGGTGTCTTCATATTTTCAATGTTAATTCCTTCCACATATTTTGGTAGCACTTTTAGATCGGTATGGTTCAAGTCTCCTGATCTTTGATTCCACTTTTGAATGGTCCTGTAAGAAATGCCATGCACGAGTTTCTGGTGAATTTCAGAGCGGACCATTTTCGCCTCATTTTTCCTCGCAATACCGTTTCCTCTTTGAATAGTTGCCCTTTCGTTTTCAAACGTGACTTTGAAACCACTTGTCTCCCGTCTTTGCACTAACAGTAAGTTGTCGTCTAGTCCAGGAACAAATAAAATATTTAATCTCAATTGGCACTACCGTTCTGTTGACATACTGACTTTTATCTCACCAAAATACACTGCCTTCAAAACAGATCCAATTTTTGCAACGTTAATCATCTCTGGTCTTTAAACGTTTCCACTTTATCGAGCCATTCACGGAATATTCACGGTAGTTTCCAAGAAGTTTGGCGTATCGAAGTCGCGGGCTCGTGGCGTTAGGTATCGAAATTGCACCCGCGATGCCAGCGTTATATATCGAACACTCGATTGTCGAGGCGGCAGGTTTGAAAATTGTTTTGTGGATTGACAAGGGAATGTTGTTTAACATTGTGAATAGCCATGAGCGAATCTCATGTAACAGCGAGTTCTAATACCCTTACGTGGCAAAATTTATTTCCACGCATGTGAACAGTAGATAAATGCTTACAATTCTGTTGGCAATATGGTTTAATGTCGAGCTAAGATCAGAGAAATTGCGCGGATTGTCAGCGGCAAATCATGTTCGAAACTTAACAAAAAACCATCTGATTTAGACTTCCCGTACAAGTTGTGCTGTACGATGAGAAAAAAGGACCTTGATTAAAAGAAATACTTGGTTCAAAAACTCGAAGTTCAGCACTCAGAAAAGCGTAACTGTCGTTTCGTGCTGGAGACGAGATTGTACATTACAAGCGACTGCTTCAGAATGTGAACAATCTGTGAATACCGTCTGTGACTATTATGGATTTTTTCAGGAAGTGTACTATGCAACTGCAGCTAACGAAAGTGTTTCCATCGGTGGCGTCTACAAGATTGCAGTGGTTGACGAGTCACACATCGTTACTCGCAAATACGGAAAAGTACGTCTCCTTAAGAACGAGGTAGAACATATTTGGGTGTTCGTTGGGATCGAAAGGGAATCCAGAAAGTGTTTTATACTTCATATTTACTCTCGGGATAAGACAACTTTAATGTCACTTATAAAACATTTCATTCTTCCAGGTAGAAAAGCGGTAACTGACGGCTTCAAATCGTATAAAAAAATTAAGAATGAGGGTTTCGATCACGGGTTTGTGAATGATTCAATAGAGTTTGTACCTTCAGACGATCCATCTGTGTACACCTAAAACAATGAGCGATTGCGGAAGTCACTAAAATCATCCGTTGAGAGAGAAGGCTGACTGGGGATAGAGAGACGAAGTATACCTTTTCCAATACCTTTATTTCCACAATTTACGACTCTCAGGAAAATCTCATCTGTGTGATACTCTCAGTATTTCTCAAAGACTAATTTACCATGGATGTGGAACGAAAGGTATGTTCCCAGCTGCGTACATCTAGTACTAGGAGTAGTAGTAGCTTTATTTATCCATATATCTCTTTTTACATGGATATAGGACATTTCAAAGTATTTACAAGTTTATACTAATTTAAAATAAGCTAATTCCTATACACATACATTTACAGACTCATAGTTAAAGACAATCATTAGAATTACTCCTAGTATACAATACTTCTTTTACAAATAACTTATTAAATAATGTAATGCCACATTGTTCACTCATATCTCACTATCAGTCACTGCACACACTATACACACATTGTTTCATAACATTCATAACACTTCACTCACTACACACACCAGCACACACACACTGGCGATCTCTGGGCCATTTTCTGTACTGCAATTTCCCATTTGCTATCCTGAAAAACTGAGTCAGCATCCCTCTATAATGAGTGAGATGTTGAGCTCAGAAAAAGGAAGAGCTGTTAGTATTGTGCTATGCATAGCTTGGGGGTAAGTTTTTCTAGAAAAGGAAAAAAGAAGGAAAAAACCACTTCGTGTGAAGGTGTTATGTGGAATGTTGGATCTTTTATAATCATTATTATTATTTATATGTATAACATTTCTTTTTTACCAAACACCTACTGTACTTTTTAGCTGCCTTTTTAAATAAGTGTATTTTTGCAATTTCTGTACTCCCCATTGATAATTTAATGTACTGTTTTATTCCTTGGTATAGAATGCTCTTTTGAGTTTTATGTTCATTTTTCTTGGTAAATGTAAGTCTAGTCTAGCTCTAGTTTGTGCAGTAATTACCAATGTTTTTTTTGATGAGTACAACTGACTGGTAAATGTATTCATATGGAGCAGTTAAAAGCCCCAGTATTTTGAACAGATCTTTACAGTGAGCTCGACTACTATATTTGGTTATTATTCTTATGGCCCTTTTCTGGAGTTTGAAAACTGTGTTCACATTTTGTACATTTGTTCCCCAAACAAGAATGCCGTAGCTAAGAACTGAGTATACTTATGAGTAGTATGTAACTAAAAGACACTGCATGTTACACACTAATGATAGGATTCTAAAGGTATAACATGCTGATGACATTATGTTTGCAAGTGCCTTTGTGTGTTTACATCACTTCAGCTGAGAATCAGTATTCATTCTTAGAAATTTTACATTTGTTACAAAGTCTATAGAGGTGCCATCTACATTTAATTTAACGTTGTAATTTTACCTCTTCATACTGAAATTCATGGCATTAGTTTTCGTTATGCTCAACGTCACTTCATTGCTTATTGACCAATCATAAACTTCCTCGAGAGTTTCATTTACTTTCTCTGCAAGGAGTTCTCGTTTTCTCAGTGACTATAATATTGTTGTCATCAGTGAAGAGAATTTTTTCACCGTATCACTACTGGGAAAGCCATTAGTGTGTATCAGGAATAGTATTGGTCCTAATATGCTACCTTGCAGAACCCCTATATTAATGTATTTTGGTTCTGATAAATGTTTTACTAAATGTTAAGATCTATTTGAAGTATGTGTTATCTCCACTCTTTGTACCCTATCTGCTAGGTATGATCGAAATCAGTCATTATCTACCCCTCTTATTCCTAATGCTTCTAATTTATTGAGTACAATTATTGTGGTCGACTGTACCAAAGGCCGTCGAAAGATACAAAAATATGCCTGTGACACACTCTTCTTTGCTAAGAGCACCAAGAACAACTTTTGTGATTTCTAATATGGCTGATTCCGTATTTTTGCGACTTCAGAAACCAAACTGTGATTCGCTTAAAAGATTATATTTATCCAGGTAA
Organism: Schistocerca americana; assembly: GCF_021461395.2. Taxonomy (NCBI): domain Eukaryota; kingdom Metazoa; phylum Arthropoda; class Insecta; order Orthoptera; family Acrididae; genus Schistocerca; species Schistocerca americana. The sequence goes on along the minus strand of NC_060120.1, from coordinate 696,003,850 downwards.
TTCATTAACCTGTTTTTCATAATTGCTTCTATTATTTTTGAGAATGCTGACGGCAGGGAAATGGGCCAGTAATTTTCTATGTTGTCTGCATTACCTTTCTTAAGCAAAGGTACAACTTTTGCCTGTTTTAACTCCTCTGGCAATGTCCCTAATGTGAAGGGTTCATTTATTATATTTGTTAAGGGGCCTTGTATAGTCTCTACACTTTGTTTCAGTACACACATTGACACTTCATCTAAGCCCACTGACTTTTTATTTTTTAGTTTTTGAACAGTTTCATTGACTTCATTCTCTGTGGTTGGAAGTAACATCGTTGTATTTAGTGCAACATTATTTGTTGTTGTTGCGGTCTTCAGTCCTGAGACTGGTTTGATGCAGCTTTCCATGCTACTCTATCCTGTGCAAGCTTCTTCATCTCCCAGTACCTACTGCAGCCTACATCCTTCTGAATCTGCTTAGTGTTATCCCCCTCTCTTAGCAGTATGTTATTCTGCATTTGTTTGCCTCTCCCCATTTCCTTTTTTATAACATCCCAGATGGCTTTGCTTTTATTCTCTGCATTATATATTATTTTGTCATTAAATGACTTTTTTGTAGCAATTGGGACCTTCCTATAGATCTTTTTGTATGTGTGTTAGAAATTTAAGAATTCTGGATCACTGCAACTCTTTTTCATGGAACTGAGGTATTTAATTGTTTGGGAGGACTTCTTAATACCTGCTGTTATCCATCTTTTTTGTGACACGCTGATACAGACATGCATACTTTTGGAAATGCCTTTTTAAAGTTCAATTTAAATAATGTGGAGAATTTAGAGAATTTCATATTCACATTGGTTTCCTTATACACTTCATCCCAGCTTTGTTTTGCTAGTTCTTTTGAAAAATCTTTTATTTTGATTTCTGCTAGATGTCATTTGTAGACCTGTAGTCTAGGGAATGATTTGATGCCTGATTGTACTGTTGTTATTTGACAGAGATGGTCTGATAGTCCGACATCTTTTACAGCTACATCGCGTTTTTCCCTCTCCATATTTGTGGCCACGTGGTCAATTACTGATGCAGTCATTTTAGTAACCCTTGTTGCACTATTGACCAATAGGGACATGCCAAAACTTTGAAGTATATTTATGAGGGTTCTGCTGGAATCATTTATGATATTAGTGTCGATGTTAATGTCCCCACACAGAATTATGTTGACCTTTGTACTTGAGACTTTATCTAGAACTTCTGTCAGGTTATTGAAAAAAGTGTCCACATACCACTGGGAAAGCTATACATGCACAAAATGATTAATTTCTTGGTGATATCAAGCCTTGTTCCTTCAACAGCTAATATTTCAAAGCGTTTGTCTTCACTTACTGTATTGAGGTCATGTCTTGATTTGAACTGTGTTCCTTTCCTGATATAAATGCATCATCCTGCACCCCTTCAAGCATTTCTGCAGTAATATTTTGCCCTTTCATGCAATGATAATACTACATGTTGGATTTCTGTGTCTCTATACCACTGCTCAGTAACACAAACTACAGTGCAGATTGGAGCTCAACTTCTAACAGTTTTATTTTATTTTTTATTGTTTGCATGCTTTGATGGAGGATTGTTAAATCTGTGAAATGCCCCATTTTACTCTTTCCAATCGTTTGTTTTCCTTGGACATCTGGTATGTATGATATTTGGAGTGTTAAAATCTGTCTTGTGAGTGTTTGTTTCAGTATTTTTTTAAACTACTGGAGGTACTCTTTAGGCAGGGAAACCTGTTGTCTGGATTTATCCTAAAAAAGACTTACTTTTACTACCCATGATAACAGGTATTTGACCATGTGTGGCCCAAGATCCACCCCCTATACTTTCATGAATCATCTGTACCAATCTTCCCTTCCCAGTCCTGTTTAGCTGTAGGCCATGTCTTGTGAAACTCCATCTGTTGACAGTCCCGACAGGCACCAGAGAAACATGAGCAAAGTTGGCTGCCCTCGGAGCCGTCCCTAACCCCACATTGATTCGCCTCACAGCTCCATCAAGGTGTGGTCGATCATGACGTCAGAACAGCTCAACCAAGTGTACATTGGTGCCGTGAGTCAGGAAAGCTATCTTGTCCAGGTCACCACTTATGTCGTATGCCCCATCCTTGTCTAAAGTTTTTCCCACCCCACCCACTGTCACTACATGGTCCTCTTCTTAAGGTCCTTACATAAAGACGCTAAGTCCTCTATCACATGACTTAGCCCTGAATTTGTCTTGAAGATACTGGTGGACTGGTACGCTGCCCCTAAACTTTCTGTAACTGAGGGCCTACATCTCGCCCATGGCTATTACCTAGCAGCAGCACTTTCTTCTTCCTAACACTTTGTGCATTCCTAGGCTTCTTGGCCTTGACTGAAGTGTGCTCCACATTTCCTGCTCTTCGTTATACCTGAGGGTCTCCTCCACTTAAGTCTGACAGTGGTAGATCCCTGTTTTTGGTGTTGACGATAAAACTGTCAGATTGCGTTCTCTTTCATCCTATTCTCCTACCAGCTGCCACTTCCTAACCACCCTCCTCCCCCCTATCTCCCTTGAACCTTATCAGTTCCTTCCTTGCTTCCAACAACTGTGCCTGAAGGACACAGATTTTCCTTTCCCCTTCCCCAGTCGAAATGTCCCTACTGCATACTCTGTAGTTCCGGAAGAGAGCCTCTTCTGTTCTCCCAATATTCTCTCCACTGCTCCCTCCCCCCCCCCCCCCCCCCAATGAAAATATTTCCTACAAGAACAAATCCCTCTACTCACTACCCTATCCTTGGGTAACAGAAGAAATATTGAATTTAATTGATGAAAGGAGAAAATATAAAAATGCAGTAAATGAAGCAGGCAAAACGGAATACAAACGTCTCAAAAATGAGATCGACAGGAAGTGCAAAATGGCTAAGCAGGGATGGCTAGAGGACAAATGTAAGGATGTAGAGGCTTATCTCACAATGGGTAAGATAGATACTGCCTACAGGAAAATTAAAGAGACCTTTGGAGAAAAGAGAACCACTTGCATGAATATCAAGAGCTCAGATGGAAACCCAGTTCTAAGCAAAGAAGAGAAAGCAGAAAGGTGGACGGAGTATATAGAGGATGTATACAGGGGCGATCTTCTTGAGGACAATATTATGGAAGTGGAAAAGGATGTAGATGAAGATGAAATGAGAGATACAATACTGTGTGAAGAGTTTGACAGAGCACTGAAAGACCTGAGTCGAAACAAGGCCCCCAGAGTAGACAACATTCCATTGGAACTACTGACGGCCTTGGGAGAGCCAGTCCTGACAAAACTCTACCATTTGGTGAGCAAGATATATGAAACAGGCGAAATACCCTCAGACTTCAAGAAGAATATAATAATTCCAATCCCAATGAAAGCAGGTGTTGACAGATGTGAAAATTACCGAACAATCAGTTTAATAAGCCACAGCTGCAAAATACTAACACAAATTCTTTACAGACGAATGGAAAAACTGGTAGAAGCCGACCTCGGGGAAGATCAGTTTGGATTCCATAGAAATACTGGAACACGTGAGGCAATACTGACCTTACGACTTATCTTAGAAGCTAGATTAAGAAAAGGCAAACCTACATTTCTAGCATTTGTAGATTTAGAGAAAGCTTTTGACAATGATGACTGGAATACTCTCTTTCAAATTCTAAAGGTGGCAGGGGTAAAATACAGGGAGCGAAAGGCTATTTACAATTTGTACAGAAACCAGATGGCAGTTATAAGACTCAAGGGACATGAAGGGGAAGCAGTGGTTGGGAAGGAATCTGTATATTGAGTAAGGAAACAAAAGAAAAATTCGGAGTAGGTATTAAAATCCATGGAGAAGAAATAAAAACTTTGAGGTTCGCCGATGACATCGTAATTCTGTCAGAGACAGCAAAGGACTTGGAAGAGCAGTTGAATGGAATGGACAGTGTCTTGAAAGGAGGATATAAGATGAACATCGACAAAAGCAAAACGAAGATAATGGAATGTAGTCAAATTAAGTCGGGTGATGCTGAAGGAATTAGATTAGGAAATGAGACACTTAAAGTAGTAAAGGAGTTTTGCTATTTGGGGAGCAAAATAACTGATGATGGTCGAAGTAGAGAGGATATAAAATGTAGACTGGCAATGGCAAGGAAAGCGTTTCTGAAGAAGAGAAATTTGTTAACATCGAGTATAGATTTAAGTGTCAGGAAGTCATTTCTGAAAGTATTTGTATGGAGCGTAGCCATGTATGGAAGTGAAACATGGACGATAAATAATTTGGACAAGAAGAGCATAGAAGCATTTGAAATGTGGTGCTACAGAAGAATGCTGAAGATTAGATGGGTAGATTACAGAACTAGTGAGGAAGTATTGAATAGGATTGGGGAGAAGAGAAGTTTGTTGCACAACTTGATCGGAAGAAGGGATCGGTTGGTAGGACATGTTCTGAGACATCATGGGATCACCAATTTAGTATTGGAGGGCAGCGTTGAGGGTAAAAATCCTAGAAGGAGACCAAGAGATGAATACACTAAGCAGATTCAGAAGGATGTAGGTTGCAGTAGGTACTGGGAGATGAAGAAGCTTGCACAGGATAGAGTAGCATGGAGAGCTGCATCAAACCAGTCTCAGGACTGAAGACCACAACAACAACAACTACCCTACAACAGCTCCCACATTTCTCACTCATGGTCAGTTTCGAAAGAATAATTAAGTTTAAAGAATGTTTTAAATTTGTCAGGGACGTGAGATTTTCTTTACATAAACAAAAAAACGACACAGGGCTCATGGGCAGTTGTTGTTTTTGTACTGATTTAAAGATACAGTGGCAGAATAATTAATTAGAGAATTTACGTTATCAACCGTGTTTGGTCATATTTTTAAACGTTTATAACTCGGAAAATTTAGGCCTAAATCGCGTCTATCAACCAGTAAACAATATGGAATGTGTTACTTAAATACGTTTTGGAAATGTTTAATTACACTTTTATTGCGACGGTTGACATTGACGAAACTAGTAGCTGTCTTTTTTTAAAGAATTTTTCACTGTCCAGAAAACTTGAATAGAATTTTTTCCGTTTATTACGTCGCGATTATGGGAACTTCAGATAACACGAACTTTTTCAAGAACAAGCTCTGCTGGGATGTTAATATTCAGTTGTTTGACAAGAACGGATGCTACAGGAAGTATATGAAAGAGAGAAAATTTAAATTTGACACTATTTCCTCTCAAATAAGTTCTTTTAGCGGACGAAGAAAATACCTAGAAAATTTAAGTTTGACACTATTTCCTCTTAAATACGCTCTTTTAGTGGACGAAGAAAATACCTGTCATCTCTCTCGGCGGCCATCTTGCCAAACATTGCTCAGTGCCGCACAAGGGGAGGCCACGACGTTTGGAATGCGGATTTACGGTAAACTTCGTACACTCGTAGTACTCCACGAGGACAACAAAATATGTAAGCAGTAGCGCGTACTTCTCAAGCGTTACTGAGAAAATCGCAAGATAATTTCGGTCGTCGAATATATATTTGCGCGTGGCCTTTTAACCACAAAGCGGCTGCGGCCGAGTGCTGACGGCACGGTAGCTCAGTGTGTCCGGTCAGAGCGTTAGCTTCCGTTTATAATAAAAAAAACTGAGCGAACGGATGAACGAACAAACTAACGGATATCATCGGACGTCCGCCCTGAACAAATTCAGCGAACAATATAGAACAAAAGTGGTTGGCGTTCAAAAAAACTGACGAACGGAACTCGCGCGATCGAGCGGCCTGAACGCCAAACACTTAAAAAATAAAAAATTAAAAAAATTAAAAAAAAACATTTTGCTGCATATTGTTCGTTGAATTTGTTCAGGGTGGACGTCCGATGACACCCGTTCAGTTTGTTTTTTTATTATAAAGGTTAGCTAACGTTGTGACCGAACACGCTGAGCTACCTTGCCGGCACCGCTCGGCTGCAGACGCTTCATGGTTGAAATGACCACGCACAGCTATATATTCGACGACCGAAATTATCTTGCGATTTTCTCAGTAACGTTTGAGAAGTACGCGCTACTGCTTACACATGTTGTTGTCCTCATGCAGTACTACGATTGTACGAAGTTTGCAGTAAATCCGTGTTACAGACTTTGTGGCCTCCCCTTGTCAGTGGCATTAGCATCACTGAGGCTGTCACTGCTGACTGAGGTAACTCAATCTACTAATTCCTTCATAACATTGTTGAAAGCGACAGTAAATGCATTATCGTTTCATTTTTTACTGCATTCATTTAAAGCCATATTCTTCATTTATCATCTAAGTTTTCACTGCCACGTTCATCGTTTGTCGTCTGATACTTGCAAAAATGTTTCACCCACAATCCAGATAGCTACTTAACAATAAATAAGCTTGCTACAAACACGCATTTAAACAAACAACTCACAGTGTCTGAACTTCCAGCCAATTTTCTCATGAAACATTAAAATTGCCGGAAACATGAAAACAAATTCCACCAGCTGCGACATAGTCGCGAATGTGAACAGTGATCCAATACTGTCAAATTTTTTTTTTATTCCAGTCTTTGATCACAATATCAATTCCTTTGACGACGATCTATTTCAGTCAATAATGACCATCTTCAGATCTACACCATAAAATATATACACCTAGGGGGAGTATGTCTTTCAACACAATACAGCATTACTTATCACAAAATATTATCATTCAACCAAAGAAATGTACAGATAAAATACAGTAAAGTGTACCTGTTATACACCATGTCCTAATGTGATAAGGCTGTAATGACATCACCAAAACATATAAATAAGCTCAGCACAGCATCGTCACATGGATCTAAAATACAGTGTAAAGTAGGCCACATCGTCCACACAGTCATTTTGCAACTGCTATTGAAGTGCAGTAGGACCAAAAATCTGTTTGCCTACATCCTTCATAGATGTCGCTACTGTGGGCTTATTTCCTTTTAATAATTTTATATGCGTAACTGTATTCTTTTACTGTATCACAATTGGTTTCTACGAGGGCAGTTCAATAAGTAATGCAACACATTTTTTTTCTCGGCCAATTTTGGTTGAAAAAACCGGAAATTTCTTGTGGAATATTTTCAAACATTCCCGCTTCGTCTCGTATAGTTTCATTGACTTCCGACAGGTGGCAGCGCTGTACGGAGCTGTTAAAATGGCGTCTGTAACGGATGTGCGTTGCAAACAACGGGCAGTGATCGAGTTTCTTTTGGCGGAAAACCAGGACATCTCAGATATTCATAGGCGCTTGCAGAATGCCTACGGTGATCTGGAAGTGGACAAAAGCACGGTGAGTCGTTGGGCAAAGCGTGTGTCATCATCGCCGCAAGGTCAAGCAAGACTGTCTGATCTCCCGCGTGCGGGCCGGCCGTGCACAGCTGTGACTCCTGCAATGGCGGAGCGTGCGAACACACTCGTTCGAGATGATCGACGGGTCACCATCAAACAACTCAGTGCTCAACTTGACATCTCTGTTGGTGGTGCTGTCACAATTGTTCACCAGTTGGGATATTCAAAGGTTTGTTCCCGCTGGGTCCCTCGTTGTCTAACCGAACACCATAAAGAGCAAAGGAGAACCATCTGTGCGGAATTGCTTGCTCGTCATGTGGCTGAGGGTGACAATTTCTTGTCAAAGATTGTTACAGGCGATGAAACATGGGTTCATCACTTCGAACCTGAAACAAAATGGCAATCAATGGAGTGGCGCCACACCCACTCCCCTACCAAGAAAAAGTTTAAAGCCATACCCTCAGCCGGTAAAGTCATGGTTACAGTCTTCTGGGACGCTGAAGGGGTTATTCTGTTCGATGTCCTTCCCCATGGTCAAACGATCAACTCTGAAGTGTATTGTGCTACTCTTCAGAAATTGAAGAAACGACTTCAGCGTGTTCGTAGGCACAAAAATCTGAACGAACTTCTCCCTCTTCATGACAACGCAAGATCACACAAGTCTTCGCACCCGAGAGGAGCTCACAAAACTTCAGTGGACTGTTCTTCCTCATGCACCCTACAGCCCCGATCTCGCACCGTCGGATTTCCATATGTTTGGCCCAATGAAAGACGCAATCCGTGGGAGGCACTACGCGGATGATGATGAAGTTATTGATGCAGTACGACGTTGGCTCCGATATCGACCAGTGGAATGGTACCGTGCAGGCATACAGGCCCTCATTTCAAGGTGGTGTAACGCCGTAGCATTGCATGGAGATTACGTTGAAAAATAGTGTTGTGTAGCTAAAAGATTGGGGAATAACCTGGTGTATTTCAATGCTGAATAAAACAACCCCTGTTTCAGAAAAAAAATGTGTTGCATTACTTATTGAACTGCCCTCGTATAATACGAGTAGTTATCAATACTTACAAATCCGCTACATGTATTTTACCTAATGTGTTTTTATCAGATTATGTTTCTAACGTAAATGATGACTACATCTAAGCCCACAGTAGCGACATCTATGAAGGATATAGGCAAACAGATTTTTGGTAGCAACTGCACTTCAGTAGCCCATCACAAAATGACTGTGTGGACGATGTGGCCTATTTTACACCGTATTTTACATCTATGTGACGATGCTGTGCTAAGTATATTTATATGGTTTGATGATGCCATTATGGCCTTATCACATTAGGACATGGTGTAGGATACACTTTATCATATTTTATCTGTACATTTCCCTGGTTGTATGATAGTATATTGTGATATGTAATGCTGTATTGTGTTGAAAGACAGACTGCCCAATAGGTGTATATATTTTAGATTGTAGATTTGAAGGTCGTCATTAATGACTGAAACTGGTCATCATCAAAGGAATTGATGTTGTGATCAAAGACTGGAATAAAAACATTTGAAAACAAATTCCACTTACTAATCAATCTGATTCTATCCACAGTACTTTTTTTACTTCAAGTTGCAGCCGTGTTGCAATCCATATCACTGTAAAATATTAAATATGGTACCAGTATATATAAAAATCCACTTTGTGATTGTAGTAGAAAGCAAGTAATTTAGTATGCTCATGTTGTACAATTCAGACTGCTACTTCAGTGCTCCAATTGATCTTTCATCATTTATTATAAATTTTAGCAAAAGAAATAACGAGACAAAACAATTTATAGCAAATAATGAACAACAGACAACTGATATAAACCACGGAAATCACAGAAAAACGAAATATGAAGATCTGTGCATGGCTGTGTATCGGGAGAAAGTGAGCTTGGCAATTGTGATCAATGGATGGATGGTGTCAACCATCCAAACTTTCTACCCAAGAAACCTTGACAATGCCGTGACGTGATGTGATGGGATGGGATTGGACAGCCAATGTAGATGCCGCCATTTGAAATGCATTGCAGAATATTTGGACAGGATGGGACACGATGTGACGTGATGCGTAGTGTGAATTTTCCTTAAAAGTGCATACATTCAGAGTAGAACAAGTCAAAGCTCTTGATCATCAAAAAGATTAATATGTGTCAAAGGGATCATAAGGGTCTCGATACAGAATCGCTATTTCTTCAAATGCTGAAAGGGTATCAAGATCCTACAGAGTGATAGAAGACAAAGTAAAGCAGTAGCTCATTATGTCTTCAATTGGCAGTTTCATTGCTGTTTTAGAAGCTATTTCTGTTTTTTGTACTTCACAACTGAGAGTGTGCCAATTTCATCTTTGCAACTTGCATGATCTGTATGGAAATAAATAAGTACACTACTAGTATAGTGTATATGTATCCTTAGCTGATAGATTCCTACCAGATCTTGTGGCTTGGTTGTAAATGTTAGACTACTAGTGTAGAAGTATGAGGTTCAATGTCACATAGGTTCTGTGATCCTTTTTTTCATTTATCACTTGTGTCACATCTAGCAATAATTTGTTAATGTGAATAATGCCAAGTTCCATCAAGGTACAGAAATCATTTTAAATTGTATAAGCCAATTCTAAGAAAACTCTAATGACAGTGGGCAGAGCTATGCAGTACTCTTGGCTGTTACCAGCATTCAGCTGTGAAGCATGCATGGCTGCTGGCAGCAATCATATTCTTGGGCCAACACAGAGATGTTGTCATAGTGACATGTTCAAAATTGATTCGATATTACAGTGCCTGTCTTTTTCTGAATTACGATGCAAAGATACTTTGGACATGAATGCATGTCCAAAAGAACTTTGCATTGTAATTTAGAGTAACACAGGTACTGCAATATCTTATTTATCTGCCGACGCTGGTCAAGCAACTTTCAAGTAAAATGTCATGGTTCTGTCTGTGAGTCATGCATGGATAGCCAAATGGTAAGGTGATCACTAGCACTGAGCAGGAAATCTGGGTTTGAGTCATAGTCCAACACAAACTTTCATTGTCATCATTCCTTTCTACAGCTTATAGTTGTCCATATCACAATTACGAATACATTTAATGTATCCAGAATCGCGTAATGTGGCTGGATGTGGCAGAAGCACGAAGCAAGCCTGCCATTTTTGACTGTCACAGTCCTTGGAAAACTGAGAACATATGCCTTTAGGCAAGTTACTGTATTCTAAAACGTATTTTCTTTAGCGATAAGACTGGAGATAATATACCAGTTTTAGCTATTTATTTCCATTTCAAAACAAAGCACTTCAGTGATTATTTCTGAGACTGTAAAATACTTAAAAGAGCATTCTTAGCGATTATGTGCAAGCTTGTGATTATGGGTGGCTTAGTTCGCTTTCATACATCATTTTTTATTTAATTTTATCCATAAAATTCACATAAATATATTACAGATTAACATCCTCACACTCGGCAAATTCAGAATCTCCATACACCCTAAAAATGACTTCAGTGGAGGTCATGTTTTCCAAATTTACATTTACATTGTCAACGTCTTTCATTTCAGTTCCTAGTGGGTTGTTAAGGAGCTCTTCCTGTGATATCTTTTTCAGTTTTTCAGACATCAAGTTCCTCACTTTTTGTGCTGTAATGTCACCAAAGCACAACTCTTCATCCACAGTTTTCACATGCACTATTAATTAATTTGTAGACTAATATTTTCTGTTTACCTGCTCTAAGACTTATCATATTCTTTACGGTAGACAGAAGACTTTTGTCTTAATTTTAGTTCCCACTAAGTCAAGTCCATACTTGGCATTCAAAGCATCACATCTCAAATTTTTGTTCAAATAATCATTAGAAATGGAGTTCCACCAGTGAGCTCAATGGATTCCATACGACTGCTCATGTTCTGTAAATCATATATGAATTTGAGCATACTTTCTTTGGAATCAACAGAAGTCATTGCTTATAAAGTGACTGAAATCATAACCACAACTCATTACACAACGAAACACATGTGGACGTCTGTCTTTCATCTGCCAAACAATGCAAAGAATTCACATCAGACATATGAAGCAATATGCTATGATGTTTGCTTTCATTTTGAACAAATGCACATGAGTGTGTGCTTGTGATTTTACAAATGCAAAGCGAATGCACAAAACTGAAGGAACTAACAACAATAAAGTTTCTTAATGGCCAAAGGAAACTTCACAATGTATGTTTTTGATCAATTTTGTGTGGCAAAGTGCTGAAAAATGAAACAACATTTCAAAACATTGTCATTATTATGCCAGCGAAAATATATACATATAAACACATCAATCAATATTTATTAGAGGATAAATAGAGCCTATCTACTTTATCCACTACTATAAAATTAGGGAGTGCAGCAAAAATAGGTTAACTTTCGGTGTCAGCAGATGATGACAGCGTCAAAAGTTTCTTCCTGAGAAACCTTGGCTTGATGTGATGTGACATTTCGTGATGTTTTGATGTCATGTAATGTGACAGCCAGTGTCTACTGGGCTTTACACAATTTGCTTTGCAGTCTCAATACGTCTGTCAAAATGTTGTCTATAAGTGCACAGTTGATTACCATTACTCTTTTTGTAAATTGTGTGAGAGAGAGTCAGCCTATATGAAATGATAAGCGACTTGAATATAACTGTGTAACATATTTGACTTAAACATGTAATGGGTAAAGGGCAACATGCAAATTCCATATTCCTGGATTTCCATAAAACATTTGACACAATGCCTATTGCCGACCACTAATGAAGGTACAAGCATGCAGAATAGGTTATCAGGTACGTGAGTGGCTCAAAGAGTTCTTGAGCAACAGAAGCCAGTATGTTGTACTAGATGGAGAGTTTTCATCAGAGACAAGGGTTTCATCAGGAGTTCCCAAGGAAGTGTGATAGAACTGCTGTTATTTTGTAAATACACTCCTGGAAATGGAAAAAAGAACACATTGACACCGGTGTGTCAGATCCACCATACTTGCTCCGGACACTGCGAGAGGGCTGTACAAGCAATGATCACACGCATGGCGCAGCGGACACACCAGGAACCGCGGTGTTGGCCGTCGAATGGCGCTAGCTGCGCAACATTTGTGCACCGCCGCCGTCAGTGTCAGCCAGTTTGCCCTGGCATACGGAGCTCCATCGCAGCCTCTAACACTGGTAGCATGCCGCGACAGCGTGGACGTGAGCCGTATGTGCAGTTGACGGACTTTGAGCGAGGGCGTATAGTGGGCATGCGGGAGGCCGGGTGGACGTACCGCCGAATTGCTCAACACGTGGGGCGTGAGGTCTCCACAGTACATCGATGTTGTCGCCAGTGGTCGGCGGAAGGTGCACGTGCCCGTCGACCAGGGACCGGACCGCAGCGACGCACGGATGCACGCCAAGACCGTAGGATCCTACGCAGTGCCGTAGGGGACCGCACCGCCACTTCCCAGCAAATTAGGGACACTGTTGCTCCTGTGGTATCGGCGAGGACCATTCGCAACCGTCTCCATGAAGCTGGGCTACGGTCCCGCACACCGTTAGGCCGTCTTCCTCTCACGCCCCAACATCGTGCAGCCCGCCTCCAGTGGTGTCGCGACAGGCGTGAATGGAGGGACGAATGGAGACGTGTCGTCTTCAGCGATGAGAGTCGCTTCTGCCTTGGTGCCAATGATGGTCGTATGCGTGTTTGGCGCCGTGCAGGTGAGCGCCACAATCAGGACTGCATACGACCGAGGCACACAGGGCCAACACCCAGCATCATGGTGTGGGGAGCGATCTCCTACACTGGCCGTACACCACTGGTGATCGTCGAGGGGACACTGAATAGTGCACAGTACATCCAAACCGTCATCGAACCCATCGTTCTACCATTCCTAGACCGGCAAGGGAACTTGCTGTTCCAACAGGACAATGCACGTCCGCATGTATCCCGTGCCACCCAACGTGCTCTAGAAGGTGTAAGTCAACTACCCTGGCCAGCAAGATCTCCGGATCTGTCCCCCATTGAGCATGTTTGGGACTGGATGAAGCGTCGTCTCACGCGGTCTGCACGTCCAGCACGAACGCTGGTCCAACTGAGGCGCCAGGTGGAAATGGCATGGCAAGCCGCTCCACAGGACTACATCCAGCATCTCTACGATCGTCTCCATGGGAGAATAGCAGCCTGCATTGCTGCGAAAGGTGGATATACACTGTACTAGTGCCGACATTGTGCATGCTCTGTTGCCTGTGTCTATGTGCCTGTGGTTCTGTCAGTGTGATCATGTGATGTATCTGACCCCAGGAATGTGTCAATAAAGTTTCCCCTTCCTGGGACAATGAATTTACGGTGTTCTTATTTCAATTTCCAGGAGTGTATATAAATGATCTGGCTGACAGGGTAAGCGATGGTCTGCAGCTGTCTGCTGATGATGCTGTGGTGTCTGGGAATGTGTTGCCATTGAGTGACTGCAGGAGGATACTATGTGACTTAGACAAATATTCTAGTTGGTATTATGAATGACAACTAGCTCTAAATGTAGAAAAATATAAGTTAATGCAAATGAGTAGCGAAAACATACCCATAAATATTCGAGTACATCATTAGTACTGCACTGCTTGACACAACCGCACTGATGAAATATCTAGGTGTAACGTTTCCAAGCGATATCAAATGGAATGAGCTTGTAGAGATTGTAGTAGGGAAGGCGAATGGTCGACTTCGGTTTATTCGGAGAATTATACGAAAGTGTAATTCATCTGTAAAGGAGACTACATATAGAAAACTAGTGCGATCCATTGTTGAGTAATGTTCGAGTGTTTGGGATGTGCACCAGATCGGATTAAAGGAAGAGATCGAAGCAATTCAGAGCCGAACCACTAGATTTGTTACTGGTAGGTGGGAACAACTTGCAAGTATTGCGAAGATGTTTTGGGAACTCACATGGGAATCACAGGAGAGCGATGTTCTTTTGATGGAGCACTATTGAGAAAATTTAGAGAACCGCCATTTGAGGCTGACTGCAGAACAAGTCTGTGTACTACCATCAATGTACATTTTGCATAAGGAGCGTGAAGATAAGGTTTGAGAGATTAGGACTTATGCAGATTCATGCAGGCATTCGCTTTCCCACACTCTGTTAGCGAGTGGAACAGGAAAGGAAACGACTAGCAGTGGTACAGGGTACCCTCCTCCACACACCGTTCAGTGGCTTCTGTAGTACGTATGTAGATGTCGTTGAAATTAAAATATCCACTTAATGTAATGGTACACCATTCTGCTTAAGAGTTAAAAACCTCATTACTGCGTTTAGTTTCATAAATTACACAAGATCATCTTACAGAGCCTAGTTTGTCGTGACTGTTACTATGAATTTCTCATCAATTCTACTTCTACAGCACAAGTTTCAGAGGAAGTTACTGTTCCGCATATTTGAATTACTACGGTACTTAATATAAATGGCATCTCCACCCAGAACTTCACTTCTGAGTGTGGTTCGTGTACCCTGAATAACTATAAATTGTACCTTAAAGTTCTCACTCAACGTAGGCAAAGCGAATGAAGCAAAAGTATACAACAACAGTAACTAAACAAACGAGTCATGGCCAGGCAGCCATATTGCCACGCATCACATGTGATTCATCATATTTAGTGAAGATTCCAAGCGATCAACGATCGATCGCTGCAGTCTGAATTTCTCCAAAGACATGGGATCTCCAGGCAGACTCTGTCCTGGTGACAGTTTACTTGCAACCTGTCATTTGCATTTGGGTATCTTAATCTACATCTACATCTCTCTACTTCGATACTCCGCAAACCACCTTACGGCGCATGGCGAAGGGTACCCCACACTACTTCTCCTTGTAATTTTCTCTCCTGATCCACTCGCAAGTAGAACGAGAGAAAAACGAGTGTCTGTCTGCCTCTGTATGAGCCTTAATTTCTCGCATCCTACATTCGTGGTCCTTACGCGCTATATATGTTGGAGGCAACAGAATCATTCTGTAGTCAGCTTCAACTGCCGGTTTCCTAAACTTTCTAAACGGTGTTCCTCGAAAAGAATGTCGCCTTCCCTCCAGGGATTCCCATTTGTGTTCCCAAAGCACCTTCATAAAACTTGCGTGTTGTTCAAACCTACCAATAAGAAATCTAGCACCCTGCCTCTGAGTAACTTCGATGTCTTCCTTTCATCCGACGTGGTACGGATTACAAACACTCGAGCAGTACACAATAACAAGCCGCACTAGCGTCCTATATGTGGTCTCCTTTGCGGATGAAAAAACTTCCGTAGAATTCTCCCAATAAACCGAAGTCGACCATTCACCTTTCCTACTACAATCCTCGCATGCTCGTTCCATTTCACATCGCTTTGCAATGAACAGATATTTAAACGATGTGACTGTGTCAAGCAGGACACTACTAATGCTGTAGCTGAACATTATGGATTTGCTTTTCCTACTCATCTGCATTAACTTATATTTTTCTACATTCAGGGCGTGCTACCATTCATTACACAAACTAAAAATTTTGTCTAAGTCATCTTATATCTCCTACAGTCACACGACGACACCTTCCGCAGATTGCTGCTCACCCTGTCCACCAAATCATCCACGTATATAAAGAATAACAGTGGTTCTAACAAATTTCCCTAGGGCACTCCTGAGGATACCCTTGTGTCTGATTAACATTCGCCATCGAGGACAATATACTGGGCTCTATAGTTTAAGAAGTGTTCGATCCCTCATATATTTGTGAACCTATTTTTTTATTCTCATACCTTTTGTAACAACCTGCAATGGGGCTCTGTGTTAGACACTTTCTGGTAATCTTCATCCATAGTTCGCAGTATATCATCCGCACGAGCGATGCTTCCTAAAAACAAGCTGGTTCGTGGACATATGCTTCTCGGTCTCAAGATTTCTTTTTTTTTTGCGGTATTAATCTGTAATTTTATGGGTCCTTTCTTCTGCTCTTCTTATACACAGGAGTAGCTTTTTCCAGTCGCTTGGAAGTTTGCGCTGGGCGAGAGATTCGCAATAAATGCAAGCCATGCAGAGGGCCAGTGCCATAGAGTACTCTTTGAAAAACCGATTTGGGATTCCGTCTGGATCTGGAGACTTATTTGTTTTGAACTCCTTCAATTATTTCTCTACACCAGGGATTCTTATTGCTATGTAGTCCAATGGAAAATCTGTTGGATGGTCAAACAATGATATGTTCGTACGAGTCTCCTTCGTGAACGATTTCTTGATTGGGAAATTTAAAACTACAGCTTTCGTATTTGCCATCTTCAGCTGCCAAACCAGACTGGTCAACAAGTTACTGGATGGAAGACTTCGGCCCAATAGCTATTTTACATAGGATCAGAATTATCTCCGCATATACAGGGTGTTACAAAAAGGTACAGCCAAACTTTCAGGAAACGTTCCTCACACACAAATAAAGAAAATATGTTATGTGGACATGTGTCCGGAAAAATGTTAGAGCTCATTTTAGTTTCGTCAGTATGTACTGTACTTCCTCGATTCACCGCCAGTTGGCCCAATTGAAGGAAGGTAATGTTGACTTCGGTGCTTGTGCTGACATGCGACTCATTGCTCTACACTACCAGCATCAAGCACATCAGTACGTAGCATCAACAGGTTAGTGTTCATCACGAACGTGGTTTTGCAGTCAGTGCAATGTTTACAAATGCGGAGTTGGCAGATGCCCATTTGATGTATGGATTAGCACGGGGCAATAGCCGTGGCGCGGTACGTTTGTATCGAGACAGATTTCCAGAATGAAGGTGTCCCGACAAGAAGACGTTCGAAGCAATTTATCGGCGTCTTAGGGAGCACGCAACATTCCAGCCTATGACTCGCGACTGGGGAAGATCTAGAACGACAAGGACACCTGCAATGGAGGAGGCAATTCTTCATCCTGTTGACGATACCCTAATGTCAGCGTCAGAGAAGTTGCTGCTGTACAAGGTAACGTTGACCACGTCACTGTATGGAGAATGCTACGGGAGAACCAGTTGTTTTCGTACCATGCACAGCGTGTGCAGGCACTATCAGCAGCTGATTGGCCTCCACAGGTACACTTCTGCGAATGGTTCATCCAACAATATGTCAATCCTCATTTCAGTACAAATGTTCTCTTTACGGATGAGGCTTCATTCCAACGTGATCAAATTGTAAATTTTCACAATCAAAATGTGTGGGCTGACGAGAATCCGCACGCAATTGTGCAATCACGTCATCAACACAGATTTTCTGTGAACGTTTGGGCAGGCATTGTTGGTGATGTCTTGATTGGACCCCATGTTCTTCCACCTACGCTCAATGGAGCACGTTATCATGATTTCATACGGGATACTCTACATGTGCTGCTAGAACATGTGGCTTTACAAGTACGACACAACATGTGGTTCATGCACGATGGAGCTCCTGCACATGTCAGTCGAAGTGTTCGTACGCTTCTCAACAACAAATTCGGTGACCGATGGATTGGTAGAGGCGGACCAATTCCATGGCCTCCACGCTCTCCTCACCTCAACCCTCTTGACTTTCATTTATGGGGGCATTTGAAAGCTCTTGTCTACGCAACCGCGGTACCAAATGTGGAGACTCTTCGTGCTCGTATTGTGGACGGCTGTGATACAATACGCCATTCTCCAGGGCTGCATCAGCGCATCAGGGATTCCATGCGACGGAGGGTGGATGCATGTATCCTCGCTAATGGAGGACATTTTGAACATTTCCTGTAACATAGTGTTTGAAGTCACGCTAGTACGTTCTGTTGCTGTGTGTTTCCATTCCATGATTAATGTGATTTGAAGAGAAGTAATAAAATGAGCTCCAACATGGAAAGTAAGCGTTTCTGGACACATGTCCACATAACATATTTTCTTTCTTTGTGTGTGAGGAATGTTTCCTGAAAGTTTGGCAGTACCTTTTTGTAATACCCTGTAGATCTGTTCATAGACGAACGAAACTCCCCAGCCTTTGTTTGTCGTCATTTGCGCATTCTCTTTTGAACAGAGTGTGCGACGACCTCTGTTTCCTCAGATGTTTCCGAATCTCATTATTAAACCGTGGTGGGTCTATTCCATCCTTAATCTACTTACTAGACACGTAATTCTCTAGATTACAATCTCCTCAAACTTTCCCCATAACTTTGCCCATAATTCCTCTACATCTAACTTACAGGAACTAAGAGGTGTCAGTAATGTCTATCTAAGTGAGATGCTGACAACCTCTTATCTGTTCTTTCTAGCAAAAATATTCTTCTAGACTTCTCGACTGATTTATTAACTTGCATAACTATAGTTGCTGTAATGATGTCACGACCGCTGATCCCCATTTCCACACTGATGTTGTTGGTAAGGTTCAGCCTGTTTCTAGGTACAAGGTCCTAGGTATTTCCATTAATCAGGCTCCTGGAAGAACGCTCCTGACACTTTGTACACATGGCGCACATTGTGTGCACAGGCCCTCTAGCACTAATCTGAGCTCTAGAATTTGTGAATATTGTCATGTTGACAGTTCCACCCATATTGCCACCTCTACAACTCAAGGTCAAAATGGTAAACCAGTGAACGACCAACAGCAAATAGCAGCATAGTGGCATTGGCAACATAGCTGCTGGCTGTCATGGACATTCTTTCAGTGGGTTGACTATAGAAACAACTTCCTTGGTGTGGACCATAGAGTAAGAGATATTTCTGCTCTATGACATGGACACAGCTTGAAGGCTCACACATTGACTGATAGGAGGAGCTGTTTCGATAAAGGTGGAATGGCATCGGTCTAGGTCAGGCACTTTGCCTCATTGTGTCCAAAGTGTGTTACAGTCTATGGAGGAGCCCTAATGACATAAATGTGAAGAGAGCCACTTATGCACTCCGCCATTTTTTTGGAGACCAAAATAGTACAAGTAGCATGTGTGTGTGTTCCTGTGTTATTCATCGAAATAATGACATAAATCTGTGAAAAAATGATTATTTTTGTTGTTTACAGATGTACAAAAAGAAATGGGAAGTCAGCTGTTAATTTCTTCAGGTAAATGCTTCAACTAAATCAATCCATTTGCTTTAAATGTGGATTATCCGTTTCGATGTTTTAATTCACTGGCTTTAAATTCATATGTCTACATTACATAGTTCCACAAAGTACAGCATAGGTCTGTCGATCGGGTCACTGTGATGAAATGTAGCATAGCCATCAAATATAGTAGAATATGTTTAGATATTCTCTATGAAGTTGACTAACATCGACTTTGACTTCAAATATTCCCACCGAAGATGGTGCAGTATCCTGCACTTTTCATTCTTCTTGCCATTCATACAGATTTTAAGATGCATTAGATGTTTCATAAATAGTGTAATGTATCACTGTATGATATGTGTTTGACGAATTTTGCTGTTGGCGAATGGTTTCACAGCAGCAAAACCACCAAAAATACTTTTACTTCAATGCTTACATTTGAGATCATTCAGAGAGTGAATGTTATGACCAGACAACAAACCATTCATTTACAATTTGAATCATATGAATTCGATTTTTTGCATATATGATTATTATGTTCTGCAGTAATTGTTATGTTGGAAGCTTTTTCCACATTTTGTTATGTTCACAGATGTTCTCCTAAAACTGTCACACAACGTATTTCAGAATATTATATGCTCATCCCCTTGATCAATGTAGTCATTTTCTTCTGCTGCTTTTTATTTACAAGCTATATCTGGTACCACCAGTTACTATCCTGTTTCTGCTCTTCACTTCTCTTTTATTACAGTGAGGGAGTTCAGAATTGAGAGCCTACAAGCTGGCTGGCACAAGATAAGAGTGTTCTTAAAAGGAATGATCTAGGTTGTGATCTTGTTAGTCGAAGACTGAGTCTCAGCGTCAGGTAGTCGCCACAGCATTCACGTTCTCCCATCCCAAGCACATCGCATGATGCACAGGAACAGCTACCTGTCAGAGAAAATTCAGTATTGTTCGAAAAATCCTTTTAGAAAGATAAAAAAAAAAATCTAGCCAAGTGTCACTTCCTAAAGACTAACGTGAGAACCGCTGTAGCCTCAGTAGCCACAGAATAACGTTCTCGTATAATTTCTAAGATAAGCGTTTCCATTGGTTCATAGGTTTATATTCAGTTGAGTGTGTGTTTTTCATGTATGTCTGTGTGGGAACTCTCTTATTTGTCAGCCTCAGAATCCTATAAGGGATTTGGAGAAATCTCCTGGCTTCTTCCTCATACTACAAAATTGGTTAATAATAACAAAATCTACAAGAGTAGTATTTTGTTTAACAGTATTACTAAAATCTTAATGCATGGAACTTGCAATGTCTGCTTCTATTGGCTAGTGAGATTCCTGCTCTGATGGTGGATAGCAAAGTTTCAGAGCGTTAAGATAGAAACATTTGCTGCTAAGGGATGGAGAAGAAAAGACTTGCTTCTGGGCTGCTAGGCTACTGATGAGATAAGTGTTGCTGTTGTATAGAAGGATCTGTGCACTTGAGCACTGAGTACAGAGAGAGAGACAGAGAGATAGCTGAACTGAGAGCGTCCAGCCAGCGTTGCAAAGGTCAAAGTGGTAGGAATGGGAAGCTGGTTCACTCCCTTCAGGAGCCAGGTGTAGTTTTTCACAGACAGCTAGTTGCTCTCATTATGGAATTTGGTGAGCTTTCTGGTGTTCATATCTATTTTTATGTGCGCTTTCTTTGATCAACTAACCACTCGTTCAGTCAATGGTCATATTCACGAATTACTCTTGTAACTATGTTTTTATCATTCCCACCCACTGTGCCAAGGTTAGGTATTACGATTATAATCCCTTGTCAGCTTACTAAATGTTCATCCAGTTGTATTATTGTGTAACTCATATGCTGGTGTTTATGACTGTGAACCTGATTGAAATAGTGACCACTTGTTCCTGTTATCAATAGATGATCTCTCCTATCGCTGTGGATGGTGTGGTAACTACATTTTAATGCTTAATTGGGCCATGACTATTTATTTCTGTTTGCATGCCATTATCACTTCCTGAAAATTAATTTGCGTGATGATGTAGGGTGCTTCCCTTCTCTGTAGGTCATCAGAGATTGGTCAGACTACAGCATTTGTGGGTATACAAACAGCATAATCGACATCCCACATACGATTTTGTCTATCCATTGCCATGATTTTCGAAGCCTGGAACCATCTGAGTTTTGTAGTTAATTTTCTTTCAACAGGTCGAAATTTCAAGCTGAAAACTAAGCACAAACACTTAAAAATAAATGAACACCAAAAATTTAAAAGCTGTCGTAAGATACAGGTGATTTTATTAATTTGTACATCTGCCTAGGAAAGGTTGGTGGGTAAAATTCCAACATTCTCCTAAATCTTCGTCGTCGCAATTTTGGGGGAAATATTTTTATGTGTTTGTGTTTTCTTAGGATTTTAATGTGCTTCATGATGTGCAGATTAGGAACTTGTCTATCTGGGGGAAGGTATGTAAATGTTTGGTCAGTATTTGGTAATGCCAAGATTAACCAGTCCTCATGCATCTACTTTAGAGAGAGCGAGTGAGTATGGTGGATAGGGTAGAAATGAGTCAACCTGTAAACTGCCAACTTAACATGACGATTGAACAGAATAGGTCACACAGTTCTGAGATGAGGGAAAGTTAGGAAAGTGATACAGATGAGTCAGTAATATAGATGGGTCATTAGCGACAAATAGAGAAACAGATTACTCACAGAATAATATGGAACAATCAAAAGCAGAGTTCTTAAGGAAGAGAGAGTGACAATGTTGTGGGAAACGGAAGATTCTGTAGCTGTTGGCCACGAAAATGTGACATGAAGTTTTGCCAGTCACCCTCCAACATCATCTTCACCAACACCTTATGACGTTTTGTCATAAATATTTACAAGAATGGTAGAAAATTGCAAAAAGGCAGATGAATGGCATGAAAAGGAGGAAGAGCATAATAGGATTATTGACGAGAAGACAGACGAATTTTTCAAAAAGTCAGACAATAATTTCAAAAATACGGACGAAAATTTCAAAAAGGCAAACAGAAATTACGAAAAGACGAAAATTTCAAGAAGAAAGACGAGGAAAATGATACATGTATTAAAAATATTGAAGAACAGTTCAAGGAACATTATGACCATTTATGAGGCTAGAACAACAGGTAACAGGTCATGCACAAGGATGTGACGAACGAGTTGGGAAGATAGACAGAAAGATGGGGGAAGAAGTTAAGAAATGAGGAGAGAGATCGAAACACATCACTCAGTATCAAATCAGCAATTTCAAAAATAAATTAGGCACCACAACTGAAGAAGTTAAAGAATGGTGTAACAGATTAATATATCTTGCTATGTCAGAGATCAAATTGTAATCTATAGCATTCCAAATGGGTAGTATGGCTTCAGATCGAAAAATGTCACTGAGGATAAAATCAGCAATTGCAAAAATAAATTAAGCATAACAACACAAGAAGTTAAAGTGTTACAAATTAATGTTTCTCACTGTGTCACAGGCCAAATTGTAATCTGTATCCCAGCAAAGGGTTAGAATCATTTCTGTAGTTGAATGTTTCAAATTTTTCAAAATAAAGTCTCCTTCTTATTAAGTTTTGTCTTGTGACTATCTTCATGTAAGGATGCATTTCCTCATTCTCTTTAATTTTGGTTATAACAATAACAATATTTAAGTTCATTTATGTTTTTATTTAGAAGCAATTTGTCAATGTTCCTCTACTAAAGATGCATATAGAGTCTATTTATCTGTCAGCTATTTGACTACATTGGAAAACTATTGGTTTGGTGAGCTGTCGATTGCACACCATCAGTGCATCATCATATACACACCTGCATTTTTAAAAGTCGAATCAAGCAATCTGAATTTCTTATTACGAAATCTGATTACTGTTTCTATGTAATGCAAATCATTTGTTGCATTATACTTCACATTTTCGTGGCCTGCCATCACGAAGCTTGTCTGCTCTCCAATGATAAATCTGCACTTGACTCTAAAGCAAATCAGAAAGTAGCAGGTAATGGAGCCATCTTTGGCCTAGTAAGAGTCTTACCACAAGTTAACATTAAAATTCTGGTTATCCAAGATTCTTAATGTGCTCCTGCTATGGCAACTGTGATGTGTCCCACCTCTGAACAATTATCTTTCTGAGGATTAAAGTTCAATCATTTCATTACACATTCATTCTTTGATGGATACATTACATTGGTGACATTGTGATCTGGTGTCACATAATCCTTATGTGTATGATATGCTAATTTTATTAATATAACATTTTAATAATTTTTATTTGTTTCATGAACAACAAAAAATAATGAAGAACTGAAGGAATGAGTCCGATAAACTGCAAGAGAATCCAGAGAAAAATAGAATAAAAACTTTTTGTAAGCGTCCAAAATATGTGTAACTGGACGAACTAGAAAATTTTTTTTAAATATTGCGCCTCTGATATCTACACTGTGCCATAAAAGGAAAGGTAAGGGCCACTGCCATATCAATTGTACTCATTCAGAACAAGCTCTTGCTTAGTAGAAAACTTGATATTTCTACAGCAATTAATTTTAACAGTAGTCATAATCTGATTTGTACAAGATGGTTGGCTTTGTGTGTTGAGTGCTTGTAATGGCACTGCGATGTCTTGCCTGTTCATCTCAATAATTTTGTGTTGGAACAATCTCGCTCAGAAATATTAAGTGTGTCTTAATATTAAATTGGAGTATGTGATTCCACACACGTGATTTTGGGTCAACTTAGGTCCTATTGTAAAATAGCAAAGTCAACCATAGTGGAAAGGGAAGTGCATAATAAGAAAATGAATCCAACTTCTTTTAACACTTAATATCAGATTAATGCATCTCTTTGTGAGGCAGAAGCAGGATTAAAGACACGTTTTTAACAAATGGAAAATAGATTATTATCTCAAATATCTATGTTCTGTAACGAACTGTCATCTAGAAAATAGATTATTATCTCAAATAACAAGGTTCTGTAACGAACTGTCAGCTAAATGTAATGAAATATGCACTAACATCAATAAAATGTCCATTGAATATAGTAAAATGTCTTCTACTGCAAAGAAAAGTCTAGTCAGTGCACTGCAATGTCATCTACATGTAAGGAAATGCCCTCTATCATAAATCAAGTGTTAGCTAAATCAGATACTATGGTGTCCAAAACAGAGACAGTATTCGATGAAGTGTTAATTAACAGCAATTCAAAATTTAATTCAGGAGTGCCATGTGTTGTTCAGCAGACTGTTAGTGAGGTATCCTCTCAGAATTCTCTTTGGAAAAAGTTTCACAGTCTGAAATGAAACCATCTGAGAATACATTCAGGGAAAATTTAGCAAAGCCACAAGACAACGATAAAGTTATGACTCAGATCAGTAATGTACAACAGCAGCAACTGATGTAAGACAAACAATACCAGACACACTTTTATTACCACAGGTAGTGAAAGTACTTATCCCACACTACTTACTGAACTGTATCAATTACGTACGTCACCCAAGTGCATATATGGAGTAGGGACAATGCCATATTTACAGTAAATTTTATTACATGTATACCTGTTTGAAGATGAACAAATTAAGGTGTTCCAGAATAATACAAATAACATGAATAACTGCAACAATAGGGGGTGGCTCGCTTCTTTCTGCTGCAAGTGTAATTTTACAGTGATGGCATGTATAAAGACGATAATGTTAATCCTGTGATGCATCCAATGATACCACCACAATGCTATGTTTGGCATACTGAACAGAGTGAACCAAATCTCATTTCAGTAGCTTCAAATACTTGTAAAAATGAAGTACTAGCAGAATATGAATTTGGTTTTCAGAAAGGATTTTGAACAGAGAATACTACACATGCTTTCACTGATCAGATATTAAACACTCTGAGTAGCCAAACATCAAGCAACTGTGATATTTTGTAATCTCTCATATGCTTTTGACTGTGAGAATCATGAAATCCTTCTAGATAATCTTAACTATTGTGGGATGAGGGCGATAGTGCACAAATGGATTAATTCGTATTTGACTGGAAGAATCCAGAAGGTTGAAATTAACTGTACAGATAGTCCAAAGCAGCAGAGTCCTGTAACTGGGAAGGTGTGGAGAATGATGTCCCACAGGGCTCAGCCTTGAGTCTCTTATTGTTCTTGACATATATTAATGAATTGTTGTTCTATATTCATGAATATGTAAAGCTAGTTCTTTTTGCTGATTATACAAGTATAGTAATAACACCCAATGAATAAGAACTAGTTGAGGAAATTCTAAATAATGCCTTTCAGAAAATTAGGAAGTGCTTCTCTGGAAACGGACTCTTAAGAAATTTTGAGAAAACACAGTAATACAGTTCTGTACAGTAAACAGCATAACACCATTGATAAACAGAGACTTTCAACAGAAGAATGTTGCTAAGGCACAATATTCAAAACTGCCAAGTAACTAGCGACTGTGTGAATGATGGATTTAATGAAAGCAGATGTAAGTAATAAACCTGTAAATATTAGAAGTTTAATTTTAATTCATGCACATAATTTTACTGTTTATTGACTGAGGATCATTAAAATTAATGAAACTCAAGTTTTTCTAATTACATTTTTGTAATGTGTTTATCTGACATGTTCCACACCCAGGAGGATCCCCTCTTTTGGGGCTATGGAATGAATAATTAATCTAATATAATCTGCATTAATTGTTTGCAACTATTGTAACCTGCCCAAAGATGAATAATATGTCTAATAACTTCCGAACAGTAAAAAATATAAGTATATAATTCACATTCAGCGTAACCTTCCACAGATACACTCCAAAACCTCCCAGCAGTAAAATTTCGTAACCTACCAATAATACAATGTGACTAACTTCTCAATAAAATTGTCGCTCACTTATAACCTTTCAATAATGACTGTGAATTTAAACTGGTGAGTTTTGGACGTGAGCAGCGCTGCTTCATGGCCCTGAAAGATCATTCTGAATAAATTGAAAATTCTTACCTCAATAAGGTAGCCAGACAGCGCATATATATCTGCTACTATAAGAAATATTTCTGGCACAGCTCAGTGCAACGCTGGCAGTTCCTATTTACACTTAGATCGTTGTATTTCCAAACATGAAACACTGTGGGTTTACTTAATGAATAGAGAGCGTATAAAAAGTAACAGGTAGCTGCGCCTGTCGGGAAGAACAAAACGCTCCCCCAGAGAGTAAGGGCGGGATAATCCGGCTCGCTTACGCAGCACGTGAGTCGGGCGTCGTCGGACAGGTAGGCGCGGCCGCTGATAGCATTGCGGGCCGGGAGGCGCCCGCCTGTAAACGAGTAGTCGAGTCCCTTAGGGCTCGGGGCGGGCCGTGTTTGCGCAGGCGCAGCCGCCGGCCTCTCAGGGGAGCCACCGAGCTACATGTGTGCTTCACACGAGACGCCAAGCTTCACCACTACACAAGGTCACATGCAGTGGATCACGACTTGCATCACCAGTATAAAAAGAAACAACTGACTTTTCATTACAATAATCACGATGACTGTGGATTGGAGAAATTAGTAAAATATTTAAACTGAGTTGAATAATTGTCAAAGGTTAGTTTTTATAAGAAAGATAATTATTAAGAGATTTCTTTTTAAAAGCATTTGCATGGGACTTAATATAACAATACTACATATGCGCAAGGCATCTTTTACCTTATACTACAATGCTCAGGCACCGCCATCGCTCCACACAACCGACCCAGCCAACATGATACACCAGACTCATAGCTACTACTACTACAACTGCTACACTGTTCCTACTGCATACAACACTGCTCTCTGGTCTGAGATTCTTTTACAGCTTACATATCACAGGCAGCACGTGAGCAATCCATCAAAATTACATCTGCTCGAGTGCGCTAGCAACAAATTCCTTAATCATGGACCTCTTACACTATTTACATAAAAAGTAAAACTGTTATGTGTCAACTTCCGAACACTTGCTGATCAAGGGGGCATTGTAACAAATTAATGTATCTCGCTATGTTAGAGATCAAATAGTAGTCTGTAGTGCTGCAAATGATTAGGAAGGAGAGGAAAAAAGTAAAGAAAGATTGGGTAACACCAGATATGATAACCAAGATGGATGATCGCAAGAAATGGAAAACTGTAAATACAGAAGAAGGGAAGTGCATCTACAGGAGGTTAAATAATGAATTAAGAAGGGAGACAGGAAAAGCAAAGGAGAAATGTGTGACAGAAAAGTCCGACAAGACAAAGAAATTAGACATAGAAGGAAAATATGATTTGATGTACAAAGAAGCAATGGATTTGACATTCAGGGAAAAGAAAAACAACAATGGACTAAAGGAAGCAGATGCAGCAGATGGTAAAATGGTGAGTGAATCACAAGAAATAATGAGAAGATCGGAAGAATATACAGGATGGCTATACACTTCAGACAGTTGACCAAGTGAAGAAAACCTTGGGATAGAAGAAGAAGACAAAGTTGCAGATGATGACAAAGGAAATGCAGTACTAACTAGTGAGATTGAAGAATCTATGAAGGAGATGAAAAATGGTAAGGCAATGGGAATTGATGAGATTCCTGTGGAACTGTTAAAGTCATTGGAGAAAGATGGGAAAAGGGAGTTGATTGAATTGTGTAATCAAATATACATGATAGGAAAATGGCCAAAGTACTTCACAGAAAGTATCTTAATACCTATAGAGAAGAAAAAGATCAGCAAAAAGTGTGAGGAACATAGAACAGTGAGCCTGATATCGCATGCAGCCAAAGTATTACTGAGGACGCTCAACACAAGGCTATATTGAAAGCTGAATTGCGTAATAGGAGATGAACAATTCAGTTTCAGGCGAGGAGTGGTAACTAGAGATGCCATTGGGCTACTGAGAGTGATAGAGGAGAGGTACCTTGAGAAGAAAAGGAAGGTGTATGTTGAGTTCACTGGTCTTGAGAAGGCTTTTGACTGTGTCAGATGGGATAAACTGATGGAAATCCTAAGGAAACATAGAGTTGACTGGATGGATTGGAGGGATAGATGGCTAATTAGAAATTTATATTTGAACCAGAGAGCAAGAGTAAGAATAGAAGGTGTGATGAGTGAAGAAATTGAACTGGGAAGAGGTGTAAGACAAGGTTGTTGTTTATCACCAACACTGTTCAATATATATCTGGAGGAAATTATAAGTGAAAGTTTTGATGGAAGGAGAGGAGTTTGTGTAGGGGTTCAGAGAGTGGAGTGTATAAGATTTGCAGATGACATGGTTGTGATGGCAGAGAGTGCAAGAGAGATGGTACAAATGTTAGATGACCTAAACACAAAATTAGAAGAATATTGAATGAATATTAACAAGAAGAAAACGAAAAGCATGGTAATTGGAGGAAATGCGAGAAAATGCCATATGAAAATAGGGGGAGAGGAAATAGAGCAAGTGAATAACTTCAATTACTTGGGAACTGTAATAATGGATGATATGTATTGCTCAACAGAAATTAGGAAAAGAATGGCAATGGCAAAAGAAGGATTCAAAAGGACACAGAAATTGCTTTGTGGCCCACTAAACAAAGATCTGAGGAAAAGACTTGCCAAATGTTACATCTGGAGCGTTTCACTATATGGTGCGGAGACCTGGACATTGAGGAAGAAAGATGAAAGAAGATTGGAGGCATTAGACATGTGGATATGGAGAAGAATAGAGAAAGTGAAATCGGGAGACTGAGCAAGGAATGATGAAGTATTAAAAGGAGTTGGAGAAGAAAGAAACATGCTGAAAGTCATCAGAAAGAGAAAACGGAAGTGGATTGGGCATTGTTTGTGGAGGGACTGTTTATTGAAGGAAGGAATAGAAGGAATCGTGGAGGGAAAAAGGGGAAGAGGAAAAAGGAGATATCAAATGCTGGAAAATATTAAAGGAGGCAAGTATTCAGAAATGAATGGACAGACAAAAGTGGAAGAGGCTTAAACTATGTCAATATCTGGCGTAAGGCATAATACCGTACATACATAACATAAGGATGCATTTCCTGATTCTCTGTAGTGTTGGTTATAACAATAATGTTATCAAGCAATTGGTCCATATTACTTTATTACTGTTGTATATAGAGTTTGTTTCTCTTCCACCTATTTAACTATATTGGAAACCAATTGGTTTGGTGTAATGTTGATCGCACACTGTCAGCAGACCATCATATCTGCATTTCCATTTTTACAAGTGGAGCCTGGCAATCTAAAATCCCTAATTATGAAGTGTGATTACATTCTGTGTAAAGCAAAACATTTGTTGCATTATACTTCATATTATTATGGTCCACTGTCACCAAGTTTTTCCAGTCCCCAATGATGACACTGCAACAGGCTCTAAAAGAAATCAGTAAATAAGAGGTAATGGAGCTGTCTTTGGCCTAATAGAAGTCTTAACAAAAGTCAACATTGAAGTTCTAATTATCCATGATTTTTCATGTGCTCGTGCTGTGGTTATTTTGATGTGTTCCACCTCCCAACATTTAGCTTTTGGAGGATTAAAATTAAATAATTTTATTACACATTCATTCTTTCGAGACTATGTTACAACAGGAAGGTGGTGTTAGAGAAAGTAAACAGAACGAGGTAGTCAAGGTCAATTTCATAAGATCGGAATTGCTTGATATGAGATCAGATGAAATGAAAGGCCAGGGAGTTAATGTTTCGGAAAATGAACAGACTGAAGTAGGAGACAGGGTGACAGCGGTTTTGGCAGTTACAAACAAAATTAAAGAGCACACTGAAGTGCAGGGGAAGAGTATATCGGAAACAGAGTTGAAGATATAAAGATTGAAGGAGCGAGAAGGAGAGGAAGACCGAAGATGAGGTGGAAGGATAAGATATCCGGGGACCTAAGAGAGAAAGGATGGAAGAAGGAAGAGGCAATGGATAGAGTACTATGGAGGAGAAGAATCCAGAAGAGCAACACCGACCCTACATGACATGGGACAAGGCGACGATAAAGAAAGAAAGAAAGAAAGAAGAACTCAAGTGCAGGATGTTACAGATGTTCAAGAGGAGATTGTTTTTTGTACCTGATGACTATACAGTACAGGCTAATAAGGAGTTAGGAGCTGTAGCTGAACCTAGGTTAATTAACGATGAATCAGATCTAAAATGTGTTGCTGTACTGAGACGACAGGGAGAATAATGATGGAGAAACAATTAACAGTGTTTGCCCATTGTGACTTTAAAGTAGTTGACAAAAAAAGGAAGTGGGATCTGTGGGGACTATGGAACGGGTAGAATGACAGAATATCAGATAACTTTCGAAGTGAGAACAAATCAACTGGCAACATAATTATGAAGAGCAGTAGAGCATCAGTGTACATGAAGGTTGTTAAATTACTGAGAACTGTTTCCCTATGAATACCTGTCGTTTTATTCATTGAAAGCAGACACTGGGATAAAATGACACAACTGGAAGAAAATTAGATCTAAAGTGACATCCATTACACTGAGAACCTTGTGAGTCTCAGCGTCGAACTGTAGACTGATGCAGTGAGATTAGTTGATGGCCAAGTGTTTGACTTCGCCATTAGGCAAAATGCAGTCGCAGGAACATTCTTTGTAAATTTATAAGTTGTGAAAGTTAGGAATTAGGTAATTAGGAGCTATTTTGTGCAGTGGAATAAGACAGGAGAATGTGTGAACATTGAAGTATTGGTATGAGGACATGTGTATGCAGAAGATAAACATTGGCTATGATGTGAATAATGAGACGCCATAAAATAACCGCAGAATGCGATGTGATGAAGCGAGATTGTGGGCGATAAAGTGTTACTGAAAACGAGGAGGTCACACAAAAACAGATCTATTACCCACAAGTTTTCTACATATTCTGCAAGCCACACAGAGTCAGGGAAGTTATTCATAATAATGGTGCAGAGAATGAAACTTTCTGTGGTCACAGTTTGAAAGATAGGAGATATCTTTCGCAGCTCAAGAGATTTGTTGAATAGGTAGTAACCATTTCACAGCTGTGGGCTAGGCTGCAAGGAAAAATAAAGAAGATGATTTGTATTTGGACGACTTCACCATGAAATTGAACCCGTTGAGGCAGTGTAGCAAGAGTACAATACTGAATGCAATGCACAAGACTTCGGTTAAGTTTGCCCTTCAAGGACGTTTTTTGTGTTGTATAATTGATTTTTGCAGCCAATAGTGAAGAGCACTGTGCTATTATTTATAGCAACCATGAGTCGCAGAGCTTATAATATTTTACTGGATGTGATAGAGTAGTGACCTGATGAGGATTTTTGTTGTACTTGTAGTTAAGTGTGGCATTAGCTAGCAGCTATGAGCGACTTTTTGTTGAAGGCTAGTTTAGTAACACACCATGTCATGTAAAGTTATGTGTGCAAGCAACTGATAATGTACGATTTTTCCATTATATTTACTTATGCTGTTCATAGATGATGCAATTGTCATCCAGTGGAAGTCCATTTTGTTAAGCAATACAATTACCATCCACAGACACCAGAATCCGGTGAAGACCATTTATTTACCCATTCACCCAAAAAATATTTTCAGATTGCGGGACACTGAACAAACACAAGACAAAACAGCAACACGGCACTCTAACAAAGAGTATTATTTTAGTAGATATATAAATGTTAACTTTAATTTCAAAAGAGCTTTCACTTCTTGCAGTAGCTACACTGTCTTGTTTCAAGTCTCTTGTATCTCAAATGTTCTAAAAATTCTAGTACTGAATAGAAGCAATTATCTAATAAGAATCCCTTAAGGTTTTGCAAAAGGGTGTGGATGATGATTGATTACCTTACGTGAAAGACTATCATAAATTAGCATACCACTGTTCATTGCGAAAGTTTTGTAGACTGGTTTCCTTATTGGCTGGACAAGAAGCTTTTCCTTTCATCTTATATCATGCCCATGCATATTTAAATTTCTATTTATGTCTTATAAGTTCTTTCTAACATACTTGTAGATTTCTGGTATGTACATATAGGGAAGTGGGCGGATTGAAGATTTTTGGAAGAGGGGTTTGCAAGAATCTGTTTGATGAACGTGTTGCATTGCTCTTACAGTTCTTTTCTGTGTTAGGAAAATGAGTAAACTAGGTGACGTATTCCCCAGAATATATTTCCATACAGTAGGATAATATGGAATTAATCAGAGTAGGCAGTCTGGATAGAACTAAAACTTACTTTAACAGAGAGTAACCATATTCAATGACATATATTATTTAGTGTTCCATTTTTTTGTTTGTAATTGTATGCCATTTGAACTTATTTTGAAGCTATATGCCTAAAAATTTTGCTTCAAGTGATGATGAAGTTTTGTTGGAATTTATTGCCATAATGGTGTTTCATGCATCATCTTTTAAACAGAAATTTAGGAATGTTGTTCTTTTTTGCTTATCAGTAGTTTATTCTCTTCAAACCTTCTATTTAGCTGTACTGTACTTTTATTTGTAGTTGCTTGTAGCTGACTTGGAATGTTTCCAGTAATAAGGATGCTTGTATCATCTGCAAAAAATATGTATTTGTCACTCAATATTGTCTAAATAGCTTATATAGAGTAGAAAGAGGATTGGTCCAAGGATGGACCCCTGAGGGACTGCATGATAAGGCAATTGGTCTATAGTTTCACATATTTGATTTGTCTCCTTTCTTATGAATTGGGACTACTTAAGCAATTTTTAAGCAGTCTCGTAATGTGCCTATTAGAAAAAACGAATTGACTACTGCAAGAGCCATTGGTGTAACACAATGCTTTATGATTCAGTCAGAAATGCCATCAGTTCCTGATGACATTTTCTTAAGAGTTGATGCAAAATGGATCATTTCATCTGGAGGTGTCCCACAAACATATATAATGTAGAGGAACATAATTGCACTTTGTTTTTCTGCTTATTTCTAGTATCTGTTTTGCCACTGTCTATTAAAGTATTTGTGATATCTGCATAGTAACATCTGAAAATATTTGCAATGTGTTGGGGGTCAGTCACACTCTTGCTGTCATGGTTCAGAGTGATATTTTCCATTTTAGGGGACTCTTTATTCGCTTCCTTCTTTATTACTTTCCATGTTGCTTAGCTTTTATTTAATGTCTCTGTTATGAACTTATCAATGGCCATTCTTTTTGCCTGGGGTATCATTCTTTTGTAGATTCGAAGATATTTCTGAATGTAGTTGTTCAGAAGTGGGGTATGTTATTATCTTTCCTGTACCTGAGTAATTTTCTTTTCCTTGCTCTTGAGATCTTGATAACTATTCTTATCCATCTCTTTGCATTTGGAGTTGTGTCTCTTATTGCTTGTGTTTTGAGAGTGAATGTAGTTCTAAAGTAATCACTGAACACGCTAGATAATTTCTCATACTTTTTGTTGGTCTCATCTACTTGAAAAACTTCCTTTACCTTTCTCATTATAATAGGGAATTGAATTTCTATATTACTTCTTGCTGTTACAGTTCTTTTACAGTTCTGGGTGGCCAGCAAGTAGATTTGAAAGGTGGCAACTCGAGCTTCACGATCATTTTGCAGTACAGTATGTACTCACAAATATCTGAACTAGGGCAGTGGCAGTAGTTTTTGTAATTCTTGTTGGAGTTGTTATAGTTTTTTAAGTTGAAAGTATTTGTGAGGTTGAGCAGTAGTTCTTTTCTTTCGCTGGTTCCACGAAAGTCAGTGTGAAGTCCCCACACAACACTATTGAATTTTTTGTCTAGATGGTGCCTGTTTATTTAGGTATGGCCCAAAACTTTCATTTCAGCAAGCGATAAATGCATGCTGTAACTGTATATGCCACACTAACTTCAATGAGTACCAGCTCAAAGTCTCTTTCTGCACTGAGATGCTGAAATTTATTAATGGATCTATATATGAGACCTTGCTATAATTAAATATCCATAGGCATAATACAAGACAAAAGGAAATTTAAATATCCATGGGCATAAAAATTACAGTGCCTCCATTTTTATGACTGTTTCTACAGAAATAATTTGATAGTATGTAACCTGGTATAGATAAAGAGACAATCTAGTCAATAATTAACCACTGCTCTCTAATGCACAGAATACTGATAAAGCAGAGTTCTGTATTTAGTAAAATCTCTACATCTAAAATTTTGTTTCTTATTGACTGAATATTTTGATTGCAAACAGAAAGAATTTTGCTGCTGCAAGTAATTTGATTACTAGAACTGATTTTATATTAACATTAGAGTTCTCTGAGGGCATTTTTTTACAGCACTAACTTCCTTCTTGCTTGGTAAGGATTTGTCCATAAAAAATCATCCGTATGGGAGCCTCATCTTCTGAGTTATTGGAATCCGACTCTTTTCTTCCTTATGAGCGGTGGACCACTTGTGCACAAGAGGGAGATGATTGATGTTTTGGTAAATGGAGAAGCTGTGAAGATGGATCTGTTTTCTTTGTTATTGTATGTCTTATCTCCGATTTCTTGACGAGACCTCTGCTTATTTTTTCCACCACAGGCTGCTTCCCTAGCCCATTTAAGTGTAGTCGATGTGTAGTGTGGAATCTACATCCTATACCATTGAGATCCACAGCATCTACGTTTTCATATTGCTTGTACATTTTCGAGAGCAGTACGTTTGCAGTACTTGTTTCTTTGTTTACATGTGACCATGGAGGTAGGTCATATCAGTGTGGAATCGTCATTAACAAGACATTTGTATGAGCCAAGTGACCTAATCGTAATATAAAAACAAAGGTAAAATACAGAGATGTGCACATCTCCATTATTTACATACAAATTTTGCAGTTATGACATGAAATAATAAAGTTTCATGCTTTGTGAAGTCATAAAACTTATGGTATGTTTGTGTATCCTTGTGTGTTTAGGACTGTCCTTCAAAATTTAGACTAACAACGGATTATTTTAACTGAAGGATGAGTAAGAAAAGAGGATATTAGAGACAGAAAGAGAAAGAACCATCATGAGAGTCCAGGAGTATGATTACCTACAGTACAATCACAGTAATTGACTGTGGGTGCACCAATAACTTATGTAACAAACTTGCTTAAAATGCTATTCCGTCTAGCATCCACAGATAACTTAGAAATCTAATGGAAAACTGCATGCCATATACATTTATCGCATTTCCGCTAACTGGTAGTAATGAAGCTAATTAATAAACTCGACCTAGTGAACTTCATCGATAATGATAGATTAAGGCAGGAATCATGCCCATACTTTTGCTCATTAAATGTTCTGACAATTTTTAAGAGGCCTAGGAGCCTGAATTGAATGACGCCAATGCTTGTAACATCATGTATGGAGTCTAGCCCTGTTTGTGAACACTTTATAAACAATTGTTTCAATTTTGAAAGCCCAATTTAATTGTTAAATTTTTTGAGGCCACAGGACTGTAATGAGTACTCTTTTGTTACAAGAATTGCAAGGATTTGCTTATTGGAGGCATGTTGCCAGGGAATTGTAGGTTCACAATGGTTCATATTGAGGTAATTAGATTTTTTTTCATTTTGTCCTTCCCAGTTGTATTGATATAAAATTTATCTGCCGTGGTTACCGATTTTTGGCTTACACACCCATTCTCAGATCACACACCTAGTTATTAACCGCAATTATTTACGTAATATGGCTGCAAAAGTCTTGAATGGCTTCTGTACATAAAAGTGTACTATCTGCCTTTTAGCACTATAACTGCAGTTAATATCAAGGCGTGTGGTTTGAGATGTGTGTGCCAGTCCAAAACGTAACCACTGCAGCAAAATTTTTATCAGTGCAACTGAAAGAGACAATGTAAAAAAGTATCCAGTTTCCTCAATTTCAAGGATTATATTGGTTTTATGTAAACTTGGTTTCTGTATGTAATTGTCTTATGTTTAATTTTGTTACTATATATATATGACCAATGCAAACACACGACTGCATAGACAGATGAGGTATGTGCCTCGGCAGATACTGCTCTCCCAATGAAAGAGTTTGGCTTTGACTGACTGACGAGAACTGATGATGGGCTCCGTTGAGTGCATGGCCATTCTACACCATACATTAGCGTGGTTGTAAGGGGCCCTTTCCTTGTCGGCACATACTCCCCTGCCTCCATGCAACCCTCAGAAAATCGTTCTTCAGCACAGGCTGCTAGCCATTCCACTCATTCTTGGACATTGCTACAAAATATTACATCACACCTGACCTACTTACTGCAGCTCCCAACACTTCTGTCCCAAAGAGTAAGAAACGGTAGTACAGAGGTCATCAAATCCATGTTGGCAATGTCATCTATCAGGCAGGCTGTAAGTTGACATGAACAATAATAGACCTGTGTGGAAGGTCTATACAAGGATCTTTCCATAGACATGAATACCCCCACTAGGTCACTCTGCGCAGGTAAATACGAGATGTGATCAAAAAATACAGTGAATAATTTTGTTATAAACAAAGCAATAAGCTTACATGGAATTTGATTTAATGTCCTTCAAAACACTGTCTTTAGCTAGCAATGCACATATCCCAACGTTGAATCTATGACTGGAAGCATTTCTGGAAGGATTCTTTTGGAATGGTGTTCAGCTGCTCCACTGTGGCCCTCTCAGTGTCAGGAATAGTGTCAAAGCTTTTTCCTTAGGAACGGTTTTAATGTTTGGGAACATCCAGAAGTCGCATGATGCTAAATCTGGTGAGTAAAGAACGTTAGACAGACAGGAAAACATTTTCTGGCTAAAGACTTGCGAATCAAAAGTGAGGTGTGGCACAGAACACTGTCGTTACAACGAGTGAAGCCGTTGGCCCATTTTCCTGGTCCCTTTCTTCATACATTATTTTGCAAACGTTGCAGTTCGCCCTTGTAAAATTAAGCGTTTACAGTTGTTCCACTTGGAACGAAATCTTATCGCATAATTCCATCAATATACATAAAAATAATGATTTTTACTGATGTGCCTTTTTAGGGAAAGGAAATTCACTGGTTTCCCATTGGAAACTGAATTTTCGACTCAGAGTCATACTCATGGACACACATTTCATCTGTAGTTGCAATGTTGGACGTGAGGTTCAGCTCTGAATGAAGTTGATGCTGCTGCTGCTGCTGCTGCAACTCTGTGCAAACTGATACACGGTTTTCCTTCTGTTCATCACTCAAAAGTCGGGGAACAAATTTTGTACTCACGTGTCTCATTCACTAATTATTGGACCTGCACGCGATGCTAAGATTTCGGTAAGCTGTAGCTTAGTTATTCGCCTGTTTGAACAAACAATTTTTGTCACGTTTTGCATGGTTACTTCTGCTTTTGAGGTAATGGACGTCTCGACCGTTGCTCTTCTTTTACTGACTCATTTCCGCTTTTAAATCGCGCATACCACTTGTAAACAGTCTTCAGAGCTACACCATTAGCGCCATACCGCAGTTTAAATGTTTCTTGAGTTTCTATGTCACTTTCTCGCAGCCTGAAACAGAACTTAATGTTCATTCGTTATTTGAAATCCCTCATGTGCTATAGAAATGGCGGACAAAATCTCATCCTAGTGTCTGTGGACACTCAGTGACTAGTCAGAATGTGATCCAACTTGTAGCTGCATGTCTCAACAGATCAGGCTATCGGCCAAATTACATCAAATGGTTGTAACGTCAGCAACTGCTGCTAAAAAAGTATATTCGTCGTTTTTTTATCTTACCTCATATTATGTACCTATCAGACAAAATGATCTCTTGCTCTAACTTTTCATTTAAATCCTGGTTTACACTGTTCACATACATGAAGAGTACTGCTACTGACAAAGCCTTCTTTCATCTTTATTAGAATGGTAGAATGAACATTTCAGTTACGCTCATCACTATCGTAAATCAATTATGTATCACGAACACTTTTAGAGCTGTTCAGCAATTTACTGAAGACTGATCAAATCTTAGAGCTGGGAACTCTTGAACTTTATGCTGTTGGACATTGTTAGTGATTTGGAGAACGACTAATTATTGTAAAGAGCAGACTATGGATGTAAACTTTGTAGTCACCACATTAATGAAAATCAAAATGAATCATTTAGGCAAGCTATTAATTTGGACTTGTGAATCATGTCGGGTTTCTGCAAGAAGATCTACTGAAATTATAAACATTAGACATTTCGTTTCTGCATTTTCTGTGCATTGAACCTCCTGTAGAAACAATGTGTGTGACGAACAATGTATTGCCTGAGCTCAGAGTATTCATTGTTGTTTTGTGTATGGTAATTTTTCATCTTTGTTTTTTTAGGAAGAATGTTAAAGAGTGACCATTTG
The DNA here is from genome assembly GCF_021461395.2 of Schistocerca americana. NCBI lineage: Eukaryota > Metazoa > Arthropoda > Insecta > Orthoptera > Acrididae > Schistocerca > Schistocerca americana. The sequence continues at coordinate 695,965,264 of NC_060120.1, read as the reverse complement.
GCCCAAACCTGTGATGGGCTAAACTGCGATTTTCCGATGGCAGTGATTTCTGTGAATGCTACTTTTCAATATCTGTTATTCTTAACTGTGATTTGCCGCAGTTAAGGAATCAAGTTAAGGAATCCCTCCACACTCTACCACTGCTATTTCTGCGACTTCTGTTACTTCCGCAATTTCTGCGACTTCTGCGATTTCTACGACTTCTGTGACTCCTGCGATTTCTGCGACTTTCCACTGTATGAAGTTATTACATTTGTCCACACAGAAAATTGCATCTCAACACAACTGTCATTAGTAACTATGTTTTACGTTTGTTCTTCCATTTGCTTTAATTTTGTATTGAAGAAACAACTGTGAAAATATTAATAGTGTAATTAATATGTAAGTAGCCACACAGTACCATAACATTTCGTGTTTAGAAAATGAATTCTAACTTATTGTTTATGTTCACAGGTACCCAAACTACATTTCAGTCACTCAGTAAAGTGATAACTCAAAATATCATTGTCAACAGATCTGAAGAAATTGCCACTGCTTCTTTATACTGTCTTTGTCAGACTAGAGGTTAGTTTCTAAGTGTTTCGATGAACTTAATTACTGCAAATGAGATCATTCTCGCAAACGTGAAATATACCCCATTGAGTGGCTTTCATTACAGCAAATATTAGCAATACTACTCTGTCAATTACATTGCTTGTAATTAGTGACAGGAAAAACGTTTGATAAACCTTGTGATTTTGCAGACGCTGTTCCGACTCTGATTACTGGTTGCTGTACATATCCATCGACATCAAGGCTCTTGAGAGAGAATCGTGAAGATTCAAGACAGCTCTTAGAGGATTTGCAGATTAAAAGTGCCATAATGAAATAAGTGTGCAGAATGAGTGATTAAACTGTGTTTTATTGAAGTTGTTATGCGGGTTAAAGGAATAATAAATGTTAAATACAGTGAGTGAATAATGAAAATCTCATTTTCCACATCTTAAGCTGTCCTACACCCGTCAATTTTCCGCCACTTATTTATTGGTAAACACTTGTTGGAGAGTGACATGCCACCCCCTCCCCCCTTTCTCCACAGTCTTGTTGTGACACAGGCCTAGAGTATGCATTTTGAGGCTGTTGATATGAAAGTGGGAAGTACAGATCTTCCAATTAAATGAGGAATAGTTTAAGAGCATTACTTGAAAGTAACACAGGAAAAGCTTACTTATGGCCTAGAGTATGCATTTTGAGGCTGTTGATATGAAAGTGGGAAGTACAGATCTTCCAATTAAATCAGGAATAGTTTAAGAGCATTACTTGAAAGTAACACAGGAAAAGCTTACTTATGTAGATGGTAGTAGTGTCGGCAAAAAGTTCTTGTGTGTGCAGTTGCCATGTAGAACATCAGGTGTAAAACTTTTCTCCAGAGTCTTGAACTGTGTCAGAGCAAAAGTGAGGTATTCATATGACTCAAAACTACTGTTTTCATTTCATTACACTTATACAGATGTCTGAGTTCTGCTGTGTTCACATTACAAAAGTCCTGTAGACAAGAGGAGTATTAACCAAAATCGCCATATTGGAAGCAGAATCAAACACATTCTTTAGGTTACTTGATATTTTCGGGAGAAAAAGGCAATGTTTCTTCTTATTAACATAATACATTCAGTGTCACAGCTGTGTTTTACCAACCATAGCTGGTGCTGAATGTGCATGTCGTCATATAATATGTAGGGCTTATTTCAATAGTGGTACAAGTCCATTACCTCCACTTTTCTGTCTATAATGCTTCTGAAATTAATGATCCAAACAAACAGAAAGAAAGGTTCATCTCCAACAAGAAGCCATATGATCGAATATTTCTGGTATCTCAACTGCAGATTTTTCAGCTATCATTTAACTTTAGGACTCTGTATCTCGAAATGAAGAAAAATGGAATTGTACCACTATTGAAATAAGCCCTTCATATGCACACACAGTACGTCGATCTCGTGAGGAAAAAGGCTCTCATAACGAAGTACGTACGTCGGTCAACAGATGGCACTAGGAGAAGAATGTTAACTACCCTTTTTAGTTGTTACTTGCAACTTCTTGTTGTGATTTGTCACAGAAATCGCAGTTTGACTCGATAGCGAATAGCGTAGTACGAACTTTGGACAATAGATGGCTCACGGCTTTGAATGTGAAATGCTACTTGCGACTGCTAACTGTGACTGAAATCGAAGTTACATTCTGTAATGTTGTTATTGTGATGTCTGTGAATTCTCATTCACTGTGATTTCTGAGAGATACGCGATTTCCTGCCCACCACTAGCCAAACAATATCTATTCCATATTTTTAATGCACATAGTAATTCTCATGCATGCCATCAGCAGTGTCGCAGTTTGTGGGTACTTGAAAATTTGTCATCTTTAAGATGAAAACATGTTAAATTTGTGTCAATTATGCTTGAGATTGTCTAAACTAATATCGGTAGTACGATACTCATTTACTGATATGTACTTCATACTGTCTACATGGTAACAGAAGTGTTTGCGCAAGAGAAGTTAGTGTAAGCTTTAGTAGTAATTTTGTGTTTTCATTTGTTGTATATATGCTTTTAAGAACTTATGACTGGTGTACAACCAAACAGTAACACAAATTTATTGCGATTTATTACACCTTACGTCTCGTTTGTTTTGAACACACGTTTCTGTAACTGTCATTCCTTTGCTTTTCAATGTGATCTTCTGCATGTGCATTTCTATCAGTGTCATACTGATTATTCAGTGTACAATACTATGTAGTTGTTGTTTGATGTGATGTTACACATGTTGCATATGTGCCACGTCAATTGGTTAAAATCCCATAAACTTTTGCCTGAGCTCTCCTTGACCATTGCCAACTGGTAAACGACTGCTGAGTCGTCGTGAACTCGCTGTTACATAGCTGTGCAGCTTGCTGTGACATCAAAGGTGTACCCTCTCCAAATGTGTTAATGTATGCATCCCATGCTTGTCATGCCCACTTCAATCTCACTATGGTCAAGTAAAAAGAAGTCCCAGGCTGTGCTGAGCTGCAAACCAACGTTCTCTTTGATGTTGTTTTCAGATATTTTTACTTCTACCGCTTCCTTTATGATGCTATCCCAAAATTAATTCATTCACACAATGACAGATGTTTCATTGAATAGAATTTGGTGTCGATTTTCTAAAGTGTTTTCTACCATACATGATTTTTCAGAATCGTGTAGGCATAAGCACCTATGTGGCTGGAAGTCCTTTCCTATTTTTTGATGTAATGTGTGTGTATTAGCCAATAGTAGAAGGTGAATGAATGATTTGGTGTTATAAAGTCATAATTGTGGATGGAGTAATTAAATGTGAATTGAATTGAGGATATATGGATGCTGACAACAAGGAATTTATTTGTATGTATGTCTATAATAGCACTGTATCCATACATAATCATTATAAGAGTAACTACTATGAAAGTGAAATATTTTAATTGCTGGTGTTCTCCTTATTATTATATGTTTGCCAAAATAAAGATTCCTTTGCACAATTACATGTGTATGAATGTGATGTAGGTTGTATATGAGTGTGCTTGCATATTTTCAGGTTGTTTACCTTGGCACCTGGTTCAACCTTGTCATTCATTGCATGATTCTCATCAAACAATGAGTGTGTAAAATTAAAATAAAGATAATAACGCTATCCAGTTAAAATATTCTTAATGAACTTGTGCTACAGATGAATCTTAGCCCAACTTCATTCGCATCCATTTATCCGCAACTGTGATATGATGTGGCATGTTTTCTGTTACAATGTCACACAATGTATTACGGAATATTATATGCCATACCCTGGATCAATGCAGCCATTCATGTGTGCTGCATTGTAATTGCAGACCATATCCATTACCACCAGTGACTGTCCTGCTCATTACCTTCTTTTCACTTCTCTTTTATTACAGTGAGGCACTCCAGAACTGGGAGCCTACAAGCAAGCGACAAAAGATAAGAGTTTTCTTGAGAGAAACGAACAGAGTTGTGAATTTGTTAACCTAGGGCTGAGTCTTAGCCTTAGGTAGCTGCCACAGCATTCACATCCTCCCTCATCCACATATTTTAATCGATTCATGGGAAGAGATATTTGCCAGAGAAAAACACAGCATTGTTCGAAGAATGCTTTTAAGATAAGAAAATCTTGCCAGGTGTTATTTCCCAAAGTCGAGCATGAGATCTGCTGTTCCTCAGCGGCCACTCTACGGAATAGTATTCTGTTCTAATTTCTAAAACAAACGTTGCCATTTGCTCATAGAGATGTTTCTGGTAAAGTGCATACTTTTTAATGCTTGTCTGAGTGGGAGCGCTCTTATTAGTTAGCTTCAGAATCGTATCAGGTATTGGAAGAGGTCTCCTAGCTTCTTCTACATGCCACAACACTCTTGTTTTATAATAACGAAATCCGCAAATGTAGGGGTTGGTTTAACTATATTGCTAAAATATATCTCCTTCTATTAGCCAGCGAGATTCCTGTTTTTATGAAAGACAGTCAAGTTTCAGAACATTAAGATAAAAACACTTGCTGCTAGGAGATGGAGGAATAAAGACTTACTGTTAGGCTGCTAGGCTACTGATGAGATTAGCCTTTCTGTTATAAAGATGGGTGTCTCCGTTTGAGCACTGAATCAAGAGAGTGAGAGCTGAACTCAGAATCTCCAGCCGCCACCGCTGATGCCTCCTTCATTCATGCTATGCAAGTTTGGTAAGATGGACTGGCGTTGCAAAGACCAGTGCAGAAGGAACATAAAGTTAATTCACTCCCTTGAGAAGCCATCACTGCATTTTAATGCTGCACAGCCAGCTAGTTGCCCTCATTATGCCTTTTGGTAAGCTTTCTGGTGTTCATACTTACTTTTCCATGTTCTTTCTGTAAACATCTAATCGCTCTTCCAGTCACCAGTGATATCCACGAATAATTCTCATAACTATGCTTTTATTGTGACCACCAGCCTCTGCCAAGATTAGATATCATGATTGTAATTCCTTATCCAGTTACTCAATGTCCATTCAACTATGACAATGGGTAGCCCAAATGTTGATTTTTATGATAATGAACCTGACTATTATAGTGACCACTTGTTTCTGTTAAAGATAAATGATGCCTCACCTCAGTAATATATATGTGCGTGGTGTGGAACCAATATTTTCTAACTTGATTGGGCAAACCTTTTTAATTATCATTTCAGTAAGACATTTTCAACTGTGTGACGTTATTGCATCCATAAAATTAATTTCTTTGAACATATATGGTGCCTCCTTCTATGTAAGTGACCGGTGATCAGATTATGGCATATAAGGTATGCTAAACAGCACAACTGACATCCCATATTTTCCAGGACTGCTAGTCCAGAAAGTAGTAATAATTTATTTGTATCAAAACCTTGACATGATCTGTTAATTTTGTTATTTTATGTATCCATTTGGTTTCTAGTGTGGGCGAAAGTTGTTTCCTTTAATCACAATGAAGCAACTCAAGACTATGTTGAGCACATCAAGAAAAAATTGTACACTGTATGTCAAAAAAATCAAGCTCATTAAACAGGCATATTGTCAGCTCAAGCAGCAAAAAGGTAATCTGGATGATGTGATAATGGCCTTGCAGGAGACCAACTACACACATGAAGAGAAAATTCCAGTGATTAAGGGCATATCAGGTGTAATGAAGCTGTACTGTCACAGAAGTTTACCAAGATCGCAGGTTCTGTCTTCTTATACAATATGGCTCAGCTTTGAGGTCTTTTGCATTAATAGTCAACTAATATTCTACAAGAAAATGTGGTTATATTGGTGTTATATTTGATATTGGCTTACCACATCCTAGACCAATACGTAAACGGTATGAAAGTGTGCATGGGGAGCTGGCGTCACAAGTGATGCAATGTCCACGGAACCCCACTGATTTAGTGGTTAGTGAAATTCTGTGCAAAAATTTGCATAAACAAGAGATTATCTGCGAACCTGAGTGCCCAGAGAAAACCCCAGTTGTGCCCTGATAATCAAATGATATATTTGTCTAGTATGGCTCATGCAGTGACAGTCCTGAATGTCTTTGCCCACTCTAACTAAATTAGATGCAAATACACGAACCTAATTATCTTTGAAGTCAACGAAAAAGATTTGGATGAAGTACAATGGTCAATAAATTGCAAGTTCGTTTTGTGTAAGTAAAATAAAGATTTTACTTCACAATGCACTGAAGCACTGTTCCATTTTAAATAAAATAATCATTTAAGTGCACTACTTATATTCCACCGAAACTGCTTTTTACAGACATTGTGTTGAATATATGTCCACCAGTGATTGCTATGGCAAGATAAAATAGTAAGTGAACTACATATCCCTGACTGCAAAACTGTAAAATAAAGTTGATAATATGTTGAATACCTAAACATTACTAGAGGGGAGAAAATGCCTTAGACAGACAAAGGCTTTACCTGACATGTAATGCCAATTTTTCATTATAATTGGAATGATTAGTTGCTGAAAAACCCGACCAATAACTTTCATTTTTGTTTTTCTACAACTAAAAAACGTCATTTCAGTGCTGTCGTCCTGAAAATCGTACGTTTCCTAGAGAAATATTTGAAAAGATATTGTGCTGTTTGTACTGCGAACATAAATGAAAATAACAGACTGTCTTGCCATGATGTATTCTATGCTTGACAAATGAAATTTCGCATCAACAAATTAGGTTATCAGCTCTTTGATTTTGAGTATTTCCCCACAAAAGTACGTCATATGTAAGAATACACTCAGATGTGATTGTTAATTCAGAGACTTTAAGTAATGGGCGCTAGTTACACTCAGTATTTTAGTGGGGAAACCCTCATCTTGATTTCCAAGAGACGACAGACTGTCGTACCCCCTGGATCTAGTTGTGCTGAATGAATATGATGTCAATCACTACTTGAGAAACAATATAATCAAGCTCCAATCACCAATACATAATCAGTTCTCATGGCGAATGTTTCCAGTATACTGAAGCATGACTAGTACAAGTCAGGATATTTAGAATATCGCCCACCACAACTTGTGAACCCTGCTGAATTTTATATTGTGTGTCCATTGCTGTATAATGTGAAAAAATTTCCTTCATTATCTATGAGTGATGTAATGAAAGTTATGTTTTAAGCATTTATTTACAGATAATCATTATTGTAATTATTTTATATCATGAGAATAAGTTACTTTAACATAAATGTGTATGTGAAATGGTAAATCAAAAAACAAAAGTAAACATCAAATTAAAATGTAAAATAACAATTTAAAACAAACAAAACTATCTAAAAGAAATAATTAGAATAAAAATGAATGTTAAGATATCTTAAGTAGATATATTGAAAATACTGTGACAGCACAGTGTATACATTATTTTCCAAAAATTGTATTTCGCAAACCAGCGCTATTACGCATGGATGAATGTGGAATAAAAGTTTTTAGTTCATGCTGTAACAAAAGTTTTCATTTTTCAAAATTAGGTAGTGGTGGTGGGATACATAAATTTCAAATTATTACAAAATCAGACAATAGAATTTCCAGGTTGGAATATCAACACTATTATGAAAAGGATAGACTGCTACCCATCGTGTTGTTGTTGTTGTGGTCTTCAGTCTTGAGACTGGTTTGATGCAGTTCTCCATGCTACTCTATCCTGTGCAAGCTTCTTCATCTCCCAGTACTTACTGCAGCCTACATTCTTCTGAATCTGCTTAGTGTATTCAACTCTTGGTCTCCCTCTACGATTTTTACCCTCCACACTACTCTCCAGTAATAAATTGGTGATCCCTTGATGGCTCAGAACATGTCCTACCAACCGATCCCTTCTTCTAGTCAAGTTGTACCACAAGCTCCTCTTCTCCCCAATTCTATTCAATACCTCCTCATTAGTTATGTGATCTACCTATCTAATCATCAGCATTCTTCTGTAGGACCACATTTCGAAAGCTTCTATTCTCTTCTTGTCCAAACTATTTATCGTCCATGTTTCACTTCCATACATGGCTACACTCCATACAAATACTTTCAGAAACGACAGAACTGGGTTTCCGTCTGAGCTCTTGATATTCATGCAAGTGGTTCTCTTTTCTCCAAAGGTCTCTTTAATTTTCCTGTAGGCAATGTCTATCTTACCCCTCATGAGATAAGCCTCTACATCCTTACATTTGTCCTCTAGCCACCCCTGCTTAGCCATTTTGCACTTCCTGTCGATCTCATTTTTGAGACGTTTGTATTCCTTTTTGCCTGCTTCACTTGCTGCAGTTTTGTATTTTCTCCTTTCATCAATTAAATTCAGTATCTCTTCTGTTACCCAAGGATTTCTACTAGCCCTCGTCTTTTTACCTACGTGATCCTCTGATGCCTTCACTATTTCATTCCTCAAAGCTACCCATTCTTCTTCTACTGTATTTCTTTCCCCCAGTTCCTGTCAGCTGTTCCTTTACGCTCTACCTGAAACTGTGTACAACCTCTGGTTCTTTCAATTTATCTAGGTCCCATCCCTACCCACCGTAAAGATGACACATCGAAATGCAAAACAGGCATGATGAGAAGACTGTTACATATAAGCTTTTGGCCAAAACTAACTTCAGAAAAGATGAATGCACACACTTTAATACTAGCAAACACCTCTCTCTCTCTCTCTCTCTCTCTCACCACACACGCACACACACACACGCACGCACACACACACACACACACACACACACACACACACACACACACACACACATATGATCACCAACTCCTGCCACTCCAGCAAGACTGCGACAGAAATGCGTCTAACTGGAACAACAATAGGGAGTGGGGAAGTGGAGTGGGGCAGAGAAGAAGGGGTATGTGTGCAGGAGGAAGAGTAGGTGCTACTCACACATCCATCGTCTACATGCTACCCTAAATCCACAAGCCTGACAATCCTGGATGCATCATTGTAGCTGGTTATTGTTCTCCCACTGAAACCTCTTTGGCCCACACTGATCACCACCTCCAACCTACTGTCCGAAATCTTTTTTCTGACATCAAAGGTACCAACCATTTCCTTCACCAACTGTCCACCATCCCCACCACTTTACTTCCTGGATCGCTACTTGTCACTGTTGATCCACTTCCTTACACACCAACATCCGTAATGGCCATGGTCTTGTCACTACTGAATACTTCCTCTTGTAACACCCTTCAGAGTCCAAAAACCCACTACTTCATTCCTCATACACCTTACTAACTATATCCTAACACACAGCTACTTCTCCTTTGAAGGCAAATTATACAAACAAATCTGTGGCTTAGCCATGAGCACCCACATGGCATCCTCCTATTCCAATTTGTTGATGGGCCATCTAGAGGAAACCCTCCAAGCCTCCCAAAACTCCATATCCCCTGGTCTAGTTCATATTTACACATCTTCATGGTCTAGACTGAGGACCAGGACACCCTATTGTCATTTTTTCGAAAACTCAACACCTAATCTTCTATCTACTTCACTTGGTCCTCTCCAACCAAGCATGCAACCTTCCTGGTTGCTGGCCTCCTCCACTCTGTTCACCTTAAAACCTCCAACAGTACCTGCAATTCAACAGCTGTCAAACCTTACATCAAAAAATCTCTCCCATACAGCTTGGCCACATGGGGATAGTGTATTTGCACTGACAGGATCTCCCTTGCTAAGTATCCTGAAGGTCTCACAAAGATCTTCGCAGACAGGTACTACTCCCCAGACCTATTCAGTGAACAGATTTCCAATGATGTATTACCACAAACACTCAATTCTCCCAACCCCCCTCAAGAACCAGCTTTAAAGGAGCATTCCTTTGTCAGCCAGTACCACTTCAGACTGGAACAACTAAACCATGTCCTTCATCAGGGCTTTGATTATCTGTCATCATGCCTTGATACTAGGGACATTCTCCCCAAGATGTTTTTCTCCTCTTCAAAAGAAGTATTCCACCACCCACCCAACCTCCACAGCTTCCTAGTCTGTCCCTATGCCACTCCTTCTCCTAACCCTTTGGCACAGAAATCATATCCCTCTGGAAGAACCAGATTCATGACCTGCCCAGTCCACCAACCCAGCACTTCATATTCCAGTTCTCTCACGGGCTTATCCTACCCCATCACAGGTGAGGCCACCTATATAAGCAGCCATGTAATATACCAGCCCTGCTGCAATCATTGCTCAGTTTTTTTTATTTTGGCATGATTACCAGCCAGCTGTCCACCAGGATGAAAGGCGACTGGCCACTGTCAGACTGTGGCCAACAGGAAAGTTGACCACCCTATGGCACAACATGCAGCTGAGCATACCATGCTTGATTCCAGTTGCAGCTTCACAACCTACACCATTTGGATTATTTTCTCCACTACCATCTTTTCTGAACACATAGAAGTTATTTTATAACACATTTTCCACTCTGGAAATCGTCTCACTCTAAACCTGTGGTAACCTAGAATCCGAAAATCCTCCACCCAACTATTTCCTCCCTTTGTGTCATATTATCTCCTCATAATACACCTTTCCTTACCCTCACTGTGCACTGCTCTCTGCCAGCACACTCACCAGTTTTTCCTTCTTCTCTGCTCCACTCGTTTCTGTTCCTCAATTTCTCCCCTTCTTCCGCCCCGACATTCTCTCGATGCTGTGCCTGGCAGCCCTGTCCTGCCACCTCTAGTCTCTGCCTTCTCTGCCAAGCAGTGCCGACTCCTCTTCCCACATCCATACCCTGCTATCCCTCCCCCCTCCATATTGGAGCAGTTGGGTATAGCGGTCATTTGAGTGTGAGGTGTGCTCGCTTGTGTGAAAGTAGGTGCACTTTTACTATCTAAAGAAGGCTTTGGTGGAAAGTTTATATATAACAGTCTTTTTTCTGTGCCCATCCACAACTCAATGTGTCATCTTTACAATGAGTAGGAATCTATCCTTTTCATAATATTGTAAATTATTAAAAAAATTTAATGTACAGATTTCAAGAATGTTAATTACATCTCAAGTTTTACATGAAGCACATTTTTTATGTATCAATGATTTGAATATACTTATGTTCCCTCTAAATGTAATATACCAAATTTCCTTTTGGAAAGAGTGTATCACACCTTAAAAGTGAAATTTGAGCAAAAATTAAAAATACCTATTACATTACTTTGACCTCCCTACATACCTGTCAGTGTGTTTACTCCTGAGAATGTTCCCTTGTTACTGACTTACAACGAATTTTACACATAATTTCAAACCTTTACAAAACTGTTTCTCACTGATAATCCCCTCAAAATACTGGAGGAAAAAAGGTTATTACTTGATAAATTTTTGCTATTCATACAGTAAAACTGCCACGTTTACTACTAACCATATCCGTGACAAATTTTGTAGGCAGTCTTCACATATACCACTGAATGTACCATCAAAATTGTGTCACCATATGTCACACATTTCAGGAAATATGACGTCATAAACATTGAAACGCGTGAAAAAATGTCGCTTCATGAATGACGTTTAAATTCATTATTTTCTTGCAACTAATTCTATTCGCAAAACATTTTGTAGACAGCATGCACATATGCTGCTGAATGTACCTACGAAAACATATCACTGTATGACATGTAATTCAGGAGATGTGGCATCAAATACTGAAATGTGTGGAAAATTGTCACTTTGTGCATGACATATTAATTTATTACTTATTTACTATTCACTCTATTAACAACACATTTTGCAGAATATATCCAGGTATGTCATTTAATGGGGCTACAAAATTATATCATTGTATGACACATAGTTCAGATGTGACATCAAATACTGAAATGGATAAAAACCTGTCACATCAACAAAGACGTTTTAATTTATTACTAACTCTATTCGCAACACATTTCACAGTGACAGCCTATGCCGCTAGATACACCGAGAAGAGTATGTCAATGAATGACACATGGTTCAATATATATGACAGGAAAAACACTGAGATGAATGAAAAACTGCCACACCATACATGATGTTTTCCATTATTGCTTCTTTCAAATGGTTCAAATGGCTCTGAGCACTATGGGACTTAACACCTATGGTCATCAGTCCCCTATAACTTAGAACTCCTTAAACCTAACTAACCTAAGGACAGCATGCAACACCCAGTCATCACGAGGCAGAGAAAATCCCTGACCCCGCCGGGAATCGAACCCGGGAACCTGGGCGCGGAAAGCGAGAACGCTACCGCACGACCACGAGCTCCGGACTATTCCTTCTTTGCCACTAACTGTAGTCACAACAAATTTTGCTAGACAGTGGTCATTTATACAACTGGATGTACCTGCAAAACTATATCACTATATGGCACACAGTTCACGAGATAAATTGGACTGTATAAAAATGAAATTGCAGTGCAAAATTCGCTAGACACAGGTGAAATGTGAAGAAACACGTGTGATGTATGTAAAATGTATGTGAAATATGTTTCACATGTTTGTACAAGGGCAAAGCCATGGGTAAAAGCTCATTCTAAACCCTTCGAATGATTTCAATCAGATTTGGTATATACATTAGTTACAATCTGGAAAGACATACTGTAGAGATATGAACCACCAGCCGCCTACTGGGGTGGAGATGATAACGTGGAGAGAGTTTGGGGAGGGTTAGAGGAAATGAACATACAGAGAGGAGAAAAGAGGAGATGGATGGAGGTAGATGGTGAGGGAAGTGGGCAGAAATGGGGGAAGACGGGAGAGGAGGAGATGGACATAGGAATGACAAGACAGATAGAGGAAGATGGTGGAGAAGATGGGCGCAGAGAGGAGGGAAAACGAGATGGATAGAGAAAGGGAAGGAGGAAACGGATAGAGAAAGAGAAGAGGAGGAAACAGACAAAGAGAAGAAAAAGTAGGAGATGGACTGACAGAGGAGAGATGGGAACATGAACAGTATGAGAGGGGAGGAGAAGATGGACTGGGAGAGGGAGAGGAGGAGGTGAACACAGAGAGAGGGTGGGAGGAGATGGTAAAGAGATGGGTAGGAGGAGATTAGAGGGTGAAAAGGAGATAGATAGAGGGAGAAGGAGAAGATGGACAGAGAGAGGGGGGAGAAACATATGGACACAGACAGAGGTATGAGGAGGTTGACAGAGAGAGGGGATAGAGGAGATGGAGAGAGATGGGGGAAGGTAGAGATGGACAGAGAGGGATAGAGAGAGGAAAGAGGTAGATGGAATAAAAGAAGATTGAAATAAACACATACCCAGCCAACACCAGGTACTTCACTAGTTATGTTATAAAAATATTCAGCCATTGTTTACTCATATGCAATAAGATATGGTTATGTGGAAGAACTATGTTTCGCTTTGTGATGGCTCTTATACTTCTTTCTTCCGTACCTGAAATTCTCCTGATTGACTCCAATCTACATGTAACTGCAAATTTCTTCCCCTTCTTTAAGTGTTTGCTGAGCGTTTGCCGTCACCTTCCAGAAAGCTCCTAGGTTCACTCCTGATGATCTTCACAACTCTATCCACCTGTCCTTGGTTACAAAGCAATGTTTTGTCATTTACATCTACGTCTACATGGCTACTCTGCAAAATAAACGTACGTGCGTGGTAGAGGGTTCATCGAACCACTTCCTCACTAATTCTCTATTGTTCCATTCTAGAATAGTGCGAAGAGAAAACGAACACACATATCTTTCCGTGCAAGCTCTGATTTCCCTCATTTTGTTGATGATTGTTTCTACTTATGTAATTTGGTGCCAATAAAATATTTTCGCATTTGGAGGAGAAAGTTGATGATTGAAATTTCGTGAGAAGCTCCACCACAACGAAAAACGCTTTTGTTTGAATGATTTCCACCTCAAATCTTGTATCATGTCAGTGACACTCTCCCCCCTATTTCTCGATAATACAAAACGTGCTGCCCTTCTTTGAGCTTTCTCGATGTATTCCATTAATGCTATGTTATAAGGACCTCCCACCGCACACGAGAACTCCAAAAGAGGACAAACAAGCGTAGTGTAGGCAGTCTCTTTCGTAGATCTATTGCATCTTCCAAGTGTTCTGCCAATAAAACAGAGTCTTTGGTTCACCTTTCCCACAACATTATGTATGTGATGGTTCCAATTTAAGTTGTTTGTAATTGTAATTCCTAGGTGTTCAGCTGAATTTATGGCCTTCAGGTTTGACTGATTTATCATGTAACCGAAGTTTAACGGATTCCTTTTAGCACTCACATGGATAACCTCCCACTTTTCATTATTTAAGGTCAATTACCAAATTTCATACCATACAGATATCTTATATAAATCGTTTAGCCATTATTATTTGCAAATTCTTATAACTTTACTAGACAATAAACGACAGCATCATCCGCAATCGACCTAAAACGGCTCCTCAGATTGTCTCCTAAATCGTTTATATAGATAAGTAACAGCAGAAGGCAAAGAACACTGCCTTGGGGACAGTCTGCATCTTTTGCAGTTCTGGGGTCTGTGGGATAGATGCATCAGCTGCAAAAGCGAATATGTTTGTGATGTAATGCTCCCAGTCCTGGCACTATCTCGCTATTTGAATTTCTCCAGTTAACAATCCACTTTCTAATAAGCTCGTCTAATCGCCGAATTTGGAGAGGAGGGTGGGGGAATTCCTTTTGTATTCTGTTGTTTTTGGAAGGTGTAACTAGACTGTGAGTTAGACGTTTGGATTCCCACTGAGTGTCTGCAAGGGCAGGTGGGAAAAGGAAAGCTCATGCTGCCAAGTTCAATTGTGTTTCTTGGCATCTGTTAATTCTTCACGCTAAGAAAACTCTTACCACAGTGGCTGACAGCAATAGCTATCCTGACAGTATTCATTAAAAGGTGTTTGACTTTTGATTTATGATAGCTTTTCCCGTCTGGTTTGAGTATATCGAAGAACAAGCAAATAATAATAATAATTAATGATAAAAAATTGTGATCAGTTTATACAAACTTTGCGCACTTGACAATGGCTTTTTGAATAACGTCTGTTCATTGTAAATTGACCATGACTTTATTGAAAATATCGGAGTTCATTCTTTGAATAATTCTGAAGCTTTGGTTCATACTGGAACTTCGATATGATTTTTGACACAGAACCTTTAACCTCGCCAAAACGCCGTTTAATTGGAACAGTAGCTTGTAACAAAAATGAAACACAATATTAAATATTAGGACTGTATTCACAAAATATCATATTAAATTAACCATATAGAAGTATTGGGGCAATGTTCGTTCTACGCCGCACTTCATTGTTGCTAGATGTATCCAAGATGGCGTCGATGACATCATCCAAAATGGCGGATTGTAGACTTGGAAACAGCGTATGATGTCATGCAAGATGGTGACCATGACGTCAGCTAATGACGCAAGTACTGTTACCCAAGGCGGTGGCTTTTGGCGGGAATGTGCCACGCCCCCCTCTCCCCCATAAAAATGGTGGGAAGATGAAATTCCAACATTATACTCCCTAACACCCCTCGTATTTCTACTGAGCAAAGAAAATCGCTGCAAGATAGATCACTTGGGCTGTCTCTACTAGCATAAGTCATCCGACCGCCACCTCATCCTACAAACTGGCGCAAAGATTGAATTCCAACAGGATAATGCATCACACCCCGCTTATCTCTACTAAGCAAAGAAAATCGCGCTAAGATAGGTCACTTGGGCTACCTCCACTAACCTAAGTCACCCGACCACCACCTCTTCCTACGAACTGGCAAGAGGTTTGATTTTGGCCGTAAACAAAGGTCAATTCACATATCTCTACTAAGCTAAGAAAATGGTACGAAAGAAAGGACACTTGTACTAACCTCATTCGCTCGACTGCCAACTCCTCCTAACGATTCGTGGTAAGAAGGACTTGGATATATATCTTTATTATTTAAAAATTTCAAGCAGGTGCGTTCGCCACGAGGTCCAGAGCCCAACTGACTTACTACACATCACCACCAAAAGAGGGCACTCCTCATGCCGCGCCACAGATAGTCTTCTGGAAGTAAGCTAGCGAATGTAACTGAACTCATATGACACCCACATCGCGCATCTAACGTATCAATTACTTAAGTACTCATTTCCAATTCAATTTTAATCATATGCCATAAATGAATATACGAGTTGGATATTCAATTATTAAATGAGAATTTCACTCCACTAGGAGTGCAGTGTTCATTCATTCATGATGTAGCTCCAACTGGTATACTACAAGGGAAGAGTGTCACATACATTAACGTACATAAACGTGTAGTAACGTGTACTACCGTGCACTAACGTTTGGGGGAGGAGACCAGACAGCGAGGTCATCGGTCTCATCGGATTAGGGAAGGATGTCGGCCGTACCCTTTCAAAGGAACCATCCCGGCATTTTCCTGGAGTGATCTAGGGAAATCACGGAAAACCTAAATCAGGATGGCCGGACGCGGGATTGAACCGTCGTCCTCCCGAATGCGAGTCCAGTGTGCTAACCACTGCGCCTCCTCGCTCGGTTTTTTTTCGGATGAATCCAGGTTCTGTTTACAGCATCATGATGCTCGCATCCGTGTTTAGCGACATCGCGGTGAACGCACATTGGAAGCGTGTATTCGTCATCGCCATACTGGCGCATCATCGGGCGTGATGGTATGGGGTACCATTGGTTACACGTCTCGGTCACCTCTTGTTCGCATTGACGGCACTCTGAACAGTGGACGTTACATTTCAGATGTGTTACGACCCGTGGCTCTACCCTTCATTCGATCCCTGCGAAACCCTACATTTCAGCAAGATAATGCACGACCGCATGTTGCAGGTCTTGTACAGGCCTTTCTGGATACAGAAAAGTTCGACTGCTCCGCTGGCCAGCACATTCTCCAGATCTCTCAGCAATTGGAAACGTCTGGTCAATGGTGGCCGAGCAACTGGCTCGTCACAATACACCAGTCACTACTGTTGACGAAACTGTGGTATCGTGTTGAAGCTGCATGGGCAGCTGTACCTGTACACGCCATCCAAGCTCTGTTTGACTCAATGCCCAGGCATATCAAGGCCGTTATTATGGCCAGAGGTGGTTGTTCTGGGTACTGATTTCTCAAGATCTATGCACCCAAATTGTGTGAAAATGTAATCACATGTCAGTTCTAGTATAATATATTTGTCCAATGAATACCCATTTATCATCTGCATTTCTTCTTGGTGTTGAAATTTTAATGGCCAGTGGTGTATCTTATGTAATTCTTTATTTATATTCTGTACTTGTATCAACGTTTTTACTATATATCCACGCCAAACCTGCAAATGTGCCTTTAAACCTTCGAATTTATATTCCCTGGTTTCTGGTCACCACCAATGTTAACTACAAAGTCTACGCCCTACTACACTGACACAGTCGTAGCTGTATTGTTCTATTTTTAACGTCGCCCTGTGATTATGATCATATACAGAGGACATCTACTATCCAATATTCGAAACTAATAATCTAGTTTCATTTGCAATTACACAGATGCGTTGAACACAGTGTCATCTGTCAGACAAGGCTGACTAAGTTGACTGCATTGAGAAAGCTGTGGGTACCTTGTAGTGATCGGAAATGGAGCGAATAGTGATCTAAAGTTGACGCTTTCGTACGCTAGAAACCAAGGCGTCATTGTTATTTCACTGGCTCCCTTCCCATTGTGGATCCGCGAGTATGACGAGTCTGAAGACAGTGGCGCTACAGCCGCTTCTCACTCATCGACTCATTCTCTCTAACCAAGCGTGCTGGAGTGGGCTAGTCGTGAGTATGGAAGCTCAGTCCATGACCATGTTGTCGTAAAGTAGCATTGATAAGGCAAAATGACTAATGGTCGGGATCGGATGACCGCTAACAAACGTGTGTTTTGTGAGAGTGTGGATGCTGTAAGACGAAAGTTAAGGGATGTAATGAAGACAGTTGCAAATGTGCTTCATACCAGCAACCATCGAGAGTTCAGAGGGCGCCGCAGCATTTGCGTTTGGCTTGTCACTGCAGAATCGTGGCTGGTGGGATTAAAAAGTCGCCAAGTGAGAATGGCTTTCAACAGTCAGAGAATGGTATGAAGAGTCATGGTAAATCTGAGGGAGACATTAGTGAATTTGTAGTAGCTGGGAATTTTTTTGTACAGATGCAGTTTACTGTGGAGAAGCTGGGAGGATTACATGAAATCAAGAGCGAAAAAGAGGGAATCAGATTAAAACTGAAAACCAGACGACTTAAGAGCTTACAAAGGGAATTAGCGTCAAATGAGCAGGATAAAAAGTTGTCAGGCCGGATTAGTATGGTATAGAAGGGTTTGGGGGAGAGAATGGATGCTATGCAGATAAGGTTCTTATAACAGGATAATGTGACTGAATTCGCACTGAAAACGGGGCCTCAGAGTGTAGATAAGATGAGACAAGGACAGGGCGAAAGAGATCGCGTGCGTTAGGGTCATATTGAGTAATGTAGCGATGTACCAAGGGAGGAGAATATGTACGCAGCTTGTGGCGAGTTGTGAGATTAAATATTTTAATGGAGAGAATAAGTACCATGCGGTTGAGTTCATAGTCTCATGCAAAGACTGTACCATTATAGGAATGACTGACGAGGTGAAAAAAAAAAAGTTCAGCAAACGGCAGCTAGACGGAAGTACACAAACATGGACGAACCAAAATGCATACCCCAGATTTGAGGCGCTTCTGCTCAGCAAGCACCGGGGCCTTAGGAAACACGTACAGTTGTTGAATGCTTTACTCAACGGGCCAAGTTACACAAGAAATCGGCGTAGCTTCCTCTAATTTTGCGAAGCTGATCTGTAGAAGTCAGTGCATCTGGACCAAACTCTACAGTCTGGAACCGCGCAACCGCTACGGTCGCAGGCTCGAATCCTGCCTCGGGCATGGGTGTGTGTGATGTCCTTAGGTTAGTTAGGTTTAAGTAGTTTTAAGTTCTAGGGGACTGATGACCTCAGAAGTTAGGTCCCATAGTGCTCAGAGCCATTTGAACCATTTGACCAAACACTGGGCGCACTCACCGAAATCTCTACTCATAGAGGCGGCTGCCTGATCACTTACCGTGGGATCTAGTGAACAGACCCACAGAAAGTATTGAAGGTTTTGTAGATTTCGCAGTAAGATTGGATGATGTCAAGTGTTAGCGCAATAAGGACGCTGGCGGAGGAGACAGAACTTGGCATGATATACGGGCGCTATCCACAAAGTACATTACGTTTTGGAATTAAAAATAAATAAAGTATTGGAAATTTTTTTTATTATATACAGATGAAAGCCACACTTAAATACTACTTTTCTACATAGTTGCCATTTAAATTAAGACACTTATCGTAGCGACGGATGAGCTTGGAAATTCCTTCGTCGTAAAATTCGGCCGCCTGCGCCTTCAACCACGTGGTTACCTCTTCTTGAAGCTGTGCGTCGTCATCAAAACGCTGCATAGCCAACCACTTCTTCAGTGCTGGGAATAAGTGGAAGTCGCTCGGTGCCAGGTCGGGAGTGTACGGCGGATGAGGAAACAACTCCCACTTAAAAGATTCGAGAACTTCACGAGTGGCATTTGCCGTGTGGCCCCGGGCGTTGCCGTGAATCAGAAAGATCTTTGAGCACAACTTTCCCCTCCGCTTGTTTTGTATTGCTCTTCTGAGGTTGTGCAGAGTTTGGCAATACCTTTGAGAGTTTATTGTAGTGCCTCTTTCCAGGAAATCCACAAAAATCACACCTTTTCTGTCCCAGAAGAAGAGGTAACCACGTGGTTGAAGGCGCAGGCGGCCGAATTTTACGACGAAGGAATTTCCAAACTCGTCCATCGCTACGATAAGTGCCTTAATTTAAATGGCACCTATGTAGAAAAGTAGTATTTAAGTGTGGCTTTCATCTGTATATAATAAAAAAAATTTCCAATACTTTATTTATTTTTAATTCCAAAACGTGATGTGGCTGGTTCAAATGGCTCTGAGCACTATGGGACTTAACTTCTGTGGTCATCAGTCCCCTAGAACTTAGAACTACTTAAACCTAACTAACCTAAGGACATCACACACATCCATGCCCGAGGCAGGATTCGAACCTGCGACCGTAGCAGTCCCGCGGTTCCTGACTGCGCGCCTAGAACCACTAGACCACCGCGGCCGGCAAACGTAATGTACTTTGTGGATAGCCCTCGTATAAAACGCTGATAAGGAGTGGCTCCAACGCGATGTTAACAACCTGAAGAATAATGTGAACAATCGAGGAAATCAGGATTAGTCAGGATCGACGGGCGGATAATAGACAGGGCAGCAACGAGAATCTAAATGGGAACCACCAGTGGTTGAACCAAGACACTAGATTTTCTCCAGCCTGTGATCTGTGAGGGGAGGAGGACGCCATATAATAACGGACCGAAAGGCTGCGAAAATCTTAGCGTTCGTAACAATAATTTAAGAGAGGCTGGAACGTTTTCCATGGAGACTGTGCTTGGAAAGTTGCTTGAAATTGTGTGGAAACTGGACGCAGCATGAATGAAGTGAAACGGAGTGCGAATCAGGCTTCTATTGACGATAATTCAGTAGTAATTTATGTAGCTATAGTGTAGGAAATGGAACCTGTCGCAGCTGAATTAAAATTCAGATGCACAGTGAGTCTTGTGTGTAAGAACGATTAATTTACTGATCAGCAGGAGGCTGCTATGAATTCTGATACAGGCACAGTGAATAGCACACTGGCGCCTGATCGAAGGGTAAGTGATTTAAATGTTGCAGATTGATGGGAGAAAGTCAAAACGTTTGCGTTGTTGACGATGAGCAACAAATTGCCGTCGAGGATCTATATTACGACCGGCTCAGTAAGGAAGAGTGTAGTTTCGAAATATGTGATTATTTTTGCAGTCCATAACGATTAGTTTGTTGCCACCACAAACATGGGCAACAGAGAAATTTTGTGTTCGAAGGAAGCTGTGCAGTTTGAATGATAGTGAGCTCGCTTTCCGCGCTGCTTTCGACGAAATATTTGTAATGATACACATGTTAAACCTCCTAGTGTATCATATGTTATACTTTGTGTGTAGATAGTTTTAAGGAAACTGAGAGGGATTTATTGGCTGAAACCGAGTTGCAGAGAGAATATGTCGAGAAAGTTCAGGTCCTCGTTAGTGTAATTATTAATCACGCAGCTGTTGACTGCGTTGTCAACGCTGGGAGCGACGTTCGTTGTGTCTCGGAATCGTTGTTTAATAGTTTTAAAGATGAGGACACCGTAACATATTCTGTGTAGAAGTTAAAATGGCGATTGGAAGCTACATGAGGCCAATCAGGAACGAAGTCATCTTGGAAGTCAAAATTGATGGTGTAATTTATTTACACGGCGTTTTCTTTGTGCCTAATTTGTGTAAGAACATTTTGGCTAGAACAGATTTCCTACCAAAATATGCGAGTAACATCTGTTTTGACCAAACGTTCTCTGAATTGAACGTTGGACCAAGCAGAAAGCGCTTGAGGTTTCAAGGACCTTTTCCTGGGAAGAAAATAGTGGCAAATGACGGAAAAAAGTCACAACACCAAGAAGAAGTTGTGTGACGTTGACGGAAGTTGGCAGGCGTGCTTCTTCATTTGAAAGACGAAGTCTATTCAAATTTCGTGCCAGTCGTATAAGAGTGACACTAGCAGCGCCACTATGAGGATTCAGACCTGGTTTGCTTTAAATATGCGCTGTAAGGGTCGTGAGCGTCATTTACCGTTGAGATTGAATGTGGTGAGTTGATATCATTCAGGAATGTATTAAAGGCGATAAAGATGCGATTTTCAACACCTTGAATGAGGTCGTGTGCTAGGGCTACGAGAAGCTGGGTGTTCCTTCTGCGATATTGCAGAATGACTTGGCAGGAACGTAGCCACTGTACATGATTCCTGGCGGCGGTTGTCACTTGAATGTATGGTAGCAAGAAGACCGGGCTCTGGACGACCACGCGGCACTACCGAGAGGGAAGGCCATTGTGTTCAGCGTATGGCTCTGGCGCATCGTACTGCATCTGCAGCAGCAATTTGAGCAGCAGTTGCCACAACAGTGACACAAAGAAATGTTTCTAATCGGTTTCTTCAAGGACAGCTCCGAGCAAGACGAACTATTACGTGCATTCCACTGACCAAAACCACAGCCATTTGCGATTTCAGTGGTATCTAGCGAGAGCTCATTGGAGGTCAGGGTGGAGGCCTGTTGTGTTTTTTGATGAAACCTGGCTTTTCCTCAGTTCCAGTGATGGCCGTGTTTTGGTTTGAAGGAGGTCAATTGAGAGTCTGCAACCAATCTGTCTGTATGCTAGACACACTGGATCTACACCTGCAGTTATGATCTGGGATGCGATTTTGTAAGACAGGAGCATCACCCATATTTGTACATACATCTGGTGATTCTTTCAACTGTACTGCCATTCATGAACAGCTTTCCAGGGGGTGTTTCCCAACAGAGTAACATTCGTCCACATACCACTGTTGTAACCCAACATTCTCTACAGAGTGTCGACATACTGCCTTGGCCTCGTTGATCACCAGAACTATCTCTAATCAAGCACATATGGGACACCATCGGACAACTGCAACATCATCCACAACCAGGATTCACTGCCATTGAATTGACAGACCATGTGCAACAGACATGGAACTCCATCCCACAAACTGACATCTGGCACTTGTATGACATAATGCATACATGTTTGCATGCTTGCATTCACCATTCTGACAGCTACATCAGTTATTAATGTACCGCCGTTTCAGATGTGGAATGGCTTAACTCGCTCTTGTATTAACCTGTTGAGACTGGATTCCATTATGAAATTTGTGCACCATGAACACACCATAAGTATTGCAAACCAGGGAAACTAAAGCATTGGTCGTAAAAATTTGAACAGTTTTTTTGTTAACCAAGAATATTTTATCTAAAACTATCGCTCCTTCCTGATCTTTTTCCTCCAAGTACTTTTTCTTTTCTACTACCTCAAAGTTCATATGTTCACACAATAAAATGAAGACTAAGTAGCTCTCGATTAGTTTAGACAGCAGCCTGGTCAGAGCTTTCATACATTACTACTCAGTGACTGCAGTAACTCTCACAAGATCAAGTCCACACCAAAGCAGACCAGCTTAAATGTTCTTCTTATGGTCTTCAGTCCTGAGGCTGGTTTGATGCAGCTCTCCACGCTACTCTACCCTGTGCAAGCTTCTTCATCTCCCAACACCTACTGCAACCTACATCCTTCTGAATCTGTTTAGTGTATTCATCTCTTGGTCCCCCTCTACGATTTTTACTTTCCGCACTGCCCTCCAGTACTAAATTGGTGATCCCTTCATGTCTCAGAACATGTCCTACCAACCAATCCCTTCTTCTAGTTAAGTTATGCCACAAGCTCCTCTTCTCTCCAATTCTATTCAATACCTCCTTATTCGTTATGTGATCTACCCATTTAATCTTCAGCATTCTTCCGTAGCACCACATTTCGAAAGCTTCTATTCTCTTTTTGTCTAAACTATTTATCGTCCACGTTTCACTTCCATACATGGCTACATTCCATACAAATACATTGATAAAAGACTTTCTGACACTTAAATCTATACTCGATGTTAACAAATTTCTCTTCTTCAGAAACGCTTTCCTTGCCATTGTCAGTCTACATTTTATATCCTCTCTACTTCGACAATCATCAGTTATTTTGCTCCCCAAATAGCAAAACTCATTTACTACTTTAAGCGTCACATTTCCTAACCTAATCTACATCTACATCTACATCTACATTTATACTCCGCAAGCCACCCAACGGTGTGTGAGGGAGGGCACTTTACGTGCCACTGTCATTACCTCCCTTTCCTGTTCCAGTCGCGTATGGTTCGCGGGAAGAACGACTGTCTGAAAGCCTCCGTGCGCGCTCTAATCTCTCTAATTTTACATTAGTGATCTCCTCGGGAGGTATAAGTAGGGGGAAGCAATATATTCGATACCTCTTCCAGAAACGCACCCTCTCGAAACCTGGCGAGCAATCGACACCGCGATGCAGAGCGCCTCTCTTGCAGTGTCTGCCACTTGAGTTTATTAAACATCTCCGTAACGCTATCACGGTTACCAAATAACCCTGTGACGAAACGCGCCGATCTTCTTTGAATCTTCTCTATCTCCTCCGTCAAACCGATCTGGTACGGATCCCACACTGATGAGCAATACTCAAGTATAGGTCGAACGAGTGTTTTGTAAGCCACCTCCTTTGTTGGTGGACTACATTTTCTAAGCACTCTCCCAATGAACCTCAACCTGGCACCCGCCTTACCAACAATTAATTTTATATGATCATTCCACTTCAAATCGTTCCGCACGCATACTCCCAGATATTTTACAGAAGTAACTGCTACCAGTGTTTGTTGCGCTATCATATAATCATACAATAAAGGATCCTTCTTTCTATGTATTCGCAATACATTACATTTGTCTATGTTAAGGGACAGTTGCCACTCCCTGCACCAAGTGCCTATCCGCTGCAGGTCTTCCTAATACCCTCAGCATCACCCGATTTCTTTCGCCTACATTCCATTATCCTCGTTTTGCTTTTGTTGATGTTCATCTTATACCCTCCTATCAGGACACTGTCCATTTCGTTCAACTTCACTTTCAGGTCCTTTGCTGTCTCTCACAGAATTACAATGTCATCAGCGAACCTCAAAAATTTTATTTCTTCTCCATGGGTTTTAATTCCTACTCCGAATTTTTCTATTGTTTCCTTTACTGCTTGCTCAATATAGAGATTGAATAACATCGGGGATAGGCCGCAACCCTGTCTCACTCCCTTCCCAACCACTGCTTCCCTTTCATGCCCTTCGACTCTTATAACTGCCATCTGGTTTCTGTACAAATTGTAAATAGCCTTTAGCTTCCTGTATTTTACCACTGCCACCTTCAGAATTTGAAACAGAGTGTTCCAGTCAACATTGTCAAAAGCTTTCTCTAAGTCTACAAATGCTAGACACGTAGGTTTGCCTTTCCTTAATCTTTCTTCTAAGATGAGCATAGGGTCAGAATTGCCTCACGTGTTCCGACATTTCTACGGAATCCAAACTGATCTTCCCCGAGGTCGGCTTCTACCGGTTTTTCCATTCATCTGTAAAGAATTCGCGTTAGTATTTTGCAGCTGTGACTTATTAAACTGATAGTTTGGGAATTTTCACATCTGTCAACACCTGATTTCTTTGGGATTGGAATTATTATATTCTTCGTGAAGTCTGAGGGAATTTCGCCTGTCTCATACATCTTGCTCATCAGATGGTAGAGTTTTGTCAGGAATGGCTCACCTGAGGCCGTTATTAGTTCTAATGGAATGTTGTCTATTGCCAGGGCCTTGTTTCGACTCAGGTCTCTCAGTGCTCTGTCAAACTCTTCACGCAGTATCATATCTCCCATTTCATCTTCATCTACATCCTCTTCCATTTCTATAATATTGTCCTCCAGAACATCGCCCCTGTATAGATCCCCTGCTTTCCCTTCTTTGCTTAGAACTCGGTATCCATCTTAGCTCTTGATATTCATGAAAGTGGTTCTCTTTTCTCCAAAGGTCACTTTAACTTTCCTGTAGGCAGTATCTATCTTACCTCTAGTGAGATAAGCCTCCACATCCTTACATTTGTCCTCTAGCCATCCCTGCTTAGCCATTTTGCACTTCCTGTCGATCTCATTTTTGAGACGTTTGTATTCCTTTTTGCCTGCTTCATTTACTGCATTTTTTTTATTTTCTCCTTTCACCAATCAAATTCAGTATCTCCTCTGTTACCCAAGGATTTCTACTAGCCCTCTTCTTTTTACCTCCTTGATCCTCTGATACCTTCACTATTTCATACCTCAAAGCTACCCATTTTCTTCTACTGTATTTCTTTCCCCCATGCCTGTCAATTGTTCCCTTACGCTCTCTCTGAAACTCTCTACAACCTCTGGTTCTTTCAGTTTATCCAGGCCCCATCTCTCTAAATTCCCACCTTTTTGCAGTTTCTTCAGTTTTAATCTACAGTTCATAACCAATAGATTGTGGTCAGAGTCCACATCTGCCTCTGGAAATATCTTACAATTTAAAACCTGATTCCTAAATCTCTGTCTTACCATTATATAATCTATCTGAAACCTGTCAGTATCTCCAGGCTTCTTCCATGTATACAACATTCTTTTATGATTCTTGAACCAAGTGTTAGCTGTGATTAAGTTATGCTCTGTGCAAAATTCTACCAGGCGGCTTCCTCTTTCATTTCTTAGTCCTAATTCATATTCACCCGCTACGTTTCCTTCTCTTCCTTTTCCTACTGTTGAATTCCAGTCACTCGTGACTAGTAAATTTTCGTCTCCCTTCACTATCTGAATAATTTCTTTTATCTCATCATACATTTAATCAATCTCTTCGTCATCTGCGGAGCTAGTCGGCATATAAACTTGTACTACTGTGGTAGGTGTGTGCTTCGTATCAATCTTGGCCACAATAATGCGTTCACTATGTTGTTTCTAGTGGCTTACCCGCATTCCTATTTTTTATTCATTATTAAACCTACTCCTGCATTACCCCTATTTGATTTTGTGTTTATAACCCTGTAATCACCTGACCAGAAGTCTTGTTCCTCCTGCCACCGAACTTCACTAATTCCCACTATATCTAACTTTAACCTATCCCTTTCCTTTTTAAATTTTCTAACCTACCTGCCCGATTAAGGGATCTGACATTCCACGCCCCGACCCGTAGAACGCCAGTTTTCTTTCTCCTGATAACAACGTCCGCCTGAGTAGTCCCCACCCGGAGATCCAAATGGGGGACTATTTTACCTCCGGAATATTTTACCCGAGAGGACGCTATCATCATTTAACTATACAGTAAAGCTGCATGTACTCGGGAAAAATTATGGCTGTAGTTTCCCCTTGCTTTCAGCCGTTCGCAGTACCAGAACAGCAAGGCCACTTTGGTTAGTGCTACAAGGCCAGATCAGCCAATTATCCAGACCGTTGCCCCTGCAACTACTGAAAAGGCTGCTGCCCCTCTTCAGGAACCACACGTTTGTCTGACCTCTCAACAGATACCCCTCCATTGTGGTTGGACCTATGGTACGGCTACCTGTATCGTTGAGGCACGCAAGCCTCCCACCAACGGCAAGGTCCATGGTTCATAGGGGGGAATTGAGAGATATATACCACATAAATTAATAAGTGATGGTACTGATCCCCCATGGTACACAAAACGGGTCAGATCGTTGTTACAGAAGCAACAAAAAAAAAAAAAAAAAAAAAAAAAAAAAAAGAAAGAAAGAAAAGCGTGCTAAATTTAAAAGAACGGAAAATCTCCAAGATCGGCAAAGTTTTACAGAAGTTCGAAATATGGCGCGTACTTCAATGCGAGATGCTTTTAATTGTTTCCACAACGAAACTCTGTCTCGAAATCTGGCAGAAAACCCAAAGAGCTTCTGGTCATACATAAAGCACACCAGTGGCAAGACGCAATCAATACCTTCACTGCGCGATAACAACGGTAAAGTCATTGATGCAGTACCACTAAAGCAGAGTTATTAAACACGTTTTTCCGAAACTCCTTCACCAAAGAAGACGAAGTAAATATTCCTGAATTCCAATCAAGAACAACTGCCAAGATGAGAAACATAGAAGTAGATATGCTCGGTGTAACGAAGCATCTTAAATCACTTAACAAAGGCAAGGCCTCCGGTCCAGACTACATACCAGCAAGGTTTCTCTCAGAGCATGCTGATAAAATAGCTCCATATTTAGCAATTATGTACAACCACTCGCTCACAGAAAGATTTGTACCTAAAGACTGGAAAATTGCTCAAGTCACACCAATACCCAAAAAGTAATCCGCTGAATTACAGGCCTATAACACTAACGTCGATTTGTAGTAGGGTTTTGGAACATACACTCCTGGAAATTGAAATAAGAACACCGTGAATTCATTGTCCCAGGAAGGGGAAACTTTATTGACACATTCCTGGGGTCAGATACATCACATGATCACACTGACAGAACCACAGGCACATAGACACAGGCAACAGAGCATGCACAATGTCGGCACTAGTACAGTGTATATCCACCTTTCGCAGCAATGCAGGCTGCTATTCTCCCATGGAGACGATCGTAGAGATGCTGGATGTAGTCCTGTGGAACGGCTTGCCATGCCATTTCCACCTGGCGCCTCAGTTGGACCAGCGTTCGTGCTGGACGTGGAGACCGCGTGAGACGACGCTTCATCCAGTCCCAAAAATGCTCAATGGGGGACAGATCCGGAGATCTTGCTGGCCAGGGTAGTTGACTTACACCTTCTAGAGCACGTTGGGTGGCACGGGATACATGCGGACGTGCATTGTCCTGTTGGAACAGCAAGTTCCCTTGCCGGTCTAGGAATGGTAGAACGATGGGTTCGATGACGGTTTGGATGTACCGTGCACTATTCAGTGTCCCCTCGACGATCACCAGTGGTGTACGGCCAGCGTAGGAGATCGCTCCCCACACCATGATGCCGGGTGTTGGCCCTGTGTGCCTCGGTCGTATGCAGTCCTGGTTGTGGCGCTCACCTGCACGGCGCCAAACACGCATACGACCATCATTGGCACCAAGGCAGAAGCGACTCTCATCGCTGAAGACGACACGTCTCCATTCGTCCCTCCATTCACGCCTGTCGCGACACCACTGGAGGCGGGCTGCACGATGTTGGGGCGTGAGCGGAAGACGGCCTAACGGTGTGCGGGACCTTAGCCCAGCTTCATGGAAACGGTTGCGAATGGTCCTCGCCGATACCCCAGGAGCAACAGTGTCCCTAATTTGCTGGGAAGTGGCGGTGCGGTCCCCTACGGCACTGCGTAGGATCCTACGGTCTTGGCGTGCATCCGTGCGTCGCTGCGGTCCGGTCCCAGGTCGACGGGCACGTGCACCTTCCGCCGACCACTGGCGACAACATCGATGTACTGTGGAGACCTCACGCCCCACGTGTTGAGCAATTCGGCGGTACGTCCACCCGGCCTCCCGCATGCCCACTATACGCCCTCGCTCAAAGTCCGTCAACTGCACATACGGTTCACGTCCACGCTGTCGCGGCATGCTACCAGTGTTAAAGACTGCGATGGAGCTCCGTATGCCACGGCAAACTGGCTGACACTGACGGCGGCGGTGCACAAATGCTGCGCAGCTAGCGCCATTCGACGGCCAACACCGCGGTTCCTGGTGTGTCCGCTGTGCCGTGCGTGTGATCATTGCTTGTACAGCCCTCTCGCAGTGTCCGGAGCAAGTATGGTGGGTCTGACACACCGGTGTCAATGTGTTCTTTTTTCCATTTCCAGGAGTGTATATTGTAGTCGAACATTATGAAGTACCTCGAAGAAAACGATTTATTGACACATAGTCAGCATGGTTTCAAAAAATATCGTTCTTGTGAAACACTACTAGCTCTTTATACTCATGAAGTAATAAGTGCTATCGACAGGGGATGTCAAATTGATATCATATTTTTAGATTTCCAGAAGGTTTTCGACACCGTCCCTCATAAGCGTCTTCTAACCAAACTGCGTGCCTACGGAGTATCGCCTCAGTTGTGCGACTGGATTCGTGATTTCCTGTCAGAAAGGTCACAGTTCGTAGTAATAGACGGAAAGTCATCGAGTAAAACAGAAGTAATATCCGGCGTACCCCAAGGAAGTGTTATAGGCCCTCTATTGTTCCTGATCTATATTAACGACCTAGGAGATAATCTGAGTAGCCGTCTTAGATTGTTTGCAGATGATGCTGTCATTTACCGTCTGCCGGCCGGAGTGGCCGAGCGGTTCTAGGCGCTACAGTCTGGAACCGCGCGACCGCTACGGTCGCAGGTTCTAATCCTGCCTCGGGCGTGGATGTGTGTGATGTCCTTAGGTTAGTTAGGTTTAAGTAGTTATAAGTTCTAGGGGACTTATGACCTCAGCAG
Source organism: Schistocerca americana (assembly GCF_021461395.2). NCBI lineage: Eukaryota > Metazoa > Arthropoda > Insecta > Orthoptera > Acrididae > Schistocerca > Schistocerca americana. The sequence continues at coordinate 695,935,335 of NC_060120.1, read as the reverse complement.
TTGAGTCCCATAGTGCTCAGAGCCATTTGAACCATTTACCGTCTTGTAAAGCCATCAGATGATCAAAACGACTTGTACAATGATTTAGATAAGATATCTTTATGGTGGGAAAAGTGGTAATTGACCCTGAATAACGAAAAGTGTGAAGTTATTTACATGAGTACTAAAAGAAATAATCTAAATTTAGGAACGATCACATAGATAATAATGCGGGTAGAGCAAACCAAAGAATGAGATTCATTGCAGAACACTAAAGATGTGCAACAGGTCTACTAAAGAGACTGCTTACACCACGCATGTCCGCCATATTCTGGAGTATTGCTGTGCAGTGTGGGATCCGCATCAGGTGGGACTGACGGATGACATCGAAAAAGTACAAAGAAGGGCAGCTCGTTTTGTATTATCACGAAATAGGGGAGTTAGTGTTACAGACATACGTGAATTGGAGTGGCAATCATTAAAACAAAGGCGCTTTACGTTGCGACGGGAACTTCTCATGAAATTTCAATCACCAGTTTTTTCCTCTGATTGCGAAAACATTCTGTTGGCATCCATATGCATAGGGAGAAATGATCATTACGATAAAATAAGAGAAATCAGGGCTCGCACAGAAAAATTTATGTGCTCATTTTTTCCGCGTGCCGTTCGAGAGTGGAACGGTAGAGAGACAGCTTGAAGGTGATTCATTGAACCCTCTGCCAGGCACTTAATTATGAATAGCAGAGTAATCACGTAGATTTATATGTAGATGTAGGTATGATGTGGATCCCCCTACAGCACTGAGTATTAGACGGTGGCATGAACAATTCCGTTAAAAAGGTTGTTTGAGTAAAGGCAAATCGCCGGGCCGTCCCCTAGTGTCCGACACTGATGTCGAACCCATCCACCATAGTTTCACAAGGAGACCACAGAAATCCGTTCGCCGTGCAGCTCGGCAGCTCAACATGTCCCCCGATGTCCTTCTGTCGAGTGTTGCGTCAGCTTTTACACATGAAACCATACAAAATTTAGCTACTGCAAGCTCTTCGTGAAGGTTACAAACAACATGTAAAGTTCTGTAATTTCGTTCTTGGCAAAAGGGAGGATAACAGTTTTCTTCCAGGCTTAGTGTTTAGTGATGAGGCAACATTCCATTGAAATGGAAAGGTGAACTGTCATAATGCGAGGGTATAGGGTGTGGAACAACCACATGAAGTTGTACAACATGAGAAGGACTCTCCAAAATTTAATGTGGTTTGTGCAGTGTCACAGGGAAAGGTGTATGATCCATTTTTCTTTGCCGAGGACACTGTTACAGGAAGCACATATCTCAATATGCCTGAGAACTTGCTTTTCGCACAGTGGGAGACTGATACGAACGACTTCATTTACCAACGGGATGGGGCACTGCCACACTGGCATCTGGAAGTGCGGAAATTTTTAAATCAAGGGATTACTGAACGATGGATCGGTTGCACTGATCCAAATGATTCAGCCTTACATTACTGCCCTCTAAGGTCACTGGACCTTACTGTATGTGATTATTTCTTGTGGGGGTTTATAAAAGACTCTGTTTATGTGCCTCTATTACCAACAACAATGAATGAACTGAGACATCGCATAACAGCAGCTGTGGAGTCTGTAACTGAAGACATGCTCGCTGCCATATGGGAACAATTTGAATACCGCATTGACAAATGCCATTCATCTCAAGGGGGCACAGCGAACACCTATGAAAAGGTATAAAAAAACTTTTTGAGTTTCCCATTCATCAAGAAACAAAATTCATTATACATCTTAATTACTTTCAGAAATATAGACGTGCCAAATAGGATGATTCTGTTTGATACGCTCTGTATTTAAAAAAGTAGGTAATAATTCCGTTGACCCCTTCCTAAGAGACAGTCTCGACTTCTTCCATACTGTGTAGGCATCAGCTAGATGTGGCTTACATTCAGTGAAGTAATGTTGACGGCAACTGAGTTATACCAAATAAATTAATAAGATGGAACGAATCCCCCATGATACACAGAACAGATCAAAACACTGTTGCAGAAGCAACGAAAAGAGCACTCCATACTTAAAAGAACTCAAAATCTCCAGGACTGGAAATTGGTTAATATTTAGCATTTATTCAACCAAAGATCCATACTTAAAGACAATAAAGTTGCACAGCTCATACCACTATACAAGAAAGGAAATAGAAGCAGTCCGCTGATTTATAGACCCATATTATTCACATCGAATTGCGACAGGATTCAGAAACACATGCTTTGTTCCAATATCATGAAATACCGTGAAGCAAATTGTCTATTGACACATAATCAGGACGGATTCAGAAAATGTAGTTCTTGTGAAACACCAGTGACTCCTTACTCATGTGAAGTAGTGAGTGTTCTTGACAGAAGACCTCAAGTTGATTCCACATCTTTAGATTTCCAGAAAGCCTTTAACGCCAAACCATTTTCAATAAAACTGATTGCTTATGACGTATAATCTTAACGGCGTGACTGGATTCTTAATTTTCAGTCACATGGATAGTGACAGTAATTGACAGGTTGTAGATTCAACCAGATACCAAGGGATTACAGTTTCAGACAACTTAAATTGAAAAAATCGTATAAAATGTTATGGGAAAGAAGAACCAACGATAACGGCTTATTAGCAGTACACTAAGAAGATGCTACATCACCCTCTACTGCGGTAGGCTTATTGCTGTGCGGTATGAGGTCCTTACCACATTGAGTTGATAGGAGAAATCGAAAAAGTTCAAGGGAGGGCAGCTCGTTTTGTGTTACCACAAACAGAAGCAAGAGTGTCACAGATATCATAAGCGAGTTGGATTGGTAATCTTCAAAACAAAGGCGTTTTTCGTTGTGACGAAATCTTTTTACGAAATTTCAGTCGCCAGCTTTCTTCTTGGAATGTGTAACTATTTTGTTGCTTTCCATGTGCATAGGGAGAAATGGTCATCATATAAAATAAGAGAAACCATGCCTCGCATGAAATGATCCAGCATTGTAACAAACTCCTCCAACGATCAGCCCAGGAGGTTAGTGGAAATGGTATGCTCTGAGCCACAAAGAAGACAGCACATACACAGAATTTTTATCTGTGCCACATGAAGAATCTGGTTAATAAAAAAAATCCTGTACGTTGATCATGTGTAAAGCAAACTACTATTCAGAATAAAACGCATAGAAAAGACTAACACATCTGCAAAAGAATTAAGAGGTAACTTACTTAGTCTCAGCCGTCTATGAATTGTATTAAGGACAATTTATGAGCTGATTCTTTTAAGACACTTTTATTCGAAAGAATCGTTTTCAAGTAAAGTGCATCTTTAACAACCAATATTACACTTTTTGTCATTTTATTACAACAAATTTTACCAATAGGGACACTTTTTCGGAGATCCTCAATGTGTCAACAAATGCTGTTTCAGAACACGAATACATTTATCATATTTATAAAATATTGACAATGACAACTCACACATGAGGGAGAGAGAGATACTCTGCGTAACATTGCATATTACAGAAGGGACATAATACTTCAATTAGCTTAATAAATAAGTCCCAGAACCTTTAAGATTTGAGATGGAAAGGACGTGAACCGTCTTCATAGCTATCCTACAGTTTGTAATTCAACGCTTATAGCCACTACAGCACGATCGTCTATAATGTGTTCATCGTAAGAATAAACCTGACGTAAACTTTACACTACGTATTCTTTCACTTCTTATGGAATCTCATTGGATTTTGTTTTACATGGAGCGAAACCCAAGCTGTCTCGAGTGCAGTGAAGTATGGGACACGTTTTATGCTGTGTGTTATGTGCCCTTCGACTGAACAATCATATGGGAAAACAGCTTTACTGGCGTACTGAACTTGGACAGCATAGGTCATCCAGCTGGTCCAAATAACCTGCAGTGATATGAGCAGTTGCATTTAAGACATAAAAAGAGATGAGCAGAAAACAATACAGCTTGAAATGTCATTTAATTTTAAACAGAATGAAATAACATTCAGCAAAATTCCAGCCATACCACACGCTCATTAGGGAACGAGACAAAAAGTATAACACGCTCTCGTTCTTGAATAACATAATACTGTAATTGAAAACAAGAGTAGCGAAAATTCATAACTTAAACACAAGGTAATTTTTCTGTGCGACCTGTATGTGACTCAAAAACGTACTGCGGGGATTTCATAGTATAGTTAAATATTGAAGCCACTGAATCTATTACTTACAATAAGTCACCTGGTCATTCTGAACTCCTTCCATATCCGAATCCAAAAAATACATTTCAGTACTAGAATTATCGCCTGCTACTTCGATAACGAGCCGATCCACGAAGCTATCCACGGATCAAATTTTTCTCCTCTTCCATTATGTCGTGGCGTTCTGTATCCCACCAGCGTTCAGTACTGGCGTGTGCAAAGCTTCATGCATTAGTTACAGTCCGTCTGTCAGCTTAAATGTCTTCTTATTTCTCGCGAGAAGCCCCTTAACTTGACTCCAGATCAATTCTGTTCGGTTTATACAGTGGTACAGGGGCAACAGTAAAAATGTAACGTTTCTATGGTGCCCTCGATGTCTTGTAAGTTATTGCTTTCCATGTTTCTATGACACTTATCACTCTGGCACTTGTGAGACCATATCTGAAATCGATGTAGTCCAAATAAAAATTATCTGATTTTTCGTTTTTCTCCCAAAAATTTAATTTTCTATGTTGTCTTAATTTACTGAATCTCGAATAATCAAGGATTTATATTTGCGACCGAACTGGAATTTCTTGTTCAGTATTTAATTAGAAACAAGAATACGTCGTTTTACGAAAAAAATAATGATTAGATAAGTTTTAATTGGCATATGTTTCGTGTATTTCATACGTGGGCATTCCAAATTGAATGAAAATAAAAAAGGAAACCAAATCAAGAGTTAAACCAGCGGTCCAGGGACTATCCCAGATTACTATCATTTCAGCTATACATCTTATTTACAAAAACGCAAAAAATTTAGTGAAAAAAGTCCTCATAAAACTTCAACGCAGATTTGTTTTTGTAAGGTTGTGAAAAACTTCGAGAACAGTCTGTCTCTCGCTACTTTTTAACGATGGCCAACGCATATGTTTCACTACCGAGCTGGAAGCAACGTCTGCGATTTTCATCCTACGTATCAACAGCGAAACAATTCAGAGCACAACAGTACAGAGAATGCGGCTGTACACGATTTTTGAAATAAAATCTACAGTGCTAAAATATGATTAAGAAAAACGTTGATGGCTGTTAATACATTAGAATATCATAAAGTTTTGTTAACCGCAACATAGTAAGGAGATATCTCAAACATAAAGAGGAACTACTTTCAAGAGTGTAGCAATGTTACAAGTGTACGTATACTACTGCTACCTACCAATCGTCGCTTTTGTTTTTGTTTACATCGTTTTTGAACTTATGATGAACAAAATAGAACAGTATTCCAGCCTTTGTACTATAACTTATATCTCGTGAGGGCTTATTATGCGCTGTAGGTTTAAGTATATCAAATAGTACCAAGAGTGACGCGTTTTAATATATCTTCGATGTGCCATTGACTTGAAACGGCGTACTTTCACAACACATGAGTTAGGATATGAAATTACAGAATCCAACATGGCGTTTCCCAAGCACCTAGCATCGAATGTTAACAAAAGTCAGTAGCAGTTCCTGCAGTCTTTGATAAGTGCGTGTGACGTCAAAATGATGTCATGACTGCACATAGTCTTGAGAATTGTAGGTTACCCTTGTTCGTAGGGGAGTTGTGCAGCTTTTGGCCAAAGAGCTTATAGTGATGTTGACAAATCAGAAACAGACCCACAAATGTTGGGTATAGAAATGGGCAGCTCGTAGGAATCGTTCGAGAACATCCAATACTTTAATAATGGCGTTATCTGCTGAGGTCGACATTTCGTTCGAAAATCGTTTTTGAATGTATTGCATTCTGAAAGGCACTATTTCTAATTTTTTACATTATCTACAATACACCGAAGTTACATCAGAACGTAAAGTTTCTGCTTCAACAGTTTAGCTTTATTTTTATTTTCAGGGCCAGTCAGTGTTCAGATAGGGCGTAGGTGCTGTAAATATATGTTTTTCTTGACCAATATGGTACTTAATTTTGTCAGCAAACTCTATGCTGCTGTGCAGAACTGTGATTACTCAGTGACAGTGCCCACACCGTTATATTTACACAGGTTTTTAATTTGTTCCAAGAATAGTTTTAATTCTCTAAGGCCGCGAATAAATTTCCATTTTGCGCTCAATGACTAAAGCAATATATATATATATATATATATATATATATATATATATATATATATATATATATAAAATTCAGTACGTTTACAATTGACTGTTCTGCAAGCTCACATGCTTAGTTATCAGTGGAGGATCATGAACCTAGATTCATTGGACACCAGGAAACATATTGGATAATCCCCTTCCTTCCCTTTTAAGGTACAAATACTTAGCGTACCTAACGACCACCACCACTACTACTAACACTACTACTACTAATACTACTGCTAATAAAAGTAATAGTAATAATAATAACAATTACATTCACTTTTATATATAAATGGGCTAATAGACTGTGTGGGGCGGCAGGTGAAGTTATATTGCTTATATAAATAATGTTTTGTTTTTTCCGACCGATGCACCGTATGTGGGGCGGCGGGTGGAGTAATTCTTATATAAAATGTAGAATGTAATATAGAAAAGATGCATTTCCCGGCCGATTAGCAACATATGTGGGGCGGCGGGTGGAGTAGTTGTCATATAAAATGTTCCTATTATTTATTTAATGCTGTTGTTTGCTGTTCTCAACACTGGCTCTCTAACTACAACATTGGCAACCAGAAAGTGATTAGCAAAAACGTGAAGCCTGTAATTAGAATTCACAGTGCCCACTTCATCTGAGAAATACACTTATAGCTACAGCTTATAGCTCTGAGGAATTAGGAGATTGTCTGGGATTCATAATCAAAAACCATTCTCTCTAAAATGATCACTATATTCTGAAAGTCACAGACCATAAAAAGACTCCACACAATCCAACTACCAGAGCAGTTCAGAGTCTAATGCGCTGATGCAACTATAACTGTTCAAATTAAAGGTTTAAGTGAATGCTCGCCATAATTTGATGATAATGTTCATCAAACGCCACGCTAAATAATGGTAGAATGTCTGTCCCGCGGCGGCACATGAAAATACGACATACACAAACTGAAGATAGATCATTAAAGTCATCCAAGAATTAACACTTCACTCGAAAAGGATTTCATGGTTACGCGTATCCCGAGTAACTTACTACGACATCTGAGGCTGTTTATAGCAATGATACCGATGCGACGCGACTTCCGGCACAGATAGTGCGCGAATCAGCGTCTGGAGAGAACTGGGGCCTTTTTTCCTTGCGCAACATTCTTATATATAAAGCCGCGGTGCGGACGGCTAAGGGAACGCCTAATCAAATCGGCTCTTCTGGCTAGCCGCTGGGCTAGTAATGCACCACTTTAAGTATCGAATAAATCGTTGCTTCCTTTGCTGATGGCCAATGAAGCTCTCAATTTAAATGTGCAATCAGCACACAGGTAAGTAATCATAATAAAATATCTGACGTGGCTAAGTCAAATATTTTGGGCGAGAGAATTAATTTAATTACACTACACGCAGTAGACGAGCTCTGAACTTGCCCTTTGGAGATACGCTATAGCTATACTTTTACAGTTATTCTGTTGAAACTTTCACATCTTTATGATTACAGCGGATCTCCCTTCTACTTAAATTTAAACATCCTAGCCTTATTTATTCGCCTACTTAATCTATCTTGCTTCCTTAATTTCTAAGACAAAAACCAGAAAATCATGAATTTCAACTAAAGTTTTAATTTGTGAGATCCAGAATACTGTTTCTACTAAATTATTATGAAAAAGGAATCTAAATATAAATTTTTAAGTTTCTAGTTCTTTTCTGTTGCGCCAATGATTTTTACAGAAAAACATCCAAATTTCGAAAATGGTTAAAGTTATTGAACTGATATTTAACACATATTGATTTAGTATTACTCCTGACATGCTAGAAACGTTTCAGGTTATTTACTTGATTTTTACAGTATTGCGCAACATTTATGTCGTCAGAGCAAGTTACAGTGGACTGGCTGGCACACAATGGAAAGACTGATGTGAATTTTATACGGCGTGAGTAGGCTGCTTCCCTACATCACCCTCTACTTAATTTTTTTGAATGTAAATGGGAAAAAGAAAGAGAAAAAAATAATTACAAAAAGGGAAGCAAGAGTACAGCTTAACTCCCGATGAAAATTAAAATTTAAATGTAAACATATAGAAATATTAAAAGAAAACTGATTACCTACTTCAATTATTTAAATTGCTGGCATGTTCACTGCCTCATAAGCAACATTATCACTCAAAATTTAAGCAAAATCAATTAAACACTTTGGCATACATATTGCCTTAGACAGATAAACACATAAAATATGTAAAATTATGAAAATCTTAAATCCATTAAATACATTTTTACATACACAAATTCAAAGAAAATAACACAGTTATTCATGATACATAAACAGATAATTATATCTTAGCAGTCTCTTCTAAACCTGAAAGAAAATTTCACAAATCATGACAATTTCATTTTTACACACGTGGTTGTAGCCGCTTTGGCTGGCGTTCTACACTTCCATTCACAAGGGTAGAGGAGGGGAAGTTGCTATGGAGTGTGTCCTTCACGTTCACTCTAAATTACATGCAGAAAGGGGAGAGGTCACTGTGAGTTGTGTCCAAGTCAGTCCACGCTTTCATGCAGCTTCCATTATCTGGTTTGTCCTGTAGAACAAACAAAAAGAGTGCCTCAGACTCTGTTCACTTAATATCTGAGGGTGGGTGACAATGAAATGGGGATATATACATTTTATCTTTCAATATGTTACCTGAACAAAGTTAAGAGAACTTTTTCAATTTTACTCTCGCGGTTACTTAACAGTCATAAAATCTTTAAACAAATGGCTCAAAATGCCGTTAGTCACATACTAGAGAAAATTTATGCTCAAGGCATACTATCATAAATCCTATTTAATTTCAATTTATTATTTCTGGGCCGGAACACTGAACCAATGCTCGGTACATTCCTGACAAATCTGTATTTTATTTACTTAGCTGACTCATCTTCGATTACCTTATTCTTAGAGATTAGTATGAGTATATCTGATTAGCAGTTGTCTTCTCAGCCTCTTTGTACATGTGAGTAACTTGTGGTAATAGTACAATTCCGAGTGCTCAAAACACACTACGTTTAGCTGACTACTAAATCCACTTATTGGTCCTCTGCTGCTGTGTAAGTTCCACATCTGCAATTATGTACTTACTTCATCGAAGTGTTTTTATGCTGAGCTATAAATAATGTTTCACATCTGCTATTACGTTACTCATTTATGTTGCTAGTGTATGTACTTATTTAACACTCACTCTATTAACATTTAACGCACAGGATAGCACATTTATTTCATATCTATAGTGTATTGCAGCTGATCAGTTTGCTCACGTGGCAATCCATTTCCACTCGATTGGACGCTGAAACCACAGATAGTCTCTCTCGACCTACCACTAAAGTGCATTAAGTAATTATGGACGAGCGTAATGCTAAATTCCTTAAACCTATAGGACACCATGAGCTGCTCTGTCTCATCTAACATAAGGGTACCTATGGTCGCATTCACGCCTCCAACTCATAACCTCAGTACATGTAGGTGTGTCCTGTCACACACTACACCAAGTAACGGCCAGCTCCAACCTTATAAATATTTCAAGGACGTGTCCTTCACGTCTCAAACACAAACACTGTTCAATTCTATTACACTGCCATTCCTTGCTACACAAGGTGAGTTCATTTTTACAACTTATCTGCATATTTTTCAAACCACTAAGCAATCTCTTTTACTATTAATTAGTTGGCTCTACAGCATACAATAGGTTTCACTGCCACTTCAGATCCTGCTTATACACGAACTCGTATATCTTTTTAATTTACTGTTGGTGGACCATTTCAAATAAAACAACAACTTTGTACCTATAATATTACCAGGGTTCTATACATACTTGTTACTCAAATACATTTGTATCTTAATTACATCATACTTCTCTGTTGTTTATGTCACTGTTAGGTTTGTCACATTAGGTTTTTTTTTCACTAATCGGTGGATAGAATGGTTACAAAACTCATGGCTTGATAGTCATATCGGAAGATTTTAGTATTTGAGAGTGAGAGCCGAAATTTGGTGGAAAGGAAAGATGAAGAATGAGTGAGACCTGAAAAGGAAAGAAGATCTCACACAGCTGGGACTGCACAGCTGCCACACTGTGTAGAGGTTACAGAACAACCTCCTCCCTACAGAATTCATTCACTACCTGTGACCTTCTTTAGGTCGATCACGTTCCTGAGACCTAATAGCTTTTTACTCTTAGGGTACTCTAGTGTATATGCATTGGCATGTGGTTTTCCTATGATCCTGAAAGGCCCTTGGTATATGAACATAAATTTCCTTGTTTCTGCATTTATTTTCTTTGATTTTTGCTTTTACGTCATGATGCTTCTTTCTTTCTAATGTGTTTAGCTTACTTTTACTAAGATTAACACTTTCGTCCCAATATCTCCTTTTTTTCAGAACTCTTATAGGCAGCTCCCAAGTTTCATCATTAGTTACTACATGTTTATCAATAAAAGATACCGCAATTACTCCGGTTAACGGCAAGACCATTTTTAACTGGCTTCTTTCAAAATCAACAACACTCTGATATTTCGACAGGAAATCTATGCCAATTAAAACCTCAATACTGAGATTGTTTACAATTAAGCATGGATGATCAATTATATTACCATTAATATCAAAGGACAGCAAAGCTTCTTGCTTTACAGATTTTGACACCTTGCCAGTAGCACCAATTATCCTTAGTCCTGATACCTTCATTACTGTAAGCTTGTCTTTACCAAGTAATGCATCAAAGAAGGACTGAGATATCGCACTCACCTCACTTCCACTGTCTAAGAGACAACGTGCATTGATATCCAACATATTCAGTATTATTATAGGGTGGCTTATTCTAGTTTGTACAGGTGGTTCCTCAAACTCATCCAATAGTTCCTTTTGGATTTGTCTCCAACTAAAGTGATCGATATCTGTCTTCATTACATTTAGGTCAAAGTGTGTAGGGGTTTCCTGAACTACATTTTCAGCTGCCTTTTCCTGTCGGTCTATTAATTTCAAATCGAAACACTGCACGACATCATTACATTTAGTTTGCTGAACATGACCCAAATTACTGTAGTCTGAGCGATTCTGCGCTTCCAGACCGGGCATAACACTAGTTACAGCTAAACCACTTTCACTAATATCATTGGGTTCCTTCTCAAGTGACAACTGGTCACAGCTACTGGGTTCATCGACCCCCAACAGGCTATCCTCTACATTGTCACTTACCTCCTGTCCTAAATCTATTAGTACAGTATCAACATCCTGCACAGGCACTTTAGATAAGAGCACATCATCCTCATAGAAAATATAAGCATGAATTTCTTCTACTTCTTCACCTGACAATTCAATATTTTGTAGCTCTTCCCCACCGTTACACTGCTGCGCCTTCTCTTTCTCTTCCCACTTAGAAAGCGTCTCTAACACGGTATCTATCAAATGCTGTGAGTGATCTAATATTTCTGCTGTATCCTTGGATGCTACCGACCCCTCATCCACATGTTCAGTCTGAGTATTCTGATCTGTCTTACCAATTACTGTAACTACTGGCTTAGGAAAAATAACCGCCTGGTGAGCGCCAGTGTCCTCATAGACGGGAACTAGATTTCCTGCCTCGGCCTACTACTGTTTCCTTTATTTCCATTATAGTTAACTGGCACAGCATTGCTTTCCGCACTGTTGTTTACCTGCATAATTTTGTTCTGAACAAAATTACTATCATTTGGATGCCATTGTTGGTTCTGATAATTATTTCTCCAATTCCTACCTCTCTTAGGATGACGAACACCTACTGTTCTGATGTTTACATTGCCATTCTGCTCGTTCTTAAAATTACTAGTAGTGTTATTAGCATTACTGTTATTACGTGCTTGCTCCTCATTGGCAGCAACACGCTCTACACATTCCAAATATTCAATGAAACGATCCAGATTGTCTCTAGGGGCAGATATAATTCTAGTTTGCCAATACCATGGCAGTTTGGCTTCAAGACCTAGTATTATCATTTCAGGTTTTAGATTTTCGGCCAAATGTGACAAACGTGAGATCCATGACCTGGCAAACTCTTTAATAGATTCCTTGCCTACATTGAAGCGTTTTCCACTCCAAAATTCTCTCAACACTTCATTTTGATTATTGCTAGACCAATAGTCATTTTGAAAGCTGTTTTACATTCTGCTAATGTTTTACATTTCAACATAACATCAGCTGACCAACGCATGGCGTCACCTGCTAAATGGCTTCTAATAAATGAGATTTTCTCTCGTTCAGACCCAGTTGGTGGAATCACATCTTCAAAATCGTTCCAGAAATCTAGTGGGTGGATATTTTTATCTGGATCGAGCCGCAAGAACTGCCGACACCCGATAAAAGCGGCGTTTGCAGCTACAATTTGTTGCATACTAACATTACCAGAAGATACTGAAGCTACTTTACTCTCAATGTTAGCAATGTTAGTACTAATATTTCCTACTCTCATTTCAACATTATCTACTCTTTGCACAATATGAGTAGTATCAGTTTTGATTGCGTATACTTCTGCTTGACATATGTTTACTTTTATATTAACGTCTTTAAACCTATCTGAGTACAGTTCAGATTCCGCCTCGATCTTTTCTGTTAACTTGTGCTCCAGCTTCGCATCTTCCATTTGGAAGTCTTTGCGAACCTCAGCAACTTCGGATTTTACTGTTTTATACATTTCAGAAAATTGTTGAGCAACTTTTTCTTAATTTCCTCATGATTGTGATCAGTTTTATAATTCAAACTGTCCAGATCCTCTTTGAACTTATTGCAACCAGCCTTGAAGGTATTGTCCATTACCTCAAACCGTTTACACTCCTGGAAATGGAGAAAAGAACACATTGACACCGGTGTGTCAGACCCACCATACTTGCTCCGGACACTGCGAGAGGGCTGTACAAGCAATGATCACACGCACGGCACAGCGGACACACCAGGAACCGCGGTGTTGGCCGTCGAATGGCGCTAGCTGCGCAGCATTTGTGCACCGCCGCCGTCAGTGTCAGCCAGTTTGCCGTGGCATACGGAGCTCCATCGCAGTCTTTAACACTGGTAGCATGCCGCGACAGCGTGGACGTGAACCGTATGTGCAGTTGACGGACTTTGAGCGAGGGCGTATAGTGGGCATGCGGGAGGCCGGGTGGACGTACCGCCGAATTGCTCAACACGTGGGGCGTGAGGTCTCCACAGTACATCGATGTTGTCGCCAGTGGTCGGCGGAAGGTGCACGTGCCCGTCGACCTGGGACTGGACCGCAGCGACGCACGGATGCACGCCAAGACCGTAGGATCCTACGCAGTGCCGTAGGGGACCGCACCGCCACCTCCCAGCAAATTAGGGACACTGTTGCTCCTAGCGTATTGGCGAGGACCATTCGCAACCGTCTCCATGAAGCTGGGCTACGGTCCCGCACACCGTTAGGCCGTCTTCCGCTCACGCCCCAACATCGTGCACCCCGCCTCCAGTGGTGTCGCGACAGGCGTGAATGGAGGGACGAATGGAGACGTGTCGTCTTCAGCGATGAGAGTCGCTTCTGCCTTGGTGCCAATGATGGTCGTATGCGTGTTTGGCGCCGTGCAGGTGAGCGCCACAATCAGGACTGCATACGACCGAGGCACACAGGGCCAACACCCGGCATCATGGTGTGGGGAGAAATCTCCTACACTGGCCGTACACCACTGGTGATCGTCGAGGGGACACTGAATAGTGCACGGTACATCCAAAACGTCATCGAACCCATCGTTCTACCATTCCTAGACCGGCAAGGGAACTTGCTGTTCCAACAGGACAATGCACGTCCGCATGTATCCCGTGCCACCCAACGTGCTCTAGAAGGTGTAAGTCAACTACCCTGGCCAGCAAGATCTCCGGATCTGTCCCCCATTGAGCATGTTTGGGACTGGATGAAGCGTCGTCTCACGCGGTCTCCACGTCCAGCACGAACGCTGGTCCAACTGAGGCGCCAGGTGGAAATGGCATGGCAAGCCGTTCCACAGGACTACATCCAGCATCTCTACGATCGTCTCCATGGGAGAATAGCAGCCTGCATTGCTGCGAAAGGTGGATATACACTGTACTAGTGCTGACATTGTGCATGCTCTGTTGCCTGTGTCTATGTGCCTGTGGTTCTGTCAGTGTGATCATGTGATGTATCTGACCCCAGGAATGTGTCAATAAAGTTTCCCCTTCCTGGGACAATGAATTCACGGTGTTCTTATTTCAATTTCCAGGAGTGTATTAAAATTAGTTTGGCTGGCCACAATCTCATACTTTAATTCAGCATTATTGGCTGACAATTTTGCATCACTGGCAGCTATTGCTTGTAATATAACATTTAAATCAATAGCCCCAGTATCTTTGGGTTGCTCACTAGCTGGTTTTTTATCACACTCAGGTGACGAAAAACTAGCTCCAACACCAGAATCATCAAAACTAAATGAAACTCCTGATCGATCAGTCATATCTAACTTATCCTTTTTAAACTCTACCATCTCTGATGACTGTTTCGATTTTAACTCATCAGATAAACTATCATCCAATAAATTAACAATTTCTAATTTCTGCTTTACTACAGGGGTCTCTATTATTGAATCATTGTCCCTTTCCGCACTACTGTCAGGAGACAATACTTCATATTTCACTTTAACATTACTATTTTCATGCATATTTACACTTGAACCGTTGTCTGGATTTACAGTTCCCTCAACAGACATAGGTGCTGATTTAAGTTTAACCTCGGTTTCTTCTGGCAGTTCATCGCCGATAGTCTTTTAGTGCAGATTAGTAAAATTTTTAACAGCTTTGCACTTACCTTAGTTCCTTCTGCACGACGTATGGCGTTGCCGGCGCGGCGTACCAGGATTACTGATGTGACGCGGCGCGTTGAAATGCAGATGGCACTTCGATGGCTGCTGTGTGTTTGCGTGGCCTGCAACTGCAGGTGCGGCTCCGGTTGCTGCGGTGAGGCGAAACTGGCTTCTCGCGATACCGACAGCGCCGCTAGACTCAGTGCTAGCTCTGTTAATCTAGATGCGTTGTTAATCCAATTGCGTCGTCCACATGCACACGTAACACGTAGGCTGCTTCCCTACAACTGGGCTTTTGAATATTGTTATTTGTCAAACAAGGTAACTTGATGATCCTTCTTCTTCCTGCATTTTTTGATGACATCGTGATACCATGAATATTGGCTTTCAAGTATTCACAGTACTGGTTTTTCAATTAGGTACAAGCAAGAACTGATAAGCAATCCTAGGCATCTATTCCTCAAGCACGTTGTTACGCATTTGAGACAAGAGAAACTCCTTCCAATTGAAGCACTTATTGCAGGAATGGCCCCAGTTACACAAAATAGTTCGAAAGCTTCTCGAAGAATTTGATCCAGTTCGTTCTCAGTCATTCTTTTGATTACATCTCAAACAGACAACCAGCAATGTTTATTTATGCTGGGAAGAAAATACAGTTTCCAGTTCTACACGAAACTGCGAGGGACTGAAGAACGCATCATGCCCTTAATGTTGAATTAACGCTGTCTACAGGGAACTGCTGAGCGTAAGTGGCGAACTGAATATTATTGCTTAATTTAAAGTAGAGCAGTTTATCACAACGTGAAGGTATTGTTTACACTTGTGTTACAATATTATCCAATGCCTCGAAATAAACCAGTTTGTATTCTGACAGCAGTGGATTGCCATTGCATTCATCCATCTTTTCAGCTCCATTCGTGGAAGCTTCAGGTTGTCAATTACCGAGAGTTTCATGGAATCGGAAAAATCAATCGATTTATCTTCATTTCTTAAGCTTTTCGTGGTAGCTATGCATTCTGAGACAACGTTGTTGCAAAACTGGGCATCACTGGTTTTTCCTCAAGAATGTTGAAAACAACTTCAGACTTTACAAAAATGCTTTGAAAAACAAGTCAGAGTCTGGGACGGTAGTTTTGAAATCATAGGCTTCTCTTGTAGTCGTTGCACTAAAGTTTGGACTGTCAATTATTCTATTTAAAACTCCAGGTAGTTTTCGAGAATGGCAGATATTATTCTGGAATTATAGTTCCATCTCGTTTCACTGCTGGAAGGAGTGCTTTTACCAACAATTGTCCAGAATTACTGTGCTTTTGGGACACTGGCAGAAGACAGCAGGAATACCCTGGAGTGTGAGCAAAACTCCTTACTGGTTTTATACAAGAACAGTTCCGCTGCGATACTAAATTTAAAGGATGTGAAAAGCAGTGAGTAAAAAGAGCTTGGGAGGCAATTTCACAGACCTTAGCTTGCAAACTATTTAATTTTCCTGCCAGAACAGAAGCACCAGAGATTTGGGCCACCAGTTTGTTCTTCAAATCATAATTCTCAAATACACCACTCAGCACAATGACTAAAGCAGCAGCAGTTCTAGCTTGGCCAATATCATGAAAACCAAGAAAATGTTCTTGAATGTCGCTATTGCAGTCCACCAGTCCCACAACAATAGAGCATTGTGACTTGTCCAAAAGACCTGTTCTTCATCCATGGGGCAGGCATAAAACGAGGTTCTATCCAAACTTGAATGTGTAAGTTCACAAACTGACTCATTTATACATATAATCATTTCGTTCTGTGTAGTTTTGTAATAGCCCGGAAATGGCCCATTTGTTCCATTGTGCTTTCAAATTTTTGCATCTGTTCAGCACAGTTTCAAAAATGTCTCTGAAATTTCGAGGAATCAGGGTGTCTTCTCGCTCATCATGACCCCAGAAATCTAGCTCCTCTTACACAAGACTTGTGAAGTCAATTAGAATTTGCATAACCTCTCTGTTAGCTTTCAGTTGATTATTGTGTCTCGTTTTCATTGGGTTGTGATGCTCATTAAATAGCTCTGATATACTAAACACTTGCGTAGATAGTTCTTTAAATGAAATAAAACTACTTAGATGATCTTAATAAGAAGCATGCCATGCAAAACCTCTAGACAATTTCTTCACATTGTCGAAATCCACTGTGCGTTATTCAATTTTTCTTGTGCTTAAGAGTTTGGAATGCATGTGTTTTGAACTTATCTTTCTGAAGAAAGTATACCTCCATTGCTGGACATCATTTCTTCAAAATTTCACATCAGTTTCACATATCCATGAAAATGAAAGCTCCTATGGGGAAGTAATGATATACTCAGTCAAAAGCATTACATCAGTACTTACATAACATTGGGTTTCATCCACATTCACTGTATGCAGGACAACTAAACTAAAGGCTGCTTAACATGGGACCAGTATTGACACCACTGTAACTGTACAGTGTTGGCCTCCACCAATTATCATGCTATTGATCTTATGTCTAGGTGCACTGGCACCTTCCATGGCAATTAGTGAATGGTGGACAGTAAAGTCAAACATGTTTGACCTTTGAGGCCAGTGTAGAGGCCAGTTGCAAGTCATGTGACCAATAGCACAGCTGTTTCAGCTGTGGTGTGTGAGGAGCCATGCGACTATTTTTGTGCCTGGATCAAGTGGTTGTTGTGCTGTGCTGTTGTGTTCTGAGTTAATATGTCTTGTTCAAAAGCAAACAAAGATACTGGTCCTAAGAAGAACGTTAAGGGGGGGGGGGGCAGATAATATTGAAACATTTTTAGAAACTTTACAAAACTATGAACTACTGTGGAACGTATGTCATGAAGATAACTCCAACAAAATAAAAAGGGAAAGTAGTATTTTGAAACTGTGAAGAAGACCTTGTAGGTCAAGGTTTAGTTGTTTCCAATGTTGCATTTTTGAGAGCTAGAATAAAGACTATCAAGACCCTATAAGTCACGATTTAGTTGTTCGTGATGTTGCATTTTTGAGAACTAGACTAAAGATTATCAAGACAATATACAGAAGTGAGTTACTAAAGGTCATCTCATCAAAAACGAGTGGAGTTGGAGCTGATGCTGTTTATACACTGAAACTGCCTTGGTTCAAAATGGCTGACACATTTCTAAACAGTGTTGTCGTGAGTCAAGACTTTCAATCAGATTTGGTAAGTTAACGTACTGTATTCTAAGTACAAGGCTTAAAAATTACTGAATATAAAAATACTTAATAATTGGCTTTTTAGAATTTTAGACTTGTAAATACTTGGAAATGTTTAATTGTATTTTACTATTTAAGCAAAAGGTTTAATGGAAAAATGAAACAAACATTCTTTAATAATTTGATGAATAATTTGTTTTTTATTGATTATTTATGAAAACGTATTTACGTGATTCTGTATCTCTAGATTGAACTGTTATAAGAAATTGCCAAAATTCCAGTTTTACAAGGGTAAAAAAGCTAAACCGTTGTACAAAAACAGATAAAATGATAAGTTTGAATCAGTAGTCACCTCCCATAATATTTACAATCCGATGGCCTACATTTGACAAGGAACCTGTCCTTCTTTGTTGAAGTAAGCAGCCATTTCATTCCTACTTTCTGAACCCTGCTTTGAGTAGGTGTTCTCTGTACAAACACTACTTAGAGATGGTAGCTTGGTTCCATGTGTGTGCCATAAGCCTGGATAAAGCACACATGTTTCTGTGTCTTCATAATCAGCCCATCCCCATTCAAAGTACATACCTGGTGATACTGTATGCAACGAGCTGTGAACTGTAAATGCAGGTTGCACAATTAGATCAACTGTGGATAAATTAACGTTGATGTCTTTTCGAGATACTCCAAATCTAGCTGCTGATATGTCGAACATGTTGTCAGAACCTCATTGTTCTCTTGATAACCAGTAGTTGAATATGAATTCTTCTAAAGATAAGTTTCTTCTTGAGAATGGTTTCATCAAGTTTGTATACAGGGAAAATGCGTTATCTGCTACAATAATGTAATCACAAGGCAAATTCATGTTTTGTTTGTCAATGACTGTTTTCAAAGTAACATCCTACACACATTTCCATCGTTAGCCCTTCCATTTATGCCCACATCTACATAAATGAATTTACAATTAGCATCAACCAAAGCAAACGGTATTAAGCTGTAACCCCCTTATATTGGTCAAATTCTGCACAACTTCCAGGTGTATGTTTGATGGACATATGTTTACCATCCAATGCACCACAGCAGGATGGAAAATTTAATTTGATCTCAAAACTATTTTGTATTTGTCCCCAGTCATCCAAAGTTTGGGTAACCTTAAGAAAAGCTTCACAATACAATTTATTGATTTGCTAGTCCATATAAAAACCTGAGAACATTCTGTTTAAATCAGAAACCTAAGAATATTCTATTCGAAACTGCAAATAATTGTAAAACTTCCATAACGTTACATTTGTAGTTTTCAGAAATGCTCCACTGAAGATGATGATGTTGGACAACAGGAAGCCATTAGCGCCCTTACTGAACGCGAAGAAAATGAAGAACAAGATTCCCCAGACATGGATAATGATAGCCCTCTAATAACAAAGAGCACAGTAAAGGCAACAGGAATATTGGCACAAGAGAACCAATTTGAAATGCCAATTTCAAAGAAACGAGAAATTTCAAAACTTTCCAATGTTAAAAGGGCAGCTACCAAATTTAAAAAAAAAAAGGCTACAGATAGACCACCAATTGATCTCAAAATTATTTTGTTTGTGTCTCCACTCATCCAAAGTTTGAGGAACCTTAAAAAAAACTTCGTAATATAATTTATTGATTTACTAGTCTATATAAAAACCAGTGAATATTCTATTTAATTCAGAAACCTAAGAAAATTCTATTCGAAACTGTAAATAATTGTAAAATTTCTGTAATGTTACATTTGTATTTTTCGGAAATGCTCCACTGAAGATGATGATGTTGGACAACAGGAAGCCATTAATGTCCTTACTGAAGGCCAAGGAAATGAAGAACAAGATTCTCAAGACATGTATAATGATAGCCCTCTAATAGCAAAGAGCACAGTGAAAGCAACAGGAATATTGGCACAAGAGAACCAATTTGAGACTCCAATTTCAAAGAAACGAAAACTTTCAAAACTTTCCAAGGTTAAAAGAAAAATTACCAAATTAAAAAAATGCTACGGATAGACCACCGTCTTCAAAAGAAAAGTGGATGAGTATGATCTGTTTGGCCAATATATTGCTGGCCAATTGAGAACACCTCCTGGCAGAAGATCTGTGTGGTGTCACCGCCGGACACCACACTTGCTAGGTGGTAGCTTTAAATCGGCCGCGGTCCATTAGTACATGCCGGACCCGCGTGTCGCCACTGTGTGATCGCAGACCGAGCGCCACCACAAGGCAGGTCTCGAGATACGGGATAGCACTCGCCCCAGTTGTACGGACGACTTTGCTATCGACTACATGGACGAAGCATTGCTCATTAGCCGAGCCAATAGTTAGAATAGCCTTCAGCTAAGTCAATGGCTACGACCTAGCAAGGCGCCATTAGTAACATTGCATGTATCTATGGAATCTCACTTATATCGTAAATAGCGATGTACCAAGGATGGATTAAAGTTAAGTATTCCAGAATCTACGTACTTTTCTTTATAGCATTCATTACGTATCCTGTTACAGACCTACCCCTTGCCTGCATGAACTAAACGCGTGCCTTTCGGCTACTTCCGTGGCGTGGCTGTCTTGCTACGCCACAACAATCTGCGATCTTGCAAGAAAAATTCCAGAACCTTACCACCAAATAAAAGCTAAAGCACTTGCCACCAGATTCACCAGTTACTTCTGCATCACAATACGGAAGTACATCTTTGCATCTGTCAGATGAAGAGGAAGACCTTACCAATCTGAACTCAGACCTATTCACGGTTGATGAAATGTTATACAGAAATCTTCAGTAGCTTCTCCAGAAGTCAAAGCTGAGTCAAGGTCTTCATAAAGTAATGTTTCATTTTTGTCTACTATAATACCTCAGAAAAAACCTGATGAATCTTTTATTTGCCTTGTCAGAGTGTCATAATAGTAGGTTATAGATTAAAAAATCCCAATTAATAATGATTAAATAATCAGTTAAAAATTATAACATAATTATTTTTTGTTTATTTATATTGCTCAAACTTCTAAGCTACATAAAAACAATTCAATAATTAAATTATTTTTAATTTACTTTTTCAGTTTCGGTCTGAACATATAATATAAAGTATGCCTAGACAATTTTCTAAACTTCTTCTTTCACCAAATTACACAATTATCAACTAGTAAAACGTACCTTTAAGTAGTGTTTAATCCACATGACAAGGAAACTTCAGGAATGAATCTTGAATCGCTGGTGAGCGAAATAATAGTGCTAGAGACTGAAATCTGTTACCACTTGCTAAGTAGCACATTATGACCTCTAGTATTTGTTTGGGAATTATTGCACTTCTCATAATAGTATCTCTCTTGGCTATCTGTGTGTCAATTGCGTTCAAAAGCTCTTAAAATTGTTCCAAATTTTCATTCGCAATTGCCTCTCATATTCTAAAGCATCTTACACTGAGAGTTCATGAAACGAAGTGGATATGCTCTAAGGGTTTCTCTTTGACCTATTCAGTCCTTAACTCACAGTCTATGCTGATTTAAAATGGCTCTCACATCCTCACTTAAAATTACAACAATTTCACCAGCCACTTCATCAACAGCCTCCTCAAACTCAGTATCATTGTCACATTCCATATTTTTCACCAACCAACACTTAACACCGTGTACTCTACCACCTCTACCAACACACTGGCAGTCACAGATGAGAAAATATTGGACGCTATTACTGGCTTCGTGAATAAGCGTGCTGGCTAGTAAACTGGTGGCGTCGACTTCTGACTGTCACAACTGACTGCCCTTACTGGTCGCATGTACAACAGCCTTAAAGGAAACACACACAGGCAGCAACACGACTACTGTCCTCTCGTGAGACGGAGGCATGTGGCAGCATTGCTAAGGCAGCCTGTACCCCCTTTCCTGTTTGTGGGAGTGATGTCAAATGAGCATTTATAGGCAGCCTATCTTGTGTCTTGCTTTCTTGCTTCGTACCTCTGTCTGCTTTAGGTTAGAGCTAAGCTTTTGCAGTACGATTTTCACTCTAGTGCTGCTGGCTTAGAAGAAGTAACACAAGCTAACGACCTTTTGCGCTTATTGACAAAACTGCTTAACAGTTTATTGTAAAAATAATTATTACTGTTATTACTACTAATACTTATACTACAAAAAAGTGAGGATGTCCAGCCTCCTTTGCTTCCTCTAATAAGCCCCCACAGTTTGTTACAATTCTTTTTAATCCATTTCACCAATTCAAATCATTGTGTGTTACATTATTACCGATAAATGATCGTAAAGAACTGGTGACTGCTAGACTGATATTCCTGTTATGCTGACCAAGAACATTTTCCCACTTTAGAAGGACCACAGAATGGGATCTACATCTACATCTGCATGGATACTCTGCAAATCACATTTAAGTGCCTGGCAGAGGGTTCATCGAACCACCTTCACAATTCTCTATTATTCCAATCTCGTATAGCGCGCGGAAAGGACCAACACGTACATATTTCCATACGAGCTCTGATACCCCTTATTTTATCGTGGTGATCGTTTCTCCCTATGTAGGTCGGTGTCAACAAAATATTTTCGAATACAGAGAAGAAAGTTGGTGATTGGAATTTCTTGAGAAGATTCCGCCGCAACGAAAAACGCCTGTCTTTAATGATGTCCAGCGATGTACTCTATCTGTCCTATCTGGTAAGGATCCCACACCGTGCAGCAGTATTCTAATAGAGGGCAAGCAACCGTAGTGTAGGCAGTCTCCTTAATAGATCTGGTACATTTTCTAAGTGTCCTGCCAATAAAACGCAGTCTTTGGTTAGCCTTCCCAACAACATTTTCTACATGTACCTTCCAATTTAAGTTGTTTGTGAGAACTTTTAACATTGCAGCGTGTCAGCAATCGTGAATAGTTTAATAATTATTCTTTATAACCATTACGTTGTTCGTAATTGTAAGTCCTAGGTGTTTGTTGAATTTACGGCCTTTATATTTGACTGAGTTATCCTGTAGCCGACGTTTAACGGATTCCTTTTAGCACTCATGTGGAAGACCTCACACATTTCGTTATTGAGGGTCAACTGCCAATTTTCGCACCATTCAGATATCTTTTCTAAAACGTTTTGCAGTTTGCACCCTGTGCTCTTCATTGCATCCAGAAGGACCCGTTCCACATCTGGAATGACTCTACCCAGCATGCATACAGAGTGCACAATGGTTTTCTTTCCCTTCTTGGCAGCCATGTCCATAAGGAGCCCCATAACGAGCATAAGGTTGGAGCTCTCAACTATCAATAATCCCACCCTCTGTGATTGTCTGGATCTCACAGGCTGAGAGGTTTCCTCTGAAACAGGACAACCGACAGCGTCTGGCTCATCAACAGCGTCAGCAAGAGGCAGCGCCTGGAACCTGTTTGGCCTTATGATCAGCCGCCTGGGAAGTCTTTCGCTACCTGCTACGTCCTGGAGCGACCTCCCACTCGACCACAGGCGAGGGGTCAACCTCAGTGCGAGCAGTAACTGGGCTGTCCACCGGTGAGGACCAATCGGAGGACTCGGCTGTGCTGGACGTCTGATGGATCCCCACGGCTAGCCCACAACATTGGTGCCATCCACTGCAGCCTCAAGCTGTGTAACCGAAGCCATTACAGCCTAAAGCTGAGATCAAAGTGTCACCAACTCGGCTCTCATCCGCACATAGCAATCGCAGTCCCAGTCCATACTAAAGACCATGGAAAACTAAACTTTGCAGATAAACGGACTATCGGCACATGCTGTGCAACTCTACTGTAGCCCCTGACGAAAACGCAGGAACTGTGTCTGATAAATTAGATTAACACAGAGAGATTCAAAAACCTAGCTACCGAAGCACTCAGGTGAAACTAAATAATTTGCCCCGATCAGGAATTTGTAATATATCACAAAATCGAGTCACTTTCCGACGCAAACGAAAACGCGAGAAATGCGGCTATTTGATATTAAATGAACACGCAGAAACACAAGAAACTAAACTATTAAGGCAAACAGATGATATTATACAATTCACTCCTGGTTAGGAACTCGTAAAAGTCGCAAAATCGGTTACTTCCCTGTTGCTGCTTGTGTCACGGCAGGCTACTGCTGCCTGACTGAAAAGAAACAGTGGAGTGAATAGAAACGACACTTGCAAGAAAGTTATAAGTTATTGTGTCGGATAACAAATGTGAATGCCATTCAAAGACTTGTTTGTCTAGGTTGGTACTGAACCAATCTAATAGGGAAATTCTGAATTTCAAACCCGATGACACTCTCAGTTCATGTTTTGTTCACTCTATGACAAACATCAAATGTAGTGCCTAATTTGCTTACTTAGAACTTTATTTGTAAGTACCGATATAAATTGTATTACTTTATGTATCTGGTAAGCAAATTTCCAGCCGTGTTTCATAAGTCAACAGTCCAGTTTTAAAGTATACTCCAACCTAACTTGTGTGTCGACTAATTGAAAATGTAGAGCTGTGATCCCAGAATTTGTGGGGTGGACAGAAACAGTAATCATCGGTGTTTATTCAGAAGAAAACAAAAATTTTGAAGGAAATGAAAAACCGCTGAGCGCTGTCCTCGACCCAATAGATTATGCTGTGGTTAAAGTATATGAAAAAAGTAAGCAATTGTTTAGGTTTTATGCATGTGAAATTAGTTATTTAGAAGGCAAAACTTATGTTGACTTTTTTTCAAAAACGAGCAGATTTAGTACGTTTATTTTAACAGATGAGGAGTCATTTTGTAGTTAAGCAGATTTTGTTCAAAGGCTCTTTGTTACTTTTGGGGTAGGACTTACAGATTCAAGGACACCATTTTTCAACATGATGTCGGTGACTTGATGTATTAACAAAGAAACCAATGTCATCAATTTAATAGTACAATAAAGTAATTAGTAACATAACAATTTTTGTTTGGAAAACAGAATAATAAACACAATTCATGCAATATTCTTAGCTTCTGTATTGAATGAAACCTGAATCAAACCTTTTTGAACTAGATAATTATTTTTCTTATTCTTCTGGATTCAAAACCGATTTCGACATGTCCCTTTTCACCTTGTCTGTTTGTCCATCCCATACAATTTTGATGTTCGTATTTCTTTTTAAAATTGTCAAATTTTCTTGAAAACTGTTTCTATGTGTCCCATTTTACGGTATGTATTTACTTAGTTGAATGCTAGGCCCATTATTTTGGCTTAACGCTAAAACTTTTCACATACATAAACAAACGATTTTAGATCTGTGATGTTGAATGAACCAGAGCAGAATGAGAGCAGATCCACCTACCGGCAGATGCTGCAGCTTGTAGGCGATGGTGGGGGAAGTGGCATTGTGCAAGAAAGATAAACGCCTTTTAACATCTGTAACTTACACATAAATTGGCATGAACGTGTGTGAGTGGGGTGTTTCCACATGTAAGTTTACTTGAGAGTGGTGGTGGGGTAATGCACGTGCAAGTAATACACACCTGTCGAAAACTGGCTTTATGTCTTTATTTACACACAGTGTAGGCATCAGCTCCATTGTGTGATTGTAAAACCTAAATAATGCTTCCCTTCCAGATATACGACCTCTCTTGTGTGAAAACTTAGTGGAAAAAATATCCAAGTCATAATGGAACATTTGCAGTTTGCCGCGAAAACAAAACACAACAATAAAATAATGATTAATATGACACATAGTCACGTTACTAATAATATATTCACTCATTTTGTTTACCTGAGGCTAAATAGAAATTTCTTCTATACTAATAAAATTCTTGATCTGGCTCCTAGTACCTTCTTCCACCCTGATATTTCACTTTTCTCTTTCGGTGTAGCGCATTTCCATCCTTTTGAATATTTTCAAATGATGGTTATGTTTGAATTCCGAGAAATCCTTAACATCAATACTTTGTATTCAGGTTATTAATAAATCATTAACCTCTTTAATCCTTAGCTCGATGTAAAAAAAATTCTTAATTTAGTATATATGACACATAAAGTAGTAGGCAGTAGTCATAGTCTTGTAATATACAGAATGTCATACATTTGTTACGACCACCGTAATCACAATCTATTCATCTGCATGCTTTATCCTCTTTCATTGATCTTAATCTCTCACTGTGGAGAGGTGTCTAAGATCATTGTATATGTACTGATGTATGTTGGTGAAATTAACAACTGAAAATAGATTTTGTAGTCAAACTCAGCAACACTGTTCCTAATTCCTCTCTGATAAGTCTCCACAGCACAGATGTATCGTTCACATAACGGAACCGTATATTCGGTTTTTTGTTGGCAGTTTTTAATATCTGTTCTTCGAATTATTTCATAAATAAATTTGCTGTAATGTAGCCTCAGGCGCTCCGCTTAGCCACACCACCCATCTGTTCACGAAACTCATCGTTCCGTTTGAAGTGCATGGTCGTGACTCATGGTTTAATTTGAAAAATGTAGGCATGAGCTAATACTTAAGCAGTTCTGCAAATTGGCAGGAAACATCCGGTTCAACTATTCCTGCACCTCCATAAGTTGGACCGCAGTAAACAGCGATACCTTATTGAAACTGCTATGTCCTCGAACTCCCATTCAGTTTCCTGAAGAAATTTACCGAATTATTGATAACAGAGCCCAATCGGCCCACGTCTGTTCCAAGTGATGTCAAGAGCTTGGCAATTAAATAGGTGAGCAAACCAATGGTACTTAAGACAGGTCTCAGCAGAATGTTTTCTTTGTGAATGTGTGGTAATCTAAAATGTCTCGTTAATAGGCCAACCGAACTCAACAGGACTTTCTGAGCACTCTCCTCGGTTGAAGACTTCTTTATCAACCGTGTAAGAGTTCTAATGACTTCGTTCATGGAGCCTTAACTCAGCTTCCTATATGTCCGCGGACCTAGGAAGTCGGCTATCTTACTGTGACAGTGGGTCTCGTTCGTGGCTGATCGATTACAGTACAGGCGGTATACCACTGCAAACAGTAATTAACGTAATTAAACCTAGGTGAAACAATCCACTGCGTCTTAAAGCGGAACGACCACATAAAACAAATAGCAGGTAAGATTGAGATTCATTGGGAGAATCTTTAGGAAACGTAATTCTTCCACGAAATAATTGGCTTACAAAACATTCGTTCAACGGATTGTTGAGTATTGCTCAACAGTCTGGGACCAAACCAAGTAGGTTTAATAGAGGAAGCCGGCCGGAGTGGCCGTGCGGTTCTAGGCGCTACAGTCTGGAACCGAGCGGTCGCTACGGTCTCAGTTTCGAATCCTGCCTCGGGCATGGATGTGTGTGATGTTCTGAGGTTAGTTAGGTTTAATTAGTTCTAGGTGACTGATGACCTCAGAAGTTAAGTCGCATAGTGCTCAGAGCCATTTGAACCATTTAGTAGAGGAGATACAGAAGACCTAATGAAAAGCGGTGTGTTTCGTTACAGGATTGTTTACTTGGTGGGAGAGCCGTACGGGGAGCCTCAACAAACTCCAGTGACAGAAGCTACAATAGAGGGGTTGTGAATCATAGAGAGGTTTATTGTTGAAATTTAGAGAGCTTGTGTTGCAGGAAGAGTCAGGCAGCAAACCACTTTATCCCAAACACGTCCCACGAAATGATCAGGACGAGAAAATCAGAGAAATTAAATGTCTTACGGAGGTTTACCGACAACCATTTTCGTTCCTACGCACCATTCATGAATGAAACAGGAAAACTGGAGGAAAAGGTTGTGGTACCACAAGTACCCTCTGCCACTCACCTTAAGGTGGCGTGCGGAGTGTAGATGCCAATTTAGAATTCTACCATTCATGAAATACGTTTCACAGTCACAAGGATAAGTGCACGAGTTGTGCGTAATATTTTTTCCCGACTGTCTGTATATGATTTAGTCCAGGATTGACTCGTTGTTTGTATGTGTACCTTTTATGATTGATTGCTCTTTTTGCTAGCTTCTGTGCTTCAGAAAGTTCTATCATTTCTCTATATTATAGGCACAATGCTATAGATCATTCTACAGTAGGAATAATGTAACATATAGTAACAAATAGGCTGTGTTGTTGCCTTTTTGATTTGTTCAAGTTTTACTATTTTGTGCTATTCTTACGCACGTCACATTGTTGTTGATGTGACAGTACAAATCGGGCATCGCTGTAGTTAAAAAAAAAAGTGTACTGATTACACTGACACAAGAAGGTTGTTCGATGTGAACAGGATGCTCAGAAAATCAAGACGGAGAAGCGCTTTGACGCAATGGTTTCGGGTCAGATAGTGTGCGTCAAAGATGACAATAATAAGCGTGTGAGACTGTGAATTAATGGCTTTAATTTGGCATTCCTGTAAAGAGGCAAAACGAAAATGGTGAAGGTAGTTGTGTTTTAGCTTTGAGTGGTTCGTAAAGTGAGGATGTACGTTACCGGCACTGGTGACAATTAGGTGTTATGTATGTTGGCAGCGTAGAGAACATCTGGGATGTACTGTGTTTTGGTTTATGAACCGGCGTAGTTTCTGTTGCACGGTTAGGATATGGACAAATAATTTTCTTTAGAAAATGGAAGATATACAGCTCACTGAAAGTGAACAGCGGTACTTTGGTGACTTGTTTGCATGCTGTGATTTAGAAAATACAGGAAAAATACCATTGTCTAAAGCAGCCGAACTGTTTAAGTCTGCAAATCTCCCTATTGGTATCTTGAAACAGGTATGTTCACATTTTGTGTGCCTTCTACTTGGAATATAATACACAAAAATAAAGAGAATGGATCTTTGCTGCTGTTTGAACGTTACGGTAAGTGATTATTAATTTCGGTTCCTGATTGCTTGCTCATAGGGACTTGGCTGTCATTAAGCATTCATAATATTTCCGTGTTGTGTTGCTGCTGCTCACGCGTTTGCGAAGTCGTTGTATTGCTGTGTTCACAGTGAAGGCTAATTTGTAGGTGAATTTTGTTCGTAGTGTTAATAATTTTGCAAAAGCAGATTTATATGAAATGAAATGAGAGGGAACTGGACATTGGTACCATTTCCTTTGGTATGTCATGATGTTTATCCTGTGTAAGATAATAGACCTGTTTCCTACTGTCTGGACAATATCAATGAAGTCCTGATCATTATTTGATACAAAATATTCTGGTCACTACTAAGGTATGTTGGCTACACATTCCCTTGGTTAATATGGCATTGTATCACTGTTTTTGTGAAGAAATCAATTTTATGTACTGTTGCTATAGGAGCAAGGGGTGTCTTCAAGACAGGATTATGGACTGGATGTGATATACTATAGATGTGGGGAGAAAAGTGTTAACCTGTTATAAAATATAGGCTTGAAAGCCCTGATTCCAGATCTCTAGAAGGAAATGCGGTGCAATACTTACTAATAGTGATTTCATGTTCATATGTTCCAAGAACATATGAAGTATTCTCTTGGGAATGGTTTTACAATGATGATCAAATATAAGTAGGCTGTAGTTGTTGTAGAACCTTCTTTCTACTAGCATCATCCAGACACATTTGTTTGTTTATTTTTATTCAACCTTGAAGGGTCATCTCATAATGGTGGAGAGATTGTCATGGTAATAGGATTCTAGTGAAAATAAATAGTTCAAAATATATATACAAGTATTAGGAGGAAAGTGGAAGAAAGTGATCAGTGAATGTAGAAGACACTCAGAAGCATTCCTGCAAAATGGTAGGAGCCTAGTTTGGAATGAAGATGTCCCACAAAAAAGCAAAGATATAATGTATAGAAATTACTAAATCACAACACTTAGCCAATACATTTAAAACATGGTAATGAAGAAACAAGATGTAAGCAGGTTGCAAGCATCTGAAATGAAGTTCCCCAGAGGTAGGATAGGAGTAAAACGAAGAGATAGTATGAGGAATGAAAGGGGAGTATTGAAAGAAGAACCTTTGCAAAGCAGGATAGAAAAAGGTTAAGATTGTATGGGCAGTTAAAAGAGAATGGAAAGCAAGAGGATTCCCAGGAAGATACATGAAATGGAGATACAAAGAAAATTACCAAGAGGAAGACAGAGGGACAGGTGACTGAAAGGTGTAGAGGAGTGTGTTAAAAGAACAGGAAGGACTGGACCGGAGTGGACACAGAAAGATGGTGGGAAAACAGGACTAGATGATGAGGCTTATGTTCCAAACAAACCCAGCTTGGGGCTGGAAACTGTTAAAGATGATGATGATGATGATGATGATGATGATGATGATAAGAAGACACAAGTATACTTGAGGGTAAGACACGTGATTATTACATCTCAGACAGACCCTTTTGTATATGTCAACATATCGAAGATATTGTGTTTATGTGCCTCAGATATCTTTTTGTGGTATTGATATCACAACTGGGGTTGGGGGGCGGGGGGGGGGGGGACTTGAAACTAAACATTTAGAAGCAAGGCACAATTTAAAACTAGTCTACAGGTTTGACTTTCTCATTGAGTCATTGATCCACATGCAAATTAATAGGCTACACGTTGGCCCGATAGTGGAAGAGGGTCGTGAAGAATGTGGAGTGAAAGATGGAATATATTAGTATAGACAATAATCATTGCAAATAGGTACAGTGTGATTAATCTTAGTTTGTCTGTAATAATTTTAGATTTATTTATTTTCCTCCTTTTATACAGCTGTCAATAGACATAAAATTGTAAAATCCACAGTACTTGGTTGTTTCTTGTGTATTGATGCATTCTTGTTGTTTACACAGATTTCTTGTTGTCCACATATGAATATTAAGTGAGGCATTACTAATGTGATATGTAGAAACTTACAATCTTTTCATTTAATGAATGAGTTGCCTCCTCAAACTTATTATTCGTCCTGTAGTTAGATGCAAAGTGTACTGTTTGTGCTAATGATCAGAAGCACAACAAATAAGCCATTGTAAAATTATTAACTCAATATGTTCATTTACGTATGTACTGGAAACTGTTAATACTCTTTTTTTTTAAAAAAGCCAATGTTCACTGAATCTATTGTACTCCTACAGTGTATTCTAAGCATACTGCACACTTGTTGCAAGTTGTCATGTAACTTCATTAAGTTGGAAGGTGAACAAAAAGTAGAAGCTGTTAATTTTCATCTATAATATTGTTTGTAATACTCCTTTTAGACAGCTTTTTTAAGCCAAATTTTGGATTATCAAGGTAGAACTGATCATCCAGAACCATTATTCTTGTTTAATTTTGGTTAACTCTGCCCAGATTCAAATTTTCTGTTCTTGTTTCATTATTGACACAAAAAACTGGCTGAAAATGCAACATTTGTTTTACCATCAAAGGAATCGTTCACATGCTGTTAAAGTAATGGAACATTACATACCAAATGAACCAGTGGTCCCCACTTAACCATGACTATTGGTTCATGCTTCAGGATGTGTCCTGTCAGCTGATAACTTCTTTTAGTTAAGTTCTGCCATAACATTCATTTCTCCCCAGTTTGATTCAGTGCCGCATCATTACTTTTCTGATGCACCCAACTAATTTTTGTCATTCTTCTGCAGCAGCAGCATCATATTTTAAAAGCTTCTGTTTTCCTCTTATCTCCATTAGTTATTCCCCATGTTTCCCTTTCTTCCATATAAATAGTTTTAGAAAATACTTTGTAGCACTAGAATTTATATTCAAAGTTACTAGATTTCTGTCTTCAGAAATACTTTTCTTGCTACTGTATGTCTACATTTTGTATCCTCTCTACTTCAGCTGTTATCGGTTGCTTTGCTGCCCACATAGCAAAACCCATCTACTACTTCTAGTGTTTCATTTGCTAATCTGACTCCAATACCATTGACTGACTTAATTTCACTGAATTCCATTACCCATGTTTTACTTTTGTTGATATTTATTGCACAACGTCTTTTCAAGACACTAACCACTTCATTCAAGTATTCTTCCAAGTCCTTTGCAATGTGTGGTCGTAAACTTAAATTTTTATTTCTTCTCTCTGAACTCTAATTCCCTTTCCAGATCTCTGTCTGGTGTCTTTTATTGCTTGCTCAATGCACAGATCGAGAGACATGATGGTCTGTAAATCTATAATTGCTATAAACACAAGCTCGCCTTCGTTCAACCTATCTTTCAAGTTAACTGTATTGTCAGTATTGCATTGCATGATTATACATTTCTCCAGAAGTCAAACTGATTGTTTCTGAGGTCGGGTTCAACCAGTTTTTTCCATTCTTATGTAAATAACTGTGTCAGTATTTTGCAACCATGATACATTAAATTCATGATTCGGCAATATTCTTGCCTGTCGGGACCTGCATTTTTGAAACTGGAATAATTGGCGTTTCCTTCAAGTCTGAGGGATTTTGCCTGTTTTGTATATCTTGCACACCGGGTAGTACTGTTTTGCCTTGGTATGTTCTCAAAAGGATATCAGTAATTAAGGGAACGTTGTTAACTCTGCAGAGGCTGTGTTTTGACTGAAACTGTTCTGCACTCTGTCAATTTTTTCCTCGTAATATTATATCTCCCATCTCATCTTCATCTACTTACTCATCTCACCTGATAATATTTGTTGGTTCATTTCCTTTGTACAGCTTTTTTTTCTGTATTCCTTCCATCTTCCAGTGTTTTTGCTTCCCATTTCCCAATTTTTCTTAGTATTGGATTGCACTCTGAGATTTTGATATTCATGCAGAGGCTTCTCTTTCCTGCAAAGGTTTCTTGAGTTTTCTTTTAGGTAGCACTATCTATAGTTGTAACTTCTTCTACCCCTTTGCATTTCTCCTCTAGCTATTGCTACTTAGTTATTTTGCACCTTCTATGGATATAATTTTTTAGATGACTTTATTTCCTTTTTCCTGCTTCATTTGCTGCATTTTTGTTCTTTCGCCTTTTGTAGACTAAGTACAGTGTCTTGTGTGTTATCTGAGGATTTCTACAAGGCATTGTCTTTTACAATTTTCTCCTCTGCAGCTATTTCATCTCCGTGGCCTATTGGCTCCGT
The DNA here is from genome assembly GCF_021461395.2 of Schistocerca americana. Taxonomy (NCBI): domain Eukaryota; kingdom Metazoa; phylum Arthropoda; class Insecta; order Orthoptera; family Acrididae; genus Schistocerca; species Schistocerca americana. The sequence continues at coordinate 695,902,114 of NC_060120.1, read as the reverse complement.
GCCAGGGCGGTTTCTGCCTGGGTCACTCTACCACTGATAATCTTGTGTCCCTCGAGTCTACCATCCGAACAGCCTTTTCCAGATGCCAACACCTGGTTGCCATCTTTTTTGATGTGCGAAAAGTGTATGACATGACCTGGCAACATCACACCCTTGCCACATCATAAGGGTGGGGTCTCTGAATTCCGCTCCCAAATTTTATCCAAAATTTCCTGTCCCTTTGTACTTTCCATGTCCAAGTTGGTGCCTCCCATAGTTCCCCCCCCCCCCCCCCCCCCCCCCCCCACTCCCCCCCATATCCAGGAGAATGGGGTCCCTCAGGACTCTGTATTGAGTGTACCTCTATTTTTAGTGGCCATTAACAGTCTAGCAGCTGCTGTAGGGCCGTCCTTTTCACCCTCTCCGTATGCAGAAGACTTCTGCATTTTGTACAGCTCCACCAGTACTGGTGTTGCTGAGCGGTGCCTACAGGGAGCCATCCCCAAAGTGCAGTCTTGGGTACTAGCCCATGGCTTCCAGTTTTTGGCCCCAATGTTGGAACTTTATCTTACTGACAATCCTCTCACTGTAGTGGAGTCCTTCCATTGCAGGTCAGGCATGCACAACTGCTCACCCGTTACGTTGCACATGTTTGTATTTCTCCTGCACATCCTTTTCCCACCCACAGTGATTCATCTCCTGCATTGGTGGCCCAGGTCAGGGCTTGCAGTTGCAGTTCGTGTCCGATCCTTTCTATCGTTTAGATAGTCCTTGTCTTTACCACCTATACTCAAGGTCCATTCGCGTACACCTCCATGGGGTACACCTAGGCCGGGGCTTCACCTGGACCTTTCACGTGGCCCAAAGGACTCAGTTCCCCCCATGACTCTCTGCCGTCACTTCCTCTCGACTCTTCAAATGTACCGAGGCCATGAAGTGGTTTACGACGATGGTTGATGGTCACGTAGGTTTCGCGTATGCCCATGGAGGACATATTGAACAGCATTCCTTGCCCGGTGGTTGCAGTTTTTCACTGCAGAGCTGGTGGCTATATTTCGTGCTCTTGAGCTCATCCGTTCATGTGCTGTGGAGTCGTTTCTTCTGTATATTGACTCCTTGAGCAGCTTACAAGCTATTGACCAGTGCTACCCTTGTCATCCTTTGGTAGTGACCGTCCAGGAGTCCATCTATGCCCTGGTACAGTCCGGTCATTCAGTGGTGTTTGTGTGGACCCCAGGACATGTCAGAACTTGCTGACAGACTACACAGAAACCGCTTATGGAGATCGGCGTTACAGTAACTGTCCTGCGTTTCTTATTACGCCGCCAGGTTTTTTGGCTTTGGAAGACGGAATGGCATAGTCACAGTACGCACAACAAACTGCATGCCATTAGGGAGACTATGAATGTGTGGCAGTCCTCCACGCAGGCCTCTCGCAGGGACTTTGTGTTTCTCTGCTGGCTCCGCATTGGCCACGCTTGTGTGACCCACCTCCTGCGCCATGAAGACCTGCCTCAGTATTGATGCGGCGCACGTTTGACAGTGCCCCATATTCTGGTGAACTGTCCCACTTTGACTGCCCTGCGACGAATCTTCGGTTACCGGACTTGTTGCCGCTAATTTTATCTGACAGCGCCTCATTGGCTGATCTAGTTTTACATTTTATTCGTGAGGACAGGTTTTATCATTTAATTTAAGTTTTAGTGCATGTCCTTTGTCCCTCTATGTCCTCCACCCTAACGCTTTTAGTGTGGACGTTTTAATGTGTTGCGGAGTGGCTGGCTTCTCCTTTTTATTCTCATAGTCAGCCAGCCATGGTAATCTGTTTTGTCGTTTTAATCTCTTCTACCTGTTTCTTGTGTTTCTGTGGTTTTCTTCTCCCTGTTTGTCCATTTAAGTGTTTGTTGCACTTCCGTCGTTCTTGTGGTTTTCCTTTCTCTCCGGTCCGTGTTGTTAATCTCTCTTGTTTGATTCTCACCCGTGTGGCATTGCTTAATTCGGAACAAGGGTCCGATGACCTAGCAGTTTGGTCCCTTCCCCCCTCTCTTCAACCAACCAACCAAACTGAAGGTGGTTTGATAAAGAGATTGTTTTACGTATCGTTTGATATCAAAAAACTTTTATCTCCAGCCTGATGTCTACTGCCGACGTGTTCTAGTCTGTTACACCAGCTTAAAATTTGTATTCTCAACCATAGATACTGACGCGCAGTCTGTGTGAAATTTATTTTTACTTCTAGTATTGTGATTGTGAATTGCAGAGCTCATTGTAAATTCACTTTTGTGATTAACCACAAATACTATTAGATATATTAGTATACATACTAGCATGTATGGTACCTGTAGGAATCCGTAAAGGTCCCTGAACAAATTTCAGCAAAATGTACAGTTCAACTTTTTATATGTTCCTGTTGAATTATTGCTTATCTGACCATAGCTGCATTGCTTTGTAAGATATACCACTGGGAAGTATTGAGTGAAAATATGCAGTGTACAATAACTATGAGCAGTCCAGGATGGAATAGTATGGAAAGGATATATTGCAGCTCACTGCAGAAGAAAACTCACTCACATCCAGTCAAGCATATATATATATATATATATATCTCTCTCTCTCTCTCTCTCTCTCTCTCTCTCTCTCTCTCTCTATGCTCTTGTATAATCACTCACACAGGGTTTGTAAGGATAAGATTAGAATAATTACAGCATGCACAGAGGCATTCAACTTAGTTCCATACGTGAATGGAATGGGAGGAAACCCTAATACACACGCACACGCGCACACACACACACACACACACACACACACACACACACACACACACACACACACAGAGAGAGAGAGAGAGAGAGAGAGAGAGAGAGAGAGAGAGAGAGAGAGATTCCTAGATCTTATAAGCTCTCAATCCAAAGAATTTTGGTATTCTTTTTTGTTGTGCGTATCTGTGACTCATCTCCTCCTCCTCCTCCTCCATGTGTTGTGGTTAAAGTACATTTATGGCGTCGGTGGCTCTTCAACTGCATGCTGTTGTTGAAAATTTGTTTCTGTTGGTCGTAGCCAATTGGGTAACAGTATACTTTAGTCACTGAAAATCTGCAGGAGATACGAATTGATTACAGTTGTTTTCAACATGGATAGTGTGAAACTGATGATTTTTCATCTGTCTGTTATGGATTATAAAGTTGGTTACTGGTTTTCGTATGCATTTATTGGAGTATGGCAGGATTTCTCAGGATATTGTTTCGTAATTTCAGTGTTATAGTTTGGTTGTGAGTTGGTGAAGCCAACAAGTGTGAATGGAGGAAAACTGGCTGTGGCAGTGGACTAAATTTGTAGCATAGCTTGATGATCATTTCGAAACCTTGCATTTTTAAAATGTCCCAATTCCAAGGTTGTTGCTGAACAGGAAACTAAGAATTCAGTTTAAATTTTATGGAATATTTTGTGTTATATTATGAAAATGTACTGCACAATATATTCCATCTATATCTATACTTTGCAAACCAATGTGAGATGCATGGCAGGGGGTATGTCCCCCTGTACCAGTTATTAGGGTGTTTTCCCATTCCATTCATGTATGGAACATAGGAAGAATGATTGTTTGAATGTCTCTGTGCATGCTGTAATTATTCTAATCTTAGTCTCACAATCCTTGTGTGTGTGTGTGTGTGTGTGTGTGTGTGTGTGTGGGTGGGGGGGGGGGGGGTACATAGGGGGGGGTTGTCGTATATTCTTAGAATCATCATTTAAAGCCGGATCTTGAAACTTTAACAGACTTTCTGGTGTTAGTTTACATCTCTCTCCAAGAGTCTTCAAATTCAGTGTCTCTGTGACACCCCTCACACAGCTCAAGCAGACCTGTGACTTTGTGCTGCCCTTCTCTGTATATGTTCAGTATCCCCTATTAGTCCTGTTTGGTATGGGTCCCACACACTTCAGCAGTATTCTAGAACTGTTTGCACAAGTGATTTGTAAGCAATCTGCTGTGTAGACTGATTGCACTTCCCCACTATTATACCAATAAACTGCTGTACCTGTGACTGAGTATATGTGAGCATGCCATTTCATATCTCTACAAAGTGTTATACCCAGGTATTTGTATGAGTTGGCCAAGTCCTACAGTGATGGTTGATCGATATTAAAGTAATAAGGTACTATGCTTTATTTATTTATTTTGAAGTGCACAATTTTACATTTCTAAACATTTAAAGCAAGTTGCCAATCTTTGCACAACTTTGAAATCTTATCTGACTGAATATTTATGCTGATTCTTTCAGATAGCACTTCATTATAGATAACTATATCATCTGCAAAAAGTCTGAGTTTACTAATAATATTGTCTGCAAGGTCATTAATGTACAACATGAACAGCAAGGGTCCCAGCACACTTCCCTGGGGCACATCTGACGTTACTTCCATGTCTAACGATGACTCTCCATCCAAGATAAGATGCTGCAACCCACCTACCAAAAATTCGTCAGTCCAGCTATCACATAATTTAATACGCTCCACATCTTTTTGACTACAGGTATCGAACACTTCCCTCATTGTTTCCCTCATACTATCTAATCGTCGTACTGATCATTCGTCATGTTTATTGCCCATGATTCAGCACTCACTGCTGCCAACTGCAACACACAACGCAAAAGTCGCTAACATCATTAGTGCGCTTTTACTGTGCTGAGTAGCAATCTATACTTTCCATATTGTTGTTAAATACAATGAGAGAGATTTCTCAGTGTGCATAGAGAGAACTGATCTTTTTGGTTAACTGTAACTGTGTAAAAAAAAGTTCTGTTTTATGGTTATCATGACAAAGAAGAGTGCATTGATTGTATGTAGGGATCCCAGCTTCCAGTTGTTTGCTGCCAATGAAACTTTAATTAAAAATAGACCGAAAACCACATTATGCTTTTAAGTGCACATAAGTATTGTTGAAACTTCTGAAAGACATTGAAACTTCTGAAAGGCATGATCGAAGGAAATAAAATGGAAGGATACAGTAATGATATTGTTATTACATAGTCAAAATTGCACTCTGATCACATCATTGTAGTTTGATATTTTTCTACCTAAGTGATAATGGTTAATATTATGCCCTAAGAACTAAGTTACATCCATTTCAGTTTTAATGATAGAGATTGAGGTGTGAAATACCTTGCATTACTGGTAAAGATTTATACTTGAGGCAGAACGTAATGAGTGTTATGAGAATTCGATAAAAAATTTTTCCTCGGACAGGTATCTGTAAGAATAATAATGAAGCACTATTGATTTGTAATTATCTGCATTTTCTTTGTATTGGCAGTCATATGTTATTGCACTACTGGTAATGTCAGTTACCACAGGTCAGCTGGTGAATGAATTTGTCTGTTCAGTAGGTTACTTGTTCTCAATACAATTAAATTAAAAATATTTAAAGAGTGAACTACATCTTGTAGCATGAGAATTTCTTTGGTACATATTTAAGCAGAAGAAAATGTTGTAAATTTATTATTCCAGCAGCATAATGCAAAAAAATATTCTTTTTTAAATATTTAACACGCATGTGCAAAGTTCAGATAAGCTCATGTCATGAGAGCTGCAGATAAGATGTTAGTAGGTGGGGATCAGTCACTTTGCTCCTGATACAGTACTGCCCCAGAGCGAATACTACATGAAAAATTCTGGACCTTTAATTTGGTGCGCATTTCAAAATATGATTCAACCATTGTGATGTAGGTTTAACATGATTAAGAGGCATTATTTTTGTCATGTGCAAAGTCAGTTGTTTAAGTAAGACAGCAGTTAGTCAACAGTCTTTCTGTTGTTAATAATTATGCTGTTAATATGGTTCTTAGGTGAGACATTGGATGTTGTGAAATTTCCACGTTATTTTATCAATGCAACTGACTGTCATCCTCATGTGTGGCGAACACACTGCTGAGGTTGTGACCAAGGCCTCCTAGTTATGGCAGTCTGAGAAGAAGCTGCACAGGCATGCGTGCATCAGATTCTGTGACAAAGATGAAGCAACAGCTTCGACACATGTGCAGAGCCTGTCAGTTATACCGTGTGCTGCCGTCAGGACCCCAATGCCCTCTGTTGGGAGTGGCCTACAATGTATGTGTCCACCATCCGTGCTATTGCCATTTGCAAGTGTATGTAGCTACTGCAGTGTCATCCTTTGCATGACCAACAGTTCCCCTTTGTAGTTGCTGTGATTTTAACAAGGCTGGCAATGGATCCCACACTGTGCTGAGTTGGTATCCTGTGTGCCCATTGAGTGAATTAGTGGAGTTGTAAATTTCCACTGCTTCTTTAATAATGCTGTCCCACTATGAAGATATCAATATATCAATAAGAGAATTTTGGTGTTTTTGTATTCCATACTATATCCTGTATCGGGACAATGCTCGGCCACTGCAGATTTCTCTGGCTGGTCCAGATGTGTATATCGTCGATTTCAATGCATCTGTCTTCCATAGTGCACCAAGTTTATCCAGTGTATGACATCCTGCAGCTACATGGAATCCTATAGACATGAGGCCCTAATCTGTCACTGAGCCTAACAGCTCAGAGTTTCATTGGCACAGGTAAAACACATTTAATTTTGTTTTTAAAATAATTCTCTGATGATTGAGGAAACACCACTGACATATGGCAAGATGACCATTCATCTTTGTTCATTTTCTTCCAGCTCTTCACTTTGTCTAACACGCACTAGGCGTAAGGCACAGTGGATCTCCCATCTAGGATATCCATTCTCTAAAAATACAGTGTTTAGGTGGCGAAGCTCATCAGATAAGCTGTCTGAATCTAATATGGCTCGGGCAGTCCTAAGTGTGGCAGTTCACTGTGCAGGTTGGCAACAGCTGTTGGCCTGTGTGTAAAAGTCCGTGTGTGCAGGTCTACAGCAATACAGCTTGTCCCAAGGTGCCATCCTCTTTTCACCACACCAATACATCCAGGAACAGTAGTTTGCTGTTTTCTCCATCTCCACTGTGAACTTGATATTAGAGTGAAGAGACCTTAGGTGCTGCAAAAATTGTGCCTTAGAGCCAGAGTACATTGGTCTGGAGAGGATTTCAGGAGAGGATTTCAGTTGCATTCCCTTAAGCTGTTGATGAGATCACAATATTAGGATCTTCACGTAAAGATCGAAGTGCTGACCTCCTTTACTGTCTACTATCACATAATGAGCGCAAATAATAGTCTTTTGATGTACACTTGTTGCAGACGGTTTTCTTGCACATATGACACTTTACAAATGATCTGTTTCCTTCACAGTTAGACTTTACAAGGCAACGTATTCACTTTTATTGTCCCTTAGGAATGTCTTCAGATGTGGTTGATGTACAAGACGTCCTGGTTGGTGCGTACTTCTCAGCAAGCTCCTCCCCCAGCTGCAGTATGAAGTCTGTGTTTCAACTTTTTCTCATTTATAGCATTTTACAATACACGGTCATTTATCCCAGCCAAATCCAGCAAGTTGTAAAATGATGTGTGAACGGGCCAATTATGGTGCTTCAACAGTGTGTTTGTGAGCCGTTTGGTCCACCATGTCCACTCCAGATTTAGAGCCATTATGAAATGTAACTGCATGTCACTTATTTTTCAAACCATCTTCAATTTTAACATAAGGAGCATAGTGCCAAGAATCAGGATATTCTTGTTGTTCTTTCCCTGGTAAACTGTCAGTGTGGTATCATTCTTCTTCAACACTGATGCGCTGTATAACACATCTTTTGCCTTCTTGATAGAGCCTGGAATTTCCTTGTGAGAATGATTTATGATGCCCACTAGACTTGTAGCATTTGCTTTTGAGGTTACAGAGAGAGCCAAGGAGGTGAAAAAATTGTCACAGGTGACATATCTTCCTTTATTGAGGTAAGATTGCATCAATTTTTCCACAACAAAATCGGCCTACAGTCATCCTTTCCTGGATAAGGGAAAGCATTCACAATATATTTGGAGTCTCTATCTACTGCCATCCAATAGTTGTGCCCATATTTGTCTGGTTTTGAGGCCGTGAACTGTGTGAATCTGCGGTGGCACTTTGATGGAAGAAGGTGTTCGTTGATTGTTATATATGGACCCAGTTTGTAGCTACATTGTGCATTCGCATACCAGATTTCTGATACCAAAGCAAACTTGTCTTCTTTCAGTTGTTCTGATCTTGTGGATCTAGTGTCAAATCTGAGATAACACATTATCTCTCTGAATCTGTCACGAGCCATTGTTGACTTCACAAAATTATTTCGCCACTTCATTGACCACGATGTGTCTAGTTATAAGCATTTTGCTACTATAGCACCACAGATGTACGATATAGCTATAAAAGCTTCACTGTTCATAGTCCACTCATTTGACCCCTGCACTGTAGCAGTTCTCATTCATGGTTTTATTTATCTATCTATTCCATGTGGAGATGGTCCTGTGTGGTCTTTAAAAACATTCTGTTGTCCATATCTGCCAGCTAAACAGTCACTTATAACTCCCACTCTCCAGGTTGTTCCATCTGGTGCTACAATATTCTACCTGAAGGACACTGAAATAGTCCACAGCCTCAGTCATTTCATTGTTCACGATGCCTACAGCCACAAGTTGACCTATCCTTTTTGGCAGCTGTTCCTGTAACAGTAGTAATTAGTATTACATTACATATTGTTATTCAATATTTTGTGGAATATTAGAACAAAAAACACACCTTCATAAATGCATTGTAAGACATGTAAAAACTCAAGAAAGCAACGACGTATAACCGTATGTGTTGCAATTGAAATCTCTGTCTATGCAGCACATCCATAAACAATAATTATTATAAAAACACACAAACAAATATGTATTCCTCCCTCATAAATATTCAGTAGGGCATCCTGAGGAGTAACATCATCTGATGAAAAATCTGTAACTACAGGTGGTGGAGATTCTTCCTCAGATGGAGGCTCCAGTAGCTAGCCCTCAGATGCACGATCCAAAATCTCATTTAAGGCATTTATAATGCCCACCTCTGTTCATAGACATTTGGCCCTAATAAATTTGTATGATGCAAGGACCATTTACACAGTTAGAATGCATTACTAAAACCGAATTTAATGAAATACAGCACTGACTGTGCAGAACTTGCATACACGGTCACCTGCTCTCCCTCTTCTCACCTTCTGCAAAAAAAGAGCAACGTTGTCTGGCAATGAGATAAAAGGGAGTTTTGCCATTGTTGACCAAACAAATTTTAACAATAAGCAGGAAGCTACATGAAAAATGTAATTGTTATAGTGGCTGCAGCTGAGGGGTCAGAACTGTCCCATTGCAGTTCTATGTGAATATTCGTATTTCTCTTTTAAGGTTCCTCATAAAATGTAAAATTAAGTATAACTGCTGCTAATAACCTTATTTCATAAAAAGTCACAGAAACTCAGCACTCTAGGCAACAATGTAAAAGAGCGACAAAAGACAGAATTAAGAAGTGAGTCACGAGTGACCCAACCATGGTTCTAGCATTAATACAGCCAGTGGATTAGGGTGTTATTGCTGCCATGAAGAAAATTTAGAGAGGAAGTCTGCTACGGAAACTTATTCAGTGTTTATATGACCCGGGACAACTGTGAAACATGAGAAAAACCTGGGAGTTTTTTCATCCTGGTAATACATGTGAATTTTTTAGGATTCCCAGAATTTTTCATTATTTTAAGTTTCAGTTGAATTACTATAATTTTGGCTGGTAAGAACTGATACTCTAACAAAGAATTTGACTTTAGCCCACTACTGCAGAACCATACTGCAGCAGTAAAATATAAATGAGAGAATAACATGAAAATAAAACTTTAGTTGCAAAGAACACGTGCTCTTTACAACAACAAAACACAGTGCACATACTGTCTGTGCAAACTAAGAGTTGACACTTCGTCCAGTGACGATGAGAGTGACCATAAATACAAAACGCCTTTCGGGTTGTTCCCAATAGCCTCTGGTGCTGAGTGTCAACTTAGTCTGCACAGACAGCACAAGTGTCTGTCAACAGCAAAATATGTGCAAGGCTTTAGGACAAAGACTTTGCAATACTACATAACAACAAACTACTTCGATGAGCATGACGTCACAACTGTTTACTTTTCTAACAGGTCGCGGGAAAATATTGCAGATTGTGTTCTGATAAGTGTCTGAATTCAAAGTTCACTGCCAGGCCACTCGGAGCACTACTAAGGTCTCTGTTTCTGTATCATAGCATGAGCATCGCACTTCTTATGAACTCATATTTATACTTTCGTAATACCAAAATAATCAATGTAAATAGTTATGCATTAAAGATATTTCCAAACTGTGTTGTTTTTTGCTGGTAGTGCTGGGAAGTTCTACGCCAGTGTATAAAACCTTTGCCATTCAAAGGACTGATACATTTTACAGCTCTGAGGGGAACAATATAGTCACTTAACACACAAAAAAATTATACTTTAACACAGGGTATAGTGTACTGTCATCCAGAAAAAGTGCATTTTCATCCTGAAGAGTGTGTTTTTAACAGGGAAATCTGGGAAAAACCTGAGAATTTTGTTTCTTGTCCTTGTGTACACCCTGTCATTGGTGAGAGTAGCAGTCCTCAAACATTTTGGACACAATTAACTGTACTAGATGCAATTTATTAAGTGTCAAAGGCGAAAGGTGGAAGTATTAGCTAAAACAATCAACCATAGCCAAGTTGTGGAAGAACATTAACCTTAAAATTGATGAAATCAGTAATTCCATCAATGAAGAAGACTGTTTCTTAATAACGTTAGCTGCAGTTTTGAAATGTACTCCAGTGTGTGACACTGTTGACAAAGAAAATATTGCTGAATGGTTTGACATCAACCACACAGAACCAGGCCATGAGGTGTTGCATGGGGTGTGGAGTATTTTTAATATTTTGGAAGACGAATGACATTATGTAAGTTGCCAAAAAAAAGTTCCAGTTCTGACACTGTTAAAAACTTGCACCATATTGGCTTTTAAATCATTTTACAGAAAGAAAAACATGTAACTACTCCCCCCACCCCACCTTCCCTCTAGGTGTGAGTGCCCTTGCTGACTCCCACTATATTTAACTTAGACTTTTTTTTTCCCTTTTCATATTTTATAGCCTTCCTCACACTTTGACTTCCAATATTCCACTACCTGACTCATGGAATGTTAACCATTTGTTGCTTCAGCAATCTTATTCTCTTGGTTACCTCCCTTTTATCAGGCTCTGCCTGGAGATATGAATACGAGACTAATCCAGAATATTTTTTCAGTGGAGAGATCATCATGATTTTTTTTTTTTCAGTTACAGACCACATGTCATGTGGACACACATTGTGTCTTTTACGCAGTGGTTTCTATTGCCTTTTGCCTCCTCAAACCACAGATTACTGCTGATTCTTCCTCCTTTTAGAGTCAGTTGTCCACTTTTAAACGCAAGACAGTGTCCTGAACATCTGTTCACTCCTCTGCTCCCTTTGCAAGGCCTTTGGCAGAAAAAAAGTGACTCTTTGTGCTGCAAGTCATTGATTGCCACTGCTGATTACTTTTATCCAAAATTTAAGATGCAGCTGGTATCGAACCTGTGGCCCAGGATGTTTTGATTTGTGGCCAAAGACATGGTGTGAGAAGTAAAATATAGTCATTGCTTATGGTAGAATAGTCTATATACTAAAATGTCAAATATTACTGATGGAGCAAACTTCCACAAATGCACAGTTTTTAGTAAAAGCAGTGTGAAAGTGAAATTTAGTTTCCAAACAATTTCTGTGGTGAAAACCATGACAGAGAAAGAATTTTTGAACCAGATTCAATGATTACTTACTCATTAAGTATCAACCAAACAAAGGTGAAACTTCCTGGCAGATTAGAACTGTATGCCGGACCGAGACTCGAACTTGAGTCTTGTCCGGCACACAGTCTCCGCTGCAGAGTGAAAATCTCATTCTGGAAACAAAGGTGCATTAGTTTTTGTTTGTCAGGCACTTCATTTACTACCAGACACATTAGTTTTAAAATGCAGTCCCTGAGGCAGTTACGAATTCATCAGGTGAGTCACTAATTATGATAGTTACAACAGTTTTTGGCAGACTATAAAAATCTTGTGATGGCAAATAGAACTGCCTTTAAGCTATCTGTTTACTCATTCCTTGACTCTGGCATATTTCCTGACGTACTTAAATATGTTATTGTAACACACTTGCATAAAACTGGAGGTAAGAAGACCACCATTAATTGCAGACCCATTTCAGTTCTTCCAGTTTTTTTGCCAAATTCTTGTGAGAATGTAGGTTATTATAAAATATTAACTAAGTCTTCTGTTAACTGCTTCTCAGTTTAACTATTATGTTGGATTCTCCACATAAAATGATATAAAATACCTCATAAATGAGGTTCGGGAAAGGCTAAACAAGGAAAGCTATCCCGACAGTATGATGCCACAAAATTCCATTTGGAAAACAGCATTGGTCAGCATTAATGACATACATCTTGCATGGGTGGATTATTACATTCATAACAGAAAGCAATGTCACTTTGACGGATTGTGTAACAGGAATTAAATTAATTTTGGAATGGAGGATCATTACATCCAGGGTCTCACAAGGATCCATACAGAATCTGCTCTAACTCCTAACGTATATAAATTATCTGCCGGTGACTTTAAAGGATGGTCAAAAAAAAAAAAAAAAAAAAAAAAAGTGATGTTTGCTTATGATGCCAGCATATTAAGCAAAGGTCAAAGCTCAAATTTGAGAAACAACTCAAATATTTTTCTGGAATGGTCAAAATTTGCTCACAGCAAATACTTTAAGCCGTAATCTCTCATATTCAGTTTGACAAGCAAAAGTAACCTGCTGGCTCAAGAAGTAGATATTAATGGTCATACACTGGACGGAAAATTCCTTCAGGGGCCAATCGGATAACAAGTTAAAATGGAAAACTGATCCAATTGAAAAGTGCAGATAAGCATGTTTTCCTCTTAGCAGTATCTCTCATTGTGTTGACCCAAGGACAAGAGTGTTTGCTTATTTTGCATATCTTCAGTCCCTGTTGTCATATGGATTATCTGTTCTAGCAGTGTACCTAAAGTAAATAATTTATTCATGCAGCAGAAGTGAGCAGTAAGAATATTGTGTAAAATAGATAACAGTACATCTTGCAAAGGCTTCTTGAGGGATACTGAACCCTCACACTCACTAACAAATACATTTGCTGCTTAATGACTTTTGGTAGATTCATTGGAAGTTCAGTTTTTACAGTCACTATAAAGGACACACAAATATTTTCAAACAGTGGAAAATCCTGGATGGAATGTAACAATATTATGAAAAGGAAAGTTGGAAAGTTGTTGCTCACTAAATAGCGGAAAAGCTGAGTTGTAGATAGGCACAACAAAAAGACTAAGCTTTCGGTCCATAAGGCCTTAGTCTCTCTCACTCACTCACTCACTCACTCTAGGATCTAGAGTGGAGCTAGTTACGCTGGTCCAAAGAATTTAAATGAGGTGTCATTGGACGAAAACCTAGAAACTGTGAATTCTTAACAGTTAAAAATAAATGTGCTGCTTCAGTTAGTACTCTACTGCAACATTACAAGAAATGTAATAATGTACTATAAACAGGTCTGTGACATTACAAATGTAAAAAGTACTTTCTTTGAAAAATACCTGTGTAAGAAAATAAATGTTAAGCTTCTAATGGAAGACAAAGAGTAGCTGTTTACTAAAAATGGGGAAGCACCAAGTTCTGTTTAGGAGACAATTTGACTAGCCCTTGTCACAGGTGATACAATTTTTTTGCCATCTAGTGATGTCATCAGATCAAAACAAATTACAAAATGATTTAAGCAAGATACCTACTTGCTGTGGCATTGTGAACCTGAACAGTGAAACGTATGAGGTCATTCACATTAGTACTAAAAAAAATCTTAAATTTCAGCTAGACAACAAATAACACAAATTTAAAGGTTGTTGATAAATATTTATGGATTACAATTACAGACTGCTTAAATTGGTTCCATAATATAGACAATGTTATGAAGAAGGGGAACCAAAGACTGTTTTATTGTCAGAACGCACAGAAAGTGCAACAAATCAGCTAAAGAGACTGCCTACATTACACTTTTTCACTGTCTTCTGGAGTATCGTTGTGCATTATGGGACCCTTACCAGATAGGATTGATATAGGACATTGTCAAGTTTCAAAAAATGGGAGATTATATTATCACCAAACAGGAAATAGATGTCATGGCTGTGTTAAGCAAGTATTGGTTGTTAACCATTATAAGAAAGGAGTTTTTAGTTGCAGTGAGATTTTTCACAAAATTACAGTAACAAACTTACTACTCCAAAAGCTAAAACATTTTGACTCCTGCCTACATAGAGTGCAGTGGCTGTTGTGATAAGATAAATCTCAGCTCACACAGAAATATATAGGTGTTTGTTTCTCAGATGTGGTATTTGAAAGTGGAACCGTAGAGTAAGTGTCTGAAACTGCAAAACACATAAGTGTGAATTGCAGAGTAATATGTAGATGTTCCAAAACAGCAATTTTCCTCCTAAATTATTAGGCTACATTTAGATGTGAGCACAGTAATATTAAGCAGCGTGTGGTAGTTAGTAACTGATACCGTATATGCGTTAACATATTTGTAGACTCATTTCACATTCAAGAAGGTTCACAGCTTGATGGGATCTAAGGGACACAATGAATGAGTGAATAAATACTGTATTTCTATTAATTTGTTATTGTAAGTAAAGCTCTTGAAAGAAAATATGTGATTTTCATGTTGGAGCATGGCATGGAAACAAATGAATAGTTTGTAATTGATGGTTCTGTTATGACACAATATTTAATACGTGAAATTTTTACAAGCATTGTAATATGGGAAAAGCGAGCAGAATTGAAGAGAATTTGATATAATCTAGAATTAGGATAATACTTAGCACTATGCAAATAGGGTGATGTCCTTGCTGCCGTGACATACATTAAAAGTACTAGATACTGGTGTTCTGAAAAAGTAATTTAAGCATTGCATTACATAGTCCGAATTTTTATGTAAACACTGTGAAACTAATAGCAGGAGTTAAAATGATAAAGGTGTCGTGCTTACTTGTCAGTACTGGAACAACAAAAGCAAATTTCATTATGAGTAAAAATATTCATAAAGTCCATTTCAGGTTTTCTGTAAACTTTCTGTATTTGTAATAGTATTTAAAGATTCATATTTTGCAAATTTTCCCCTGTGAATTTTGCATCATTGTGATTTATTATGAGTAAATAACTTTATTTGTGAAGGCAGTAGTGAACTCTATCCCTAATTCTTTCCAGATTACAGACATATGTGGAGTTGGAAGAAGTAATTATTTGGAGCGCCGACAGTTCTACTGGACACTGAAGCTTATTGCCGCATTCCAGGCAGGGTTACCAATTCGTCCAGAATTATTTCAAACTAACTTAGATGTACCTTTACCTCGCTTCACAAGAAACAACAGCATGGGTGAGGTTTATACATTCTCTTTCTCTCTCTCTCTCTCTCTCTCTCTCTCTCTCTCTCTCTCTCTCCTCCTCCTCCTTGCTTCATTCAACCACCCTCATTCTCTTCCTCCCCATCTCTTGCCTGTGTGTGTAAATCTGTTTGTAAATGGTGATTAATTGTTCAGTAATTTAATTGTGGAGATTTGTATTAGATACATATTTATAAGAGTACTATAAATGAGGTCTGTAATATCTGTTTCTACTTAGTGATTGTTTTCTACAGCTATTATTTGTAGTTGGAGCTGAAGTTTCAGTTGAAAATATTCTTCAATAATATTTTTGTACCTTTTTTTCATAGAGAAGTGGGAGAGATGCCATGTTAATCAGAGTGCAGGCAGCCCTGACTTAATACAGCTCAGTGACACTGATAGAAGTCTGAATCAGGTTAGTGAGATAGCCTGGCATCATATTACTGTCTGTGTTGTCAGCATAACATTTGTGTGGAAAACAGGCACTTCAGAGTTGTTCTATAATATAATGTGTTAACATTACACAAAAAATGTTCTATTGTATTTCTCTGTGCATTATTTGCACCTTTTTCAGCTTATCTTAAATTGTTACAACATTTGTGGTATTAATAATACATCTGTGAAAAATATACTACAAATTCTATATGGGTGAATAAAGTCAGGATCTTTGTGAAACACTTATTTGTCATTATTCAGAGTGTCACTGCAACTTTAGTGTTGACTGGATCTTAAGAGATATGTGACACTGGAACAACCTCCCTGAGGGGCAGGGGATTGCAGAGGGAATTTATATTGTGATATTTCTTGGAAATTTTGGATGCTATGTGTAGTTGTGAGTTGTTCCAGTTGTGACTTATGTCACAATTCATTCAAGACCCAGAACAGAAAAAGCTCTTTGTGAGCAAAGGATATAACCTTTATTATACTTTCCTCATTTATAAGAAAGAAAAATTGCCTATAACGTATCCCAAGTAGGTGAATCCATCCTACATAGAGCTTTCTCTGCGACTATCAGATATATCAAAGCTCCAGGAACAGTTTTCTCGGTTATTGTGCTGTTTTTATTAGAACTGCTTCATTTTCTGTGTTGTTTGCTTCCCTTCTGTGTACCCACATAGACTAATGACAAGGATACTTTATGTGCAACTGCTTGAAAACTGTGTGAACTGTGAGTACCAATGAAAAACATAAGTAAATGCTAACTGAAGCACTTAAGACATTTATTTTATTAAGCATTTTTCTGTGGAGCTACAAAACCACAACCACAGCTTAGAGCTTATTGGAATTGTGTAGCATAGGATTTGTTTCTTTAAGTAGTTGGGACGGAGCAACAATAATGTATTGCTGCTCACCACAAAAATGAAGCATTGAGTGCCAGGTGGGTAGTTATAGTGAAAAAAAGACTGCTAGGTATAGTTAACTATTGAACTAAGCCTTTTGTCAGATGTACATCTCACACGCACGCACGGCCACTGTTGTCTCTGTGCTCTAAGGCCTGACTGCGACCCCAGACATATTCAGTATCAGGCCATAGTACCTGCAGGTAACAGTGGCTGTTTCTGTGTGTGCATGTGTATGTGTGTGTGTTGTTGCTGATTGTTGAATCCTTCCATTATTGCAAGCACTGCTACCAGTCATCTTCTAATTAGCCTACAGGAGATAAATCTTGTATAGCATATTATGACAGAAAAACTGTGGATAATGAATTGAATGTGTTGAATTTCCAGCTTATGAATAATGTTTAAATTTTGGTGCATGGGTTAAATATTCAGTCTACTATGTGCTCCTCCAGTAGCAATTTTAAGGTTTAATGAAGTTAGTGGTGGAGCAATCTCATATCTGTTACAAAGTAAATTAATTCTATATACATGAAAATAACTGCAGCTATGATTAAAAACAAAAATGTTCTATTAAATGTGAAGTGTGAGACTTGCGTCTAGTTAAACTAACACCGACTTCTATTGGCACAACGAAGTTGATCATTGAGATGCAGATAAAATGAGTTCATATCAAGCTGAACTCTGAAATCATAGTTGTATAAACATTAATCTCACAGTAGTGCCCCCAAGGGTCTTGCCTAGTTTCGTGAGTACACAGGCACAGTGACCTAGCCCATTGCAGTCTTACTCTCTGACTATACCTTTTCTCAGATTTTGTCCCTAGAACAGATTCCATGCTGTCAACCTAGCTTCCTCATAGGATGATTATGGTGTTTCCCATATTGTTTCATTATTTTGCACTACCTGTTTCAGTTAAATATTTTAGCTAAGTGTGGCATGCGTGGGAAAGGTCGCCCAATAGCCAGTGTGGTAGACAGTCCATGTAAGGGTTCCTCAGGTGCCTTTCTGGTGATAGCCCCCTGATTAAGCAAGGAATGTATTGTCGATGGTTGAATTGTTACCTCTCCATGCATGCCGAGGAGATTATGTGTATGTGCCTGTCCGTTTGGGGGCACCGAAAAACTATCAGCTGGTGGCTGTGAGGCTCCAGTAGTCTCTCCAGACAAACCAGACTACTTCAGTGCAGATCGTTACAACCTTAAGAACATTCCCTCCTTGCTCACACCATAGGAGCAAAGCTGCACGATTTGCAGAAATGTACTCCTCTCAGTTCCAATTTTGCACTCTGTCAGATAGTCATTTCTGTACTAGGCCAATGTTCTTTGTAGAGAATATTTAAAACATTTTTGAGAAAGTCTCTTCTCATAATAAATTACAAAGTGTATCCGTCTTAATCAGACTGCTGAATCCTACCCAGCTTCGGGTGTTACTCTCTTGTAAGAATCTCGGTCATGTACAAGTTACCACACCGTCACATAATTCTAATATGTGGTACAGGATACCATTTTTTCCCAGGGACTTAACACTGTAGATGGATGGAGGATTTCACAATTAGTTGGAGAAGTGTGGTATCCATTTCATATGTTGTGTACATCAAGGCCCACTAGACAACATGGTTGACACTGGAGCATTAATTCTTGCTCTTGAGAGGAATTCACTTTCAGAGAAATCAAAATCATGGTTTACTGCTGTGATGTGGAGTGGTATTTATCACCCCTAATGTGATGCTTTAAATACCAATACTCTGCTTTAAATGTCAACACTCAGGCATATGCCTCCCGGTGTGCATGCAACCTGATTTGTGAAGACTGTGGTCGACTACATCATAAAAACTCATCATTTACTGTACTACCTGTTGTCAGTTGCAGAAATGATCACCTTCCCTGATCCCTGAAGTGTGGTACCCTAATTAAAGAATCCAAAATCCAGGAATTGAAGGCTTCCAATTGCCTCTCATATTTTGAAGCTCAGTGGAAATATGATAATTTATATCAGGTCTCAGTGTTGTCGACCTTTGCCACTACAGTGGCCAGACCATTGGCCCTACTTGACATATTTACTCCCTTAGCATCAACTGACAGCAATTGTGTAAACAAATTAGACCATGGGAGGTGATGGGCCTCCCCTCGTGGGTTTCCTGCACTACAATATGTCCACACCTGCCAGTGGCTTAAGGAGCTATGGACTGTGGGTCCCACACCTGTCCACTCTTCTTCTTTTCCTATGGCCACAGCTGATAAGCCCTCACAAGATTCTGGAACGCCAAATGTAGTGAAAGAGAGAGAGAGAGAGGGGGGGGGGGGAGTCTTTGGAGAAGGCTTCTCTGAGTATTCTGTCTGGAGACACCAGATCCCCCCCCATGGCATCTTACTCAGAACCAACTTTCCTTGATTTCATTCCACTGCCACTGGTGACAGGCAGTGATCCTATTGCCTGATCTGTCATTCTGGGCTGTTCACTCCTGACTTGGACACACTTAATGTGATAATTCAGTGGAACGCAGTAAATTACTCACATGTGTTGGAACTACAAGAACTAATTTCCTGTTGTTCTAATGTGTGTTCATTTCCAAGAAACACAATTCCCTGGTGCCCATTCTCCAACTCCTTGAGTTATTTTCGGTCAGCACCATACTTGTCCTGAGAGAGCATCTGGAGGGGTCTATTCATTGGTTTGCACTGATGTTGTCAGTAAGTGTAATCTCATCCATACATTAGAAGCACTAGCAGTGCAAGTGTAAATGACCCCAGTAGTCACCATTTGTAACATTTATCTTCCTCCACAGAGGGCACTGCTTACCTTGAGATGTTCACTGTAATCCAATAATCCTCTCTCACCCCTATTCTCCTGTTGCTCCTGCTTGCATATTTCAGTGTGCAGTAAATCATGGGGAGAAGCACCATGCCATCTGTCTTCCAATTTACCAGCTGCTTTCTGATTTTGATCTGTCTCCCCTCAAATGATGGTATTACTACCAACTTCAGTGCTGTCCATGACACTTTTTTTGGTTATTGACCCAAAAAGCTCTTCACTCAATCTTGTGGTTTCGCTACAGTGGTTTCCACATGATGACCTTTGTGCCAGTGACTGCTTTCGGGTGCTCTTGTGACCACCTTATCACCATGTGATGGGCCAGTTACCATGTTGGACTTCCTGAAGAGCTGACTGGCGGATGTATGCCTCTGTCACCTTCGTTTCTTCTGATACATTGCATCTGTGAGATTGTGGGAGGTGTCTCCGATGCAATCAGCTGCACTATTGGAGCTGCTAATCCCCTTTCTACAGGTCCCAATCACTGCCAGCTGGTGCCATGGTGGACCAAAGACATTGCAACAACTTTTCAGCATATTTGAGGGCACTGCAACATCTCAAACAATATTTAATTAAATGCAGTAGGAAGAAATGGTAAAAGTGTGTGTTTCCTCCTCAAGAACATATGTCATTTTGTCCCCAGGCGAGGGCCAAGCTGTGTAGTCTTCTGGGCTGTCAACAAACTTCATGGGACTCTTCCTTCTGCCGCTGTGTCAGTTCTTGCCGAACACATTATGACCTGCTTTATCACAGTGTTATCCTCTTGTTGCAGGGATACCATTCGGATGCATAACAGACAAGTTGAAGACATCTCCCCCTTCTTTATCTCCTTCCTTCGCATTCCCCATCACACCAAATTATATAAAGACGTTTCACTTATTGGGAGCTGCTGCAAGCTGTTGACCAGGCACACAGTATGGCCCCAGACTGTGACTTAATTCATAATTAGAAGATCCAGCACCTGAATGTTACTCAAGGTCTCCATCTGCTTATGGTCTTCAAACATATTTGGCTAGAGAGTGTTTTCCCTTTGCAGTGACAAGATAATATCAGCATCCCTATCCTTAAACTAGGCAAAAATCCAATGACCATTGACAGCTATCAAGTGATTAGCCTTACCAAAATGTTCAGAAAATTGCGTGAAAGGATGGTAACCTGACAATTGTGTTGTGTTCTGGACTTGGGGACTTATTTGTTCCCCCTGTCAGTGTGGTTTCCAGGAGGGATGACTACAATTGACCATCTCGTTCGGTTGAAAACACCAATCTGATTAGCTATTTCTTAATGGAAACAGCACATTGCAGTTTGTTTTGATCCACATAAGGCAAGTGACATTATGTTGCACCATCACATTTTATTTACTCTCTATGACTGGGGCTTTCGAGGCTCCCTACTTATTTTTATTTATCGGTTTTTATCCCACCCGTTGTTTTGGGCTAAAATTGATAAGTCACTCAACTCCTCTTAGGCCCAAGAGAATACATTCCTCAGGCCTTCATGCTGAATGTTGCATTCCTCCTCATTGATATCAGAGAGTAAGTGACCTTCATCAGACAGGCGGTCACCCCTACGTGGTATGTCAATGACTGTTGCATTTGGTATGGTTTCCGATCTCTAGCTGTGGCCTAACGCTAGTTCAAAAGCACCTTCTGAAGTGTCTCCACTTGGACCCTTTCCCATGGTTTCCAGTTCTCTCCTGCTCATACAAGAGTCATGCATTGCTGTCATATCACAGTCTATCCTGGCCGAAACCATACTAGGGTACCCAGCACTTGGACTATGCTGCATGACCTCGATTTTTGGTACTCTGCATTAATAAAAGTCTGAATGGCTGCCCCACATTTCTCCAATCAAGACTAACAGCATTTGAAAGTGTAATGCTGTCTGCTTTCTTGCTCAGATCTCATGTGGTTCAGATCGCGCTACTCTTCTCCATATTTACTGGGCTCTAGTCTCATCCTGATCAGATTATGGGTGCCAGGTTTATGGCTCAGTGGGACCTTTAGCTTTGAAATAATTGGATCCAGTTCATTATTGTGGAATGAAACTGGTACCTTCCAGACTAGACAGTGTCCTTGCCAATGTGGGGATCTTACCTCTTCAGTTCTGAAACTGTCAACTGTAGCTCAGTTTAACTTTCAACATCCAATAGTTTCCTAATCATCCAACTTACCACTTGTTTTTGTGTAAAGGGACATCAACACTCTGACAACTGCCCTCAAGCAGGATAACCATTGGACTGTGCCTCGAGACCTTCTCCTGGGACCTGTGCTTAACCCCTTTAGAATGTACTCCTTGCATTTTTCCATGCACAACCCCTTGGTTAAAACCCCAACCATGAATTAGGACTGGTCTGTTAAAGATCCTAAAGTTTGTTGCCCCCATGACATTCCGGCAGCTGTTCCTCTCAGTTCAAGAGTATCAAGGTGCTTCTGTTATTTACACTGGCAGTTCTAAAACTGTAGACAAGTCAGTATAATCTATTACATCTCTCTCTGGTCAGGAACATCATTTGCAAGGAATGGGTAGTGTTTTTGTAATGGATCTCGTGGCCATTAACAGGGCCCTACATGTTGTTATTAAACAAACCTTCTGTGATCACGTTTCAATTTGTAGTGACTAAACGACAGTCTCCATGCTATTGATTGATGCTAGTCTCGTCACCCTCTGGTGTCTGCTGTTTATAATTTTCTTATGACCTTAGTCGTCCTGCCTGCTCAATTGCCTTTCTCTGGGTACCTTCATGTGGATATCCTGGGGAATTAACTTCCACACTGTTCGGCTTAAGAAGCGATTACTTGACCAACATTGACTTTAACAGTCCCAGGTGGGGATTTGTGGGTCCAAATAAACTCACTCGTCACTCGGAGATTGAAAACTATCTGGTGGACTATATGGCCTCCAATGAACCCTGCACTGTCAAGGGGACTGCTGCTGAATAATGCTCTTCCTTTCATTTCTCCCACATGGAATACATGTTGTATGTTTCCACTTAATTAATCATTACAGATTATCCCACAGTTTGATCTTATGTAATGAGCCATGCCCACATTGCGGGTGCAAAGCCTTACAGATGTAGTTCATATCCTGGTCAAATGCTCCCTGCTTTTGGCTCTCCATGCTAAGCACGATATTGGGGCATCCCCTGCCACATGCTAGGCTTACGGGACCCTCGACTGTACCTCCTTTGCCAGCTGTCTGTGTCATCCCTCTTTTACTCTGTTTCAATTGTTTTTATATGTGGTTAGCCCCCTTTTTTCCATCACACCTAATTTCCATTTTAGGAATTGTACCCCAGTGATTAGTGGACATTTTTACCCTGTTTAAAACTCTGGGTACAATGGGTCAGGGGTGATGGGGTGCCTGTGAGAGGAATCGCCCCCATCCAATGCAGAGCTCTTGGTGACTCTTGACTGACTCCAACCACTTACTAACCTGATTCTTTCTCTCACATTATTTTATTATTGCCAGTTCAACTGATATCCATTAGGTTTTTAACCTTATCACTTCTACTATTATGAATTGCTTTCAGTGCTTTGATTTTACCGCACCAACAAACATTCATAATTCAATCAATGTCTAGCTTACATCACGACATGTTAAAATCAGTCATAGTGTGAAAAATTTGGAAACTAAAAAATTTTGCGTGGAGCAACACATAGAAGCATGTGCATGTGAGCTTAAACTAAATAAAGGCGCGTTTATAATTGTAGCCGTGTATAAGTCCCCATTGGGAAATTTTCAACTATTTTTGAAAAACTTTGATTCTTTGTTGTGCTGCCTGTCGGACAAAGGAAAGCAAATTATTGTTTGTGGAGATTTCAGTGTAGATTTTCGGAAAGAGTCAGATAGAATGCTTGACCTTGAAGTGTTACTTGGTTCTTTCAATTGGACATCAGTTATTGATTTTCCTACTCGGGTGGTACAGGAAAGCAGAACACTGATAGATAATGTTTTCATAGACCAAGATAAATTTAATCAAAAAACTTTTCCTGTTAAGAATGGTCTGTCTGATCATGATGCACAGCTAGTTACAGTATATGGTATAGCTCCATACAGTAATGCAAAACAGTCCTCCAAAATAGTGCATTCCATGACGATTTAACACTTAAAGATTTTAGGGAAAGCTTGCAACATTTAGACTGGGATGAGGTGTACAGGGAACATGATGCTAATTTAAAATTTAACCTATTTCATGAGGCCTTTGTGAGTATATTTGAAAACAGTTTCCTTATGAAAACTGTGAAATATAATTGTTAGAAACCATGTAAAAAGCCATGGCTTACTAAAGGGATAAAAATGTCTTGTAAACAGAAAAGGGAAATGTATCTTATAGCTAGGATGAGTAATGATCCCGAAACAATGAAACATTATAAAAACTACTGCACTGTATTAAGAAAAGTTATTAAAAAGTCCAGAAATATGTGCATTATATCTGAGATTAGCACATCTAATAATAAAATTAAAACAATGTGAAATATTGTGAAAAGGGAAACAGGGCAACCGAGAGCACAGAAAGACTGTAGTTCTATCAGACACAATGAAAAGTTTGTTAACAAGAAGTCAGAAGTAGAAAACATTTTTAATAATCATTTTTAGGTGTTGTAGAGAAAATAGGTTCCAGCTATTCATTAGAAAATGCAAGGCAGTATATGAAAAAGGCAGTACCTATGCAATTTGATAAAATTTAAATTCAGTCCACCTCTCCTACTGAAATTATGAAAATAATAAATTCACTCAAATGTGAAAGTTCACATCGAATTGATGGCATTTCCAACAGAGTATTAAAAGCTTGTTCCCAACAAATAAGTAGGATTCTCAGCCACAAATATTGTAGCTCACTGAAACAGGGAATTTTTCCAGATGGACTGAAATATGCTATTGTTAAACCATTGCATAAAAAAGGGGATAGATCTGATGCTAACAACTACCACCCAATCTCACTTCTGACAGCTTTATCCAAAATTCTTGA
Source organism: Schistocerca americana (assembly GCF_021461395.2). Classification (NCBI taxonomy): domain Eukaryota; kingdom Metazoa; phylum Arthropoda; class Insecta; order Orthoptera; family Acrididae; genus Schistocerca; species Schistocerca americana. The sequence goes on along the minus strand of NC_060120.1, from coordinate 695,877,528 downwards.
AAAAGTAATGTATTCAAGGGTAACATCAAATATTTGTAAAAATGAAGTCCTAACAAAATGTCAGTTTGGTTTTCAGAAAGGCTTTTCAACAGAAAATGCTATATATGCTTTCACCGATCAAATATTAAATGCAATGAATAACCGAACATCACCCATTGGGATATTTTGTGATCTCTCAAAGGCTTTTGATTGTGTGAAACATGAAATTCTTCTAGATAAACTTAAGTATTGTGGTATGAGTGGAACAGTGCACAAATGGTTTAATTCATACTTAACTGGAAGAATGCAGAAGGTTGAAATTAACAGTACAGATAGTCTACAAAAACCAGCAGAGTCCTGTAACTGGGGAGGCATCAAGAATGATGTCCCACAGGGTTCAGTCGTGGGTCCCTTATTGGTCTTAATATATATTAATGACCTGCCACTCTATATTCATGAAGATGCAAAGTTAGTTCTTTTTGCTGATGATACAAGTATAGTAATTACACCCAAGGAGCAAGAATCAGCTGAGGAAATTGCAAATAATGTCTTTCAGAAAATTATTAAGTGGTTCTCCGCAAATGGACTGTCACAAAATTTTGAGAAAACACAGTTTATACAATTCTGTACAGTAAGTGGCATAAGACCATTGATAAATATAGACTATGAACGCAAGTCTGTTAGTAAGGTAGAATATCAAAATTTCAGGGTGTGTGCATTGATAAGAAATTGGAAGAAACACATTGATGATCTGCTGAAACGGTTAGGTTCAACTACTTATGCTATTAGGGTTATTGCAAATTTTGGTGATAAACATATCAGTAAATTAGCCTACTATGCCTGTTTTCATACACTGCTTTCATATGGCATCATATTTTGGGGCAATTAATCATTAAGATAGAAGGTATTCATTGCACAAAACATGTAATCAGAATAATAGCTGGAGCCCACCTAAGATCACCTTGCAGGCATTTATTTCAGGAATTCGGGATATTCACAGTACCTTCGCAATACATATATTCACTTATGAGATTTGTTATTGATAACCCAGCCCAATTCAAAAATAACAGTGAAGTGCATAGCTACAACACTAGAAGAAACAATGATATTCACTATTCTGGATTAAATTTCGCTTTGGCACAGAAAGGGGTGAATTATGGTGCCACAACAATCTTTGGTCATTTGCTAAATAGTATTAAAAGCCTGACAGATAGCCAACCAACATTTAAAAGCAAATTAAAAGATTTTCTGAATGACAATTCCTTCTACTCAATAGATGAATTCTTAGATATGAAGTAGTAACGGAGAAAATTAATTAATTAATTCTTTGTGCAAAGAAAACTTATGTTAAAATAACATGTTCCACATCATTAGGAAATGTTGTATTTATGATCTATGGAACAAGGATATATGTGTGTGTGTGTGTGTGTGTGTGTGTGTGTGTGTGTGTGTGTGTGTGTGTGTGTGTGTGTGTGTACTAACTCCAGATGAACTCTCTCTTGACCAAGGGACTGATCATCTAGCTGTTTAGTCCAGTAACCTGCAACCAACCAATCAGATTATATCACCATGGAGTAGGGTCAGCTTTGATTGTCTAAATTTCACAGATAAAACAAAGTTTATGTGTAATAGTCAGTTCACAACCTAGTGACACTACAAAACAGTGCTTTCATTTTGAACTAGTGCAAGTTGAAAATGATTTAGGAGTTGTTACTAGCATAAAAAATGTTAGTAAATATGTGAACACACCTCTCCCCACTATTAAACTTAAAAATATTTTTTTAGATCTGTAAGGTTAGATTTTGGAAAGTACCGGCTGTATAAGTAATGAGTGCAGACAATAACTGATTTCATAACAATTCTTGAAGGTGATTTATAATTAATGTGATTAATTGAATGGCGATGTAAGGAAGAGAAATGTGGAATATTTGCAGTGAACAGTTCAGTATATGAAGTATGAAATCAGACAATAATGAATGAATACCTCTCACAAAAATGCTCTTTAGGCTCAAATGGCATCAACTACACAGTTTGTATTAAATTTTTAACTACCAAACATGAGCTGAAACTGATATGACAACTGCATGCTTATTGATGAACAGAGATAGTGTTATACAAATGTGCTTCATTTAGCACAGTAATATTTATCAGCTAATTTCGATTGAAGATTATTTCAGTAGTTCAGTGCTTGCATCTTGAATAATTGCCCAGAGAATCTTTGCTTCAAACCCAGATCAGCTCTCTGAAATTTTTTCCATATTTCTCTTCTTTTGCCTCTGGCGTTCTTTGTTCGTGTGGAGAATGCAGAGTTATTTTAAGTTTGACTCAGAGTGCAGTTACTACAATAAGATTTCCAACAATAAATCTGTTTCAGCTGTGGAGAAGTTTTGAAGAGCACACAGTTTGACACTTATTTTCCGCCCTCTATACAGCATGACACCATCAATAATAAATAGCATGTATCTGTAATGCACCATTAATATTTGGTTGAAGAACGCTAATCATTCTGATAGCTGATTTTAGAAGTTCTAACAAGTGTGTTTGTGTTTATGTAGATCATCACCAAACATCATACAATTGATCCAATTTGAGTGATACACAACAGAATGGATTCCTGAACTGAATTCTGTTTCTGAGATAACGTAAAAATTGATCTACAGTCAGTGACATTGATGCAATTCGCCCTAAAGTTATTACTTGATCTGCCTGCTCGCATTCCTTTCATGATACTAATTGTTTGTTGGTCCTTTCGTGGGATACAGTAGTCTATTCTCATAGCCTACATAGTGCACCTTATTGTTATTGAAATCTCACAGGTGAACAGAATATTACGGTGAGATTTTATGTTGCAGTGTGGTTTGCTATTTTGCAGTGAATACCTAGACTAGCCAGAAAATAAGTACTTTGCAGAGTAATGAAGTGATAGAGGCACTACCATGATGTTGGATTGTAGTTTTATAACTTTATTCCAGTGAATATACCTCACTAAACAGTTAAAAAGGTGCAGGAATAGTGATACATTAAAATTTCTTACACACTGCAAGCTTAAGCGTATAAGAGGAGATGGGAAGAAACAGAACTTGACTTTTTGTGCAGTTATGACAAAACTTTAGTTTCTAGTTGTTAAGTACCAACACTTATGGTGATTGTATAAATGTCATTGACAGTGGATCAATTTGGACCTTAGTTCAGAAAATTAACCTAGTTTATGAATGTGCTATATTTTGTAATACTAAACTTGTATCAAATGATCTATGTTCAGTATTGATCTAAATTAATATGGAACATACTAGGATCAAGCAAAGTTACACAGTGGTTAGTGCACACTGCACTCTCATTTGGGAGGACGATGGTTCAAAGCCACATCCAGCCATCCAGATTTAGATTTTCCTTGATCTCCCTAAGTCATTTGAGGCAAACACTGGGATGATTCCTTTGGAATGACATGGCCTACTTTCTTCTCTCTACTTCCCTAATCTGATCTTGTGAGCCATCTGTAATGGCCTCTGTGTTGACGAGCTGTTAAACACCAGTCTTCTCCTCCTCCAAACATACTAGGCAACTCCATTAAATCGGCTGTTGACATGAATCTCAGGCTTTGCTCACAGATATTAATTGTTACACACATTTATTATTGAAGGCTTCATGTTTTAAAGGTGAAAAATAACAAGCAGAAGAGGGCACACTTCTCAATCTTCTTTACAGCAAAAAAGATTTGTTGCTGAAAATCATCTTGGCCCAGTGTTAGGACATAAATGGAGGCAAAAACTGATAAAATACTTATTACCAACAAAGTAAAGGCATGAAAGGAAGCCATTGCTGACTTTATTTGACAAAAAATGCTGATAAATTGTGACAGAAAATTTTAAAAATGTCATGACGACATAAACAAAGGACCAAGAAGGCTTTCGTGCACAACATTTGTCTGTCTTAGTTTTAATTACTTTAGTGCTTTTGTCCAAGACACTGTCTAAATTGAAAATTCCCGGCAGCTGGCCGCTGTGGCTGAGCGGTTCTAGGCGCTTCAGTCCGGAACCGTGCTGCTGCTACGGTTGCAGGCTCGAATCCTGCCTCGGGCATGGATGTGTGTGATGTCCTTAGGTTAGTTAGGTTTAAGTAGTTCTAAGTCTATGGACTGATTACCTCGATTGTTAAGTCCTGTATTGCTTAGAGCCGTTTGAACCATTTTGAAACTTTGTGGCAGATTAAAACTGTGTGCTGGACCAAGACTCGAACTCGGGTCCTTTGCCTTTCCCGGGAAAGTGCTCTAGATTCTGGCAGGTATAAAGCTGCGAGGATGGGGTGTTTGCTTGGGTAGGTCAGATGGTAGAGCAAAAGGCAAAGGTCCCGAATTAGAGTCTCAGTCCGGCACACAGTTTAAATCTGCCAGGAAGTTTCATATCAGCGCACACTCCGCTGCAGAGTGAAAATCTCATACTGTCTAAATTGTTTATCATGTAATTCCAAGAATAGATTCACTCTTTTGTGAACTAGGCGTGGATTTTTTGGAACTCAATACCATTCTCAGTAGACTCATCAGAATAATTAATGAAAAGAACAATATAATTCTCAGCTCTTTAAGTGTCTCCTACCTTTGTGGTGTGGTGATGAGTGTCAGTGGCTACTAATGTGAGTCACAGTCACCGATAAAATATGCCGTAAAATCATCGTAGAAACTGCTAAAGTTTAATCAGTAGAAAGGCAACAACAGGCTAGTAGCCACTCACCATTCATTTTAGCACTTAAGCTTGTTGCAATTAAAATGCTGCACCACAGTGGCCTAGAATGCAAGAACAGCAAGTGACCTGTTCAGGCAATATGGTTTCATAGCATAATGTTTTCATAAGTATATTTGTGATCAGTTCTGTAGCGAATTCATCATTTGGCAGTTAATGGATCACAACCATGAACAAAAGCTGTTGCAGACCATCTCATTGTATCAGGCTTTCAGCTGGTTGCTGAGTATGATGCCATAATAATTATTACAGGTATTAGCTACTGATTTAGGCAGATTTCAGTATGTACAAAAGTTCCAAACAATTTCCATGTTTTAGAGCTATTGATATACAGTGCTAAAGAAACTACCAGTATACCTTGCAGTAGAGGTATACATCTGTATTGTCTGCTTACTGGCTGTTAAAGATGTCATTGCTTATTTACCTGCAAGTGCTTAAGAATTTCATTCATCACTGCACTTTATGAGCAATTTGGGAATTTGGTAGATTGACCTTCGGTGAGCACTGGATTGTGTATAGTTTAAAACTGTGTGTGTGTGTGTGTGTGTGTGTGTGTGTGTGTGTGTGTGTGTGTGTGTGTAATTACTGCTGTTCAAACTGAGAGAGCAGCTTTGAGAAAGATGTTCAGTCTTAATTGGCTGTTGTTGAAATCCATAAAAGTACTGTTCATTACAGTTAGATCAGATTTTCCAAATTCTTGTTGGAGAAATTATCTGCTCTAGTTACTTACATTGCTGATGTTTTCCTTAACCATTACTGTTGATAGTTTGTGAACTGATAACTACAGTTGAACTTGACTTGATCCATGAATTTTGCTATTCAAAATTAATCACAGTTCACAAAAAAAAAAAAAAAAAAAAAAAAAAAAAAAAAATCTGTGCTTTATGTTCATACAGTACAGATTTTTGAGTTCAGTTTGACTAGAGTTAATTTTTTGACCCGAATCTAAGATTAACTGTATTATGCAGTTGGCCCTTAGAGGCATCATGAAGTAGTGCTGTAAGCTTCAGAGAGACATTTAATTTTCATACTCCTTTAATCTAAAGAGTATTAACTCCCATTTTATTTTTCACAAAATTACTTTCGTTACTAAATTTTTAATCACTTCATTACAAAAGCTCGTGGACTGGTCACCACCTCCGCTGCTGCTGCTGCTGCTGCTGCTGCCGCTGCTGCCGCCACCAGCATCACCACCCCTACTTTTCTGGATTTATCATTTGTTTTCAACTCCTCCCTCCTCCCCCTACACACACACACACACACACACACACACACACAATGTTCAGAGTCTGAAGTGAAATATTTTTGCAATTTCTATGACTTGTTATTATGCTTAAATTGACACACAACGCACAGTTCATTGCAAGCATTTCAAGATATTCAAGGTTGTATGTGGGTGATAAAACCAAGGATATATACTGTAAAGGCTGTTAAATTGTCAGAGAGCATAGTTAACTATGCAAAGTTGTGCATGTGGCTTTCAAGTGACCTCTATGTGTGTCTGAACAGGTGGCTGCTGGGAGAATGGCTTGCAATAGTGAGGTGATTGGGAGGCATTCTCCAACTCATAATGGACGTGCTCTGTCACTATCAAGTGGACAGAAGAGTCGATCACCAGAAGCATCAAGCACAGCCAGTGACTCTCCTACCCCCACTAACAGTGTACAGGAGCGTAACTGGGCAGCAGCTGCACAGTGGCATGGAATAGGTGTGTTTCTTTCAGTGAATATAACTCTTCTTAACATTTATCATACATTTATTTCTGTGCATGCATTACAGGAGGCAGTGGACATAATTTTAATTTTAAAACTCTGATGCACTCTGTACCTGCACAATTAGTATAATATTTGATTTTTCCCTGTAAAGTCATTCATAAATTTGACATGTTAAATTTCAACTGAGTCTGTACTGTAGCTGAAATTTCACATAAAATTACATTAGTGACAACATTCCATAAAAAAACTATACTGGGAACAATAAAAAACTTGATTGACACTTGTTTGCCATGGTAAAGGTGATGTTTGCAGTATACCATTACTCGCACTGTCAGAATGGTTGTGGCAGCAGCAGCTTTGTGATTCCAGCTGGATACATTTATACACTTGCTGTTAAAGTGCAGCACTGAATTTATTTCACAGGATCATAGTGCTTGTATTAATTTTCTTTGAACTTTCACTGCTAACTTCTGACAGTCTGGAGGAGTTAACTGTTAATGCGCATGTATCAAATAACACTGAAACTAATCACAACAGTTAGGTTTCCAACCACAGGTAAATTGGCTGTGGTAAAAGGCGTCTGAGGTAGTAGTGCAGTGTGCTGTTGTGAAAAGAACACATGTCACTATCTGATGCATTCTTGAATTCTTTTTCTGTGTTAGATGGTCTGTAAGCAACCGGTTGTCAATGAATATAACAGTTATAACTATGTACTGCATGTGATACAGAATTACAGAGAATATAAGGACAGTTCAAAACTGTTTACTGTTCTGTATGGCTTCCCTTGGCCACACAATTATCATCTAAGTGATATCTGTTTCACACCGTACATTCTGAAGCCTATATGTAATCACTGGTAGAGCACATTAGAAATATACATTTCAGTTTTGTTTTGAGAACATGCCAAATGTTGTTTGTAGCATTTGCTGCTCCCTAGTGACTTCATGTGTTGATTTCCACGGACCAAGTTCAAACAAAAGGTGAATTATCTCAACTTTTGTGCTAATACATGTGGCTGGACAGTAATTCTTGCTTTGCACACACATTCTGTTTCTTCAAACTGCCAATTCCATCTGTGAATGTTGTTGGTATTTGTAAGTGCTCAAATTGATCACTGATGAAGTTTTCTCAGAACTGTAATGACAGAACGACAACAATTAAGTTCTAACATGCAGAATACCTGCTGTACACTTGTGATATGAAACTTTTCACTTACACATTACCTTGCATAAGTGGAACAGGTAGAAAACATGAAAATTGTTGCTCTACAACGCAAAAAAGTGTTCCAGTGATCGTTAAACTAATTTCTTTTAAGAGATATATAATGAGAAGAGACCTTCAGTCTTTAAACTGTGGCATATAATGTTGAAAACCACGTTTAGAGCTATTTTGCTGCTTGGATGGTTGCTAAGGTTACCAATAGGATGACTGCAGTCAGTGAGCACACTGGTGTGATTTAATGCACACAGCTACTAGTTAAGCTTTAATCAGAGAAATGGTAGATGCGCTCTGCTATAGCTCCTCATTACTGTAGGACTGTCATCTACATTTGTAATACTAGTAGGAGAAAAGTGTACATACTGTATCACATCTTTTTCTTGAGGCTCTGTGTATCAAACCAAATAATGAAAACCGTTGTTTGCAGTTTCAGAGCACCCAAAAATATTAACACACTATTTACAGCTATATCTAAGCAGTCCCTGCTCACTGCTTTAATTGGTGATTTGTGAAAACTAAAATTGTGAGGAGTTTTTATATTCAGATAAAAATTTTATTTTCTGATTAAAAATAGTATGTGAAGAACAACGACAGTTACTCGGGACTGAAGAGGAGTCATCGGACCGCCATAGCAGTGATGATGATGGTGACCCATCAGAGGTGTGGACAATCACTGAAGAGCAACGAGAATACTACACTGCTCAATTCCTTTCACTGCAACCAGATCCTGCAGGATTGGTTGCTGGTTCTGTTGCACGTCTTTTCTTTGAAAAATCAAGGTTACCTGTTCATGAGCTGAGAAAGATATGGTAAGTCAGCACGCTCTTAAAAATTGACATTACTAATAAATCAGAAAACTAATTTGTGACAAAAATTTTGTCTTCCCAGAAAGGTCACGTGGGAAAGTATTACCATTGCTGAGTTGTTGTTAAATCAACAAGAAAATTTGAAAGTGTTGATTTTTCATTTTTTCTGTGTGGTTGTCAGTATTAGCAGTGTACTAGTACTTTCTCTATACTAATTTTTTGTGACTTGAGATTATAACTATTTTCAAATTAACTGTTTAACCAGCTACAACATTTACTACATTGACCAAACTTTATAGGACCAAACTTTGTAGGAAAAAACTTGCTTTGAATTTTATACATGATTTTACCACTCATCCAACATATGCCATTATTTTTGTCCAAACTTCCAGTCCTTATATCTGCAAAGTTCTTAAGTGATGGATTGTTACTCACTAAAAAGTTATTTCTGCCTTTTAAAACTTGACAGTCCTTATATAGTTTGTGATGTATCTCTGTAGATCACAACATTTGTTTTGTAAATTATAGTTAGTGAGCCTTCTTAATTAACTTAATGTGTGCACAGGCAACTCGCTGATGTAACAAAGGATGGTGCTCTCTCTATTGAGGAATTCAACACAGCAATGCACCTTGTTGTACTCCGGCGTAATAACATAGATCTGCCAGACTGTTTACCACCTACTTTGGCTCCACCACTCCCGGCATCGGTGACACAGCCTTCAGCACCCCCACAAGCACCTGTACAAGTTACTTCAGTTCCACCCCCTACAGTGGTACCTGTACCTGAGCCGACGACAACATTGGTTTCTGCAGACAGCCCTCCCAGCCCATCCCCATCAGCAGGTGGTGACACCGATTCACCGCTACGGGGAAGTAACAAGGACGTTAGTAAGGTAAAGTGTTTCCTGCTGAAGATGTTAATATTTACAAATATTTTATATTACAGATGGAGACTTGAATGTTTTGGTTTCTATCTCCACATTTGGAACAGTTTTCAGATAATATGACAACTGTCGAGATGCTTATGCAAAATTGGAGGGACAGCATCAAAATGTTAGTCTTGATCGGGAGAAGCAAGGTTCTAATTGCAAACAAGTGATAATGATTTGTATTTGTTTAACTTCTGTGAATCACTATTGTCGCTGCTGAGAGATTACTTATTTAATGTAAAGACAGCCCATCCTCTGTTTGAAGTAAAAATATTTGAACACATGTTCAGACATTAATGGCATTAGAAAGTAGTAATATTAAAAAAAAAAAAATAAAATATATATATATATATATATATATATATATATATATATATATATATATATATATATATATATAAAAATAAAGTTTTCCCCAAAATTAACTATGAATTTTACATCTTGTCTGTAGTAGATCATCTTTCTAGCCTGAAAAGATGACCTGGGCCCAATGAAGTATGTGCATGTTTATTGTTTACTATAATCTGTTTGCTAATTCAGAGTTATTCATGGCGACTAAAGACGTTAATTTTAAATGTATTTGTATTCACAAAGCAGTGAGTTACTGATAGAAACCTTCAACTATCTGTGCACTCTCTTTTATACAAAATGTACTGCATTAGTGGAGTATTGTTTGTTAGAATAACAAATTTGTTTCTTTTTTTTTTTTAGTGTGAAATGTTTGTGAAGTAATACAGTCTATCACGTTTGGTTCCGTATGGAACAGATATGTTGGCGACTGTATTTTTTGAACTTTAATTACATTCTTGGTGCAGTCTGCTAGGGCATGGAGAGTAAAGAAAGAAATTTAACAAAAATCGATGCTAGACATTTTTTGACGATGGATAGTAGTGATATTTATTTTGTTGTTTGTGTGAGTTACCACAATTCAGTGGACTCCAGTTAGGGCACTATTGTTCTCAAAAATGAATCTAGAATGGCTGCATCTGTTCTAAATCCCACCATGGGCAACATTTGTGCTGGGATCAGTTTTCTACATAGGAAAGCATAAACAGTGGTCTAAAATGGTTCGTAATTAATTGTGTATGATTTTAAGTAAAAAATCCTTTGACTTGTGGTATGATGAATTTTTGGATGGAAAAACCGTGCCCTAGCCATGGGAGTATGCATTTGGATGTATTGGTGGTGTGTTTGAATGTGTGTGTATTACTGGAAAAAGAGCGGGTGGTTGGAAGCTAATGTGAAGGCTGTTTTCTGTTAAGTGTTGCTGTGCTCCATGCATTGACCCACTATAGATGAGTGGTTGCTTTTCCCTTATTTCATATAGGATAGAAGAAATGTTATTCATGATGAAAGGAAAGGTAGATAGTCAACCAAATTTACTGATAAAATTTTATGCAAGACAGAAAATATCTGTGCCAACATGAAGGTCAATTAATTTCAGGAAAAATGTCCAGAATGTTAAACAGAACTGTTCTTCATGAAAAAAGTTAGGCTTGAGTACCAGCAATCAGTAAGTGTAGACACACAAAATGACAAAATTGTTAATTGAGCATTGAATATGTTGTTGATAGCTGGATTGTGTGATATGGTAAAACGTTGTGCTCGGCCAATCATAGTAAATGGTGACTGGCACTGTTGTAAAATTTTTATAGACCTGCATGAGTTTTGAGGTAGAGTGTTATATGGAGAGGGGGGGGGAGGGAGAGGGAGGGAGGGGGGGGGAGAGAGAGAGAGAGAGAGAGAGAGAGAGAGAGAGAGAGAGAGAGAGAGAGAGAGAGAGAGAAAGGGGGGGGGGGCAGTTGGGCAGAAGACTGCTGTGAAAGTGACAAAACTCAGTTTAAGGCTCACAAAATATAGCAAAACGAGGTGCGACTGGGAAAAATAATAAAAGTGTGTTCTTGACACACACAGTCTAATAAACAAATATTTTGTTACATGAATCTTTTATGTGCTTTTTACCTTTTTCCACTTAATACTTACAGTTATTGCCACACACAACTTGGTTTTTTAAAGCCATTTTGTGTATTGCCTATATAATATGTATCTATTTTATGTGTGATGGAATTCTTTTTGAGAATTGTGTTTACTGAGGAAAGAATTACTTTGTAATATGATGGACTGTAACAAATTTCGCAGTTCAACAGTACATCCCCACATGACTAGTTCATATAATTAATATCTCCTTTTTCCCAAATCTGAAAGACTGCTTTTAAATCATTGTAAGGTTGCTGAATTGATAAACATATCCTCCATATTCCCCCCTAAACATGGGGTGGAGATAATATTTCAAATCCAATTCCTTTCTTGGCATCTGAAATTGTATCACCTTAGGGCATGGTCATATAATTTCAGATGCCAAGAAAGGAAATGCATTTGAGATAATATCTCTATACTATGTTTAGGGAGAATTTAGAGAAGTTATAAATATAGACAAGAAGTTGTGCCTCTCATATAGAAAGATAAAAAGCAGCAGCATTATTATCGACACAGTTCTTTAAATCTAAAACATGATGAAAATATGTTCTTAAATATGTACATGTTATTTACTACTTATTTACAGTAAAACTTTGTCCTACATCAGAGACGAGACATACTGTTTTAGGGACTGGTGAACAGAGATGAAATATACAATTTACTGAAAGGAATGTGTCCGCCAAGTTTGCTCGAATTAAATGAAGTTGATTATAATTTTGGTGTTAGATCATTACATGTTAACCATTAATCCATGTGACTTTTAACAAAGTGCGAGACGTTAGTGTTAATCACTAAATTTCCATTGACATCAACACCAGTGCATTTAAAATACTTTTGCTTTGAATAAATAGTTCCTTCATGGGAAAATGCATCAGTTTTCGTAATTGTTCACAAAATGCTATTTTTGAGGAATGGAAACAATAGATTGTAGCAGTGTGCAATGGTGTAATTGATCTACAGCTACATTTCAGTTAATTTGGCTTCATTTTTGCAGTGGACAAAGTTTGTGGACTCTCCCACGAGTTCTGTATCATCACCAGGTCCAAAGCCAGTGAATTTTGATTTCCATAAATCAGCTGTTGAACAGGTAAAGTAAGAGACCACTTTAATGTATTCCATTGCTACTCAGCTGTTATAGCATCATATAAAAGCGTGTGTGTGTGTGTGTGTGTGTGTGTGTGTGTGTGTGTGTGTGTGTGTGAGTGTGAGTGTGAGTGTGTGTGTTGTTGTACACTTTAGTATGTATAGATACAGTTGCACAGTGCTATTACTGTTTTTGTTGTGTGTAACATTTAACATCTTTGTTAAATAGTAATTTGGTGATTGCTTTTCTTGGATGTGGCAATTTTAATCAGTTGAATGTTGTGAAAATATGGCATATTATTCGTAAACTGATTATGGAACCATTGAGCAAGATTTTCAGCTGAAGATGAACAGCGTGCATTTGTGACATTGAGCATATCATATTTATTAGATTATAAGACAAGGTTTTTTTCCCAATTCGTCATTTAAAAAATACAGGTTTGTCTTATATTCGTAGATTAAACTATTTCTGCATAGGTTATAATTTTTACATTGTTTAATAGAGTACATAGGGCTCGTCACACATTTACAGATGAAGCTTTGGCTACTGAGGTCATGTGCAAATTTACTTTTAAGAATTTGGAAGGGCAGGGATGGGCAAATAATATTTGCCTTCAAACAGGCTTGAGATGCCCTGTTATGACAGAGCTCTCGATCTCGATACAGTCTTAATGGTGCTCGAACAATCATGTGACATTTGACTCACGTGGTGCTAGTACAAGGGATGTGCGTGGAGCTATGAACTAGCACTATAGCAGTCTATTGCTCTGCTTAAAATTTGACAGTCTTTTAAAACACGGGAGGAAATAGCACAAAATTCTATCATCTTATGAACCGTTGTTGTATTTGAACAGGTTTGCAATAAAAGTTCTCACACGTGTATGGATACTGTGTACAAACATTATGCCACTTTTTAATTGGAGGTCATTACTTGTTTCTGAAACCAGATAAATATTTTATTTCAGACTGTACTGATTTACTAAGTGGATTGAAAGTGAGAAATTCAGTCACTGTTCACATAATAGAATACTGGGTGAAAACATTACCAGCCTTTAAACAGCTTTAGAATGTGATGCTGACATTCAGACAAAACAAGAAGGAAAATTTATCTAGAATGTAGTGTCTAACAAACGAAAAAAACTGACTGTAATTATTGTTGCAAGAATAAGTTACAGCGGCAAGACCCATAGGCGGAAATGTATAAACAGATGTTGGTAGCTGTCGGGATGAGAGCAAGTATGTGAATTGGACTGAGTATTGTTTGCAGTCGTATTGATGTATTAGTTGTTGTTGTTACATATGAGATGCACCCTATTATATATTGCAGTTTGTTTCACAGCTGCTCAAGCTTAGCACTATACAAGGATCAGAGGGGAAACAGTGATACCAGCTTGGCTGAGAACTGTGGTGAAAGTGGGGAGGGGAGTAGTGAGTGGGCAGGAAATTACGTCGTTTTGCCAATCATGGAAATCTAATACTGCATACTTTGGCATTTCAGGACCATGTAGCACACTTAAACTGCAGTTTGCCTGAATCCATTTGTAGCTGAAATTGAATAGAGTTTAAAATTCGAGGCAGTAAAAGTCTACAAGATGCACATGTTTTTGAAAATTTGATTTTTATAGTATTGACCCAGTTCACAAATATCATAGATCCGGGGCTGATGCGCAGAGCAGTATGAGTTATAGTGGGTAGTCTCCACGTGACCTGTGTTTACATTTAGTGATTTTGCTGTTTCCCCTTTGTTTACTCTCATGCCAGATGAAAACAAAACCGATATCTGTGGCCGGGGGCTATCAAGTGAATTAAAATACATTCACATAATTATGGAAGGCTAACATATCTTATTAGTTTCAGATTTTATTTTATTTCCATCTTTCTGACAGTCAAGCATTAATCGCCTTGCAGAACAATCAAGTTATTTTTGTCTGTTTGTTAAAGAAATTTGGCCTTTATTAACCTTTTCCGCAGAGGCAGTCAATGTATCTGAAATGAAACGTTTTTCCACAGTACTGGCTAATTTCAACTGTTCACTGGATTTCAAGTGCACATTTTCATCTTCTAGGACATATGGCATTATGCCACAATAAAGAACCAAACATGATATAATACAGTACTGGTGTTCCAAGAAAATTTACACCCCGAAGACCACACTGAAAAGCGTAATGTCAGGTTGAGGTCTACCTCATTGGGAATCTGGACATACGAATGTGCACTTTAAGTTGCCGTTTAAATGTGCACATTTCGGTATGCTTCACGAAATTCTGATACTCTTGGAGTATCTTGTGATGTCTTGCTGCTTTTACAACATAATGTAAGCTCTTTCAATGTTTTACATGTACGTACATACGGGCTTCCTCCGTGATGGTAGCTGCGCAAGTGGGATGTCACCTGTTATCTGGCACTCTCTGGCAACTGCTGAAATGAACCAATTTCTAACAGGTCACAGAAAAATATTGCGAATGCTGGTTTGAAAAGTGTTCCTTTCAAAGTAAATATCCTTTTACGTAAGTTGAACTATGCGCGAGAATCTACCATGAATTTCTTAAATCGCAGAGCGTTTGACTCTCATTTAAAAATCAGCTCTTTGATGACAAGGCATTTAGAAGAATTTCGAACCCAAGATCAGACATTTATGCCATTATTAAAAATTTTACTGGCACATTTGTGTGATATATCTTAAAGTGTAACAAGTGCAAAAAAGATCAACATTATATGCGAAAGATTAGCTGCTCTTGCAGCTTATTAACCTTGGAGACCAATATTATATGTGAAAGCTTTGCTTTTCTTGTAGCAACACTGTGTATATTAATTTAAACCATTAACTTGTGTGTTACCACTACTTAACAATGATGCTGTTGGCTGACTACATCACGCTTCCTATGCTCTGAATATTTGCTGTCATCGGCTGGCGACATCACGTGACATGAGCTATGACTGGCTTCCAAAGAGCTTCGCTATCTCAATTTCAATGATTCAGAAAGTGACATGTGGTGTTTGGTGGAGTTCCAATGTATACTTTCGTAATACAAAAATACGCAGCATACATGTTGCTGCATGTCAAAGATATTTCCAAAACGTGTATTTTTCCCTGAGTTTCGTTTTCTAAAGTGCCGGGAAGTTCCACACTCATGTCTAAAACCATAATCGTTCAAAGGATTGATACATTTTGCAGTTCCGAGGGAAAGTATACTGTCACTTAAGATGGAAAAGTGTGTTTTCACCTGGGAGAAGGTGTATTTTTAACCGGGAAATCCGGGAATTTTTTTTTCTTGTCCGCGATATGCCATGATGATGATGATGATTAAAATAGTGAAACCATTTCTTTTCGTTAATTTTATTTCTCCTTGTATTATCAGAATGTAGACAGTCACTAAATGACATAAATTTAGAATGGGTATAATGTTAACATTTTAGGCAGATACTTTGTCAGATTTTGATTAGTTAGACTAATAAAAAAACTAAAAAAGAAATGAAAAAAATGAACTTTTCACAAGAGGTCTCTTGAGAAAAAAGGGGGTCATCATCTTAACTTGGGTAAGTGCAGTGTATTACAGCCCATGGCACTGTAGAAAAGTGTACTTTTAGGGTTGAGGCATTCAAAAACAAATTGCCTCCTGGTGTGTGACCAATGGCAAGAACATCAAGGATAGTGTCCTGTCTAGGTTGGGTATGGATTTTGAGACTCCTGGGTGCCTGAGCTGAGGACTGGTGACAAAGACCATCAGTCATCTGCAACAGTGCTTGTCACAGGAAACAGGGATTCTGGCTTAACTGTGAAGGTGGTACATCTCTCTCTCTCTCTCTCTCTCTCTCTCTCTCTCTCTCTCTCTCTCTCTCTGTTGAACAGTTACTAGTCGGTGATCTCTGGAGACCTGCCTCTACGGCTTAACCACCTGGGTCATGAATGAGAATGTTACAAACATCTCAACCTGAAGGTGTACTGTTTGCTGATGAGATGCATGGCTATCTAGGCGTAACAGTCACTAGTGGGCATTCTTTGGGGACCTGCTGCACCTCAATCGTATAAGGCTTTTTCGGGCAAGCAGGGTTCTGCCTGAGTGGACCCTAATTTCTCTAGCTGCTTATAGGAATGAGATGGAACCATCAAAATGAAATTCTTTAACTCTCAGTGTGATAGGTGTGAAGTTCGGGAGTGCTCACACCCATAGATCAAAACAAATGAGTGAGGCTAATTCTCCTGATAATCAGTTGGTCTTTATCAATGGGGCTCAAGGAGTCATAAATCAAAATGTGTTTCTGGTGAACAAGAGGAAAGAGGGGACATTTGAAAAAGTGCCCCCTTTCTATATTCATAATGGCTTAGAAGGGCTTGCTGGAATCTTAAGGTCTATTAAACAACTGCATAATGGTTCTTCATTGGTTGAAAATAATGGATTAAAGCAGGTGGAACTTCTTAAGAAGTCACACATATTGGGTGACCATGATGTTGTTGTTGAGGTGCATACATCTCTCAGCTCAAGCAAGGACGTGGTCACATGCTGTGATGTTACGAGCTCGGATGTAACAGATCTGAAACAAGCATGAGCATCACAGGGGATAGTAGACACGGAACAAAGGACATGAAGAACTAATGGAGAGTGTGAGAAGACTGCCATCTGCTGTGTCACCTTCAATTCTCCTATGCTGCCTGAATAAATCATGGCAGGGTCTCTACAACGTAGGGTTAGGCATTTTATACCTAACCCTATGAGGTGCTACAAATGCAAGTGATTTGGCCACACAATGCTGAATTGTAGAGGTAAAGTGATTTGCAGGAAATGTGGAAAGGCAGCACATAAATCTGGCACTGAGTGCATGTCTCCAGTGATATGCATCAGCTGCTCTGTAAGTCACCCAGTCTGGAACCAAGTTGCCCAGTTTTTGCTGAGAAACGTAAAATTCAAGAAATAAATGTGTTATAAAGTGGATCCCTTACACGGAAGCTGAGAAAGAATAGAAGGCAATCAAACACCCTGTCTTTGACATTTCTTTTGCCTACTTGGTGAAGAAACCTGTTCCCAAGGTAGATACGGTGACACACACAATGACTAGCACCCCATTATCCATCATTATCAGCACCTGTACTTGTACCTGTACCTGCCAAAGCATAGAAGGTAAAGGTATATCAATCCATGCAGCTCCAGTGGAAGAGGAAGAACTACTTTAATGTGTACACTGAAAAGGCACTCCAACAGCAGAGTGCCTCTTCACTTTCCCTTTCCCCACTTTCCTCAAAGGGAAAGGGGCAGGAAAAGGATTACGGCGTTCGGATTCAAAGCTGTCCCAGTCACCATCAGATGCATTTGTGGCATGTCTCACAACTGGGGACATCATCATAGATTTAAATGCCTTGTCACCTGATCCAGACAGCCTTCATATCCCCCCCCCCTCCCTTCCTCTGCCCCTCACTTCCCCTAGTTCTACAAGTGTCTCACAATACCAGCATTAAGATAGGGTTACAATAAAACTACACTGCCAAAATGGCTTCCATACTAGAGTGGAATGTGAATGGATACAGGACCCACATGGAAGAACTTAGACTCCTTGTACAGAATAGATCTGTCTGCCTACGTCTTCATGAGACACATTTTAAAGCTACTAATACACATGTACTTGGAAGCGATCACCTTAGGAAAGGCGACCTTACTGGTGACAGGGCAAAAGCGGTGGTAGTGGTGTAAATTTCACTCCTCACTTGTGTTGTTAACCACAAGACTACAAGCAGTTGCTCTTAGGAGAGTGGCCCATGTTAATGTCACAGTATACTGTCTGTGCATCCCACCTCATGAGCCCACTGACAGTGATTACCTCAAGCAGCTTACTGCTGAACTGCCCTGACCCTTTCTCTTTTAGGAGTGCTCTGTGGGGATCCAACAACCACTTGCCCCAGAGGTCAGATACTCGAGGATTTCACTCAAACTGCAGACGTCATATAGATTAACTTCGGTCCTGCTGCACATTTCAGCACTGCTACAAGTTCATCTGCAGCAATAGACCACTCCTTGTGCTTGCCTATCCTAGCTGATAATGCTCAGTGGGAAGTAGATGATGACCTTCATGATAGTGACCACTTCCCCATTTGGATCTATCTCCCAGATGGAAAAGATCACAAAAGGAAGCAACTGAGATAGTTCTTCAGAAAGGTTAATTGGTTGCTATACAGACAGTTAGCTGCTTTCAAGGAGTGTAAAGGTGTCCAGGACTGGGTGAACCACGTAGTGACTGTGATTCACCAATCTGCCGATACATCCATCCCCAGGCCATCAGTAGCACCTAGGAGGCAATGTGTCCCTTGGTGGAATGATGAATGTCATTCTGCTAACACGGACTGGGGAACAGCTTTGTGAAGATTCATTCAGTGCTCTATAGATGCGAACCTTGCGGCCTTCCTCATGGCGAAAGCAAAGGCTAGGAAAATAATTCGCGAGAGTATGCAGAAGTATTGGCACGAGTTCCTGAACTACATCAATAGTTTCAAACCCACAACCAAAATATGCGAAGCTATTAAGAGGATTTTCAGATGGGAGTTACAACCACCAATAGCAACTATACGAAAGCAGGTTGGCTCCTAACATTGCCAACAGACGTTACTCAGACACTGGCTACGTCATATAAGATAATCATGGCCCGATTCTAGCCAGGTTCCAGCTTTTCATTGTTATCGGGAGACACAGGAGAGGGTTGGTTTTGATTTCTTTTTCCAGCAACATGGAGGAATACAACCAGCCTTTCTCTATTTGGAAGTTGGTTTCTGCATTGTCTGTAGCTCGTGATACTGTGCGTGGTCATGACATGACAACATACAGCATGTTGAAACAGTTGGACCCAGGGTTGAAGGATATTCTCCTTCAACTCTTCAGTGAAATTTGAATAACAGGAGATTTTCCCAACTTGTGGAAAGAATACGGTTTAATCCCAGCTTTAAAACCAGGGGATGATTAGACTAACCTCAGTAGTCACTGTAACATTAGTCTCACAAGCTGCATAGGAAAGATGCTTGAGCGTATAGTCAACTGGTGTCTAGTGTGGGTTCTCAAAACCAGGTCTGTACTAAGCCACTCCCAGTGTGGTTTCAGGAAGTACGTCTCCACACTCGATAGGCTGATCCTGTTCAAAGCAGCTACTCAATAAGCTTTCTTCCCTAAGGAACACTTTATCAGTGTCTTTGTCAATTTAGAAAAGGCCTATAAGACAATTTGGAGGCATAATATTTTGTTGCACCTCATTTCGGTAAGGGTTCTGTGGCCGTCTGCCCACTTTTATGAGGTCCTGTCTGACCATTTTGAGGAGGAGAATGGTGTCCCTCAAGGGAGTGTTTTAAGTGTTATGGCAATTGCCATTGCAATAAACAGTGTTAAGTCCACAGTGCAGTGTCCCATGCTGTGTTCCTGGTTTGTGGACGACTTTTCCTCCAACCTAGCAACAGCTACTTGACAGTTGCATTTGATGAACAGGTGGTTGGAGGAATGGTCTAATACCACAGATTTTAAATACTTGTAGGAGAAAACTGTGTATGGTGGTTCTAATCACTCCCACTCTCTCTCTAATTTACCTTCTTTAAAATAGGAGGGGAAGGGGGGGGGGGGGGGAGATATGGTCCTCACTTACAAGGAGAAGGTGAAACATCTGGACCTCACTTTTGATAAGGCTTTAAACATCCTTAAATGTGTCAGTCATGTGTCTTTGGGAGCCTATAGGGCATGTCCACTCCAACTTTATAAGGCTTTTCTGTGACCCCGGCTTGAATATGGATGCCAGGTTTATGGATCAGCAAGGCCTTCATATCTCAAAATGCTGGATGTGGTTTGCCATGAGGAATATTAGGCTGTGAACAGGGTCTTATTGCACAATCCAATTGCTAGCCTGTGAGCAGAGGCTGGTCTGTCTGTGCTGTGTATTCAATGTCTTGTCCTTGTGGTTTGCCAAGCATACAGTACTGTCTCTGCTCCTAAATTACTAGCATTCATCTCCATTGTATAACTGCCACTGGAACAACCGTTATGTCACTTTCCATGGGCAACAAAGCCATGTGGGATCTGTGTGACGGAATGGCTTGAGTTACTACAGGTCAGGGGGGGGATTAAGGTCCATAGCTAGGGGTGGAGTAGGGGACCCTCCTGTCTGCTGAGGAGGCCCAGATTATTGTTTTGAATTGACTGCTCACAGGATGAATTGTACCCCAAACAATATTTTTAAAATTAAATCTAACAAGATTTTACATTGCCACCCAAATTTGATTACTGTTTACACATATGGGTCTCGGGAAGGGGATTTTACTGGCTGCCGTGTCGTGTTTCCTGACATGGTCGTCAGGATAGGGCTACCAGAGTCTTTTTCAATTTATTACATATAATTGTTTGCTATTTGAGGGCAATGAGGCAGGTGATCTGATCAAATTCCCACAGTATCTGTTGGTCAGATGGACCCAGCAGATCGGATGGTGTAAAAAGTGCAGGACATTTTCCTTCTCTTGCAAAGGGAACAAAAGGAAATAGTTTTCTACTTAGTTCCGGTGCACATAGAGTTCCGGGGAAACGAACTTGTTGATGCTGCTGCTTTTATTGACGGTAGACGGTATTTTATGATGCTCACCATATCAGGGTTGTATTTTCAGTTCTTATGCATGTATACAACTTGGTTGTTTTATTTATTAATTCATAGAGTTTCATCACACTTGTCTGTATTTAGTTCAAGCAATAGCATGGTGACTTTGTTGTTTTATACTTTTACCCACAAATAATCGTCGTCATCATCATCATCATCATCCTCTCTCTCTTTACACACACACACACACACACACACACACACACACACACACACACACACCATGTCGTGTGAATCACTAATTGTTGTAACTACCACCCTATCATCAAAGAGATAATAACAGGATAATCCTCTAGAAAAAAATGTGGATTGTAGTAGAGCACATCGGTGTTAAAACTTAGTTATGATTAAAAGGTTCATTTGGTTAAGTGGCACCTTTCTGAATTTGTGAAGTCCTGAGTCCTGTGTTTTCTAATTACAGTGCTAAAATCGATGAAATGGCTTCAGAATGGGGTGCTGCTCAAAGAAATGACTACTAGTGAATAGAGTGACCACCTACTTAAATTGAAAAAGTGAACTTCACAGTTGTGGAGGAAAGCATAATTCTATTAAATCAAGTGATTGTGTAGCTTCTTGCCATGGCATTGTCAATGTTGATGCAAAGGAATTGAGGAAGGAATGACTTGAAAGAGTAACAGATTGTCAAAATATTATGAAGTGAGTCACTTGTGAATGTGAAAGAGACTGCTGCTTTTATAATAACTGTAAACAGTCCAAATTTTTAGTAGTATGCTAATGCAGAATTTCTCCTTCTGTAAGTGAGCGTCACACTCTCACTTTATAATTCCACTCAGAGACCACACAGCATGGATTGGAACTGCAGAATTTTCAAGAGGAAAATAAGTAGTAGATAAGTCCCCATACGAGTGCCTTATGATGAGATGAAAAAGTTAAACAAATGTATGCAGCCACCCATGTTCTGTAAACAGAGTGTGTCTCCCAAGAGTGGATTGGTGCATTTTCTCTGGGTTTTCAGCAGATGTTTGCAATTTTGTTTTTGCATTGTGTAGCTGGAGTCACATGAACAAATAGTGCTCAAAACATCTTTAAATCTATGTGTTGTGTTGACAGAAAGCATCAGTTTGTTTCTTGTTACAAACAAAGTGTTTTTTTAAAGTGGAATTTTATGTACCCATTCAATAGAAGGGTTTCAGATTAGTCTAGTGTGATATTTGTTTTATCGATTCCTGTTAACAGGGACAGTAAAATTTGAAGAATAATCAGTATTCGTGCAGCGACAACACTGTTCTGACCCTTGATGACAGCTACGCCAATCACACAGTACTGCTGGATTGCTGTTTTTTTTTCATGTTTCGCTGCTCCTGTTAATATACAGGATGTACATAAAGTCCGGGAACACTTTCAATTATTTGTTGTACAAGAACCGAACATTATATAGATATTATACATATGTCATTTTGAAGAGAAACACTGAAAGTTTTTTTTCAAGTATACTGCCACAGCATAGTTTGGTAATTTGCCAATAATCAGCGCTAGTCGCAAACATGGTGAGTTCAGGTTTGGAGCGAGCTTTCTGTGTGTTGGAGTTCGACAAAAACAATTGTGCTACAGCTGTTCAATGGTTGTTTAGAACAAAGTATGGTAAGAAGCCACCAACAGGGAAGGCAATGTGGCACTGACACAAGAAATTCGTTACAACTGGTTGCTTGTGCCCAGCAAAGAGAAGCGAACGGTCCACTGTGAGTGAAGTGAATGGGGAGTGCGTATGAGACACATTCATAAGGAATCCAAAGAAGTTGTTGTGTCATGCATCCTGTGAGCTTCAAATGGCTCCAGTGACAGTGTGGAAAGTCCTCCAACAGAACCTGTCTATGAAACCATTCAAATTGGAGCTAATGCAGAAGCTGGGATGGGTATGCAACAAACTAAAACTTTCAGAGTTTCTCTTCAAAATCTAACATGTATGACATCTGTACAATGTTTAGTTCCTGTGCAATAAATAATTGAAAGTCTTCCCGGAGTTTATGTACACCCTGTACCTCAATAAAACAAATATCAGACTAGACTAATTTGGGAGCACTCTATCAAGTGGGCAACTACAATTCTGATTTAAAAATAATTTTGTTTGTATTGGAAAACTAACAGATGTTTTCTGTTGATACTAGGCATCGTGTGAAGAAGATGATGAGCAGTAATTGTTTGGTTTGACTCCAGCTAAACAATGCAAAAACAAAATTGCAGATATTTGCCAAGACACCAGAGATAATGTGCCTGATGACTCTTACGTGAGAGAGCCACTATACTTGGCCTGACTGGTTAAGAATTCTACAGCAGTTGACCTCCCACAATAGCTGTAATCTTCGCTATGACTGAAAGGAAAAACAAAGTGAATAAACAGAAACATACAGACTGGATCAGAGATCATCAGACAATCTCAGTTTTGTGTTGATGGACAATTCTGAAGAAGACTAGGAGTAATGCAGTATGAATTCTGATGAAGCGAACCAAGCAGTTTCTCCCATGAACCCTCAGCTGCAATATTGGCAATAAGACAATGTGGAAACACTTAAAAAAAATCATTGATAAAACTGCTCTCATCATGCAGTGTAACTAGAATGCATTCAGTGGATGAATGGGACCTACTGGCACAAGAACATATTTGTGATTATGTGTTAGACAGATTTTGAATACATTGACCTTAGGAAGCTAAGAGGCTACAGCATCCCAAGAAAAGGATGACCTCATTGGAGAGGAGGCTGTATGTGGTATAATTGTCTTTGTTAATAAAATGGAACTTGTAACCTCTTCCCCTCATTTAAGATTTGCAAACAGTCACTATCACAGTGTATATCCCATATACTGTATATGTCCTTGTAGTAGATAAAGCAGTCTACTATCTCAACATGAATATGGAAAGCCATTATAAAGAATTGTAGAAAATGAAGTTGGGCAATAGTAGCAATTATACTGAAGAAGTGGTGTCTGTAAACACCACTTGGACACCACCTAGGCAAAGGTGGAGAGTTTAAACATGAGTGCCACCACTACCAATGTGTATCCAGTGCTGCACTCCCACCGTGCAATAGTGAAAACATTTGAGGTGAACTTCCGATCCAGTAGTTGAGAGTCCTATAACTGCCCCTTCCCCATGGGTGAGATGTATTCAGAACTGTCAGGGACTAGTGATGGGAGACAGTAATGGTCCCTTTCCTCAGTCCAGAGAGGGACTGAACATGTCCCAACAATTGGAGAAGTGTCACCTTGATGTGCTGTGTGTGAAAGACCTTGGACTGAACGGTTAACTGTCATCTGGTCTGGACACACAAAGCTAGTCAGCTTCTTAATTGCTTTCAGTGAGGGTTCAGGTGCTACAGTTCAACTATAAACAACCTGATCCTACTGAAGTCAGTTTTACAAATGACTTTCCTGTGAAGACAGTATTTAATTCACATATTTTGTATTGAAATAAAATACACAACACTACATAGAGGCACAATGTAATCTGATAGCTCCATCAGGGGGCTTCTGTGGCAAGATGCATACTCGTATATCATAACGGTCCCCCCTCCCCCCGAGGTGGTGAAGTTCTCTCTGATAGATTTGAACAGAAGAATGGTGTCACTCAAGAAAATATTTTTAGTGTAAACTTTGCTACTGCCATCAATAGCACAAATTCCACAGTATGAAGAATATTCAAATGCTCCTTAATTGTGGACAGTTTCACAGTTTTTTGTTCCTTCTTAAAACCTGCAATAGCAGCATGCCAACAACTAACTGCAAGCTGGTTTTTAAAAATGGGTAACACACAAAAGTTTTTAAGTTTTCTACAGATGAGTGTGTTGTTGTTGTTGTGGTCTTCAGTCCTGAGACTGGTTTGATGCAGCTCTCCATGCTACTCTATCCTGTGCAAGCTTCTTCATCTCCCAGTACGTACTGCAACCTACATCCTTCTGAATCTGCTTAGTGTATTCATCTCTTGGTCTCCCTCTACGATTTTTACCATCCACACTGCCCTCCAATACTAAATTGGTGATCCCTTGATGCCTCCGAACATGCCCTACCAACTGATCCCTTCTTCTAGTCAAGTTGTGCCACAAATTCCGTTTCTCCCCAATTCTATTCAATACCTCCTCATTACTTATGTGATCTACCCATCTAATCTTCAATATTCTTCTGTAGCACCACATTTCGAAAGCTTCTATTCTCTTCTTGTCCAAACTATTTATCATCCATGTTTCACTTCCATACATGGCTACACTCTATACAAATACTTTCAGAAACGACTTCCTGACACTTAAATCTATACTTGATGTCAACAAATTTCTCTTCTTCAGAAACGCTTTCCTTGCCTTTGCCAGTCTACATTTTATATCTTCTCTACTCTGACCATCATTAGTTATTTTGCTCCCCAAATAGCAAAACTCCTTTACTACTTTAAGTGTCTCATTTCCTAATTTAATTCACTCTGCATCACCTAACTTAATTTGACTACATTCCATTATCCTTGTTTTGCATTTGTTGATGTTCATCTTATATCCTCCTTTCAAGACACTGTCCATTGCGTTCAACTGCTCTTCCAGGTCCTTTGCTGTCTCTGACAGAATTACAATGTCATCGGCGAACCTCAAAAGTTTTTATTTCTTCTCCATGGATTTTAATACCTACTCCGAATTTTTCTTTTGTTTCCTTTACTGCTTGCTCAGTATGGAGATTGAATAACATCGGGGATAGGCTACAACCCTGTCTCACTCCCTTCCCAACCACTGCTTCCCTTTCATGCCCCTCGACTCTTATAACTGCCATCTGGTTTCTGTACAAATTGTAAATAGCCTTTTGCTCCCTGTATTTTACCCCTGCCACCTTCAGAATTTGAAAGAGAGTATTCTAGTCAACATTGTCAAAGGCTTTTTCTAAGTCTACAAATGCTGGAAATGTAGGTTTGCCTTTCCTTAATCTATTTTCTAAGATAAGTCGTAGGGTCAGTATTGCCTAAAGTGTTCCAACATTTCTACGGAATCCAAACTGATCTTCCCCGAGGTCGACTTCTACCAGTTGTTCCATTCGTCTGTAAAGAATTCGTGTTAGTATTTTGCAGCCGTGTGTATGTCAATTTAAACCATTATTACCTAAAAACAAAGATGATGTGACTTACCAAACGAAAGTGCTGGCAGGTCGATAGACACACAAACATACACACAAAATTCAACCTTTCGCAAGCAACGGTTGCTTTGTCAGGAAAGAGGGAAGGAGAGGGAAAGACGAGAGGATGTGGGTTTTAAGGGAGAGGGTAAGGAGTCATTCCAATCCCGGGAGCGGAAAGACTTACCTTAGGGGGGAAAAAAGGACAGGTATACACTCTCGCGCGCGCGTGCGCGCACACACACACATATCCATCCGCAGATACACAGACACAAGCAGACAAGTCTTTCCGCTCCCGGGATTGGAATGACTCCTTACCCTCTCCCTTAAAACCCACATCCTTTCGTCTTTCCCTCTCCTTCCCTCTTTCCTGACGAAGAAACCGTTGCTTGCGAAAGGTTGAATTTTGTGTGTATGTTTGTGTTCGTTTGTGTGTCTATCGACCTGCCAGCACTTTCGTTTGCTAAGTCACATCATCTTTGTTTTTAGATATATTTTTCCCACGTGGAATGTTTCCCTCTATTATAAACCATTATTATTGTCTTTTTAATTTACCTGTTTTAATACTTGGGGATAATTACCTAAAGTTTAAATATTTGGTGACGTTTATGGGATTTACATTCAATTTTAAGTTGTCATGGTTGCCACACATGAGAGACCTGTAAGCACAAGACATCTTGGAAGTGCCTTACTCATGAGTTTATAGAGCAGGCAGGGCACTTCCATCCCAGTACTTCAAAATCTTTTGAGAGATTCAACAAGATTATGGATGCTTTGTAAAATCGACTTACCCAAAGATCATGGACACTTTTATTTTTATATTGTTCGATACTTATCACTTGAGCATTTCTCAGTGCCATTGCTGGTTTTGAAAAGTCAGTGATCATCTTCAGACTACAAACACATGTTGGAGGTGGTTTTTGTTGTGTTGTCACAATACTTTGACATTTGACAATTATTATATTGAGGAGGTTACTGATAGTGAAAGTAAGTACACTGAGGTGGCGAAAGTCATGAGATACCTCGTATTGTCATGTCAGACCTCATATTGTCTGGTGTAGTGCACCATCTTGGTGTGATGTGGCATTGGCTCAACAAATTATTGGAAATGCACTGCAGAAATAATGAGCCATGGTGCCCTATAGTTGTCCGTGATTGTGAAAGTGTTGGCAGTTCAGGATTTTGTACAGAAACTGACCTCTCTGTTATTCTTCTTCTTATTACTGGCTCTACTGCTCTTTGTGGGGCTTGGCCTGCTGTAGTATATCGCTCTGTTAGTCTCCATCCATCGTCTTGCTTCTCCATGCTCTGACACAAATAATTTTTAAATCTTTTTGCACATCGTCCAAGTATCAAAGTGTTGGTCTTCCCCTGCTTCTTTGTCAGACAGCAGTGCTGTTTTGTTTGGGTACTAATGTTATACATGAAAAACATGGGCAAACCATTTCATGCAGTTTATTTTAATGAACTTTATGATTCCAGACTATTTATATAATATCTAAAGTTCAAAATTTTATTGTCTGCTCAACGCTCCACCTTCATTAGTTGCCCTGTAGATTTTGCATGACACCTTTTGTTCAAAACATGCTGTTAGCTCTCCACACCGTTGTATTAGTGTCCAGGTTTCTGAGCAATATGTTAATACAGGATGCATTAAAGTTTCATATAGCTGACACTTCGTTCTTCTGGACAGATTTCTAGACTTAAATTGGAGGGCCAGCCCATAACAGCATTTATTAGCTGTGTGGATGGGCCACTTTATTTCCATAATAATATCATTCTGTGATGTTATCAGCGTTTCTAGATAGACAAATTCACTAACAGATTCTATTTGCATCTGGTCAACTTCTAATATTGTATTTAGTTCTGGTTTATTATTCACTGTATTTCATTTTACTGTGTTCATGTTCGCTTCAAATCCCATTTCTATTGCTGCTACCACCAGTACCCTAGATGTTTCTTTAGTAGCTAGTTGTGTTCTTGCAAGAATATCCTCATCATATGCATTGGCAAGAAGCTTCACCATTCTGTTGTGTATTGTGCCTGTTGTGTTGATTTGAGCTGTCCTTACTACCCTCTCCAGTACTATGTTAAAAAGCATCCATGAGAGTGCATTTCCTTGTCTCAGTCCACAGTTTCAAAATTTGATGTTAATTTTCCTTGTGCTTTTTTATTCCAATCTCTGATCACAAATGATTTCTTAGACGATGACAGGTTTCAGTCTGTAATGACCATCCTCAGATCTTTTTTTACACCATGTCCTAAAGTGATACGGCCATAATGGCATCATCAAAACATAAATATAATCAGCATAGCATTGTCACATAGATTTAAAATATGGTGTAGAATAGGCCACATCGTCCACAGAGTGATTATTACCCACTGAAGTACAGTAGCATCCAGAAAGCTGTTTGCCTACATCCTCCCTCATATCCTACCTCCATCAGCTCTTACCAACTGAAATCAGTATTCATCTGAACTGGCCACAATTTTCCAGTTGTTTAATGTCCAACCAATTTTGTCATGAGCCCAGGAGAGGTGCTGCAGGCAAAGTCGTGCTGTTAGCAAAGGCACTTGAGTGGGTCGTCTGCTGCCACAGCCCATTATTGCAGATTTTTCCACACTGTCCTGATGGGTACATTCCTCATACATCCCACATTGATTTCTGCAGTTATTTCAGGCAGTGTTGCTTGTCTGTTAGCACCGACAAATCTATGCAAAAGCTGTTGCTCTCGGTCATTAAGTGAAGGCTGTCAGCTAATGCATTGTCTGTGGTGAGAGGTAATCTCTGAAATTTAGTATTCTCGGCACACTCTTGGCACAATGGATTGTGAAATATTGAATTCCCTAATGATTTCCAAAATGGAATGTCCTACCCGTATAGCTCCAACTATCATTCTGTGTCCAGAGTATGTTAATTCCCATTGTGTGGCGGTAGTCATATCAGAAACTTTTTCACATGAATCACCTGAATACAAATGACAGTTCCAGCAAAGCACTGCCCTTTTATAGCTTGTGTACGCAATACTACCACCATATTTATGTGTTTATCACTATCCCATAGGCTATGTCACCTCAATGTATGTCAAAAAGTATTGCAACATAAATTTGTGGTGGTACTACTGCTTTTATGAGTGGTTTTGAAATGAAACTGCTGGTGCAATTTGATATAAATTACCATTTTAGGCTGATTTTTGTTTTTTATTTAGAAATATAATTTATTTTAGGCATCATGAGATCATGGAAGTTTAGAGATGAGGCATTCTGTCAAGGAAACACGTAAAATTGCTTTCAAATATGTCTTATAAAATGATGGGTGGTTGAAAACTGTATGTCCAAGTGGTTCCACAGTGAAACCACCTTCTTACAACAGTTGTTTATTTTATGCCAATTCTTCTATTTGTTGCTTACCGTGATGACAAAGGCAGTTTTGTGAAAAATTTTAAAATTAAATTTCTTTTCCTCCTCTTTTTTATGCTGAGCTACATACAAACTTGACAGTATCTGTGTATTTGTGCTGAGAAATGTATTGCTTATTCTGACTAACTATACGCCATTCAGTCTATACATTGTATGTCAGAAAACACATAAGCACAGAATGTCCAGGATGCAAACATGTGCCTATGAAGGCTTCAGAGAGAGGTTTCATACTGCTGAGAACCAGTAAACATGCGATTCAGGGAAAGAAACTGGCAGGTGTTGCAGCCAAGCAGGCACGTACTGATAATCCTGTTTAGTGTGCTGTTCCCTAAACACTGTCACCTCAGTATTGATTTACAAGTGTCCTCTGTCAGTGGGAAGGAGGAGGTCACGGAATGAGTGAGAAACACATGTAGCATATCCTCTTCCAACTACACAGACAAGATGAAGTCCCACTCACACATCTAAGGATAGGGCATAACCTGATTGCTTTCCTGAGAGGAACTTACAGTGCTTGTGTCATACATATTTAGAGTGCCACATTTAACTGATTGTTTTGCATTCAGAAAGTAGGGAACAGCTTAATTTGCATGTAGATGTTGCTACTATTTTAGCAGACAACGAGATGATGGTAGCACAAATTTTAAGATTCAATGAAATCCCCGACATACTCCCTAAAAGACAAAGCGGAGGTTCTTAGTGCGTTATCAGGGTGACTTGCTTATCTGTTTTTAAGTGATTGGCCAGTCGCACAATCCTCAGTTATTACCTTACAAAAACACACACACACACACACACACACACACACACACACACACACACACACAAACAAACAAACAACCATCTGTACAAAGTGGTGAGTGTGCAGGAACTTAGTAAATGTTGGTGGGCCAATTGTAGAGCATGTTTTGACACTAACATGGAAGCTGTCCATTGAAGCTGACGCCAATCTACTGGCTAATGATGAAGTGCACTTTCATTCGTCAGGCAATCTCAATAAACAAAATTTTCAGAACTGGGCTGCAAGTGGTGCTCGACAGATCCTTGAGTGCCTGCTCTGCAGTGAATATATAATTGTTTGGTGCTCTGTCATTGATCTTGGAATTATAGGCTCATACATTCTTGAAGAAAGCAGACTCAGGTAGGCCCAAGAAAGTGACAGCATCTTGTGATCATTCTGTACAACTGCTATGCAACTTCCTGGAGTTGACATCAGTGACCTAGGACATCCTGCTATGTAGTTCTCAAATGATTGTGCCACTGCACACAGAGCCAGGGTGCCAGTGGGCCTCCTTAGGAAAATGTTTGCAGGGTGTCTGGTTTCGTCATGGGGTGATGTTCTGTGGCCAGCCAGTTTCCCCATATCACCCCTTGTGTGTTTCTTGTATGGATATAACTCCAGGCGTGCATCTTCAGTCATAAGTTGTGAATGCTACATGACCTGAATGCATCTACCTATCATAAAATTGAGGCAATATCACAAGACATGACAAGGAAGGTCATTTAGAATTTCAGGGAGAGACTTCAGATGTGCATAGAAATAAACGCTCATCATTTGGATGACATCCCTTTTCAAAATATAATGTGTGTGTGTGTGTGTGTGTGTGTGTGTGTGTGTGTGTGTGTGTGTGTGTGTGTGTGTGATGTAAATGGCCGAAACTAATCTTTCAAGCTGTGCATTAAATTTGTGAATGTCAATTTTTATTCTTATTAATCTTTAAAATTTGGGAGTTATTTCTGCTACATCTTGCATTATACAAATTTTCTCAAAAGTATGAGCTAACAGTAGAAAATTTAGTTCTTTACAAATATCAACTTGCACTTGTCCACCCATTAATAGCCACAGTATGCTGACTACAGTAGAGTTGGTGAAAGAAAATACCTGACAGCTAGCAGTGCTGTTGTCAGTTTTTCTCTGCAAACCACAAATGGCTTGAGACACAAACAACAGTTGTGTATGGAAGTGAAAGGACATTGAGGAGTTGCTGTAGAGATATATACAAAATGACCTTTTATGATTAGTTGAGGTAGACATGCGAAGAAGCTGTGCCAAGTACTCTGGAACTGTCAGTGATCTTCTTTTCTGACTGTGCTATAGTGAATATTGTTTTCTCTCTCTGACACTGAGTTTTTAGAAATGCACTGTAGCAAATGGAGAAACAGGTTCATGACATTTGTATGGAGTCAAAACAACAGTGTATGCAGTACTATCATTAAAATCACAAAACCAAAATATTTAATAAATAAAATTTGGATATAAAATCATGGCGATAGTAGTTATGAATAAAACAGGAATACTCAAAAGAGCAAGGAGCACCAATAACATCTGAAGTGTACTATCAGACACTGGGGAATCTGAGACTTGCCATTCAGAATCGATAACATTGGGCCCCGATATCAAGAATTATCTAGTTTCAGTAATGTGCACAGCCACATATTACCACCCACACTATCCAAGCAATCAGAACTTGGTATGTGAACATCCCCTAACGGCTATACTTACTGCATGATGAGACTTGCCTTTTCCTGGTTTTCATGAAATCTATTGCTTTTCATTGTTCTGAAGGTAATGAAGAGTGCTATCAACTTCAGTTCTAGGCTGGGAAAAATACCACGTGGCAAAATTCTATACAGGATGTTAAAAAGGGCATGTTCCACTATGTCAGGTATTTGAAGAGTAATGGTGAACACACAGAAAATTTTGTCTGTGTGGGTATTAAAAACACCCTCCTCCCACCAAGCCAGCTGGCTTTAAATTTTAAACGTGCCATGTATGTAATTAATTCTTAGAACCACAAATATGTGAAAATAAAAGTATTAGTTTATGCCCCTTCATATTACAGTGGCAGCTGTTGAGTAACTGTCTTTACATTTTTGTTTAGGATCCTAAAATTCTGCATCCTGTAGCTTTGAGAGTCACACCGGAGTCACAGGGTGTCAGTGTGGTTGCGGCAGTTGCTAGTGCGGCAGTTGAAGAAGAACCTTGCAGATCACCACGAAAACCATCTGAACCACAAGCCATTCCATATGAACAATTTGGTGGAAGTGCAGACTCAGGCAGCCCCAAGAAAGTACTCTCTACTGCTGTGACTCACACAGATGCAGCACCAGCAGAAATTCGACCCATTCAGAGGCCACAAGCAAAGAAACCAGCAGGTTTGTAAAAATCTCAAATATTATTGGTGAAATTCATATGATTTTGATTTCTTATCTCTCAAAGCTCCAGTTATTCTGCCTTTATTAACTGTAATAGTTTTGATTTTATCCTGAAGTTCAGCATTTGTTTAGAACCTGGTAGTAGGATGTAGCAGGTATGAAAGGAAGAATGAGACATTAAAAAGTATTAATTAAGAGGTTTCATGAGGAGCTAATATCATGCTTTTGTCTTGCATAGTGTCAACAAAATCAAATAATGGGAAAGTCCAGGATGGAGTAACAACAGTATTATGGAAAGGATAGATGATAATATTAATACCCCCCCCCCTCTCTCTCTCTCTCTCTCTCTCTCTCTCTCTCTCTCTCACACACACACACACACACACACACACACACACACACACACACATACACACACCCCTGATGTGAGAGTTGTTGTTGATGTTATTGTTGTGCTGTGAGAATTCTACTTCTGAAGAAAGACTTTGTCTGTAAGCTGAAAATATTCCTGTTTCACTGTGCCTGTCTGCAACTCAGCACCTGCTGTATGTCGTGAGTAGCAATGTATCCTTTCCATAATATTGTAGTGTCAGCAAAGGAAGTGAAGAATTACATGAGCAGAACTTTGGTGTTGGTATTTTTTCAAATTGCAGAACACTTAAAACAGCAAAAGGCAAATAATAAGTAATAACCATCCATCCTAGCTTCATTCAGGAAGCATTAAGTGAATAAAATTCAGAGAACAATGCTAAGTAACTGAATGTCCTTGTTTGTTATAACGTGTGCAATATAAGCAGCAGATGCAAGGAAAGTTGATATATATATATCTGAAGTTGGCTGAGATGGCACAAAAATAAGAAAAAACTTGCATGAGGTACATGTTTAGCTCATTTAAAGTACTTCTCTTGTGGAGCTTAGTGTGCATCGTTAAGATTCATTGCTGCTATTCTTACAAGGAGAGGTTCCCAGCAGTGAGATTGACTTTTTGGAACTGTATATACAGTAATGTAGTTAGGATCCCACGTATCACACTCTGCAGCCATTCACTCTGATGGGCCCTCGTTCGTGAGTAATCATTGAAAAAAGAATTTTGAATTTTGCATGACACTTAGTAGCTTTAAAAAAGGAGCATGGTATAGACTGGCTGTGTGGTGTAATGGATTGGGTAAAACCTTCACATGTGAAAGTTTTGGGTTTGAATCTCATCAGGTGCTTTAAATTTTTTACTTCTAAATATTTATTAAAATAACTTCGATCATTATTTTTATTCAATTAATTGGTTTAAATATGATTTTTATTCCTTTGTCACATCATTTTACTCACCATATGGACTTTTTCATTTGTTCTCATTTTTTCTTTATATCTTCTTTCCCCATTCAGAATTTTTAAGAATCTGAATTTAATTATGAAACTTCCTGGCAGATTAAAACTGTGTGCCGGATCGAGACTCGAACTCGGGACCTTTGCCTTTCGCGGGCAAGTGCTCTACCGACTGAGCTGCCCAAGCACGACTCACGCCCTGTCCTCACAACTTTAATTCAGCCAGTACCTCATCTCCTACCTTCCAAGCTTCACAGAAGCTCTCCTGCGAACCTTTCAGAACTAACACTCCTGGAAGAAAGGATATTGCGGAGACATGGCTTAGCCACAGCCTGGGGGATGTCGTGCTTGGGTAGCTCAGTCGGTAGAGCACTTGCCTGCGAA
Organism: Schistocerca americana; assembly: GCF_021461395.2. Classification (NCBI taxonomy): domain Eukaryota; kingdom Metazoa; phylum Arthropoda; class Insecta; order Orthoptera; family Acrididae; genus Schistocerca; species Schistocerca americana. The sequence continues at coordinate 695,843,098 of NC_060120.1, read as the reverse complement.
AGGCAAAGGTCCCGAGTTCGAGTCTCGGTCCGGCACACGGTTTTAATCTGCCAGGAAGTTTCATATCAGCACACACTCCGCTGTAGAGTGAACATTTTATTCTGAATTTAATTTTGTTTATCTATTATAGTATTTAAATATTTGAAAATGCCAATCTATCAGTTAAAAAACAAAAGATGAAATTTATTCATATTGACTGTGCAGTGGTATCAAAAATGTATTTTTTGTTAAGAGGTGTTCCGGTTTCGGGGATGGTAATCATCATACAGACATTTAAAACGTAGCCTAGATTCCTATTGTACTATGGAGAAAATAACAACAGATTAGACTTGACTGAAAGAAGGTATTGTAAGTAAAATGTAATTCAAGCAAAATGAGGAATAGAAATAATGGATACAGTAACATGGATGAAAAAATAGGATGATAAAAGATAGAAATTAAATTGAAATTAATACATGAAATTAATTAAAATCATGTAAACAAAGATTTCAAGCATAAAAAGAATGATATAAGGAAACATGAGAGCAAATAAAGATTGGGGTGATTAAAATGGTGTGACAAAGTGATAGAAATAAAAAATTACATTTAAACCAATTAACTGAATACAACTAATTATCAAAGTCATTGCAATAAAGATTTAAAAATAAGAAAATGCTGAGTACTTAATGATGATATTCTAACCTACAACCTTCAGCATGTGAGGCCCTTACCTTGCTCATTAAGCCACACAACCAGTCCATACAGCAGTACTTTTTTAAAGCTAATGAGTCACACAAAATTCTGATTTTTGAATACTCTCAAACAAGGGCACAACAGGGTGAATGGCTGCAGGCTGTGATATCTGGTATCTTAACCTACATCACTATGGAGATAGCTTCAAACAGTTGATCCCACTGCTGGAGACGTGTCCATGTTAGTTGTGGCACGCAAAGAATCATGTCGGTTTGATTCAAGTAAAGCAGAAAGTTGAAAGCTGAGTCACCTGCAGTGCTGCTGAAAGAACATACTGTATCCAAACAAAGCAAAGTTGCTGAAGTAATTTTTCAGAAAACGTTTTACTTGTAACAAAAAATAAAAACAACAAATGTTTTGGATTTATTATGCAGTTTTTCTCAAACGATTGCAGAGGAACTATTGGTTAAAAAATTTAATTATTCAAATTCTAAGTCTCACATCATGGCCTGATGATGTGGTGGATACCTTTTTGTTGTCGTCACTCATACTTACTACAATACTCAAAAGTTGAGTGCCTCACTGCCCACTGTTCAGAGAGTTTGCAGTGAATAAAGAGTGTAAATTGCAATTGCTAATCTGAGGGAAGCAGAAATTGGCCTGTCACTTAGGTGACTTGCATGTCCCTAACCATTTATCCAACTGGGGAAAAACGAACCCTAATGTAACATGGAACCCGAGCCACATTTTTTTCCCTGCAAATCTCCAAATTTTAGAATCTTTTTTAAGCGTGGCTGCATCAGCATCTGTGCAATATAATATATGGAATAAAAACAGCCACCAGTTGTGGAAGGTGGAAGTAAAGAGCTCTTGACCTGGTTCAACACATATAAATGGACCTTCTTCAGAAGTCTTATTAAGTTTTACATTCTGATCATGACGTGCTGCCAGTAGGCATAGTCATAATTAAAATTGACAATTGTAAAAATAGCAGCCTGGCTTTTTCATACATAACATAATACACATATTGGAGTGTCAATTGCACGTTTATCTGTTACTGGTCACACACACCACAACTGCTGGCTGTTTTTATTCCACATATTGGAATCTCCAAATCATTGAGAGGTTAATGGCAAGTTGTTAAATCCATGACTTAATATGTAAATGACTTCCTTGGATACATTTTATGAAATTCATTGGCAAGTTGTTGTATTTCAGAAGAGTGGCCACTGAAAAGAATCAATGTCATCAACATAATGTTTGTAAACCAAAATTTTCTCGCACAGGGATGAACTATTCCTGAAATACAATGTATTTGACAAGAATGTTGGCCCATAAATCTCCAGTGCAACTGCTCATTGCTAATCTGTCGTCTTGTTTGTGAAGAGAATTATAAAAAGAAATTATTATGAGAAGTAAGAACTCTAAGTAACATAATTATTCCTTTCATACTTTGCATTAAACTTAACTGGCATTACATTAAATGCCTAGGCAGAGTCTTAAATAAGATGATTTCATACCCTTTGTAAAGCTTTTTGTTTTCTTTATACTGCTTAGGCATTCTGTAAAATATTGGATTTCACAGTTTTCCAGTAGCAACCGTGTTGAACCAGTCGTGGAAGGAAGATCTACCGTATCTTCCTTCGCCGTCGGCGTTGTCGTGGTTACCGTGAGACACCGTTATACCAAGAGGAAAGGCGCGTCGATCTTAGAGCATGAGATATGATGACCTTAAGCCGTTGACATCACACAACGGTCACGGTAGCACCTGATTCCAGAATAGCTGCAGTAGTTAAGATCTACGAACTATCCCCTGTTGACCAGGTCCCCAAAACTTAACTCGTAACGAGATCCCTTCAAAGCAAATTGTCATAACGATCGTCTATAAAGGCTTCGTACAACGAGAATAAATGTTACGGTTTATGGAATAATAACAGATACGACCAAACTGTCTTGTCTCTTCTGCTTTATTTAACATAACTTCGTTCACAGTTTCATTTCGCATTCACCACTCATTCACCGAAACCCTTTGATGAACAGTTTTGGTTGCTTAACACCAACAGCCAATGATAATGATACAGCTTTTCTCCTTTTTATAAATTGAAGCCCGCTCTCCGTGATATAATTTAAAAAAACCGGTCTCAATACCGCGTCCCTCGTGATATGCGAATAGACTTATCCCGGAATTGACCGCCCTGTAGGTGTACTCAATTTAATGACCACATTTCACTGTCCGCTATTTCGCGTAACTGAATGTCCATTTGTTAGTCTGATTATGCACTGTAGCTATTTAAAATTCGCCCCTATATTTTTCGCAACGCACAATTAGCACTTCGTTACTTGTTTTCTTTTTTTTTTTTTTTTTTTTTTTTTTTTTTTCTAAGAGTAAACAGAAAAAAAAGGACGCCGTATCATCGGCTTAGTCGACATAAAGCAAAACACCTTAATATGCCCAATTTCACCTCTTCTTATAGGATCGGCTACCTTACTCATTAATTTATTACATATTATTTCCAATAACGCTAAACAGGTATCGCCGTTATATTTTAATTGTATTCGAAAGCATGTTACTACTATTACGACCGACCAAATCGTAACAAATCGCGCGGCATGCGTTTTTAATGATAACTTTATGCTATTCAAGTTCCGTTACAGCTGTCTTGACTCGTAATGTTACACGGCCCCCCAGACTGTGATGTCTTGAAGAGGGTTCCAGACAGAACAGGCTTATTTTTTTTGTGTACTGTAACAGGAGAGTGTATTTGTTTCGGCGAATACACTCACTCTCAGATTCACTCAACAAGTCAGTACATACATTCTACAATATTTAAGTTGAGTTAATGGGCCTAGACAAAATGCCCTTAACTAAATTCCACATTTGTTTATAGGTTGTCTTAGAAACACTTCGCACTAATCACTTCATATTCACACCACATTTTTTTTCTTCAACCGACTGTGCAAGGCAGGGATCACAGCCGGGTTCGACGATTGGCATCCTAGGCCAAAACCCTTATCAGGCCACTTGTTTAACCAGAGAGTATTTGGTCCTTTTCTTTTCCTCTTAATTCCACTTTTAAATCATCCATCCTCGCTGTTTGGTGAGAGGATAAATCGTATTTCAGCGTCGTCATTGTTGCTGATACCAAGAAGGTATCTCATGGAAATCGTCGGTACATTCTCTAATTTTCTTTGTAAGTTAGTGTCAGTACGTATTTATTCACTAGTGCTTTTATTTAGTCCACTGAGTGTAGTCTTGGTATCATTCAGTGTTTCTTGAATCTATATTTTGCTCATTATTGATAATACTTCTTCAGGTCTATGTGAGGGCACAAGCCTTTAATTACATCAGTATCACAATCTGCCAGGAGGTAGCTCCCTTCATGAGGTATTTTCATTATTTTGTATGGACCTGTCTATAAATATTGCCATTTCTTATTCAGTCTTTTCCTGATTGATATTTTTGGGTGATTTCTCAATAAAATTTCTTCCCCTACATCATATGTGACTACTTTCTTCACATTTTTATCAAAACGGGTTTTTCTCAATTGTGCTTGATGCTTCAGGTTTTCGTAGACCTTCTTCACCATATCTTCTTTCTTGGTAATCTTTTGTTCTATCGCAGGTAATTTCTTCATCCATTCTGGCACAATACTTTCACCAAATACTATTTCGTTAGGTGAATAACCTGTCGATAAGTGTGGTAAGTCATTATACACTTTCTCAAATTCATAAATCCAATCGATCCATTTATAATGTTGTTTGGGTATGTACGTCCGTAAAAATCGGTTCAACTCTCGGAAGATTCTTTCAACCGGATTCCCACAAGGGTAAAATCTTGAGATGTAAATGTGCTGGATTCCTTGTTCTTTCATAGTGTCTCTCCGTACTTTGCTTGTATAATAAGCAGCGTTGTCTGTCAAGATCATTATAGGTTTGCCAAGCTCAGTTATATAGTTATTGATAAATTTGCGTAACATGGGTCGAACGTGGAGGTTTTTCAAAGGATATAATTTTACAGATTTTGAAAAGAGATCATAGAAAGCCAATACATATTTGAACCGTCCACGTGTCATGGGACATGGCCCACAGACATCACATGACACCAACATTAAAGGTTGTTGTGGGATGATAGGATGTAATTCTATCTTCCGACAATAGTTTATGGGTTTTGCCTTCTGACATATTTTGCACTTCTTAAGAATATTTGTAGCTATACGTCCCAAATTTGGATGATAGCAGTATTGTGCTATCTTGGCAGTACATTTAGCGGCACCAAAATGACCCCAATTCAAGTGAGTGTACCATACTAGTGATTCTAAATATTTATTTGGAACACAGACTTTCCAAACATCTTCTTCATCCTTCCTCCGATACAATATTCCGGATTTTAATTGATACTGTTCTCGAGAGTGACTTAGCGTTTTGCTTTCGACAGCATGCCTAATGGCTTTCCACAACTTATCATCTTCTTGCAGTTGTGGAAGACTTCGAGATAGCTGTGAAATCTGCCTCTCACAATATTGCCTTGATAAATTCATGACTTTAAAGTCAATAGTCCGTTCTTCACACTCATCATCATTCTTTCTTTTCGGTAGTCTTGAAAGAGCATCGGCTATGATGTTGTCTTTCCCTCTGATGTATTTGAGCGTAATATCATATTCTTGCAGTAGGAAGGCCCACCGGGTTAAACGTGAATGGAACATCCTTCCTGTTAAAATAAAAGATAAAGCTTTGTGGTCGCAGAATACAATGATCTTCTTTCCATATACAAAATTGCGAAACTTTCTAAGGGACCAGACCACGGCCAGTACTTCCAATTCAGTAGTACAATATGCACCTTCACAGCTAGAGAGTGTTCTGCTGGCAAACCCATTTATCTTGATGGTACTGATATCTTCTGGATTGTCCATCTGGAAAAGAGTGGCACCCAATCCTGTTTCAGAAGCATCCGCAGCAATATAAAAATCTTGATCAAGTCTCGGATGATGTAACAGTGGAGCATTAGTCAAAGCATTGCGGATGTTATCAAAAGCTTGCGTGCATTCGGAATTCCACTCCCACATGACATTTTTTTCTTAACAGCCGTAACAAACAGTCTTGGCTTCCTAACTGATTGGGTAAAAATCGTCGAAAAAATGAAACTAAGCCGATAAATGACTTTAATTCCGTTCTATTCTTTGGATAAGCACATCTGTTAATCGCATCCATCTTTTTAGGATTTGGTTTTATCCCTTCAGGAGTGATTATATGTCCAAGAAATTTCAATTGGTTATGAGCAAACTTGGATTTGCTCAAATTTGCAGTAACTCCATATTCCAAAAATTTCGCAAAAACTCGTCTCAATAAGTCCAAATGTTCCTCCCAAGTTTCAGAAGCAATTAGCAAATCATCCACATATAAAGTAACTTCATTCAAAAGGTCTCTGCCCAGTACGGTATCTAATGCCGATATGAAAACACCACCGCTTATTTTCAACCCAAATGGCATGACAGTAAACTGGTAACTTCGGCCCAGAAAAACGAATGCAGTATATTTTCTAGATATATTCTAGTTTGCCAATATGAACTACGCATATCCAAAGAAGTTAAGAAGCGGGCACCATAAAACTTTTGTACTAACTCTTCTAGGTTCTCCGGTCGCATTTGTACAGGTATAATGATCTTATTGATCTCTCTGGCATCCAACACCAATCTGGTGTCACCATTGGGTTTAATTACCGCCACAAGAGGGTTACAATATTCAGAATCTGAGGGCTCAATATTACCCCATTCTAACATTTTATTGATTTCCTTTCTGACTACTTCTTTCTTTGTCCATGGGATAGAATAGGAAGTACGACAAAAGGGTTAATTGGTATTCAAAGTCTTTTATTATACCCGGACGTTTACTAAAAATTGACTGATATGCTTCCAACAAGTAGTACAGTTCATCCCTTTGGATAACAGATAAATATTCTGATTCTAACACCTTTTCCTGCAATGACATTTTATCCATCATTTCTTCAGAACATTCAATAAGGCATATATCATACACATTTTCATCATCAATACTGACATATTTTACCATTAGATTCATACACAATTGATTTGGAATTACTCGGCCCTTTCTCAGGGTGGTTGTCAAAACATTACCATTGGAATTTCACCTTTCTCTAAATTAATGATTGCACCGGTCTCACATAAAAAATCCAAACCCCAGATACATGGTACTGTCATTTTAGGAACAACCAGGAATGTACTTTCTATTTGAGCCCCCTGTATTGTAACCTCAACACGTACCTGTTTCACAACTTTTCGCATTTTTGCGCTGAATGCGCCAGACACGGTACATCCTGTGATAGGAAAAGTGGGCATTTTTACCCCTCGGCTTATCTGTTTTAAACAGTCCAACGTCATGACACTAATAGTTGCTCCAGTATCAATTAATATTTCAACATCAACATTATTTATACTTGTTGGAATTATTGCCTGTAAAATTTGTCCGCATTTATTAGAAACTTCAGGTTTTTCTTCAATTAACTCATTCCTTATATCCTGATCATTATTGTACCTTAATACTATCACTTCAAATTGATGCCTGCCTTCCTTCTCCTTTCCAGTCATCCTAGGAAGGCATTTGGTGACTGGTATTAGTTTAATCTATCTCGTTGAGTCATTGGTGGGGGTTCATGAACTTCCACAATCCGTACAGTATGATCCGAGTTATGGTATTCACCCCGTCGCACATTGGAGGCTCCTTCGCCCATTGGTATAACTCCTTGTGCTGGATGAGGACTCGAGGCATTTGTTCCATCCTGCCGATGAACATTATGCTTCGAATTATCTTCCCAAGGTCGAATGCAATTGGGTTCATCATTTGGGTACCTGTTACTCTTATTAATATCACTACTATGCACATTCGTGTCACCATATCGAGGTTTACCTCTAGCACAGTAAGTATCTCTTCTATATTTATTATAATCATTGTTTTTATTGCAACCATAGGATGAAGATTGTCCACGCTCCTGTGATGCGGGTTTGACCTGGTTTTCGGTATTATTATTAGCATACGTTAAATTATTATTATAATTATTCGTATTACTATGAGTGTGAGTCGACATTTGATTAGTACTCATTTGTCTTGCGTCTTCCATAATCATATCTATAGAGTCAATCACTGACAAGAACTGTTCTACATCGTGGTCAGGAACATTTATTAACTTTTCACGTATATTTATGGGCAACCTTTCCTTCAAAATTCTGATCACTTCCTTGTGAGAAATTGGATCACTCCAATAACGTGTCTTATTTATGTACTTTTCAAAATATTGCCTTAAAGTACTCCTTTTACTGTTAAAATACTCAGGTTGGTAAACCTCTTTTCTTAATTTCTCTTGTTTACTCGACGACCAGTATTTAGCCAAAAAAAGTTGTTCAAACTCAGCGCAAGTATGGCAACTTTCACTTACTTCGGCGGCCCATAATGCGGCTTCTCCGGTAATTTTGGATACTATAAATTGAAGTCGGTCGTGTTCTGACCAGCTATGCGGAAATATTCTTTTGAAATTATTGATAAAGATTTTCGGATGCTGGTTGTTCTTTTCAATGGAGAATGTTGGGAATTGTCTACTTTTAAAAATGCTGTTCTCCACCTTTAAAGAAGACAAATATCCTCGCTGACCAAAAGAATCATCATCTTTACCAACCGAATCATCAACTTCCCAATGCAAGTTTTCATCACAATTGTACTTCGTATTATCACATGTTCGGTTGTTTTTCAACCTATTCTCCGAGCGTTCGTCCTCTGTCAACAAATTTTGTGATGACTTTCGTTCTAACTCCGCCAATTTATGATTGGTTTCCTTTTGCCATTTAGGTAACTCATCAACTATTTTCTCTTTTATTTTCTGAATTTCGCTAGTGAAGAGCTTAATTAATTCATCATTTCTACTTAGGTGCTCATTGATATTTTCATTTGGATGGGATCCAATAGTAGTCTTAACCTTGTCTACAATTTCATTTCTTTTTATTTCTATCCATTCAGTTAGATCTTCATCAAATCTTTTAGTTTGATCTACTAAATACTTGTCAATCCCCTTACGAGCATCAGACTCAAACTCGACTATTTGTTTCGAAAGCTCTTCTATCTGTGCGCTAGCATTGAAACAGCTGCTTTCACACTTAACCATCCTATTGGACAGGCCATCATAACTCTTCGAAACTGCCTCATATTTCTTTTCTACATCATGAAGTTTTCCCATTAAATTATTATATTGCCTTTCTAAGGTGTCAGAAAACTACATCTAGTTCTCCAAATTTCGCATTTAATTGAGTCTCCCAGTCCGCCTTTAATTCTTTCTTAGTATTTTCCAGTATATAATCAAAGGTGTTCAGTTTGCTTTCCAAAGAATCCATTTTAACTTCTAATGAACCAAATTTGGCCCCAAATTTTTCATTTAACTTTTGATTGTCCTCTTTTAATTGCTTATTATCTTTTTCTAGTGAACCAAGTCTTCCATTCATTACACCCATTTGAGTATTTATTGATACCAGCATATCAAACATTTTTTTATTAATATTTCCATTTTGAGGATCAACTTGCTGATCTACTTCCGAAACCTCAAGATCTTTATGTTCTCCCACGCTGCTTACCTTACTTATCATTGTATTTGAATCTCCTAATGGCTCTAAATCAATAACTGTATTATTATCTGTACATGTCTCCTGTCCCACATTGAGCTCATGGGATGCTGCATCATCCCTATCCTCTTCACTTTCCTTTCTCTCTCCACTCATTACTCTACTCAACTGCACATTATCATGTATTCTTTTCGTTTGTTTTGACATGATTATTCACTACCAAGACATACACTTATTTTCACTATGTATTTATATATATTTATCTACCAAAATCACAAGTCTCAACCTCCTTTTTTTTTTTTTTTTTTTTTATAATTATACAGTTATTTTAATCATACCTGGTAGTATCGCTCACTTTTAGCAATTATTGAAGAATACCTCTTTCATTGGACAGACTCACTGGCTGCTACAATATTTTCCAACTCTAGGGTTCGTGAATCCGGATGACACTCGACTCGATGCAGCAATCCTCCTCAATCGAGCCCCACGTTGGGTGCCACTTCTACCGTATCTTCCTTCGCAGTCGGCGTTGTCGTGGTTACCGTGAGACACCGTTATACAAAGAGGAAAGGCGCGTCGATCTTAGAGCATGAGATATGATGACCTTAAGCCGTTGACAACACACAACGGTCACGGTAGCACCTGATTCCAGAATAGCTGCAGTAGTTAAGATCTACGAACTATCCCCTGTTGACCAGGTCCCCAAAACTTAACTCGTAACGAGATCCCTTCAAAGCAAATTGTCATAACGATCGTCTATAAAGGCTTCGTACAACGAGAATAAATGTTACGGTTTATGGAATAATAACAGATACGACCAAACTGTCTTGTCTCTTCTGCTTTATTTAACATAACTTCGTTCACAGTTTCATTTCGCATTCACCACTCATTCACCGAAACCCTTTGATGAACAGTTTTGGTTGCTTAACACCAACAGCCAATGATAATGATACAGCTTTTCTCCTTTTTATAAATTGAAGCCCGCTCTCCGTGATATAATTTAAAAAAACCGGTCTCAATACCGCGTCCCTCGTGAGATGCGAATAGACTTATCCCGGAATTGACCGCCCTGTAGGTGTACTCAATTTAATGACCACATTTCACTGTCCGCTATTTCGCGTAACTGAATGTCCATTTGTTAGTCTGATTATACACTGTAGCTATTTAAAATTCGCCCCTATATTTTTCACAACGCACAATTAGCACTTCGTTACTTGTTTTCTTTTTTTTTTTTTTCTAAGAGTAAACGGAAAAAAAAGGACGCCGTATCATCGGCTTAGTCGACGTAAAGCAAAACACCTTAATATGCCCAATTTCACCTCTTCTTATAGGATCGGCTACCTTACTCATTAATTTATTACATATTATTTCCAATAACGCTAAACAGGTACCGCCGTTATATTTTAATTGTATTCGAAAGCATGTTACTACTATTATGACTGACCAAATCGTAACAAATCGCGCGGCGTGCGTTTTTAACGATAACTTTATGCTATTCAAGTTCCGTTACAGCTGTCTTGACTCGTAATGTTACAAAGAGAGAAAGAAAGGAAGTGTAAACATGAAATTAGAAATTCTTTTTAGAAGCAACGAAGTGCTACCATTGGGTTTGGGTACATACATGCCATTATTTGTTTCCATTTTCTAGCATATTATACTACTTAGTTTGTTTCACAGTGTGGGAAGAAGAAATGGCTTGAATATATGTAGAACTGAAGTGCAGTGTTATGGTTTGAAATATGATCTTAATTATTTATACTTTTTGAAACCATTCTTTTTGCATAAGTAGTTAAATTGCTGTATGTTCAGGGAAGATGTTATACTGCTGTAAAAATCATTGTCACAAGTTAGCTTCCATGATACTATTTGCAGTATGTTATGACCTGGGATAGCATCTAATCTGTGACTTAATTTCCTAATTGGAACAAATTCTGGCAGAATCACTTCAGCCACCTCAATTTTCTTGACCTCCAGCTGTGGTATGGAAACATTTTCAAATAAATATATTGTTTGTGCAGCTCCGGGACCTGGAGCAATACCCCCTCCACCACAGCCAGCTGTCATCCCAACCTCTGAAGAAGTCAACAGCATACCTGGGTGAGTCATCAGACTCTTCTTTTTGAAAATTTTCATCAAATTTAGGTAAAGGATAAACATCCATGTGAAATAGTTTACAAGTTTCTTAATATTTTCTCCACAGCGCCCAGTCTGGGCCAACCAGTCTTCCATCATCTCAGATAGGACCCAAAAAGGAGCCTCCACCTCCTCCTCCACCTAGACCTTATCGTACGCATGCAAGGAGTTCATCTTTGGACCTCAACAGACTGGGTATGATATCTGTATTGATAATCATAAATTCTTTTCTACAGTCTTCTATGGAAATACCATCTCTAATGTATTTAACTTTTCATGCTGTTGGTATCATTATAAATACTATTCATTACTTGCTGAAATTTTGTGTTAATTAATAAGGCTATAAAACTATCATTGTTTGTTGATGAGTGAGTTTTGTAGAGCTGAGGTGATTATTCAGTTTGTTTCCAAGTTTGGAAGTAACAGATAAGGTGTAAAATAAATCTTCTTGTGGTGCACAAGGCACTACTGTTTCACAAACTATTGAAATGAGTAGTGACCCTTCATATGTTGCATTTATTTATGCTTCATGCATGTTGTGTTACAATTAGACCTCTAGAGCTTCTAACCCATTTAATATTACACTTAACAGTTTATAGGTATTTATTGAAAATTAATTGTTGATCAGGTGGAATTTTTAGGCCCTCCTTGTTACAGCCATTTCTAAAGTATTTTTCCAACAGTCACACTGTCTTCATTCTGAACCTTTCCTCTCGTCCCCCTTTTTTTTTTATGAAACATCAAACAAGCTTGAACATTCTTAAGATTTCATGTATAAATGTTAATATTTACAAATGTTAACACATTTTATGTATGTAGAAAATACATGGGAGCACTGTAAAAGGATATCGGATGCCAGTTCTGGAAATACATGAGAAACATTTTATCGTACTCAGTTGAAGTCGATATATAAACCTGGCATACTGTTAAAACTTCTCACAAATGTGACGATGTTTTGGTGATGTACGAATGTGCCTGCTCTTCTTCTCCTCCGCACAACCCAACACAATTACCATCACTTGTTCTCTCCCCCCCCCCCCCCCCCCCCCCTTCCTCTCTCTCTCTCTCTCTCTCTCTCTCTCTCTCTCTCTCTCTCTCTCTGCCATTTGACCTCTGGTTCCTTTTCCTGCATTCTTTGTTATATTCTACTGTTGTTTAACAGGGACAGGAATCCTAAATAGTGTGTGTATTTATTGTAAGGGGTCAATTTGCCTCCTGTATGATCCATGAACATTTGTCTTCTCCAGAAGAAATTAAATTCTGGGTTGAATGAATGATTTTCATAATAATTGAGAATTATGAGATTGAATAGTAATAACTTAGAGCTCACTGTTGTATGCAGAATGTCCCAGTAGGAACAGTCAATATTCAGGGATATGACAGGAACAATCATTTGAAGCAAACTACTCCAGTACACGTGGACTCTTAAAATGCGTACATTAAGAGCTCTGAGCACTTGCTTTGTTGCTGTGTAACATGTCTTCTACTGAAAAAGTGCTCATTCCTCTTAAGATATGTATTTTAGAGCCCGTGTTTACTAGACTTTTTGCTTCAAATGATCGTTCCTGCCATATCCCTGAATATTGAACGTTCCTCCTTGGATGCCCTGTATAATTGTCCAATAAATAAATTTAGTTGAGTGTAGATCTGGTTAAAGAAATATTTAGATCTAATGAAGTATTTACCTTTGTTTCAGGTAAATCTGGTGGCCTGTTAGGTATTCCTCCAGTTGTACCTCCTCGTGTATCCCCAAGCACGGTAATTAATATTATATTGATTTCTTAAATTAATAGATTGAATTTATCAATGTCTTTAGTCATTAATCAGTCATAATTTGTTTTATTTATTTTTGAAAAAGAGAAAAAAGTGTAAGGAAAAGGATTTGGTCATAAACTGGTCTGACTTATCGCCGGCACCCTCCCCTTGAGACCCACATTCTCAACTTATAGTCCACACACTACATTCGCAGTGCCCCTGCCATTATACCCATTACTCGCGGCAGACAATCCACAGAGAACCATAATAGTTCAACAGATGCCATCTTCATATCTTATGTTTCATATGTTTCTATGATGCTGAGGTGTGTGACGATGGTAGCTTAGCCACCTAGCCTTAGCTATAGCTGTAGCAGGGTTTATAAGACCTGGGACAACCGGTAGATCCTGGAAAAACCTGGGATTTTCTTCATCTGGGAGAAAACCAGGAAAAACCCAGGAATTTTTTAAGATTCCAGGAATTTATTTAATTTAGTTTTCAGTTAAATTTTTGTAATTTTGCCTGGTATGAAACAATACTCTAACAAAGGATATTACTTTATCCGGCTACTGCAAAATAATAATGGCTCAACAAACCTGAACAAGAGAAGAAGAAAGAAAAAAGAAAAATAAATAAAAATGAAACTTAAGTTGCCAAGGTAAGGTGCCATATACAACAACCAAACACAGTGCTCATATAAGCGTCTGCTAACGGCAAAATGTGTCGAAGGCTTTAGGAAGACTATTCAATGCTTCATAACAACAAATTGCCTGCGATGAGTGTGACATCACAACTGCTTACATAAGATTCGTTTGAGCAGCTGTGAGCAGGCTCATGCGCATGCACAGTTGACTTACGTATGTGTAGTACCTTCTCCTTCTTCTGTCTACAGAACTGGGGCTTTTAGCTGTATAAGCAGTAGCAGCAAGGTGCTACCCGGAAAAATTTTATTGGCATGAGCAAGCTGCTAGATTCACAAGGGGCAAACTGGGGTATCTGCCCCAGGTGGCAATTTCAGGGGGGAAAGGGGTGCCAAATTCATATTCTTGAGGAAAATCGATTATTCATATTATTTTGAAACTCATCCCTGTTGGTTTTTGGACATAGTCTACGTATATTTCTGAATGAATAAGCTGGTTTTTGAATGCGTGCATAGTGTGTCTCATGTCTCAGCCAGGGGAATCCTGATCGCATCTAGAAATAAACTTTCATGCGGACAGAAGCAGATGGGGCTATACGAGCTGAGCGGAATAAAGCCAAACGAAAGAATGCCGATCACTGCCTGATTATGTGGTTGATTGAGTTTGTGAATGATCAACATTGTTATAATTACCAGCAAAATCCATAGATTCTGACTACCAAAGTGGAAATAAACAACTAACAGGAATAACAAATTACGTATTATCTTCTCGGTGTATCCAAGAAAATGAAATTTTGACAGTAAATTTTTGACCAGACCATTACACTAGCAAGGGCCAGTTGTACAGTCCCCTGGTGGCAGCCACCTAAGTTTTATGCTGGGAGTAGTGCAGAAAACACGTTGTATGAACACATAATAACGCCTAACCGGAGAACAACCGTGGGATAACGAAACCAGTGATTGTGACGGGGGAGTGAAGTCAACCAGGGAATAAGTTTTGACACTGGTAGGAATAGTAACATAATTAGTGATGACAAGATGGTTTTTTAGAAGAGGAAGGAGAAGAAATGGGGTCATCACACAAATTATGGAAGAATATGACGATTCCAAAGTTATAAAAAAGTTCGTACTACTACTTTTCGATCTCATGTTTGAGGAGCTGGAGCATATTAATGAAACTTGAAACTATTTCCGAACATAAAGCTTAGTGCTTGTAGTAGGTCTAATTGGCACTTGACAAACCATAATCATTCAAAAGATTGATAAGTTTTATAGTTCTGAGGAAAAGTATACTGTCACTTAACACAGAAAAAGTGTATTTTCTCCTGGGACAAAGTGTATTTTCAACTGGGAAATCTGGGAAAAATTCGTGAATTTTTTTTCTTGTTCGCATATACACCCTGTGTAGGATGTCCCATAACTTAAGTAAGAGCTGTGTTTTTCCCAGGGAGTGGTTGGTTATGGGCACAGCAACCCAGCATTTCCCGAGCTAAATGGCCAGTGCGACCAGACCTCTTGTACCGTAATCTCTGGCATGCTACTGGGACCATTGTTTGGCATGGCAATGGAATGTTGTGTGTTTCAGGGCATGATGCCTTGTTTTCACAGATGAACCACAAGGATGTACTGAATGCTTGTGGAAGTAAAACAGTCTCTTAGTGGTCAACCTCTGGGCACCTGACAGTGGTACAGGGCTTGACCAGATATGCGGGGCTCTGCCCGGGTTGACATTTGTGTCCCTAGCGGCATGTGGGACCTGTATGGAGTAGTGACCTCAATTCACATCTGCTCCTGAGAGGGTGGTGTACTATCAGGTAGTACCCACACCCACTCAAGAGAGTGAGTTCAGTCAGTCAGTCTTCCTGAAAAGTAGTTCCCAAATTATAGCTACAGGACACTAGCCTGCCATAACACTTACATTATGATTGAGAGAGCAGAGGAATCCTTTAGAAGGTATCCTCTTTCTATCTTCACAAGGCATTGGAGGGTATTGCTAGGTTCCTGAAAAACATTAAAAGACTTCGTAATGGAACACTTGCAGTTGAAACTGCCATGTTACACCAAGTACCTGAGCTTCTGGAATGCAAAGCCTTAGGTGAACCAGTTGTGGCTGAGGTGCATAACATCCTTAAATTTTGTTAAGTTGTGATTACCTGCTCCAGTATAATGGAGATGGACCCTGAGGAATTATGTGAAGAATGAAGTAGCATGGACATCAAAGCAGTGCAGTATTATATGAGGTGATTCAGCAGAACATTGGAGAAGCTTGCAACATTTATTCTAACTTTCAACACTCCGGACTTACCTGAACATACTTGCAGGCTATATCCATCTTAAAGTTCAATCATTTATTCCCAACCCAGTGTGATGTTTCAAATATCCAAAATTTGGTTTTACCACTGTGGCACTTAACAGGAGGGTTACATGTGGAAATTGTGGAGCCTAAGCTCACGAATCCGGCAACTTCTGTATGCTTCCTCTGAAATGTATAAACTGCTGCAGGAATCACCCAGCATGGAGGAGGAAGTGCAGGGTTTGTAATGAGGAAAGAAAAGTTCAGAAGCTGAACAAAATGTATATGCTTTGGTGAAGTTAAAAAAGCTGTCAATGCAATGCAGCCTCTGGTGTTCGATACTTCTTTTGGACCGACCCTTAAGAAGGCAGTTGCCAAGTGTGATGCCTGCACACAAACCCAGACCATGAATTCAATATGAGTACATCCACTTGTCATTTTGCCTGTGGGGACTGTTGGGGGGAGAAGGGGGGGAGGGGAAGCTACACATGACCCTGGTACCATTTAGAAGCCGTCAACAATGGACAGTGGACTTGGAACCTTGCCCGCATACCACTGCACACCATCAGAGGCCAACTAAGCCACCACTCTACCCATGCAGCCAACTCCTCCCATGAAGTAAAGAATTTTACACAAAAGTCATTAGAAATAAAAATAGTTGCTGCTAGATCTCTGCTTAGTGAGCAGTGTCCCTTTGTGAAGGTGATTTTGTGGTCTAGGATATATAACCCTGATTACAGAAAATCAGGTAGATCGCGATACCTAGCTGTAGCAGTCCCAGCACACAACTTACCCTGCGCAGCACTCATAGCACTGTTAGAGATTGTAAAATTATTGGCACACTCACTGACAGCTTCGAATACAGGAATGGATGAACTGTTGACAAACGAGAAATCTGAAATGACAAATGATTTGGCATTACTGATTGTGTGTCTTCGACAGTGTGGAACAAGAGAGAGGGCAAGTTAAATCACATATTCAAAGAGAGGAAAGTGGACTTTGCATTAATAACAGAAACTAAGAAAAAACTAAAAGGAACAAGAGATTTGACAGACTACTGGTTGGATTACAGTGGTGTTCCCCAAAGGAAAAGAGCTAGTGCTGGAGTAGCAATTTAGTCTATGATGAATGGTGAGGAAAGATTTTTGAATACAGCTCCATAAATGAAAGAATAATGACAGTCAGATTACAAATTCCAGGAAGTCATATAACTCTTATCGATGTGTACAGCCTAGAGAAGGGAAAGGAGGATGATATTGACACTTTTTTTATGATATTCAGAAAAAGTGAACAAAACTAACAAGACAGGCCATGTTATCATCAAGAGTGATTTTAATGCGAGAGTATACCGTATTTACTCGAATCTAAGCCGCACTAGAATCTAAGCTGCACCTGAAAAATGAGACTCGAAATCAAGGGAAAAAAAAAATTTCCCGAATCTAAGCCGCACCTGAAATTTGAGACTCGAAATTCAAGGGGAGAGAAAAGTTTTAGGCCGCACCTCCAAATCGAAACAGAGTTGGTCCATTGTAATATGTGACACAATTTAGCTCGAATGAATGACGATACAGCTACAGTTGTTTGGTTTGAGTCGTAAACTTTACCAGGTAGCCATTGCTATGCGTCAGGCGCTCCGTCCGTATTTATATGGGTACCCTTCCTTTTTTATGTGCTTCGTTTGGTTTGAATTGATTGCTTATTTTTCTTTGATCTGATAAGTGCCGTTCTCTTTGTTATAGGTGTTTGTCACTCTAAGCTGAAAATTCATTACTGTACTGTGTCATGCATTGTTTGTTGCATTCTGATAATGAGTGTTTATGATCTGTCGCCGCTCGCGGCATGGCTTGCTTTTGTGCGGGCTAGCGCTGCTTACAATTAAATTAAAAAAAACAGAGAGAGAGAGAGAGAGAGAGAGAGAGAGAGAGAGAGAGAATCATCTCATTAGCGAAACAATAGCAAGAGACTGCTATTTGTTGTTACTTACACTGATGCTTTCTTTGATAATGATCAACAAGAACCAAATAATAGACTGCGTGTGATAGAAGATGTTCTGAACGAGAGTTTAGCGAAAATTTTTCTCTGTTTGAAAATCTGTGCAGCCTCTTTAGTACGTTACATTCTGCACAGAAATTAGTCATCTTAGATTTAAAAATCTAGTCAATTGCCGTGCTTCATTTCTGACTGTATCACTATTAGGCATAAGAATAATACGAATATAAATATGACATGATATGTATATTCTTCCGCGTTTGCTGTTGTCTCACTCTAGTTTCGTAGTTTATTAGGCAGACAGGATTTAAACGAGATAGCAGCAAACACGAAAGAATACATGGCAAAATGTTTATATTCGTATTATTCTTATGGTGAAGAGAATACTGTATGTGATTCACAATTCATAAATGTCCCTATTAGCAAACCATCTCTTCTTACAGGTAGGAAAAAATTCAGAACATAGAGTTGGCCATATTGACAAACATCCCAAACAGTCTTGCCAGTCGAATTTTCATAGTACATTGAAATGCTGCTACTTTCGAAGATAAACAATACGGAATTTGTATTTACATCCATTTTTTTTTTTTTTTTAATTTATTTACTGACGCAGAGGTTTTGGCGCCAGTATTTATCTTTGTGCCTGCAAAGCATGCCTGTGTAGCGCTACATATATTCGACAGCAGAAGTTAGTTGTGGTGGCACCTACCAACATTTTTCAGAACTTCCGCTTACTTTGCACTCGATTCTAAGCTACAGGTGGTTTTTTGGATTACAAAAACTGGAAAAAAAGTGCGGCTTAGATTCGAGTAAATACGGTAGTTGGACTATTTGAAGAAAAGATTTTTCATAATAATTAATTGGAACTAGGCCAGTTTACCTCTTTTAATAATTTTTTTACCAACACATTTTACGGAAATAAATGATGGAAAGTCCATGTTGG
This sequence comes from Schistocerca americana, assembly GCF_021461395.2. NCBI lineage: Eukaryota > Metazoa > Arthropoda > Insecta > Orthoptera > Acrididae > Schistocerca > Schistocerca americana. The sequence goes on along the minus strand of NC_060120.1, from coordinate 695,824,055 downwards.
AATATCAGCAATATTATGAAAGGATAGATTGCTACTCACTGTAAAGGTGACACATTGAGATGCAGATAGGCCTGATGAAAAGCCTGTTACATATAAGCTTTCAGCCATAGCCTTCTTCAGAAAGGGAAACACATTCAGACCTCAGCCTACAGTAACCTATTGTCTCCACATCCTCTGTAACTGTTTCTGCTTCCTCTGTCCTTTTGCCTTATCACAGTTCACCCATCCTCCTTCCTCCCCCCCCTCAACTTCATTGTGTGCTCTCTCTCTGTTCGTCTTCTTTCCACTTCATGCTCACTGCCACCCCCTCCCATGACACCCCCCCCCCCTCCCCTGTCCCCCCAGCCTCCTGAAGTACCTGGCAGCCCTGTCCTGCTACCTCTAGTCCTTTCATGCTTCACAGGCAACACCAGTTCCTCTTCCTCCAACCCCCACCCCCATCTGACCTGCTATCACCATCCCCCTTTCACTACCCCACTACAGATTGTTTCTCCCATTCGACATGTTTCTGTTGTGTCATCTTTATGGTGAGTAACATTTTACAGAAAGAAAGACATTCACAAGTTAACATAGAGTGCACGAGGATAAGGTCTGTGATTGATTACTTACTAATTACTTAAAGAATGAAGAATCCTATGCAAAATATGTGTGTTTATATGTGTATGAAGAACACAAAATCTACTGGAGTAGATCAAATAAATGCAGGACTAATTAAATATGGAGGGCTATCCCTAGGTAAAGACTTATACAATTAATAAATGAATGTTGGATGAACTGCAAGATCTCGACCCTTGGTAATCTCCCAATTCAAGAAAAGCAAATGTAATGACTGTAAAAACTATCATGGCATCAGTCTTCTAAACACACTACAAACTATTGTCAAAGATAATCAATAGCTTCATGAAGAATATCACAGAAGCTGTTATTTCTGGATAACAAAATGAGCCTATATCATATCATTCATGCACAAACAATATGTTTGTAATTAAAAACATTGTCGATAAGCACAGAGAACTTAATATAGAAACCCATATGACCTTTATTGACCCTGAGAAGTCTTTTGGCCTTGTAAGTCTTGTTAACTTATATGTAAGATCATGTCTGCCTGTGGATATCCTTATCACCTAATAGAGGTAGCGAAAAGTCCTTACAGCAATCCATGCATTGCAGTGAACACGGGTAGGAAACAATTAGAAGAAATAATTATTAACCAAGATATAAAATAAGGGTTTGGTCTATCACCTTCCCTTTTTAATATTTACATTGAATTCATTCTTCATAAACGAAAATTTAAAGTGAACAAAGTAATTAAGACAACAAATGAGGAATACTCAAATTCTGTTCGCGGATGATATCATTATTGTTCAAAAGAATGAATATGACCCCCAGACATCCATATACCACTTGGAGGAAATATGCAGTAAATACAACTTAAATTTTTTAGTAATAAAATAAAAAAACAGCATTCAGGGGAAAATACATCAGACCAAAAATTGTTTTGTAGAATTCAGTTTTAGGGCAAGTATCTCAAATCTCATAGTTAGGTTGTATTATAGGTTTTAATTTTGACTCTGATATTGAAAGTAAAATACATAAACCCCCGGCTGTATGTGGTACCATTAGCAGCACATTGGGACATAAAGTACAAAAACGGACCATTATGAAATTCTATAAAGTGATGGCGGCTCTTGTGTCATTCTATGGAAGCAGAAGCTGGTTTAAAAAAAAAAAAACACCAGAGATGTGGTTTCAGAGAGACAAAAGGGCTGCACAAGATGAGAATGTTGGAACAGAGTGAAATATTTTAAAAATGAATGAAAAATTTCATGAAGACTGGAGACAACACCTTACGAGAATGTCCTGTTACTGAACGCCCTAGAAGATCCTAAACTAAGAGTCAGACGGGAAAAGAAGTATTGGGAGATCTTGAAAAAGATGGAAATGATTTTGTTTACGAGTTCAGACCAGGCAGCAGGAGATGGTGGTGGTGGTGGTGGTGGTGGTGGTGGTCTGCGTGTAGGAACCAGACAGCTGGTTGGTTGGTTGATTCGGGGGAGAGGACCAAACAGCAAGGTCATTGGTCCCATTGGATTAGGAAAGGATTGGGGAGGAAGTCAGCTGTGCCCTTTTAAAGGAAACATTTGCCTGAAGCGATTTAGGGAAATCACGGAAAACCTACATCAGGAAGGCCGGATGTGGAGTTAAACCGTCGTCCTCCCGAATGCGAGCCCAGTTTGCTAACAACTGCGCCACCTCGCTTGGTGAACCAGAGAGCTGGGCACTCTCTAATGTTCCCCCTGACCTCTTGAATAGATCACCACCACCAAGGAAGGATGACAAGGGCAACCATTGCTAATCAGTGGTACCCATAGAAACTTCTGCGTTGCAGTGGAATTTAAATGGATACCACTCACATTTGGAAGAGCTACAAACTACAGCTCCTAGATCAGGAGAGACCATTCTTCAGCTGCTTCCAAAAACCTCGTTTTAAAGCCACTGATACACCTGAGTTAAAAGGACTACCATTCCTACAGGAAGGATGATTGTGCTGTAGACAGGACTAAGAATGGGGTGACTGTTTACGTCAATGACAGATGCCATTCCTTCCATGCCTCTGTGGCCATACAGACAGTTGCAGTGCAAGTTCTCTTACCACTTAAGATCACAGTGTGTTGTTTGTATTTCCAGCTCACAATCTGTTGGATCTGAATGCACTGACGTAGTTCTTCCAGGCACTCCCCTACACATTCGTCGTAGTGGGGGACTTCAGTGTACAGAGTTTGCTTTGTTACCATTTGTTCCAGGCTTTGAATTATCAAGCCGCTTGTCCATTTAGAGTGTATCTGCCTTTTGAACTCTACCCTGACACGCTTTACTACAGCTACAGAGTCATCTTTAGCCATTGACCTTTGTTTTTGCTCCCCAGCTATTGCAGACTTAATTCAGAGGGAAGTGGTCACAGATTACATTCCAGTGAGTACTTTCTGGTGTGGATCCACCTCTTGGTTTCGATGGTGTTTGACAGATGATAAAGATTGCCTGTTAAAAGGGCAAACTTGATGTGATAGTCAGCAGGGCGTCTTGGAACAACAGGAATGTGTCCAGGAGATGGTGGACCATGTCATCAGTGTGATCCAATGAGTTGCTGCGAATTCCATTCCCCAGTCTAGTTACTATCTCAGATGATGGACTGTCCCTTAGTGGAATGAAGACTGTTGCTCGCTAGTCAAAGCCGGGCGCACCGCATTGCAGAATTCAAACATCGTCCAACTACATAAATCTCCATCCCTTCAAGTCTGCGAGAGCACTAGTGAGGCGAATGATAGAACAACAGAAGAGGAAAGTGTGGATGGAATTCACAACTTCCATTAATCAATTCACTTCCACTTTTCCTCCAGCAAGATGATCCACAACCCTGCCACTTTCTGCTCAGCATATTTTGGTACCATATGTTTTACATATTGGCATCAGGGCCACCTTCAGTTTGATTGTAGATTTGCTCACCTTCCTCACCAATACTGACATCAGTGTTTCACAGCTTTCAAAAATTTGTTGACCGTTGGGTCTCATCCATGAAGTGCTGAGAAGGGGAGGTGGGCTTTAATACTATTATACACTACTGGCCATTAAAGTTGCTACACCAAGACGAAATGCAGATGATAAATGGCTATTCATTGGACAAATATATTATACTAGAACTGACGTAATTACATTTTCATGCAATTTGGGTGCATTGATCCTGAGAAATCAGTACCAAGAGCGACCACCTCTGGGCGTAACAATGGCCTTGATATGCATGGGCATTGAGTCAGAGCTTGGATAGTGTGTACAGGTACAGCTGCCCATGCAGCTTAAACACGATACCACAGTTCATCAAGAATAGTGACTGGCATATTGTGATGAGCCAGTTGTTCGGCCACCATTGACCAGACATTTTCAATTGGTGAGAGATCTGGAGAATATGCTGGCCAGGGCAGCAGTTGAACATTTTCTGTATCCAGAAAGGCCCGTACAGGACCTGCAACATGCGGTCGTGCATTATCCTGCTGAAATGTAGGGTTTCGCAGGGATTAAATGAAGGGTAGAGCCACGGGTCGTAACATCTGAAATGTAACGTCCACTGTTCAAAATGCCGTCAACGCGAACAAGAGGTGACTGATATGTGTAACCAGTGGCACCCCATACCATCACTCCGGGTGATACGCCAGTATGGCGATGACGAATACACGCTTCCAATGTGCGTTCACTGCGATGTCACCAAACATGGATGCGACCATCATGATGCTGTAAACAGAACCTGGATTCATCTGAAAAAATGACGTTTTGCCATTCATGCACCCAGGTTTGTTGTTGAGTACACCATCGCAGGCACTTCTGTCTGTGATGCAGCGTCAAGGGTAACCGCAGCCATGGTCTCCGAGCTGATAGTCCATGCTGCTGAAAACGTCATTGAACTGTTCGTGCAGATGGTTGTCGTTTTGCAAATGTCCCCATCTGTTGTCTCAGGGATCAAGACGTGTCTGCACGATCTGTTACAGCGATGCGGATAAGATGCCTGTCATCTCGGCTGCTACTGATACGAGGCTGTTGTGATCCAGCACGGCGTTCCATATTACCCTCCTGAACCCACCGATTCCATATTCTGCTAACAGTCATTGGATCTTGACCAAAGTGAGCAGCAATGTCGCGATATGATAAACCGCAATCCAACCTTTATCAAAGTCGGAAACGTGATGGTATGCATTTCTCCTCCTTACACGAGGCATCACAACAACGTTTCACCAGGCAACGCCGGTCAACTGCTGTTTGTGTATGAGAAATTGTTTGGAAACTTCCCTCATGTCAGCACGTTGTAGGTGTTGCCACCGGCGCCAACCTTGTGTGAATGCTCTGAAAAGCTAATAATTTGCGTATCACAGCATCTTCTTCCTTTCAGTTAAATTTCGTGTCTGTAGCACTTCATCTTCGTGGTGTAGCAATTTTAATGGCCAGTAGTGTAAACAGCAGGGAGGCTTCACACCTCCCACCCATGAGAATGGCTTGCTGATTCTTCATAAGAGTGCTGCTGATCGTGCTGTTCAGTGCCCCACATCCAAAATAATAATAGCAACCTGAACTGGTGCCAGATGAATTATATAGTGCCTCAATTAGAAAGTGTCATCATTCTTCTTATGTGACTGTATCTTGACTCAGGCCTCACATAAATAGATAATTGTCATCCTGTAAGATGCTATGTGTGGTGCAGAGTGCATCAGCCAATAAGAATACAAGTGATCAGCAATAATTTTAGTGTTGGCTTTAGCTGTCAGAGGACATTTTCCAACCTTCATAGTTTTCCAGGGGACCCAAGTGAAGGTGACTCATAGCTTATTTCTGCCACCACCTCACTGTGTGTTTACTGTGGTGCATGTGTTGAGTAGGGGATCTTCTGATAGGTTGTATAATCAGGCAAAATTATTAACAGGATGTAAATGTTAATTTGAGTCATATGATGGGGGAATTCATTTCATTTGTTCCATGATCCAGCAGTGGTAACCCTGTATTAATTGTTGTTACTGACACTCCCATTTCGTGAACCGTGCCATGAATACAGGATATCCGCTTCAGACTCATATTTCTAGCAATCTGTTGTGAATTGTGCACGCTGAAGTATATGTAACTTTCCCAGTTATATGCACTGCTATATACTACAGAATCTCATATTACCACACTTTCCCCACAAAGCATAACCTGATGACAACCTTATGGCAATTTTTATTGTTTTTGGGTTCATTCTCCCATAACCACCTCACCTTTGTCAAAGTCACTTAAATCAGGGTATTCCCCATTCTCTGCTTTTAACCAAATAAATTACTTCTCTGTATCTGTGGCTCCTGTAGTATAATTTTCATATCATATTCAGTGAGGTGCCCAAGCTCAAGATATGGTGGCACTGTACTGATTGATCAGAGTCTGTGCATTCACTGCAGCTAAAGCTTGCATCAGCCACCTGCATGAAGCCCTCGTGAGTATTTTCATTGTGGCTGTGTGAATTGGAATGGTAATACCAGTTCTTGCTTGCCTGTGTTTGTCTTTAATGAATTTAAAGTAGACTAGTAGTGAGATGCGGTTCAGAAGTGACAGAGGAATTGCATTTTTTGGTGATGGGGAGTCACTGTATGAATTCTCAAAATTGCTCTTGAGGCTGAGTCCAACATAGATTTTGTGTATAAATTTTAATGGAGAACGCAAACATTCTACTACTGCTTCTTACTCTACCAATATTATCTTAGCATGTATCGTTGTTACTCGGAGAATGTTACTAGAATTGATAAAATGTGTTAAGTATGAAATGACACTCTATACATTCATACATTGGTGTGTTAGGGAAAAAACTACAAACATCAAAGGAACCTACTTCGTGGTGTAGCATGATGCGATGACTAATCATTTAATTTTATTCCTAAAGACCATTGGGCTTAAGGTACCATCTTTTGGTTTCAGTTTTGTACTGTTCTTACTTAAAGTTCATAATTTGCTGGCCAGCCTGTAGGCTGGAGCTTAGATAGAAGATGCAACTTGTTGGATTGGTACACTTTGCTTATGCATTTTTGAACAATCATATAGACTAGAAGGCTTTGAGTTCATGTTAGTTAGCAACTGTGCTTTAAGTTCAGTTAATGTACTTTTGTAGGACTTAGTTACATTTTTAACTTTATGACTAAATCACAATGATTTGCAGTTTACACAATGTCCAGTCTATTCGCTTTCCTCAAATACAGTTTAATACATTTGGATGAAAGTTGGAATGGCTTATTTTTATACATCACATACACAGTATTTAAGCTTTCAGTAAATATGGAAGAGGATTGCTTGCTGTGACATGGAATCATGTCTTGAAAGCACCAAACGAGATGGTGTAGTGGTAAGACATTAGAGTTGTGTACAGGAGGACATAAGCTCAAACCCGCATCTGACCATCCAGATTTATGTTGTGATTTCCATAAATCTTTCAGAGAGATTGCTGAGGTGCTTTCTTTGTAAGGACATGGTTGATGTACTTCCCCATCCGTCTTCAGTTTTGAGCCTATGATTACATGCTCTGTCTGTAATGACCTCTTAATCAATTGTATATTAAACCATAATCTCCCTTCTTGAAAGCATACATTAACTACATGACTAAATTTATTTAGATGATATTTTATCTCAATTTTTAAGATTTTTCTTTAATTGTTAGTGCTGTCACAACCTTGTTCTAGCACACCAAATAAAATGACAATGACAAGATGTGCAAATTTAGCAGTAACAGCTAAAAAAACCAATACTTGGAAAACAGGAGTATTGTTCAGTGCTGTTTATTCGTGTATCTATGAATTGTTAGGAGAAAATAAATGAACAGCTATAAAGATAACTTGTTTTGTGTACATTATAATATTAAATAGTATCCTGTGGTTCATTGATTAGCTAATGGCACTACAATGAAAACTGGGAAGTGGAAGAGCTTATGTCAAGTGGCTATGTAGGTAGCTTATTTACTAAAACAAATAACTCTTTGATTTGCACATTTTAAAATTATTTCATTTTGTGATTATAGACATCACCAAACAAAAAGCTGATTGGGCAGCATAGTGAAGGCGATGTGCTGTCACTAGTGTCAGATCAAACTGGATTTGCGGATTTTGGCAGATTTGGGCAGGAGGAAGAGGAGACTGCAGAAATGCAGATGCCAAGAAAACATGGGGCGTTTGAAGTTTACCGGAAACCTACTGCCCGTGAGTAGTTACATACAAGGAATATATGTGTTTTTACTTTTTATTTTTCCAGGCTAGAGAATTGTTAAATGAGATTTCTGAAAGTTATGTTGTTAGGTACCACGTGTTTTTATCTTGCGGGTTATTTTTGTTAAATTTGCAAGAAAAGTTAATGAATAATGTGTAGGACAGTACAGTTGTCCGAAGAAATTTTTTGTTCTCAAATCACTGCACATATTCATTGAGTGCCTCAGAATTATATATTGTGCCTGGTTTGACATACCAAAATTATTGTAGTGGGCTTAAGTGTGAGCAAATTTGTTAGTGTATTGTGACTGATTACAAGGAGAATGATCCTCCTTGGGGAGGGGAAGGCATATTCTATGTGTCATATGAAGATTGGAATGCAGTTAACTCCCTCTTGAACACTTGTTACAAACTTGTGTAGGGGCTAGAATAAAAAATGTCAGAGAGATAGTCATACAGAACAGCAGACTGTAGCAGTATTGACATGAACACTCTTGTAAGTCTAGTTGACTAGAGAGAGATCATATCTTTTGGTGCACTGTCATGACCAAATGCAGCAGTTTTAGCATCAGGCCAAGATAAAGCCTTTGACCAGATTTCTCACCACTACTTGTTCAAACTACTGAACCATTTCAGATTTGGTGGAAACTTTATTCAAATGATTAAAAATATGTATGATCGCACCAGTTGTTAAGATTATCATGAATGGCCAATTAACCTGACATCCATGCAGCCTCTCTGTTATCATTCTCAGTACCAGGTCTAATTTATGTACCTGTCCATAGAAACCAGGCAGTTTTAACAATATTTAAAAAATCAATGCATCAAAGCTGCTGACTGGAATGTGGCATATTTTGCACCATTTTAAAGCTGCAATTTTCTGCTTTAATTCTGTATGAAAGAAACTGCATTGGAAAGCACGGCTTTGAGTTAAAGTTATAAAAATCACTTAGGTGTTTTTAAGAATTTAGAAAAGTCATACAAAGAAGAAAATCTAACTTTTATTTTTAACTAATTTTATGGCATTATGTTATATCTTACTGCTTGTCTACAATCATTTCATATAAATTTCACACAGATTTTTTAGTGTAGAAAATTTTAAAACAAGATTCCAAGCATTGCACCACCACACTGTTCACACTGGTAGCATGTCTCTCTACAAGAAGCCCTGCCACTCTCTTTCTTGTGTCTGTAACTGCACACATGACACACATGAGCAGCATATTTCTTAGTAGTTGCAGGCATGTGATGCAAAATGTGTCTCTGGTAGCAAGCCTGTAGTTTCTTCACTGCTTTGTAAGGCTTAAAGTGTATTATCTGCAGCAAGCTGAGCTGCAAGCATTGTTATAAATTCTGTTGCATGAGTTTCTTGTTGTACACTGCATTCTACAACCAAAACACATTTGATGCCCCTACAGCAGCAGAGGGAAATATAATTTTCACCACCATTTCATAGTTCTGTGCTGGAATGGATTAGACTGAAAGTGCTGGTCTCCAATATCCTCTCCAATTTTATTCACATTGTAAGTCAGTACTTGTAGTAATTTCAATACCACACTCCCATTTTCCTTAGTTCGTGTACCAAATATGACCTAATGCTTTGTAGACAATGTGCACACATTCTTTTTATCCTGTTCTCCAGTGATCCAAAATCTTTCCTTTCTTGAAATGCACACATGGGAAAGAACACCCAAGAAATGCATTGTCTCACTTGTAGTTACTGGTTTCCAGGAACTAAACTGAATGATGCTTCAGGTTATTTCCGCTTCTTTCCATCTGGATTGTCTGTGATGCATACAAATTTGTCAGTGTTTTAAATTCATTTATGCCACCGTAAGTAAGACTTCACTGCAATCCAGTATAGAAGTAGAGTCATCAGTATTGACTAATATCTGCCTGGGTGTATTGTTCACAGCCAGAGGTCAGTAAATGCCAAATACAGTCCAGTTACTGTCTTTGAAATATGGCACAGCCATTGGATTTGACCCAATACCTTCATCATTCTCATCTGCACCTGGAGACAGGCTGTCATCAATCTCATTCACTAAAAGGACACTATGTGCATCACTTACAGAAAAGCTCATCCAGCAGAAATGTGTATGCTACACAATTGTGAGCAGTCATACACTGTTGCAAATTAGTAAATACATACCTTCAGGCACACCACTGTATTCAGAATAATATGAATCATACTCTAAATTATCCAGAGTGTTGTTATTGTTTATCAGATCTGCAAGTTTTGTATCTGATGATAAACCTCGATGAATCATGATTACAAATGAAGCAGCAATATGAGGAATACTGAGAACACAAAGATAAATTTTAACACAAATTATGATGATTTAAAGAATACTGCTGTGCCATCTATGGATGCATTTTGTTACTAAACATCTGTAAAACATTTAACACTGACCAAACCCATTACAGTAATGTTGCAGTGTTTTGGCCTCAGTTAAATGTAACAACACATACAATTTATGGGCATTGTGATCTTTGTTTGACCCCAGGCCTGTAAATCTTAGTGGTGTGGCACTTAACATTTGAGCCACTAGTCGGAATGATGAATTGTGAACTTCAAGCGTATGCAGGTGACAAGTGCAGTAGCCACCAGAAAGATTGCGGGAGGCGCACATCTGCACGGCGCGTCACAGACTGTAGTTGCCGCAAATAGTCCCGTCCACCAGAGGGCACGCGAGAATTTGGCTGCGATCTCTGCCAGCGGAACAACAACAACAACAACAACAACAACAACAACAACAACTCAGGCAGCACGGGCCGTGCTCAGTGAGTTCACATCGGGCATGCCTATGAGACAGTTCCCGGTCTACTCTGAAGTGCGACGGAAAACGTAAACCATGTTACTACACAATTGGCGATGAGTAGGGTCGTTCTTTCGCGTGTTGCGTCGTCGTCCCGGTTTCGCAGCTTATCCGCGGCATGGAGGATTTAGTGCGGGTTTTGGTTGAGCAGCAGACAGAGCTCATGGCCACCATGAAACAAGTGCTTCTGGCGTTGCTCTCCACGCTGTCTGCTCCAGCGCCGTTCCCTCCTCCCTTTCCCCCGAATGACGAGACGGCGGAGGATTGGGACGCGTATGAACATCGCCTTCGGCAGCATTTCCAGATGTTTCATGTTGCCGATGTGGAGGTATGTCATGCTGTTTTCTTGTCTTGGATATCTCCCTCCCTGTATCAAGTTTTGCGGCAGCTTGCGCCGTTGCAGGAACCCTCATCCTTGTCTTTTGACGCATTGTGTTCATTACTGTCTTCATATTACTGCCGCCGACTGCATGTTGTGGCAGCTAAGGTCGAGTTCTATCAATGCAAGAAGCAGCCCCATCAGTCTTAGTTGCAAGTGTCATTTTGTCACGGAGCAGTCGCGAGAGTCGTATGCCCACGATATGGTGCGCGACGTCATTGTTCGTTCGACCCCTGATAGGGAGGTCCGGCAACGGGCCCTGCAGTTAGAAGATCCTCCCCTCGAGGAAGTCCTGTCCATTGCTCAATCGTATGAAGTCTCTCACGCCGCCGGTCAACAGTTGGAAGCGTGGTGCGACGTTGCGGCAGTTCAGGGCGGCGTGGCCGCGTCCACTGCGTCCAGGGTGGACGACGTGCGAGCGGTACAATCCGGCCGTTACGGCCGCTCCCGCACGGCGCGTAAACAGAGTTCCGGCCGCCGGCCCATGTTACTGTCCTGTGCATCGTGCTATATACATCACGATCGGTCGGAGTGCCCCCAGCGTTGGGCTGTTTGTCGCAAATGTAATAAAAAAGGACACATTGCTAAAGTTTGCCGCTCAGCCTCGAAAGAATCGAAGGAAGCAGTTACAGAAGACATGGACGTTGACATTCAGGAAGTTTCATCGGGTCAGGCTCCCGACACATCGGCCCACAAACTCTTTTATCGAGGTGTCGGTTCGGTCGCGCCGATTACAACTGCGAGTAGATACGGGCGCGGCAGTTTCTTTGTGGAATGCACAAACTTACTCCGACCTTGGGTCGCCCCTGTTGGCGCCAGTTTACCGGCCTCTACGCGGTTATGATAAACAGTTAATTCCCCTACTGGGTCAATTCACTACCGACATGACTTACAAATCAGTCACTCGGCCTATTACTTTCATTGTTGTCCGTGATGCGAGCTCCGCTAACCTTTTTGGCTTGGATGCCTTTCAAGATTTTGGGTTTTCTATCACTGACACCATACAGTTGGTCTCCGAAGACGTTCCCTATCAATCATTAGAATCTTTGATCTCTGACTTTCCGGATATCTTTGAGGAGGGCCTGGGGCATGCTTCAGACTTTGAAGCTCACTTAACGTTGAAGGCGTCAGCTCGCCCGCGTTTTCTACGCGCAAGGCAGATCCCCTTGGCTCTCCGCCCTCAGGTAAAAGAAGAGCTCGACCGCCTGACAGCCCTAGGGGTCGTTCTTCCCATTTCTTCTAGTGAGTGGGCTTCGCCCCTCGTTATTGTCAGGAAACCCTCGGGAAAATTACGTCTTTGTGGCGATTTCGAGGCCACCATCAATTCCAAATTGGTGGTGGACACCTATCCTTTGCCTCGTGCTGATGAATTGTTCTCCGCCATAGCAGGAGGCCAATATTTTTCGAAAATCGATCTTTCGGAGGCTTATCATCAGATACCTCTTGATGAGGACTCCAAACGGCTGGCGGTTGTCAACACCCCGTTTGGCCTTTACCAATACCAGCGGTTGGCCTTCGGGATATCCAGTGCCCCGGCGATATTCCAGCATTATCTTGAGCATGTCACGTCGACAATCTCTCATTGTATTAATTACCTGGATGACATAATTGTCATGGGCCGCAGCACGAAGGAACACTTGCACAACCTTCGCACCCTCTTTCTCAAATTCAGGTCCGTGGGCTTGCGTTGCAACCTGCTTAAGTCAGCCTTCTTCCAACCGTCCATCCAGTATGTGGGCTACACAATCTCTCGGCACGGCGTCCAGCTGCTAGGAAGTTTGGTCCAAGTTATTGTCGACCTTCCGCCGCCCGCTTTGCTGAAGGAGTTACAATCTTTTTTAGGCAAGATTGCCTATTACCACCAGTTCATTCTCAGGGCTTCCACAATCGCCCGCCCTCTGTACTGCCTTCTGCGCAAGGGTGTTTCTTTTGATTGGTCGCCTGCATGCGAGCGAGCATTCACCTCATTGAAAGGCCTCCTCACGTCAGCGCCATGTTTGGCTACTTTTGACCCCCATGAGCCGTTGGTCCTGGCTACAGATGCTTCGCAGTATGGGGTGGGGGCGGTCCTGGCCCATCGCAATGCAGATGGTTCCGAGCAGCCACTGGCATTTGCGTCTAAAACTCTTAGTCCTGCACAGGCCCATTACTCCCAGGTGGAAAAAGAGGCTTTGGCCATTGTCTACGCTGTTACCAAGTTTCACCCTTTCTTGTATGGCATGAAGTTTCAGTTAATCACTGACCATAAGCCGTTAATATCGTTATTTGGCCCTGCCTCTCAGATTCCGGGTAGGGTGGCCCACAGACTACAGTGCTGGGCCTTGTTCCTCTCTAAGTACCATTATGACATTCATTTTCGCCCTACCGGACAGCATGCCAACGCAGATGCTCTTTCCCATCTTCCGGTGGGCCCGGATCCTAAGTTCGATCGAGAGGAGATTATGTATTTTCATTTGGATGTGGCGTCCCGCCAAGCGGTTGATGGCTACCCGATCACTAGTTCTAGAGTCGCCAGGGAAACGGCAGCTGACCTGGTTCTCTGGCAAGTACTTTGCCTCATTCAGCAGGGGTGGTCATCCCGACCTCCAGGCTGGGCCTCCGACCCTCTTCGTAATTATTTTGTTCTACGAGACTGCCTCTCTGTCTTGGAAGGAGTTCTCCTTCTGGCTACCGATGATACAGCTCCTCGCGTGGTTGTTCCTGCAAGTTTGCGAAGGGAAGTCCTCACGTTATTACATGAGGCGCACTGGGGTGTTTCCCGTACTAAAACCTTGGCTCGCAGACATGTGTACTGGCCCAGTATTGACAGAGAAATTGAGCACTTGGTGGCCACCTGTTCCCAGTGCACGAGCCAACAGGCATCTCCCAGGTCAGCGTTCTCTTCATGGCCGCCTGCAACCCAGGCATGGGAACGTGTTCACATCGATTTTGCGGGCCCGTTTCTCAATGGTTTTTGTCATTTATGCTTATTCCCGATTCCCAAATGTGGTTGACTGCTCCTCAACCACTTCAGAAGTTGCAATCCAGGCACTAGCAAAAATCTTTTCTGTGGAAGGTCTGCCAGTCACCCTGGTCTCGGACAATGGACCTCAGTTTATGTCGCAGACCTTCCAGGATTTTTGTAGGCACTTCGGTATTCGTCACGTTTGCTCTCCCCCCTTTCATCCAAAATCGAATGGGGAAGCTGAGCTCATGGTGCGCACATTTAAGACACAGATGAAAAAGTATGTGTGTGCACGAATTTCCTGCGGAGGAGGTGTTGACGTTTTTCCTGACGGCATACCGGACCACACCTATGGGAGAACGCAGCCCCGCAGAGCTCCTCCACGGGCGCCAACCTAGGACTCTGCTGCACCTCCTTCGGCCCGGTCCTCGCCAGTCTTCGCAAAACGGAGTACCCGGCTTTCCACCGGGTATGTCGGTCTGGGCACGTGGGTTTGGACGCAATCCACATTGGATACCGGCGGTGGTCCTGCGCCGAAATGGCTGCCGGCTCTATACCTTGCAGACGGGGGATCGGGAGGCACGTCGTCACCAAAATCAGCTGCGTCCACGTTTGGGCACCCACTCTCTGACCCCTCGGGCACCGGCTTCCCCATTGCCGACACCTGTGTTGGTTTCTCAGGGGACGCTACCACCCCTCCGCCCTGTGATTCCGCCGCACTGTGATGGCTCTCAGCCTTGGCTGCCTCCAGTAGCTCCAGCACCGGCATCGCCATCGTTCGCGATGCCCCAGCGAGAGCCGGCCCGGTTTCTCAGCAGGCTGGTTCACCTGTGGTCGTCCCTTCCCCATCGTCCCCGCCATTGGGTCTTGCCCCTCCCGGGGTGGACCGGGATCCAGAATTCGACGGCCTGTCTCCCGTTCTGTCCCGGGTTCTGGTGGTGGGACGACGGGGGCCTCTTCGTGTGGGTCACTTCCAGCCGTATTCGAAGGTTCCGGCTCGAGGGTTGGCAGATCCCCTTGACTCCAGCCTTCCAATGGACGTGGAGGTCATCACTCCTGCACGACGCTCCACCTTCCGACGCAGTGGATCACAGTGGCTTCACCCCCCGAAGGAAGAGGAGTGCAGTAGCCACCAGAAAGATCGCGGGAGGTGCACATCGGCACGGCGCATCACAGATGGTAGTTGCCACTAATAGAGTCCCGTCCACCAGAGGGCATGCGAGAATTCGGCCGCGACCCCTGCCAGCGGAACAACAACAACTCAGGCAGCATGGGCTGTGCCCAGTGAGTTCACATCGGGCATGCCTATGAGACAGTTCTCGGTTTACTCTGAAGTGTGACGGAAAACGTGAACCACGTGAACCGTGTTACTACAACAAGGATGTCATTGTAGGATTGGAGAAGGACTTAGAGGAACTCAATAGTAGCGTTCATGAACATGAAACATCTGACTATAAACTAAACTGCAGATAAACTAGCTCAATGCCAGTCAGGAGAGGCTTCAAAACAGACAAAAACAGTCCATTCCAAGTATATGAAAACATCAAACTGCTAGGAATAATGGTGAGCCAGCTGCTCTCTAAAAACAAAAGCGGACAACTGTAAGCAACTTCCGGCCAAGACGAGAGACTGTTAGCAACACAACAAAGGCAGACTACAGTATTTGGTACAGAGGGTAGACTTTGTCAACACCAAAATACTCTCAAAAATGTGGGATGTTGGACTTCCTGTGTTGCAAAACATAATCTAGGAAAGTAAGGGCTGCAATTGGCTGATGTGTGTGGGGGGGTGATTCTGCAAGTTGGGAGTGAATGTTACAACCCTGACATCTTAAAGGGATCTCTGTGGTTACCACACGTCCAACAAAATGCAAGGCAATTTAGTTACAGAGAATCGTGCAGATGTGTCACAAATACTCGTACAGTACACTGAGTGGAGCTGTGAAGATATGTAAGCCAGGCAATATCTAAGTCCCAATAAATTTGGGAGAAATACATCACGAAGTGAACCACATCAGGCTGTTTCTACTGGAAAGTAACTACCTTGGGGCAGAAACTAGCATGCTGTGAGAACAAACCACTGCCCATCTATACCTGCTAATGAACAATAATGGAAGAGTCAGCCATAAGAAAGTAAAGTATCCAACAAAGGAGTGGAACATAATCTGGAAGAATATCCACAAAGTGAGGAACTGACATAAGATTGTAGTGGTTAATAAAAAAGAAAAAGGGAAGAAAAGAAAAGAAAAAAAGGTTGAAAATGTGGCAAGAAATTGTGAATAAAAGGGGGGTTTTAAAATCGTAAATGACCGTGAAAAAGGGAAAGAATGAAAAGCAAATCGGACTTCATATTACAGAAAAGCTATCGGACTTCGTGATTCGGAAAAGCTATTGTTGGGGTGGTCCTTGTGGCGTTTTTGAGCAAAAGTTAAACTAATTTCCACTACAAAAATTATTGAAAAAGAAGAGAGAATAACAAAATGTAACTGACAGGGGGAAATGGCGCAGATAAGATTTCATCCTTTACTAGGTTAACATGTCTTTTTTCGTGCGGCGTCCAGGTCTTCAAAAATCTCCTTCAATTCTGCGTGAAAAGTCAGCTCCGAAATCTTGCAATAAGTTTCATTGTCCAGGAATTTGTAATGTATCCAAAACCGTCTTGATATTAAATGGAATTTATTTTAGTTGCTTCTCTCCATCCTCCGAATTTCATAACAACTTCCACAATGTCTACACATTAAAATCAGATCAAGACTAGCTAATAAGTTTTTTACGTCAGCATCAGATCACGTCTGCATTAAGCTTCCGCTCTCGAGAGACAATTAAGACACGAATAGAAAACAAAAAAAGAGTTACAATTTTAGTATTTTCTCTGCCGTCAAGCGCTCATACCGCTGCGACGGGATATTTTTTATCTGAGGGAACGAGTGTAGCGCGGTGAAATTCAAAGTCCCGCTACAAGATCAACATGGAACAAAATAGTTCACAAAAGAATACCAAGGAAAGAAAAGCTTCACAAAATACATTTGTCAGGGACTGTCAGGGGAACAAACTAAGCATCTGAGGTGGATGATGTAGCTGTGCCTGTTAACTGTCTTATGTTAATGCATGTTATCACATACCAAGGGGTACTGCTAGTCGTTCACTGAAATTAGAAAGAGGACAAGTGACTGTTTTTAAATATTACGTGCTGAATCAAGAGAAACAGAAGAGATTAGTGAGGAAGAAATTGATGACACAAACACAGCAGGGCAATGAAGCAGCCAAGATGAAAATTCTAATAGGCACTCCATGCTAGCAGTGCACAAGCACTAATTTCAATTCGGAGGAGTGGCAGCAGGAAAAGTTTGAGTCGTGATATTATACTCGTATTCATCAGTAGGTTTGAGTAATTTATATAGCTGGACTGTGCTGTCCTTTTTGGAATACTTGCGTGTTTTTGATAGTTTTTTATAAGAAAAGTTGAGACTATAACTTCTTAAGCTATCCTCTTTAATGGGTGCCAAAAAGTCCTTCCTTTATTTCCACAATAACCTTTTGCCATGTGTCTGATCTTCATAGTATACTTATTAGGTGTTTACCCATGAGAGGAGCATCTTTGAAAATGTGCTTAATACTTTCCACCAGACCATATATATCTGCCCTAATGTTTGTAAGTGTTCTTGGGAAGGTAACCATCCAATTTGTCAACAGATATGTAAGTTTTGTTCAGATTTCACATTGACACAACCACTCCCATGCTGTCAGTCAGAATATATGGACACAAACCAACTATACCATGCAACATAATGACAAAGATGAAGCTACCTATCTCGTCCTCAAGTTATCCGCATCCGACATTTACATACAAGGACTTTAGGACTCCTGAATAATTTTAATGATGTTTTCACAGCCATCCTCACTCCCCTTTTTTATTTACATCCTGTAACTCCCTCCCTCCCTCCCTCCCTCCCTCCCTCTTTATCATGCCTAGTGAACAGAATTAATATTTTTCCCATTGCCCATTGTGTTAATGCTGATTTTGTAAATCCTAGTTACTTTTTTTGATACTTGTTGAGCCCGCCTTACTGCCTGGTGTGCTATGATTAAATGACTTGTGTTTTTTTAAATAAGTACAATTCAGACAGATAAAATAAATCGTTTCTCTTTCGATTGTCAGGTGCATCTGATGCTGGAGTTGGTGTCCTTCCTGAACAGGATAGCCCACAGGATGACAGTCAGCAACAAAGGCACCAGCATGAGCCATCAACTTCTAGGTGAGAATTTTAGTGAACCATTTCATTATACTCCATGAAGTTTAAGGTAATAGGGTGACAGAGCTGACTATGATTTTTTAATTTTTTTTTATCAATATACAGTTGCATATCTATTGTAGGGGGAGGGTAAGTTTTCTTTCTAAAGTCTGTTTCTCTTTCATATTATCTGCTCATCATTACTGCAACATTCTGGTTTGATATTGCAAGAATGTTATTTTTAGTTGCATTTTACTGAAAGATTCAAAATGTTCTCTTGGATATTGTAATTGCAGTAACACTAATCATTATAAGGTTTCAGTCAAAGTTATAGAAATATTAGCAATTAGACACAAATAATAAAAATTAGATTGGAAACATCACTGTAGTACTTTATACGATAGTTGTTGTTGAATAAAAAGCTGTCATGCTGCTGGAAAGCCAGAAGGAAGATATTAAGTTAGTAAGATAATATGTTGTTGTGATACACACATTCTTCATTGTGCAGTTTGATTATGTTAGCTTTATATGTAGAAAGTAAAGTCAATGTATGGTCTCTGTAAATCAATTGATGTAGATACCAATATAATTCTATCAGCAATACCTTTTTTAAATCTTTCCCCCATCGTAGCTAGTTCTTTTGCAACCAGTGATTTGATCCTAGTTTGCAGTAGCTGAAAATTGTGTGCTAAAAAAGACCTTTAGCTCTTCTTTTTGCACAAAGCAACACAAGGTCTACATTAGACAGTTGGAATTGACCTACCCTTTTTCTATTGCAAAGGTTAATGATATGTGTGACAATCTGTTTCTTAAATTACAACATTATTAAATGGGGTAAGATGTTACAGCAGGTGCTAGTGTGTTCCAGATTTTCTGTATACCTACTTATTCTCGCTCCATCCCAAGGGCGCCTATACAGTTGTTTGTAGGTGGGAAGGGCTAGACATTGGTTACTGGAGTATTTTTAATATTTTTGAAGATGAATTGCGACTTACAAGTAGCATTAAAAATGTTCCGGTTCTGATCTTGTTAAAAACCTGTGCAATGCTAACTTTTGAATTGTGAGAGAACACCACCTGACTACACCATATTTTTTTCCTTTCCCTAAGAGGTGGGGGGTGTCTTACCCTGGGTATGGGTACCCTTGCTCCATCCTGCCACCCGCCTTTCTATTGCCTATAGCAGTGCTGTTCATGCAGTCCAAGAATACACTTGATCAGGTCATTGATGGGAATACCTGGATTAGCAGATACTGATGTACATTGACTGATTTGAATGATTTCCATTCATCAGCAACTTAGCTAACAGACAACACAATGTTTAATGCATACAAAGTGTCAATAAATAGGATAATTTCAAACTAAGTCACACAACATTTCAATGGTCATTAACTTTGTGTTTCAATTCTGGCTTTGTAGCAGATCTCATTGCATTTGGATTGTGTTAAAACTACTGCTATCATGTTGCTTATTAGGAGGAAACATTAAATGTATAAAACTATGCTTAAATGAATGTCACCAATAATTGTTGGTTGGTTTTTTTCCCCATAATTCTGTGTGTATTTGATATGTCATGTGACCGCTCTTTCCATTTGAAAATGACTGGTTGTATCCAAGATTGCTTCTTTCAAAATGGCGATCATGTTGGTAACATAGCCTCACAGGTTTTCCTCCCCTTGCGTCTCATATTACTTGACTTTAAATGTCTATTTATCCACCTTTTTTATTTTAGAAGAGTCACCTTACACCTGTGAACAACCCTGTATTACAATAAACATGACTGAAATGTAAATTCTAAAAAATAATCTGAGTAAATATAGCAGATTACAGTCTACATGGCTTCAGGCCCAGTCCTTGTGAAGAAGAAACAGATCTGAGAAAGTGTAAGGGAGATACTGGTATTACCAACATGACGTATCTGGTATGTTCTAAAACATTGTGACTTGTATGACTTAATAGCAGTGATATGATCAAAATGGAAGCCATGTTAGTGAAAGTTAGTCCATAAACCAAATATAAAAAAATTGTACACTTTAAATTACTGGATCTGCATAGAAGTCTGTGAATATTTTGCTGACTTGAAATGTGCATTTGTAGATTGTATCTTCAGAAGAGAGGAAATGTGGCATAAAATTTTTGTTTTGGTAAGTTATGAAAGGGGTTCAGGTGGCAAAAATGTGACAGTTCTTGATTTGGGTGTATTCATTAAATTGTAATCTTTTTATATTAATGTTTCCAAAATGACCTGCGACAATTTTGTATAACAGCCAACATTTATTGGATGCTTGCATACAGAGTTGTGTAATGAGCAGATACTAAGCTCGCACGAGGTTACCGAGTGAGATGGAATGGTGGTTTGCACACTGGACTCACACTTGGGGGGACGATGGTTCAAACCCACTTCCGGTTTCCTGAATTAGGTTTTCTGTGCTTTCCCTACATCTTTTCAGGCAAGAGACTGGGTGGTTCCTTTGAGAGGACACAGCTGATGTCCTTCCCCGCCCTTTCTTTATCTGAGCTTCTGCTCCATCTTTAATGACCTCTTTGCCAATAGTTTTTCAACATTTTCAACATCAATGTTATATACATCATTATCTTGAGTCTTCATGCCAACTCTTGTGGTGTAAGACTTGGAGGCTCTCCTTGGCAGTCTGTGCAGTGTTGGTAGGTCCATGCTCTATCTGCTGTGACATAAGAATATATGCTGGTGAACTCCAACCACAGCGCACTGCCTCACTGCCTAAGGTGTACATCAGACAAATAAAAAAAATTAAAAAAATTACAAAACAATTATTTGAATTAATACTGAATATCAGATACATAGAAACAACATATTTATGTGCTAATTAAACATCATACCCCTGATAGTAAAATTAATTACAGACATAATTGCTGATTTATAGACAAACAGAAAACTTTGCCTGACTAAAATTTATGGGAAAAATCCTGAATTTAACTCAGCAAAAATTGCGGACACTCATGGCTGCACATTAAAAACATTCACTTGCTAAGTTCCCCCTGTGTGTCCGGGGGTTAGAATAGGCCCGAGGTATTCCAGCCTGTCGTATGAGGCAACTAAAAGAAGTCTCGCATGTTTTGGCCTGTATGTGATTGTCCCCTGAGTGGTTTGATATCCAGTTTTCAGAATTTTTCATGACAAGTGAGCCAATTGAGGAAGGATGCCTTACATGGTGCATTGTGTCCATCATGCGTTGAGACCTATCGCATCCTTTGTCGACGTGGATCTGCACTTCTGCTCATTCTACTGGTGAGTGAGATCACCCTCCTGGGTGCATATTTTTCCATCAGCTGTGCAGTATCGTTTTCTACGCTGATGATAATGGACTTGTTTGCTTGGTTGTGCCTGATATCCAGCACGGTAGCTAGTCCATTGTGGCAGGGCAGCCATGTACCCTGTTGGTTGTAGCTCCCTGACCACACAGGGATCGCTCTGCTGATGCCTGCACCGTTCACTCCTCACATATGCCGAGGAGTAGATGCCCGTCACCCTGGGGCATCGGGACTCCCAGCAGTGGCCATCCTGCCAGGTGGCGCCTGTGGGAAGAGCCCCTGGTAGGAGTGGATGGTATCATGGTGAATCTACATCTACACTCCGCAAGCCACCCAACGGTGTGTGGCGGAGGGCACTTAATGTGCCAATGTCATTACCTCCCTTTCCTGTTCCAGTCGCATATGGTTCCCAGGAAGAACGACTGTCTGAAAGCCTCCGTGCGCGCTCTAATCTCTCTAATTTTACGTTCGTGATCTCCTCGGGAGTCATAAGTAGGGTGAAGCAATATATTCGATACCTCATCCAGAAATGCACCCTCTCGAAACCTGGCGAGCAAGCTACACCGCGATGCAGAGCGCCTCTCTTGCAGAGTCTGCCACTTGAGTTTGTTAAACATCTCCGTAACGCTATCACGGTTACCAATATAACCCTGTGACGAAACGCGCCGCTCTTCTTTGGATCTTCTCTATCTCCTCCGTCAACCCGATCTGGTACGGATCCCACACTGATGAGCAATACTCAAGTATGGGTCAAACGAGTGTTTTGTAAGCCACCTCCTTTGTTGATGGACTACATTTTCTAAGGACTCTCCCAATGAATCTCAACCTGGTACCCGCTTTACCAACAATTAATTTTATATGATCATTCCACTTCAAATCGTTCCGCACGCATACTCCCAGATATTATACAGAAGTAACTGCTACCAGTGTTTGTTCCGCTATCATATAATCGTACAATAAAGGATCCTTCTTTCTATGTATTCGCAATACATTACATTTGTCTATGTTAAGGGTCAGTTGCCACTCCCTGCACCAAGTGCCTATCCGCTGCAGATCTTCCTGCATTTCGCTACAATTTTCTAATGCTGCAACTTCTCTGTATACTACAGCATCATCCGCGAAAAGCCGCATGGAACTTCCGACACTATCTACTAGGTCATTTATATATATTTTGAAAAGCAATGGTCCCATAACACTCCCCTGTGGCACGCCAGAAGTTACTTTAACGTCTGTAGACGTCTCTCCATTGATAACAACATGCTGTGTTCTGTTTGCTAAAAACTCTTCAATCCAGCCACACAGCTGGTCTGATATTCCGTAGGCTCTTACTTTGTTTATCAGTCGACAGTGCGGAACTGTATCGAACGCCTTCCGGAAGTCAAGAAAAATAGCATCTACCTGGGAGCCTGTATCTAATATTTTCTGGGTCTCATGAACAAATAAAGCGAGTTGGGTCTCACACGATTGCTGTTTCTGGAATCCATGTTGATTCCTACAGAGCAGATTCTGGGTTTCCAAAAACGACATGATACTCGAGCAAAAAATATGTTCTAAAATTCTACAACAGATCGACGTCAGAGATATAGGTCTATAGTTTTGCGCGTCTGCTCGATTACCCTTCTTGAAGACTGGGACTACCTGTGCTCTTTTCCAATCATTTGGAACCTTCCGTTCCTCTAGAGACTTGCGGTACACGGCTGTTAGAAGGGGGGCAAGTTCTTTCGCGTACTCTGTGTAGAATCGAATTGGTATCCCGTCAGGTCCAGTGGACTTTCCTCTGTTGAGTGATTCCAGTTGCTTTTCTATTCCTTGGACACTTATTTCGATGTCAGCCATTTTTTCGTTTGCTCGAGGATTTAGAGAAGGAACTGCAGTGCGGTCTTCCTCTGTGAAACAGCTTTGGAAAATGGTGTTTAGTATTTCAGCTTTACGCGTGTCATCCTCTGTTTCAATGCCATCATCATCCCGGAGTGTCTGGATATGCTGTTTCGAGCCACTTACTGATTTAATGTAAGACCAGAACTTCCTAGGATTTTCTGTCAAGTCAGTACATAGAATTTTACTTTCGAATTCACTGAACGCTTCACGCATAGCCCTCCTTACGCTAACTTTGACATCGTTTAGCTTCTGTTCGTCTGAGAGGTTTTGGCTGCGTTTAAACTTGGAGTGAAGCTCTCTTTGCTTTCGCAGTAGTTTCCTGACTTTGTTGTTGTACCACGATGGGTTTTTCCCGTCCCTCACAGTTTTACTCGGCATGTACGTGTCTAAAACGCATTTTACGATTGCCTTGAACTTTTTCCATAAACACTCAACTTTGTCAGTGTCGGAACAGAAATTTTCGTTTTGATCTGTTAGGTAGTCTGAAATCTGCCTTCTATTGCTCTTGCTAAACAGATAAACCTTCCTCCCTTTTTTTATATTCGTATTAACTTCCATATTCAGGGATGCTGCAACGGCCTTATGATCACTGATTCCCTGTTCTGCACATACAGAGTCGAAAAGTTTGGGTCTGTTTGTTATCAGTAGGTCCAAGATGTTATCTCCACGAGTCGGTTCTCTGTTTAATTGCTCGAGGTAATTTTCGGATAGTGCACTCAGTATAATGGCACCCCTACCCTCCATGGCTATAAGGGATATTACAGGAACCATAGCGACTATAATAGTATGTCAGTTGGAGTTTGTGTTTATGTCCTAAACTCAGTCTGTTGTGAAATTGTGCACCTTCAAACCCCTCTTGAAGCTGTGGCTGTCAGAATAAGGATGACGCGGGAAATAGCTATCTGACATGTATACATGACACGCGATGAAGCATAGTCCATCATCTCTTGCTGGTGGTCAAATACCAGCAGTCTCTAAGTGTTTATGGCCTCAATTCAACACACAGAAGTACGACCCCAAATCGTTCCCCTCCCTGGCCACACCATGGGAGGAATGTTAGGCTAAGGATGGGAGCAGCTCTTATTCACCCCGGTATGTTGTATGTTCGAAAGCTGATGGGGAATCTTTCATGACTATAAAGCCTCGGATGTTTGTTGAGCATTTTGAGGACAAGTTTGGGTAGGTGGAGGGCTTGTCCAAAATGAGATCTGGGTCAGTCTTGATCAAATCGGCATCCTCTACCCAGTCACGGGCGTTCATTGCTTGTGAAAAGCTGGGGGTGTTTCTGCAACCACCACACCCCATAAGAGCTTAAATATGGTCCAGGGTATCATATTTCACAGGGACCTTCTTTTGCAGTCTGACAATGAGCTGCGCGCCAATTTAGAGCGGCGAGGTGTACATTTGGTTTGGCATGTCCACCAGGATCCGAAGGGGCAATCAGGTTGCCGCCAGTGCCTTCATCTTGGCCTTAGAGGGTGATAAATTACCGGAGAAGGTCTACCGCTGTGATGTAAAGCTCTATAGCCCTCCTCTGATGCAGTGCCTTAAATGGTGGAAGTTCAGTCATAAATTTTGGAAGTTCAGTCATATGTCTTACTCGCTGTACTTTCAGCGTCACATGTCGAGATTGAGGACGCTCATCACATCCCCGTACTCCCATGTGCTCTGCCTCCCATCCGTGTAAACTGTGAAGAACACCATTCGCCTTGCTCGCCTGACTGCAGGATTCTCCAGAAAGAAAGGAAAATCGTGGAGTACAAGACCCTGGACTGACTAACCTACACTGAGGCTAAGAGGAAATTCGAACGCGTACATCCTGTACGTATGACATTGTCTTATTATGCCGCCTCAACAGTTCTGGGCCCATCAGCTCCGCCAACCTGTCACCTCTGAGAGCCGGACGACTACATTGCCCCCTTGATGATGGTGGTGGTGGGGGGCACTTCACTCCTTGTTGCTCCTACACCACCTACTTAAGGAGCAGCACCCTCCCCCCCCCCCCCCCCCTGTCCCCCTACCCCCAACCATCAGGGATATCAGTCCCCACTTCTGTGCCAGAGAAGCCTAAGTCTTCTTCAGTTCCTCTCAATAAGAAGGGGTCCCTTGGGTCACTCCCTTCCCAGGTTTTTGCTAGTGGGAAAGATGACACCCGCCAGTAGCTGAAGAGCCCAAAACCAGTTTGTCATAGGGCTTCACGCTTATCCTCAGAAACCCAAGGAGCAGCAAAAAAAAAAAAAAAAAAAATATCCTCAAGACCAAGGGCCGAGCTATGGCAACTGTCAAGCTTTACACCTGCTTTCTGCAGTGCCCTGCAGGAAACCTGGTTCCTGGCAATGCAGACCCCTGCCCTCCATGACTATAAGGGATATTACAGGAACCATAGCGACTATAATAGTATGTCAGGTGGAGTTTGCGTTTGTGTCCCAAACTCAGTCTGTTGTGCACCCAACTGCCGACACAACATACGTTCCAGCAGCTTACAAAGAACGTTGGTGAGGCTGATGGGTCGATAGCTATCCACATCCAGCAGGTTTTTACCAGGTTTGAGCACTGGAATGATGCTGCTCTCCCGCCATTGCGATGGAAAGATGCCATCACACCAGATCCAATTGAAGATGACGAGGAGACGTCACTTGTAGTCAGATGAGAGATGTTTAATCATCTGACTGTGGATTCGATCTGGCACAGGAGCTGCGTCAGGGCATGTGCAAGGGCACTGAGGAGCTCCCACTCTGTAAATGGGGCGTTATAGGATTCACTTTGGCATGTAGTGAACAAGATGACTTCCCTCCCAGCTGCCATTTGAGAGTGCAAAAGGCTGGGGGTTAATTCTCTGATCCAGAGGCTCGAGCATAGTGCTCAGCAAAGTGCTCGGCAATTGCGTCGGTAGATAACCCGCCCCTTACTTTAACACTAGAAACACCTGTTGGGGTCTTGTACCTGAAAATGTGTTTGATCTTTGCCCAGACTTGGGAAGGTGACATATGGCACTCAATGGTCAAGTTGTATCTCTCCCAACACTCCTGCTTCCGTCGTTTGACAAGTTGACCAACGAGGGCATGGAACCGTTTAAAGGCTATGAGGTGCTCCAGGGAAGGGGTGCCCCTTATGCCGCTGTAGAGCTCACCGACACTCCTTAACTGCTTCAGCGACTTCTGGCGACCACCAAGGGATCACATTTTCTGCCGCAAAAAGGATAGTTGTAGTCACTTGCTCAACCTCCACACCGATGTTCCCATATAGGGGAGATTCAATGGTGACAGCGAAGGTGAAAGTTTCCCAGTCCGCCTTGTTTAAAGCCCATCTGGGCAGGCGTCCATGGGCCTGACGACGGGGCAGTGACAGGAAGATGGGGAAGTGGTGTGATAAGCCCTTCTGCTACACTGTGGTGATCAAAGGCAGAGTTCGTTGCAAACCACTGCTATTCCTTTTGTAACAGGAAGTACCATACATGAGTGACTGGCTACATACATTATCTGATCAGAAGTATCCGGATACCTGTGCAGGACATTAACATGGGGCAGGTCCACCGTTTGTCTTTATGATGGCTTGAACTCTCCTGGGAACAATTTCAGTGAGGTATCTGAATGTATATAGGGGAATGGCAGTGCATTTGTCCTAAAGATTCAAAACCAGATAAGTCAGTGGTGTTGGATGCTCAGGTCTGGAGTGAAGCTGACATTGTAACTAGTCCTAAAAGCATTACATTAGGTTGACTTGGGGGTCTGGGCAGGCCAGTCAGCATCAGGGATTTTAGTGTTTACAAATCATTGCCTCACAGATGTTGCTTCATGACAGAGTTTATTTTCATGCTGATACAGTCAGTCATCATCTCTGAACAGTTCCTCTACTGTAAGCAGTACACAACACTGTAAAATGTGTTCATGTCCTTCTGCATTTAGCATTTACTTTAGCAAAATAGGGTGACCACATTCTAACCATGAAAAAGATCCCATACTGTAACACCACCTCGTCTGTATTTTACTGTTGGTGTCACACTAGAAGGCAAGTAGTACTCTCAAAGCATGTGCCAAATCTAAACCCTTGCATCAGATTGTCACAGGCATAGCATGGTTAATCACTCCAAATCATCCATTCCAAATCATTCACTGTCTTTACACCACCTAAAGTGTCACTTAGCATGGACTACGGAAATGTGTTGCATATGAGGAGCTACTATACCATTTTACTGCATTTGTTTTGGCTCCTGATGCACGGTCATTCTGCTAGGAGAACTGTGTGCAGCATTTTGGAACTCACAAGTGATTACTTCTGCTTATTTTGTGTGATTTTTTACAACCACCTCCTGCAGTGCTCAGCAGTGCATGTTGTTTAGTACATTATGTGTGCCTGCTCTTGTTTTAGCTGTGATGGTTTCTTTTGCATTTCCACTTTAATTATTCCCGATGGACTTGTTACTCAGGCGACATCCAATCATTACTCCACACTCAAAGTTACTGATCTCCCCTGACCTTGCATCCACAACTATAGAACATTTTCTAACACTTCTATTAGATACATCTACATGTACATGGATACGCTGCAAATCACACTTAACTACCCCACAGAGGGTTCATCGAATCACTTTCACAGTAATTCTCAATTGTTCCAATCTCGAACAGTGCACAGAAGAAACACCTATATCTTTCTATGTGGGGACTGATTTCTCTTATTTTATTATGATAATTTCTTCCTACATGGATTGGTGACAGCAAAATATTTTTGCATTCCTAGGAGAAGGGTGGTGGTTGAAATTTCGTGAGAAGATTCCACCACAATGAAGAAGGCCTTTGTTTTAATGATGCCCACTCCAAATCCTGTCTATGTCAATGACACTCTTTCCCATATTTTGCGACAATACAAAACGTGCTGCTCTTCTTTGAACTTTTTCGATGTACTCCATTAATCGTGTCTGGTAAGGATCTCAGATCGTGCAGCAGTACTCCAAAAGATGACGGACAAGCATAGTGCAGGCAGTCTTCTTAGTAGATCTGCTACATTTTCTTAATGTTCTGCCAATAAAACACAGTCTTTGGTTTGCCATTCCCACAACATTTTCTTTGTGTTCTTTCCAATTTAAATTGTTCTTAATTGTAATTCTTGGGTATTTAGTTGAATTTACAGCCTTTAGATTCGATTGATTTATCATGTCACCGAAATTTAATGGATACCTTTGGCACTTATGTGCATGATCTCATTATTTAGGGTCAGTTGCCAATTTTCAGACCATGTGGATATCTTTTCTAAATTGTTTTGACTTTACTAGATGATAAATCACAGTATCATCTGGAAACAACCTAAGATGGCTGTTCAGGTTGTCTCCTGAATCATCTGTATAGATGCTGTTACTTTCCGTCAATTACTATGAATTGTGACCTCTCTGACAGGGAATCATGCAACCAGTCACATAACTGAGACAATATTCATTAAGCACAAAATTTCACTACAAGCCGCTTGTGTGGTACAGTGTTAATAGCTTTCTAGAAATCTAGAAATACAGGCTCAGTTCAAAATCCCCTGTCAGTAGCACTCAGCACTTCATGTGAGTAAAGAGCCAACCATGTTTCACAAGAATAGTTTTTTCTAAATCAGTGTTGGCTGTCTCTCAGTAGACTGTTGTCTTGAGGTAATTTGTAATGTTTGAACACTATATATATTCCAAAATCCTGCAGCATATCGACTTTAATTATATGGGCCTGTAATTGAGTGAATTATGTCTATTGCCTTTTCTGATATTGGTGTGACCTATGCAGCTTCCAGTTTTTGGGTATGAATCTTTCTTCTAGCGAGCAGTTGTATATGATTGTTAAGTATGGAGCTATTGCATTAGCATATTCTGAAAGAACCTAATTGGTACAGAGTGTGGACCAGAAGTCTTGATTTTATAAGGGATCTGTGTTGCTTCGCTAGACCAAGGTTATCTACTTCTATGTTACCGTATTTACTCGAATCTAAGCCACACTTTTTTTCCGGTTTTTGTAATCCAAAAAACCGCCTGTGGCTTAGAATCGAGTGCAAAGTAAGCGGAAGTTCTGAAAAATGTTGGTAGGTGCCGCCACAAATGACTTCTGCCGTCGAATATATGCAGCGCTGCATAGGCATGCTTTGCAGGCACAAAGATAAATACTAGCGCCAAAATCTCCGCGTCAGTAAATAAATTAAAAAAAAAAAAAAAGAAAAGGGTGGAAGACAAGTATCCTTCTCCGCCCCGAGTTTCGACCACTGCATTTTATACATTATCCAACGAAGTAAATACAAATTCCGTATTGTTCATCTTCGAATGTAGCAGCATTTCAATGTAGTACGAAAATCCGACTGGCAAGACTGTTTGGGATGTTTGTCAATATGGCCAACACTACGTTCTGAATTTATTCCTACCTGTGAGAAGAGATGGTTGCTAATAGGAACTTTTATGAATTGTGAATCACATACAGTATTCTCTTCGCCATTAGAATAATACGAATATAAACATTTTGCCGTGTATTCTTTCGTGTTTGCTGCTATCTAATTTAAATCCTATCTGCCGAATAAACTACGAAACTAGGGTGAGACAACAGCAAACGTGGAAGAATATACATATCATGTCATGTTTATATTCGTATTATTCTTATGCCTAATAGTGATACAGGCAGAAATGAAGCACGACAATTGACTAGATTTTTAAATCTAAGATGACTCTAATTTCTGTGCAGAATGTAATGTACTAAAGAGGCGTCTGCAAAGATTTTCAAACGGAGAAAAATTTTCGCTAAACTCTCGTTCAGAACGTCATCTATCAAAAGCAATATATTATTTGGTTCTTGTTGATCATTATCAAAGAAAGCAGCAGTGTAAGTAACAACAAATAGCAGTCTCTTGCCATTGTTTTGCTAATGAAACAATTTCTCTCTTTTTTAATTGTAAGCGGCGGTAGCGCGCACGAAAACAAGCCATGCCGCGAGCAGGGACAGGCCGTAAACACTCATTATCAGAATGCGACAAACAATTCATGACACAGTACAGTAATGCATTTTCAGCTTAGAGTGACGTAAACACCTATAACAAACAGAACGGCACTTGCCAGATCAAAGCAAAGTAAGCAATTAATTCAAGGTGAAAAAGGAAAGGTACCCGTATATATACGGGCGGAGCGCGTGACGCATAGCAATGGCTACCTAGTAAAGCTTAACTGCTAAGCTTACGACTCGAGCCTACTGTAGCTGTATCGTCATTCATTCGACCTAAATTGTCTCTCATATTACAATGGACCAACTTTGTTTCGATTTGGAGGTGCGGCCTAAAACTTTTCTCTCCCCCTTGAATTTCGAGTCTCAAATTTCAGGTGCGGCTTAGATTCGGGAAGTTTTTTTTTTCTTGATTTCGAGTCTAATTTTTCAGGGGCGGCTTAGATTCGAGTGTGTCTTAGATTCGAGTAAATACGGTACTCATGTTGGCAGCTGTTCATTATCCAAATTATGGAATTTTTACTTTGTTGTCTTTGCTGTAAGAATTTTGGAAGGTGGTTGGTTGGTTGGTTGGTTGGTTCAGAGGGAGGGAGAGAGGGGGGGGGGGGGGGGGGGGGAGGACCAAACAGTGAGGTCATTCGTTCCCATTGAATAGGGAAGGAAAGTAGCCGTGCCCTTTCAGAGGAGCAATGCTGGCATTTGCCTGAAGCAGTTTATGGAAATCACAGAAAACCTAAGTTATGATGGTTGGATGCTAAGGTTGTGTTTAGTAACTCGGCTTGAGCTGCATTGTCGTTGATAGTATTTCCACTGCTGTTGCATACACAAGGCATTGACTGTGTCTTGCCGCTGCATACTTTACATACGGCCAGAATCTCTCAGGATTTTCTGCCATATTTCGAGACTTAAGTTTCATTGGGAAACTACACTCCTGGAAATGGAAAAAAGAACACATTGACACCGGTGTGTCAGACCCACCATACTTGCTCCGGACACTGTGAGAGGGCTGTACAAGCAATGATCACACGCACGGCACAGCGGACACACCAGGAACCGCGGTGTTGGCCGTCGAATGGCGCTAGCTGCGCAGCATTTGTGCACCGCCGCCGTCAGTGTCAGCCAGTTTGCCGTGGCATACGGAGCTCCATCGCAGTCTTTAACACTGGTAGCATGCCGCGACAGCGTGGACGTGAACCGTATGTGCAGTTGACGGACTTTGAGCGAGGGCGTATAGTGGGCATGCGGGAGGCCGGGTGGACGTACCGCCGAATTGCTCAACACGTGGGGCGTGAGGTCTCCACAGTACATCGATGTTGTCGCCAGTGGTCGGCGGAAGGTGCACGTGCCCGTCGACCTGGGACCGGACCGCAGCGACGCACGGATGCACGCCAAGACCGTAGGATCCTACGCAGTGCCGTAGGGGACCGCACCGCCACTTCCCAGCAAATTAGGGACACTGTTGCTCCTGGGGTATCGGCGAGGACCATTCGCAACCGTTTCCATGAAGCTGGGCTAAGGTCCCGCACACCGTTAGGCCGTCTTCCGCTCACGCCCCAACATCGTGCAGCCCGCCTCCAGTGGTGTCGCGACAGGCGTGAATGGAGGGACGAATGGAGACGTGTCGTCTTCAGCGATGAGAGTCGCTTCTGCCTTGGTGCCAATGATGGTCGTATGCGTGTTTGGCGCCGTGCAGGTGAGCGCCACAACCAGGACTGCATACGACCGAGGCACACAGGGCAAACACCCGGCATCATGGTGTGGGGAGCGATCTCCTACGCTGGCCGTACACCACTGGTGATCGTCGAGGGGACACTGAATAGTGCACGGTACATCCAAACCGTCATCGAACCCATCGTTCTACCATTCCTAGACCGGCAAGGGAACTTGCTGTTCCAACAGGACAATGCACGTCCGCATGTATCCCGTGCCACCCAACGTGCTCTAGAAGGTGTAAGTCAACTACCCTGGCCAGCAAGATCTCCGGATCTGTCCCCCATTGAGCATTTTTGGGACTGGATGAAGCGTCGTCTCACGCGGTCTCCACGTCCAGCACGAACGCTGGTCCAACTGAGGTGCCAGGTGGAAATGGCATGGCAAGCCGTTCCACAGGACTACATCCAGCATCTCTACGATCGTCTCCATGGGAGAATAGCAGCCTGCATTGCTGCGAAAGGTGGATATACACTGTACTAGTGCCGACATTGTGCATGCTCTGTTGCCTGTGTCTATGTGCCTGTGTTTCTGTCAGTGTGATCATGTGATGTATCTGACCCCAGGAATGTGTCAATAAAGTTTCCCCTTCCTGGGACAATGAATTCACGGTGTTCTTATTTCAATTTCCAGGAGTGTATTATAAGCATCTCACATTGAAGTCCATGCTAAATTTCGAGCTTCTGTAGAAGATCGCCAATCTCAGAGATTTTGCGTTTGTTTAAATTTCGCATGCTTTTTTGTTGTTTCTGAAATAGTGTTCCGACCCGTTTTGTGTATCAATAAGGTCAGTTCCATTGTTTGTTAATTTATTTGCTATCTCTCTCTCTCTCTCTCTCTCAATTGCTGTTGATACTATTTCTGTGAATTCAAGTCTCATCTGGCCCACACTTACATTGTTAATTTGGAAGGAGTGGAGATTGTGTCTTGGACGGGTGTCGAGTGAATTTTTATCTGATTTTGTGAATAGGTATACTTTTAGTTTATTTTTGGAAGACTTGGGGATTACAGCATTCAGTCGCGTTACGACAACCTGTGTTCACTAATCGCTATATCCATTTTGATGCTCGTTACTAGCTCAGTATTATTTGTTGCTAAGACATCAAGTGTATTTTCACAACTGTTTACTGTTCTCATGGGCTCATGAACCAATTGCTCGAAATAATTTTAAGATAGTAGGTTTAGCACAATTTCGAATGAGGTTTTATGTGTACCTCCAGATTTAAACATGTATTTTCTCCAACATATCGAGGGTACATTAAAGTCACCACCAACTATAATTGTATGTATTGGGTACATGTTTGAAATTAAACTCAAGTTTTCTTTGAACCTTTCAGCAATTGTCGGTAAAATAATCCAATTATTATTTTGTTCTGGTTGCCAAGAATGACCTCTGCCCATACTAACTCACAGGAACTATCTGCTTAAATTTCATTACAAGATAAACTACTTCTAATAGCAACACACACACCAATTGTGTTTAGCCTATCCTTTCTGAATACCATTATGTTCTTTGCAGAAATTTCGGTTGAACTTATTTCTGGCTTTAGTCAGCTTTCAGTGCTTATAACCATTTGAACATCAGTGCTTTCTGTTAGTGCTTGGAGCTCTGATACTTCCGCAACACAGCGATGACAATTTACAACTGTTATACTGATGGTCCTGGATCTACGTTCTTCTTGTGTTCAACCTGCTCCCTTTGAGACCGAAGCTCTTTTTTTTGTTCCCACCCCCAAGAACATTTAACCTAAAAAACCACTCGGTCCCTACTACTTGGGTAGCCGCCTACTGCTTGTAGTGACTCCTGACCTAATCAGCAGAACCCAAAACCTAACCACCGTATGGCGCAAGTTGAGGAATCTGGAGCCTACATGGTCACAGAACCATCGGGACTACTGACTCACACCTTCCACTCAGCTCTGTACCAGAGGTCCGCAATTAGCTATGTCGACTATGCTGCAAATGATGAGCTTTGCTTTCTTCGCACAAGCAAGACTGGCAGCCTGTACTACTTCTGTGAGCCACTCGAAACCAGAGAGAATCTCTTCTGATCCAAAGTGACACATATCATTGGCACTGACATGAGCCACCACCTGTAGCTGGCTGCACCATGTGCTCTTCATGACATCTGGAAGGACCCGTTCCACGTCCGGGATGGCTCTACCCGGTACACGCATGGAGTGCACATTAGCTTTCTTCCCTTTCTTGGCAGCCATGTCCCTAGGGGCCCCTATAATGTGCTTAACATTGGGGCTCCCAACTACCTGTAATCCTACCCTTTATGATTATCTGCATCTTGCAGGCCAGGAGGTTTCCTCTGAAACAGGGCAAGCAATTGCATCTAGCTGAGGGACAGCGTCAGCCACAGAGTGTGCCTCGAACCTGTTTGTCAGGCTAACTAGAGAGGCCTTTCATTCGGCCCACTGGGAAGTCTTTTGCCACCTGCCGTGCTCCTAGGCGACCTCCCACTCGACTGTGGAGGAGGGGTCAACCTCAGTGCAAGCAGTTACTGGGCTGACCACTGCCATGGACTGATCGGTGAACTCAAACGTGCAGGATGTCCGTTTGATCCCCA
Source organism: Schistocerca americana (assembly GCF_021461395.2). NCBI lineage: Eukaryota > Metazoa > Arthropoda > Insecta > Orthoptera > Acrididae > Schistocerca > Schistocerca americana. The sequence goes on along the minus strand of NC_060120.1, from coordinate 695,789,525 downwards.
TCACTGACACACAACACTGATGCCCGTCCACTGCAGCTTCAAGCTGTGTAACCAAAGCCATCGCAGCTTGGAACTGAGATTGAAGTGTCACCATCTTGGCTTTCATCTGCACATAGCAATCACATTACCTATGCATACTAACGACCGTGGAAAAATACACTACACAGACAAATTATTTATTTCTTGTTCGATCTGCCAGATACATGGCAGACAAATAATGACAGTTGACACACACTACGGAACTCTACTGTAGACATGGAGGAAATGCAAGAACTGTATCCATTAAATGAGGTTAATACACAGAGATTCAAAAACTGAACCACCATAGCACTTGGGTGAGTCTAAATAATTTGTTCCTGATTAGGATCTTGTAATATGTGAGAAAATTGGTTTACTTTCTGACACAGATGAAAACCTGAGAACTGTGTCTGTTTCATGTTAAATTAACACGCAGAAACTTAAAAAACTAAACTACGAAAACACACAGATGAAACTATACAACTCGCTCCTGGTTAGAAACTTGTAAAATGTCACAAAATCTGTTACTTCTCTGTTGCTGTTATGTGTCTTGACCAGCTGCTGCTGCCTGACATCTGTCACTCAGAAGTGGAAGGGGAAATGTGGCCTACTATCACAACTGGAATATAATGTAGTGGACATTGCTCATTAGGAGACAGTGTCATTACTGTTACAGTAAGAGAGGTCCATCTTCATGCTTGAGTATTCTGTTCTGTGATAGGATAAGAAAAGCCATCACATTGTCCATAATATGCCTGTTGAAACTGTGTGAGAAATCTCTGTGAAATGAGTTACAGCCGGATGAAAGTTTATCCAGCAACAGCTCTCATTGTGCTGCTTCCTACTGACAATGCTCAACAAATTATACATATGGTTACAAAGTTCAGAGAATAAATTTTTCGCTCTGCAGTTGAGTATGCACTGATATGAAACTTCCTGGCAGATTAAAACTGTGTGCTGAATCAAGATTCTAACATGACCTTTGGCTTTCCTTGGCAAGTGCTCGACTGACTGAGCTACCCAAGCTTAACATGATTCACCTCACAGCTTTGCTAGTGGCATCAGCTCATCTCCTACCTTCCAAACTTCACAGAGGTTTCAAAGTAGAGCATTTGTCCACAAAAAGGCAAGTTCAAGTCTCAGTCTGACACACACTTTTAATCTGCTAGGAAGTTTCAGGAAATCCTTGGTGGACAATAAATAACGGAAGGATTAAAGATGAAAACTCACTGTAGAGTTGAGATATTGACTAGTCTGTAGGCAAATAAACAAGAATGAAAACAAAGAAGTTTTTGGATGCTTTCCTTCTTCAGAGGTAACTAGTTAGAATAAATTATAGTGGCCTGGTGTGCAGTGATCTCTCTGAAGAGGTGGAAGAAATGTTCTGTTTGTCAGGATGGAGATCAGCTCTCGAATCTGGGCATCATGATTTCAGTGGGATGGCGAGGGTTAGAAGAGTCCACCTGAGGAGTAAGATAGCTGCACCAAGACAGAACGTTAATGTAAACTCTTTATTATTCCAATGAATTTGAGCAGCTACAGGTGCATGCCCTTGTCCGGTGGTGCAGCATGGTCAGGCACCGATCTCGCAGCCGTTGATACAGGATCGTTGTTGTGAAGACTGCATTAGGCTGCTACACACAATGTGGCCTCAGTGTGGAGGGACTTTGCATAGTAGAAGTCCCCTATCAGTGCTTTGTCAGATGATGATGTGGCTGACTGTTGTTACGCTGCTAGCGGGGTGACCTGAGTCCTGCCCAGCTGAGGCACGTGACATCTGGCTGGCGACAGTCAGTGTTGGCAAGCACACAGTTACTTGAGGGCTGCAGTTCTAGCCTCAGCCCGTCAGGCAGTGGCTGGACCTGATTGGCAGGAAATCCTGTCAGTATTATGGCTGAGCGATGGTGACCTCATGGCAGAAGCCAACACCGTGACTGCTGATGACTCGGTGATTCGAGTGGTGACCTACTTGACCAGATGGCAGATGGCCTGAGTGTTGCTATAGTCATATATGATACATGGAGAAGTAACCCCCCACCTCTGGTGTTGGTAATTGCCTGGGAATTGACTGACTGACAGGGGGATGGTACTGCTATGCAGTGCATGCATGTCCCCTGCCCCCCCCCCCCCCCTCACACACACACACACACACACACACACACACACACACACACACACACACACACACACAAACTCACATTTGTCTCTACAACATTGTTGTCCTGATGATAGATTGCATAGGTTGGAGTGAGTGAGGGATGAAAGGAACCAGGAAGGGATAGTGAGATGTGAACAGAAGTGTGGGTGATGGCTGGGAGTAGAGGAGGAGAGGAGGAGATTAGTGTTTAACGTCCCGTCGACAACGAGGTCATTAGAGACAGAGCGCAAGCTCGGGTGAGGGAAGGATGGGGAAGGAAATCGGCCGTGCCCTTTGAAAGGAACCATCCCGGCACTTGCCTGAAGCGATTTAGGGAAACCACGGAAAACCTAAATCAGGATGGCCGGAGACGGGATTGAACCGTCGTCCTCCCGAATGCGAGTCCAGTGTGCTAACCACAGCGCCACCTCGCTCGGTTTCTGGGAGTAGAAGCAGCGAGCATACAGTATACATGATCCAGTCATATTAATGTGACCACTTCCTATGTTTGACATCAATGTGCCACAACTCACAAACAGCAGGTGCAAGCACTAGCAGAATAGGGTATATAAAGTGTGTTGGGGGGGGGGGGGGGGGGGTTTACGGAAAACAGTGCAGTCATTGGTATAATGCAGAAACAGAGTGATTTATCTGATGTCCAAAATAGCATGATCTTCAGGCCATCCCTTTCACTCTAAAAAGGTCTTAGCCGACAACACATTTCCCTCGAAATGTGATTTGCTAACAGATCTACTGTACCATATCCACACGTGCCTCTGATCATAGGAGCATCCCCTTGAAAAAACTGCAAAGGAGAATTCCACTCATTAGTCAGTATCACCCTGGACTGGTATAACTTGACCATATCATGTGGCAAAGCTTCAACTAACTTTAAAATGTCCCGAAATGAGGAAAGTTTCACCTACAATCCTTTCCAACTCTCCCAGAGTGATAGCATGCAATCCACACAGTCTAAGAAATATCCTATTAAATTGTTATGCAACACCCTCTCCAACCCCATTGCTACAAGGGTCATATCAGTGTGGGAGATCCAGGTGCAAGACCTGCCTCATTCACCATCCACGTCCTGTTCTGGCCCTGTCACAGACATATCTTAGCTTAACAGAGGTAGGGACACCTGTTAAATCAGTCTTATCGTATAGCATGTCAGTCCCCCACTACGGATCAGCTTCTTTTGATTGTTTAGATAGGAATTGTCCTAGTAACAGATTCTTTGATCCCTCAGTTCTCCTGGCCTCAATCACTGCCGATATTCCTGGTCACACTCAGCTGCACCCCTGTTCATACACTGACCCTCCCTACCCCTTTCCCCACTTCACTCACCCTACAATAACAGCTATCTTTCAGCAGTCTCCGTATTCCTGTGTTCTGTTTTCCCCGAGTCCACTCTTCCACATCATTGTGTGTCAGAGCTAGCTCATTCGTGCCACATTTATGTACTGTGTGCTTGCTGTCTCACCTTTCCAGCTGCCAACTTCCCTTCCTTCCATCCCTCAGTTCCCTCCTCGCATCCTCTGTCCCCTTGCCTACTCCATCTGATACAACTCCTCATTCCAGCAGTAGCAGTAGCAGCAGCAGTGGTGGTGGTGGTGGTGGTGGTGGTGGTGGTAGTAGTATTAGTTGTTGTTGTTTCGTGTGTGTGTGGGAGGGGGGGGGGGGAGGGAGGGATAGAGAGAGAGGGGGGGGAGGTGGAGGGGGAGGGTGCCTAGTTTTGATAGAAGTTGCACAGTAGGAACATAAAAATATTTTGGGTTGTGGAATATCATTGAAGTGTCTGCCAAAAATCTACAGACCCTTGTTGCTGTTTATTTTTTGTCAGTTGTTGCAGAGACTGGAAAGGATATGGTAGAAAAATGCAGTAGTTAGGGGAGCTATATTTGATGTATGAAACTGTCAAACAATGGAAAATCCAGGATTTAATGTAACAATATTATGAAAAGGAAAGCTGCTACTCACCGTACAGCGGAGATGCAGAGTCGCAGATACGCACAACAAAAAGACCGTCACAAATAAAGCTTTTGGCCAGCAAGACCTTCATCAAACACACACACACACACACACACACACACACACACACACACACACACACACACACGACTGCAGTCTCTGACAACTGAAGCTACAGCAACTTTCCTTTTCATAATAATATATGAAATTGTGGTTGACTGCACTATAATTAACACAGGCACAGGTGACGCCAGCAGTGGGAGTCTGATGCCACAGCCATGGGTGGTAGCTGCGGAAGCAATTTGTAATTTCAAAAGCTATACTTTTATCTTTCTATGTTTTGAATAAAAAGAAGTTCATCAGCTAAAAAATGAAGAGTATAATGATGTAGTAAAGGAATGATTATTTGAGTGATATCCTCAACCAGTCAGTAAAATGTGGTAGACACAAACAGGCTGTTTCAAAATTGCACCGACAAACTTTGAGGGGTTATAGACATCTTGAGGAACAAAATTAGGATACGGACCAGTGTCGGGAAATGTCATCTAGTGTTGCTAAAGGGTGTCGAAGTTGTAGGCACCAGCGCGTGTGTATGTATATACATACAAGGTAATTCCGTCATGATGTTACAAACTTTCAGGAATGGTGGAGAAGGATAAATGTATTAGTTTGAGGTAAGGGACCTGGTTACAGAGACGAATGAGCCTAAAGTTATAAGTGAAAATCGTTTCGATACCTCTGACAGTGGAACATGTGTACCGATACTGGTATTGCTAAGGTAGTAGGGTATGTAGCTTTTAGAGGTGGTAGTATGGAGGAAAACTAGAAATAAATATTTAGTAACCATTGGCTCTAAAATGCATACCTTTGGAGCTATGAACACTTGTTCATCTTCACTGCATGTTTACTAGATTTTTTTTCTTCTTTTGGTCCATACTGTCACCTCTGAAACTTACCTACCACACAATCTGAGCAACAACATTACCGGTACATGTATTTCACTGTCAGAGGTATCAGAACGATTTTCACTTATACTTTTCGAATCGTGTGTTTCTGGACCAGGGTCCCTTACCTCATGTTGATACATTTAGCCTTCTGTCACCCCAAAAGTTTTTAATGTCACCACCCTGTATATAGAAACAGAGACACTGGCACCTGTAATATTGATGCTTTATAGCCTCACTGGATGACATTTTTGGACACTGTTTCCTATACTCATTTATTTCAAGACACCTTCTACATCCCCTCGAAGTTTGTCAGTGTAAGTTTTAAACACTACGCATATCAAATGGAACATTGCAGCTTTTAAAGGTATGGTGATAGTTTCAAGCAAACAATAACAGGAACTTGATAGACTGTGCTGAACTGAACAAAATTATTTGAAAATGTTTACAGGAGAAGTAAGAAAATACCATAAAAATGGATGGGAAGAAATGAAAGTATGGATAAAATAATCTTATGTTGCATAGGAATCACATTTTGTCAGTGAGTATAGCAGGTGGGACAGTAAGTACCAATAAAGACAAAACTGTACAAGAATTTTGTATAGTTTGAGAGATTAGTCAGAAATACATATGGTTGATTAAGAAATAATGACAGTCTGGAGGTAATTCCAGAGGAGATGTAGCAACTGTTGAGGTTAGAAGTAGTTATAGGTGCTTGGATTGATGGTATTCCAGGCAAAGTAGCACACAAGAATCTTGCAAAAGTATTAACAGAATGTCTCGGAGGAAGACAGTTGCACGATACTGGATCAATGCTGTAATTATTGTAGTTCAAACGAAAGAAGAGAGCAAATACATAAGAAACTACAGACATGTCGCCTCCCTCTAAGTAATGTTCATCATATTCAGTGAAAGCATTACCAACTGCATAGAAAAACTATGGTTTTTTTAATTGGTAAAAAACAAATTTGCTTTAGAATTGGATATAGTGCAATGGTTCATTTGCAAGTTGCTAAATGTTATAATAAGGAATAATACGTATGCTAATGCCACAGCTTTCATTAGACTTCACCAGAATGATGAAAAATTTAGAAATGAAAGAGGAATGAGCCGAGGAGACTCATGTCTCCAAAACTATTCTCAGCAGTCCTCGAGGAAATTTCCATATCCTCAAACTGGGAAGACTACACATGGATGTAACTTACTTTAACAACCCTCATTTTGCCAAAGCTGTTGTACTATTTGCCTCTTGTCCAGATAAGCTTTAACAAAAAATCCTAAATCACGTGTAACCACTATATTGAAAAGAAAACAGCAGAAATTTACAATGAAGTCATAGAACCAAATCATAAGTTGTTGAGTTTATGGCAGTTTAAGACAGCTGGACAAGCAGAAAAAATGTTAAAGAGAAGAGTAAGATGGCCTGAAGCACTTTTGTTTAATTTAATAGTATATTAGAGATCAAGTACTGAAAGAAAATTGAGGCTTATTCACCGGATAACGGAGAGATGCATGTTGGAATTGCAGGAGTGATAGGAAAACAAACAAATCGACTATGTGATAGTCTGGAGTGGAAGACATAATTATGAATGCAGTGAAAATGAAATAGATGTAGCTGTGATATATAAACCAGCTAAACTGATAGATTCAGCAAGGCTGGATCCTGAGAGATAAGAAGCGGTAGGGATTATGACCTAATGTAGGTGGATCGAAGGTATTAGAATGTATATAAACAGGAGCAGTATGTATGCCTGTAACTGAAGTCTGTACTGTAGTGTGATGTCCAGAGGAGCCCTTCATCAAGCAGCAGACACCTAAGAACAGAGCTCTCCTTGCTTCAGCTTAAGGATTATTTGATGTGGATTATCCGCTTGGGGTTCCTTGTCTGAAGTGATATTAAATTTTTATACACAGATGTTAGATCATCATGTATAAGACCTCGTTTTCTTAAAGATAATTTGCTTTTATTGCTATATTGTTGATACAGTCGTTCTTTGGTTTAATGCGTAGGAAATTCCAGCTGCATTATTAGAACTCTGAGACAGCGTTCTTCACCACATCAGCTTCTCTGTGGTTGTGGAGTAAGGTAATGTGCTGCACTATTGTAACAAAGAGGTCAGCTTATGACATAACCTCAGCATTTGAATAAAACCTAACACACAAGGACATTTATTTGTATGTTGTAAACGATGATGAACTGGCACAGATGATGTCTATAGACCAGGGAATTGGCATAGCACTCAATAACTGTCAAAAAATGAGACAACGGGAAGTAGTATTTTGACGATGTGGCTGCAGTAATAGGCAAAGCTTGAAGCCATTGCAGAAATAACATGGGGAAAAAACCCTACTCTTCGGAAAAGAGCAAAATACTGACTGTGACTGTTAATGAGTAAGAAAAACTTAATCCTGAAGAAGTAAATATTAAATCAATTCTTGGGTGTGCATTGCAACTCTTGAAGTCTGTTAAGGATAAGATACTGGGTGGGAGTGCAGTTATTATTACTATGAACAAGCAGTGGTACTGTTGCTTGTCAACATTCGGATGTTATATGAGTGACATCTATGCCTCTTCCCCCCCCCCCCCTCCCCCCCCTCTCCTCGAAACTGATATAATTGTAGTACATTCATTATTTTGTTTTGCTACATTATTTACACTGTAAATATTCTTCATTGTTTTAGGCCATCGAATACGTTGCGTCAACTTCAAGAACAAAACACACTGCTGCTTAGAGTGTGCCAGGAACTGAACCAAGAATTAGCAGAAGTTCAAGAAGAAAGGGCCTCTTTGGAAATGCAGTTGGAGCATCTCAGAAGTCACCTAACAGAATGAAAGCCCTTAAATTAAAGAGTATATTGTGTACTGGAATTTCTCAAAGTACTGTCTTGTACTTTTCTGGATACAAGGCGATTTTCAGTTATAGAATTCTTTATTGCATGGATAAGAGACAGTTGTGGAGTCTAAAAAATATATATGTTTATTATGCTATTTTGTAATAATCTACGAAGAGAATTAAGGTTGAAACTGCTAGATAGTTTTTGACATAGATGTATGTTAAAATGTGCAGTTTATTTTATATGTTGACATGTATGTCAGAAAGAAGGGAAAAAATCTGTTAGATCATTTTAAGTTCCAGGCAGTTACTAATATAGTAAAAAGACCTCCTTAAAATGTGTTGTTTACTGAGCAACAGTCAATGGCATTGACTGCTAAATGTGCTTTGTATGTAGTAAAGAGATCATAAAAAACCTATGCTGGACACTCCAGATTGGCTTGTTTTGCAGAGTATATGCAGTTACTATGGTGTTCTAAAATAATGCTTCAAGGTGCCACAAGTATTATTGTGTTAGTGCTGTACGTTTTGTACATTGGTGCTCTTGTTCAATTGAGTTGTTTTGCCTGAGAAGTTTGGAAGTTGTGGCCAGAGGTGTATTTTTTATCTTGGGAGTTTTTCCTAGACAGATTACCTCTCTTGTGCTCAATATATGCCTTTTATATTGTTATTGTTGACCTTTGTAATTGAACATGTAGTTATTAATATATGAGAGCATGTAAAAGCAAAGATTCCAAATTGTGAATGTAATTTTTAAATTTACTATTTTTTTAATTCATTGTAATGATAATGGGGATGTTATTCAACATTATTTTTGTTTGTTTGTATGTGAAGATTCAAGTATACATGTTTGTCTTTAATATACTGACAGTTTTGGTTAGTTACTATTGCTGAAACATTTATGTGAAGTTAAACAGGCAGCTAATCCAAAAAAGTTGTAGAAGCCATTGTATTTGCCTGCTTATCTTGTTGACAGAAAATTGTCGTAAATTGCCCATTCATATGCCAGCATCTCCATTATTTACTGTCTGTGTAGAGATGGAAGTGCTCTGATTGAAATTTTACAGCAAAATTCTCTGTGCATATGTATTGATAGCAGGTTGAAGTATGGAAGAGTTCCAGACCAGATCTAGTTGCATGAGTGTATTGTCCAGTGAGTGACTTGGGAAAACTTTTTTGTGCCATAAAATAAGATAATTTGGAAGTAAATGAAACTGGGGAATCTACAGTCAGTGTCACAAAAACATCGGATGGAGCTTCATGTAATGCTCACCTTTGGTTACACACGTTCAGAGTTGGAGATACTTGGTACTGTTGCAGTACTTGTCATGTTAAGACTTTTATGTGCTGATGAGTTCATGAATATTTGTATGATCTGATTTTTTTTTTTCTTTTTCTGTTGTGTATCCTAATGAGAGTGAAGCTTTCTGTGTACTTGAAAGGATGGTAGTCTACATTGTGTGTGCTAATTTAAAACAAAACAAGAAAATCCCAATAATTATGAACTAGAGTAGATAATTAAAAAGACTATACAAAGGAATATAGTGCAACTGTGCGATATTGTAGGAAAAAAAAACTGAATTAAATCTTTATATTTTACAACCAAAGATTTGCTTTCAGGCCGAGGGACAGCAGAGATTAGGACATGATTAAAAATAGGGTCCCAGAATCTATGGAAAATATACTATGAGGCTCCTTAACCACCCTTCCCAATCCTCAGTTAAAGGTGTTGCATCAAAAGCTTGTATAGTTAGTGTATTAAGATTGAAGTATAGTGCTGTTCTTTAACATCATAGATCTGAATTACATGAGTAATTCAGTTAAGCATATGAGTAAATTGCAAAATTCCAATTTCCATTGTCAATCTCATTTATTTTCATCTCTCTCTTGCTGTTTGTTCTGTGATTAAAGAGCCTTGTAGCAGTTCATATTTTGTGATCGAAAGTCCATACTGCCAATTCATGAATTACCTCGAAGCAAGAGGTTTTTTTCCAAAAGTTATGTATTCACATACTTCTGTTTTTGGTAACTGTAACCAGTATACTTCCAGCAAGTTGTGTATTGGTTATTTTTTCACTTAACGTGGTTATAGCTGTACAAAGCCAATTCACACAGTTTTTTGATCCATGCCTTACCCTTTCTTATCAGTATGTTACCATTAATTTTATACAAAAGAAAAGAAAAGGAAAGAAACAAGCACCAATTTTTGTTCTTTCTTCAACAACTTAATACTCAAATTCTGTTTGTTTTGTTATTGTAATTGTTTCCAATTTACAAGATAATTTCTTTTTCTAACAGAATCTACAATTCAGACTAATACACAGAAAACATTGTTTCCATCTCTCTAATCCCAGCAATCAGTTTAAAAGAATTTGGGGATGTGTACCATTGTCCCTTCTTCATATTTCATATTAACATACATGGAATGAATGTTTGTCAGATTTGGGGTTGACTGTGAATATTTACACAAGCACTAATTATACGGAGTTATTGTGAGAAAGAACATTCAAACAGTGGAATCACATCTTTCATTTTTAGCCCTCGTTGCAGTGGTCACAGTACTGTTCTTTTTTTTTTCTTTTCTTTCTCTTTTCTTTTAAAAAAAGAAGAGGCGAGAGTGCATTTTGTTGTGTATAACTTGAATGGAACAAAGTGTTGAATAGATTGCCAGCAGTTATGCCACCACCTGCTTATTCATTTGTGTCTGTTTATAGACTGCTGTGTTATAGGTATGTCTTTGTGTATGGAGTGTATATTTATTGAGATGTACATTTGATTTACCCATGTTATGTGTTGTCTTAATGTAGCAGTCATGATTTAAGCAATATGTGTGAAACTTGACACACTTGTATGTATTATACTCCAGTGAGATTATTCATACTCAACTTAGGACTAGCTGATTAGTGTGCCACATGGCAATATCTGTTAACATTAGTTGGTGCAGTTTGTATGTATCATTTGCAGTAAGTTCCCTCATCACCAACTTGAAATGACATATATTTTCCTTCAGAATGAATTTTTACCCTGGAGAAAATCTCTTTCTTTTTGTAGTGGGGAAAATCTCTTTCTTTTTGTAGTGAAGTTTATGTTGTTGTTGCCATAAAAGAGCAGATAGCATATGTAACATCTAATAAACAAAATCAGCTATGCTAAACTGATAAATGGGCGTTAGATGATGAAGGTGGGATCTGAGATGTTTGAGAGGAATAAAGGGAGAAAAAAGTTGCGGTACATTGGGTCTTCAGCTTTTGGGACAAAATGAATAATATGCTCTTTCCCACTTTCTACTTGGTTTCGATTTTTACCCATGTTGTACGAAATGTAGACTATATATTTTATCAGAGCAGTTGCTGATTTAGCAAATTTTAGGTAATTGCTCCTCACACTTTACTCCAGTGCTTACTTTGCTCCCTGCAGTCTTGTAAACAAATTTTGTTTTTTTACCTGAGAATGATAATATTTGTTTAGTTACTAAAATGTTGATACGACAAATTGAGAAAGCTCTTGTAGTCACCAGACTAAAATGTCAATACGACAAATTGAGAAAGCTCTTGTAGTCACCAGACAGGTGACGCATATCATAACCTGCTATAATGTTAGTGTTCGTATTTTTTCATTTGTCATTATATCACCATGTAGTTCAGTCTTTCAGCTAAAACTGCACAACTTGATTAAGAAGCAAATAAGTAATCTCATTATCAGTGTTGATGATTCTAGTAACACTCTATTTTCTGTGCTGTGATAATGTTTATAAAATATATTATTTTTTTATTTACATAAAAGTGACCAAAAATATTGAATATTTTTACCTTGTTGCCTAGTTTCATGTACACTGTTTGCTGGCCACAACTTTAAACATTTGTTGTGTGTGTCATGCTTGTGACAGACTACCCGTAGCATGGTATTTCGTTGCATCTACATGTTAAATATATTTGAAGTCACAGAATGCTATGTGAATGAGTCACCATATAAAGAGTTTTACTGTTATCTAAAGCATATGGTGCAGTTTTGTAATAGCTGCAGAGAAATGTTGTATTAATAGGCAATAAACTTGCTTCAAAATGCTTTTCCAAAATTATTTGTAATTCTGAACATGTATAGTCGACACACTGCTCGCAAGTCCTTTACTTGTAGATAAGAGTCTTGCTTTTTTGTAATACTTAAACCTCAGTTCTATTCAGTTCTTAAGGAATCAGCTTTTTTTTTCATGTTTCTGCATTGTTGCAAATAATGTACTGGTAACACATACGAAGAGTGTGGCATATTTGATGACTTCGAAAGTGAAACAAGAAAGTTTCTCTTTTTCTGTTAATGTCAGAATTTTGAAATACGTGTACTGCAGTTACTAAGAGCTGCAATATGGTCGAGACCTTCACATGGTGCATTAAATTGCACTTTTTGTAGAAATTGTGTAAGTTAAAATCACAGAGAGACTTTTGCGTATTCTTTTTCTTGTTTTGTCCCAGTGTCTCAACTGTTGTTCTTTTGTCATGTATTGTTTTTAACTGTCATTCTTTTGTCATCTATTGTCTTTGTCCCTTTGTGATTTTCACAATTTTCTAAATTGAAATTTTCGTTTTATACATGGCATAGAATTGTTCAGTTACTTACCTTGCACCTTCACATCCCCATGATTGTTTTCCTTCCCCCATTCCTTCATTCAGTCTCACAGTGTGTAACATGCTTTGCTGCATGTAGGAAGGCTCTTCAGGTACATGGAATGAGTTAATAAATAAATAGGGCAACAGCAGCTAATAAACAGAAGCTTCTGCTGTATATCATTAATTACAAACTGCTTATGCAGAATTAGAGGCATTAGTGTCAAGCTGTTCTTTAAATGATTTACGAATAAGGCTTATTTTATTTTGAACTTCTTTTACCAAAACACATGAATTTTTACCAGAACACATGAATTTTAAATCCACATGAGAAATGATTTTTTTAAGACTCTTGTCTTTCTTGAAATGGTGAAGCATGGGCTTGCTTAACAGTTTTGCACAAGAGTATAGAATCAAAGACAAACATGTTAAGTTACATGTACATATGTATCTTACCTTGTAATTATGTAATTGTTTACAATTCATCAGAAACTGATGTTAATGTCTTCTGATTTTCTTCAAATGTTACATTCATCATGAAGTTTTACTACTTATGTCTTTTGAGTATGCTTCAGATTTCGATGTAACTAAAAATCTGTCATGGGGTACAGAACTTGTGGGGAAATTAAATTAAATTCTTTTGAAATATTAAATGCTGAAAACAGCAAAATTAAAGTATGCATACAACTTCAAAAAATAATCTTGGTTTGGCAGATGGTTGCAGGTGTGAACAGGTAACGGACAAAAGCATCGTGAATGAATGAGAAACAATACAGGCATCAAATATAGAGTGATACATTTCCTTGTGCAGTGTGTGGAACACAATGGTGCAGAGTCCATGGCTGCAGTACCTACTTGCAAACAGATAACGACACCAGCTGCAATTTTATTTTCTGTCACCACAACCAGTTTCAGCCACTACAGCCGTTTTCAAGTTGTTATGAGCCTGGAACCATGGAAGTCACACAGACAAACTACAGTATGTCTGTTCAAGATGCTAGGCTCATAACCACTTGAAAATGGCCTTGGGGGCTAAAACTGGGTGCAGTGATAGAAAATAAAATTGCAGCTGGTGCTGTTCCATGCTTCCACATAGTGATAAGGTGTAGAATTATGCTTTCTACTGAGTAAATACTTTGTGGCATTATCAGTTTGATCTATTTCTCACAAAACATGTCCCATGTGTTCTCACACTTCCCAGCACGCAAGTGCGCGTCGCGTGCCCCCCCCACCCCCCCCCCCCCCCCCACACACACACACACACACACACACACACACACACACACACACACACACGAATGTCTTCAGGAAGATGCTATTGGTTGAGGTGTCTACCAAAAGTCTCTTTGTCTGTACATTTGCACATTCTATATTTATTTTAGACCATTCAGCATTTTTTTAGGTAATGTGTTAATTCATGCACTTATGCTGTTATTTAAGCTTCAGTAATAGCCAAAAACAGACAGATAATTGACTTTGACTGTAGCACAGGTCTCTATGAGCCACGTCATTTGAGTTTGCCAAATTATTACCTGTTTCATTGTGTGGAGACAGCTAGTTTGTGTTTACTGAAAACTTTTACCACTGTATATATGGTTTCTACAAGATCTGCAAAAAATCAGTTTCTGCTCTTATATGACATCAGTGGATGAATTAACATGCGTTGAATTTACTAGATACACGTTAGTAATTTTAGGGGAATTGTATTTGAGTAATGATCAGCTTTTCATATAGTGAAGTGGAGGAAACTCAGTTGTCTTAAAGTCTAAAATGCTAGTAGACATTTGCAAATTAGAAGGATAAATGGAAATTGAGAACTTTGCAGAGGGAAATGAAAGATTGACACAAGCCCCTAAAAAAGAAATGGACTACTAAAGAATTGACAATATTTGCATAGTGAAGTGACATTTTAGAATTAAGACATCAATGTGGAAATGGGCAGGGCATATGAAAAGAGGAGAAAAAAATTCGTTAAAAGTGAATGGAAGCAGTCCTCAAGTGGAATCCAAGTGGGTATAATCACAAGGAAGACCTCTTACACCATTGTGATAAGGAATCTGAAGAGTTCGTGGCTACAAGTTGCAGTAGATAGACTGGGAAAGGCTCTAATAGTGTGAACTTGCTTCTCAGCTTGAATAGAGTACTTCACATTAGAGATAAAAATAGCTTCTCAGAGTTAAATAAACAGTGAAGGAGTGAAATATTTAATTTTTATTTGTGAATTATTTAACTTATAAACATTTAATTATACAATTGAGATAAGTTTTGTTGATTTGTCGGCATTCATGAAATGGATGTGATGTGACACACTATCAGCTGTTTCACAAACAGTCCATTGGAAACTGTCCTCTGCAAAAACACCAAAACTCAAATCAGGCAGTAAGACTCACAATTTTCTTCTGATAATTGGTAAGACTCACAGGTACTTATGGTACCAGTGTTTCTGGAAGTCTTTTTTTTCTTTAGTGAAATAGCAGTTACAAAATTGAATAAATAATTTTTGAGTTGTTTATATTGCGTTTTGAAACATTTTTCTACAATCCAATGTTTAGTAATGTACAAGAGAAAAATTGGGTTATTCCAGAAGATTAATTTTTATGTACTCTAAAAGAAAGGAAACAGGAAGACAGAAAAGACACAAAAACAATAGACATGTTCGGAAAAAAACATTTAATTATAGCAAATCTACTGCAATGGCATGTAGAATATAGTCATCACATGTAATTACTCAAGAGAATATAGCACGGTAATTGTTACAGCAATGTCGTTTTGACGCACAGACTATCTCCCTGCAATTCAAGGAGTAATAGTCACTCCCCATCAAGTTTCAGCAGCACTTTTGGATTAAAGCAGACATGACATTCAGAGCAGGTAATTCCTGGGATGTGATTCAATGACATTGCCAGTCCTCAGTAGTGAACTGCAAGGTGGTGGTACAGAACTGGATGTTGGTGACATTTTTAGCAGACTCTTTTACCTCAATATGTGACAAGTTCTACTGTGTGAAGGCTTGTTTTAATCTGTCAATAAATATTGTTGTAGGTATTCCATTTATATCAGTATCACTTTTTTATGATGTTTAATTACTTTGAATGAACCACCGTACAAGCGATTGAAGTCACTTTCAGATGGAACCATGGTGAACAAAAGCTTGTTTGCATATCTGCTGGTTGTGGAAGATGAAAGGATGTTGTGTACTATGTTCTTGGACTGTTAGCTTTCAGATTTAAGGCCAAAACATGAAAAAAGTTTGATGCTTTGATAAGATTTATGTATCGGGGAAAATTCTGTAGACGAGCGTAGTGTTAATCCATAGGCAGATTTGGTGGTTGTCTTTGAGAGTGGCTCACAAACCCAGCTAGGCAGTTAGGAATTTCTTTTTTCTTCTGTGGTTGGAGGTGTGGCATCTAGGATATAATAAGTTAAGTGTTTAGGTGTTCCATTAAACTGTCGGCTGTTACTCAGTTTGTGGTTACACCAAGCGGTGGCCCCAAGAGCTTTAAATTGATAGAAATCAAACTGTCTACCTTGATCTATTTTGATGTGAAGTGATAGATGAATCTGTTTAATCCATCTGTGAAAAAATGTTTTGGCAACTTTACGGAATGGAATCCTCCATTGAAGGACTTCAGGTAAATGTAAAAAACCTGTTTATTGTTGTCAAGCAGTAGATTTATCTGTAAGATGGTGGGAATAATCTTATTTCAATATGCACATGGTCAAACCACTTGATGAATGTTATAAATATGCCAATTTGACCTGAAAGATGCATGCTCATCTTTTGCATAGGCAAGCATTGCACAGAAAAATAAACTTTTTAAGTGTCTCTCTGTGCCCGGCCAAATAAGTGTTTTCTCTAGCAACTGTATTGTGGGCTTTAATTCATGGTGTGACATTTGTCTAGTAAAGAGGTGGCCTTGTATCAAAACCTTTATGTTGAAACATCATAATGCTGTCCTAAGTTCGTATGTAGAATTTTGACGCATCAGAGCTGCAGACCAGGTGTGGCAGTGAGGAGTAACTTTACTTAATTTACATGCAATGTGCAGGGCTTTAAAATCAATTCTTTCTTTGTGGTATTGATGTGAGACTAGACATTTCCTGGGACATTGTGTTCACCGTCAGTATGTTCAGTGCTCATTGTAAATGGTGAGATGAAGTGGAGGAGTCAGTCTTCACATGGAAATCATTTCTTTTGCTTCTGGTTTATGTCCAACATTAACAGTTTATCAGTAAAAACCTGAATTTTGACATTCAACCATATGTCAAAAATTCTTGTTGGAAGTATAGACTGCATAAAATTCTCTGTCACACATCAAGCTGTAGTTTGCAAGGGTGGTAGCTAACTAAAGAATGCTAAGAGCTGCCATAATGACAGATTGCTGCAAAACAGCTCCAATCACAGCTGATGAGGTGTCCGCTGAAGAGATACGAGTGCTTATGGTGAGGGTTACTAGTGTAGCTATGGCTTTTAACTTACGAAATGCAGCATCTGCATTTGCAGTCCATTTTAAAGTGTCCCCTAGCTTCCGAGAGCATTTCAGAAACGCATAGTGGTGTACACATGAGAGCATAATTTTGAATGAATCTTTGATAGAAATTTGTTATACACATAAGGCTCAATTTACATACTGTAATATGTTTCAGAAATGAAGAGATCACCTCTGCTCTGCCTTGTGGCAGTCAAGTTCATTATGTGTTGAATGTTCTTGTAATCAGGTGACCAGTCTTAAGAGATGGCAAGAATGCTCTGCTTCTTTACATGATATGGTGAGACTATTATCATTGTAGACATTACAGAATTCAAGATATTTCATACAGACTCATAAAAATGTCTGTGCAGCAATGCTTAACTCAAATAGTATACGAGTGAATTCAAAAAGTCCAAAAGTATAGGTAGCAGTTTCCGGAATGATTTCAGGAGTTATGAGAATATGGTGCAAGGCAACATTGGGAACATTTGTGTGCCATAGCTGTTAGTGATAGTGTCCTCAGTGGTAATGATTGAGCATGGTATTAGCATGTAGTTGTCAGTAATCACTGCATGGGCATAAAATAATATTATTTTTCATTAAAATGTGGAGCAGAGATGGCCAACTGCTATCTGGCAGACAACAGGTTGCTGTGGCAAGAACAAAGAGAAATTCCTGTTTGATGATCACCTTGGAATCAGTGTCCAGGTTTTCCAGATGTTGTAACTATGAACTGATTGTAGATTGGAGTGCAGTTGTTAAAGCTGCTGACAGATTGGTGAACTTTGGTGACTGGTGAAGCAGTTTATTATACAGGGATCCACCAGCAATTGTGTGGATGATTGCATCAATACATTGTAAATGTCTGCAGCTTCATCCACAATTTTCTTGAATCAATAGACATTGATGGTGAAGTTTGTAAATAGTTGCTGAATGACAGAAAGTCTACCCCAATAATTAGATGAACATTGACAATGGTGGAGGTGTACAGGGTGGCTGTTATCAGTGTTGCATAGTGGGAGATGGGGCGAAGGATGGAAGTGTCAATGAGGAACTGTATCTTTGTTGTTCATTGTGCTACAGGAGGTTGATGAATACCTTTCCTGGAATCAGTCAATGTCAGTACAGAATTACTGATACATTTCCCATGTAACATGGTAGACAACACTACTGAGATTTCACTCTAAATTTTCGGTGATACTAGCAAGAACTTCTGTGAGGCATGGTAGACAATACTGCTGAGATTTCACTCCAGATTTTTCTTGGTAGTAGCAAGTACTTCTGTGAACAGATCAGCGTCATCGTCTTCTACTGGAGCACTGTCATGAGTGGTGAATGGGACACATCATTTGTATATGAGGTGTAAGCATATGTCTTGTAAGCTCAGCAATCTGCTTTTGACAGTGGCATTGTTGAAACAATAGTGACAATTGTAGAAGGCTACATTTCTATAACACTGACCTTACATGCTGTCATAATCTAATCATTAAGAGCTATAATGATAAGATTAGACACAAGAAGTCTAGTATTAAAGACAGAAACCATGTACACGTTTTGAAACAAGAAAGCATAGCTCACGATGTGCAAATTACCCAGATTATATTCATCCAGTATTTGAGTATGACAGCACTTGATGACTTCCACCAAACTTGTTATTTCAAAGCTTTTGGAAATTTTTCTGTCCAACAAGTGGCCCCACCCCCACAGAATAATGAAAGGAAAAAAATTAGGGAGATCAGGCATTGCCTGGAGGAGGAGCAACTGTTGAAATTAGGCAGTTTCTGATAATATGCTTGTAAAATTATAGACTCATTTGGTCCCATTGAATCAGCCTTTAATTTGGCTCTGTGTGGTTGTGATGGCTATCAAGATAAACACAAAATTATACAGAGAACCATGCTGTGGAAACAATTTACTTTTCCTGAACTAATTATGCATACAAGTTAACATAGGACTGTCTCTATTTACATCACATCAGAGTCAGAGTCATTCACTTTTATATAATTACAGTAAAACAATCAGTGACATCAGTGTGTGTGTGTGTGTGTGTGTGTGTGTGTGTGTGTGTGTATAGAAAAAGGGGGGGGGGGCATGTGGGGTATAAAGAGGCAAGTATGTGATTCTCTTCAGAGTTTAATTATTTGGGACCAAGTCCATTCCATAAGACAGTAATATCATCATGAATAAAAATAAAATGGAATAATGAGTATGATTTACCACTTTGTTTGGGGTTCATATGATAATGCATGTGGCTAGTCCTGGAGCCTTGCCTGTGGGGAGCATAGCTGCCTAGTGCAAGTCTTTATAGTTGGCATCACTTTGGTGACTTGCATGTCAATGAGGATGAACTAATGTTCAACAATTCAATACTCAGTCCCCTCATATGGTTTTCCATATTACTGACCCATCAGCTATGGAAGCAGACCTAGGGTTCGTAATTTCAACTGTTAATACAATTTCCATTAGACTTCACCAGTATAGCGATAAGTTCAGAACCAAAATAGGAGCAGCTAAGGAAATTCTCTATTACCAAACTATTATTGGTAGTCATAAAGGATGTTTTCAGGTCCTTAAACTGGAAAAACAATGGAGAAATATATGCTAATGGAACACATTAAAACCAATTTAGCTTTGCTGAGGCCTTTGCATTGTCTGCCTCTAATGATGATAAACTTCAGCAAGGAGTGAAGAAACATTACTGAACAGGATTGGTGAAACTGAAATGGTATCCAAAAAAAATTGTTTCAAATAATTTCAAAATATGGAGAATAAATAGTTATTCGATGCAACAATAGTCTGCTGACATCCTATCTCTTGAGCAAAATTGAAGATGGAAAAATACAAAGTTTTGTGCTGGACCTCTACATTTATATACATACTCTACAAGCTGCAATGAAGAGCATGGCAGAGGGTACTTATCATTGTACCACATGTTAGGGGTTAGAGTTTCTTTCTGTTCCAGTGATGTTTGGAGTGCAGGAAGAACGATTGCTTAAATAGCTCTGTGAATACTGTAATTCGCCAAATCTTAATTGTGTAGATTCAGATGTACAACCAAGTTGGTGTAAGCACATGTAGAAAAGAAATTAAATTTTCAGTCTACACAGTCTGCATTATGCATCTCTTTCACTTTTAGTCCTGTAATTTCTCTCTAACACTTACTTGGGTCATTGTTTATGATTATGAGATAAAACACTATCTTTGTTTCATCTGAATCTGTTTGGTCACTACATTATATTGAAATTGAGAGGCAGTATGTTACATCTAAGTCAAAGAAGGTAGTTTTTGAATCTAAAAACAAACTGTCAGTGGTTGTTGCACTGTGCCCTCCAGATGTTGCTGCCATAAAAACGTTAAGCTAGTCAAGTCAGATATGGGAAGACTAATGAAGAGCATTCCTGTCATTTACATGATCACACAGCAATAATCTGCACACCTGTGTTCACAGTCATAGTACTAAGTGAAATTCTGGTAATGGTGAATGCACATTTTGATTCTACACTGTATAAATTTTTGTGTTGTCAGATTTGTGAGAGTTTGTTGTTTTTATAACTGTTGCGTGACACATGCACTACTCAAATTGTTTTCCAAATGCTGTATTTCTCTGTGCTAAAATTTCTTGGAAGTTATACTAAGGTGATGTACTAAGCAGGATGTAAAGAAATTGTTAGTATAGTTACTGTATTAAAATATTTTATTTACTGGTATTTCATTGTTGTTATAGGTGCCTATGGTGGGAGAATATAACAAACTGTGACTCCTCCCCTCCCCCCTTTTCCAGCCCTCCCTGCACCTTACTGAACTGAGTGCTGGATCAGCACCTGCTACTATTAAGTACAGTATTGAAGTTATGAAAACGACTTAAGGCACAGTGGATTTCTTAAGACATTGTAACTGAATATTTTTCAGGTTGTTTGTAGCTTTTTTAAAAGATTAAGGAAGGTATGTGACAAAGTATACTGGCCCTCCAATGAAACTTGAATCATATTAGTATTTGCTTTGGAAGATCAGCACATTATCTTTAACGCAATAAATGCTGCTGCATTTATTACTATCTCATTGTTATGATGGTTTCTATACTTTGCATGGTGAAAGAAAAACCCCAACAGCTGGCAGTACTATCAACCAGGTTTCAACTGCAGTACCAAAGCTACATCACAAAAAACAACAGGTGTATATAACATTGCAGCAACATTGAGGCATTACCAGAGAGATGTGTACAAAACTGCATTACATGACTGATTATAGTAGATATGCAAAGTAGTCATGATAAGCCAACTTTAACTGCCAGGGCCCACCTTTCACCATACAGGTTATAGAGTAGATTATTTGCAATATGGAAAATGTGAGAAACTGTGGTTTGTGTGTGGAATGATCTTCCTAAGTTAAAAAGAATAAGTTTGCTTAGGCAGTCTCACATCTTATATGAGAATTAGTTAGAACATTTTCCTGAGATGGCAGGAAAATACCAACTGAATTCAGGTGGATAATTCAATGTCAGACCAAAAAATACGGACGAAAACAGAGGTGTGAAGCACATCCTACAATTTTGCAAAGTCTCAGCTATACTACTGCGGTGAAGAAGTCATTACTACAGCCAATACCATGCTTGAGTCAGTCTGGGTGTCCTGCACTACTAGAGAGAGTTGGACAGCCTTCAGTTATGCCATACAGAGTTTATACTGAGCCGGCTCCAAGAGATGCTCTTGCTAATTATTGCTGATGCCTCAAGATCTAACACAGTACTGGTTTTCAGCTTGGAAATATCTCCTAAACATTGTGTTTAGTTTTGTGTGAAAAGCTAATATCATAAATGCACAAGCCACTTGGAGCCTCCATAGGCTGATGGAGACCATAAGCTGGTGACTTGTTCATCATGTTCCATACATCCCATTGAGGAAGAGAACGTGTAAGGATATGTAATGAGTTAAAGTTTATACACACATCAAAAAAAGTTTTGCATCTCTCTGGTTCCCAGAACTCCTGAAGATAGACATTGACTGTGGATCACAGACACGGTCCCTTTGAGTGTTCAGAGATGTCACTAAACACACCCACAGATGTAGACAACCATGCATGAGCAGCGCCTATTAGATGGAGGGGGTCCGACAGCTGATCAGTTCCAGTCATTCCACCAGGAAGGAAGTACAGGGCTCGTGTTGTCTGTAATTCAATCATGCCTAGACAGTCAATACTGTGGTTCAATCATGTCCACATTGTCACTTTGTGCCAGGAAGAGCTCTCAACAAGGGAAATGTCCAGGCGTCTTGGAGTGAACCAAAGCCATATTGTTTGGACATGGAGGAAATACAGAGAGAGGGTTACTGTCAATGACATGCCTCACTCAGGCCGCCCAAGGGCTACTACTGCAGTGGATGACCGCTACCTATGGATTATGGTGCAGAGGAACCCTGACAGCAAAGTCACCATGTTGAATAATGCTTTTTGTGCAGCCACAGGACGTCATGTTATGACTTAAGCTGTGAGCAATAGGGTGCGTGATGCACAACTTCACTCCTGACATCTATGGCAATGTCATTTTTGCAACCACAACACCATGCAGCACGGTATGGATGGGCTCAACAACATGCTGAATGGACCATTCAGGATAGGCATCACATTCTCTTCACTGATGAATGTCACATATGCCTTCAACAACCAGACAATCGTCGGAGACATGTTTGGAGGCAACCCGGCCAGGCTGAACACCTTAGACACACTGTCCAGCAAGTCTTCTGGGGTGACATTATGTGGGGCCGAAGTACGCCTGCTGGTGGTCATGAAAGGTGCCACAATGGCTGTACGATACGTGAATGCCATCCTCCGACCGATAGGGCAACCATATCGGCAGCATATTGGCGAGGCATTTGTCGTCATAGGTGACAATTTGTACCCCCATTGTGCACATCTTGTGAATGATTTCCTTCAGGATAACAACATCCCTCAACTAGAGTGGCCAGCATGTTCTCCAGACATGAACCCTATTGAACATGCCTTGGATAGGCTGAAAAGGACTGTTTATGGATAACATGACCCACCAACCACTCTGAGGGATCTACGCTGAATTGTCATTGAGGAGTGGGACAATCTGGACCAACAGTGCCTTGATGAACTCGTGGATAGTATGCCATGACAAATACAGGTATGGATCAATGCAAGAGGATGTGCTACTGGGTATCGGAGGTACCGGTGTGTACAGCAATCTGGACCAGTACCCCTGACGGTCATGCTGTTTGGTGATAGAATGTGCAATGTGTGGTTTTCATGAGCAATAAATAGGGCAGAAATGATATTTATGTTATGTTGATCTCTATTCCAATTTTGTGTACAGGTTCCAGAACTCTCAGAACCGAGGTGATGCAAAATTTTTTTTGATGTGTGTATTAACAAAAGATAAGGAAACCACATAAACTTCGTCTGCATCTGTATTTTAACAATAAGCTGCCATTATACTGCTTAATGCTATTCAGGCTTGTAAAAGCTAAATCTGATCAAGTAAAAGAAAAAGAAAACCAGCCTTTTCAGTTATACTAATTGTCTACCAGCTGCTGCTATTGGCAGCTTTACTATTACTAGATTACATTGGCAGCTTCACTATTACTAGATTACAACGGCATTTTTTGAAGAAAATAATTACTAACATAAATTTTGTGATCCTTATTGAGAGTAAATTGCTGTTTGACGTGTAGCTTTACAACAAACACTGCTACTTGTCATATAGTTAACAAAACTTGTCAATTCTTGGATCTAGCTATTAAGATAATTTGTAGAAAGAGTGGCTAATGATGTATGTTTTCAATGTTTTTTCAGTTGGTAGGGATTTCCATTTTCTTACTTTAAGTTCAGTGGCAGCTTGTCAATTATTTTCCCACCGAGATGAGTACAGATATCTTCCATAATTGTGGCAGATCAATGATGAGCAACATCAGACAGATATACGCTAATAAAAATGGAAAGTGTTACATTGTGAAGCATCTGTCAGATAATTATCAAACTTTGTGGAGATGTTCATCATAGAACAGGTATTAGATGATTAAACTTTCATTTCATTTGGAAGTGATGTCTATCATCAACATCAATATGAGGTGTGACTCCCACAGGCACAAACAGATTCTTGTATTCATTGTGGCATGGATTCAAACAGTCTCCAAATGTCATAATGGAGAATCTCTTGCCATCTTGAAAAACATGCCATTCAGTTCATGAAAATTTCTAGCTGCTAGAAGCCAGTATGAAAGTATGGATTTCCCATCACAGCCCAGACGTGCCCTATGTGTGACAAATCAAGGGTTCAGGCAGGCCAGTTCAAGGATCTAGACATTCCTTAAGGTGTTTTTTATGTGAACTGGAGTGTAGTGTTTGCATTATTGTACTGGAATATGCAATTTTGTATGCTGGTCATGAAGAACATGACAACAGGGCGCTTCCATTCTTCTCACATACTGGCAAGCATTCAGTCTCCCTGCATTAATTACCAAATCAGTTCTGTTGGCATGTCCAACAGCTCCCCATAGCATAATTCCAGGAATTGGAATCGCTGGGACCACAGTTAACACTGACAGGTACTGTGAGACTCTGAAAAAACTCAAACGGGCAATTCAGAACCGGAGAAGAGGAATGTTGAGCAAGGGCGTACACATTCTCCATGACAACACTAGCCCACACATTGCTCGGCAAACCATTGCTCTTCTGCAACAGTTTCAGTGGGACATAATCACCCACCCACCCACCCTGTAGTCCTGACTTGGCACCCAGTGACTATCACCTGTTCCCTAGGTTAAAAGAACATTTGGCCGGAAAGCAATTCAGGTCCAATGATGAGGTGAAAGAAGAGGTTCATAACTATCTGAACAGCATGGCAGTGAGCTGGTATGACATGGGCATACAAAAACTGCCAGAGCATCTACAAAAATGCATCGACAGAGATGGTGATTATGTCGAAAAATAGCTAAATGTTCAAACTGTAAACTGATGTAAACCATTGTAGAAATAAACTGGTCTATGTACTTATAAAAAATAGGAGGCCTTACTTTTGGGATTACCCTCGTATATCACAGGATAGAATAAATTCCTTCTCATAATTTGGAAATACTAATACCAGTCTAGTTGTTATATCTTTCAACTTCTCAAATGTGGCTTGACAGTTGGCTGACCACTGGAAATTCACATCTTTTATTCCAGTGAGTCAATGGTCTAGCAATTTCAGCAAACCCTCTAGCAAATTTTTATAATAATTATACAGTCCTAAAATTGAATGCAGTTGTTTCATTGTTTGTGGTGGTAAGAAGTCACAGACAACACACATCAACCACAGGACAGTCTGTACACCATCTTGCCTACTCACATGGCCTAGATAGTTCACTTCTGTTGATGTGAAATAACATTTTTCAATACTTAATGTCATACATGCTGAATGCAATTTCTTAGTCACTTCCATCAATCATTTTATATGCTCGTCTAGATCTTTAGAAAACACAATAACATTGTCTAAATAGACTATACATTGCCATGGTTTTAATCCCCGTAACATTCCATCCAATAACTTTTAGAATGTGTCTGGCACATTCTTAAACCCAAATGGCACCCATCAGTATTGATAGTCACTCCATGAAATGGTAAACACAGTCTTCAGACAGTCTTCTGGAACCACTTCCAATTAGTGATATCTGCTCTATAAATCCATCACACAGAAATATTTACATTGACCTATATTGTCCAAAGTCTCTGTCCTGTTCAGTATAGGATATGCATACATTTAGATATGTTATTGGTCACTGAAACAAAACCTGTAATTCCTCATTCCATCTGATGACTTCTTTGGAACAATCACAATGGTTGCTCACCACGACTATCACTCTCCTCAATAACAGCACCAGACAACTGCTGATTGATGAATCCTTCCATTATGGGTTGCAGGTGCCTTGGTATTCCATATGGATTTTTGTAGACTGGGAGTTTATTCCCCACTGGTATTCCATGATGAGTAATCAGTGATGCTGGTAATGGCCCACCAGGACTGAACAAATCTGCAAATCTTATTAAAAAAGTTTCCATAGCATACCTTTTAAATACTTCACCTTCTTGTGTAATGCAACTGCATCAATGGTTTGCTTGTGGTAAGGGTTTCCACTTGACCTATCAAAATCATCATCATCCAGGATGTCCAGAATGGTAACTCTAACCTTTTTTTCTTTTGTAGATCCACTTCACTAGAGCCAAAATTATCTACAATCACCACAATCATGTACCCTCCATGCATTTCCTGCAGATGTGCCATGCGTATACATGCAATACAATGCAAAGTTTTCAATTTGTCATCATGTTCCAATGATTGTATAACAAGCAACACATTGTTCAGTAGGTTAGCACCTACAATCACCTAGTATAATTTTCATGTACTTCTCAGTACTTTATCACGTGATTTGAATTTTAATGGATGTACACAACACTTATTTGGTTCCACATCCATGACTGGTGAACCTTTGTATATCACTTGCAGCAATCGTTCCCAGCTGGAATGATGTCCCAATGAGTTTGACAGTATGCTGCAAAATATCAATTTCTGGGTCCTTTGCAATCCTGTCCTAGGATTGCACAGAAGCCCCTCACTGACATGAGTTAATACTTCTATATATTCCTGAAAATTCGTTGCTCCAGCGCAAAAAGTGAGGAATGCTGACCCCCAAAGATGACACACCATGTCCCTACAATACGTAACCTATATCATGGGACTTTGTTTTTTCCTACTCAGGAGGTCCAGTCTACAGTATGTGACAGCAATCATGACCCCCGGACCAGGAATGCATGTTAGACAGCTGTGCAGCTAGCCGATCAGTGCCCAGTCAGTTTCCGCATTCCATACTGTGTAAACATGTGTCATATTTGAGTGAAATTATGACTGGCTGAGTTCTGTAGTATTCTGTGTGTTCTGTGAATTTCTCTAACTGGTTGAAACATCTAGATGGCACCAAGTATTTCACAACCATGCAAGGGACCTAATTTTTAAAGTGTACTCGTTATTCAAACATGAACCAGATTCAGGCGAGCTGGTTTGTAAGGTTGGCAAAGTGCAGGAATGCACTGCAGTGACCTGTGGTGGTATTGGTGTAATGTCACACAAACTGTGCAGGAGGCCTAGCTGTCCCAGCAGGCAACTGAAAAAGTGGAATTTCTGTCTCCAGGGAATCAACATAGTGTGCCAAAGTGGGTAACAGGAACCAATGACCTCAATCAACCTGTTTTACATTGGAAGGTTTCCAGATTTTAAGAAAGAAGCTAGTTTCCCATGGCAGTGAAACTGCTCACTGTTATAGATGCAACTACTGGGTTTGATGAATGAAAACAGATCAAAAGGAACGTCAGCTGTATATTACTTGGACGTGGCTTGGGTAAATGGCAACCACACTAGAAATTTTATTTGGCAAACAACAAAGGAGTAAGAGAACTTGAAAGTTCCAGTGGAAGAAGTAGGGTATCTTATAATATATTATACCAGTTCCACTGCTACTGGATCTGTGCCTTAAAGTAAACTTGTATTCTGATCAAAATCAAAGACCAACTCTGATTACCATTCGAAAATGAATGGAGAAACATTTCAAGAATGGTTTCAGAATCAACTGTTGCCTTATTTGCATCCAGGCTCTGTCATTGTTATAGACAATGGAAGCTATCGTTCTGTTATTGTCAACGAAGCCAGCTGCTACAAAAACAAGAAACAGTAATATTCTTTCATGGCTGCAAAGTAATAATATACAACACATTGAAACATAGACAAGAGCAGAGCTGTTGTGGCTTGTTGAGATTTCAAAAGACAATGGTGAAGAATACAAAGCTGATTATAGAGCTCTGCAACAGGCTGACAGTGTGATTCGAGTAACTCCTTATCATTTTTATTATAATCCAATAGAACTGGTGTGGGCACAGGTGAAATATGTGGCAGATAAAAATACAATGTTTAAAGTAGCCAGCACTGAACGACTAATCCAGTAGCAACAGGTAAAATCACTGTTGCTGATTGGGAAGCATGCATATGTTACACTGACAGAGTGCAGTAAGAAGATTAGTAGAAGGAAGTTGTTAGTGACAAAATAATGGATTTGCTAACCACTACCCACATCCAGCGACTCTTGTTCTGAGGGAAGTGACAGTGGAACATCTGGATAGAAAAAAGTATATGAATAGAATGTAAATTTATTTTGTACTCTTCATGGAACATTTAGTTTCTTGTCAAGCTGTCTGTGCAGCAGAAAATAGTTAAGAGCACAATCTTTTCTGTAAAGGAAATTTTATTTTGCTGCAACTGCTATTCTGACTACAGTACAATGTAGTTTAAAATGCTGTTCATCCTGCAACTGAAAGTGTATACCATTCTTTAAGATACAAGGAAAGATTAAATACACATACCATTCTGAAATGTGTATATCATTAGATACACTTAATAAATTTATCATGAAATGGTTTGTAGCACACAATGAACCAGACTGTAGCGAGATAGGTTAAATTTCCACTGTTGCAGCTGTCCTTAACATAGTTGCTGTCTATGAACTTTCAGCCAAGTTTACAATTCAGCATTCCTTGTGAGCTGTGTGTGCAGAGGCCATTAATGCTGTCGCTGTGTTATCAACACATGAGTCCCTGTGTCCAGTAAAAACCAGTTCTATTGCATCATGCCCGCCAAGCAGCACTCCATCTCTGCATATGCTTTTGCAGCATTCTGTTTCATTGGGAAAGCCATTCATCAGTTGATAAATTTCTGTTTATGTTTAACAAATACTTACTATGGCCCAGTTATCTTTGGTTTCTGTTTCGACCATTCCATTACTGATGCTCTACCATTGCACATTCATAACATTGCAGTTGGTGGCATTGTTTACAAATGTGGACAGTATGCCCACATCCCAAAGGGAGAAACACTCCACTTCTCCTGCACCTGAGTCAAGACGTGCAGCATCTAAAATGGTAGCAGCCGGACCCTCAGGATTTTCCATCCCACTCTCATTGACATATCAGTTGGAAACGCCCTCAAAAAAACATCTGTGACCGTGTTCTCTGCTTATTGCAGAATAATCTTATCAACATGCTCATTTTGCGTCAACTTAAAGATTTGTGCATTGGTTTTCCTGATTTTATCTAAGAATACCTCCACTGACATGTTTCATTTTTGCAACATTTCATTAAGTTGTTCACTGTTGAATCTAGCATAACTGTGTTTGAGACAATACTGATAAAATCCCTTCTTAAGTTGCTCAAACATGCATGGCCTATTTAAACCGAGTATTAGAGCTATGAGAATTCCAGTCCACTTCCCGTGTGAATAGCTGTTGAATAGAGCCCTAGAATCGTCATTGGTCTACTACTCCATACCACTGACGTCATAAATCTTATCAGAGATCATTCTTATCAGAGATGTCATCATTCTTATCAGGGGTGTCATCACGACATAATCCTTCCTCCCCTGCACTGTCCCTCCAGCCAGTCAAAGCATACTACTAAAATGAAGGACATCAAGATGGTGGAACTCGCCCAATTGTGCCAGAACGAAAAAAAGGAACATCCACCTTCCTTTCCTCCTCCTCCTCTCCTCTAGCCAGTCACGGCGAAGTAGCTCCATCTGCGCTGTGCTCGAAAGTATCTGAATGATCTTAATTGTTTATAAAAAAGAAATACATCAGACAACCCTCTCCTCTCCTTCAATAACAGCCTAATACTTTAGGCACCATTAAAACGAAAGAACCAATTACAGTGTAGCCCCATTTTGGCTGTGCTTAAAATATCCAAACAACCTGAATCATTCATCATAAAATACATTGCACATTTAGTCAATCCAGGTAAGTGCAAGCTGAACTTGTGTACTGAGGTTTTTGTATAAACTTAATTATGTATATAGATAGTTCTCCATCCCAGGAATTGAGAATTTCGACGATTTTTGCCTATTATTCATGTCAGTATATGAAAATATGAAAATACATGACATAAACGTCCCAATCTTTTGATTCCATTCATGTAGAAGCTTAAATTTTTTTCAGCAAAAGGGGGCGATATACCTTAGTACACCACATCAATTTCAAGTCGATACATCTACCCGTTTCTGACAGAAAGGGCTCTTGACAGCCAAATGGGCAGATAGACAACAATATGATCCAATAAGGGTTCTGTTTTTAACTATTGGAACCCTAAAAAGTATCTGGATTGTGTCAAATACGTTTTTATTAATGACTTCAAAAAATCGTTTATGTATGGGATCACCAGGTGCATCAGTAAATTTCACTGGAAGCAGTAAATCATTCACTGTGGATTATTACAGTTATCTTGACCTCCAGTTACTGTAAGCAAAGTCATAAGAGTAATTAGATCATTAAAAAATAAGAAATTCTGCTGGTGTGGACAATATTTCTGGTAAAATACTGAAACACTGTTATAAATTTGTTAGTCCCGTCTTATGCAACATACACAATACATCCCTACGAGAAGGGATTGTCCCTGACAGACTAAAATTGGCTGTCGTGATTACTCTCTTTAAAAAAGGTGATAAAAGCATTGTTACAAACTATCGCCCAATATCCCTATTAACTACCTTCTCGAAAATTCTTGAAAAACTTGTGCACATGAGGATTATAGACCATCTTAACTTCCACAGTATCTTAAGCAAAAATCAGTTTGGTTTTCGTGCCGGTCTTTGTACTGAACAGGCAATATTCTCTTCCAGCAACCAAGTTTCAGAAGCCATTAACAAAAAACTGTGTCCAGTGGGTATTTTTTGTGATCTTACGAAAGCCTTTGACTGTATAAACCACCAAATTCTTTTGAAAAAGGCAGAATACTACGGTTTAAGTGGTACTGTTGGCTTGTGGCTACAATCATATCTACAGGATCGGAAGCAGACTGTAATGCTAAATGGCTCTTCTGGAGAATCTGCCTCATCTGAATGGGGCACAATAGCATGTGGTGTGCCTCAAGGCTCCGTTTTGGGCCCACTGCTTTTCCTCGTATTTATTAATGATATTCCTCTTTGTTCTGAGACAAACAGCAAATTTACCCTGTTTGCTGATGATACCACAATTCTAATTGACGATTTGATAGATCACGATTTTGAACAAACTACAAATACTGTTTTTAATGACGTCTTAAATTGGTTCTCCTCAAATGGTCTCTCACTCAATGCAGATAAAACTCATTATATGAGGTTACATACATCACGAAGTAATCTCGATGAAATTAACATAAAATGTAGAGATCAACCAATACAGAAAGTTGAAGATACAAAATTCCTGGGTGCTTACATAGACAGCAAATGTAATTGGTCAGTTCACATTCTTCATCTATGTAAAAAACTTACCTTGGCAACATTTGCATTACGGGTAATTTATTCAGTGGCTGAAGTTGACACCATTAAGGTTGCCTATTTTGGCTACTTCCACTCATTGGTGTCATATGCTATCATATTCTGGGGGAACCAACCACTTGCAAAAAACATTTTCACCATCCAAAAAAAAGTAATCAGAATAATGTGTGGGGTCCATCAAAGACTCTCTTGCAGGCACTTGTTTCGGAAGATAGGTATCCTAACAACTGCCTCACAGTATATTTTTCCTTGCTGACCTTTGCGTGCAAAAATTATTCTATCTACCAAGACAACAGTAAATTCCATGGCTATAACACCAGAAACAAAAACAATCTACACTTCGAAATGAAACGTCTCACTCTGGTACAAAAAGGAGTTTACTACTCCAGCATTTGTATTATGAGTATTGTGGTAACCAGGGTTCACCTGAAATGAACTCCCATGTGCAGCTTGCCACGATGCCCCCAAAACAATGTAGCTCACTTCCATCTTCACTGTGGTTTGTTCATCAGGATGCAATTTTTTCACAGTTTTCGCCAGGCTGAGGGAAGAAAGTTCGCATTCATCATCCACATTGTTGCCTGATACAGCGGTTGCACTTTGAAGAAGTACTTACGAGCGCAAGTGTAGCTTGTATTCTAACGCCGCATTATAGTTATGGCAAATTCTCAAGTGAACTATACTACAATCTCAACCAATCTTGCCCATTAATAAAAAAGAGAATTCAGTCACATGCTGTAACCCGATACTGGATATCAAGTTCAGTCACTGAGGCTAGAGAAAAACTATGAAGGTATGAGTATGCTATGTTAAATGACTTGAGCAATAAAAAATTAAAAGAAGAGTTCAAAAAGTATCAGAAATACTATGTAGATCTCCTAATTTCGGAAAAACAGAAACATTTTGAAAGTGTCATTCAAAACTCAAATAATATTTCCAAAACATCATGGTCATTAGTAAATAGAGAAATAGGTAAATCTGGGAAACATACAACTGAAAATCACTTAATGATAAGCGACACAATAATAACTGATCAGAATAAGGTAGCTGATTTATTTAACAATTACTTTGCTTCTGTTGGCCCCAGCATAAACAATCAGCTTAAAAATCATAAATACAAATTCAGAGGAACACCAGTGTCAGGAAGTATATTTTTGACACCAGCAAGGAAAGAAGAAATAATTAAAATAGTGAGTAGCTTAAAGAATTCCCATGCAGCAGGATATGATGATCTTAGTCTGGACACTCTTAGAAAATGTATACAAAAAATTGCATCACCTTTATCAACAGTTATCAACTTTCATATGGAATATATTTCCAGATGAGTGGAAAATTGCTCGAGTTGTGCCTATTTTTAAAAAAGGAAACAGAAATCTAGTAGAAAACTTTCGACCCATTTCTGTTCTTCCAATAATATCCAAAATCTTTGAGAAAGTAATATACACAAGAATCTGGAAGTTCCTGGTATGCAAAAAAGTGATTTCTAAGGGGCACTATGGGTTTGTCAAGGGGTCATCCTCCATTACAGCAGAATCCAACTTAATCAAAGGTGTCACTCAAGCAACAGATAATAAAGAACATGTGTGTGGCATCTTTCTAGACTTACAAAACCAATTTGACTTGACACAACTATATTGCTGGACAAACTGTGGAACTATGGAATTCGAGGCACAGCCCATAATCTGATGAGGTCCTACTTGACAAATAGGAAGCAGCTTGTGTCTATTAGCACTACAGAGGGAGCATACAAATCAAACACCACTGACATAAATTTTGGTATTCCACAGGGGTCAATATTAGGACCAATTCTTTTTATTATTTATGTTAATGATATTCAGTCCATAACAAACCATGCTACAGCTATCTTATATGCAGATGATACCACGTTAATATGCCGCAATCCAAGCTATTCTTGGCTCAAAGTGGAATCCAGTACTGCAGCAGGCTTAATTCTGCAGTATTTTAATGCAAACAAACTAAAATTAAACACAAATAAATCTGTCTATATTGAATTTGATCTTGGGAGACAAAAAACTCATGAAAACCGAATTTTAATGGGTGACAAATACATTACAAAATAATACTCGACCAAATTTCTTGGCCTGACAATTGATGCAGAGTTAAACTGGTCTGTTCATGTAAATGAAATTTGCAAAAAGCTATGTACTACCATATATGTCCTAAGAAAACTGACACCTTTTTGTAACATCACCACTCTGAGGCAAATATATTTTGCACTATTTGAATCCCATCTAAGCTATAGGACAGAGGTATGGGGATCCAGCAGTAAAGGTAATACGGTAAGTGTACTTATCTTACAAAAGAAGGCACCTAGAATTATGGGAAAGAAATTTGCCAGGGAGTTCTACAGAAATTTGTTTAAATAATTTAAAATACTAACTGTTCATAATTTGTATGTACTGAAGGTAATGATCATGGCAGTAAACACTAACAAAACACTTAATAAAGAAAAACATAACACATGATCACAACAATAGAGGTAGAGAGAGACCCCACATTATCTCTCATAGAACAACATTATGGGAAAATCCCTCATAATGCAGGCATAAAACTACTGAGTTGCTTCCATCCTAATACCTTCAAATTGCCCATTACAAAACTAAAAAAGGAATTAGAATTATGGCTCCTAAAGAATCCTGTAAACTCAACAGATAAGTTTCTAGATTTAGTACACTCGTATGATGGAAGATCATCCATCTAAAAATGTATGTAGTCTCAGATCTTAGAATGTGTCACAAACTGTAAATATTTGAATCTCAGATCTGAATACTGTGTCACAATTTGTAGATTCCTTAATCTAAATATTGCAATAATAAATTGTTTTTATGTATAGTCCATATATGTAACCTTGTTCTCTCAACTAAAATTAGAAAAAGTTGCATAGATAAAAATGCCAGGCAATAATATGTAACTCTAGTAAATAAGGCTCTGACTTATACAGAAGGCTGGAATAAAAAAACCTTTTGTTTGTGTAATCA
Source organism: Schistocerca americana (assembly GCF_021461395.2). NCBI lineage: Eukaryota > Metazoa > Arthropoda > Insecta > Orthoptera > Acrididae > Schistocerca > Schistocerca americana. The sequence goes on along the minus strand of NC_060120.1, from coordinate 695,755,214 downwards.
GTTGATGTTGGATCAATAAATAAATAAATAAAGCATAATTGTAACCATTTCTTGTACAGATGACAATAAAGATTTTTTTACCAACCTAAGGTCTTATGGGTTTCATTGAAGGTTAAGTAAAAGTTGTTGGAGAATCTGACATATTGGCCATGGAATTGTGGATGACCTCCGCCATTGTAGGGATTGCACTTTGCAATAGGTCGTGTCTTGGTGGGTTGGATTGGGAACTTCCTGGCGAGACCATTTGTGACTCTGTTTTATCAATCGGACATAAGCCAGTCTCTTCATGTGCTCCATGTTAGTCTCCATTATTGGGGCTTTCTTCCGCGTTTCTTCGAGTTTTTCTTGTTATGAGGGTTGGATTCAAAAAAGTCAATTTATCTTCAAATTTCCATTTGCTCAAACTCCTTGCTGCCTGACCTGATTTTGTGGCTCTACGGTGTTTAGCCTGGATCTATGCATTCCATAGTTTACTTCAATTGTCTTTACATTCATTACTTAGAACAGAGAAATTAGTTTAGAATTCTATGTTAGTCTTTAGTTATCTATTAGTTATTCATTTATTCTCATTGGGCGCCTAAAGACAATAAAAGGTTGCCTAGTTGCCAAAGGACAACGTAAAGAGTAACACTTAAATAACTGCGCTTTTTTTCACTGTTCACAGGGGAGAGACTGGGGACAAAAGTAACATTTTGCACATTGCATTTTTTATTACCTCCCTATAAACGTTTGGAACCAAAGGAACTCATGTGTGTGTTCTCTGAATGTTTCCTAACACAAATGAATTTAGTTTCTACAAAATTACATATATTTGGTATTTGTAAAACTAATTTTAAGGCATCAGTGTACTGATTACTTTTGTGCTCGTTACCGGGGACGATAGCGACTCAGGTAGTTTACGAAAGTAACATAATAAGTTAAGCCACATTTTATTACCTAAAGGACTCATACAGTAACTTAAGGTACATTACCATTACAAAAAATTAATCAAACATCAATAAACTTCAATTCTCATTCGTTTACAATTATTATATTAATTGAAATAGCAATTAATAGCACTAAACGAATTGAGGTTTTATGAGTACATGTTCAGTGAGTCAATAAAAGAGAAAGGTAAGGAATACCTTAGTCCTCTTCAGATTCACAATTGTGGCACACGTAAATATCACCCCCCCCCCCCCCCCCCCCCTTTGGTCCAAGCAATATGAGACCAACCCTTACATTCCCAACACTGAATCCACTTCTCTTTGGGATGACTGTGGCGGAAAGTCTCGGCACATACAAGGCAGTAGCTATCATCGTATTCCAATGATGATTCTTCAGGTTTTTTCTGCTTTCGCACTCTTGGCCGGCTGTTTTATAAATTTAGCTTCTTTTCCGCTTTTTTCGCCTGGGGATGGGCCTTTAGCTCTTGTATAGCCAGTTTCTCTGGAATGTCGGTCAAAATTGCAGACGTTCTCCTTTTTCTTCCTTTTCTTGTTTCTTGCCTTGGACCTGCCTTTGGTAACGGATGAACACCTTCGGGTGAAAAAGCTGCACGAACTGAAGAAGATGATTGTAAACCACTACGTCCTGCATCATAGGCTGTGACATTTGAATGTTTTTTCTCGCATATTGCTACTGGATCAGATGGCCTCCCAGCTTCAGATGGGTCACTAGAAAACGTTAATGATTCTGCTAAGGACATAGTTTGCTTTCCATAATTGGAAGCTTGTGCTGGGCGATCAGTGACAGAAGATGGTGCAAAATCGATTTCACTGAACGCATTCCTATCAAATGGTACTACATCTGTGCAGTGAAACCCTGCTGCAATGCTTTTGGGAGTTACAGCAAGTGGAAGTGTTTCCCTTAAGCTGGGTTTACACTAGCAAGTCGCTTGCAGAAGTTATTGCTGCAAGTTATTCCTAGCTGCTTGCAGCTGTGTTTACACAGCAGCACAAGAATTAACCAAGATTCTTCCACAAGTTCTTTGGCAAGAAACTTGCATCAACAGCTTGTTGATACTGTTTACATTTGCTTTCAGTACCACTACGAGTGTCAGCCGAAGTATAAAATGACAAGTAGGCAGGTGAGATATGCTGCAGCTCTTATAATTGTAATGCAAAACGTGAAAAAGAAATAGAGAAGTATTTGGGTTAGAGAGTGGATAATGAGAAGATCGCAAAATGGTGCCTATAATAACCTTTTGCAAGAACTTAGTATCGAGAGCATGGATACTTTTGAAAACTTTTGCAGAATGTCCTGCTGTTAATAGCGCCCGTCATATCAAAACGAGGCACAAACTTCCGTACTGCCATTTCAGCAAAGGAACGTTTGCTAGTCACTCTACGATTTATAGCTACAGGTGAGCTACGAATAAAATAGGCATTTCATTTACTTATGTGAAACAAACAACCAAAAAACTTTGCATTTTGAAGTCTTTTCTTTGTAGGAGACTCATACAAGTCCCTAATGTACTTGTTTCATATCCTGTCAGCATGATTTCTCTGATCATACCCGATGTATGTACAGCCATTTTTGACGTCTTGAAAATGGGAAATTATTATGTGAAAACACAACAATGAAATTAAATTTTTATTGAAGTAAACTTCATTTTACAGAATATTATGCTTATAAAAATGTTTTTTTCCTAATGTTCATAAAATGGAAAGTGACAAGCAAATTAAGTAGAACACGTAATAATTACACATCGTCTTTTTCTAGACTCCTAAAACAACAAACGAGTGGATGCAGGTGGCAAAAGGGTTGTGTCTTCAAGTTATGCTACTTTCTCTGTACTTCTTTCACAGATGTGTCGAATATCGACGAGATTTCATTTAATGCGCTCATCTTCTTCACTCTATCCTTAAAGTCTCGGTTATGCACGTTCCATATTTCAGGGGAAGCTCTCCACGGCTTCAATAAGATGTTCTGTATCCTGCTCCATCCATTCCCATTTCTCCTCCATTTCTGAAATTTGTTTACATATAATACGTAAGATGGTTGCATAAAATTAAGTCACTACATTAAGTCAAATGTTAAATATGAGTGTTATGCAGACGACATACTTACTATAACTTGCGCTTCCTACTTGCAGGAAATAGAAATAAATCCTAAAAGCTGCAAGTTACTTGCAGATACTTCTTGCGTGATGTTCACACTGGAAGGCGGAAGCGGAAAACGTGCAGCAAGTCACTTCGCAATAAATTGCTGTGGTCGCGAGTCGACTTGGCGATATGTTTACACTTGCAAATCGTGCGGTAAGTTCCTCCACGCAAGTAAATTGCTGCAATAACTTGCTAGTGTAAACCGAGCATTAGAATTGAAGGGATGTCATAAAGTGACATGGTCTTTCCCGGATGGTTCTTGATCCAGTTGTCAGGAAAAGCATTCATCGTCTTTTTAAATGGACCATAAACCGAATGTTCTAGAGGCTGCATCGTGTGTGTGCAGTGCGGTGGGAATGACAGCATAACAGTCCCCTTGCTTTTGCAAAAATTCAGGCTTCTGATGGATATATGAGATTCGTGATTGTTGAGAAGCAGTAAACATTTGTACTCAGAAGTTGGCTTAGCAAATTTTACGAAATGGTGCAAGAATAACAAAAATTCTTCCTCTTGAATCCAGCCACTCGCACTTCCTGCTCCAATGCAAGCTATAGGACCGTCTCGAATAAAATGACCATGATACCTCAAGTGAGGGAATACAAAGAGAGATGGTGTACTGTTTCCCTGAGCGTTGATGGCAATACCAACAGTGACATTTCAGCCGACGTAATAGCTCCCACCTGCCTTATTCCCCATTTAGCAACAATCCTGTTTGGTTTCTGGACAGTGGTGACACCTGTCTCGTCCATATTCCATATGTGTGTGGATCTAACTTATATCTGCCCATAACGCTAGGTTGTTGAAAAAGACATTCACATTTGTTGGATTAAAGCTCGTTGCTCGAGCAAGACTTGTGGGTTGAGGCAACCAAATAGACAACTGGGGATTCCTCTTCATGAATGCTGAAAACCAGCCTGGACAAGCAGTATGATTGTCCATCCAAGTTGATGGAATTGGTATATTGTTTGTCGTTCCCAGTTCGTGAGCTAATTTACAGATATCCCTAGGGCAAAGTCTATAAAATGTCTCCGACACTTTAATCACATATTCAGTTACAATTTTTTCTTGTTCATCAAGAACACTCGTTTTACACTTCTATATCCAACATGAGGCACTGGTATGCTGCTATCACTCATACGTTTCTCTTTCTTTTTTATATACCGATGCAATGTCACATGGCATGCATTGTGTTTCTTTGCTGCTGCTCTAATACTTATATTATAATTTGCAACATCATCTGCTGCAGTTTGATACATAGTAGTAGGAGTTAGTCCTCTTGTAGTTGTCCTAACTCGTGTTGATAGCATAGTTCCCTGTAACGAAATAACTAAGTAAATAACGAGTCTGTTCAGTAATAACGAGTTTGTTCAGCAAGACGCTGCTACTCCTAACAGTATCATACCTAATTTACTGTTCGCTAACGCAAAAAAAGAAAGAAAACAGAGGACCTGTAGCCAATAATACTTTTTCAATAACGTGGACGAAAGAAACACTGTTACTTTCGTCCCCAGCAGTAATGTTTCTTTTGTCCCCAACCAAACTTTTCTGTTTAACTGATATTTTAGACACAATCTATACAAGTAATGAAAAAGTTGATAATGGTGGCATAGTTAAATTATTACAGCAGACTTACGTTTACAGCATAATGCAACTATTATCACAAAACTAAGAAAATTGAGAAAACGTATGTGAGACACTGAAAAAACTTTTTATTGCGCCGCACTCAACACAGACTCTACAATACTGGCCAACAGTTGGTAAGCAGTTGGGAAACATGAAGGGAATAACTGTTTGAATCACATGATTTTTGAAGCTACATACGAAGGTAGGTGAGGGATGTTACGTTCATACCCTGTTACTTTGGTCCCCGGTCTCCCCTATTTGGCAACTGGAAATTCTTACAGAACATTGGGCTTTTCTTTTCGGATTGGATTTTCAACTATTGCATTGGAGGAATAGTTAAAGAGCGTTGCAAGGTAATTTGGAAAACCGTATAACCGATTTACATGCCAGAACCAAACAAAGTCGGATGGAAACAGATCGCCAAAGATTATGATGAGAAGTGGAATAATCCACACTGCATAGGAACTTTGGACGCAAGCACGTTCAAATCTTACGTCAAGCTGGTTCTGGTTCATGTACTATAACTACAAAGGCACATATTCCATTGTTTTATTAGCTTTGCTAGATGCAAATTACAAATTCACGGTTTTTGACGTTGGAGCTTACTGCAAAAGTAGCGATGGATAACTTTTGAGCGATCTGAGATGGGGAAAAGATTTGAAAGCAACAAGTATGCCATTCCACAAGACAAAGAGCTACTACCAGCAACAGAGAAGTTTCCTAGTTTTGATTTAAAAAAAAAATGGCTCTGAGCACTATGGGACTTAATGTCTTAGGTCATCAGTCCCCTAGAACTTAGAACTAGTTAAACCTAACTAACCTAAGGACATCACACACATCCATGCCTGAGGCAGGATTCGAACCTGCGACCGCAGCAGTCGCGCGGTTCCGGACTGCGCGCCTAGAACCGCGAGACCACCGTGGCCGGCCAGTTTTGATTTCAATTTTGGGTGTTATTTTTAGTTATAAATTCACATAATCTAATCTATATAATAAATATATGTTATATTGATATCTGGTTTTATTTGATATTAATTTATACTTTTTCCTAGTAGTATTAAATGTAATGCATACTGAACTATTACAAATTGTAAAAAAAGAACAAAGTAATAAAATGTATGGAAAAAATAATTGTTTTCACTAACTTAGAACGCCGAGTTTTTCTCCTATTTCGTCCCAAGTCTCTTTCCTTGAATGCTGGTTATGATATTCTCGGTTTTGTAGGGTTATACAGCACTGGATCTGACCGAATGTACTCAATCAACTTCTCCTCTATCTTCAGATAATAACTGGAAATGGTACAGGAGAAACCACTTGACTCATCTGACGCCTTCCTACTAATGACGAAAAATCTAGATCTTTTGATAATCTTCCCATGCGTCATAAGGCATGTTACGTCAGATTGTATCATCCAAGACCATCCCATATCACGTCAGCTCAGTATAAACATATGAGCACAAAACCCTGTAGTGCATTTTCATATCATGTTGTAGGGAAGCAGCCTACTCACGCTGTAGTAAATTCACATCAGTTTCCATTGTGTGCCAGCCAGTCTGCTGTAACTAGCTCTGACTTCATAAATGTTGCGCAATACCTTAAAAATCAAACAAATGACCTAAAACTTTTTTAGCATGTGAAAAGTAATACTAAATTAATATGTGTTAAATATCACTTCGATAACTTCAGCCATTTTCGGAATTTGGACGTTTTTCTGAAAAAATCATTGGCGCAACAGAAAAGAGCTAGAGACTTCAAAATTTATATTTAGATTCATCTTTCATAATGATTTAATAAAAACAGTACTTTGGATTTCACAAATTAAGATTTTAGTGGAAATTCATGATTTTCTGGTTTTCATCTCAAAACTGAAGGAAGCAAGATAGATTAAGTAGGCTAATAAATAAGGCTAGGATGTTTAGATTTAAATAGGTTGGAGGTCCGCTATGACTATGAAGATATGAAAAGTTTCTTTTGAATACCTATAAAATTATAGCGATAGCGGATCTCTAAAGGGCCAATTCAGAGCTCATCTTCTGCGTGCAGTGTAATTTAATTAATTCTCTCGCCCAAAATATTTAACTTAGCCACGTCAAAATTTTATTATGAATACTCACCTGCGTGCTGAATGCACGTTTAAATTAAGAGCGTCATCGGCCATCAGCAAAAGAAGCTATAAATTATTATGTAACTTGAAGTGGTGCATTACTAGCCCAGCGGCTAGTCGGGAGAGCCGATTTGATAAGGCGTTCCCTTAGCCGTCCGCACCGCGGCTTTATGTATAAGAACGCTGCGCGAGGAAGCAAGGCGCCAGTTCTCTCCAGACGCTGAATGACACGCCATCTGTGTCGGGAGTCGCGTCGCATCGGTCTCACTGCTACAAACAGCCTCGGGTGCCGTATTAAGTTACTAGAGATACGCGGAACCATGGAAACATTTCAAGTGAAGTGTTAATTCTGGGATGATTTTCATTATCTAGCTTCAGTTTGCGTATTGTCGTATTTTCACGTGCCGTCGCGGGACAGACATTCTACCAAATATTTAGCGTGGCGTTTGATGAAATATTTTCATCAAATTATGGCGAGCATTCTTTTCAACATTTAATTCGGACATTTATAGTTGCATCAGCGCATTAGACTCTGAACTGCTCTGTTAGTTAGGTTGTAGGGATACTTGTGTTTTTTATCAGTGAATTTCAGAATATACTCAACTATTTTGGAAAACCGTTTTTGATTAGAAATCCCGGACAATCTCCTAATTCCTCAGAGCTATAAGCTGCAGCTATAATGGTATTCTCAGATGAAGTGGGCACTAGGATCTCTAATTACTGGCTCCACGTTTTGTTAAATCACTTTCTGGGTGCTGAAAAGTAAATAGAGAGCCAGTGTTGAGAACGGCGAAAGACAGCATTAACAACATTCTAAAAGCCAGAAACTGATTCAACATGCAAGCATTTATACAGCAACAATATTTTTCAATAAAATAACAGCCGCCCCACATATGGTGCATCTGCCGGGAAACCAACTAAGTGAAAGTGATTTTTTTTTTTTTTTTTTTTTTACTATTCGGATTCGCGAGTGAAATGCGACACGCAGCTGAGTAATAGAACAGTGAAAGTGTTACGTGTGCATGTGGACGACGCAATTGGATTAACAACGCATCTGGATTGACGGAGCTGGCACTGAGTCTAGCGGTGCTGCCGGCATCGCGAGAAGCCAGTCTCGCCGCACCGCAGTCGTCCGCTGGAGCAGCCGGCGCAGCGCCTGCAATTGCGGGCCACGCAAACACACAACAGCCGTCGGAGAGCCGTCTGCAGTTCAACGTGCCACGTCGCATCAGGAATCCTGGTACGCCGCGCCGGCAACGCCATACGTCGTGCAGAAGGAACTAAGTTAAGTGAAAAGCTGTTAAAAATTTTACTAACCTGCACTAAAAGACTGTCAGCGATGGAACCGCCAAAATAAACTGAGTTTAAACTTAAATTAGAACCTATGTCTGTTGAGGGAACTGTAAATTCAGACAACGTTTCAAGTGTAAACATGCATGAAAGTAGTAATGTTAAAGCGAAAAATGAAGTATTGTCTCCTGACAGTAGTGTGCGAAGGGGCAATGATTCAATAATAGAGATCCCTGTAGTAAAGCGGAAAGTAGAAATTGTAAATTTATTGGATGATAGTTTCTCTGATGAATTAAAAATGAAACGGTCATCAGAGATGGTAGGGTTTAAGAAGGAGCAGTTAGATATGACTAATCAATCAGAAGTTTCATTTAGTTTTGATGATTCTGGTGTTGGAGCTAGTTTTTCGTCACCTGAGTGTGATAAAAAGCCAGCTAGTGAGCAACCCAAAGATGCTGGGGCTGTTGATCTAAATGTTATATTACAAGCAATAGCTGCCAGTAATGCAAAAATGTCAGCCAGTAATGCTAGAATGACAGCTGAATTAAAGTCTGAAATTGTGGCCAGCCAAATAAATTTTAATAATCGATTGGAGGTAATGGACGATACCTTCAAGCCTGGTTGCAATAAGTTGAAAGAGGATCTAGACAGTTTGAATTATAAAATTGATTACAACCATGAGGATATTAAGAAAAAGGTTGCTCAACAGTTTTCTGAAATGTATAAAACAGTAAAATCCGAAGTTGCTGAGGTTCGCAAGGACTTCCAAATGGAAGATGCGAAGCTGGAGCACAAGTTAACAGAAAAGATCGAGGCGGAATCTGAACTGTGCTCAGATAGGTTTAAAGATGTTAACATAAAAGTAAACATATGTCAAGCAGACATAGATGCAATCAAAACTGATACTACTCATATTGTACAAAGAGTAGATAATGTGGAAATGAAAGCAGAAAATATAAGTACTAACATTGCTAACATTGAGAGTAAAGTAGCTTCAGTAACTTCTGGTAATGGTAGTATACAGCAAGTTGTAGCTGCAAATGCCGCTTTTATCGGGTGTCGGCAGTTCTTGCGGTTTGATCCAGATAAAAATATCCACCCGCTAGATTTCTGGAACGATTTTGAAGATGTGATTCCACCAACTTGGTCTGAACGAGAGAAAATCTCATTTGTTAGAAGCCATTTAGCAGGTGACGCCATGCGTTGGTCAGCTGATGTTATGTTGAAGTGTAAAACATTAGCGGAGTTTAAAACAGCTTTCATTAATGAGTATTGGTCTAGTAATAAGCAAAATGAAGTGTTGAGAGAATTTTGGAGTGGAAAATGCTTCAATGCAGGCAAGGAATCAATTAAAGAGTTTGCTAGGTCATGGATCTCACGTTTGTCACATTTGGCGGAAAAGCTAAAACCAGAAATGATTATACTAGGTCTTGAAACCAAACTGCCATGGTATTGGCAAATTAGAATTATATCTGCTCCTAGAGACAATCTGAATCGTTTCATTGAATATTTGGAACGTGTAGAACGTGTTGCTGCCAATGAGGAGCAAGCACGTAATAACCGAAATGCCAATAACAATAATAGTAATTTTAGGAACGAGCAAAATGGCAATGTAAACATCAGAACAGTAGGTGTTCGCCATCCTAAGAGAGGTAGGAATTGGAGAAATAATTATCAGAACCAACAATGGCATCCAAATGACAGTAATGTTGTTCCAAACAGAATTATGCAGGTAAACAACAGCGCGGAAAGCAATGCTATGCCAGCTAACTATAATGAAATTAAAGGAAACAGTAGTAGGCCGAAGCAGGAAAACTAGTTCCCGTCTATGAGGACACTGGCGCTCACCAGGCGGTTACTTTTCCTAAGCCAGTAGTTAAGGGAATTGGTAAGACAGATCAGAATACTCAAACCGAACATGTGGATGAAGAGTCGGTAGCACCTAAGAATACAGCAGAAATATTAGATCACTCACAGTATTTGATAGATACCGTGTTAGAGACGCTTTCTAAGTGGGAAGAGAAAGAGAAGGCGCAGCAGTGTAACAGTAGGGAAGAGCTACAAAATATTGAATTGTCAGGTGAAGAAGCAGAAGAAATTCATGCTTATATTTACGATGAAGATGATGTGCTCTTATCTAAAGTGCCTGTGCAGGATGTTGATAATGTACTAATAGATTTAGGACAGGAGATAAGTGAGAATGTAGAGGATAGGCTGTTGAGGGTCGATGAACCCAGTAGCTGTGACCAGTTGTCACTTGAGAAGGAAACCGACGATAATGGTAAAAGTGGTTTAGCTGTAACTAGTGTTATGCCCGGTCTGGAGACGCAGAATCGCCCAGACTACAGTAATTTGGGTCATGTTCAGCAAACTAAATGTAATGAAGTTGTGCGGTGTTTCGATTTAAAATTAATAGACCGATTGGAAAAGGCAGCTGAAAATGTAATTCAGGAAACCCCTACACACTGTGACCTAAATGCAATGAAGACAGATGTCGATCACTTTAGTTGGAGACAAATCCAAAAGGAACTATTAGATGAATTTGAGGAACCACCTGTACAACCTAGAATAAGCCACCCTATAATAATAGTGAATATATTGGGTATCAATGTACGTTGTCTCTTAGACAGTGGAAGTGAGGTGAGTGCAATATCTCAGTCCTTCTTTGATGCTTTACCTGGTAAAGACAAGCTTACAGTAATGAGGGTATCAGGACTAAGAATAATTGGTGCTACTGGCAAGGTTTCAAAAACGGTAAAGCAAGAAGCTTTACTACCCTTTAACATTAATGGTAATTTAATTGATCATCCATGTTTAATTGTAAACAATCTCAGTATTGAGGTTTTAATTGGCATAGATTTCTTGTCAAAATATCAGAGTGTTGTTGACTTTGAAAGAAGCCAGTTAAAAATGGTCTTGCCGTTAACCGGAGTAATTGCGGTATCTTTTATTGATAAACATGTAGTAACTGATGATGAAACTTGGGAGCTGCCTATACGAGTTCTGAAAAATAGGAGGTATTGGGACGAAGGTGTTAATCTTAGTAACAGTAAGCTGAACACAGAAAAAGAAGAAGAAGCAATTATTGTGGACAAAATAGAAGCTAAATTGCAGGAAATCGATAAGATTTCAGCCAATCAGAAGGAAGAACTGAGACAGGTTCTAAAAAGGCATCATAAAGTATTTTCAGATCGACGTGGCGTGGTCAAAGGTTACGAATGGATGCTGTAGGGAGGAGGTTGTTCTGTAACCTCTACACAGTGTGGCAGCTGTGCAGTCCCAGCTGTGTGAGATCTTCTTTCCCTTTCAGGTCTCACTCATTCTTCATCTTTTCTATCCACCTAAAATTTCTAACTCTTCTTTACAGCATTAAACCAATGAATGCTGTAGGGAGGAGGTTGTTCTGTAACCTCTACACAGTGTGGCAGCTGTGCAGTCCCAGCTGTGTGAGATCTTCTTTCCCTTTCAGGTCTCACTCATTCTTCATCTTTCCTATCCACAAAAATTTCGACCTCTTCTTTCCAGACATGAAAATTTTCTGTCATGGCTATCAAGCCATGAGTTATGTAACCATTCTATCTACCGATTAGTGAAGAAAAATACCTAATGTGACAAACCTAATAGTGACAAACAATAGAGAATTATGACGTAATTAAGATACAAATGTATTTGAGTAACAATTATGTATAGTACCCTGGTAATGTAATAAGTACAAAGTGTTGTTTTATTGGAAATGGTCCACCAACAGTAATTTAAAAAGATATATGAATTCATGTACAAGCAGAATCTGAAGTGGTAGTGAAACCTAGTGTATGCATTAGAGCTAACTAAGAAATAGTAAAAGAGATTGCTTAGTGTTAGGAAAAATATGCAGATAAGTTGTAAGATTAAACTCACCTGGGGTAGCAAGGAAAGGCAGTGTAATAGAATTGAGCAGTGTTTGTGGTTGAGACGTGAAGGACACGTCCCTGAAGTATTTATAAGGTTGGAGCTGGCCATTATTTTAGTGTAGTGTGTGACAGGATACACCTACACGTATTGAGGTTATGAGTTGGAGGCGTGAATGCGACCATAGGTACCCTTATGTTAGATGAGACAGAGCAGCTCATGGTGTCCTATAGGTTTAAGGAATTTAGCATTACGCTCGTCCATAATTACTTGATGCACTTTAGTGGTAGGTCTGAGAGAGACTACCTGAGGTTTCAGCGTCCGATCGAGTGGAAATGGATTGCCACGTGAGCAAACTAATCAGCTGCAGTACACTATGAATATGAAATAAATGTGCTATCCTATGCTTTAAATATTAATAGGGTGAGTGTTAAATAAGTACATACACTAGCAAAATAAATAAATGACATACTGACAGACGTGAAACATAATTTTAGCTCAGCATAAATACACTTCAAAGTAAGTAAGTACCTAATTGCAGATGTGGAACTGACAACAGCAGAGGACCAATAAGTGGATTTAGTAGTCAACTAAACGTAGTGTGTTTTGAACACTCACAACTGTACATTACCAAAAGTTACTCACCTGTACAAAGAAGCTGAGAAAACAACCACTAATCATACTCATACTATCTCTAAGAATAAGGTAATCAAAGATGAGTCAGTTAAGTGCTTAAAATATAAATGTATCAGGAATGTACCGAGCATTGGTTCAGTGTTCCGGCCCAGAAATAATAAATTGAGATTAAATAAGATTTATGATTGTATGCCTTGAGCATAAATTTTCTCTAGTACGTCACTAAAGGCGTTTTGAGCCATTTGTTTAACGATTTTATGACAGTTAAGTAACTGCGAGAGTAATACTGAAAAAGCTCTGTTAACTTTGTTCCAGCAAAATATTGAAGGATAAAATGTGTATATCCCCATTTCACTGTGACCCACCCATAGATATTAAGTGAACAGAGTCTGAGGCACTCTTTTTGTTTGTTCTACAGGACAAACCAGATAATGGCGGCCTGGTAGCTGTGTGAAAGCGTGGAGTGACTTGGACACAACTCACAGTGACCCCTCCCCTTTCCCCCATGTAATTTAGAGAGAACGTGAAGGACGCACCCCATAGCAACTTCCCCTACGTGAAGGATGCACACCATAGCAACTTCCCCTCCTCTACCCTTGTGAATGGAAGTGTAGGACGCCAGCCAAAGCGGCTACAACCACGTGTGTAAAATTATTTGTGAAATTTTCTTTCAGGTTTAGAAAAGACTGCTAAGAGATAATCATCTGTTTATGTATCATGTTATTTTCTTTGAATTTGTGTATGTAAAAATGTATTTAATGTATTTAATGGATCTAAGATTTTCATAATTTTTCAATTTGTATGTGTTTGTTTGTCTAAGGCAATATGTATGCCAAAATATTTAATTGACTTTGCTTAAAATTTTGAGTAATGACATTGTTTAAAAGACAGTGAACATGCCTACAATTTAAATAATTAATGTAGGTAATCAGTTTCCTTTAATGTTTCTACAGGTTTATATTTCAATTTTGATTTTTCATAGGGAGTTAAACTGTACTCTTGCTTCCCTTTTTGTAATTAAATTTTTTTTCATTCGTTAACATTCATAAACAAAAAAAAATTTAAGTAGAGGGTGATGTAGGGAAGCAGCCTACTCACGCTGTAGTAAATTCACATCAGTTTCCATTGTGTGCCAGCCAGTCTGCTGTAACTAGCTCTGACTTCATAAATGTTGCGCAATACCTTAAAAATCAAGCAAATGACCTAAAACTTTTCTAGCATGTGAAAAGTAATACTAAATTAATATGTGTTAAATATCACTTCGATAACTTCAGCCATTTTCGGAATTTGGACGTTTTTCTGAAAAAATCATTGGCGCAACAGAAAAGAGCTAGAGACTTCAAAATTTATATTTAGATTCATCTTTCATAATGATTTAATAAAAACAGTACTTTGGATTTCACAAATTAAGATTTTAGTGGAAATTCATGATTTTCTGGTTTTCATCTCAAAACTGAAGGAAGCAAGATAGATTAAGTAGGCTAATAAATAAGGCTAGGATGTTTAGATTTAAATAGGTTGGAGGTCCGCTATGACTATGAAGATGTGAAAAGTTTCTTTTGAATACCTATAAAGTTATAGCGATAGCGGATCTCAAAAGGGCCAGTTCAGAGCTCATCTTCTGCGTGCAGTGTAATTTAATTAATTCTCTCGCCCAAAATATTTAACTTAGCCACGTCAAAATTTTATTATCAATACTTACCTGCGTGCTGAATGCACGTTTAAATTAAGAGCTTCATCGGCCATTAGCAAAAGAAGCTATAAATTATTATGTAACTTGAAGTGGTGCATTACTAGCCCAGCGGCTAGTCGGGAGAGCCGATTTGATAAGGCGTTCCCTTAGCCGTCCACTCCGCGGCTTTATGTATAAGAACGCTGCACGAGGAAGCAAGGCGCCAGTTCTCTCCAGACGCTGAATGACACGCCATCTGTGTCGGGAGTCGCGTCGCATCGGTCTCACTGCTACAAACAGCCTCGGGTGCCGTATTAAGTTACTAGAGATACGCGGAACCATGGAAATATTTCAAGTGAAGTGTTAATTCTGGGATGATTTTCATTATCTAGCTTCAGTTTGCGTATTGTCGTATTTTCACGTGCCGTCGTGGGACAGACATTCTACCAAATATTTAGCGTGGCGTTTGATGAAATATTTTCATCAAATTATGGCGAGCATTCTTTTCAACATTTAATTCGGACATTTATAGTTGCATCAGCGCATTAGACTCTGAACTGCTCTGTTAGTTAGGTTGTAGGGATACTTGTGTTTTTTATCAGTGAATTTCAGAATATACTCAACTATTTTGGAAAACCGTTTTTGATTAGAAATCCCGGACAATCTCCTAATTCCTCAGAGCTATAAGCTGCAGCTATAATGGTATTCTCAGATGAAGTGGGCACTAGGATCTCTAATTACTGGCTCCACGTTTTGTTAAATCACTTTCTGGGTGCTAAAAAGTAAATAGAGAGCCAGTGTTGAGAACGGCGAAAGACAGCATTAACAACATTCTAAAAGCCAGAAACTGATTCAACATGCAAGCATTTATACAGCAACAATATTTTTCAATAAATTAACAGCCGCCCCACAATGTGCATTATGACGTGAGCCCACGTGTTCCCATGTCACTTCAGAGTAATCTGTATTCACTTTAACTTTACCATTACCAATGGCGGCTGCAGTGTAACACGTGTTAAGTTCGGCTCGCGAAATTTAGTTGAATTCGAAGGTGTTCTCGCAGGTGGTGTTGTCTAGTACAAGTGGAAATCGTGAAAACAACAGTGTTCTGTGCAGTAGTGCTATTTTCTTTTCTGTGCTCCGCCAATATCTTCGAGAAAATGGTAAACAGAAGAGTGAACAGCAGCGCGTCCAGCAGCGGGGAAGCAGCAGGTGCGGCGGGCCCGCTCTTGGCGGAAGGTGCGGCCGCGGCTCCCGGTATAGCGGAGCTGGTCCGCTCTGAGGTAAACGCTGCGCTTCGCGATAAAAACAATCTCGATCTGATAGCAGGCACTATATCAGATACTGTAACGGCAGCAGTATTGGCCAAAATGCGTGAAACTGTTGAGGCCAATACTGCCGAAATTACAGCACTAAAAAAGTCTGTGTCTGAATACGAGAAAAAGGCACGAGAGTTGGAAGTCAAACTATCTGCCGCAACTGACGAACTAGAACAGTACCAAAGGCGAAATAGTCTACGACTGTTTGGAGTAGTAGAAAACAAGGAAGAAGACACGGACAACCTGCTTATACAAGTTGCACGTGAAAAATTAGGCGTTGAAGTGACCAAGGCAGGTGGCCGTGCGGTTAAAGGCGCTGCAGTCTG
Source organism: Schistocerca americana (assembly GCF_021461395.2). Classification (NCBI taxonomy): domain Eukaryota; kingdom Metazoa; phylum Arthropoda; class Insecta; order Orthoptera; family Acrididae; genus Schistocerca; species Schistocerca americana. Next base: position 695,739,270 of record NC_060120.1, on the reverse strand, counting down.
GAACCGCAAGACCGCTACGGTCGCAGGTTCGAATCCTGCCTCGGGCATGGATGTTTGTGATGTCCTTAGGTTAGTTAGGTTTAACTAGTTCTAAGTTCTAGGGGACTAATGACCTCAGCAGTTGAGTCCCATAGTGCTCAGAGCCATTTGAACCATTTGACCAAGGCAGACATTGACAGGAGCCATCGGGTGGGACGAAAATTACCAGGTGCCACCAAACCTCGTCCAATAATAATTAAATTTGTTTCGTACCGAAAAAGGGCAGAGATCTTTACCCAGAAGAAGAAGTTAGCAAGGACAGGGCTTACAATAAGGGAAGATCTGACACATGAACGGCTAAAGATTTTAAACAGTGCCATATCCCATTTCGGTCTTCAGAATGTGTGGACTCTGGATGGCAGAGTAATCATTAAGACAGCAGCTGGAAAGAAGACAGTCACAAACATGACAGAACTGAATAGTATTAAGTGAAGCTACTCGAGCCAAAAGTGCAAACTTAACACCATTTGCAATTGTAACAGCCCCAATACTCAGATATAGTCTTGTAATTGTATTAATTTTTTAATTATACCCATATTTGTACCTTCAACTAATTGTTTTTGTAACTGTATTAACTTTTCACTATTTTTTTTTGTGTCTGTAGCTCTAACCATTACTTAATTTTAGTTGCTGCTAATTCTTTTTTCATTTTCTCAGTTTATTCTCTTCCATTCTGAAATAGTTCTATTGCAATTATTAGTATCTCCTTTAGTTCATTAATCACCCATCTCTTCGGTTTAAATTGTTCATAACAAAAATCACTATCAGTATCACTTTAGCAAATTTCAATCTAATTGTAGCTTCCTACGATAATCACTACCAGTATCACTTTAGTAAATTTCAATTTAATTCTAGCTTCCTACGATAATCTATTAATTACTAAGCTTACTTCTCTCTGCTGGCAGCATCGGCCTCTTAAATCACTCCCTTCTCCCTTATTTCCACCCTAAGCTGTTTCAAATACGCTAATTACATTTCTCCTCGTACGACAGAGGATACACAGTGACACACAGCCGTCACTATTTTGGTCACATTCTCCTTGCACAGAATGCCACTAATCCATTTTCTATACTCCCGCAACCTCAGGAAATCTTTAGCAGGCGCCTTTCTTTCGGCACTTGCGGTGTCACAAACAGGGCGTGCAAAATCTCGGACACCCCTGTGGTATGTCACTTGGCGGAAGCAGCGGCCAGTGCCCCTCGCGGCAGGTAGTGCCTAACAAAGGGACAAACCAGTCTGCCACCCTACTCCAGGCTGCTCGGCGGAACGCGTCAGAGCTTTTAGCAGCTCACTGCAACGTCCAGTCTTTACCTGCGCATTACGAAGAACTTAGCCTCCTCTTCAACCAACTAAACTACCACGTAATCCTCTTATCCGAAACGTGGTTGAAACCACACATATCCTCTGCATCTTTTCATCTCCCAGGGTACACATTTCTTAGGGCAGACAGATCAAAAAAGCGAGGTGGCGGGGTCGGCGCGTATATACGAACAGATCTCAAAGCGAAAGTCTTATGTACGTCAAATCCTGCTGAAGAAAAAGAGGCTGAATTCATGTTCATTGAAATAAATATACAAAGTCGGAAATTCTTGACTGGCGTCGTGTACAAGCCGCCAAAAATAAGCTCAATGAGTTCTTTCCAGTCGGAATTACATTCACTTCAGTGTCAATACGAACATGTCATCGTAATGGGTGACTTGAACATAGACCTGCTAAGAGACACTCCCTCCGCAATAAACCTAAGAAGACTGTTTAGTTGCAATAGCATGAACATTCTTCCATTACAACCTACACACCATACGGCGCACAGTCATACTCTTATAGACGTAATCGCAACGAAACAGACTGACAAAGTAAGAGATGTTGGTCAAACATCGGCCCCTGGCCTCTCAGCACATGATGTAATATTCCTGGCCTACTCTGTGCAGCCCCCAAGGATCAAATCGCGTTACATAACTTGTAGGAACATGAAACGTATTGACCTTGACGCTCTAACAGCCGATTGCTCAGAAATCCTATGGCATCAAATAATCAGAAAACCCACAATCGACGGGAAAATTAATGACCTTGGTGATAAACTCACTGCCCTCTATGACAAACATGCACCTGTGCGCACAATCCGTGTAAGAAAATCTCCTGCTCCATGGCTGACAGCTGAATTACGTCAAATGATGACTAATAGGGATGCTGCCCACAGGCGTTTCAAGGCAGATCCGAAACCCGAGCGTTTCGAAGAATATAGAAAGCTACGGAACAGAGTGAAACAATGCATTCGCAATGCTAAAATCAGGCACGCTCGCTCCCTTGTATGCAGCAATCTGACGCCCACGACTCTATGGAAGAATCTCCGTAGCTTGGGGGTCGGAAAGGCCAAATCGGAAACTACTTTTCATGTGTCTGCTAACGAATTAAATGAATTCTTCTCTGCACCTCTGAATACCAGCACAGCTGATAATTACCGTCCACAAGAATCCCCAAACAGGATAACTAACAACGATACCTTCCGTCTAAAACATGTAACAACAAATACGGCAAGAAAAGCAATAATGAGAATCTCTTCTGATGCAATAGGCAACGACAGTATCGGTATAACCATGATTAAGAATGTTGCCGATATCTTAGTACCTGTCTTAACTGACATATTTAATTTTTCCCTCGTGAACGGAATATATCCTACTGCATGGAAAAGAAGCCTAATTCGACCCATCCCTAAGATCGAAAACCCGCAACTGCCTAGTGATTACCGACCAATTAGCATACTGCCTGCTGTTTCCAAAGCACTTGAATATATTGTTCATGACCAAATCACTGAACACTTGCATGAATTCAGCCTATATGACAAATTTCAATCCGGTTTCCGTAAACATCACAGCACAAACACTGCTCTAATTAAAGTAACTGATGACCTGAAATATGCCATCGACAATCGAAAGGCAACAATATTGACGCTACTGGACTTCAGCAAAGCTTTTGACACTGTTAACTTTGACATATTGCTCAGAAAAATGCAACAGCTTAATTTCTCTGATAGTGCAATGAGATGGTTTGAAAGCTACTTAAAAGACAGACAGCAATGTGTTGTCTGTGTAAATGAAAAATCTTCCTGGAAACATGTTTCCTCGGGAGTGCCACAAGGATCAGTCTTAGGACCACTTTTGTTTTCTTTATATGTCAACGATATTTCGTCGGTTCTGTCCTCCTGTAAATATCATTTCTATGCCGACGACCTCCAGCTCTACCTAAGCGTCAGACCTGAAGATGTAAACACTGCAATCGCTCAGATGAATGATGATCTGTCTTCAGTAGTGAGATGGGCGAAAAACCTGGGGCTTAAACTAAATGCAAAAAAGACGCAAGTAATCTTAATAGCCCATCAGAAATTAATAAGTTCAGATTTCCGCGAACGGCTACCTCCTATTCTGCTCGACGGTACTCCAATACCATATCAGAAAACAGTGAAGAACTTGGGTGTAACTTTGGATGAGCATCTCAACTGGGCGGAGAATACAGTCGCAGTGTGCCGAAAGACGTCTGCTTGTCTCTATGCTCTCAAAAAGTTTCGGAACATATTTCCACAGGACTTGAAACGCCAGCTCGTGCAAGCACTCGTTCTACCGAACCTCCACTATTGTGATGTGATTCAACAAGGCATGAGTAGTGAAAACAAAAGACGGCTAGAGCTAACCATGAATGCCTGTGTGCGTTACACCTGCAACATTCGCCGATATGATCATGTTAGTGCTTCATACTCCGAGCTAGGGTGGCTGCGGCCGGACAAATTGCGTGACTACCACACTCTATGTCTACTCCACCGACTCCTCATCGCGCAAGCACCCCAGTACCTTGCTTCAGAGATTAAAAACCTGTCATGTCATCATAATCGAAACATGAGGTCACTCTTATTTGGTATCCTAACTGTGCCCACTCACAAAACAAAAACTTTTGCAAACTCCTTCTCAGTTGCCGCTGTCCGCCTATGGAACAAACTGCCCCTTACCTTGCGCAAAATTCGATCTCCTGCTGCTTTTAAGAAGAAGTTGAAGCATTTCCTACTATCATCCTCACAAAGTTCTCCACAAAATTAATGTACAAGGACAATCCCCTCATCTGTCAAATAGCAAAGCTAGCGTCTCCTATCTTGCTCCTGAGATGCCTTCCTCTTCATCTTTCTCTATTAGCCACGCAATCTTCTTTTCCTTTATATTTCCTTAATTATGTTTCATCATGTCTCTATTCTTCTCCTCCCTTCACCATGAGTCTCCCTCATACTCCGTGCTGCCGGCACTCCTATCTAAAATCTGTCTCTTCAATAATGTCTAATTATAACAGTACTTGTGACCTAAGAATATAAACTCTATATGTATGTATTTTTCCAGGTGTACCTTTCAAATTGTTTATTTCACTTTTTGTACTAGATGTAGTTTAACATGCCTACTAAAACATATGAATGTAAAATAAGTAGAATGCCTGGTTAGATGTAAGAGAGGGCCTGATGGCCCTAATCTTGCCAGGTTAAATAAATCAATAAATAAATAAATGCCTGGCGACGTTCAGTGTTCGATCTGAGAACCAGACTTGGTTTAAGACACAATAATGCCTCCAGTTAATTATTTCACACATCTATAATGCTTGTCAAATGTGTCAATGTTCTTCCAATGTCTCAAATGTCTGGAAAAATACGTCAGTAGGCCTAGTGCTAGAAAGTGCAGTGTTTATGTCAAGAATCGCAATGTTACTCCACATATGCGCCAAATTAGTGCTTAAAACGTGATTGTCAACTATAAAGTAAGTACTCCAATGCTATTTTCATGCCTAAATAGTTACAAATAACACGATAAAATAATATTTGACAACAGAAGTTAGGCCTAAGGGATCAATTTTGTGAAACTAATCTGAATAGTCTTATAACTGCAGAAAATATGTGTTAGATAAAATATTACACTAAGCAGACAATCATCCAAACAAATAGCCTGCGTGATTTATTGGAAGAATGTTATTAAGTAAGTCTACACTTGTAATCTCAATGCACCATGAAATTAAACATTTCCACATCTACAAGAGTTTCTGAAAAGTAATGCCTCTGAATTTGGATGTGAAAACTCTTAAAGCTTTTTAAATAATACAATTGTTATTCACATTCTATACCTTTATTCCTCATGCAGTTTTCTACCGCTAAAGAGCTCTGAATTTTTGCATGTAACATAGCTGTGAGTGACATAACGAAGTTAGTGCTTGAAGAACTGCATGCTGTAATCGATTTTTGAATTCGAAGAGTTCGTCTACACATGGAGCACCGTGTCATTCAGCATGACAATGGCAGAACACACATAAGCGCTCTGACATTTTCAACAATCTAATGCCTTGTATTCACTGTCGTCGAGCATCCTCCATACAGTCCTGACTTGGCCCCATTCAAATTTCATCTGTTTCCAAAACTTAAAGATCACCTTTGAGGACTTCACTTCGATAGTGATGTAACACTACAAGCAGCAGTGAGGTTGTGAACCATGGAGGTAGAATAAGGGGAGATGGCGCTACAGACTTGCGCTGTACGTTGTTTTGAAGCCAGTGGGCGGGGCCTGCCGCCATCTTGGATCCCCCAAAACATTAGCAGACGAGTGTTTACAATTGCTTCTTGTTCGTTATTTATGTCGTGTGCACGTGATATTTGTTTTATATAGTAAATGTTACTCGGTTTTAGTGAACAACACAGCATAAGGAACGCAACTTCAAACGTTTTTCTGGTCTTAAATGTGTATTCGATACAGTAATACGTAAATATATTACGCTTCTTGCCACAGTACTGCAATTCCTTTTTGTTTATACACTTAGAATAACCGAGAAGAGACGTATGTGCTATGAAAAGCGTGCTTTTGTAATCCATTTCTATTCACTTTCATTGTGTTTGTGTCGATAATTGATAAAGCCAGAACTCCAAAAACGATGATTGATAGTTTTGAGGCACCGATTTGTATTCGTTGCATTTTCAAGTCAAATGCTTTCTTTTTAAATTGTACCTACCAAATGACATTCAATGTGGCAAAGAACAGAAATTTACAGGGTAATACGACAACACAGTGATTAATGTAATGATCTAAGCCTGGACTTCGATAGGGAACTTTGCTTTAACAAATATGTAACCATTTAAGTACTTATAATTTAACCACTGTAACAGGTGTTCCACACATTTTACTAAAGATTTAATTAACTACATGTAGTTACATTAGTTTTATATTAAATTATTGCATTTTAAAACATTAGTCCCCATTTCCAGGATATTTCTTGCCAGGACTTTTCAGTTACTTCAGAATAACCACACAGTGAAAACCAAGTGTAATGCTCACTTCCAGACAGCTCTTCGCCTTGGATTGATAGGAAATCTTAAGTTAAATCACAGAAATAAAACCATACTGTAAAACTTTATAGTGCATCAGAATTTCAAGTATATATAAGAAAATAGCGCTTAAATAAGTCCACTTACGAATGAAATGTGATTTGTTTAAACTTTAGACTACAATCAGAACGATTAGTACACCCGTGAGCGACGCAAGCCGGCATTTTTTATCAAAACACTTCACGACTACACGGAATCAAACCACCAGAAGCGAATGTTTTGGGGTAGCTAACATGGCGGACCTTCTCTTGGGTCGGCTTCAAGTTTGTGACGTCATGACAACTCCTCTTATTTTTACCTCCATGTTGTGAACCCATCACCAAAGTCAAACATACTACAGTGACTGTATCAACAGCCTGAGTCTCTTTGGGAGAAATGTGTTCGTTACTAGGGTGACTATGACGAGAAATAAATATGCAGAAGTGAATAATAAAGTTTAAGAATTAAATGACGTTCATTTTACGTAAAAAGCTTTAAGAGTTTTTACATAAAAAACTCGGAGGCATTAATTTTCGGTATGCCTTCGTCAGTTGTTCTCAAGGGACAAAGATCATGCTATACCCTAGAAAAATATAGTCTATGTTATTGACTGACAGTTATTGCTTTTATTATTAAGTGACTGAGGGGTAGTAGAGATAACGTAAAATCACAACTTTCGACAAGGTTTGGAATATTTACCAATCATAATTATGGTGTTAAGACTCTTTAAATATTTATAGACTGTATTGCCCCTAATCAACTATTAAATAACACTAGGTTCTAATAAAAATACGTGACCTGAAAACGCGCGCGTGCCCACACACACACACACACACACACACACACACCCACACACACACACACACACACACACACACACAACATAGACAAATGACAAACAAACTGAGCAAACACCATTTTAGGAATATGACTGTGTAGGCTTTCTTCATGTAATAATTGATAATATTATTCTTGGGTCTGTAGCTGGATCATACTGTCATCTTGAAACAGTATTTCCACAGTCCACCAGGTTACTATCTTCGGTTGAGATGCAGAACTCGACAGAACTGAATTATATGCCACGGTACATCAGGAGCAGATGCAAAAAATCGTCTTAATTGCCCTCTAGCACAAGTAAAGATATAACACCCGAGTGGTGGAAGCTGGCAAAATCGGTAAATCACTATAAACAACTATTCTGATTGCTGAACAAGAAGAACCATTGTTTTTTAATGTCTGATAAAACATGGTTCTAAATCTTATTTAAAGGGTAACCCTTGTCTCTGTTTATAAGATTGTCAGATAGTCGAATTTCATGGTGTTCTTTTAAAATGCAGTCCCAATAGCAGGATACAGGGGCAACCATTTGTGTCTCTTCATACAACATTTTATGTAGCTTACTAAGAAAGTGCTCCACTGCTGCAGATTTCTCAGGCTGAAACAAATGTGTGTGGTGGTACTGCTCAACATATTGGTCCTGAATGGTTCAAACTGTTTGAACAATATAAGCTTTCCCACAATGGCAGGGAATTTTGTAGGCACTGTGCTTCCTCAGTACCATATGCTCGTGGTATGGCCACATTGGAGAAAAGCTCTTAACTGTTTCCTACATCATTTTAATTGCCTTCAACCTGGCATCAGGTTTATGATGGAGGATGAAAAGAACTGAAAGCTGCTGTTTCTAGATGTCTTGGTCTACAGAAGGGATGATGGAACATTGGGACATATTATGAGGGTTATTCGGAAAGTAAGGATCGATCGATCTCAAAATGGAAAATACAGTGAAAATCTGATGAAGCTTTACACAGATCCGTTGGGCACTGTGTCTAGTACGCCCGTCGATCGCATCATGTCGCTCGTTTCAGTTCTGAGCTGACTGTGAAAATGTAAAGACTTCTAGGAATTAGCGTCTCCCGCCAAGTATGGGGGACTGGAGATAGATTTCTCCTGAAGGTATGTAATCCACATATCATAACAGTCATGCGGTTCGTTCTACACGACAATTCTCGGCCGCACTCTGCAGGGGCAATGAAGATGCTCCGGCAGCGTTTTTGGTGGGAAGTGTTTGCTCACCCACAATACAGCCCGTAATTGGCTACCCCTGAGGTTTATCTCTGTTCAAATGAACCACTGGCTATGAAGATAATATTTTGATACAGACGACGAGCTGCAGTCCAGAGTAGAAAATTGTCGAAAAGCACTGGCGGCTGTCTTCTATAACGAGGGAATTGAAAAGTTGGTACAACGCTACGACAGATGTCTAAGTCTGAGTGACCCATGTGTAGAGAAGTAGCTGGAAGGTGTAGCTAGCCGTTGCAAATAAAACTGTTTTGATTTTCACTGTGATTTCCATTTCGCGACCTAGCATTCCTTACTTTGTTTCAAATGGCTCTGAGCACTATGGGACTTAACTTCTGAGGTCATCAGTCGCCTAGAACTTAGAACTAATTAAACCTAACTAACCTAAGGACATCACACACATCCATGCCCGAGGTAGGATTCGAACCTGCGACCGGAGTGCTCACTTGGTTCCAGACTGCAGCTCCTAGAACCACACGGCCACTCAGCCCAGTTTCCTTACTTTCCTAATAGCCCTCGTACTTATAGAAAGTTCATGCAGACAGACCGTTGCCTGCATGCATTGAGATGTCGACCATCTTCCAATGCGCAGTGGCATGCAGTCGTTGGCAAGAAGAGCTTGTGCCGTTTCAAATGCAGAAAGCTTGACATACGAGGTGCATCATCTGAAAGTTGTGTTCAAGCAGAATGGCTATGCGGACAAACAGTTGTGTCAAGCTTTCCATTTTGAACCTTCATGGGAACCATTAGAAATATAGATAAATCGGTGACAATCCTACCTTTTGCTGGAGCATATCTTCGAAAATAGAAATAATTTTATGAAAGTATAGGATCAAAGTGTTTTTCATCTGCTAACCAAGCTTAGAGCGCTCCCTGGCCCAGTAAAGAATGACTTGGAATTAAGGAAGCCCAGTGTGTACAAAATCCCCCGCCAATGTGGGAAAGCTTATATTGGTCAAACAATTCATACCTTTCAGTTCAGTATGATGATCAAACCATTTGTCAGGAACATTTCTCTCATAAACTCTTTGCCTCAACGACATTTAAGAATAACAATGAGATAATAATTCTTATTCAACATCAAGGTGAGTTAACACTTACAAGCAACAGTTTCCCATATTTGGAAGGAAGATTTGTGGCTATGAAGAAGGATGGTAGTAGTAGGGCAATGTCTGTTGTGGCACATTTCGTTTGTGCAGGTTGTGTACATTCAGGTGCAAGTATTTGTTCAGGGACAAACCTTTTATTATGGTAAATGATTTATGATCCAATGGAGGTTGGTTTAGGACCCCCTGTGGATAATCACCTTTCTGAGAAGCCCTTCCCACCCCTAACCCTCCTCCTCCTCCATGCCTCTGGGAAATCCCCAATCCTCCACCCTGCCCCTCACTGATATAAGCATACTTTTGATAGCAAATTAATTGACTAATTAATTAAATTAATGAATTAATTAACCTCTTCCTCTCCTGGCATATCGCCCAGCCTTCCCCTCACCTACCCCCACTTCCCCCTCTTCACCAAGAAAAACAAGGGTGGGAGAATCGATCTGTCTGTGCAGAGCTGTTGGTACAGAAGGTGCAAGTATCACCCTGTCTAGGAACTACATGTCCTATTTATGTAATTACAATGCTGCAGAATAGGGTGTTGTATTGTTCGAAAATTTTCACATGTGTGTTCACCTTGATTTGCAGAGATTGATTGAACTAATGCACAATCCCACCACCACAGGATGTCCTACCCATTGCCCCCTCCCTCTACATACCTCCCAGAAAAAATAGGTGGTAAAAATCGCTGAGCTGATGGACTGGAAGGATCACATGACAGGAAATTCAACTACATTACAGGAGGTATAACAATATTGTGTTTATTTATCTAATTAAATTTGTAGGGCTTGGATCTCTCTTTTATTTGGCAGGAAAAGCTCATCATTCTCTGCCATTCTGGAAGATGCAGGTCTTGTAAAATACAACAAAAAGAATTAATTAAATTGGGAAATGCTCAGTCTGTGCTGAGCTGTTGGGCTCAAGGTGCAAGTATTATCTTGTCCAGCAACTACATGCTCTAATTATGTAATCACACCAATGCAGATTAGAGGTGTTGTCTTTTTGGAAGATTTTCGTGTGTGTGCTAATCTTGAAGTGAAGGCATCGACTGAGCTATTGTTCATATCATGTAAGAAGGCTGCCCAATTTTCAGCCATTTTGCACATCCCCTTTCACTAGCCATTGTCGGCCAATAATATTCATTCTCTTTCCGAGTGGCTAGCAGAGAGTTACAGCTAGACAGTGAGAATCTCGCTCCTACATGCTGCACTGTTGCCGCACTTCACAACAACCTAATTATTCATTCAGTTATCCATTTTTTGTTTCCTTTTTTTCTTGCAGTAGTATAACTGTGAATGTGTATCATGTAAATGTTTAAGTTCGATTTAAAAAAAGTCAGGTGATGGCAATAAACATGAAGTGTTTCACAAGCAGGCGAAGTGGAGTATTTACAGCATTTATAACTTTTTAAAATGTGAATTTAAAAGCAAGTCTCCAACTGTTGACATTGGAAAACACAAGAATGGACTCCAGAACCATATGGTGCCAGGAAGAGAACTGTAAAGAGAATTGTAAAGGGAAGTGTCAGAGCTGTAGGAACCATACAAACAGTTGGTTTCGTGACTCCTAGAAAGCATTGAAATTGCAAGGAACCTGTAACACAAATGGATAGTTTTAACAATGATGCTTTAAAGTGCTACATGTGAATGATGAATGCTTGACATAACAAAAACGTGTCACAATTATGCAGGTTTCAATGGTAAGCACTTCGTCAAGGTAAAGAATTTTAAAAGATGTTGCTTCCAGATATATTAAGAAGAGAGTTTTTAGTTAAAAGAAGTGGCCTGGATGCAGAATGAACTATATCCCATACAAAGATTCACAATACCAGAGCCGGAGTAGTTCAACAGAGTATTACCTTGATGAAACATGGGTGCTGGCCGAAGTGGCCGTGCGGTTAAAGGTGCAGGAGTCTGGAACCGCAAGACCACTACGGTCGCAGGATCGAATCCTGCCTCAGGTATGGATGTTTGTGATGTCCTTAGGTTAGTTAGGTTTAACTAGTTCTAAGTTCTAGGGGACTAATGACCTTAGCAGTTGAGTCCCATAGCGCTCAGAGCCATTTGAACCATTTTGAAACATGGGTCAGTTGGAATCATTCCAAGAAGATGTGTTGGAAAATGAGTGGTGGTACTGGCGGTTTTAAAGTTCTCATTAGTATTGGGGCAAGGCCAGTTCTACACCAAAATATCGTTATCCAAGATGGCGGCGATGTCACCCAACCCCAAGGTCGATTCTATACCACAGTACCATTATCCAAGATGGCGGTCATGATGTCAGTTGATGGCATCATCCAAAATGGACCCGTGACATTATCAGATGATGCAGGTACCATTATCTAAGATGACAAGAAAGTGCCCTGCCCCCCTGCCATGCCCCCCCCCCCCCCTGGTGGGAAGTTTAAATTCCATCAGGACAATGCATCACACCACAGTTACCTCTACTAACCTAATTGGCCTAGCCCCACTAACCTGTCATCTGACTGCCACCTCATCCTAGCAACTGGCGCCAAGTTTGAATTTTGGCTGTGAAATAGGTCAATTGGGGTATCTCTACTAAGCTAAGAGAATGGCGGGAAAGAACGGACACTTGGGCTACCTCCACTAACCCAAGTCACCCGACTGCCACCTCTTCCTAGGAATTGGCGGGAAGATTGAAATTAGGAGGGAAGATAGGTCAATTGGGCTACCTCCACTAACCTACATCATCAGACCACCACCTCATCCTAGGAAATGGCAAGGAGAGAACTCGACCTGTGCTGGACATAAATCTTAATTTAAATAATTTCATGCAATACAGCCATCCAATGTGTTCACCATGAGGTCTGGACTCCAACTGACCTAGTACACAGTACTGTCACCAGAGGGTGCTGTCCTCCAAGATGAGTACCGTTATCCAAGATGTTGGCAAGCAGTGTGTTCACCATGAGGCGCAAGTGGTCTAGTACACAGGGTACCACCACCAGAGGGCAGTGTCGTCCGTTCCGTGATTTAATCCAAGATGGCGGTCTACGGTGGGGGAAAATGGCGGGACCCAATAGGTACCCTTGATTTGGTCATGTGCTAGATTTCAGCCAATAGGATGGCAGTATCTGGTGACGTCATTGTAGGAGATATAGGCAAGGCTCAGCAGCTCTGGGACCTCAGTCTTGTTCAGTCAGTCAGTCAGCAGCAGCAGCACAAGAAGAAGAAGAACAACGAAGCATCAACAGCAGTCGCACTCCAGCACAGTCATGCACAACAGGATTAAACGGAAAAGTAAGCATCCCATATCACTCCTTTCTCTCTGGTTAGTCTTATTATTAATATTAACCATATTCAATTTTTTTTGTCTTTGTCCATGTCTAACGCTTGTTCAACAGGATTGAGCGCCAATATGGCAAGCTCTGCTGCCACGTCCAGACCTGTAGCAACCTCAGCTGCCATCTTGTCGAGACCTGCAGCAACAGCCTCCAGCGCGTCTGAACCAGTAGAGGCCACATGGGATTCGGTAGCGTACATAGCCCACTTGCTGGAGCAGAACAAGGAGTTGCTGCTGTTCGAGGTCAGTACTGGTCACCAACATATGATCCATCCCAGCAAAACATCCCTGTGATAGTGCAACCACAGAGTGCAGATACAGTGGATAAGAAGACGTCAAGTGCACCTATGCTTTTCACCTCCACATACAAGTTAACTCCCAGTGGATCGAAACATGTGAACATTACTATAGAAGTGCATCATGCCTGGGGTCTGCATGTGAGAATGGATGTATCCAAGTGTGTTAAAGTGCCAATTTCCGAGTTCGACTGGGATGAAATATGTCGTGCAAAGTGCTACATCAATCAGCAGATGACTACAGAGTATTATCCAACTAGTTCTCGCCCAGACATTTGCCTTCCTGGTGTGACACTTTTTATTACAACAGTGAATGATGACTGTGCATTATGTGTGAAATCGGGTGACAACTGTGTTTATCTAGGACATTCCTCAGTTACAAAGTTACATCATCTGGACACTGCCATATGTCTTTCATTGGACAGACTGAATCGTTGGTTGCCTAGCATAGACTCTGCATACAATGATGTTGTAACTTCCCTACATGTGCATATTGTACATGTTGATGATCTTAAGCAGCACCTTTGTTTGCACATGAACGCTGAACCTAAAGAGAAACAGATTAAATGCGTGTGTGAAAAACCTGAATACTGTGAGGCATCTATTGGCTTGAGGGAGATATGCACTGAATTTATTGCATGTCAAAAAGCTTTATTTGGTAAATACTGTACAGGTGTGAAGAAGAAGATATATACAAATTGTAATGATATTCCTGAAATACTACATCCCATATATGATATTTAAATAAATAAATAATTTATGATTGTATAATCTCAAACCATGGTTGTGTTTTATTTCATACCTCTCTCATTATAGTCAAAGTATTACAAATATTATTTTTTTTCAATGCTATACGAATTATTGAGATGATGACTGATCAAGTTACTCTTCATGGGTGAAATATATAGCTGTTTTCTCTGTGTAGTCAATGTAATTCAGTCGGTTAAGTGATGGAACTATAGGGGCTACACATACTATTATTCTCCTTTTCTATATATGTCAGCTACCTGTTGGTACCTGGTGTAGTTAGTATCATGATAGGGTTGGTGAAACACCCTCATCACAAGGACTTTGTTGTCTGTGGCTGGTCCTGTGAAGATACAAAAGAAGATCTGAAGAAGAAGAAGAACAGAATTCTCCTCTCTGATAATATACAAGCAATTATTGTAGGTCCATCCAATTGTGGGAAGACTAATGTTCTCATGAGTATGCTAACACATGTAATGGAGTCCGATTTAAACATGTTTGTGTATTCTCAAAAACAGTTTCAACCCAAGTATCAGCTACTGCAGGAGATATTGCGCGATATAGATGGTGTTGCATACACGACATTCAGTGAAAGCAGTGATATCCCTCCATCTGATAAAGCAAAGCCAAACACCGTCTTTATATTTGACGATGTTGCTGTGGAAAACCAAGACCAAATTCGAAAATATTTCTGTTTCGGTCGTCATATGATTGCTGATGTATTTTCTCTAAGCCAAACATACTCCAGAATCCCCAAACAATTGGTGTTATAGCCTTCAAACAAGACAACCTGAATTTAAAATGCATTTACCAGGCACATGTCGGAACTGACATTTTTTTTTTTTTTTTTTTTTACTTTATTGTTATTTTAAAACCTGTACAACTCAGGTAGGCTGGCAGCGGCACACTACGCCGCTCTTCAGCCATAGCGTTTTACAAGAGTATAAAACATGGTGAATGAAAATGAACAAAGTGACGGGCAAAAGAGAGAGGTCACAGAGACATAAAAAACACGGAGTCGTTCACATGTGACGATAACAACACTGAAAACACGTCGGCACGGCGCACAAAACACTGATGAGTCCGACGGCACAAGTGAACGTAGGAGTGGGACGGCGGACACCAAAAACACTATACGACGTCACACACACGAGACACAAAAGGCGACGATCTCCGGCGCGCGAATGTTCACTATACGTGTGCGAGTCCGGGGACCTGCCAAGAGAGGAGGAGGAGGAAGGGGAGTGGGAGAGCAAGAGGGGAGAGCATAGATGCCACGGGCAGGGGAGATAGGGGGGAGGGAGGAAGGGGGAGAGGAAGCCCGGGGGAAGAGGGGGAAGGGAGGGGACAGGGAGACGGAAAAAGAAGGGAAGAGAAGAGAAGGGAGGGAGGGTGCCGAAAGGAAAGGACACGGGAAGTGGGGGGCGGGGCAGGGTCAAAGTTGATAGGAGGGGTAGATGGAGGGGACGAGGACATCATCAGGGAGGGGGAGCTGGCGGAAGCCACCTTGGGAGAGGGTATGGAGGGTGGAGAGATGGAGACCGGGTGGGACGTGAGAATACAGGCGCGGCAGCGGGCGGGGGTGGGAGAGGATCGGGGAAATGAGCGGGTGAGGAGGATCGGAACTGACATGTCGTTCAATGAATTTGTAAAGATATGTGCTGATTGCTGGAATCATTCACAGTATGGGTTTCTCGTTATTGATAAAACAAGAAAACTGAGTGAAGGTAGGTACAGGCGAAACTTTAAAGAGTTTTTGCGTATACAGGGTGGTCCATTGACAGTGAGCGGGCGAAATGTCTCGCGAAATAAGCATCAAACGAAAAAATTACAAAGAACGAAACTCATCTAGCTTGAAGGGGGAAACCAGATGGCGATATGATTGGCTCGCTAGATGGCGCTGCCATAGGTCAAACGGATATCAACTGCATTTTTTAAAATAGGAACCACCATTTTTATTACATATTCGTGTAGTACATAAAGAAATATGAAAGTTTTAGTTGGACCACTTTTTTCGCTTTGTGATAGGTGGCGCTGTTATAGTTTTTTCGTTTAACGCTTGTTTCGTGAGATATTTGGCCTGATCGCGTTCAATGGACCATATATATATATATATATATATATATATATATATATATATATATATACACTCACACACACACACTCACACGACACGTAACACTCACAACCAATAATTACACTACGATAAAAGAGCCGTACTATTTGATACATAAACCCCCCCACCTCATTCATTCACACACTCATTGTCTCTCTATCTCTCTATAAGTCCCCCACCCGTACTTTCGCTTCAAGTAAATAGTGAGAGTATGGGAGGGTTTCTACCCCATCCTCACAAATGACTCTTTTATCGTCATGAGGAGACATCCGACTTTTTGATTGCAATAGAGTGTACACCTCGTGACCTCGAGATCGAATACTAGTTTGCTGAACGATGTGCGGAGTAGTGCTTGAACGCTGCGACCGTACAGGCACTGCAAATAGTCTTCCACTGCGAGGGCGTGAGATGCCGCACATCTAACACCCTTTGCCTGCGTCTGGGCGCCCCTGTCTATTGTACGATATGCATACATTTTGGACCTCAATCCCACAAACTCTACAATTCGCCTCGTACTTCATGAGACCGATAACCTTCTTGTTCTTAGGAACAATACCATAAGGATTATCGGCCTCATAAGAATGCGTATAGAATTCTCTACTGTGGCACGTAATTACTTCATATGGATCACAGTTTTTGATCGAGTAGATAAAGCTGCCTGTATCCGTATAAAGCAACTTTCGTTCTACGAAATGAGGTCTCGCAAAAAATGTTCAAATGTGTGTGAATTCCTAAGGGACCAAACTGCAGAGGTATGGTAACTTGATCCAACTGCAAATTCGTTCGTTGAGTCTTCCTCCTGAAAACAAAAATGTATTTTCAGTAAGGAAATGTTTGGAAAATTATTTAGACGTTTATTTCTCTACTCCCATATGATCAATATTTTCTTCAATCAAATCACTTAAAAGTTTTTTTTTTTCTTCTTAATTTTTTCACATCGGCTTCTTGCTGTTCGCCTCCCAAGTATACATAATCTTTTGCGTATAATTCATTGTATTGTTGTTGTAAACTGAATTTTTTCGTTATGTTCAAAGCTTTGGAACACATTAATAGAACACCAAACGTATCAAGACACGATCGCATACAATAAATGTATAGACTAGGCATCCTGCACTGATACATTGGTGTTCATACGCCTGATCACTTTAATAACCCAGCCATCACGCTACTTTTCATTCCTTTAAAAACAGCTATTCTTTAGTATAAAGGGAGACTCTACTCTAAAATTTCAATTTTTTTAGGAAAATGTAATGACTATTTCACATCTTTGGCTGCATACGAATTACAAGTACATCTAAGAAATGATCGAAATACCGACTGCGTAAGGGGTTGCGGTACACCGAAAGATGCAAAAGATAATTTTTTATTTCTGTCACCATCTAAAAGATCTTTACTTACAACTTCGCATAAACTCTAACTGGGAAAAACAAGTTGCAAGATTTCCAGGAAAACTGTAGCGAAACAATTGGCAGCCAGTCGTTGAAAATCGACTACTTTGCCTGTTGACTGCGTAAATGCAAATTTAGGGAATGCACTGAAGTCCTTTTCAGTACAGTCAGCAAGCTCCAAGGAAATGGGCATTGGCTTACAATCAGATATCCCTACAACTGCAACTCCGCAAGAAGACTGTGAGTAGATTTCTATTCAGAAAACTGAAGAAAAAGGCTACCCTCATCTTGAAATTACAAGAAGAAGCCTCATATTGGGAGAAAGGGAAAGCGTTATGGTGCCGGTGAATTTTAATGGTTATGTGCCTTGCTGTAACATTTACGTTTTGATAAAATGTTAAAATCCATTTTAGCATAAGTTTCTATTTCTAAGCTCAGTGACAACTTTTTTGTCGTAAATATTAACCAGAGTGAATGAAATTTTTGCTGGAAGTAGGCTTGATGTGTTTGCATACTTTTATGCCTTAATATTATCGGAAATGTAATTTGTTTATTTTATCATCACATTTATGTACCGACAATTAAAGAAAATTTAGGGCTGAAATTTGAAATAAATACTGAAAACAGATTATTAATATTCCTCATAAAATGAACGCACACAACCGTTGAACTTTGTCTTGTGAATGTACCTACAAAATCTGGCACATGAAAATTGTGATGTGAGTACCAGAAGCTGGTTTTGAAGAATGCCATTATATCGCATGAAAAATTCAAAACTCGAAAACCATTGAAGTTGTGGACTTCAAAACTTGGGTGTCGGTGGTTGGTTGGTTGGTTTGGGGAAGGAGACCAGACAGCGTGGTCATCGGTCTCATCGGATTAGGGAAGGATGGGGAAGGAAGTCGGCCGTGCCCTTTCAGAGGAACCATCCCGGCATTTGCCTGGAGTGATTTAGGGAAATCACGGAAAACCTAAATCAGGATGGCCGGACGCGGGATTGAACCGTCGTCCTTCCGAATGCGAGTCCAGTGTGTAACCACTGCGCACTTGGGTGTCGCTACATCTTTACGGAGTAGACACGATTTTAAAATTTTGTTGTTGTTGCGGCAAAGTAGAAGAAAAGGTAAATGTTTGGTTGTAGTCTCCCCTTAAGCCATGCGCCGTATCTACTGTATATTTGTATCTAAAGCTACGCCGAATCCGGTCAGTCCTCCGAAGTCAGCACATTGTTTGCACTTCTCCTGCAGTAACGGTTGACCGTGCTGCGCTACGAAACGACGTCTGACCGTATCATTTTACCGCGAGCGCTCATGACCACGTCGGCGAGCGAGCGTGGGTGTTCTTGCTCACCTAGCCATATCCTCAACAGAGCTGCTATAGGATACATTTCTTATTAGAAAGCGCATTTCCTCGTTTTCGTTATGTGCTATAACGAGGCCGCAACGCTGAACTTGTTTCCACAAACACTGATTAAAATAATAAATGCAACCATTTATCTCTAAAAATGGTTCAAATGGCTCTGAGCACTAAGGGACTTAACAGCTATGGTCATCAGTCCCCTAGAACTTAGAACTACTTAAACCTAACTAAGCTAAGGACATCACACAACACCCAGTCATCACGAGGCAGAGAAAATCCCTGACCCCGCTGGGAATCGAACCCGGGAACCCGGGCGCGGGAAGCGAGAACGCTACCACACGGCCACGAGCTGCGGACCCATTTATCTCTGTTCCAGCTGCTTGGTTGATGGCAATTTCGAAATCCATCATCAGAGGTGCAGTGTTCCCTCCAGGCACATTAGTTCTAATAGCGTTAAAAGAAGTTCATTGCTTTCTAGCTTTATATTCGGTAGCAAAGCGTGAAGAACTAGAATGGCGTTTGTTTTCTCCCAGGAACTATTCAGGTCGGCGTGGAGTAAAAACAACTATCCAAACTGCCTGCTCGAACTCTTGAACGTTCCATTCAAAATAATGACTCGCAATTAGATAAACATGGTTTTCGCTGGGAAACGGCAATATTCTATCATTCGGTCCCTTGTTATCATCTGCAAATTAAAAAAAAAAACTGCTACCATTATTCAAGAGCAAATCATTTTCTTGGAAGAATATTCCTTCAGAATCGGTGGGATCTAGTGTAGTTCCCACATATTTCTGCCTAATGCGAAGTAACGATTGTTTCGCACTTCTGTATGATGGTAACGATGTTACTAAGTAGTAGTCTCGATTGAAGAGCTGCCTTACTGCTTCAACTTAAACTGACAGAACTGTAGCGTCTGTTTCTTTGCCCACTTCTTTCCGCTGTAAAAATGTATTTGTACTTCATTTGCAACTTCATCTGGAATACAAACGTGGCTACCTTCCCCTAAAACTGTATTATTTTTTGTGAATAGCCTTCCTTTGCTTTTATACTTTTAAAAGTTTACACATCACCTTCTTGTTTGTGTAGTCCCCTATATACCGATACCCGTTGTAAATCAGCAGAGGCATCCCTTCGGTGGTCTCAGTGAACTCAGTTATCTCAGCACTGAAACACGGAATACTACTTGCTAGTCAGAGTTCAACTGCAGTACTGAACTCTGGGAGAACTGGTGCAGGGACAGGGAACTTCGTGCAGGAAATGACCCTCCCCGGAATACGACACAGGTAGCGGCGAAATGGTCGGCGTATCCCTAATTCTGGAACCCCCTGTCCACTACCTATCATGTCCTGGGTTCCGTACAAATGTCAACGCATTCCCTCTCTACACAAGTGTCATTCCCTGCAAGTGTCACTGAATCCTTCACTGGTAAGACTTTCGCAATTATGGATGTCTGTAGCGGCAGCATGCCTCAATATTTCTGCAGTGGACTTCCAATGACTTCTTGAGTCCATGTCATGTTGCTGCACTACGCCGGGAAAAAGGAGATCCAACACGATATTAGGAGGTATTCTAGGAGGAATTCCATGACTTTTGTCACCTCAGCGTAGACTGTATATGCACTTGCATATGGGCTGACTGCAGACCATGTATGTATACACTGCATACTGTATGTGGAGGCTACTGTGTACACATCTGAGAATGTGTGTGTGTGTGTGTGTGTGTGTGTGTGTGTGTGTGTGTGTGTATGTGTGTGTGGTAGATATTGCATTAGGTTTTACACCTAATGCTAGTCTTCAGAGTCTTTACTTTCTAGTGTAATGTATCCCATGCCAAATGTGTCTTTTTATCACTGGTAAAAGCTTCTCCAATAAAAGTTTTTCCAGATACATTGTAAAGAATTTTTTCACATTCCAACAAAGAATGGCAACTGTGAAGAGTTTCATTGGAAAAATACTGAACTGTGAACATAGTTATGTTATATTTTCATGCTAGTAGTCATTATTATTATTACTGCAAAGAGAAAAAGTATCCCATCCAAAAAAATTGCTGTGAGAGCTGCATTGTAACCAAGAACATATTGAACGAAAAAATTATGAATAAATATAGAAAATTTGTTACTGTACTTCCTTGTCGTGATTTACAAAACCAACCCCACTGGTTGCTGTACTGCGTTTTTCTCTCTTTTTTTTTAACCCAACTGATGCTCTCACTACGGTGACCTGAACACAAGTGAGGAGTCAATCTGAAGGTTGGATTGGTGTTTTTTTGGACTGGTGGAGGAAAATCATTATTTTTGGGTAGTAAATGATCGTTATGGTGATAAAAGTAACAAATAATTCATAATGATGATAAAACTGACAGGTCGTTAATAATAGTGCTAAAAGTGGTGTCATTAATGACATTAATTGGACCCTAAGATATGACAGGTCATTAATAAAAGTGAGAAGGCTGAGTGACTGACTTGTAGAGAACAATAGACCACTTGTCTCAGACAGGACAATGACCTATGACTGTGAAGGTAAGAACGAGGACTGCCTCAGAATGGAGGATAATGGTAATTGTCCATGACCTTTAACCTTGCTGATAAGAACAATGGGCCCTTTGTCCAGGACCTGCTTTGTCCCACTACTTCTATTCACTGGAAAGCAATCAATGTGCTTTGATATAAAAGGGAATTGTCCCGAGACCAGTGAAAGCTGTTTTAAATGCCAACGGTATCCTACACTGTATTAGTCATGGTAATGTGTTGAGTTTCTGATTTTTCCATATTTCTGTCCAATTCCTGTATTTTATGCCTTTAAACTGATATAACATAGATCTGGAATAGGAAAACGTAAGTAACATATGACGCATTTGATCTGTAAGAACTTGGCATACTCGATAATAAACACATCAAAAAAAGTGTTGCATCACCTCGGTTCCGAGAGTTCCGGAACATGTACAGAAAATTGGAATTGAGATCAACATAAACATCATTTCCGCCCTTTTTATTGCTCATGAAAACCACACATTTCATGTTTTACCACCATACAGCCAGACCTTCAGAGGTGGTGGTCTGCTGTACACACCGGTACCTCTAATACCCAGTAGCACGTCCTCTTGCATTGATGCGTGCCTGTATTCGTCGTGACGTACTATCCACAAGTTCATCAAGGCACTGTTGGTCCAGATTCTCCCACTCCCCAACGGCGATTCGGCGTAGATCCCTCAGAGTGGTTGGTGGTTCAAAAATGGTTCAAATGGCTCTGAGCACTATGGGACTTAACTTCTGAGGTCATCAGTCCCCTAGAACTTAGAACTACTTAAACCTAACTAACCTAAGGACATCACACACACATCCATGCCCGAGGCAGGATTCGAACCTGCCACTGTAGCGGTCGCGCGGTTCCAGGCTGTAGCGCCTAGAAACTCTCGGCCACTCCGGCTGGCGGTGGTTGGTGGGCCACGTCGTCCATAAACAGCCCTTTTCAATCTATCCCGCATATTCGATAGGGTTCATGTCTGGAGAACATGCTGGCCACTCTAGTCGAGCGATGTTGTTATCCTAAAGAAAGTCACTCACAAGATGTGCACGATGTGGGCGCAAATTGTCGTCCATGAAGTCGAATCCTTCTCCAATATGCTGCCGATATGGTTGCACTATCTGTCAGAGGATGGCATTCACGTATCGCACAGCTATTTGGAGCCTTTCACGATCATATGTCGGCCCCACATAATACCATCCCAAAACATCAGGAACCCTCCACCTTGCTGCTCTCGCTGGACTGTTTGTCTACGCCGTTCAGCCTGACCAAGTTGCCTCCAAACACGTCTTCGACGATTTTCTGGTTGAAAACATATGCGACACTAATCGGTGAAGAGAACGTTATGCCAGTACTGAGCGGTCCATTCGGCATGTTCTTGTTCCCATCTGCACAGCGCTACATGGTGTCGTGGTTGCAAAAATGGACCTCGCCATGGACATCGGGAGTGAAGCTGCGCATCATGCAGCTTATTGCGCACAGTCTGAGTCGTAACGCGACGTCCTGTGGTTGCGCGAAAAGCATTATTCAACACGGTGGCGTTGCAGTCAGGGTTCCTCCCCGCCATAATCCGTAGGTAGCGGTCATCCACTGCAGCAGTAGCCATTGGGCAGCCTGAGCGAGGCATGTTATCGACAGTTCCTCTCTGTGTGTCCTCCATGTCCGAACAACATCGCTTTGGTTCACTCCGAGATGCCTGGACACTTCCCTTGTTGAGAGCCCTTCCTGGTATAAAGTAACAACGTGGACGCGATCGAACCGCGGTATTGACCGTCTAGGCATGGTTGAACTACAGACAACACGAGCCGTATACCTCCTTTCTGGTGGAATGACTGGAACTGATCGGCTGTCTGACCCCCTCCGTCCAATAGGCGCTGCTCATGCATGGGTGAGTTTTGTGACATCACTGAACAATCAAAGGGACTGTGTCTGTGATACAATATCCGCAAAAAACGTATATCTTCAGGAGTTCTGGGAACCGGGGTGATGGAAAACGTTTTTTGATGTGTGCATTTTACTTCATAAGGCTATAACATAAGACATGCATCATTGCAGCTTTGCGTTGCAAGTTTTCTAAAAAAAAGTAAGAAACAACAGCGTCAGTTTCAGTTCAACAAATATCCGTTCTTCCTGTCTGTGGGCTAGTCAATATACATTATAAAAGTTAGTGTACAACGTGCGTGCTGATAAAACTCAGAAACGAGTTCCGCTACGATCAAGGGAGGGCATGCTTTTGAAGATAAAAGGGCTCGGAAATTTCGCTCTCTAGAAATTTATGGAACATTTCAGAACATTCGAGAGTGTTCGAGAACATTCCAGAATATTCGAGAATGTTCGAGAGCATTCCACAACATTCCAGAATGTTCCACAATGATCCTGGATATTGTGGTATGTTCGAGAATGGTCTGCAACGTTCGGGAAGATTCCAGAATGTTCGGGAACATCCTGGAACATACCAAGTCACAATGCAACATTCCAGAACACTCTCGAATGTTGCGGAATGTTCTGAAACATTGGTAGGTGTATATAAAGCAAGCCCCGTCGTGGGTTCGAACGTCAGTTTCTTATTAGTGGCGATGGGAGGAAGTAGTCCAGTGAGTGAACAAAAAGGAACAGCGTAGTGTGAGTTATTTAAAGTGTACTTAGTGAATTTGTTAACAAAAAGTTGATTTGATTTATATTTTAGAGAATGCCCAAACGTAAAAGAGGAGGAGATCCTGCCAGTTCTGAAGCAAAACAGGGAAAACAAAAATAACAGGGAAGAAAACAAAAATAACAGCGAAGAAACGAAACAGACGAAGAGCGCGAAGCACGATTAAGTTTCCAACGAACGAGAATGTGCACTGCGAGAAGCAGAGAAACCTAAGAACACCGAAGTGAATGTATTGAAGAATAAAAAAATTGTGACACAATCTTATGATATAAGACAGCGATATCAGGCCAGCCATGAAAATATCAGCCTACGAGAAGCGTTTACGAGGACAAGGAAACAGTTCAACCTAACAAATGAAGCATTCCAGTACGAACCGACGAAAGAATATAACAAACACAAACACGTCGTAATCAGAAACGTGGATAATGTCTGTAAGTTTTGCAAAGCGAAAAACTTAAGTAGAGAAACGTTAAGCACCTCCGCAGGAATTTTTACTTTACATGACCGTGGAAACTCTATAATAAAAACACTTTCTTCAACATATAAAAGCGTACAGCTCCTGCTTTCAAATGAATTCTTTCGGTGTCACTTTTATCAACATTAACAGAAATAAAATCGGTTATGTTTTTCATCACAACATGGAATCATTACTACCACTACCCAAAGAAGACCATAAATTTCTGCAAGTAGTTTTAATCGGAAATAAAACAGAAATTGATCATCGACGCACGAACATCAGTGGACTGAGACGAGAAGCAGTCCGAGAGGTTCTTACACGAATACAATCAATTGATTCACATATTCAAAACAGCACTAGACTGAATGATTTCTGATGACTATAAAGTCGTAAATCGAGGCGACAAAAGGCCACATGGGGAACACGAACATCGATTTAATACGCCTCAGATAGTCGAAGTCACTATCGTAACAGTGGACAATGAAAACACGAAACGTGACGCAATTTTACAAAGAAGAGGACTACAACGCATTACAGACACACGCCTTTCATATGATACCCTCCAACATCCACTAATATTTCTGCTCGGAGAGGACGGATATCATTTTAATGTGAAACAAATCGAACCTGAAACAGGCTTAGAAACAAGCAAGAAAGGCACTTCCAAGGAGTTCTATGTTTACCGCTTACTGATCAGAGACAATGAAACATACAATCACATTCTCAACACTCGCCATTTTTTCCAACAATTTCTGGTAGATATGTATCCAAAAATAGAAGCAAAACAGATGCTTTACATAGGACTGAATCAGAAGAAACTACACACTGAAGAATATACCCACCTTCAAGACCTAAATGATGGATACATTAGCGACATTGGAACAATGGTAACGCACCCTCATCATACACAGGAAGTTCGAGACACATGCACGAATACAATCAAGATGCCATGGTCTACATAAGAAAATATGGAGGACCTGAGCGTTTCATAACGTTCACATGTAACTGATCGTTTCCAGAAATCAAAAAACAACTGAGATACGGTCAATTCCTATGCATCGACACGACATAATAGCAAGATATTTCCGACAAAAACAAATTAGATTTACTGAAGTCTTCACGAAATACCACATCTTTGAAACCGCTAGAGGCTGGATGTACACAATCGAATAGCAAAAACGAGGACTGCCGCACTCATACAATCTCATATGGCTACACGACAGAATTCATCGCACGTATATTGACAGAATCATTTATTCCCTATCCACAAGAAGATGCGGAACCGTACGACATATTAGTGAAAAACATGATTCACGGACCATGCGGGCCATTAAATCATAATTCACCATCTAAGAGTGATGGAAAATGTACAAAAAATACCCAAATCCATACTTGGACGACACACGAACCGGAGAGTGTGGATATCCCAAATACAGAAGACGATCATCCAAAAACTGTGGGTTCGCAGCAAAAATTACAAATATGAGGCAGCGACGAACTGGAAATGAATAATCAATAGGTAGTACCATATAACACACTATTCCAAAAGTTCCAGACACACATAAACGTAAAATACCACAATTCAGTGAAATCCATTAAATATGTCTGTAAGTATAAGAACAAAGGCAGTGACATGGCTTTATTTCAAACAGCCAAAGACAGCGAACAACAAAACAGAAACGACTAGGTCCTCATGTACCACATCGGAAGATACATCAACAATAACGAAGCAGCGCGGCGAATTTACGGTTTTCCCATGCACGAACGCAAGATCCAATTGTGCAACATCTAGCAGTACGTTTGGAGAAAGGACAGAGAGTTTAGTACACAAAAGACATCGCCAGAAAAGCTGCAAGCGAACCATCTCAGAACACAAAATTAACAGCTTTATACCAACTGTGACATACAGATAGCTACATTCGCAAAAACATTACTATATGTCGACGTCCCTACCTATTATACGTGGAACACAACAAGAAAAATCTTTCAACGTCTTAAACAAGGAATTCCAGTAGATCTTCCAAGAATCCTGAAAACTTGCGCACTAGGCGGAGTATACACAGTACATCCGAACAACG
This sequence comes from Schistocerca americana, assembly GCF_021461395.2. Classification (NCBI taxonomy): domain Eukaryota; kingdom Metazoa; phylum Arthropoda; class Insecta; order Orthoptera; family Acrididae; genus Schistocerca; species Schistocerca americana. The sequence goes on along the minus strand of NC_060120.1, from coordinate 695,712,760 downwards.
CCGAATATTCCTATCTCCTGATGTTTCTACACGGAATACGGGGACCACAAGTTCCACAGATCTCAAGACTGTTGACAGTCACCTATGCTAGATGTACAGAGAAGTATGTCAACGTTTAGGACTACTGGAAAACGACAACCACTGGGAATTAATACTACAAGAGCCTCATACACAGCCTCAGCAGAACAAATGAGAGACTTATTCGTCATAATTCTAACAACATTGAACCCATCGAATCCAAAACAACTGTGGGACTCCTTCAGAGAGACTATGAGTGATGACATACTGTACCAAATCAACATCATCCTGAACTGACCATAGAATTCAATGACGACATCATCAATGAAACACTCATTCTCCTATAAGACAAATGTTTAGCAATAAACAACCAAACTTTAGTACAACTTTGGTTGCAAGCACCATGAAAAGATGCCATCAGTGTGCTAATGTTCGAAATTACAAAGGAAAAAAGCTACAACGTCAACGAACTATTTCAATACATTGCTCACAACAGACCATCCCTCAATGAAAGGAAATTTACAACGTTATTATGGACCGGATCGGCACCGGGAAAACGTTCCTAATAAATCTACACTGGCGGAAATACGTGCTAAAGAAGACATCGTACTCGCACTGGCATCATCCGGCATTGCAGCCACACTTATGGAAGGAGGACGAACTGCCCATTCCGCCCTACAACTACCACTGAATATAGCCGAATACCCATGCCCGGTATGTAAAATCTCAAGAGCATCTGGACGGGTTGAACTTGTAAATTATCTTCTGGGACGAATGCACAATGGGACATAAAAAAATCGCTCTGAGTCATGGACAGAACATTACAAGACTTGCGAGGAAGCTCTGAAGTGATTGGAGGAGCTCTACTCATGCTCATTTTCGACAAACACTTCCAGTTATTCCCAAGTCAACACCAGAACAAGACATCAATGCATGCTTAAAAAAATTGTATCTCTGGCCACACATACAAATACTGGAAATAACGAATTATGTGAGAGTTGAACTATCGAAACCACAGCGCATTTTGCTCAACAGCTTTTACAAACAGGCGAAGGTACACATCCTACTGACCAGACGACCGGTCTCACTGAACTCAACGGTGATCAGCGAGCTGGCGCAGTGGGCCGGCACACTGGACTCGCACTCGGGACGAAGACGGTTCGGTCCCGCGTCCGGCCATCATGATTTAAGTTTTCCGTGATTTCCCTAAATCGCTTCAGGTAAATGTCGGGATGGTTCCTTTGAAAGAGCACGGCCGACTTCCTTCCCCATCCTCCCCTAATCCAATGAGACCAATGACCTCGCTGTTTGGTCTCCTCTACCAAATCAACCCAACTCTGCAACATAGTCAGACTTGAAAACAAACTCACCGACCACATTTATCCAAACATTGTTCACAATTATATCAATCTGGACTGGCTATTTGAAAGAGAAATTTTGGCAACAAAAAATAATTTTATCGACGATATCAACTTTAATATTCAAAAGAAAATTCCCGGTGACAAGAAAATATACAAATCGATCGAGAATACAATAAACGTTGAAAAATGTGTGAACTTCTCAACAGAATTTCTAGACTCCTTGCAAGCACCAGGAATGCCATTACACTACCTTTGACTCTCCGATCATACTACTCAGAAATCTCAACTCACCAAAACTGTGTAATGGAACAAGGATTAACGTCAAACAGTTATCGAATAAAATCATCAAAGCCGAACTTATGACTGGAAAGTTATTTATCCCCAGAATGCCACTGATCTCTACTCAACTGCCATTCCAATCAAATTAGCTTGCAGCTTTACAATTAACAAAGCGCAAGGACAAACTTTAAAATATCATGGCATCAACTTCAGAGACTCCTGTTTCTCTCATGGTCAACTATCCGTAGCTTACTCCAGAGTAGGAACTTCGAAAAATTTTGTATATATACCCTGGATAACAAAATGAAAAATTTTGTTTATAAACTAGTATTATAAATAGTTAGAATATTTTCAATAAATTTTTTAAATTCTTGCCTGGTAAGGCATCCTTTTATTCCGGGTACCCCAACTAGTGACAAATTACAAGAGTACAGCAAATAGGATTGCTTTCGCGCTAATTGCCGCAAAAAGGACGCGAACACGGAAATTAGTGCAAAAGATTGGTGTTGCCAATGTACAAATGAAATATTACCTCTTCAAAGAATACACAAGATAAGGAATTATTTTGCTTCTTGATACTGTCCCATTATTGCGTAATCTATCAGCACAAGATTCCAGACGAAAATGCTGCGACTTGAAGTTTATTGTACTTTTCTTGATACGACCGGTTATGAAATATCTGCCAGAAAGGCTTGACCTATTCTGTTGCACAACCAAGAATTCAGTCTTCTGTAACATCAAGACCTAGCCACTTTCGAAGCATATTTTTGTTTCACCTGATAGTGAATTATTTGTACTTTAAACTGATAACTTTAACTCATTTCCGTAAATTTTGTGACTGGCCAGTTTTGATACTAGACTCGTCATCAGTTGGTTTGTTTGTTACAGTTTAACATTGATGGGTAATGAAGTAATGAAAAGACATTGCATTTCTGTTGCATGCAATATGACTTTGGACTGTGTGTTTTTCGATTTATAACTGTACTGTACAAAAAGAACTATTCAAATGTGTACCTTTTACTTCATTGTAAAATCGTGGTCACCTCATCAAACGAATAAACAAGCTAAGAAGCAAAGAGGATCAAATAAAAAATGGGATGATGTAGAGTGGTGACACAAAGGTAGAGTCTGCCCTGGATGCCAGTTACCCCAGTGACAGTACCTCTCTATTTTTCAAAAATAAACATTCTGAACATAGTTTAGATTGTATGTCTTGTAGCTCGGATCACAAACATTCAGTTGTGATTCTCAACAACAGGATAGATGAAAGCTGTCATGAAAGAGTTGAAGATGCAGAAGACAGAAATTGCAAAATAAGATCTTCTAAAGGCTATGCCTTGTCGCTGCAACTTTTATAACCTATTTTGTGCTGACTTCTTCATAGTTTTGCTGCTACCAACAGGTCATTCAACTTCCTTACCTTGCCCATGATTTTCTTTTCAAAATAATTTCCTTCCAATAAAACAGTTAAAAACGTCTTGTATCTCAATACATACCCAAAAAGCTTTGCTTTCTTTTTTGGATCGTTATTAAGAGCTTTCTCTGCTTATTTATCTCTTTTAGAACACGTACATTGTATTTACTAGAGCCCTGCAACCGCGTGGCCAAGTGAGAGTGCGAGTATGCTTCGCGAGTGTTGGAGGAAGTTGCCAAAGATTACCAATGCTAATGACAGCCACATGAGCGCATAAAATCCGGCCACGCGGTTGGCACAGCCGCGTGAGATCTTGTCCGTAGCTATGCGGATTTCACGCGCCTACACTCACTTCCACATGGGCTGCGAATTTGCAGTGTGCGCATGCGCGATTCGCTTCGCTTAGCACTGGACTTGGGTGAAATTTATGTTAATGACGAATAACTAAAACAGGTATAAACTACTAATCATTATTCGTGAATAACAAATGCTGTATGAAACATTATTCACTCACACAAACATAAACATTCATTGGCCATTTGTACACAAAAATATTAAGAATAATATATGAATTTGAAATCCAATTACATTTATTGCTCCAATTCTTTGCCATTTCTTTTCTTTTCATTTCTTTCAAATTAGTTTTTGGAGCAACTCTGAAATGTCTCATCAGAAATGTTATTTGATTTAAGGATATTTACTGTTGTGACACTAAAGAAAACAAGTTCTATACATGCAGTGCACTCCTGAATTTGTCTTTAATCGTGGTTTAAATGTAAGACTTTCAGCTCATAATCTACTTCAGCAAAATTTGAAAAACCATTAATTCTGCTGTAGTTTTTGGCAAATTATTTGTTCTAATTCGATTTTAAATTCGCTTCTCAATCACATTCCAAATAAAATTTTCTTTTTGGAGTCATAATGTCACTGAAAATACATGAGTCGATTTCCTTGACATTTCTTTCGGTATTGTATGACTGAAGTGTGTTATAAGCCTTATTGGTCACGGAGAGCAATAGAGGTGAACTACTTTTTTAAAATCGTGGGTAACACTTTGCTGCAAAAATTGCACTTGGTATAGAAAGGTGAAAAACGTCTTCCAATCGTCTTTTAACTCTTTCATGATACACAAGTTGCCAGTGTGCTGCAATATTGCGAACTCTTTTATATACTTGAACCCAGTGTCTCTTTCAAAATTTTTGTATCTCAAAGCCCTACGTAATTGCATAGATAGATGTCAGATGTCAGATCTAAAAGCTATTGCATATTCTAACGGAAGCTTACTCAAAGTCAGTCCAAAACACTTTTGCGGACGTTGGACACCCAGCAGCATCCTGTAAACATTTTAGGAGACTTTAGATTAAAAGTCTGGTGAAGTTAATAGTTAGGAATCACTGAGTTCTTGCTTGGTCCACTCATTTTGTAACATTACAACCAAGAATTGCGTAATTATGTCAAGGAGACACGCATATCCGATAGTGTTAGGAATCTAAGAAAGGGGTTAAAGACTGATGCAACTTGATTTGGTTTTATTGTCATTGTCATAGATGAAAGAAGAGATAAGAACAGAGGAAATCGTAGGACCAACGGGAGGTCGAACCCTACGTTTTGTAGTCTAGAACTTAAGCCACTGAGCCACAAAGGTACATTTCTAGACAAACCATTAGTAAGTTGTTTTTCAAACAGAAACCGCACTGAGCCAACAGAACAAATACTAATTCTGCACAAGAATTAAAATGAAGAAAATACAGTGAAATTATATGTTGCTCATTATTTAATTTCCAGATTATTTATTGGTGAATAAATTTGTTTGAATGATCTACTTATTTCGAACAACTATTCAGAGAGAAATCTATTCGAGTAATGCCCATCTCTTTTCACCACTACGCCTTACGCTTCCTTTCTCTTTCTGTCCTTATTATCAAATGTAACGAGTCCTGCTAGTTCATTTGATCGATTTACTCACGAAAACCTACAGTGTAGCTGGACTGAAGTTTTTTGTCAATTATAAACAAAGTTGACAATTGTCTGTTGTCTCACTCCTCAACGTAAATCTTTTTAATTTATTCTATTCGAAATGTTTTTAAATGTTAGTGCGATTTTAGCGGCTGACAGAAAGCGTGCAATTCAGCAGATATTATTTCACGGAAATATACAATTCCATAGCTGAAACAATGACCTTCAGTAACATTCAGTATCCGGTTATCACTTTAATTATAGTTATACTGTGATAACACTTGACGAATCTTGGGTATACAGCACACACCTTCTCCACAGAAAACATGGAAAATCGACATTTGGAAAGAAACTCTGATTCTAAATTCATTTGAACGCTTCCCATGCCTATTAGTGCCGCTACATTGTATGGAAGCTGTACGGGTAGAGTCTATGCTTCATTACACTTGTAGCAAGGCCACATGACTGTCGCCCATCACTTGGTGTGTGAGTGCCACGTGAACTGCCAGCCGCGTGATTCCACGTGTGCGTGCACAACGAGTGATGTAGATGAATGCTTACTCACGTTCATTCGCCACATGGACAAAGTGTTCTAGTATCTACTACTCAGTCGATTACGTAATTATTAACTTTAAATTCCCTACTTGTGAGCGATATGAGACACCTTGCTTCTCTGTTTGCATGTCCTACATCATTATAAATGCTGTGAGAGTTTGCTCATTTGGTGGACTGTCCAGTTAGTCCTCATTAGCCTTCTTCATCCCTTCTAAGCACTTCTTGTTTTCAACAGTGTCCAGCTTTCAGAGTCATGTAGGAGCATACTCCAGATGAACATGTGTCACACCGGTTTTTCTGTTCTGTGCTAAACGGCTTGTTCACTAGTCTTTTTTTTTTTTTATTAGCTTCAGGCTGTACAAATTCAGCTATCTCTTATTATGACGATATGACCGTAAGGGCAACACAAAATCCAATCACTGCACAAAGAAAATCTCTGATCTGCCCGGGAATCGACCCTGGGCCCCTTTCCTTAGCAATCCGCCACACTGACTGCAGCTGTCAAGATGGACGTTCGCTAGCCTTTTTTTCGTAGAAAGCTGTTGCAGTTCTTTTCCTAATTTTCGGCTGCAGACGTTGTCTTCTGAAATTAAAATACTTAAATGACAAAATTTATCAATTTTTTTCCTATTTCATTTCTTTCAATTTGGATGTTATTTACTCTTCTAATTTGTAATGAAAAAGTTCCACAAATATAAGGATAGTGAGCATCCTCGTCTTACTTCTTTTCTGGTTTTGCTGCACATAATTCTTCATTAATACCTACCCTCGCACATTGGTAATAAATGGGGCCCACCCTGTGCAAGTCTTTTGTTTGACATCTTTTTGGTGCCTTTTTTCACTACTTATTTTAACAAACATTAGGCCTCTCGAGGGTGAGTGAATGCCATTCCAGACTTTTACATCACAGGAAAATGCGAGGTGGTTACCAGGAATCGAACATGGGACATTTGTGTTAGTAACCAGTTATGCTGCAGTGGCAGCCAAACATGTTTAATATTGTTCTTCTGTCTTCCCAGTCGACATGCGTTCAAGACATTAAAGGGTGTCTGATACAGAAACTATCCAAAAAAAGAAAAAGGAGAAGAAACCTTTGATAACAGAACCTGGAACCACGAAATTCCAGAATAAAAGTAAAACGATTTCATAATGGTGTTACTCTACCAAGGGATAAAACTGTATAATAAGTCACCTCAAAGAGATTACTAACAGGAATTTTTTCAAAAATGCGGTTAAAAGTACCTCTTTATCAATACACTGTGTACAGTGTAGGATTACTTAGATAAAAGGGTAAATAATAACTTAATCATAATAATAACAATAATGATAATAATGTAATGAAACATAATAACATAATAGTATAATACAATATAATATAATAAAACATCTTTCACACTGTGTTCTTTTCTCTTTTTTCTTTCCTTTTCTCTAGCTTGTATTCCCAAAGCTATGCAGTGTCTAATACTGTACAACTACTTATCCTCTTTCTGAACTCAACATCTCACTCATTATGCGTGGTTGCGGTATAAAAATGGACACCAGACATCGACACTATGGCCCTGATGTCAGCTGATAGTCTGTCTAATGTGACATTACGAAATAATGTATATATAGTGTAGTGAGGGCAGTGACTGGTAGCGAGAAATGAATGACCGGATTAGCACTAACCTTTTACATTATTAAATAACTTGTTTGTAAAACTGTGTTGTACACTATAGAAAAATGGAATGAGATTATGCTGTTTTAAACAGACTGGTCTTGTATTCAGGATGATGGAGCTTCCACTCCTCATCTGGCCATCTTGATTTAGGTTTTCTGTGGTTTGCCTAAATTACTAGGAGCAGTAGAAACCTTCTACTGTAAGACAGCAACCGCCTACCTCTTCCATACCTGTCGAACTAGACCTATAAATATGCAGCCTGTCACAGGACGATTGGTCGATATTCAGCGATATGGCAGGAACGATCACTCAAAGCGAAAAAGTCCAACAAACAAGGTCTCTAAAAGATTTATCTTCATCTTAGATACTGTGAAATAAATCTGTTGCGCTTTGTTTTCCATATTTTGGGAGGAGGTGCTACGGACCAAAACGAGAAGACTATGCAGTAAACATGGGCGCTAAATTGTATATCTTAAGAGCTATGAGCACTTATTCAGTATAAGAAATATGTCTCACAGTAGCGAAGATGAAATTGTGCTCAATGTTCTTAAGGTATGCATTTTAGAGCCGATGTTTTTTGGACCTTCTTGCTTCGAATGTTCGTTCCCATTATATCACTCACCATCGACCATTCCTCCTGGGACACCCTGTATAAATGCCCTTGTGTATGAATGTTGCTATTTTTGTTATTCTTTAATTGCAGTACCATGGCATGTCGAGTACCCCTATAAAAGTGACCCATCGTTGACTAAAACAACTACTACTACTGCCACTAGAACTAATACAGGCGTTATGTAAGTATTTACTAAGTTCCATAATAATGAGCAACTGTAATGTACTCTTTCATTACAAACTGTCTCTTCTCTTTCTTTCTGTTGAAATCTTCTCATGTGGAGGCAAGTATAAGATGGGGATTTATTTATTCTGGCGTGGAAAGTCAAGAATAATTATTTTTGGGTTTTCTATTAACCTAGTGTGAGGCGCCAGATAAAACGTAATGTTACTTTATTAAACTGTTTATGAACTTCTAAATGTTAATTTTTAAGTCTTTATTTGTTCAACAGATTTTATATATATTTCGTCCATATGATGTCATTAGACTGTAATGCAATATTATTGAAAGAATCTGCTGCAGGCAAGTCCTGAGCCTTTATCTTAGAAGAATCCGCTGATACACATGTGATAAATGTGCTGTGTGTTCCCTTTAAGAAGATGCTGAACTTAGCTTGAGTGCACTGACTTTTCTTGAAATCATTTTTTATGTATGCAATTAATGGAAATAAAAGAACTATAATTATTTCTTTTGATTTATCGTTTAGTTGGTATCGCCCGGAGATCGCGGTGCCACACCAAAATTGCAACACATACCAAAGACGTTAGCAAAGTCTCGCGGCAAATCTCCAATGACGAATGGGAGAGGCTGAAGAATTCATGCCCTCTCTCTCAGCTCAGCAGCACCCCCCACATGGGGGTCAATATAGAGCCAACCATGAAAGTGCTCTGCCCTAGTTCATGAGCCCAGCTGACGCAATCAACATCACCGAGTAAGATTATAGTGTTATCAAGCCACAAATGGACATTTACTCTTGTAAATGTTGAACATTGTACTTCAAGAGAATAATTTGTTGATTAGTGCATCAAGAGATGCTTTAATGGTCAATGACAGTTGCAAAATTAATAAGCACTCGTGTGGCAAAGAATTGTACCTAGTTACGTAAATGTTTTTATTTATTCATTTAATAAAATGAAGTAATATTTCATATGTTGTAGTTCTAATGAGACATCTCCCAGAGCAATTAAAGAACCTACAGTTATGGCCAGATGACTGTAGTTTTGTCTGGGCATAAAAACTTAGAATTTGATTTGGCATCAATTGTTATCACACACTTACTACTGCTTGAGCCAAATTAATACACTCCGTTCACCACTTTGTGAAAAAAATAAAACTCGTTCCACAATTTTCACATCTTATATCCTCACGTGTTCTGCCTAAAACTGATGACTGTCTCAATATTCCAACAACACTCCATATCACGCACAGTCGTCACTGCCGCGTCCGACAATTTCAGAGCCTGAGGCCTCTCTCTGTTGTGAAGTGGCGTTACCGGCGTTGCTGTGGTGTACGGTCCCCAGCTGTTTTAGATTTCTTATGTCAGACGTTCTGCTTTCGGACGATTGCGCCACATGTCCCGATGAGTGCAATATTCTCCCAAACAACTTTTTTTTCCTCATCAATGTTTTACACTAAAGTGGGCTGACTTCAGGATGGATTTATTTCCCTATACAATAGTTTTAGTTATTCAGCTGTTAATAAAAATGTGAGGTGACGTACAGGGGTTGGACAAAAATAAGGAAACATCGTGAAAAATGCTTGCCTGAACACAAATGCTGGTGCTAGACAAACACACAGGTTGCGCTGTTGTGTCTGACCACGAACGGCACCCGAGCAAAGCCTTCAATACGTTGCAGATATCAGTCGTGGTCAGAACAGTATTCTTTGTAGTTGTGACTACGTTATGTCGAAACTGAATTCGAACGTGAGCAAAATTTTGGTGCTCGTAACCAAGGGAGTCGAAGTGTTTGGTCTATCAAGACGCACCGTATACATGGAAAACAGAAGAACGTCATCTGCGAAGCCACAACGCAGATGAAGGTGACTGCTTAGTGATCGCGACAGACGGCCATTGAAGAGGATTGTGACGAAAAATACGAAGACGACAGCTGCAAAAGTCACAGCAGAATTGAATGTCCCGTTCGTGAATCCTGTCAGTGCCAAGACAATACGAAGGGAGCTCCAGAAGTAGGGAATTGCAGTGCGAGCTGGAATTACAAAAGCACCCATCAGTGATGAAAATGGCCGTAACAGGGAAACCTTAGTGCTGAAACCATAAAGCCCGGACTAAGGAGCAACGGATGGAGAGCATTTGGTTGGATAAATGTTGTTTCACACTGTTTCCAGCTTCTGGCCGAGTTTACACTAAGGTGACATAAGTCATGGGGTAACTCCTAATATCTCGTCGGACCTATTTTTGCACGACGTAGTGCAACAATACGACGTGGCAAGGACCCAACAAGTCATTGGAAGCCCCCTGCTGAAATATTGTGCCATGCTGCCGCTATAGCCGTTCATAATTGCAAAAGTGTTGTCAGTGCAGAATTTTCTCCACAAACTGGCATCTAGATTATGTCCCATAAATCTTCGATGGGATTCATGCCGAGCGATCTGGGTGGCCAGATCATTCGCTCGAACTTACCTGAATTTTCTTCAAAGCGATCACGAAAAATTGCGGCCGGGCTGCATGGTGCGTTGTCATCTATAAAAATTCCATAGTTTTTCCGGCCGCGGTGGGCGAGCGGTCCTAGGCGCTTCTCTCCGGAACCGCGCGACTGCTACGGTCGCAGGTTCGAAGCCTGCCTCGGGCATGGATGTGTGTGATGTCCTTAGGTTGTAGTGTATTGTATGTTAACCGGGGACCTAGAAACGACGGTTCCCGCCGCAGCCGCAGTGGTCCACATCCCCACGACGACTACCGCAGTCCACTTCACCCCTCTGCCCCCCCACACCGAACCCAGGGTTATTGTGCGGCTCGGCCCCCGGTGGGAACCTCTCACACCAGACGAGTGTAACCCCTATGTTTTCGTGGTAGAGTAATGGTGGTGTACGCGTACGTGGAGAACTTGTTTTGCGCTGCAATCGCCGACATAGTGTAACTGAGGCGGAATAAGGGGAACCAGCCCGCATTCGCCGAGGCAGATGGAAAACCGCCTGAAAACCATCCACAGACTAGCCGGTTCACCGGACCTCGACACAAATCCGCCGTGCGGATTCGTGCCGGGGACCAGGCGCTCCTTCCCGCCCGGAAAGCCGTGCGTTAGACCGCACGGCCAACCGGGCGGGCGTCCTTAGGTTAGTTAGGGGACTGATGACCTCAGATGTTAAGTCCCATAGTGCTCAAGCCATTTGAATAATCGTTTTTTGGTTACAAATGGTCTCCAAGAAGCCGAACATAATCATTCGCAGGCAGTTGGACCAGAGAGGCCAGTTCATTCCATGTAAACACAGCCCACACCATTATGAAGCCACCGCCAGCTTGCACAGTAACTTGTTGTCAACTGGGGTCCATGGCTGGTGGGGTCTGCGCCACAATCGAATCCTACCATCAGCTCTTCCCAACTGAAACCGGGATTCATCTGACCAGGACACAGTTTTCCATTCATCTAGGGTCCAAAAGATGTGGCCACGAGTCCAGAAGAGGGGCTGAAGGCGATTTCGTGTTGTTAGCAGTGGCATTCGCGCCGGTCTCTGCTGCCATAGCCCCTTTATGCCAAACTCCGCCGCATTGCCCTAACTGATATGTTCGTCGTACGTCCCACACAGCTCCGCCAATTCACTGCTCTTGTGTACGCGATACTACAGCCATATGTATATGTGCATATCGCCGGTGTGCGTCTGAAGTCCCATGCTAATCTTCGAAGCTCGCATTATATTCAAGGATTATAATGATGACTATTTTGACTGATTAGGTCCATACCATGGTACAATGTTTGCTCCCCAATGGTGATGCTAAGTTGCAAGACGACAGGGCCACTGTTCATACAGCTCGTATCGTCCAGGACTGGTTTTGTGAGCACCAGGGTGAATCGTCGCATATCTTTTGCCCGCCACAGTCGCCAGATTCCAATACAGAGTGTCCCAAAACTCTTTCAAAATGGTTCAAATGGCTCTGAGCACTATGCGACTCAACTTCTGAGGTCATCAGTCGCCTAGAACTTAGAACTAATTAAACCTAACTAACCTAAGGACATCACACACATCCATGCCCGAGGCAGGATTCGAACCTGCGACCGTAGCGGTCACGCGGTTCCAGACTGAAGCGCCTTTAACCGCACGGCCACGCCGGCCGGCCAAAAACTCTTTCCCTGGCTACAAACATGCTTAAGGCAGAAAATAGAACACTTAGTCTCATACCTTTTATCTTGAAGTGCAGGTAACGTATTCAAGTTTTTGTGTAACCCCCCCCCCACACACACACACACGCAGACAGACAGACACACAATTAATAATTTTCGACGCGTGCTCCTTTCGTTGCCCAAAGAATATGCAGGCCATATTCCAATTCTACCTATGTTTGGTTAGCATTTCGTGAGGGATGGATGTTATAACGTCAGCTACTCTGCGCCGTAATACTGCGATTCCGTTTACTGGCGTTTGGTAACCTGGTTCTTGACAAAACCCGAAAGGAAGAAATTCGCTGCTGTTACGGCCGGCGATAGTGGAGGCCAGTTGATGGGACCACCATGCCCGATCCATTCTCCTGGAAATGTATCCAAATAGATACAAATATTTAACTCCCAACGAGTTGGCGCACCAACTTGTTGGAAAATTAAGTCCAGAATATCCTGACTCTGTGGCACAACAGATAACTGCAACTTATCGAGGTAGCTATTGACTGACTATCGTTTCACTCAAGAAAAGAGGTTGACAACGCCGTTCAAATGAAATGTGGCCTCATCTGAGTACAGGACACATTTCAGATATTCATCGTCTTCCTCAGTCTCAGCCAGCATGGCCACAGCAAAGTCATAATGAGCACTGTAATCCGTCGGTTAATGGGACTGCAGGATCTGGATTTTGAACGCACGGAAAAGAAACTGTTTATGTACGATGTGGTTTACTGATGTCTTCGGAATCTGCAACTCACGTGAGGCTCTGCGGACTGCCTTCTTGAGACTTCTCACAAAGGCCTCTCTTACTGGCTGAATTGTCTGCATACTATGTCCATGCCTACCTGCTCTAGGAAGACCATATTCGTTTCCTATTTCCTTAAAGTTCGTATACAACACTGGTGTCCAAAAGTAAAGCAACAAACCGAAATTTAGAAAAGTTGTGTTTATTTTGACACAAAACAGTATACATAGGTGACAGTAAAGCACACTACTGGCCATTACAATTGCTACACCAAGAAGAAATGCAGATGATAAACGGGTATTCATTGGACAAATATATTATACTAGAATTGACATGTGATTATTTTTTCACGCAGTTTTGGTGCATAGATCCTGAGAAATCAGTACTCAGAACAACCACCTCTGGCCGTCATAACGGCCTGGATACACCAGGGCATTGAGTCAAACAGAGCTTGGATGGCCTGTACAGGTACAGCTGCCCATGCAGCTTCAACACGATACCACAGTTCATCAAGAGTAGTGACTGGCGTATTGTGGCGAGCCAGTTGCTCGGCCACCATTGACCAGACGTTTTCAATTGGGGAGAGATCTGAAGAATGTGCTGGCCACGGCGGCAGTCCAACATTTTCTGTATCCAGAAAGGCCCGCACAGGACCTGCAACATGCGGTCGTGCATTATTCTGCTGAAATGTAGGGTTTCGCAGGTATCGAATGAAGGGTAGAGCGACGGGTCGTAACATACCTGAAATGTAACGTCCAAAGTGCCGTCAATGCAAACCCAGGCGTGTAACCAATGGCACACCATTACCATCACGCCGGGTGATACGCCAGTATGGCGATGACGAATACGCGCTTCCAATGTGCGTTCACCGCGATGTCGCCAAACACGGATGCGACCATCATGATGCTGTAAACAGAACCCGGATTCATCCGAAAAAATGAGGTTTTGCCATTCGTGCACCCAGGTTCGTCGTTGAGTACACCATCGCAGGCGCTCCTGTCTGTGATGCAGCGTCAAGGGTAACTACAGCCATGGTCTCCGAGCTGATAGTCCATGCTGCTGCAAATGTCGTCGAACTGTTCGTGGAGATGATTGTTGTCTTGCAAATGTCCCCATCTGTTGACTCAGGAATCGAGACGTGGCTGCACGATCCGTTACAGCCATGCGGATAAGATGGCTGTCATCTCGACTGCTAGTGATACGAGGCCGTTGGGATCGAGCACGGCGTTCCGTATTACCCTCCTGAACCCACCGATTCCATATTCTGCTAACAGTCATTGGATCTCGAACAACGCGAGAAGCAATGTCGCCATACGATGAACCGCAATCACGAGAGGCTACAATCCGACATTTATCAAAGTCGGAAACGTGATGGTACGCATTTCTCCTCCTTACACGAGGCATCACAACAACGTTTCACCAAGCAACGCCTGTCAACTGCTGTTTGTGTATGAGAAATCGGTTGGAAACTTTCCACATGTCAACACGTTGGAGGTGTCGCCAATCTTGTGTGAATGCTCTGAAAAGCTAATCATTTGCATTTGACAGCGTCTTCTTTCTGTCGGTTAAATTTCGCGCCTGTAGCACGTCATCTTCGTGGTGTAGCAATTTTAATGGCCTGTAGTGTAGAAACAATGTAAAGAATACAAAACGTAAACAACTGCAACATGCATAATGCTAGACAAAAATGTTGTTCGTTTTCCCCAACTTAACGTATTTCCCCACACATTCCAACAAGGAATTAATATGCTCAATATGAAGTGTGACCACCTCTAGCATCTATACAGGCCTGACAAAGACGGGACATGCTATGAATATTGTAATCAATCTCAGATTGAGGCTACAATGCGCTTTTTCCTGCAGAGCTGCTCGCAAATCTTCGCAGGGGCTTGTTGGATCCTGACATGACGCAATCGGTCTCCCTAGTGCATCCCAGATATGCTGTATGGGATTCAAATAGGGAGAGCGACCAGGCCACGCCATGCGTGTAATATCTTGGGGTTTCAAGGAAACATCAGCCTCCTGTGCTCTATGACGTCTAGCATTATCGTCCATTAATACGAAATCTGGGCCCACAGTACTTAACAACAGCCGCACGTGAGGTCCCAAGTCTCGTCACGATACCTGACAGCAGCTAAACCTTGCCGATTTACTCGAAGAATAGACTTCTTCGAGTTGTCAACATAATCACTGCCCACACTGTTAGGGACCCTCCTCGATGTCGATCTGTTTCCACAATGTTTGGGTTCCGAAATCGTGTTACACGTTACGTCCAGATACGAATCCGTCGAGAATCACTCTCCAGACCCAAACGGGACTCATCTGTGAAAACAACATTGGCCAACTGTCCAGGTGGCATGTTGACGACTCCATTCTAGACGTTCCCTTCTGTAAAAATGTAAATGTCGTGTGACTAGGGCCTCCCGTCGGGTAGACCGTTCACCAGGTGCAAGTCTTTCGATATAACGCCACTTCGGCGACTTACGGGTCGATGGGGATGAAATGATGATGATTAGGACAACACCCAGTCCCTGAGTGAAGAAAATCTCCGACCCAGCTGGGAATCGAACCCGGGCGCTTAGGATTGACATTCTGTCGCGCTTCCCACTCAGCTACCGAGGGCGGAACCCTTCTGTGAAGACGCTTCAGAGATACACGTACAGCACGTCTCCGACAATAAAGGCCGAAGCCTTCTGTACACCGTTTGCCTCGATACAACACATCCAGTGGATGCTGCGAGATCAGATGCCAGTTACCGTGTAATACTAAGGCGGTACCGTCGTGCCCCTACAACGAATAAACGGTACTCTCTTTATGATGCCACACTTGGTCGGCCCAGCCCTGGTCTTTGGGAACACTTTTGGTCCCTATAACCTTTCGCCACATCCAAGAAACAACAGAATGATTCACATTAAGCCATCGAGCCACATCAATTTGCGGCTGTCTTGCTTCCATTCTTCCTATGGCACTTCTATGATTCATATGGCTCTAAGCATTATGGGACTTAACATCTGAGGTCATCAGTTCCCTAGACTTAGAACTACTTAAACCTAAATAACCTAAGGACATCACACAAATCCATGCCCGAGGCAGGATTCGAACCTGCGACCGTAGCAGCAGCGCAGTTCTGGACTGAAGCGCCTAGAACCGCTCGGTCACATTGGCCGGCTATGGCACTCCACACCAGAGAGTCTGGTAGGCGTCTCCTCTATGCCATACTGCACCGAGTGTGACAGTGTACACAGCGATTGTGGATGTGGGATTACACGACAAACACTACCCCTTTGGTAGGTGCCCTGACGTCATAGTTGGCGCGGTTGTCCGTTGACGGGAATGCCATCTTCCGTGCTGAACACGACCGTACGGACATCTGTTGACAGTCTGTATGATTATATCGTGAATTAGACTCAGGTTGGGAAATAGCGATTTGTAGCTTTACTCTTGGACACCGATGTACATCTTGATGCTTTTAAAATCTGGTGGCTAGATGGTATTCTGTCTGAAATTTTACCTAGACTGCTTTTGGTAACTGTATCTCGTGGTACCAGAGGACTCATTGGGCTTTATTCTGGTTTGAGTATATGTTGTTCGCTAATGGTATCCGATTCCGTCGTTGTTACATCACTGGCGCCTGTAAGAAACAAAGCAACAGTAAGTATGTATATGTACAAAAATTTGAATATGTCACAAGCAAGTCAAGATAAAAAGTATGTGTGCGTGTCATATTTTACGCCTTATGAATGTTTGTAATCAGGACAGACTTCGGGACACACGGTATTACTGAGCGTTTGTGGTCTAGTTTGGAGAGATGGATGCGCGGGCGCTGTCCATCTCCATCATCGTTACCTGAACTGGCCGCTATTTTGCAGGAAGAATGTTATCATTCCCTTCAAAAACATACAGGACTTGTATTTATCCATCTAAGATGAGTGGAAGCTGTTTTGAATGCCAGTGGGTTTCCCACTCATATTGAGCATTGTACTGTGTTGTATTTTGGGTGTTTCCCTATACAGGGTGTTACAAAAAGGTAGGGCCAAACTTTCAGGAAACATTCCTCACACACAAAGAAAGAAAATATGTTATGTGGACATGTGTCCGGAAACGCTTACTTTCCATGTTAGAGCTCATTTTTTTACTTCTCTTCAAATCACATTAATCATGGAATGGAAACACGCAGCAACAGAACGTACCAGCGTGATTTCAAACACTTTGTTACAGGAAATGTTCAAAATGTCCTCCGTTAGTGAGGATACATGCATCCACCCTCCGTCGCATGGAATCCATGATGCGCTGATGCAGCCCTGGAGAATGGCGTATTGTATCACAGCCGTCCACAATACGAGCACGAAGAGTCTCTACATTTGGTACCGGGGTTGCGTAGACAAGAGCTTTCAAATGCCCCCATAAATGAAAGTCAAGAGGGTTGAGGTCAGGAGAGCGTGGAGGACATGGAATTGGTCCGCCTCTACCAATCCATCGGTCACCGAATCTGTTGCTGACAAGCGTACGAACACCTCAACTGAAATGTGCAGGAGCTCCATCGTGCATGAACCACGTGTTGTGTCGTACTTGTAAAGGCACATGTTCTAGCAGCACAGGTAGAGTATGCCGTATGAAATCATGATAATGTGCTCCATTGAGCGTAGGTGGAAGAACATGGGGCCCAATCAAGACATCACCAACAATGCCTGCCCAAACGTTCACAGAAAATCTGTGTTGATGACGTGATTGTACAATTGCGTGCAGATTCTCGTCAGTCGACACATGCTGATTGTGAAAAATTACAATTTGATCACGTTGGAATGAAGCCTCATCCGTAAAGAGAACATTTGCACTGAAATGAGGATTGACACATTGTTGGATGAACCATTCGCAGAAGTGTACCCGTGGAGGCCAATCAGCTGCTGATAGTGCCTGCACACGCTGGACATGGTACGGAAACAACTGGTTCTCCCGTAGCACTCTCCATACAGTGACGTGGTCAACGTTACCTTGTACAGCAGCAACTTGTCTGACGCTGACATTAGGGTTATCGTCAACTGCACGAAGAATTGCCTCGTCCATTGCAGGTGTCCTTGTCGTTCTAGGTCTTCCCCAGTCACGAGTCATAGGCTGGAATGTTCCGTACTCCCTAAGACGCCGATCAGTTGCCTCGAACGTCTTCCTGTCGGGACACCTTCGTTCTGGAAATCTGTCTCTATACAAACGTACCGCGCCACAGCTATTGCCCCATGCTAAACCATACATCAAATGGGCATCTGGCAACTCCGCATTTGTAAACATTGCACTGACTGCTAAACCACGTTCGTGATGAACACTAACCTGTTGATGCCAGGTACTGATGTGCTTGATGCTAGTACTGTAGAGCAATGAGTCGCATGTCAACACAAGCACCGAAGTCAACATTACCTTCCTTGAATTGGGCCAACTGGCGGTGAATCGAGGAAGTACAGTACATACTGACGAAACTAAAATGAGCTCTAACATGGAAATTAGGCGTTTCCGGACACATGTCCACATAACACCTTTTCTTTATTTCTGTGTGAGGAATGTTTCCTGAAAGTTTGGGCGTACCTTTCTGTAACACCTTGTATATGCTTCCGGAGATATGGTCGCCTTACACAACGGAAGGACAAGTTGTCGCTGGTGGACTGTTAGTATCTGGAATAAACGTATGAATCAGCGTAGCTGGATCAGGCAAACGAGCTTGGATCCGAGGAAGTTAACGCTTTCGCCTCGCATACTGCCATATAGAATAGTGGTATCCAGATGCAGATGGAAATGAGGAGCCTCACGATGCGACAGTGTCTGTGAGCACGAAAATAAATGGCCCGACTCTAGCAGCGTCCTTTACTGGCCGCGCGTGAGAAGAGGTGCAGGCGTGAGGCGTAGGTGGGATCGCGCGTTGGGGGACGAGGCGCAGCGTCACTTATCTGCGGAGCCTGCCACGGCGGCCCCAGCAGTGTGAAGTGTGCAGGCGGCGGCCGCGGGCACGACAGGCGACAGACGACAGCCAACAGCATGCAGGCACCCCGCCAGCGCAAGATGACCCCTTACGGGCTCATGATGCAGCTCGTCGTCGAGGGTGACGAAGGTAAGTCTGCCGGCTGGCCTCTTACCTGGCGAGCACAGCTCTAGTCCCGCTACCGGCCACAGCGGCGACACTGTCGTCTTTTGGTAGAGGGAGAAAGTATCGATACATCTCGGCATCGAGTACTTACATTTCGATACTGATACTTTTTCACTCGATTCTTTTCAATTTCGGGAACCTTCTGTTGCTGATGCGTTTGCATGTTAAGGTCTGAAAGGGGTTTGCTAGCCCAATTAAACATGGCGTCTGTAAAACAGCTGTTCAAGTTTCAGATTTGGTCAGCATAACTGCGATTTCCCTTAACTTAAGTATTCGAGGTATTTTGAAAACAAGACAATCCAAGCACGTTTCAAAAACGTTGCGCATTTACGCGGGAGCGAAAATCGACTGTGGAGGTGGAAAACCTGCAACTAGAAACGGATTTCCAGGATCGGTTTTGGAGCGTTTACGTGGCCAACCAGAAACGGTATTGTGAAATCGGATTGCGAAATCCGTTTTTGGGAGCCCCATGTAGCTAAACATTTTCAATCACTGCACGAAAACTTTTGCGACGCTTCGCCAACCTCGGCAATGTTTCGTTCACAGTTCGCTCACTCTGCATCCCCGTGTTTTCGCGGTTCGAGTTGTTTGTTTTTGTATTGTGTTTAAAACAATTTAAGCCTCGCAATACCAGGGAGAGGTGGTACTTCATGTCCAGCGTCTGAAGAAATTGTAATCTAGTCAGTTATTTTATATTTTAAAATTCTGAAAAACTAAATGCATTGTTTTTAATTTATTCCTCTACCTGAATCCCTTAATATTTTGAACTTACTTGAACATCAATATCTCTTTAAAATAGTGGTTGTGTAAATAATACAAAGGTGTGATATTAAAATGTTTGTGATACATTTGCTATTCCAGTATATTATGTGTAGTCTAGTGGAAATTACTTTCCGGATGGCCTTTCTGTCTACAACTGCCTGTTTCATTGGGAACACTATGACTATGTCTGGGGAGCACCTCCCAGATGAGGGCTGTGAATAAACACAGAGCAAGAAATGGCGTGCGAAGGACATACTGGTGAGCATCTAAGGAGACAGTAATAATTGTTGCTTTAAGTGAATCTTAGGGACCGCCAGAAACACATCGTGGCCAATGGTTTATAGGACGTCAAAGCCCTGTTTCGTGTCTACTGTTGTGATGTTGTCCGCAGAACGAGGTCTCATGCTGAAGTTAGTGCCTCACGACGGCGCCACATGTAAAGAGAGTCGCTGCCAGACGCATCGACGAATCGTAGACGTAGACACGCCCCAAGTGTTTCCTTAGCAGCAGAAATGTTGTTTACGTCCGAGCGCAGTACCGCTCAGCCCAGTCTCTATGTAATCACCGGGTTTCTATGTTATCAGCCTGACTTGTACTCATCGCTAACGACGACAGTGTCGCCTCAGCACACATCCGGGTGTGTGCGAATAGAACAGATGTCTAGAACTTTATATCACGTTAAAAACAATTGTACCCTGACGTGAATCTTTCATGCTGCAAACTGTCGAGTATGACCGTCCTGAATCCATCGATTGCATTTTCGCATAACAGTCATGAGTAGCAACATCGCAGACGAATAATGTCACTCTTGGTAGAACTCGAGCCGGCCGGGGTGGCCGAGCGGTTCTAGGCGCTTCAGTCTAGAACCGCGCGACCGCTACGGCCGCAGGTTCGAATCAAATGGCTCTGAGCACTATGGGACTCAACATCTTAGGTCATAAGTCCCCTAGAACTTAGAACTACTTAAACCTAACTAACCTAAGGACATCACACACAGCCATGCCCGAGGCAGGATTCGAACCTGCGACCGTAGCAGTCCCGTGGTTCCGGACTGCAGCGCCAGAGCCGCTAGACCACCGCGGCCGGCTCAGGTTCGAATCCTGCATCGGGCATGGATGTGTGTGATTTCCTTAGGTTAGTTAGATTTCAGTAGTCCTAAGTTCTAGGGGACTGATGACCTCTTTTAAGTCCCATAGTGCTCAGAGCCATATGAACCATTTTTTGTAGAACTCGATCCTGCCAGAACTGTCGAATTCCGACAAGTATTGATTGACGTTTTCCCTCCTTACACGAGCTATAATACTATCTTCTCACAAACAAACAACATTCGAATGCGACTTCTGGAAGAGAAACACGCCGCTTGATCTTTTCCTACATACAGAATGTAGAGAGCGTTATTCCTCCCTGCTTCATGTGGTTGTGGCGAATGCTAAACATTTGCACATCCAAGTAATTAGTATATTTCATGTCAGTTTGACGTTTGTTGCACACCGTCGAATGGCCACCACAGTATATATAAAAGTTTATGACACTGCTAACTGGAAGACCATCCAGTGGATTTTCAGGCGTCTCTTTGGGAACACTTCCTTTCCTCGCTCATAATCGCACTTTTTCTTCGCAAAATGTGTGTTTGTCGGATCCTCCGCGTATTCATCCAGTATAGATTGTTGTGTCGAACGAAATCACACTCCGCAGTGGCTAGCACACTGGACTCACATTCGGGAGGACATCGGTTCAAACCCGCGTCCGGCTACACCGATTTACGTTACCCGTGATTTCCCTAACTCGCTCCAAGCAATTGCCGGGATGGTTCCTTTGAAATGGCACGGCAGCTTTCCTTCCCAATCCTTGACACAAATTTGGAATTTTGTAGTAAAGACTATGGGACCAAACTGCTGAGGTCCGCGCATTCCGTGACACAGCGCCTCAAACCACGAGGTCAAAATGGTTCAAATGGCTCTGAGCACTATGGGACTTAATAGCTGAGGTCATCAGTCCCCTAGAACTTAGAACTACTGAAACCTAACTAACCTAAAGACATTACACACATCCATGCCCGAGGCAGAATTCGAACCTGCAACCGTAGCGGTCGCGTGGTTCCAGAATGCAGCGCCTAGAACCGCTCGGCAACTCCGGCCGGCCCGCGCGGTCACTCCGTATATAATGACATCGATGTCGACGGGAAGTGAAACCCATCTTCTTTCCTTCCTTCCTTCAAATTACACTCGCCAGTACAACGGTGGGTTCTTTAGTTGGCACCACAAGGAGACCGAGAGTGTACTATAACACGTAAACTGTTGGTTCACTTTATTACAACATAGATAAAAAGAATTACTTAACTTTGGACAATCCATTTCCACAGGAATGCCATGAGTGTTCACAACTCTCTCTGAACATCAGAGTATCACTTGTGACAGACAAAATACACTTAACAATAACTTTCACGTAGTATTCTGCCTAACACACTGTTCACACAGCTGGCCTACTAGAAGACAACGCCGTCGTCTCAGTCGATGCTCGGAGACTGGACTAGACCGGTCCTGTGCTCCACCGTAAGTAGACGAGCGGATGCGGCGGAGTGGCGAAACGTTTGTGGGCGTGGCTCAGCCGCGCCGATGTCGCTCATTCGCCGATGCAGCTTGCAGTGACTATCGATTCTTGTAGTTGTGTTGCGAGGTACCAACCTTGCTTTGTCGCGTCGTTCTTCGCGCGATGTCACGTGGGTGACTGAGATGAGTACTTTGTAGCGTTTTAGTGCCGTGTCTTTGACGTTGAAAACCGTTTTGGAGTAGGGGTGGGGTGAATTTAGTTCCTGCAGATAAGGCGCTCCTTACCAATAACACCAAGGAGATACCGAGCTTTCACCATCTGACGGATTGCGATCAAATGTCACATACTCTCGTCCTCCACTCCAGAGAGGATGGGATTTAAACTCAGGACATTGACAAGAAGTTTGATGTTCGGGAATTGTACGTTACCATCTCTCATCTCGTTATCAATGAAATTAAATATATTAAAATGTCTTCCACGTTGAGGATTCAAACCGGCTACCTCCGAGCCGAGCACCGATCCACAGACGTGCGTCTGCGATCTCGGCAGCTGAGGCAGATTGTTCAAGATATGGAGTGCTGCGTATGGACAGAGCACTGTGGAAGGGCTCCTGCAGAGCGAAGAAATGGTGGTGCTGTTGTTACTACTGCTGCTGCTGCAAGACTGTTAATCTACCTTATTTATTTTTCTTGTAACATGTCTGTCAGATTCCAGATTAACATTAGATCTTTTAATGGTCATGTTAGCCAAAACTCTGTTTACAGTAAAATTAAATATAGTAGATCTTTTAAAGGTTTGTTTTTGGGTCAAATGTTTGAGCAGGGCAAAAAAAAAAAAAAAAAAAAAAAGAAACATTTCCTAGAACTTAAGCAATTCATTTTTGGCCGAATTTTCACAGCCAAACGAAGAGTGGGAAACTAGTTTTGAAAAAAAAAGAAGATATAATTGCTTGAAAGTAATCGGGGTAATTAAGAAAAACTTAACTAGTCGTTTGAGGGAAAATTGGAATATTTCACGAACAGCTGTTGCTGACTATGCGAAGAAAGGCCTCGCTATTTTGCTCATAAAGATTTACATCGGTGTGGAAATTGTGGACTCTTTCTTTCACTTTAAAAAAATTAAACAAATACGAATTTACAGCATAAATGGAAACTTCTCTCTTTTCTTGTGATCTGTATAGTCTTAATAATTACAGAATACAGACCGATATTTAAGTATATTCCGTGCTGGAAAATGAAAAATTTGAGAAAAAGAACCGGTGAAAGGTCTTGTGAAACGATTTCTCTAAAAGAAAGAAATAAAACAGATGGCACAAACCTTAGGCACGTTTCGTTTGCTGTACAGGATTTCGAGTGTCATTCGAAGCCACATCAAATGCTTCTGTTACCTATTTTGTTTCTTACTTTTACACAAATTATTTCACAAAACATTTAACCGTTTTTCTCTCAATTGTTTTTTTTTTTTTCATTCTTAAACACGAAGAAAGTACCGTGCTACGTCAGAAGAATACAGCGATATTTTTCCTTGTAGTATTACGGCTATCACAATAGTGTAAAGCACATGTGCCAAAGTGATAAAGCACTTCTTTACAGTCTTAATCTACTCCGTTCTAAAGGGTACAATACCTGGCTAACACGTCAACATTAAACCGCTCTGTTATCTAGAGTTAACCACGTGTATACTCTATGGAAACAATCTAACAGCATATCTGAGGAATTGATGTGGAGTCCTCCGCCACCTCGTGTGTTGTATTCAGCCGCATCGTTCGAAAGCAACTGGAATCCAACCATCACTTGAGTGCTGGATACATCCAATTACACAATCGAGAAACATATTAACTTAATGACATCAATGCTCCCGACGGAAGCGGATGAAAGGTAGAAATGCCTACGGTAAGCTTGCATGACGTTACTACAAAAAAATTCATATTCAGAAACGCCGTATACATATAATTGCTCTTTTTCCTGTTTATTCTCACCATTGGATTTCGTGTCATTTTCTTAAAACATCGCCATTGGTAATTCAATAACAGTATGCTCAAGAATTACAAGTGAAACGAATTCACGTGCACATGTTGCATTCTTTCGTTCATTTTGGAGGCTGCTTGCAGAAGATAGTGTCGTATGCTATAGGTTTCTGCAATTGAGAGTAAGTTGTTTTTACTGCATGAAAAACCTGTTGGAAAATCTGTGACTGAGGAAAGTAATTACCTTAAGTTTTTAAAATAATACGCCAATACCACATTGTAGGAGACATAATGTGTTTGCTCTGTGATGTGTTATTTTTTTTTACTAATAATAATTTAGTAATTTGTTACTCTGTCAAATGTGCTAACAATCCACATATAATGTTTGCGGGACACGTTAACTATAGTAACCCACGCTATTACACACCCACATGCACTCATCCGGTCCCACTACGACGTTAATGCTCAGAATTTTGCTTACATTTAAAATCATTTTAGAATGATAAGTCATTACCGGGTAGAAAGTCTGGTTATATAATTATGTGGGACAAACCTGTCACGTCCTTCATTATAGTAGGAGCTTGGTATTCATGTCTTCTTTCTCCTGGTCTTTTCCCACGTCTTCACGGGGTTCGCCATTTTAATCGGGATGTGGCAATGTTAGTGGTACACGGTGTCCGGATGCTCTTCCTGTTCCCAATCCTTCTCCCGCGGGACGGAATTTGTGTTCCCTATCGGTTTGCATCTAGAGTCGTCACATGCGAAAGTGTGAGACTTTTCGAAATGTTGGCGAATCATGTAACTGAGGCGAGACTTGGTTAGTAGCCCCGTATGCACCTAGTCGGATGGGGGAAACCGCCTAAAAAGCACATCCAGGCTGGCCGGCACACCTGCTCTCGTCGTTAATCCCTCGGGTGCATTCGCTACGGGGCCGACGCGCCTCCCCGAATCCCGGAAGCGGTGTACTCGTGCGTTCGACTGGTCGGACTAGTTGATCTTGGTCTTCATGTGGGCTAAATTAAGATAAGTAAGCAAAATTGGGAATTACTGCTTTGTAAGAAATGTGCTGTTGCTTCACGATCTTCCAAAAATGGTTCAAATGGCTCTGAGCACTATGGGACTTAACTGCTGTGGTCATCAGTCCCCTATAACTTAGAACTACTTAAACCTAACTAACCTAAGGACATCACACACACCATGCCCAAGGCAGGATCGCATGGTTCCAGACTGTAGCGCCTAGAACCGCACGGCCACTTCGGCCAGCTGTTCGAGAACATGAGGTCCATGCAACTGGTCTCCATGTAGCCGAACGTAACCATTTTCAATCAGTGATCGGTTCAGTCGGACCAGAGGATCCGGTCCATGTGAAGACCGCCCACACCATTGTGGAGCCACCACAAGCCTGCACGGTGCCTTGTTGATAACTTGGTTCTGTGGCTTCGTGGGGTCTGCGCCACAATCGACCCCCATCATCAGCTCTTATCTGATCAGGATGCGGTTTTCCAATCGTCTAGAGTTCAATCGATATGGCCACTAACCCAGGAGGGGCGCTGTAGGCAGCGTCGGTCGTCTGCTGCCATTAACGCCACATTTGGCCGCATTGTCCTAACGGATACGTTCGTCGTATATCCCACGTTGATTTCTGTGGTTATTTGACGCAGTGTTGCTTGTTTGTTACCGCTGACAACTCTGTGCCGTCGACCACTGCATTGTCCTTGGTGAGAGGTAAGGCCTAAAATTTGCTATTCTTGGCACACTATTGACACTGTGGATCTCGGAATATTTGATTCACTAACGATTTCCAAAACTTTATGTCCCATGCGTGTAGCTCCAACTATTATTCCGCGTTCAAAGTCTGTTGATTCCCATTGTACCGCAATCATCACGTCGGAAACCGTTTCACATGAATCACCTGAGTACAAATGACAGTTCCGACAATGCACTGCCCTTTTGTACCTTGTATACGCGATACTACCGCCATATGTATAAGTGCATAGCGCTATCCCATGACTTTTGTGACCTCGGTGTATTTCAGATAGAAATCTTCCACTTGTCATGATAACGACTGGATAGCTTCCAGGCGAAATGTCGGGCGAGGAAATAATAATGTCTCAGCTACGTGCCTCAAACCTAATGAAATAGACTGAACTATTTCTTTCCATAAAGTCCCAAAGTGTAGCACGGATAAAGACTGGAGGGAATTCATAACGCAATTTTAATATTAATTTGACTCTTTCAAGAATGCTGGCCAGAAATGCTCTTCTTCACAATACTCTCCATGTAATTTCTACCACACACACACACACACACACACACACACACACACATACACACACAAAAACTTAGACGTTATGACACACACAAGAATATAAATACTGTACCGATCAGACTATTTGGGGCATCCGTGTGGATATTTTGTTACACACTGGGTAAATTGTATTGTTGGAATACAGCTGCTTAGTATTACTACAGGAAGAACACCATTCGGCTTGCCGAGAGTCATCAATTAGACACGTGATGGATAAGTGGGACATTGCTCAAGTGTTGCATAGACTGTGTTTGTTACTTCGATACGAGTGAAAATCTCGGCATTGTGATTTATCAGAACATGTGATATAGCGAGTCACTGGCAGGACAGAAGACACTCAGCCTCTGAATAAGATAATGAACACCGCTGAAGTATCCCAAAGTGTAATTTATTGCCTATGGACTATCAACCGACGGGAAGTAACCGAAGAAGACACCAGCGCCTCAGATCAAATTCAACTGCAGTAGAATGGTCAATAAATAAAGTGTACAGCCAATCGGTCGCAAAAGTTTATTGTAAAACCCTTGACCAAGTTTCAATACCACGAAGGGTCAAAGGGAAGTCACATAAGTTACATGGCTGCTGTCTGACTTGTGCTTCTTAGGTCATCATGCATGTTTACAATTTTAACGTCATGTAATTTATGTAACTTTCTTTCTGAAGAAGGTACCCAGAGCGTTATTGAAACCTGGTCAAGGTTTTTACAAATAACTTATGCAGCCGAGTGGCTGTATACTTTATTAATTAAAAATTTATTTACTGTTTCCTCTGTCAGCCATGTTTAAAATAGTGACAGTGAGAATGTGATAGGTACTTGATCACTTCCGGAACAAGCAACTCGACGCAACTTAACAACAACGAGTCTTGCGAAATGACGACACACCAAGAAGTTCCCATTTTCTAGAAGCTCACGGCAGATGAG
The DNA here is from genome assembly GCF_021461395.2 of Schistocerca americana. Classification (NCBI taxonomy): domain Eukaryota; kingdom Metazoa; phylum Arthropoda; class Insecta; order Orthoptera; family Acrididae; genus Schistocerca; species Schistocerca americana. Next base: position 695,685,190 of record NC_060120.1, on the reverse strand, counting down.
GTTCACAGTAAACGGTTACAAATTCGTGGCTGAGTTAATTCAGAACTTTGATACTGAGTGCTTTCCATTGCATCGTGTGTGAGTGGCAGCTCGGCAGGTCTTCCTGTGAGTACTGTGCCGGTATGGTCGTACGAGGGACGCGACATCCCTCGCATTTCAAACACCGTGCGTGACTGTAGTGCGACTTAGAACGCTGTCCATATTGAGCGGGCAGTGTCCAACCCGCGGGTGTCTTGGCGAGCTGCCAACACTTCGCCAAGGGAAGACCTTTTTTTATGTTATGAAACATCCCTCAGGCTACAGTCGGAATGAGGTTACGCAGTGTTAAAGGGACAGGAAAAGCCTTCGACGGAGCGGGGATCAAAACTCGTCCGGCGGTTTCCATAAATCAAACGCTACGAAAGCTTGGATGGTTCTTTAGAACGGAAAACGCCCATCCTAATCTAAACTGAGTTTGAGCTGCCTCTAACGAGCTCGCCTCGACGGTGAGTTAAATCTTGTTCCTTAGGTTACAATAGTCATGAAAACCGCTCAAAATAATTTTTGAACCATATTGCCTCCAAAACTCGAACGAAAGCTTCGATAATCCCATTTAGAAGACACACACCCAAATACAACATATTGCTCTTCTCCTGTTGTTAAAATTTCCTCATATCATAGTAGACCGGTGTTCGACGATGGTAACAGCGAGAGAATCAGAACCCTTATGAGACTAGGATTTGATGCAGGTTCCTTCGCTGAAAACTTTTCGAAGAAGATTAATGATGCGCATTTTTCTAGTTCTGAAATATCAGCGAAGGATATTGCCAAAAGGACACGCCAGAAGGATCAGACTAGAAGTAAAAAGCAACATGAGGACCAGAAAGGACAAATGTATGGTTATGGCCAACGTTAAGGTACTGCTCCTGGCATGAACGTCAATAAAATATTTTTTATGCATTTCCCGAAACTTTCATTTTTCGGTATATAAGGAACATTTTCTGCTGAACCACTGTAGATAAAAAAATGAAATCTGCTGCAGACTGTGTACTTACTATAACACAATTTTCTGTGTTACAAAATTTTTACAAGTTCATCATTACTGTAAAATTTATTAAAATTTTTGAGAAATAAATAACGCAATATATCATACACATACATTTAAAAAATTGTTGTATGAGTTCTAAGACCGATATTGAAAAACTAGTTCACAGACTTTTTTTATGTAATCGCTGAGAATAACCTATCGCATTATAAACGTGATAAGTACACCTATAGTAAGTTTTGAGAATATATTCCTTATGTGATGCTACACTTAAAGCGACAAAGAAACTGGTAAAGGCACGCGTATTCACATTCAGAGATATAAACAGGCAGAATTCGGCGCTGTGGACAGCAACGCCTATATAAAACAAGTGTCTAGCGCAGTTGGTACGCGGGTTACTGCTGCTACAATGACAGCTTATCAAGATTTCAGTGAGTTTGAACATGAAGTTAATAGTCGGCGCACGAGCGATGGGACACAGCATCTCCGAGGTAGCAATGAAGTGGGGATTTTCCCATACGACCATTTCACGAGTGTACCTTGAATATCAGAAATCCGGTAAAACATCAAATCTCCGACATCGCTGCGGCCGGAAAAAGATCTTGCAAGAACTGGACCAATGACGACTGAAGAGAATCGTTCAACGTGACAGAAGTGCAATCCTCCCGCAGATTGCTGCAGATTTCAATGCTGGGCCATCAACAAGTGTCAGCGTGCGAACCACTCAACAAAACATTATCGATATGGGCTTTCGGAGCCGAAGGCCCACTCGTGTACCCTTGATGACTGCATGACAAAAAGCTTTACGCCTCGCCTAGGCCTGTCAACACCGAGATTGGGCTGCTGATGACGGGAAAACGGGTATGGAGACAACCTCATGAATCCATAGAACCTGCCTGTCAGCAGGGGACTGTTCAAAGTGGTGGAGGCTCTGTAATGGTATGGGGTTTGTGCAGTTGGAGTGATATGGGATCCCTGATACGTCTAGATACGACTCGGACAAGTGACATGTACGTAAGCATCCTGTCTGACCACCTGCATCCGTTCATGTCCATTGTGCATTCCGACAGACTTGGGCAATTCCAGCAGGACAATGCGACACCCCACACGTGCAGAAATGCTACAGAGTGGCTCCAGGAACACTAATCTGAGTTTAAACACTTCCACTGGCCAAACTCGCCAGACATGGACATTATTGAGGATATCTGGGATGCCTTGCAACGTGCTGTTCAGAAGAGATTGTAAGTAGGCTGTTTAGGTTTTTTTATTGGTAACGCCAACTCTGTATGAAAATCACTGGCTGTGCTGTGTGCAGTCTGTGGCTGCTTTGCATTGTTGTAATACTCGCCATTGTAGTGTTGGGCAGCGGCAGCTGGCTGTGAACAGCGCGTAGCGTTGCGCAGTTGGAGGTGAGCCGCCAGCAGTGGTGGATGTGGGGAGAGAGATGGCGGAGTTTTGAAATTTGTCATGAACTGCTATATTTATATATGATGATATCAAGGTAAATACATTGTTTGTTCTCTATTAATATATTTCATTTGCTAACTATCCCTATCAGTAGTTAGTGCCTTCCATAGTTTGAATCATTATTTAGCTGGCAGTAGTGGCGCTCGCTGTATTGCAGTAGCTTGAGCAGCGAAGATTTTTGTGAGGTAAGTGATTTGTGAAAGGTATTGTTTAATGTTAGTCAGGGCCATTCTTTTGTAGGGAATTTTGAAAGTCAGATTGCGTTGCGCTAACAAAATATTGTGTGTCAGTTTAAGGACAGTCGTGTATAATTGTTAAAAAGGGGACGTTTCATATGGCGAGCAAGGGACTGGATAACAGCATTTCTGGTTCTAAGGACAATTTCAAAAACTTTGTGAGTGCACAAGTGGTGGTTTATGGACTTGCTATATTATCCGCAAGACTCTTCAATGGTGATTGTGCACCTGCACAGTCACAACAGATGGCTGCTGGCTATCTCTACAAGGACTACAGTGGGTCTACATCTTTGATGATCCATCAATACCATTATTTCTACAAGGACTGCAGTGGGTCTGCACCTCTGGTGGCCCACCAATACCGTAATCTCCACCAGGACTACAGTGGGTCTGCTCTGTGATGACCTACCTACCAATACTCTTCAAAATTTCGACTGACTCTGCTGTGGGTTTGCTCTGTTGTGGCCCATTACCTGTATGCATGTCAAGAGTCAGCACTGTCTTTCCGTTGGAAGGACAACACTACTTCTTCAAGACTGCATGGAAATCCACTACTTCCGTGTGCATTTTCTTCTACTGCTCAGACTTTGAGAAAAACACTACTATTTTATCGTAATGAACGATCAGGACTGTCTTTATGGACTGTGAGAAAATTTGAGCTTTTGACCAACATTGTATCAATAAGTGTGTGCATTTGATTTCTTTGTTATTGTAATTATGAAAATTTTTTTTTAAATCTGTATTGGCCACTGCCCAAACCAATTTGTAAAAATTTTTGTGGGGAGCATGGGGGCTATGTAAGTAGGCTGTTTAGGTTTTTTTATTGGTAATGCCAACTCTGTATGAAAATCACTGGCTGTGCTGTGTGCAGTCTGTGGCTGCTTTGCATTGTTGTAATACTCGCCATTGTAGTGTTGGGCAGCAGCAGCTGGCTGTGAACAGCGCGTAGCGTTGCGCAGTTGGAGGTGAGCCGCCAGCAGTGGTGGATGTGGGGAGAGAGATGGCGGAGTTTTGAAATTTGTCATGAACTGCTATATTTATATATGATGATATCAAGGTAAATACATTGTTTGTTCTCTATTAATATCTTTCATTTGCTAACTATCCCTATCAGTAGTTAGTGCCTTCCATAGTTTGAATCTTTTATTTAGCTGGCAGTAGTGGCGCTCGCTGTATTGCAGTAGCTTGAGCAGCGAAGATTTTTGTGAGGTAAGTGATTTGTGAAAGGTATTGTTTAATGTTAGTCAGGGCCATTCTTTTGTAGGGAATTTTGAAAGTCAGATTGCGTTGCGCTAACAAAATATTGTGTGTCAGTTTAAGGACAGTCGTGTATAATTGTTAAAAAGGGGACGTTTCAAGATCTCTACCCCCTCGTACTCTTACAGATTGGTGTACAGCCCTGCAGGATTCTGGTGTCAGTTCAGCACTACTTCAGACATTAGTCGAGTCCATGCCACGCCGTGTTACGGCACTTCTGTGTGCTTGCAGGGCCCCTACACGATATTAGGGAGATGTACCAGTTCCTTTGGTTCTTCAGTGAACGTGATCTACAAATACCCAGCACTGTCCTGTTCTCTCTGTCTCTTTCTTTCCCTCCGCAGTACAATATGACATGCTTTTTATTTGTTTCTTCTCCCAGAAAGGGTCGGTTTTCAATTTTCGTGCTCTTATTCCTTTTAGGATTTCCGCAGTTATCCCAAACTATGAGGGAATATATCTACAATTTCTTAACTGTCGATGAGCTGTGTAATTACATAACAAATAAACGCTTGTGTTTACTCTATCGCTGGAAACCAATGTCTTATGTTAGGTTTTCACGGTTCGCAGTATAATGGGTCTTGGCTATTTCGAATATGGTAAACCGTTCGCTTTGCTGTTCATGGTAGTTTGTTCCCGATTTATTGGCTTTTTTGTCGTGCGCTTTCAGCTACCTCGGTAGTAATGTCAATTATAATAATATGAAAGTGAGGACAGCACAAAAGCCAGCCCCCGAGCGGAGACATTATCCGACCCAGCCAGGAATCGAACACAAGCCCCTTGGCTTAGCAATCTGCCGCGCAGACCGCGCAGCTGCCGAGGCACATATTCAGACAAGTTTACCTGCAGAGTTCTAATTGTCTTTCTCTGTCGCCTAAGGATGTCGTGATTGCAATTTCCCCAATCATCTTTCGCGCTATCTACGATTTGTATACATATTGTCCCTCCACTTTCCGCCCGGGCGAGGAATTTCCCTCGTCGTACAGTAATCAGTTTCTTGTATTGTCTCTTACGCCACTTGAAACAGATTGCAATAATTTTGTTTTCACATGCTGTCGTCGTTTTCCTAATCGCCCAGTCTGATTAGAGTCGATAAGATAACTGTGCGATAGCTGGTCTTCTTCAGAAGTTAGGAAGCAGCAAACTTGATAGCTGCTCCTGCAAAACACGGGCGTTGCACAACGGTGTCCCGGAATTGAGAACAGTAGGCCGATGGAGCAGCCACCGACGTTTCAAATGTTCGCGTATTGAGTCAAGTCTGACGACGCAATAGCCGCTCACTCACTTCAACGGACAAGCTCTGATGACTGCAAAAATTGTGACCCCTAAAAATAGTAACGTTCGGAGATCTTCGATATTTACAAACCATCGCTGTTAAGAGAATAAAAACTAATGTCTCAATACCGATAATGAAGCCTCTGATACATCGAAATATCGATGTTAAAGGCAATAAAAGGACCTTAGATTTTGGATAAAATAAATTCCCTACTTGTTACAACTGCAAATAAGGTTTTTGTCATTTAAACAAATCGTTTTGTGAATAGGTCTCGTAACGACATTTTGTCACTTACTCAACATGACCAGGGGTGGAGAAGGGAGTGAGAGAACAACATTTTTGAAAGAATTAAGGCAGGAACTTTGGCTATAATTGCAGCTAAACGTCGTTCAGTTCATGGTCAGTACTGCCAAATGAGCATTTTTGGAACTAATTATGCCTTCTTTTTAATACCGTTGTGCTGTCAAATGACTAATATAGTTGGGGTCCAGAAATATGAGTTTTTTCACAATATTTTTATCTGGCTTTTATTCCTCAGCAATTGGAATGCATTAAAATTCATGATGATTAAAGAAAAATTATTTGCATTGAATTAAAATTTCAAAACACCCTTTGATATTCCATGAAAATTCTTTATTCGATTGAATTAAGAAGCACAATATAGCCAACCAAAACAGTGCTGATGTGTGCTTCGGGCTCATCAGCATACACGAACACGAGACTAAAACTATTACTAGAAAATAGAAACAGTTGAGAGATTTATTGGAAAATTACACAATTTCACAATAATGAAGTAGCTTGCTAAGTGTAATCAATAATATAAAATTACAGTGCAAATATTGTGAAGTTTGTCCTACTAAGTACCTAGCTGAAACACTACCTACAATTTTATTGTGAAAAAACGAAAGTTGTGCGAAAGAACTAAAGTGAAGGTGTTTATTTAAATACATTTTTGCTTCAAAATATACCATACAGAGATTATTTCGATGAAGAAATAGTAAATGAAGGTTCATGTTAATGTTTAAATTAACATGTATAGTGATAAATGTCATCCATTTTGAACTTTTAAAAACATGGGTCTAGTTATTCATTACAGTTACCTGTTTGTATTATTCTAATGCACAGCAGATTCGCTTTTAAGAAAATAAATATAAATTCGTGCTAGTCTGTTATACAGTATACTTATTGCGAAAACAAAAATAACATACCTTGCTTTATTCCAGATTTTTTGTAAACACATCTAGCCTATTTCGTTTTGGAGAGTTGGCGACACTGTTTATGCTTTCGTGGTATAAAGTTGTGTGTGCCCATGTTGTTCGGAGTCGGTTTGTAACTAGCTAAAACTCATACTTCGAATTATTAATATACATTTTCAGTTTGTGGTACGTTAGATTACAAATGGTTCAAATGGCTCTGAGTACTATGGGACTTAACTGCTGAGGTCTTCAGTCCCCTAGAACCTAGAACCACTTAAACCTAACCAACCTAAGGACAACACACACATCCATGCACGTGAGATTACATTTGATTCACGTAAACGTAAGTACTTCTATACAGGACACCAACATATCCTCATTTAAGTTTTTGCAGACGTTTGTGTTGTGCCACTACTCGAATGATTTTACTCTTTTCGTTTGTTACACTGAAACGTAATTGCTACGGATAATAAAAACTTTCAATTCTTTCATTTTCACGCAGTCGTTGTTGTCATTAAAGATGTTTACGAAGTGACACGGCAGAGTAGTAACGTTCTTTTGCCGACGAGCGATATCAGTGGTTCTTGGTACTTCATTTTGTATTGTTTCAAACGTTGATATCAAGCACGCAGTACCAAAATGGAGAATTCCGTGTTACGTTAAAAGTGGAGTGAACAATAAGAAAAAGTTTATACCTGGTTCGTTAGTAGAAATAGCAATACATCCGATTAAAAAAAAAAAAAAAAAAAAAGCGTTACAGTCTGCAGACAAATACGAGGAACGCCCAGTAAGAAATGTAATACTTTTTTCTCGGATAATTTCGGTTGAAAAAATGCGGAATTTGTTGTGCATCGCGGATTATTCCATCTTCATCCCCTATAATTTCACGAAGTTCCGACAGGTGGTGGCATTATACGTAGCCTTAAAATTGCGTCTGTAATGGAGGTGCGTTCAAAGCAGAGAGCCGTTATAGAGTTCCTTTTGGCGGGGAACCAGAGCATTGCAGACGTTCCTAGGGGCTTGCAGATTGTATATGGAAGCATGGCAGTCAACAAAAACAAGGTGAGTCGTCGGGCGAGGTGTCTGTCACCATCGCAAACCTGTCCGATCTCCCGTGTGCCGGCCAGCAGCACACAGCTGCGACTCCTGCAGCGTTAACGTGCATATTTAGAGTCTCTGAATGCAACGATCTGGAGCTCCATCCGTAATAACTTTCCACCGATATTTTTAATGACGCAGTGTGGACCTTGTAAGCGGATCTTCAACCTCTTTGCAATTTTTTGCTCAATGTTTCAAATAACTTCCGGGAATTCAGCCAGGTAACACTTTCAGCGACCGCCGATATTTCGGCGGGAGAACACCCCGCCGTTTTCAAGGCAAACTGCAACGGACAGGCGGCGTACATGCAAATTTAAAACCTCGGTTCTCGGACTGAAGCAGGAAAGATAACACACACACTGAACAGTAGTGCCACCAAAGATGACCAAAGTCAGAGCTATCGATAGTGAGACTATGAATTCGCAGGTGAGGTAGCATTGACTCTGTCCCTCTGTTTTTTGACAAGGGAGAGAGCCGGATTCCAAACAGAGTTTAAACAGAAACCTCCATCCCTGTTAACGAGGTTGCTCGCTAATTTAATCTCAACTGCCTCCCTAATGACACTGTCCCAATAGCTGGACGTGCATGCCAATATCTCGGTGTTATTATATAACATGGGGTGACCAGTATCCAAGCAATGTTCGGCAATAGCAGATCTACTTGGCTGCTGTAATCGTGTGTGCCGTTTATGCTCAGTATACTGTATTGGTCCTCCACGGTCCTGATAGTTTGACCAATATATGCCATGCCGCAACTACAAGGAATACGATATACACCCGCCTTACGCAGTCCAAGATCATCCTTACCGGAACTTAAAAGTGCTCTGATTTTAGATGGAGGTCGGAAAACACATTTCACATCGTATTTCCGTAAAATACGACCGATCTTGTTGGACGTGTTTCCTACGTAAGGCAAAAAGGCAGTAGACTTAGGTGTTAACTCAGAATTATCATCGATCACCCGATGTACAGTTGGTCGATAGCGCAACGCACGTTCAATCTGTCTATCACTATAACCATTTTGACGAAATGTAACTTCAAGATGGGACAGCTCAGCTGGCAAAGTCTCAGCGTCAGAAACGACATGTGCCCTGTGTACCAAGGTACGAAGTACCCCTTCACGCTGAGCCGGATGGTGACAATTATTAGCCCATTAGTACAAGTCGGTGTGAGTACGTTTCCTGTAGTCTGCATGTCCCAATGATCCATCATCCTTCCTCCTAACCAACGCGTCAAGAAAGGGAAGGCAACCATCCTCAGAAATGACAGAAAGAGAAAGTTCGATAACTACGAGACTAGAGAGAAGAGAAAACTGTCTGAAGTATATCCAATAGGGCTAACAGGAGACACTGAATGTATAAGGGGAAATCAAATGAAAACGAGACGGATGGAAATTGCAAGTAAACTGTTTATTATTTTGAAAGTAATTGCCAAAACTGTTAATAGATTTATCCCACTGCGAGACGTCAACGCCTTTATGGAAAAAAAGTTTACGGTGGCCTACGGAACTTGACTGCATCCAGGCGTGAATATTTTTCTCCGAAGCAAATCAACGGTCACGAATGTATTTTTTCACCGGTTAAAAAATATGCCCCCACATGTTGCCAAGGCTCGGACGACTACGCTGCAGAAGTTTCGCTGGGAAACACTTACACATCCTTCACACATCCCCGATATTTCCCCATGTGTTTTCCATGTTTGTGAAGCTCTACAGAAATACTTTCGTGGCCGTCAGTTTGCTTCGGACGAAGAGGTGCTGGGCTGGGCATAATCACGGTTCCTTAAGCAACAGCAGACAGTTTTCCATGATGGTATTGAGCGTCTTGGCTCACAGTTGGATAGTTTTTTTAACAGTTATGGCCATTACTTTTGAAATGATGAACAGTTTACTTATTTTTCCCTCTGTATCATTTTCATTTGTCTGCCTCTTTATATTTGCATGCGTATGATGTGCTCAAGTATGTACGCTTCACGTGACATTCGGCTATCGACAATAGGGATGGGTGATTAGTAGCAGTTAATTGATCGTAATCGTAGAGGCTGAACCACTTTAAGACGGATCAGAGACGGTGTGATTACATCTTGAACAAGTGGAGAATTCCATTCCTCTGCTGGCTGCGACTGCTGAGTGGAGGAGCATACAATACGAGGTGCATTCGAGTTCTAAGGCCTCCGAATTTTTTTTCTAACTAACTACTCACCCGAAATCGATGAAACTGGCGTTACGTCTCGACGTAATCGCCCTGCAGACGTACACATTTTTCACAACGCTGACGCCATGATTCCACGGCAGCGGTGAAGGCTTCCTTAGGAGTCTGTTTTTACCACTGGAAAATTCCTGAGGCAATAGCAGCACGGCTGGTGAATGTGCGGCCACGGAGAGTGTCTTTCATTGTTGGAGAAAGCCAAAAGTCACTAGGAGCCAGGTCAGCTGAGTAGGGAGCATGAGGAATCACTTCAAAGTTGTTATCACGGAGAAACTGTTGCGTAACGTTAGCTCGATGTGCGGGTGCGTTGTCTTGGTGAAACAGCACACGCGCAGCCCTTCCCAGACGTTTTTGTTGCAGTGCAGGAAGGAATCTGTTCTTCAAAACATTTTCGTAGGATGCACCTGTTACCGTAGTGCCCTTTGGAACGCAATGGGTAAGGATTACGCCCTCGCTGTCCCAGAACATGGACACCATAATTTTTTCAGAACTGGTGGTTACCCGAAATTTTTTTGGTGGCGGTGAATCTGGGTGCTTCCATTGAGCTGACTGGCGCTTTGTTTCTGGATTGAAAAATGGCATCCACGTATCATCCATTGTCACAACCGACGAAAAGAAAGTCCCATTCATGCTGTCGTTGTGCGTCAACATTGCTTGGCAACATGCAACACGGGCAGCCATGTGGTCGTCCGTCAGCCAACTCTGGAGGCGATCTGTTCAACAGTCATTCGGCGATCCCCCAAAACAATTCTCTCCACTTTCTCGATCATGTCGTCAGACCGGCTTGTGCGAGCCCGAGGTTGTTTCGGTTTGTTGTCACATGATGTTCTGCCTTCATTAAACTGTCACACCCACGAACGCACTTTCGACACATCCATAACTCCATCACCAGATGTCTCCTTCAACTGACGATGAATTTCAATTGGTTTCACACCACGCGAATTCAGAAAACGAATGATTGCTCGCTGTTGAAGTAAGGAAAACATCGCCATTTTAAGTATTTAAAACAGTTCTCATTCTCGCCACTGGCGGTAAAATTCCATCTGCCATACGGTGCTGCCATCTCTGTGCCGTATTGACAATGAACGCGGCCTCATTTTAAAACAATGCGCATGTTTCTATCTCTTTCCAGTCCGGAGAAAAAAAATCGGAGACCTTAGAACTTGAATGCACCTCATAGATCACATTGCTAAGGAGTGCCCACTGCAAGCATTTGACGATGGTGTGAGATCTGTGCAGCGTCTGCGAGAGCTCTGCACTGGATGCCACATTTGGACATTTCCATTGTTTGTATATACTTTTGCGTACTCGTAAAACCATACGATAACAATCGTGAAAAAATATTGACGCAAGTATTTCGACATTAAAATGTAAATATCTTGAGGAGAATCTGCAAGAGCAAGGCCAAAGATGCTTTCAGAACGTTGCAAAAAGCTCAAACTGTTGGCACTGTGCGCGATTCTAGATCCTCGCTGCAGGATCCCTTGGCAGTAACTATTGCCATTAGCACGTTTTGCCATTGTTTAGAAGAAGCACACACAGAAAGTAAAAGAAGTCTAATAGTCACAAGTACGGTTGCTGGCTGCTATAGAAGATGTTTTTTGGGCATTCATGAGACTTTAACTGCAATACAGCAAGACCGGTTCTCTACTACAGTAACATCAAATAGCCAGGATTTAGTCTTTTAAAGCTCTGCTCTATTTACACTAACAGTTATCAACCGAAAATCATCTAACCTGCTTCTCTGGAAAGACAATGAGGCAGTGTATCCTATTGTGCCTATGGCGGCTCGTAAATATCTGGGAACAGTGGCTTCCTCTCTTACTCCTGGAAGATGGTTTGCTAATGCAGGCGAGACAGCAATAGTTACAAAAAGAGACATATGAGTGTGAAAGCATAATTTTATTTTTTATAGAACAAACCTTTTTGTCATAAAAATAATTTTAGGGAAATGTCGGCCGCTCGCAAACCATTGCTCTTCATGTACCCAGGGTAGCTACAGACTGTACAGTTAGTGCTAAAGAGGTGTCACAGTTAAAAGTAATTACTGTCAACAATAGCTGAATTTAGCTGAATGATCCCTTGCAATTTCTCTGCCCAGCGATTGCGTGAGGAAAACAGAACCAGAGACACACTACGAGTTACTTTGAACCTACTGGCGAGATTGTTAAAGACAGGTAAGAAGGAGCCCATCCACGATTACTATGGTGATACAGGAAGAAGAATGATAAAATATGTATTCAAGTCTTCAACGAACTATTTATTTCTCCGACTAAATTCGTCTATTTTTTATCGTAGTTGGGAGCTGAAACTAGATAGAGTTACGAAACAAGTCAGCACGTCAAAGGTGGCACGTTTTAAAATGATGATCCTAGAAATATAAGTAGCGAAGTTTTTTTATCATTATTGATAAAAATTTATTGTGCAGCTGCTACGTTATGCTCCAAACAAACTTTTTAACTAATATTTACACAATGATTGAACTTATACTTGCAGCTCCTACTGCTTTACTGTGTCACTGCTCTACGATTTATGAGAAGAGCTGCAAAGTTACCTAACATTTAATTTACTTCAATATAACGCACTTAAAGTGGTAGAAAATATGTTCAATTGGGATGTGTTATGCATTAAGACAAAAATTCCTGCAGCAGAACGTAGAAATTCTTCATGGGTGATAATGTTATATGGTGCGATATGCCAGCGATAAAATCGTCATAAAGCAATTACGAGAAGTGACAAATGAGAATTGAGGTAAAGATAAAGTTTTGGATAAGTCATTAGGGAAGATTAACATGCATTAACTTATCGCCCATTCGAACTGATATCACTGTGTAAACCGACAGAAAGTAATAAAGTGAATTCTATGTGGATCATATCTGTTTGACAAGTGTGAGTGTTATTGTTTACGAAAAATATCTCTGCCATAATCAGTCCTATACTCTTCAGTCGTCACTGGGTACAATGGGAAAATGTAGGACAATGGTACACAGTACAAGGGTCAGGCGTTGTACGTTACCAACATCTCCTTTTCGACTTAATTCTCTTGATAAGATTTTTCGTTACCGTCAGATTGGAACAGCAGTATACCACCACTTTAGGAAGCGTTGGTGCCTCGGATGGATAATGTTATCATAAAATAAATGGACGTAAGAGGCTCGCCTACGCAGGTATTATACGCCAATGAGAAACTGAAATGGAGACGCCGAACAAGCAGTGTGTAGCATACCGTTTCGCTATAATGACAATTGCGATGCACCGTGGCATGGAGTTCATACGACACCAGTAAATGATCAACACTAAATCGGATCACAATAAACAACAAGGTCAACAATAAATTTCCATAGCTGCCAAAGTAACATCTTGCATTTTTCGGGTGTCACCATCAACAGTCAATCCATTGTAAATAAGGAGGCAATAAAGTTTTTTCAAATGTTCAAACGTGTGTGAAATCTTATGGGACTTAACTGCTAAGTTCATCAGTCCCTAAGCTTACACACTACTTAAATTATTCTAAGGACAAACACACACACCCAGGCCCAAGGGAGGACTCGAACCTCCGCCGGGACCAGCCGCACAGTCCATGACTGCAGCGCCTTAGAGCACTCGGCTAATCCCGCGCGGCTGAGAAAGTTTCTTGGTGTTTGGATACAAAGTGACCTAAACAGGGACAAACATATTGAATACATCAATGCCAACTTGTGTACACTTGTTATTTTTTTAATGGTCCTAGAAGAATGCATAAACGAGCATGCACTAATGAGTACTTATTATATATATAATGCACATATGTAATACGGCATCATATTCGGCTGGAATTCCACAGCAGTTCAGGAGAACTTCAGAATCCTAAAGAGAGCTATTAGCTTTATTACAGTGAGCAGAGCTAGATGGTCGTGTAAAGCAGTGCAAGTGCCACCATTACCACGATTCTATATTATGGCACGCTAATATACAGTGGGTTTGTTGTAACTTGAGGCAATTAAATATCTCGAAAACGATTCATCGTACGGAAAGAAATATTCAAAGAGAAAAAGTTAATATTAGTAAGGAGGACGTCCATGTGTGCTACAAATGGCACCTCCTAACCACCCTTCCCGTGGGGTCAGTTTCGAGTTTTCGGATGGGAACTCTCATTTTTACTGCATATTCGGATTCTACGCCAAAAAATACGTACTGTTTACTCAAACCATTTTTTTCCATTCGTGGTAGATGGGGCTGAAATTGGGAAATATCAAGTGTGCCTATTTTTGAAATTAAGAACTGACGCATTTGATTCTACAGGTTATTTGCGAGGTAAATGTGAGCCTTCTTATCCAACGGATATTTATCTTCGAAATCTTATTTAATATTGCAAATTTGATAGTACAGTACCATATAGCTAACCATTAAGTGCATGGTTAGAAAATACGTGATCCAAGAACGACGACGTCCTCTTGCCTCTCACCGTAACTGTAATTCACAGTGCTTTCAAGTTCTGTACATGCATTCCACGCTCTAAATAACAAATGTATCGAAATGGAAGGTCGTGAGTTTGAGCATTTATTGTGAATTACAATTACTGTGAGAGGCAAGAGGACTCACAGAAATGAAACACACTAATGGGGAAAGGCAAGGAGACTTGTCGATATTAAGCATACCCATGGGATCAGAAAACTACGGCATCCACGTCGTTGTTCCTGGATCACAGTAAGCGTAGTTTCTCAACGTACATTGAAACGGCAAACCATATTGTACTGCACAATCAAGTTTACAGGATTAAAGTAAAATTCGGACGTAAATGTCAACTGTTAGAACACGTATCTTTACGTTTACAGTTGTTGGTACGGTGCGTCTCTTTCGAGATATTTAGCTGTCACAAGTTAAAACAAACACCCTGAATATTAAAAATGTTATAGGCAGAGATAGTATTGAGAGAAAAAAGTGACAGAAACAGTCACAGTACAAGGTTGAAACTATACTCACAAGGCAATAAGGGGCAGTCAGATGAAAGTGAGAGCGATGGAAACAAATAAGTAAACTTTTCATTAGTTCAAAAGTAATCGCCATAACCGTTAATACTGAAACTACGTCTTCAATTATTTTTATCATTTAAACACTGACCTACAGAATTTTCCCTGACAAAGACAACTTAACCTATTCGTTTATTACCCACATTATACAAGCCCAACGCAATCTGACTGCTATGTAGTGACCACATGACTTCCAATAATTAACACTAAAGAATGGCCCTGAATTGCAAGAAATCCTAACAATAATAAAACTCCAAAAAATATGAGAAATGAAAAATACGAAACTACTTCCAAATCTGTTAACTGCCTAAACTCATTTCAATCACGAATCCCATTTTCTTACAAGTCACTTACCTCACAGAAAATCTTCATAACACGAAATATAGCAATTACAGCAAAGAGCAACTACAACCAGCTGAATAAAAATATTATAACTACTATAGACTCTAACTACTAGGAGGCATACGGTTAGCAAATGAAAGATTTTGTTGAAGAGCAGACAGCGTGTTTAGAAAATATTACTTTATTCATGTGACATCCAGTTCCAAAAATTATGTAGTTGGCAATGATTCCACTGCCCAGACATTAACTATCAAACATACGTCATCATTTTACAATGCACGTCCTACCAACACAGAGTCTCCACGAAGGGCTCATGTCCAAGCCGTCCCCTCTCTGACTGCTAACTGCTAGTCCCTCCAACCACACAATCTCTTGCCGAGGGCGCAGAGCGCTGTCAGCGATATTAAAACGGTCTATAGCGCTGCCAACATACCAACAGGCTGCTGACAATATAAGTATACCACTGTGAGACAAGATGGTCAGTGACATGGAAAAATGTTTGCGGTTGTCTACGGAACCATGACTGCATCCAGGTGTGCAGCTCTTCGTCCGAAGCAAATCGACGGCCACGAATGTCTTTCTTCAAGGCTCCAGAAATATGGCTATGGCTTGGGGCGAGAGCAGTACTGTATGCATGTTGTGTATGGGCTTCCCAGCAGAACTTTATCAACGTACTCGAAACAACCTTGGAAACATGTGTACGAACCACATACTGCCAAGATTGTTTCGACACAACATTTTTCCAAGAAGAAACTGACCATGTTGTATCGCAGTGGGATAAATGTATTAACAGTTATGGCGATTGCTATTGAAATAATAATCAGTTTACTAACTTACTTTCTTTCCACGTGTCTCGATTTCATCTGACTGCCTCTTATGCATGCTATATGGGAATAAAACTTTTCAAGTTGCCATGTGAGTTAATGTGTATGTTAAATATAAACGCATTTGAAAGATCTGTTAGAGAGAATATCTGCAACAACACTGCTTCTCTTCAGTAGGTGAATACATGAACTTCAACGTTTGTACATATGATTACTTTTATCTGTAATATACGCTTCCAATGTGCGTTCACCGCGATGTCGCCAAACACGGATGCGACCGTCATGATGCTGTAAACAGAACCTAGATTCATCCGAAAAAATGACGTTTTGCCATTCGTGCACCCAGGTTTGTCGCTGATACACCATCGCAGGCGCTCCTATCTGTGATGCAGCGTCAAGGGTAACCGCATCCATGGTCTCAGAGCTGATAGTCCACGCTGCTGCAAACTTCGTCGAACTGTTCGTGCAGATGGTTATTATCTTGCAAACGTCCCCATCTGTTGACTCAGGGATCGAGACGTGGCTGCACGATCTGTTACAGCCATGCGGATAAGATGCCTGTCATCTCAACTGCTAGTGATACGAGGCCATAGGGATCCAGCACGGCGTTCCGTATTACCCTCCTGAACCCACCGATTTCATATTCTGCTAACAGTCATTGTATGAGAAATGGGTTGGAAACTTTCCTCATGTCAGCACGTTGTAGGTGTCGCCATCCTTGTGTGAATGCTCTGAAAAGCTAATCATTTGCATATCACAGCATCTTCTTCCTGTCGGTTAAATTTCGCGTCTGTAGCACGTCATCTTCGTGGCGTAGCAATTTTAATGGCCAGTAGCGTAGTTCCGATAGCTGCTAGCGCTATACGTAACCTTCAAAATGGCGTCTGTAACAGAGATGGGTTCTCAGCAGATAGCTATCATTAGATTTCTTTCCGCGGAAAACCATAGCATCGCAGATATTCATAGGTGCTTGCAGAATATCTACGGAGACCTGGCAGGGAATAAAAGCACGGTGAGTCGGTGGGCGAGGCGTCTGTAGCCATCGCAATGAGGTCGCGCAAAGCAATCCGATCCCCCGCTTGCCGGCCTGCCGCGCACAGCGGTGACTCCTGCACTGTTGAACTTCAGAATCTCTGTCGTCACAAAAGTGCAAACGAATTTCTCCTTCTCCACGACAACACAGGACGTCACAGAAGTCTGCGCATCCGGGAGGAGCTCACAAAACTTCACTGAACTGTTCTTCCTCATCCACGCTACAGCCCTGATCTCGCACCTTTGGACTTCCGTTTGGCCCAATGCAGTCCGCAGAAAGCATTACGTGGATAATGGGGAGGTTATTGATGCAGCAAGACGTTGGCTCCGACGTCACTCTGTAGAGTAGTACAATGTGGGCATACAGGCCGTCCCAGTAAGGTGGTTTGAAGTCGTGGCATTGAACGGAGATTACGTTGAAAACTAAGGTTCTGTAGCGCTAAGAGAGGGGAATAATGTGGTGTATTATGATCTTGAATAAAAACAACCTGCTTTCAGAAAAAAGTGTTGCATTACTTATTGGACGCCCCTCGCACATGAGCGATCAACTGCTGACGACAGCTCACGAAGGCAGGTTGTCCTGGCGCCAGGGTAATCAATTGTGACTTGATAGCGTTCCAGATGCACACAACAGGGAGTGAGATAAAAAAGTGTGGAGGCCACAAAGTCACATTCACGTCCACTGAGTGCTCCTCAAACAATGCTGGAATATGTCGGGAGAGATTGCAGTGATGTACTGGGCTACTCAAGTTTTAGGTTTTACCATCTTACTGTGTTTAGCTCACAAACCTTCAATGTCTGTAGGCATACAGTGACGCGGTGGCCGCTGGAACTAATTTCAGTTTCGAGTGCTTTGTGACGAGTAAGTTCACATGGTCGACAGTTCGCTAGGAAAAGAATCCGAAGTACCATAAGCTCACACTAGTCCAGAATGAACACGGAAAAAGAGAAAGCCGTTAACAAACAGTAGTCGAGCACTGTATCCTACCTGACCAAAAGTATCCAGACACCCCTATGTTATGCGGAATTGAACCCCAGACGTCAAGAGAGACAGAGTCGCCAGTATGAAAGTGGGCGGGGAGTACCGTGTCATCAGTAGAGAAGCAGCAACAGCAGAATGGATCGATCAGATGAGCTCAACGACTTCGAACTTGGACTAAGGAATGAAATGTGCCGTCGACATCAAGGTCATTAGATACGGAGCACAAGCTCGGAAGGTGTCAAGGAAGGGGAAGGAAATCGGCCGCGCCCTTACAAAGGAAGCATTCCGGCATTTGCTTGGAGCGATTTAGGGAAGTCACGGAAGCAGCTATTGAACGCACTGGGTGTGACCGGCTGCAGATAGTAGCACATGTCGGAACG
This sequence comes from Schistocerca americana, assembly GCF_021461395.2. Lineage (NCBI taxonomy): Eukaryota > Metazoa > Arthropoda > Insecta > Orthoptera > Acrididae > Schistocerca > Schistocerca americana. The sequence goes on along the minus strand of NC_060120.1, from coordinate 695,666,861 downwards.
AATGACGCCTGCCGCTTGGGTTCTGAGGCCATCCTTGGTTCCTTCCGGCGGCTGGCTGATTTGGTGAAGACAACCAGCATCGCACGCGGAGTGCAAGCTGAGCTTAATATCTGCAGCATAGTGCCCAGAGTCGATCGCGGTCCTCTGGTTTGGAGCCGTGTGGAGGGTCTAAACCAGAGGCTCAGACGACTCGGCGACTATAATGGTTGCAAATTCATCGACCTCCGTTATTGGGTGGAGAACTGTAGGGCCCCCCCTAGACAGGTCAGGCGTGCACTACACACCGGAAGCAGCTACTAGGGTAGCAGAGTACGTGTGGCGTGCACACGGGGGTTTTTTAGGTTAGAGGGACCCCCCCTTGGGCGAAACGATAAAATACCTGACGGCTTACCAGAGAGGACATTATCATCGTTGATAAAGAACGTCCGTCCTCAGAGACCAAAAACAGGAAAAGTTAACGTAATATTGGTAAACTGCAGGAGTATCCAGGGCAAGGTTCCTGAATTAGTATCTCTTATTGAAGGAAATAGTGCGCATATAGTATTAGGAACGGAAAGTTGGTTAAAACCGGAAGTGAACAGTAACGAAATCCTAGACACAGAATGGAATATATACCGCAAGGATAGGATAAACGCCAATGGTGGAGGAGTATTTATAGCAGTAAAGAATTCAATAATATCCAGTGAAGTTATTAGCGAATGCGAATGTGAAATAATCTGGGTTAAGTTAAGTATCAAAGGTGGGTCAGATATGATAGTCGGATGCTTCTATAGACCACCTGCATCAGCAACCGTAGTAGTTGAGCGCCTCAGAGAGAACCTGCAGAACGTCGTGAAGAAGTTTCGTGATCATACTATTGTAATAGGGGGAGACTTCAATCTACCAGGTATAGAATGGGATAGTCACACAATCAGAACTGGAGCCAGGGACAGAGACTCTTGTGACATTATCCTGACTGCCTTGTCCGAGAATTACTTCGAGCAGATAGTTAGAGAACCAACTCGTGAAGCTAACGTTTTAGACCTCATAGCAACAAATAGACCGGAACTTTTCGACTCCGTGAATGTAGAAGAGGGTATCAGTGATCATAAGTCAGTGGTTGCATCAATGACTACAAGTGTAATAAGAAATGCCAAGAAAGGAAGGAAAATATATTTGCTTAACAAGAGTGATAGGGCACAAATCGCAGAATATCTGAGTGACCACCATCAAACGTTCATTTCTGAGGAAGAGGATGTGGAACAAAAATGGAAAAAATTCAGAAACATCGTCCAGTACGCCTTAGATAAGTTCGTACCGACTAAGGTCCAAAGCGAGGAGAAAGATCCACCGTGGTATAACAATCATGTACGAAAGGTACTACGGAAACAAAGAAAGCTTCATCATAGGTTTAAGAGTAGTCGAATCATAGCTGATAAGGAAAAGCTGAACGAAGCGAAAAAGAGCGTAAAGAGAGCAATGAGAGAAGCATTCAACGAATTCGAACATAAAACATTGTCAAACAATCTAAACAAGAACCCTAAAAAGTTTTGGTCATATGTAAAATCGGTAAGCGGATCTAAATCCCCTATTCAGTCACTCGTTGACCACGATGGCACCGAAACAGAGGACGACCGAAGAAAGGCAGAAATACTGAATTCAGTGTTCCAAAACCGTTTCACTGCGGAAAATCGTAACACGGTCCCTGACTTCAGCCGTCGCACGGACGCCAAAATGGAAAATATTGAAATAAACGATATCGGAATTGAAAAACAACTGCTATCACTTAGTAGCGGAAAAGCATCCGGACCAGACGAGATACCCTTAAGATTCTACAGTGATTATGCTAAAGAACTTGCCCCCTTTCTATCAGCAATTTATCGTAGATCGCTGGAAGAACGTAAAGTACCTAGCGACTGGAAGAAAGCGCAGGTCGTTCCCATTTTCAAGAAGGGTCATAAATCAGATGCGAATAATTATAGGCCTATTTCGCTTACGTCAATCTGTTGTAGAATAATGGAACATGTTTTGTGTTCTCGTATTATGACGTTCTTAGATAATACAAATCTCCTTCATCATAACCAACATGGATTCCGCAAACAGAGATCATGTGAAACTCAGCTCGCCCTATTTGCCCAAGAAATTCACAGTGCCGTAGACACTGGCGAGCAGATTGATGCCGTATTCCTGGACTTCAGGAAGGCATTTGATACGGTTCCGCACTTACGTTTAGTGAAAAAAATACGAGCTTACGGAATATCGGACCAGGTTTGTGATTGGATTCAGGATTTCCTAGAAGAAAGAACACAACATGTCATTCTTAACGGTTCAAAATCTGCAGATGTAGAGGTAATTTCGGGAGTACCGCAGGGAAGCGTGATAGGACCTTTATTGTTTACAATATACATAAATCACTTAGTTGACAACATCGGTAGCTCCGTGAGGCTATTTGCAGATGACACGGTTGTCTACAAGAAAGTAGCAACATCAGAAGACTCGTACGTACTCCAGGAGGACCTGCAGAGGATTAATGCATGGTGCGACAGCTGGCAGCTTTCCCTAAACGTAGATAAATGTAATATAATGCGCATACATAGGGGCAGAAATCCATTCCAGTACGATTATGCCATAGGTGGTAAATCATTGGAAGCGGTAACGACCGTAAAATACTTAGGAGTTACTATCCGGAGCGATCTGAAGTGGAATGATCACATAAAACAAATAGTGGGAAAAGCAGGCGCCAGGTTGAGATTCATAGGAAGAATTCTAAGAAAATGTGACTCATCGACGAAAGAAGTAGCTTACAAAACGCTTGTTCGTCCGATTCTTGAGTATTGCTCATCAGTATGGGACCCTTACCAGGTTGGATTAATAGAAGAGATAGACATGATCCAGCGAAAAGCAGCGCGATTCGTCATGGGGACATTTAGTCAGCGCGAGAGCGTTACGGAGATGCTGAACAAGCTCCAGTGGCGGACACTTCAAGAAAGGCGTTACGCAATACGGAGAGGTTTATTATCGAAATTACGAGAGAGCACATTCCGGGAAGAGATGGGCAACATATTACTACCGCCCACATATATCTCGCGTAATGATCACAACGAAAAGATCCGAGAAATTAGAGCAAATACGGAGACTTACAAGCAGTCGTTCTTCCCACGCACAATTCGTGAATGGAACAGGGAAGGGGGGATCAGATAGTGGTACAATAAGTACCCTCCGCCACACACCGTAAGGTGGCTCGCGGAGTATAGATGTAGATGTAGATGTAGAAACTTAAATCTGGATGGCTGGACGCTGGTTTGAACCGTCGTCCTCTCCAATGCAAGTCCAGTGTGCTAACCACTGCTCGGTAGAATTTGGACTAGACATTGGATGTGACCTGAGTAACAAATTAATCAGGGACATTTCATTCATTCTGAGGTTGGCTAAGTTTACTATGGCTCATGTTAGTCTGAAATTGAAACAGTGAGCAACAGCTGCAGCTAAACCAAGGCCAGGCAGACCTCATGTTCTGACGGAAAAGGACCATCGAGCAGGGCGAAGGGCGGTTGTAAAGCGGAAGGGACCATTCCTCAGATCCAAAGTGCTACAAGCAGTCCAGCTAGCGCAGTTACTGTCCGTAGGGACTTAAGAAGAATGGGGTACAATGGTCGCACAGTTCTTAGTAAGCCACCCATTTCTGCAGTCAATGCTAACCTAGATGGCTTAAAGAGCGACACCATTGGACCGTGGATGACTGGCAATAAGTGATTTGGATTGACGAATGACGTGGTACCATGTTGGAAAAAATGTGAGGGTTTGGGTTTGGCGAATGCCTGGATAACTTTACGTGCCATCATGTGTAGTGCCAACAGTGAAGTACGGAGAGTTCGCGTTGTGGTATGGGAGTGTTTTTTGTGAGTGTGGTCCCATTCTTGCGTTTAATAAACGCTAGATGAGGAAGGATATGAACAGCATTGTGTACTGCATACAGTAAAGGAACGGTTTGGAGACGATGATTGTTTGTTTCAGCATGACACTGCACCACGTCATAAAGTAACAATCGTGAGGCTATGGTTTGTGGAGAGCAACATCCCTGAAATGGACTGGCCTGCCCAGAGCCCCGATCTGAACATAGTGGAAGGCTTAATCAGTTCAAAATGGTTCAAATGGCTCTGAGCACTAAGGGACCCAACATCTGAGGTCATCAGTCCCCTAGAACTTAGAACTACTGAAACCTAACTAACCTAAGGACATCACACACGTTCATGCCCGAGGCAGGATTCGAACCTGCGACGGTAGCGGTTGCGCGGTTCCAGACTGAAGCGCCTAGAACCGCTCGGCCACACCGGCCGGCGCTTCATCAGTTCTAGATATTAAGTCTATATGCGAGTCTGCGATCATATTTGGCACTTTATTAATGTATGTCCGTAGTAATCGCACATTATAATAATACGTGAACAAGACCGACATTTATGAAAGAAGGTTCCACTACAAGCATTTAGCAGTTACAATAATGTTTTGTAAAGCCACTGTCTTTGTAAATGTGAACACATAACACAGTAAACTTGCCTCAAATAATCTTTTAGATTTTCTCTTCGCAATTATTGTCATGACTGTGTTTTCGACACTAGTATGTACTGTTAAGTACAAATTGAAAAAGAAGAGACGTAATGTTACTTTATACACACACCAAAAACAGTTTTGCATCATCCCAGTACCCAGAACTCCTGAAGATAGACGTTGCCTGTGGATGCTGTATCACGGACACAGTCCCTCTGACTGTTCAGCGATGTCACTAAACCCGCCCATATATGTAAACAATCACATATGAGCAGCGCCTATTAGACGGAGGGGGACCGACAGCCGATCAGTTCCAGTCATTCCACCAGGAAGGAGGTACACGGCTCGTGTTTTCTGTAGTTCAACCATGCCTAGAGGGCCAATACCGCGGTTTGATCGCATCCGCATTGTTACTTTGTGCTCTCAACAAGGGAAGTGTCCAGACGTCTCGGAGTGAACCAAAGCGATGTTGTTCGGACATGGAGGAGATACAGAGAGACAGGAACTGTCGATGACATGCCTCGCTCAGGCCGCCCAAGGGCAACTACTGCAGTGGATTACTGCTGCCTGCGGATTATGCCTTGAAGGAACCCTGACAGCAACGCCACCATGTTGAATAACGCTCTTCGTGCAGCCACAGGACGTCGTGTTAGGACTCAAACTGTGCGCAATAAGCTGCATGATGCGCAGCTTCACTCCCGATGTCCATGACGAGGTCCATCTTTGCAACCGCGACACCATGCAACGCGGAACAGATGGGTCCAACAACATGCCGATTGGACCGCTCAGGATTGGCATCACGTTCTCTTCACCGATGAGTGTCGCATATGCCTTCAACCAGACAATCGTCGGAGACTTGTTTGGAGGCAACCCGGTCAGGCTGAACGCATTGGACACACTCTCCAGAGGGGCCAGCAAGATGGAGGTTCCCTTCTGTTTCTGGTGTGGCAGTATGTGGGGACGACGTACGCCGCTGGTACTCATGGAAGGCGCCGTAGGGGGTGTACGATACGTGAATGTCATCGTCCGACCGATAGTGCAATCATATCGACAGCATATTGGCGAGGGATTCGTCTTCATGGACGACTATTCGCGCCCCCACCGTGCACATCTTGTGAATGACTTCCTTCAGGGTAACGACATAGCTCGACTAGAGTGGCCAGCATGTGCTCCAGACGTGAATCCTAACGAACATTCCTGAGATGGATTAAAAGGCTGTTTATGGACGACGTGGCCCACCAAGTACTCTTAGGGATCTACACCGAATCGCCGTTGCGGAGTGGGATGATCTTGACCAACAGTGCCTCGATGAACTTGTGGATAGTACGCCACGAGGAATACAGGCATGCATCAATGCAAGTGGGCGTACTACCGGATATTAGAGGTACCGATGTGTACAGTAACCTGGACCACCACCTCTGAAGGTCTCGCTGTATAGTGGTACAACATGCAATGTGTGGTTTTCATGAGCAATAAAAATTGCGGAAATGTAGTTAATGTTGATCTCATTTCCAATTTTCTGTGCAGGTTCCGGAACTCTCGGAACCGAGGTGATGCAAAAGTTTTTTTGATGTTTGTATTAGACTCGTGTCATCAGTGTGTAATAACCAATGACTTTTAGATATGCGCTAATTATACCAGTTTTTAGTTATGGGATTCTGTATGGGAAACACATGTGCACAATATAAACACAACTTACAAACTACAGAAGAGTGACATAAGAGTGAGAACTAAAAACAGTATTCGAGCTCACTGTAAAGATCTGTTCAAAATATTTGGAATTTCAATGATAACCATATAAATACATTTACCAGTCAGTTATGCACATCAAAAACACTCTCGTTTACTACTACACAAACATGGAGGATGATCTTGCCTGCGCGATACAAATATACTGAAAAATTAATTAAATAACACAGCGTTTCGTGAAAAAGTAATACATGTAAATGATAATAATGAAACAGCTATGCCATTCTATAATATGAACTAAAATGTAGATAGCTTGTGGTAGTTTGGGCGAAGATCGGTATGGAGAAATGAATGAAAAGTTTAGCTCTTTATGGTATTAAATAGCGTCTTTGCAAGAATGTAAGGATATAAGCAACGCAGTACTGTACACTATGGATAAATCAAATGAGGACGCGTTGTTTCACACAAAGTAGCCTTGTATTCTGGAGGAAGGTCGCTTCAGTTTAAGTCTGACCATCCCGATTAAATTTTGAGTGGTTTCCTCAAATTACTGCAGACAAACCTCAGGATAGTTCCTGCCATAAGGCCATGGCCGACTACCTGTACTTTCCTTGTGAAAATAAACCTGTATGTAAATATGCCCCCCCATGAACCATGGACCTTGCCGTTGCTGGGGAGGCTTGCGTGCCTCAGCGATACAGATGGCCGTACCGTAGGTGCAACCACAACGGTGGGGTATCTGTTGAGAGGCCAGACAAACATGTGGTTCCTGAAGAGGGGCAGCAGCCTTTTCAGTAGTTGCAGGGGCAACAGTCTGGATGATTGACTGATCTGGCCTTGCAACACTAACCAAAACGGCCTTGCTGTGCTGGTACTGCGAACGGCTGAAAGCAAGGGGAAACTACAGCCGTAATTTTTCCCGAGGACATGCAGCTTTTCTGTATGATTAAATGATGATGGCGTCCTCTTGGGTAAAATATTCCGGAGGTAAAATAGTCACCCATTCGGATCTCCGGGCGGGGACTACTCAGGAGGACGTCGTTATCAGGAGAAAGAATACTGGCGTTCTACGGATCGGAGCATGGAATGTCAGATCCCTTAATCGGGCAGCTAGGTTAGAAAATTTAAAAAGGGAAATGGATAGGTTAAAGTTAGATATAGTGGGAATTAGTGAAGTTCGGTGGCAGGAGGAACAAGACTTTTGGTCAGGTGATTACAGGGTTATAAATACAAAATCAAATAGGGGTAATGCAGGAGTAGGTTTAATAATGAATAAAAAAATAGGAGTGCGGGTTAGCTACTACAAACAGCATAGTGAACGCATTATTGTGGCCAAAATAGACACAAAGCCCATGCCTACTACAGTAGTACAAGTTTATATGCCAACTAGCTCTGCAGACGATGAAGAAAAAGATGAAATGTATAACGAGATAAAAGAAATTATTCAGGTAGTGAAGGGAGACGAAAATTTAATAGTCATGGGTGACTGGAATTCGTCAGTAGGAAAAGGGAGAGAAGGAAACATAGTAGGTGAATATGTATTGGGGGGAAGGAATGAAAGAGGAAGCCGCCTTGTAGAATTTTGCACAGAGCATAACTTAATCATAGCTAACACTTGGTTCCAGAATCATAAAAGAAGGTTGTATACCTGGAAGAATCCCGGAGATACTAAAAGGTATCAGATAGATTATATAATGGTCAGACAGAGATTTAGGTAACCAGGTTTTAAATTGTAAGACATTTCCTGGGGCAGATGTGGATTCTGACCACAATCTATTGGTTATGAACTGCAGATTGAAACTGAAGAAACTGCAAAAAGGTGGGAATTTAAGGAGATGGGACCTGGATAAACTGAAAGAACCAGAGGTTGTAGAGAGTTTCAGGGAGAGCATAAGGGAACAATTGACAGGAATGGGGAAAAGAAATACAGTAGAAGAAGAATGGGTAGCTCTGAGGGATGAAGTAGTGAAGGCAGCAGACGATCAAGTAGGTAAAAAGACAAGGGCTAATAGAAATCCTTGGGTAACAGAAGAAATATTGAATTTAATTGATGAAAGGAGAAAATATAAAAATGCAGTAAATGAAGCAGGCAAAAAGGAATACAAACGTCTCAAAAATGACATCAACAGGAAGTGCAAAATGGCTAAGCAGGGATAGCTAGAGGACAAATGTAAGGATGTAGAGGCTTGTCTCACTAGGGGTAAGATAGATACTGCCTACAGGAAAATTAAAGAGACCTTTGGAGAGAAGAGAACCACTTGTATGAATATCAAGAGCTCAGATGGCAACCCAGTTCTAAGCAAAGAAGGGAAGGTAGAAAGGTGGAAGGAGTATATAGAGGGTTTATACAAGGGCGATGTACTTGAGAACAATATTATGGAAATGGAAGAGGATGTAGATGAAGACGAAATGGGAGATAAGATACTGCGTGAAGAGTTTGACAGAGCACTGAAAGACCTGAGTCGAAACAAGGCCCCGGGAGTAGACAACATTCCATTAGAACTACTGATGGCCTCGGGAGAGCCAGTCCTAACAAAACTCTACCATCTGGTGAGCACGATGTATGAGACAGGCGAAATACCCTCAGACTTCAAGAAGAATATAATAATTCCAATCCCAAAGAAAGCAGGTGTTGACAGATGTGAAAATTACCGAACTATCAGTTTAATAAGTCACAGCTGCAAAATACTAACGCGAATTCTTTACAGACGAATGGAAAAACTGGTAGAAGCTGATCTCTGGGAAGATCAGTTTGGATTCCGTAGAAATGTTGGAACACGTGAGGCAATATTGACCTTACGACTTATCTTAGAAGAAAGATTAAGAAAAGGCAAACCTACGTTTCTATCATTTGTAGACTTAGAGAAAGCTTTTGACAATGTTAACTGGAATACTCTCTTTCAAATTCTGAAGGTGGCAGGGGTAAAATACAGGGAGCGAAAGGCTATTTACAATTTGTACAGAAACCAGATGGCAGTTATAAGAGTCGAGGGGCATGAAAGGGAAGCAGTGGTTGGGAAAGGAGTGAGACGGGGTTGTAGCCTCTCCCCGATGTTATTCAATCTGTATATTGAGCAAGCAGTAAAGGAAACAAAAGAAAAATTCGGAGTAGGTATTAAAATTCATGGACAAGAAGTAAAAGCTTTGAGGTTTGCCGATGACATTGTAATTCTGTCAGAGACAGCAAAGGACTTGGAAGAGCAGTTGGATGGAATGGACAGTGTCTTGAAAGGAGGATATAAGATGAACATCAACAAAAGCAAAACAAGGATAATGGAATGTAGTCTAATTAAGTCGGGTGATGCTGAGGGAATTAGATTAGGAAATGAGGCACTTAAAGTAGTAAAGGAGTTTTGCTATTTGGGGAGCAAAATAACTGATGATGGTCGAAGTAGAGAGGATATAAAATGTAGACTGGCAATGGCAAGGAAAGCGTTTCTGAAGAAGAGAAATTTGTTAACATCGAGTATAGATTTAAGCGTCAGGAAGTCGTTTCTGAAAGTATTTGTATGGAGTGTAGCCATGTATGGAAGTGAAACATGGACGATAACTAGTTTGGACAAGAAGAGAATAGAAGCTTTCGAAATGTGGTGCTACAGAAGAATGCTGAAGATAAGGTGGGTAGATCACGTAACTAATGAGGAGGTATTGAGTAGGATTGGGGAGAAGAGAAGTTTGTGGCACAACTTGACTAGAAGAAGGGATCGGTTGGTAGGACATGTTTTGAGGCATCAAGGGATCACAAATTTAGCATTGGAGGGCACCGTGGAGGGTAAAAATCGTAGAGGGAGACCAAGAGATGAATACACTAAGCAGATTCAGAAGGATGTAGGTTGCAGTAAGTACTGGGAGATGAAGAAGCTTGCACAGGATAGAGTAGCATGGAGAGCTGCATCAAACCAGTCTCAGGACTGAAGACCACAACAACAACAATGTAAATATGCTTTTGTGTTCTTAAACCGTAACACCATGAGATGTAAAGTATCCTTGTAAAAGCGGCCCACCTAAAAATAAAACTACTACTGCCACTGTTTCTACAACAACGACAAATATTACTACTACTACTACTACTACAATGCCACGGCACGCTTGAGAGACAAACTGGTTTTAAGTGTCATCTCGTGGAATTGGGTATACTGCCTCATGGCGTCTTCATCACGTGTTTCCTGCGACTGGTTGACAAGCTGACCGTGTCCCGTATTTACGCCTGGGAGGTGTCTGGTGTTCCCTACGCCGTCCGCGCCCGCTGCGGTTCCTGCCTATAAGTGTCAGAAGATGGGACAGACAGCCAGGAGCTGCGAGGACGCGGGTGCGTGTGTGAAGTGCGGGAAACAGCATCATACACGCAACTGCGACAAACCAAGGGGCACCGCGGCCGCGAGCGTGAATTGCTGCGGCACGCACGCCGTAAATTCGCGCAGCTTCGGCTACCTGAAGTCATGGAAGCGGCAGAAACGGGTTCTCCACACATGAAGAGGTGGCCCAAGAAGACAAGGCGGACGCCACGCACTCCTATTTAAGTAGCGGGAGCGGGCCGCGCCACCGCGGTAGGTTCCGCGAAACTTTGCGGAAAGCCAACAACGACGCCGTTGCCGGACTCAAACCCGCCATGGTTGAGGGGAGGGCGGTCCTCAGGGCGAAAATGGACGAGATGCGTAGCGAGGTGACGAAAATGAGGGTAGCCCCGGCCCTCGCATCTCGCATGACACTTGAAGACGTGTCGACACCCCCCCCCCCCTCCCACCCCCTGTCAGGGGGTAGACGCGGAAACGCATACGACGGTCTTCCTGGACGATACTGCGACGCATGGTGGTGTTGAGGTGGTCATAGAATCATGGACACCCGCCGACTGGGACAAGTCGGCCCCCTTGGAAAGGTCGCCCCATCAGCCTCTGCACGTACACAGACCGCCGAAGAAAGGCCCATGGAGACCGAGAGAGAGAGGAAGACGAGCCGTCTTCTGAGTGCCTGCCCGTTCCCAACAAGAATTGCGTGAGGGAGGTATTCACCAAGATTGCAGACTGCCCACGAGATCGCAGCTATCCCCACCGTGGAAATGCATATCCTTTCACAGTAACCAATTTCCTTCCTCTCCCACACAAACCCTATACACCTCACTGGGGGATGTGAACCCCTAAACAGAACATTAAAGCGAGGAATCTCGTCGTGCGTACGGACCTGGAGCTAATCGACATCTACTCGGTCTTCACCGGCGCGGAGTGGAGGTACAATCATGCTCAAAAGTATCCCAACGACCTGAATTGCATTTCGCCTGATTCGCATGCAACCCACATAACACAACCGTCTAGCAGATACACTAATCGGTCCTTGGTACAGTCGTCTGACTATTGAAAATGGTTCCAACAAGTCACCACTACAAAACACTGCTCTGTATCGCAATAACTCAAGATGTAAAGCAATACCGCGATACTAGAAATATTAGCGAACACCTTATCACAGATAAGACTGTCCTGAAGGCTTGTAAGCTCACATTTATTGCAATAAATGACATATCTGAAATGTTACCACTCTCATTATTACGTCAGATAGATAATGCACGTACTAAGTTCGTCATATTCATGATTTCCTCTTCAAAGTAACATACCGTGCTTGTTATTTAACACAAAATTACATTAAAAATTTAAATTATTCACGAGCAGTTGAAAGTGCGTATGAACTTCAAATGACACGACGAACTGTCTCGTTCTGCATATGGATTCAAACCCAAGTCATGCAGACTAAGATTTCGTGACTGACGGAAACCAACAGCCATTCCTGACTAGGCATACAGAGAGGCATATACCTCGATTTTAGACAGTATCAGTTAGCAAATATCAACTTTAAATTACATAACGTAAACATTTTTAACGGACGAGAATTCCTACCCAGCATCTATTGTCCCTGTAAAGAACTACGAGAGAAGTCAAATATTGCTTCTTCACTAGAAACTAACTTGAAATGACGTGAGATAAAGCTTTGTGTTGGACATGGATTCGAACACAGAACCTAATCGGATTGTTATCGCAGCACAATCAACTGTGACATATCGGATTTTCTCGGCAGTAGCTAGATGTTTTAACTGAAATGACGAGACGAAACATTAATTTTTTCCTTCCCAGGACTTCAATCCGGCACCTATCGCTGTTATATTCTGGAGAAAACGAACGTTAAATACGGGTTTGTTACACGAGCACCGACATGTGAGCATGTTTGAACTAGAAATAATATGACGAAGAGTTCAGTGCTGACTGGGAATCGAACACCACACATATCGTTTGTTGACTACACACAAATAGACGTCACCTACTGAAATTTTCTCCACCAGCAGCTCGGAATAACATCCTTGACCTTACAGGGATCTCGCAAATAGTTATATGTCTCACTGGGAGTCAAAAACGTCAGATTTCGTTAGTGTTGACAACGAATGAAAATGCATTAAAAATCAAAATTATTATCCACCAGCAGATAGGTGTTCTCATGCTTGAGCTTGATAATTCATAATGAAAACCTCTGTGCCCGGCGAAGATTGGAACCCATTCACGCGGAATATATGGAGATGTTGAGGAATCTGCAGTTTTGAACAATCAACAAATTGTAGTCTAGCTGTATTGTCACGAAGGGATCAAATTCCGCGTTAAGGGCGGTCTGAGTTGCATTCCCAGTTCAGAACAAATTTTATCGGCATACAGAAGCTCAAATAAAAGATGGAATAAGTGTCCTGTGACCCTACACAGCGTTTGTTTCGTCACTAAAAATGAATAACTAGTATGAGAAACGATACTGGTGATAGAGTTTCTACATTTCGCCACCCCTGAATTTATTGGGGTTCAACCTAACGTCTGCTTGGTAGAGAAGGAATATCATGTTTAATGTGAATTTCAGACCACGATTCCATTATACCTTATTCACTTGGCGTAGCCAGAAGCTAATAGAATCTGTCTCTCCCTATCAAAAATCGTCGGTGGAAGGTGGAAGCAAACCTAGACCGTCAGAATACGAACCTATCACCAATCCAACAGACCACCAAGTCCTCTTCTCTGTTACTCATTTTCCTATCATAACACCGATGCGGCACACTCGATGACAACTCTGACACACAGGCTCCCTGAAGTGGTTTGCAGCATGTTCAGTACAGTCATTTACTTGGTTGACCGAATCGTCATGAACTAGCTGCGTCGGCTATCCAGTGCAAACATTCGACTCTCTTTTGTAATCACCGAAATAAAATAACGTAACTGCCACCTACACAGAACTGCCAACATGTAGGATGCAGAAATTTAAATAGGAAGTGTTCCTTTCCATTTGAGCTACCCTATTGCGCTATCCGTTTGTTGAAACCGTCGCGCAGTGCAAAAGAAAAGCTGTAACTGTCTGCCTCTCAGAAGTCTAGATCCGGCCTTATGCATTCTCACACAGCACTGTGGAATGTGGAAGATCTGGAGGAACTGTTGTCGACTTCTGGAGCTGCTAGCTACTAGCGTAACGGTAAGCGCGCGCACTGTCGATAAGGCGTCGCGAGTTCTATTACAACCGCTGCTACATTTTTTAAAACGCAGTTCTGCTGTCTGCTGAAGTTATCAATTTAATAGAACTTTGAACATAATTCCCGTCACTTCTCAACCCAAAATAGTCGTATGTGGAAAAAGGGCTAACTTCTGCGACATTTAGTTCTTTTCAGGTTTAATAGACGGCCAGTCAGCAGATGCATCTCGAAGCTTTTGTATTATGTCTGGGGAGAGCGCATCGTGCCAAAAAAGTCAGAAAAGTATTTTCTACATTAGCTGTCGTCTGGTAGTGGCATTTTATTCTTCTTCAAACCTTGTTCGACAGCTTTAACTCAGAACAAGTTTTCTACATGCATGTAATCAATAAACTGCATGTGCATTGTCAGACTGTTATAGATAACATCAGAGAATTCGCATATATCGTTGATGATTAATTTCTTTCTGATGTTTAGTATTGTTTTGACAACACTAAAACAAACCTCACTAAAATTGTGCACTGTATTATAAGAAATGAAATAAAACTACCCACGATAACCTTACGACGAAAGTCTGTTATAATAAAACTGAGTATCTGTACACAAGCGTGCCTCTATCTACTCACTTAGATTTCGATTGGGTCTGTGTTTAATTGGTAAGCTGTGTCATACTCAACAGGTATGCAAATGTGGCATTTCATAAATAATGTTTTGTATTCCTAGAAACCCAAAATTTGCTTGTCAGCAGCGGAAAGAGGCGTTACCTGTTGTGCAGCATTGTTAGTTTTTCACCATTGCACTGTGAGCTGAAAGTATTTCTTGCAATTTTCTTATCGATGTTTGATCTGACTGCTTGTAGCTCTTTCACAGATGGTATAAAAACGTTACAGTTAGCGAAACTGGAACCGCGAAACGTAACACATGCTTTTCCACGGGTCTGCGCGCCACCAGAAGGCCAGCGAAGAAGTATGTGTAGTAACTTCCTCCTACAAGGCCAATGGTGGCTAGAACTCGTAATCCAAAGGTCGAGATTAGTTGCGATTTCCACGTGCAACGACTTTCCTGGGCTGAAAACGGTAAATTTACGATCTTCTGTTACACCTCAAGCGATAACAACTCAGATTATCAATGGAAATGACAGGAAATATCAAATGAATTTTGAGGCTTAATTCCGTGCACACTAGGAAGTAGCTCGTCGATCACAAATGGCTCTGAGCACTATGCGACTTAACTTCTGAGGTCATCAGTCGCCTAGAACTTAGAACTAATTAATCCTAACTAACCTAAGGACATCACACACGTCCATGCCCGAGGCAGGATTCGAACCTGCGACCGTAGCGGTCGCTCGGTTCCAGACTGTAGCGCCCAGAATCGCACGGCCACTCCGGCCGGCTCGTCGATCACAGTGTTGCCAAACATACCTTGCCTTGTTGCCAAATCTCAGTTACAGTACCAGCAGGAAGAAGACGAACCGATGTGATGCTACAGCGGGCTGGGAAGTGACCATAGCTGGCGTCTCAAAGACGAGGCTGCTACGGCCTGCAATGTGTAATGCGTCTGACTCGCATTTCTGTAACTATGTTTAGGGACTGGAGCGTAGTTACTAATAATACTCAGAACTGACCGCTAACTAACTGTCATAAATCAGTAACTCTAATTGTCGTTTTTATATTTCTTTCGTAACTGTACGCAAAACTAAGAAACTCATTCACGGACGTTTTCGTGCCTCGCCGATAGTCGAGCACAACAAACAAAAATAAAAAGAGAGTGTGTGTGTGTGAGAGAGAGAGAGAGAGAGAGCGAGAGAGAGAGAGAGAGAGAGAGAGAGAGAGAGAGAGAAAGAGAGAGATAAAAATAAAAAAGAATGAGAGAGACGATAAAAAACTGTTGTACAGAAATTGAATACTAGTATGTAAAGAAATCTTTCATTAAAATGACACGTTCCATATCCTTACGTAATGTCGTATTCATGATCTATGGAACAAATATTAATCTAATCTAATCTAATCATATCATATTACCGAAATTTTCGCGTATATCAGTAAATAAATCTAAACTGGAAAATAAAAGACGACCGTTTTTGTAATAAACCGGTACTCCTATCAAGACCCTTTCATCCCTGTTAACTAACCACGAAAGATGTCTGATACACCTCAATTCAGAAGTAACAAAGTGTGTATGCATTTAAAGATGAAGCGCATGATATGAAATTCTGTGACGGTGATACGAACCCAACACGTAATCGAATTGTTAACTAAGTAAAATCAAATGTTACATATCGGTTTTTCTTGCCAGCTGCTAGGTGTTTTAATCTGAAATAAAGATACAAATTTTTGTGCCTGAGCGCAATCGAACCGCAATGCTACCGTTCTTGTTTATCGTCCACGAATATAGCTAAGTATGAACTGCTTACTTACCAACAGTAAGATGTGTGCGTGTTTGACCAGAAGTTGTTGCCAACACGTGAACAGACATTAAAAATGCACGTTAATTTTCACTAGCAGGCCGGTGTGCACGTGATAGGGCTTGAAATGAAATTATGAATAATTTTGTACTGGATCAGGATTCGGAGCCACATAGTTACCTTTGGAGGAGACCGAGAGAATATTGCAGTCTAGGGAAAAGGTACGAAGTGATTGAACTACACTGTTCCGAGAAATTCAGATCCTCGAAAGAGGAGATACGAATTCGAATCACAGTCCAGCACCAAATTTTTCAACGTCTCTAGTTCAATCAAGTACAAGTAAAATAAGAGCCATGTTCCTTTACATGGCTATCGGTTCATCAAATAAAATAAAATTTTCAAACGTAAGTGAGTTTACAGGCGATAGTATTTCTGTTGACCATGACCTCCACTTACGTCATTTCCCAAAGTAAACGGGCTCTGCCCATTTGGTAATGAAGTAACATTATGTGTAATGCGTATTCTGGATTATAACATCTTTCGCTTGAGGTTAACAGAGGTAAAGTAAATCTGTTTGTTCTTCTTAAAAGTAAATGCCTGAACCCACGCATTGTTCTTGTGATAGTTCGTTCCACCAGACCATTGTGGCCACATTTCCCAACGCCAGGCGTGTGCTGAAACGGATGATGTGCTTAGCTTACAAAATTAGTCACGGTGGAAAAAATGCGAATCTATTAAATGGTTAAGTAGAAGCAAGCTTCTGACGCGGAGATTACGCTATTCTCATGTCAGCAGGATGTAAATACTCTTTTAGGCATCATAGCCTCGATGTGAAGCCATTTGGAAATTTTCACTAATTCAGCAAATTTCTGAGTTCGAGAAAATCCACTGTGAAGTGTGACGTTACCGGATAATTCGATTATTACCATCATTATTACTATCATTTTCTTCATGCCGCTGCTTTAACCCATGTGCTTGGAGATAATTCCTTTTGGTCATTATAGAAGTAGTTGCCCAAGAACAGGTTCTTTCCCTGTCTACGGAACCCTTTTCATGTTAAATTCAAACATCAGCAATCACTCGTAGATCACATTAAAACTAAAGTAATTGATGAAGACGTTACTTGATAACAAAAACGCGCTGCCTCTCTTCATTTACTTGCGCCTAGAAATGGCTGTCGAATACTGCCAAATCAAAAGCCAAGGGATCTTACTGCCTTCCGATATACGTCGCTGTCAGTTCTTCGATATGATTTGGTCGACGTGGCCTGTTTCATGTTGTGTATGACAGAGAATGTTTTAGAAAATCAATTGTTTTCCTTTGCAATAAACAGAAAGATTTTCATTCTAAGCTATCCAAATCCAAAATGTTCGCAATATTAGTTCAAATTTAATATTCGCTTCTATAATGTAGTAAAGTATTTCACAGTTGCAAAACCCGCGTCCAACTCATTGTCCTTACACTTAGTCGCTGACCATTAATTCTAGCTCAGAGTGACACCAGTTTAAGTAACCTAAAGTAGCGAAGACTGTTTGCCAATGCTCTTTCTCACCGGAAAATATGCAATTCACTCATTGGACTCCATAATTACACTGTAACAGTAATTTCTGTGTGTATGCAATGCATACGGATTGTAGAATTTAGTGGTGCTCTTTCTTACACTTCTGTATACAATACGCCTGACCTAAACGGGACCTTTATCATTACAGGCCCAGGGCGGTGCAACACCATACTGACAACAGTAATGTGATTATACTGACAACTTCGCTGTTCGTTTTACCTGATTTTGTAATCATTTAAATAAAACAACATGACCTTCCAGTGGGAGACATTTCGTCCCCCTTTTCCTTCTGTGAAATTTGTCAGTAAGCTTTTTGCCTTCCAACCAGCGAAATGCGGCAGAGTACGACCGGTAAACGATTCACAAACCAGACGATTTCTTTAAACATTGGCGTAGCTGAAGGAATTTAGTTTTTTCTTAAATCGTCTTATGCAGCAACGTTCACAGGTATCTAAAATAGGAAAAGCTCTTTATCCAGGTACGAAGGTTGTAAAACAACCTTCCCACAGTATCAGGTTGATCTTTTCGTCTGACAGCACTGCGTAAGTATTTTGTCTGAGAGGTATCACAAAGTGTTCCTGTAGCTGTAGGAATCATTGGTTGTAAACGAGTTTAACACCAATGGGTACAGTACTGCTAAATATTCAGAATGATTATCAACCTAAGTCTGCGTTCATCCACAAACCGAGGCGTATTTGTAATATTGAAGCTAGACTGTGTATCCTTGTCTTCCTTGAGTGGGCATTGGAAGGCGTTTACACACACGTATACGAGGGTAATCCCAAAAATAAGGTCTCCTAAGGGACACGCAAGCGCCAACGCAGGCACAAACGGAGATCCTAATTTTAATGCCAAGCAGAAACCACAGTGTTCCTGCATGGTGGCAAGGTGATAAAGAGCAAGACTACGGATATAAAGGTCTCAAGTTCGATCCCTCGTCAGTTCCACGATTTTTATGAGCCATTTTACACTTATTTCCCCTCTGGCGGTGTTTTTTGATGTGGAAAATGCTGAGTTGCACTGTGGTCCGAAAGCCACGTTAAACTGTAGTTTCCCCTATCAACTGGCTAGGTAAGACAACACAAAGGTCGGAGGAAAGCAACGGCATACCACCTCCAACAAGACCGTGCCTATTCAAGCACTGTGGTGTTCAAACAACTCTTCCGACTGATGACTGCTTTACTTTCTATGCGTTCCAAAATTAATGATCTTCGGGTTATTAACATTTTTGTGTTTTCATGCTGTAGCTTTGATACCAGTAAACGTAAGTAACCGGCCGAGAACTGTCACCGTTAGAGTTGTCAAGGTGGTAGACGACGATGCTGTCGACCCCAGTTGCAATCTTGGTCATGGCTATGTTTCAGTCGAATACCTCTATGTGCCTTTCTGCGTATTTCAAGATATACTTTTATACACTTGATACGCATCCAGACTGATGTCTGATAGAGCTGTATTCAGCAACATGAATCAGATATGTTTTCCGTGCAATATATGGGACAACATGTCAGTGCAGCGAGATTTCGTTTGTGTGTTGCGCATGGTGCAAGAAATATTTGTGTTTTGCTTGCTTCTTTGATAGGTTTCACCCCACTGAATGCGAGCAAACTCACGAATAGACTGTCAATAACTGGAATTTCGCAATAATACACTTAAAAGTTGTATTTTTGCATTATGTATCCCGATGAAAATAACTGTAAACAGGTTATACGGCTACTTGCTTATTATTCGTGCTTCTCGATGCTTTCTTCAAAAAATAAAAGTAAAAATAAAAAGAGAGGGAGAAACAGAGAGAGAAAACAGGAATGTATCTCAAATATCAGCTCAGTGACGATATTTTCGTCAGTGGTGAGGTTTGTTTTAGTGTTGATAAAACAATACTAAACATCAGAAAGAAATTAATTATCAACGATATATGCGAATTCTCTGATGTTATCCATAACAGTCTAACAATGCACATGCAGTTTACTAATTACATGCATGCAGAAAACTTGTTCTGAGTTAAAGCTGTCGAACAAGGTTTGAAGAAGAATAAAATGCCACTACCAGACGACAGCTAATGTAGAAAATACTTTTCTGACTTTTTTGGCACGATGCGCTCTCCCCAGACATAATACAAAAGCTTCGAGATGCATCTGCTGACTGGCCGTCTATTAAACCTGAAAAGAACTAAATGTCGCAGAAGTTAGCCCTTTTTCCACATACGACTATTTTGGGTTGAGAAGTGACGGGAATTATGTTCAAAGTTCCATTAAATTGATAACTTCAGCAGACAGCAGAACTGCGTTTAAAAAAATGTAGCAGCGGTTGTAATAGAACTCGCGACGCCTTATCGACAGTGCGCGACGCTTACCGTTACGCTAGTAGCTAGCAGCTCCAGAAGTCGACAACAGTTCCTCCAGATCTTCCACATTCCACAGTGCTGTGTGAGAATGCATAAGGCCGGATCTAGACTTCTGAGAGGCAGACAGTTACAGCTTTTCTTTTGCACTGCACGACGGTTTCAACAAACGGATAGCGCAATAGGGTAGCTCAAATGGAAAGGAACACTTCCTATTTAAATTTCTGCATCCTACACTGTTGGCAGTTCTGTGTAGGTGGCAGTTACGTTATTTTATTTCGGCGATTACAAAAGAGAGTCGGATGTATGCACTGGATAGCCGACGCAGCTAGTTCATGGCGATTCAGTCAACCAAGTAAATGACTGTACTGAACATGCTGCAAACCACTTCAGGGAGCCTGTGTGTCAGAGTTGTCATCGAGTGTGCCGTATCGGTTTTATGATAGGAAAATGAGTAACAGAGAAGAGGACTTGGTGGTCTGTTGGATTGGTGATAGGTTCGTATTCTGACGGTCTAGGTTTGCTTCCACCTTCCACCGACGATTTTTGATAGGGAGAGACAGATTCTATTAGCTTCTGGCTACGCCAAGTGAATAAGGTATAATGGAATCGTGGTCTGAAATTCACATTAAACATGATATTCCTTCTCTACCAAGCAGACGTTAGGTTGAACCCCAATAAATTCAGGGGTGGCGAAATGTAGAAACTCTATCACCAGTATCGTTTCTCATACTAGTTATTCATTTTTAGTGACGAAACAAACGCTATGTAGGGTCACAGGACACTTATTCCATCTTTTATTGGCATTTTCATTCGTTGTCAACACTAACGATATCTGACGTTTTTGATTCCCAGGGAGACATATAACTATTTGCGAGATCACTGTAAGGTCAAGGATGTTATTCTGAGCTGCTGGTGGAGAAAATTTCGGTAGGTGACGTCTATTTGTGTGTAGTCAATAACGATATGTGTGGGGTTCGATTTCCAGTCAGCACTGAACTCTTCGTCATATTATTTCTAGTTCAAACATGCTCACATGTCGGTGCTCGTGTAACAAACCCGTATTTAACGTTCGTTTTCTCTAGAATATAACAGCGATAGGTGCCGGGTTGAAGTCCTGGGAAGGAAAAAATTAATGTTTCGTCTCGTCATTTCATTTAAAACATCTAGCTACTGCCGAGAAAATCCGATACGTCACAGTTGATTGTGCTTCGATAACAATCCGATTAGGTTCTGTGTTCGAATCCATGTCCAACACAAAACTTTATCTCACGGCATTTCAAGTAAGTTACTTGTGAAGAAGCTGTATTTGACTTCTCTCGTAGTTCTTTACAGGGACAATAGATGCTGGGTAGGAATTCTCGTCCGTTAAATATGTTTACGTTATGTAATTTAAAGTTGATATTTGCTAACTGATAGTGTCTAAATGTCCGCCGCTCGTGGTCTCGCGGTAGCGTTCTCGCTTCCCGGCGGAGTCAGGGATTTTTTGCTGCCTCGAGATGACTGGGTGTTGTTGTGTCGTCTTTATAATCATCATCGTTCATCCCCATTACGGTCGGCGGAAGGCAATGGCAAACCACCTCCACTAGGACCTTGCCTAGTAAGGCGGCGCGGGTCTGCCGCGTCGTTCCCCTACGCTCTGTAAAGAAGTATAGGACTTCATCATCATCGCTGTCTAAAATCGAAGTATATCCCTCTCTGTATGCCTAGTCAGGAATGACTGTTAGTTTCCGTCAGTCACAAAATCTTAGTCTGCATGACCTGGGTTTGAATCCATATGCAGAACGAGACGGTTTGTCGTGTCATTTGAAGTTCATACATACTCTCAACTGCTCGTGAATAACTTAAATTTTTAATGTAATTTTGTGTTAAATAACAAGTACGGTATGTTACTTTGAAGAGGAAATCATGAATACGACGAACGTACTACGTGCATTATCTATCTGACGTAATAATGAGAGTGACAACATTTCAGGCATGTCATTTATTGCAATAAATGTGAGCTTACAAGCCTTCAGGACAGTCTTATCTGTGATAAGGTGTTCGCTAATATTTCTAGTATCGTGGTATTACTTTACATCTTGAGTTATTGGGATACAGAGCAGTGTTTTGTAGTGGTGACTTGTTGGAACCATTTTCAATAGTCAAACGACTGTACCAAGGAGGGATTAGAGGATCTGCTAGACGGCTGCGTTATGTGGGTTGCATGCGAATCAGGCGAAATGCAATTCAGGTCGTTTGGATACTTTTGAGCACGACTGTACATGACGGATGGCTCTGAGCGCTATGGGACTTAACATCTATGGTCATCAGTCCCCTAGAACTTAGAACTACTTAAACCTAACTAACCTAAGAACATCACACACATCCATGCCCTAGGCAGGATTCGAACCTGCGACCGTAGCGGTCGCTCGGCTCCAGACTGTAGCGCCTAGAACCGCACGGCCACTCCGGCCGGCTACATGACGGAGGAAGCTGTCCTGTATATCTAACAGTAATCGCCGCCAGTGGACCACTCCCGTCTGACCAAAATAGAGTTCGGAGAGCCAGGAAACAAAAAGAAAAGAAGAATAAGAATCCCCCAGAGACATCGGGCAGATAGTTTCTTTTGTTCCAGATAAGCCCATCCAGGCCCAGAGGTTCCAGCAATTCGACGAGTCAGGAAGAGAGGGGGAACAACTTCCAACAGCTTAAACTCCTCGGGCCAAGGTGTCAGCGTCAGATTTTGGGATAGTGTAATTAATGAATTTATCGAAATCAAGATGACAGAGAACCTGATCAACCGGGAAGCAGGATGCCAGCTCAGTACAGCGTGGAATCCGGGTTTACAATTACTAAAGAAACAAAGGAAAAAAGTTTCGTTCTCCAGTAACTAACCTCAGACAAAAACGGGCGTAATTAACGGTATCGAATTATGGAGCACCTGCTGGCAACTACCTCCTCAGGAGACAACTGTTGCGCTGACGGACGTGAGAGGAAGCAACATCAACCACCCGAAACCTGAGGCACCACACAACCTGGGAGGAGACACAGTACAGAACTCCAGACGGCGGGCCGGCCAGTGTGGCCGAGCGGTTCTAGGCGCTACAGTCTGGAACCGCGCGACCACTACGGTCGCAGGTTCGAATCCTGCCTCGGGCATGGATGTGTGTGATGTCCTTAGGTTAGTTAGGTTTAAGTAGTTCTAAGTTCTAGGGGACTGATGACCTCAGATGTTGAGTCCCATAGTGCTCGGAGCCATTTGAATCCAGACGGAGGCCACCGCCACGAGAGACTGCTGCAGCGAGCACGGACAGGGTATGCAATTCCCACAGCAGCCTGATTCCCATAGCAGCCTAACTCACAAGGCCAGGAGAATGACAAGGTCACGACAAAAGCCGGAGCGGTCGCCAACAGCATAATAAATGCCTGCGGCGTGCCGTTGGTGCTGGGAGCGCGCGGACCTAGTACGGAATGCCTGGCACGGTTGCCACAGGGGAAAACAGTGGAAAAGAGCGCGGACGGTAGACGGGAAGCCTAGAGACTAACAGCACGGCCAGAAAACGCCGCAGTGGGCGCGGGCGGTATAGGGAACATCAGACACCTTCCAGGCATAAATATGGGACACTTGAGGCGTTATTTTTCGACATGTCCAACACATTCGACAACGTGTGGCATAACGGCTTCCTGTGCAGGCTTCTTGTACTAGGGGTACTGATGTCACACGCCAGTCTGCTCAAATCCTACCCAGGTGACCGCACTTTTCAAGTTCGAGAGGACCGATTCAAATCTACAGCAAGGCGAGTCCGGGTGGGAGTGTCGCAGGGGTCTGTTCTCGGTCCCCAGCTGTACACTCTATATATGTCTGACATGCCGAAAACTCCCAGAGTCGAGCTCGCACTTTGCGCAGACGACACTGCTCTTTGCGCGCAGTCTCAGCGCACACATAACGTCTTCAAGAAGAACGCGATAACCTTAGATCTTGGGCGATCAAATGGCGAGTCAAGATGGACGCAGCTAAAAGCCAAGCTCTGGTTATTATCAGGAAGTAGCTTCCTGCAGATTTAGTACCGCTTCGTATCATGAGAGGCTCCATCCCGTGGCGTGACCCTAAGTTGGCACATGACCTGAGGACCTCATGTGCGCGAAGTAAGAGGGAAAGCGTTGGGTCGCCCACGCACACTTAACCCAGTCTTAAACCCAACAAAGATGCTATCCTCCCAGTGTGGATTAACACTTATTAGGCCTGTTGTAGAATAGGCTTCTATGGTATGGGACAATGCTGCCCACATCCACACTGAAAAACTACAGAAAATGCAGAACAAAGCTCTTCGTCTTGCTCTGCACCTACCCGGACGCTTCCCCACTAGGGAGCTCCACGGGCAGGCTGGCGTTCCCATTTTAAAGGACCGCATCAAACAGAACGCTCTCCAATTCTATGAGGAATCGTAGCGGTCTGGAAACCCATAATAGCCAATCTGGAACCAGATATATTGGCGCCGGCCCACAAGGTGGCCGGACCTACTGCGTGAATAAAGCGCGCAGTACGAAAAATAGTGTAACAAAACAAGAATGACACCTTCAGTAGACACACCAAAAAGAGAAGAATTCAAAAACCAAACGAATAGAGCAGTTAAGTAGGCAAGACACTACAAGTGCCAGAACTACAAATGAAATGAGATCTAGAGATCGGCTAAAGTCCAAGCGAGTGAGTGAGTGGGATACGGTCAGGCTGTCGACCAGTCGCAGGAAACACCTGATGAATTACGTCCTCGAAATATTGTGTTGGGGAGACGCAGACCATCGGCAGTACGTCCGATGTCACCGAATCACCGGGAAAGTCTAAGAAATTCGTTGGTTTTAAGTGCACTGCACATTTGTAATTAACGGTGATGCATATCTTTTACTTAATGAGATTGGCACTGCTTTGTCATCGTAATTATGATTAAAGCTGCTGCGCCGACACTCTCTCAGAGAGCTAATCGTTACGCAACGTCTGACAGATGATTTAACAATGAACTATCTTATCGTGACTTCAAATTGTCGCCGTACGTTCATCATAAAAACAGATTAGAGTTTATCCTACAGCTTCAGATAACTTACTGTGATTTCTCCTATCGAAATGGTGTAATTTTCCTCCCTGCTTAAGGCAAATACCCTGCTGTGATTTTCCACCAGATAATGGCTTCGTCAATATGCTCTGGACTTGTTATCTCAACAACACGGAGTGGCCAAGGCGATAGACAGGGGGTGGATAAAACTATCACCGTGAGAAACACATGGCTGAACATAAATGCAGATGCTAGCAAAGCCTGCAAGTTGCGCTGTTGTATTTGACCACAAACGGCACCTGTGCGATGTCCTCGATATATTGCAAGCACCTGTAGTGATCAGAACAGTGTTTTGTGTAGCTGCGAGTGCGTTATGTCGAAGCTCAGAGCCATTGAACGTGGGCGAATTGTTGGTCTCGTATGGTCGGTGCTCCCGTAATCAAGGTAGCCGAAGTGTATAGCGTTTCAAGAGGCAACGTATCCCAGATTTATACTGCATACAGGGAAAGCGGAGAAACGTCATCCGCTAACGTACGTTCGTAGGCTTCCACAGCCAGTATCAATTTGAAAAAAATATTTTTGAATATTAGGCTGCGTCATTGTAAAACACTAACTGAATTGCAAGTCGGTCGAAGCGTCGGAAATTTAGGTGCTTTAGTTGCAATGACGCGGTTTAATACCAAAAAATCATCCACTAAGTCACAAAGCGGTCGAAAGTGTGGGATTGAGCAATCGTGACAGAAGGTCATTCGAGAGGATTGTGACGAGAAATAAGAGGACAGCTGCAAAAGCACTGCAGAACTGGATGTCGCACTCGCGGTGCCCGTCAGCACAAAAGCGGCACGAAGGGAGCTCCATAAGCAGGGAATTGAAGGATGAGTTGGAATTCCCAAAACCACTCATCAGTGATAGAAATGCCCATAATAGGAAAATACGGTGCTGAAGCCACAAAACCTAGACTATGGTGCAAAGTCATTTGGGCGGATGAGTCTTGTTTCACACTGTTTTCAAATTCTGGTCGGATTTACGTCCCACGGATGAAACATGGCATGTTTTTTAAGTCATGATTTGAGCAGTCATATCGTGGTATTCCATGGGCCCCATGGTTTCTCTCCAAGCTCGCATTACTGCCAATGAATATGTGATCATTTTGGCTGACAACCTCCATCTCATCGTACAATTTTTGTTCCTCAATGGTAATGCTGTTTTGGGCCGGCCGAAGTGGCCGTGCGGTTAAAGGCGCTGCAGTCTGGAACCGCAAGACCGCTACGGTCGCAGGTTCGAATCCTGCCTCGGGCATGGATGTTTGTGATGTCCTTAGGTTAGTTAGGTTTAACTAGTTCTAAGTTCTAGGGGACTAATGACCTCAGCAGTTGAGTCCCATAGTGCTCAGAGCCATTTGAACCATTTGATGCTGTTTTCAAAGACGACAGCGCCCCTATTCAAACAGCTCACATCGTCCAAAACAAATTTTGTGAGCACGAGGACGAATAGTCGCGTCTCCCCTGGTCACCACAGGGACCATATTTCCAAATCGTTAAGCCTTGTTGGTCTACTTCGGAAAGAAGCGTACGTGAACGCTAGCCATCTCCGTCTTCGTTACCTGAACTTGCCGCTATTTTGCAGGAAGAGTGGTGTAAGATTCCCTTGAAAATCATACAGGACCTGTATTTATCCATTGCATAATAACTGGAATCTGTTTTGAATGCCAGTGGTTATACTGCACCGTATTAGGCGCGGTAATGTGTTGTCTTTTCGGTGTTTACAAATTTTTGTCCACCTCTTGTACCTGATAGCGCGGAATGTTAGGATGAGATAACTCTATTATCGGCGCTAAATCATGTTTACTTTTTGGGCTACAGCTGTATTTCTGTTAGAAATGACAGCGGAATGTAATCAGGAAACAAATTTCTTAATCTTAGCGATCTTTTTATTAAAACGCCAGCTGAATACTTAAATTAATGAGGTATATTACTATCATATTGCAATAATCAGATACACAGGTCGTTTTTTAGTCACTCTCGAGCATACAGTAAGTAATGACGCAATTAAAACTTCTGGACATGTCCAAGGCATAATACGTCGTGGGTTAGCTAGTGCTTCCACAAGGTCAATCCTTTCAAAACCCGGTCAATATTTATAGGACGAACTATCCACGGCTTCCGCCTCCACTACATCACCATTTATGGCGATCCTGTCCTATTAACCAACACACACACACGACTGGCAATTAATATCGAAATCCCACCTGCTAACCATCCAACAAAAAGACCACAATAGACTAAAACTACTAACTAGGGGATTTCACACATCCACTAACCTCCACACCTCCAAATCCTCGATCTGACCCACTCTCTCCTAAAAAAATGTTGCATGGATATCTCTTACGCCGAACGTCTCTCAGGTCCTACAAATTCTTGAACGGCACACAATCCGCTTCGTTTCTACGCTCGTTTACTTTCCTCCACATAGATCTCATACCATTTCATCAAACTTCCTCCTCTCCTTACTAACACCGAACACCTTCGAACAACGCGCACCATTGGTAAACTCGATTCCAATAATCCTATTGTCTCTCCTTTAATTACCATCCCTAGAACTCTGCCACCCCTGTTGTGACACAGTCCATTAACCCAACACATTCTCCACATCCTCTTCCAACGAATTTTCTGCTGTTCTCCTCTCCCAGACAAAGAAATCCGGTCCTACCTTTATCCACCCTACCAACTATAATTCCATCCCTCACATCCAATCTCATCAAGGTTCCCCCTCCTTTCCTTTCTAACCCTAACTTTCCCTACTCTTTTTCCCCTTCGCTCCCTATTTTTCTCTACCCTTTTTCTCCCTTCGTATTGTGGCCCAACCCACGTCCCAAACTACTTCTCCCTTCCAGTCTTCCCAACATCCATTCCTTCGTCATCGATACTACCCATCAGTTCTCAATACTTATACCCACAGCCTCCAGCCCACCTAAGGTTTTCCCTGTTTAACAACAGACCATATTTTCGCAAGGCAAGCCCTTCAGCTTTTAGTAAAAGTGCGGTTTTTCATTTTGAAGATCACCTTTTTTACAATGTGTTTTAAACTTATTCTTACTAATTTAATTTTACCTTTTAGTTTTCCTGTTTTAACTTTAAAAAACCGAAGGAATGTCAAATTTCTTTCATTATTGTTATAGCACTCATTCATATATCTAAAATTTTCATGAAATTCATCCTTTAGATATTGTAACGTCATTTGAAAAGATCTCCCATTCCAATTTACTGATTTCTTTGTGTATGTTACCTATCCTACGGGTTGACGAATAGGTTGACCGTACCACCTGTAATGTCTCTTGCAGCGGTCTCTCCGCGACATTTTCAGAAATTTTATAAATTATATAACTCAGTACATATCTCGAAATATCTCTTCTTATTTTACCGATTCCTAAACTTTAATATACGATGATTATCAATGCAAAGTAGTTTCAAGCATTATTATTCCTTGGAGCGTGCATTTACTCCATGGAATAGCTTCTCTGCTATCTATGTTTTCTCTTGCGAAAAGAATGACTGAGATCTTGCCGATTACCCGTGAAAGAACGAAGATATATATGTATGTATTGTTGAGCTAGGCGCCATCTTTATGAGATTCTGTATGAGAAGGAATTTAATACATGAACTAAACTAAAGTATGTGTGTTCGCGTATTATTTAACTGATTATTATTGACAGTGTCTGCTTACTACGCTGTGTTGCACGGGATCAGTGGGGAACGTCTGATTTACAGTGGACGAACCTGCCGTTTTGTACGCTCAAGATATCCAGTTTATTACTGTCAATAAATGGGCTAACACGGTCTTACCAGCAGATCTCCCGTCTTCCCCATGTGATCACCAAAAGTTAATAATTATTACAAATGTTTTCAGGAGATCGACTGACAATTTTCGTCGCACCGAGACTTTGAAATTGCTTCACTGCCTTATGGAACTTAAGTTAAGCTCAATTTAATCAGGACAGAACAGTATTGAACTGTGTGAATGTGATAAGCCTGCTTTGTGAATGAGAATTCCCTTAATATACGCATGTTATTTACTATCCTGATCAGTGAAGCTAAACCAGGCCGGTGTGAGAAAGGTTTTAAATTTCAGA
This sequence comes from Schistocerca americana, assembly GCF_021461395.2. Taxonomy (NCBI): domain Eukaryota; kingdom Metazoa; phylum Arthropoda; class Insecta; order Orthoptera; family Acrididae; genus Schistocerca; species Schistocerca americana. The sequence goes on along the minus strand of NC_060120.1, from coordinate 695,637,706 downwards.
TCCCACAAAAAATATTAAACACCGACAGCCCATATGGGGCGTGGGGGATGAAACACCAATAAAATAAATGGCTTGACAAGAAGCCACACTCCCTCCAAATCCTCGAACGCTATGCACTCCGTATCGCCTTCTGCATCTACCTACAGTTCCCCACTATGATCCTGTACGAAATTTATTTCTCCTACTCCATACTGAACACCTTCGAATTTCTTACATTTCCTGTAAACGTCACATCAACCACCCTATCGTTTCCTCCGTAATTATTAACCCTGCACTCACCTGCACTTATATCAACACATCCTCTGAACCTCATTCCTATACATTCTCCACAACTTCTTCCAACGGAACTTTAAACACCTTCCCTTACTCGACCATGAAATCCGCTCAGAGAACTACCAGTCTTTCTAGCTTTAACAAAAGATTCCCTCTCCTCTTTCCTTCCTTCTTTTCTATCATCCTGGTTCGCGATCCTGTTATCTAACTTCTCCATTCCTCATTCTTTCCAAAACAATCTTTCAGAATATCCGCCTCATCCACTGCTCACTTCCCTCAACTTGCAAGGGAACTGTCCAATCCGACATGATGAAATGTGTCCTGGAATTATTTGTTCAGGAATGGTGCACCAAAAGAAACACAATATCAAAATTTTAGTTGCTAGTACACACTGGAAGTAGTTTAAAAAAAGCTTTACTTTGCCAAATTCCTTGCCCGGCAGGCGGCAGGCAAAGTGTAGTAAACAGTGCACGCGGATATATATCCTTGATTGACGGCACATCGATAAACACATAACACAGCACAACACTTTCATAATTTGTAAAACGACTTTCAGTTACTGTTGATAGTATCTCTGACGCAACTATCCGCATTTGCTATTCGCTCGAATTTGTAACTCATTTAATATCCATAATAATTAGCAGTTGCCTCATTGTTAACAATGAATATCAAACTGAATTAATTTTCTTTTGTGACTTCTTTACATACGCTTGCTAATAGCATATATCTTTGAGCAGGTTGCAGAGTTTTACAGTAATGTGAAATCTGTTCCATTTTTTTGGTGTTACATGTATAAAATATGAAGCACGTGGTATGCAGTCAAAATCACCTACTTCTCCTGAAGACCTACATATGTCTTATTTATTAGGTAATTTCATGGATATTCATTCCAACTGCGTCAACGTTTCGTTAGAAATTTTGGAAAGATTAGAAGAAACAGGAAATTATACAGAAATTCCGTGAATTGTGGTTCGAACAATGATTATTCTGCCAATTAAAGTCCAGAACAAGGCAAGGTGCCTTCCAAGCCTAAAGAAAACATGTACATTAATAGCTTTCAGTGACAAAGAATAGGCTGTAAACTTTTTGGTTAAACGAAGAAGGAACAAAACGCTTAAACCTACGCTGCGTGCAAAGCCAGTTTCGTTTCGCAAAATCTGATCATGAATTTTGTAAATGGAAGAAAGATTTACACGAAGTACAAAATACGTGCCAAAATGAAATTCTCAAAAGTGTGAAAGAAAAATCATAAGGAAAATTTCGACCTTTTCGTGAGAGTCAGTGCACCGTTACCGTGGGAGATTTACGAGACTGGCCACTCTGAACTGCAAGCTGGATTGACGTTACTGATTTACAGGTTGCTTCGACCTGATTAAAAAGATTCTGGAAATAATACGAAAAAGTAAGTCGCAAAATTACGTAGTTTACGTCACGTGAAAGTGTAGATGCAGGTGATAGAGAGTGGAACTCGTTATAAAGCCAATCGGCTGGGTGAGTGTGAGTGAGTGCGTACGTGTCTTTACTGCAGATAGGAAACAGACACCATTAGTGACTGTGGATGCTGTGTCATAATCCCCAGTTGTTCCAGTGCCACGCAGGAACCAGTTAGCATGTGATGAAGAATGGCTCAAATGGCTCTGAGCACTATGGAACTTAACTTCTGAGGTCATCAGTCCCCCAGAACTTAGAACTACTTAAACCTAACTAACCTAAGGACATCACACACATCCTGCCCGAGGCAGGATTCGAACCTGCGGCCGTAGCGGTCGCGCGGTTCCAGACTGAAGCGCCTAGAACCGCTCGGCCACTCCGGCCGTCTGTGATGAAGATGCAACAATCGGTACGTACAAGGAAATGGGACCATCTAATTGTCAAATTACCAAGAAAATGAATTGTTCGAGTACAATGGTTGATAATTTTGTTAGACTGGCTGCACAAAGTGGACATAACGGAAAATATGGGCAAAGTAGAAAATTATCTGAGGAATAGAAATGGTTAATTTTGCGCAAAGCAAGGACCACAGACCGTTATTTTTCTCAACTAGTTGCTGAGTTACAGTTTCCAGTAACTTCCAGACATATACGGTAATTTTTTTTTCACATGCAAACATCTTGCATTGAAGGACGACTGCAAATACATGTATCATGGGCTTCAAATGCGATAAAGCGATCTTCAGCAATGAGAAGTTGTTTAATTTAGATGGGCAGGATGGATTCCAGTGTTATTGGCATGATCTGAGAACAGGGCAGCAGGTAAGAATGACGAGAAATTTTAGTGGAGGAAATGTGATGACTTGGCAGAATTCTTCGCCAAAGGTAAATCATGCATTGCTGGGCTGAACACTAGAATGAACTCCAACATGTACACTGAGGTGCTAGAAACGGAATTGATTAGAATGCATGAGGACCTAGAGGTTGAAAGCCTAATGTTACAAGATAAATCTATGTATGGTTCTGCTAGAATCAAAAAGTGGTCTGAAGATAAAGACATCGATGTTTTGCAGCGGCCTGCGTATAGTCCGGATTTGCACCCTGTGGAAAACTCTCGTTCAGTATTTGCAAGGCATGTTTATTGCAATGGAAGGCAGTTTGAGGCCAATGTGATCTGAAAAGAGCGATGAGATAATAGTGGGCAACAATTTCACTACAACTACAAACCCTAAGAAAATCAATGCCGAAGAGAATCTTTGAGATAATTAAGAAGAACAAAAGTTGGACAAAGTACCTACAACTCAATAACACAACAGGAAAGTCAGTGCCGTTGTAGCAACTTGCATCCAGGAAATACAACCTCCTTATTTTGTTACTCGTGTTATGAAAGAAACTTTGTTATCCCGTCATGAATGTATACGTCTTATAAGTTGTGGGGTCCTGCCCACTCGTCTCTTATAGGGCACCTAAGGGATGCTGCGTTCTCGGAATGCTATACAACAATTCTAGTAATTTTATTTCAATAAAGCAGATTGACAATAAATTTTGAAATAACAATGATGTCGCAAGCGATGAGCGACATACAACATAAATCCGAGACCTTTGCTATATATAATGTTCATGCAAATTTGACACACAGTTTTTGGATCTCTAATAACTACTATCGTAGCACTCTCTGCTAGGACGTGCCAATACTCTGCGAATACTGTCCACTAATGGCCTGCCGAGGCTGGCAGCAGCAGCGCTTGTATTCACTTCGGCTAGATGCCGCTCCTATCGTGGTGACGTCCTGGTCAGCGGGCTATTGGCCGACGTCGTCTCACCGCCTTCTGTTCTCTTGCGTCCTTCATCTTCGTTCCAGCGCTTGTGGTTGCGCCAGAACGTAAGTATCTACCACTTTCATAGTAAATTCGATCCTTTATGCTTCAGATATTGTACTACACTGAAGAGCCAAAGGAGCAGTTTCACCTTCCTAATATCGTGTAGGGCCTCCGATAGCAAGCAGAACTGCCGCAACAAAACGTGGCATGGACTCCACAAAAGTCTGAAGCAGTGCTGGAGGGAACTGGCACCATGAATCCTGCAGGGATGTCCATAAATCTGTAGGAGGACGAGGGGATGGAAATCTCTTCTGAACAGCTCTTTGCAAGGCATCCCAGATATGCTGAATAATGTTCACGTCTGGGGTGTCAGGCGGCCAGCGGAAGTGTCTAAATTCAGAAGAGTGTTCCTGGAGGCACTCTGTAGCAATTCTGGACGTGTGGGTTGTCGCATTGGCCTGCTGGAATTGCCCAAGTCCGTCGGAATGCACAATGGACATGACTGGATGCAGGTGATCAGACAGGATGCTTATGTACGTGTCACCTGTCCGAGTCCTATCTAGACGCATCAGGTGTCCCGTATCACTCGACACGCGCCCCACACCATTACAGAGCCTCCACCAGCTTGAACATTGTACAGTCCCCTGGTGACATGTATGGTCCATGGATTCATGAGGATGTCTCCTTACCCGTACACGTCCATCAGCTCGATATAGTCCGAAACGAGACTCGTCCAACGAGGCAACATGTTTCCAGTCATCAACAGTCCAATGTCTGTGTTGACGGGCCCAGGTGCGGCTAAAGCTTTGTGTCGTGCGATCATCTAAGGTACGCGAGTGGGCCATCAATTCCGAAAGCCCAAATCGATTATGTTTTGTTGAGTGGTTCGCACGCTGACACTTGTTGGTCCAGCATTGAAATCTGCAGCAATTTGCGGAAGGGTTGCACTTCTCTCACGTTGAACGATTCTCTTCAGTCGTGATTCTCTTCAGTCGTCGTTGGTCCCATTCTTGCAGAAACTTTTTCGGCCGCAGCGATGTCAGAGATTTGATGTTTTATCAGATTCCTGATATTTGCGGTACATTTATGAAATCATCGTACGGGAAATTCACCACTTCATCGCTAACTCAGAGATGCTGTGTACCACCGTTCGTGCGCCGACTAAACTGCGCCAGACACTTGTTGTCTTATATATACATTGTCGAACGCAGCGCCGTATTCTGCCTGTTTACATATCTCTGTATTTAAATATGCATGCCTATACCAGTTTCTTTGGCGCTACAGTGTATTACATTCACAGAACCCTGTTTTTATAGTGATTTCCGTTACTGTACATAAACTACCATAATTATTTTAAAGAGCAGTATTTACTTAAAATCTTCAGTGTACTTTCGTTAATTTCAGTCATTTTGAAAGTACGTACATTTTATTGAAATTCGCGCGACACAAGAAAATGTTACAAAAACCTACCTATGAAGAATGGCGATATACCGCTGTCGGTCTGCTCTCACCTTCACGGGCATAAGAATGAAATAACATTACAAGAAAAAAAAAACCGTCATCTCTAAGTTGAAAAGCAACAATGCTGCCCCGAGACCACCGAACAGGCCTTTAAACTTGTAGTGGAAACTAATCGTTCACGAACTTTTTTAATGATCCGACCATGCATCGTTTGACGAGGCTTCTTTCAATGTGCATTTCACTCATTCATCTGTCACAAACTAAGCGATTGAAAAGTGCTGTAACGCTCACAGGTCAGTATTTAGAAACCTTAGGTGCGTATCTTATAACGACCTAGTAAGAAAATAAAATCGTCAGCGATTTCAACTTGCAAGACTTTTATCGACCATGGAGTGTTGGTTATGATAATGAAGAGCGATCACATGCTTCTTAGGCAGCTTACAAAGCACGACATCCATCAGGATCATAGGAGACTAAAATTGATACAACAACTCAGTGGCTACAGGTTCGAAATCCGCCCTTTCAATTTCTTTTCTCAGGCATTTTCTCTGACACTTGTCTTGACGCATGCTTTGAACAATGGTAGGAAAGGTGTGGTACAAATTTAAAATTAACAATTTCTTCTTTACTTTTTGTATCTACAATTGGGAACAGCTTTACAGTTAACCAGATGATGGTCACTGTGGATTACTCGTCTATATACTCTGACGTCTTGAGCTTTTAAAACTATTTTGTGCCATATTATTATGTAATCAGTTATTGATTTTAATTGGAGTGTTTCCTGGTGTCATGTGTATTTACGAATTTCTTTATGTGGATAGAATACATAGAAAATTTCTTGTGAATTTTGTTCGTATATATTAATTAATTTTGGCCCTTTATCATTTACTATATTTTCTCCATGCGGTCCTATTATTTATTTCCTACTTATAGCCCTGTTCTACTATTGAAGTCTCCAGCAATTATTATTTCTTTTGTATTTCCTCTCGCTTCTACTAAGTCACTTAATTTACTGAAGAATGTTTCTTTGGTGAGATCTGGTTCATCCTCACTTACTGCATAGACTTCCACTATAGTAGTTTTGTGTCCATATAATGTTATGTTTACTTTAATCAGATTTTCATCAATAGGTTTCCAACTTGTAATATGCTTCTGTAATGTTTTCTTTATCAGTATTGACACTCTTCTCTTTGTCCCTTGATATTTTTGTACCCCACTGTTTAAGTGTATATAGGATCCTTTATTTTCTAAACCGTTTCCCTTCTTTTTTGTTTCGGCTAATACAACAACATCCTCTTTTCTGTTTTCTAACTACGTAATTATTCCCCCTTACTCTAATGTTCCATGTTCCAACTTTCATAGTTTCCGTAGCTTTCTTTAAAAAAAAAAAAAAAAAAAAAAAAAAAGGAAGGCTCTGAGCACTATGCGACTTAACTTCTGAGGTCATCAGTCGCCTAGAACTTAGAACTAATTAAATCTAAGTAACCTAAGGAGATCATACACATCTATGCCCGAGGCAGGATTCGAACCTGCGACAGGAGCGGTCCCTCGGCTCCAGACTGTAGCGCCTAGAACCGCACGGCCACTCCGGCCGGCTAGCTTATCCGTTTACCATTTAATCCATCCGGCTGTATCATCTTGGGTCTTAACATTGTATTTTTTTTTCAATGCAGAGGGAGTTGGCCCATTGCATGAACCTCCAACCTGGAGGGCAGGTAATTTTTTTTTCAGGGTTGTCTTCCTTTAGCATTTGATAGTCAATAACTATTTAAAAGGCAGCAGCTGCTAGTTTTGGTCCACCCCGGGTATTTTAATTCTTCGGTACCCACTATATCCAGTGAGTGTTCCCCTATCCGCTACCCGGTGAGGCGTCCGATGGGAGACAAGCAAGTCCACACGGGACAATATTTATTTGTGACAATACAAGTACACATATACAGCAATACGTTTTTAACAAGTGGAACTGCAGTCAACAAAAAACACTTCTCATATCTTTTAAATTCTGGAACTGCAGAGGGAACCACAGTTTGGCACAAAGACGGCGGATCATCTACTAAATCATGTTTTAAAGACTTTCTCCATAGTTAGGCACCTGCATCAAGTCTGGCGTTATGCAAGAGAGAACCGAGAACACACAAGCACTGAAAACTCGTTTGTGAAAAAATGTCATTGACAATGTTTTCGTTTGTTCTCTTCAGTTCTTGCTGTACTGTTCAAGGCGGCGCTAGAGGATGTTCCTGCGTCCCCAAGCTCTGCAGATGACTGCGGCACTGTTGGCCTCAGCACGGCTTCCACGACACAGTTTTTACGTTTGAATGTTTTGTTTGGTTCTGACCAGCTTTAAAAATCCGGAAGATAAATAAATTTTTCAGATGATTAAATATAAAAAAGTTTTTTCTAAATACAACTGAGAATATTTTAGATAACTGTGATTTTAAATAAATCTTCTATCAATTACTTTGTATAGTTTTCTGCACGTAATGCAAGCACCGACTACCTCTAGGATAGATTTTCATCCTACATTCACGGTGGGTCACGTGAGGCGAACAGTCCTTTCATTTCATTAACGGTTCCAGATATCGAAATGAGGTTTTCCGCCATCGATAATATGCTGAAGGACACATAATGCTTTGCGTGGTTAATGCTCCGGACTCTGCTATCAATCAAGATATTGAAACAAGCATGTTTTTTTAATGGAACCATATAATTTTCGTAACATTGATGTAGTGCTTGTTAGTATTGACGTTGAAACCTTTCGCAAAAGAGTCCGAGAAATGTACTAAAACTTGAAAGCAATGCGGCCAGGGTCGGCTATTGCGGTGTAAGCAACGCCAAGCAGTGCTCAGATGCCAGGCTCCGTCGTTACGTTTAACAAGATATGCCTGCGCTACTAAGATAAAACCTAGTTTCCCATACGACATATGTAGATAAGGGATCAGCTACGATGTCTGTATATGGAAGCAGGCATATGGTAGGTATGCTAGCTTCTGCACTTCAGATGGGGCTTACGAAAACTATTTCAAATGTGCGTACGTTCCCATGTTTTTGTGGAAACAACTTCAGTTTCGTCAGGCAGTGTTTCATTGCCATTTCGACAGTATTTGTTTGACACTCGCCGTATAGAAGTAGCATATGTAACGTCTCATCATTGGTCTACACGTCTGCATGCAAGAAATGTTAAAGTAGAAAAGACGTATCCATAGACAACACAGTTCCTGCTAATTCTGCAGTGCAGACAAGTAAACAGTCGACGGCCCGCCCGGTTGGCCGTGCGGTCTAACGCACGGCTTTCCGGGCGGGAAGGAGCGCCTGGTCCCCGGCTCGTATCCGCTCGGCGGATTTGTGTCGAGGTCCGGTGAACCGGCCAGTCTGTGGATGGTTTTTAGGCGGTTTTCCATCTGCCTCGGCGAATGCGGGCTGCTTCCCCTTATTCCGCCTCATTTACACTACGTCGGCGATTGCTGCGCAAACAAGTTCTCCACGTACAAGTACACCACCATTACTCTACCACGCAAACATAGGGGTTACACTCGTCTGGTGTGAGACGTTCCCTGGGGAGTCTACCGGGGGCCGAACCGCACAATAAGCCAGGGTTCTGTGTGGGGCGCGGAGGGGTGAAGTGGACTGCGGTAGTCATCGTGGGGTTGTGGACCACTGCGGCTGCGGCGGGGACGGAACCTCTCGGTCGTTTCTAGGTCCCCGGTTAAAATACTATACAATACAAACAGTCGAAAGGTGACGTAGCCTAGCATGAGCGTGTTTGAGACGCAATAGCAGATTTCGGCCGACTTGCTTTTCAATTTTAGAATATTTCTCCGTTACTTTCGCCAAGCGTTTCACACTCAAAATTAACAAGCATTATGTCACTGTACTTGTCTTTTCAACCGCTTTCGGATACCGTTAAAGAAAATATAACGATCTATTTAAAAGTGTACTGCTTGCTTCAGTATCTCGATCGATACACGAGTTAAGATTCTTTATTACAGATCAAAGTACATGCACCTTAGCGTACTATCATTTGCCAGAAACCTCGTTTCGGTATCTGGAACCGTTCACAAAGTAAAAGGAGTGTTACGTCTTACGTGACTCATCCTGCGTATCCGGTGGAAGCTTGCATGACAGTTTTGACTCATATTACTTTTACACGTTTACGACTTGTTGTGGTGCAGTAGAATGAGAGGTACATAGCGTTTATATTATATTATCTGTTCTTTGTTTTAAATCTCTAATGGAAGTAGGTAGTAATTTTTTTCTTTTATTTCTATTGTACAGTCTGAAGATGGCTATAGTGTAGCCGAAACTAGTAATTCTGTTCAAAAAAATTGCAATCGAGACAATTATATCGATCTCCAAATTTTCATTTTACGTCAAATTTTATTCTAAAGTAAACACCATCTGTAGTGACATTCTCTACTATCGTAAATTACTCCGCTCAGTTGCAATCGTTCTCTTGTACTTGTCAAAGCTATTAAAATGTCTCATTAAAAGATAACCACTCAGTACAACTGCGACTCTATTGACAAGCTGACAGCTGTCTTACGTAATAGACAGCATAATTTAATTAAAAGATAATAGGCGAAGATATCAAGTTTGTTAATTTGTTGCCGGCCGTGGTGGTCTAGCGGTTCTAGGCGCTCAGTCAGGAACCGCGCGACTGCTACGGTCGCAGGTTCGAATCCTGCCTCGGGCATGGATGTGTGTGATGTCCTTAGGTTAGTTAGGTTTAAGTAGTTCTAAGTTCTAGGGGACTTATGACCACAGATGTTGAGTCCCATAGTGCTCAGAGCCATTTGAACCAAGCCATTTGTTAATTTGTTCCAATTTGTTGTTTTTCATATGGTTTAACGTCCTCCTGATGCCAAACTCATTGGAATGAAGTACTGCTTTAGTTCCACAAGAATTGCCCGTAATTTTTGTAAGGTAAATACCCTGTTAGTTACGTACCGTGATGTGGCGTCTCACTGAAACTGAAAACCGGATGGACGCTAGAGGATTCCCATTCAACTTTGCAAGAACTCATTAGTACCTTATAATTTTGCTATCTCTCTCTTTATTTTCTTTTAGAAGTTATTTCGGATAAATCATCAGTCACATGAAATCAATAAAATCAAGAAAACATGCAGTGGATTAAAATCCAGATTCTGCATTATTGTGTGTGCTGAAATGAAATTTTCGCTAATGTCTGGAATGATAAACAGCTATTTCAGCTATGGTGGAAATCGAACAAGAACCTGATAACTGAAAGGCAAAAGAAAAGGAGAGGCGTTTCTTTGAACAGAAAAATTGCCTTATACTCTTGTGTTCTCTCTCTTTTTCCACATCTTATTTTGTATTATCTACGGCTATGATCATATTTGTTTGTTAAATTTTACATACACTTAGTCAGAAGTTTAAGTGTCTTTCTGTGATTTCAGTTACGCTGGTTTGATGTACGGTAATGGAACGCAATGGTCAATTTGGAAGGGGTCCTGATAAAGTAGAGAGCGAGATGGAACCTATTGTGGCAGTTAATACTTGCTAATGGATCATGTTTTTTACGCTCACGTAAATTAAGCCCGCGACCACTTAGCTACCTCATCCTTGTCAGCATCAGGTAAAGCCGCGTCTCTAATGAGGGAGATATCAATGGGAGGTTACATACTAATTTTCTGTTCGTCTCACACCGTTGTTCTGGCAGCCAGATTCGTATGTCTTACCAATAAAAACGGGGCGCTACGTATCCTCAGTGACCGTCTCTATAATGAAATTCCTTTCTTATGTTTCATGTTTTTATTCACATTGTTTCCCGAAAATTACTGCAGTGTTATCCCTGGAATTTGGCGAAGATTGACCCGAGCAAAGTATAATAAAGGTTACCAAACGTGTTAGAAGTGAATATTGAATTGACCTTTGGGCAGATCATACTTCGCTTTATCAGGTCGAAATATGATACCTACTCATGCACATGCATCAGTCTTAAAGTGAAAGTCTTCATAGTGAGAAGAAATAACGTGTAACTGAATATGTGTCCCACAACGTAACAAATAATTTTCAACCCCCCTTGGGAAAAAATGTAAATAGAGATGTGGGATTCGTGGGTCGTCCTTGACGCAAAACACTCTGCCACCAAAACTAGTTTTTAGCGACGTTTCAACGTCAACAGTAGGCTTTGGCGTCTGAGAAACATGGAAATAAAAACGTCGAAGTTAACTTTATTGTCGATGATGTGCCGTACTGTGTAAATTGTATTTTGATACATACCATGTAATAGTTTAATGACAGGTGGAAAATGGAAAGGCATACAGTCAATTCTTTTAAAACACAGGGTGTAATAGTTTAATTATAGTTGGAAAATAAAAAGGAATTCAATCACTTGTTTTGGAAGACACCGTGTAACTGTTCAACGATAGGTGGAAAATGAAAAGACATTCAATCACTTGTTTTAAATCACACCATGTAACTGTTTAAAGTAGGCAGTAAATGAAAAGGCATTCAATCACTTCGACGTACTATCAGTAACAAACAACACCGAAAATCAAGTGCATTTCGCTGTGTCTGCTTTAGGATTTTCTTTCTTTTTTTGCCTTTGTGTACTTAGAAGGGTGCTGATAAAAGCGAAACTTTGTTAAAACTAGTATGGGTAAAGATAAAAAAGTGTTTCGTCGCGGAAGCTGGATCCAGAATGCCCTATATTGTTCCTGCAGTCGCTGAACAATCGGAAGAAGAAAAAAAGTGGAAATGATTGCAAGCAGTGATAAGAGTAACCGTAAATGAAAGGTGCATTGTCTCCAGTAACACATAAACAGTGAGACTTCCACAACCCTACTTCGGAATTTATCGCCAAGCACTTTGTGATCATATACATATGATTATATTTTTTCGGGTTAGACTGCTGCGGTATATCTGATGAAACGATATGCGACATTAAGGCTCTGCTGGTATAGCGTCACGCGCAGGGTCCTGGACTCCTATACAGGGAGGTGAGACAGACGTAATCGCCGCGTTGAAGACCGTTGTTTGGAAACACTGCTCAATCAGGTTGATCTATTTACACCATTGCTCCCCTCCCTAAAAATACAACACACGAAAAACGAAAAAATGCACAGGAGTAATTTGATTCATGGACAAATCACTGATCGTCCAGAATCATATTGGATACTTTCAAGACCCGCTCACAAAGTTTGATTTCACCTGCCGATTTCATGCCCACCGAAAATGAAAGCGTAGAAATCATACACGCCTTCACGACTTGCGGAAGACTTTCATTGGCGGTGAAACTGCTAAAACAAACCATTTTTGACGACACGATTTGCCAGTGTATATCGAACTATTCCACCCAATATGGACAGTTCATAGGACTATGGTAACTAACTTGATTGAAAATATTACGATATCTTCAGCTATCACAAGCATTTTACTTTATCTATGATGTGTTCCGACAGTTATACGATCGTCATCAGGCGGAAGGTGTGCTACCGAGTATTGATTGTGTAATCTTCAAAAAGTGCCGAGAATAAAATAACGAACTTCTAACTAACGCAAATATTGTAATTTGTTGTTATCAGTGCCACATTTGCACCAGGCTGGAAATTTTCTCCTGTTGCCGTCGGAAACACGGTGATGATCATCATGATGATGATAATGAGGTGATGAAGAAATAAACTTAGCAGGTTCAAGTTGAGCGTGGTTAACAGCTCCAGGCCCGAGTTGCCGCTATTAGCCAAGAACCTTCTACACCCGTGTATGACTGTCGCTGAGAGGACTGCCGTTAAACAGAATAATGCTTCATCAAGACAACAGCTACAACTGCTGCCAGGGGTCAGCAGAATATTAAGTGTCGGTGGCGTCAGCTCGACTTCCAAGTAACCTGTTCTTAGAGTGAATTTTACGGCCGTTTTGTAACGTGAGATCAGAGGGTGCTGGTCGCACCGTCCAGGTCTTCATTTTCCACACAGAGAAGACATTTTCAGGGTCTTCAGCCTTGTGCAACCACTGAAACTACAAAACTTAGATCGTAGTCCTCAGTGGTGGCCGTCCTCAGAAGCGAAACTGAAGCCAATTTTCATAGTTATCTCTCGAAGATTTTCGTAGAAGGCGCTTTCGTTTGGAAATAGTCGGTGTTGTAAGGATTATCATACGAAGTCCAGAAATATTACCGAAACTTATAAAGGCTTATCGTTAAACCTTCGACGGTGCACGCTATAGGAAGAGTCGAGACATATTTCGCTTTCTCTTCCCGGGGAATGGGTGTTTGTGTTGTCCTCATCATTTCATCATCATCATCGTTCGTGACAGTGGCTACATTGGATTGTGTAAAACTTGGACTGTGTAAAAACTGGGACTTTCTATGGGCACTGATGACTGTGCAGTTGAGCGCCCCACAAACCAACCATCATCATAATTTCGTGAAATGACGACAGCGGTATATCTAGAAATCTTGGAGCTAACGCAAAGGTTTCCCGATGGTTGTTCTTGACACACACCATTCTCGAATGGAAGAGGACGGGAGGAATTAGTGGTGGCACAGAAGATACCCGCTGCCACTAACTGTAAGGTGACATTTGGAGTATATATCTGGGATGCAGATAGAAAATAAATTATCTAAGATTTTTTAATGAGACTTCAATGTATCCAGACAGCTGTTAGTAGGTTTTGTCCACGATTCGCCATTATGACGGTTTGAACTCTGTCCAAGGCACATTCAGTATGGCGTCTGAATGTCTGTGGAGGAATGGCTACCCATTCTTCGTCAAGAAGTGAAACCAGATGCTGGAGTCTGAAGCGAAGTCGACGTCTCACTCATTCCAACTGTCTGCAGTGCAGTGTGATCTTACGTGAAACTTCACAAGCAGGTTAAAACTGTGTGCAGCATTGGACCCTAACGATGGAACTTGACCTTTTATGGACAAGAGCTCTGCCAGCTGAGCTACACGAGCATGACCCACAGCCTGTCATCACAGTTTCAGGAGTGTTACAGTCTGCAAACCATTGCCTGACAGACGCGGCTTTATGACATGGTGCACTGCCATGCTGATACAAATGATTACCATCTCCGAACAGTTGCTCTATTTCATGAAGTATTCAATGCAGTAAAGGGTGTTCCTATCCTTCCGATTATCTTAAGGACAATAAGGGAACCAGCCTTACCACGAAAAACACCTGCACACCTTAAAAACCAGCTCCTCCATACTCCACTGGTGGCACTACCCACGTCAGATAAAGCTCTCCAGGCTTTCGCCAAACCCAAACCGTTCCATCGGATGCCGTAGTGTGCAGTATCGTCCATCACTAAAAATAAGTCGTTTCCAGCTACACCCTACCCAGTGGTGTCGGTCTTTAAGCCACCTCAGGTGTCGTTTATACTAATTACAGAAATGTGTGACTTATAAGGAGCCGCTCGATGTACAGTAGTTGGTCTATCTGGACTGTCGGTTGTTCTTTGGAACACACAGTGATTCTTTCTGCTGATTTCATGTGATTTCCCACAATGCTCGACAGTCCAGTATGATAACTGCCTGGTCTTGTTTTAACTGTGGTTCTTCCTTCGCATTTCCACTTCAGAGTCACGTCACCAATCGTCGACTTTGCTAGCTCAGTCCCGCGGCTGGCCGGAGCTGCTAAGAGCTGCCCAACTCGCCTTCTACGCATGTGTTGTTTCGACGCTCTTTGATTGGGGCCAGTGGCCATAATCATAGGAATATAAGCAGGAAATAGTGCTAGCCCCGGCAGTCAACTGTGTTTTTTAACTTTATCGTGACTTTTTTTAACTGTCTCACAATGAACATCTCTGTGTCAGTGTATATTTTAACCCCCATTGTCTCTACTTATTCTGTTTTTATGTCCCCCTTTTCATCACCTTTATATGTATAGTTTCCTCCTTTTATTACCTGTAATGGTACTCGGCTGAAGAGTGGTGGATTGTGCCGCTGCCAGAAATGAAATCACAATAAATAAAAAAAAAGAAAAACCGGCTCCGACAGTCAGTAATTTTACTCCTGACGACGAAGGCAGAGCTAGCCATCGAAAGCTCGAAAATTTTATTGGAATTGACGCAACTTGAAAACCGAGAAGATTTTATCCAGCCTTAGAAAGGTTGAAATGTTGGTGATGGACTTTTTACTCAGACGACGTTCAGTGATTAGCCTACGTTCGGAGTCACTGAGGTTTCCTGACTGATCCATTACAGTGTTAATGCTTCTCCACTGACAACACAATACTCCCCACCTCCTTTTATAGAAGTGGTCAATTCCGTATTACATAGGATTGTCGATATAAATGATCAGATAGTGTAGGTAAATATATGACAATGCACATAAATAAATGAATTGAGCATTGACGATGCATCAGAAGAGGCAGGCGAAACAGCCACATGCAGTGCTGCACAGGAAAAATGTGTCATATGACTCTAGTTTATTAAACACGCAATTAAAAAATAAATAGAAAATGGTGAAACGATAGTATGAAATTCACCAGAAAGGAAGTCCCGTAAACGTGCTTTCTAAGCGGCGAAATTTCTAAACACAAGTAAGAGTTGGAGATGACCAATTCAGCATTCATTCACCCAGCTGCTCGATGCTTATTACACCACTGTTCTGCAACTAGGCCCTATGGTCAGAAACTGTATTTTCATAAAACGGATACTCAATTACGCCATCCTTGCACTGACATCCGTATTCTGCTAGCCACAATAATGCTCTAAAATAAATCTGGGGTCAACATGATGCTAAAAACCATTTACACTGATGAGCCAAGCGTTATGACCACCTGCTTAATAGATGGTCTGTCCGTCTTTGGAACGGACTACATCACTGATTCTGCGTATCATGGATCCGATAGGTTGTTGATAAGTTTTTGGAGGTATGTGGCATTAGATTTCTACGAAAAAGTCATGTAATTCAAATAAATAACTGGCCACTGATTTGCGTACGCGGTGATGGTGCGCGATGGGCTCGATAAGATTTTAATCAGGCGAATTTGGCCGCCGAAACATCAACGTGAGTTCACTATAATGCTGCTCAAACCACTGTAGCTCGGTTCTGGCGCCAAGACACGGGCGATTATACTACTGAAAGATGATACCGCCGACGGGGAAGACGTCAAGCTTGAAGGAATGCAGGTGGTTTGCAGCTGTCAGCGTGTCTTCGATTACTGCCACACGTTCCATGCAAGCGCAGGAGAATGTCTCTCACAGCATAATACCACCAGCCCGTGTCCGTGGCGCGCTGCACGTTTCGAGCCGTCGTTCATCTCGATGACGGCTTTTGAAAGAGACGATCATCGACGTAGCGTAGCAAAAATGTGATTAACCCAAAGAGCCGACACTTTCCATTGATCGACGGTCGAATCCCGATGCTCCCGTGCCCACTTCAATCGTAATTGACGATGTCGTTGGGTCAACTTGTGAACATGTAGCGGTGGTTTGCTGCGAAACTCCATGTTCAACAATGTACGATGAATGGTGTGCTCCGAAACGCTTGTGCGTGCAGCAGCATTGTGCTCTTTCGGCAGAGACGCCACAGATTACCATCTGTTCTACTTTAAAGAGCAGACAAGCCTCCGAATCCCACGTTCTGTGATGTTGTCGTGGACGTCCAACCATTTAGCGTCTAGTGATAGTTTCACTGTCCTTCTACCCATTTCGGTAGATGCTCACGACAGTAGCACGTGAGCATTAGATCAGCTTCGTCGTTTTCGAGGTATTCGTTCACAAGCTTGGCGTAATAATAATCTGTCCTTTGACAAAGTAGCTTATCTCAGAGGATTTCCCCATATCTCCACTAGGGTGGTCCGCTACCCGTCATTGCTGCGCTTACATACTTTCCATAGCACGTCACTTGCCCGCAGAGTCACTGGGTGGCATGCATTGGCTTATCAGTGGATTTAAAGAAAGAGGCGGTGTTCTGATATGCACTCCTTCCGCTCTTTGCACAGCATATCTACATCTACTCCGCCAAGTATTGCCGTTCTGTTGACAAACTAGAAACGTTTACAGACCAACCAGTGATTTTATTGCAGTTTTGATTACACGAAAAGAGACACGGACTTATGAAACACAATTTGACGGTGATATTAGAGGCTTTCTGTAGCATACAGTTATTTTATCTGATTTATTTCATAATAAATCTCATGAAAAAATGCCATCGGATTTCTCGGGGCTGACAGATACAGTTGTGAAATTATAACCTGGGAATTCTTTTCTGAATCTCAGGGTCCTCTGAAGGCCATATAAGTTGTTGGCATTTGTTTGCAGCCACTGAAAAAAACACTGTTGAGTTCAAAAAAATCTGTGAAATTTACAATCCTAACTTAATTATTAAGGCTAGATCACATCTCATACAGTAAATTAAGAGTGTGCAGTGTTATGTGGTGTCTTTAACTTCCTGAATGTGGACGTATGCTTTGCAGGAATGAGTCAATTTTGGAAATTTGTAGTAAGGACTATGGGACCAAACTGCTGGGGTCATCGGTCCCTAGGCTTATGTACTGCTTAATCTAACTTAAACTAACTTATGCTATGGACAACACACACAACCATGCCGAGAGAGGACTCGAACCTCCGACGGGGGGAGCCGCGCGAACCCTGACAAGACGCCTAAGACCGCACGGCCTCCCCGGGCGGCGGAATGAGTAAAACAGAGTGTGTTGTGCCCAGTTTAAAATTAATGAAATATGTTCGGGAAAACAGTAAATAAGAAGAAGCACTAATCTCCATTTTCTTAGACATATTACAACATAATTCTAGCAGTTACATGTGACTAACAAGAAAACAAATTTCGAAGAAAAAGTTGAATAAATGCTGTTTATGCTTAACCATGGTGGACAGGCCTGACCTGTGATTGAAGAATTATAACAAGCAGGTAATATTGGTAGCGTTCGGAAACTGTAAATTCGACCGTGGAAAGCGTTTACAACGAAAACCGTGATCAATGTCGTGGCCAGGTACTGCCAAGCGTTACGCGCAGGGTCAGTGGTAGGCTACCCGCACGCAACGTTTGTCATGCGGAACAGCGGAAATCGCAGGGTACCCCTGCGACTACAGCAGGGCATCCGGCTACTGGCTCTTCTACAACGGCTCACACTTTCATGGTACCGTTATCACTGGTCAGAACAAGATATGATCACAACAATTTAAAAAAACAGATTAACACCTACCTAAACTTTGGAATGAAGAGGGGGGGGGGGCATTGTAATAATTCTGTTTCGAAATGGAGGAAAGATAAAATTTTTTAGATGATGTTCAAACAGGCAAAACACTGTTCCTTCTAGATATTTTTACTAAACCAAGAAATAATAAGTCAATAAGACTGTTGATATCACTTTTTTCAGCAATCTTTCTATATTTGGCTCGCCGACGGGCATATCGATAGTGAGACTATGAATTCGCAGTTGAGGCAGCATTGACTCTGTTCCTCTGTTTTTTGACAAGGGAGAGAGCCGGATTCCAAACAGAGTTTAAACAGAAACCTCCATCCCTGTTAACGAGGTTGCTCGCTAATTTAATCTCAACTGCCTCCCTAATGACACTGTCCCAATAGCTGGACGTGCATGCCAATATCTCGGTGTTATTATATAACATGGGGTGACCAGTATCCAAGCAATTTTCGGCAATAGCAGATCTATTTGGCTGCTGTAATCGTGTGTGCCGTTTATGCTCAGTACATCTGTCCTTCACGGTCCTGATAGTTTGACCAATATATGCCATGCCGCAGCTACAAGGAATACGATATACACCCGCCTTACGCAGTCCAAGATCATCCTTAACGGAACTCAAAAGTGCTCTAATTTTAGATGGAGGTCGGAAAACACATTTCACATCGTATTTCCGTAAAATACGACCGATCTTATTGCACGTGTTTCCTACGTAAGGCAAAAAGGCAGTAGACTTAGGTGTTGACTCAGAATTATCATCAATCACCCGATGTGCAGTTGGTCGATAGCGCAACGCACGTTCAATCTGTTTATCACTATAACCATTTTGACGAAACGTAACTTCAAGATGGGACAGCTCAGCTGGCAAAGTCTCAGCGTCAGAAACGACATGTGCCCTGTGTACCAAGGTACGAAGTACCCCTTCACGCTGAGCCGAATGGTGACAACTATTAGCTTGCAAGTACAAGTCGGTGTTAGTACGTTTCCTGTAGACTGCATGTCCCAATGATCCATCATCCTTCCTCCTAACCAACACGTCGAGAAAGGGAAGGCAACCATCCTCTTCCACCTCCATCGTAAAACGAATGTTCGGGTGGATCGAGTTCAGATGTTCTAGAAAGACATTCAAATTCTCCCTACCGTGAGGCCAAACAACGAAGGTATCGTCAACGTATCTAAAGAAACAGGCGGGTTTTAAAGGCGCCGACTCCAATGCACGTTCCTCGAAGTCTTCCATAAATAAATTTGCGATCACAGGAGACAACGGACTACCCATCGCAACTCCATCTGTCTGCTCGTAATATGGTCATTAAATAAAAAGTAAGTTGATGTCAACACATGCCGAAAGAGATTAGTTAAATCAGCAGCAAACCTGGCTTCAATTAACCGCAACGAATCAGACAGAGGAACACGAGTGAAGAGAGAGACCACATCGAAACTCACTAAAATATCAGAGTCACTCAGCCTCAGTCCCTCCAAACGACGTAAAAAATCAGCTGAGTTCCTGATATGATGTTCACACCGTCCTACTTGTGGACTCAACAGAGAGGCAAGATGCTTGGATACACGATATGTCGGAGCGCCGATGTTACTCACTATAGGACGGAAAGGAACCCCTTCCTTATGAACCTTTGGAAGGCCATATAACCTAGGGGGCACCTATAGTGCATTGGAGTCGGCGCCTTTAAAACCCGCCTGTTTCTTTAGATACGTTGACGATACCTTCGTTGTTTGGTCTCACGGTAGGGAGAATTTGAATGTCTTTCTAGAACATCTGAACTCGATCCACCCGAACATTCGTTTTACGATGGAGGTGGAAGAGGATGGTTGCCTTCCCTTTCTCGACGTGTTGGTTAGGAGGAAGGATGATGGATCATTGGGACATGCAGTCTACAGGAAACGTACTAACACCGACTTGTACTTACAAGCCAATAGCTGTCACCATTCGGCTCAGCGTGAAGGGGTACTTCGTACCTTGGTACACAGGGCACATGTCGTTTCTGACGCTGAGACTTTGCCAGCTGAGCTGTCCCATCTTGAAGTTACATTTCGTCAAAATGGTTATAGTGATAAACAGATTGAACGTGCATTGCGCTATCGACCAACTGTGCATCGGGTGATTGATGATAATTCTGAGTCAACACCTAAGTCTACTGCCTTTTTGCCTTACGTAGGAAACACGTGCAATAAGATCGGTCGTATTTTACGGAAATACGATGCAAAATGTGTTTTCCGACCTCCATCTAAAATTAGAGCACTTTTGAATTCCGTTAAGGATGATCTTGGACTGCGTAAGGCGGGTGTATATCGTATTCCTTGTAGCTGCGGCATGGCATATATTGGTCAAACTATCAGGACCGTGGAGGACAGATGTACTGAGCATAAACGGCACACACGATTACAGCAGCCAAATAGATCTGCTATTGCCGAAAATTGCTTGGATACTGGTCACCCCATGTTATATAATAACACCGAGATATTGGCATGCACGTCCAGCTATTGGGACAGTGTTATTAGGGAGGCAGTTGAGATTAAATTAGCGAGCAACCTCGTTAACAGGGATGGAGGTTTCTGTTTAAACTCTGTTTGGAATCCGGCTCTCTCCCTTGTCAAAAAACAGAGGAACAGAGTCAATGCTGCCTCACCTGCGAATTCATAGTCCCACTATCGATAGCTCTGACTTTGGTCATCTTTGGTGGCACTAGTGTTCAGTGTGTGTGTGTGTGTGTGTGTGTGTGTGTGTGTGTGTGTTATCTTTCCTGCTTCTGTCGGAGAACCGAGGTATTAAATTTGCATGTACGCCGCCTGCCCGTTGCAGTTTGCCTTGAAAATGGCGGGGTGTTCTCCCGCCGAAATATCGGCGGTCGCTGAAAGTGTTACCTGGCTGAATTCCCGGAAGTTATTTGAAAGAAGACGGAAATATGAAAGCTTTTACCTAAAATAACGGATTCTCGGCACAAGCATTTAAATGAATCGTGGTTAGCCAATCGTTGTCTTTGCAAGGAATTTCACTTTACCTCCAGTTTCGGTTCCTAAAAGTAATTCTTCATTCACTGACAATGGTCTTAGGATCCCGGCATTAACTTGTCGATTTTCCAATTCCGGAAAGCAGCTGCTAATAGATCTTGTTACTGATGACAACTACTAAGACTGCATGGGCAGCAAAATATACAGGATGTTTCAGAGTCTTCGCATTAAACGTCTGGAGGCGATGGATCACCTCACAGGGAACAACTTTTGTCAGAGACAAAATGTTCGCTGGAGCTTTACGGCGACACAGGGCGTTTTTTTTAATTGAATTCGCTGGCTGTAGGACGACAACATTTCACCGTACTAGCAGGGTCTACTAACCAGGTGGGCTACATCTACGTGCGAACTACCATAGTATACTGATAATTTTCAGCAAGAAAACTGCGAATGTCTCTAAGCTGAGAAGGGTATTTAGAAGCCAAAAAGTTGCACTGCCTAACCACTTTCATGCAGAGCAGATGACTGGGCTATAGACGATACACACTGCATACATACGCCCAGCGTGTATACGACCTAACACCTCTCTAGTGCATAACGAGTAATGAAAGATGCCTTGCGTAACCACGAAGCGTCAGGGAACATTTTATCTCTAAGCAAAGATGTTTCCTGTGACGTGATCTATCACCCCTAGACTTTTGATGCAAAGACTATGAAACACCTGTGCAAATGGAAAAGCAAAGAAACCTGAATGTCTTTGGCCAACTAAACAAAACTTAAGAAACAAAAATTCCAATGTCGGGATAGTTTACAGTCCGTTAGTCGTACCAGTTTTGTCTAATGGCAGTACAAAAACCATTCAAAACTGACGGTTGCTCAGTGAGCAGTTGAGTGATGCTCCATGGGAATTACCAGGACAGACAAACAGATGAGGGAACAGACTGCAGAGGGAAATTTTATTATGGTCGTAATGAAAACAGAGTGGAAGTGTGCAAGACATGTAGTCAGACGGATGTATGGTGGATAAACTATGGAAGCTCAACGGTGCATTTCAAGAGATACGACAACAGCGAAAAGACGACTCAGTGGAAACTGCATCGACCACTTTAGACAATATGCAGGAGAGATACGTGTGTGTGTAGCACTGTAGACCGCAATGCATGGAAAAGTCCAGAATAGGCCCCATTACAGCAATAGATGTCAAATGGCTGATGGTTACGAGGACGATGATGATGGTTTGATAAATATTAGAATCCAACAGCAAAGAGAAAGTAGAGATCATATTTTAAAACAGCTTAGATTCATAACTAAAGTATAATCAAACTCTTTCAATATTTAACCTTCAGCAAAATTTACTTTTACACCTGAGGAAACACTTACCCTAGGGGGCGGAGAGGCGGGGGGGGGGGGGGGGGGCAGTTGGGGTTGGGAGCCACTGCACTACAAACACAGACACTGCCTGACAAAAAAAGTATCCGTGCAGTTACTAATACGTCAGCGCGTACCTCCGTCGCCATTCCCCAAATCCCCAAATATTTATACCAGATGATCAGATCATCATATTCCGATCACCGTAGCTGTGCAATAGAATTCGTAAATTCAACTTTAAAATACAAAGCCAGAAGAAATGCAGCACCCCCAAGGACAAGGTCGTTTTATTGTCAAGTGAGGTGACAGGTAATTCATCCTTGTAGGAGGACACACGCATAACTTAAGACCAAGTGAAACGTACATGTCACAGTAAAACGGTGTCCAAACATTCGCTTCAATACCCAGTGTATCCTCCTATGGCGGCAATACAGGCGTGTATTCTCACGTGCAAACAATCATAAAGGTGCCGAATGGCACCCTGCAATAGACCGTCCCAAGCATCTGATGAATTTTGTTGCAATTCGATGATGATTATTGCAGGTCCTAGAGGGCGAGTAAGTTCTCGCTTCGTCATGTCAACATGCATATGCAACTAGTGAGAATTCTGGTGATTTTACTGGCTACGGCTGTCATTGTACACCAAAAAGAGCACGCTGCGTCGCTGTAGCCTATGTGGACGTGCACTGTCCTGCTGCAAGAGCACATCACCTTCCCGTCGAAGAAATGGCAGTAATACGTGGCTGAAAGGCTGTGTAGCGTATCGGGCACTAGTTACTTTACCTACCCTGCAGAAACACGAAATGTAACTGTGAGTTGTAACTGATAGCCGTCGACATCATGAAGCCTGGGATGGAACCTGTGTGTCATGCTACAGTGCACTGTGGAACAGGCAGGTCACCGGTTCTGCGTCATTCTCATGTGCGTCCGTCACTCGCATACAGATAGGACCTACTCTCATCACTGAACACAAGAGAGCGCTATTCCACTCTGTGAGCGGCGGGGGTGCTATTCTGTCATTCTGCGCAACGGATTAAACTGAGATGTACCCTTCACCCTGTGGCTCCTGCAAGATGCAATTTCCACCCTCACACTACTACAGAAGTCAGACAGACGCTCCTAACGTTCTAAAGAGAAATGCCTGAAAAACTTTCAGCAATAACTTTCTTGAGTCGTCTGCTGTAAGGAAATGACACAAAAATTCAAAAAATTTCTTACGTAACTAGTGGGATATTTGGGTACTGGAGTAGTGCTAGTTTAGTGTAGGAAAAACATGAAACTAACGAAAATTATTATTTTTTTTGCAAAAATTCTGAGAAATCACAATAACACTTTTAGTTATGAACTGAACAATTTATTTACGGGTTCTTTTCGGAATGTGAAGTTACCTCTTAAGGATAGGATTCGCTAATGAAATTTCTATACAAAGTTTAAGATTGTTGAAACTTCCTGGCAGATTAAAACTGTGTGCCCGACCGAGACTCGAACTCGGGACCTTTGCCTTTCGCGGGCAAGTGCTCTACCATCTGAGCTACCGAAGCACGGCTCACGCCCGGTACTCACAGCTTTACTTCTGCCAGTATCTCTTCTCCTACCTTCCAAACTTTACAGAAGCTCTCCTGCGAACCTTGCAGAACTAGGAACTGCCAGGAAGTTTCATATCAGCGCACACTCCACTGCAGAGTGAAAATCTCATTCTGGAAACCTCCCCCAGGCTGTGGCTAAGCCATGCCTCCGCAATATCCTTTCTTTCAGGAGTGCTAGTTCTGCAAGGTTCGCAGGAGGGCTTCTGTAAAGTTTGGAAGGTAGGAGACGAGATACTGGCAGAAGTAAAGCTGTGAGTACCGGGCGTGAGTCGTGCTTCGGTAGCTCAGATGGTAGAGCACTTGCCCCCGAAAGGCAAAGGTCCAGAGTTCGAGTCTCGGTCGGGCACACAGTTTTAATCTGCCAGGAAGTTTCATATCAGCGCACACTCCGCTGCAGAGTGAAAATCTCATTCTGTTTAAGATTGTTATTGACTTGGCAGAATGACTGTGAGCCGCACCTACTCAACTTGAATAATTATCCATTAGGATGTTGCTAGGTACGGTCGAGGCTGTTGTGTGTGAAATGCAGTGAAGTGTACTGTTGTGGAGGAAATATCGGGCTTGCAAGAGCTGTAGCGCACAATACCGTAAGCTGCGATGACTGCTGTCTGCGCCGGTCGCTGCTGACAAATAAGATAACTCTAGTTCTATCTGAGAATGAGATTTTCACTCTGCAGCGGAGTGTGCGCTGATATGAAACTTCCTGGCAGATTAAAACTGTGTGCCCGACCGAGACTCGAACTCGGGACCTTTGCCTTTCGCGGGCAAGTGCTCTACCACCTGAGCTACCGAAGCACGACTCACGGCCGGTACTCACAGCTTTACTTCTGCCAGTACCTCGTCTCCTACCTTCCAAACTTTACAGAAGCCTCCTGCGAACCTTGCAGAACTAGCACTCCTGAAAGAAAGGATATTGCGGAGACATGGCTTAGCCACAGCCTGGGGGATGTTTCCAGAATGAGATTTCCACTCTGCAGCGGAGTATGCGCTGATATGAAACTTCCTGGCAGATTAAAACTGTGTGCCCGACCGAGACTCGAACTCGGGACCTTTGCCTTTCGCGGGCAAGTGCTCTACCACCTGAGCTACCGAAGCACGACTCACGGCCGGTACTCACAGCTTTACTTCTGCCAGTACCTCGTCTCCTACCTTCCAAACTTTACAGAAGCTCTCCTGCGAACCTTGCAGAACTAGCACTCCTGAAAGAAAGGATATTGCGGAGACATGGCTTAGCCACAGCCTGGGGGATGTTTCCAGAATGAGATTTTCACTCTGCAGCGGAGTGTGCGCTGATATGAAACTTCCTGGCAATCTCATTCTGGAAACATCCCCCAGGCTGTGGCTAAGCCATGTCTCCGCAATATCCTTTCTTTCAGGAGTGCTAGTTCTGCAAGGTTCGCAGGAGTGCTTCTGTAAAGTTTGGAAGGTAGGAGACGAGGTACTGGCAGAAGTAAAGCTGTGAGTACCGGCCGTGAGTCGTGCTTCGGTAGCTCAGGTGGTAGAGCACTTGCCCGCGAAAGGCAAAGGTCCCGAGTTCGAGTCTCGGTCGGGCACACAGTTTTAATCTGCCAGGAAGTTTTAGTTCTATCTGGATTAACCTTCGCCAATCAAACTCTCCCTGTGCCTTGATGAACTCAAGGACTCCTATGCGCCGCTAGTCTATCTATTGGCGTGGTACACCAGTCAGATAACCAGTCCACTGCGATGCCACTCAAAAATTCGCTCGCAGGCGTTTAACTATAACTCTGTCTATTCACACCGCACAATAAGTGTGGCGGCCAACACAGTGAACAACGCTTAATCGCAAGGACTCAATATAGAGTCGCACTCCGATTCACTCTTGACAGAGGTGCTCTCCCAGTGAAGTACTGAGGAGAGACTTGTTCCTCGCTCTTTGAGTACACGTACGAGCATGCACGCTCTCGTTACGTGTTCTCACTCCAAGACAACGGAACGGCCCCACTTCACGCCAGACGTGAAGGTCTATATCTTTTGGTCTCTTCCATTACTCCTTCAGCTCCAGGCGTCAGAAATATCGTCTGCCAATCAGCATTGCTCTTCTAAAACGGGGGAATGACGCTTCGTTTAAGGCGACCAATCCGGAAATCTGTAGCATCGGCGTTTGGCGTTTCCTGTCTCCCTGTGAAAATCTCTGAAACTGCGTGCTATATTTGTAAAGAATGCGAAGGCTGGGCGCTCCCACACAATGTAGCGGAATTTGCTTTTAAGCCAAACACAGGGTTGTCCTTTCACTCAGGCGAACGCTGTCTGCTCTACAGGCAGTCACCGGCCAACGTAGATAGTTTGGGACCAGCCTCCTGGCGTGCGGTTGCTCTCCCGAACTAAAAGCCCCTGTGACCGTCGTGTCTTGAATGTGTGTGTGTACGCCAGCCTCGAGTATTTCAATCTCGGAGCGCATTTGCGATTTACTAGTTATTTGCATATCGTTTGCAGTTACACAAATTCATACAACATTGACTTTATCTTATCGAGTTTGGGTTCAAATGAAGCGTCTTGATGTGCGGAATGTGATTGTGAGGGCGGAATATGTAAGCAATGAAGGTCAGGGGACCACGACGTCTTACAACTCTCCAGTCAACTCTTTCACGACACCAGAGCAGCAATGGTTGGCGGTGTCTTGTGTCAATGATAGTCGGGTCAGGGGCACAAGTGATCTAAATCCTGGTGCAATCAGTCGGTTCCAAATGGTCCCTGATGACACACAAGGTGAAAAATAGCCCGGATGTCTTCCCTGGATGATGTTCGATCGGCCAACGCTGTCAGCCCAATACGTCGATCTTGAAGTGCGGGCCTCTGGGTGTGGGAGTGTCCCACAGACCACTGTTGAAAGCAGCGACACATCACCAGTGCATTGTGAGCAACATGTGCAGCAATCCGTCGGTACGTCCCTCCACCTTCCAGCATGCCCACAATGACTAGAATACGTACTCGTTGGTGTGGCTTAGTTGCACCCTAGAACGAATGTTGCAAACATAATTCACTAAACTCAGCACAGTTGCTGCCTGCAGAGCCAAAACAGAGGATACACAGACAGACCTCCTGAGCGGCATCTGATTCCAGATGATCGTGCCCCTCAGTACGCACATACTATACCCTGGTCCCACTGAACCCCGAGGATGTTGCACTTTTTTCCGGCAGTGTAAATGTCATAATGCACACTACAAGAAAACTGAGAAATGAAATAAAAAGAGCCAGTGTAACCAGAAAGATCGCAAACTGATTTTTATTTTCCATCCCCGTATTGATTATCGCGTAAGGTTGTCCATCGACTTCTGCAGGCAGGTTCAGTAAGTACTCTGTCAAAGCAGCAACCTCGAAAAATATTCACGGTCTGTCAGTAGCAGCACGTTGTGTTTATAGTGGAAACAGAGCCGAATATTAGGGACAAAAGAATAAATGTGTCAAATTTTTGAGAGACGTCTTCTGACGATACTGCGATGGAGCTATGAGCCATTAAGATAAATAAAAGAGATGATTAACAGTAGGATAATTAAGAGTTTCTATTGCTACCTCTTACAATATTCTGTCCACAGCTAAGCGTATTATAAAGTACTGGGTTATTAAAAATGTTTTCCACAGGAGACTTGTTGCCTAAAAAGGTCAGTGGAGAAAAAGACACTTGCAGTGATTGGGACGAACTTATATAGATTCTATCTCGGCAAGTACAATTACGGTTCGCAAGTCTTTATCGTAATTGTGCCACAATTTAACAATAGCAAAAAGTATTGGAAAATGTCGCACCTTTAATTTTACTGCTCTTGAAAACAAATGCTTCGCGGTTCTGTATTACCTTGCTGCCACTCGGTTAAGAGTCCTCTGGCAGTTCTAGAGTACCCATCTGGTATTGCCAGTGTTGTCACACCAGGGAATAATGGCCCTCTTATTTCCCTTAGAAGCGGTATAAACTGGATAAAAGTAATTTCATCTTCTGGGAACCTGGGAGTTTGTCATCTGGATAACAGCTACGCTTTAACGTCTGAAGTGGCAAGCGAGACTCGCTGCCAGTTTGTGTTATCAGTAGCTTGTTGGACAAATATTAGGCGTTTAGACGACCGTTCTATTTGCAGAGAGGAAGGTAAAAGCCGTGTTTGAGCAGAGCATTACGCCGTGTAATAGCAGGACGTCACCGCTTGTTAGCGAGATGGCAACCGGACCGCTGTCTGCACAAACAACCTGAGGCGCGGCGTAGCGAGCGTTGAATACTCGTCCAGTCTTGCACCCCTGAGGAAATGCACATTCATTTACCCGCATTCACTAAAGACACGAGAATGAAAGATTGTTACATACAATTTCATGATTCTACGTCAAGGGGAAGTACGCTATAGCTTTTAATGAGTGATACTTGTTTTGTAAATGAAAACGCCTTTTCTTGCTGCAACTTAATTTATTTTTCCCGGACACGTTTGCCCTTTTTCTTGCTCTAAGCATCTTCAGTGGGATCGAAATCGATACAGTTTTGTTATTTTTAGATTGTCAAACAGTTCACGTCGGTTTTTTATGTAAATACGTGATTACTTACAGTTTGCTGTGATCTGCGTTTCTTTTCATCTGGTCTGTAGGTCACACTACCACTTTAATTCCCAAATATTAGCTCAGTTTTGTATTCCGAACTTTTTCACGCTGTTCGCCATGTTTCTCCTTATTTGTGGGGTACTACTGATCTTTTGCCATTGGATATAGCTATTTGTTCGAACACTGTGCTTTTAACAACGTAAATATTGTAGCTTAATTATGTGTTTCCTCCTCTTTGGTTTGCTTACTTACATGTTGCCAATCTAATAAAGTATATGTTCAAAACCAACTTCTACTCGTCATGTTTCTCTCTCTCTCTCTCTCTCTCTCTCTTTCTTTCTCTCTCTCTCTCTCTCTCTCTCTGTCGCGCGCGCGCGCGCGCGTGTGTGTGTGTGTGTGTGTATAAGAGAGAGAGCTGAAGGGTGTGTATACGTTTTCTTTTGTAGTGTGTGGTGGGGGGGGGGGAGGGGGAGAGGGGGTTGCAGTAGTTTGAGTTGTGCAGTGTTGAATATTAATGTAACAGCTGATAGAGAGTGGTTGAAAGCTTTGGTGACAGCTGATCTGACCTTTGGTTTCAATGTTCTCTGGAGGGGTTCATTGAAAAGTGTTGGGTGGTATTATTACTAAATTGGGTGGTATTATTATATTAATACTCTTTGGGAGCTTTATTTCAATATTTTATCTATTAGTGTAAACAATGAATGTGTACTTGATCATTCAAGAGGGTTTTCCTTTCTGCTTTGGTTTTCTGTATATGGTAATTTTCTTGCAAGGTTAGGAGGTGTTTTTTTTATTTTTGGTTCTAATCAAAGATGACATAAAACTGTAAGTAATTACTTGTTTACATAAAAAAACGCGAATGACTAACTAATAATCTATAAGACCGATATTACACTATCAAATTTCTTTGTCAAAGATGTGATCAAATATTCCGTCAAATATGTTTGACAAAGATCTTTGACATAGCGCTAGAAGGGGTATTACACTGTCATCATATTTTTCGTCAAAGTTCAAGATGGCTGACAACAACAACTTGTTTTTAACCACAGCAGTTGCATGTACCATAATTGCACTGTGTGCACATGCGGAAGAGAAGTGGGGGAAAAAAGGAAACATACCTGGGTGAAGCCGTGGGTTTTACGACGACACGATAAAAGCATTCAACAAAACTTGTTACGCGAGCTTATAGTGGAGGACGTCAAGTCGTACATCAATTACTTAAGAATGGATGAGCATACATTTCTGTATGTGCTCAGTGAAGTGTGTCCTCATATCACAAAGCACAATATTCACTTAAGAACTGCTACATATGCAGAAGACAGGCTCACTGCAACACTCCGATTCCTTGTTACAGGAGAGGGTTAGGTTAGGTTAGGTGGGGTTAGGTCAGGTCAGGTTAGGTCAGGTCAGGTATCCAATCTTCTTAATCTATTTTTGTATTCAGGGTGCCACGCATTGTAGAGCGCCTCTGCAGCTTCATACTTCTCTATTAATTTTGTAGTTGTCGGCACACACCAATTGTATTTAGCGGCAATGTTTCTAAAAACACTACAGACGACAGAACGCTGCAGCGATGCTAGCACTCCATGTGGGAACATGTCACATTGCAGTGAACAGAAGACAAGCGACTTCTTTGATCAAATCGACAGCGAGGTCCTAGATTTGATGAAATATTGGACGAAATTTGACAAAGTTCTCTGTTACACCATCAAATATCTTTGACAAAGATTTATGGCAAAGATATTTGACAAAGAAATTTGACAGTGTAATACCGGCCTAAATAAAAAAAACTGTATCGTTACGGATCCCACTGCAGATGCCATAGAGCAAAAAAAAGGGGAAACGCTTCTGGCAAAAATAAATTAAGTTGCAGCAAGAAAAGGCAGTTTTATTTACAGAACAAGTATTTCTGTACTTGCTTCGGCGGATGGCCAAGCAAACACACTTGTTTAATGAGTGAGTTTGCGAGTATCAAAATACGTCACATAAATGTCTATTACTTTTGGTTGCACTGGCTTTCACCGCCAAGTGACTATAGATCTTAGTATGTTCCATTAACTTCAACCTGATAAGTCTACCCGTTCTTGAGAGAAAGGGGACTTAACAGACGGACAGACAGACGGACGAAAGACAAAGTAACCGTATAAGGGTTCCGTTTTTATCAAGAGAGGTACGGAACACTAAAAAAGAATTTCATACCATAAGTCTTAATTACAAACACACATTCTCTCTCTACTGAAGGTCATGCAGCGCAGTATAATCAAATGTACCCATTAACTCCACAAAATACTTCTATTGTACGCTGGTGAGAACACTGAGATTCGAGATTTCGATATAGCACAACTCAACCTGATAAGAATATTGTATCAGGGACAGCTTGAGTTGTAATCGTTTAGTACTACTACAGCAGAGGAAGAGTGCCGTGTATTCGATAACCTAAGCTAGACTCGCAAATTTACACTGAGGCGCCAAAGAAACTGGTATAGAATACGGAGATATGTAAACAGGCAGAATGGGGCGCTGCGGTCGGCAACGCCTATATAAGACAGAAAGTGTCTGGTGCAATTGTTAGATCGGTGACTGCTGCTACAATTACAGGTTATCAAGATTAAAGTGAGTTTTAACGTGATGTTATAGTCGGTGCACGAGCGATGGGACACAGCATTTCCGAGACAGCAATGAGTGGAGATTTTCCCGTACGACCATTTCACGAATGAACACTATGAATCCGGTAAAACATCATATCTCCGACATCACTGCGGCCGGAATAAGATCCTACAAGAACGGGACCAACGACGACTGAAGAGAATCGTTCAACGTAATAGAAGTGCAACCCTTCCGCAAATTGCTGCAGATTTCAATACTGGGCCATTAACAAGCGTCAGCAAGCGAATCATTAAACGAAACATCATCGATATGGGCTTTCGGAGCCGAAGGCCCACCCGTGTATCCTTGAGGACTGCACGACACAAAGCCTTACGCCACCGACATCGGACTGTTGATGACTTTAAACATGTTGCCTGGTCGGACGAGTCTCATTTCAAATTGTATCGAGCGGATGGACGTGCACAGGTATGGAGCCAACCTCATGAATCCATGGATCCTGCATGTCAGCAGAGGACTGTTCAAGCCGGTGGAGGCTCCACAATGGTGTGGGGCGCGTGCAGTTAGAGTGATATGGGACCCATGATACGTCTAGATACAACTCTGACTGGTGACACGTACGTAAGCATCCTGTCTGGTCACCTGCATCCATTCATGTCCATTGTGCAATCCGATGAACTTGGGCAATTCCAGTAGGACAATGTGACACTCCACACGTCCAGAATTGCTACAGAGTGGCTCCAGCAACACTCTTCTGAGTTTAAACACTTCCGATGGCCACCAAACTTCCCAGATTCAGCATATCTGTGATGTCTTGCAACACGCTGTTCTGAAGAGATCTCCATCCCCTCATAATCTTACGGCTTTATGAACAGCTCTGCAGCATTCATGGTGTCACTTCCCTCCAACACTACTGCGGACGATAGTCGAATCCATGCCACGTCGTGTTGCGGCATTTTTGCGAGCTCGCTGGGGCTTTACACGATATTGGGCAGGCGTACCAGTTTCTTATGCTGTTCAGTGTAACTCGTACAGCAACTCTAGGATTTGTCGACCGTTGTTGAATTATTGTGATGTGATGTTAGGCAATCTGGTACAGTATCAGAGCAACACGATTTATTGGAGGTTGTGGCATGGGGAACAGTTATTAGGATGGAAGCTTTACTACCAAGCATTTGCTCGGTAGCAAATGTGTAAGATCATTTCTATATACGACACCGTCGCTGTGATTTTCAATTCAAACAAGGAAGCGTGTTTGGAGAGGAAGGGCGATCAGAGTAAGTTTTTTGACGAACAATTACAGTTGGTAATTGCTGTTTACAGACAGTAGGAACAGGAGGCAGAATGTAACCCATCGGCGTAAAGCGTTCGTATTGCTGCAGGGCATAGATTATCAACTCAAAGTGTAGGAAAAAGTAACTTTTATGAGCAGTTAAGGAAAACTTCATAGAAAACATAAGAAGTTTACGTGGAGAAGACCTAGAGCAGCGAAAAGCAAAACTGCTCGATTTTAAAATAAAAGCTAGTATCCCGCTTGTGATGTCATCAACTGGACATTGTGTTGGTTGAAGATTCGAGTGGAGGAACGTAGTGAGTGTACACGCATTACATGGACCCGTGTTTTGTTCTGTGTCAGTTATGATTAACTACAAACACTCTCCATCCATTTCTATCGAAAGAGAAGGCGAATCGTTCAAGATCCCCCACATTTATGCGCGAAAACTCTCAATTTGAGTGTTGTAGAGCAACAAACAACATTGGCTGATATATGGATCAAATTTTATTCCTGTTCTTGATTGGAAAAATTAGTAAAATGTGACCAGTGTCGGACTGATCATATTACATTCAGATCTAATTATGCCAGCTACAATAGTAACTGTCAGTTTCTATAGGCAAATTTAAATGCTACATCATACAAAAGCATCGTCCTGTGAATAGAAATTGACGGATTATTTTTGTAGTTGACTTACTCAGGTCTGAAGATTCTTGTTTTGTATTTTGTGGTAAGTCCCTGTGGGAGCAAACTGCTGATGTCATCGGTCCCTAGGCTTACACACCACTTAATTTAGCTTAAACTGACTTACGCTAAGAACAACACTCACCAATGCCCGAGAGAGGACTCGAACCTCCGAAGAGGGGAACCGCGCGAGCCGTGGCAAGGCGAAGATTTTCTGATGAAACTGAAACCGACCACAGTTTTACAAATAAATGCATTCCAGACAATACTGATCGCGAATTTTCTCCAAAAAAGATAATGTCAGTTTTTGCAGCGCGCCGTCCATAACTGTTCTTTGTCCTGATGCCTAGTGAATACGTCATTCAGCTTTTTATTCCACCGTATGTTTGTACCATTGATCTTTCTTTCCATTTTATGGATGATAATGGCAGTCCTACTGAATAATACGCTAAAAGGTGAGGATGTCATTGAAATGGCGTGGGCAACGCACTATCTGGACTGAATCCCACTGGACATGTCTGGCACCCTGCTCACAATAGTTTTAATGAGTATTTAAGAATTGGAATTTGGTATTCTTTGCGAATGGTTACATACGCCTGAGGAACACATTGACGATTCCAATACATTCATGTCTCGCAGTTGGCCTTTGCGCTAACTGCACGCTGTATGTCTGTGAATTATTACATTGGTCCAGAAATTCTCCTCAAAGGTACTGAATCATCAGCAGCGTTCAAACACAAGTCTCTTCAAGTGAATTATACCGTATGTTGAAATACGTCCTTCTTTGAATCATATCAGTTTTAATTAAATATTTATTTTTTACATAATGTGCGACGTTAGTCTCTTCCGCTGATTGTTTGGACCAGTTCATGTGCATTTTTCACTACTCATTTTCATGAAACTGAACGACAGAGTTGTTGTCCTGCGAGATTCGCAGTTGGCATTTCGGTTCTAATTCAGAAGGAATAAGGCACTCTTTGTCTGTTACGAAAAGAAATATTGACGACGAAAAGAAAACACTACTTCAGATACTGTAAGTACGCTCACAGGAAGAAATGGCCTAGCATGTGAGATGCTGAAACACTGTATTAAATGAGTGAACCGTCAGAAAACACTCGTACTCACTCTTACTTGAACGGTGAGCGGAGCCATCTTGAAGAGAGGTCGTTAAAGCGCGCGTTGTATCACAGGACTATTTGCGTCACGTGTTTCGCCGACAGAGCGTCGATGGCTACGGTAGGTCGCATTACCAAGTGGTCGCTAAACTAAGATAATTATCACTGACTGTGTGGGAAGGTTGTTCATTTTGTAAAAATAACAGTGCTGTGTAATATTGAGAAGTTTGATAGTGAACAAACAAGGAGACCATCTAGTGCAGCAAAAAAAGAAAAGGTTCTCGGTTTCAAAATAGAAGGCAGCGTTTATTTTACGTTCACATCTTCAGGCTTAAATCAATGAAAAGGTCATTTTCTCGTAATTCTATTTTGGAAATGGAGATACAACCTACATTGCAAATTATGTTAATGCTTGTAAAAATTGAAACACCGTGAATGATACATATACAATGATAGATGTACACTCAACAAAGCTTCGTGTGTATTGTGTGTATGCAAAATGTCAACTAGCACTTTGAGTCGGTTTCTACATTTAACTGTATATTATGGTCCACGAGATGTTAAGGCTACACTAGCAAACATAGGCTACTGCGTGACACACAGACAGCACAATATCTAAAGATATGTCTATGGGCAAAATATCTCAGTAATTTTAAATAAGTCTGATTTTATAGAGGGGAAATGTTATTTCCTTTGTCAGTATTTCAGAAAAGTTGAAAGGATCTGGAATTTGCTGATAATACAAACTTTAATCAATATTTCTATGAGGAAAACCAAATGGATTTAAGTCAACTTTCAGCAAATCTAACGGTAGCATTTACTCAGATACCTTTTAGAGAAAATAGCAATCATAATTTCAGATGAGAAAACTTAATTCATGACTAACGTTTAAAAAATGCACATAAAGAGACGTAAATAGGTAACACAGAATGGGTTAAGAAATCTAAATATTTTTTAGAAACTGTACAACGGAATGGATTAGAAAGATGTGCATTATTCCTAAGAATCAATAAAATAAGAAGAGTATACAATTTAACTAAGGCATTTACAACAAGAAATTTGTCTCTATAAATACAAAATTAAAATACCATACGACACAGGTCAGACCAGAATGTTTATATTAATATGAGTGCTTAACACTGAACTAAAAGTTTGTTGATTACAGGTTTTTGAAAGACGAATCATTATAAAAATAGCTGATGCAACACAAATAAAAGAATATTAGAAAGTGAAAAGTAACGAAGAGTTGCACCAAAACATACGCAAAATATGGAAAAGCGAAGCTTATTCTTTTTGGTTATTTCTACCAGTTGAAAGAAAACAGGCTAACAAAACAAATATTTCTGCAGAAAGAAGTCGTTAATAGTCTGTATCACAGAAATAAACATCCCAAAATAGGGAAAAAGCTGGTACCGGAGTGACAGAAAAAAGAAAAAGTACAGGGGAAAAAAATTAGTATTCGAAGAAAGGTAACTAAACGGAAACGTAAGGCGTAAGTTGATTCCAGTTAGTGAACGCATAGATTAAAAAATGATCTAGTTGATTACATTCGTTCTAGATTTACTGAGTTATTATTTATGTAGCAAATGAGCATTCTAGAACACTAAGAAATTGGAACCCTTTTTTATAGTATGTATCTCCTTGATTATGGAATATAAGTGGGGGACCGGTACTTTAATAACTGTTCAATGAAAGCAGATATAGACATCTGAGGTGTTTCTGTTAGTGTACTCTATACCCATTTTGTCCTTGGAAATTTATATTATTCCAGACTCCAAATTGTAATGGTGTCGGGTCCCTAGAGCAAAGTATTAACTCTCGGCGTACTGCTGCACTATACGGGTTGACAGATACTTCTGCTCATAGATGGCAAATGAGCATGTTGTCTTTTCTGTTTTTGAGGACTCTCTCCCGTAGTCGCAGTTTTTGCAAATAATATGGGGGTAATACAGTCCGAAAAAAATGGCATAATCTCCGTATTGCAGCTGATAAGACTAGTCAATTGCGAGTGGAATAGCAACTTTACTTCAACAGAAAAGATTTATATGTATAGAGACAGGTAATAGTAAATACATTATCTGCGCGTTTCCTTTTCTTACAAAATGTTTTACCATATAATGAGTTTAGTTCAGGCAAAGGCGCGAGTGAATGTTTAAGCACAAATTCTTTTTTCCCTAACAAAGTGGATGTTTGAATTTAAATTTCGATTTAACTGTTTTTTAGATTACAGTCCTGTTACATTGGGTATAAAGTATTAATTTATTTATTCTTTATAAGTACTGCACAAAATTACTTCTGAGAACCTAACGCTTTCATGTTTTCGTCAAATTTCTGGACTCTGATTCTACATCTCATTGAGATTCAGCTGCTGTTGCTGGAGCGTGTAGAGACCTCGGACAGACTGACTAGGGATTTCTTCACACTGACGTCGGGATCTCTTCTGACGTGAGCAGAAAGGAGCGATTATCTTCGCAGTGTTACTTCGAGGACACGTGACACGTAGCAAAGAGCTCTTCACTTCGACGTGGACTGAACACCGCAGCTACCTGGGAGACAGTTGGGACTCGCGGCAGGTGTTTGCC
Organism: Schistocerca americana; assembly: GCF_021461395.2. Lineage (NCBI taxonomy): Eukaryota > Metazoa > Arthropoda > Insecta > Orthoptera > Acrididae > Schistocerca > Schistocerca americana. The sequence goes on along the minus strand of NC_060120.1, from coordinate 695,600,882 downwards.
GCAGCACAGCACGTGCCGCCAACAATTACGCATCTACTTAGTTCCCTTGTCCAGTTTGGCCTCGCTATTAGCGTCGCGTCCACTGTCGCTAAACGGGCGCCACGGCGTCGTCGCTGCTTTAGCACTGAATAGCGACAAACTGCCGATTATCACTGCTGGAGCGGGTCCAGGGCAACCTTCGTACAGACTTGTAATTTGCGCTTCACGCTCGTAGCCAGTGAGTGGGCTAGTTAATCATTACTCGACACAACTAACGAGAGAACATTCCCGGGTGTAAATAAATAATCTTGGTGAAACTTATCGGGTATGTAGAGGGGCAAAATAATGCAATACATATTTTTTGTGCTAAATTTTACTTTTTAAGGGCTTACAAAAATCGAAAAGTAATTTGAAATATTAGGTTTGGAGGGAATATCTTCGAAATGATGATGTATAAAAACATGTTTCTCATATAGAAGTTGATATGTAATTAAAGTTTTTGAAAATCGTGTAATCTAATTTGGTAATAATTTGAAATTTTGGAAAATACCTAACCACTTTTAATTAATTTTGAAAAATGAAAGCTTTTGTTGTATCATAAATTACAGAACCTTTTAAGCTACATACATCCATGTGTAATAAAGCTGCCGGCCGTTGTGGCCGAGGGGTTCTAGGTGCTTCAGTCTGGAACCACGCTACCGCTACGGTCGCAGGTTCGAATCCTGCCTCGGCATGGATGTGTGTGATGTCCTTAGGTTAGTTAGGTTTAAGTAGTTCTATGTTCTAGGGGACTGATGACCTCAGATGTTAAGTCCCATAGTGCTCAGAGCCATTTGAACCATTTGTAATAAAGTTGGTTTCTGAAATACCGTTTCTGAAAATAAGCTGTACACAATGTGCTGTCAGAGTATTTTCAACATAGCTAATTAAAATATCTACACATTCATTGTTAGTTCAGTTATTTATTTTACTTATATTTGTTTTATGTTTTAGATTGTTACTTTTGTTTTACATTTTTTTTAGGTTACCTTTTCACATATGTGGGTTTTGATATTTGAAAACAATAAGTAACTCATTATCATGATACTAAATCATTACAGTAATGGTAATCAGTAAATAAATGATTGAAACATAAAGTGTTCTTACACCAAGCACATAAAATAAAATTTCTTCATGAGGACTTTTAACATTACAGTGCGTCAGCAATCGTGAATAATTTAATGATTATAAAGAATCTGCCTCGATTGCAAATAGAAAGAGGATGTTGACCTAGGTTTCGGCGCGGATAACCACGCCTTCTTCGGAACCCACTAAAACTATAAGCTGCCTAGAGAGGCATGTTCCAACTTTAATACGGAACTCCCAAAAGGCCTGAAATGCCGCTTTAGGCAGTTTGTAGTTTTAGTGTGTTCCGAAGAAGGCGTGGTTATCTGCGCCGAAACCTAGGTCAACATCCTCTTTCTATTTGCAATCGAGGCGGATTCTTTATAATCATTGAAATTTCTTCACATAATGTACACCCCAAAGAACACAATGTAAAACAAAATTCAGAAGGATTTCAAATTTTCGCGGGTGTCCCTCTAAATATTCTGATTTGTATCAGGCATATTTCAGTACAATTGTAAGCCTTGGCGAAGAGATTTGATTATATACTATGACTGTACTGCCAACAGTGTTGTACGAAGAACATGGTGTTACAGTATGAGGGTGTTTTTCATGCTAAGTTGTGGTCCCCCTATTGCACTTAAGAAAACGTGAATGTGGAAGGATACGAACACAAAAATGGTTCAAATGGCTCTGAGCACTATGCGACTTAACTTCTTAGGTCATCAGTCGCCTAGAACTTAGAACTATTTAAACCTAACTAACCTAAGGACATCACACACATCCATGCCCGAGGCAGGATTCGAACCTGCGACCGTAGCGGTCGCTCGGTTCCAGACTGTAGCGCCTAGAACCGCACGGCCACTCTGGCCGGTGATACGAACACAGTTTACAGCACTATATACTGCGTTCAGAACAGGAACAGTTCGGTGACGATGATTGTTGGAATAAACGATGCTTGCTGTCATAAAGCAGCATCTCTGAGGCAATGGTTTGTGGGCAATAACATTCCTCAAATGGACTGGCCTGTCCAGTGCCTCGACCTGAACACATTGGGATGAGTTAGGCGTCGACTTCACTCCAGACACCAGCGTCCTATATCACTACCTTCTCTGGTTTAGGCTCTTGAGGAAGAACGGGCAACCATCCTCTACAGACATTAAGACACGTCATTGAAAGTGCTCACAGAGGAGTTCAAACCGTTATAATGTCCACTAACAGATGTTCGCATACTTTTGATCAGATATAGGTTATATACCGCATGAGGTCATAATCACAGGTTCATACGGCACTGGACAGAAAAACGGTGTCCGTACTTTATGCAGGGTGAACCTGAAATGCACCGACAGGATTGCGAAGGGTATACCTCCTGAGCTTTTTGTAGCAAGGGCCACGTAGCTTCCATTATCTCGTTACAGAGTTCTGTTCGGTTTGTAGCTATTTATGTTTGAACCCACCCGCATAGCCGTCCGTGTTAAAGTGCCCCTTGGACACGTAGCTTCCATTATCTCGTTACAGAGTTCTGTTCGGTGTGTAGCTATTTATCTTTGAACCCACCCGCATAGCCGTCCGTGTTAAAGTACCCCTTCCGGGACGGGGAGACGTGTCAGCCCCGGATCACATCTGCCCGGCGGAATAACAACGAGGGTCGTGCCTGCCTGGACGTGGTTTTCAGGTGGTTTCCCACAGCCCACTAGGTGATTATACATCTACCGATTATACATCTAAGTCTCAACTCAGTTACACGATTTGCTAATATTTCTAAAATTTTCGGATAACACTACACGCAAGCAGCTGGGGTAAGTAGATTCCGTCCTGCAGAGTAATGGGGCGGCGACATACAGGGCATCCGGCCATCTCTTAAATTAATGATGCTGCGTCTGTTAACAACCATGCCGACTTTGTGCCGATGTGCGACAAAAGCTTAAGTTAAAAAAATGCCAATTATTACCTGAACTCCACTGAATTTTAGGACTGTACTTTGCTACGAATGCTTCGGCAGTCGATCACTTAGGTTTTAACAAGCTCGTTTTTGGGAGAGAGGGGGTACTTCTTCGGGTCGTACACTAGTATTTAGGATCTTCTAGAGTTATTTGGACAGCATGCAAAATCAATAAAAGAAGAAAAAACATGTGAGCGCCTCATATACAATTAGCTTCTTGTGTATAAACCTGTGACGTCTAAGCTACTTTTGAGTCATTTAAGTATTCCAACGGTTCTCAACCTTTTGATGCAACTCTCTCTGACATCTAATATGCTTTTGAGTCATTTAAGTATTCCAACGGTTCTCAACCGTTTGATGCAACTCTAGGAAGTCGCAGTCTGGTTTGCTCAGAACTTCCGAAATCTCTGGTTCACGCTAGTGCTTAATGAAAATCACCTCAGCTGTATTATTAGACATTTATTAAGTTACGCCGGGTTTCGTTCGTAGACATCCTCAAGTTGCCGAGTTGTGCTAAAGTCTTGACGCAAATGGTTTGGTTGTAGGAAGTAACGTTAAAGATCAAATCCAAAAACAATCATCATAAACTTTCTGCCGACCGTCTGGCGGAAGTATGGCGAGCAGTATACTGTACGCAGTATGCCGATTGTAACACAATAAGTATGTATAATATAATTGAGGCGACTTTTATTAATCATTAATATTAGTATCAGCTGTGGTGCTCAATATTATCAAATTATTTTCTGGTTCAAGCCTTACGCTCATCACAGACTCAGGGGGCAGTGATCTGTTCTGAAGAGAATGCTGCAGATTGTGAACTTTGTTAAAATTCCGTGAGCAAGGCTGGTCTTCTGAACCGTCTCTGAGAGTGTCTGTAATGATCTAAGTATAGTCTTGGAGACAAAACGACGGGAATCGTTCGTGCCAACGTGTGGCACAATTTGCAGTTGGTTGCAGCATGTTCCCACAGTGGTAACCTCTGGTATGTGTCTTCCGATAGCGTGCCCAGTACACTCATTCGCAGCAGCTTCTAATCTGTTGTCAGCACAAGATAATTTCGAGCCGCTTATGAATAGTAAGTAACTCATCTCATGTCTGAGAACAGCATTCATTGTGCATTGTGGCTGGTGCAATATTTTTTTTTTTTTGTTTTTGTTTCAGAAAAATAATGAATCAGCTTTCATTTAAGCTTTCTGATTCTCTTTTAATTTCTAGGACTATTATGGTACAAGGATTACATATTCTCTTTCAGAAATAAATCTATTAACACCCAGCAAAGTGATTTCCGTCTTGACAATAGAAAAATCTGGAATTAAATGTATTTATTTTCTGAATCTGCTTGGAGCTGTGGGCTTGAAATTTTGTTTTTTCAAGACTATGATCATTATAAAACACTAAAATAACGGAAATATACTACACAGGTAGACAATATACAATGCTGCTGAAAGTGGAAACTAAATGTAACAGCCGGCCGCGGTGGTCTAGCGGTTCAGGCGCTCAGTCCGGAACCGCGCGACTACTACGGTCGCAGGTTCGAATCCTGCCTCGGGCATGGATGTGTGTGATGTCCTTAGGTTAGTTAGGTTTAAGTAGTTCTAAGTTCTAGGGGACTGATGACCACAGATGTTAAGTCCCATAGTGCTCAGGGCCATGTAACACTATATGATACTTGAGCGTATTTTTGTTCTGTCGTTGCAACTACAAAAATGCGTGATTTTTTTCACCAGACGCGTTTCGCTTTATTGAGGTAAAGCATTGTCAATGGTCTGTAATTAAGTTATTTACATTTTGATTTGCTTTTAGATCGAAATGCAGTTCGTTAAGAAGAGGTTGATTTGTACTTACGGTGATTGTTCGGCTGATTTCTTGCTTACATAGGGAAATGCCGTCTGCTAGCACATCGTTGTTTTTCTGTGATAGACACTGAAAATTTTGGTCTAATTTTTAGATGTTCTTCAGCACTATGCACTTCTTATGTTTTTCACAACACACTTCTATGCACACCACTGTATTCTGTTTGTTTTTGTACTTCAAGTATGTGTTGTTTACGTTTTCTAGTGTTGGCAACATAACCTTTCCACTACTTTGTCTTTGACCTACAGGATTTTTCTCATTTTTATTTTTATTTTTTAATTAGAACAAAAATACTCCCAAGAATTATAAAACAACTATGGACACTACGGCCACACAAATGAAGACTGTATGATAGCTGCAGTAGGCGCAGAACACACTCACGCCACAGCAGTCGAATTCATATGAGCGATGCTTACGTCGCGATCAAACGTTTTCAGACGAATTGGTCAACGAGCGAAAAAAGGTAAAAATATAGCACTTATTGGCTATCCGCCCTCACTATGCACGGGGAGTGCTAATTATATACACCGGACGACCTTTCTGACGTAGCGCTAATCAGTTACGAGTAAATACACAAACCTTCCTCGTGAGTCAGTCTGCCTATTAGTGAAAACCGCATCAAAATTCTTACAGTATTTCCTGAGATTAGCCTTCCCACGCAGACAGAAGAAAGCGACAGGAGGCTTTAACTTATTATATGTATAGATTGCGCAAATAATTACACTGCTATGAAGGGGAAACGATTTTTCAAGCCAGATTCTGCTGCGGAATTTAACAGAATGCGGAGCTGTAACTCGAAACTGTAAATTTGCTGCTAAATTGCAAACATCCGAAAATTTTAAGCAATATACCTTTATTCAAATAAATGTACAACGAAATTAGGGGAAATGATTCCTCGAACGGAGACACTACTGCCAAAACTGTATGAAGACCAAATGTAGATTACAGCTGCTTCTATAGTACCAGATAGTTTTTCGGAAAATAAGCAATATGGCCGGCCGGGGTGGCCGTGCGGTTCTAGGCGCTTCAGTCTGGAACCGCGTGACCACTACGGTCACAGGTTCGAATCCTGCCTCGGGCATGGATGTGTGTGATGTCCTTAGGTTAGTTAGGTTTACGTAGTTCTAAGTTCTAGGGGACTGATGACCGCAGATGTTAAGTCTCGTAGTGCTCAGAGCCATTTTTGAATAAGCAATATGTAGCAACACACGCACGAATTTTCTTACAAATTTTACGTAAAATTTTAGGGTCTGCACTTCTGAAGCGAATTTTCCTGACTAGCGTGATCTGATTCGTACAAAAAGAAAATAGCGAATGTCAGCTTATATACAGAGGTATGTACAGAGGTTAGACAAAAACGAAAACAGCACGAGAAATGCATGCTTGAACATGCGAGTGCGTGCTAAAAAGTAAAGCCTCTGAGTTTTTTATGTGAAACTCGTAAAGTTTTTTAAAATAGCACAAACTTTATTAAGATTTTACATCTTTATTCCTCGTTTCTATCTATTCATTTGTTAACATAGTCTCCCTGGCGACGAACATACTTCTGCCAAAGAAAGACCAGTTTGTTGATACCGTCACTGTAGAGAGTTTAGCTTTGTTGACGGAGCCACAACCTCACCTCTGCTTGCACCGTTCCATTACTATCAAAGTGAAGTCCTCGAAAGTGTTCTTTCAGTTACGGAAACAGCTAAAGCACTGTTACACACGTTGAACCATCACCGTACACAGCTTTCATTCTTCTATGGATTTCAATTGGAGGCACATTTTCTGCGGTTGGAAACTCAATTACAGCACGCAGTTTCTGACGCACTGATATAGTTACGTTACACACCACCCTATTACACGCTGCAGTTTGGAGCGCTTTAGCGGCAGTGTGTTGCAACTTGCGTCAGCACAACAGGAAAGTCGACCGAGTAATATGCATGATATGTAATACCTCAATCGTTATTGAGGACAGAATGAAAAATCCCGAGACATTACTTTTCAGCACGCCCCTGTAAATGCAGATGCTAGCCAAGCCTACAGATTACGGTATCGTAGCTGAACACGAGTGGTATCTGAGCAATGTCCTCAATACGTTGCAAGTGCCGGTCTTGGCAAAAACAGTGTTCTGTGTAGTTGTGACTGCATTGTGTCGGCGCTAAGTGAATTCAAATCTCAGCAAATTGTTGTTCGTATGGTGGGTGCTTCCGTAACCATGGTAGCAGAAGTGTTTGTTGTTTTAAGTGGCGCCACATCGAAAATTTATACCGCATACATGGAAAGCTGAGAAACGTCATCCGGTAAGCTACAACGCAACACAAAGTGTGTACTGAGTAATCGTGATAGACGGTCATTGAAGAGGATTGTGAGGAAAAACAAGGGGACGACAAGTGCAAAAGTCATTGCAGAACTGAATGTCGCACTCGCGAACGCTGTCAGCACCAAAACATCACGAAGGCAGCTCCATGAGTTCGAAATTGTAGGGCGAGCCGGAATTCCAAAACAACGCATCAGTGATGGAACTGTCCGTAAGAGGAAAACGTGGTGCCTGCGCCGTAAAACCTGGCGCATGGCGCAAGGGAGAAATTCATATGGTCGGACGTGCCTTGTTTCGCACTGGTGGAGTTTATGCCCCAAAAGTGAAACATGGTGTGGGTTTGGTGACGATCTGGGCAGCCATGCTGTGTTATTCCTTGGGTCCACTGGTTACTCAGGAAGATCGCACTACTGCCAAGCATTATGTGACCATTTTGTCTAATAAGGTCCACTCCATGGTACAATGTTTGTTCCCCAATGTGGATGATGTATATCAACACGATACGGCCCCTGTTCAAACAGCTCGCATCGTCCAGGGCTACTTTTTGTAAGCACGAGGGTGAATTATCGCATCTAACCTGGCCATCGCAGTCACCAGATCTGGATGCTATTTAGCCTTTGTGGTCTACTTTGGAGACGAGGACGCATGATCGCCATTCACCTCCATCACCGTTATCTGCATTTGCCACATTTTGCAGGAATAATGATATAAGATTCGTTTGAAAACCACGCCAGACCTACATTTATCCATTCCGAAACTACTGGAAGCTGTTTTGAATTCCAACGGTTTTCCTACACCGTATTAGGCAAGGCAATGTCATGTGTTTTTGGAGGTTCCACATTTTTGTTCACCCCCTGACAATAAGTTCCGAAATGCACGGATATTTTATCTATCTGCCTTCCCGGCATATGATACACTATTATGATGAAAAGGAGTTGCACAATTAGCATCATCAGAACTAGATACAAAAGTTTCTGGGATTCACTATAATCCTTTCATACGTCAGTTCAGGCTCGTTGGTGATGCGAAAGACTCGATGATGTGTCGGTACGACGGAGGGACTGCAAACTAGGAGATCAGCAGGTGCATGTTAACAGCCGGCTGTTTGCATGTGTGCTTACAGTTAGTGTCAATTCAACTGTCAATAGCCGTTCAGCGCAGGTGGGCAGGGGCCAGTGTTCGCAGACGGGTGCTGGAGCTTTCGCCGGCTGCAGGTTGAGGGTGAAGCAATCCACCAGACATGCACCACTTCTGGTCTACCCGTAAGTACTGCTACCTTGTTCTTCTTGTTGAAAGCACAGGAATCGTGGAATGTAAGAAGCTTAAGGGAATCCATGGCGTGGACTGCTGGAAGACCGGTCGCATTGCAGTCAACCACTAGATCGCACCGCACACGAATGGTGAATTATTCTACCAACAGGTTAGAACGAAATGTCAAGTACTTTCAGACAAACGCTGGAGTTGCATATTGACATCATTCGAAAAGTAACAGTTTTACTATGCAGATTGTGTCTGTTCTGTTAGTTTACAATTTACAACTGGTCCTGGAACACTTATTAAACGTCACTGAAGGTATCACATATAGTTTTATGCTTCCACGCTTCGGCACTGATTTAACTGTACAGTGATGGTGTGAAATTACAAGCTTTTCTGAAGACTAAACGTACCTAGCGAATCCAAATCAACACAAGTCTAAATCAAAACCGTCGAATCAGAACTCAGTAGCGGCTCAGATAATACGAACGCACGGGCTCGTTCGGCATGGTACGACCTAAGTTTTAAAGATGCCCAAATTTCCCTGTTATATATAGTATTTGTGTAAGAAATTCATTGAGCTGAGTAAAGCTTTATTGTGAGCAGCAACTCCTGGACAAGGAGTTAGTGTATGTCTCAGAACACTAGCTGGAACCTTAGGCGTTGAATCTCTACCACTGCGGTTTCCCGAGAGATGTGATGCACGTTGCACTAACAGCCTATTATCCACCATATTAGCAATCTGTTGTTGCATGGGAAGACACAAAAGCAGGGGAGTTTGCGTCTTTTGTCTTTACATAGACCTTTTTGATTATTAAATAGTGATGTGAAATTTGTACGGCTAAACGCACCATTCAGATTTTTTTAAATGTGTTTGTGTGTGTTTTGTGTGTGTGTGTGTGTGTGTGTGTGTGTGTGTGTGTGTGTGTGCGTGTGTGTGGAGGGGGAGGGTGGTTAATATCATTAGTGCCACTTCCTGTCATGTGTATGGTCAATGAAGAGACCCACAGAGAAAAAACGCTTCATGCTTCGTGTCCAACACTATGCCACAGGTGACATATATATTTTACAGAACATTGTACAACATATTTTCTGGGATATATGCAACTTATAATTAAGAGTGGCATGTAGTTTTAACATGACTAATTACAAATATCTTTTCCAGAGCAGCCTGAGATTATATGCTGCTTAAAACATTGTAAAATAAATGAAGGACGAAAGCCACCAGCTAGAAATGACTTTGATGTAAAGTATTTTAGTGTCAAATTCCAATGTTCTTTTGCAGAAACTTAAATTTCATGGCAATGAATTAACAAGTACTGATCAGATTGCTTCATATTAAGTAGTAGAAAGCAGACAGAAATGTCAGGCCGCTCCGCAAATTTTAAAAAGGAATCATGTATTGATTGGGGACAAATGCTATCAAATGATTGTATGAAAAGTACGTAAAATACGCAGTTCGGAAACTCACTCATTATGGAAATATATTGGATCTAAGGGCAACAATTAGACCTGACCTATTTAGGGTTGTCAACAACGAACTACACAGTCCAGTCACATCAATGTGATCAGCTCTACCCGGCCGGAGTGGCCGAGCGGTTCTAGGAGCTACAGTCTGGAGCAGCACGACCGCTACGGTCGCAGGTTCGAATCCTGCCTCGGGCATGGATGTGTGTGACGTCCTTATGTTAGTTAGGTTTAAGTAGTTCTAAATTCTATGGGACTGATGACCTCAGAAGTTAAGTCTCATAGTGCTCAGAGCCATTTTTTGATCACCTCTCAAAAGCCTGAATAACCACCTTTTGCAGCCTAGACAGCTGCGAGGCGTGCAGAAAGACAGTTCATGTGGTTCTGGAAGGTACCGACAGGGGTGTGGAGTCATGTCGACTCCAGTGCTGTGACCAGCAGCGCTAGGTTTCTCAGTTGAGGAAACAACGCGCGTACAGACTCAGTGAAGTGTTCCCACACATTCTCCACTGGGTTTAAATCAGGGAATTCTGGTGGACAGGGGAGTACGGTAAACACATCCTGGTGCTCTTCGAACCACGCACGTTCACTGCGAGCTATGTGACACATTGCATTACCCTGCTGGAAGATGCCATCACGGCTATGCAAAAGACTTCATACAGGGGTGGACGTGGTGGATAATGATAGGTGTATATTTGTATTGATCCACTGTGCCTTCCAGAACGACGAGATCACACAGAGAATGCGACGAAAACATTCCACAGATCGTAGCTCTCTCTCCCCAGGCCTGGACGCTTCCTACGAGTGTTGCAGGACGTTCGCTTTCAGACGTTTCAGTCCATACACGCCAACGCCCACTGTCCAGTGGAGAATAAACAGTTATTCATCTGTAAAGGCTACCAGTTACCAAAATGAGGAATAGGCGTGCAAATTCCAGACTTAGCCGCCGATGAACAGCAGACAGCTTGGCTACGTGTACCAGGCGCCTACTGTGAAGGCCCATAAGCAGTAACGTTCTCTGAACCGTCGTTGAGGAGGCACTGTTGGCAGCACTTTGGTTTATTTGGCGGCCAGTTGCTCAACGGTTGCACATCTACTCGCCCCTACATACTTCCACAACCGTCGTTCCTTCCCTGCCATCTATGGCTAGTGGTGCACTATAGTTCCTCGGCGCTGTTTCTGGATAGCGCCATTTTGCTATGCACGGTATGCTTTAACTACAACGGCTAGCGAACAGTTTACAAACTTAGCCGTTTCGGAAACGCTTCCGTCCTTGTACCGGAAGCCAATGATCATGCCGTTTTGGACGTCGGATAAATTGTTCCATCTCCTCATTATAACAATGACTGCACTATTTTCTGCGTCCCCCGACACGCTTTATATATCTTCCACTGCTAGTGCTGCCAACTGCCATCTGTGAGTGGTTATTGCACGTTGACGTCGAACGGAGGCGATGGTCATATTAATGTGACTTTACCGTGTAATATCTGTGATCATAAGGGAAAATGATTACCTACGTATGAAGAGAAACTAAAACAAATATGAAGACTTATATGTTCAACAAAGTGAATAAGCAGCCACAAGTGTTGTATGTAGAACTAGAAACATTTAGCTCAGGAAAGGAGCATGCAGAACTGTGGCTCAAGTTTAAACGAACTGTTGACCAAGTCCGTGGTAGATATGTATTCAAAATGGCTCTGAGCACTATGGGACTTAACATCTGAGGTCATTAGTCCCCTAGAACTTAGAACTACGTAAACCTAACTAACCTAAGGACATCACACACATCCATACAAGAGGCAGGATTCGAACACGCGACCGTAGCGGTCGCGCGGTTCCAGACTGAAGCACCTAGAACCGTTCGGCCACAACGGACTGCCGATATATATGTATCTACTCGAGTAGTTCATGTTGGGTTAGACCCTCCTTGGCCTACAACAACCGGAAAGAAACTTCTAAAGGATCAGAGACTACTGCGTCACAGGTGTATAACCAAGTATAGGAACATAGACATAAATATACCGAATGAAAGGCGTTTGTCAAGAGCGCAATGTGTGAAACCTTCAACGAGTACAGTAACAGCATATTATCGAACGACCTCTCACAAATCCCAAACAAATTCAAGTTACTGTCCACACACTCATTGACGAGACAGAAGCTGAAATTGAGAGGATAACAAGCCAAAAGGAGAAATGCTGAACCTCATTTTCAAATGATCATTCACAGACGAAAATCCAAGACTACTGCCCCTATTTAATTCTCGTCCAAAGTTGAGTAGCTTAGATATTAGTTTACCTTTACAGCCATTTGTCGCAGTATCTTAGAACATATTCTGTGCCCAAACTTAATCAGATACCTCGAACTGAATGACCCTGCCGATTGGCTTGGATTCCCAATACATCGATCACGCAATACCCAACTCGCACTTCTCTCGCGTGACATGCTGAAATGGTTCAAATGGCCCTGAGCACTATGGGACTTAACATCTAACATCATCAGTTCCCTAGAACTTAGAACTACTTAAACCTAATTAACCTAAGGACAAAATGGTTCAAATGGCTCTGAGCACTATGGGACTTAACTTCTGAGGTCATGAGTCCCCTAGAACTTAGAACTACTTAAACCTAACTAACCTAAGGACATCACATACATCCATGCTCGAGGTAGGATTCGAACCTGCGACCGTAGTGGTCGCGCGGTTCCAGACTGTAGCGCCTAGAACCGCTCGGCCACCCCGGTCGGCCATGCTGAAAGCCATGGATCATGTCAGTCAGGTAAATGCAGTATTTCTCCACTTCCGAAAAGCATTTGACTCACTACCACATCATCTACGCTTTTCAGCGAAAGTGCGAGCGTATGAGGTATTAAGCAAGATTTGTGGCTGGAATGAGAATATCTTGGTCGAGAGGACACAACACGTTATCTTGAATGTAGAGTCATCGACAGATGGTGTGCCCAATGGAAGTGTGCTGGGATGCTCACTGTAACGTACACTGTATGTTGTACATTAATGAGCTTGCAGACAATATTAACAGCAACCTCAGAATTTTCGCATATGAGTCGGCTGTCAGTAGTGAAGAACTATCTCAAATCAGGTGCACAAATATTCAGTCGGATCGTCATAAGATTTCAAAGCGATGAAAATGCAACTTGATTGAACGTTCAGAAACGTAAAATTGTGCATGTCTCAAAACTATATTGACTATAGTGTTAATGAGACACAGCTGAAATCGGTCAGACGAATACCTAGGAGCAACAGTGTGTAGGGGTATGAAATGGAACGGCCACACACGCTCAGTCGTTGGTAAAAAAAGGTGGTGGACTTCAGTTCATTGGTGGAATACTGGCGAAATGCAATCAGTCTACAAGGGAGGTTCCTTAGAAAACATTCGTGTGAGACAATTACTAAATAGGAGGCGGCCGCTCTGACCGAGCGGTTCTAGGCGCTTCAGTCTGGAACCGCGTTACTGCTACGGTCGCAGGTTCGAATCCTGCCTCGGGCATGGATGTGTATGATGTCCTTAGGTTAAATTAGGTTTAAGTAGTTCTAAGCCTAGGGGACTGATGACCTCCGAATTAAGTCCCATAGTGCTTAGAGCCATTTGAACGATTTGGACTAAATAGGACTAACAGGGGATATTGAACGGGTACAAAGAAAGATAGTACAAATGGTCGCAGGTTTGTTTAACCAATAGGATGGCGTTAAAGAAGTGTAGATGCTTAAAGATAGACATAAACTATCCTTCGAATGCGTACTAACAGAGTTTGAAGAGCTTGTTTAAAGTGATGAATCTAGGAATAAAGGGTTATTCCACGCCGGCCGGTGTGGCCGTGCGGTTCTAGGCGCTTCAGTCTGGAACCGCGTGACCGCTACGGTCGCAAGTTCGAATCCTGCCCCGGGCGTGGATGTGTGTGATGTCCTTAGGTTAGTTAGGTTTAAGTAGTTCTAAGTTCTAGGGGACTGATGACTACAGATGTTAAGTCCCATAGTGCTGAGAGCCATTTGAACCATTTTTGGTTATTCCACGATGATATTACAAACTTTCATGGATGATGCAGAAAGGTAAATGTATCAATTTGAGGTAAGGGACCCTGGTCCGGAAACGACGGAGTCGAAAATTATAAATGAAAATTGTGATACTTCTGACAGTGGAATACATGTACCCACACTATAGTTGTTAGGATTGTGTGATGGACAACTTCCAGAGGTGGTAGTATGGACCAAGACATAAAAGTCAAGTAAGCATGGGCTCTAAAATGCATACCTTATGAGCTATGAGTACTTGTTCATCTAAGAGGCCATAATTCTTAAGGCATGCATTTTAGAGCCCATACGTACTAACCTTTTTTTATTGTTTTTAACTATACGACCTCCTCCAAAAATATGGATCCATAGATCTTGCAGTAGAAGAGATACGTTACAAAGTATTGAAGATGAACAAGTACCCTTAGCTCTGAAGTTATCTATACTTTTTCCCCATGTTCACTAGCTATTTTTTTTCTTGCTTTGGTCAATACTACCACAATCTTGGCAACAACAGTACCAGTACATGTATTTCAATGTCAGAGGTTGGCTGGCTCTGAGCACTATGCGACTTAACTTCTGAGGTCATCAGTCGCCTAGAACTTAGAACTAATTAAACCTAACTAACCTAAGGACATCACACACATCCATGCCCGAGGCAGGATTCGAACCTGCGACCGTAGTGGTCACGCGGTTCTAGACTGAAGCGCCTTTAACCGCACGGCCACACCGGCCGTCTAATGTCAGAGGTATCAGAACGATTTTCACTTACAATTTTCTACTCAGTCGTTCCCACACCAGGGTATATCGAGATCTGATGACTGTGACGGGAATGGAAGACGCAAAAATTCATCCCTGTGCGCACAAAACAAGTCATGGACGACTCGAGCTGTGTGAGGAGGGACCCTGACGCCTTGGAACACAGCATCACACGGCGGTCAACATTTTACCGTGTGGTGGACATGACCAGCCAAAGTGGCCATACAGTCCTCGGAAGTAATGCGACCTTGCAGAGTACGCATGGGGCCCTGGAATACTTCGATATGGCTGCCCAAATAATCATGCAACGCACGCCGTGTTTCACTCTTGGGAGGTATATTCGGCCAGAATTTGGAAACAGCTTGAAACAAGACTCATCCGAGAAAATGACGTTCTCCTATTGCTCCATAGTCCAGATTCTGTGGCTTCGGCACCATATTTTCCTGTTACGGGCGTTTGCATCACTGATGAGTAGTTTTGGAATTCCAGCTCGTGTTGCATTTCCCTGCACCCGGAGCATCCGTCGTATTATTTTGTTGCTGACAGGGTACGCGAGTGTGACTTTCAGTTCTGCAATGACTTTTGCAGCTGTCGTCCTCTTATTTCTCGTTATATCCTCATCAATGACAGTATGTCACGTTACAACTCAGCGGATGATGTTTTTCCGCTTTCCTTGTACGCGGTATAAATCTTCGATAAGCTTTCTCTTGAAACACTAAACATTTCGGCTCCCTTGGTCACGCAGCATCCACCGTATGAGCAACAACAATTTGCCCACTTTCGAATTCACTTACATAGGACATAACGCACTCACAGCCACTCAGAACACTGTTCTGAACACGACTGACACTTGCAACATATTGAGGGTTTTGTAGAGGTGCCGCTCGTGGTCAAACAGAACAGCGCAGCCTGCAGGCTTGTCTAGCATCTGCATTTATATTCAAACATTCATTTGTCGCAGTGTTTCCACTCTTTCTCTAACCCCTGTATCTGTTGCATCCATTTCTTATCGAGTTTCGCATGTCGACAACTAACCTTTCATGAGTTTATTTTTTATGCTCTGGTTTTACTATTTAGTGCAGCAACACAGTTCTAGGACTGATACGCCAGACAATGTCAGTGATAGCGACGGATTAATGTTCGCTGCTGTCGTGAAACTTTGGTCCTTTTAAAAGATATCCAAAGAGTTTAGTGGAGATCTTAACGTTATGCGACCTGATAACACTTATATAAACGAAAAGCAGAATTCATACAGGGGTGACGCTCATTCCGTGATAGAATAAGGGTCAAATGCTACCCGAAAGTGAATGGTTCCCGTGCTAGAAGCAATCTTATTCATTCTGTGCAAAAATTTGAATAGTTCATTCCAATGGAGGACATGATACCATTGGTGAACTAGAGGCGTCCGAAGTGGCCCCAACAAGCCTTGAGAAGTCTATGCCATACTACAAGGGCAGCCACACTAGTTCACATACATCAACCCGCATCCGTATAGTGGCACACCTATTACGGACGTGTGGTTTCCGTGGCTATACCTCTCGAGCTGTCTCTGCATGCACACCTTTCTCGTGTCCCCAAAGGTAGAAACTGGAAAAGCAGAATTTCGAAAATTAGGAGTGTTGTATGACTGGTTTGCCTCACCTGATCTATTGACCGAAGATAAATTTTCGAAGTGCCTCTGAACTTTAACGTGGAAGGCACACCTTTGTCGTGGCCCCAGAGGTAATTAACCTAGACAAAAAATAAGTTACCAAAAAAATGGTTCAAATGGCTCTGAGCACTATGGGACTCAACTGCTGAGGTCATTAGTCCCCTAGAACTTAGAACTAGTTAAACCTAACTAACCTAAGGACATCACAAACATCCATGCCCCAGGCAGGATTCGAACCTGCGACCGTAGCGGTCTTGCGGTTCCAGACTGCAGCGCCTTTAACCGCACGGCCACTTCGGCCGGCAATAAGTTACCACCAGAACAAAGGATGCCATTTCCATGTAAGAGCGCCCTTAACCTTGTCAATGGCCTCAATTCGGAAAGGAAGATTCTTCACGTATGTCATATCGTGCTGAAGCCATCCATTGAATATCTGACCCCACAGAACTGCCAACTTGTGGGACTATTGATTGTTGCGTTTAACGTGTTCCAAATCATTCTCAATATTTTCTGTTGGATTAAGACTGGGCGATTCAGCGAGCGAGTCGAGATTAAATAGCGTTCGTCAAAGGAGGAACGTATTTGAGGAGCCCAGTGAACATGACAGTTACCTTGTTAGAATCCAGCGAAGTCCATAGGACAGTCATCACGAAGATGTAGGAGAGAGGCGACACTTGGCCACCGAGAATGTCGACATCCTGGTCCATGTCCACGGTAACGTGAATGAGTAGGCTACGCCACGGAATGAAAAACGCCCCCGAAACATTACGGAAGCACCACCAGGCGTCAGTTACGACCTCCGCACGTCGAGTTGACGTCTCATGGGGTCGTCGGTGCACTCGACGCCATGCATCAATTGAAAAGAGGCCAGATCGTGACTCGTCGGACGACACTACACGTCTCCTGCCAGCTACGATCCACTTTCCACTCTGTTTAGTGTTCTGCGTGGTTACAATCCCGATAGAACGTGCGTGGGACCAGCTCGGACGTCAGTTCTGTCCCATTGCCAGTTTCCAGGAAACCAAGGGTCAGTTATCACATATGTTGGTCACCTTGCCTCTGAAGACGACACAACGTCTCTTAGACATCTTTCCCAATCCTGGCCAGAGGGGCTAAAAATATCATACTGATAAGTGAGGTCATAAAGTCAAGCTCTCTGTAAATTTGACGCAATTTTATAATCAATGAAATAACATCACGTATCCTTTGAACCTGTGAAGTTTCGTTTCGCTTTCTCCTCCCATTCTGAGTGCTTCACTTTTGTTGTCAGGCTCTGTAGCTGAAAAGGACCTTCTTCACTGCCTGTAGTAGTTCCTGGCGAGTTTGGAACCTGCTGTCGTTGACAAGGTGTAACACTCGTCTCCAGTCCCTCTCAGTTAGCCCTTTCTACTATTATCGGTCTCATACCGTGTTGCGAGTGGTACGCCATTCACTGTACTGGTCGAGCGTTTGGAATCCCTATCAGGTCGGTTTGAGGGAGGACGTAGAAGCAATTCAGAGGCGGGCTGCTAGATTTGTTACTGGTGGGTTTGATCATCACGCGAGTGTTACGGAAATGCTTCAGGAACTCGGGTGGGAGTCTCTGGAGGAAAAGGGGCGTTCTTTTCGTGAATCGCTACTGAGGAAATTTAGAGAACCAGCATTTGTGGCTGACTGCAGTATACAATTTTACTGCCGCCAACTTATATTTCGCGGAAAGACCACGAAGATAAGATAAGAGAGATTAGGGCTCGTACAGAGGCTTATAGGCAGTCATTTTTCCCTCGTTCTGTTTCGGAGTGGAACAGGGAGAGAAGATGCTAGTTGTGGTACGAGGTACCCTCCGCCACGCACCGTATGGTGGATTGCGGAGTTTGTATGTAGATTTAGATGTAGACTGTAGACACGTTGAACCTTCTGCGTTGATCACCAAGACATGGGGCAACTTCGTTCAAACTGTGGTCATGGGCATATCCCAACACTATAGCTCCTTTCTACTACTGTGTCGTCTCCATGTCGACAGATTTTAGTACATTAATTCCATATAAGCGACTGACTCATAAGCTTTTACGACAGCGCTTGAGGTTGTCATAATGAACTGGAGACAGTTCTACACCATCTGCAGTACTCCGAAGAGGCTAGTGTGCTCTGTGAGGGGCAAATTAATGCGGAAACAGTCTGAAGCACCACCATGGAATAGCTGTATAATTTTCACTGACAAAGACGTCGCATCTAGCAGGAGAGACAGCCGGTGCGGGTAATCCTTGCTTGTGAGGAGTCGTAGAAAGTCGACTGACACCACCAGGCATTTGCCATTAATTCGCGCCTCAATGTTGAAACTGAAGCAGCACTGATGGCTGGCAGCCACCATTCCATGAGATGCTTGCGTGGATGCAGATAGTTGTTGAAGAAATCTGGAATGCCATGCTGCACGATACGCGAAAATGGCCCTTATTACAGAAATGATGCATTTCTAGACATGTACACATTATTTGTTGTGAGAGTAGCGTAATGGGGCTCCTACAAACGCCGGCCGCTGTGGCCGAGCGGTTCTAGGCGCTTCAGCCCGGAACCGCGCTGCTGCTACGGTCGCAAGTTCGAATCCTGCCTCGGGCATGGATGTGTGTGATGTACTTAAGTTAGTTAGGTTTAAATAGTTGTAATTCTAGGGGTCTGATGACCTCAGATGTTAAGTCCCATAGTGCTTAGAGCCATTTGAACCTCCTACAAACTTTGACATCAAATTGATATGCAAATCAATTAAACTGATCAAGTAATTAGCCCCCCCCCAACCCCCCACGACCTCCCCCCCGCCAGATGATATCATGTGTTTTCCTCAGCTGAAACGTGGTTTCCCAACCCGTACATCTTCCCACACCTCCTCCTCCTCTCCCACCTACTCTATTGGCGGGAGTTTCGAATTTTTGTGGAAATTTCTTTGTCACAGGGCTGTACTGATGTCCCACCCCACCACTTCCCACAGAAATTGGCGGGAAATTCAAAACGGTGGTGGCCTTTTTCGGACTCAAACCCTGGTCCGTCTCGACAGAAACCCCAGGTGCACCCCCAACACTTGGAAACTGTCCAGGTGTAGGAGGCTTTGTTAGTGTACTTTATTTATTTTGGTTACGAAACTGAAGTAAAGGTCGGTGCTTACTAAGTAATTAATTACGACTCGAAACTAGTGGCAGACGTACTCAAATTCTGTCCTTCACCTACAAGCTGGCGGGAAAAAGGCTGAGGTGGAAGGTACTACCTTTATTCTTTTTTTGTGGGAATTGTGTTCAACTAACAAGATGCTGGTGTTGGACAGAGAGGAGTTTAGTGAGTGTATTGCCTGTAAGCATATAGCTGAGGACCGCATCTATCGCTGTTTGACGTCAGAGTTTGCTATAGATGCCTCACCCTGCAGCCCAGATTGTCGAGGCCAAACACGCTACCACAACTGATGGAAAATGCTTCACTGCTCTAATTACACCTCGAAATTGTCGTGAAACAAACCAGAAGTCGTAATGAACATGTCATAATGTAACACATGTACTGGGGAAAATCATTGCCCCAAAAGATTGCAGATTGGCGGCAGTTGAACATGCGTTCCCCTCGATGTATGGCTGAGAACTAGTGGAATTATAGGCACTCCTATTCTCCTCATCCCTCTGCTCCCTCCTTCCCTCTCTCCATATACGGTGGAGACGCAGGCCCTTCCAAACTGTCAACTGCTACCGAGCACCTTGTGGTTTTTCTGCAGCCTATCGCCCTTCCGCCGGCAGACAAGCTGCATCCAACCCACCTTGAGACGACTGTCCTTCGCCAGCACAAAAGGATGTAAGGCCAACTAAACAATATGAGCTAGATGAGGGCCACCCCACGCCACACGCTGCGCCCTGGTTGGGGCATAGCTGCCTAGGGCGACCACACACATTAGAGTTTATGAAGTACGAAATAAAACAGGACCTGTACTGACACCTTCTTTTTAAACATACAGTCGTGGCAATAACAACAAAAACAGTCATGATTCCACAAGAATAGGTACAGCCGATTTCTATTAATTTTATGAGCAAATTTGGTGTAGTTTTGAGAGAACTATCTGCATCCAAACTGTAACCAGTTATACTACTCCTTGTAATAGAAACTCCTATAAAATTGTATCTCGTCTTCCTCTTCCGATACATCAAAAAACAAATACTGTCTGCTTGTTAACATCGAGTATGTTACGTACACACATGTCACTCCACTGGAGCAGGTGGCCATTATTCAAAGTCGCTTGCACAGACCTGTGTAAAGATTTGTCGACTGTACTGGAGGAATATCGTATCAGACTATCAATCACAAGAGAGGGTTTCTGTATTGTTCCTTCATAAGCTGTTTAATACATTGTTTATTCGGCTGTAACACATCCAAACAGTGTACGACTGCAGCTTTGTACACCATCATACTAGCCAGCCGCTGTGACCGAGCGGTTCTAGGTGCTTCAGTCTAGAAGCGCTCTGTTGCTACGGTCGCAGGTTCGAATCCTGCCTCGGGCATGGGTGTGTGTGATGTCCTTAGGTTAGTTAGGTTTAAGTAGTTCAAAGTCTAGGGGACTGATGACCTCAGATGTGCTTAGAGCCATTTTTTGAACCACCATACACTTTGTTTTTCTACCATGACTTTGAGTCTGTGTCAGGTGTTTAACATATTCCGATCCATTGGCTCTCTCAGAAAGGTGAACATCGTATGGTGAAAACTATGCAGCAACCACAACACACAGGTTTTAGAAATATAACACAGAGAAATATGTGAAAGACATCGCAACATATGGAAACTGGAACAGTCTGCGGCATTGTAGAGCGTTTCCAACAGCTGTTCGAAGGTGATAATCTATACAGTTAATCTCATCTTCCACAGCGATGGGGTTGTGAATGTCTCGATGTTACATTTCGCAGAGCTTTGTTTACTCCTTTTGCAGTCATGTACGTGGTTACTGTTACGGTGTTGACCGTCACTGGAAGGTGCTGTTCAAAACATGCGTGACATAGTAGAAATAAAAAAAGGTACTGTTGTCTTATTGGTAAAAAAAACTATGTGGAGGGCACTGCAGCATATGGAAATAGGATGAGCCTGCAGTATTGACGAATGCTTCCAAACAATTTTCTGAAGCCTCTGCATTTAATCCTAAGCGTCACTTCCGCCACAGCTACCTTCATGTCAACCGAGTGGTGTCAGACAATCATTATGTAGCAACCAATATCATACCAGTGGGCGGTTGGGATGGGAAAGACACAATTGATGCGAGACGCTGCACTACAATACACACCATAGTTGATAGAGCAATAAATTTTAGCAGTTTTACCAGTTGTTTCATAATTTCAATGCCATCCAATGACACAGCAAATTGCTTCCCAATTTCTGTATCATTGCTAAATCACCCCTCCACTACTTTGCAGGTACTATATACTAGATTGAAAATGCGGATAGATGACTGTGCAGTACGTACATTCGGCCTTATACATCAAAGTATACCAGACAGCGTGCTATATCGATGAAATTAGGTTATCTACATGTATTCTGCGCGTCGATCATAGTGCATAATTTACGATTACGACTGGCCATCTTTCCCTCTGTGGAGGGACGTCACAGAGTATTCTTGCATTTGTAGGATAAAGTCAGGATTGACAGATTGCTCCCACATTGTCCTTGACCAATCCTTCCTGCACACGATCACCGATTAAACCTGCAACTGACCAGATGGTTCAAATGGCTCTAAGCACTATGGGACTTAACATCTGAGGTCAGCAGTCCCCCAGACATAGTACTACTTAAACCTAACTAACCTAAGGACATCACACACATCCATGCCCGAGGCAGGATTCGAACCTGCGACCTTAGCAGCAGCGCGGTTCCGGACTGATGCGGCTAGAACCACTCGGCCACAGCGGCCCGCTGACCAGATGTATGATGGTCCTACACCCATTACATACCACTCTCGTGAAAAAACAGGGCAAACTGTGTCCGTAACTACTGTTCAGCGAAGACTGTTCTGCACCAATCTAACTCATGGCATCCATCCAAATGCGCAAGGTCTCTCCAGATGCTTGGATGTTGAGGAGGGCAGCATCTCTTATCAGTATCTAGCAGACATGAGAGTGTTATGGTGATATAAAAAGTAGTTAAGAAGAAACGTGTTGTTCATACGTAATGGCGTTCCAGAGGGATGTAGTTTGAAACATTTCACGCAAATTACTCATACGATCAATTCTGAAGCATTATTCCACTGTCTGAAGTCAGTACCAGGAAGGTACCGATATGAGAGAAATGATCATAGAGAATAAACACACACTGCTATGGTTACACAGTTCTGTACCTAAAAATACTGTATTGTTAAGCCATATGGTTTCCGAAGTATTAGTCATGTGGAATGCAACTCTCTTAATACTCTAATGCAGGGTATAATCGTCCAACATCAGGCGTAAAACCACCCCGCAAGTTCCCTTCCCCAATCACTACGGCGACAAGCTCAAACATGATAAAACTACTTCTTTCTACACTATTCTGGTGTCCTAGTAAGCCATCGTCAGAGTATATACACGGCTGGAGCTGCTTATATACCAACTAGAACGAAGTCAGGAGACTGCTGTTCTGTCTCTTAGGAAGTTAATAGATTTTATACATCATTTTAAGTCAGAGACGTACGTACTCTCAATCACACTTCCCACGTCCTTCGTGGTTATCATTAGTAGTACTAGTATCAATTTTGACGGATGCACCTTTGTCTCACCTGGAAAGAGAGCGAAGAAAAACCGACATGAATATATTGGGGCCGGCCGCTGTGGCCGAGCGGTTCTAGGCGTTTCAGTCCGGAACCGCGCGACCGCTGCGGTTGCAGGTTCGAATCCTGCCTCGGGAATGGATGTGTGTGATGTCCTTAGGTTAGTTAGGTTTAAGTCGTTGTAAGTTGTAGGGGACAGATGACCTCAGATGTTAAGAACCATATTGCTCAGAGCCATTTGAACCATTTTTCCGAATAATATGGATAGCTGATACATTGAGATACCACCAACACCCTGCTGCACAATACTGCACACGAAGAAGCAGCAACTTCTTATGAGGGAATAAGCCCCATGATCAATAGCCAAAGGAGATGTAACAGTCTTATTGCTGTTTACAGTAGCATTACCACAGCTCTGGTAGCATTCCTCTTGCACAAAGAAGTCCTGGTTTGATGCTAGTTAGTTTTACTCATGTGTAGGATAATACAGCAATTTGGTCCTAGCACCATGTCTCTTGAGTGCACCTCTATCACGCTGTTAACACTCTAGGGAATGGCTTAAGTCTGATAAACACATTGATTCGTCTCCTTAACACTTAAGGAATAACATTGTTGGTGAGAACCATCTGTAATTCGGTAACATCTATATTCGACTGCATGTGTGGGAACACAGTTATGGACTGGGATACATATGTTTTGCCTGCTTTAATATAGACCCTCTGTGTTATACTTACGTCGCGTTTTAGTTTACAGGAAGAGGGGGAGAGTGAGACGTGAATGCAGCCGGAGCATAATTTTTAAGTTTTTCTCGGTATTGAGTGTCCAGGTACCCCAACCCACCTCAAATCCCCACATTTCATGATACTTTTTCTCTAATTTTATGTATTCTCAGTCAATTTACGCAATTTTTTAAGTTTTTCGCGATTTTACATATTTCGTCTTATTTCCGCCTTATTTTACGTACTTCCCATCAATTTGTCGTAATTATACCAGGTTTTCGTCGATTTTTACCAATTTTATGTCATTTTCACATTTTTAATATTTTTCCGTATGTATATGGTCATATTTCTAGCATACCCATGCGTTGTTTGATTTTATACGAGGATATTTGCGTCTCCTATACACCAGCCTGCTAAAAAATCCTAAGAATAACCCTCTTCCCGATGATATACATGCATGCATTTTGGATTGGAGATGATGAAAACGCAGTAACACTCGCCTCTTACCTCGACGAGACTCAACGAGTGGTGCAGATTGGAAACTCGTAGTCTGGAAACAAATCCGTGTACTGCTACGACACATCAGAGAGCTTGTCTGTAGGCTCATGTAGCCACGCAGTTGATGGAAACTCAAAGTTTGGCACAGTTCTACACATTCATCTGACTTCCACTCTACCGTGTAGGGATCTGCAACAGGGAGTTGACATGTGCACAGAGTTGATGCCTGCTGGTGCTCTGATATAAGTATATGGTCTTATTGCCTTTTGTTTACACCGTCCAACTCTTATACCTCCCCACAACCATGTCAAGACATCTACAAACTGTAGATTTCGGGTATTTTTTTATCCTAGTAACAAGTTATTCCTTAGTTGATAGTGTGTCGACTGCACTTAACATCATGAAACGTGAGAGTTTACCTTCTCCCTACTTACAGAGTGCGCATCCCCGGAAGCGTAATTTATATTTATATAAATATATATTTAAAAGTGTATTTTTGCACAAAAACTACGTTTTCTAAGTATTTTTACAGTCTCTCTATTGCCTAACAATACGGGTCGCTGATACCAATCAATTCTGTGAAAACCACGAAACAATGGCACTTACCATTTCCAGAATATTTGCGGTGCAAGTTTTAGGTGATTCACTCTGTATATTGGTCGAAGGCACGCCTCGACTTTGATATGCAACGCTTCTTGGAAATTACCCCTCAAAACTGTTCCATATTCGCCCATTGTTTATTCCACACAGAGACAAATTCATTTCGTTTAGATACAATACGGAATAGGTAACAGAAATTACGAAGTGTTATTGGGAATAGACCATCATTTTCCTCTCGTTTCATACTCCAGTTCAACAGCAAATGGAAAAATTATTATTGGTACATAGTACACTTTGACACGTACCGAGTACCACGTGGAGTTGAGGGTGAAAGGATGCAGAGGAAAACGCCAAAAAAGCAGTAAACAGAATAAAGAAATCATCACGGGCTTCTCAAGAGTCTACAATTGTCTCCGCCGAAGGCCGAGCGTAAAAGTCATAAATAGGCTTCAGTTTTCAGGCGAAAAGTCATGAGCACGAGACGAATAGCTATTGTGGAAGATCATTTTCGACGACGCAAAGCAGTTTCTCGCGACCTTGTCATCGCAAACTTTACGCTCTCCATAACGAATGCTCTTAAGTGTCTGCAGTGTCATCTGGCGAAGTCAAATGGCTATTACTGAAAGACTACATACAATGGCTACGACAATGGACTGCAGGACTTGGCTTTTAACACCAGGCATTCTTTATTGCTAAGGCTTCCCGCAGTTTCTGTAAATTACTCGAGGTGCATGTCTGGTCGGTACCGCCAGGGCACCCTCTCCTTAACTTCGTCCAGTTGAACAGGAGCTTCCATTCTACGTGATCTCATAGCTTTGCAGTTATTCGAAAATTATTGATACGTGGTTCGTCCACCGCAACTAAATCTAAGTTGTTTCTGTCCCATACGCGTTTCTCGTCCTTTTATTTTGGAAGCATCTTTATTCACCTGTAATACCGTTTGTTTCCGTATACAATATTTGCGTTATAAGGGTGCGCTGCTCAGTTACATTAATGTGGCCGTCTGTCAGAAACCTGAACACCCAGTTTTTGCAGCGCGGACCGCTGCAAGACGTGCTGAAACAGAGCCAATGAGGTTCTACAAGGAACCGACAGGGATGTGGAGCCATGCGACTCCTCTGCCGTGGCCATCTGGGCTAGGTTCCTCGGTTGAGGATACATGGTGCGAACAGTTCGATCGATGTGGTCCCACACAATCAGGATTACCTATTAATCCGGCGCGTTTGGTAGCCAAGAGAGCACGGTAAACTCATCCTAGTGCTCTTTGAACCATGCACGTACTCCGCGAGATGTTTGACACGTTGAACTGTCCTGTTGGTAGATCCCATCCTGCCGAAGGAAAACAAACAGCATATAGGGGGTGGACATAGACCCCAACGACACATGCATACTTCTGTTGATCCATCTTGCTTTCCAGAATGACGATCTTACCGAGGGAATACCACCCAAACATTCCTCAGACTATCACAGTCCCTCGTACTGCCTGGTTCCTTCCGACGATCGTGGCAGGGTGTTTTGCTTTCAGACGTTTCGCGCCAATGGAGCATAAAACGCGATGCTTCTGAAAAGGCCACCTGTCGCCACAGTGGACGTTTTGTATTGGCGGCAAATTCCAGCATCTGTCGCAGATGAACAGGAGTCAGCATGGGTGTGTGAACCAGACACCTACTGTGGAGGCCCATATGCAGCAACGTTCGCCGAAAGGTCGTTCCGAAGACACTGTCGGTAGCCCGTTGGCTCATCTGCATGGGCAGTTACTAAACAGTCGCACGTCTCTTCACCCGTACAACTCTCCACAGCCGTCCTTCACTCTTGTCTATGGCCCGGTGCAACATAGTTGCCTCGGCTTTGATTTTGGATAGCGTCTCATTTTGCCATACATGATATACTTTGTCCACAGCGGCACGCAAACAGTTTACAAACTTAGCAATTTCAGGAATTCTTCCACCCCTGTTCCGAAAGCCAATGATCATTTCCCTTTGCACGTCAGATAAATCGCTCCGTTTCCGCATTACGAGAACAACAGCATTGTTTCCCGCCCTCCCCCCCCCCCCCCCCTCCCACGCCCGACACGCTTTGCATACCCTCCACTGCTAGTGCTGCCACCTACCATCTGTGAATGTGTATTGCGCGTTGACGTCGAACATAGGCGGTGATCGCATTAATGTAGACTGGACCGTGTACAATAATTACAGATTTGAAACTTCCTGGCAGATTAAAACTGTGTGCCGGACCGAGACTCGAACTCGGGACCTTTGCCTTTCGCGGGCAAGTGCTCTACCAACTTTTTTTTTTTTTGTAATCTCATTTTGTTCGCTATTGTTCGTTTCAATTGTTCGTGGCGGACGTCACCTGACGCCCGTTGAAGTTCGTTATTGATCCATTCACTTAGTTTTTTTTTTATTACAGAGGGCAGCTAACCCTCTGACCGAACACGCTGAGCTACCGTGCCGGCAAGCTCTCCTGCGACCTTGCAGAACTAGCACTCCTGAAAGAAAGGATATTGCGGAGACATGGCTTAGCCACAGCCTGGGGGATGTTTCCAGAATGAGATTTTCACTCTGCAGCGGAGTGTACGCTGATATGAAACTTCCTGGCAGATTAAAACTGTGTGCCGGACCGAGATTCGAACTCGGGACCTTTCTGGAAACATCCCCCAGGCTGTGGCTAAGCCATGTCTCCGCAATATCCTTTCTTTCAGGAGTGCTAATTCTGCAAGGTCGCAGGACAGCTTCTGTAAAGTTTGGAAGGTAGGAGACGAGGTACTGGCAGAAGTAAAGCTGCGAGGACGGGGCGTGAGTCGTGCTTGGGTAGCTCAGTTGGTAGAGCACTTTCCCGCGAAAGGCAAAGATCCCGAGTTCGAGAATCGGTCCGGCACACAGTT
Organism: Schistocerca americana; assembly: GCF_021461395.2. Classification (NCBI taxonomy): domain Eukaryota; kingdom Metazoa; phylum Arthropoda; class Insecta; order Orthoptera; family Acrididae; genus Schistocerca; species Schistocerca americana. The sequence goes on along the minus strand of NC_060120.1, from coordinate 695,573,118 downwards.
TTAATCTACCAGGAAGTTTCATATCAGCACACACTCCGCTGCAGAGTGAAAATCTCATTCTCAATTACAGACTTGTTATTACATTAAAATTTTTTGTTATCCCTCGTCGTCAGTTGAGAGATAACTTTTTGTGGCACAAGTCTCCTGATTTCGTGATTTTAAATTAATATTTGTTTCTAATACGATTGGTCATGTTAGAGCATATGCCGTCCTGTAGTTGTATTTAGATGGTTTGCTCATTCAGCGTGGCCAGTTTTCGGCGTTTTACGAACACTGTTCAACTTAAAACCTTACTTCTATTGAACACGGTTTTTTGATTTGGCTTGTTTACTGCAGAGAGCGCTGTCAACGGTCGCTCTGTGTTTTTCGTTCGTCTTTTCTTTGTGTTGTGGGGTCTGTTTCTGTGGTGTTGTTCCATATCACCTAACGACAAAAGAATAACAAGAAACTACTGATGGCCTTGGGAGAGCCAGTCATGACAAAACTCTACCATCTGGTGAGCAAGATGTATGAGAGAGGTGAAATACCCACAGACTTCAAGAAGAATATAATAATTCCAATCCCAAAGAAAGCAGGTGTTGACAGATGTGAAAATTACCGAACTATCGGTTTAATAAGTCACAGCTGCAAAATACTAACGCGAATTCTTTACAGACGAATGGAAAAACTGGTAGAAGCGGACCTCGGGAAAGATCAGTTTGGATTCCGTAGAAATGTTGGAACACGTGAGGCAATACTAACCTTACGACTTATCTTAGAAGAAAGATTAAGAAAAGGCAAACCTACGTTTCTAGCATTTGTAGACTTAGAGAAAGCTTTTGACAATGTTAACTGGAATAGTCTCTTTCAAATTCTGAAGGTGGCAGGGGTAAAATACAGGGAGCGAAAGGCTATTTACAATTTGTACAGAAACCAGATGGCAGTTATAAGAGTCGAGGGGCATGAAAGGGATGCAGTGGTTGGGAAAGGAGTGAGACAGGGTTGTAGCCTCTCCCCGATGTTATTCAATCTGTATATTGAGCAAGCAGTAAAGGAAACAAAAGAAAAATTCGGAGTAGGTATTAAAATCCATGGAGAAGAAATAAAAACTTTGAGGTTCGCCGATGACATTGTAATTCTGTCAGAGACAGCAAAGGACTTGGAGGAGTAGTTGAACGGAATGGACAGTGTCTTGAAAGGAGGATATAAGATGAACATCAACAAAAGCAAAACGAGGATAATGGAATGTAGTCGAATTAAGTCGGGTGATGCTGAGGGGATTAGATTAGGAAATGAGACACTTAAAGTAGTAAAGGAGTTTTGCTATTTAGGGAGTAAAATAACTGATGATGGTCGAAGTAGAGAGGATATAAAATGTAGACTGGCAATGGCAAGGAAATCGTTTCTGAAGAAGAGAAATTTGTTAACATCGAGTATAGATGTAAGTGTCAGGAAGTCGTTTCTGAAGGTATTTGTATGGAGTGTAGCCATGTGTGGAAGTGAAACATGGACAATAAATAGTTTGGACAAGAAGAGAATAGAAGCTTTCGAAATGTGGTGCTACAGAAAAATGCTGAAGATAAGGTGGGTAGATCACGTAACTAATGAGGAGGTATTGAATAGGATTGGGGAAAAGAGAAGTTTGTGGCACAACTTGACTAGAAGAAGGGATCGGTTGGTAGGACATATTTTGAGGCATCAAGGGATCACAAATTTAGCATTGGAGGGCAGCGTGGAGGGTAAAAATCGTAGAGGGAGACCAAGAGATCAATACACTAAGCAGATTCAGAAGGATGTAGGTTGCAGTAGGTACTGGGAGATGAAGAAGCTTGCACAGGATAGAGTAGCACGGAGAGCTGCATCAAACCAGTCTCTGGACTGAAGACCACGACAACAACAACAACAAGAAGTTACAAGACATGGACATGTAAGGTGCCCTGTGGAGAACTGGAAGACGGAAAATTGATGCAAGTTGGGTTTTAAAGTGGCCTGCTTTTCAGAGGTGGTGACTCGTCCATTTTCTGTCCGAAATTTCTACTTCATTCTGTGAACAATGAAACAGTTTTTCGGTAGTAATTTCAATAGTCATCCTCTGTAGACGGTTCCATCATGTGCAACTGTGAGACAGGGCATTTGATGCACGGCACCAACGCTGTGTCCGGCATGCAACGAAAGTGGGAACCAACAGTGGGAAGACAGCCTCCGACTGCTGCATACGTTCCGAACCGTTGCTCGGACTCTGGCAGATGGCGTATCGACTTCAACCGAATCTGACGACTTCAAAGCAGCCTTGGAAAAAAAAAGTATGATGAATCTATTCCGGCATTTAGCACTTCACTGCGTCTCAGCAGAATCTGCTCACAGAGCTGTGCACAAACTGAAACGTTACTAAGCAACAGTAGTGCATCAATCGACCAACTCAGATACTTTTGCTCCACGTCACTACTGCAACTGGCTGCTGCAATCTGTTCGTTTCGGAGAGACTGATCCTGAGATGCCTCTGAAAATCCTCGTCAGTAGAATGAAAAGCCTATGTGTGGTGTGAAACAGCAGTGCGGTCAGTAATTAGTGCAACACGAGTTATTGGGCGAAAAGTTTTTCATTAAACCATAGCTTACAATACACACATGAAAAATTTAATTAAATTATTTAGTATAATTTATTAATTTATTTGCTATCATATGTCTGACTTGCTACCTAGAGGCAAAAGCAAACTGTACAACTACTTCTATGAGGTTTGCCCAGAAAGTAATTCGCCGAATTTTTTTTCTTCAGCAACTCTTTATTGAACATAATGAGAATTACAGATACAAAATAATGGTGTTTTATCTGCACACCGCATTTTTCCACTTATTCTCCATCCTTTTCTATGGCCTTCCTCCAGCCCGAAACGAAGGCGTGTATGCCTGTCGGTACTAATCCTTGTCCTGGTGGCGGAGCCACTGCTTCACTGTGTGTATCACCTCCTCATCGTCCTCAAAATGTCTTTCAACGGCATCCTTTAATGGCCCAAATAAGTGGAAGTCCAAGGGGGCTAGGTCAGGTGTGACAGCCGTGGATGGTCTCCGTGGCCGCTGCAAAACGTGGAGCTCCGCCGAGCCGCCTTCTGATGAACCCACCCTCAGTGTCCAGCGACTAACTGTGCTTCTGTCGACAGCAGATGCTCCATAGACTTTACACTAGTGTTTGTTAATATTCCCCACGTACAGCACCTACACACGCCATTTTGAAACTGTATAAATTCTAGAAATTATGTGATCAATACGTTACAAACTTTCTTGAGAGAACAAACGACTAACGAAAAGACAGGACAATACGAGAGCATATACCGCCCACGCGTCTTTAAGATGTTTTTGATGGTAGGATGATCTCTGTGGGAGGACAGAAAATCAAAAATATCTTTTAATAACATCATTCATGTATTGGAAGATGAAGAAAGGAAGATGAGGGTTGAACGTCCCATCGACATCGAGGCCGTTGGAGACGGAGCACAAGCTTGAAATACGAGAGGATAAGGAAGAAAATTGGTCGTGCCCATTCAAAGGAACCATCCCTGCATTTGCCTGGAGTGAGTTAGGAAAATGACGGAAAACCTAAATCCGGATGGTCGTACGTGGATTTGAACCATCGTCCTTACGAGTGCAAGTTCAGTGTGCTAACCACTGCACCACCTCGATCAGTAGACGTGTTGGCGGAGTATGCTCTTGTATTGACCTAAATGAAATAACCGTATATCTTTTTATCAGCTGTCAGTTCTCTGAGGAGAAAAGAACTGTAGCATAAAGTTCGCATGTAGCTTATTAGAGACGGCAGTTTCGTACACCGGCAGCGTGGGTGTACATTTCTGGCGGTTTTACACAGCCATCCTGGCAAAAATCGAGCTGATCTCCCATCTACGATTCAGAATCGCAAAGCACAAACTGTCACTTTCAGTTAACCCACGATTCACACGGAGATAGTGCACGTGAGTGCTTCTCTTATCGACGCGAATAAAAATAAAAATAAACGAAAATCCCAAATGATGCATGCGCAGAGGAAGGCATCAACTGAATATGCCACGGCGGGACAAAAAATTGAAGGAAAATATGAAGGTTGTTTCATTTAATAACTAAAGCTCAATGTATTAAAACTTCTAGGAAACTCTAGTACATTTCTTCACTCGTGACTAGTGGGAAAAATACAGGTTTAAGATTATCAGACCAAGTATGCGGTTAAACAGTAGTCTTCCTATCGAAGATATATATATATATATATATATATATATATATATATATATATATATATATGAAGCACCCAGAACACATAGACGTTAAGGATGAAAAGAGGGATAGCTTGACTGAGATAAGTATTAATTAAAAAAATTTTGTAAATTTATTTAAACAAGAAAACAGAAACCTTGAATCTTGAGTCTTAAGTAAGCAAATGGCTTAAAACATTTACTGTAATATGAAAAAAACGTCTTGTAACAGAAACAAGATGAACACATCAGCAACTACAAAACAAAGTTCCCAAAGGAAGTTTGTAAGGCCAAAATTTTAAAACAGAGATTCGGAATGATTGCAGATCACTAACAACTATTTAACATGATTTTACACATTAAGAACAGTAGGTTCCCTTTTAGGTAGTCCGTCGATGGTTCCGGGTTTAGATACTAGACAACCTTGCTCTTGGTTGGCTGCTATTAGACAATCACCTGCTTCCATTAAACATCAGGACTGGTTACAAAACGATCTATCGTCATTCGCAGAATGAAAATTAACCACTACTAGAAGGTTTGCCTGAAGCAGTTCAGCATCAGGCACAAGACACAACATGTTATCAACATTATTCTAGATGATTGTAACAAACGTTCACTGTGGCCAGTTCATCTAAGCAGCAAGTTACAGCAGTTCCCAGTGAACTAAAACAGTTTAAATACTGTGGCTACACGATGGCAGAATCAGCGAAACGCCAGCCTCAATGCCTGATCGGAGCACTATCCTTCTTGGCACATGCTAATCATATTTACTTGCAGGTCACACCGTAACATCCCGTCTCCAAAATGTCAGACATCACAGCCACAACTGCACTCTGAGCAGCTGCAAGCCACTCGTCGCACAACGGCAAGTTTTCACTCTGCCCGATAGGCCAGGAGAGGCCTCTTATTTGGCTACGCTGCTGTCGGCCGTCGAATCGTGCACTCTACGCTGAACAAACCAACAACTCGGCTCATAGAGAACTCCTCGCCACACCTCCGAGACACGAGATATCACTGTTTGCGCCAGAGGGGGCATACACCACCTCTGCCCAACTACTCATCGAACCAAACTGGTGCCAGTCTTGTTATCAAAGCCAAAATCGTGCCACCCTTGGCACAACGAATATTCCATCGGCGGATATGTAAATGAATGACGATGATTTACTGAAGTTCGAAATTCAGCGCGAACTTCAATGCGAGATGCTTTTAATAGCTTCCTCGACGGAGCTCTATCACTAAATCTGACAAAAAATCCAAAAAGGTTTTTGTAGTACGGTAAGTACATCAGCGGCATGACACAATCAGTAGCTTCACTGTGCGATGCCGATGTTAATATTAACGATGACAGCGCCACTAAAGAGGAATTATTATTTTCCGACATTAATTCACCAAAGAACACGTAGTAAATATTCCAGAATTTGAATCAAGAACAACTGTCAACATGCGTAACTTAGAAGTAGATATCCTCGGTGTAGCGAAGCAGCTTAAAACAATAAAGGACCGAGCGATGTGGCGCAGTGGATAGCACACTGGACTCGCATTCGGGAGGACGACGGTTCAAACCCGCGTCTGGCCATCCTGATTTACGTTTCCCGTAATTTCCCTAAATCACTTCAGGCAAATGCTGAGCGGGTTCCTTTGAAAGAGCACTAGCTCCCCTAATCCGATGGTACCGATGACCTTGCTATTTTCTCCCTCCCCCCAAATCAGCCAGCCAACTTCATAAAGGTAAGTTTTCCGATACAGATAGCATACCAATTAGGTTCCTTTTAGAGAATGCTGATGCAATAGTTCCACACTTAGCAATCATATACAACCGCTCGCTCGACGAAATGTCCGTACCCAAAGACTGGAAAGTTGCACAGGTCTTACCAATATTCAAAACAGGCAACAGGAGTAATCTGCTGAATTGCAGACCCATGTTATAGAGGTCGATTTGTAGTGTGATTTTGGGACATATTATTGTGTGTATTCGAACATTATGAGTTACCTCGAAGGTAACAGTCTATTGACTTATAGTCAGCAAGCATTCAGGACATATCGTTCTTGTGAAACACGGGTAGCTCTTTATTCGCACTAAGTAATAAGTGCTACAGACAGAGGATCTCAAATAGATTCAATATTTCTATATTTCCAGATGGCTTTTGACACCGTTATTCAGAAGAGACTTCTAATCAAATTACGTGCCTAGCAGTACAAAAAGAAACACGTTAAATTTCAGTTACACGATAAATCACACAAATTTAAAATCTATCGATTCAGCTAGGAATTACTATTACGGACAACTTATATTGGAACGACCACATTGATAATATTGAGCAGAAGACAAACCAATGACTATGCTGCACTGGCAAAACACTTAGAAGATGCAACAGGTCTAGCAAAGAGACTGCCTAGCTACTGTTGTCCGTCCTCTGCTAGAGCACTGCTGTGCTGTATGTGATGCTTACCAGACAGGGCATCGAGAAAGTCCAAAGGAGGGTAGCTCGTTTTGTATTATCGAGGAACAGGCAGAAAGTATCACGGATATGATAAGCGATTTAGGGTGGCAATCATTAAAACAGTGGCGTTTTTTCGTTGCGGCGAGATCTTGTCAAAATATTTTGGTCACTAATTTTCTCCTCTGAATGTGAAAATGTTTTACGGTGACCATCCGACATAAGAAGAAATGATTGTCATAATAAAATAAGAGAAATCAGAGCTCCTACAGAATGATTTGCGTATTCGTTTTTCGCACGGGTTCTTAGAGTGTGGAACAGAAAAGCAATAGTCTGAAGGTGATTCGAAAGAACCATTACCAGGCACTTAAGTGAAGTGTGAATTGCAGAGCAGTGATGTAGATGATTAGAGGTCAATTCTCTGTGAGAGAACGACAACGAGAGTGCATTAGTGTTGCTGGTGTTTAGTGTTGTAACAGGCCTGGTATGGTGTATAATGAGCATGAACGGCATCAGATGTATTATCACTGTGAAGCACACGGAGATGCTGCATACTCGTGTAGACGGCGTTATCGACACGTGACAGAATTTATAAGGGGCCTAATTATGGGTCTCCATTCGGCCGGTTGGTCGAATCGTGCAATATCGAGATTTTTGAGGCACTCAGATGTGAAAAGTGCCATACGTTTGAGTGCGTGGGAACGTGAGCTCAAGCACACACGCCACGACAAGGAAAGGTAGCCGTACAGTGCAGCAAACCCGTCGTAACCCCTTCACCTCCGCGTCTGCCATCCGAAAAGAAGTAATGGACTCCCTGCGTCGTTCTTTGCCACCCTCGACCATTGGTCAGAGATGAGTGGCAACTGAATGCACTAGACAATGCGTAGGCTGGCGCTAGCACTGGTACGGCACAAGCACTTCGCGGACACTCTGCGCACTCATGTATTACCTCTCAAGCGTCAGTGTCGTGGTGCCATTTTTAAACAGTAGAATGCTCGTCCACACATCGCACCTGTCTCTAAGAATAGTCTGCGTGATGTTGAGGTACTCCCGTTGCCAGCAAGATCCTCATATCTGTCCCCGGTATCAAGGTCCACTTATAGATATTGTTGGTTATTTTCCCTCGGGAGAAGATACAACGGCTTGATGACACCCTTCCCAACACAACCAGTGTAAACACTGGCTAGAGGGAACGTCGAACTGGTAACTGGCCAAAAACTGCTACGTTCTTTGTAAATTTGGCTCGATTTTGCAATCACCGAAATAATGTCACATACCGTGAAACTGCATTTCTTTTTCTGCTTTCCTCCTAGGAGCTTCTATTTCTTTTTAGCCCGCTCTGAAGTATGAAATTCAGGAAAACCTGCAGATGATCACCACTTAGTGCAGCCTTCGACATAAGGAAAAGTCATACCCGGAAAGATGAGCAAAGTCCCGACATCGACCATCACCATGTTAGGAGTACTTCGGTACGCGTATAGAGGAACAATAGTTTCGGTGGCCTGGTGCAAGTCTTCCCATTGGACGCCACTTCCGCGACTTGCATGTCCCCAAGCTACCCCAGTTATCCAACCAGGGAACGCTAGCCACTTTTTTCGTTATTGTTCCTGTTATATCGTCATATGGCACCCGTTTAAATTATTGGTTGAATACTTCACTCAAGTTTATTTACTACAGAGAGCAGCCAGCCCGCTGACCAAACATGCTGAGTTACCCTGCCGGCACCGATAGACCACTAGAGAGTTGAACTTATGAAGGATATAGAGAAGATTACAAAAAAAAGTTTAGTGATTGTGTGAACATCACAGAAATGTTCGACAATTACTAGATTATTCCACAAGATATCGGGATTGCAGCCGGATCTCATCGACTTCTTTCCACGATATTTCGGCTGACAACCTTACAGCCATCTTCAGGCGAGTGTTTGACACTGGAGATTGCTAGTGCAAGTCGCTCTATTTATACGTAAAAGTGCCGCAGGCGCACATGCGCAAGTTACCGTAGCATGCGCGCCACCTGTCGATTCCAAGGCCCTCTACAATATTACTGCATCTATGGAGCGCAATCTAATGCGTGAAAAAAGTAAAACATGCACGCAGACGTGTCCAAAACAATAAAATTTCAATGTTAAAATTACTTGTCGCTCGACGTGTCAGAAGCCATAAAAAGTTTTCTTTTGGTTGAAATTAAAGAAATCAACGGGTCCCAGGCCTTATTCAACAAAAAGCCGCCATCACGATTAATGAGATTATCCGCTAAACGTATTTCCACGGATTCCTTCACAACTGAATCCCAGAAGGATCTCGATGAGGCCAAGATTTTCGTGGCCGAATAATCCATAGTATGTCCTGTAGAAATACAATGTTCGGCTATAGCCGACTTACTTGGCTGTAAAAGGCGAGTGTGGCGCTCATGTTCAACGCAGCGGTCGTGTACTGTGCGTGTGGTTTGACCAATGTAGGCTTTCCCACACTCGCAAGGTATTTTATAAATTCCAGCCTTCCGTAATCCCAGGTCATCCTTGGCTGAGCCCAGAAGAGCACGAGTCTTTGTAGGTGGCCGGAAGATTGCTTTCACACGATGTTTCTTTAAAATTCTGCCTACTTTCGATGAAATGTTCCCGACATATGGAGAAATGCTCTGGACTTAAACACCTCCTTATCCTCTTGATCTTGTTGGTGGTCACGTTTTTTCCTCCTTAAAGCAGTACTGACCTGATGTGCAGAATATCCATTACGTTGAAATACCGATTTCAAGTGCTCTAATTCGTCTGCAAGGCTGTCTTTATCAGACACGACATGTGCCCTATGCACCAACGTTCGAAGGACGCCCATAGTTTGTGACGGGTGATGACAGCTTGACGCCTGCAGGTACAGATCCGTATGCGTGGGTTTTCGATAGACCGAATGCCCCAATGACCCATCCACCCTGCGTTTAACCATGACGTCCAGAAATGGTAGGCAACCATCCTTTTCAACTTCCATCGTAAACTGAATGTTAGTGTGGATGGAATTCAGATGTTGTAAAAACCGTGAAAGCTCTTCTTCACCGTGAGGCCACACTACAAAGGTATCGTCCACGTACCGCCAGAAGACTGTTGGTTTCAACATCGCCGAATCGAGAGCCCTCTCCTCAAAGTCTTCCATATAAAAGTTTGCCACCAGAGGGGACAGAGGACTGCCCATGGCAACACCGTCAAGTTGCTCAAAATATTCATTATTAAATAGAAAGTAAGTAGAGGACAGGGCATGGTGAAACAGCGCCGTTATATCGGCCGTAAACTTATTGCCGATAAGTGACAATGAATCCAAAAGAGGGACCCTCGTAAAGAGTGAAACGACATCGAAACTTACTAATAAGTCCGAATCCTTCAGCTGTAGTGTTCTCAGTCTATTGATAAAGTCAGCAGAGTTGCGAATATGGTGCGTACATTTGCCAACAAAAGGTCTCAGTAGCGAAGCCAAATGACTAGATAAATCATATGTTGGAGCACCGACATTGCTCACTATGGGGCGTAAGGGCACATTATCCTTATGGATCTTCGATACGCCGGGAAAACTTCAAGAGTCACAATTACTAGATTACTACGATGCAGCGGTTCAGAACGAGTCAAGATATTTGTTACTCCAAGTAGTTCTTTATTTTGTATTCACAGAACGACGGACGTCAGACCACCGGAGTCTGAAACTGCCAGTGATTCTACCTTTTAAGCACTGTAGAATTATCATTATTATTCGACATAATCAAACCCTTAGACATGTTTCGCACTTCAGTCTGGCTTTTTACATGCAGAGTGATCTATAAAATCCTCCCCACTAGTGGGCTTAATCCCCTTAGAAATCGATGCAAGTATTCAATCATACGCTACAAAGTCGAGTGAACATGGCATGCAAAAAACAATGTCGATGCTAACGGGATTGTCGTGCATCCGTTATTGGGAAAACAATTATTCTATACAGCTAGCAACATTAACGATTCAGGAGTTAGTAAATACGAAATATATTGTTCTCTACTACATATTTAGGAAATTATAAGCTACAGAGACTTGTTGAAATGTATCGTTACATGAATGGTGTCGAGCTATTAAATTTCATGATATTCTTTTTACGTAGTTTGTTATACCTGAACAGCGTTGGAACACCGGTAGGAATAATAACAGCGTAGACTATATGGAACAGACGCAGTCACAACACATCACGAAAGACGGTGCTGTTCTAGCAGCCCACGGCCGCTAATGACTCCTTTGTGCCAGCGCAGGATCAAGTGCTTCTTCACTTATGACCGCGTCGGATATTCGACGTTGAATAGAATTTTCATTTTCCCTCTATTAGTGCGAACGTGCTCGCGCATGCGGACAAGGCGCACATGCGACTGTATTAGCTGAATGTATTGCTGTCACAGCTGACTAGCAAGTAAGTAAGCCATAAAGGGGCCACTCTCTAGATTCTCAGAATATGGCATTCACGCAGCCTGCAAAGCCGAGCAGTCTGAGGTGGTTTGTGGCACTGTTGTGCAAGAGCGACATACTTGGTGTTACTGTCATTTATTCTGACCCCCAGAAACGAAATATTTTAATCTGAACCTGAAATACTGAGACTGATTAGAGCCGACGTTTACGTTTAGACTGAAGTGTTGTCCCGGAAAAATAGTTAACAATTCGAAACGATGTACAATGTCACGTCTATACATAACGTAACGTAAGCCCAGATTACTGATGGTCCTATGTAGATTAGCAGTAATTATTCATATATTATACTGAAAATACACACATAATTGTCTAATACAGCGGAGATTTTGGTGGTGCCTGACGAGACCGGATTCACTACGTCTCCTCCAAGTGCCTCCTAATTTGTCCTCACAAATGGGTCTCATTTCAGTGTTTCACTTGAGGAAAATATCTGGCGGCAGTTGGAATAGAAACGAGTCTTTGTTCAGGTGGCATTCGGAATCGCCGACTTCATGCCTCTACTGAGGCAGGAATCTAGTTCTTGGAACGTATAGAAAATTAAAATGGTAAAATGGGGCCGAAACACCAAAATAGGTGCTAGCTCTGAAATATTGCGACAGTCGTCCAGGATGGAAAACATGTAACTTTTTTGGTGTTTCTTTCGTAAAATGCCACGTCAGCTACAGGGAAGTTCCGTACAAAATGTAGTAATCGTTATAAACCTGCGTAAATTCAAAGTCACACTAGACTCTTTCAGGGGGCGGGTCTCTTTCAAGGAATTACAAAAAAGTTCAGTCAACATGGAATCCTTTGCTGTTTTTTAAGTAGTAAGGTCAGAATGTCAATTGTTGTTATTGATTTCTTATCTTATCTAAATAGGATGACTAGTAGTCACTGCTTAAAGGAACCTTAGAATTATTTCAGTGGTGGAGTTGATAATATACTCGTAGCATAAGCCGTGCAGAGGATTTCACTGACCTACTATAAGCATGTACCAAACTTCTCTTCGTAAGATCGTCACATTACTGGGCACCGCACATCAAAAGATAACAGTATTAGATTATAGAAGTGGAAATGTCACAGTGTGTGACCTGCACGTTTGTTCAACAAGATGTAAACGGCCGTTACTGAGTTGTAAGCGTATGTCATCCCTATCTTCTTGTATATTTGTCTTAATCTCCAAAACTACTGGACGAATTTTCATGCGGGTTTTCTCATGTGACTTGAACGTAACTTGGGGCAACGTATAGGTTTTATTTCATCAAAATCAGGCGAAGGAAAAAAAGATATCGTTATTTAAAGTTTTATCCAATACCGTCGTGTCTGTGTTTGTTTGAACACACTAACCAAAAAATAAATAAATAAAAAATAAAAAAAAGAAAGGAAAAGAACGGACGAGTCCTTCTGAATACTCCAGAACAGCTAAAAGACTAGGGACTATGCGGTCTCAAGAGTCCAATGAAGATCGCGAGTCGAGAGATGACTGTTGCTCGAAAACATCAGGATTTAGTTCACTCTATGGAAACTCCTTCCGAATGAGAGGCATCATGCGTTTTACATCTAAATTTACGTACATACTCCGCAAGCTACCGTACGGTGCGTGACAGAGGGTACGCTGTACCGCTACTAGCCATTTCCCTTCCTGTTTCCCTCGCGAATAGTGCAAGTAAAAAACGACTGTCTGTGTGCCTCCTCATGAGCCTTAATTTCTCGTATCTTTTCTTCGTGGTCCTTACGCGAAAAGTATGTTAGCGGCAATAGAATCGTTCTCCAGTCAGCTTCAAACGCTGGTTTTTTAAGTTTACTCAATAGTTCTCCTCGCCAAAGAACGTCACCTTCCCTTCAGGGTTTCCCATTTGAATTCCCGAAGCATCTCCGTAATGCTTGTCTGTTCTTTGAACCTACCGGTAACAAATCTAGCAGCTCCCTCTGAACTTCGATGTCTTTCTTCAATTTAACCCAGTGTGGTTCCCCAACAATCGAGGAGTAATCGAGAATAGGTCGGACTAGCGTCCCATATGTGGCCCCCTTTAGAGATGAACCACATTTTCCCGAAGTTCTCCCGACGGACCAAAATCGCCTGCCCTATCACAAACCTCACATGCTCGTTACATTTCACATAGCTTCGCAACGTTTCTTCCAGCTATTTAAATAATGTGACTGTGCCAAGCAGCATACTACTAACGCTGTAGTCGAACATTATGGGTTTCTTTTTCCTACTCATCTGCATTAAGTTAGATTTTTCTGCACTCAGAGCTAGCTGCAACAACTATAAACGCTGTCTTAAGTCATCTTGTACTCTCTTACAGTCCCTCAACTTCGACACCTTCCCGTATACCACAGCATCATCAGCTAACAAACGCAGATACAGAAAATAATAGCGTTTCTGTCACATTTTCTGGGGCGCTCTTGATGATACCATTATCTCTGGTGAACATTCACCATCGAGGACAACGTACTGTTTTCTATTAGTTAAGAAGTCTTGGAGCCACTCATGTATCTCGGAACCTACTCTTCGTACTGTCGTTAACATCTACAACTACTTCTACATGGATACTCTGCAAATCACATTTAAGTGCCTGGCAGAGGGTTCATCGAACCACCTTCACAATTCTCTATTATTCCAATCTCGTATAGCGCGCGGAAAGAATGAACACCTGTATCTTTCCGTATGGGCTCCGATTGCCCTTATTTTATCGTGGTGATCGTTTCTCCTTATGTAGCTCGATGTCAATTTCTCATTCGGAGGAGAAAGTTGGTGATTGGAATTTCGGAGAAGATTCCGTCGCAACGAAAAACGCCTTTCTTTTAATGATTTCCAGCCCAAATCCTGTATCATTTCTGTGACACTCTCTCCCATATTTCGCGATAATAGAAAACGTGCTGCCTTCCTTTGAACTTTTTCGATGTGCTCCGTTAGTCCTATCTGCTAAGGATCCCACACCGCTCAGCAGTATTCTAAAAGAGGACGGACAAGCGTAGTGTAGGCAGTCTCCTCAGTAGGTATGTTACATTTTCTAAGTGTCCTGTCAATAAAACGCAGTCTTTGGTTAGCATTCCCTACAAAATTTTCTGTGTATTCCTTCCAATTTAAGTTGTTCGTAATTCTAATACCTAGGTATTCAGCTAAATTTATGGCTTTTAGATTAGACTGATTTATCGTGTAACCGAAGTTTAACGAGTTCCTCTTAGCACTCATGTGGATGACCACACACTTTTCGTTATTTATGGTCAACTGCCACTTTTCGCACCACTCAGATATCTTTTCTAAATCGTTTTGCAATTTGTTTTGATCTTCTGATGACTTTATTAGTTGATAAACGACAGCATCATCTGCAAACAACCGAAGACGGCTGCTCAGATTGTCTCCCAAATCGTTTACATAGATAAGGAACAGTAAAGGGCCTATAACACTACCTCTGTCAACGCCAGAAATTACTTCTGTTTTAGTCGATGACTTTCCGTCAATTACTACGAACTGTGACCTCCCTGACAGGACATCACAAACCCAGTCACATAACTGAGACGATATTCCATAAGCAAGCAAATTCACTACGAGACGCTTGTGTGGTACTGTGTCAAAAGCCTTCCGGAAATCCAGAAATACGGAATCGATCTGAAATCCCTTGTCAATAGGACTCAAAACTTCACGTGAATAAAGTGCTACTTGTGTTTCACAGGAACGATGTTTTCTAGACGCATGTCGACTGTGTGTCAATAGACCGTTTTGTTCGAGGTAATTCATAATGTTCGAATACAATATATGTTCCAAAATCCTGCTGCATATCGATGTTAACGATGTGGGCCCCTTCTTGAATATTGGTGTGACCTATGCAACTTTCCAGTCCTTGGGTACGGACCTTTCGTCGAGCGAACGGTTGTATGTGATTTTTAAGTATGGAGCTAATGCATCAGCATGCTGCGAAAGGAACCTAACTGGTGTACAGTCTGGACCAGAAGACTTGCTTTTATTAAGTGATTTAAATTGCTTCACTACTACATTCTGCATTGGGACACCATGTCATATGCTTTTAAGAAATCTAGAAATATGTAATTTACCACTGTCCTTCATCCATAGTTCGCAGTATATCGTGTGAGAAAAAGGCAAGCTGAGTTCCGCACGTGCGACACTGACTCGCGGGCAGAAACTATTCGGTCTCAAGGAAATTCATTGTATTCGAACTCTGAATACGTTCAAGAATTAAGGATGTTGTTGTTGTTGTGGTCTTCATTCCAGAGACTGGTTTGATGCAGCTCTCCATGCTACTCCATCCTGTGCAAGCTTCTTCATCTCCCAGTACCTAATGCAACCTACATCCTTCTGAATTTGCTTAGTGTATTCATCTCTTGGTCTCCCTCTACGATTTTTACCCTCCACGCTGCCCTCCAATGCTAAATTTGTGATCCCTTGATGCCTCAAAACATGTCCTACCAACCGGTCCCTTCTTCTAGTCAAGTTGTGCCACAAACTTCTCTTCTCCCCAATCCTATTCAATACCTCCTCAGTAGTTACGTGATCTACCCACCTTATCTTCAGCATTCTTCTGTAGCACCACATTTCGAAAGCTTCTATTCTCTTCTTGTCCAAACTAGTTATCGTCCACGTTTCACTTCCATACATGGCTACACTCCATACAAATACTTTCAGAAACGACTTCCTGACATTTAAATCTATACTCGATGTTAACAAATTTCTCTTCTTCAGAAACGATTTCCTTGCCATTGCCAGTCTACATTTTATATCCTCTCTACTTCGACCATCATCAGTTATTTTACTCCCTAAACAGCAAAACTCCTTTCCTACATTAAGTGATTCATTTCCTAATCTGATTCCCTCAGCATCACCCGATTTAATTTGACTACATTCGATTATCCTCGTTTTGCTTTTGTTGATGTTCATCTTATATCCTCCTTTCAAGACACTGTCCATTCCGTTCAACTGCTCTTCCAAGTCCTTTGCTGTCTCTGGCAGAATTACAATGTCATCGGCGAACCTCAAAGTTTTTACTTCTTTTCCATGAATTTTAATACCTACTCCGAATTTTTCCTTGGTTTCCTTTACTGCTTGCTCAATATACAGATTGAATAACATCGGGGAGAGGCTACAACCCTGTCTCACTCCTTTCACAACCACTGCTTCACTTTCATGCCCCTCGACTCTTATAACTGCCATCTGCTTTCTGTACAAATTGTAAATAGCCTTTCGCTCCCTGTATTTTACCCCTGTCACCTTCAGAATTTGAAAGAGAGTATTCCAGTTAACATTGTCAAAAGCTTTCTCTAAGTCTACAAATGATAGAAACGTAGGTTTGCCTTTTCTTAATCTTTCTTCTAAGATAAGTCGTAAGGTTAGTATTGCCTCACGTGTTCCAACATTTCTACGGAATCCAAACTCATCTTCCCCCAAGGTCCTCTTCTACCAGTTTTTCCATTCGTCTGTAAAGAATTAGCATTAGTATTTTGCAGCTGTGACTTATTAAACTGATAGTTCGGTAATTTTCACATCTGTCAACACCTGCTTTCTTTGGGATAGGAATTATTATATTCTTCTTGAAGTCTGAAGGTATTTCGCCTGTCTCATACATCTTGCTCACCAGATGGTAGAGTTTTGTCACGACTGGCTATCCCAAGGCCGTCAGTAGTTCTAATGGAATGTTGTCTACTCCCGGGGCCTTGTTTCGACTCAGGTCTTTCAGTGCTCTGTCAAACTCTTCACGCAATATCTTGTCTCCCATTTCGTCTTCATCTACATCCTCTTCCATTTCCATAATATTGTCTTCAAGTACATCACCCTTGTATAAACCCTCTATATACTCCTTCCACCTTTCTGCCTTCCCTTCTTTGCTTAGAACTGGGTTGCCATCTGAGCTCTCGATATTCATACAAGTGGTTCTCTTCTCTCCAAAGGTCTCTTTAATTTTCCTGTAAGCAGTATCTATCTCACCCCTAGTGAGATAAGCCTCTACATCCTTACATTTGTCCTCTAGCCATCCCTGCTTAGCCATTTTGCACTTCCTGTCGATCTCATTTTTGAGACGTTTGTATTCCTTTTTGCCTGCTTCATTTACTGCATTTTTATATTTCCTCCTTTCATCAATTAAATTCAATATTTCTTCTGTTACCCAAGGGTTTCTATTAGCCCTCGTCTTTTTACCTACTTGATCATCTGCTGCCTTCACTACTTCATCCCTCAGAGCTACCCATTCTTCTTCTACTGCATTTCTTTCCCCCATTCCTGTCAATTGTTCGCTTATGCTCTCCCTGAAACTCTCTACAACCTCTGGTTTAGTCAGTTTATCCAGGTTCCATCTCCTTAAATTAGCACCTTTTTGTAGTTTCTTCAGTTTTAATTTACAGTTCATAACCAATAGATTGTGGTCAGTGTTGTGACTTGGCAAGACAGCCAAGCCACTATGAGGTAGCCGAAAGGCACGCGTTTAAGCTCACGCAGGCTGGCGTGAGGTCTGGAACAGTTAAAGGAGTTGAGTCTAGTAAAAAAAGTACGTGGCTTCTGGAATACTTAACTTTAATCCACAATTGGTAAACATCGGTCTGACGGTACATGCATCACAAGATAAATAGCAAATGATAATGGCGCCTTGCTAGGTCGTAGCAAATGACGTAGCTGAAGGCTATGCTAACTATCGTCTCGGCAAATGAGAGCGTATTTTGTCAGTGAACCATCGCTAACAAAGTCGGCTGTACAACTGGGGCGAGTGCTAGTAAGTCTCTCTAGACCTGCCGTGTGGCGGCGCTCGGTGTGCAATCACTGATGGTGGCGACACGCGGGTCCGACATATACTAACGGACCGCGGCCGATTTAAAGGCTACCACCTAGCAAGTGTGGGGTCTGGCGGTGACACCACAGTCAGAGTCCACATCTGCCCCTGGAAATGTCTTACAATTTAAAACCTGGTTCCTAAATCTCTGTCTTACCATTATATAATCTATCTGAAACCTGTCAGTATCTCCAGGATTCTTCCATGTATACAACCTTCTTTTATGATTCTTGAACCAAGTGCTAGCTATGATTAAGTTATGCTCTGTGCAAAATTCTACCAGACGGCTTCCTCTTTCATTTATTCCCCCCAACCCATGTTCAACCACTACGTTTCCTTCTCTCCCTTTTCCTACTGACGAATTCCAGTCACCCATGACTATTAAATTTTCGTCTCCCTTCACTACCTGAATAATTTCTTTTATCTCATCATACATTTCATCAATTTCTTCATCATCTGCAGAGCTAGTTAGCATATAAACTTGTACTACTGTAGTAGGCATGGGTTTTGTGTCTATCTTGGCCACAATAATGCGTTCACTATGCTGTTTGTAGCAGCTAACCCGCACTCCTATTTTTTTTATTCAGTATTAAACCTACTCCTGCATTACCCCTATTTGATTTTGTATTTATAACCCTGTATTCACCTGACCAAAAGTCTTGTTCCTCCTGCCACCGAACTTCACTAATTCCCACTATATCTAACTTTAACTTATCGATTTCCCTTTTTAAATTTTCTAACCTACCTGCCCGATTAAGGGATTTGACATTCCCACGCTCCGATCCGTAGAACGCCAGTTTTCTTTCTCCTGATAACGACGTCCTCTTGAGTAGTCCCCGCCCGGAGATCCGAATGGGGGACTATTTTACCTCCGGAATATTTTACCCAAGAGGACGCCATCATCATTTAATCATACAGTAAAGCTGCATGTCTTCGGGAAAAATTACGGCTGCAGTTTCCCCTTGCTTTCATCCGTTCGCAGTACCAGCACAGCAAGGCCGTTTTGGTTAATGTTACGAGGCCAGATCAGTCAATCATCCAGACTGTTGCCCCTGCAGCTGCTGAAAAGGCTGCTGCCCCTCTTCAGGAACCACATGTTTGTCTGTCCTCTCAACAGATACCCCCCCGTTGTGGTTGCACCTACGGTACGGCCATCTGTATCGCTGAGGCACGCAAGCCTCCCCACCAACGGCAAGGTCCATGGTTCATGGGGGGAATTTTGCGGGTCTTTCTTTTACCCTTCTTATATTCGGGAATCATCTTTACAACAAGCTCTTCATTCATGTCGCCAGTCATATTACTTCAAACGTTTTATACCAGGAAGGTTTATACGTAGAAAATAACTTCCGCACGTATGAAGTATCGGGCACAACTACAAACAAATACTCGGGTGACGCCAGGCTTTTTGGCTGGTTAATTACATACGAGTCGCAGACTAAGGCACATGTAGTACCTTGCAAACGTTGCTGTCTGACTGTTTTACGTACTTCTATACTTGGCACTTGCCTTACGACCTAGTGACACTCAGTAAGTAAAATATCTAGTTCCTGCCCAGGGGTGGAGCTGGCTACCAACCGCGTTACGTCATTTAAGAGGCCACGAATTATCTTTTGTTGACTTGAGTAAAGAGTTAAACAATGATTCATCCACATTAATGCTGGCTGAACTTCATGGCTAAGAAATGAATTACTTGAAGTACAGCAACCAACGTAAAGTTCTTAGTACTTGGCGAGGTTATTGGAGCGGTACCAAAATGGCAACAAGTATGAGCGGTACCAAAATGGCAACGAGTACAAAAAACAAGTGGATAAGAATGTGCATGAGAAGACATTTCCAGAAGTCTCCACTGCACCTGGTTTGCTGGTTACTCTCAGATGCGGTGCCGCTTGTTGCCGTTGCCGTCACGTGAAGCGTTTTCTGTGTTTTATTTATTTATTTTGTCATACATCTTGTCCCTTCCTCCTGGCAGTGTATTTATCACATTCTTATCTTCGCTGATTCTGTGGAGAACCTCTTCGTTCCTTATCTTACCAATCCACCTAATTTTTCAATATCCTTCTATAGAAGAATTTGAAGCCATTTTGACTATTTTTCGACCGTGACTGTCTCAAGAAATATGTAAAGGTTTTTTAAATTACCGCTACCAGTCACAAACTTTGTTGACTATTGTATTACTTATTTAGCGACATGTTTCGAGGGAATACCTCATCTTCAGGCTGAATGGCATTACAAAAACACGCCAGAAGAACGAAGTGAGTGACCTTTACAAAACATTTTCATGCAAACATCAGTCCAGCTTCCAAAGTGACATCGCCTCTTACTAAGTTTTCTCTTCTTCCACAGGATAACCACAGCATTTACGAAAAGCCTATGTAACATCAGTATGAACTAATTGTAAAACTGTTTTTGTAATGCCATTTAGCCTGAAGATGAGGTATTCCCTCGTAACATGTCGCTAGATAAATAAGTAATACAATAGTCAACAAAGTTTGTGACTGGTAGGGGTAATTTTTAAAAAAACCTTTACATAATCCTTCTATAGCACCACAACTCAAACGCTTCTACTCTATTGTGTTCCAGTTTTCCCACAGTCCGTGATTCATTACTATACAATGCTGTGCTCCAAGCGTATATTCTCAGAAATTTCTTTCTCAAATCAAAGCCTATGTCTGACACTAGCAGACTTCTCAGGAATAATCTTTTTGCCTGTGCTAGTCTGCTTTCTACATCCCCCTTCCTTCGTCGCTATGTGCTATTTTGCTTCTAAGGAAGCAGAATTCCTTCACTTAGTCCACTTCATGATCTTCAGTTTTGAAGTTAAGTTTATCACTAATCTCTTTTCTTTCGTCTTCTTCGGTTTACTCTCAAACCATATTCTGCACTCATTACACCGTTCACTCTATTCAGCAGCCGTTGTAATTTTCCTTCATTTTCACTGTAGATAGCAAAGTCATCTGCGAATCTTATCGTTGATATCCTTTCACCCCGAATTTTAATCCTATTTCTCAACCTTTCTTTTATTTCCGTCATTGCTTCGTCGATATACAGACTGAGCAACAGTGGCGAAAGATTGCACCTCTGTCTTATGTGCTTTTTTAATCCGTTCACTTAGTTCTTGATCTTCCGTTCTTATTGTTCCATCTTCGTTCTTGTGCATATTGTATATTACCTGCCTTTTCCTATAGTTTACTCCTACGTTTCTCAGAACTGAGAACATTTCGCACCATTTTACAGTGTCGAACGCTTGTTCTAGGTCGACAAATTCTATGAGTGATTTTTCTATTTTTCTTTCAATTATCAGCACAACGTCAGAACCGCGTATTTTGTGCTTTTACCTTTCCTACTTCCAAACTGATCGTCATAAACAGATCGTCAGTTTTCCTTTCCATTCTTTTGTATATTATTCTTGGCAGCGGCTCGGATGCATGGGCTTTCAAGCTGATTGTGCGACGGTTCTCGCACTTACCTGCTCTTCCTGTTTACGAGATGGTGTATCTCCAATCTCATAAGAATCTACACACCAACTTGAATAGTTGTTTGGTTGTTATTTCCTCCAATTATTTAAGAAATTTCGAATGAACGTTACCTATCCCTTCTGCCTTAGTTGATCTCAAGATCTCTAAATCTCTGTTAAACCGTAATACTCAATCAACTATATCTTCTGTTGCTTCATCAGACAGTTCGTCCACCTCATAAAGGCATTCAAAGTGCTCTTTCCAACTACCTACGTCAATCGTTGTTTCCCTTTACATTCTTTGCCTTGTTCTTAATTTTACCGAAGGTTGTTTTGACTTTTACAAGTGCTAAATCATTCCTTGCGATGTGCACTTCTTTTTCGATTTCTTTACATTTTTCCTGCAGTTCCTTCTATTTGGCTTCCCTGTACGTTCCGTTTATTTAATTCCTAAGTGACTTTTGTTACTGTATTCCTGAATGTTCCAGAGTATTTTTGTACCTCCTTCCTTCGTCGATCAATTAATTTCTGATATTACCTAACGCTTCTTAGCAGTTGCGTTCATAGTACCTATGTTTGTCTTTACAACATCTGTGAGTGCACTTTTCAGGCATGTCCAATCCTCTTAAACTGAAGTGCCTACTGTTGTATTCCTTACCGCAGTAAACTCTTCATATTCACTAAACTATGATCCGAGTCTATATCTCCTGCTGGGTACCCTTTGCAATCCAATGTATAATTCTAGAAACTATCTCTGACAATGATATAATTCATCTGGAATCTTCCTGTGCCTCCGAGCCTTTCCCAAATATACGCTCTCCTTTAGTGATTTTTGGTGTATTCGTAATTACTAAATGAAATTTATTGCAGAACTCAACTAATATTTCTCCTCTGTCATTCTCCCGTAGTTTTTTCTTTTGTTCCCTCCCATGCTACTTAGTTTCAATCCCTCATCATTATTAGATTTTCATCTCCCTTTACGTACTTTATTACTCGTTCAATGTCCTCATAATCTTCCACTATCTGTTTATTTACTGCTTCCGACGTCGGCATGTATACCTGAACTACTGTTGTTGACTTTGGTTTGCTGTCGATTCTGATGAGAACAACCCTGTCACTGAACTGTTCTCAGTGATACAATCCCTGCCCTACTTTCCTATTCGTAATGAATCCTACTCCCATTACACAATTTTCTTCTGCTTTTGATTCTATACACTATTCATCTAACCACAAGTCTTTTTCAGTTTCACTTCACTGACCTCCATTATATCGATTTTCAGTCTTTGCAATGGCGTGCGGCAAAAACGACGGTTATGTGCGAACTGATTTCTCTTATTTTATTACGATGATGATTTCTCCCTATGTAGGTTGGCTCAACAAAATATTTTTGCATTCGGTGCATAAATTTTGAGATTGAAATTTCGTGATATGATCTCGTCGCATCGACAAATGTCTTCGTTTTAATTATTGCCACTCAACTCGCGCATCACATCTGTGACACTCTCTCCCCTATTTCGCGATAATACAAAACGAGCTGGCCTTTTTTGAACTTTTTCGACATCCTCCATCAACCTTACCTGTTTAGGATCCCATACGGCACAGCAATACTCTAGCATAGGGCGCGGAAGTGTAGTTCAGGCACTCTCTTTACTGGATTTATTACATCTTCTAAGTATTTTGCCTGTAAAACGAAGTCTTTGGTTCGTCTTTCCCTCAACGTTATCGATGTGATCATTCCAGTTTAAGTTATTCTCAGTTGTTATCGCTAGGTATCTACTTGAACTGACAGCCTCTAGATTTGTGTGATTTATCGTATAACGGAAATTTAAGAGAATTCCTTAAGAATTATGTTGATGATCTCACACTTTCCATTATTTAGTCAGTTTCCACTTTTCACACCATATAGGTATCCTGTCTATCATTTTGAAACTGATTTTGACCTTCTGATGAGTGAACTAGGAGATAAATGACAGCAAACAATCTTAGAGGGCTGCTCAGATTGCCTCCTAACTCATTTATGTAGGTTAGGAACAGCAGAGGACCTATGACATATCCGTTTGGAACGCCAGCTATCATTTCCGTTTTACTCGAAGACTTCCGTCAATTACCACGAACTGTGACCTTTCAGACAAGAAATTACGAATCCAGTCGCTCAACTGAGACGGCACGTTATTTGATTAGAAGCTGCTTGTGAGGAACAGTATGAAAAGCATTCTACGATATCTAGAAATATTGAAGCCATTTGAGATCCCCTGTCGATAGCACTCATTACTTACTGCGAGTAAAGAGCTAGTTGTGTTTCTCAAGAACGATATTTTCTGAATTCGTGCTGATTACGTGTCAATAGACCGTTACCTCCGAGATGATACGTAATGTTCGAAACAGCATATGTTCCAAAATCTGCTGCAAACCTAAGTTAGTGTTATGGGTCTATAATTCAGCGGGTTACTCTTATTTCCATTCTTTATTACTGGTGTGACCTGTGCCACTTTCCAGTCTTTTGTTACAGATCTTTCGTCGAGCGAGTGGTTGCATATGATTACTAAGTATGGGACTATTGTATCAGCATACTCTGAAAGGAACCTAATTGGGATCTCGACTGGAAGACTTGTCTTATTCAGTGATTTAAGTCGCTTCACTACACCAAAATGTCTACTTCTAAGTTCGTCATGTTGGCAGTTGCTGTTGATTCTAATTCTGAAATATTTTCTTGGTCTCCTTTGTGAACGAATTTCGGAAATCTGTGTTTAATTATTCTGCTTTAGTGTCGCTGTCGTTGGTAATATTACCACTGGTATCGCGCAGTGAAGGAACTGATTGTGTCTTGCCCCTGCTGTACTTTGCATTAGACCAGAATGTCTTTGGATTTTCTATCAGATTTTTACAGCGGAGTTTATAGAGGAAAATATTAAAAGCACTTTGCTTTTGAATTTGGTAGGGTATTTTTCTGCTACCGATTCACTGTATTCAGAGTGATACTGAAATTTTGCTGCCTAGGCCAATTTGGACAGAAAAGTATGATGTGGTGAGTGCGTATGGAGAGTAGTGTAATGTTTGTGTTGTTAATGACGATGAAAGACAACAGTGCCGGCATATAGCTCCTCTCGAATAGCACTAAGGGAGTCGTCAACCTAAACGTACCCCGCACAACGGACGAATCACTATCAATAATGTCACACGCCCTCAAATTATGTGACAGTGCAGAGACGTTTGGAATTAAATTTAAGAATTTGGCACAAGGTCAGGCGACTGGGATCTAAACTCCACCTCTCCTCCGATTACCGGAAATTACTGACAATAGAAGTTTCTTCTACTGCTGGTATTCGATAGGCAGTCCCCGAGAAGCGCGTCGCTGTACCACCAAGAGCCGGCGGGCGCGTCTCCGAAGGCGGATGTGATGTGAGAGAGTTAGTACAGCCGCACCAACACACCTCTTAATGTCACAATAAAATTTTCGATCTGGTAAGTGAAACACATCAGACGATCAGACGGCCCGCAGCGGCGCCGGCGGCCGGAAGCGGCAACTCGTCCCTAATGGTTTGTTTTGCCCGCAGTGCGGGAACGGGAACCCATTACCACTGGAGGTCGCCTCTGCAGCACGTGACTCGTTTCCTTGTGCCCATTAATACCTATTAAATACTCTTCAACCTGAGATTACGCTTTCTTTCTTTGTCCTGCTCCGTCTCTATTGATCCCGTCATCGACGGCACGTTAAACAGTAATCTTCTACATCTTCATCTCTACAAGCCATCACATGATGCATGGCGGAGGGTACTTTGTACCTCTGCTATTCATTCCCTTTCCCGTTACACACGCAAATGGAGTGAGGGAAATACGTCTGCCTCCGTACGAGTCCTAATTTCTCTTATCTTGTCTTAGCAGTCCTTCGAAATGTACGTTGGCGCGCTAGAATCGTTCTGCAGTAAGCTGAAATGCCGGTTCTCTAAATCTTCTCAATAGCGTTCCTCGAAAAGATTTCCATTTGAGTTCACTAAGCATCTCCGTAATGCTCAAGTGTTGATCGAACCTACGAGTAAAAGATCTAGCAGGAGGACTTTGAATTGCGTCGATGTCTTACTTATTTAAGTAGACCTGGTGAGGATCCCATACAATCGAGCAGTACTCAAAAATGGGTCGGAACAGTGTTTTGTACTTGGTCTCCTTTATACCCGTAGATAAGCTTAATTTTCTTCGAATTCTCCCAATAAACCGAAGGCTCGTTCCATTTCATATCACTTTGCAACGTTACGCCTAGATATTTAATCAACGTGACTGTGTCATTTCTTCCATCCAACAACAATTCCTCGTTCTGGGTAGGCTTCACAGAACGTGATATCAGCCCCCACATCCCGATCGGTAACATAACAAAATGATATTTTCACTCTGCAGCGGAGTGTGCGCTGATATGAAACTTCCTGGCAGATTAAAGCTGTGTGCCGGACCGAGACTCGAACTCGGGACCTTTGCCTTTCGCGGGCAAGTGCTCTACCAACTGAGCTACCCAAGCACGACTCACGCCTCGTCCTCACAGCTTTACTTCTGCCAGTATCTGGTCTCCTACCTTCCAAACTTTACAGAAGCTCTCCTGCGAACCTTGCAGAACTAGCACTCCTGAAAGAAAGGATGTTGCGGAGACATGGCTTAACCACAGCCTGGGGGATGTTTCCAGAATGAGATTTTCACTCTGCAGCGCAGTGTGCGCTGATATGAAACTTCCTGGCAGATTAAAACTGTGTACCGGACCGAGACTCGAACTCGGGACCTTTGCCTTTCGCGGGCAAGTGCGAAAGGCAAAGGTCCCGAGTTCGAGTCTCGGTCTGGCACACAGTTTTAATCTGCCAGGAAGTTTCAACATAACAACAATTAAGAGACCGTCGGGTATGTTGGTCTAGCGGTAAAGCGGGTGTCTTGGAACCGAAGGGACGGGGAATCGGATCCCGGTCGCAACGTGGAATATCTCAGTCTGAGTTGTAACATAGCATTCAGCTCTCGACGATGTGAGTAGTCACCAGAAAAGAGGAATGATTCGGATTCCACGTTAATCTGAAGATTCCCTTTCCCATTTTGGATAAGTGGGGTAAGTTAGTGGCAAATAAGCCGCCCAAGAATTGTACCAGGTCATTGAGCCACACCGGATTATCGTTATTATTACAGTGTGATCGCAAACCTGTTTGGAAATAAGGTAATCGGTTCCGAAACACAACAGAAACGTACATCTACCGCCGAAAATGAAAGTCTTCTCTCCTACTCAATTTGAAGTAAAAATTCTTGGAAACTCTGATACCCTGATGGATTTGATAACTCTGGTGACATCCAATGACTGGTCACCGTTCGAAACAACTGAGCTCTCCTGGCCGACCCATTCTGCCGTTACAGGGGCTCTGGTGACAACACAATATTGTCTGCCTCATTTTATACTAGCTTGTCCGCTTCTAGTGACATCTAGCGGTCATTTCCGCAGTACACAGAGATGTCTGGATAGTGTAGTTCGATTGCAGGCGCTCCCACTGCCTCTTGTCTGTTGTAATTAAGACAAGGAACTTACAAGCATGTCTAAAGAAATGGTACTGTTGACGATGCACAGCCGAACGAAATACTTGGGAATGAATTCGCTGACTGTGAATTTCTTGACATCAGCTGTACTACCCGGGAGTGACGTATTACGATAATTTGAGCCGGACCGGGACTGGTGGAGGACGGTAAAAGAGTGTTGACAGTATGACATTTAGAAATATGGGTCGATGGAGGGAGTGTGTACGGATAGCTGAAGTGATTCGTGATAAGCAGGAGATCCCGGTTTGAATCCAGATGCGGCACAAATTTACGTATGTCACTGCTGGGAATGAGATCTATTGTTAACATAGACCAAAGAAGATAAAGAGCAAGTAAGTAGGATACAAAACGCTCTAAGACAAAAAAAGGCGCAACACGGATGAATTATCCGAATGGGACGGAAATCGGTAGATTACATTTCGGAAAAATTCGATGACTATTCAAGAGAAAGAGCTTCACAAATTGTTCAAGTCCACCTCTCACCCTCATGCAAGCAGGTATTCGGGTTGGTATTGATTGATAGAATTGTTGGTTGTCCTCCTGTGGGATATAGTGCCAAATTCTGACCAACTGGTGCGTCAGATCGTCAAAATATCGAGCTGGTTGGAGGGCCCAGCCCATAATGCTCCAAACGTTCCCAATCGGGGAGAGAA
Organism: Schistocerca americana; assembly: GCF_021461395.2. Taxonomy (NCBI): domain Eukaryota; kingdom Metazoa; phylum Arthropoda; class Insecta; order Orthoptera; family Acrididae; genus Schistocerca; species Schistocerca americana. Next base: position 695,545,578 of record NC_060120.1, on the reverse strand, counting down.
CCGTCGACCTTGCTGGTAAAATTAGGGTTTGGCAAGCACGAGGACACATAATAAAAACTGTCACGGTGTGCGGGCGCGTATTGTCTTGCTGAAATGTAAGCCCACGATGAATGGCAACAAAACGGGGCGTAGAATATCGTCGACGTACCGCTGTGCTGTAAGGGTGCCGCTGATGACAGCCAAAGGCGTCCTGCTATGAAGACAAATGGCACCCCGAACCATCACTCTGGGTTGTCGGGCCGTAAGGCGGGTGACAGTTAGTTTGGTATCCACCGCCATTCGGAGAGTGTCCAGACAAGTCTTCGATTTGGATTCTCATAGTCTGGAGTATAATTGTCTTGAGTAGTGTGTACCGCTTTGGAATGAGCCTCGATGACCAACGAAGGTGTTTCTGGAGAAGCCACGGACAGAAGTGGGACACCAACATAACAGTCACCCGCCATGCTACCCTTCAGCCAGGGGTGATGATCTGGGGTGCCATTTTTTTTTGTAGCAGGACGCCTTTGCTTGTCATCCACGCCACCCTTATAGTACAGCGGTATGCCGACGATATTCTACACACCGTTTTTTTGCCCTTCATAGCAAGCCATCTCGTGCTTACATATCTGTAAGATAATGCCCACCCGCACACGGCGAGAGTTTTTACTGCTTGCCAAACCTTACCTTGGCCAGAAAGATCGCCAAATCTGTCCCCTGTTGAGCATTATGGGCAGGCACACCAACCAGCTCGAGATTTTGACAGCCTAACGCAGCAGTTAGACAGAATATGGCTCGATATCCCTGAGAAGGACATACAACAACTCTGTCAGTCAATGCCAAGGCGAATAACTGCATAAGGGCCAAAGGAGGACCAATGCGTTTACGAACTGCAAGACTAGGTCAGCTCTTTTTGTTGAATAACTCATCCAATTCTTCTGAAATCATTTGTCTACACATGTACATCACATGTACCGATATCCGAACTCTGGATAATTCGTTCGTGGTGCGTCGTTTCTTTCGTTTAGGAGTATATTTACTGTGATTTATGTGTAATTAAGTGAACTGAGATAAAACTCTGAACAAGTGATGAAAACTAGAAATAGCATACGTGTCTGGAACGCTTGTAGCAAGCTTTACTATAATGCATAGCACCGGGAAATTCGTTGTTGGCTAGCGGAAAGATCAGGCAGCTATGAATGAATATACATGCGTTATAATGAAGGGTCTGTTGTTTTGAAAGGGCACCGCTGGGGAAATCTGGATGGGCTAGCAACGCGGATGAAGCAGTAGTCATCAGTGGCCGAGATCCAACACGACTGCCCCACTTCCACGAGATAATCCCGCGTATATAAAGATTAGGAAAGAGATTTCACTGCAATCCATCATCCTCTCCGGTCCGTCTGCTCTCTGGACTCTTAAAAATGGAAACAAAGTATTAAGTGAATGAGGTCTTCAATAAGTCGTTGTAGGCACCTGCGCACTTCTGGTACGACGAACCGTAAATGTAGCCGGTTTATTCTGGCGCAATCCGGTAAGTTCAACGATCAAAAGCAAGTGACCGATGCTGTAGCGTTCGACAAAAATCAACCTACCTACATTCGTTTCATATATCTCACGTTTGACAAGTGTTGAAGTCTGGTGAGAAGTCTACTTTTTCTCTTTACCGGTGACTACCATGACTTATAAAAAAGAAAAGAAAGAATTTGACATTGGTCTTAAATATCAAGCAATGTGTGACCTGAACAAATAACACACTATTTAGTGACAAACGTGATTCTAAACCCAGTACTAATTTATTATATGCCTTAACTTGTTGCAAATCTGCTTTATAAATTTTCTAACGTGAAGTTACTTCCCTTCTCTATTCTCTATAAACCACCATTGCTGTGGGACTGGAGGACGGTTAGAAAATCTTACCACTAATAGAGATACAAAAGTGGGCAGTAGGTAAAAAAGGCTGAGTACTCTGCTCCACAGTTTGCCTAAATCCCTCCGGTTTGGAATAATTGCCGGCCGCAGTGGCCGAGTGGTTCTGGGCGCTACAGTCTGGAACCGCGCGACCGCTACGGTCGCAGGTTCGAATCCTGCCTCGGGCATGAATGTTTGTGATGTCCTTAGGTTAGTTAGGTTTAAGTAGTTCTAAGTTATAGGGGACTGATGACCTCAGATGTTAAGTCCCATAGTGCTCAGAGCCATTTGATTTGGAATAGTTCGCACTAACCTAAGGACATCACACACATCCATGCCCGAGGCAGGATTCGAACCTGCGACCGTAGCAGCAGCGCCGTTCCGGACTGAAGAGCCTAGAACCGCTCGGTCACAGCGGCCGGCTCGTACGAAAAGATCGCGGCCAGTTCGTTCTTATGCCTTGCTGTTACTGAGCAACTGCTCCGTTTCTAATGATCTATACGCCGATAGGATATTAAAGCTTAACATTTACTTTTAATGTATCAACTACTAATGTGTTTATTTTCGTGGACATATCATGAGCACGATGAACATTTTTCTTCCATTTTGCGTTCCTGAGTCGTTTTTCTGTATATTGGCATATGGTGTACACAGCAAGCAACTAGCACAATATTACAACCATTATACATCTGAAAAAAAAAACACAAGGACTTACAGAGCATACGGTACAGAAGCTCTGTGTGGAAATCGTGAACAGTGCTGGAACATAGAAACTTAACCTTTTGTGGCTTTTATTCCGTCTGTTGATTTCAGCAAGTCTGACGTGTGTAAATGTTCAACACATGCAGTTGAGTGCATATTGATTTTATTACCCAAGGAAAATAACCAAGATTACTATAATTCGAAAAGTTATGGACTGAATATGACAAAACATGACCAACGCGTGGAACACATGGACACGGCATAAATAAACAAAACAAGAAGAAAAGTTTCTAAAAATGAATTTTGTGTTAGAACTTCGAAAATGTTGAAATTAAACGTAATAGCTGTCTCAGCTTGAAATCGCTCCCGTAATTTGAATAAAAAATGTGATTACCCCGATAAACAATACAGCAATGTGTGACACTGTTAATGACTGTCCATCCACTCCAAAAGAAGTGAATAACTTTTTTGTTGCAAAGCTGTTATCGTGTCTGTGACCTTCTGAGCCGTCCGTTGTGGCCGAGCGGTTCTAGGCGCTTCAGTCCGGAACCGCGTGACTGCTACGGTCGCAGGTTCGAATCCTGCCTCGGGCATGGATGTGTGTGATGTCCTTAGGTTAGTTGGGACACGAAAAGCACTAAACAGATTTTTTGTTGGAGACATTTGTCCATGGGGAGAGTTATATGTGGTCGAGCGCTGCCCTTCTCTTTGATAAAATCTTTACCGTTTTCGACATTCGGTCTTAGATAAGACCAAGGATATCATCTCTTAAAGAACAGCAACGACAATTCCAAATAGAAAGACAAGTGTGTTTGTCCACATAAAAAATATCATCCCAAATACAGACACAGTCTCGTCACTGGTATTAGAATAATGCCAACACTGTTGGCCTTCTCACTAGATCAAAACTCGTCTAGTGTCACTTATGATTTAACACGGGTCATAACTACGAAATGCCCTTCCAACGCCTTGCGGGTGTCCATGTTCATGTCACCATTGCAAGAATTGCTTCGTGTGACGTCCTGGAAATACCCACGTGGCTGGTAAAACAACCTTCAAGAAGCTGCCTGCACTCAGTATTCGACGAGGTCACGGGCATACCACTGCTGGGATGGATTCGCGTTTCTGTTCTTTCAAGTGCGTAGCAGAATATTTCCATCAGCGACGTGTGCCCTTAACGTAACGCCATCCCTCGATGAACCTCTTAAGGCACGTTTACAACGCAGCCAATGGAAGCAAATGAGTGATCACAGAATTGTTCTCTAGAGCTTACTGCTATACGCTTGTACCCATGAACAAGAGTTTACTCTGGACGGGACGGAAGTGGGTACAGTAAAACTATTATCGAAGCAGCGAACCTTGGGAATGGCACACGTATCTTTTCTTTTTTAACGCTAAAGTTATCGGTCGAAGTTCCATGCGAAACACCGCTACCTCTAGTCACGATACTAAACTTCAAATAGGATGAGAGCGCGCTGCTGCTGTAGAAGCAAGTAAAGCAGAGTAGGAAAAGAATCAGGATACTTGAATTATCATGAAAGCGTGGCTCTTTATCATTGATTGTTAGCTCCAGCCATCTTTAGTCTCGTCGCAAAACTTGCTTCCTATGCCGGAAGATGATTTTTGCTAACTACCCGATGCAAATGAGGGGAAAGTAACAAAGTGGAACACAACGGAAGAGCAATATCAGCTAATGAAAGGCTATCTTTATCATTTATGCTCCAGTTCTTAGCAACTGGAGGTACACTAAAACTTAAATACTTTCTTCTCATTTCAACAGGTGCTATAGTCCAGGTAGCTCCTGGCGTGTTCAGTGCCAGATGCGAAACATCCCAAGATTTCATTAAAGTAAAAGTAACCGAGATAATTTAAATGAATTATTGCGAATGCAATATAAAAATGCAGTGGAACAGATTATAGGCTAATTAATAAAATTTACTTTATAGCAGAAGATAGTATGATCGAGGGAAACCCTATTTTAATTTCTTCCGTTGTTGTATTAAAAGCTGCTAAAGTAATATTGATACATCTATGTTGTAATAAACGGTACTTTTAATAAAAGCTTTCGTCTATTTTTTTATTTTATATTAATCATCTAATACATACATCTTCGTACATGCTTATGTTCTAGGAAATGTATTGTTGTGTTCATTTACAGAAAATAAGTACGAAAAGCTTGTGTCATCTTTTCTCCGTCCCAGCCAGAAAAGAAAATGGTTCAAATGGTTCTGAGCACTATGGGACTTAACATCAGTCCCCTAGACTTAGAACTACTTAAACCTAACTAATCTAAAGACACCACACACATCCATGCCTGAGGCAGGATTCGAACCTGCGACCGTAGGAGCAGTGCAGTTCTGGATTGAAGCGCCTAGGACCGTTCGGCCACAACGGCCGGCCCCAGCCAGAAGGAATGAAGTACTGAATTTATCGTATTGCTTACTTCCCCAGTCGCCGGCCGGAGTGGCCGAGCGGTTCTAGGCACTACGGTCTGGAACCACGCGACCGTTACGGTCGCAGGTTCGAATCCTGCCTTGGGCATGGATGTGTGTTATGTCCTTAGGTTAGTAAGGTCTAAATAGTTCTAAGTTCTAGGGGACTGATGGCCTCAGAAGTTAAGTCCCATAGTGCTCAGAGCCATTTGAACCATTTGATCTTCCCAGTCACTCCCCATTCTGACCACCCCATCGCTCACTACAGGTAGTTTACGCGCGATAAACAAGACTGCGAAATCTAACCCTCTCTGTGCTGTTCACACCTCGGCGAGCGCAGAAGCCGAGGGAGTACGAAGCCTCTTTGGTGGTTCGCTGAAAGGCCGCCAACCCGCGCAACAAGAGGGAGCAGTTGCGAATGCGAACCGAACACGACCGAATGCTGTTCGCTCGTGCTCGCCTGCAGTTTACATCAGACAGATTGCTCGCTTCTGTTTGTTCCGGTCTATACAATGCAGCTACCGCAGTCTATGAATAAAAGCAAAAGACCTAACCGCACGGTATCGGTTTGTGTGAGGGTTTCTTGAGTACTGCTGCTCTAACAGTATGACTCAACTTTTGTGTTTGTCGTGAGATACTTCTCTTTTTAATGTTCCTCCTATGTGTGGATCTCAATGTAAATACGAATCGGTTTATTTTTTCGCTCTACGTAGTTTTTCTTACGTCGTGTCAAACCTGCCATCTATGCCCTTTTGTTTCCTCCTGGATCATCTTTCTCGAAGAGAAGGATCACCGACATGTACCGGTCTCCGTCGCCTGCCTATTCCCCGCCTCGTATTGTGGAAAGAGTCCCAGGCATATGCTGCATATATGTCGGTATTTCAGTCAATATCTAGTCGTTACTTTGGAGCCTAACACTATGATCAATTTTCCGCTGGTTAGAATTCCACTTTTGTCCTCACTCAAGTGCATGTTATGTTTATCTGTGGTTTCTGGATGACTGATGAGTATTTCTGCAGCGTATTGTTGTGTTTGTGTCTAAATGAAAGGCACTGACGCGGATAAACTAGCTGTCGACGCACTAGCTACTGTTATCGAATAGCACCTAATGGGCACAAAGCTTAGCCTTCCTGCCAGGCGGCTGGCTCGGCATCTGCAGTACCGCTTTCCTTCACCATCGAGAACGTTGGATCTTTTCGCTACTTCAACTGCGCGAGAACAAAGAAACAATTTGTTGTTTGTAGAAGAATACATCTCACGTTCACCTGAAGTACTTTAGAGAAATCACTACAAATCTAAATAGATGGAAAATGCACGGGTTTTTGAACTCTATGAAAGTCCAATGTCTTACCTATTGCAGCCCCTCACTGGATTAGACTACAGAACAGGTACAGGCATTTACAGCTACCATTTGTGCCAGGTTGTCTACTATAGAGCTCTTAGTTTCTACTGATATTTGCCTATACGATGCGTGTGAGAAAAGTAATGAGACTGATTTTTTTATCCACCAAAGATTTTTTTTTTCAAACAATACATTGTCTCCTTCAAAGTAATTCGTTTCGGCAGCTATACACAGGCGGCGGCGTTGTTCTCTGTCTTGAAAGCAGCGCTGAAAGGCTTCATCTGATAGGCCCTTTAACACGTCGGCCACGTTCTTTGGAATGGTCTCCAGAGTCCCAAAATAATGTATTTTTAAGACTTTTTCTTTTTCGGGAAAAGAAGCCACAAGGACTCGGATCAGGCGAGGAGGGGGTTGTGGGACAACAGGAAAGCCTTTTGAGGTCAAAATTCCGTGATGACAGGGGCTTGTGAAATGGGACTTTGTCATGAAGCAGCATCCATTTGTCTGCAATGAAAGGTCTCATTCGATTCACCATTTTCCTGAGCCTACCAAAGGACATCTTTGCAAAACATTTGTCTCATTTTTTGACCTGGAGGAACAAATTATTAATGGACGATACCTCTCCTATCTACTTTGTTTTGATTTTTGATTTGCTCATTCGAGATTTTTTTCGGTCTAGGAGTTGTTTCAGTGTGCCATTCTTCACTTGGCCGCTTTGTGTCAAGATTGTACTCAAAAATCCAGGGTTCAGCACCTGTGATCACACGACTGGTTCATTCGTGGTCATTGTCAATCCTCTCAAGAAGACCAACGCACAGGTTTATTCGATTGTCCAGCTGAGCTGTGATGTTTTTTGGCACCATTTTGGCACAAGCTTTTATCATGTGCAAAACTTCAGTCAAAATTTGATGAACGGTGAAAGCTTCAACAGGTCACCCACCATCTTTACTGTTAAGCATTTGCAACGTAGCTAAAGAAGTGGGCAACGCCTCCTACATTATTAAAGTATCAACTTGATCTTCTCACACAGAAGAGCGCCCAAAGCGGATATCGAACAATAACTGGTTTGAAACTTCCTGGCTGGCCGGTGTGACCGAGCGGTTCTAGGCGCTACAGTCTGGAACCGCGCGACCTCTACGGTTGCAGGTTACAATCCTGCCTCGGGCATGGATGTGTGTGATGTTCTTAGGTTAGTTAGGTTTAAGTAGTTCTAAGTTCTAGGGGACTGATGTCCTCAGAAGTTAAGTCCCATAGTGCTCAGAGCCATTTGAACCATTTGAAACTTCCTGGCAGATTAGAACTGTGTGCCGGACCGAGACTCGAACTCGGGACCTTTGCCTTTCGCGGGCAAGTGCTCCGCTGCAGTGAAAATCTCATTCTGGAATAACTGGTTACATAATGAATATCTCACACTGCAGTTAGATGTGCAGTTTTTTAAAACTTCACGGCAGGTTAAAACTGTTTTTAGGACCGGTACTCCATCCAGGAATCTCTCTTACCGACTGAGGTACCGGGTGCGACTCACAGTGCATACTCACAGTTCATTTTCCTTTTTGCTTCTGGCCTATAGGCTGCATAGCCATCTCTCAGCGTTTAAGCAATTTCCTAGAATTTTAAACGTTAAGGATACATTTATTCAAAAATGTCATAGCTAATTTTCAATTTAATATATAATACTTTGATGAAGGAGAATTGTTGTATTACTGACTCACTGATATCGGATGAACTCCTGTAATAAATCTGTATGCGTACAGCCACAGCTTTACTTTTGCCACTACCTCTTTTCCATCTTCCAAACTTCACAGCAGCTCTCCTCCACAGCATACCTTGCGAGACTAGCGCTTCTGGAGGAAGTAGATATTGCGGAGAAATGGGTTATCCGCAGCCCGTCGGGTTGTTTTCAGAATGAGTCATCCACTCTGCAGCGAACGGTGGCTAAGCCGTTCCAACGTGTTATCCAGGAGTGCTAGTCGACCAAAATATCACGAGTTTCTTAGGAAGGTACTGGCACACGTGATGTTGCGTGGGAGTGGATGGGGTAAAGGGTGGTTGGGGGGGGGGGGGGGGGGGAGGGGGGGGTTGTCATGAGTTATGTCTCGAAATCATTGCCGGTGAAGGCAAGGTTTCGGTATCAGATCCAGACATAGCACACCACTACAAAAACGGCTGCTCGAGGCAGGCTGACGAATGACACCAGTGCTCTCCGGGAGGTGCCCATCCACGGCGCAAAACACAGAGGGCGCGAAATCTAAAATTTTGGGCGGTGAACACCTTTATCGAAAGCCATTAAACATACTGCAGTATTTTCATGTCCGTGCGACATGCTCATTAGAAGTTCATCATCTGATGAACTTCTTTTCTATTTAGAAAAAGCGATTCTTACATATGAAGAGTGATGCGAGTACATGATGGCTGTTGGGCGTTTAACGTCCCTGGAGCTTTTCAGGTGGACGTCGCAACACAGTCTGCGTGTCTACCGCTATCTTTCGGACTTTGAGAAACGTCGACTCATTGCCGTGAGAGATATGGGGCATCATACCGACATCATACAGACAGTGTGCCCGACCGAGACTCGAACTCGGGACCTTTGCCTTTCGTGGGCAAGTGCTCTACCATCTGAGCTACCGAAGCACGACTCACGCCCGGTACTCACAGCTTTATTTCTGCCAGAATCTCGTCTCCTACCTTCCAAACTTTACAGAAGCTCTCCTCCGAACCTTGCAGAACTAGCACTCCTGAAAGAAAGGATATAGCGGAGACATGGCTTAGCCACAGCCTGGGGGATGTTTCCAGAATGAGATTTTCACTCTGCAGCGGAGTGTGCGCTGATATGAAACTTCCTGGCAGATTAAAACTGTGTGCCCGACCGAGACTCGAACTTGGGACCTTTGCCTTTCGAGGGCAGAAGTAAAGCTGTGAGTACCGGGCGTGAGTCGTGCTTCGGGAGCTCAGATGGTAGAGCACTTGCCCGCGAAAGGCAAAGGTCCCGAGTTCGAGTCTCGGTCGGGCACACAGTTTTAATCTGCCAGGAAGTTTCATATCAGCGCACACTCCGCTGCAGAGTGAAAATCTCATTCTGGAATCATACAGGCAGCTGGCGGTAGTAAAATGACTGCAGAACGAGTGGTAACGAAATGGTCTCTGGACAATAGCACTTCCAGTGGGACTACACCACGAAAAGTCTTAGGGTTATTCGACTGGCTCTTACGAATGCTAAAATTAGGGTAGAGATCAGAGGTAGAGTTTCACCGAGAACGACTGGTGACAGATTAGTGGAAGCTAGGTTGAGATCTCGAGATGTTATGCGGCGTTTAACGCTGTCACCAAAACACAGGCAAAAGAGACTTGCATGGTGTGGAACCAGGGTCAATTGGGAAATTGTGCATCGCTCTGCGATGTTCTGCGACGAGTTTCACTTCTGTTTGTGGCGCTCAGATCGACGTCGGTGTGTCCGTAGAAGACGTCGTAGGAAGTCATACGAAGCAGCGATCCTCGAGGGCCGTACTTTTCCTGGTATAATTGTGGAGAGCTATTGGACACGACAAGATTACTAATTTAGTAATTGTTGAGTATGTAGCGAAAAACCGTTTGTCATAGCAAATGGCATATTCCAAGAGGATAATGTAAGACACCACACTGCAATCCACATCACAAACGCCATGAAGTATGTACGGATCCATGCCTGGGCTGTCCAATCTCCTGATTTGTCACCCACAGAGTACGTCTGGGGCGGGGTGTGAAGATGTTCGTTTTCACACCAACCTCCAATCAGCAATGTTCACGCACTGACGCATCAAGTGTTCCAGGCACGGCAAATAATTTCTCAGGATGACATGTGGAGGCTGTTCCATGATGGATATCAGTTCCGAATAGAATGAAAGTTTGATCATTTAGGCTACTGCCTCTTACGTTATGAAGGTCTCCACAAAGTTTGTCAGACTGGTGTTTTCTATTTCCGTCAGTGTAATTACTACCGTTTGGGTTTTATAGTACACAGTCTGTACGGCTTTTTGTCAGGCGTCTAACTTGGCGGTGATCCTACACATTGTTTGCTTACTGCACAGAGCCAAAAAACCGCACATTTCTTCGCTGACGAAATTTCCCGCGATGTGTGAGTGTGTATTGTAAGTGCATTTCTTGGGCGTAGGTGACTATAATGGATGAGTGTATAGCATGGTGTCATCGATATGTTGAATGATTAAAGGAAGGAGGGGGTGAAAAATGGTGCCAATATACATAGCCTGCTCCTCTCTCGAATAGCACCAAAGAGATCGCCGACTTCGTCCTCGTACGCAGGACGAATCACTATCAACAGAGTCACTCTATGAGACATCGGCGAGACGTTTCGATTTTAATCGAGTACAGCAAGGAAAAGTGTGATGTTTAGGAACTTTATACCACTACCCCTCCTCCCAAGGTTTGCTAAATACTGGCGGTGAAAGTTTCTTCCACCAACAGGATTCGAAGCAGCTATCTATGCGTCAAGCGCTACTGCACTGGCGATTGTCAGTGAGCTCGGGTACGCAGGTGGATTGGCGAGTATCAGACTCGAAGGTAAACAGTTAGCTACATGAAACAGCTAACCCGACTACAGTTGTGCTTGGTAACAACTATTTACGGTCTATCTGCGGCAGTAATGACTGACTTGCGTTTCCACAAGTTACCCTCTCCATTTCAATCAGCGTTGTACTGTTAGGTCAATACTGCCGTTTTATTTTCACCTCTTATGAGCATTGTACTGCACAAATAGTAAAAAAGAAAAAAAGGATGGAAGGAAGATTAGAACTTAACGTTCTGTCGACAACCAGATTAGTGACGAAAAACAGGCTCGGATTACGAAAGGATGGGGAAGGAAATTCGCTGTGCTCTTTCAAAGTAATCATTCCGGTATTTGCCTGTAACGATTTAGGGGAATCATGTAAAATCTAAATCCAGATGGTAGGACGCGGATCTGAACTGTCGTCCTCCCGAATGTGAGACAAATGATGCAGCCATTACATCATCTCGCTCTGTTCAAAAATAGTACTCGAACGTATATTTTTACATCTGCTGATGGAAAATGCAATAAATTGCAGGCAAGAGGAAAAATGGAACCTTCTAAGAAGGTTGGGTTACCAGTTATAACTTTTAAGACATACTATTGCTATTGCCGAGCAAACTGATCGTGGGATTAGTTCGGTGCTATCATTTCATGAAGGGCGTGGCAGCAAATTCCTATCTGTAGTTCATCATCCGTATCTGGTACTGTTTACCAATGTTACTTAAGAGTATTCTGTGGTGCACCCTGTTTGCAGAGCTCATAGTTGATTCTTTTCTCCATCCTTGTTCAACCAATTTAGCTGTACATCTCTATTGATCTGGCTATCGCTGCAAATACTACAATAAAAACTAGATGTAGCTTTGCCCTCAATTCTTGCAGATCAAATTTTTCTACGACTTTGCTGTTGCTGATTTACTGTCTCAAGCCAACCAGATCTTTATCTTGGTGGGTCAATGCGTGCTCCATGTACGTGTGTGTTGTTTTCCTGTCCTGTGACGTGTGTTATAGTTTGGAACAGAGACTAGCTGACATTTCAGCTAATGCCTGTGGCGAAGTTTTGTAAGGCTAATGGATGCCAATTCCATGATCGTTAGCATGACTGGTTCTTCTAACCGTCTCAAAAACCAAAGAATTTGGTGCATTTGGCTGCCCCTAAAGAGACATGCCATTGTGTCGAAATGTAATTTAAGTCTGCGTATTACTGCACAGCTGTCCATTGTCCCGATTTCTCGCCCGTATGTAACATAAATATTCACACTCTTCCCTGGAGAGCACCGTTATTGTAATCCAAAGGGAACTAATTTTGTAAGTAAACCACAGGTCTACATACAGTATGCAGTATTCATGTTTCTGGAACGAATACATTCCCGAATGCAAGCAATGCAATATCAATTCTTTAATAAATGAAAAGTATTGATTAGAGAGAAGAAAACTTTCGACATCGGGATTAATAAAGACGGAACGTCGGCGCACAGTGACAATGATACCGAAAAGGATTGGCTGTGTCTTGTCTAAGGAAGTCATATGGGATAAACATGGAAAAACTAAATATTAATGGTTAGATGGGAATACGAAACCATTCGCCCCATGTACACTCCTGGAAATGGAAAAAAGAACACATTGACACCGGTGTGTCAGACCCACCATACTTGCTCCGGACACTGCGAGAGGGCTGTACAAGCAATGATCACACGCACGGCACAGCGGACACACCAGGAACCGCGGTGTTGGCCGTCGAATGGCGCTAGCTGCGCAGCATTTGTGCACCGCCGCCGTCAGTGTCAGCCAGTTTGCCGTGGCATACGGAGCTCCATCGCAGTCTTTAACACTGGTAGCATGCCGCGACAGCGTGGACGTGAACCATATGTGCAGTTGACGGACTTTGAGCGAGGGCGTATAGTGGGCTTGCGGGAGGCCGGGTGGACGTACCGTCGAATTGCTCAACACGTGGGGCGTGAGGTCTCCACAGTACATCGATGTAGTCGCCAGTGGTCGGCGGAAGGTGCACGTGCCCGTCGACCTGGGACCGGACCGCAGCGACGCACGGATGCACGCCAAGACCGTAGGATCCTACGCAGTGCCGTAGGGGACCGCACCGCCACTTCCCAGCAAATTAGGGACACTGTTGCTCCTGGGGTATCGGCGAGGACCATTCGCAACCGTCTCCATGAAGCTGGGCTACGGTCCCGCACACCGTTAGGCCGTCTTCCGCTCACGCCCCAACATCGTGCAGCCCGCCTCCAGTGGTGTCGCGACAGGCGTGAATGGAGGGACGAATGGAGACGTGTCGTCTTCAGCGATGAGAGTCGCTTCTGCCTTGGTGCCAATGATGGTCGTATGCGTGTTTGGCGCCGTGCAGGTGAGCGCCACAATCAGGACTGCATACGACCGAGGCACACAGGGCCAACACCCGGCATCATGGTGTGGGGAGCGATCTCCAACACTGGCCGTACACCACTGGTGATCGTCGAGGGGACACTGAATAGTGCACGGTACATCCAAACCGTCATCGAACCCATCGTTCTACCATTCCTAGACCGGCAAGGGAACTTGCTGTTCCAACAGGACAATGCACGTCCGCATGTATCCCGTGCCATCCAACGTTCTCTAGAAGGTGTAAGTCAACTACCCTGGTCAGCAAGATCTCCGGATCTGTCCCCCATTGAGCATGTTTGGGACTGGATGAAGCGTCGTCTCACGCGGTCTGCACGTCCAGCACGAACGCTGGTCCAACTGAGGCGCCAGGTGGAAATGGCATGGCAAGCCGTTCCACAGGACTACATCCAGCATCTCTACGATCGTCTCCATGGGAGAATAGCAGCCTGCATTGCTGCGAAAGGTGGATATACACTGTACTAGTGCCGACATTGTGCATGCTCTGTTGCCTGTGTCTATGTGCCTGTGGTTCTGTCAGTGTGATCATGTGATGTATCTGACCCCAGGAATGTGTCAATAAAGTTTCCCCTTCCTGGGACAATGAATTCACGGTGTTCTTATTTCAATTTCCAGGAGTGTATTTTTATGACTTGACTGCCTTAAATGTACATTAATCCAGTAATAGAAGGAAAATGCATTTTCATATTTAGGAAAGCACAACACTTTTTACTTGTTTTCATTTAAGAACCATATTCAAATTTCCTCCACGCTGAATTTTTATCTTGATCTGACAAAATATTTGCTCAGCTTTCTTTGGAGATCACTTTATCATAGAAAACCTCGTAAACATAAAAACAGATTGCAGCGGTAACATCGCTTTCCTCTGTGGGTAATTCGAAGGTGTCCCTGCCTCTATTATTCCTACGTTATTCCTCATCCCTAGAAACATTTATATTCTGCCCGCAGATAAATACGTCCATACAATCGCCTTCTAGATATCCTTAATGAAACTTTTTTGCTTCTTTACCGAATCGAAAACCGTCGAAATCTAAGAAACACACATATCACTTTGTCGTCTCCAATTGCTTCAAAATATCGTATGTGAAACGTTTCCAGAATTTATGGTAGTTCCAGTGATAAGGAACTTGGACCGAGGCCAGAGTAACATTTAAAACAGAATATGTTCTAGAGCTCAACGAATGTTAGTCTTACAGAATAGTACTTCCGCTGTCTCGTTTACCCTTCTATAGGTCGATATCACTAGGACTGATCATTCTAACTACTAAAATACATTATTGTGAACGGTTGTTCTACTGTTTCCGTACAAAAATCTAACAAAGTTTCTATAAGTATCCGAGTCTTATTGTAGGTTAACGACTTTTGCTGTTTTTCATCGCAACTGATGTCTATTTTTGACGTGATGGACAAGCGTTATGGCGAAATTTCACAGACACGGATATTCACCGTTTTGTTTAATTTTGGAAGCCGCAATCTTTCTCAATGAGACCAATTCCTGCCAAATTTGTTTCCCACAGTTGTCTTTATCGGAGATGCCACTGTCTGATAGCATTGGGGAATTACGAAAATTATCATTGAGACTCAGCAAGGAGTGAGCCTTGATAGAGGCGTCAATTATTTTGTATATTTGTGTCAGTTAACGCCGTGATTGACACTTAGGCCTACGTCATAATGACGAGAGCTATCTTTCACTCTCTGCCATGTTATCTGCAGGCCGCACTAAATATTGAGGCGATTGACGTAAGGTTTCGGCATGGGTTGTATCCGGTACACATGATGAGCTTACCAAAGACAGTGTGACAGAAACCAGGGATCGCACTCCCGGGAATTACTACAGAATACTGAAATATCTAACGGCGTATGTAAATGGCGTCATTCTTTGTTCTGAGAAAATATCCATTGATCGAGGCTAAGTACAGTTGCAAACATAGCAGTAAAACTGAAGACAGTAAATTGTCTGTGAGAAATATATCTGTTAAATGGAGTCGTCCCTGGCTGACTGGACAATAAATTTTCATTTGTCCCCGAGCTAATTGATCTATGCAACAAAGTGAAAAGGGGGTTGATTTCAAGTCTTCCATGGCGCTTATTGTTACATCATAACTTGACAAGCTCTGATCTTCCGTATATGTGTATACTCTTGGCAGTGAAACCTTAGGTACTATACAGAAATTTTTAACAGCAGTCGTTTGGGAAAAAATGAGAAGTACATTCTCTCAGTAACAAAAATATTGTAACAGAGCGATAATATTGTTAAAGCAATAATAATCTGACTGCAAGTAACCATTTATAGGATTATCCAAGAAAGTGAGAGTACAATGGTTCATGAGACATACTGACGAAATGCGTTCAGTCGCTTGTCAAATATCAGTGCAGAATGCGAAATACATATGAGATAGCGAAGGCGTGGATGATAAGGTTATACAAACAACTCTAACGCTACTTGTGACTGGTCTAAACGCTAGAGAAACTTGATGTAAAAATTGAACAGATTCAACTGAAGCATATGAATAAAAACAAACAGCCCAGTGACTAACTAAGCGACACACACAAACATCGTATATAAGAGTGTGACGATAAATTTTGAGAAAATAAACGCCACGAAGGGATTATCCGAATGGGGCGGAAATCAATAATGTGATGTACACGCAGACAAACAAATGATTACAGTCTCAGATAAATTGGCTGATTTATTCAAGAGAAAGGCCTTCAGAAACCAGCCAAGTCAATAACGCTTTGGTCCACCTCTGATCCTTATTCAAGCAGTTATTCAGCTTGGTTTTAATTGGATGTCCTCCTAGGGAATGCCGTGCCTAATTCTGTCCAGCGGTTGCATAGGTCGTCAGAGTGTCGAGCTAGTTGGAGAGTCCTACCCGTAATGCTACAAGAGTTCTCACTTGGGGAGAGAACCGGCGACTTTGCTGGCCAAGATAGGGTTTGACAAGCACGAACCTGGAAGTAGAAAGTCTCGACGTGCGCAGGCGGGCATTATCTTGCTGAAATGTAAGCCCAGTGTGGCTTTCCGTGAAGGGCAATAAAAGAGGCCGTTGAATATCGTCAACGAACCGCTGTGCTGCAAGGGTGCCGCGGATGAGAACCAAAAGCGTCCTGCTATCAAAGGAAATGGCCATCCACACCATCGGCTGAGCGCCTTATGGCAAGCGAAAGTCAGGTTGGTATCCCATCGCAGACCGGGGTGTCTTCAGACACGTCTTCATCCTGGAATCTCATTGACTGTTCAGTGATAAGTCCCGCTTCGAGTTGATACTCGATGAGCAGCGAGGACATCTCTGATGACGCCTCAGACAGCAGTGGAACGCCAACATGAGTATCGCTCGCCACACAGTCCGACAACCAGGACTGATGGCCTGGGGTGTCACTTCTTTTTCGTAGCAGAACCCTTTTGGTTGTTGACGGTATTCTACTCCACGTTTTATTGCCCTACGTGGCAAGCTATCCAGGGCTTACATTTGAGCAAGATAATATCCACTGGCAAACGGCGGGAGTTTCTATTGCTAGTCCTCGCGCTTGCCAAACCCTACCTTGACCAGCAAGGCCGCTGGATCTCTCCCCAGCTGGCAAAGTTTGGAGCATTATGGGCACGGCATGCAACATCGAGATTCTGACGATCTAAGGCGCCAATTGAGCAGAATTTGGCACGATATCCCTCAGGAGGACATCCAATAACTCTGTCGATCAATACCAATTAGAATCACTGCTTGAGTGAGGGTGAGAGGTGGACAGACCCGTTATTGACTTGCTTAAATTGTGAAGCGTTTTCTCGAGAATAAAAAAACCTTTTCCGAAATTTTAACAA
This sequence comes from Schistocerca americana, assembly GCF_021461395.2. Lineage (NCBI taxonomy): Eukaryota > Metazoa > Arthropoda > Insecta > Orthoptera > Acrididae > Schistocerca > Schistocerca americana. The sequence goes on along the minus strand of NC_060120.1, from coordinate 695,528,464 downwards.
TTTGTTTGTCTGTAGACGTACATCACATCTACCGATTTCCGTCCCATTCGGATAATTCCTTCGTGGTGCATATTTCCTTTTGTCTTAGGGTGTAATTCATTTTCTTACGCCCGTTGTGACTCGGTAAACTAATGAAAGACATTCCATACCTGGATTCCCGACTGCTGAATATGCTACAGTTGTTGGCTGGCAAAGTGAGGGTATATCTGTAGTTAATACACTTTATGATCAAAAGTATCCGGAAATCTGGCTGAAAATGACTTACAAGTTCGTGGCGCCCTCCGTCGGTAATTCTGGAATTCAGTATGGTGTTGGCCCACCCTTATGCTTGATGACAGCTCCCACTCTCGCAGGCATACGTTCAATCAGATGCTGGAAGATTTCTTGGGGAATGGCAGCCCATTATCCACGGAGTGCTGCACTGACGAGAGGTATCGATGTCAGTCGGTGAGACCTGGCAAGAAGTCGGCGTTCCAAAACATCCTAAACGTGTTCTGTAGGATTCAGGTCAGGACTCTGTGCAGGCCAGTCCATTACAGGGATGTTATTGTCGTGTAACCATTTCGCCGCAGGCCGTGCATTATGAACAGGTGCTCGGTCGTGTTGAAAGATGCAGTCGCCATCCCTGAATTGCTCTTCAACAGTGGGAAGCAAGAAGGTGCTTAAAACATCAATGTAGGCCTGCGCTGTGATAGTGCCACGCAAAACAACAAGGGATACAAACGCCCTCCATGAAGAACACGACCACTCCATAACACCTCCGCCTCCGAATTTTACTGTTAGCACCACACACACTGCCAGATGACGTTCACCGGACATTCGCCATACCCACACCCTGCCATTGGATCGCCACATTGTGTACTGTGATTCGTCACGCCACACGTTTTTCCACTGTTTTTTCGTTCAATGTTTACACTCCTGATACCAAGCGAGGCGTCATTTGGCGTTTACCGGCATGATGTGTGGCTTATGAGCAGTCGCTCGACCATGAAATCCACGTTTTCTTACCAGCCGCCTAACTGTCATTGTACTTGCAATGGATCCTGATGGAGTTTAGAATTCCTGTGTGATGGTCTGGATAGATGTCTGCCTATTCACATTTCGACCGTCTTCAACTGTCGGCGGTCTCTGTCAGTCAACAGACCAGGTCGGCCTGTATGCTTTTGTGCTGGACGTGTCCCTTCACGTTTCCACTTCACTATCACATCGGAAACAGTGGACCTATGGATGTTTAGGAGTGTGACACAAGTGACACCCAATCACCTGACCACGTTCGAAGTCTGTGAGTTCCGCGGAGCGCCCCATTGTGCTCTTTCACGATGTCTAATGGCTACTGAGGTCGTCGATATGGAGTTCCAGGCAGTAGGCAGCAGCACAATGTACCTAATATGAAAAACGTATGTTTTTGGGTGTGTCCGGATACTTTTGATCACATAGTGTACCTTTGGAGGTGTAGTTGACTGACCAGTCACGTTCTGCGCGGTAGATTCGGTGGCAGCATGACCCTCTAAACGTTCGATAAAGAGTCACAGTCTTTCTTGCCTTTGGTCGCGCTGGTTCCTTACGCTATTCGCAGCTGGCTTGTTTTTGTGGAGTTGTGAGGCCACATGCATCGTGAGGAAGCTGCCTGTACTTAGCTGATGTTACGTTTAAATGGTCATTTCCATTCCGTAATGTACAAGAGTTATGATGGGATCGTGGTTATGCTAAGGCAATTTGGCGTAATATTTTGTTCACAATGCTTTCAGTGCTGTACATGTTCTGTGATGATGTTAAAAACTTACAGAGCTCATGGATAATGATAAATGTATCAATTTGAGGTAAGAGAACCCGGTCCGGAATCGACCGAGTCGAAAGGTATCACGCGAAAATCATTGTGATACCTCTGACAATAGAATGCAAGTGTCGGCAGTTTTGTTGCTACGCAATTTTCAGAGGTGGCACGAAAAAGGAAGGAGCTGTTTAGTAAAAACTGGCTCTAAAATCCCTGCCTTAAGAGCTATGAACACTTGTTCATCTTCGATACTGTGAAACACAAGCTCTTTGGTTTCCTTTTCTTTTTGGAGGAGGCAGTATGGACAAAAGCTAGAAAAAAATGTTCAATAAGTGAGGGCTCTAAAATGCATACCATGAGGCCTATGAGCACTTGTTCATCTTCGGTACTGTGAAACACCCTCTTCAACGGAATAAGTTACCACAGCTCTTGAGGCATGCATTTTAGTGCCCATATTTTATCTTTGGTCCTTACTACCACTGCTTAAAGTTGCCTACCTTACAACCTTAGCAACAACCGTACCGTTACATGTATTCCACCAACAAATCTCGGAACTATTTCCGTTTATAACTTCCGACTCGGTCGTTCCGGACAGGGTTGTCTTACCCCAAATGGATACATTTACCCTTCTTCATGATTCCCAAAGTTTGAAACATCGTCGCGGAATCAACCTGTAGAGTATCTTCATCATGTCCAGTGTTATTGTCTGTTGTTCGAAGAGAGAGATCTTGTTCCATGTTCAAAGAACATCATCGGTATTTTAACTGTCAGTGAGATGAGCGTACGGCTTTCATTACGTTCCTGCTGCTGAAATATATCTCCGAGTACTATACACCGTACGGTTTCCTTCTGTTATGATTGTCATGTTTCATGTACTTGTACTCCACGTGGTCCATCATAGGGCAAATGTAACTCTGTTGTGGCTCTTGGCTATTGAGTCAATGATTAAGAACAAGCAATTAACCTAAAATGTTCGCAATTTATTCATATCCCCCAGTTACTCAAAAATATCGCTCAATTTCTGAGCCGTTTCCACGTGTGTTATATTTTTACGTGAATCAGTATTTGATCTGAGAAGAATTTACCATGTACACTATGTCGTCAGCGGAATTATTATTCAAAAAACGAGAATATATACACAGGAATATTTTGAATTCTTTGTGTGCATATTACAATCAATAAGGTAAGTTGTTATTGGCGATACTTCGAAACTATATGCTGCTTCAGACTGCGTTCAAAGCGATTGTTATATTCCATGTTCTGTTTGTGAACCGGCGGTAAGCTTTCAAGGTGAAGTTTTGCACGTGATTTGCCTATAAGGGAGATCATAATCAGACTTACAGGTCGTGCCAGGAAGTTAGAGGACGTAATCGTAATCTTCCATTCATCCAAATATTCGGTCAAGCTCTGTTTTTCTCTCCACTGAGCACTGACAACATTTGCTACTGCTGAACCTTTCCATTAAATCGAGGTCAGATAGTTTTAATGATTATCTTGGGCCAAAATCCTGCTAAAATGGAAATATTTTCGGGTCATTATACTCAAGTCAGATTTCTAAGTACTCAGTTTCGTTAACAATAGAAGAGGTAGGGGGCTTTCAAATATCATATAACAGCAATCGTAGAAACATATAGGAGCTGAATACAACAACATTCCGCATGTATTTCTCATATGAAACTATCAAATGCCCTCATGGTTATTTCTCATTTAGTAGTAATTCGCCATTATTAGTGGCTGTTACGAATTTATTATTCTCCAAGAGGCTCAACGGACGAACTCATAATGCTGTTTTAGAGTATAGTGCACCTGATGAGCTAAAATATGTGACAAACTTGTACTTGATACACAATTCGGAAACTCCTCGTATCATTGTTAATGACCGACTGTTTCTAAGAGATGAATAACAAGAGGTGAATCAGTTTCGTGACCTTCACATTCTGCGGAATTCAGCTCGCCGCACTTTAATTAATTGGGGCATTTAAAAGCTGTTGTTCGTCGAACCGAGGTACTAACGCTACAAAATAATATGCAGTGCTCCTGGATGACATCTGGGCATGTGGAATTCAGTGCAACGGCGGTCTGATGTATGTACGCCTCTCGCCATTAAAACTGCGAGACCATGTAGACGGCATGCAACAAACATTGAATTGGCATGAAGTTCTCTTCGTGTTTCGTAAGGAAATGATTGAGATTTCGTCAGAATCGCAACAAGAAGAAGTAACGTCACCTAAACTGACGTGACAAAAGTTATGGGATACCTAATAATACCGTGTCGGACTTCCTTTTTCCCGACGTACTGCAGCTACTCGACGTTGCATGGACTCAACAAGTCGTTGGAAGTCCCCTGCAGAAATATTGAGCCGTTCTGCCTCTATAGCCGTCCATGAAAGTGTTGCCAGTGCAGCATTTTGTGCACCAACTGACCTCTCGATTACGTCCCACAAATTTTCGATGGGATTCAAGTCGGGCGATCTGGGTGGCCAAATCATTCGCTCGAATTGTGCACAACGTTCTTCAGACTAATCGCGAAGAATTGTTGCCCTGTCTTGGCACATCGTCATCCATAAATATTCAGTAGTTGTTTGGAAACACGAAGCCCATGAATAGCCGCAAATGGTCTCCAAGTAGACGAACACAACAATTTCCAGTCAATGATCGCTTTAGTTGGAACAGAGGACCCAGTTCATTTCATGTAAAGACAGCCCACACCATTACGGAGGCACCACCAGCTTCGTAAGGAAATGACAACCTGAGTCCATAGCTTCGTGTGGTCTGCGCCACGCTCGAAACCATATCCAGCTCTTACCAACTAAAATCGGTATTCATCTGATTAGGCCACGGTCTTCCAGTTGTCTCGCATTCAACGGATATGGTCACGAGCGCTGGAGGGGCGCTACAGGCGATGTTGTGCTGTTAGCAAAGGCACTCGCGTCGGTCGTCTGCTGCCATGGCCCATTCACTCCGAATTTCGTGTCACCGCCCTAACGCATACTTTCGTCGTACGTCCCACATTGATTTATGCGGTTATTTCCGGTACTTTTGCTTGTCAGTTAGCGCTTACAGCTCTATACAAACGCCACTTCCCAGTCGTTAAGCGAAGGCCGTCGGCCACAGCGTTGTTCACGGTAAGAGGCTATGCCTGAAATTTGGCATTCTCGGCACACTCTTGACACTGTGGATCTCGGAATGATGGATTCCCTAACGATTTCCGAAATAAATGTACCACGCGACTAGCTCCATCTACCATTCCGCGTTCAAAGTCTGTCAGTTCCCGTAGTGCGACCATAATCACGTCTTTAACCTCTTCACATAAATCTCCTTATTACAAATGACAGCTCTGTCAATGCTCTGCCCTTTTATATCTTGTGTACGCGACATTACCGCCATCTGTATGTGTGCATGTCTCTGTTCCATGAATTTTGTTACCTCAGGATATGTTTTGCACACAAGGAAAGATTAGGCAATGGGATTTCAATCAGAAAGTGCACAGATGTGTTGTTTGCATGGGAAAAGATCGTATTATGTCTTGTGTGAGAAGAAGAAACGTGTACCAGTAGTGTAGGAAATCGACAGTGGGTGAATCTGCCTGTCTTACTGCTCGCATTGCTCGAGATACCACTGCTATCATGCGATTACGGAATCGATGCGTCCAGTTGAGCCGTACTCAGTTCCATGCAGGTTATAATCAAATGTGTCATGACTAACGACCGATAGGACATATCGTTCAGCCGGCCACGCACATCCACGTGGCGCAAATTGATAATGAACGTTGGCAGATTGTATTTGTCATCGCCATGTGGGCCCAGCACCTCGCGTAATGGTATGAGATACCATTGGGCTCACAAAATGATCACGTCTGGTTCGCACAGACGATAATATGTACAGAAGTGATTACATTTCTGACTTGTTAAGACCGATGGCTGTGCCCTTTCTTCGAACATTTATGTCGTTATCTTTCAACAAGATAACGCAAGACCGAATGTTGCCTGCGCTCTCGTCACCTACCTCGATGAAGAGAGTTTTCGACTTTTACCCTGGCCAGCACATTTTCCAGATCTCTTACCTACTGGAAACATATGGTCATGGGTTGCCGCGAGACTTGCACACCACCTCTGGCCAACCACTATGATTGATGAACTTTGGCATAGCATGGAATCATATATCCGTAACTGTCGCCAAAGCTCAGTTCGACTGGATGTCCAGCCGGATTAGAGCTGTAGCTGCTGCCGGATGGGAGAGCTCTCTTTACTAAATTTAGCACCATATACACCCAAAAAATCACCTACTATTTTAATCACATAATATTCCTACTATATCGCCTATGAATAATAAGTACACTGATGAGCCACAACATTATGACCACCTACTTAAAAGCGTATTGGTCCCCTTCTGGAACGCAGTTCAGCAATGATTCTGCGAGCCATTGACTCGACAAGTACTTGATAGGTTTCCGGAGATTGGTGGCAGCAGATGCCTACGCAGGGGTCACACGCGTCCCGTAATTTACGGGTGATTGGTTTGTGGGCGTGGAGCTGGCGCCCGATGGCGTCCCAGTTGGGTTTCATCGGATTTAGATAAGACGAATTTGATGGCCAAGACATTAACGTGAGTTCAGTATCAACCTCCACAAACCATTGTAGCACGATCCTGCCCTTGTGGCACCGACAGTTATCCTGCTGGAAGATGCCATAACTGTTGAGGAAGACACCAAGCATAAGGGGTCACAGGTGGTCCCTAATAGTGTTCACGTAGTCTATAGCTGTCATAGTGCCTTCGATTACTACCGCAGGTCCCACGGAAGCCTAGCGAATCTCCTCCATAACACAGAACTGCTCCCTCCGGTCTGCGTCCGTGGCGCGCTGCATGTTTCGAGCAGACGTTCGTCAGGATGACGGCGTATCTGGACAGGACCATCGACCTGGTTTAACAATCAACGAGATTCATCCGATCCGGCAACAGGATTCCATTGATGCACGGTCCAGTCTCGATGATCCCCTGCCCACTGTAATCATAGCCGACGATAAGAACCTTCAACATCGCAGCGCGTCAGCAATCGTTGGTTAATGTATTAAAAAACTAAAAACCCGCCTCGATTGCGAAAAAAGCACCTAGTGTTAAATGTTAACCCAGGTTTCGGCGTAGATAACTACACCTTCTTCAGAACAACAATAAAACCCACAAGTGCCTAAGAAGACCTTTGTCAATGATTAAAAGAACACCATAGCTATACATTTATAAACGAAAAAGAAAAGGAAAACACAAACAGTACATATGTACAAAGTCAAAACCACTACTTAACTTAATGGTGTACGCTCCACCTCACACCGGCCTATGTTCGATGGGCCATGTCCCGCAGCTACAAACGGTCGCTCACTTACAAGCCTGATCCACTATCTATCCACATGCCCAAGACAAGGGAAGTTACTTGAATGCGCTTGCGCATGCGAATACGAGAAAGTTTATACATGGGTCGGGGCTAAATAGCCAACCGTGGATCATCGTACATCAAAGAATGAAATGGATAGAACAAGAGACGAGCTAAATAGGAGATGAAACCTAAAAATAACCGCACACGGTTGCTTATGCTAATAAAGAAACTTATATATGAAGCTACCTATGACAACAGTAGGAACTCTTAAAAACTATACCTAAAGCCAGTAGTTTGCCTGGGGGGGGGGGGGGGGGGAGGGGGGGGGATTCCCCAAAATTTTACATCGGGCAAACGGGGCCAGCTCTGGGTCTCAGGTATAAACAACGTAATCCTACTAGAATCGGTGACGGTCCTAAGGGCTCTACTTATGCGGAACACCTTGTGCAAACGGCTCATGCGCCGAGTCCTCCAGTTAATATCGAGTTACTTCATGCCGAGGTGTAGGGCTTAAAACTGGATGTTTTGGAAGAAATGCAGATCTTTAAGCAACTGCAACATGTTAAAGACAATATCCTCTAATGACCAACTCCTACTAAGCAATAGAAAATTTTTTGAAGGTTTCGCGCCTTTACTTTGTTCTTCATACTTGTAAATCTGATGATTTGGGGATTATCACATGCGCGCGCTGATTGGCGAGCGCTGTTGGTCAAGCTGTTCATCTTCTTTCTTTTTATCCTCATTTTCCTTTTACGATGAAGGTGATTTTAGCCCGTTGAACACCTCACGTTTTATCCCTACATCCTTATTACCACGACATGTTTAGATTACGTCTTCTCAGCCCCCCCCCTCCCCCCCCCCCCCCAGGCTAACTACTGGCTTTAGGTATAGTTTTTAAGAGTTCCTACTGTTGTCATAGGTAGCTTCATATATAAGTTTCTTTATTAGCATAAGCAACCGTGTGCGGTTATTTTTAGGTTTCATCTCCTATTTAGCTCGTCTCTTGTTCTATCCATTTCATTCTTTGATGTACGATGATCCACGGTTGGCTATTTAGCCCCGACCCATGTATAAACTTTCTCGTATTCGTATGCGCATGCGCATTCAAGTAACTTCCCTTGTCTTGAGCATGTGCATAGATAGCGGGTCAGGCTTGTAAGTGAGCGACCGTTTGTAGCTGCAGGTCATGGCCCATCGAACATAAGCTGGTGTGAGGTGGAGCGTACACCATAAAGTTAAGTAGTGGTTTTGACTTTGTACATATGTACTGTTTGTGTTTTCCTTTTCTTTTTCGTTTATAAGTGTATAGCTACGGTGTTCTTTTAATCATTGACAAGGGTCTTCTTAGGCACTTGTGGGTTTTATTGTTGTTCTGAAGAAGGTGTAGTTGCCGGCCGAAGTGGCCGTGCGGTTAAAGGCGCTGCAGTCTGGAACCGCAAGACCGCTACGGTCGCAGGTTCGAATCCTGCCTCGGGCATGGATGTTTGTGATGTCCTTAGGTTAGTTAGGTTTAACTAGTTCTAAGTTCTAGGGGACTAATGACCTCGGCAGTTGAGTCCCATAGTGCTCAGAGCCATTTGAACCATTTTTGAAGGTGTAGTTATCTACGCCGAAGCCTGGGTTAACATTTAACACTAAGTGCTTTTTTCGCAATCGAGGCGGGTTTTTAGTTTTTTAATATAACTGACGATGTTGCTGTGTCAGCATGGGAACACGGAGGGGGTCCTGTGCTGCGGAACATCATGTTCAACACTGTGCGCTGAACGGCGTGCTCAAAAAAACTTGCGCCTGCGCCAGCACTGTACTCTGTCGTCAGAACTGCCACAGGTCGCTGACAATCTCACTTCAGAGAGCGGGCAAGTCACCGATCCCTAAGTCCTGTGATGAGGTGTAGACGTCCAACTTCTTGTCGCCTACTCGTGGTTTCAGCGTTCTTCAACCACTTTCCACAGATGCTCTACAGCAGCACGCGAACAGCCGACCAGCTTCGCCGCTTCCGAGATGCTCGCTCGCTGACACTGGGCCACAACAATTTGGCTTTTGTCAAAGTCGCTTAAGTCGGCGGATTTCCTCATTTGCGTCACTTATGGTCACTAGAGCGATTCCCCATTCGTCTCTGCTCCGATCATATACTTCTCTTTCCGCGTCACGTGCCACCAGCCAGCAAACGACCTCTCGGTGGGCAGTGGTCATAACTTTTTGACTCATCAGTGTAAAACCAGCGGAAAAACGCTCCTATTGGAGCACAAAAAAGGCGAATATGCTCATTTTTCACAGAAGACTGAGTCAAAAGTGGGGTACCAGCTGCCTCATTCTGCCTTCTTCAGCATCTTTAAAAATTTTCCAAAAATTTTGGCATGCAAACATATTCGCGCACTTTTTAACATACAACTCCCATCTTTCTCCCACAAGGTCCCAGAACTGTACCTCGATTACACCCACTAGTCCATCGCTGTAAGTCTCTCGTACCCATCCTCTCCCTCTTGCCCCTTCTCGCTTATTCATTCAGCCCAATTCACTGTCGTTATCTCTTTGTGTCTCTGTGACCATCACTATTTCCTGTCTCACAGCCACAGTCTCCTTCCTTGTGCTCTACTAATGCTGTCTATTCTTACTGTCACTGTCTCCCTCTCGCTCTCTTTCACTGCTACTACCTCATTCATTCATTCCCTCTGCAGCTGTCTCTTCTCACTGTCAGTATCACTGTCTTCCTCGTCTTCATTCCTCTCCCACTGGCGCTGTCTCCTTCACCCTTTTCGTACCATTTTTGTGTCACTGTCAACAGTGTTCCACTGCCACTGTATCCCTCTCTGTCTCACAGTGGGCGGCTGGAACCCCGTTTTTCAGTCAGAGTCTTTTAATGAACAGTTGCATAGGCGCCTTTTTGTGCTCCGATTGGAGCACTTTTCCGCTGGTTCCCTTCTTTTCCCTGCTACATTAAGGCATGCCACACATGCGAAAAGAATTTTATGGGTCAGCAAAGTTTTGGTAATTTACTTATGTGAATTTGAGTTAACGCAAAACAAAGTAATTTTACAGCTTAGATAGGTTTTGCATCCGTTTCAGTACTACAACAACATGCTGTTCCCAGAACCCTTCTGATGACAAGGGAGACACTTTACAGTATAGCCGGCCGCTGTGACCGAGCGGTTCTAGGCGCTTTCGTCCGGAACCGCGATGCTACTACGGTGGCAGGTTCGAATCCTGCCTAGGACATGGATGTGTGTGAAGTCCTTAGGCTAGTTAGGTTTAAGTAGTTCTAAGTCTAGGGGACTGATGACCTCAGATGTTAAGTCCCATAGTGCTCAGAGCCATTTGTACACACAAAACAGTTTTGGAATCTAGTAGGTGCAGTGGTGCGATACAGTTCACATTTACGACATAGAAAATGTTTCTTTAAAAGCTGATCAGTGAAAACAATTGTACTTCAATTTCCATGTTCGTGACACGTAACTGAAAAAAAAAAGGCTGCAATAGCTGTATGACGATTAAGACGCTAGATACCGAACCAAACAGACAACTTTTAGTAAACGAAAACAAATAAGCTTCTTTCCAGAATCGAACCCTCTACTTCCTGCATGCGAACGTAAACGCTATCCAGCGCACCAACACCACAGCACTGCTCCAACTGCTGACAGGGGTACTTACCGTACATTTCATTACAGTGTGGCCAGTTTGCCAATCATTAACGTCGATTTAATGCCCGAAATATGCGCAGGACGAATTTTTGTGTCAGACATTTTTGTATTGCTAGTACGTGAGGAATCGCTCAGCGAAGTCCGAGTGCGCGAATTTTTCTTCACATCTACATCTACATCATTACTCTGCAATTCACATTTAAGTGCTTGGCAGAGGGTTCATCGAACCACAATCATACTATCTTCAAAAATGTTTCAAATGGCTCTGAGCACTATGGGACTTAACATCTTAGGTCATCAGTCCCCTAGAACTTAGAACTACTTAAACCTAACTAGCCTAAGGACATCACACACAACCATGCCCGAGGCAGGATTCGAACCTGCGACCGTAGCAGTCCCGCGGTTCCGGACTGAAGCGCCTAGAACCGCACGGTCACCGCGGCCGGCTTCATACTATCTCTCTACCATTCTACTCCCGAACAGCGCGCGGGAAAAACGAACACCTAAACCTTTCTATTCGAGCTCTGATTTATCTTATTTTATTTTGATGATCATTCCTACCTATGTAGGTTGGGCTCAACAAAATATTTACGCACTCGGAAGAGAAAGTTGGTGACTGAAATTTCGTAAATAGATCTCGCCGCGATGAAAAACGTCTTTGCTTTAATGACTTCCATCCCAACTCGCGTATCATATCTGCCACACTCTCTCCCCTATTACGTGATAATAGTAAACGAGCTGCCCTTTTTTGCACCCTTTCGATGTCCTCCGTCAATCCCACCTGGTAAGGATCCCACACCGCGCAGCAATATTCTGACAGAGGACGAACGAGTGTAGTGTAAGCTGTCTCTTTAGTGGAATTGTTGCATCTTCTAAGTGCCCTGCCAATGAAACGCAACCTTTGGCTCGCCTTCCCCAGAAAATTATCTATGTGGTCTTTCCAACTAAAGTTGTTCGTAATTTTAACACCCAGGTACTTAGTCGAATTGACAGCCTTGAGAATTGTACTGTTTATCGAGTAATCGAATTCCAACGGATTTCTTTCGGAACTCATGTGGATCACCTCACACTTTTCGTTATTTAGCGTCAACTGCCACCTGCCACACCATGCAGCAATCTTTTCTAAATCGCTTTGCAACTGATACTGGTCTTCGGATGACCTTACTAGACGGTAAATTACAGCATCATCTGCGAACAACCTAAGAGAACTGCTCAGATTGTCACCCAGGTCATTTATATAGATCAGGAACAGCAGAGGTCCCAGGACGTTTCCCTGGTCAGCAAAGTAAATGCAGATGTAACGGTGTGACTAGATCCTCAGGAGCTGATGTCAGTTTCCGGAATCGAACACTGGTGTGCCCGGGCTCGTGTGTGAAATTCCGTGTCGAGATTACGGTGGTGAGTGACTTGTGTCCTCTGGAGGAGATACCTGGGAGCGCCAGCGCGCCTATCTACTCCCCTCCACGGCAGCTCGGCGAGCGCAGCTGGTTCGCGAGCCGTGGCTCTCTCGACACGGCAGCCAGCGTTTTCCAGTGGCGACGCGTACTCCGGAGCGAGCGGCCGCAGGAATGCCAGGCGCACAGTAGTGGGATGGAGCTCGCAGACGCTACACCCAGGACGGCCACGACGAGCACGGCGACGGCAACGACGACGATGGCGACGACGGCGACGGCGAGCCACTACGAGGCTGCTCAAGGTACAGAAGAGGAAGAAGGAATATTTGCCGTCTACTCCAACGTTGCAAACACTCGTATGATGTCTGACTGAGGTTGCCCGGAGCACCAGAACGATTTTCTCCCCTGCCTAATCCATTTACGAATGGCACACTCGAAAAAGGGTTGTCGGCACACTTCTGTAAAAGACCGAACCTCTCGTTTTTCTTCTCGAATTTGCGTCACAGCGCTGGAGGCTGCGACAATTTTATGGTTAACTGAGACGGATATAGCGTTTCTCGCGGTCGCTAAATGACAAAAATTCGCTTGACTTTTCATTTAATGTGCTCCACAACTTTGATATACGGGTTATTCAGAAACAGTCTGAAAATCTCTTAAGTGTGTTACAGGGTAGGTTCTCCTGAGGAATAGTTGTTAAGAAGAAGAAAAATTCGATACATCGCGCCGTTTCCGATTTAATTAGCACTGTATAGTTAGCCAATCATGTAGTAGCACGCGCAAATTCGAGCAACCTGCCAGAGACAGTGTCGCGAAACGAGCTATTCGTTTTGTTCCTAATTTAAAATTATCAACTTCCGAAAATGTCATATTTTAATTTGTATTGATTATTCGAACAAGTGGTACCCCGCGGACCCACAGATGTCTGTTCATTAACGCATTTTTGAGCGAGCAAGTGCTTGAATTTGCGCGCGCGACGACCTAATTGGGTTGGCCGGTTGGTTTTGCGGAAGGAGACCAAACAGCTAGGTCTTCGGTCTCATCGGATTAGGGAAGGACGGGGAAGGAAATCGGTCGTGTCCTTTGAAAGGAACCATCCCGGCATTTGCCTGGAGCGATTTAGGGAAATCACGGAAAACCTAAATCAGGATGGCCGGACGCGGGATTGAACCGTCGTCCTCCCGAATGCGAGTCCAGTGTCTAACCACTGCGCCACCTCGCTCGGTGACCTGATTGGGCTAACTTCGATGCTACGTAACTCGGAAACGGGGGCACGTATCGAATTTTTTTCTTACCACTTACTTGTCACCATAACCTCGTCTGAAACACTCTTACAAGCTTTTTCGGCTTTTTCTGGCCACTCTGTTTTTGAAGGAGTTCACGTTACCTCCACAAGTTGCTTTTAGTGAATAGCGCTTTATTGGCGAATAGTGTCAGTAGTAAGAACCGCTTTCAAGTACACGTAAGAATACATACTTTAACAAAACATCTTGGTAGAATAAATTAACAAGTATAACGTCATATTCAAGTACTCATCTGTCTTGCCCAAAAAATTTTACATCAGGTTTTGTACTCCAGCCGTATGTTCTCTACACCTCATAAAAACATAGGTCTGAGACAGTTGTACGGCGTACATCAACAGGTCTGACATTCGTAAATGAGTGAGTGAGAGAGGGCAGCCGACGGAGTACTGAGCCGGTTTCCTTAAGAATATTAGTCCACTGACTTAACTACTGCGGTGGCCTTTACTCTTTCATACACTAATAAGAGCCAAAAATTAAAATATATGTGTCAAAGATCATCACGCTATTTTAAGGTGGCAGTTGCCTTTGTCATATAAATAACATAACAATATAATTCTACATTCATATAGTCAACAGTCGACCCGAAGAAAAGCGTTTATGGAAATGGTTTGTCTGTTGTCGGCAAGGAGACCGTTAGAGATTGAGTGATACCTCAGTACGACGGTCATAGAGCTGGCCGCTAGTGTTCTCAAGGAGAGCTAACACGAGTTTACTACTACAATATTACTGTTAGTGTAAGATAGAACAGGTACTTTGAAACTGTGTGTCGGTAATACTGTAAATGCCCTATGTTTAAGCTGCTTTTACTGACACTGATAATTTTCCTCCACAGACTTGTACACGTGTGTCTATTGTGTGTAGGTGTTTTTTGTAGCTATGCATCACCAGGTTTGTCTTCTTGCTGTTAGTAGTTTGATTTGTCTTTTTAATAGTGTGTGCACTTTATTTTGGATTATTGAGTTTGACGGTTGTGCTAAAGACAGTTACGGATGACACGATTTTTATATCACGAGACGAGGGCAATATGTTCACATCTGTCACAGGTAATTACAGTGTTTGCGTAAACATTACATCCAGTGCAGCTGTACGGCTTTTATTATGAAACTTTCTCTTTTCATTGTGGTGTGTTGTTATCTTTTTACAATCGCTTGAAACTGGGCCATGCCCGAAACTAGTAGCTCTGAATGCAGGGCATTTTTAAAATACAGCCCGGTGGAATGGCGTCTTACCTCAAATTTATCCATGCTGTGGTGTCCCCGCAGAAGAAAATGCTTCTACTTATCAAAAATACCAACGAGCTTCCTATTCTCTGTATGTACATAAATAAATTTCTACAAACAGTTGTGATTAACTTCGTGACACCGATTACGTACATTAAGCAACCGACACAATTATTTAAGAATTTTTATTCTCTCTTGTGGTGTATGTGATCTCAGTCACAAAACTTGACCTATGTATGATTAACTGCAGAATGAAATTTATGTGACACGTATATGCTACAAGTATGCAAAGAGTAATATTCGTTTTAATACACGATTCGGTGATGTACAAAATAAAGCAGACATTACGGGAGAAGACCTGATCAAAAGAAAATAGAGTCGTATGTCACTACTGGTTGGGAGACCCCATGGGGTAGATCCAGATACCAAGTCGGAGAAGGTATTCTTCCTCCGCTCGCAGTGAGCCCTTTTCGTGCGGATATGTCGGAGTTCATATGTGTATTTGTTGAGTGTGGGTAAGTGTAACGGCTGTACATGTCGCGCGATGTTATGTTTGTGTTGTAAGATGATGAGAGAAGGAGAGGGTGAAAGCCGCTGCCGGTTCCTCTGGAACAGGATCAAGGGGGCCGCAGAGTCTAACAGGCCCGTCCAACGGAAGGATTACCAACAGTGTCACATGCCTTCATTACATGAGATACTGCAAAAAGCTTTGCAATTTAATTCAGAATATTGCCACAAAATCCGGTGATCAGGAAACTTACACCACTACCTGTTGTTCCTCGCTGACCAAATACACTACTGGCCATTAAAATTGCTACACCAAGAAGAAATACAGATGATCTACATCTACATCCTACATCTACATCCATACTCCGCAAGCTACCTGACGGTGTGTGGCGGAGGGTACCCTGAGTACCTCTGTCGGTTCTCCCTTCTATTCCAGTCTCTTATTGTTCGTGGAAAGAAGGATTGTCGGTATGCTTCTGTGTAGGCTCTAATCTCTCTGATTTTATCCTCATGGTCTCTTCGCGAAATATACGTAGGAGGGAGCAATATATTGCTTGACTCTTCGGTGAAGGTATGTTCTCGAAACTTTAACAAAAGCCCGTACCGAGCTACTGAGCGTCTCTCCTGCAGAGTCTTCCACTGGAGTTTATCTATCATCTCCGTAACACTTTCGCGATTACCAAATGATCCCGTAACGAAACGCGCTGCTCTCCGTTGGATCTTCTCTATCTCTTCTATCAACCCTATCTGGTACGGATCCCACACTGCTGAGCAGTATTCAAGCAGTGGGCGAACAAGCGTACTGTAACCTACTTCCTTTGTTTTCGGATTGCATTTCCTTAGGATTCTTCCAAAGAATCTCAGTCTGGCATCTGCTTTACCGACGAGCAACTTTATATGATCATTCCATTTTAAATCACTCCTAATGCGTACTCCCAGATAATTTATGGAATTAACTGTTTCCAGTTGCTGACCTGCTATTTTGTAGCTAAATGATAAGGGATCTATCTTTCTATGTATTCGCAGCACATTACACTTGTCTAAATTGAGATTCAATTGCCATTCCCTGCATCATGCGTCAATTCGCTGCAGATCCTCCTGCATTTCATTTCAGTACAATTTTCCATTGTTACAACCTCTCGATACACCACAGCATCATCTACAAAAAGCCTCAGTGAACTTCCGATGTCATCCACAAGGTCATTTATGTATAGTGTGAATAGCAACGGTCCTATGACACTCCCCTGCGGCACACCTGAAATCACTCTTACTTCGGAAGACTTCTCTCCATTGAGAATGACATGCTGCGTTCTGTTACCTAGGAACTCTTCAATCACACAATTGGTCTGATAGTCCATATGCTCTTACGCTCTTAATTTGTCCATTAAACGACTGTGGGGAACTGTATCGAACGCCTTGCGGAAGTCAAGAAACACGGCATCTACCTGTGAACCCCTGTCTATGGCCCTCTGAGTCTCGTGGACGAATAGCGCGAGCTGGGTTTCACACGACCGTCTTTTTCGAAACCCATGCTGATTCCTACAAAATAGATTTCTAGTCTCCAGAAATGTCATTATACTCGAACATAATATGTGTTCCAAAATTCTACAACTGATCGACGTTAGAGATATAGGTCTATAGTTCTGCACAACTGTTCGACGTCCCTTCTTGAAAACAGGGATGACCTGTGCCCTTTTCCAATCCTTTGGAACGCTACGCTCTTCTAGAGACCAACGATACACCGCTGCAAGAAGGGGGGCAAGTTCCTTCGCGTACTCTGTGTAAAATCGAACTGGTATCCCATCAGGTCCAGCGGCCTCTCCTCTTTTGAACGATTTTAATTGTTTCTCTATCCCTCTGTCGTCTATTTCGATATCTACCATTTTGTCATCTGTGCGACAATCTATAGAAGGAACTACAGTGCAGTCTTCCTCTGTGAAACAGCTTTGGAAAAAGACATTTAGTATTTCGGCCTTTAGTCTGTCATTCTCTGTTTCAGTACCATTTTGGTCACAGAGTGTCTGGACATTTTGTTTTGATCCACCTACCGCTTTGACATAAGACCAAAATTTCTTAGGATTTTCTGCCAAGTCAGTACATAGAACTTTACTTTCGAATTCATTGAATGCCTCTCGCATAGCCCTCCTCACACTACATTTCGCTTCGCGTAATTTTTGTTTGTCTGCAAGACTTTGGCTATGTTTATGTTTGCTGTGAAGTTCCCTTTGCTTCTGCAGCAGTTTTCTAACTCGGTTGTTGTACCACGGTGGCTCTTTTGATAAACGGGTATTCGTTGGACAAATATACTATACTAGAACGGACATGTGATTATATTTTCACATAATTTGGGTGCATAGATCCTGAGAAATCAGTACCCAGAACAACCATCTCTGGCCGTAATAACGGCGTTGATACGCCTGGGCATTGAGCCAAAGAGAGCTTGGATGGCGTGTACAGGTACAGCTGCCCATGCAGCTTCAACACGGTAGTGACTGGCGTATTGTGACGAGCCAGTTGCTCGGCCACCATTAACCAGACGTTTTCAATTGGTGAGAAATCTGAAGAAAGTGCTCGCTAGAACAGCAGTCGAACATTTTCTGTATCCAGAATGGCCCGTACAGGACTTGCAACCTGCAGTTGTGCATTATCCTACTGAAATTTAGGGTTTCGCAGGGATCGAATGAAGGGTAGAGCCACGGGTCGTAACACATCTCAAATGTAACGTCCACTGTTCAAAGCCGTCAATGCGAACAAGAGGTGACCAATGGCACCCCATACAATCACGTCGGGTGATCCGCTAGTATGGCGATGACGAATACACGCTTGCAATGTGCGTTCACTGCGATGTCGCCAAACACGGTTGCGACCATCATGATGCTGTAAATTTATAGAACCTGGATTCATCCGAGCAAATGACGTTTTGCCATTCGTGCACCCAGGTCCGTCATTGAGTACACCATCGCAGGCGCTCCTGTCTGTGATGCAGCGTCAAGGTCTCCGAGCTGATAGTCCATGCTGCTGCAAACGTCGTCGAACTGTTCGTGCTGATGGTTGTTGTCTTGCAAACGTCCCCATCTGTTGACTCAGGGATCGAGACGTGGCTGCAAGATCCGTTACAGCCATGCGGATAACATGCCCGTCATCTCGACTGCTAGTGGTACGAGGCCGTTGGGATCCAGCACGGCTTTCCGTATTACCCTCCTGAACCCACCGATTCCATATTCTGCAACAGTCATTGGATATCGACCAACGCGAGCAGCAATGTCGCGATACTATAAACCGCAATTGCGATAGGCTACAATCCGACCTTTATCAAAGTCGGAAACGTGATAGTACGCATTTCTCCTCCTTACACGAGGCATCACAACAACGTTTCACAAGTCAACGCCGGTCAACTGTTTGTGTATGAGAAATCGGTTGGAAACTTTCCTCATGTCATCACGTTGTAGGTCTCGCCACTGACGCCAACCTTGTGTGAATGTTCTGAAAAGCTAATCATTTGCATATCACAGCAGCTTCTTCCTGTCGGATAAATTTCGCGTCTGTAGCACATCATCTTCGTGGTGTAGCAATTTTTATGGCCAGTAGTGTACTTGCGTTGTAAATTTATCCACCACCATGTCTTGATCCGACTTAAGTCTGAGTCAAGTGCTATCGTTCAGGCGAGCGTTTGCGAGCTCTGTTGCGAAGGCTGGTCATAAACTGAATGGAGGTTTCTTATCCTTCTTTTCTGTCATATCTGTCTACGCCTCTGCCTAATAATACGTATTCTGTAGATGCCACTGGTGAAAACATTTGCTCGGTGTACTGATACGTTTCTTAGGTTGAAGATGGAAAAAGAAAGGAGAAAAAGGAAACATATCACTCGTGTACTGATCTACTGAAGCCTAAAGGCGGCACAAAAGATACCGACTCGAGTTCCTATATGACATGAGCATAACTATCAACAGTGTTTCATGCCATAAATTGATGCAACTGACATTTGGCTTGGTGTGTGTTGACGCATGCTCTGTTGATTTCCCACAGCCGCTGTCTGGTTCCGAAATTTCACTGTTGTCACCTTCATACAACAGGTTCCTATACTTGACCTGTCATTTCGACAGTGATACAGTTTTTCGCAGCTTAGAAGCAACTGCTCCGCGGTGATCCTATGTAGGTACATGCATCCCACGATCGACACAGTCATTATTCGCCGGAGTCAGTCAGTTTCGTCAAATATCCAACCAGGGTGATTTAAAGTGAAACGGCAACATAGATGTAGTAATAGGGAAAGCTGATGTGAGACCGAAATGTATCATAAAAACCCTAAGGACGTTTCTTGAGTTCCGGAAAGACTACGCCACTGTTTTCAATTGGGGCATAGTAAGCAAATTAAGTGTTATTAAATAGTGGATAGCTTTCGGTTACTAGTGGATTTCACCGTCATCAGAGTGAAACAAGGAGCTACACGGTACAACGTAGATGTGTCCAATTGAATTATTCATGATTGTGTAAATCACGTAATGGATGTACCTGTTCAGGGTCACCAAGGAGCACTTGATTCTGCGCTAAGAGAAACTATAGCAGCGTTATGTCCTCGCTTCCCACGCCCGAGTTCCCGGGTTCGATTCCCGGCGGGGTCAGGGATTTTCTCTGCCTCGTGATGACTGGGTGTTGTGTGATGTCCTTAGGTTAGTTGGGTTTAAGTAGTTCTAAGTTCTAGGGGACTGATGCCCATAGATGTTAAGTCCCATAGTGCTCAGAACCATTTGAACCATTTTTATCAGCGTTATTTGGCCAGAAATGTACGACGAAATTACCTCAAAACTATCACGAGAAGAACGGCGTGTTCTGCAACTGCAGTGCCTCGTGCATAAGGACTAATGAGAACGCACGAAGAGTTGAAAGGGCAGGTGAAAGTACCGGAAAGAGATCTGCGAAGGTTATAATTACGAACTGCGGAAATGCAGAGGCTGTTGGAAATCAACATAGCGTGCGCCAACAACCAGTGCCATTCTCCAAAGCAACTGTTAGCTTGCAGAATGACTTTTTCACTCTGCTGCGGAAATTGTGTAGAGTTGGCATATTAAAACCGTGTGCTGGACCGGTATTCGAACCTAGAGACTTTGACTTTCACGAACAAGTGTTCCACCGACTGAGTTATCCAAGCACCTTCCAAACTTCATAGAAGTTGTTCTGCATACCTTGACGGACTAGCACTTCTGGAAGAAAGGATTCTGCGAAGATATAGTTTAGCCACAGCCTACGAAATAGTTTCCATAATAAACTTTCACTCTACAGTGGAGTGTGCGCTGATCTGAAAAGTTTCAATGCTACAGAGTGAAAATTCATTCTGGAGACTGGCTGTGGCTAAACCATGTCCCTCAATATCCTCTCTTCCCCGATTTTGTTTTAACCTGCCACGAAGTTTCAAGTGTCATTTGTATCAATTAAGCGCATGGGAGGCTGTTGGTGGTTAACCGCTCGACTGTGTCGGGCAGCTTACTCGGTCCATTTCAGCATCAGTGGACCAATGACGGATGATCTACTTCTTTTAGTTTCTCTTCTCTCCTTGATCGTAAGGGACACGTCAGAACGCTGAAGTAACCGTCACCATTGTCATCTGCAGAATACGTAACTATACGACAAAAGCAGAGCCACAAATCTGAGAAAAGCAACAGTAAGCAACTCCTCCTCAGGTATTCCCCAAGATTCTCTCTAATTTTATCTTACTCAACTTTTCGCCACATATACGTAGGAGGAAGCAGTATACTGATTGACTCTTCCAGGAATGTACGCTCTCGGAACTTCAACAATAGACCACACAGCGTTTTGCACTGGAGTTGGCTAAACATCTCCATGATGCTTTCGAGCTTACTACAAGAACCTGTAAGGAAACGTGCTACTCTTCTTTGTGTCTTCTCCATTTCCTCCATCAGTCCGAACTGGTACAGAGAAATATTGAAGTAACGGTCGAATGAGTGTTTCATAAGCTACCTCCTTTGTTGATGGATTGCATTTCCCGAAGATTCTTCTAGTTAATCTGTCTGGTATCCGCCTTACTCGCGATTACTTTTATGTGGTCGTTCTACTTAAAATCGATCCGTATAGCTACTCCTAGATACGTTACGGAAGTAACTGCTTCCAGTGGTTGTTTTGCAGGGGTGTAGTCATCCAATAAAGGGTCTTTCTGTCTATGTATTCACATTACGGTACGTCTGTTATGCGTGCAGATGATCAGTTACAGGCACGGTTGTCCTCACTGTAAATAAATATGACAGGGAAATGACCATGCTGTGTGTCAACATAGCCACATAGTCACGGGAATCAGTCACAGCAGACAAATATCTAATAGGTTAGATTTCACTTGGAAAGATATCGTAGATTTAGATGTGAGGGAGACAGACAGAGATTTGTGGAAAGAATCTTAAGACAGCACGATTCTTTGACGAAAAAGACCTGTTCAGGAACTCTCAACTTACTACATTTCACAACTACTCACCAGTTTGGAAGCCTTACCAAATTATTCTAACGCAGGAGGCAGAGAAACTTCAACGGAGAGCTGTACTATTCGTAACGCGATTGTTCAGTAAGTGCGACGTCGTCAGTGGAATGGCCCCGAGCGGGGAGGCGCCACAGGGAAGGCGTCAGGCATCAGAGAAAGCCGTACTCTGAAATTCTAAAGCCCATATTGCAGGATAGTAACAAAATATTTTACTTTCTCCTTCACAGATTTCATGTGATGCCCTCGACAGTGAAAGGAGAGTCATTTTGGGTGTATACACAGGGGTACCTACAACGGTATTTCATGTACCGCCTATACATGAATTAATGAAGGGAAGACTTTGTAGCGTGTCTCAAAGTGCAGACGTAGCTGCATTCTGGTCTGGCTATTCAGGTAGTGGGTCAGACATCTTGGGGTGAAGAAGAGCTGGAAACTACACTACTGGCCGTTAAAATTGATACACCAAGAAGAAATGCAGATGATAAACGGGTATTCATTGGACAAATATATTATACTAGAACTGACATGTGATTACATTTTCACGCAATTTGGGTGCATAGGTCCTGAGAAATCAGTACCCAGAACAACCACCTTAGGCCGTAATAACAGCCTTGATACGCCTGGGCATTGAGTCAAACAGAACTTGGATGGCGTGTACAGATACAGCTACCCACGCAGCTTCAACACGATACCACAGTTCATCAAGAGTAGTGACTGGCGTATTGTGACAAGCCAGTTGCTCGGCCACCATTGATCAGACGTTTTCAATTGGTGAGAGATCTGGAGAATGTGCTGGCCAGGGCAGCAGTCGAACATTTTCTGTATCCAGAAAGGCCTGTATAGGACCTGCAACAGGCGGTCGTGCATTATACTGCTGAAATGTAGGGTTTCGCAGGGATCGAATGAAGGGTAGAGCCACGGGTCGTAACACATCTGAAATGTAACGTCCACTGTTCAAACTGCCGTCAGTGCGAACAAGAAGTGACCCTGACGTGTAGCCAGTGGCACCCCATACCATCACGCCGGGTGATCCGCCAGTATGACGATGACGAAAACATGCTTCCAATGTGCGTTCACCGCGATGTCGCCAAACACGGATGCGACCATCGTGATGCTGTAAACAGAACCTGGATTCATCTGAAAAAATGAGGTTTTGCCATTCGTGCACCCAGGTTCGTCGTTGAGTACGCCATCGCAGGCGCTCCTGTCTGTCATGCAGCGTTAGGGGTAACCGCAGCCATGGTCTCCGGGCTGATAGTCCATGCTGCTGCAAACGTCGTCGAACTGTTCGTGCAGACGGTTGTTGTCTTGCAAACGTCCCCATCTGTTGACTCAGGGATCGAGACATGGCTGCACGATCCGTTACAGCCATGCGGATAACATGCCTGTCATCTCGACTGCTAGTGATATGAGGCCGTTGGGATCCAGCACGGCGTTCCGTATTACCCTCCTGAACCCACCGATTCCATATTCTGCTAACAGTCATTGGATCTCGACCAACGCGAGCAGCAATGTCGCGATACGATAAACCGCAATCGCTATAAGCTACAATCCGACATTTATCAAAGTCGGAAACGTGATGGTATGCATTTCTCCTCCTTACACGAGGCATCACAACAACGTTTCACCAGGCAACGCCGGTCAACTGCTGTTTGTGTATGAGAAATCTGTTGGAAATTTTCCGCATGTCAGCACGTTGTAGGTGTCGCCACCGGCGCCAACCTTATGTGAATGCTCTGAAAACTAATGATTTGCATATCAAAGCATCTTCTTCCTGTCGGCTAAATTTCGCGTCTGTTGCACGTCATCTCCCCTCCCTAGTTTATGATCGGTAAATTTACCAAAAATGGAAACCTCTGTCAGGAACATAAAAAGGAAAAACGGTTTAATTAATAGACACAACACACCTCTCGGATGGCACGGTACTCCGGTAGTCCTCTAACTGCAGTCCTCATTGTTTTTATTAGTACTTTCCTTCTCTTTGCTGATGCACTTCATTAGACTGAGGAAAATTGAAGCAGAGTGCTTAAATTGCTTATTTACCTCGTTATTCGCTAACGAGCACTAATGTTGGCGCTCTTTTGCACTTTTATTGCACGGCGCGCTGCCCATTAGCTGCCAGGCTCACGTTCGTGCACTCCAGCTCTTTCGGCTGTTATTGTTCCTTCGCCACTATCAACCATTACTATTCATATTGGGATGTTTCTTTTCACAAAATCGAACTCCTTTCGATCATTTTGCTTCTTAATATTCGTAAGATATCAGATATTATTGTGAGAAAACTTATGGCGCAATTTACCTGGATGTATTATGATGGTTGTTAATGTGTAGCCTTTTTCATTCAGTTAGCAGCAGAAATATTACCTCAGACTGTGCTTTTTTTTCGCTAATACATCGCCATAATCATGCAGTTTCCCCTGTACGTTTTGTTATTCGTATGTGCAAGATCCAAGCCAACCATCTCTTTCTAGAATGTGTTTATGTGTGTCTTACATTCACCTTTTATAATGCTGTCAATAACATAGAAGAAGCTGCCGTACAAGAAATGTAAAAATAGATAAACAGTTTCTTGTCAACAGATACTACTTATCTTGGTTAGTATGGGTTAAGTGCCAGACTTGGAAAAAAAACCGGTTTCAATCGCTACACAGTTTGATTTGGGCTTCCGTTGATTTATGCTGAAAGCTGAATAATTCTGTGCTCAATTATTTCACAAATCGTTGTTGCAGTAAACTTATGCTCCGCTACTGAAATTATCTGGGCAAAGGGCCACTATGTCGCGATCATTAGCACCCAGGTAGGTTTTCATGATGGCATTGTTGCATAAGTAACTTTATTTTTTTTAGTTCCATAATGAATTACCTTTCGACATTTTGAGAAGTAGCTACATTCCTTATCCTAAGAAGAGGGTGAGGTTTTTCTCGAATTCACAACTGACGAACACAGAACATAAAGAGTGTTTTATACCAGGGAAAGAACTTCTTAGAAGTCTTTTCTGCTACGTGTATCGAGAGCTGTTATTTAGAAATGCAGTCGTCTTGCCAGTCTGTACTAGAGGCAGACAGTGTATACAGTCTCACTTAACAGACTTAACAGGAAACTTACTGTCGTCGAATTACAACACTCTAATTGCAGTTTTTGCTATGCACGACACTAAAAAATTACCCTCATGTAATGCTGGACATAAAGATTCAAGATTGCTAAGAATAACTGAAACACGTGTTATTTAACTCAACTGTTTTTAACAAATGGATATAGGTCTACAGCTTTCTACACCTAAAAATTGCTATTGGAAGTAGGAGAATTTCATAGTAATCCTACCCGAAACCTTTCGCTCTTTATCTTTTTTATTAATTTTTGTTGCAGTCACTTATCAAAGACAGTCGTGGACTATCGGTAGTAGGTATGGATGTATAAATATCCACTCTTCAATCTGGATGCAAACTAGATAAGAATTATTTTAAAAAAAACGACAATAATTGACGTTTCCATGGTAACAAGTTGTTAAAACGGTGCGTTGACAATACTAAAAACTGCATGAGTTCACTACTGTAATTTTTAAACCGGCTCTGATTAACGGTGAAGATGAAGGCATAAAACACTGCAGCGATCGGAAGCACCCGCACTATAGGAGGATAATTTGGTAATGGGATATACAAGTAGTTGCGTAAAAGTGTGGGGTATGTTACTACAAAAGAGCAGACGGCGCTGACTGGGGAGGTGAGTGTAGTCTGAAAGGCGAGAAGTGGTGTGAGTAGTTATTACAACTGATTATGGAAAGAGAAGAAAACGAAAGGGAGAGAGCTATGGTTTGGGGAAGGATGAAAAGACATACATCAGTTATGAAAGGATGAATATTAGGATGAATTTCGTCGTCTGGATGCGGTAGAGGGTCAAATACGATTTGAGAGGACTTACAGGGTCTTTCAAATGGTTCAAATGGCTCTGAGCACTATGGGACTTGACATCTGTGGTCATCAGTCCCCTAGAACTTAGAACTACTTAAACCTAACTAACCTAAGGACATCACACACATCCATGCCCGAGGCAGGATTCGAACCTGCGACTGTAGCGGTCACGCGGTTCCAAACTGAAGCGCCTAGAACCGCACGGCCATAACGGCCGGCTTTACAGGGTCTACGTGCTGTATTTTCCCGTTTGCCATTCATCTGTAACATCATTAAGGAAAATGTGTGCTCAAACATAGCAGCATGTTGAGAGGATTTAGAGCGTTGGAACAGTGTATCTTGATGTTTGTCATTCATTTATAACAACACTCTGGAATGCATGCAGAGGCTTAGCAACCTCTTTCTGCATACGACGTCGTCATTGTAGTACAGGCTGTTTCTGTGATGATGTTACAAACTTTCAGAGATGACGGAGAAGGACAAATATATCAATCTGAGGTAAGGGACCCTGGTTCTGAAACAACCGGGCCAGAAACGCTAAGCGAAAATCGTTCTGAAAGCTCTGACAGTGGAATAAATGTACCGGTATTGTTGTTGCTAAAATTATAGGGCTGGCAACTTTCAGAGGTAGTAGTATGGACCAAAATAAGGAAAAAATGACCAGTAAATATGGGCACTTTTAATCCATACTTAGGAGCTGTGAGCACATGTACGTCACCGCTAGTGTGAAACCCAACTCTGAATATGATTACTAAGAAAATAGGACGTTCCCAACTGTAGCAGCTGGCTCGGCCACATCCTTCAATCTGCAGATTCGTAGTTCAAAGTTCAACAATGTTCTTGATAATGTCCGAAAACATGATCGTTAGAAAGTGCACACATTGTTCGCAGCCCTACCGTAGCAATTTGCTAGGCATAGAAATGTCTGGCTTACTGACATCCGGTGACTAGTCCACCTGTGTGAAGGAGACATTGGTCGTATGTCATTGTATACGCCGTTGATGTCTCAAACTTATGACTCTTTGGCCGCTTTTAGACATTTGTGGTATCAGTTTCCTTCAGTTTCTACGATTTCTTCATAGTTTACCAATTCCGTTGCATGGCCGCCTGTTTTTCAGGTATTAGACGTTTCGATCTGCTTGTCCACGATACACAGAATGCCGTAGATACCATATCCGTTTTTCTTGACTTTTAGAATGCCTTCAGTTAAGTCCGCACTGCTGCATAGCAAACGATATAGTGTTTGTGAAATAGCGTGCCACATTGAAATCATACTAAGCTACGTACTTCTTACCCAGGAGACTACGCCGGAAGTGAGAGATCGTCAGGCGCCTTGCAAAGATATATGATAGGGCCGTTACAATACACGATATACGAAAATGCTCTAGCAGATATCAGCGGTATGGTTGAGGCTCCTCACCAGCGCTTCCAGTTGTACACGCGGAGCACGCGTCATTAGAAAATTGCTGCGAAATTCAGGAAGACCCGCAGATGATCCACGCCTGTTCCATAACTGGCTGCTGGCCCTCAGCTTAGACCACTGTGTTCCAGTGGTTCAAAATAAACGAAAAAGTTTATTGAGTCGTAATCAATCATCAGAACTGTCAAGCATCTAAAAGTATGCACCCGGAGACATTTAAGGCACAACTACGGAACAAGGAATCTTGTAGTGGAAAGACATACGCCGAAATGAAATTCATTGGAAAGATTCTAAGAAAGCGTAATCCACATGCAAAAGAAGATACTGAAGATGCTGACGCCCGACCGATGGCTGAATATTGTTCGCTGATTTTGGTCCTTACCAAATTTCATTTGCAAAGTAGACAGGTAAAACGAACAGAAGAAATCTACACAGTTCTGTAAATCGGTACGAGAGCGTCACCGAAATGTTCACCAAAACCAGCCGGCGATGCTACTAGAAAGCCAGTGTGTATCAGAGACCCAATAGTTGTTTTTCCTGCAGATCATTTGAGAGTCGCATAGAAATACGGAGTATCACATTAGTTCATACCATACAGCGGCTGTGAAGTAGTAATAGGGATGTAGATCTAGCAAGACGTTATCGCCTGAAAACAGTCTCTTGAAGTATATACTGTCTCGGTAACATTGCTAGGCTCCCGACGAAGAACTACGAGGGAGGCACATGTTTACAGTCAGTTGAGGGCTTATTTCTAGAAACATAACTGAAGTCTTTGAATACTTGTAGTAATTATTCGCTTTGTTATTGAGAATGGATAAAGTAAGGTCGTTAGGCTCGTCAAGCATAGCTCGTTTGGAGTAAGACTATCAGAATTTGGATGGTTGGTGGGGGCGTCCTTCTGGGTATACAGGGTGAAAATTATTTAAATCGACAAACTGTGGGTGGTTACATGAGACACGAAAATAAACATTTTTCTCTAATGTCAAAATTACCTGTGAGCACCGAGCGAGGTGGCGCAGTGGTTAGCACACTGGACTCGCATTCGGGAGGATGACGGTTCAATCCCGTCTCCGGCCGTCCTGATTTAGGTTTTCCGTGATTTCCCTAAATCGTTTCAGGCAAATGCCGGGATGGTCCCTTTGAAAGGGCACGGCCGATTTCCTTCCCAATCCTTCCCTAACCCGAGCTTGCGCTCCGTCTCTAATGACCTCGTTGTCGACGGGACGTTAAACACTAACCACCACCACCACCACCACCACCTGTGAGCATTTGTTAATTCGGCAGATGGAGTAATCGATCACAACACTCGTGTAGTTGCGCGTAATATGGGAACGAATCAGACGAATGCAAGAAACATCCTTCACGAGCAACTATTAATCCTTTTCAAAAAATGGTTCAAATGGCTCTGAGCACTATGGGACTCAACTGCTGTGGTCATAAGTCCCCTAGAACTTAGAACTACTTAAACCTAACTAACCTAAGGACAGCACACAACACCCAGCCATCACGAGACAGAGAAAATCCCTGACCCCGCCGGGAATCGAACCCGGGATAATCTTTTTCAGTAATAGCTTTCACTTATAGCTGAAGCCATCTGATTATCCACTCAGAACACAGTTTTCGCAGTGCTATTTGAAACAGTGTCAAATGCATCCTACACTTCCGTCCTCTCTGCTGTATAGAGATGAAGCAACGTTCGGGCGTAAGGGGGAATTCAACATCCAAAATTCTTATGTTTTAAGTTAGGTTAATACATATGCCACATTTACTTGCGCTCATCAGTTGCTGTTCTACGTGGATGTGTAGGCAGATGTTGTTGATGACTGTTTAATTGAGCCATATCTCTTTAATGACAGGCACTATTACAGATTCCTCACCAGAGCATTGCCAGAGTTGCTGGATGGCCGGCCACGGTGGCCGAGCGGTTCTAGGCGCTTCAGTCCGGAACCGCGCGACCGCTACGGTCGCAGGTTCGAATCCTGCCTCGGGCATGGGTGTGTGTGATGTCCTTAGGTTAGTTAGGTTTAAGTACTTCTAAGTTCTAGGGGACTGATGACCTCAGATGTTAAGTCCCATAGTGCTCAGAGCCATTTTTAGTGTTGCTGGGTGACGTGCCACTCGCTGGAATTAAGGACACTCCTGCAGTTCTCGACCGTGCTAAACGGGACTTTATCCACCAGGTTAATCTCTGTTTACATGTCAACAGAGGCACTTATGACCCTGTACTACAGCTAAAGTGGCTGTATTGTGTTAATGTTGTTGTCTCTTGGTAATGAAGAATTAAAACGTATTTGTGTTACCTTTTGTCTTCACAGGAACACGCATCAGAAAACGTGTTTTCATTGTCCCACGCAACATCCCAGACTTTGTTAGATTAATTAATTTTCATTCGGTGAAGAATCCTTCTACCGGTTTAAAAAATCCTCAGATAAAACATGACATTAGAGAAAAATATTTGTGTCGGTGTCCCGCGCAACCTCCCAGAGTTTGCTCGGTTTAAATAACCTCACCATCTACACTGAAAAGCCAAAGAAACTGATACACTTGCCTAATGTCGTGTAGGGTCCCCGCGAGCACGCAGCAGTGCCGCAACAAGACGTGGCATGGACTTGACTAGTTTCTGAATTAGTGCTCGACACCATGAATCCTGCAGTTCCGTCCACAAATCCGTAAGAGTATGAGGAGTGGAGATCTCTTCTGAACAGCACGTTGCAAGGGATTCCAGATATGCTCAATAATGTTCACGTCTGGGGAGTCTGATGGCCAGCGGAAGTGTTTAAACTCAGAAGAGTGTTCTTGGAGTCATTCTGTGGCAATTCTGGGCATGTGGCGTGTCGCATTGTCCTGCTGGAAATGCTCAAGTCCTTCGGGATGCACAATCGGCATGAATGGATGCAGGTGATCAGACAGGATGCTTACGTACGTGTCACCTGTCAGAGTCGTACCTAGACGTATCAGGGGTCCCATATCACTCCAACTCCACACGTCTCGCACCATTACAGAGCCTCCAGCAACTTGAACAGTCTCCTGCTGACACGCAAGGACCATGGATTCATGAGGTTGTCTCCATACCGGTACAGGTCAGTCTGCTCGATACAATCCGAAACGAGACTCGTCTGACCAGGCAACATGTTTTCAGTCATCAACAGTCCAACGTCGGTCTTCACGGGCCCAGGCGAGGCGTAAAGCTTTGTGTCGCGCAATCGTCGAGGGTACACGAGTGTGCCTTCGGCTCCGAAAGCCCATGTCGATGATGTTTCGGTGAATGGTTCACACGTTGACACTTGTTGATGATCCAGCATTGAAATTCTTCAGCAGTTTGCGGAAAGGTTGCACTTCTGTCAAGTTGAACGATTCTCTTGAGTCGTCGATGGTCCCGTTCTTGCAGGTTCTTTTTCCAGCGGCAGCGATGTCGGAGATTTGATGTTTTACCGGACTCCTGATATTCACGGTACACTCGTGAAATGGTCGTACGTGAAAATCCCCACTTCATCGCTACCTCGGAGATTCTGTGTGCCACCACTCGTGCGCCGACTATAACACCACATTCAAACTCTCTTAAATCTTGATAACGTGCCATTGTAGCAGCAGCAACCGATCTAACAACTGCACCAGATACTTATGGTCTTATATCGGCGTTGCCGACTGCAGCGCCGTATTCTGCCTGTCTACATATCTATGTACTCGAATACTCATGACTGTACCAGTTTCTTTGGCGCTTCAGCGTAGTAGCGATAGCCTCTGAGTGGTGCTGAGGCGATGCGAAACGGTGAGGCGGCGAGCGCGTCAGGGGCACGGCGGGTAGCGGCTACGACCTCCGCCATGACGCAGAACGCGGCGTTCGTCATGCGCCGTCTTCGGCGGAAGCGCCGCCTGCAGCTACTTGCCGTGGTGGGGGTCGTATCCTGCTACCTCAGCTTTGTTGCTCACCGTGCTGCTTGTAAAAGTAGCGGCAGCCTTCTGCGACTGCTCCCTGACTAGCTCCGGAAACTTCTCCATCTACACCATATTCCGCTAGCCAACTTCTGGTACCACTAACTGGTCCCACTCGCGAATGGCACGTGGTAGGAATGAGTGTCGGTAGGCCTCTGTATTGGCTCTAATTTCTTGAATTCTCTCGACGTGGTAATTAGGCGAGATGCCTGTGGGAGGAAGTAATATGTTGTCTAGCTCTTCCAGGAAAGTGCTCTCTCGAAATTTCAGTAGTGATGCACAACGCCTTTCTTGCATCGTCTGCCAGTGGAGTATGTTGAGCATCTCTGTTAGCTCTCGTGTCGAATAAACGATCAAGTCACGAAACGCGCCGCTCTTCATTTGATCTGCTCTATCTCTTCTATCAGTCCTACCCGGTAAGAATCCCAGATTGATAAACAATAGCCTTGTATACCTCTCCATTCGTGGATGAGTTACATTTCCTTAGGATTCTTCCTACGAATCTCAGCCTGGCATATGCTTTTTTTTTTTTTTTCACTTGCGGTCGCACTGGATAGTTACTACTAGGTATTTTCGATAGATACTGTTTCCAGTCGTTTGTCATAAACAGCTTAGTCGTACAGTAGTGGATGTCTTTTCCTATACACGCGCAATATGTTACATTTATTTACATTCAGCATTAACTGCCAGAGCCTGCGCCATTCACACTTTCTGAATTCAACACCAGGTCGTATGCACATTGCACTACGTACAAATGCTACAATGTGCGATAATGCCTGTAACAAAGAGAATAAACCAGATAATATCCTATTAAAATATAATTGGTAAACTTACGGAGATTTATGCATAAATATCTAGAGATAATACTACGAAGCGATATGAAATCAGTAGTAGGTGAATGAAAGACTTAGATCTGTTGGAGGCGTTCTGGAAATGTGAGTGGTATCTGTTCAGTTAACAGCATACAAGACGTCAGTGTCACTTATTCTAGAGTACTGCTCCAGAATCTGGAATTCTAATCACGGAGACCTGGCTCCAATAATTGGTCACTTTAGCACATACGGATGTGTAAGAGAGATGTTCAGAGAACTTACATTACGTGATCAAAAGTATCCGGACACCCCCAAAAAACATACGTTTTTCATATTGGGTGCATCATGCTGCCACCTATTACTACGTACTCCAACTCAGCGACCTCAGTAGTCATTAGACATCGTGAGAGAGCAGAGTGGGGCTCTCCACAGAACTCACGGACTTCGCACGTGGTCAGATGATTGGGTATCACTTGTATCAACCGTCTGCACGCGGGATTTCCACACTCCTAAACATTCCTGCGTCCACTGTTTCCGATCTGATAGTGAAATGGAAACACGAAGGGACACGTACAGAACAAAAGGGTACAAACCGACCTCATCTGTTGACTGACAGAGACTGCCGGCAGTTGAAGCGGGTCGTAATGTATAATAGGCAGACATCTATCCAGACCATCACACAGGAACTCCAAAATGTATCAGGATCCAGTGCATGTACTATGACAGTTGGCCCGCCCGGCTAGCCGCGTGGTCTAACGCGCTTCTTCCCGAGCGGGAAGGCGTGCCGCACTCCTGCACGAATCCGCCCAGAGGATTAGTGTGGAGGTCCGGTGTGCCGGCCAGCCTGTGGTTGGTTTTTAAGGCGGTTTTCCATCTCCCTCAGCGAATGCGGACTGGTTCTTATTCTACCTCAGTTACACTATGTCGGCAAATGCTGCACAAACACTGTCTCCACGTACGTGTACACCAGAATTACTTTACCATGTAAACATTTGGGGCTACACTCGCCTGGTATGAGACGCTCACGGGGGTTTCACTGTGGGTCTAACCACACAATAACTCAGGGCTCGGTGTGCGGCGGTGTTGGGGTGGGGTGGACTGCTGTGGCCTGTTGTGGGGTTGTGAACCACTGAGGGCTATGGCAGGACGAAGCCTCTCCGCCGTTTCTAGGTCCCCAGTTTCAATACACAATACACAAATGAAGGCTGAACGAACATTCACACCGGCTACACGACTGAACCTGGGGCAGACCTTTGTTTTTCACAGCTGGACAGATCTAATTCTTGCTTCGGAAACACTTAATTCACCCGACACAGTCACCAGAATTTCAATAAGAAATTATGGGTTTAGCCGTCGCCGAACATGTCAGATCTAAAAGACAAGTTTGCGTCAGTTAATATGATGAGTGCATTTAATTCTTCATGTGGTAGTCCACATATATCAACATATATTAATCGATAATGTGGTTTTGTCAGTGTGTAAGTCATTTGCTGCGTTGTGATTGGTCTACTATCCATGAATAGCTAGACTAAGCCTTGACTGACTGAAGCCATGATCTGTTATAGGAATATTCATAGCCCAAAAAGCAACTGTGAAACACCATCTGACTGCGAATAAATCAAAAGAAATGAGTACAGTACAAAACGTTCACAGAAATTGTGTACAACGGAAAACTGAAATGCGTAGCTTGTACAATTGAACATCAAAAGCTGCGTAATCACTCTTAAAAGCCTCTCAGAATTCTCAGAAATACGGGGTTTAGTGTGGTTGCTTGTAGCTAAATACGGTGCTACGGGATGATTTGTCTTAACTGTAATCACAGTACTCCAATCTGAAAATGACATAGCATATAAAATACTTCACTAAAGCTATTGAATAATGACGTCGCCTAAGAACAAACTCTACAGACTGTTACAAAATCTGCAGGCCTTATCACCATACTCTGCACAAATTATTGCATCAGAACTTCATCGTACATGTTACATAACTCTACTACAGTTCGGCGAAACTCACCTTTCAAAACCTGCAAATTATTCATGCAGAGAGCGGGATATTTATTACTAATTCGTGAGAGAAACTGTGCCTGACTGAAGTATTTCAGTATGTTTTTCATAGACAATCACTGAATTCATAAACCCAGTATTGACAAGTATCGCCAAGAAGGCGTTGGCAACATGTGCTTCAGTACTTTGTGTGAAAATCGAGCAAATGGCTGACCACAATGCTGAATCAACACCCTGTATTAACATCAAAAGAATCTAACCGTAGATATACACCACTTGAGCTGTACCTTAGACGTAAACATGAATCCAGTTTCCAGCAACCACAGAAATGCGAGTTTTCTGTACACGTATTCCAGTAGTGCATTAAATAAGCTGAAGGACGGGAGACGATGACTAATTTAGGTGCGTAAAGCATTAGGTTGAAAAACTACGAAATGGTCCTATTATTCACCTTCAGGCTTATAAAAACTAAACTACTGCATCAGTATTATGTTATGAAATCACTGTATTTTTCATGTGTCACCTTTGACTTAATTTCTATAGTTTCAGTTTTAACTTATTTGTATTGTTGATCTGAAGATGGTCGATGAATGCCGAAACCGGTAATGTCGTACTGAAACTGTGCGACTGAGAGGGAAAAATAAAATGTTTTCAATACAAGCATTTGAACAATCGCTGACGTCACCAGCGCTACTGAAATCCCGTTCCTTCCAACATCTTATCCTGCTGACGGTATTAAATATTTGGACAGTCACCGGACTAAATATGCTGAATTAAACACTGAGTAGACTGGGAAAGATGAGGGGTTATACCGTAAGACTTGCGGCTTTTTTCCCAGTTTGCAAACGTTTTCAGCATCCCTCGTAAACCCAGACAGTGTCGGTCCCTGCGCCTTTATTACGGAAAGTGTCAGTTAGTACTCGTCTTAGGTCGGCTGGAGCCGTTTGTTGCGCTTTGTACTCGCACTTGCAGGTGGGGAACATGGAGCGCCTGATCGGCCTTGCAGATAGCTCGTGGACTTGCACAGTGCGGCGGCCGGCGTCGTGTTTATATTCCACGAGTGGGCGGTCGGCCGCCTAAGCGGGCCCGTCACGCCTCAGGAAAGCCGCAGCCTCGCCGTTTCCGCTCGGCGGAAACGCAGCCACTCGCAGTCGCAGTACGGTACACCAGCACTCAGCGCCTATTCACTGCACGCCACGCCGTACAGACCCGCCGGTCTAAAGCACACCACAGCGGTGGTACACTGTCCAGCCACATTAAAGTGACCACCTGTCAATAGCCTGAATAACGACGTTTCGCAATGCGGACCGCTGCAAGACGCGCAGGAAGAGAGTCATGAGGTCTGGGAGGTACCGACAGGGATGTGGAGCCATGCCGTGGCCACATGCGCTTCGTTCCTCGTTTGAGTATACGCATACAGCCCGGTCGAGGTGGTCTCGATTAGATTTAAATCCGGGGAGCTTGGTGGCCATGGGAGAATGGTAAGCTCATCCTGGTGCTCTTCGAAACACGCTCGTACACTGCGAGCTGCGTCCGCCCCCGGTAGCTGAATGGTCAGTGTGACGGATTGTCAATCCTCTGGGCCCGGGTTCGATTCCCGGCTGTCGGGGAATCTTCTCCGCCCAGGGACTGGGTGTTGTGCTGTCCTCATCGTATCATCCTCCTCTACTACAGGTCGCCGAAGTGGCGTCAGATTGAAAGACTTGTACCAGGTGTACGGCCTGCCCGGCGGGGGGCCCTAGCCATAAGATTTAAAAAAAAAAAAAAAAACACCTGCGAGCTGTGTGACACGTTGCGTTGTCCTGCTGGTAAATGTCACTGTGCTGAGGAAAAACAAAATGATAGATGCATATTTGTGTCGATACACTCTGCCTTCCAGAATCACGAAATCACCCAGGGAAAGCGCTCCTTCCGGCGATTGTTGTAGGGTGTTTGCTTTCAAACATTTCACGCCACGTACGCCAAAGGCCACCTGTATGGTCGGGCATAAAAGTGACTGATATTAAAATACCATCTGTCACTTCTCAGTGGATGTGCAGTTGCGACATTAGCATACAAATTCCGGACTTTGTCGTCAGTAAATACCAGTCAGCATGTGTGCATGAACCAGGTGCCTGTTGCGGAAGCCCACACGCAGCAACTTTCTCTGTACGGTCGTTGAGGAGGCAGTTGGTAGCCCCTGGTTCAACCAGGCATCAATTGTTCATCGGTTGCATGTCCATTCCCCCCTTAGACATCTCCGCAGCCGTCGTTCACCCCTGTCATTTTTGGCCTGTACTACATCATAATTGCCTCGACAAGGGATTTGAATAGTGCCATTTTGCTATGTACTGCATACTTTAACCATGGCGGCACGCGTTCAGCTTACAAACGTTTCGGAAATGCTTCCATCCTTGGCCCGAAAGACAATAAGCACGTTCTTTCGGACGTTAGACAAATCTCTCCGTTTCCTCATTACAACAACGACTGCACTGATTTCCACCCCCCCCCCCCCTCCCCCTCCGACACATTTCCATACCATCCCTGCTAGTGCTACCACCTGTCCACTTGTGAGTGACTGTTGCACGTGGACGTCGAACTTCGGCAGTGGTCACATTAATGAAACTCTATAGGAGCAGGAAGGTACTGTGTAAAAGTTACAGGTCACCAACTTGTATTTATTTACCTCTGCATTTATTCCACACGGCAAGATATGGGTTCTCAGGCTCTTTCTTACATTTAACCAAACAACCTAATCAGTCAACGTTACCTTACACATAGTTAATGAGCACAACGTTATAATAATAATGAAGATTTTGACTAAAGCAAAATTAAGGGTTTACCAGATAATGATACGTCCTGAAGAATTATATACAACAGAAAATGTGAATCTTGTAACAACACGATTAATTAGAAGAAAAGAACTTGTGGAAGGAAGGATTCTCATGAGGATATTTGGAACTTCGAACAACAGTTAATTGCTTATTAAATCCAAATGATTGAAGTTCGTCAGCTGATATTTGGCGACGTGCATTGCTGTAGACTGCACATGACAAAGCACAAACGGAGAGGTGAATGATTGTAAAGTTGCAAATAGAATATTATATGGGCAGTAATGTTACTCAGCATGTATCTTTTAGAAATTTCTTTCATTTGATTGCTCAGTGTCCATTTCCTTCAGTTTCTACGTTTTCATTTTATGCCTTAAGTTGTATAATAAAAAGTTGTGGAGGTTTTTCATCATTATTTATTGGTTCAGCCAAAAACTTTCAGCTCATCACACTCAAAAATGGTTCAAATGGCTCTGAGCACTATGGGACTTAACATCGGAGGTCATCAGTCCCCTAGAACTTAGAACTGCTTAAACCTAACTAACCTAAGGACATCACACACATCCAGACCCCAGGTAGGATTCGAACCTGTGACCGTAGCAGTCGTGCGGTTTCGGACTGAAGCGCCTAGAACCGCTCGGCCACCGCGGTCGGCCCATCTTACTGAAACATGTGACAAATTAGGACTCGTAATGCATTACATCACTTCTTCGACACAACTCCATTAATACGCACTTAAAGTTAGACAAAGATGACCGAAGATGCGAATCCTGCAGTACAACGATGTTACAAGATGTTAAAGATTCAGAGAAAGTCGTATGTGATTAATAATTTACTTTACAAATGTTTTCAAGTAATCATCAAATATCACAGAAATAACAGTAACAATAATTATAATCTCAAACGTCTTTTCAAAATTTAAACAAATCTGTCTATCACAACATTTTTGAAATAATTCCTCAACACATGTTCTATCTTATATTTGTACGAAAGTAAGATAGTATTCTGCATGTTATTTCATTATAATCAAAAAACCGAAACATTTTTTATCGATTTCTGAATGTCTTGTATCGAGTAGTCCATTTATTTGAATGTACCGAGCAGTACAATACAAAGTGAAAATGGGTCATTTATCAGTTCCATTACAAAGTGTATCATCTTCAGGAAAAGGACTACGTACTTTGGACACTTTTAGAACGGGTCAGATGAAACTGATACAGCAGATACTGTAGTTTCTGTGAACAGGAGACCCAAATTGCGCTGGATCCAAAAGGTGCAAAGTAATCTGGATGAAATGGGAATACAGAAAACAGAGATTTACCACTGGGTGGCTTTCAAACAAAAAAATTGAGGCTGTTATTAATCTCCAGGACAGAATCAGACAGGCGGCAAAAATATCATGGGCAGAAGAGCGACGAAGACTAAAGTGTATGAGAATGAATTCCTCAACTGGCAAAACGACAAGAGGAAGAAATGAACAATATTAATTATAATAGATATAGTAATGAATAGATGCAATTTCAAAAATGTCAGTCGCCAACGTTGCATTAATAAATTTTTCCATTACATTGTTGTCGAATATGAGAAATCGCACCTAATGGGAATTGCGTGACACACGCACAGACGGAGCAAATTTGGACAAGTTGAGTGATCAGAGAAAGAGCAAGAAATAATACGGTAAGGCAGGAAAAATACACCAGTAGGTATGGATGAGTAGAGCACGGATAGTGTTGACAGAAACATAGGTTCATTATAAGATAGAAGGGAGACAGCTGGGATAAATCAAGAGTGAAAATATGCCGATACTGATTTGACTTTAATCTCCTCTTCAAGGCAGAGTGGTTTTATACAAGTTTCTGGTTGGTTTGCTCTAGAGTCGTCTGGCTGAAATAGAGAGGGGCTGAGAGTTATGCACAGGAACAGCCAAGATGCTGGACGTTTTCGATATGATGTCGCGTTAAATGAGATAGATATTTTATATATGAAGAGAGATATTTAGTACGCGGTGACTTCGAAACTGATAAGGAAATCAGGGCGTGTGAAAATCACATTGCCTGTCCGGTGGCATTCACCCTAATAGTATGAAATGCCGTGTGGCTAGGGCCTCCCGTCGGGTAGACCGTTCGCCTGGTGCAAGTCTTTGGAGTTGACGCTACATCGACGACTTGCGTGTCGATGGGGAAGAATGATGATGATAAGGACAACACAACATCCAGTCCCTGAGCGGAGAAAATCTCCGACCCAGCCGGGAATCGAACCGGGGCAGTTAGGTATTTTATTCTATGGCGCTGACCACTCAGATACCAGGGGCGGACATTCACCTTAATAGAACAAATGACAAGACCAAACAAGTGAATGGTAGAGTCTTCACTTTTTGTGCTGCGTTGAAATACATTATAGTAGGAAATATTTGGCGAGACTAAAGACTGGACTACTTAAGAGCTCAGTTTGATCCAAAACTTTTATGCAGCGAGAGAATGCGACATGGTTCTCACCATCTCGTAGTTAACAATGCAAACTCAACAACAGACTCTTCTGTGCATGCCATCATCGCAGTCATGTGCACTAAACAGCTACATTTAAGACGCAACCTTCTCTCCTCATACGTCCTGAAGAAAACATGCTTGTTTTCGCTATTGAATATGCATAGTTTTGTAGGTGTTGTAGTCTTCTTTTGGGAAACTTTTTACTGGCAAAGATCGCAAGGATATAGCGATCTTGGCCAATTAAATGTTTTCCAAAAAAGACTACAAAACTACATTTAAAGACCGCCTCCTACA
The DNA here is from genome assembly GCF_021461395.2 of Schistocerca americana. Taxonomy (NCBI): domain Eukaryota; kingdom Metazoa; phylum Arthropoda; class Insecta; order Orthoptera; family Acrididae; genus Schistocerca; species Schistocerca americana. The sequence goes on along the minus strand of NC_060120.1, from coordinate 695,489,112 downwards.
ACACGACAATGTCAGGTAATTATAATTGAAGACACACTCTCAAATTATGCACGAAGCAGCCTCTCGAAGTCTTATGAACAATAATACCTCACGACGTCTCTCTCTCTCTCTCTCTCTCTCTCTCTCTCTCTCTTACACACACACACACACACACACACACACACACACACACAGACACCACAATAGAAGCAAAACGGAAAGCAATATATTGTGATTGAGCTGTATGCGTACCATCTACCGATCAGGTCTTCAAACGGTATACTGGTCGTCTCAAGCAAAGTGAACACCCCTAACATTTCCCAAATGTTTCGAGATACCAAAACAAGGCCCCACCAGTGACAGTGTGTAAATGGCAACGCTGAATTTATGTATATGCCATGCAGGTACAGTCTCAACCCGCCGAGAGATCTATTGTCAACGCTTTTACAGTTTAGATAGACTTGGGAACACACACACAAAGAGGTTTCATGTAATCAGAAAAAATGGAAGGCACGCCAGCACGACTATCCCTACCGTAATGTTTGGTTCATTTATTGACTTCAGTTGGAGGAAAAGCTGTATTCCGCGTCGATTCGTTTCAAATGGCTCTGAGCACTATGGGACTTAACATCTGAAGTCATCAGTCCCCTAGACTTAGAACTACTTAATCCTAACCAACCTAAGGACATCCATGCCCGATGCAGGATTAGAACCTGCGACCGTAGTAGCAGCGCGGTTCCGCACTGAAGCGCATAGAACCGCTCGGCCACAGCGGCCGGCTGTCGATTCGTTTACAGGCTGGCATGGCTTTCGTTGTCAGTTGTACCACTGTACGTGTTAGCTAATGTTTTGCTTACTTCAGTGGTGCTTTTCTTGTTCCTATACCTGAACGTTATAGCTGCGCTCAGAATGCGCCAGTCAACGACCGTGTCTCATTTCTCTGCGGAAAGTTAGCTTTCTGGTCTAAAAAGGAAGAAATATCATCTCTACGGCTTTGAAAGGAAGACTCACCGACTTTTCCGTATTTCAGACACAAAGTGGGATTCGAGAGAGAACTGATTTTGATGACATTACTGATAACTTCAGCTGAAAGTGGTCTCCACATTAATTCACTTTTTTCCTTTCTGTGAATAAACCGCAACTGTCTGATCTGTTTCGTTATTATTCTAAGGTGAAAACCAGTCTTGCGTTTCCGCCCTGCGTATCGCCACCCCATCCAAAAGTTGACATCAAGTAGTCGAACTTGTTTGTTCCCTCGCTCTGATACAGCTTTTCGTTTCCCAGCAGTAAACAACTTTTAAGTGCGGAGTCCATGATACGTTTCTTTTAAGTGATCCCACTTTTGATTTATTTTTTAATTTATAATCTTAGTATCGCAGGCCAACAGAAATGTATGAAAGAAGCCCGAAAGTTGTAAACAATGAAGTGGCGGGTTGGGAGGGACAGTCATCGAAAAGTTTCTCGTCTGGGGCGCAGCCACCTGTAAATTCGGACCTGGTAAATGGGTGCGTATTTTGTGGTAACATGTTGCTGCTAAATTTATGATGTATAGAGATACTGAAAACGAAGAAAGGAAGATTAGGGTTACAGTTCCTGTCGATGGGACTCAAGCTCGGATTGAGAAAGTGTGGAGAAGGAAATCGACCACCCTTGTATATGCTTAAGCCATTTGGGAAATCACAGAAAACCAAAACCTGTCTCACCAGTTCATCGCTTCGTTCTGACTCCAAAAATAAGTTCAAACCACTATGCCATCTTTCTCTGTGGAAATACGGAAGTAACTATTTTGTAATTAGAACGATAATTGAGACTGAAGGGTCGAATAGACTGATGGACATGATTGGAGACTGAGGACAGCACGAATTAAGAGTGTAGAAGGAATCATCCGCGTTTTTTGAGAAATCACGTTGACGTACGTCGGAATTGTATTGCCGTTCAAATCCCCTTCTGCCATCTACACGTGGATTGTCCGTGGTTTCCCTGAAGCATATATGCCACGAAACAGAATTCATTGCCCTTCCTTTCACAAACGGAGTTTGTGTTTCGTCTCTAACAACCTCGAGGTCGACGGGACGTAAAAGCTTAATTTTGCTTCCTCCCTTTCGGCATACATTTGATGATATTCAGAGAAATAGCGGGAAACGTTCATGAGGACGCAGTTCTTATATATCGTCTCTTGAATACGAGTCGCATGTCTTAATCAACCTCCACCTCGTTCTGTAGTTGCAAGTGAGTTGGCACAATGGCAAGTGCGTAGTGCATGTTTCCCAGCACGATAGTGCTTGTCGGAGGAGTAAATGTTCTATATGGAAAGTAATCTTACGTTTCTTAAGTCTGGTGCGGGATAGCACAGTATCCTTTAGAGGAGGTCAAGCATCAGTCGTGATTTTTAGAAGTATTACACGGGAGCCAGGAGACTCCCTTTACCGTCGACTTTAGAGGTTGAAGTGGTTTTCCCCACATTCTAGCTCAGTGTGGCACCCGGGAAAGCTTTCTTTGTACCAGTATTCCGAGCGGTTCCTCCGATATCGCGGAAATTTACCTCATCATTTCTTGGCAGTTAATTTTTGTTCCGCAGGTTAAAGCGATCCTGACGACTCTTGTGAAAAAAAAGTTTCACTAATACAGCAGCACTGACGGCAGAGCTGGGCCCGTGGATTAACCGGTCTTTCGCCGGCAGTGGTGTAATTACGTCGCATAGCGGATTCGCGTGAATCGCAAGAACTTGGAGCGCTCGCGTAGACCACGGCATCAATATGATTTCACGACGTCACTCTATGAAAAAAGAGATATGGATTGTTACATGCTCTGCAGCGAAAATAGTTTTGTTTCAGCAAAGATCTTTTTCTGGCGCTACTATTACATCACAACAGTGTTGCTGTGTAGTCATTTTTTATCACATTCATCATATTACATTAATTTGAATTTCTTTACTTTTATTTCATATTCTATATCTACGTACGATGGTTACAAATACACTGTAAATGTCGAGAAAATCATCGAATTAACTTTTTACACACAAAAACAATACACTTTCACATAATACTAGACTTCCATTTTTTTGCGTGGGACATACTGTTCTAGAATTACATTTAAAAATACGAGTAGTTCCCATATCCTGGTTCTGACCCAGTCTTTCGGGAGTTTTTTTTTTTTTTTTTTTTGTTGCAAGGTAAATGCCAAAACTGGAAATATTCACAACTGGAAATCCCTCTGCTCCATTACCAGTTCGCCTGGCCCTCCAATGCGTCATTACTCGAAGAGGTAGATAACGAAAAAATAAGCGAAAAGATCTCTACAGTACACAAACGAATGACATATTAAACACACCCCCATGAACAGTACTTTAAATGCAGTGTCGCGCGGAGTGGCCGCGAGAGGCGCCATGTCGTGGATTGCGCGGCTCCTCCCGCCAGAGGTTCGAGTCCTTCCTCGGGCATGGGTGGGTGTTGTTCTTAGCATAAGTTAGTTTAAGTAGTGACCTTAGCAGTTTGGTCCCTTAAGAATTCACACACATCTGAACATTTGATATGCAGTGACGTTGTCCCTAGACGACGGAGGCCTGTTCGTGCCAGGTTTACGGGGCAGCGCCTATGAAATTGTGCTGCGTAGTGGCAGATTATATCTTCACTTTTAATACATCGTCTGGTTAATTTTGCGAAAATTTCCACACCAAATATTTCATATGTGTGGCATCACTGTACTCTCTTTTACACAACTATCGACTGCTATGAAAATGAGGTTAAGTCGTCCTGTCTAAAAGTATCGTAGTTGTTTTTCTTTATTTATTGATAAAATGTTTGAATCATGGACCGTACAGTAAAATGCTGTCCCCCTTTGCATTTTATCACTTATCGGAAAGCTTGTTACATCACCCTCAAATGTTACGTGCGGTACACTTCATACCTAAAAGGTGTTGACAATGCCGCATCTTGGTGCCAGAGTATCCTTCAGGGAAATTTCAGGCAGCAGGTACAACTGTAAAGTATTTTACGTGACAGTGTCACCTGTGCTGTTGTCGCTTGCGGAGCGCAGCAGCAAACGCTCTGGGAGGAAAACTTGTAACTGCAATCTCAAACTATGAAAGTTTTTTTTATTATTTCAGTATTATGTGCAGTCATCCTAAAATACAATAAAGTGCCGTGCCGTTCCCTTCAATAAATATGTAGACCTCTCTGAATTCTGAGACAATAGCGTTCCTCTACATCGCTAGTTTCGTTAGTGATACCTTACATATCCGTTTCTAAACAAAGCTGACTACACAGGAATGTACCGTTGTAACAGGAATAGATCTAACAACGAAGTAGGAAACAAGAATGCGGATTAAATACTATGAACAGTATAGTGATCACCATAGGCAAGATAGACACAAACCCCGGCAACCTACTGTAGCACAAGTATACATGCCTGCTAGATCCAGAGAGCTCTTTCACAGAATGATTGTCTTGAAAAGAGATTAGGAGATGAAGCTAAATAAAAGTAAAATAAGGTTAATGAAGCGTCATCGAATCAGATAAGGTGATGCTGAGGGAATTAGACCCCGAGATGAGACACTAAAAGCTATAGACGAGTTATGTAGGCTGCAGAATAACTGACGATGGCCTGAGTTAAGAAGATATGTATCTACAGCTATATACCTACTCCGCAAGTCCCGTCCGGTGCGTAACGGAGGGTACCTTGTATCTTTGCTAGTCATTCTCTTTCCTGTTCCATTCGCAGACAGAGAGAGGGAAAAATCTATCAGTAGCAGTATCTATATGTCTCCATACGAACCCTAATTACTCTAATCTTATCTTCGTGGTCCTTACGCGAAATTATTTTGGTGACAGTAAAATCGTTCTACAGTCAACTATAAATGCCGGTTATCTAAATTCCCATTTGAGCTCCCGAAGCAACTCCTCCGTATGCGAAAATATTTTGTTGGAGTTCACGTACATAGGAAGAAATGATCAATATAATAAAATAAGAGAATCCAGAGCTCGTACAGAAATATTTAAGTGTTCGTTTTTCCCTGGCGCTGTTCCAGAATGGAACTGCAGAGAAATAGCTTTAAGGTGGCTCGATGAACCGTCTGCCAGGCACTTCATAGTAAACTTCAGAGAAATCTTGTAGAGGTAGACGTCTCCGTTTAATACAACCTGGTGCGGCCCCAAACACTCTGTTAGTACTCAAGAATCGCTCGTACAGACTGACAACAGTAAGAAAAGTGTTTCTGAAAACTGAAATTTGTTAACATCGAATATAAACGTCGTTGTTAGAATGTCTTATCTGATAGTATTTCTCTGGAGTGTAGCCTTATATGAAACTGAAGCATGGGCGACAAATAGTAAATACAAGAGAAGAATAGAAGCTTCTGGAATGTGGTTCTACAGAAGAATGCTGAAGGTTAGATGTGTAGTCCCAGTAAGTAATGAAGAAAACTGGGGAGGATAAACCTGTGATGCAAACTTTATTCAAATGGCTCTGAGCACTATGGGACTTAACATCTGAGGTCATCAGTAACCTAGAACTTAGAGCTACTTAAACCTAACTAACCTAACGACATCACACACATCAATGCCCGAGGCAGGATTCGAACCTGCGACCGTAGCAGTCGCGCGGTTCCGGACTGAAGCGCCTAGAACCGCTCGGCCACCGCGGGCGGCCAAACTTTGTTGAAAGAAGCGGCAGGTTCATTCGACACTTCGTAATGTATCAAGGAATAGTTAATTTGGTGATCGAGGGGAGTGTAGAGGAGCAGAAATTGCAGACGGAGATTAAGCCTTGATTACAGGACGCAGATTTAAGCGGATGTAGGCTGCAGTAGTTATGTGGAGGAGACTCGCACAGATTTGCATAGAGAGCCGTATCAAACCAATCTTCGGACTGAGGGGATAAGAAACAACAAGAACAACAACGTATCCGAAAGAACAGACACCAACTGTATCCTGCATTGACTAAAAATCAAGAAACAAAGGAACTAAAGACATTAGTTGCCAGTGGGAATTGATTTATGTCAATGGGGCAAGCTGAAAATTTGTGCAAGACTGGGATTCGAACCCACGTCTACTGCCTACTACATGGATGCCCTGACAACACCACCATCTGGAAGCAGTGGGCACCAACTGCCCTAGTTCGCCTCCCCTCAGATCCAAATTCTCAACTTACTCCACACACTACTGATATAGTGCCCCTGCTCATTAGCCTTATTACATGCACGTCAAGCTCGAATTCTTACTGTAATCGACGAGATACAGTGAGTAATGAGGCTAATGAGCAGGAGCACTGCATCAATAGCGTGTTGTCTGACGGGAGGCATGCTGGGTAGTCGGAGCGGTTATGCTGACCTCTGTGTCTGGATGGCGTAATGGTCAACACCTCTACTTGCGAATCAGGATACCCGTGTTCGATTCCCGGTCCGGCTCATATTTTTATCTTGCCTCATTGATATAAATCAATGCCCACTGGCATGTAATTTCTTTAATTCCCTTGAATCTTGAAGATGGTTCAAATGGCTCTGAGCACTATGGGACTTACCATGTGAGGTCATCAGTCCCCTAGAACTTAGAACTACTTAAATCTAACTAACGTAAGGACATCATACACATCCATGCCCGAGGCAGGACTCGAACCTGCGACCGTAGCGGTCGCGCGGTTCCAGACTGAAGCGCCTAGAACCGCTCTGCCACCCCGGCCGGCGAATCTTGAAGAACAACAATGTTTTTGTAACCGGAACCCATGTTGTCTTCTCTAATCCTACTATCCCATTATTCTAATTATGGCCACCTGAAATGTGCTAGATCTATTCGTATAGTTTTTATTGGATGTTGATGTCTTACAAGTACCAATTTTTATCGCACTATTGTCCATTACGTTTACTGCAATAACACGCCGACATTAACACCATCTAGTGGAATTCCATTAATTTTTCGGCAGGTAATTAAGCCTCTCATCGTACGGTCGGAGGGAGAAACCGAGCGTTCTCAGATTTCCTGCTCGTGCTTCACAGAAACGTGACACTGTTTGAATTGTTCCGCTCTACACAAGTCTAAATGACAAGGCCGTAATATATGTCAGACGCGCTCCGGCAACGCCGTCAGCATTGATCTCGGAATTTTTCCCTGTAACCGCGGCCGGTGTTCGTGCAGTGAGCCGTGTTACGGAGTGCGCTGACGCAAAAGCAGGTACCTGCAGCGCGCCCTGCTGACCATCGCCGGCCAGATAGCGTCCATCAGCAGGCAACTGGGGCGTGCACTTGACCGGTGATACGGTATCGCCGGTGTCCTCTATTCAAGCACAAGATACGAGCCGGGGCTGTCCTATTTTATAATTATTTTATTTTAGCTTGCTTTAATTAAATAAATGACAGATCTGCTTTTGACTTGAAAACGTATTAAGCTGGTGCATAAGTTCGTAGCGTTTTGCTTTTGCAGTTTGGTATTCTGGTTGCTATGGGTTTATTTATCGACTGTCATTTTTTATTTGTAGTTCACTATTGGTATTTGCGTTTACATATTGTCATTTTGTCATCTGCAGATAATGAGTGGAGTCGTAGACGCTAGAAAATGGAGTGCCAGGTGGAGAAATCGGGGCATATATTCTTTTGTTTGAGTTCAATAGAGGGGTGACAGCAGAGGAGGCGGCCACGAGCATCTGCGCCTTGTATGGGGATAATGTCCGACAGAGCAAGGCAAGAAAATGGTTTTCTCGTTTTAAGGACGACCGGTTTGACATTAGTGTGTTACGTCGTTCAAGAAGACCTTCGGGGTTTGATGAAGATCGTTAAGACCCATTCATCCACAATGATCCACGTAGCTGTACTCGAGAACTGGCAAATGTGATAAACTGTGACTATTCCACGATCGTGCGACATTTGCATGCAATGGGGAAGGTTCAAAAATCGGCTGTTTGGTACCTCATACTCTAATCAAAAATCACAAAAATCAGCCGGTGGTCATATGTGCATCTCTGGTTGTTCGCCATCAATTGGATCGTGAACAACACCGACGATTCCTATCCTGTATGGTTGTAAGTAGGCTGTTTAGGTTTTTACGCTGGTAATGCCACGTAGCGCTCTGTATGAAAATCACTGGCTGTGCTGTGTCCAGTCTGTGGCTGGTTGGCATTGTTGGAATATTCGCTATTGTAGTGTTGGGCAGTTGGATGTGAACAGCGCGTAGCGTTGCGCAGTTGGAGGTGAGCCGCCAGCAGTGGTGGATGTGGAGAGAGATGGCGGGGTTTTGAGAGCGGACGATCTGGACGTGTGTCCTTCAGAAAGAGTAAATTTGTAATACTGGATATCACGAACTGATATATATATATAATGATGACTTTTGAACATTATTAAGGTAAATACATTGTTTGTTCTCTACTAAAATCTTTCATTTGCTAACTATGCCTATCAGTAGTTAGTGCCTTCAGTAGTTAGAACCTTTTATTCAGCTGGCAGTATTGGCGCACGCTGTATTGCAGTAGTTTGAGTAACGAAGATTTTTGTGAGGTAAGTGATTCATGGAAGGTATAGGTTATTGTTAGTCAGGGCCATTATTTTGTACGGATTATTAAAAGTCAGATTGCGTTGCGCTAAAAAAATATTGTGTGTCAGTTTAGTGATGATCAGAATAAGTAAAGAGAGAAATCTCTGAGTACGTTCAGTTTTGCTCAGCTGTTTGAAAATCAAATAACGTAGAGGTTTTCCACCACTGCCATTCATAATTTTCTAAGGGGAGGTTTCATGGTAACTGGTGACGAGAAACGGTGTCTTTATGGTAACATAAGGGAAAGAAAGGAATGGTTGGGCGCAAACAAAGCAGCAACTTTCCGTGCAAAAGACATGCGCACATTCACAAAAGATACTGTTACGCGTGTGCTGATGTGGAGTGCTACGAATTGTATCCCCGAGGCGTAACCATCACTGCTGACATTTATTGTCAACAAATAAGATCTCTTGCAGGCTCAATCTATGAACAACGACCAGGAGGACTGTGTGATGTGATGCTACTCCACGACAATGTCCGGCCGTATTCTGCCAGACTGACAAAAACTGGTTTGGGAAATTATTCCGCACCCACCTTTTTCACCTGATCTTGCGCCCTCAGATTTTCTCCTAGTCCGTTCTCTATCCGACACCCTGCGAGGAACGTGCTTTCCGATTGAAAATACGCTCTGACAATGGCTCGATAAGTGCTTCGCCTCAAAACTACGTGATTTCTACAGTGGGGGAGTTGAAAAGTTACCCTTGGGTTGGCAGACTGTTGTAAATAGTGAAGGTGACTATGTTATTAATGAGCAAGTTCTCTGTTAATTCATGACAAAAAAGACGCTACGAACGTATGCACCAACTTTTTGTATTCGCTCGTCGGTCGAACTTTCCTGTGCGACAAAATACCGCAGACTTGAAGCGTTAGTAACTACGAGACTGATAGAGCGTAAACAATGATGATAGATCACGTCTCTACCTTCTTTGTCGGGAAGCATTTATTTTGCCTTTGACGGTATCGTACCAGTGTAGGCGCCAGTGCGTGAGTGTTACGGTGATGATGATGATGATTGGTTTGTGGGGTGCTCAACGGCGCGGTCATCAAGGCCCGTACAAAGTCCCAATTTTCACAGTCCAATTTTTTTTTCACAGTCCCATCTAGCCACTGTGACGAATGATGGTGATGATGATGATGAAATGATGAGGACAACACAAACACCCAATCCCCGGGCAGAGAAATTCCCCAACCCGGTCGGGAATCGAACCCGGGACCCCGTGATCCAGCGGCAGCAGCGCTAGCCATTAGACTACGAGCTGTGGACGTGATTGTTACGAATTGACCTTTGTGTAAAGATATAAAGTTATGTTACCGTGGAAGCGTGTTCAGTTAGGACAGTGAATCCGGGGTCACTGTGAAGAGCTTGCGAAACGCTACTGGGACCCAAAGTGAGACAATAAAATTATCCCTCAAAATGTAAGTGAAAATCGGTATTAAATTGAAAATTACAAAATAATGAAAGGTGTCCTCTCATATGACTCGTAAATATGCTAGGAACTGCAGAAAACGCACCTCAGAAGATAGCTCGCATCGAAAGGAATCGAAAAAATTTAAAAGTTCCAGTGCCAAATGAATGCGAGAACTGCTGCAGTGTGGAAAAGGAAATGAAAAAAACGGCGCAAGACGATGTCGTAGTTGGTCCATAGGGGAGCCAGGGACAGTCCAAAAGTCTACGAGTCATGTGCGGGCGTTGCTGGAAGGCAACACAGGAAACAGTGATATCACAGACATAGAGGGTAACGCGACAGCGCTAGACGAGTATGTACCGAGACTACCACATATCGTCGTGCTATAGCAGACTATGATGTTATTCGCATAGCCATAGTATTAAAGAGACTGATGGTTAAATTACACGTTAATACGAAACATTTGTGGTTTTATGACGATGCTTTCACGAAAAATCTACTGCACGGATCCGAAATGCGCACTCTGATTTTTTTTTTTTTTACTTAATTCCACTAGCATGTAAGGACTACGATAGAATACCTCTCTCGCACCTGCAGCGGCATAGGTCATCTGTGATACTGAACGTCACAATGAAATGCCTATTATATGGCACCTAAACAGAAAATTCATTAGCAATATCTGCTTCTAGCCAGCACATTATAAATAAGTTACGAGTCGTTAATTTACCTTATGTATTACTAATTTTTCACGCAGTGGTTACAAATCTCAAGCCCTGAGTCAGCAGACCAATCAATAACACACTCTTTAGAAAAAAAAGAAAAGGAAAAAAACCCCTACGAAGGAATTATCCGAATGGAATGGAAATCGGTAGATGTGATGTACATATACAGACAAACAAATGATTAACATTTCAGAAAAAGTGAGTGATTTATTCAAGAGAAAGATCTTCACGAATTAATCAAGTCAGCCACCTCTGGCTCTTATGCGAGCATTTACTCGGCTTGCCACTGATTGACAGATTTCTTGAATGTCGTCCTGAGGGGTATCTTGCCAAATTCTGTCCAGCTGGCGCTTTAGAGCGTCGAAATCCCGAGCTAGTTGGAGGGTCCGGCCCATAATGCTACAAACGTTCTCAACTGGGGAGGGATCCAGCGACCACTGTGGCCATGACAGGGTTGACAAGAACGAACACAAACAGTAGAAACTCTCCCTGTGATGCGTGGGCGTTATATTGCTGAAATATACTTCCAGGATGGCTTGCCACGAAGGGCAACAAAACGGGGCATAGATGTCGTCGACGTACAGCTGTGCTGTAAGGGTTCTGCGGATGACAACCAAAGGGGTCCTACTATGAAAATAAATTATACGAGGGTAATTCGGAAAGTAAGGAACGGTCCATCGCAAAATGGAAAATACAGTGAAAATCTGATGAAGCTTTGCACAGATGCGTTGGGCACTGTGTCCAGTACGCCCGTCGATCGCATCATGTCGCTCTTTTCAGTTCTGAGCTCATAGTGAGAATGTGAAGACTTCTAGGAATTAGCGTCTCCCGCAAAGTATGAGGGCCTGGCGAAAGATTTCGCCTGAAGCTATGCAATTCACCTATCATAACTGTCATGCGGTTCGTTTTACACGACAATTCTCGTCCGCATTTTGCAGGGGCAATGAAGATGTTCCTGAAGCGTTTTCGATTGGAAGTGTTTGATCACCCACAATACAGCCCGTAATTAGCTACCCCTGAGGTTCGTCTCTGCTCAGATGAGCCGCTGGCTATGAAGACAATATTTTGACACAGACAACGAGCTGCAATCCAGAGTAGAAAATTGTCGAAAAGCAATGGCGGCTGTCTTCTATAACGAGGGAACTGAAAAGTTGGTACAACGCTACGACCGATGTCTAAGTCTGAGCGGCGACTGTATAGAAAAGTAGCTGGAAGGTGTAGCTAACTGTAGTAAATAAAACAGTTTTGAGTTTCACTGTGCTTTCCATTTCGCGACCTAGCGTTTCTTACTTTCCGAGTAGCCGTCGTACTTCTGCTGTCGTGCCATATGGCGGTCGATGCCCGGGGCGTCTCTAGAATATATCATCCAATTTTTCTGAAATTTTTATCTTTTGTTTGTCTGTACATGTACATAACATCTAGTGATTTCCGCCCCATTCGGATAATTCCTAATTCTTTCTTGATGATTCGTTTTTTCCCTTCTTCTTCATAGAGTGTATATAAATTTAAGTGCAATTACGAGCGAAGCCAAAACTACGTATTGTCCGCCAAATGTCCAGACAAGAGAGCGTGTTCATTAACTATACCTCAGGGATAAAACAAGCGCTGCGAGACATATTCACACCAGCAATTTAATATCTTCTTCGAAAAGGATTATATTCAGTATAATAGTAATAAAGTAATGAAGAAAAAATTACATAAATGTACATCAGATTAGTGACGGATACTACAGGGGACACTATTACAATATAGTTATCGTTGTTGGTTGGTTGTTTTGGGGAAGGAGACCAGAAACCGAGGTCATCGGTCTCATCGGATTAGGGAAGGACGGGGAAGGAAGTCGGCCGTGCCCTTTCAAAGGAACCATCCCAGCATTTGCCTGGAGCGATTTAGGGAAATCACGGAAAACCTAAATCAGGATGGCCGGACGAGGGATTGAACCGTCGTCCTCCCGAATGCGAGTCCAGTGTCTAACCACTGCGCCACCTCGCTCGGTTATCGTTGTTTCTCAACAAGTACATAAGAATAGTGGATGTTAGGCTACGGAACGCAACACACGCACAATCAAACGTCTGCTCTGTCTGTGTTGCTTGCCACTTGTAACGCACAGCTCGAAGGTGGCAGCTACGAGCTTGTAAGTCACGCTTCTGAACACGAAGAAGTGCTAACACTTGGTAGCGAAACTTAAAACGACCTAAATTCGGCCGAATGAAATTGAAATGAATTGCAACCAGATGGTTTTTCATCAACAGCGCATTGTCATTATGCTGAAATTCTGTATATGAGAAGCTCTGTAAGACAGGTGCGGCAGTTGCTCCATTTATGAAGAAGCAGCTGAAGCCCCTAACGTCATATTCATTCCTTTACGCGCGCAAGTTTAGGAATGTTGCAATGTTCAAAAATGGTTCAAATGGCTCTGAGCATTATGGGACTTAACTTCTGAGGTCATCAGTGCCCTAGAACTTACAAGGGAGCCTCTCCATCGCACCCCCTTCAGATTTAGTTATAAGTTGGCACAGTGGATAGGCCTTGAAAAACTGAACACACATCAATAGAGAAAACAGGAAGAAGTTGTGTGGAACTATGAAAAAATAAGCAAAATATACAAACTGAGTAGTCCATGTGCAAGATATGCAATATCAAGTAGAATATGAGCGCAGGAGCGCCGTGGTCCCGTGGTTAGCGTGAGCAACTCTGGATCGAGATAAAAACGAAAACATGTAAAATGACAGTAATATTAACCATCACCAGGAATATAATAGATTAATAGAATAAAATGTCTTTTTTTAAATGTATCGTTGTTAATATATTTAAATAAATATATATGGTTACAAAAAAAAAATCCAGTCTTCCCTCAAATGAGAAGTTTAATTTTTTATTTTCAGTTTACGTGACAAACTCTTATGTTTTCATCACTTTTTTGGGAGTGATTATCACATCCACAAGAAAACCTAAATCGGGCAAGGTAGAAGAATCTTTTTACCCATTCGCCAAGTGTGCAAGTTAGGTGGGTCGACAACATATTCCTGTCATGTGACGTACATGCCGTGACCAGTGTCGTATAGAATATATCAGACGTGTTTTCCTGTGGAGGAATCGGTTGACCTATGACCTTGCGATCAAATGTTTTCAGTTCCATTGGAGAGGCGCGTCCTTTTGTCTACTAATCGCATGGTTTTGCGGTGCGGTCGCAAAACACAGACACTAAATTTATTACAGAGAACAGAGACGTCAATGAACGAACGGACAGATCAAAACTTTGCGAAAATAAAGAAAGAAAAATTTTTACTCGAGGTACGACTTGAACCAAGGACCTCTCGTTCAACAACTGCGCACGCTAACCACGGGACCACGGCGCTGCTTGTTACTCATTATCCTTGATGTTGCTAATGTTCTGCATGGACTACTCAGTTTGTATATTTTGCTTATTTTTTATAGTTCCACACAACTTCTTCCTGTTTTCTCGATTGATCGGTGTTCAGTTTTTCAAGGCCTATCCACTGTGCCAACTTATAACTAAATCTGAGGGGGGTGCGATGGGGAGGTTCCCTTGTTAGAACTACTTAAACCTAACTAACCTAAGGACAACACACACATCCATGCCCGAGGCAGGATTCGAACCTGCGACCGTAGCGGTCGGGCGGTTTCAGACTGTAGCGCCTAGAACCGCCCGGCCACTTCGGCCGGCTGTTGCAACGTTGCTTAACGAATTTCGGAAATGTAAGAGAAGGAGGTGCTGGTAGACTGAGACAAGAAATCAGGCGCTGATTGCTGAAAGGTGAGGTTCCGGTTTCAAGTCCAACCCCCATTTGTAGGCCTTAACGGCAGCTAGACATTAAGCTCATCCGGATGTCAATTTATGCTTAGAGTAGGGTGGAACAGGTGCTGGACCGCAGCCTTTTTGAAGCAAACATCATAGAAAATCAAATCGAGCTGCCCGAACTGGGCTTTGATTACCACCCTCCATGAACACGTCTAGCGTCTGCAACAAAACATCCGAACGCCGACATCATGTTGCCATAGTCGACGCGAATGGATTGAAAAGTGTTCCAGGTCTCCGTGCTCTAGAAGGACGAGGCTCTATTACTTGAATGTAAAAGTGTAACTAGAACTTTGGCCTTCTAGATTTTATTCATGAAAGATGTGGACTAAAGTTCGTCGTTCTCGGCTTGTCATGGCTGTAAATCTGCATTACTTCCGCTTTTTACTTATTTAAAGTATACTTCGTTTTAGGACCGATTCAGAAATGAGTAATTACTAATTATTTGTCAATATAAGACACGTTTAAGTAGATCGTGGCTGTGGCTGCATGATAAGATTGACAAATATGCAGATCAACAATTAACTGCTAAATGAGTTCGTTATGTAATGAAGCTAATATTTGGTCACGTAATAAATTTTGAACCGAGATAGTTCATAATCGTATACGGGAACATCATTTCGCATCAAAGTGAGTTTGGCTTAAAATTGTTACTGCCATGACGTTACTAAAGACCAACACACAAGTTAAAGAGATGGGTGGACCTTGAAAGAACAACGTATTTAATATCGAGGAACATCATACCAGGCAGATCGTAAATATCCATGCTGATATATCATAACTTCTTCATGGTGCACTGAAGACGCAAGCAATTAAAACGTTCCGACCAACACTTTTAAAACCTGGAGCTAATCTCAGGCGTATCCATTATCGTCTTCTCTCTATTTTCCTTCAGGTGTTAATATTAGAGTGCGGGAGATCATCACGCAAAAGATAGTGAGCAACTTATAGAAGGGAGGAGCAGAAATTGAACCGCGACGTTTTGAAGCAAACATCACGGAAACCACGGAAAATCAAATCAAACTGTCCGACTGGAATTTGATTACCACTCTGCCATCTTATCAACAGAACATGATAAGGTTATTGGAAAAGACACGACTTTTGACAGTCTTCCCCCGTTTGTTTTCTGGTTGACAAGGACAGCGACGCAACCTAACTTGCGCTCCGAGTTGCTGCTTTGGCATGGTACGAGCTGCAGCAGCTGCGACCAGTAAGGTCCACTTCCCACGGGAATTTAACCTGAGGCAGTCCTGGGAACGGGAACAGCGTTATGGAGACAGATGGCTGTAGTGGATCTCTTCTACACACCAGGAACGTAATAAAAATATGTTTTAAAATGTTTATGGACGGTGAGCTAGTACAGTATGCGTAAGAACTACACTACTGGCCATTAGAATTCCTACACCAAGAAGAAATGCAGATGAGAAACGGGTATTCATTGGATAAATATATTATACTAGAACTGACATGTGATTACATTTTACGCAATTTGGGCGCATAGATCCTGAGAAATCAGTACCCAGAACAACCACCTTAGGCCGTAATAAAAGCCTTGATACGCCTGGGCATTGAATCAAACAGAGCTTGGATGTCGTGTACAGGTGCAGCTACCCATGCAGCTTCAACACGATGTCACAGTTCATCAAGAGTAGTGACTGGCGTATTGTGACGAGCCAGTCGCTCGGTCACCATTGACCAGACGTTTTCAATTGGTGAGAGGTCTGGAGAATGTGCTGGCCAGGGTAGAAGTCGAACATTTTCTGTATCCAGAATGGCCTGTACAGAACCTGCAACATGCGGTCGTGCATTATCCTGCTGAAATGTAGGGTTTCGCAGGGATCGAATGAAGGGTAGAGCCACGGGTCGTAATACATCTCAAATGTAACGTCCACTGTTCAATGTGCCGTCAATGCGATCAAGAGGTAACCAGTGGCACCGCGTAGAATCACGTCGGGTGATACGCTAGTATGGCGATGACGAATACACGCTTGCAATGTGCGTTCACTGCGATGTCGCCAAACACGGTTGCGACCATCATGATGCTGTAAATTTATAGAACCTGGATTCATCCGAGCAAATGACCTTTTGCCATTCGTGCACCCAGGTCCGTCATTGAGTACAACATCGCAGGCGCTCCTGTCTGTGATGCAGCGTCAAGGGTAACCGCAGCCATGGTCTCCGAGCTGATAGTCCATGCTGCTGCAAACGTCGTCGAACTGTTCGTGCAGATGGTTGTTGTCTTGCAAACGTCCCCATCTGTTGACTCAGGGATCGAGACGTGGCTGCAAGATCCGTTACAGCCATGCGGATAAGATGCCTGTCAGCTCGACTGCTAGTGATACGAGGCCGTTGGGATCCAGCACGGCTTTCCGTATTACCCTCCTGAACCCACCGATTCCATATTCCGCCAACAGTCATTGGATATCGACCAACGCGAGCAGCAATGTCGCGATACTATAAACCGCAATTGCGACAGGCTATAATCCGACCTTTATCAAAGTCGGAAACGTGATGGCATGCATTTCTCCTCCTTACACGAGGCATCACAACAACGTTTCACCAGGCAACGCCGGTCAACTGCTGTTTGTGTATGAGAAATCGGTTGGAAACTTTCCTCATGTCCGCACGTTGTAGGTGTCGCACCGGCGCCAACCTTGTGTGAATCCTCTGAAAAGCTAATCATTTGCATATCACAGCATCTTCTTCCTGTCAGTTAAATTTCGCGTCTGTAGCACGTCATCTTTGTGGTGTAGCAATTTTAATGGCCAGAAATGTACTTTTACGAAATATGAGAAACTATAATGTCCATGAAAAGAAACTAAACTGGAAAATGAATTAGTGGTCGGAATCAAAAATTTTTTTTCCGAGGTAGGGGAGAGTGTTGTACCCATAGAATAGTGGACCTAGGGAGACGTGATATTTCCTCGTCGGTGTTTCAATCTAGTGACTCATTTTAGAATAACATAAAAGAATGTGCATTAAAGCAACTGATTTTATTGTTATGGAATATGATGTATTTAGCCCAGCGTTTGTAAATATTACGAATTCCACATTTTCACGTGCTGCTATTTTGAGGGTATTGTTAATTATTCAGTTATAACATCTTATGGTGAGTAAAATTTTGTATAATTTTTTAAACTAGTTACATGACGTGTGGACAGTAATGCCATATTTCGTCAGTCGTGCATCATCTTGTCCCTTGAAACGGAAGGTCTTTTTACCATAGAATACGTGATGTTCGCAAATGACCTGAGTTCGTTCAGCGTCTTAATTGCCTTGCCTTTTGAAAATGAAATCTATATTAGTTGCGAAGAGCTTCTATTTAAAAATATTTTTAAGTTATAGCCAGTCTTTTGCAATACTCCTTAATTTGGTTTCATTTACTGCTTATTGATGTGTAGTAGAGTGATAATGTAACCCAAAGAATATTAAATACGATATTGACAAGATATTCTCGATTGCAAGACTTTTAAATTTGAATAGAATATTTATTCCTAGGTAGCCAGCGGCCTTGCCGTTGTGATCACACCAGTTCGCGTCAGATCACCGAAGTTAAGCGCTGTCTGGTTTGGCTAGCGCTTAGATGGCTGACCGTCGGGGTCTACCGAGAGTTGTTAGCAAGCAGGATGCACTCCACCCGTGTGAGGCCAGTTGAGGAGCTACCTGTATTGTATGTTAACTGGGGACCTGGAAGCGACGGAGAGACTCCGTCCCCGCCACAGCCGCAGCCGCAGCGGTCCACAACCCCACGATGACTACCGCAGTCCACGTCACCCCTCCGCCGCCCCACACTGAACATAGGGCTATTGTGCGGTTCGGCCCCCGGTGGACCCCCCAGGTAACGTCTCGCACCAGACGAGTGTAGCCCCTATGTTTGCGTGGTAGAGTAATGGTGGTATACGCGTACGTGGTGAACTTGTTTGCGCAGCAATCGCCGACATAGTGAAGTTGAGGCGGAATAAGGGGAACCAGGCTGCATTCGCCGAGGCAGATGGAAAACCGCCTAAAAACCATCCACAGATTGGCCGGCTCGCCGGACCTCGACACAAGTCCGCCGGGCGGATTCGTGTCGGTGACCAGGCGCTCCTTCCCACTCTGGAAAGCCGTACGTTAGACCGCTCGGCTAATCGAGCGGGCAAGAGCTACCTAACTGAGAAGTAGCGGCTCCGGTCATTAAAACTGACAGCGGGTGGGAGAGGGGTGAGCTGACTATATACCCCTCCACATCCACATCTAGTGCCACCTGTGGGCTGAGGATGACACGGTGGTGGGTCGGTACTGTGGGGGCCTTTAAGGTCTGTTTGGACGGGGTTTCGGAGTATTTGTTCCTAGCTACATGACCATTTTGTACTTTGCAACAGTTTCCCACATTTGGAAAAACCTTACTTTTCTGGGGTAATTTTCGTAATTCCAGAAAAAGACTGCAGCGCACATAAAGTGAATGCTATCATTTCAAAATGGAATAACAAATAATATTAAACTTTCTTTTCAGAGTTGCTTGGAGGCGAAAATCTTAGAAGAGTTCCAAAGTTCAATACTCTCCCCTACTCCCACGTCTAAATGATTGTTGAAAGTAAAATATAACGCAATGCGTAAATTTTTAAGTATTTTATCACGGAAATATTGTTACAACAGCAATGACTCAATATTGTCATCTTCAGCATTTAAAAATAAAGTGCATCTTGCAATAAGAGATAGCCAGATTCGACCAAAGATTTGGGTGACACTTTCTAAAGCTCCCGAAATCCATGCCACAAGGTCTTCCATTACCTTCATACGATGTGCATACTCCAAAGTTCGTCATATTCTTCTCACGGAACCACAAAAAAGTCCACTGCTGCAAGAAGTGCTAATCTTCGTGAACAATCAACTCTTATTTCGAACCAAAATGTAAAGCCAGACATTCTAGCAAAGTCATTACTGGAGTTTTATCACATGGTAACTACCTGTCTGAATGGAAATTAGCTCTTTCAGCGGCCCGCATATGAACATGCCTGTTTTCAGTTGCTGCTAACTTGCAAAATCTACACCCGTAAAAGAAGTAACTAAGCGGGTCCGACATGTACATCTTCTTTTATTAAAAGTAGTTCGTTTTTGTGTACTGAGTATCGTTCCGAATCTGATGAAGTAGTTTTCCCTTTTGCTGTATTCTCAATGATCGCTGAATGATAACTCGCCACATGTAAATTCGGTCTTTTGATCTTATGACGCGCGAGAAGAATCGTCAATCAGAACTCCAGCACATACCAATCAGTCACAGGCAGGAGATGGTTTAAGAGTTATGGGCAGTATTTAGCAGCATGACACAGAAAGCGGAACGTAAATACTTAGACGATGTGCACTTCGCTAAAACCGTGGCGTCCGCTTGCTGAGTGTACTGAGATCGGCGTCAACAGAAGAGATAGAACAACAACCAGAGATTGATAGAGGAAACCAGCGCTATGTTCGGCGACTGAAAGATATCAATAGACTCACTGTACTTCTGGAGCATATGATCAACTAACAGATCAGAGGTCAAGTAGCCAACTACACTCCCGGCTTCCCATGAAGACAGGTGATCGTATGAGAACACTCACAGACGGACTACGTCAATATAGACCCCGTGCACTGCCTTCTCAGAGTCCATCCGTGTAAATGAGTAGCCGTGTCCAACCTGTGTACGAACTGGATGATTGACAAGGTCTACTCTTTCTGATTACTCTCTGATTTTCTGATCAAAAATATCCGGACATCTCTATATAATGCGAAATTGGCAGCTAGATTTTACGAAACGTGGACTCGTCGGTATAAAAGGAAGCGGAGAATATTGTCAGCTGAGATGCAGTTACACCATAATAGGTCGATCTGGAGATCTAAGTGACTTCGAACGTGGACCAGTCAGTGCATGTCCCCTGAGTAACAAATTCGTCGAGCAAAATCTAGCTGCCGGTCGGAGTGGCCAAGCGGTTCTAGGCGCTTCAGTCTGGAACCGCGCGACCGCTACGGTCGCAGCTTCGAATCCTGCCTCGGGTATGGATGTGTGTGATGTCCTTAGGTTAGTTAGGTTTATGTAGTTCTAAGTTCTAGGGGACTGATGACCTCAACTTTTAAGTCTCATAGTGCTCAGAGCCATTTGAACCAAAATCCAGCTAGCACAATGACTGCGCCTAGGCAGATACAAAGAACAGCGTGAAAAGTCACACATTTCTGTACTCAGTGCCAAGTGACGCTTGAGGTGCTGTAAGGAACTGGACGGTGGATGACTCGAAACAAGTGATTTGGAGTGATGAATCACGCTTTACCGTGAAATAGTCCGATGGGAGGATCTGGGTTTGGTGAATGCCTGGAGGAGTTACCTGCCATAATGTGGAATACCAGCAGTGAAGAACGGAGGACGTGGTCCCGCGGTACAGGGGTATCTTTCGTGTTTAGGGTGTAATCATCTTATTGCGCTTAAGAAAACGCCAAATGCGAAAGAATGTAAACACATTTTATACAGCATTGCTTGCTGCGTACGGTAGAGCTGAGAGACGATGACAATGCACGTTTTCGTAAAGCAGGTAATCGTTTATGGACAATAACGTTCCTGAAATGGAATAGCTTGCGCTGAGTCCCGATTTGACGCCAATGGAGCAATTTTGGGGTGAGTTAGAACGTCGATATCACTCCAAACTCCATAGCCCAACATCACTTCCTGCCCTGGTTTCGGCCTTTGAGGAAGAATGGAATGCCATTCCTCCATAAAGTGTCGCCATGAAGGTGAAGGGCGGACATACGCCCTTTTAATGTCTACTAATAGATATCCGGATACTATTGATCAGATGTTTTAATTGGTATAGACAAGTATAGGAAACTTAAAATTTATATTGGGGCTAAATGTCAACAGATTAATCCATTCCCATGCTTTCACTGGTGGGTGTCTGTTGTACTGAGAGGCAGACGCACAGCATACTAATCTAACGCAGATTCAAATACCAAGGGGTGGAATTCTCAGAGTAGCGAACTTCCTGGAATGCGTGAGGCAGAGGAATAGCTTTTGAAATAAATATATCCTTGATAATGGTAGGTTCTTTCTAGGCTAATTTCATTGGTGAAATAGTATCAGCTTACCAATCGAATCGTGGCGTCGTGTTGTCGCAACGTTTCAACGGAATTTTTTACCTCAAATGGGATTCTTTTTGTTCAACATCCCTCCTATTCACCTGATCTGAGTCCTTGTCTTTTTCCAAAACTGAAAAAGGCTTAAAAGCGCGTCATTTTGGAACACTGTAGAAAATGTGACCGACATTTTGAAGGCCCTGCCAGTTAAAGCCTTCCAGCCTTGCTACCAAAACGGGAACAACGATTCTGCCGCTGTACAGCTGCCGATGAGAACTACTTTGAAGGGGACAGTATTGTTATTTAAAAAGCTTGTGTAGTTGAAATAAAAATAAAAAGTAACTCTCATTACTTTTCTTACGCATCTTGCAAACCTTGACCCACACCACTTCTTTTAACTCATTCTTACAACGCTGAAAACTGTTCTCATTAAAAAGCCCCACAGTTTTTTTACAAACGTGCCTCAGGGGTATAAGGACTGTAACTGGGTATTTGGTCAATATGGATTCACCAACCTCTTTTCAATGATAAAATCAGTTGTAAGGTGCTATGTTGTTTATTTCCATCAATCGTGCGTCATGATGAGATAAATCTGTTAGCAATTTGGACACATTGTGTCTGCCAGAGCGCTGACCATAGAATGTCAGGCTCCTACTATCTAGCTGTAAGTGAGTTGAAAAATTCGCTACTGAAGTCCGATTGGAGCAACAAAATAGTGATTCCAGTTAACTTTTCCTATTATAATTTTAATAGACTTAATAAATCTACGTTCAGATCATCAAAAACAACTAATTGTTTCTTTTTGTCTGACAGGTAGCTCAATAATGTGTCTAGATGTCTCAATGATAGCTGAAAGTGATATAGAGGGGATTTGTAGACTGTTACAATTACAAGAGAAGAATTCTTTAATAACAAATCATCTCCTCGTCTTTTCCTTGTTAACTCTAAACGAAAATGATATTTAACTTCTGTATTCCTGCTTTTACATGGAGTTCAGAAAGGCACACAATATCTATCACATTAGAATTTTCCACATTACCTAGACACACATGACGCTCATCTAACTTGTTTTTCAGGCCCCTAATGAACTGACGAAACAAGCTAATTTTCTTTTTCTGGAAATTGTTACATAAATTATGGTTTGCCTATAACCTGACTAACCTGAAAAATGTGCCATTCAGATGCCAGACTGAGATTCATTGGAAGAATCCTAAGGAAATGCAATCCGAAAACAAAGGAAGTAGGTTACAGTACGCTTGTTCGCCCACTGCTTGAATACTGCTCAGCAGTGTGGGATCCGTACCAGATAGGGTTGATAGAAGAGATAGAGAAGATCCAACGGAGAGCAGCGCGCTTCGTTACAGGATCATTTAGTAATTGCGAAAGCATTACGGAGATGATACATAGACTCCAGTTGAAGACTCTGCAGGAGAGGCGCTCAGTAGCTCGGTACGGGCTTTTGTTGAAGTTTCGAGAGCATACCTTCACCGAGGAGTCACGCAGTATATTGCTCCCTCCTACGTATATCTCGCGAAGAGACCATGAGGATAAAATCAGAGAGATTAGAGCCCACACAGAGGCATACCGACAATCCTTCATTCCACGAACAATACGAGACTGGAATAGTAGGGAGAACCGATAGAGGTACTCCAGGTACCCTCCGCCACACACCGTCAAGTGGCTTGCGGAGTGTGGATGTAGATGTAGATGTAGAAGTAATCACAGGGATTTCGCCTTGCGTGCTTCTGGTCTTCCTTACATTTTCTGCGACATGCTCGGCTAATCTATCTTTTCCTCTCGTATCAGATACATCAGCCCATCTCTCAATTGCCACAACAGGTACAGCACAGGTATGAAACTTCGTTCCCGTAGAAGCAATACCATCAGGTCTTCGTTTACACGGCTAACAGCTCTGTTAACCACGTGAGTGGTGCTGTTGCTGCTCCCACTTCCACCAGGCTACCTTTAATACCATTACTTCTTAGCCAGGCTGTTTCCTTCTCCTGGCGCCGAGGCAACAGTGGTACACTACAGGCCATGGATGACAGCAGGTGCCTGGTTCATGCACTCATGCTGACTGCGGTTCATTGACGACGGAAGCTAGAATCTGCACGCCAGTAGCGCAACTGGACTTCCACTTAGCGGCGACAGGTGGCATTTTCAGATGAATCGCGTTTTTTGGTCTATCGGCGTGAAATCTCTGAAAGCAAACACCCTGCCACAATCGTCGGAAGGGTCCAGACCGGAAAGGGGAGCGCTATGGTCTGGGGAATGTTTTCGTGGCATTCCCTGGGTGATCTCGTCCTTATGGAAGGCATAATGAATGAGCATGAGCATGCATGTGTCCTTTGGACGATGTCCACCCCCACATGCACAATGGCATCTACCAGTAGGACAATGCAACATGTCACACAGCTCGCAGTGTACGTGCGTGGTTCGAAGAGCACTAGGATGGGTTTACGCACTCCCCAGGCCGCCAAACTCCCCAGATTTAAACCCAAAAGGAATCTGTGAACCACCTCAATCTGACCATTCAACCGAGAAACATAGCAAAGCTGGCAACAGCAGTGAAGTCAACATGGCTGCACATCCATATCAGTACCTCCTACAACCTCTTCCTGCACCACTCACAATACCCCACGATGCAGAAGGTGGTTACTTAGGCTTTTGACAGGTGATCACATTGATGTGACTGGACAGTGTATAAGTACATAATCTTCTTCAACAAAATCTCTGCACAAGGCCCCTATATTACCCGTCACCTAGCTAATCTTGCCACTCTGTTTAACGATGCTTGTGATTTGGTACTCTACACTTAGCTTTTCCTGTATTATTTGGCGTGCACCCCTACCTTGCAGAAGGGCTCTTGTCGTTCTACTTGAATTTTCTACCCACCTATCTTTAAAGTTGTTCCTAAGAGTCTGCCGCACTCTACTTTGCTCAAACTCTTGTTGAGGCTCTTCTCCTATATACGGTAACACGTCAAACTGATTGCTTAGCGCAATCTGAAACAATACTGAGGGACTATAATTGGGTATTTGATCACTCTATGCATTCACCAACCTCTTTTTTTTAGCGATAAAACCAGAGTAGCGTACGGTTTTGTAGCACGCACAAGACAACTGTCGACGTCACGCTAGACTTCTGTGTACATTGGTTCAAATGGCTCTGAGCACTATGGGACTTAACTGCTCTGGTCATCAGTCCCCTAGAACTTAGAACTACTTAAACCTAACCAACCTAAGGACATCACACACATCCATGCCAGAAGCGGGATTCGAACCTGAGACCGTAGCGGTCGCGCGGTTCCAGACTGTAGCGCCTAGAACCGCTCGGCCACACCGGCCGGCCCAGGTGTAGACTTTAATATCTCGTCGACGTTGAAATCATTAGAGACGGATTTCTATCCACGCCGGGGAGATAAGTGGGATGAAAGAATAGCCTTTGTTCAAGGAATTGTTCCAATATTCGATTAAAATGAAACATTTTCTATGGTGTATAGCATTTTCGTAAACTGCTGCAGTTCTTTACTCCTCACGATCTGCTGCATGGCCATGACACAATGGTGACGCAGAGGCAGTAATAGCAACTTGACACAGCGGCCGGTGAACGCGTTCACGTTTCATTGCCGCCTCCACTCGTCACTACGAAATACGGCTCGAATGAAAACCCACAATCTGCTTCTTTTTACGTCCCACTTTACTGACCCCAGCTTAGTGCTCTTACTTACGCTGGCTGCAGATATTCCTCTTATCGCTTCTTTAACGGCATGAAACGGCATGCGTAATGAAGCTCACCCTGTCTCACTCAGATGACCACTAAAGCAAACAAGTTTATACGAGATATCTGTGCCTGATTGCGATTCATTCAGAATTTGCTGACCGCGGCTCTTCGTAGTGGACAGAGAATCATCAACTGCGGCTGAGTGCGGTAGTAAAACTGTGCTGTTGGCCATGCTGAGTTTCAAGAACTTGAGAAATGACATCAATCGTAACTAGAATGCCCTCCTTCGGTGCTGGAGTAATGGGAACAAATAAACACAAATGGCCATTCTTATCGTGATTCAAGCATGGGGCAAGATTGGAAACAAGCCAAGACTGGCCAAGAAATGTACAGCTACATTTTTAAAATGTTTTACAACTACGGACTGCAGCATAAACGACTCACCGCCGGAGTCAGAGGTCACTTATTTGCCTAACCAGCACAATACGTCACTATTTTGACTGACACGGAGGTCAAGTAAAAGGGAGGGATTCGGTTCGCAGGTAGCATATCTTGGAATGGAACTTCATCCGTTAAACAATGTGTTCCTGAGAACTCCAGCACGGGCTATTCTCAATACCTCACACTGAACAACGGTGCAGCCTGAATGGAAAACATCAAATAAAACCAAGAAAACTGATTTCTACATCCTAAAAAAATGGTTCAAATGGCTCTGAGCACTATGGGACTAAACATCTGTGGTCACCAGTCCCCTAGAACTTAGAACTACTTAAACCTAACTAACCTAAGGACATCACACACATCCATGCCCGAGGCAGGATTCGAACCTGCGACCGCAGCGGTCACGCGGTTCCAGACTGAAGCCAAAGCATCTTCAATTGTTCTGGTGTTGACATTATCACCCGCACCCTTTACTCCGTGACTTCCAAGACACGACCAGGCCGCGACGTCAAAGCAAAAGCGGCCCTCCACAGCAAGTGGAGACGTTCACCAGCCGTCGCGTCTTGTCGATGTTCTGAGCCGACACCTTTTAAGCCAAACCTGTCCATATGGCAAACCAGGGCGCGCTCAATGGGATGTTCCACACTTAACAACTGCCTAAACGACGTTTGTGATTTCCACGAACATCTTTCGTCGGTCTGAGTGGTTACAAATCGAACATCTTATACTATAGAATCAACATGTTATACCACGGTACAAAGAAAATGGAACAGGACTTGTTTGTAACGACACCTTTAAACTACAACGATGGAAAAAAAATCGCAACACGAAGAAAGAGTTGCGTCACACAAATGAAAGTTGGTAGGCCTGTTTCTACATCTGGCAAATGATATTTATTCAGATTCTTGAGTTTCTCCCGGCGTATTTGATAATCAAAATATCCACGGGTATGCTGCCGGTCTATAGCGTCCAGACCGGCAGCATACCCGTGGATATTTTGATATTTATTCAAATTTCGCGCCAGACTCTTAAGAGTGGCGCTAGTAGCGTCACTATGAGGATGCAAATCAGGTTTGCGCTAGATACACGCTGTAACGGTCGTGCGCGTTAGTTGTCTTTGAGATTGACGGCGCGAGTTGATGTTAGTCAAGGATGCCTTTAAGGCGACAAAGACGCTATTATCAACCACTCACTGAGTTTGAACGAGGTTGTGAAACAGGGCTGCGAGAAACTGGACATTTCTTCTGCGATACTGCTGAAAGACTTGGCAAAAATGTAGCCACTTACATGATTTCTAGCAGCAGTTGTCAAGAGAGTGTACGGTGGCAAGAGGACCGGGCTCTGGACGGGCACATGTCACTGCCGAGAGGGGAGATCATCGTGTCCGGCGTATGGCTCTAGCGCATCGTACTGGTTTAGCAGCAGCAATTTAAGCTGCAGTTGGCACCGTAGCGACACAACGAACTGCTACAAATCGGTTACGCAGAGCCAGACGTCCCGTAGCGTGCATTTCACTGATACCAAATCACCACCATTTGCGGGTTCCATGGTGTCAAGCGAGGGCAGGGTGGAGATCTGTTGTGTTTTCTGATAACAGCTAGTTCTGGTTCAAAATGGTTCAAATGGCTCCGAGCACTACGGGACTTAACTTCGGAGGTCATCAGTCCCCTAGAAAGTAGAACTACTTAAACCTAACTAACCTAAGGACATCACACACATCCACGCCCGAGGCAGTATTCGAACCTGCGACCGTAGCGGTCACGCGGTTCCAGACTGTAGCGCCTAGAACCGCTCGACCAAACCGGCCAGCAGCTGGTTCTGCCTCGGCGCCAATGGCGGCCATGTGTTGGTTACAAGGATGCCATTTGATGGCCTGTAACCAGCCTGTCTTCGCACTAGACACACTGGACCTGCAAATGGAGTTACAGTCTGCGAGCGATTTCGTATCACAGCAGGAGCACTTTCGTGGTTATCCTACGTGTCCTGACGGGGAAACTATATGTCAGTCTGGTGGTTCGACCTGTTGTGCTGCCTTTCATGAACAACATTCGAATGGGTGTTTTCCAACAGAATAACGCTCGCCCACTTGCCGCTGTTGTAACCCAGCTTCCTCTACAGAATGTCGACATGTTGCCTTGGCCTGCTCGATTGCCAGATCTGTCTCCAATCGGGCACACATACCACATCATCGGGCGACAACTCCAGCATCATTCACAAACAGCGTTAACTGTCCTTGTATTCACGGACCAAGTGCAGCGTCATAGAACTCCATCCCATAAACGTGACATCCAGCTCCTGTACAGCACAATGCATGCACGTCTGCAGGCCTTGATTCAAAGTTCTGGTATTTACATGGGTTATTAAGAGACAAGGGCAACGGCCTTGCTGCAGTGGATACATCGGTTCCCGTGACATCACCAAAGTTAAGCGCTGTCGGCCGTGACCGGCACTTGGATGGGGGACCATCCAGCTGCCATGCGCTGTTGCCATTTTTCGAGGTGCACTCAGCCTCGTGATGCCAATTGAGGAGCTACTCGACCGAATAGTGGCGGCTCCGGTCAAAGAAAACCATCATAAGCGACCGGGAGAGCGGTGTGCTGACCACATGCCCCTCCTATCCGCATCCTCAACTGAGGATGACACGGCGGTCAGATGGTCCCGATGGGCCACTTGTGGCCTGAAGACAGAGTGCATTAAGAGACAAGCGTTTCACAACTGCAATGGCGTATCCCGCGCTTACATTAACCTGTGGTCTTCCAATGTTAATAAATATGTTATCTAGACGAATTTGTTCCCTAGATTCCATTACTCTACTTTTTTGTGTTGAGTGTTGGGTTTTCGTTTCCGTCAGTGTATTTTCAATGTAAATGGCAACGTACGTTAACTATCAACTGCGGTTTAAAAGCCGCTATGCTCAAGGAAACCTGACAGGCGCCCTCGCTTGTCAGAGAAGGACTGGGGACGGCACGCGGCGCCCCCGTCCTGCAGCACGGTGCCGCCTGGCGAGGGCGCCTTGGCCCCGTTGCCTGGCTGCGCCGCTGCAACAGCACGCGAGCGCCGACCACCCCGCGTCGCCGCCTGCGCAACGCGTCCGCCGACCTCGGCGCGTGCGTTCCGGAGTCGTGCGATAGCACCGAGGTCTCGGCTGAGGCACGCAAAGCTGGCGTCCCCCCACGGACTACCCGTGCTGGACAATGTGTGCGCACCGAGTGGTGCCCAACGAATACGTTCGTCTATTCGTTTGTTTCACCGGTGTGTAACTACTTTTCTAGACTGTGGGATCTACGCAGCTGGCTATTAAAATTGGATATTTATATTCCACAAAGCACCATACTGCGCGTGGCGGAAGATAGCGTTTACCAATACTAGATACTCGACTTTCCTGTTCCCCTCGCAACGACTTCATATGAGCCCTAATTTTTCATATCTTACCTTCGTGGTCCTTAAGCCAAATGTGTGTTGGCGGCGGCAGAATCGTTCTGGTGTTAGCTTCAAATACAGATTCTGAGCCGTGCTCCGGCTCGCGTTGGTGCCGCTGCTACGTTGGCATCGTTTAGTTGGTATAGTTACGGTTGTCGTCTTCTTCTTGTGTTCATTGGCGCCACTCCCTTTGCAAGCGTTGTCTGTCCGCTAGTGGCAGCAGCGGCGTTTATCGCTATCTAGTAACGGTGGTCCTATCTTTGGGGGGACGTTGTGGTGTTTCCGTGTGGTGTGAGTCGGCAGTTCGGTTGGGGACGGACGAGCAGCCAGGTCCGCGCAGCGCGAGAACACGCCGGGACCACGGGCGGCACGCATGCACTGCCGGATGGAAGGGCTGTAGTCGCGAGGAGTACAACCTCGTTGTCAACCGCACCCAGGAAATTTGAGTGGACTTTCATTCAAGTAGTGAAACCTCCACCTTTGTGAGATCTCATCATTTCCATGCGTGTTGCTGCTCGCAGTGTCGCCGAGACGAAGAGGAACGAGTGGAGCGTCTGGGGAAGGCGAACCTAATTAGCCTACCTCCACTTCTTATTATTAATTGTTACATTCTATATGTTATTATTTGTGAAGTTCAACCAGTGGTATTTTTCCTGCCTAGTGGCCGCTAACGCCCCAGTTTCCTGCCCTGTAGCTTAGTGTATGTTGCGGCAGTGTACTCTTCCCCGCCTTGCCGCTGCTGTCCGGTAAGGCGTGTAGCTCCACAGCTTCCTTGATTTGTGGGCCGCTTGGTATTTTTTTTTTTATTACTCTGGTAGTAGTAGTTCCTTTCTTCTTCCGGATGCTCTGAACACCGGAATCTCAAGACGTAGTGCTGACCGCCGGTTCCGGATTGGGTGTGTTATTCCATTGTTGCACTGGTCATCGGACGTTAGGTAGATTCGGCAAATGATTACTGGTCATGAGTTTAAACTGCCACTAGTCTGAGTTACCATCTCGTGAAGTGAATGCAAGTCTTGGCTGCCTGAGCAATAACCACTCACAGATGTCACGTAGCAGAACTAGCATTGCAGCGTATATACAGCGTGTCGAGGGGGATACGGAAAACAGTGCTGTCCTTGTCGTAATGCGGAAACGGAGCGATTTATCTGACGTTCAAAAGGGGGTGATCATTTCCTTTCGGGCCAAGGGTGGAACCCTTTCCGGAAGTGCTAAGTTTGTAAACTGCTCTTGCGGCGCCGTGGTTAAACTATACCGTGCAGGGCGAAAAGGCGCTGTCCAAAACTGACGTTGAGGCAACTGCGGAGCACCACGGGCCACACATGACAAGGGTCAATGACGGCTGAGGAAATGTGTACGGGCGTATAGACGTGCAACTGTTGAGGAACTGACTCCCCAGATGAACCAAGGGATTGCCAACAGTATTTCCTCAATGACTGTTCTGCGAACGATGCTGAGAGTGGAACTCAGCAGAAAAAAAATTAAAAAAATGTTCAAATGTGTGTGAAATCTTATGGAACTGCTAAGGTCATCAGTCCCTAAGCTTACAAACTACTTAACCTAAATTATCGTAAGGACAAACACACACATCCATGCCCGAGGGAGGATTCGAATATCCGCCGGGACCAGCCGAACAGTCCAAGACTGCAGCGCCTAGACCGCTCGGCTAATCCCGCGCGGCGAACTCAGCAGCAAGAGCCTGGTTCTACATCTACATCTATGTGATTACTCTGCTATTCACAATAAAGTGCCTGGCAGAGTGTTCATTGAAGCACCTTCAAGCTGTCTCTATACCGTTCCACTCCCGAACGGCGCGTGGGAGAAACGAGCACTTAAATTTTTCTGTGCGAGCCCCTATTTCTCTTATTTTATCGTGATCATTTCTCTCTATGTAGGTGGGCGCCAATAGAATGTTTTCGCAATCGGAGGAGAAAACTGGTGATTGAAAATTCATGTGAAGATCCCGTCAAAACGAAAAACATCTTTGTTTTAATGTCTGCCACTCCAATTCACGTATCATGTCTGTGGCACTATATCCCCTATTTCGCGATAATACAAAACGAGCTGTCCTTCTTTGTACTTTTTCGATGTCATCCTTCAGTTCCACCTGATGCGGATCTCACACCACACAGCAATAGTCCAGAATAGGGCGGACAAGCGTGGTGTAAGCAGTCTCTTTAGTAGACCTGTTGCACCTTCTAAGTGTTCTGCCAATGAATCGCAGTCTTTGGTTTGCTCTACCCACAATATTATCTATGTGATCGTTACAGTTTAGGTTATTTGTAATTGTAATCCCTAAGTATTTATTTGAATTTACAGCCTTCAGATTTGTGTGACTTATCGCGTAATCGAAATTTAGCTGATTTCTTTTAGTACTCATGTGAATAACTTCACACTTTTCTTTATTCAGGGTCAATTGCCACTTTTCGCAACATACAGATATCTTATACAAATCATTTTTCAAGTCGTTTTGATCATCTGATTACTTTATAAGACGGTAAATCACAGCATCATATGCAAACAATCTAAGACGGCTACTCAGATTGTCCCCTATGTCATTAATACAGATCAAGAACAATAGAGGGCCTATAACACTTCCTTGGGGAACGCCGGATATTACTTCTGTTTTACTCGATGACTTTCCGTCTGTTACTACGAACTATGACCTTTCTGATAGGAAATCACGAATCCAGTCGCACGACTGAGGCGATATTCCATAGGCTCGCAGTTTGGTTAGAAGATGCTTGTGAGGAGCGGTGTCACCCATCGGCTACGAAGGCTGGAATTTGCACACTAACACCGCAACTGGATGCCCACTGTGTGGCGAAAGGTGACCTTTTCAGATGAATGACATTTTATACTCCGTCGGGCGTAGACGGCATGAAAGGTCTGAAAGCAAACGCCCGGCAACAATAGTCGGAACGGTCGAGGCTGGAGGGGGGAGCCTTCTGGCCTGGGTGATGTTTTCGTGGCATACCGTGGGAATCTCGTCATTCTGGAAGGCACAACTGATCAACACAAGCGGTCCGCGCTGCAAAAGGTGGTTAATCAGGCTTTTGACAGGTGTTCACGGTAATGTGACTGGACAGTGTAGGAACATATGATGTCTAATTTGTAGATGATTTGGGTGTGTATAGGGTTACGAAATGGAATACACATATATAAGCCAAAGGAATGACTCAAACTTTGCGCCACAGCCAGGACTTGAACCCGTGTTTCCTGCATATCAGCATACATGCTAACCACCACACCACAGTGGTGTTGTAGCTAACAGAGCTGCACTGAATGCCCTAGTCCAGTGTCCTCCCTAGGACAAACTTCAATTCCCGCCTTCAGCCGACTTCCCCTTCTTAAATGGCCAGTACTACCAAGGCTCTCCAGTACTGGAATAGCACCCCAGGATTTACGTAACGGGGAAATGCCGCCTGTAACTCAACTGTAGGTGATCTATTGACCTGATGGAATTTTTCCTGGAGACATACGAGTCTCAACTTTATCTTCGATAAGGATAGAAGCTCAAGTAATCAATTAAAATTTGACCACGGCTGAGAACTGAACAACATTACGTACAATGCTGGGGCGACATTCCAATATCGGAGAGCCTCGGCAAAACCGAAGATTTAAAAAGGAGAAAATGGGCTGAAGACATGAACTGGATTTTGTGTTATGGGGCCACTGGACTAGGGTAGTTCGTGCAGCTATGGTAGCCACAATAACACGGCGGTGTGGCGGTCAGCACATCTCCCTAATAAGCGGGACACCTGTGTTCAGGTCCAGGCCGTGGCATAGATTTCATTTCATTGCTGCAGCTTCTATGCTTATCAAAGCCAAAGTTGAGACTCATATGTCTCCAGAAAAATGTAACTCCATGAGATGAATACACAGACACCTCTGACAAGAACAAGAGCTTTAGCCTGGCGGGGTACTTACGGGTACGTCAGTTCATGGTGCTTATTTCTCTGCTATAGTTCATCGAAGGTAGTGGCTGGCGAGTGGCGGAGTGGTTACTCGGCAGTCTACCACCAAATGTTTATAATGAGTGAAAGATCTGAAGAACGTGTCTAGCAGGGCAACAGTCGAACAATTTTCGTAACGAGGCAGAACAGGACTACACGGACAACACGTGGTCTTGCGTTATCTTGCTGAAAGAGACCTCGAAGATATGGCACATCCACCTGCCTTATTACGTCATAAATGTAACGTCTGTTGCCCAAGTACCTGCTATACGAACATTAGGTAATCATGACGCGTACTCAACGGAATCCCATACCACCACACAAGGTCCTGAGGCGATACGACGATGACCAGTACAATGTAGCAACGTTCGTCCTCCTCGGAGGCTTCACACACGGATAAGATGGTCGCCACGCGGACAGCCCACGGTGCTCCAGACCTCGTAGCACGTGTCTTGGTGCAAACAAGCCCATATCCCGGCTTAAAATGCGTGACTTGTTTATACGATCCTGCAAGGCCGAGCTAACAATGTATCAGCCCCTCGGGCGCTAGTTGCGTGGGGCATATGACATTTCCACGGCGTTGAATATAGCCCTCCTGCATCCATTGATTCCATATTCGACGAAAGCCGGGGGACCCCGACCAATGCGAGCAGTAATGGTGCGGAACAATTAAACGCAGTCGCGATATATCACGTTCGAATTCGGACACGTGCCCCAGATGTTTCTGTATCTTATGCAAAGAATAACATGATCTTCTGAGAAACAAATAGCATTCAGATGCTGGCTCTGAGCACTATGGGACTCAACTGCTGTGGTCATAAGTCCCCTAGAACTTAGAACTACTTAAACCTAACTAACCTAAGGACAGCACACAACACCCAGCCATCACGAGGCAGAGAAAATCCCTGACCCCGCCGGGAATCGAACCCGGGAACCCGGGCGTGGGAAGCGAGAACGCTACCGCACGACCACGAGATGCGCATTCAGATGCGATTCCTGAATGAGAAACTCACTTTA
This sequence comes from Schistocerca americana, assembly GCF_021461395.2. Taxonomy (NCBI): domain Eukaryota; kingdom Metazoa; phylum Arthropoda; class Insecta; order Orthoptera; family Acrididae; genus Schistocerca; species Schistocerca americana. The sequence continues at coordinate 695,455,035 of NC_060120.1, read as the reverse complement.
GTAATCTTTCGTTGTAAACAGACTGTAGATGGCTTTACTCCTATCTACTTTAAGTGGTGGTGCTGAAATGCTATTCATTTGCATATTCAAGCAGTAGTACATTTCATGCCAGTTTGACATTTATTGCATGCCGACTTCATGATGTTGCAATTTTAATGACCAGCGACAGATACAGAAACTAGAACCACTGATCTTGCAAAATGCAGTTCGTTGTGAAATCCGTAGTGCAATCCATATTGATGCCATGCTTCTCGACTTCCAGAAAGCGTTTAAACGATATATTTACTGTAGCGGATGCCATTTTGTTTTCATTCTGGTGAAGAATTTATTTTCGTCCTTTCTCCAATTATATTTCCTCAATCAAAACACATAGTAGACACAACAGACAATTATAAAGAGGTGAAAAAAGTAAATTAATAATGAGAACTATAGCATTGGAAACAATAAATCTGAGATACACTGAAGATCAGTAGCTCCAGTCTAACAGGTCGGCCGGCCGGGGTGGTCGAGCTGTTCTAGGCGCTAAAGCCTGGAACCGCGCGACCGCTACGGTCGCAGGTTCGAATCCTGCCTCGGGCATGGATGTGTGTGATGTCCTTAGGTTAGTTAGGTTTAAGTAGTTCTAAGTTCTAGGGGACTGATGACCACAGATGTTAAGTCCCATACTGCTCAGAGCCATTTGAAACATTTGAATCTAAGTGTTCTGCCAACAAAGCGCAGTCTTTGTTTCGCCTTCCCCACAATATTATCTATGTGGTCTTTCCAATTTAAGTTGCTCGTAATTGTAATTCCTAGGTATTTAGTCGAATTGACAGGCCTTAGAATTGTGCGATTTATCGTATACCTAAAATTTATCGGATTTATTTTAGTGTCCATGTGGGTGACCTCGCACTTTTCTTTGTTTAGTGCCAATTGCCACTTTTCGCACCATAGAGAAATTCTCTCTAGATCATTTTGTAATTGGAATTGATCGTCTGATGATTTTACTAGACGGTAAATTACAGCGTCATCTGCAAACAATCTAAGGGGGCTGCTCAGATTATCACCTAGATCATTTATGTAAGTCAGGAACAGTAGAGTGCCTTTGATACTACCTTGCGGAACGCCAGGTATCACTTCTGTTCTACTCGATGATTTACCGTCTATCACTACGAACTGTGACCTCTCTGAGAGGAAATCACGAATCCAGTCACAGAACTGAGACGATACTCAATTTGCACGCAATTTGATTAATAGTCGCTTGTGAGGAACGGTATCAAAAGCCTTCTGTAAATGTAGGAATAGGTAATCGATCTGAGATCCCTTGTCGACAGCTCTCATTACTTCATGAGAATAAAGACAAGAACGATATTTTCTGAATCCGTGTTGCACAGTAAGTTGAGCTGGGAAATAATTGTCAAGAAAAAATGCGATACGTTGCGCTGATTCCGAAATAATTAGCACTGAAATTAGTCCATCGAGCATTTCAGTAGGTAGGAATAACGCGATAGTCATTCTGCATACAGATGGTCAGAAACAGTCTGAAATGCATGGAAGGGTGTTGCAGGGTAGGTTGCACAGAGAAATGACTGTCATGAAAAAGTTCGATACGTTGCGCTCTTTCCGAATTAATTAACATTGAAGTTAGCCAAACAGGCCGTTTTTGTTGTTGGGGGTCCAACGTATCGCATTTTTTCTTGGCAATTATTTCCCAGCTCAACTTACTGTGCAGCATCATTACTAGCTTTTCACGCTGTTTCTGACCACTCTGTTTAACTAGTTTTGTTTGGTGGTTCCATTTCAAGTTGCTCCGGTCACTTGTTGCTAGATATTTAAATGCCGTGAATTTTCTCAGTGATTCAACGCCAACATACTAATTGAACAGTCATTAGAATTTCTGCCTCTTTATACGCAGTACGTTTCATTTGTCTATGTTGAAAGTAGGCTGCTGGTCCCAGCACCAATTATCTGTAGTTCTTCCTGTGATTCGGTAGTCGTTTACGCACTTTGCAAGAAACAGTCAAGTGGGAAATTTGAATTTAACGCTTCGTCCATGGCTTGGTCATTAAAGACGTGGCATGTGCCCCGTCGAAACCTGGCATAATGTTTTCTGTCATTCGCACTTAACATTAGGCAAAAGCCACGTGCCAAACTTCACCTATGGAAACATGAGCGTAGGCTAAAAAAGAATGAATGTTGTCCCATCAAGCGTGATAAGCTTTGTGGTGGATGTACGGGTGTTTCACTACCTACGCAACACTTACTGATAATAAATAGTGCTTCAAGACTGTGATAAATACGGAATCGAACACTGCGTTCTTTTAATTTCTTACAATTTCCTTCCAATACAAGCTAAGCTTCGTAAAGTATCTCCAGTCATGCAGTAACATTGGATTATCAGTCAGTTGCTTCCAAACAATAGGCAATATGACTTTGTGAAATAAAGGAGATGATCCGGTGTATTGGTTTACTAGTTGACGAAGGTCGTAAGAAAGACCTAAATAGATATCAGTAATAGTGCATTTCTTTTTTTAACAATTTTTAACGTGGATCGTGTATCTAGCAATAAAAGTTGGATTTGTTTTACATATTTATAAAATCAGACAAAAATAATTAACTGGTTGCGATATCCTACATGATTAGGCATCATATATTGCCACCGAAGACGGTATGAAACATACTGCATCTTCACCAAGTTTGATTACTTGGCTCAAAAAATCGCACAAAATGAACATGAGTCGATAATAAAATCAGTATCACGAAAAAATGTTGGAATAAGAAGTGAGTCGAACTGAAATGCATAAAGCGTTTGCCATAAATGCTTTCTATACATGCCGTCATTCAGAGAAGAAATACACAGGGTGTAACGGCTATAAGTGCAGATATTTTTATATACGTCGTACCTTAATATGCACACACACCAGTGCGTTGGTTGTTTCTCCTCTGCGTCTAACAGTCTTCCCCACAAACTTTTCGATCTGATGTTTTCTGCAGGTCCGTAACTGCACTACTAAGTGGACTACACCAGTCAGTATAGACCAACAGTTTTGCTTCCACACATCAACACCTGACCTGCTGCCAATGGAAAACTAAACATTAATGGCTTGCTCTTGGCACATGTTCTTGGAAGTACTAACCAACCTAAAAATATCTCCTAACAGCTATAATTATTAGTCTGAAACTGGCGTAAATACTGATATAATGCTGTTCAGCACACCGTACTCAATCACCAATAGAACTATCTGCACTAGTACCGATTACACCCCGTATAAATAAAGTTTAATGAGTAGTTCATTTTCGCATTCTATAATGTTCATGATCAGACTGCGTTGCGTGTATCATGTTTGTTCTCTAGAGTCCGAAACTGAGAATCACATGTTCTAAGCTCAATGTCCTGTGTAGGAAATTTTGTGGCACTCTTATCAACATCTGCAAATATATGCATACATTACTCTCTTCTTTGACTTTGTGTAGCAAATCTGTTCTCCTTCTAGACTCTTACTCATATCACAACAATTCTGAATTGTTGCTAGCCAAATTTTCAGCTCAGCTTGACAGAGGTGTACAAATATTTCAAACTCTACATAGCACGGCGAGCAACCTTGAACAGCAAAACCGAGAGTAGTTTCGTAGATGGATTCTGCAAAACATAAAAAAAAAATTTTATGAAGAGATCACTACAATAGCTAGTCTACCAACGTGTCAATAGGTCAGAAACAAATTTCCTCTCACTAGTTTAACAATCTAAAGGCATTTATCACAATTTTCAGATACTAAAACTGAGCTTGCCTTTATGTACGAAGCGTTATTAATTTTTTATTATCTTTTAGGGCATACCGGGAGCTATAATTTTGCTTATAAAATTTTTGCAAAGCGAAATTCCATAGAAAAAAAGATCGAGCCAGCTTTCGACGTAGTAGGTTGGATTATTTTCTCATTATTTTCTCACAATCTTCACAACCACAGTTTGGGCACATGTGTCTATAATCTTTTCCTGTCGATGTACCATCCGTATATACTTGTTGTAATTATAATGTAGTACGAACGAAATGTTTTCTTTATTGTGCCTGTATTACCCTGCAAAGAAATTCACGAAGTTCACATAGGAGGGAGTTTTCAAAAATGGCTTTTAGTACTATCTGACTTAACATCTGAGGTCATCAGTCCCCTAGAACTTAGAACTACTTAAACCTACCTAACCGAAGGACATCACACACATCCATGCCCGAGGCAGGATTCGAACCTGCGGCCGTAGCGGTCGCGCGGTTCCGGACTGAAGCGCCTAGAACCGCTCGGTTACCAGCTGCCGGCGAGGGTGTTTCCCGTTGACCTAACTTGTACTCTCTATGTTCCATACGTAACCTTGTCTTTTTCGATGTAGCTGAAGGTTCACGCCACTGTCGTTACGTCTTATGATCTCTTTTCAATGAAAGCCAGTAGGTTTTAATTTTAACCACAGCTCGACGTAAGCACTGCCGCTGTCGTTATTTAACAATTTAATGTTCCTTCGTCATAATTATGCTCCTTAAACTTGAGCACTTTAAAACGCGTTTCAGAGTGACAAGCTTCCAATGTCACACACAAACCACAGCAAGGATCAAAATACATCAACGAATACAAGTACAAATCGGCTCATAAAATGTAGCAAACTATTCAGACTTCGCTGTCAGGGGAAATGAATGAAGACAGTCCGAAATGCCTGAAATTTAAGTATTGTTCATGAATCTATTTGTGCTTTTATTCGTTGAGATGTTTTTCGATTCTTGTGATGCGTGTCTAAAGACGGAATCTTATTCTTCCTAAACATGTTGGTTTTAATGTGATCAAATTTTTAAAGATATTAACGTTGCAAATGTGGCTGAGACGGATTATTAACTTACATGGTTCCCAGTTCTCATATAGGGTGTTTTATTCAGTTCCTGTTTCTGCATATACAGTACTTCTGTTACTTACTTGCGTGCTGTCAATTGCAGTAAAAGGATGGTTCAAATGGCTCTGAGCACTATGGGACTTAACAACTGAGGTCATCAGTCCCCTAGAACTTAGAACTACTTAAACCTAACGAACCTAAGGACATCACACACAACCATACCCGAGGCTGGATTCGAACCTGCGACCGTAGCGGTCACGCGGTTCCAGACTGAAGCGCCTAGAACCGCTCGGCCACTTCGGCCGGCGCAGTAAAAGGAAAAAAGGGTCTATTTTCATTATTAACCTTGAGAATCTGAGGGGCAGTACACTCGCCTAGTTGGGAAGAATTTTTTTCTTAGCGCACATTCGAACTGTATCTTAGTGATGGATGTTTTTTGTTATGTGTATATGTATATAGTGCAGATTAATGCGACAAGTTCGTGTAGAGAGCAGTATTGTGTATGTGCTGTTGTTGACGAAGGGAGATGCTGAAATCGCTGTCGAAAGAAGCAACCGGTATGACTCTAACTTTCATCATCGGGTTCCAAGGCACCGCACTGTAGTCTGCTAAACCTGTTAGCCACCTGTCCTAAGGATACATATTCGTTGAACACTTATGAATACATAATTTTATTTGGAGCGCACCCTGTTTGTAGCTACATGCACTGAACGAGGTGAGCCAATAGTAAAAAACTGGTATCGATTTCGGGAGGATGGCGTCCGGCATTCCAGATTTATGTTTCCTGTGGTTTTCTTAAATGGCTTGAGGATCACAGGATATTTCGCTTGAAAAGGAGATGACCGGTTACTTTTCCTATCCTTTTCTAATCGGAGCTTGTGCTCCCTTTCCGTCTTCGATGCCACGTTATACCATAACATTACTTCCTTTCTTTTTCACGTGTTTCGTCGTAGGCCATCATCAAAAATGGGGAAAAGGTTGTAGTAAGAACCATGTCAGTATCACAGTATGTGATACTACAAGCGAATAGAGTACTATATCACACGATTGCCTTTGTGTCACAGATATGAGCACGCCTTGGATTCTTTCATCGCGCCAGATACAAGGAGATTTTAGAAAGTAAATTACACTTTTCGTCCCTCGCTAAGACTACTGCGCAAGAAGAGTGGCGTACTAGAGTACATGCTTAAGAGTTTCCTGCATAAATAACACACTGAAGAGCAAAAGAAACTGGCACACCTGCCTAATATCGAGTAGGGTCCCCGCGAACACGCAGAAGTGCCGCAACATGAGGTGGCATGGATTCGACTAACGTCTGAAGTAGTGCTGGAGGGAATTGACACCATGAATCCTGCAGGGCTGTCCATAAATCCGTAAGAGTACGAAGGAGTGGAGATCTCTTCTGAACAGCAGGTCGCGAGGCATCCCAGATATGCTCAATAATTTCATGTCTGGAGAGTTTGGTGGCCAGAGGAAGTGTTTAAACTCGGAAAAGTGTTCTTGGAGCCACTCTGTAGCAATTCTAGACGTGTGTGGTATCCCATTGTTCTGCTGAAATTCAAGTGGTTCAAGTGGCTCTGAGCACCATGGGACTCAACATCTTAGGTCATAAGTCCCCTAGAACTTAGAACTACATAAACCTAACTAACCTAAGGACATCACACACACCCACGCCCGAGGCAGGATTCGAACCTGCGACCGTAGCAGCCTCGCGGTTCCGGACTGCAGCGCCAGAACCGCACGGCCACCGCGGCCGGCTCTGCTGAAATTGCCCAAGTCCGTCGGAATGCACAATGGACATGAATGGATGCAAGTAATCAGTCAGGATGCTTACGTTCGTGTCACTTGTCAGTGTCGTATCTAGACGTATCAGGGGTCCCATATCACTCCGACTGCACACGACCCAGACCGTTACAGAGCCTCCACCAGCTTGAACAGTCCCCTGCTGACATGCAGGGTCCATGGACTAATGAGGTTGTCTCCATACCTGTGCACGTCCATCTGCTCGATACAATTTGGAACGAGAGTCGTCCGACTAGGCTACATGTTTCCAGTCATCAACAGTCCAGTGACGATGTTGACGGGCCCAGGCGAGGCGTAAAGCTATGCGTCGTGCAGCCATCAAGGGTACACGAGAGGGCCTTCGGCTCCGAAATCCCATATCGATGATGTTTCGTTGAATGGTTTGCTCAATGACACTTGTCGATGGCCCAGTATTGAAATATACAGCAATTTGCGGAAGGGTTGAGCGATTCACTTCAGTCGTCGTTGGTCCCGTTCTTGCACGATATTTTTCCGGCCGCAGCGATGTCGGAGATTTGATGTTTTGCCGTATTCCTGATATTCACGGTACACTCGTGAAATGGTCATACAGGAGAATCCCCAATTCTTCGCTACGTCGGAGTAGCTGTGTCACACCGCTCGTGCGCCGACTAAAACACCACCTTCAAACTCACATAAATCTTGATAACTTGCCATTGTAGCAACAGTAACCGATCTAACGACTACACCAGACATTTGTTGTCTTATATAGACACCTTATATACAACGCAGCGCCGCCTTTTGCCTGTTTACATATCTCTGTACTTGAATACGCATGCCTGTACCAGTTTCTTTGGCGATTAAGTGTATGCTGCGGTACGGATAACGTGTCAATCACAGTGTTGGAGTGAATCTGTGCTGCAACTGGAAACGTTCACCAAAGATGATGTGCGTCGGATAGTATGATAATTGTGGGAAAAAACGTAATAAAGTGCACACTGATTCACTGAGAAATTGTCGCGGTATGTGGACCGAATTCAATGTCGCGTCTAGCCGCAGTGAAACGAAACGGTGCTACAGTCTGTCCAAGGCCGTACAGAAGTATGTGATGCTGATCGTGGAGGAAGGCCACCGACCACGGACGACATGTGTAGGCAATTGAGGAACTGGCTCGCAGCTAACGCAGTTTTTCCGATGATAAGGACGTTCACAAAACGGTTTTCGAGCAGCTCCGTGACCAAAGAGCGGGTTTCTATCGCAGAGGAGTTTAACGATTGGTAGAGCGTTTCTAACGTAGTGTACAGAGATCACGTGGCTACATTGAAAAGTGTCAGGTGCCTGTGACACTTTGGAGTGTAGTGCAGTGTACAACAAAAGTTCCTTGGTCTGCCATAATAATTTGCCCTTGTATGTGTTCGGGAGCAGTAACATCGTCGTAAATATTTGCCACTCTCAGGCAGTTTCGCCACACCACATTTGCTTCTAACATGCTCCACGGTTCCCACTAGTGTGTCACATACACACAGTACGGAACACACCGTGACTTCGGAAGAGCGCGTGCCTGTCAACTAGTATTTTTCGCAGTGAATGCTGGAAAAATAGACCGTCGCCAATTTCTAAGCCGCAGTCAGCAACAGCAGACGAAGTGCCCTTCGAAAACACAACCGGCGTTCTGAAAGCGTCGCTTCGCTATGGCGCTGAGACGAGTGCTGGTCAGCATCAGAAAGCAATGCCGAGGAGGCGTCTCCTCCGTAAAAGGCGGGACCTGACACGGCAGAAGCACAAAGAAGGCGCAGCCGACGGCATGAAGATATAATACTTGTCTATTTGTCGTCGCGTGGGTGTTGCAAGAATACTGATTGCACTTATTCTTCCCTATTTGCTCCCGTGCTCATATAACCGCTGAATGAGCTGCAGACGCTTGTCACAATGGTCGAAGTACCTGTATTCCGAAGCACGAAGTCTTTGTGACTTGGTAACAGCGATCACCTGTGCGCTGCGCCTTAACGCTTGTTATTGTACTCGAGATATGTATTCCGCTCACGCTACGCGGTGCATTCGATTGCGTGACTGCTTCGAGGTTGCAACTTCGCAATTGTTACACATAGGTGGCCGTGATTTTAAGAAACTGAACACATAATGATGTGCTTCCGAGCGTTCAGGCGAGTGGTTGTCTACCTTTTATGCGTAATACACTCCTGGAAATTGAAATAAGAACACCGTGAATTCATTGTTCCAGGAAGGGGTAACTTTATTGACACATTCCTGGGGTCAGATACATCACATGATCACACTGACAGAACCACAGGCACATAGACACAGGCAACAGAGCATGCACAATGTCGGCACTAGTACAGTGTATATCCACCTTTCGCAGCAATGCAGGCTGCTATTCTCCCATGGAGACGATCGTAGAGATGCTGGATGTAGTCCTGTGGAACGGCTTGCCATGCCATTTCCACCTGGCGCCTCAGTTGGACCAGCGTTCGTGCTGGACGTGCAGACCGCGTGAGACGACGCTTCATCCAGTCCCAAACATGCTCAATGGGGGACAGATCCGGAGATCTTGCTGGCCAGGGTAGTTGACTTACACCTTCTAGAGCACGTTGGGTGGCACGGGATACATGCGGACGTGCATTGTCCTGTTGGAACAGCAAGTTCCCTTGCCGGTCTAGGAATGGTAGAACGATGGGTTCGATGACGGTTTGGATGTACCGTGCACTATTCAGTGTCCCCTCGACGATCACCAGTGGTGTACGGCCAGTGTAGGAGATCGCTCCCCACACCATGATGCCGGGTGTTGGCCCTGTGTGCCTCGGTCGTATGCAGTCCTGATTGTGGCGCTCACCTGCACAGCGCCAAACACGCATACGACCATCATTGGCACCAAGGCAGAAGTGACTCTCATCGCTGAAGACGACACGTCTCCATTCGTCCCTCCATTCACGCCTGTCGCAACACCACTGGAGGCGGGCTGCACGATGTTGGGGCGTGAGCGGAAGACGGCCTAACGGTGTGTGGGACCGTAGCCCAGCTTCATGGAGACGGTTGCGAATGGTCCTCGCCGATACCCCAGGAGCAACAGTGTCCCTAATTTGCTGGGAAGTGGCGGTGCGGTCCCCTACGGCACTGCGTAGGATCCTATGGTCTTGGCGTGCATCCGTGCGTCGCTGCGGTCCGGTCCCAGGTCGACGGGCACGTGCACCTTCCGCCGACCACTGGCGACAACATCGATGTACTGTGGAGACCTCACGCCCCACGTGTTGAGCAATTCGGCGGTACGTCCACCCGGCCTCCCGCATGCCCACCATACGCCCTCGCTCAAAGTCCGTCAACTGCACATACGGTTCACGTCCACGCTGTCGCGGCATGCTACCAGTGTTAAAGACTGCGATGGAGCTCCGTATGCCACGGCAAACTGGCTGACACTGACGGCGGCGGTGCACAAATGCTGCGCAGCTAGCGCCATTCGACGGCCAACACCGCGGTTCCTGGTGTGTCCGCTGTGCCGTGCGTGTGATCATTGCTTGTACAGCCCTCTCGCAGTGTCCGGAGCAAGTATGGTGGGTCTGACACACCGGTGTCAATGTGTTCTTTTTTACATTTCCAGGAGTGTATTTCGAGATGGACCCAGTCGTCTTGTTCATATGCTACGAGCTGCTTTCCGGCAGTCGTTCTTCCCGCGAACCATACGCGACTGGAACAGGAAAGGGAGGTAATGACAGTGGCACGTAAAGTGCCCCCCACCACACACCGTTGGGTGGCTTGCGGAGCATAAATGTAGATGTAGATGTAATATGTACTCGCTACCTGGACCCTTGTCCGCAGCTCCTGATCTAGTGGCTAACGTTACTGCCTCTGCGTCACGGGGTTCCGGGTTCTATACCCAGCCTGGTTGTGGACTTTCTCTGCCCGGGGACTGGGCGTTTGTCTTGTCTTCATCATTTCACCATCATCATCATTCATGACAGTGGCTACATTGGACTGCGTAAAAAAAATTTGACTGTGTAAAAATTGGGACATTGTACGGACACTGATGACGGCGCAGTTGAGCGCCCCACAAACCAAACATCGCTAGCTGGACCCTTAAGTTAAGAGTTCAGGCAGCAAATGCACAACTCGCAGCACCTCATGAAGACCACTCTCGAAAAATTAGACATAATGTGAAAGCGACAACTCGGTTCGACATCCAAAAGTACCCCATTAATCAGTCACGCCGAAAAAATCTAAGGGATCATATTGGACACTTACTGACCAGAAACAGAAGGAGAAATATTAATAAAAATGATTAGGGTCCCACATACCATCTATAACGAGTTCATCAGAGAAATATCACAAATTCAGAGGGGAAAGGACATTGGCGCTGTCTTTTCCAAAGGAACGATCCCGCTGTTTGCCCTAAGAGAGCGATTGTCAACCTGTGGGCGGTGACCCCCTAAGGGAGCGTGGTAACACTAAATAGGGGGGGGGGGGGGGGAGGGGGCGTATTGAAAACAAAAAGTATGAATTCAAAAGTTGATTAACTTACTAAAAAAAAAAAAAATACATTCTGACATTACCAAAAAATTAAATGAAAATATTTCCACTGATACAATGTACTTACACTGATACGCAAATTTTAAGGACGGAAGTCACTTTTGTATGGTGCGTTACTGCCAAGTAAGTAGCTTGATGATACTTTGACCACAAAAAAATGGTTCAAATGGCTCTGAGCACTATGGGACTTAACACCTGAGGTCATCAGTCCCCTAGAACTTAGAACTACTTAAACCTAACTAACCTAAGGACATCACACACATCCATGCCGAGGCAGGATTCGAACCTGCGACCGTAGCGGTCGTGCAGTTCCAGACTGAAGCGCCTAGAACCGCTCGGCCACAGCGGCCGGCACTTTGACCACATATAGAAAGAAATGCTACACTATAGAACAGAAGATAACTGAAAGATACACGCAATGAGACGAGCAGAAATGACACGTTTATTCAAAGACAGTAACTACAATGAAGTCACTGCGATATATTATGGTCCCCTGGACATCACAGAAGGCGGGCCATTGTTCTTAACAGGGTGTGCGATCACCATGGACGACAATGTGTGCTCAGCAAAGTGCTACCATGCTGGGCACAGAGTTTGTAAGGAATTCCATTCCTCCAGCAGTACGGTTGACAACTGCTGGGCGGTCGTTGGTGCATGCGGACGCCCTGAAACACATCTCCCCGACGCTCCCACACTTGCTCGATGGGAGTAAAGTCGGGGTAACTGCTAGGCCAGTCCATTCGCTGACTATCCTCTCTTTCCAAGAGCTTCTCCACCTGCGCAGTTCGAAGCAGTCGCGCGTTGTCAGCCATAAAAATGAAGGCGGGGCCGAACGCATCCCTGAAAAGACACAAATGCGGAAGGAGCACAGTGTCACAATAACACTGGCCGTATTCGAAGATTTGAAAATCAGTACGCCCGTGTAACATTATGCTCCATACACCATAACATCTGGACCACCAAAACGATCATCTTCGGCAGTGTTCCGTGCTGCAATACATGTACCCACCTCTCGCCGTATGAGGGTAGGTGCAATATTGCAGCTGATCGGTATTGTCAGCACTAGATGACGAACAGGAAAACATCTTCCCTTGCACGTTCTGGCACCGCACAACGGCCGTACTACTTTGCCCTCTGCACCCCATACTCCTCCAAAGTAATGCATTAACTTTTTGTGTGCTACCTGTAAGACAGAGAGCAATATATGGCCACTGATTTTGGTTTCGTCAGTGTAGCGAATCGGTGACCCGGAATAGCAGTTACTTTACTTATTCTTGGTAATTTGTAAGGCTCGTAACATTAGCGTCATAACATATTATTGTATACACAGGATGAACACTAATAAAACCGACAAACTGCAGGGATGGGTTCCTGACTAGAAATGAGGGGAAAAAGGTCCTATGAAAATGCGTCGGGAAATGCATCGTTGCTGATGGCGCTGACGAATGACACCTACTCCCATGTGCCGTGGGTTTCATGTGTTGCTGGCTGTGTGATTGACGCAGCGTATTGCAAGCAGCAGAATGTAATGGTACTCGGCAACAAGCCGAGATGATGTTTGTGTACGGCCGAGAAGATGGAAACGGTCGAGAGGCAGCACGGCCATTCTAAAGCAAGTACCCTCACAAGACCAACCACACTGCACAACATTTCAAGCCCTTTTTGGACGTTTGTTTGATCGTGGGTTCTTTCAAACAGATGAACGTGCAGGGAGATGGCGGACTGTGCGTAAACCAGACTTGGAGGACCAGGTTCCACAGGCTAATGAGGCGAACCCTAGTACAAGCTCCAGGCAAGCGGCCCGCCAACATGGTGTAAACCAAATTACGATTATTTGTATCCTGCTTGACAGCCACTACTGTCCCTATCACCTGAAATCCCACGGAAGCTGCTTTGAACATTTGATGCATGTGGATGCAATGCAGTTCTGTACTGTGTCCGGGATGATTTGTTGACGTTGCACGAACACTGTCCATTTCCGGACACATGTTCATAGCATCTTTTTTCCTCCATTTCTAGTCAGGAATCCACCCCTGCAGTTTGTCATTTTCATTAATGTTCACCTTGTACATTGTTATCGCGTGAGGAACAGTGGGAGGGAAGCGGCAATGAAAATTATGATTGAAAACTGGGTCACGAATACTGAAATGTCGGAAAACTCTGTCTTAACCGATTCATAAAAACCCTAAATGTAGACACCCGAACAGGGGTCTGAATCACCCTCCACTAGAACACAAGCCCAGTATCTCAACCAGTGCGCCGCCTCAACTCAGTAACTGCTAAAACACAGCCCTTTCACAACCCGTATTAGTCAAATACAGGCTATAATTTCGGGTCGAGAGAGATCGTACTCGATTTGGATCTCGGGTACGGTATTCCACAGTGAGCGTTCGTAAGTTTCATACTCACTTTCTTAGATGTCCAGGAAGGACGTCCCAACAACAGCGAGGTCCTTAAGGGCAGGGCCCAAGCTCGAATTAGGGAAAGGAAGGAACCATCCCGTAAGCGACCTAGGAAAAACACAAAGAGCTAAATATGGATGGTCAGGCGGGGTTCTGAACCGTCGTAGTCCCGGATGGGAATCCAGTGTGCTATCCACTACGCCACCTCCCTCGGTTAGATCTACAGCTTGAATAAAAACAATCTGATAATAAAGTCAGAGCGGGACAGGGGACTTCAAATCAAGTGAAATCATCCCAGTAATCACAGACAGAAAATGCACAGTGTGCAGGTACGATAATAAAACGTTAGCCATTCGGCGACGAGTGTGAAGAACTTTGTTCGGTAAGCGGAAGTGTGTGTGCAGTTTTGTTCGTTTAAGCTGCTGCTTTCATTTCACCAGTTTCGAGCTTTTTCTGCAAAAGCGTAATTTAGCAAAGTAAGAGGGTTTAAGAGCTATTTTGTGGTTTTTTCGCCATTATTTTAATTAGCACGTACTAGTCTGCTGTCCTTGTTAGAGTAAACGTTCACTCATGCTGTCTGTATAATAACAAAAATTAAAAGATGTAGCCTTTAGATTTCATTATTAATGACAGTGGACCTTAAAATAACATATGTAGAATATATTACTACAGTGCTATTTTTGTAGTACGGCTTGTTACCTTAACAAACTGATAGTATTACGGTACTTATAATGCAACTGATTTAAGAGCGAAGCAAACACCAAAGAAAATTCGCATCTAACTTTTTTAATTTATGAGGGGCAGTCAAATAAAAACCGAACACCCGCCACTACGGGACTATGGAATGGCTCGATTCAAAAGTAACCACCACTGGCGTTAAGACATCCCACTGGATTATGAAACTAGCAATTCCTGTTCCGTAGAATACGGTCGGTCACTGACGGCTTCACAACCGCATTCACCCTTGCACTTCCTTGTCTGACTGAAACTGACGTCCACGCATGTCTTTCTTCAGGTCGCCACCATTTCGAGCCCGAAAGCCACCGATGGTTACGTCCCACACCTTCCCCGCCAAAGAAATCCAAAGCTGTTCACACAAGTTCCTGTAACATCATGATGACCTTCCTCTTTGACTGCAGGGATCCTGTGCTCGTCGAGTTTCTCGAGAGTGGAACCACCATCAATGTGCGGCGCTCTTAAGACTTTTTGCAGCAACTGGTACGCGTCAAAATCAAAACGACCAGTAATGCTGTCACATACAACCATCCCGTTGCGCGATAGCACGATAACGTCCGACCCCACACAGCCAATCGGACGAAGTCTACGCTTCAGCGATTTTAGTTGAGAAACACTGCCGGCCGTTGTGGCCGAGCGGTTCTAGGCGCTTCAGTCTGGAACCGCGCGACCGCTACGGTTGCAAGTTCGAATCCAGCCTCGGGCATGGATGTGTGTGATGTCCTTAGATTAGTTAGGTTTAAGTAGTTCTAAGTTCTAGGGGACTGATGACCTCAGATCTTAAGAGCCATAGTGCTCAGAGCCATTCGAACCATTTGGGAAACACTGCAACATCGTCCGTACAGCGCGGATCTTTCGCCGTGTGATTTTCACAACTTTAGCGACCTGAAGAAAGCCATGCGTGGACGTCGGTTTCAGTAGATTCAAATGGTTCAAATGGCTCTGAGCACTATGGGACTCAACTGCTGTGGTCATCAGTCCCCTAGAACTTAGAACTACTTAAACCTAACTAACCTAAGGACGTCACACACACCCATGCCCGAGGCAGGATTCGAACCTGCGACCGTAGCAGCAGCGCGGCTCCGGACTGGAGCGCCTAGAACCGCACGACCACCGCGGCCGGCGTTTCAGTAGAACGAGGAAGTGCAAGAGTGGGTGCGATTGTGGATCCGTCAGCTACCGACAGTGTTCTACGAAAGAGGAACTGCACGTCTCGTCCCCCAGTGGGCTAAATGTCTTAACGCTTGTGGTGATTACTCTTGAATGGAACCACTGCATGATCCCGTTGTGGTGAGAGTTGGGTTTTTATTTGACTGCCCCCTTACACTTATCGTATGACATATATTAAGAGCTTTTGAATGACAAGAATAGCTACAAATATTACAAATGTTATTAAAGTAATACATATCAACTCTTTAACACAGCTCTGCAGCGTAACATAACAAAAACGGCAACAATTATGTCAAAGTCTGTTATACAGTTTATCACGCCATGTGTCAGTGTCAGGCAATCTTAGAAAGGACCCTTCTAGGCGCATACAGGACACGTCGATACAACATTAGCATCTGTTTTTCGTTCAGCACTACAGTTACAAGATGGTAATGAATATTTCCGCTATTTAGGGAGATTGCCTGCATATCTTCCATGGCCCGTTTGGATGCGATCTATGATAGTTCAAATCACTTGAGGCTGGTCAAATAAAAGCGATTTGTCTTGGAAGCGGGGAAGTTTTAGGCATTGTGGAGGACAGCTTTGTTGCCAGCAGTTTGCATTCAACGATGACTTTTAATTCATATTCAGGAAGAATCCTAGTCGTGATGTCTTGATCTCAATCTTTTTCGTTCGACAGCGAATACATCATTCAACAGTGGAAGATAAGGGTTATCAACAATCTTTCAATATTCACGTAGTAGCGCACAGTTCCGTCTAATACCAGGAAGTGGTGTGTGACGCAAAATAGGTAACCCGTATGTAGAAGGACAACTAACGTCGTGCATCAATCCGTTAAGTAGTACATCCATTTTTTTCGCATACGGATTATTAAGCCAGACAGACCCACTGTGCTCCACTGTTCAGTACACCAGTCTCAAAATAGATGTCGAGGGCTTTGTGCGCCAATCTATTGGACATATAAAAACAAGCAACTTCTCTTTCTTTTTCGATTTAGGATGTAACTACCATTTACAGAAGAATTCGCAATCCCACAAAAAATTAAGTACTCAAAAATCATAGCAATATTCAAACCTGACGAGTCATCAGACCAGCAAAAGAACTATCGCCCAACTGCGCTATTGAGCGCAAGCTCTTTGAAGGAATTCTATACAGCTGGATTCGTACAGTGATTTTTCAGAACCTTCGTGTTGAGCAAGCTGGAATCCGACCAGGACGGAACTGTGCTGTGGGGTCTTACCACTTACAACATTCACTGAAGGAGAATATCAAATTAAGAAGAAAACATGAGACGTTTTTCTGATTTAAGTGCATCATATGATACCGATTGGAGGCATAGGTTGTATTATAAATTAAGTGATTCCACCAAGATGGACAACAAAATCAATTGTCAACCCTTGGCTGGAAGGATATTTGCCGTAAGAATAGGAAAAGCTATCCAATACTACTATGTAATGGCTTACCATAGACATTTGTCCTCGTTCCTTTCTTGTTTAATTGATACGTATCTGATACTCCTCCTACACAATCCAGAAAGATCTTAATTAAATGTTTCCCTGAGACATTCAAGTCTCTTCATTATCTACGATTATGATCGAAGCAGAAGAAATGAATTAAAATTTGTGCTGCGGCCGGAACTCGATGCCCGGGCTTCTCACTTGCTAGGCAGAAATGCTAACCATTACACCACCACAGCACGATGACTAACATTGCTGCACGATCTACCCATGGGGAGGGCACTCAACTTGGTGTTCTAAACCACACAGTAAAAAAATTGTCTAATTGTACGTTCGTATTGTGTAAAAAAAATTTAAAAGAAAAAACCTTACAAACAATAAAAAAAAAAAAAAAAAACAACAACGGTGTCTTCTTTCTCATTTACATTCTGTATGATTTATTATAATTTCGAGTTTCATATCTTCAAAGCGTATAAAGTCGCAACGAGGAGACGAAATTTGTGTCTGATACAATTCCCAGGGGTGCCTCGTATTAGCACCTACATCGAATTCCCATACATGTTTACTCCAATTGTGAAGCACTGCCAGGTTTGCTAGTAGGTAATATAGTGGCAGTTACTTAAGTACTGTTACTTAATTTCGTATCTTTTAATGACTAAACGAGAGATCCAAAGCCTTAAATGTGGAAAGACCACGCAGACATTCATTAATAATATGATGACAAGTGGCTGCTCTCTCAGATAATTGTTGGCCATTGGAAGCAACACGCCCACAGAAAATTCACTACACTTTATCTCGTATCGGGTAAAAAGCCATCACCGGATATGTTCTGAAATTAATAACGTCTGTCGAACGTAAAATACAAGGCGCACGTGTCACTACTTCGCATTATATCTTTTAGAGGTGCCCCATGACAGTCGCAATCAGAGATATTATCAGAGGAAAGATACGCTAATAACGCTAATTAGTTAAACAAATTTATACATTCAAACTGTGTGACTGTCAGTTGTCCCCTGATTGATATAGATCGGAGATAGACTTCAGATATGGTTCAGGGGCAGTCTGAGCGTGTGGGAACAATTATGAGCAAATTAAGCGAAAGCGTTACCACCTACCCGCTTTTCAGCAGCTCAGAATATCCACTCAACATCCTTTTTTTGGGATGTAACAAACAATAAAGTTCGCTAAATTCAAATTGTCGAATTATGTAGAATGATTTCTGAGTTAGTCATTAGTACTCAGTTTCTTTTTTTCTTTTTTTAATACAAAAGTACGGTATCACTTGGGTGCAGCGTAGTGCACTGTGGTGAAGAAAAGCGAAAGAATCACGTTCTGGGCAGTTACTTACAAGTATATCAAGGAGGAATTTTACGAGACCTTTGGGAAAATTATGTTTCTTGTAGGCCTTGCAGAATTACACTACCGGAAAAAAATGTACACCCTTTTAGAGGTTTCCAATTCACTCAAGATGTATCGTTGCAACAGTGCATGTAGAATGCACGAAATGATTATATTTACAGTTGACTAGCACAAGCGATTCTGATGTACCAGTTATCGACCCACGCTGAAACCCCATTTTAGTAGGTGGTGTAGCCTCCACGGGCGGCAACGGAGGCGCTGTCTCTGGCATCCAGTGGATCGTAGGGCTGGTAAGTACTGTCCTGTGTACGTATACCACACCTGCAAGAGTTGTTGGCTGACGAGTCGCACGAGTCACTTCTCGTCCCATCATATACCAATCTTGCTAGACAGGAGGTAAGTCCGGAGATCGTACTAGGCAGGGAAGTTGCTGCACATTTCGCAGAGCACGTTGAGGCTTACGGGCAGAGTGTGGGCGAGCGTTATCCTGTTGCCATAACACATCTTCTTCCTGTTGCAATAACGGCAAAAAGCTAACAACATCCTGCACGCTCCGAGCCAGACGGAGTGGCCGCGTGGTTCTAGGCGCTACAGTCTGGAACCGCGAGATCGCTACGGTCGCAGGTTCGAATCCTGCCTCGAGCATGGATGTGTGTGATGTCCTTAGGTTAGTTAGGTTTAAGTAGTTCTAAGCTCTAGGGGACTGATGACTTCAGAAGTTGAGTCCCATAGTGCTTAGAGCCATTTGAACCTTTTTTTTTCCTTTTTTTTTCACGCTCCGAGCGCTGGTTAGAGTGTACTCCAGAAACACCAAAGGTGATGGGAGTTGTAACTTATCGAATTCCAAACCATAAGGCCTCGGGTGGGGCCAGTGCGTCTTGGATGAATTCACTGTGCTAGATAGCGCTCACCAGGTCTACGTCGTACGCGCAAATGACCATTACTTGCATGCAGGCAGAATCTGCTTTCGTCGCTGAATACCACGGCGCAACATTCCATCTGCCAAGTGATGGCACCAATAGAGTCATACACATCGATATTGTGGCGTGAGAGGAAGACGGCTAGATGTGTGTGTGCCTGTAGTCCCACTCCTAATACCCGGTCCGTAACAGTTCGTGTTAACGCGTATGGACTCACAAGCCCTCTTATTTATGTTGTGGTAGCTGTACGATCTGCCATTGCCGCCCTTACAATAGGAAGATCCTGGCTAGCGTCCGTGGTGCATGGACGTCCAGAACCTCGTCTTCAGGTGCGAAAATCTTCACGTGACCAGTGATACCAGCATCGTTGCACAACTGACGCAGTACGTCTGACTTGCGTGGCAGTTCTCCGAAAGGAACATCCTGTCACTCCCACCCTTTTCGCACTCTCTCAGTTGATTGTAGGAAGCAGGGGTGTGTCTCCGTGGCATGGTTGCCTGCTTGCTTCAGACGTTTGCACCACACTGACCCTTCTGGCTGTGAGCATTCCCTATTAAAGGATGGACACAGATGGCGCTCTGGTAGCTATGCTAATACGCTGTCTGCCGGCGGACGATGTTAAAATCATTATTAGTACATCTACTATCCCCCATGTGGCACATTCCGTCATCGGATCAGAACCGAAGTCGTCTTCCAGGGTGTAATAAGTCTTTTTTCCGGCAATGTATTTTGCGCCAGTGGGTCATTCATTCTCTGAAATGAGTGAAATGTGTAGCCTTGCCACAGACCTGATCCCTACCAAAGCGCCGACTGAAAGTCCGAACGACTGTTAAGTTCGAGGCTTTAGTTCGTTTTATGTGGGCGGGAATTTTTACACCTGAGGCATTCGCCGAAGAGTTCTTGAAGTGTAAGAGAAAGACATTACGATTAGGGATAGTAGCAAAGAGTAGTGATTAACATTGAAGAGTAGTCGGAGAGATATTCTTGATTCTAAGAGATATGCACATATGGGCTAAAGTAAAGAATTACGAATAGCCACTATTTATTGAGGCTGAAAAAAGGTATAAACACGTGGAGGAAGAAATATAAAGCACACCCACGGAAAGTTGTATATCATGAAGCACTGGTCCGAAATTATCAAACTTTGAGGAGATGTTTAACATCGTTTACCGAGGATTAAGTGATTAAACTTTAATTCTGTTTGGGACTTATGTCCAATGTCAATATCAGTGTGAGGTGCGGGCCACGTGCACGAATCCACAATTGTATTCGTTCAGGGAACCAAACAACCTCTGAATGTTATCTTGAGTTATTTCTGGCGATGGCCCAAAGAGATGCTCTGTCATCTCATGAAGGTTACTGACCGGAAGTAGAAATGAAAGTATACGTCCTCTAATTGCATTCCAGGCGTGCTTCGTGGGTGAAAAATCGGTATCGGGGAAGGTCACTCAAGGATCTGTGCATTCCACAAGGCGTTTGTCATGTGAAATGCAGTGTAGGGGTTTTCAAATATCCCGCTGGAATATACCGTTTGATACCCTACTGATGAAGATTATGACAATACCGTTTAAGATACTTTGCACATACTCTACGTTTACAGCTACATCTATACTCCGCAAGCCACCTTATGGCGTGTGGCGGAGGGTTGTTGTGTATCTGTGTTTCCCCTTTTCCTGTTCGTCTCGTATGGTTCGCAGGAAGAACGACTGCCGGTAAGCCACCGTATAGGCTCGAATCTCTCTGGTTTCATCTTAATGGTCTTTTCGCGAGGTATACGCAGGAGGAAGCAATGTATTGGTTGACTGTTCTAAACATTTAAGCTCTTCGTGATGCAGAATGTCTCTCTTGCAGTGTCTTCCACTGGAGTTGACTGAAGATCTCAGTGACGCTTTCGCACTATCTAAATGAACCTGTAACGAAAGGTGCTCCTCTTTTTGGAATCGTCTCCATTTACTCTATCAGTACAAACTGTTACCTATTCCAGAGCGATATTCAAGTATTTGTCGAAAAGGTGTTTTTGGAAGCTATTTCTTTTGTTGGTGGATTACATTTCCTGAGAATTATCCCAATGAAGCTCAGTCCGGTGTCTGCCTTACTCACGATAAATTTTATGTCATCGTTTCACTTCAGATTGTTCCGTACGCTTACTTCCAGGTATTTCATTGAAGTAACTGCTTGCAGTGATTGTTCAGCAATTATGTAATCATACAATATGGAGCCTCTCTCTGTCAGTAGTTACATTAGTTTATGTCGAGGATCAATTACCACTCCCTGCACCAAGCGTCGATCCTCTACAGTTCTTCATGCATTTCGCTACAATTTGCTAACGTCGCAACTTCTCTGTTTATAAGAGCATCATCCGCGAAATGCCTGGTGGAACTCCCTGCTTTATCTACTAGGTCATTTACACACATTGGAAAAGTGATGGTCCTATAACACTCCCTGAGGCACGCCCAAAGTTGCTTCCATGTCTGAAGACATCTCTCCGTTCAGAACGACGTGCTGTGTTCTGTTTGCTAGAAACTGTCGACTCTTTCGTCTCCCTTCAATAACTAGATCAGTTCTCTTGTCATATCCAATTCCGGAGCATCATTTCAGGAGTTGGAGGGATAACGTTCTTGAGAATAGCTGCTTTCTGTAACCTATCCCCAAGTCGTCAGCTATTTGAGCGGTACAAACAGAAGCGAGACTCAGCTCAAAACACCACAGAGTAGCACTCAGTGTACCAGTTTACTCTTGCTGTACGTCTTGCAAGTCTGTTGTGCCTGTCGTATGGGGCCACGGGTAAACAACGCATCATAACTTAAGACGTGAAGTGAGCCTTCAGTAATCTGTTCCCGACGGTTCGTGGTGAGATTCCAGCTGTAACCGCTGTCCGGATTTGTCATCTGTCTATTCTAATAGTTTTACTGCAGTCTATTGTCTTGTAACTGTTACCGCGTCCGTTCAAAATTTGGACATCTTCAGATCTGTTTAAACAAATAAATAAGCTCGACCTTACGTAATTAATATAAAACACACATATACACATAAAAGTGTATACAATAACGGAAAAGTGACACGATGGTCTTGAAGTTAATTAGAAAAAGTTTTCAATAGTTATCTACGAAAACAAAGGAGAATTATTTTTGTTCATTATAACTTATTTAAAGTTGATGACGGGGAAGTGTGTTCCCACAACCGTCCACAGTTTGAAGTGTGAGTGTATTACAGTGTACACAAATATTCATAAACTGATTTTATTTTATGCTATTGTGAAATGTTCGTGTAATGTTAAAGTTTTTTAAATAATAGTTTGGAAAAAATGGGTAGCATTTTTGATTAAGAATCAAAACCTCCTGGGTCCCGGGTTCGAGTCCAGCCTCTGCTTGAATTTAGTAATGGCGACCGAAGTCACCCTCGTTCCGCTAACGGCTTTGTCAAAGATGGCGGAGGAGAGAACAGGGAGTTGGGGCACATTCTTCCCACTGGAATGGGACACTGTCCTTACAACGCGGAAGGATCAACAATACGAGGATGCAGAAGGAAATAGAAACCACTGAGTTAAAGACACACAATGTATATCCACAGGACATGCGGCCTGTAAATGGAAAAGTGTCCTGATGATTTTTTCCATTGTCAAAAAATTTCGGATTGATCCTCCATTTGGATCTCTGGGGGCGGTGATCACGAGAAGTAGATTGAATAACCAACGAAAATGTAACATTTTACGCGTCGGAGCGTAGAATGTCAGAATTGTGAATGTCGCTGGGAAACTAGAAAATCTGAATGAGGAAATGCAAAGGCTCAGTCTAGACATAGCGAGGTTGGTGAAGTCAAGTGGAAAGAGGATTAGTATTTCCGAGCAGACGAATATTCGGTAATAACAGCAGCAAAAGAAAATGGTATAAGGGGCCTAGCGTTCGTCAGGAATAGGAAAGCAGGGAAGAGAGTAGATTGCTACGAACAGTTCAGTGATAAGATTATTCCCATCCCAGTCAACAGCAAACTAAGGCCAACAACAATAGTACAGGTACATATGGCTACTTCATAAGCAGAAGGTAAAGAGACAACGAAAGTGTATTAGAATACTGAACGAGTAGTTCAGTATGCAAAGGGAGATGATAATCTAATAATTTAGTAATGTGGAAGAGTAGGCTAAAGCTTAAGAAAATTGTCCAAAAGAATGAATGTGGAAAGAGATGGGGCACTGAAGTACTGTCGGATGATGAGGCTGTAGAACATCACAGTAGGCACTTAAAATGGAGGGAACTTCACTTCCCTAAAGCCACAGTACTGGACATACATAGGTACAAGGAATGTCATCGCAAAGTAACTTTGGTAAGAGAAGAAATAATTAAATTGATTGAAGGAAGAAGGAAGTACAAAAATGTTCAGTAAAAGACAGGAGTACTTAGGAATAAAAGAAATAGGATATGCAAGGAAGCCAAGGAGAAATGGCTGCGTGAAAAATGCGAAGAAATCAAAAATAAATTATCATCGGAAAGGTCAAAACAACCTTCTGTGAAATTCAAAGCAAGGGCGGCAACATTTAGAGCGCAACAGGAATTCTGGTGTTCAACACGGGAAAGAAAGAGGAGAGGTAGAAAGAGAACACTGAAGGCCTCTGCGAGGCATAAGAACTATTTGATGATGTGACTGGGGAGAAAATGGGAGTCGATACGGAAGACATAGAGAACTAGTTTTAGAGTAAGAGTTAAACATAGCACTGAAAGACTTGCCCACATTCCTTTGCAATACCTGAAATCACTGGGAAAAGTGGCAACCAAGCAACTATACAACTTGGTTTGCTGATTAGCCTCGACGTATGCCATCATATTTTAGAAAACATATCATCCCTAAGACAGCAAGTAGGGTTAAATGCGAGAGTTGTTGCACACTTAGCTTAAGAGCTCATACGTCCAAACTACTGACAAGAATAATGTACAGAGGAATGGAGAAGAACACTGAGGACTTGTTAGATGAGGATCAGTTTGGCCTTAGGAAAGGTAAAGGCACCAGAAAGGCAGTTCTGACGTTGCGGTTAATAATGGAAGCAAGACTTAGGGTAAATAAAGATACTCGTACATTCATACGATTTGTCCTCGTAGAAAAAGTGTTCGACAGTGTGAGATGGTGCAAGATGTTGAAAATTCTCAGAAAAATATGCGTAAGCTAAAGGGAAAGACGCATAATACGCAATATGTACAAGAATCAAGATGGAACAATAAACTGGAAGACCAAGAACGAAGTGCTCACATTACAAGAGGTGAAGACAAGGATGCAGTCTTTATCTCAAACTGTTCAATCTGTACATCGAAGAAGCAATGATGGAAATAAAAGAAAGGTTCAGAAGTGGCATCAAAATTCAAGGTGAAAGGATATCAATGGTAAGGATGACTGATGAAATTGCTCTCCTCTGTCAAAGTGAGGAAAAATTACAGAATCTGTTGAATGGAATGCGAAGTCTACTGAGTACAGAATATGGATTGCCAATAAACCAAAGAAAGACGAAAGAAAGGAGGAGTAGCAGAGATGAGATTAGTGAGAAACTTAGCATCTAAATAGGGGCGAAGAAGTATAAGTTAAGGAATTCTGCTACCTTGGCAGCAAAATGACGGCTGACTCAAGTAGGACATAAAAGGCAGACTTGCACAGGCAAAAGAGGCTACCCTGGTCAAAAGAAGCCTACTAGTGAGACTCATGGACCTTGATTTGAGGAATACATTTCTGAGGATGTACTTTTGGAGCACAGCACTGTGTGGAAGTGAATCGCAGACTGTAAGAAAACAACAAAAAAAGAAGAGAAACTAAGCATTTGAGATCTGGTGCTATAGAAGGACGTTGAAAATTAGATAAACTGGTAAGATAGAAAATGAGGAGTTTCTCCGCACAATTGTCGAGAAAAGGAACTATGAAGAACACCGACAAGAAGGCGAACAGGATTACAGGACATGTGTTAAGACATCAGGAAATAACTTCCAGGGTACAAGAGAAGAGGGAGCTGCAGAGGGTAAAAGCTGTAGGGGAAGACTGCAATATGGACCAACAAATAACTGAAGACGTTGGATGAGAGTACTACTCTGAGATGAAGAGCAATTCGTGGCAGGCTGCATCAAATAGAAGAGTGTCGACTTTGTGGTACATCAGTATGATAAAGTCACTGTGTACTTATCATATGTGTGTTTCTTTTTAGTTAGCATCTGTATTAAAAGATTTGAAGATGTTCCAAATTTGAACGAAACTAGTAATCATTATTAATACCAATACGGCAATAGACTACAATAAAACTATTAGAACAATAAGCAGCTGTAGCGGATTTGTATCACTATTTGACATCACATCATGCTTTCCGTATTCTGGCTGCTGGTCAGAGCCAGTGGTACAGTCCTACGATCATCCCGTGTTACAGTGCTTCCAGAACGATCCGTGCATATTTCTCTTGGCACATTGTTGTCCCGAGGCCGTCTTGTCACTGCTCGTATTTTCATTACAGCCAGAGGCCTGTGCTGTTCTGTGCGATGCTCCCATTTCATGCCAATGTTTCGATATTTCTCAGAGTACGATAGATGGCGATAAGCTAAAAGTCCTATGGGCACATCGCGTTGCGATCTACATCTATAAAGTTCCAGTAACTTTAGACGCACCAAAGACCCATCATGTACTCACACTACACTGGGGTGACAAAAATCATTGGATACTTCCTAATATCGTGTCGGACCTCCTTTTGCTCGGCGTAGTACAGCACCTCGACGTGGCGTGGACTCGCTGCAGAAATACTGAGCCATGATGCTTCTATAGCCGCCCATAACAGCGAAAGTGTGCACGAACTGACTTCTCGATTATGCCCCATAAATGTTCGATGGGATTCATGTTGGGCGATCTGGGTGGCCAAACCATCCGCTCGAATTGTCCAAAATGTTCTTCAAACTAATCGCGAACAACTGTCGCCCAGTGATATGGCGCATTGTCATCAATAAAAAACATCCATCATTGTTTGGAAACATGTATCCATGAATGGCTGAAGATGGTCTCCAAGTACCCGAATATCGAGACCCAGTTCATTTCACATACACACCATTTGGGAGTTATCAACTTGCACAGTGCCTTTTTGACAACTTGGGTCCGTGGCTTCATGGGGTCTGCGCCACACTTAACCAACTGAAGTTGGGTCTCATCTGACTAGACCACGGTTTTCCAGTCGTCTAGTGTCAAAAGCAGGCGCTGCGGGCGATGTCACGCTGTCAGCAGAGGCACTCGTGTCTGTCGAATGTTGCCACAGCCCATACACACAGATTTCGCCGCACTGTCCTAGCGGATATGTTAGTCATACATCCCACATTGATTTCTGCAGTTATGCCACGCAAATGGAGCTGCTCTCAGTCGTTAAGGGAAGGTCGTCGGCCACTGCATTGCCCGTAGTGAGATGTAATGCCTGAAATTTGGTAGTCTCGGCAATGTGGACCACGAAACACTGAATTCCCTAACGATTCCCGAAATGGAATTCCCATGCGTCTCGCTCCAACCACCATTCTGCGTTCAGCTTCTCTTAATTCCAGTCGTGTGCAGCATTCATGTCGGAAATCTTTTCACATGAATCACCTGAATACAAATGACTGCTCCGCCAGCGAACTGACCTTTTCTACCTTGTATACGCGATACTGCCACCACCTGTATATGTGTGTATCGCTATCCCATGACTTGTGTCAATTCAGTACTCTTCATCTCCAGTAATAGTTTCTTTTTTTTACTGAAATTTTAATCATCTTATACCACTGGCACGGAAATATAGTAATTTCAGTCTGTTAGCGTGCTGTAGAAGTTTTCATTGTATAACATTCTCCATTCCCGACCGTTGCTTCTGCCACCTTTACATAATATTAAAAGACAGGTCATCTCACTATCCGAGTGTCCACAGCCTTTATCTATTTGAGAGGAAACGAGTTGTTGTTTGTAGTAACATACTTCCACTACCACTACGACACGTTTTCGCAATCATAAATCATCACAGTTGTCAGTACGCACATAAGAAGTGATCTATGCTCGTTCCATCCAGTATGATTGAGAGTAATTACGATTTTCCTTTGGACGTGCGACGTATATCTTTTGGGAATTTCTTGTCACGCGCATCTGAATTGTGCTGTGGGAACCTGTATCTACAGATAAGGGCTCACTGTCTTTCAGGCGCGTCCAGAAGCTTATCTCGAGAATAATCAGATGTCAACAACTGAACGGGGTGACCAGTGTTTTGTAATGCGCCTGTCTGCTGAGCATGTGTGCCATCAGTTGTCTGGCGACGGCAAGTGTCTCTGACGTATCAAGCTGTGAGGTTCTGTCCACAGGCTGGTTCCGTGATTATGTTAAGAACTGTCAGGGATGATGGGGAAGGGTAAATTTACCAATATGGGGTAAGGGACCCTGGTCCGGAAATGGCCGCGTCGAAATTTATAATCGACATTCGTTCTGATACCTCTGACAAAGGAATATTGTTGATGCTAACGCTGTAGGGCAGACAACTTTCAGAAGTGGTAGTATGAACCAAAACAAGAAAAGAAAGTCTACCACCGGGGTGGCTAAATCATTCGTTCGAACTGTCCATAATGTTCTACAAACCAATTGTGAATAACTGCGGCCCGGTGCCATGGCACACTGTCGTGAAAAAGTCCAATGATGTTTGGGAACATGAAGACTATGAATGGCATACCTTCAGAGCTATGGGCACTTGTTCAGTGGAAGAGATGTATTTCGCAGTAGTGAAGATGAACAAGTGATTACACCTCTTAAGTTATGCACTTTAGAGCCCTTGTTTACTAGACTCTTTTCTTTTGTTTTGGTCCATACTATCACCTCTGAAAATTTTCTACACTAATATCTTATTAACAATACCGATACACGTATTCCACTGTCTGAGGTATCAGAACAATTTTCGATCATAATTTTCTACTCGGTCGTCCCTTTCCTACATACGGCTCCTCATAACACACTGAAATGACAAAAGTCATGGAGACTTCCTAATACTGTGTCGCATCTCCTTTTTTCCGGCGTAGTGCAGCAACTCGACGCAATATGGATTCAACGAGTCTGTAAGTCCCCTGGAGAAATATTGAGGCATGCTGTCACAATAACTATTCATAATTGTAAAAGTATTGCCGGTACAGAATTTTGTTCGCAAACGCAAGTCCTGATTATATCCCATATGTTCGATGGGATTGATATTGGGCCACCGGGGTGGCTAAATCATTCGTTCGAACTGTCCATAATGTTCTACAAACCAATTGTGAATAACTGCGGCCCGGTGCTATGGCACACTGTCATGAAAAAGTCCAATGTTGTTTGGGAACATGAAGACCATGAATGGCTGCAAGTGGTCTCCAAGTATCCAAAATAACCTTTTCCAGTCAATGATTGGTTCAGTTTGACCAGAGAACGCAGTCCATTCCATGCAAATACAGCCCACGCCAGTATGGAACCACAACCAGCTTGCACAGTTAAAAACTTGGGTCCACGGCTTCGTGCGGTCTGCACCACACTCGAAACCTATTATCAGATCTTACCAACTGAAACCGGGTCTCATCTGCCTCGCTTTTCCATTCGTTTAAGGTCCAACAAATATGGTCACGAGCCCAGGGGATGCGCCGCAGGTGGTGTCGTGGGTTAGCAAAGCCACTCGCGTCTGTCGTCTGTTGCCATAGCCCATAACGCCAAATTTCGTCATATTCCCCACATTCATTTCTGTTTTTTTTTTTTTTGCGCAGTATTGCTCGTCTTTTAGCACTGAAAACTCTGCTCTCGGTCGTTAAGTGAAGGCCGTCGGCCACTGAGCTGACCATGGCAAGAGTTAATGCCCGGAATTTGATATTCTCGGCTCACTCTTCACGCTGTAGATCTCAGTATACTGAATTTCCTAACGATTTCCGAAATGGGATGTCCCATGCGTCTAGCTCCAACTACCTTTTCGCGTCCAAAGTCTGTTAATTCCCGTGGCCATAACCACGTCGGAAATCTTTTCACACGAATCACCTGAGCACAAATGACAGCTCCACCAATGCACTACCCTTTTATACCTTATATCTCTTCCATCTCTGTATGTGCATATCCTTATCCCATGACTTTTGTCACATCAGTGTATAGCTCAAAATGGTTCAAATTGCTCTGAGCACTATGGAACTTAACATCCGTCCCCTAGAACTTAGTGCTTAAACCTAACTAACCTAAGGACATCGCACACATCCATGCCCGAGGTAGGATTCGAACCTGCGACCGTAGCAGCAGCGCGGTTCCGGACTGAAGCGCCTAGAACCGCTCGAGCCCCCCAGCCGGCGACATCACATACATCCATGTTCGAGGCAGGATTTGAACCTGCGACCGTAGCGGTCGCACGGGTTTAGACTGAAGCGCCTAGAATCGCTCGGTCACGGCGGTCACCTCAGTGTATAGCCACAAGTAGACGATCATGATCATCCGCCGTTGCAAGGTAACTTATTTATCGCAAACCATAGTCAAGTCTTGGTCTTCCTCTATAATTTTTCTACCAAGCTCTCCCAAAATTTACCATAATTGACTAGTTTTTAATGCCTCAGGTCCATCATATCAACCGTCCCTTCTTTTAGTCTCGTTGTACCACAAATTCCTTTTCGCTCCAATCTGATTCAGTAGCTCTTCATTTGTCATCCAATCTACCCACATGATCTTCATCATTCTTCTGTAGCACCGCATTTCAAAAGCCTCTATTCATGTCAGAACTGTTTATCATCTACGTTCCACTTACGTACATGGCTACACTCCAGACTAGAAACTTCATAAAGAGAATTTCTAACATTTAAGTTACTATTCGATGTTTACAAATTTCTCTTTTACAGTAATACTTTTCTTGCTACTGTCGTTCTCGATTATATTCCGTTCAATATTTACAAATTTATGTACATTCACTGACATTAAAAATTACACCTTCTTGTCTGTTGCGCGCCTATGCAATTTCACCAACAACCGCAGTGTCCCCGCCCTCTCATATACATATACATATTAAATATCTTTTCTCCACAGTTGACAGCCACTTTGAAATGTGCTTTATAGGGAAATGTGACATACTTCGTTAATAAGACATATTGCTCGAATGGACAAATGAATGTGCTTTGTACTCATAATCAGCACAAGATCTTGATGTGGCTAACCGGAGAAGTCATGTACATACATCCTGAGCGTTAGCCAGAGCTGAAGAGTAAACAGATCCTCAAAAAGTATATGACTGGTTGCGGTCTTCTTAATGTGAACTTTAAATCTATAGCCGCACCAACATCATCCATAACGGATAGACTGAAAACAAAACGTTTCTACAGTTCCCTGTGTCTTACATACTGTGCTTTCATGGCTGACTTCTTTTGCGCAAGTGATATGCTCCACACACGTATGAAGCAAGAACTGCTATTCTCTTACAATATTTGATACATTTTCGCAAAATTTGTGCTAGTTCTCGTCACCTACTGACATAATAAGAAGTGGAGTATTCATTCTTTACTCTCACCTCGCTCTACACAGTTTCTCCGCCGGCCGTTGTCTTAATAAAAGAGTCTAGAAGTCCGTATGTTCATAATTAATTACATAGCCGTTGTTTGTATTCTTCCATGTCAACCATCTCAGAAATACTGTCTAAGAAAATTGCCCTAATTAGAATTTGTTTCGACAACGGTTTGACTTTTAAATTTGCTAGTCCTAATGGGAATATTTAGAGAAACAGTAGGATTTAAACAAATTTCTTCAAACTGACTTTCTAATAAAGTCATTTGCCAAGCTTTTACTCTCTTTGAGGAATATCTGGATGCTTCATGATGCTCGTTTTCAATTTTACGTAATAACTAGCAAGGACGTTACACAACTGATACTTGACAATAGTGCTTTTTCTTTTGGAACAGGCCTGTGCAAATGTTCAACACTTAAATCGAAGTAGAAATAAAACATCGTACAGCACCGAATGTATCTGCAGAAACTGGATAGAAACCGGATTCGGAAACTTCGTTTTGAGTAATCAGTGCGCCTAGCAGACAAGGCTCTAAATACTGACGACAAAGTACTGAAATTTCATCTCCACCACAAATTGGTTTTATTTTATTTGTGATGTGGCACTTTCTAAGTATTACGTCTTGGAAAGGGGATACGGCATGCTGAGCAGCACGTTGGTCGTATCAGGTCTTGAGTCCAGGCTTCCTCGTGCTTTAAGTTTGTTGGTTAATCAAAAAAAAATGGTTCAAATGGCTCTGAGCACTATGGGACTCAACATCTTAGGTCATAAGTCCCCTAGAACTTAGAACTACTTAAACCTAACTAACCTAAGGACATCACACACACCCATGCCCGAGGCAGGATTCGAACCTGCGACCGTAGCAGTCCCGCGGTTCCGGACTGCAGCGCCAGAACCGCTAGACCACCGCGGCCGGCTGTTGGTTAATCCTCCGAAACTGGTCGCATTATTAATAAAGGATATTGTGGCAAAGGGAGGATTTTACTTAGTCCACTTAGTAACCGTCACGGACAAGCTACAGCATGGAGGAGCAAAGTACTTAAACAGCACCGTAGGCTGCTGAATATTCCAGTTCATTCAATGCAGTGCGAGAATTAGAGGCGTTGTGAGGCTTAGCGATAGTACGCCATTTAAACGGGAGGCTTTCGGAAGCGTTAAGTGCCTCTTAATGTAAGTATCTAATACGTGATAACGACGACTGTGTAAGATCAACACTGACAAGAGGAAAGTGGGACATGGGATTAGGGTCCTACGCACCACTGGTAGGAGATTGCTAAACGCGAATAAAACGAGAATTCACTGGACGTTATCTAGACAGAAAAGTGCGTTTACTGGACGTATTGCAAGAATTTATAGCATTATGATCCAGCTTGAGCTCTCGTTTACTGAGTAGAGCTGTGAAGATCCACTTGTTATCCACTATACCAAGGAGTTAATTTATGAAGCCTCGAGTAACTCGACGTTGTCTTCCTAAAGCACACGAAATTTTCTTGTCGTCCAATGGTTCTGTAAGTACTGTCTTCCTTTGAATTCGATCATCACCTATACTTGTCATCGTTATCTCTCGTTCCATGCCGCTTACAAACTCTCTTTCACAATGAAGGTCCATCGATCAAAGTGGTGTAATGCTTGAGGCTCTGGACCCGTTCTGTGGAGAACGAGTTCAAACCCCCCTCCGACCGTCCCGATGCAGGTTTTCCGTTGTTTCCCTAAATCGTTCACTGGGAAAGAACACGACCAATACCTTTTCTGCCTTGTCTTAACGGAGCTTAATTCGGAATTGTCTTATGAGGATTAGCTGCGGTTCCATTGTAAAATCATGATTTTAATTATACAGCCAACGGCTCTCAATCACCAAACATGGCAGCAGATTTTCTTGCGGCCTCTTTCTCATCTTATTTTTGTGTCACTTTTCCAGTGATAGCTGTAATTTCTTTTGCGAATTTTTGATAGAGAATAACACCGCTTGCAATTAATGGCGTTTATCAAACGTGTACTTCTCTATCGTTATCATCTCGAATAGTCTACTTGCGACAGATTATCTGTGGGCCACTGTATGTGGTTTTGTTAATTCACATACAACACTTCGGCAGTGAATTCGTTAGACAATGCATGTTGTAAGCTTACAGAATGGGTCAAAGTGTTCCATATACGTATGAAAATAGGAGAAAATTAGAATTAGAAAGTGTGTTCGAGAAATCCGAGTATCCTCCTATTCCTGCTTTTAATCTCGTCTATATTGTTCCAGTATTGAAGTTGCGACGCCTTGCTGATAAGAGTGGACGCAGTTACACTGTTGAAGAGCGGATATGGGCGTGTGTATGGGTATAGGAACATCCACATACAGGGAAAACAGTGACAGGGACAATGAGTGCACTTTAGAAATTGCTTTGTCAGTAATGCAGACTGTGGTTTCCTGGTGAAAGGAAAATCACCATGAAGTGCCAAGATTTTCTCTTGATATGGGCTGGGATGTCATTACGAAACCTGATCAGACCAATTTTTTTTAAGGGTACATGAACGGAAATTCATATTTGGACATATTGAAAAATTGGTTAAGAGTTGGGGTCGAGGACCTGAGACTAATGGGTCAAATATAGTCACGGCAGGGAGGAACTCATGCACATTTTCGTATTAAGGTTTGTGAGTTCCTTGAAGAATTGTAGGCCGCGTGATTGGGCGTGTTTCAGAAACATCTTCAGCCTCACTGAAATAAGTATCACGAATCCCGGACCTTACCAGGCTAGACAACTCATTACAGGGAATAATCACTCCCCGTGCTGCTCAATGTCGGTATAAGACTAAAAAATTGTGCGAAACCGTAACTCGTCAGATCCTCTAAAAGATGTTAAGGAGGACTTGGAGAAACATAGATCACTTTTTAAGGCATTACGGTGCCTACACAGATCAGTTGGATACGTCTATTTTATACCGAATGGTTGTAATTGAAGTACAGCTACTCACAGAGGTACTGTGTGTGTTGTAAATATATAAAAAATGGTTCGAATGGCTGTGAGCACTATGGGACGTAACATCTGAGGTCATCAGTCCCCTAGAACTTAGAACTACTTAAACCTAACTAACCTAAGGGCACCACACACATTCATGCCCGAGGCAGGTTTCGAACCGGCGACCGTAGCGGTCACGCGGTTCCAGACTGAAGCGCCAAGAACCGCTCGGCCACAGCGGCCGGCTTGTAATTATCGTATGGTAGCGAAACTTGGTAGGTATGCTATGCGTTAATGCTGAACTGATTTACGCTGGAAAAAAGTTAGTTCCAATTGTGATTACCAGGTGCATATCTGGCGCAATATGTTGTTTGTATAAAGGTACCGCATCCACGCTCCCGTTTGACAGACCATAACGTGAGTGAACAGTACGGCTATCGAGAAGTGAAGCACTGCGCTATTAGTGAAACTGTTTTATGTGAACGGCAGCAGTTACAGTGCTGCATTGAGAGAG
This sequence comes from Schistocerca americana, assembly GCF_021461395.2. NCBI lineage: Eukaryota > Metazoa > Arthropoda > Insecta > Orthoptera > Acrididae > Schistocerca > Schistocerca americana. The sequence continues at coordinate 695,420,890 of NC_060120.1, read as the reverse complement.
TATCGTCGACTGAAAAGTCTGAGGAGACACCCGATGTCATTAAATGGTCTAAAGAAGATAACGAAATTCGGAAACACGAGTGAGCTTGGTGTGGCACTTAAAAGAGGAAAGCGTCCTATCCCGGTGCAAATTATTGACGAGGTTTCTGTTGCTGTAACTGACCATGAAGCTCATGTTCGGGGTGAGCTAGTTATCGTTCAGTCTCATCCAATGGTCAACAGTACAGAAAGTCTCCCGGTCTACTTTACACTGATACCTGTACAAGGTCCTGGTGGTGTGGCAACTGAAACCACACGATCCGCAGAAACGTTCTGAATTTTCGTTTCGGTTTCTGGCACGTACCGGAGTTGATGACATGTGGCCGGGCAATATTATACGCAGCGGCGAGACACATTTCTACTCTACAGGATGTAGTGAATACACATAATTGACGAATTTGCGGCATTGTTGAACAGCACCTTCTGCGCTAAGAGTCATCGCACTCACTGTACGTGATTGTGTGCTCTGGATTGGCAAGTACCTTTATTTTCGGTCCGTTCTTCTTTGAAGAGAGTAACCCAAGTCAGGTGCACCGTGACATCTGCAGGTTATCGAGACTCCTTGTACAGGACATGATTCCTGCAATGGAAGAGTACTACTGTATGGAAACTACATTTTTCATGCAAGATGGGATAACACCTCAGGTCGCTCGCCCAATGAAAGATCTGTTTAATGCAACCTTCCTCGAACGTGTTGTCTCCAAAGGTTTTCTAGATGCATGGCCTACAAGATCACCTGATCTGAATCCATGTGACTTTTGACACTGGGGATATCTAAAAGAAAGCCTTTGCCAGAGTCACATACGGTCTCTACCTGATACGAAGTCCGTATAAAGGAACGCGTGGTCATTATATTCCATCGGAAATGTTGCCAGCAACTTCTGATCACATCTGTCTCATATTCAACAAATTGTGTAAGCGTCGGTTAACATTACGTCTTTCTCACCTGTATGACTTTTTCTGCCCACGTCTCGATCCTAAACCCTTACTTTGGAAACATTTCTATGCGTTTTTCTTGCATTCACAGCGCCAGATTTGCACCTAGGGACCAAAACTGGAACTTTTGTTTTCAGCGTAAATCGGCTCCGCATTAGAAAACGAACCAAGTTTCGCTGTCATACGATAGCTATAGCCCTCAGTGGACAGCGTAAGTAGAGGAACTTTAATTACAACCAAGCGGCGTTAAGTGCGCAAAAATACAATATAATTTTTGATATAGGAATACAGGGACTTCTTGGACACTGTGCTGCTGCACTGCATAGATCTGCTTCTCTTCAAGCAACTGAACGAAGTGTCGCAGCGGTCTAGTCATCGGACTCGTATTTGGGAGGTCTGAGCTCTTCCGTTTGTCCTAGGTCATACGCTTTAGCAGATTGCTGAGGTGGTTCCCTTGAAAAGAACGCTACCAGTATCGTGCGCCATCCTTGTACACTCAGAACTAGTGTTACGTCTGAACCCGTCAGTTGTACTCTTTGCCACAAAATTTCTGACATTTCTTTGAGACTATCTAGTAACTGAAGGAAAGAAAACGAAATGCAGATGCGGCTGCCATTTGTTCATGGATAGTAGCCATCAGTCACAATCTCTTCAGCGTAGATAATCTTTATTTCTGGAAATGGGCTACCAAATGGCACTCAAGATAACATGCCCATTATTTGATTAGCTTTTTCCATCGTTGTCAACAGTATCGCACAGTACAAATTTTCCGATTACGAGATCTATACAAATGGCAATCATCTCTGAAACATGAGAAGTGCTCTGTATGAACCGAAGTGGGAACAAGATTAACAAGAAGATGGCGCACTACTGCTGTAACAATTGGGGAAGTCACAAAAAGACCTCCTTGTAGTTTTCAACCTTTCTACTAGTTTGATGCCGCTCGCAATTTCTCCCTATCGTCCTCTCTTCTGTTAATGTATCAAGACACAAAGAAATTAAAGACATTAGCTATCAGTGGGCATTGATTTGTATCTACATCTACATTTATACTCCGCGAGCCACCCAGCGGTGTGTGGTGGAGGGCACTTTACGTGCCACTGTCATTACCTCCCTTTTCTGTTCCAGTCGCGTATGGTTCGCGGGAAGAACGACTGCCGGAAAGCCTCCGTGCGCGCTCGAATCTCTCTAATTTTACATTCGTGATCTCCTCGGGAGTTATAAGTAGGGGGAAGCAATATAATCGATACCTCATCCAGAAACGCACCCTCTCGAAACCTGGACAGCAAGCTACACCGCGACGCAGAGCGCCTCTCTTGTAGAGTCTGCCTCTTGAGTTTGCTAAATATCTCCGTCACGCTATCACGCTTACCAAATAACCCTGTGACGAAACGCGCCGCCCTTCTTTGGATCTTCTCTATCTCCTCTGTCAACCCGACCTGGTACGGATCCCACACTGATGAGCAATACTCAAGTATAGGTCGAACGAGTGTTTTGTAAGCCACCTCCTTTGTTGATGGACTACATTTTCTAAGGACTCTTCCAATGAATCTCAACCTGGTACCCGCCTTACCAACAATTAGTTTTATATGATCATTCCACTTCAAATCGTTCCGCACGCATACTCCCAGATATTTTACAGAAGTAACTGCTACCAGTGTTTGTTCCGTTATCATATAATCATACAATAAAGGATCCTTTTTCTATGTATTCGCAATACATTACATTTGTCTATGTTAAGGGTCAGTTGCCATTCCCTGCACCAATTGCCTATCCGCTGCAGATCTTCCTGCATTTCGCTACAATTTTGTAATGCTGCAACTTCTCTGTATACTACTATCAATGGGGCAAGTTGAAAATGTGTGCTCGATCCGGGTCTGCTGCTTACTAGGCAGACGCGCTGACCACTACGCCATCCGGACACAGCGGTTACCGCAACCGCATGGACTAACCTAGGATACCTCCCGTCAGACCCAAATTCTCGACATGTACCACACACTACTGATGTAGTGCCCTGTTCATTAGGCTCGCTACTCGCGGAATCTCTTCATTGCCGTAAGTGTTCGAGCTTGGTGTGCGTCTGCACTGACGGGATCACAGGCTGTCATCGCCGTAATTATATATTCGTTGTGTCTGTTCTATCGGATCTGTCTGTTCTTTCGGACATGCCCGAAAGAACAGGCACCACATAGACACTGAGGTTATTTCTCGCAATTTTGCTTGTCTGTCAGCACTGAAAACTCTACATACACGCCATTGACCTCGGTCGTGAAGGGAAAGCCGTCGCCCATTGCTTTGTCTGTGGTGAGAGGTAATGCCTGAAATTTGGTATTCTCGGCACACTCTTGACACTGTGGATGTCGTAGTATTGAATTATCTAACGATTTCCGAAATGGAACGTCGCATGCGTCTAACTCCGACTACCATTCAGAGTGCAGAGTCTGTTAATTCCCGTCGTGCGGTCATAATCAGGTCGGAAACCTATCCACGTGAATCACCTGAGTACAAATGACATCTCCGCCAATGAACCGCCCTTTAATGTCTTGTGTACGCGATGCTACCGCCATCTGTATATGTGTGTATTGCTAACCCATGACGTTTGTCACGTCAGCGTATTTTCACCGGTGTCGGGTGTCACTACTAATTGTGATACACCAAATACAAGTTGATAAAATTTACTTACAAATACAAAAATCGCGCAAGGGTACTGTATTACGTAATGGAGAGAATTGTCAGAGACTCCAACCGAGCTGTCGCTATATTGTGATGCGCTTTTAACAATGCAAAACTTTAAGTACGCTGCAGCACACTCTTACAGTAATGAATGCTCTGATAGTTAGCTTGAACTGGTGGCTATATGTCTCTGATAAGATGCGAATTGCCTTCTAACGTTGGAGTAAGTGATGGCAGGAATTGTATGCCTCTCCGGTTGGGAGTCACTTCACTTATTGTATATTCCCAACGTTATTGCAGATAAGTGTCACACATTAAGCTTCATGCAGATAAAGGAAATGAGTTTAATTAAAGATGCATCAAATGCTCATTGCTGTCACATTTCTTCACGTATTTAATTGTTTGTAATTTCTTATTGACATTTTGCTTTTAGTTCTGAAGCATGTTAGCAGCACATAAACCGATATGTTTTATAGTCAAGATATTTTACTTTGTGAATACTGGTTGTTCTTGTGGGTTCTTCTACGATTATCTCAACTGCAGTTGAGCTACACCGTTAGGCTTTGTTTAAAATTGTTAACACTAGTATAATTCCGTACATTCGGCGTAGGGGGGGGGGGGGGGGTGGCGTGAGCTCTCACGTCACATTCATTCACATCCCTGATGTGTTCGATTGGGTTCAGATCTGGCGAATTGGGGGGTGGGGGGGAGGGGGGGCAGCATATCAGTTGGAAGTCGACACTGTGTTCCTCGATCCCCTCGATCACACTTGTGGGCTTGTGAAATGGCGCATTATCTTGTTGAAAAATGCCATTGCCGTCAGGAAACATGATCGTCATGAAGGGGTGTACCTGGTCTGGAAACAGTGTAAGATACCCCTTGATCTTCGTGGCGCCTTGTAAGAGCTCCACTGGATCCATGGATGCCCATGTGAGTGTTCCCCTGAGCATATTGGAGCCGTCACTAGCTTGTCCCTGTCGCGCAGTACAGTTATCATAGAGTTGTTCCCCGGGAAGACGACGGACTCGCGCCCTCCCATCGGCATGATGAAGAAGCTGTCGGGGTTTATCAGGCCATGCAACACCCTGCCACTGCCACAACGTCCTGTGCCGATCGGCACGTGCCCATTTCAGTCGTAGTCGCCGATGCCGTAGTGTTAACATTTACACATGCATGGGTCGTCAGCTGCGGAGGCCCATCGTTAGGAGTGTTCGGTGCACTGTGTGTTCAGGCACATTTATACTCTGCCCAGCATTAAAGTCTGATGTCAGTTCCGCCACATTTAGTCGCCTGTCCTGTTTTACCAGTATGCCCAGCCGACGACTTCCGACATCTGTAATGAGGAGTGGCCGCCCAACCCCACGACGTCTCGACGCTGTTTCACCTTGGTTTCGCCACGTGTTGAAGACACTCGTCACAGCATTCCTCGAACACTTGACAAGTCGTGGAGTTTTCGGAATGCTCGTGCCGAGCCTCTGGACCATCACAACTACCGTCGGTCACACTCAGATAGACCGAGTTCCTTCCCCATTCCACAAATGGACAGCATACTAACTGGTACTAGGAGTAAATGCTCCGTGCTGTGTCTGACTAACAGTAATCCCTCTCCAGGTGAGGCTGCTATCGCCCGGACGTGTTTATGTCGATAGTAGGTCGGCGTTGTTCTGGTTGATCAGTGTATCTCGCATTTGTGGCCAAGATTCCAAACGCACGCCTGTGCGGAAATACTCGGCACGGAACGCAGCCGGTTCGATTTCTGGCAGTGGAAGAAATTGTCACAGGGGGAGGGGGAGAGAGGTGTTGTCTTAAAGTGCCTTGCTTCTAGATTTTCCGCCAATCTCCTGGATTAAAGTCCAGACCTCCCCGCAGTGAGGGCATGCGACACTGTCGATGGCGATCCGACCGTCAGGGGAGGAGGGCGTTGAGCTTGGTAGCCCCGTTGGTGCTACTCGAGAGGAGTAGGATATGTGCCGGCACCGCGTTTCACTCTCTCCCTCGTCTCACACAACACAAACGTGACACCACAGTTTAGAAACTTATATTACACTCAGCTACAATCAAGAAATACACTTAAGATGCAACTCTCACAATTTGCGAAAAAAGGGACAATTGTGCGTGGACGAAGACACCTTTTCCGATTAGACGCGTGAAACACTACTTTCACTCTGAGTTCGCAATAACAACGCCCTACATTTCTTTTGTTATTAATACGTAAATTATCCCCTCACCGACTACTATGATCCATTCCGCGGTGGTGTGGCTTGTGTGCCTCAATGATTAATTGCCATACCATAGGTGCAACAAGATCGGGTAGTCGAGTATGGAAACACCGTCTTCGTAATTACAAGGCGGTCATAATTAAACTCTAGGTACTTAAGAGAGCCACTTTGGAAACAAGTGGTCGTAGGACAATGAAACGATGTGGAAGCTTTTGTAAATGCATCCGGAAGATAAATAACGAAAGAAACACATTTTAATTTCCACATGATAGGGTATCATAAGTTAATTGTGTACCATGTTTACCTTCCAGATTAGAAGTGTTGCTCAATGTGACGACCATCTGCATGCATGACAGCCTGTGACCGCATTAAAGATGCTATTTCACAGTTGTTCGCAGCACATTTCAAACGGTGGACCGGGGAATATTCAGCTGTAGTGACACAGGTCGTACATTCTTGAAGATCGCACATAGCGTCGAGCATTCTGAGCCATGGCAACAGTAACTTCGTCAACAATTTTTGGCGCAATTAACCGTCGAACTCTCCCAGGAGCAATTCTCAAATTGCCAGTTAATTCGAACTGTTCTCCAACGCCGGTGCGAAAACAGGACCTCTCCGTATTCTTTTAATGAGTCGATACTCGCGCAGAATAGTAGCACTATTGCTTTACGAGTAAAGCCCTGCTCATCTAGCCCAGTTCCATGTTGACTGTCTGCAACTGTAATGCACACTGAAACTTGTGTTTCACCCCTCCGTCGCCATACAAGTATCGGTGCTTAACGGCAAGTCACGACACCAACACTGCAACAACTGAAACCCCGGAGCTCATTGTCTGAACATCACTCCAATAAAGTGCGATACCCATACGATAAACAGTTTTGCGCCTACACTGTAGCGTAAGTTTAACTGTAACTACCCCGTATTTCGACACTAACCGCTCTGTTTTTTCTGTTTTCGAACTAGGCGGCGCAGTGATAACACACTGGACATTCATTCGCGAGGATGATGGTTCACATCCCCATCAGCCACTCAGATTTTTCGTGATTTCCTGAAATCAGTTGAGGTAAATTTCAGGATCTTTCATCTGAAAGGGCCCTGCCGATTTTCTTACCATCTTTCCCCAATCCCAGCCCACGTTCCGTCTCTAAGGACTTCTCGTCGTACTTGACGCTAAACCCTAATCTTCCTTGTTTTGCATCTCCTATGATAAATTTCGAGATGTCACACTTCTATGATTCACCCGGAAATCTCATTTGGCATACTTCAGACGAACCTGTTGGATAATTTTTACCAGGAAGTACACATTGTAAGATTCAGTAACGCTGAACAACTGCGAGAGAAAGCACCAATAGGTGAAATACGAGTAATGTGACTGGGTTGACACAGCTCCACAGCGTAGTCATTGTGTGTACTAATTATCCTGGCGTCAATGTTTCACACGAAACTGAAAGACATTGATATAATTTGAAAAGGGTTGCCACAGACAGAAGTTACTATGTGCTTATATAAATTATCAAAGGAATAGGTAATAGAAACACAACAAGAAAACAGTTCTATGAAGAACGCACATGTCTGCTTTGCATTTAGAAATGATTAACGTGCATAAAGGAAAAATATAATAGGGGTAGACAAAGGCTGAGAGTCGGGATGTTGGTTGTAGAAGGCATGTAGACGCATTAGCAGACTATACAATGAGGTGACAGTAGTCCTGGGATAGCGATGCGCACATACACAGATAGTGTAAGTGTCGCGTACACGAGGTAGAAAACGGCAGTGTGTTGATGGGTTTGTCATGAGTACTCAAGTGATTGACGTGAAAAGGTTTCTACCTGATTATGGCTGCAAGAAGGGAATCAACAGACCTTGGACGCGGAATGGCTGTTGGAGCTAGACGCATAGGAAACTCCATTTCAGAAATCGTTAGGGAATTCAATATTCCGAGATCCATAGTGCAAGAGGGTGCCGAGAATACCAAATCTCAGCCGTTACGTCTCAACACGAACAGTGCAGTGGCCAACGGCCTTCACCTAACGACCGAGAGCAGTGGCGTTTTCGTGGAGTTGTCAGTGCTAACAAACAAGCAACACTTCGGGAAATAAACTCAGAAATCAATGTGGGACGTACGACGAACATATCTGTTAGGACAATGCGGCTACATTTGGCGTTAATGAGCTGTGGCAGCAGGCGACCAACGCGTGTGCGTTTGCTAACAGCACGACGTCGCCTGCAGCACGTCTCCTGGGCTCATGGCCATATCGTTTGGACTCTAGGCGACTAGAAAATCGTGACCTGGTCAGATGAGTCCCGATTTCAGTTGGTATGAGCTGATGGTAGGATTGGAGTGTGGTGCAGACCCCATGAAGCCGTGGCTCCAACTTGTCTAAAAGGCACTGTACAAGCTGGTGGTGATTCCATAATGATGTAGGCTGTGTTTACATGGAGTGGACTGGGTCCTCTGGTCCAACTGAACCTATCGTTGACTGTAAATGGTTACTTTCTGCTTCTTGGAGACTATTTGCAACCATTCATGGACTTCAAGCTCCCAAACAACAATGTGATGTCACCAGCCCACAAGTGTTCGCGATTGGTTTGAAAAACATTATGGAGAATTCGAGCGAATGATTTGCCCACCCTGGTCGCCCGACGTGAATCCCATAGAACATTTATGGGGCATAAATGAGAGTTCAGTTCGTCCACAACATTCTGCACCGGCAAAACTTACGCAGTTATGGACGGCTGTAATGGTAGCATGGCTCACTATTTCTGCAGGGGACTTCCAACGACTTGTTGAGTCCAGGCCATGTTGAGCTGCTGCGCTACGCCGGGCAAAAGGAGGTCCGACACGGTATTAGGAGGTATCCCACGGCTTTTGTCACCTCAGCGTATACCACAATAGAACCAAAAGTGTTCTCGTACACGTCGGTACACAAACGAGCCGTTTACGAGATAAGGGCGAATGTGTGGTAGCGTGTCGCTTCCATGTAACACAGCGCCTTCGTTGATGTTGGAAATTGCGGATTCATGAGGTTTAGACTACATGTAAACTCCAATATTAATGAAAGCGATGATTTTTAAGGCACGAACTATTTTTTGAGCTCATCCAGATCCCTGCCTTATTTAACAACAGTCGACGGATTGAACTTTCCACGTCTCTCGTACATGCTACCTTTAATAAGAGAGATAGTTACCTCAGCCTTGCTTGTTTGTTGGCAAAAGACATTCTCTTCAGGCATCACAGGAAAATAGTACACAGTAGACGCAGTCAGTCGCTGCGCTGCCGAAGGTAATGAGACCTTCAAGCCTGTACTCTCCTGCCTTAGAAACATTGATGGAGGTATGCTTAAAACATAAACAAGGGTCAAGCAGATCTCGATATAATAATTATTCTTTGTTGAAGCTTTGTTAACCTCCTAGTGCAAATCTGAACCCCATTAAATACATGCAAACTAAAGCTACATAGAACGCGCTAGTTACTAATATACACTGATGAGTCAAAAGACAATCTCATTAATAGTGTGTTCCTCCACCTTTGGAATGCAGTACAATAGTGATTCTGCGCGGCATGTCGTTGGTACATTTCCCAGGGCACGTCATACTAGATGTCTACGCGCGGGTCACGCAAATCCCATAAATTAGCGGGTGGGGATTTGTGGGCACGGACTTGGAGCCCGATGGCATCCCTGATGTTTTCCATGGGGTTTAGATCAGGGAAATACGTTGGCCAAGTCACTATCATGCACCTCAGAGTACCGTAGCATTATTATGATTTTGTAACGCGGATTGTTATTCTGCTAGAAGATGTCATCACTGTCAGAGAAGACATCAGACGTGAAGGGATGGAGGTCACCCGCTATAACGTTCGCGTAGTCAAATGGTTCAAATGGCTCTTGGCACTATGGGACTTAACATCTGAGGTCATCAGTCCCCTAGAACTTGGAACTACTTAAACCTAACTAACCTAAGGACATTACACACATCCATGCCCGAGGCAGGGTTCGAACCTGCGACCGTAGCGGTCGCGCGGTTCCAGACTGAAGCGCCTACAACCGCTCGGTCACAGCGGCCGGCGTTCGCGTAGTCCATAGCAGTTATGATGCCTTCAATTACTATCACAGGTCCTATGGTAAATGTCCGTCACAGCATAATATTGCCCCCAGCGGCCTGAGACCGCGGTACGGTCCATGTTTCGAGCAACCGTTTGCCTGGATGGCAGCGTGAGCATGGGAACTCGCAGGCGTCATCTGCCGCGAAGCCCCAGATCTGCCACACATCGCCACCTATCGTGCTTTATTGAGCGGGCAGGTCTCCGATCTCCGAGCTCTGTGACGAGGCATCGACGTCTGACACCTTTTCACCTACTCCTTGTTTCATAGTCCCTCAGCCAGTCTCCATAGATGATCACGATAGCAGCACGCGAACTACATACTCGCTCCTAGACGCCGTACCATAACAATCTACCCATTGTCGAAGTCGCTTACGTCAGTGTATTTTCTCATTTTGGGCCAGTATCGTCACTAGAATGATTCGCCATTCATCTCTACACCGCTTATACACTTTCCTTAGCGCGCTACGTGCCCACAACGACACCAGGCGGCATTCATTTACGCGGTAGGGAATAGTATTATATTTTTGCTCCTCAGTGTGTTGTTTCTTGTCACCATGTACAATGCTGTAAGATGGTCGTATAGTACAAATCATTTGCGTCGAAGGAGCCTACTCGACCAGTTGTAAGTAAAAAACATAGAGAAACATTAATCCCGCAAATGATAATCGACAACAGGGAAAGAGCAGACACTCTAAAACACTTCTGAGCTCTTGCATTAAATGCTTCTTTTATGTGGTTATGCGCCAAACCTGTGAAATGAGTCCTGTGTGTCACCTATGTTGCTCGTATCAGCACAAGCGATTTATAAAGAAGACTGCAATTCGGATAAGAACTAAACAAATATCTCAGCACGTATGTCATCAGATGGTAAGACACCACGTACTATTTCACTCGAATGGAGGAATTATTTTTTAATAAGACTTCCGTCGATTATTTGTGAAGCTTTTCTCAAAACTGTTGTTATTGGGACCGGGCCGCGGGTGTCTACACTAACCATCGCCCCGTAATAAGGCGAATTTCAGCTGTGATTGGCAAATTGAGAGCTTTGTACTACGAATATAATGCCTATTGGGATATCTGTGTATGACTTGACTGTATGTCACATATGGTATGACAAATTGACATTATCTGTGGTTGCTTCTTTTGTAAATGGCATATCGTGATCTTTGCGCGTTTTATATCATTGTAGCAACAGGTTAAAGTCATTGCGCTTGACGAAGGCAGCCGTTATCTGTTTTCGGAACTTCACGTATGAAAAGAAAACGGAGGAACGTATTCAAGGGGATTTTTATTTTTTGTTAGGATATCATTCTGAACTTACCGACCAATCTCTGCAGGATCATCCATTACAGCGCAAGACGTCCGTCAGTGTTCTAATTGCTAGAGACATTTATCCGTGCCGTTTCCTCGAACAAAAGTTACCACTTCCAGCCAAATCAAGTTAGGACATAAGATAGCGCAAAGGGGTAAATGAACACGTTTGAAGATGACAGTCGGAAACGGATTCATTAGGGACATATCAACATTTCTGAAGCTCAATAATTTGGTGATGTGATCGTGAAGTGGAAACAAAAAAATGGTTCAAATGGCTCTGAGCACTATGGGACTCAACATCTGAGGTCATCAGTCCTCTATATCTTAGAACTACTTAAATCTAACTAACCTAGGAACATCACACACATCCAGGATTCGAACCTGCGACCGTAGCGGTCGCGCGGTTCCAAACTGAAGCGCCTAGAACCGCTCGGCCACACCGGCCGGCGAAGTGGAAACGCGAAGCTCATGAAATCAGGGGAAGGAATATCACGAGTTCCAGAGTATAACCAACAGTTCAACTAATCAATACGTAAGGAATTAAAAAAGAGTGGGGAACAATGGTCGAGGAGCTCCCCATAAGACATGTAGTTCTGTAGTCAATGGTAAGCGTCGCTTGAGGTGGTGTAAAGAGCCACGCTACCATACAGTGGATGACTGGAAACGAGTGATTCGGGCTGGTAAGTTACTCTGTACCTTGTGTTAATCCGATGGATGAGGTTGGTTTGTCGAATCCCTGGAGACGTACCATCATATGTAGTGCCAACAGTGAAGTACAGATGACGTGGTGTTACTGTATGAGGTTTCTCTCGTGGTTAGGATGTGCGTCCCTTAATTTTCTGAAGAAAATGTTGACTGCAGAATGATATAAACACATTTTATAACATTGTGTTGTGCGTACAATAGAGGAACAGTTCGGATACATAATTACATCAGCATAAGGATGCACCCTGTTGTGAAGCAGCATTTTTGAGACAATGGTTTGTGGACAATAACATTCCTGAAATGGGCTGGCCTCCGCAGAGTCTCGAACCCAGAGGAACACGTTTGGGATAATTTAGAACGACGACTTCTTTCCAGATACGCTGCGTCCGACATCACTAGCTTCTCTGGCTTCGGCTCTTGACGAAGAATGGGCTACCATTCGTCCACAGACACTCTGACACCTAGTGGAAAGTGTCACCAGAAGAGTTCAAGTCGTCATGAAGCAAAGGACGGCCACATCCCATATTAATATTCCCGTTTTGATCAGATAACGTCTATCAAGAGGCACTTGGAAGACGGTCGAGGCTAGTGGGTGTTAAGTGAAGAACACAGATTCTGTCTTGGCGTCAGTACACCAAAAAACGCATCTGGCGTGTTATTTGCCCGAAGTAATGTGTGTTATCGATAGAGATTGTCAAGTTGATTCAGTATTTCTAGATTTCCAGAAGACTTTTGTCACCGTTCCTTACAAGCTGCTTTTAATCAAATTGTGTTCCCATTGAGTATCGTCTCAACTGTGTCAGTGGATTCGTGATTTTCTGCCAGAAAGCTCGCAGTGCGTAATAACTGACGGAAAAGTCATCTGGTGAAACTAAAGATATATCTGGCGTTCTTCAAAGAAGTGTTATAGACCTTCTGCTATTAATGATCTTTATAAACGATTTAAGAATCAATCTGAACAACCCTCTTAGATTGTTTGCTGAGGATGCCGCCGTAAACCGTTTAGTAATCAGAGGATAAAAACAAATTACAGAATGGTTTAGACAAGATATCTGCAGTGTGATCCTGAACAATAAGAAGTGTGAGGTCCTCCACAAGAGCCCTCGAATTGCTCCGTCAAATTTCGGCTACAAGATCAAACACAAATTTAGAGGTTGTAGATTCAACTAAATATCTAGGGATTACCATTACGAACTACTTAAGTTGCAACATACTGGAAATGTGGAGACGGTGACCTAAAGACATTTATTTAAATCTACTATAAAGACACCCTCCACTACGCTTATCCGACAGCTTCTGGAATATTGCTTCCCGATGTGAGATCTTTACCAGAAAGATGATAAATCGAAAAAATTCAAAGAATAGCTGCTCATTTCTATTATCGTGAAATGGGGCCCAAGATATCACTGATATGATAGGCAAGTTGGAGTAGCAGTACTTCAAACAAAGGTATTAATCGTTGCGGCGAGATCTTTTCACAAAATCTCAAGCACCAATTTCCTCCTTCGAAAGATAAAATATTTTGTTGACTCCCAGCTATATAGGGAGAAATTAGATCTTACATGAAAACATTTAGGTGGTTTTTTTTTTTTTTTTGTCGTTTGCTATTCGGGAGTGGAACGGTCAAGAAATAGTCTGAAAGTGGTGCACCCTCTGCCAGACACTTGAGAGTGAATTGTAATCAAGTAGATGATGTAGATCTAGTGAGAGGCATCTATCGCAGAACGCAGTGCTTGTAAATCGGCGAGATGTACTCTTATAATGCGACAACGTAAACGCACCTACTTCCGCAGTGGTTAGACACTGGACTCGCATTCGGGAGGACGACGGTTCAATCCCGCGTCCGGCCACCCTGATTTAGGTTTTCCGTGATTTCCCTAAATCGCTCCAGGCAAATGCCGGGATGGTTCCTTTCAAAGGGCACGGCCGACTTCCTTCCCCGTCCTTCCCTAATCCGATGAGACCGATGACCTCGCTGTCTGGTCTCCTTCCCCAAAACAACCAACCAACCAACCAACCAACCACCTACTTCTCGCGTTGCTGAACAGTCTCTCGGGATCTACGTGTACATCATCTTCATACTCCGCATTCTACCTAGCGGCGTGTGGAGACGGGTATTCCTGGGAATGATTGTCGGTAAGCCTCTGTGTTAGCTCTAATTTCTGGAATTTTCTCGTCCGTGATCATGCACAACTTTCTTAGCCAGAACGATGACGAGACACGTTCTACATAAAATAGCTTGAGGACATGATTGGATGATATCTGATCCGACTTGGATTGTCTACAATGAATCTTGAGCAACTGCGACAGCGGAAGAAGGAAGGTTGGCACGTTATACCCCAAGATGACATCCATTCACACCATCGTCTCCGCACACGATAGTACGTGTTGTATCCTAGAGAAGTCTAAATAATAGCTGAAATTTTTTTCATACACGATCTGGCTGCACGTGTATGATCTCTGATTGTGAACACATGCAATGTACAGCCGGCCGGAGTGGCCGTGCGGTTCTAGGTGCTACAGTCCTCGGGCATGGATGTGTGTGATGTCCTTAGGTTAGTTAGGTTTAATTAGTTCTAAGTTCTAGCCGACTGATGACCTCAGAAGTTAAGTCGCATAGTGCTCAGAGCCATTTGAACCAACATGCAATGTACAACTCTCGTAATTTGTAAATTTTCATTGAAGTGTGACTATCTGTTCAGCACACATATTTATTCGTTTTTCAGTGTTCGTAGTGTGTTGTTAGCACTAGATTATGAAATACAGAAGAAATCACGATTTATTGCTGTTTAACTTCTTTCGTAATCACGACTGTCCAAATAATATCTTGTTGATTGAAACGTTAGACGGCAGAATAAAATTTAATCTGAAGAGGATGTAGGAATCACAATATTGTATAGATAATGTTACACGATAGCCTTGTATCTCAACATCGCTGGGCGCTGGTGCACGATGACGGAAACTGCGTCCACTTCTCGACAACTTGTTGCTGTCTCCTGCAGCAGTAAGTGAGTTTTCTTGTATCGATAACAACTAGTACCCCGGGCGGAATGGCCACCTCATGCGGAACACAATCGTGTCGGGTTCGGAGATCGAACTGTGACGCAAAACGACCTGCATGTGGGAAAATTCTCATCAAGAGTCTTTGGAATAAGTCCGAAACTTCAGTTTCAGATTCTTATGCATCAGCACTGCCCCCTTGAAGTGTAAGGCTTATTCAAAAAAATGGTTCAAATGGCTCTGAGCACTATGGGCCTTAACATCTGTGGTCATCAGTCCCCTAGAACTTAGAACTACTTAAACCTAACTAACCTAAGGACATCACACACATCCATGCCCGAGGCAGGATTCGAACCTACGACCGTAGCATTCGCGCGGTTCCAGACTGAAGCGCCTAGAACCGCTCGGCCACCAGAGGCCGGCGTAAGACTTGTTCTTGCAACGGATGATTATAAGATGCTTTACGCCGCCACCTCTTCTGCCCTGGCCGGCCAGGTACTGTCTGTGAAAGTTATCTTCCCCCACTGAAATTAAATTCGGCTTCCTTCAGGCGATCTCAGCTGCGGAATCACTGCGAATTATAAGATGAAACACGACAATATGTGAATTCCGACTGATTGTGTGCCAGGAAAAAGCACTAGTGAAATTGCACAACTCTACGATAATTCGTCCTACCGCATGCAGTGCCATAGTACAAGGGTTGCACAGAAACATGGAAACACCGGAAGAAATTCAAGCCTAACATAAATTCAGATACTATCCGAGCCTGCAGGGTGCACTGTTGTTTTTGACCACAGCAGCCGGCCGGTGTGGCCGAGCGGTTCTAGGCGCTTCAGTTTGGAACCGCGCGACCGCTATGGTCGTAGGTTCGAATCCTGCCTCGGGCATGGATGTGTGTGATGTCCTTCGGTTAGTTAGGTTTAAGTAGTTCTAAGTTCTAGGGGACTGATGACCTCAGATGTTAAGTCCCATAGTGCTCAGAGCCATTTGAACCATTTTTGACCACAGCACCTGTGCCGTGTCCTCAATGCGTTGCAAGCTTCGGTCGTGGTCACAACAGTGTTCCGTGTAGCTGTGAGTGCATTCGAACGTGGGCAGTTTGTTGATGCTCGTAAGGTGGGTGTTTCCAAGGTAGTCGCAGTGTTTGGTGTTTCGAGATGCCTATATCGAATGCAGGGAAAGCGGAAACACATCGTCCGATAACCCACAACACAGGCAAAAGTGTGTGTCGAGAGATCCTGAAAGGCGGTCATTGAAGAGGGATGTGACGACAAATATATAGCTGCAAAAGTCACAGCAGAACTGAATGTCGCACTCGTGAATCCTGATAGCAGGAAACCAGCACGATGTGATCTCCATAAGCAGGGAATTGCAGGGCGAGCAGGAATTCCGAAACCATTCATCAGTGGTGCAAATGCCCGTAGCAGCGAAACGTAGTGCCCTGAGGATGGAGCAATGGAAGATTTTGACTTAGTCGAATGAGTTTTGTTTCACACTGTTTCCAATTTAGGCGGGATTTACGTCCCAAAAGTGAACCATGGCGGGGATTCGGTGATGATTTGGAAGGTACATCGTAGTATTCTGTGGGACATATGATTACTCTGCAATATCTCATTATTGTCAAGGTTTATGTGACCAAAGTGGCTCTGTGTATCTGACATCAATAAATTTTCGCCACTCCAAAATAGTGAATAAAGAAATTTTTAGCTACGAAATTAAACAAAAACCTCAATTAATTCAGTTTATTAATCGAAGTGTGTATTAAATCATCAGTCAAACGTTTACAGTACCAAACTATTAATTTGATATATCTGGATGAAGGGTAGAGCTTCTAGTTCTAATAAACGCGCCTCGGTCTAAATCAACAATATTTGCAAAGTCGTACCGTGATTGCTGAAATGTTAGCATCAAAAGTTAGATAGCGCTATAGGAGGATACGCGTGAGCATCTGTGGCTGGAATCGAAACCATACTGATCGTAAAATTCTGCAACAAAGTCTTCAGAGTGAAAACATCTCACTCTCTGTCTCCCTCACTCTTTCGCGGGCACACACACACATACAGAGATAAACACCCCCCTTAAAAAAATCTCTCTCTCTATCTCTCTCTCTCTCTCTCTCTAGGCAGAAGATATAAACACTAACAGGTCGATAGCAGACACCTCCACCACTATCAAAACAAACAAAATACCAATGTGTGTGTTTGTGTGTGTGTGTGTGTGTGTGTGTGTGTGTGTGTAAGTACAATCTAACTTCTGCACCATTTCAGTGCAGTAATGTGTTCAGTGTAAATAAGTATTATAGTAGTTGTTTTACATGTTTATTACCTTATAAATAAATAAAAAACTTTTTTATTTTAAATTCAGTGCATTGGTATTTGTAAAATGACTTTCATATAGTGTTCATTAAAAAATGACGATCATTCCACGTGGGACCTGTGGAATGGTACATTAGCTTATTTGTTTTAGTTGTAAATATTTGTCATGTATTGTTGTTTTTCTGACATGTTCCACATCCTGGAGGACCTCCTCACTACGGATCAATTGAAATATACATAAACCTGACCTGACCTGACCAACACCTCCCGCAATAAAGCGAAAAGCGTTTGGTCTGAATAAGACTTTTATTAGAGTTGCTAAAGACGGAGCTTGAAAATCACTCAAACTCAGCAGTAGCGATTTGACTGTGCCCCACGGTTCGTCGCCGGCCGCCGTGGCCGAGCGGTTCTAGGCGCTTCAGTCCGGAACCGCGAGACTGCTACGGTCGCAGGTTCGAATCCTGCCTCGGGCATGGATATGTGTGATGTCCTTAGCTTAGTTAGGTTTAAGTAGTTCTAAGTCCAGGGACTGATGACCTCAGATGTTGAGTCTCATAGTGCTCAGAGCCATTTGAACCGTTTGAACCACGGTTCGTCTCGCTGTCGCGGCTAGATCTCACGGTGTTTATCTGTAGGTGGAGGATGATGTGGTCCTGAAAATCAGTCAATGGTTTCGCTCCCATTACCTGCCCCTGCGGCTAAGTGCGACTCAACCCACGTATGCCAACTCCGCCAGCTCATCTGCTCGGAGAGGTGTCTGGCTGCTCGGCTGGCGATATGCGGCGAAGATGTCTTACGATGAAGTGTGGCGATGAGGTGATATTGTTCCGTCTGGTTCCGAGAAGGAAGACTCGGGTTTCCGCTTTTTCATTCTTCGCGTCGTTTTTGATTAGCCAATGGTATTCCAAGCACTGACCAGTAAAGCGATGCCATAAAAGAAACGGGTCCCCTCTCTGTCTCTGATTTCAGAAAGCTAAGCAATAAAACGTTTTCTAACATCTGGCGCTGAATATCTACGTTCTGCCCTCTCTCTGTCTTTTTCTACGGACAATAAGGTGAGTACTCGACGGCACAGTCATGTCTCTGTTTCTGTCTCCTAGTTTATTTACGTTATCCAGTCCAGGCGTCTCTTACATCAAGTTAAACATTCTGTCTTTGCAGTGACAGTGTTCGGTGGTGTCTCACGCTCACAAAGGTGACTTGATGGTTCTCACTTCACGTTTCGATCTTTATCTCCAGGGGCGGTGCGTATTTCGAAAAACGCCCTGTTTTCTACGTTTTTCTCGCAAAAGCATGTTTCTGGACCTTACTAAGAACGGCATTTCTCCTCCTTCCACATTGCATTGTAAAACAGTTTCTGCTGGTGTTCTTACGGGAGAAGCTGTTGTTGCTTCAGTGACCGGCGCCGTGTGACGTCGCCTCAAAGGAAAGTTGGTCAGTCTCGTGGCGTTGACCTGTGCGGCTCACGGCTGATCCCTTCCGGGAACTCGTAGGGAGTTGGCCTTTCCTGTCATCCTGCTTGACTTAAACACACCTGCTCGCTTGCAGCTCAACTTCATATGTTTTCAGACTGGTCCTTTATTTATACTGAACCATGCAGTATAGCATAAGAAAGTAAACTACGCATCTACAGATTTATGTATTATTGGTTTGTCGGGATTAATTGTTCTGATATGATTAGTCTTTTCAACTCTGATTTTGCACAGGGTGAGTCAAGAGGAAAGCTACATGCTTTGAGTAATTGATGGTTCTGAACAAACAACTTCAAATGAACATACCGTGTCCGACATATAGGTGTTTGAAAATCACATGTGTCAGTCGCCACGTCCTTCATCACCAGCGCTCACATGCGAATATAACCAACGCTACGTTAAGCTACTTAGTGTTGTCTTTACTGACCATTTCAACGTGCACTTCACTGCAGAAGTGTACATGTTGCTTAGCTCACGTTTTAGTACAACGGTGGTTACCCAAGTGTACTACAATTTTGTTATGTGCACAGTAAAAAGAGTAGGGGGTCAGTGTAGAGAAACTGCCACAGGTCTTCACACATGCAGATTATCGTGATATGACCTCTGTGTAAGTGTTTTACAGTTATAATTCTAGAGCTGCTGTTCACGAAAACAAATGACGATTTCCTAATCACAAAGTTCCAGATTGGCAGATTGAGTGAGCTTAGTACGCTTTCCATTGTTCGTGTTGTAAAAAAAATGGCTCTGAGCACTATGGGACTTAACATCTATGGTCATCAGTCCCCTAGAACTTAGAACTACTTAAACCTAACTAACCTAAGGACATCACACAACACCCAGTCATCACGAGGCAGAGAAAGTCCCTGACCCCGCCGGGAATCGAACCCGGGAACCCGGGCGCGGGAAGCGAGAACGCTACCGCACGACCACGAGCTGCGGACTATTCCGCCAATGAAAGCTGTGTTCTACGTAAGAGTATTTTGTTCACTGATAAATCAACATTTATCTGCAGTGGCATCAATTACACCTGAACCTCTCAAGTGTGGGCAGATAAAAATCTGCATCTTACTGTGGGAACAAATTTTCAACGATATTTCTCTGTGATCATGTGGTGCGGTATTACTGATGACGAACTCACCAGTCCAGTTGTTTTACAGAACTGTCTTAATGGAGTACAGTATCTTCATTTCCTTCTAAATGTGTTACCAGAATAGTTGGAGGATAATCCTTAGGCAACAGGACGTCGTACGTATCTTCAGCATGACGTAGATCCTGTGCATTCTGTACAGGCAGTGACACAGTACCTCACTGAAACGCATCCTGGGCGTTGAATCAGTTGTCGTCGAGTTGTTTTTTAGCCACGGAGGTCGCCGATTTTGCTCCATTAGATTACTGTTTGTGCGGTTAGCTTAAGAGCGAAGGCTCCAAGCGCAAAGCGAACACAAAGGAGAAACTTCTGGCTTGTGCTTTACATGCGTGTGTTCAAGTAAATGACCGTTAAGCTCAGATCAGCAGTACAGCAGCTGTCTACAAAAGCTGCAAAATTCCATGGCAATTGACAGTGGACTTTTTGAACATCTTTGTGAGGAAATGCGGAAACTTAAATAAAACGTTAGGTTACAATATTTTGTGTACTATCGCCTACATTTGTCCTGTTCCCCACTGTTTTGACTAGTTTCCTCGAAAACCCTTAGCAACAGGACATATGTTCATCTGAGGTTTTTTGTTCAGAATCACTAACATCATCACCCCTCAAAGCACATACTTTTCCTCGTGATTCTCCCTGTATTGGGGTGGGACAGTTTTTTGAAAAATGGTCGAGTGACATCGTAACTTTTGGTCACTTAGTTTATCGTCTCGCTGATGGATGTTAACAAAATGGTTCAAATGGCTCTGAGCACTATGGGACTTAACTGCTGTAGTCATCAGTCCCCTAGAACTTAGAACTACTTAAACCTAACTAACCTAAGGACATCACACACATCCATGCCCGAGGCAGGATTCGAACCTGCGACCGTAGCGGTCGCGCGGTTCCTGACTGGAGCGCCTAGAACCGCTCTGCCACTCCGGCCGGCCGATGGAGGTTAGTTTGGTGATGCTGGGTAACCAATGTACATGGTTTCAGATATGATGGTAGAAGACATTATTATCAGCAATGTTAAACCAGTTGAACTAGTGTAGTCAAAATGAAAGGATGGAGACTGTTGTTCTGTACCTAATTACTAGACTATCCAGGTTCATTATTCACCGTCTCTTAAACCTCTCATACAGCGAAAGCTTATGATATGACACCGTCGATCTCTTTATTCATCCCCATACCCATCCGTAACAACATAAGCACAACTGCATTGCACTATAAATTATCAACGCAATAATGTTTCAAAAGGCTCTGAGCACTATGCGACTTAACTTCTGAGGTCATCAGTCGCCTAGAACTTAGAACTAATTAAACCTAACTAACCTAAGGACATCACACACATCCATGCCCGAGGCAGGATTCGAACCTACGACCGTAGCGGTCGCTCGGTTCCAGACTGTAGCGCCTAGAACCGCACGGCCACTCCGGCCGGCAACGCAATAATGGTACATGCTTTCCAGACTACAACGGAGACAAGGCACAAGACAACCCTTATCCCAGTATTTCATTATGTACCATGAATCCATTAAAATGGCTCACAATGTTTCTGTTTGTTACATATTGTACAGATTACATTCTTTTCTCTCAACTGAATCATGGTTTTGATTTCTTAACACGCAGTAGTACATTATTCCTTCGTAATACCTCCTTCGTATCTTTGGCGAGGAGAATCCTTGGTCCAGTTTGGTTTGGAATAAACGGTGTGCAAATCAGATGAGAAATTGCTACGTTGTCGCAGCAAATAACAGTTGGGCGCTTTAATTGACGCCTTTAGGCTGGGCACACAGTGGAAACTCACAGCAAGCACGGCCTACCTCGCAGTACTAATCGCCGCCGTCGGCCCATGTTTGACTTCCGTATTTCATGGCCGGCATGAGAAAACACCGTGCGAACGGTGAGTCAGCTCCTGCAAACGAATTGTCCCTCGATATGCTTTGGCACTCCAGTGACTTCGAAAGTTCCCAAAATCAGACAACTTATAACACCACGACATATGTTGCATAACAACGTACCCAGTTACCACGGTTTTCTAGAGGAAGTCAGCACTTTTTTAAGAATCTGGCACTGCTAAACTTAACAAACTGGGGCCTTTTTCCGAAAATGACGCGTCTAAAAGTATAATTAACACATACAGGTCTAAAATTCAAATATATATCCCAAAATTCCTGGTTTATTGCCTTCAGTCAAAGTATTACAACGAGAAGAGTAGTAAAGTTTTAACGTACCATTTGTCGGTTGCGTCGGGAAAACGTACTAATATACGTTCAACTGCTGGACTGTTGGCTCTTTTGAATGTGGACATATCACTATCAAAATTGTTTTCGACCTCTTTGTGGTCCAAATGAATAGTTTACAGTGACTTTTGTATCAGGAAACTATTGCGAAAATAAATTGCTAAAGCAGAAACGCAATTTTGATTATGTTTAACTACATGAAACACTAACGATGCTTCCGTAGCTATCCCTTTTTCTTGGTATGTACTTCCATGAGACGTGAAATAAGACCTTACCTCCAGCTGCGTTTCCGAGGCCAACTCATGTGCTGCACTGCTTGTTGTTTTTTAACGTCATGTTTGCCTTCTTGAGACATACTAACACATGATAGGCGCACAGTACAGTAAGAATTATTATCATCTTTGCTAAGCCCTGAGTCAGCCTTACATCATTCATTATTAAACTTAATTTTTAATCTCAACTTTTACTACTTTTTCGGAAATGGTACTATATTAGTTCAACTGACTGGTGACGAATCCATTTACAAAAATAGCTTCATCATCATCACAAGTCGTTGTGTGCATTGTTAAGTGTCGTGACCCCAGAACCAAGCGTCTCGATCTCGGACGGTTACCAGCTTCTCTTGGAGCCTGCTGAAGAGGTAGACTGAAGATATGATTTGATCTATCCACCTGCTCGCTGCTCTTCCTCTCGATGTTCCCTTACACGATTGTTTTGTTTAGATTTTATTTATCCCTTCTCACAATATGGCCAAAGAACTAGAGAATTTTTTGATTGACACAAGAAGAAAGGAGCCTGGAAATACTAAGTTACTCAATAATGAACACATTTGTTCTTCTTGCGATCCATTTTATGTGCAGCAACCTGCGCCAGCACCAAAGCTGAAATGCATCAATACGATCTCTCTGGCCTCAAGCGTCCACGTTTCGCAACCATAAAGAACCGGAAAACACGAATATTTAAACAAGCCGGATCTTTGTGGTATTCGTTATCGCTGTATTCTGCCAATGATGGTGAGCTTCTTTATAGCCACTCGCCCTAGCGTGATCCGTCTTCTTGTCCCTTCTTCACAGCTTTACGTGTCGCAGATGATTGACCCTAGACAAATGAAAGAATTCAAGACTTCCATTTCCTTTGAACCTGTGCTCCTAGTTGAGCTATCACGAGTTTGAACTTACTGAGATTGATGTCTAAACCATATGATAGACTAATGTCCTTTACTTTTGTCAGTTGCTCAACATGTTCACCTTTGCTGCTGGCTAAAAGCAGGTGTCATCAGTAAATCGGAGTTGTTAGCAGTTCTATCGTCATCTGAGATGCCTTTAGTCCAACTATCAAGAGCGTTCCTTATGACATGTTGTGCATGGATGCTGTTCAGTTGCGAGGATAGAGCACAATCTTGTCTGACACATTTTGATACACTGAAGAAATGAGACGTTCCAGCACTTGCCTTCACAGCTGCAAGGTGATTACGGTACAGACTGTGGCTGTCAACTGTGGTGGGACACCTAACTTTCCAAGTACTTGTCACAACTTTTCCTAGACATCACAGTCAAATACAAGGAAGCAGATGATAACTGAAATACAGAACTTTGCGATTTTTCGCTTATTTGTTGTACGTTAGGAGTCTGTTTACAAATTCCTTTTCCTTCAACAAAAGCTGCTTGTACTGTGGATATGTGTGGCTGAATATACTGTTTCAGACGTCGGTTTCAAGACGTAGAGCAAATTTTTGCTTGCGTGGGTTATGAGATCAATAGATCGGTAGTTGGAGCAGTTCCCAATTGAGCCCTTCTTGTGTAAGGAGATGAAGAGGGACTTGGACCAGTCCTCTGGCCACTCCCCAGTTTCTTATATACCTGTCACAATGCAGCACATAAACACCTCTCTGCCCCATTTCTTTGATTCTCTCCCCAGATATAGTGTCTAGACCGGAGGATTTAGAGTTCTTCGGATGTTGAATTGCTTTTTCTATTTCGCTGCGTAAAATTGTAGGTTCCAATGTAAGTTTCTCAACTGTCCGCACCGTTGTTAATTCCAGAATATAACATTTCACAATACAATTTCCTTCTCGTAACACCATCTTCCTTGTCTCCGACGGTGTTGCCATCCTCATCGTCTACCACTCACATAAGAGCATTAATGTTACCTCTGAATTCTGTTTGATTTTTTGAAATGAACAAGATCTTTCTTTCCACAATTTAGTTGTATTTCTTTGCGCAGGTGCTTATATCTTTATTGATCCTGGGTAGTGTGGATGCCAGGTTTTCTTCATATTGCTTCTCTCTTCAATTAACTGTAGTATGGACTGTGATATTCAAGGTTATTTTGCACTTTGTGATCGTTCTGATGTCGTTTGTGACGAGAAAACGACTCCCCTTCATTCGGTCCCATGTTTGTGATGCTGGTGCTTCCTTATCAAGACTGATGTAGTTAAGTTTTGGCCTTATAAGGTCTCTAAATTCCCGAAAAGTGTTCTTTTTTTGGGCCTTAGTTGTGTTTCATCGCTCTTCTTAGTGTATTTGAGCTGAATCCCATTTTCATGAACAGCAGATTGTGATCACTTCCAAAGTCAGCTCCAGGAAAGTTCATACTGTCCAAGACCGAAGTCTTGCAACGTCTTCGCACTATAACGAAGTCAGTCTGGTTTCTATCATCAGGTTATATTCATGTGTATAGTCATCTTGGGTGATGTTGGAAGATAGTGTACAGTTAGTCATTTCGTTACTCACACAGAAACCTAGTAAGTACCTGCCTCGAAAAATGGTTCGAAAGGGCTCTGAGCACTATGGGACTTAACATCTGAGGTCATCAGTCACCTAGAACTTAGAACTACTTAAACCTAACTAACCTAATGACATCACACACATCCATTCCCGAGGCAGGATTCGAACCTGCGACCGTAGCGGTCGCGCGGTTCCAGTCTAAAGCGCCTAGAACCGCTCGTCTACACCGGCCGACAGTACCTGCCTCGTTCATTTCCCTCACATAGACCATAAGGTATAACCACACACTGTTAAGTGCGTTTCTTGGGTATTATGTCCAGTTTTAGCATTGAGGTCTCCTTGAATTATTGAATGTTCTTTGTTAGGGAACTTAAAGCACGTATCCCAGTTATTCACAGAACTCCTGTGTCTCCTCGTCCTTCGCTGTACCAGTAGTGGCATGGAGCTGAATGATGTTGCGTTTACATGGAGGAGCATTAGTTTGACAGAGACTGATTCTGTCAGTAACGAGTTCATAACCGATAACACAGTTGTTCGAATTTCTAGAAACTGTTGCAGCACCATTTCTGGCTTGGTCACCACTCCGTGAAAAGTACACAGTTTTCCTTCCTTGGGTCATGAAGTGTCCACTTCCTCTCCAGTGAGGCTCACTAAAGCCAAGAATGTCCAGGTCATTCGCCTTAGTTCTCATTTTATTACGGTAAATTTTCCCATTTGAAGTTGTACATGCACAATCCATGTTGCAATTATTCTTGCAGTACGCAGGGATAATTTTCACTGTGGTGTTGGACTAACGACTACTTTCAATCCTGCTGCCCCTCCCCCTGTCACCCTATCCCCCTCCCAGAAGATCTGACTGGGGAATTTGAAGCACAGGATAATTTAGAACTGAGGTAAGTCATGGATTCTTATGGGGAAATTATCAGTGGTGGTTTCCCGTTGCCTTCCACTGAGCTTCAAATCCTGTCTGCTCATTGAATCAGTACCCCGCTTGTGTTGGTTACCCAATCTTCCGCTATGTTGCTTGTCTTAACGGAGGCACCACGCGAGGGTAGGAAGTTTGAGAGTTGAAGTGACAGAGGCTAACAGAATCGTCCTGCTGAGTTATTGAAATTGCGTATCACCCCCATATTTTCTTGCCAGGTTCTCAAGGTGTTCATAGATAGCCCACATTATTTCCAGGGTTCAAATACTTTACAAGCTGGGAGAGGCACAGTGATAACCACTAATCGCCCTTTTTATTGGTCTTACTGAATGCGAACTGAGTGTAGGTTTGCCAACTTGTCTCTGCAAGGACCAAAAAAACCTGAATTTTTAAATTCAGTTATATTTATGAGAGTGGCTATTAATTTAAACACTCGCATAATGTTATTTGAAATGTTATCCGCTTTGGTGTGATTGGAATTTTTGCGTACCCTAACAAGATTTGACCTGGAGTTTGATTTTCATCAGGAAAATCAAGACAGTACCGCCTAAATCTGGGTGTCTAATAACCCTGATCGTAACACAAGTGCTAATGTGATATGCGAGGAAGTTTTATTTGCACATCTATTTAAAGGAGTCGTGTTTACTTCTAGTATATGAACGGACATAGCATGCCGCCATAAAAATGCATTTCTTAGACGAAGTATTGACAATGCAAACTCATACAACGCATCTATACCTTCATGTTCAGCGGTTAAAAAGCTGGTAGTTGCACCATCTAGCGTCTTAGCCGCACACAGAGTTTAAGGAAAGCTTTTGTCTGCTGAACAGCAGAGTGGAAGAAATCCTAACTTACAGACAGAATCGAACGATGACAAGTTATTTGGCTCAGTTACCATAATTTCTAAAATATAACAACTGTGGGGGCCTGTAACAGCAATCATCTCTTAATCACAGTGTCTATTATCATACTCTACCGAACTTGGACTAATGAGGAAAGCCAAATTCCACTAGTGTGATGCTTCCACTTTGTTTCCATTTACCAACAGATACGTCAATCGCAATTACTTGGTTGCCGGACAGCCAACATTTTCAGTAATAAATTTCATTTGGATTTCAACAGAACATTCGTACAAGAGGCATTTTCTGCTATGAACTCATTTTTCACACAGCAGAGATTACGGTAGGCTATTACGTCTTACTTCTCTTTAATGATAGATCACTAGTAGTATAAAATTTCTGTCTATTTTCCTCGCAAAGCATTTTTATTAACATATGACCGGTTTCAGTACATCATGCAACGTTATGAATAGCGCGTCAATGTAAACTTCTGTATCACAACCAGCAGACTGAAACAACAACAAAATAAAATTACTAATAGTATTTCCGTGCCTACATCACAGTGGCTGTCTCACCATTCTAGATACTTCATTCACTAACGTGTGAAAGGTGGGGAATATATTTAGTTATTGCAGTTTGGTACCATTTTACACGTCACGTTACTAGTCCAAAGTTTTGGCATAGTACTTACATTAAATGCTTCACTCGCCAATTTATCCGTCTCATGGTGGAGATTTTGTTGACTCTGCAGAACTTCGGAATCTATTATTTGTTTGTTGCTCATGTCTCTGAACTTTGATGTCGTTCCTCACCTGCCAACCAACCTTACGTCACTGATCCTCCTGGTACAGTTTCCATTGCGACCGTATTCCCGCTAAGCCTCTACCCGCTAATTTCCCCGACAGGAGACGATTGACACCTGGTGGACTGGACGGAAAGAATTAAGCCGTTGGGTGCGCCGGCCTTACAGTCCGTCGGTATCATCAGTTGCATCCCCCTCAACCGTCGCGCGATGTGGCAGGGATTTTCCACACATTGAGACGTGATGATACAAGCTATTATTTTCCAATCTCACGGTTTAAATGCACAGTCATCGCAGAAAAAGCGCTATGTGTAAAATATTATTCTTCAAAGGGAAACCATTTCACTATTTGCTTTTGTGTAGTGTATAATCATTTAAAATTACCACAGTTCTAATTGCAATATTAACTTCCTTTATCAGACCCAAATCCCGAAAAAACCGTGGTATACATAGCTCCATTTTGGGAATGAATGGTGAGTAAGTAGCTCCTTGACTGTATGAAGCCCATCTACGGGTAGCTTTCCCATGAAGCGACAACAGAACAACAAACAACACAGAAATCCTAAATCAGGCTGTCGAAACAAAATACTGCATCCAATCTCCACCGAGTACGAGGCTGGTGAGCTACAACTGTACTATGAAACTCAATTATTCAGAACAAACTTAAGCATGTTTTTAATGATATAGTTTATGATATTCCCATAACGCTTCAGTAAAGTATTTTACCTATTACAGAAACGAGAAAAAGCGTCCGACGTGGCGTCAAAAAAGAAAAAAAGCACCGTAGACGTACACGAAATGTGCTAAATTCAAATAATGTTCTGTTCAAGCAGAGAATAAGGCAAACGACGGGATAGTTTCGGTAAGGACACCATGATTCACTCTTTCTCTCATTCCTCTTCAGTTGAGTTAATGTTCGGCCTTCAGTTCTCTCTCTTTGACAATGCCTAAACGTCATCAGACAAAAAATGCAGAGAATAATGAAAGTAGGAAGCTGTGTGTCACAGGCTTAAACGCACTCTTAAGCAAGTCGTTTTGCACAGAATGAAATTTACTTTTAATTTTCTTTTACGCATTTATTATGGGCAACTCTACACCAATATCTTGCGGGTAACTCCACGAGACAAGCAGGCTGCCCGCGTATAAGTAACATTTGCTCCATACACGTTTTGCGTGCAGTAGTGCTGTATATCAGGAGAGATTTTACCTCATTCCAGAATTTATTTATTTTTTATGTATTCGTGACAGTAATGCGAAACCGTGCCACAGTATTTAAAACATGTATTTTAAGAAAAAGCATCACGAGACACAGTGCTATGAGTAATAGACGGTGCATCTAGTCGACATTCAGTTTCATTCCATCTATTAGGCGACACATAGAAGGGGTCGTTGCAATGACGGTGTATGTCTTCTTTTCAGAGTTTCTGTTTCTGATACGGGAGGCCCGTGCACACTGTCTACAACAGTGGTTCCCAACTTTTCCTACCAGGTGCCCTCTACCCCCCCACCCCCCACCCCCATCTATGCAGCCACAGAATATCTCATGCCCCCATCCTTATTAATTTATTTATTTATTTGCTTCTTTCGAAGAACTTTACTTGACAGTAATCTGCAGTCCAAACTTTAGTAAAAGATGGTTTCAAATGTATAGTAACAGAAAATTATACTATTTCAACTAGCTGTTCTTTCACATTCAAGACCATTTCTTCGATAGTACGTTGCACAGTGTTGTTTAAAAGATGTATCTTGTCTGTTTTTCCTAAATGTGATCTACCAAAAAGAATTCTAGTTGTTTTAAGAGTATGAGTTTTTTGTTTTTTGCCATTAAGACAGTAATTTCATATGATGTTCCAATAACATTCTCACTTTCCTGCCGCACTCCAGTTTCATGCGATTTAAAGTATTTCTTTTTCCAGGAAAAAAACTCTTTTTTTATTTTTCAACCCCGGGTGAACTGTTGTCAGATGAGGTCCCAGACGGATAGGCCGCAATAGGTCGTCACTGAGGACATTTCTAACATTGAGTTAAGAATGCAGAGTGCAGACCGAAGAACGTGGTGTATCAACAATAACTAGGTGACGCACAAGACAAAACTGATGTTGCTAAAACTACAAAAAATGCATTCGCTAGCACTACAAAAAATCCAAAATGTTTCACTTGTCTGCCGTAGTAGGTATCTGCTTTCAAATGAAGTCTCTGCGCCACCCGGCCCCGCTTAGTCTATGGCGATTGATGTTCGGAGTCGCGTTATTCCCTCACGGCCGTTTCTCGCAGCAGGTGCAGGTGGAGCAGCTCTTGGAACGAGGCGATACATTTTGGCGCCTGGACTAACATGCCCTTTCCCCGAAATTAAATCCCATCGTCATCAAATCCCATCGAGCACGAGTGGACTGCGTTGGGAAGACGTACTGTAACACGTCCATATGCACCAACAACCATCCAGAAATTGTAAACAGCGCTGAATGGAGGAATGCAAATTTCTACCACGAGAACTCCTTAACAACCTTGTGGCTAGCGTGAGAGCACGTTGTAGAACGTCCACTGAAGTCCGTGGTGCACATCCTATTCAGAACCATGTCCCGGATTTTATACTGTCCGGATGACCACAATAAATAGCTGTGACTTCAGTGTAATTTATGTTTTTGCACAAAAGTATCATTCCGTTCGTCTGATTGCGTACTTCTCTCAGTAAGATTTTATACTATAGTGCAACAGTTCTTTCTACGTGTGGTACAGGTTTCATCTAGTTATGTTTCTTGGTAGTAATACACCGTACGAAATTTACATTGGTCCTTAAGTTTTGCACACCAGTGCATCTCGTCATGGGTTGACAAGACACTGGTATGCCACCACTTGCCTGTACTGCTACTGGCGAGCTCTGGTGTAGAGTTGAAGCACCGTGGAATGACGTACCTGCTATCTCCCACCCAAGACAGTTTGGCTAGATGCCCAGCGCAGTTCATAACTGTTATAACTGCCACATATTGTAGGGGAACGAGATTTTCTAGATATTTCCTAGCAAAACTTTGGAAACAAATAATTTCGTTGAGTGGAAGTGAAATCTCGTGCTAATTTTGAGTATGAAGAAACAGGCTTTATTAGTAGAACTATATGCATTTTTGCTATCGAGGATAATCGTTCAGAATATAAAGTTTTAATTATTATGTAAGAAGATTTATTAGGGGACAAGTCATGTTTTGTGTATTTTATTATCGAGGTAACTTAAAATATAAACGAATCCTAGCAATATGGCAGATCTGTGTACTAAATTTCGCACCATGGATACTCTTAAATCACTCCTCAGAGCTGAGAGGTCATCTACATCTACATGGATACACATTTAAGTGCTTGATAGAGGGTTCATCGAACCACCTTCACACTAATTCTCTGTTATTCCACTATCGAACAGCGCGCGGAGAAAACGAACACCTATGTGTTTCCATGCAAGCTCTGATTTCCCTCATTTTACTATGATGATCGTTTGTTCCTATGTAGGTCGTCGTCAACAAAACGTTGACGCGTTCGAGGAAGAAACTTGCTAATTGAAATTTCGTGGGAAGATCCCGCCGCAACGAAAAACGCCTTTGTTTCAACGATGCCCATCCCAAATCTTGTATTATGTCATTGACACTCTCTCCCCTACTTCGCGATAATACAAAACGTGCTGCTCTTCTTTGAACTCTCTCGATGAACTCCGTTAATCCTGTCTGGTAAGGATCTCAGACCGCGGAACAGTACTCCAAAAGAGGGCGGAGAAGCGTAGTGTAGGCAGTCTCTCTAGAAGATATGTTACATTTTCAAAGTGTTCCGCCAGTAAAACGCGGTCTTCTGTCTGCCTTCCCCACAACATTTCCTATGTGTTCTTTCCAATCTAAATTATTCGTAATTCTAATTCCTAGGTATTTAGTTGAATTTGCGGGCCCTGGATTTGACTGATTTATCGTGTAACCGAAGTTTAACGGATTTCTTCCACTCCATATGTGTCACACAGCAAACCAGTGCTTAACTGTATTGGTTAAAAACAGTGTTGGTTGCAATTTTAGTTTTTTATTTTTCAACTACGCGTTTCCGAGGGAGTCCCTCGCGTCAATTTAGAAAAGTTTTTACTGAGTTTAACGAAGGCGATGTTGGCCTGATTTATTCGACGATGCCCATTGGCTACACTGTCTAAAGGATTCTTCTAAGAAATACCAAATTAAGTTAACCTGAAGATGCCTAAATAAA
The DNA here is from genome assembly GCF_021461395.2 of Schistocerca americana. Taxonomy (NCBI): domain Eukaryota; kingdom Metazoa; phylum Arthropoda; class Insecta; order Orthoptera; family Acrididae; genus Schistocerca; species Schistocerca americana. Next base: position 695,389,225 of record NC_060120.1, on the reverse strand, counting down.
GCGAAACGCGTAGTTGAAAAATAAAAAACTAAAATTGCAACCAAGACTGTTTTTAACCAATACTGTTTAACGGATTCCTTTTGGCACTCATGTGGATATCTTCACACCTCTCATTATTTAGTGTTGATGGCTGTCATGCGGAGGAACCTAGTTCGGTTCTCCGCACTGCCGAGAACTTTTCCTTGGTGGGAGGACTCGTGCGGGGTGCACTCAGCTTCTTGATGCCAACTGAGGAGCTGTTTGACCGAATGGCGGTGGTTCAACGGTCTGGAAAGTCTACGAAAACGTTCGGGAGAGCGGTGTGCTGACCACACGCTCCCTCCTCAATCCCCCCCGCCTTCACACCGCATCAGCATGTCGCCTCAAGGCAGAGAATATCACGGCAGCCAGAACGAGGAGCTTGTTCTTTTACACGTCCCATTCACCTACAAATTTAATGGTGTATTCTCGCTAATGTTCCATATATGCACAGTAAGCGAGATTTATTTATTTATTTGCTATTTTTAACGGCTAACAATGAATTTACTCGAATGTGGAAGGAAGGAGAGAGTTTAGGGTCCAGTCGATGACGATGCCATCACAATCGCAGCATAAGCTTGGCAGCAGATCAACTCGTATGCCGCTTTCGGCACCAGGCTCTGTGTCGGAATTTTTTTTGTAGAGAGACAACTGCCCCTCTCGGAAGGTCCACAACAACAGTGTTATTGATGTTGTGACGTAAGGAAAGTTACGTACGAGAGCGCAGCCTCGGCGAGGACGCGGCAACAGATTCGCGACGGACAGTGGGCTGTGCCGCGCATGCGCGCATCTGCCTTGCCCGCGCGCGCGTCTTCCGCGGGGTCGCAGTCCTTTGCAGGCTCGGTCGACGTCCGCATGCATTTCCTCACCGTCTACACAGGTAGGAGCGGACGCGGGGGCGGACGGCCGCGTTCGTCGCACTCTTATACTCTCGGTCCAGCGGCTATAAGGCAGGAATGCAGTGACCACGTGATTAAACAACGAATACTTCTGTTGCTATTCACCGAGGAAGTTAAAAAACGATTTACTCCAATATGCATCGCTATCTATCTTAATCTAACATTCTTTATGCGACATGGACGTGAAATTTTCTTCAGTACACGGAATAACTTGCAGCCTCTAAAATATGGAGCTTTTTCGTAAAAGTGATTCCAGTTTCTTTCTTATTTCCAGCACTTTTAATTGTTGATTGTTTATGCAGGGTGGAGAAAAATACAATCAGAACGTCGAAACCAACAAAACTTTCCATATAGCAGTGGGTCGGAAATTCCTCGTCGTGGCCAGCCGATGTGACTGAGCGGTTCTAGGCCCTTCAGTCGGGAACCGCGCTGCTGCTACGGTCGCAGGTTCGAATCCTGCCTCGGGCATGGAAGTGTGTGATGTCCTTAGGTTAGTTAGGTTTCAGTAGCTCTAAGTCTAGGGGGCTGATGACCTCAGATGTTAAGTCCCATAGTGCTCAGAGCCATTTGAACCATCCTCGTCGTGGAGTTACGACCACAGGACGACAGTCAACCTGCGAAGAGCGCTTGGGCACTGGTCCAGTAAGCGAACGTGTTTTGTGACCACGATAATCATGACATGTATCCGTGAGGGTGCGCAACTTTGTAGCGGTGTTGGAGGCAAAAGTTCGGGCATTTGCTGTTAAAAATGCCTCTTGAAAAAAAGGAGTGTTTAAAATTTAGTTTCTTTTCCACCATTTCTAGTTCACTCTTACCTATCTACTACTGTTGTTAGAATAAAAGTTCACTCATGCTCTCTGTAAGTCGCCAAAAATTAAGATAAATGACCTTTAATTGCCATTATTCTTAATGCAGCACCTTAACAGTACCACATGTCGAATATCGCACTGCAGTGCTATTCCTGTAGTCCAGCTTACAAGTTAATGTCATTACAATAGTTTTAGCGCAGCTGGTTTAACAGTCAACATGCACCCAGTAAACCTCACAGAAAATTCGCACGGAACATAGTCTTGGATGGAAATTTATGCTTTGCCTAATACCAGCCTAATACCAGCTGAAACCATTATCTTCGCCTAATTTAATCAGTAATTGTGCTCTTTATTATAACAGGCACTGGCTATCGTAAGATAGTTTAAATGCACAGTCTGCGCGCACGTCGTTGTTTGGCTGTCGTTTAATGGCCGCAGCTCCACAACAATTAATTTTCGACCCAATGCTGCTTGGAAAATTTTGCTCGATTGGATGTTCCCTAGCCTGCTCTGACCTTATTATAATGTTATTTTTCTCCAACCTGTGTAGTGCTCTAATGTCACTTGCGCACGCTGCTCATCATACATATTCTCGATGCCCACAGAATATTAAGGCCAAATGTTAATTCAGTTACGGGCATCTCACACACTCGATAAGAATAAGCGAAAAAAAAGTCTTCTGCATATGTCGACACAGAGTCGAGAGTAAAATTTATTCGCATAGTTGGACCATTCTTTCTCTGTGCTCTCAACTGCGTTAAGAAGCCATAGTTTCATTTCCTCCAAGTTTCTCATGGAACGAACTGAGATTTGTAAAATTTCGTTACATTACGTGTCTTTAGCCCTTTTATTACCAAATAAAACCAGCCTCGAATCATTTCGACAGCTCACTGCTATCTTCAGATGCCTAAGTAAATATTGGAGACTGTGCCGAATGTTACCAGGAGAGAAATTCACTTTTTACTCTCAGTCTCTTATTACATGATGTAATGTGACGATCCCTGGCCAAAAATAAATATAATATGTAAGTTAACAGGTCGAACGTGTAACTGTTCTGAAAAATGCACAAGAATGAGATTTGGTTATAACATAAGTATGTTTAGCAGCACAGTTAACGCAGTGAACAAATTGAGATTCAAAATGGCAAAAAATTCTGATGGTTTTTAATGCAGCGTAAAATACCCGTATAGGCGCATGAATGAGCAGTGTGCTATCTCAAAACGTTGTACCAATTTTACTCTGCACCTAATTTAGTGAAATTCTTAGAATCCTGTTCGTCTCACAAAAGTCATCTGAAAATATTCGGGTATTGTGGCTATAAAATCACTTATCTGGATCTACGTTTTAAAATAGCCACCTGAATAATACAGAGCGAGGTGATACAGTGGCAAGAAGCACTGGACACCCATCGCGAAGATAGTATTTCAAATCCGAGTCTGGATGGCCGGAGAGTTTGCCAATATTGCTGAAGACACATGCCAGGGTGATTCCTTCGAAAATTGCACGGCTGATATTTTTCTCCATTCCTCTCCAATCCAAGTTTTTGCTCCAATTCTAATGACTTCGTCGTCGACGAGGAGTCAGGCACAAATATTCTCACAACCTACGTGTAATTGTTGTTATATTTATTTCACACACGGTCTCAGTTACTCAATCAGGCTTTTCCCTATAATACTGACAGAAATAACATCTTTATCGAGGCCTCTGTCTCACCTCTTTTTAACCTGAGACAGCGATCTTAAGAGGTCGTGTGGCAGCACATTTAGACTGGAAACTTTCTTAGTCTTCGTCAGGCCAGCTTGCTGGTATATAACTAAAAAGAAGACCAGGGCTACGTGAGGTATATTTTTCACTGTTAGTATCTTTTTCCGTTAAATCGTACTTTATACGAAGAGAACAACATCAAGGAAATCGATTCCACACTCCATTCGTGTTGCCCATTTGAATGTAATTTTCTGGATATTTGAACTGTCTAAAATGATTAGTACGGTAACATACTGACATTAAATTAAGTGAGGAGGAGTTCAGTGAAGTTGTTACGGTAGCCGTACTTGGACATTTTACAGACTCTCGAGAATGGAATCTTATCACAAGCAGAACGTTGTAACAAGCATGTACACCTAATGTTAGTATACTCTGCGACAAAAATGGTTATTTTTGCCTTAAAATCACAGTAATTACCGATACGGCTAACAAGACTTCTTGTTGGTTTAAGGGTGTAGGAAGAAATGGGAATGATTAGTTTTCGAACATTTTAAACAAATGCTAGTGAGATCTCATGCGAAAAATCTGGAGTTAATTAACATTCGTTTGATACTGTAACTAATAATTAACACACACTGTGTCAATAATCGAAGTTGTAGCTGTGCAGTTGTTTCGTGATGTTAAGCGTATCGTGTACTATAAATAGCCATTGACTACTCCCGTGTTCGTCCGCCTCCATAGCGTAGTAACAGCCGGCGCGGTAGCTCAGAGTGTCCGGTCAGCGGGTTAATTGCCCTCTGTAATAAAAAATAAAAAAAATAAAAATAAAAACTGAGTGAATGGATCAACGATGAACTTGAACAAGCGTCATGGGACGTCCGCCCCGAACAAATACAATGATTAATAACGAAGAAAATGAGTTAAAAAAAAAACAGAAAGTGGTCAGCGCGTCTGGCGCCCGGGGTCCGTTCCCTATGCTATACTGCCCGCGATTTTTTCTTTGTTTTGTTACTGGACTGGAGCGGGGTACACTTAGCCTCGTGATGTCAAGTGAGGAGCTACTTGACCGAACAGTAGCGGCTCTGAGATCTGGAACGCTGACGGCGGCCGTGAGAGCGGTATGCTGACCTCACGCCCCTCCGTACTGCATCCAATGATGCCACCATCAGAGGACGACACGGCGGTCGGTCGATCCCGATTGGCCCATCAGCGCCACAACATGGAGCTTTGCTTTGTTACTAAAAAATGGCTCTGAGCACTATGGGATTTAACATCTGTGGTCATCAGTCCCCTAGAACTTAGAACTACTTAAACCTAACTAACCTAATGACATCACACACATCCATGCCCGAGGCAGGATTCGAACCTGCGACCGTAGCAGTGGCGCGGTTCCGGACTGCGCGCCTAGAACCGCTAGACCACCGCGGCCGGCTGCTTTGTTACTGCTTTGTCCAAGAAAGTGGTCGCGAATCGCCAGGAAGTCTCCGTTCACGCAACAATCATCGTCTGCTTTTGCGACTGAAGCACTTATCTAGTAAACGAACAGCGCTGTAGAATCACCGCCACTTGGAGAGATAAGAACAGATGAAACCTCTAGTCGCTCTGTCCTTCAACATGCGGGTTTTTGGGAATGTGTTTTTCATATAGCAACTTTGTACACAGCGTGTAAGATTTATTATACGAGCTAAAAACTGTAACTCTATGACGTGCGCACTAGTCAAAACAATTAGATGATCAGTTTGGACAAGCTGATTCACTTAACGGGAAATATTATGTCTGGCACAATTTGGAGTACATCTGCGTGAGTGAATAATGAAACATTGTTCAGCTATTAGAAATTCGGGAGTTGGGGTTGGTGGGTGCTAGTGATCACTTCCATACAAGTGAAATGGCTCTTAGTGTGAGGAACGTGATTTCCAGAACCTCTGAGTCGACGAATCATTTCTAGAGCAGAATATTCTCAGTGAGAATGTTCAATATCAGATCCCACTAGAGGGGCCCAAAATACAGTTTCACAGATAAGGGTTCACTTCCAAATAGTGGTAGGTAATGGGGGAAAATTAGGGTACATTGTCGAGCAGTAGGCCTACAGCAACAGACACGCGTTACTTCGTGTTCGCTTTCCTTCGGGTTACGCGTCAACATGCAACACAACCGTAAACAACGACATAACACAGAATACCAACCCATCTTGTCCACTATGTCGTCCCGTAAAAATGCCCTTTTTCGTGTATACTCAGATGTTGTATGCCCCATTAAAAATTGCGTGGAGTAACATCAGAGCTGAAGACATCGAATGTAGCCGAGTTTTTCTCTCTTACCAGTCGCTACTTTTTGTCCAGCTGATAAATAACTCATTTAATTTCGAGAGAAAGCGAAACAAATCCACATTTTTCTGCGAAATATCCCAACGTAGTGGTACCGGACTGATGATGTGGTAAGGACTGAAGACTCGCAGACAGATGAAACTCCACGTCGTCCTGCAACCGTTCTTCGAGTGTTCTAGAATGAGAGGATGAAAATCCGAACATTTTGTCCTGCCATGTACTACAACCATTAGTAATAGTTTATTTTTGTGAATGACAACCTAATCAGTTAGGTGGAGTAGGCGCTGCACTGCAAGGTAAGGGCACCAATCAAAGGGCGTTATGGCCTTACAAACAGAACATGTGTGGGATTCGCGTGGAAGGTGTGTTACAACTAGGACAGCTTCCATTCCACCCCCACCCCCCCTTTCCAAATTACTCCAGAGCTGTAGAACATGCAGCTTCACAGGAATAAAATGCAGAAAATAAATGCGTGGTATAATGACTTACGTTATCTCTCAATATTAGTAAGTGTAACCTACTGCGTATAACAAGGCAAAACTCCCCATTAATGTACGAGTACAAAATAAATGCCCAGTCTTGGAAAGCGGTAACATCTGTCAAGTATCTGGGTGTAACTATTCAAAATGATCTCAAATGGAATGATGAGATTACGCAAGCAACGAGCAAGGCGAACTCTAGATTGCGGTTATTGGTAGAATCCTGAAGCGATGCAGTCTTTCAACGTTAGTTCGCCCAGTCTTAGAGTATTGGTCGTCTGTATGGGACCCTTACCAGTTGGATCTGATTGAAGAGATTGACAAGGTCCAAAGAAGAGCGGCAAGATTCGTGGCTGGTACATTTAGCCATCGCGAGATCGTCACAAATCTCATAGAAAGTTTGAAGTGGGACACACTTGCAGATAGACGACGCTCTAAACGGAAGGGGCTGCTCACTAAATTTCGAAATCCGATCTTCGCCGAGGATGTGGAGCATATATTATTACAACCAACCTTCAAGTCACACAATGATCGCCATTCAAAAATAAGGGAAATTAGAGCTCGTTCTGAGGCGTTCGGACAGTCATTTTTCCCTCGCGCGATCCGTGAGTGGAACAGAGAGGGGGGGGGGGGGCGGGGGAATATGACTTTGGCGCGAATTGCGCCCTCCACCACACACCGCTTGGTGGCTAGCGCACTATATATGTAGATGTAGAAATACCTTTGAGGAACTTAACAATGATTTTGTGAAATTCATTCCACTCTGTTACAATCCAGTACTTTGTTAAGAGACGGTAGTTACGACTGATTATCCTGCTTGTGAGATTCCTCAAATGCGAAAATTACTCTAACATCACAAAATTTTAGACAAGAATTAGAGAGACACTATATTACACTTTTTTAAGCGCATCTGGAAGTAAATATTTCTGTGTAGGATATCAAAGTGAGTAAAGAGCGTATATTTTCATTATGTCTTATCACATCAGATAACTGTTTCGATTGTTGTATTAAAATTGTCTAGTACAAGAGTTATTTGAGGTAGAGAAGCAGAACTTAATATTCGGCTCCATCTTGCACATGTTTTTTATGTCATCAATCCTCTGACAGGCTTGATGAGGCCAGTCACGACCCTTCGCCTGTGCCAACATCTTCATCCCAGAGCAGTTCTTGGACCCAACGTCTTCAATTATTTGTTGAATGTATTCCAACCTCTGTATTCCACTACAGTTTTCACCGTAAGGGATTTCAAACAATTTGATCGTTTCTTCAGTTCGAGATACGAATGGTCCAGTGAGTAGCGTAGTGGCGGTGGAATGCCAATGAAGAATAAAACTTGTTTGACAGATCATAGAAAAGATTATCTGTTGTAAGCTACTCCATGAAAAAGAAGTCTGCAACAGCTGAATTAATTTTAGATTCAGTAAGTACTAGTAAGTTCAGCTTCGCTTACAAGCTCACAGAACTTTGTGACATTAACACTAGCTGAAAAAGTATTCTTCGTCCGTGGTACTTCTTCGGAAGACATTCCTGCGTTTATCATGCACCATTCAACGCTGAAACTAAAATTTTAGATAATGCTGCAGACAGAAGAGGAGAGAGAAGAACTATTTTTTTGGTTTATCAGCAAAGTATTCAGATGGCACGTTAAAATTCCAGTACAAGCATAATGACCTGGCTACCTCGACACTTGATATGAACGTCTGAAGGATATTTCCCGGAATCAGGCGTCAGCAGTGCGTCACAATGAAGAGCAAATTACGCCAATATCTTTTACAACGCCATTTCGAAATAAAAACGGAATGTGTTAGTAATTAGTGAAGGAACGTTTAAGGAAGTGGAGGCAAAAGATGTTCTTAATCATGTCAAAAAACTTGTTATCACAATGATATCACAACACGAATCAAGCGATCTTCTCCTCATAGATTCCGTCTGATGAGGCACGGAACGTTTATTATGTTGACAGACCACTTAGTTGCTTGTCTGTAGCTGTGATAGCAACGTTATTCTGAGAAAGGTAAGGCGTGCTGCTGAATTTCCGCCACTGCCAGGGGGTCTGTAATCGCTACTGTACAATGTTATGTTCCGCTACACGGTGCGTGTTGAATTGATGTTTACATTTGGTCTGAATAATTAGGTCATTTGACTAGATAAAAATCTCAAACTTCTTCTGGTGCCCACCTTCGAAAAAATGTAAAGAATGGCATTGTGTCCAACAGCCTGTTAGTTTCCACGAGAACTGTATGGGGAAGTACAACGAGGGGACTTCAAAAAGTAAGTTACACAGTATTATGACAGGCCAATTAACTTTTACTGAATGCACACAGATGCACGACACTATTTTTCATTATAGTCACCAAGTGTCTGTAAACAACGGCCGGAACGCTTTACCAATCGCTCACTTTCTCGACGACAGGAATCCGCTCCTGCGTCACGGAGCCATTTGTTAACCGCTGCTACTGCTGCTAATCAATTCCTGGACATTACCATCAGTGGTCGATGTCGATGACCTCCCTACCCGATTAACATATGTCACGTCTGCGCCCCTTGGTCAGTTTGTTGGATCATTTCACTACAGCTGGACACGGAACTGAATTTGGTCCATACATCGCCAGAATTTCACGGGGAATCTGTTTGCATTTTAGACGTTTTGTCCACAAGAATCGTATTGTCACGCGTGCTTCAACTTTGTAGTACGCTTCCAGTTGCCGCGCCATTTCATTCGCACACTGTTATGCACCTGTAGCAATGCCGCAGCAGAACTGTGCCTGCGGAAAACCCGGCGCATGTACTCACACTTAACGATGCGGCACTCTTGTTGCGCAGCGGTCCTGGCGAGACCCACGAGCAAGACAGGCTGTGGCGTGTACGTCACAGCACGACACACTGCAGGTCTTACGACTGCCAGCAGATGTCTCCAGCAGGGAGCGAGTAACTATTTCAGACGAATTTAAATATTCTCGACTGCTTGTTTAAATGTATGCAAGTTCTCGATAGCAGATGACAAAATTAAGACCTTTAGTGGGTACATTTTCAATTAAATATTGATTTCCCGTGGGCGCAGCACGGAGCCGAGCGTTCGCGAAGTGTGGCGAACAAGCCGATTAGTGTGACGTCACAAGTTCGTTGCAGGGCCTGTGTATCTCGTTCGCCCCGGGTCTTGGCGTGGGACGTCATGCCTAACTTACTGTATGAAGTCCACTCGCAGACACTTTCGTACCTGTACTCGTTCTCAAATGCACAATGGATGTGGAAACACCAACCTCGTAAGTCGTTTACAGCAGAAATCACAAGGCATGCACGGCGTGGTCGATGAGGTGGCTACATCCATTGTACATTTGAGAATGAGCACACGATCGAAACTCTCTAGTACTACTTAAAAAAGTAATCATTTAAACAGTCTGATGGAAACTCAACATTGTCCTGCTCATGCGTGTGTGTGCGAGAGAAAGAGAAATGGCGGGGAGGGGGCGGGGGGTGAGGGAGGGAACGAGGCAAGCAAGACGATGGAGGGGAAGAGAAGGAGGGATGATTAGTGTTCAGTGTCACACTGGCCACAGAGCACAAGCTGTGATAAGAGAATGACGAGGAAGTAAAATAGCCACCTACTTTTTAATCATATTGAGGTTGAAGCTCGTCTGTCCCTGCTTGCTTACAAATACATACATCAAAAAAGTTTTGCATCACCCCGGTTCCCAGAACTCCTGAAGATAGACGTTGACTGTGGATATTGTATCAAAGACATAGTCCCTTTGAATGTTCACAGATGTCACTAAACCCGCCCAAAGATGTAAACGATCATGCACGAGCAGCACCTATTAGACGGAGGGGGTCCGACACCCGATCAGTTCCAGTCATTCCACCAGGAAGGAGGTACACGGCTCGTGTTGTCTGTAGTTCAACCACGGCTAGACAGACTGTCAATACCGCGATTCTATCGCGTCCGCATTGTTACTTTGTGCCAAGAAGGGCTCTCAGCAAGGGAAGCGTCCAGGCGTCTCGGAGTGAACCAGAGCGATGTTGTTCGGACATGGAGGAGATACAGAGAGATAGGAACTGTCGAGGACATGCCTCGCTCAGGCCGCCCAAGGACTACTATTGCTGTGGTTGACTGCTACTAACGGATTATGGCTCGGAGGAACGCTGACAGCAACACCACCATGTTGAATATTGCTTTTCGTGCAGCCACAGGACGTCGTGTTACGACTCAAACTGTGCGCAGTAGGCTCCATGAAGCGCAACTTCACTCCCGACGTCCATGGCGAGGTCCATCTTCGCTACCACGACACTATGCAGCCCGGTACAGATGGGCCCAATAACAGACCGAATCGACCGCTCACGATTGGCGTCATGTTCTCTTCATCGATGAGTGTCGCATATGCCTTCAACCAGACAATCGTCGGAGACTCGTTTGGAGGCAACTCAGTCAGGCTGAACGCCTTAGACACACTGTCCAGCGAGAGCAGCAAGGTGCTGGTTCCCTGATGATTTAGGGTGGCATTATGGGGGCCTAGGTACCCCACTGGTGGTCATGGAAGGCGCCGTAACGGCTGTACGATACGTGAATGCCATCCTCAGATCGATAGTGCAACCATATCGGCAGCATAATGGCGAAGCATTTGTCTTCATTGGCGGCAATTCGCGCCCCCATCGTCCACATATTGTGAATGACTTCCTTCAGGATAAAGACGTCGCTCGACTAGAGTGGCCAGCATGTTCTCCAGACATGAACCCCATCGAACAATCCTGTCATGGATTGAAAAGGATTGTTTGTGGGCGACGTGACCCACCAAGCACTCTGAGAAGGAGTGGGACAATCTGGACCAACAGTGCCTTGATGAACTTGTGGGTAGTATGTCATGACGAATACAGGCACGCATCAATGCAAGAGGACGTGCTACTGGGTATTAGAAGTATCGATGTTTAGATCAATCTGGACCACCATCTATGAAGCTCTCGCCTTATGGTGGTACAACATTCAATGTGTCGGTTTCATGAGCAATAAACAGGGCGAAAATGATCTTTATGTTGATTTCTATTCCAATTTTCTGTACAGGCTCCGAACTCTCGGAACCGAGGTGATGCAAAACTTTTTTTATTTGTGTAGATTTGTTTTTGGAGAGGGTCTGCCTTGAGAAAACACAATTTCCTTATTTTTCTTTTTATTCCCAAGACATATTTCGCAGAAGTTACAGCGTCATCAGAAGGTTTTATGCTATTTTTTACGAAACAGGGAAAATGCTTTTTACTACAAGCACACATATTAATTTGAGTTTCCAAAGTCAGTATTTACATATTTGAAAAAACGGATAAGATTTTATAAATATAATCTTGTTACCACATTCTGTGGATTTCCTGGATTTTACGTAATTCAATGTTCTTCTTCTGTTTCACAGTTTGTCATCTGCAACCATATAGAACTTAACGTGGAGCAGTTCTATATGGGCCGGCCGTGGTGGCCGAGCGGTTCTAGGCGCTTCAGTCCGGAACCGCGCTGCTGCTACGATCGCAGGTTCGAATCCTGCCTCGGGCATGGATGTGTGTGATGTCCTTAGGTTATTTAGGTTTAAGTAGTTCTAAGTTCTAGGGGACTGATGACCTCAGAAGTTAAGTCCCATAGTGCTCAGAGCCATTTGAACCATTTTTTCTATGTGGCTGCAGATGACGAACTGTCAAACAGGACAACCACACTGAATTACATAAAATCCATGAAATCCACAGCATGTGGTAACAAGATATATATATGTATATATATATATATATATATATATATATATATATAATTTTATCGTTTTTTACATATGTAAATACTGACTTTACGAACTTAAATGTATGTATGTAATAGTAGTAAAAAGTATTTTTTCTGTTTTATAGAAGATGACACAAAACCCACTGCTGATGCTGTAACTTCAGCAAAACATGTTTGGGGAATAAAAAGAAAAATAAGAAAATTGTGTTTTGTTCAAGGCAGACCCTCTCCAAAAACAAATCTAACTTAGTTTTTAAAGGAACTTTCCAAACAATTTAATCAAGAGATTTAGAGAACCCACGGAAAACGTCAATTTTAATGGCCGGTTGGGGATTCCACAGAGAGGGAAGTTGAAATGGGGCCTCCCGGCCAACAATGCCATACGATCATTTCATTTTTTTTTTTTTTCATTGCACAAAACGTTTCCATCGACGCGCACTGATCGTTGTTAAATTATCAAACACTGTTTACTTTCCCAAACGAACGCCATGCGACCACTGCCAGAGAAATCTCTGATCAACGCTTACTGGTCTTCGTTTAACATACACTCGGCCAATTTCATTGTGAAGCGATTATCACCCAGGCGAAAAATGGGAAGTTATTGCAGAGAATGCGGGCTGATAGAGTGACAAAAATACACAGCAATGATTGGAAGTGATCTACGAATACCACCATGGACTTCCTCTTCTAGTAACTTTATGTGTGAGGACACAATTTGTCATTCAAATCCGACAATCCCAAGTCGTATACTCTCTTCTCTGTAAGCGCAATACCTCCGGATACCTGAAGTAACATATCAGCAAGTTATGCGTGACTTCGAACCATTTTAAAAACTGTAATCACTCTAGACATTACAGCTTTTTTTAATATCTTGTGTTCCTGATTTTATCTGGCATATTACACTGTTTGCACTCGATCAATCTTACCGGATCATGGAGAGTTGTGACTTATCTTTGAAGCAGAATAGTGCAGTCATAATCCAACGGAAGAAATGTCGTGTACCCCATCTGCATATAGCGTTCACTTTACTGCACGAGATTCCGTATTTTAATCGCTTCCGTAGGTTTTGACAAGACATAGTCAGAGAAACAGTCTGACACTGGACTAAACAGCAACAGGAGACGACCTAGCGATAAAACCCAAGCTGGTCAGCGCATCAAGCCAATGGATGTTCATCCAATACAAAGACTTGATCCTGGCCTGGTTTTCCCCCAGATTCACAAACTAGCAATTTTATACTATAATGACAGTTCACCCGGAATGTTAACTGTTTCCATGTAGCAGCCCCATTTGAACTGCTTACATTTATTTAGAGAGTATAAGAACTCTGCGAATCATTCACATGACACTATTACGTTTTAGTGTGCATGTAGCATCAATAAATGGCAGCCCCTACTGGATGGCCCGAACGCTCACTAGTCGCAGCAAGCAGAAGGAAGTAGCTTATGCTGTAGATGTTTGAGCTGATCTACGTTCCAATAATATAATAATTTGATGGTTAGTTGCAGTTATTCTTACTTTCATACGATAGCACTCCGTCATCAGGCCACAAGTGGCCCATCGGGACCTTCCGTCCGCCGTGTCATCGTCAGCTGAGGATGCGGTTAGGAGGAGGCTGTGGTCAGAACGCCGCTCTCCCTATCGTTACGATGGTTTTCTTTGACCGGAGTCGCTACTATTCGGTCGAGTAGCTCCTCAATTGGCATCACGAGGCTGAGTGCACCCCCAAAAAATGGCAACAGCACATGGCCGCCCGAATGGTCACCCATCCAAGCGCCGGCCACACCCGACAGCGCTTAACTGCGGTGATCTGACGGGAACCGCTGTATCCACTGCGGCAAGGCCATTGCCCCTCATATGATAGAGGTTTATGTACATTGAGAGACAAACACTTATATGAGGCATCTTAGTAACGATATCAGATTCTGTAACGGGCGAGTACTTATGGTCAGTTCCAAATGGACCCACTGGGAGTAAGTGAATGCAAAGTAAGGTTACGATGGGAAATTTTTAATTTGTGAATTAAGTGGATATATTACTTTCAGATGTCCGGGTTATGCGATAAAATGATTCTGGAGCTTCTAAAAAAATGTTCAAATGTGTGTGAAATCTTACGGGACTTAACTGCTAAGGTCATCAGTCCTTAAGCTTACACACTACTTAACCAAAATCATTCTAAGGACAAACACACACACCCATGCCCGCGGGAGGACTCGAACCTCCGCCGGGACCAGCTGCACAGTCCATGACTGCAGCGCCTCAGACCGCTTGGCTAATCCCTCGCGGCTCTGGAGTGTCTGACGAATGGTGATGTACGTGGTGAGGAGCTGTTTTTGGCGGTTTTGATGAATACTGTGAAACTAACATTACCACGGAAAACATGCAAGATATACCTGAGGATTCCTTAGTGATGGAAAAAACACTAATCTGAATATGTCTCTGATCTGTCTGTCATTCATTATCCGACTGCTTCAGGTACTTCTAACAAGTAACCTACTGATCTTCGTAACGTTTCATTAGTGCATAAGTTTAGTGTAGCACAGAAAAAGAGAAATACAGTGGTAGTAAAATTCAGAAGCTGTGATTTTGGTGTGTCTAAACTTGATACTCTCAGAAGGTCCTCACAGATCTGTCTCATCCAATTTTTGAAAAAATAATTAATTTAATATTTTGTGTAAATGAGACTATCTGAAAAAGACATAAATCAAAATGATGTTTTTGAAGAACCCCATAATTCTGTCTAAAGGGTTAAGTGGCGCGTACAGTAATGCAAATGTATGGGTTTAGTGGTTATTGCGGGGAAAGAAGAAAGATTTACGTGACAATATGGGCTTGGTAGTAGCCAAAAGACAGAATAAAGGCTAACTGAATTCTGGAGTTAATTTCAGCGAGTAACAGAGAGTATGTCCGCTGTTGTTTTCTGTCCGCTGTTGTTTTCTATCTACATAAATGATCTTTTGGATAGGGTGGATAGCAATGTGCGGCAGTTTGCTGATGATGCTGTGGTGTACGGGAAGCTGTCGTCGTTGAGTGACTGTAGGAGGTTACAAGATGACTTGGACAGGACTTGTGATTGGTGTAAAGAATGGCAGCTAACTCTAAATATAGATAAATGTAAATTAATGCAGATGAATAGGAAAAAGAATCCCGTAATGTTTGAATACTCCATTAGTAGTGTAGCGCTTGACTCAGTCACGTCGATTAAATATTTGGGCGTAAATTTGCAGAGCGATATGAAGTGGGACAAGCGTGTAATGGCAGTTGTGGGGAAGGAGGACAGTCGTCTTCGGTTCATTGGTAGAATTTTGGGAAGATGTGGTTCATCTATGAAGGAGACCACTTATAAAACACTAATACGACCTATTCTTGAGTACTGCTCGAGCCTTTGGGATCCCTATCAGGTCGGATTGAGGGAGGACATAGAAACAATTCAGAGGCGGGCTGCTAGATTTGCTACTGGTAGGTTTGATCATCACGCGAGTGTTACGGAAATGCTTCAGGAACTCGGGTGGGAGTCTCTAGAGGAAAGGAGGCGTTCTTTTCGTGAATCGCTATTGAGGAAATTTAGAGAACCAGCATTTGAGGCTGGCTGCAGTACAATTTTATTGCCGCCAACTTACATTTCGCGGAAAGACCACAAAGATAAGATAAGAGAAATTAGGGCTCGTACAGAGGCATATAGGCAGTCATTTTTCCCTTGTTCTGTTTGCGAGTGGAACAGGGAGAGAGGATGCTAGTTGTGGTACGAGGTACCCTCCGCCACGCACCGTATGGTGGATTGCGGAGTATGTATGTAGATGTAGATGTAGATGTATGTGGAATGAAGAGATTCTCCACATAATGGGATAAGAAAGGGACATGTGGATGGCACTGACAAGAAAGGACAGACTGACAGGACATCTGTTAAGATGTACTAGAGGGAGCTGCAGAGGGTCAAAACTGTAGGGGAAGACAGAGACTGCAATATATATAAAAAAAATAGCGAGGAAGTACTACTCGGAGGTGAGGACGTTGGCACAGGAAAGGAATTTGTGGCGAACCGGGCCGCGCTAAACCAGTCAGAAGGCTGATTACGTAAAAAAAAATAGCGGGGAAAGGGGTAGAGAAGCGAGCCGGTCGCGGCTGGCTGCACAGCGAGCGGTGGTGGTGCCGGCCGGCGTCCTCCGGCAGCGCTGGCTGGCCTTCCTCCGCTCTTATCGTCGCCATCGACCTCTGGCGGCGTCGCGGCGCCTGCCTTTGTGGGTTCTGCGGCGCACGACGCGGCCGCCCGCGCACGACCTACTTGTGCGATAGCGCCAGCTCTGACACCCACCGCCGCCGTTCGTCCCAGCCCTGTGCCGCATTCGCTGTTCTCACACAACTGATCGCACTTCCACACAGACGAACCGCGGGGTCGAATAGAAGCTAGACAGGGCGGTTCCGTGAACACGTTACAAACTTTCATGAGCGATGGAGAAGGGTAAATGTTTCAATTTAAGGTAACGGTAGTGCGTTTTCTTGTTGTTAAACAATAACAACACGCAGATCTCAAAGATATGGCGCAGCCACCAGCCTTAATATTTCAGAAATGTAAAGACTGCTATCCAGATTATCGACTATGCGAACGAGAGGTGATCGTATTGTTTACCCAATGGCACTGCACACCAACACGCCAGCCGGCCGTTGTGGCTGAGCGGTTCTAGTCGCTTCAGTCTGGAACCGCGCTGCTGCTACGGTCGCAGGTTCGAATCCTGCCTCGGGCATGGATGTGCGTGATGTCCTTAGGTAAGTTACGTTTAAGTAGTTCTAAGTCTAGGGGACTGATCACCTCAGATGTTAAGTCCCATAGTGCTCAGAGCCATTTGGACCAACACGCCAGTATTGTATGACGACGTCGAATGCAGTCTGGCAATGTTCATTCCCCTCGGAGCCTCCACACACGGATACAACCATCGTGATGTTATACAGGACGGCGTGTATCAAGTGTCCTGCGTCCAATGTTGATGGGCCCCCCAGTGCCACCGCATCAAGGGGAGCCGCAACAATAGATGGTGCACTGACAGTTGATGGAGCTCCAAACGCCGTCGCACTGGCCATATGGATACTTACCTTGCTGCAAACGACTGAAGTTGAAGTTGTGCGACGTGGCTGCACGATCCTACACAGCTGAGCGAACAATATAATCACGTATTTCAAGTAATATGTCATCCTCTTGGGCGCTAGTCTCGATTGGCCGCGACCCTGCCGCTGTCAAATTCTGATACATGCTGGGAGACGTTTCTCCTTCTTAATGTAAACATTGGGCGACCTTCACACAAATAAGACATTCTAATGCGATTTCTGGATGATGTTTCTCTATTTACAGAATGTACATCGTTGGCTCTGAGCACTATGTGGGACTTAACATCTGAGGTCATCAGTCCCTTAGAACGACTTAAACCGTGCCCGGGGCAGAATTCGAACCTGCGACCGTAGCGGTCGCGCGGTTCCAGATTGAAGCGCCTAGAACCGCTCGGCACACCGGTCGGCAATGTAGGTAGATGGTGTTGCTTCTACCTACTTAGTGCGGTTGCAGTGAAATGCTAATAATATCCGACGACGCAGTACTCTTGTAGTAATGCAGATTGCACTTCATGCCAATTTCACGACTGTTGGATAACACCTTCGTGGTGTTGCAATTTTAATGTCTAGCAGTGCATTTGTATAAGTCATAGGTGAGTTACATATTATTGCAACATTGGCGTAGAGTTATGCTACAACAGTGGTTCCAGTGACGAAGACCGTTTTCGATGTACTAAATAAACACTCGAGTCACTTAGAACAATAGAATAGTCTGCAAGTGTGGCAGAATTAGTTTTTTCGTAAATTATTGAATGAGAATGGCACCGCACTTTAGTTCATCGTAAGGCTATCGTTAATCTCTAAGGTACAGTCACATTTTTGTCACCATCGCCAATGCTCGACATCAGTATGCAATAACTAGTCATAGACTGCAAGTGGCAGCACTAGCAGTGGAGGGTGTACAAAGCACGTTGGGGGAGATGCGGAAAAAGAATGCAGTCACTGTCGTATGCGAACGCTTAATGAGCATGATCATTTGGCTTTCGGAACAAGGGTGGAAGCACCCCCGAAACGAGTAAGTTTGTAAACTGTTCACGTGCCCCCGTGATTAAAGTAAACAGCGCAAGGCAAAATGGTGTTATCCAAAACCGTCATCGAGTCAACCAGAGTGCGCCATTGGCCATAAGTGACAAGGGTGAACGAACGCGATGGATATGTGTACGGGCCGATAGACGTGCAACTGTTGAGTAACTGACCGCCCAGGTGAACCAAGGGGCTACCAGCAGTGTCTCCTCATTGACCGTACGGCAAACGTTGCTTCGTATGGGACTTCGCAACAGGTGTCCGGCTCATGTACAGGGTGTTACAAAATGGTACGGCCAAACTTTCAGGAAACATACCTCACAAACAAAGAAAGAAAATATGTTATGTGGACATGTGTCCGGAAACGCTTACTTTCCATGTTAGAGCTCATTTTATTACTTCTCTTCAAATCACATTAATCATGGAATGGAAACACACAGCAACAGAACGTACAGCGTGACTTCAAATACTTTGTTACAGGAAATGTTCAAAATGTCCTCTGTTAGCGAGGATACATGAATCGCATGGAATCCCTGATGCGCTGATGCAGCCCTGGAGAATGGCGTATTGTATCACAGCCGTCAACAATACGAGCACGAAGAGTCTCTTCATTTGGTAGCGGGGTTACGTAGACAAGAGCTTTCAAATGCCCCCATAAATGAAAGTCAAGAGGGTTGAGGTCAGGAGACCGTGGAGGCCATGGAATTTGTCCGCCTCTACCAATCCATCGGTCACAGAATCTGTTGTTGAGAAGCGTAGGAACACCTCGACTGAAATGTCCAGGAGCTCCATCGTGCATGAACCACATGTTGTGTCGTACTTGTAAAGGCACATGTTCTAGCAGCACAGGTAGAGTATCCCGTATGAGATCATGATAACGTGCTCCATTGAGCGTAGGTGGAAGAACATGGGGCCCAATCAAGACATCACCAACAATGCCTGCCCAAACGTGCACAGAAAATCTGTGTTGATGACGTGATTGCACAATTGCGTGCGGATTCTCGTCAGCCCACACACGTTGATTGTGAAAATTTACAATTTGATCACGTTGGAATGAAGCCTCTTCCGTAAAGAGAACATTTGCACTGAAATGAGGGTTGACACATTGTCGGATGAACCATTCGTAGAAATGTACCCGTGGAGGCCAATCAGCTGCTGATAGTGTCTGCACACGCTGTACATGGTACGGAAACTGGTTCTCCCGTAGCACTCTCCATACAGTGACGTGGTCAACGTTACCTTGTACAGCAGCAACTTCTCTGACGCTGCCATTAGGGTTATCGTCAACTGCACGAAGAATTGCCTCGTCCATTGCAGGTGTCCTCGTCGTTCTAGGTCTTCCCCAGTCGCGAGTCATAGGCTGGAATGTTCCGTGCTCCCTAAGACGCCGATCAATTGCTTCGAACGTCTTCCTGTCGAGACACCTTCGTTCTGGAAATCTGTCTCGATACAAACGTACCGCGCCACGGCTATTGCCCCGTGCTAATCCATACATCAAATGGGCATCTGCCAATTCCGCATTTGTAAACATTGCACTGACTGCAAAACCACGTTCGTGATGAACACTAACCTGTTGATGCTACGTACTGATGTGCTCGATGCTAGTACTGTAGAGCAATGAGTCGCATGTCAACACAAGCACCGAAGTCAATATCACCTTCCTTCAATTGGGCCAACTGGCGGTGAATCGAGGAAGTACAGTACATACTGTCGAAACTAAAATGAGTTCTAACATGGAAATTAAGCGTTTCCGGACACATGTCCACATAACATCTTTTCTTTATTTGTGTGAGAGGAATGTTTCCTGAAAGTTTGGCCGTATCTTTTTGTAACACCCTGTATACACGCTGACTGCCGCTCATCGACGGCAAAGGCTGGAATTTGCACGCCCATTCCGCAACTGGACGTCCACTGAGTGGCGATTGGTGGCCTTTCCAGATGAATCACCTGTTGTGCTCATCTGACAGATAGCCGTCGGCGTGTACGGCGTGAAACGCCTGAAAGCAAACGTCCTGCAACAGTCGTCGGAAGGGTCCAAACCGGAGGAGGGAGCATTATGGTCTGGGGAATTTTTCGTAGCATTCCCTGTGTGGTTTCTTCATGTCCACCCCTACATGCAGTTAGGTTTTCTTCGGCACAATGGCATCTACCAGCAGGACAGTGCAACGTGTCACACAGCTCACAGTGTATGTGTATGGTTCTAAGAGCATCAGGATGCGATTTCCGTACTCCCCGGGCCACCAAACTACCCGGATTTAGACCCGATCGAGAATCTGCGGAACCTCCTCGATAGGGCTGCTTGTGCCGTGAATCGTTAACCGAGAAACCTAGCACGGCAGGGCTCCACATTCCTGTCGCTACCTTTCAGAACCTCACTGACTCTCTTCGTGCACGTCTCGCAGCCTTCTGCGCTACAAAAGGTGATTATTTAGGCTTTTGATAGGGGGTCACATTAATCTGACTAGACAATGTACTTATACAGGATGTCCCAGGAGGAGTGGTCAGTATTCGAAAACATGACAGGAACGATCGTTCGAAGCCAAAAAAAAAAAAAAGAAAAAAAAAATCCAGTAAACATTGGCTCTAAAATGCATACTTTAATGGCTATGTGCACTTTTTCATATTCGATATTGTGAAACAAATCTCTTCTACTGCAAGCTCTTTGCTATCTGTATTCTGAGAGGATTTAGTATGGACCAAAACAAGAAAACTCGTCTAGTAAACATGGTCTCTAAAATGCATAACGTAAGAGCTGTGAGCTCTTGTTCAGTAGAAGTGATGTGTTTCACGGTAGCGAAGATGAATAAGGGCTCGTACCCGTAAATGTAGTGTTTTGGAGTCCATGTTTACTAGACTTATTACTCAGAATGGTCGTTCCTGTCGTACCTCTGATCATTCCTCCTGGGACACCCTGTATATATTGAGCTCCGGCAATAGAGCCATCGCTTGCATTAATTCGTTACAAACTTGATAGTACTTCATAAGAAAGTAGATATTGTCAAATAGGTACATTTCTGCTAGCGATATAAATTAAATGAGGGTATTACCTTTTCCATAATGTCTTTTTAATACGTCCCCCGTTCGAAAAAATTTAGATAGAGCACTGGTAATAACATCATTTCAAATATCACAGAGCCATTCCCCAAATAGCTACTTAATAATAAAGTGTTTATGATGAAAAAACTTTATAAATAGGCCTTTTTCGCACAGTGTTGTCACCAAATAGCTGTACAAGTAATTTTGTACCACTGGTTTAATATTTCCATGTCAGTACCTCACCATCCATGATAGTAGTTGTAGTACAGGGAATCGACATCGGCACCCAAGTGAGTATGGAAGATTGTAGCTCGTATGACTCGTAAGTTCTGATCAGAAAAAGTCGTATTAAGAATGAAATAGGGATTACTTAACTACTTGTTAGCCATAGACGTCTTATCGCGTTAACGCATGACATACTTAATCGAAAAGGATACTTTCAGAGGAAAAACATTTCTGTAGACTGCGGAAAAACTGGAAGTTGCTTCTACATCTGGTGAATATGGAGAATGAGTCAAAATTTCGAATTCTAATTTCCAGCGTTACCCTTTCCAAAGGAAACTCTGCTGGCAGACGCATTATGCTGATTGAACGTTCCTTTCTCAGTTGCAATCCTTGCATTTTCACAAGCATTTTTTCTTTTGTTTCTGAATTGATACCATGACCATCCTCTGAGCAAACCGAGAAAATTCCGCCACCATAATAAAATTACAAACATCTGTTTGTAACTATTATGAATGTGATGAAATAAATATTCTCTCTCACGAGCTGTTGCCACTTTGGAGGTGTGGGCAACAAGCCATCTAATTAGTGGCCCTCCAGAGTTCTAACTATTGTCTGCAGAGCAGCCTCTTACGCCGTCACAGCACATTATCGAGTGGCCGCTAACAGCTTTATTCCCGTGCGAATAGGTCTGTCATTGGCGAGTTTACCCTTGGTCGTGACTCTGGTACCGAGCGCTCACTGCTTGCTAGTTAGTGAGTCCATTGTGTCGAATGTGTCATTATTGGTCCCTTCAGGCAGCACACGTTCTGCGAATAATGACCTGGTCCCATGGGCTTCTTACATTTCTATTTTACATTACAAATAATTAACGGTACACATCAATTCCATAGCTGTTTTTTGGTCTCCTCTTTCCTTGAATTTATTAAATAGCTGGCTGATCTCTTCTTTCCACCAAGATTACTTGCTCAGATGAATAACTGCATATCGCTCTCTAGAATACCTAAGACCAGGAGGAAGTTCCTAGTAGTAGGCATTCTAAAACCTGGTAGAGAACCAGATGATCCTAAGAGCTACAGGCTAGCTTCATTACCATCCTCTATTTATAAAATTTCCGAAAGAATATGATATCAACAGGCTCGCAGAAACACTGAAGCATCTTCTGATCCCACAACAAGCTGGCTTCATAGAAGGTAAATTTCGCACATCGCAGGTATTTAAACCAACGCGGCACATCGAGGATGGATTCGAGGAAAGAAGAACCTCTGAGGCTGTGTTCATCGATCTATCAGCTGATCACTACGCAGTCAATCAGCGCTGTCTCCTACGCAAAAAAGATGCAAACCAAGTAAAGACTATAGCATGACACAACCGCTTGGAAATCACCTCCACAGTAGAAGACCCTTTGTTGATTTCCAAGAGCAAAGAAGATGGTGGAGAACACAGAAGAATGACTTACCGCAGGGTAGTGTACTGGGTCCATTGCTTTTCAACATCTATACTAATGATCAGCCACCCACTGTCAGAAGGCACTCAAAGCTTTATACACGCAGATGACTGTGGCATTACAGCCCACGCAAATAACTTTGAGACCATCTAAAAGAAATTACCAGAAGCTCTTGAACTGCTGGCTGTCTATTACAAGGAAATCCAACCCAAACCTAACCCGTCGAAGACACAAACATGTGTTTCTCACCCGAGAAATTGACAAGCGTCAAAGACGCTTCAAGTAGCATGGGAGGGGAAACGACTAGAGCATTGCGCAACTTCAAAAAATTAGGTAGAGTACTAACGTATGAGAAACATTGGATGAACACGAATCATAAAGTAGCTGCTACAAACAACATCTTGTGTAAAGAAGGAAACACTACACGGACTACACAACCCGTATCGACATCTACATCTAAATCTACACTGATACTCTACAAATAACATTTAAGTGCCTGGCAGAGGGTTCATCGAACCACCTTCACAATTCTTTATTATTATAATCTCGTATAGCGCTCGGAAAGAACAAACAGCTATATATTTCTGCGCTGCTCTTCTTTGAACTTTTTCAATGTACACCGTCAATCATATCTGGTCAGGATCCCACATCGCGCAGCTGTATTCTAAAAGAGAGCATGCAAGCGTAGTGTAGGCACTCTCTTTAGTAGATCTGTTACGTTTTCTAAGCGTCCTGCCAAAAAACGCAGTCTTTGATTAGCCTTCCCCCACAACATTTCCTATGTGTTCCAATTTAAGCTGTTCGTAATTGTAGTTCCTAGGTATTTAGTTGAATTTAAGGCCTTTAGATTTGACTTATTTTTCGTGTAATCGAAGTTTAACGGATTTCTTTTAGCTCTTACTTTTCGTTATTTAGGGTCAATTGCCAATTTTTGCACCATGTTGTTGTTGTTGTTGTGATCTTCAGTCCTGAGACTTGTTTGATGCAGCTCTCCATGCTACTCTATCCTGTGCAAGCTTCTTCATCTCCCAGTACCTACTGCAACCTACATCCTTCTGAATCTGCTTAGTGTACTCGTCTCTTGGTCTCCCTCTACGATTTTTATCCTCCACGCTGCCCTCCAGTACTAAATTTGTGATCCCTTGATGCCTCAGAACATGTCCTACCAACCGATCCCTTCTTCTAGTCAAGTTGTGACAGAAACTCCTCTTCTCCCCAATTCTATTCAATACCTCCTCATTGGTTATGTGATCTACCCATCTAATCTTCAGCATTCTTCTGTAGCACCACATTTCGAAAGCTTCTATTCTTTTCTTGTCTAAACTACTTATCGTCCATGTTTCACTTCCATACATGGCTACACTCTATACAAATACTCTCAGAAATGACATCCTGACACTTAAATCTATACTCGATGTTAACAAATTTCTCTTCTTCAGAAACGATTTCCTTGCCATTGCCAGTCTACATTTTATATCCTCTCTACTTCGACCATCAGTTATTTTGCTCCCCAAATAGCAAAACTCCTTTACTACTTTAAGTGTCTCATTCCCTAATCTAATTCCCCTCAGCATCACCCGACTTAATTCGACTACATTCCATTATCCTTGTTTTGCTTTTGTGGATGTACATCTTATACCCTCCTTTCAAGACACTGCCATTCCGTTCAACTGCTCTTCCAAGTCCTTTGCTGTCTCTGACAGAATTACAATGTCATCGGCGAACCTCAAAGTTTTTATTTCTTCTCCATGGATTTTAATACCTACTCCAAACCTTTCTTTTGTTTCCTTTACTGCTTGCCCAGTATACAGATTGAATAGCATCGGGGAGCCTACAACCCTGTCTCACTCCCTTCCCAACCACTGCTTCCCTTTCATGACCCTCGATTCTTATAACTGCCATCTGCTTTCTGTACAAATTGTAAATAGCCTTTCGCTCCATGTATTTTACCCCTGCCACCTTCAGAATTTGAAAGAGAGTATTCCAGTCAACATTGTCAAAAGCTTTCTCTAAGTCTACAAATGCTAGAAACGTAGGTTTGCCTTTCCTTAATCTTTCTTCGAAGATAAGTCGTAGGGTCAGTATTGCCTCACGTGTTCCAACATTTCTACGGAATCCAAACTGATCTTCCCCGAGGTCGGCTTCTACCAGTTTTTCCATTCGTCTGTAAAGAATTCGCGTTAGTATTTTGCAGCTGTGATTTATTAAACAGATAGTTCGGTAATTTTCACATCTGTCAACACCTGCTTTCTTTGGGATTGGAATTATTATATTCTTCTTGAAGTCTGAGGGAATTTCGCCTGTCTCATACATCTTTCTCACCAGATGGTAGAGCTTTGTCAGGACTGGCTCTCCCAAGGCTGTCAGTAGTTCTAATGGAATGTTGTCTACTCCCGGGGCCTTGTTTCGACTTAGGTCTTTCAGTGTTCTGTCAAACTCTTCACGCAGTATCATATCTCCCATTTCATCTTCATCTACATCCTCTTCCATTTCCATAATATTGTCCTCAAGAACATCGCCCCTGTATAGATCCTCTATATACTCCTTCCACCTTTCTGCTTTCCCTTCTTTGCTTAGAACTGGGTTTCCATCTGAGCTCTTGATATTCATGCAAGTGGTTCTCTTTTCTCCAAAGGTCTCTTTAATTTTCCTGTAGGCAGGAGAGAGAGATAAGCCTCTACATCCTTACATTTGTCCTCTAGCCATCCCTGCTTATCCATTTTGCACTCCCTGTCGGTCTCATTTTTGAGACGTTTGTATTCCTTTTTGCCTGCTTCACTTACTGTATTTTTGTATTTTCTCCTTTCATCAATTAAATTTAGTATCTCTTCTGTTACCCAAGGATTTCTACTAGCCCTCGTCTTTTTACCTACTTGAACCACTGCTGCCTTCACTATTTCGTTCCTCAAAGCTACCCATTCTTCTTCTACTGTATTTCTTTCCCCCAATCCTGTCAGTTGTTCCCTTATGCTCTCCCTGAAACTCTGTACAACCTCTGGTTCTTTCAGTTTATCCAGGTCCCATCTTCTTAAATTCCCACCTTTTTGCACCTTACAGATATCTTTTCTAAATCGTTTTGCAATTTTTTTAAATCTTCTGATGACCTTACTAGTCGACAAACGACAACTTCATCTGCAAACAACCCAAGACGGCTACTCAGATTGTCTCTCAAATTGTTTATTGGGAGCAAATGCGTTAGTTCTCCGAGGAGAAACTCTTTCGTTGGTATGTTTTGCAGCTCAATATTGCGCACTAGTTTGGCTCCGTAGCGCTTATGTGAAGAATGTTGACACTCATTGGAGTGCAGCTGTGAGAACCATTAATGGTACAGTCAGATCTACACCTACATGCTAGCTGCCAATACTATCGAACATCTATCCAGCTCATTTTCGTCGAATAGGGTCTCTCTACAATCTTTGCCATCAAGTTTCTAAAAGTGAATCTGTGGTGTCACCGCCAGACACCACATTTGCTAGGTAGTAGCCTTTAAATCGGCCGCGGTCCGCTAGTATACGTCGGACCCGCGTGTCGCCACTGTCAGTGATAGCAGACCGAGCGCCACCACACGGCAGGTCTAGAGAGACTTACTAGCACTCGCCCCAGTTGTACAGCCGACTTTGCCAGAGATGGATCACTGACAACTACGCTCTCATTTGCCAAGACGATAGTTAGCATAGCCTTCAGCTACGTCATTTGCTACGACCTAGCAAGGCGCCATAGCATTTGATATTATTTTATATTGTGGTACCGTCAAGAGAGATGTTCTACAATTGTGGATTAAAGTTAAGTATTACATCAACTACGAACTTTATTTGCTACTATTAATTCCTTTAACTGTTCCAGACCTCACGCCAATCTGCGTGAGCTTAACGTGTGCCTTTCGGCTTCCTCTCATTGTGACTTGGCTGTCTTGCCAAGTCACAACAGAATCAATCCCTCTTCACGAAGATTTACTCTCGTTCTCTCGGAAACGCCTCAAATGCAGGAGAGCAGCAAATGAAGGCGTTCAAATGCTCTCCACTGGTTTCAGCTGGAACTTTATATGGAAAAGTGAGTGGTAAGCCTCGAAAACACGGAACCACGAACTTACTGTCAACCCAACTGTTGAAGTTTCAGCCCTTCATCATGTTAGTGAGGTATGAGCCTAGCTTAACAGATTCCGGACTGGAGAAGATTTGTGGGAATACAACATGTTTTCGTGCTGAAGAACATACCAACGAAAGAGTTTCTCCACGGAGAACTAACGCATTTGCTCCCAATGTACAGCCTGCGAGATTCCTCACCGTTTACTCGAGTTTGTACCTTGTATCGCTGTGTTACAAAGGAGTTTGTGATGTGACGGCGTTGTGTCTAATGTGACACCATAGTATTTTGGCTTAACGTTGTATTTGACTAGGCCAAGAGAGCCAAACCGCAGGCTGATCTTGGGTTGGGCGATGCTAGACGATTAGAGAGGTGAGAAAGACATATTTACGTTTTACAAATGTTAGGTCTAAGATACCAAGATCCGTAGAGCTTAGTGAGGCTTCTTCAGAAATATCTTCACTCTGATATGACACTGGAAGGTCATCTGCACGTTGGGATTTCCGGCAGGTCAAGTTCAGCAGGTCTGCTGTGTAGAAACTGGATAACAACGGAGCAAGAAGAGAGCGATAAGGCAACCTATCACTGAGTACAAGCCATGTGCTTTTCTTTTAACTTGGTGCACTTTAAACTGCCGATTGCTCAACATTTTGCGTAAGAGGGCATTGTTTTCAGAAAATTCAATATAAGACCCTTGCCGACATCATGTCACTAACAGTACGTATTACTGTGTTGATATTCAGACAATGAGCGACATTGTAAATGAGTGCCCTAACAGGCGCTGGACTGTTTCAACACTTTTGTGTAGTCTGAGTCGTTGAATGTTTATATAGTGTAAATAGTGGCATATGCCTATTTTTTGGATAAATGTGCGTAGCATTTGTTGTTGTAATTGATGCACACGATAATAACAACAATAATAATAATTATAATAATAATTATTATTATAATAACGGGCACACAGACAATTAGATGCCACTGACTCCGTAGAAGGATTAGGAATTTTACTTTTAATGCTGTTGGCTTCGAACACACTTACAATTTTTTTCATTAACAGCGGGATCTTGTTTGATTCTGCTACATTTCATTGTTCGCATTTTGATAGAGCAGATCACTTTGATATAATGGATTTATGATAGAGAATGTAGTGTGCTTACCACGTGCTCTGTGTTATTGAACGAGCATACAGGTGTAGAACCACACTTTTGGCGGAAATATTTCACTGGGGCTGGATTGACAGCCACTTGTGCACTAGTGAAATTACGTGTATTAAGTCACTAAAATTTTCTACAGCTCTATAATATCCGTGCGCGTTACATTCATGTAACAGCAGTCGTCGACAATCTGATATTCTTCCTCACAAACTGTGACTGTAAAAATGATAAGAAGGCGGTGCACAGCGTCGGTTGATAAATTTCAACTAGAATGTGAGTAAACAGGCTGAAGGGGAGGAATAACGCCAAATTATTTGGTTTGTAGAATACTGAACTACAACCCGCTTCCTTAATCGAGGCACATTACTCACATCTTTGCGGTGGCGCTCTATTCTGAAGTTTTCTGTTCAAATGCTGGAAATGAAAGAAATATCACCATCAGTATCTGGTCGACAATGGAGGAGATGAAGCGTGAAGGCATTGATCAGTTTCGCGGATTCCAAATCCTTACGCAGTTCACGTAGAGTGAGAACGTATGACAACATTGAAACTTCCTGGCAGATCAAAACTGTGTGCCCGACAAACACTCTAACTCGGGACCTTTGCTTTCGCAGCGAGTTGTTTTGCGTGGCACTATCTCAGCACAGTCCTACACTAAAGTTTTAAGCACCTTCTTGCTTCCCACTGTTAAAGAGCAATTCGGGGATGGCGACTGCATCTTTAAACACGGTCGAGCACCTATTGATAATGCACGACAATAACATCCCTGTAATGGACTGGCCTGCACAGAATCCTGACCTGAATACTACAAAACACCTTTGGGATGTTTTGGAACGCCGACTTCGTGCCAGGCCTCACCGACCGGCATCGATACCTCTCCTCAATTCAGCACTCCGTGAAGAATGGGCTGCCATTCCCCAAGAAACCTTCCAGCACCTGATTGAACGTATGCCTGCGAGAGTGGAAGCTGTCATCAAGGCTAAGGGTGGGTCAACACCATATTGAATTCCAGCAACACCGATGGAGGGCGCCACGAACTTGTAAGTCCTTTTCAGCCAGGTGCCCGGATACTTTTGTTCACATAGTGTATCAGCATATTTACAAGCTGTATTACATAATAAAATAGAGGTTGATAGAATGCGCGTTATTAATATAGCCCATAAGGCGGCGTCTGGTATGTTTGTCACATCTGAACAAAACGCATACACCAACACTGAAGTAATAGGAATATTAGTTTGTCTGGCGAGACTGGAGGTACTTAATTAACATCTGTGGTCTGTCGACGTTAAGAGACGTTATAAACACGCTATTTGTAGTTTAAAAGACGGATGGTGCCTATGTTCATGACGTTGCTGTAGGTATGTCTTCGTCGCGGTTTGCTACCTCGTGCGATCGCTGTTTTGATGTTGCTCCACGAGCCGATCAGTGATCTGCAGACGGCCGCAGATGGCCGCGCGGGAGCCGTACGTCTTGTAATTCACAAGTATTTTATAACATTTTTCTACTGTCTTTTAACATTGAGAAGCCGAAGATTATAATTAAGTACCTCCATTCTCACCAGATAAATTATTATTATTACTAATTCAGTGTCGGATTATGTGTTTCATTCAAACGTGACAAATGTACCAGCCGCCACATGTTGGCAGTAGCTTTGTGGGCTGCATTAATAACGTGCATTCTGCCAAACCACTATTGCATTGTATGAGGTAAAACGTAAATTTTCTGACACTTGGACGGGTTACTCTTGTAACCGATACATTCGGGTACGTTCTAGTGCATTTGATGTTTGATTTTTTAATAATATCGTAATATTTTTATTTCGTAGAGTACTTGCTAATTAATTATTTTGCTGTTGTCTACAGATCTGAGGATGTTTCATGTCGAATCGAAAATGGTTAATTAAAGAAAAACGGGTATAATCAAGACGGATAATAAATTATTGGAGGGCAGTGTGGAGGGTAAAAATCGTAGAGGGAGACCAAGAGATGACTACACTAAGCAGATTCAGAAGGATGTAGGTTGCAGTAGGTACTGGGAGATGAAGAAGCTTGCACAGGATAGAGTAGCATGGAGAGCTGCATCAAACCAGTCTCAGGATTGAAGACCACAACAACAACAATAAATTAGTTTGAAAATTATTGACTGCGCATTTGTTCTCTGCGGACATACGTCAGTTTTCCAGAAGAGCTTTATGGAATCTGACTTCTGCCGAAAATGTCTATGGACTTGCAACTTACTGCACTTCCGTCATGTTGAATGATTCTCCTGAGTCGTCGTTGGTCCCGTTATTGCAGGATCTTTTTCCGGACGCATCGATGTCGGAGATTTGATGTTTTACCGGATTCCTGATGTGTAAAACTGGTACACCTGCCTAATATCGTGTAGGGCCCCCGCAAGCACGCAGAAGTGCCGCAGAACGACGTGGTATGGACTCGCCTAATGTCTGAAGTAGTGCTGGAGGGAACTGAAAACATGAATCCTGCAGGGCTGTCCATAAATCCGTAAGAGTACGAGGGGGTGGAGATCTATTATGAACAGTACGTTGCAAGGTATCCCAGAAATGCTCAATAATGCTCATGTCTGGGGAGTCTGGTGGTCAGCGGAAGTGTTTAAACTCAGAAGAGTGACCCTGGAGCCACTCTGTAGCAATTACGGACATGTGGGTTGTCCCATTGTCCTGCTGGAGTTGCCCAAGTCCGTCGGAATTCACAATGGACATGAATAGATACAGGTGATCATCAGAATGCTTGTGTACATGTCACAGTGGTGTCTAGAAATATCAGGGGTCCCATATCACTCCAACTGCACACGCCCCACACCATTACAGAGCCTCCACCAGCTTGAACGGTCCCCTGCTGACATGCAATGTCCATGGATTCATGAGGTTGACTCCATACCTTACACATCCATCCGCTCGATACAATTTGAAGCGAGACTCGTCCGACCAGACAACATGCTTCCATTCATCAACAGTCCAATGTCGGTGTCGACGGGCCCAGGCGAGGCGTAAAGCTCTGTCTCGTGCACTACTGGGCCTTCGGCTTCGACAGCCCACATCGACGACTTGTCGTTGAATGATTCGCGCACTGACATTTGTTGATGGCCCAGCACTGAAATATGCAGCAGTTTGCGGAAGGATTGAACGATTCTCTCCAGTCGTCGTTGGTCCCGTACTTGCAAGATCTTTTTGCGGACGCATCGATATCGGAGATTTAATGTTTTACTGGATTCCTGATATTAACGGTACCCTCGTGAAATGGTCGTACGGGAAAATTTCCACTTCATAACTTCCTCGGAGATGCTGTGCCCACTGCACGTGCGCCGACTATAATACCACGTCCAAAACTCATCTAAGTCTTGATAACCTGCCATTGCAGCAGCACTAACCGATCTAACAACTGCGTCAGACACTTGTCTTACACAGGCGTTGCCGACCTCAGCGCCGTATTGCGCCTGTTTACATACCTCTGTATTTGAATATGCATGCCTGTACCAGTTTCTTTGGCGCTTCTGTATTTGTATGACGCGAATGCAGCAGCCATCGAAGACGCGACTGATTTGGCCGCTGGTTGTTGCAGATGGCGGCGACGCGGGCAGCGATTCCAACCAGCAGCCGCCGGCCTCGCCGCCCGCGGGGTCCACGCTGCCGGTGCCGCCGGCGGCGAGAGACAGGTCGCCGTCCCCGGGAGGGACGGAGGCCCGCCACCGGCGCGTCAGCATCGCCTCCGACCCCGTCGTGGCCAACGAGCACGACCCGCCGCGCCTGCGCCGCATCAGCTCCGTCTCAGAGCCACACGAGCGCCGCAAGTCCATCCTGCACAACCCGCTGACACCCCCGCCGCCCCCACCAGGTTCGCCGCCGCCGCCGCCCCCGCTCGACGGCTTCCCGCACCTCGGCCACTACACGCACGGGCTACCCTCGCGTTCGCCGCTGCCCTCGCCGCCGCCCATACACCGCGACGGTGAGTACGCAGTACTCTTGGGTTCCCTATAACTGTTGCACAGGATGTATCAAAAAGAATTATCCAATTTGGCACGTCTGCATCCAGCTTGGCACGTCTGTATTTCTGTAACTTTTAAACACAAAGGATGAATTTTGTTTTTTGATGAACGGGAAACTCAAAAAGTTTTTTTCATACCTTTCCGTAGGTGTTCAATATGCCCCCCTTGAGATGCACGGCATATGTCAATGTGGTATTCAAATTCTTCCCATGTCCTGAGTTACAGCTTCCACAGCTGCTGTTATGCGATGCCTCAGTTCATTCATTGTTGTTCTTAACGGAGGCACATAAACAGAGTCTTTTATAAACCCCACAAGAAATAATCACATACAGTCAGATCCGGTGATCTTGGAGGCCAGTAATGTTAAGTTGAATCATTTGGTCCAGTGCGACCGATCCATCGCTCAGTAATCCTTCAGTTTAAAAATTCCACCACTTCCAGATGACAGTCTCGCGGTGCCCCATCCTGTTGGTAAATGAAGTCGTTTGAGTCACTCTCCAACTGTGGGAAAAGAAAGTCCTGTAACAGTGTTCTCGACAAGGAAAAATGAACCATACACCTCCTCCCGTGAAACTGCACAAAACACATTCCATTTTGGAGAGTCAATCTCATGTTGTACAACTTCACGTGGTTGTTTCGTACCCCATATTCTCAGCCGGCCCGGGTAGCCGAGCGGTTCTAGGCGCTACAGTCTGGAACCGCGCGACCGCTACGGTCGCAGGTTCGAATCCTGCCTCGGGCGTGGATGTGCGTGATGTCCTTAGATTAGTTAGGTTTAAGTAGTTCTAAGTTCTAGGGGACTGATGACCTCAGAAGTTAAGTCCCATAGTGCTCAGAGCCATTTGAACCAACCCATATTCTCCCATTATGACGTTTCATCTTTCACATTAAATGGAATGTTGCCTCGTCGCTAACCAGTAAGCGTGGAAGAAAACAGTCATCCTCCATCTTGCCAAGAACGAAATTGCACATGTTGTGATAACGTAGATTTTCCCGGCGTATCAAATACTGATGACTTTCACGGGTTTGCAGCCGGGTTCCATCGTCCTGACGACAACACGATATTTCGGCGGACCATCTGGCCGCCGTCTTCAGGTGAGATTGACTGCGCAATCACGCCGGAACTGAAGAGACCTCAGATTCGGCGGCTCCTTTATACCGCGGGTGCTGGCAGTTGCGCGTGCTAGAGCAACGGAAGAGCTGCCCTCTGTGAGGCGAAGAACTGCAGCGGCACCAGCGGTGAAAACTGTCAAAAGCGAGGAATCGCAAAATTAAAAAGCAGCCGGACGGAAACCAGACCGTTGTTGTTTTATCTGTGATAAAATAGGATTCCACGTCTTACTTAAAGGAAAACCTTTATCTCTGTTAATAATATCATCAGACAGACGTATTTCAATTGATTCTTTCAATACACAATCCCAGTAACGGGAAGTCGAGGCAATAATTTGCGTATCTTTAAACGCCATATTGTGCCCTTCATTAAGACAGTGTTCAGCAACGGCTGATTTTTCCGGCTGGAGCAGACGTGTATGCCGTTGATGTTCCACATATCGATCTTGGACTGTACGAATAGTCTGTCCAATGTAGGCCTTTCCGCAGTGACAGGGAATCTTGTATACCCCAGGCTTCCTCAGTCCCAAATCATCTTTAACCGATCCAAGAAGGGATCTAGTTTTGGCCAAAGGCATAAGGACGCTTTTACTATCATATTTCCTGAGGATTCTTGAAATTTTCGAAGAAATACTTCCCACGAAGGGTAAAAAAGCAACTAATTTGGAAGTGTCCACCGTTGGTTCTCGTGGCGGTCCAAATTGAAAAGCAGGAGTAATTTGGTGATCAGAATACCCATTCTGCTTTAAAACAACCTTAAGGTGATCCAACTCCTGTTTCAAGTTATCGGAATCCGAAACAGCATCTTGACCAGTGTGCGTAAAACTCCCAAACGTTGATGTTGTGGATGACAACTTGTGTCATGGAGGCAGCGGTCCGTGTGCGTAGGTTTTCGGTATACACTGTGTCCCAAAGTCCTATTTTCTTTCTTATGTACTAAGACATCCAAAAAAGGTAATTTTCCATCTTTTTCAATTTCCATCGTAAATTTGATTCGTGGATGAAGGCAGTTAAAATGATCTAAAAATCGATGAAGAGATTCCATTCCATGTGGCCAAACGATGAAAATATCATCCACGTATCTCAAAAAACATGTTGGTTTAAGAGAAGATGTCCTAAGTGCCATATGCTCAAAATCTTCCATGAAGAGATTGGCGACAATAGGGGAAAGAGGACTCACCATAGCCACACCGTCAGTTTATTCAAAAATTGCTTCATTAAATAAAAAAAACGTCGATGTCAATACATGGCGACACAGCTCACTAGTTTTGTCATCCAAGAGCTGACCAATTAGCAATAAAGACTCCTTCAAAGGAACCTGAGTAAAAAGTGAAACAACATCAAAGCTCACTAGAAGGTCAGATGCTCCAGGGCGTAGAGACGTCAGGCGTTGAATAAAATCGGACGAGTTGGATATGTGGTGTTCACACTTCCCAATGTGTGGGCTCAGAACAGAAGCAAGATATTTGGCCAAATTATAAGTAGGGGTGCTCAGATTACTAACTATCGGACGAAGAGGTGCCCCAGGTTTATGTACCTTGGGTAGACCATACAACCTGGATGGTACTGCCGCCCCTGGATGAAGTTTTTTTAATGATATCCTCAGGCAATGAGCTCTTCTTAATAAGAGAGGTGTTCTTCCGCTTTATCCGATTGGTAGGATCGCTCCGTAGCTTACGGTATGAAGAATCCTCCAACAAACGAGCCATTTTTGCCAGATAATCTTCACGAGTAAGAAGAACAGTGGCACTGCCTCTATCAGCAGGAAGAACTAAAATATCCTTATCTTCCCTCAGTGACCGGATGGCCTTCCTTTTACTATAAGAAATGTTTTTCCGTTGTGTTGGTGCACGACGAAGATGATGAGACACTTCCTGTCTAATTTCTTCTGCCCGATCTTCGGCAAAACGGGCGATGGCCTGCTCCACAGCACTAATAATATCGATAGTAAACAAATGTCTCGGTGTGGGAACGAAATTCAAGCCTTTCTCCAAAATCGACGAAGTGGCTTCGTCCAATGTCTTGGTAAAATTAATAACAGTCCGGCGGCGACTGATGTCATCGGATGTGGATGGTTGTTGGCGAAGTCGATGAAATTTAGAAGATTGTTTCTTCACAGTATTCTTCTGCGTAGACCTCGAATAGGCCCATGATTTGTATTTTTTACATTTGGAACTTTCTTCACGTCTGTCTTCTGCATCCTGGAATTGGGTTGACGAAGCCTCATGTCGACGCAACACACGCCAGACGGACATCGGGGGCATGTTGAGCTGTCGAGCTACACGACGAACGGATTTCTGCGAACTCCTTGTGAAACTATGGTAGATGCGTTCGATTTCTGTGTCAGGCAGTAGGGGACGGCCGGGCATTTGCCTTTACACGACAATCTATTTCTCGGAATTGTTCATGCCAGAGTCTAATGCTCTGTAGGATTCTCACCATGCCTAGTACAAAGGTCACGCTGAACAGTTATTATTGACCCGCACTGCGCAAAACGTAGAACACAAAACGCTTTCTGTTGACCCGACGTCATTTTTACTAGAACTGAAATGGGCGCACACTGCTGGTACCTAGCGAGAACGATGTAAAACTCGAGAGTTTGCTCTTTCCAACAGTACATTGTTCACTCACATATCTCAAGTAGCAAACAGTTATGATTTTTTTTTAAATCGAATGATTCTTTTTGATACACCCTGCATATATCGTTCACCGTAAGAATAACTC
This sequence comes from Schistocerca americana, assembly GCF_021461395.2. NCBI lineage: Eukaryota > Metazoa > Arthropoda > Insecta > Orthoptera > Acrididae > Schistocerca > Schistocerca americana. The sequence continues at coordinate 695,353,342 of NC_060120.1, read as the reverse complement.
TGATGTAAACACAAACAAGCGCGAAGATTCGCCAGCAGCCGCAGCACACGTACACGACTCTTGTTACGCTCTTGGAAGTAGGCCCTACTTACGTATTATTTTTTTTTTAAATGCATAACGTTGTGCTGTCCGTAGTAATGTTGTTTTACTTCGCTACCTGTTTCGGTTCTGAATCATCACCAACGGCAGCTGTTCAACATATAAAAGTCGACAATGTGACAAATCCAAACGAAATAAGAGAAACAGAAAAAACGTTAAATCGATCAAAGCTTGAAAATTATCACAGATGTATCACATATCAGACATGCTTTAAAGTACGATGCCACTGGAAACCATAATTGCCAAGATAACATAAAATCCAAAGTTGTAACAAGATAAAAATATAGAGGCACAATGGCACAAGGACAACATGTGATGTACGGCAATAAGAGTCAGAGAACTTCAAAGTCAAAGATAACAGTCTTGACCGAGTCCACGTAAGTTGAAGCAACCAATTAGGTGATAATCATGTTACAGTACTAAAGCATAAATAGTTCTACACTTGATTCAGATTACATAAAAGCACCAATAAAATAAAATATAAAATGCAAGTAAACAAGTTTGATGAATGTAAGAATCACAATATTTTATAATCCATTCAACAAATGTAAGTGTGTAAAATACACATCAATCCATGAAATTAAAATCAGTCAAGCCATCAGACAAAAATACCATTAAATTAAATTATTATGAAGGAAATACAAGTTTTAAGAGTGAAGAAAAATTTAAAAGGGCCGTAGAATATGTAGATGCAAACATATAAAATTTTATATATATGACACATTCTAACGAATAATTTTTATAAAAAAACTTATCTAAACTTTTACACATTGGTTGGAAAAATATGTCATCCAAATGAGTAGACAATCACAAAATGAAATTAAAATTTCATTTATCATGTAGATAAAAATAAATAAAAAGACATGGTGTGAATCTACACATTAACACAGTGGTTAATAAATATTTCATCAATATTGCTACAAAGTCATAAGACACAATCAAAAAAGATCATTTAGCATAAAGATAAAAATTAACAAATGAAGACAATACTGAATTGTAAAATCAAAACAGAGAGAAATGATCATATCATATGATTTTATATATTTATTGACAAAACTACGGATACAATGGGGAAAATAAGATGTGGGTTTTAACACTGTCCTTAAACACATTATAAAAGCAATACACCTGTGAAAATAATAAAAAATTGTGGGAGTGTTTGTAGGAAGGGGGGAAAGAAAAGGAATTAAATATATGATAAAACTTACAAAGTCATGATGTCAAAAATTAACACAGTCATAAAAAGTTACAAAGATATGGAACTTACAGAAACGTTCAAAGTAGAGACCATAATAATTATAACCAGTCTAACATACATGATATTTCATATCAAAAATAAAAACGGAACACAGATGCCATTATATAGAATTTGATGAGAGTTACCGACCAGAAAGCCAAAACCATTGATGACAATATTTACATTTAATCATGATGCTAAACATAAGCTGCGTACATGGTTAAGAAAGATAAATTATAAGGAGAAGTGTTATTAATATTACATCGAATGTTCGATATCTTTGTTATTATGTTTCAGTAAATGAATCTTTAAGACATTCTAATGTATTAACAGCCATCAAATTTTTTTTATTTATATTTTAGCTATATATATTTTATTTCAACAATCATGGAAAGTCACAGTCTCTCCCTGTTGTGTCCTGGTTGTCACGCTGTTAATACAGGGTTGACGTGAAAATGACTGACGTTGCTTCCTAATCAGTAGTGAGACACGCTCATAGAAACAGGTTGTTCGTAATGCTTTTCACAAGTTTACAGAAAAAAATCAGCTTTGAACTTTTCGGAGGAACTGTATTTAATAAATTAAGTATAGGGTCCACTTTGGAGTCGTTAGCATTGTAGAAAGATATGGGTTCAAACTTCATTTTCGTCGTTCTTTTTTTGTTTTGTTTAGATGTCTGTCTGCTTAGCTGAGTGGTAACATGTTTGCCTCCCATGCAGTGGGCCTGGGTTCAGTTCCCGGCCAGGTTGGAGATTTTCTCCGCTCATGAACTGGGTGTTGTGTTGTCCTCATCATCATTCCATCCTCATAATGGGCACACAAGTCGCTCAATGTGGCGTCGACTGTGATAAGACTTGCACTTTGCGGCCGAACCCGAATGGGTCCTTCCGGCCAACAATGCCATATGATCATTTCATTTCATTTGGTTCAGATTATAATACCTACATCTTTTATGTGTCAAATTCATCAAATATATGCTAATTAAAACATATCTAGTAATGTTAATGAAAAATGAAACTCTCCTTGTTTTAAATAAATAAAGCACGCAAAATTCCTGTTTTCATTACGACTATAAATTCTTAACTATTGATATTTTATAAAAGATTGTTACCAAATTTGGTTAAATTAAGAAAACATAACAAATCAAATTTTTAGAACAAAAATAGAAAATCAAATACTTTCATTGGATTATGCCCATTGATGTGGTCTCTCACGAACCAGAGTGATAAGTGTAGTGGAAACATAGACAACAATATTTTTTGCACCATTGAGCACACTATAAAATGGTGCATTTATACATTTGCCACTGTACAATTACAATATGAACCCAACACAACTGATCTGGGGAAAAGTTAAGGAATTTGCGGGGAGAAATAAAAATACATTTAAATTGTCAGATGCAGTACCGCACGAAGCATTGTCTCGCGTCACTGTCGAACGCTGGAGGGATACAGAATGGCATGTGCCGTAGATGAAAAGCAGAAAATGTGTTGCTTGGATGGCTTCAAGGATTCTGTTGTCGATTGAGTCATTATCAATGTAGCAGATGACAGTTCCAGTACTTAAATGTATTTCACGGATTTGGAGATGAAAGGAACTGAGAGATTACCAGACGACTGTCTGTAACTAATACCTTCAATGTCTTCAGTATTGAACTATACCGTGAAATCCCTACAATAAGCTTTTGCGTCACACATTTCTAGTGCAGAACAATTACCCCAAATTTTATTACAAAATTTTATATTCTTGTTAGTAATTACAACGCTATGTTAGCTACGAACAAGAGCATGTTATGCTTTCCGTCTCCTCTGCTAAAAATGGTGCGGTATTGCTGGTGTTTTGCTGAATATTATGTCATTCTGTTTAAAAATTAAATTACATTCGAAGCTATATTGTTTCTTTCTCGTTACTTTTTACGTCATAGGTGCAACTGCTCATGTCACTGCAGGTTAGTTGGACCAGCCCACTAGCCAGTGCGGTCCAAATTAAATGCGCCGGTAAAGCTTTTGTCCTGTATTATCGCTCAGTCGACATGCGGTATCATTAGCCGGCCGCTGTGGCTGAGCGGTTCTAGGCGCTTCAGTCCGGAACTGCACTGTTGCTACGGTCGCAGGTTCGAATCCTGCCTCGGGCATGGATCTGTGATGTCCTTAGGATAGTTAGGTTTAAGTAGTTCTAAGTTCTAGGGGACTGATGACCTCATATGTTAAGTCCCATAGTGCTCAGAGCCATTTGAACCAATTGAACGTATCTTTATTACCGTAATTGGTTCCACTCGAGACAGCTTCCGCTCCTCGTGAAACGAAATCCGGTGAGATCCCAGCAAACGCGGAATAATACATTGTGTAATGTTGATATCAAGTTTTTTCTTATGATGAACACAGGACAGGCCTGCCAACACTTGAATTGCCGAAACCGGGCAAAGACGTCGGAAATACTGAAAATTTGGGCTAAATCGGATTATTTTCCCGGACACATATAGTTTGTGTACGATAACTTGGTCGACAACGCGGCACATCTGGGCGGCTCGGCGCACGAGATAGATTGTTGGCGGATTCTCATTGTTCTCAACAAATAAGTATGGAAAGTATGGGTATTAGGGGTATAAGAGCAGATATGTCTATTGATCACTGATGAAATTGTACTGAACAACGTTACATTAGGGTTTACCTCATTTGAGACTAACAGTTATATCTAATACGAGCAGTATGTGTTTAGGTTGGTTAGTACCTCCAAGTGTGTGTGTGTGTGTGTGGGGGGGGGGGGGGGGGTCAGAGCAAGCCATTAAAGTTTATTTTCCTCTGGGCAGCAGGGCCGGTATCGAAATGCAGACGCAGGAACGCAAAATGGATAGACTATACTGACAGGCGTAGTACACTTCATGGCGCAGTTACGACCGTGTAGAAAAAGTCAGGTAGTAAATTATGTGAGGTCTGTAAGACTCAGAGAAAGAACAACTCAACACACTGAGGTGAGTACTTATTGAGCCATCAATTATCACAGTATCTGTACCTATACCCCTATACCCTGTACATATAGGAGATTGTCTAAGAGTAATCGCCACTGGTTTTTTAATGAAATATGAATAAACCTAATCACGCGCCAGTCCCCATTCAGTGAATTTTAATTAAGATCTGTTAAAATCTATATTTCCAATAAATCTAATTTCTCCAGAAACAGTGAAAGGTCCCGATTGACCCTGGACGGTTGTACAAACAAAATTTAAAAAATAAAAAAAGGCCGCTTTTGTACACCTGCAAAATTAGGACAAATCTGGGTAAACCTGGATGTATGATACTACTATCTACAACCTAGAGTCACGTGGTCTACACCACGAGTTTATCCTTGTATAGACTGTATCATGAAAGAAGAGCCCTGACATTGAAAATGGGTATTGAGGTATCTTGGACGAAGTGACCTTCTCGATGCCAACCAGCATTGAAAGCCATGGATCAAACCATTCAGGTAAATGTAGTATTTATTGATTTCTAAAAAGCTTCGAGTTAATACCACACTTGCGCTTATTATCATATGAGATTGGCAATGAATCCACCTTCTTCAGTGCAGATGAGCTATTACGTCCGACCTCCGCAGGAAACTCAGGTCCGCGAACATGGAGGAAATGGACACCAACTGCGGACAGATGGCGCTCAGTGAGAGTGTGGGTCGGCCGTGAGACGTGCCGAGGTATCACGCGTAGTTGCGATGAACACTGCATCCCGGATGGCACAATGGATAACACACCTGCCTGGTAAGGAGGAGATCCTGGTTTCGAGTTCCGGTCTGGCACACATTTACACTCGTCGCTGCTGATTCCGCGTACCATTCCAATGCAGCTGACATAGGTAATGCTCTCTCTTTCATTTCCTTTCTCGCCCTCAACCATCAATTTACATATAACGGAAAGTAGTTTTACGTATCGGTTGAACTATCCATTCCTTGTTTCGAGTGAAACGAGTCTGTGAGAGGAACTGAATCGAAACAGTCGACGCATTCCGGCGTATTCAGTTTGAACAGAAACATTTGATCGTTTTGCCATTGTTAAACATTACTGCTGACTGCATTCTGTTATCGCCTGGCATCATTGTTATTGCCGTTCAAATATTTGCTTTTTACTTACGTCAGTGCTAATAAGTACCTTCGGTATCAGTTTTTCGCCAATGTTTATAAGCAGGCGTTTTCTTAATAGCGAATTTTATGTCTGGATCAGAATGTCGAAACTCTCAGTGGCTCGGGAATGGAAGAAGACTTCTGGCTGGATAGAAAGTGATCCTCGCGATAAATATGTCGCGATGTACAGTATCTACAAGAATTGTTCATGTTATGAAACGTCATTCATCAAAGAAATTCGAGGAAATGATGACCGATATTCCTCGCAATAGCATACTTCCAACAAGTGACAGTATAAGTTTAAACGCCGGCCGCGGTGGCCGTGCGGTTCTAGGCGCTCCAGTCCGGAGCCGCGCTGCTGCTACGGTCGCAGGTTCGAATCAAATGGTTCAAATGGCTCTGAGCACTATGGGACTCAACTGCTGAGGTCATTAGTCCCCTAGAACTTAGAACTAGTTAAACCTAACTAACCTAAGGACATCACAAACATCCATGCCCGAGGCAGGATTCGAACCTGCGACCGTAGCGGTCTTGCGGTTCCAGACTGCAGCGCCTTTAACCGCACGGCCACTTCGGCCGGCGCAGGTTCGAATCCTGCCTCGGGCATGGATGTGTGTGATGTCCTTAGGATAGTTAGGTTTAAGTAGTTCTAAGTTCTAGGGGACTGATGACCACAGCAGTTGAGTCCCATAGTGCTCAGAGCCATTTTTTTTTAAGTTTAAACAGCAAGTATTTAAGTCATTAAACATTTAAAAACATCGTATCTGGTACGATTTCTGTTGATCTGACCTCAGTATTTACGGATTAGAATTATCGCTGATGAGTACGAAATAAAGGGAAGAGACAGACAGAGCTTCAACAAACATAAATAAAAAAGCAATTTTTCACTTTTTTAAAAATAATTTGTCATATATCACCAGTTATTAGCCTTTTACAACCAAACAAAATTTCATATTTAGTGCCAGAAGAACGAAAAATTCGTCTATAAGTAAATAAATACAAATATTTCAAAAATATTTCATTCTTTAGAAATACACTTTTTATTCACCTCTCCTAAAAATAAGATGCGTTATTCGTCTCTAAAAATGGTTCATGTATAACCGAAAAGGCTAAAAAAGTATGTAGGTCTAAATGAAATCACTCGAACCTGCACGAGTGAAAATACTCATATAACTGTCAGAGACTTCTGTCTTTTCGGTTGTCTCAGAGTAAGTGAAACCACTCGAACCTGAAGAGTGAGTAAAAACGTTCATATTACTGACATGACCGCAATGTCTAGTTTCATTCGGTTTTTTCATTCGACTGAAGAAATTGATTGAAAGAAAAAACAATTTACTGACCAATCAGCTGTTAAAACCCGTCGGTTGTTACATCACTAGCGTTTGGAGAAAACTGAACAAATATTTTCATATCTTGATAAGATTTAAAACTGGTGCACAGATTGGCAACTAGCTTCAAATGTTCAAAAACGTAAATTTTCGCATTTCGCAAAACGAAAAATTGGTGTATCTATGACCTCAGAATCAATAAGTCACAACTGCAGTCGGTCAACTCATACAAATATCTGCGTATATCTATATGTAGGGAGATGAAATGGAACCACCACATAGTCTCAATTGTGAGAAATCAAATGACAGATTTCGATTTATTGGTAGAATACTAGCGAAATGCTGTCAGTCTACAAAGAGGACTTCTTACAAACCACTCGAGCGATCCCCCCTAGTGTATTGCCCGTGTGTATGAGGCATGTACGAAATAGGAGTAACAAGGGATACTGAATGTATACAAAGAAGATCAGCACAATGGTCACAGATTTGTTTGACCCATGGAAGAGCGTCATGGAGGTGTTGAAAAAGCTGCACTGGCGGACACTTAAAGATAGAAGTAAACTATCCTTCGAAGTTAATGAGAAATAAATTCGGTGAGCGTGAATATCCTGACATCACCTGTGTTAGGTATAGATGTACTACGTACCGGTGACATACAAGAATTTGTGCCAGACCACGGCTCGAATAGAATTTCCCGCTTATCGCAAGCGGTCGCTTTAACCAATCGCGCGTGCCTCTCGGTCCGACCCAATCTGCGTGTCGAGGTGCGCACAAGGCAATAATAACATGGGTGTCGATTCCTCACAGTTTCGTTCTCACTGGAGCGATAATACAGAGTAAAGCTACGAGCATAATGTGATGAGTGTACGGGACTGTGGTATATGAATGTAGGCAGTGTGAAATATTGTAGCTCGGATCGGTCCAGAAGTCATTCACGGATAGGCCAAATGGTCAAGGCCACCGTTCGCAATTAGCGGGAACTCCAGTGCGAGTCCAGATCTGGCAAAATTTTTATTTGTCACTAATAGGGAGCACATCTATACCTAAAACTGCTGATACCAAGATACTCGCATTTAGCGGATTTCCTTATAATAAATTTCGGACGGTTGTCAGTCGTCAGTAATGTCTGTTCATTCAGACATGCAGGTAAGTACCCCGAGAAAGCCTACTTACGAAGTGAGGAAGGAGGAATCTAGGAATATTCTACAGCCTCCTCGTATATCTCCCGTGGTCACCGCGAAGACGAGATTAGAATAATTACAGCGCTTGGTATATGAAAGGAATGGGAATGGGAAGTGCTCTTTACCATGCACTTCACAGTGGTTTCCATCGTAGGGATGTATTTGGAGATATAGATGTGGGCTTGGTGCGGCTACTTCACGAAGACGAGATTAGAATAATTACAGCGCTTGGTATATGAAAGGAATGAGAATGGGAAGTGCTCTTTACCATGCACTTAACAGTGGTTTCCATCGTACGGATGTATTTGGAGGTATATATGTGGGCTTGGTGCGGCTACTTCGCGCGTTAACCGCGGCCAGTCACGTAACACGTTTTTTTATATTTTTCAATGGAAACGTTGGAGTATTGTTGCCGCAGCTCTATAGACATATGTAATCCTATAGCATGCTTTCACCCTACCACATGCTTCAGAGAAGAAAAGTTAGAAGTGATTAGGAACACTAAGAGATACACTAGAAGCAACGGATCACAGTGTACTGCGTAGGATCGAGATGAGCTGGCTACTTCCTAAACCCAAGGTACACTCTTGACACTTTCCAGAACACAGCATCAAAGATAGGTGTAAAAAAATGTTTTGTACGTGAACCATTGTCATTTATGTATGAGAGGTGATGGACATATAGAGGCCTCATTAACTGACAGCAGAGTGTTTGAAATTTTTCAGCTCCTGAAAAATATTTTCCAATTATTCTTCAGTAATTCACACAGCTTATACACGTGTATGGTAAATCAGATAGCAGTTCCTCCCATTATTCAGACTTAATGCAACATTACATTTGATACCTGTCACCCTTGAATAATGTTGTATGCATTACTTGCATCTTTGATTTTGTGAGATAGAGGTGGGGAAATGGTCCATTCGATCAACTATCATATCTGCCAAAGGTTCTGGGGCTCTTCAAGAATGTTTTATGATAACCTCATTTTCTCTCGATGGTTGAGTTATCTTTCGTGGCTTATTAGTCGCAACAAAGTCTGGGAAATGTCACTTTTTTATAATCAAGCTTGTTTTTACCCATTTGTTAACAGTGGTGCCCATACAGCAGCCATGCATTTACAACACATGGATCATGGATCATGAAGGTGAAACACAACTCGAAGTATCCTTTTCCCTTATATCAGTCCTGTAAATCTCAGTCAGCATATTGTGCAAATCTGCCCCTCTCATTCATTTATTTGTTACTTTGCAAGATCAGGATAAGGATTTCTCTCTGCTACAAAACAACGTGTTATTTAACGAATAGGTTGAACTGCCTTATGTGAAGAAGGCAAATGAGCAGGCTCATTATCAAACATAGTTTGGTGATGTAATGTTTTGATTTGTGTCTGTTTTATGGGCATAGCTCAACATCACTTTTTAGTCTGCAATCTTGTGAGCTCTTACAGACCCTGTATCTAACATAGCATTTCACTTTAGGGATACAAGTGCTCTAAAAGATGGAAAACGGCTGTCACAGAATATTATGAAACTTTGGTGTTTTTACCAACATGAATTATAAAATCATATAAAACTCCAGAAAATCTAGATACTGCAAACATCTTTATGCCCCAGAATGAGATTTTCACTCTGCAGCGAAGTGTGCGCTGATATGAAACTTCTTCACAGATTAATACTGTGTGCTGGACCGAGACTCGAACTCGGGGCCTTTGCCTTTCGCGGGCAGGTGCTGTGCCATCTGAGCTACCCAAGCACGACTCCTGAGCGGGAGAGCTTCTGTAAAGTTTGGAAGGCAGGAGACGAGGTACTGGCAGAAGTAAATCTGTGAGGGCGCGTGCTTGGGTAGCTCAGATGGTAGAGCACTTGCCCGCGAAAGGCAAAGGTCCCGAGTTCGAGTCTCGGTCCGGCACACAGTTTTAATCTGCCGGGAAGTTTCATCTTTATGCCCCATTTATGAGGTTTATTATTCATGTATTGTCTATAACCAAATCCTCGTTTGAAAGGAGGGTTTAAAGTTAAACTTTTTAATCATATGCAGAGGCATCTCTGCATAACACATTGACGTTGTCATTGACATAAAAACGTGTTCTCAACTTATGATATGGTTCCTTGGCACATTACCAGTAACAATAGAAAAGCAAGTTCTCATTACCCAAAACGTTCTATAGCTTAGCATCTTCACTATGGCATAGTAAATGTGTATACTAATCAACTGTTCAATTCAAAGAGCTTAGTATTAATACCGGTACAGTTTTTTTACTGAGTACAGATTTGTATGTTGCAAAAAATTTTCACAAAATACTAGGTTTTCACAATTTATTTCCTATATAATCTTCATTTACTATGTGTTGAATGTAAGCAATCCCTGTTTTACAGACAACCATCATCACAAAACTGGTTGAAGTACATTATAGGTGTTAAATTATTACATGGTGGAGGAGAAAACTGCTGGATATTACAGACAGAGTCCACAAGTTCGGTATCACGATATCTCCATCTTGGTGTGAAGTATAATTCATCATTCCTTGTATCTACGTTATCTCACTACTAACCGGCCAACTGGCATCTGTAGCTGAGTTCTCTATCCAATCAATCAGACGCATGTCGTCTACATCAACTTTGGCTTGATTTCTAATCTCAGCAGTCAGGTTTTGGGGAATTTCTGTTGTATGACAGCTAACTTCTTCCAATTCAGTTGCTACTGCGTTTCCTTCATCTGCAGCTGAAAGAATGCCCTCGTCAGAAACATCTCTTTCAAGAGTTAACATGAGTCCTGAAGAGTTTCAGTATCCTTTAATCCTTAATTAATTTGAAATGAGTAACACATAAAACAGACTTTTTTTACAACTACAGTGTACGTACTGCATCCTGTTTTATATTCTGAAATGCTTTTCAGCAGTTTACACATAAAATAATTAAATTCCTAACCGTAATAAAAATTAAGACTAAATAATAAATTATTTCCAAACAAAATGCCCAATGTAACCAAATGGCATCGCCTTTATTTCACAAAAAATTTAATGGCACAGAAGCCTTAACCCTGGTCAGACTAATAAAAATATTATAAATCAACGCTTCAGTAACTGGAAAAAGCTGCATTGTTGAAATAAAATCTTACTTACCTTCCGTGTCTAAATTGACAAAAGGCTTCCTTAACCTCAACAGCACAAACAAAAGCAATTTGTTTTACCAACAACTGAACACTAATTATTGAAATGAAAGACATCTCTGAGAGCCTCATTAACGCTTATCTCCTGCAACCAATAGGAACGCCTCTTAACTAACACAACATAAGCACCCCATATTCGTATCTGGGAACGGTACTGAAAAACAGACGTTATTGTGTGAGGTAGAGGGGCAGGCAGCCTGATGCATTCGTAAAATTATGGCAAAAGTTCTTAAATCTCTGTACAGGCCTGAAGGAGCCTTTTGTTGCCCTTTTGGTGATTATGGCAGTTATTCTGTATTTTGAAATACAGTTATCAGTTCTGACAAAAAAACTGACTAAATAACGTAAGAATTCTTTATTGAAGGAAATGTAACTCAATGCTAACGCAGAAATGTCAATCCAATTGGGAAAATATCGTTGTTTTATAGAAATAATATTGATTCTCAGATATCGATGTTATACTGACGATATGTCGACAATATCATGACTCCATCAGATAATGGGTTTCCACAATTCTATTTCCTATATGCCGTCCATTTATTAGATGTTGAATGTAAGTACTCCCAATATTTCACACAGCCATCCAAATAAACTCACTCAAACGAAGATTCATGAATTATCACATTCATACATTGCATCTCAGCTTATTTATAAGGTAAGAGTCTAATTATTTTTTAATAAACTCATTTTTCGTCTTGGTATTCTAGATATTTCACATATATCACACAAATTCGTGTTTCTCACTCGTTGTAAACGTTTAAGCCTCGGTTAATGTATTTAAAACTGCCCAGTCGGTGAATTGCCAGAGGCTTTGCCACCGGTTACCGTCAGATCACCGACGTTAAGCGCTGTCGGCTTTGGCTAACACTTGGGTGGATGACAGTTTGGGCTGCCGAGCGCTGTTGACAAGTATGGTGCACTCAGACCTTGTCAGGCAATTTGAGATGCTACTTAACTGAGAAGCAGCGACTCTGGCCACGAAAACTGACAATGACCAGGAGAGCGGTTTGCTGACCACTTTGTCCTCCGTATCCACATCGAATGATGCCTGTCATCTGAGGATGACACGGCGGTCGGACGGCACCGTTGTGACTTCCGAGGCCTTTCCGGACAGAAAGGAATCGGTGAATTCCCCTCCTGTCTGAATCTATCGAATCTATATCTCCCCTGCTTATCTTAAATCTACAACTCTTTACAACCTGTCCTAATAAGTCAGAGCAATGTTGTCTGCGGGAAACTACCCATTGATGAAGAGGTATATTGCATTCTTCTCTGTGTGAGATGTAAGCAACTAAGCTAGCGAAGTGGGAAATGGACTGCAAAAGCAATGTGCGGAGTCACTTCACAAAAGAAATGCGACAAAATTTAATATTTTAGGGAAGGGATTTCGCAAATGTATGGTCACATCTCGTTGCAAGTACTGCACACAGTCAAGCAAATGAGATGCGCACTTGTCTTGCACTGCGATCCTCGACTCAGCAGAAATATCCCTCTGTTTGTCAAAACCTATAGCTGACAGTTATAGAACGCTCTAGAGACATGAAAAATCTCAAGCATGTGTCCTCGACGCTTAGTGTTTTAATAACACTGTACTTGAATGTTACTGCGACTTCTCTCCCAATAGAGAGGTTGCTTACAAAAGCTAGCAAAACCATTATTGTAAAAAGGAGTAACCCAAGCAGTAATCTCTTAAATGTCTCTTTTGATTCGACTCTTCAAAAATATTGTAAAGAAAGTATGTATCTCTTGTTTCAGTCACAATATATGCTCAAAAATGGTGTAACTTCCTTTTTTAAAAGAAAGAGATAGGGCAAGAGATAGAAAAAACAGAAAATGATTATACGGCGTTGTATAAGTGAATATACACGATATTTTACACATCATCAAATGTTTAAAGAGTGAGCCTATTCTTGAATTAAATTTTCTTTGTTAGTATGTAAACTGACACAGCTTTCGAATGTGATACCACTGAATCAACGCTGAACTGACGTTAACTACGGCAACTTAACGAAATGTTACTTACTGTTGATGATTTCCATATAAACTTTAAAAAATTATTTTCTCTTTGTATCTTTATTAATACAAATTTATTGTAATTAGCGAGCTCTATTAATTTTCTTTAATTTCAAAGCAATGTAAACGCTGCACAGTACTTTATAAAAATGTAACTTATTTCTTGATAACACTTGTTTAAATCGACTGTGCCAGACCGCTCATTTAACAAATTTAAATAGTACCAGGTTTCTAATTCAGACGTTACAGATATGGAAAAGCACCAGTTTGTGAGGTATGACAAATACTTACAACTTTATATTTACAGAATTTCAGTCGCATAAACTACGAAGAATTTAATTCCAGGTCGTTAGCTCCCTGAAATTTAGCAAAGCATCTAGTATTATAAAGAGTTTAATATAGTAGGAAATACAGCTGACAAGAGAAATTGTTTATTTATTATTTGATTATATATAGTAATATTAACAACATCGAAGTCCAAGAACATCACAATCGCATTCGTCGATTCCACATTTGTAAATTCCAGAAGTTTTTGACATCGCTCGTTACAAATATCTTGTACACTATCTGCGTGTCTCAGTTGTGCGACTGGATTCCTGACTTCCTGTCAGGAAAGTCACAGTTCATAGTAACTGATGGGAAGTCATCTAGTGAAACAGAAGTGACAGATGTGAAATAAATGGTTTAGGTGACAACTGCGCAGCCCTCTTAGATTATTTGCAGATGATGGTGTCTTTTACCGTGTGGCAAAGTCATCAAAAGATCAAAACGAATTTCAAAATAAAAGTGGCAATTAGCTCTAAACAGCAAAAAGTATTAGGCCATACACATGTGCACTAAAAACATCTGTTACACGATAAGTTACGCGATAAATCACATATATTTAAAGGTTGTCGATTCAGATAAATGCCATACTATCACAATTACGGACGACTTAAGTTGGAACCATGACATAAGAAAAAAGGAAGAAATTATCGTAGTAATAAAAGGAAAAGAATCAGTACTCGTACGGGAATGTTTAGGCTTTTACTTTTTCCCGTGTGCTGTTGGAGAGTGGAAGGGTGAAGAAATACTCGAAAAGTAGTTCCATGAAGTCTGTGTCAAACACTTACCAGTGAATAGTCCAGCTGAATTCGTTGACATGTATGGCATCTCATTTTTAGACGTTGACCAAGTCATCCTCGGTTTTATTTGAAATGCGAGTTACCTTGATTAGGAGTATCATTAGATGGAGCTTCCTTCAAACTAATGTGTGGAAGATAAGATATGTGACTACGGTTTTTCCATTAAGAGAGAAAAGCACAGTATTTTGACGTCATTTGGCTGTTTAGAAAGATACAAGACGTAAAGAATTAAGTAAAACGGCGATATACACCGCTACCCAGATATTGTTCTGTTTTTAGTCAGTTGTTTGAGTAGAGTGAAAACTAGACTTCCCCTATAAATTACACGCTGGGTTTTTGTCCAGATTTTCATAGCTGTAGGAAGAGTGGGAAGTGGAGAAATGGGGTATGAAATCGGTCAGCGAGAGTTATAGCTTCGCAAAAGTAATGTTTAATTGTTTGAAAGTAAGCAGAGTAATTAAGAAAAACTTAATTAGTGATTTGAAAATAAATTGCAATATTTCTCGAATAGCTACTGCTACCCATGGAAACCAGATGTCAGAAAGTTCTATTTAAAATGTAGGTATTTTGCATAAAACAGTTGCGTTATTGTGATATTTCATTTCCAAAATGGTTTTCTTCCAATCAAGTACTAAATTTAGGATATTTAGAGAACAGGAGACACTGGGAAGACAAATGAGGTGTCAAAAAAATTAACCTTTTGAAGGTCTAGCAATCATGCACGTAAAAAATAACAGCGATGTGACAGTTAACTATCGAAATATATTACTTCGAATCAAGTGTAAAGTCCAGGACATTTCGAGAACATACGGCGCTAGAAAGGCAAGTGAGGTGTCCATAAGATGAAGCTTTCTGAAGGAAACTAGAAAATAAAAAATCGAAATAAACCCGGTCAAATGTTTTGTGAAACGATTTGTATAAAAGTTAGAAATGAAACTGATTAGAGAAACATTTGAGGCGCCTCTCAATGAAACTCGAAGTCGTGTACAGCAAATGAGGTGCGTCAATTTTTTCTCTAACCTATTTTATTCCTTAATTTTAGACAAATAATTTCAGGGAAAGCAGAAAGGTGGAAGGAGTATATAAAGGGTCTACACAAGGGCGATGAACTTGGGGACAATGTTATGGAAATGGAAGAGGATGTAGATGAAGATGAAATGGGAGATATGATGCTGCGTGAAGAGTTTGACAGAGCACTGAAAGATCTAAGTCGAAACAAGGCCCCGGGAGTAGACAACATTCAATTAGAACTACTGACAGCCTTGGGAGAGCCAGTCCTGACAAAACTCTACCATCTGGTGAGCAGGATGTATGAGACAGGTGAAATACCCTCAAACTTCAAGAAGAATATAATAATTCGAATCCCAAAGAAAGCGGGTTTGACAGATGTGAAAAATACCGAACTATCAGTTTAATAAGTCACGGCTGCAAAATACTAACGCGAATTCTTTACAGACGAATGGAAAAACTGGTAGAAGCCGACCTCGGGGAAGATCAGTTTGGATTCCGTAAAAATATTGGAAGACGTGAAGCAATACTGACCCTACGACTTATATTAGAAGATAGATTAAGGAAAGGCAAACCTACGTTTCTAGCATTTGTAGACTTAGAGAAAGCTTCTGACAATGTTGACTGGAATACTCTCTTTCAAATTCTAAAGGTGGCAGGGGTAAAATACAGGGAGCGAAAGGCTATTTACAATTTGTACAGAAACCAGATGGCAGTTATAAGAGTCGAGGGGCATGAAAGAGAAGCAGTGGTTGGGAAGGGAGTGAGACAGGGTTGTAGCCTAGCCCCGATGTTATTCAATCTGTATATTGAGCAAGCAGTAAAGGAAACAAAAGAAAAATTCGGAGTAGGTATTAAAATCCATGGAGGAAAAATAAAAACTTTGAGGTTCGCCGATGACATTGTAATTCTGTCAAAGACAGCAAAAGACTTGGAAGAGCAGTTGAACGGAATGGGCAGTGTCTTGAAAGGAGGATATAAGATGAACATCAACAAAAGCAAAACAAGGATAATGGAATGTAGTCGAATTAAGTTGGGTGATGCTGAGGGAATTAGATTAGGAAATGAGACACTTAAAGTAGTAAAGGAGTTTTGCTATTTGGGGAGCAAAATAACTGATGTTGGTCGAAGTAGAGAGGATATAAAATGTAGACTTGCAATGGCAAGGAAAGCGTTTATGAAGAGGAGAAATTTGTTAACATCGAGTATAGATTTAAGTGTCAGGAAGTCGTTTCTGAAAGTAATTTTTATGGAGTGTAGCCATGTATGGAAGTGAAACGTGGACGATAAATAGTTTACACAAGAAGAGAATAGAAGCTTTCGAAATGTGGTGCTACAGAAGAATGCTGAAGATTAGATGGGTAGATCACATAACTAATGAGGAGGTATTGATTAGAATTGGGGAGAAGAGAAATTTGTGTCACAACTTGACTAGAAGAAGGGATCGGTTGGTAGGACATGTTCTGCGGCATCAAGGGATCACCAATTTAGTACTAGAGAGCAGCGTGGAGCGTAAAAACCGTAGAGGGAGACCAAGAGATGAATACACTAAGCAGATTCAGAAGGATGCAGGTTGCAGTTGGTACTGGGAGATGAAGAAGCTTGCACAGGATAGAGTGGCATGGAGAGCTGCATCAAACCAGTATCTGGTGTGAAGACCACAGCAACAACAACAATTTCACAAAACGTTTGACTACTGACTTTTCAATTTTTTTTATTTTACATATTTTTCCCTGAAGACGCTGATTGTTTGAAATGTTTGCACCTTTTCGTTCCCAGCAGTGAATATGCTTTACCATGCAGCTTCCGTGAAGAACATCCATCAATAATTTGCTTCGGCTGTTAATAAATTCTACCGCTATTGCCAGTTCCGTCATTTTTGCTCGATGGACGGTCCCTCATAGCTTTCATCGACCAGTACTGGGAAGTTAGACGTGAAGTCGTTTTCGTAAAACCACACCCCGGCAAATGGGAGCACAGCAGTTGTGGCTTGACGATCGCTTGACGTCCAGTGTGAATTGGGCTTACATCAGCACTAGCATAGCCGGGAGGTGTCTGAGTGCCGCAGTGGAAACGTGCAACGAGTCAGTACGAGTACCGGGAAGGTGGCCTCTGCGGAGTGGTGGCGGACTGGTCCGCGTGCCGAGGCCCCTCTGAGGCGCCACAGGTGGCGCTGGTGGCGGCGACGCCGGCGTCCCCAGAGCGCGCCGCCTGGAGGAAGCGCCCAATTGTTGGCACGCGTTGGCGCTCCCACACGCACGCGTCCCATGTAGTGCACGCACTGCCAGCCTGCGATCGGCCTGCAGAATGTGGCGCACATCCAGTGCTGTCCACTGCCCGCGGCTCCTCACATTTTCTGCCAATCAGGGTGGGTCCCATAGTTCGTTTAAAATTACTTCATAGTTGACGTCTGTCACTTTGCGCTGCAGTGCTGCCACATCGGTTACCGCTCGGTTAAAGGAGACACGCAACCACGGTGGGTCCCTTCATAAGCGCTGAAATGCTGTTCATGTAATGCGGAGCAATGCTGGAAGCTGGTGCCATTAGATGCGGTGGGAGCGCGAGATGCTCTGTCCACAGCTGATTTTTAATGACCAATGACTGAACTGCGGGACAATGCGTGCCATGAATTTTCATTCGTATCCTAAACTAATCAAAACCTCATCAGGTTACCTTCCATTCAGAAGGCTGTTGCACGCAGCAACTGTTATATTGACTTGTAAGTAATAGATTTCAGCTATCAGTCGTCCTTTTGAAATTTTATTGACAGATCTAGATTTCAGCTAGGAACTAGCCATTCTCAATGAACTGTGGATGTAGCCCGACCAACAGGCATTACATGCATTGATCAAAAATGATAGTGCATTGAGAATGCAAAAGGACGACTGATAGCTGAAATCTATTATTTACTAATCACAATCACTTAATACTCGTATGCAATGTGTCCGAGAAAACGGCGGTCAGCCAGCTGCGGCAGAACTATTAAACATGCTCGCTTTGCTTGCGGCGATTAAAGCTGTCCTGTACGAGCAAATTCAAGACAAACTTCAGCTTTAGCTTCAGCGCTAAAAGCGAACTGTAACTTTTCTTTTTTTCTACGCGAGCTGACGTGACACCGAGCGATGAGCAATCCTGGTTGAAACTCATATACAGGCTATAGGCAACACTGGCAGATTCCAAACGAAAGAAGAATGTTAAGTGGAAAAATAAGAGCAAGTAAAAAGTCAAGATGCAACAAAAGAATAAAAATAGAAAAATTAGACTGAAACCAATTAATTGAAAATAATAATACTCAGTCTTTTTGGGAAAGATTTAAAGAAGAAAAAATATATTTTCATGTGTCACTATTCGAACCAAAATCCTGTTGCACCGTAGACTGTGACGTTACCACTGGATGACCTTAAAATCGTATCGCCATATTTATTTGTCTGTAGAACGGATTTTCCCCATGAAGTATGGAGTTTATATACTGTAGGCCGATCTCTCTGATGATAATTGAATATTTAAAGCCGAATCGCGTCTTGTGCGACAGAATCAAGTAGTGTTTGGCTAGTGGTGTGTACCCAATGCGCGTATTTCGTTACCATTAATTGACCATTTGTTGTGGAAGTTTGGCAACGGCGAACACTTCAGGCGTGACGATGAGCGCTCTGATTCGGGGAAGACGCCTCCAATACGTGAAGTGTCAACTGTCAAGTAATTTTAACCAGTTTATAGCTAGGACAGAGGAGGGTGTGGGTATCCGAATGGAGGTTTTGTTAAACAAGAGTTAAATTGATACAAGGTCAATATATTCTCCAACACAGAATAAATTTGGGCGCGCCTGTTTCGACCTGCGAGACCGTCTGCCAGTCAAAGTGGTTATACAAAGATGTTCGTGTTGGCGTCGTCATAAAATCCGAAGGATAAGAAGCGAGAGGAGACGGTTCGCGTCATAGCTAGCTGACCAGTCGGTACCAAATAGAGCGTCTAGCCCCTTTCCGACAGGCGGTGCGTAGTGAATTGTTGCTTAGCACGTTTCACGGGAACGTACAAACCCTGGAGAGGTAAGGGTCCTATGCGGCACGTGGGCCGCAATGAATTGTACTCGAACACTGCAGACAAAAATTTAAGCGGCAAAATTTTGGAAATAAAAATAAAAATTCATTCTACCCCCAGACAGGCTGGGTGACCTGCACACACCTTGGTTCTTGTTCTCTGACCGTCATACGGTAACTTTTCCCTGTTGTCCTTTGTAGCATACACTCGGCCAATGTACTTCCCATGAACAACAAAATCCATTTTTTGTTGACGATGCCGCCGAGAGGACCTTTAAACGTTTGACGTGGGGCAGTTATGGCACTGAATGTAAATTACATTTTTTAAGTTGAGTCATGTGATTTACTTCACTTAATACTATTGTTGTATACTCTAATTTCCACTCACAGGTGTGAAGATGCTCTCGTCTGTAGAATAAAACTAGTAATAAGGATAAATAATCCGTGACGGGTGGCGATTTATCTCTACGTTAATAATTCCTAATGGTGGCTGTGTCCCATGTAGACGATATTTCGTTTGTTAAGACTTATATTTACTGCGATAATTCTGGGAAAAACACTATAAGTACACTGCAAATTTCGAAGGAGTTATTGAATTTCATGGTTATGTATACACTGCCTGACATTAAAAGTGAAGAACCGAGAAGACATAGTCGGGTATGTAAATGATTAGAGTAGGAATACTCTGTGACAGGTAGAACGGCCAGCAAAGTGCTTTAGTGTTGTTCTTGTTTAGTATTGTTACCAGACGTGATAGGATATACAAAAGTACGTGAATAGCGCCAGATGTTGAGAGAGAAATGAAATTATCGTATGGCATTATCGGCCAGGTTATTCCGTGTGGGATTGTTCGCCAGCCTAGGGCAAGTCGTTTTATTTGACGCCACTTCGACGACATACGTGTCGATGATGATGAACTGATGATAAGGATGACACAACACTCAGTCCCCGACCTAATAAGATCTCCTACCGGGAATCGAATCTAGAACCCTTCATGGCAGTCAGCCGCGCAAACCACTCCGCTACGGAGGCAGACGGTTGAATGATCACTCTAAAGGACACGGAGATGCCGCTTACTCGTGTGAGACAAAATTTGAAAGAGGGTTCATTGTGTGTTTCCATTTGGCCAGCTGGTCGAATCATACAATATTCAGATTTGTGGAGCAATCGGTAATGGTACTAGCCTGATGTTGGACTGCGTGGGAACTCGTCAAAGTCCTCTAGGTTCGAAAAGCTGCCGGACTAGCGAATTCGGCCCCATGTGCGGACTGCCGTTAACCACGCAACACAGACGGCTGCGTTTGGAGTGGGCCGTGATCGGGAAGCATCGACTACTGATAAGAGGTGTCGTATTGTGTTCAGCGGTAAATAGTGTTCCTGCACTATCTCGAATGACCATTGTCGGCGAGTATGACGGCGAGCTGTGGAGAGGTCCTATTCTACCAATATTTTGCAGAGGCACAGCGGTGTCACCCCTGGCGTCGCCGTGTGGGAGTGGCAGGACTTCGAGTCACGGCTGGTAGTGATTGAGAGAACTCTTGACAGCTGAACGGTTGCGTCACGAGGATCCTGCATACCCGTATGTTACCTGTCACACGCCAGTATCGTAGTACCATTTTTCAATAGGACAATGTTCGTCCGCAAATGACACGTGTGTCTAAGAACTGTCTTCCTGATGCTGAGGTACTCCTGTGGCCAGCAAGATCCTCAAATGTGTCCCCGATACAATAGGTTGGCAGTATCTCGCACGTCAATTCCGTCTCAGCGCCAGTACAGAATATCAAGGGCGAGTTACAACAGGTGTGGGCCAGCTTGGCCCAGGAGAGGATGCCACGCCTTTATGACACCCTTCCCAATCGAAGCAGGGCGTGCATCAAGGCCAGAGGGAGTACAACGCCATACTGATACATGGGCTTATACTAGTAATTTCTTTGTATATGACTCGATTTTGTAATCATTCCAATACCAAAAAAATGTTCAAATGTGTGTGCAATCTTATGGGACTTAACTGCTAAGGTCATCTGTCCCTAAGCGTACACACTACTTAACCTAAATTATACTAAGGACAAATACAAACACCCATGCCCGAGGGAGGACTCGAACCTCCGACGGGACCAGCTGCACAGTCCGTGACTGCAGCGCCCAGACCGCTCGGCTAATCCCGCGCGGCTATTCCAATAACAGCACATACCATTTCAACCTCGTGAAGTTTCCGCTTCCTCTTCTGCGTGCTTCACTATTTTTGAAAGGCAGTGTCAATAAACAATTAGACTTATTCGTACAACAGACTGTCATGTTTTTTGTCCGAGACTTACTGCCAATATTTAATTTGCAAAGTAGTTCGCGTCTCCGGCTCTCACTTAGTTGTAAGGCAAACGTCCCAAATATTCGCATTTGGGTCTCCATCTTCCACACTACCGACTCGTCTGTTAGGCCGTTCTGCCTTTAGGGGTAGAGAACGAAAAAGAAAATGTGGGAAAGTGCATGACACCTGGGAAGTGGTTCAGGTCTTCAGTCCTGCTAGAATTTTGAGGCTGTTATCCAGATCGGACTAAAAGAGAAGTTCGAAGAAATTCAGAGATACGTTATTGGTTTTGCAATCGCCTACCTCAGTCAGTAACCTCAGGGATCTCACAATGAGTACTTCAAATATGGACGACTATCTTCTTGTGAGAATTAATATTTGAGACAAACAATTAAACATGGGAAACCTGTTTACACCGTACGTCTTGTGGTATGTCTATAAGAACTAGATACGACAAACCTGAGCGCGTGCGGAGTCATGTAGTCAATCATTTTTCTCGCAATCTCGTCACGAGCGAAACAGGATATTCATCGACTAACGATATCAAGTACTCTTTGCGACACACTCTACATTCGGAGAATCTTACACGACTGTGGGATCCTGAGCACGGCCGGTGGTGCACATCTACAGAACGTCCGATTAGTCTCATTTTGATGTCTCAGAATAAAGCGAAACACAAGGGTTCAGCTTGCGCCGCGAGGACAGGCATGTGTTTTTAAATTATCTTTACTGTGGGGCTCCCATGCAAGCATCTGTCTACTTTGGCTTCTAAATTCATGTGAAATGTAGAATACGGATGAAAAATAAGTAAATCAATTGTAAACTTTAATGTGGGATGAGGATATCTCAAAATGGCAGATATTTCGACGTTGATGTTCTGACTGCATGGCAAAAGTAGCCAAAAGTGACTGTCTTTGAACAAAAACCCGGAGATTCAAGAAACTCCGTAGTATGTCCCAGCAGAAACCGAGTCATGTCAACGTTCTGCGCCCTATTTCTCAGGCAGGATGTCGTAACCTAAGAGATCGCATCTATAGCTCGGAAGCAATTTCAAACTGTTTCAGTTACATAACTGATAAAGAAAAACAGTGGGCCAGTGGATATCTGATAGATAACAGGTAAACGTCCTACTTTACATTTAGAAGTGATGTCGGAAATGATACTGAGGGGGGAAGACATAAGAAGGTCGCACAAGTGACTCAACGGCCGAACGAATCACTGGAGTGATTAAGACTTATTTTGACTAGGGACCTGGGGAAGATTTCGTCCCTCCTCCTTAAACTGTCACCCTGCGTTACTGAAGGGAAAAATTTAAATCGTTCCGTGTTCAAAGACTCGGGAGTGAACTTTGGAATGGTCCCCAATGCTCTGTGGTAACATCGAAGGCTACGGGACGTGTTTAGGCATTCTAGTAATCTTTCTCTATATACATGAAAAATTTAATTCGCTAAATCTTTCATTTTTCTCAAATTTTCGTTAATGACAAACATAATTGCTAGGGAAATGGAAGAAGCCAGCAATTAAAGGAACACATTAGAAGAAAATATCACTCCAAAAGGAGACTTGACGTATAACGTGCCATCACCATCAAGGTCATTAGAGCACCCAAGTTAGTTCTAGGCTCCACAAGAATAACGAAAAATGATGCCATTTCTACTCACAAGACTACAGCGTAGCATAGTACAGCAATAAAATGAATTTCTGCCTCATATTCCACCTTCTCGATACGGTCGCAAAGGGGTCCATCAAAAGGACGAGGCACTGGTGGGTGGTAGTGTGGGTACTTTCTGCGCTCTCAGCAATTCCGTGTACGTACGGTTTGGAAGAAAACATTCTAACATTTTCGTATGAACGGTAGATTCGCTTTCTTCGTATTTCCAAGAGCGCAGTACAGAAAGGCAAGGATGCAACCATCTAGCTAGCGAATGGCCTGAATTATGTGGTTACAGTATCCTACTTACAAACTGCTGCGTGACGCAGTTTATGAATTGGCGCAGGGAGAGAGATTCGTCATGCTATACCATCATCATAACCTGAATTCCATCACGACTAGTCCTTTTCATTTGCTTTTCATTTTATTTACTTTAGCAATAAAACCTAGTAGTCTAATTAAGTATTTACTATATATGATGAATGATCTTCTAGCTCCCCATATGTCGCAAAGCAATTTTGACCTTGATAAGCATTTTCCCAGTATACGCTTTTGTTTCTCCGACTACGGAAACGACGATTCCCACGAGGAAGAACATACCTTTTTTTCTGCTTAGGCTAAATGCACTTCAGTCCTGAACTTGGCTGTTGCTTCATTATCACGTTGCATTTCGCGTTTCTGACACACGTGCTATCGTGACAATCTAGTTACAACCGGCTGACGATGAGAAGCCTCTTGTCAGAAAGTTCATGTGTTCCAATTATATATCACACAGATCTTACTTCTCTGGTCACAGGCTATGTTATTGAATCTACTATTATGTAAGGTGATACTATAAATTAATGTCAGATGTTCCTGACAGCTAGATAAACTGAAACGACTAATCAGTGGAGCTCCTCGTCTGTTCGAAGCAGACTATGCGTCAGTATTAG
Source organism: Schistocerca americana (assembly GCF_021461395.2). Classification (NCBI taxonomy): domain Eukaryota; kingdom Metazoa; phylum Arthropoda; class Insecta; order Orthoptera; family Acrididae; genus Schistocerca; species Schistocerca americana. The sequence continues at coordinate 695,329,149 of NC_060120.1, read as the reverse complement.
CGAAGGTGTGAAAATGGTAACTCTCGTCAACCAATTGTTACCTAATACATTGGTATGCAAAACAAAATCGAAAGAAGCTTTCTTATAACGTATCACCGTCAAGTAACATGGATCGATGAAATTCGGACCACACACAGAAAGAACTGTGGCTGTATAGTACAAAATGTAACGGAAAGCTATAAGCAATGAGAAAGACAGAAATCGCAGTTTTACTCAAATAATTCAATTGAAGCCGCAGCGGTTCATGATGGTCCGATGGACATTACAAGAGGCGGTGATTCCTAATAGAGTGTGTAATTACTACGCTCGGCAGTGGATCGTCTGCAACGTATTTCAATACTGGCCACAATGTTGATAAGGAGTTCTTGCGGTAGGGTATTCTATTCTCCCACCAGCGCATTTACAGCTGCCCAACGCATCCCACACGTACTCGGCGGAATTTCAGTCGGGGGGAACGGGCAAACAAGTCCATTCGCCGAATACCCTGTTGTTCCACAAGCTTCTCCGCCTGCATTGTCATCTATAAAAATAAAGTCGGGGCCGTATGCATCCCTGAAAAGACGCACCCGGGGAAATAATACACTGTCATAATTACGTTTACCGGTGAATGTACCGATTCAAAGATCTGGAGGTCAGTACGCTCATGCAGCTTTATGCTTCAGCACAACTGGACCACCAAAACGATCATTTTCGTTTATATGGGCGTACGCTCATTGGTGAGATGTAGGGACACGTAATGCGTAATGCAAGCAGCAAAATTGTCGAACACGATCGTTTTGGTGGTTCAAGCATTATGGAGTGGGGAGGGATAATGTTGCGCAGGCCTACCGATCTCCAGATCTTTGAACACGATATACTCACCTGTAAACGTTATTTGCGACACCCTACCCTTCCCCATGTGCGTCTTTTCAGCCGTGACTTGATATTTACGGATGGAAATGCGTGGCCGCATCGAACTGCGCTGATAGAGAGCCTCTTGGAACGGAAGGACATTAGGCGAATGCACTGGCCTGCCCCTTCCTCTGACTTAAATTCCAACGAGCACGTGTGGGATGCGTTGGGGAGACATATTGCAATACGTCCATATGCACCAAAGACCATCCAGCAACTGTCAACAGCGCTTATGAAGAAGTGGAACGCCCTACCAGAAGAACTGCTTATCAACCTCGTGGCCAACATGGAAGGAAGTTTCAGGACATGCACTACAAACCATAGTGATCACACACCCTATTAAGAACCAAGGCTTTCGACACCGTTCCTCACAACCGTCTTCTAACCAAACTGCGTGCCTACGGAGTATCGCCTCAGTTGTGCGACTGGATTCGTGATTTCCTGTCAGAAAGGCCACAGTTCATAGTAATAGACGGAAAGTCATCGAGTAAAACAGAAGTAATATCCGGCGTTCCCCAAGGAAGTGCTATAGGCCCTCTATTGTTCTTGATCTGTATTAATGACATAGGGGACAATCTGAGTAGCCGTCTTAGATTGTTTGCATATGATGCTGTGATTTACCGTCTTATAAAGTAATCAGATGATCAAAACGACTTGAAAAATGATTTGTATAAGATATCTGTATGGTGCGAAAAGTGGCAATTGACCCTGAATAATGAAAAGTGTGAAGTTATTCACATGAGTACTAAAAAAAATCCGCTAAATTTCGGTTACGCGATAAGTCACACAAATCTGAAGGCTGTAAATTCAACTAAATACTTAGGGATTACAATTACAAATAACCTAAATTGGAACGATCACATTGATAATATTGTGGGTAGAGCAAACCAAAGACTGCGATTCATTGGCAGAACGCTTAGAAGGTGCAACAGGTCTACTAAAGAGACTGCTTACACCACGCTTGTTCGCCCTATTCTGGAGTATGCGATGTGGGATCCGCATCAGGTGGGACTAACAGATGACATCGAAAAAGTACAAAGAAGGGCAGCTCATTATGTATTATCGTGAAATAGGGCAGATAGTGTCACAGACATGATACGTGAATTGGAGTGGCAATCATTAAAACAAAGGAGATTTTCGTTGAGACGGGATCTTCTCATGATTTTTCAATCACCAGTTTTCTCCTCCGATTGCGAAAACATTCTGTTAGCACCCACCTACATAGGGAGAAATGATCATCACCATAAAATAAGAGAAATCAGGTCTCGCACAGAAAAATTTAAGTGCTCGTTTTTCCCACGTGCCGTTCGAGAGTGGAACGGTAGGGAGACAGCTTGAAGGTGGTTCATTGAACCCTCTTCCAGGCACTTTATTGTGAATAGCAGAGTAATCACGTAGATGTAGATGTTCCTGCGACTTTTCGTCTGAAAGCACATTCCATTCACTTACCTTCTGCACTATACTGTTGCAGTTCTTTCTATGTATGGCCCAAGTTTAGGGCGAGCCATGTTACTTGGCAGTAACGCCTCATGCGAAAGTTACCTTTGTCCTTAACATTTGCGTGCCAGTGTAAATTACGCGTTTTACGACAATGATCAAACTGAACCTTAATTTGAAAATCTGAAATAAACTGCTCGAAACCTTTTTCTTGAGCAGCCTGCATCACTGTGAGCGTGGGTAGGCTTAGACTGAAGGGGAACAAGGAATGAAAAAATAAGCTTGTAAAACTAAAAAGAAAAACTTTACTGTAAAAGAAAAACAAGCAGAAGATTAGATGGGTAGATCACGTAACTAATGAGGAGGTATTGAATAGAATTGGGGAGAAGAGAAGTTTGTGGCACAACGTGACAAAAAGAAGGGACCGGTTAGTAGGACATGTTCAGAGGCATCAAGGGATCACAAATTTGGCATTGGAGGGCAGCGTGGAGGGTAAAAATCGTAGAGGGAGACCAAGAGATGAATACACTAAGCAGATTCAGAAGGATGTAGGTTGCAGTAAGTACTGGGAGACGAAGAAGCTTGCACAGGATAGGGTAGCATGGAGAGCTGCATCAAACCAGTCTCAGGACTGAAGACCACAACAACAACAACAACAACAACAACAACAACCAAAACAAAGGGCGCCTATTGGAAAGTGAAAATCTTTGCGCTGTGTCATATCAAATTCTGCTGCTGGTTAACATTCAGTATCATGCGCTCCACGCCGTGAATTATAACAAGCTTGAATCCTTCTTGGCATGCTGTCCACAAGAGGGTCGAAAGTTGCTACTCCCTACGGTTACCCAGTGTGTGAAGAGGGTTCCTGCGATGTCACATTGCATGATTCATCTAGTCCAAAGCACATTCAATCGATTTCCTGTGATCATGTGTCGCAAGCTATTCTGTTCGGTTGATTACTGCCTCTTGGACAAAGGTCTTCTCGAGATGGACGCTGTGTAGGGCCTACTTGTACTCAAGTTTTACTGAATTGATCGCGTTTTACACAGCTAATGTTAATCATGCTTAACAAACAGAAGGCAAAAAGTTCTGCTGCATAATTCAAACTATGCTGGAAGAGCATAAAATCTGCCAATTTGGGGTCCACTCCTATTCTGTATATGTGTGAATGACTTTTCATTTAACATTCAACGAGCATAGTTGCCATTTTTGGGGACAATGCTAATGTTATAATAAATATCATTAGAGAGAAAGCTACAGAATAGACTAATAATGCTGTTTTTCAAAGAATTATTAAATGGTTCTCTGAAAATGGACTCGCTCTTAATTTTGAAAAAAAAAAAGAAAAACACTATATTCAGTTGTGAAGGACAAAAGCGCCGTAACAGCAACTGACGTAACACGTTAACAAGAGGCAATAAACAGTGTGGAGTGCTGGAAATTTTGGGGTGTACATATTGAAGGAAACGAACTAGAAGAAGCATATTGCCGAGCTTTTCAAACAAATTAGTTCAGCTACTTGCTAGTCTAGGAAACAAACCAATTAACCTCGCTGACACATTTCACGTATTACCATTTAAAAATGTCTTGTGGGATAATTTTCTGAGATAACTCACCGCTTAGATAGAAAGTACTGATTACACAAAAGTGAGCAGTAAGAACAATATGTGGTGTTCATAAACGGACGTCATGTAGATACCTCATTAAGGAACTAGGAATTTTAACTGTTAACTGCACCATTGCTACAGATATATTCGCCAATGAAATTCGTCATAACTAATCCACCACAATTTGAGAGGACCTTCAACACTAGAGGAATATATTACCTGTATTATGCTTTATTAGAGCCGTTACTGGCTCAGGAAGGGGTTCAATAAACAGCAACAAAACTTTTTGATCATTCGTCCAATAAAATAAAATGTCTGACAGACAGCACAGCAAATTTTAAATCTAACCTGAAATCGTTTCTTCTGGACATCTGCTTGTATTCCATAGACGGATTTCTGTTTGAAAACTAACAGCTTGTAACAAAGAAAGAAAAGCTTTCTTTTTAGGTGTAGTTGCATTACTAGGACTACAAAATAATGTGTTCATCAATGTTATCGCTACTCATGTATAAGTGTCTTGTAAACTGACTCATTCCCCATTATTTCGATTACACAATCGTTCAAATGATTTATGGAAGGTGTTAGTAACTAACGTGATCGTCATGAAAGACAAACGCGCATCGCCGAAACCGTGACTGTAAAGTTGAACAATAGACTGGAGGATCTTTTTCCGATACTGCACAACCTGCAAATTACCTTCGATGGATGTTCAAATGCGTGTGAATTTCTAAGGGACCAAACTGCTTAGGTCATCGATCCCTAGACCGACACACTACTTACGGTAAGAAGAACACACACACCCAAGCCTGAGGGAGGACTCGAGCCTCCGGCGGGAGGGGCCGCGCAGTCAGTGACGTAGCGCCTCTAACCGCGCGGCCACTCGCCGCGGCCCCTTGATAGAGATAAGAGCCGTTTTGACACCCAACCTGAAACCGACCGAAGACAAGACTGATACACCTCCCGGGTGGACGCGTGAGATGCATGCCTGGGACGTGCGTTACTATTTAGCCTCTTCCATTCATTTCTGGGCGGTCACACAGGTGTCAGAGAAATACTGGATTCGTCGGCGAAGTGAACCTGGCGCCGTTAACCCAGCAATTCGGCGGACAAGTTCCCGCACTGACAATCCTTCTTTCCGCAAAGGGACCATTCGCGCACTGTCGAAGCTCGAAATGATCTTTAGGGGCAAGTTGACAGACTGAAAGGTCCAACTGGACGGTCCACATAAGCCACGCTGTTTCCTCTACGATTGGAGATTCTGCTGAAACGGACTGGGAATGCAGATTTACTTTCAACTCTAATACGTAGGTATGCAAACGTTTCCTACGGTCAAAATGGTAATGAGAAAGAGGCTTTCGGTAAAAAAAAGAACCAGGGAACTGTGAGCGTGATTCAAAACTTTTTTCTCCACTTAGAAGCGTAGAGTTGACAGTTTCCCACTGCAGATTGTTAACGAAGATCCGAGAATACGAAGATACTTTAAGTAATAGAATCCAGTACGGTGTCCTGGACGCCGAGTGTTCAGTCACCCGGGTATCGTCATGAATGCCACAGGAAAATATGACAGCAACGCTCTTGTTTTCTTTATATGCGTATAAATGATCTAACGATCTAACAGGTAGGTGAGCAGCAACCTGCAGCTGTATACTGATGACGCTGTAGTGTATAAGAAAATATCGTCGTTGATTGCCTACAAGAGAACAGAGGATGATTTACAAAAAAATGATGTGATGAATGGCAGCGTACTGTAAACGTAGAAAAATGTAATTCAATGCAGATGAGTAGGAAAATAAACCTGTAAGTTCAATTACAGGCGTGCTATTAGCTTGTTACAGGTAGGTTCTATCAATACGCTAATATCAACGAGATGCTTCGTGAACTCAGATGGAAATCCTTGGACGGAAGACGACGTCCTTTTCGCCAAACATTGTTGAGAAAATTTAGAGAACCGGCATTTGAGGCTGACTGCAGAACTATTCTACTGCCGTGAATGTACATTACGTGTAAGGATTATGAAGACGAGATAAGAGAAATTAGGCTTCCTACGGAGGCGTATAGGCAGTCCGTTTTCCCTCGCTCCATTTGCTAGTGGAATAGGACAGGGAATGACTGGTACCCTCCGCCATGCACAATATGGTGACAAGCAGAGTATGTATGTTGATGTAGATGCGGTAAAGTACTGCTGTAGATATTATGAAGAAAAGAAGATTTGCATTTGTCTCCAACAGAAGTGAAGGAGACAGAGACAGATTCTCTGGAAAGATACATTATTTTCTTAACTATTATGTATACGTTTCCTAAGACTTCTGTAGAAGTTCCTGGCTGGGTTTCCTTCGCTGGGCCACTGTTTCATCTCGTGTTATTATCGTCGATGGACTGAACTGGAGTTTTCTCTCTTGCCGTTGCACGAGATGGAGCAAAATTCTCCGTCAAATAACCATTGCCTGCCGGTGTGGCCGAGCCGTTCTAGGCGCTTCAGTCTAGAGCCGCGCGACCGCTACGGTCGCAGGTTCGAATCCTGCCTTGGGCATGGATGTGCGTGATGTCCTTACGTTAGCTAGGTTTAAGAAGTTCTAAGTTCGAGGGGACTGATGACCTCAGATGTTAAGTCCCATAGTGCTCAGAGCCATTTGAACCATTTTGAATAACTATTAGGATTTTATGATCAAATTCCCGTTACTTCAAATACTTTTGCTATCGTAACTATTGTTGCTGTCCAGCAGTAGGTGTTTCTGAATAAATCGCCACAGAGTTAAGAACACTCATGCACGAATGTTAAAAAAACTAAAACTAAACTACTTCCGAACAAGTCTTGGAAGACCCATCGGTACTGACCGGCCGCCGTGTCATCCTCAGTCTATAGGCGTCACTGGATGCGAATATCGAGGGGCATGTGGTCAGCACGCCGCTCTCCCAGCCATTGTCTTTTTTTGTGACCGGAGCCAAACGAGGGCTGAGTGCATCCTGCTTGCCAACAGCACTCGGTAGACCGGACGGCCACCCATCCAAATAGCTGGCCAAGTCCGACAGCGCCTATCGTCGGTGATCTGACGGGAACAGTTATTACCACTGCGGCAAGGCCGTTGTGCACGAAAATTTAGTAAATGATAAATGTATCGTTCGTTTCCATCACTTGACAGACAGCTGCTACTGTTTGGACAAGGGGACAGTACTATTTAGAATTAACCACTCGTACAATGAATTGAATTGCAGTTCCTGTTTGGGTGAAACAGCCTATACTACGAGGTGCAGACGTTACTTGCGATCCTAAAAGACATCATCGACAGTGAGTCGGTTCTAAAACAGCTCTCGTTCCACATCAGAGCAAGGAATGAAAGGTATTTAAAAAAAATAGCTTGAGCATGTGAGAGACAATTTTTATGTCCCTTGCTTGTATAGCACGTCTCTGTTTCACTTAAAACATTCCAGTTTAATTTATTTTCGTTGTAGAGCCACTTTCGTAACTCACGTACAAACAACACGATTACTGAGTATGAGAATTATTTCTTCCGTCAACAGCAAACAACTCTCACAGTTGACATAGCAGTACTTTCCAGGTAAATAGCTTGCTAGTTCTATTTTTTTTTAAGACTGAGATTTTCTAAAAGTTTACCTTGGTTCTACGGTAACGGCGGCAACTGGAAATCACCTGCAAAATATTCCCAATTGGGATATCCTCTAACCCGTATTAATTGTCCTGGTACCTGACTGAAAAAATTTTGACTGTGCAATGGCTAGTGATCGACCAGCTCGTCATATCCCTCAGAGAAGAAAGCGAAAAGTGTAAAAAAGGTATCTTTATTAATAATCTATACTATGACTCTGATTCTCAGACACCTAAGGTAGAGTAATCTACTGTCGAAAGAAGTCGACAAAAAACCCCATTGTGCCAATGTTTCAGAGCTATTCCTCGGTCTCACACCCTTACCAAAGTGAGATTAAGAAAAGAGGCAGAGGAAACTACTCTGTGATTCGTTATTCGTTTCTAGATAGCTATTGAGCGTCACGGGAACGTTCGACAAAGTTCATTGGCAGACGCTGCAAGAAAAGTGGAGGGCCTCACAGATTTTCGAGGATCCAGATTCCAGTAAGTGCAAAAATACATACCGGAGTGGAAAAAGAGAGAGTTTAAAGGCTTATACAACAATCCTTCTTCCACTTACGGGAAATTTGGTCAAGGGCATTCGTCTTCGAAGATAACACACTAAGTTTTCCTGTGTCGTCTACTCTTGGCAGGAAACAGGCATTGGACAGCCATTGTAACGATGCGTAGTGACGTAAAAGAACAGACAACTGCTTTATTCATCATGGAATTCGGGTAAGAAAGCGTTTTTGTTAGCATAATGTGTAACACGCGCACCTCGCAGTTTAAGTGGCTTAAACCAGTCACTGCAGTTTAATTTATTGTACTCGTAGTTAATTCTGCTTAGTACTTCCTGTTCGAGGTGGTAGCAGCTGCTGTTATGCGGTGGGGTCTAACGATGCATTTGTCAGTGTACAGCGGTGGTTTATTCAGAAATGCGTGCTGTTGGACAGCAATGGTGAAGATAGGACAAGTATTTCAAGTAACGGGAATATGACCATACTCTCCTCATGTTTATTCGGCGGAGAATTTTGTTCCTTCTCCTTTAACGGCAATAGAGGAAACTGAAATTCAGACCATCGAGGATAATAATATGAGAAGAAACAGTGGTCCAGCGAAGGAAATGCAGCCAGGCACTTGTAAGAGGGAGCTGGGATTGCAATGCCAAAGGCACTCACCCTTTTCTGAGATCCGTGCTTTGCCAAATTTATCGTCAGTTGACAGAAGGAAGTGGAAGGCGGAAGAAACGGAAATCCTCTTCGTATCACCGGTGATGAACACTCGGACAGAAACAGAAGAATGAGGTGCGGATGGAAAACCGAAGAGAAGAGAGAAAAACAAAATAGGATGTTCTGGGACAGACAAACCTCATTCTGCAAAAATGAAATTGCTTATAAATCCTCAGAAAATTAATTCCAGACGAAAATGTATTTGTCCGAGGAGCGGATGTGATTTTGATGGTAATTGGATGCAGCGTGCAGAATGGCGGCAGGTAAACTGTTCGGGTTATGAAGCTGTAGGATGTTGTTCTCTGTGACCACTGCTGAAGAATTTAAAGAGCAAACTATTTCCCGACTAAATGCGTACTGTTATCCACCTGTGCGATTTTATATTCTCCCTCTTACTGTGTTTGTCTTAAGAGTAAAAACGCATTCATTTCTACAATGATTAATGAATGCAAGCTTAACTGACGGAATAATGTATAAACAGTTAGGGTTTTACAACAAAAAATAAGTAGTTACCTGACGAATCCTAAAATGTGAGCACTTACCTGACCTTCCCTTGTTGTTGTTGTTGTGGTCTTGAGTCCTGAGACTGGTTTTATGCAGTTCTCCATGCTACTCTATCCTGTGCAAGCTTCTTCATCTCCCAGTACCTAATGCAACCTACATCCTTCTGAATCTGCTTTTTTGTGATCCCTTGATGCCTCAAAACATGTCCTACCAACCGATCCCTTCTTCTAGTCAAGTTGTGCCACAAACTTCTCTTCTCCCCAATCCTATTCAATACCTCCTCATTAGTTACGTGATCTACCCACCTTATCTTCAGAATTCTTCTGTAGCACCACATTTCGAAAGCTTCTATTCTCTTCTTGTCCAAACTAGTTATCGTCCGTGTTTCACTTCCATACATGGCTACACTCCATGCAAATACTTTCAGAAACGACTTCCTGACACTTAAATCTATACTCGATGTTAACAAATTTCTCTTCTTGAGAAGCGCTTTCCTTGCCATTGCCAGTCTACATTTTATATCCTCTCTACTTCGACCATCATCAGTTATTTTACTCCCTAAATAGCAAAACTCCTTTACTACTTTAAGTGTCTCATTTCCTAATCTAATTCCCTCAGCATCACCCGACTTAATTTGACTACATTCCATTATCCTCGTTTTGCTTTTGTTGATGTTCATCTTATATCCTCGTTTCAAGACACTGTCCATTCCGTTCAACTGCTCTTCCAAGTCCTTTGCTGTCTCTGACAGAATTACAATGTCATCGGTGAACCTCAAAGCTTTTACTTCTTGTCCATGAATTTTAATGCCTACTCCGAATTTTTCTTTTGTTTCCTTTACTGCTTGCTCAGTATACAGATTGAATAACATCGGGGAGAGGCTACAACCCTGTCTCACTCCTTTCCCAACCACTGCTTCCCCTTCACGCCCCTCGACTCTTATAACTGCCATCTGGTTTCTGTACAAATTGTAAATAGCCTTTCGCTCCCTGTATTTTACCCCTGCCACCTTCAGAATTTGAAAGAGAGTATTCCAGTTAACATTGTCAAAAGCTTTCTCTAAGTCTACAAATGCTAGAAACATAGGTTTGCCTTTTCTTAATCTTTCTTCTAAGATAAGTCGTAAGGTCAGTATTGCCGCACGTGTTCCAACATTTCTACGGAATCCAAACTGATCTTCCCCGAGGTCGGCTTCTACCAGTTTTTCCATTCGTCTGTAAAGAATTTGCGTTAGTATTTTGCAGCTGTGACTTGTTAAACTGATAGTTCGGTAATTTTCACATCAGTCAACACCTGCTTTCTTTGGGATTGGAATTATTATATTCTTCTTGAAGTCGGAGGGTATTTCGCCTGTCTCATACATCGTGCTCACCAGATGGTAGAGTTTTGTCATGACTGGATCTCCCGAGGCCATCAGTAGTTCTAATGGAATGTTGTCTACTCCCGGGGCCTTGTTTCAACTCAGGTCTTTCAGTGCTCTGTCAAACTCTTCACGCAGTATCTTATCTCCCATTTCGTCTTCATCTACATCCTCTTCCATTTCCATAATATTGTCCTCAAGTACATCGCCCTTGTATAAACCCTCTATATACTCCTTCCACCTTTCTGCCCTCCCTTCTTTGCTTAGAACTGGGTTGCCATCTGAGCTCTTGATATTCATACAAGTGGTTCTCTTCTCTCCAATGGTCTCTTTAATTTTCCTGTAGGCAGTATCTATCTTACCCCTAGTGAGACAAGCCTCTACATCCTTACATTTGTCCTCTAGCCATCCCTGCTTAGCCATTTTGCACTTCCTGCCGATGTCATTTTTGAGACGTTTGTATTCCTTTTTGCCTGCTTCATTTACTGCATTTTTATATTTTCTCCTTTCATCAATTAAATTCAATATTTCTTCTGTTACCCAAGGATTTCTATTAGCCCTCGTCTTTTTACCTACTTGATCGTCTGCTGCCTTCACTACTTCATCCCTCAGAGCTACCCATTCTTCTTCTACTGTATTTCTTTCCCCCATTCCTGTCAATTGTTCCCTCATGCTCTCCCTGAAACTCTCTACAACCTCTGGTTCTTTCAGTTTATCCAGGTCCCATCTCCTTAAATTCCCACCTTTTTGCAGTTTCTTCAGTTTCAATCTGCAGTTCATAACAAATAGATTGTGGTCAGAATCCACATCTGCCCCAGGAGATGTCTTACAATTTAAAACCTGGTTCCTAAATCTCTGTCTTACCATTATATAATCTATCTGATACCTTTTAGTTGGTTGGTTGGTTGGTTGGTTTGGGGAAGGAGACCAGACAGCGTGGTCATCGGTCACATCGGATTGGGGAAGGATGGGGAAGGAAGTCGGCCGTGCCCTTTCAGAGGAACCATCCCGGCATTTGCCTGGAGTGATTTAGGGAAATCACGGAAAATCTAAATCAGGACGGCCGGACGCGGGATTGATCCGTCGTCCTCCCGAATGCGAGTCCAGCGTCTAACCACTGCGCCACCCCGCTCGGTACCTTTTAATATCTCCAGGATTCTTCCAGGTATACAACCTTCTTTTATGATTCTTGAACCAAGTGTTAGCTATGATTAAGTTATGCTCTGTGCAAAATTCAACAAGGCGGCTTCCTCTTTCATTCCTTCCCCCCAATCCATATTCACCTACTATGTTTCCTTCTCTCCCTTTTCCTACTGACGAATTCAGTCACCCATGACTATTAAATTTTCATCTCCCTTCACTACCTGAATAATTTCTTTTATCTCGTCATACATTTCATCTATTTCTTCATCATCTGCAGAGCTAGTTGGCATATAAACTTGTACTACTGTAGTAGGCATGGGCTTTGTGTCTATCTTGGCCACAATAATGCGTTCACTATGCTGTTTGTAGTAGCTAACCCGCACTCCTATTTTTTTATTCATTATTAAACCTACTCCTGCATTACCCCTATTTGATTTTGTATTTATAACCCTGTAATCACCTGACCAAAAGTCTTGTTCCTCCTGCCACCGAACTTCACTAATTCCCACTATATCTAACTTTAACCTATCCATTTCCCTTTTTAAATTTTCTAACCTACCTACCCCATTTAAGGGATCTGACATTCCACGCTCCGATCCGTAGAACGCCTGTTTTCTTTCTCCTGATAACGACGTCCTCCTGAGTAGTCCCCGCCCGGAGATCCGAATGGGGGACTATTTTACCTCCGGAATATTTTACCCAAGAGGACGCCATCATCATTTAATCATACAGTAAAGCTGCATGTCCTCGGGAAAAATTACGGCTGTATTTTCCACTTGCTTTCAGCCGTTCGCAGTACCAGCACAGCAAGGCCGTTTTGGTTAATGTTACAAGGCCGGATCAGTCAATCATCCAGACTGTTGCCCCTGCAACTACTGAAAAGGCTGCTGCCCCTCTTCAGGAACCACATGTTTGTCTGGCCTCTCAACAGATACCCCTCCGTTGTGGTTGCACCTACGGTACGACCATCTGTATCGCTGAAGCACGCAAGCCTCCCCACCAACGGCAAGGTCCATGATTCATGGGGGGGAGACCTTTCCTTACCATCCCCGAATTCAACAGGTTGGGTGGGCTGGAGGAGGGAAGGGTGTACGACATGTACCCTCCACCACATATCTCCGATTGCAGAGCTCAGATGTAGACGCAGGTTTCTGACACGGATGGCTGATAGTGACATAAAGATATGACAGGCTGTAAACCTTGTAAGTAGGCTGTTTAGGCTTTTATGTTGGTAACGTCACGTAGCGCTCTGTATGAAAATCACTGGCTGTGCTGTGTGCAGTCTGTGGCTGGTTGGTATTGTTGGAATATTCGCTATTGTAGTGTTGGGCAGTTGGAAGTGAACAGCGCGTAGTGTTGCTAAGTTGAAGGTGAGCCGCCAGCAGTGGTGGATGTGGGGAGAGAGATGGCAGAATTTTGAGAGCGGACGATCTGGACGTGTGTCCATCAAAAAGAGTAAATTTGTAATACTGTATATCATGAACTGATACATGTATTCTTTTGTGGGGATCATTGAAAGTCAGACTGCGTTGCGCTAAAAATATTGTGCGTCAGATTAATGTTGATCAGAATAAGTAAAGAGAGAAATGTCTGAGTACGTTCAGTAATACTCAGATGTTTGAAAATCAAATAACGTAAGGGGTTTACCAGCAAATTCATTTATAATTTTCCAAAGGGAATGTTACAACCATATTCTTGGAGCGGAACAGCTGAGGGACTTATTCTTATGGCATTGTTCGTCAGACTGGTGTTTGATTTGTGTCCCTGAATTGGAGACCTTTGATCAACATTTTGCTATCACTGGTAGATAATTTATGTTTGAACACTTCCTTAATAGATATCCAAAAGTTTCTAAGAAAAGCCCTACAAAACAAGTTTCATAAAATGCAACTTCATACTGCGTCTCCAATGGAAGTTTTCTCGACAGTAAAATCGTCAGGTGCTTATGATGAAACCAGCACTGAAATAATGAAATGTTGTTCAGTTTGAACTTAGCAGTATATTGAATTGCTTATTTAATGAATCTTTTCACATTAATACTTTCCCAGAGAGACTTAAACAATCTATTATCAAGCCACGTCACAAAAGGATGATAAAACATTAACAAAGAATTACCAACCATCTCATTACAACAAACATTTTCTAAAAAAAAAAGAAAATCGAGATTATCGTGCGTATTAATAATGAAGCGCCTGAGTTCAGCTACGTTTGCAGCCCGCATGAAAGCATGATTGCTGCTGTAGCTGAGATCAAATGGAGAATATAGTTAGTTCCGTAGTTTCCATTCACTAATGAGTCACAGAATGAATTCGTGTGACAACTCAGCCTGCAGACACACTGTTTTCAGAATATACTATAAAAGTGGGTTATAAGAATTATATCCGACGATTAATTCTAAAATATCCTGCAGAGTTCTCTTCAAGAAACGGTATTTTTACAACTACTTTACAATGTATGTACTCACCATTGTCCTTTGACAGTATCGACTTTTCTCTTTTCTCAAAAAATAGTGAAAAGCATAAATATAACACTACCACAAAAACCATCCAGCACAGAGGCTTCAAGAGTTAACATTAGTACTTCGTTGTTGTCAAATCCTACCTTGGGCAGGAAGGTCGTAGGATCTCTATCCAATTGAGAACATTTCGATCATTATGTCGCAGTGTCCTCCAATCATCTCGAGATTTTTACGATCTAACGCGCCAGTTGGACCGTATTTGACACGATATCCCTCAGAAAGACATCGAAAAACTCTGTTAATCAGTGTCAAGCCGAATAACTGCTTGCATAAGGAACAGATGTGGACCAACGCATTATTGACTTGCTAAGTGAAGCTCTTTGCTCTTGAATAAATCATACATTTTTTTCTGATATTGTAATCATTTGTTTGTCTCCGTGTGTACATCACATCTACCAATTTCCACCCAGTTCGGATAATTATTCCCGGTGAGTCTTTTTTTGTTTTAGAGTGTATGTTTTGTTCCATAAGCCAATGGATAATCCATAGAATCCACGGAATAGGAATAGTGTGATGTAATTCATGTCATTGTTACTGAATTCTGATAATCTTTGATGAGCCTGTTGTTGGAAGAAATCATCTCTCGTGATTTCATTCGGCGACTTAACTGGAACAGATCCACATCAGGAACATAGAGATATTTATTGTAATATGTAGGCGGGTTGGATGTTATGTCTAGCATATGATTAACATGAGAAGTGTTCAAAGGGAGAGGTACAAAACAATACTGTGGGCACAACTGAAGTCAACTATCCTTCTGTTTCACAAGCTGAAGGATTACCTGTTCCCAGAATTCCTGTGGCTGTTACAGGAGTCAGTCCACCATCGTCCGGGTTGAAGTTCTTGCCTCTGAGATGTTTATTTCTAGGATGAAACAAGTCACAGAGGGCATGTTCAGGTCTTAGGACAGATACTCAAGTTGCTCCCACTCCAACTTGGCCATTACACTTTGTGTGATCTTGGAGACGCGTGCACACGTGTTATCATGGAGCAGAATCATTCCCTTCGTCAGCAGCAAAGGACTTTGAACTTGCATAAGCTACAGAATGTCTCACAGTTCACGTCACTGTTAACGTCCATGCTCCAGGATTTTGAGGAGTATCGGTGCTCGGAGTCTAAAAAGACGGTGAGCATTGCCTTGCCTGCTGAGGGCACAGCTTTGAATTTTTTAGGGGAAGGTGATATCACTATATTTGCGTGCCATTACGTTATCCCAAAATGACATATGCGAATTTCAACTGGTCTGGTTGTTACGGCGTTTTGTACCTTTTCACTTGATTATAATTTTCTTGTGAAGGTACAGAGGAAGTTGTTCACTGAATCAAGAATATGGTACGGCCTGTGGAAGGACCCAGAGACAACTACATTCTTCTTGAGACCAACACACTCAGTACTATCAAGGCTAATGACGACAATGGTTATCTTTTCACACCAATACACTTCGTTTTCCTCCTCTGCAGTACTCTCGAAATCAAGTTTACAAAAGTAAAATATAGTAGTACAGTTCCGTGTTCTGGCCTTAGACGGGCCAATCAGGCTCGACCGACCTCCATGTCATCCTCTGACAATGACGACACTGCATGCGATATCGAGGGGCATGTGATCAGCACACCGCTCTCCTCGTCGGTTTCGGGTTTCCCGACCTTATAACCCCTACTGATAGGTCGAGTAGCTCCTCTAGTGGCCTCATGAGGCTGAGTGCATCCCGTACCAGTCAGTACTCCGACTGAAAAAAAAAAAAAAAATCGCTGGCAGTAACGGAAATCGAACCTGCCCCCCCCCCCCCCCCCTCATGGCAACCAGCCACACTAACCACTCAGTTAGAGTGCTGGACATATTTATAACGATTACAGTAAATAAAATTTTTCTTGGGCACAGTGTCCTTTACTAAACTCTACCAGATGCAGAGGCTTCCTGATGTTACAATTCCAAGGACAATCTGAGGCTGGTAACTTATCCTTTGCTATATGGTTATAACTGTTCACCGTAAAATTCTTGAAGATGGAGACTTGATCTTCCAAAATAGCAAATAACATAGGGATGGTATTAATTGAAAATTTAACCATCGTACTAGGAACTTCCAATGCTCAGAAACGTTTCACTTATTCTACTGTGTCAGCCTGTGTTTATCAGATCACGGGTGGTCCTTTCTACTAATCTTCATTAATTTCGCTTTTCCTTTTTGGTGCATAAATCATATTTTATATTTAGTTTGCTCACCATTCAATTTAATAGTTCTTTTAAGTCATGTTTAATCTCCGGTAATTAGAAATTTATATTTGAACCAGAGAGCAAGAGTAAGAATAGAAGGTGTGATGAGTGAAGAAATTGAACTGGGAAGAGGTGTTTGACAAGGTTGTTGTTTATCACTAACACTGTTCAATATCTATCTGGAGGAAATTATTAATGAAAGTTTTGATGGAAGGAGAGGAGTTTGTATAGGGGGTCGGAGAGTGGAGTGTATACAATTTGCAGACGACATGGTTGTGATGGCAGAGAGTACAAGAGAGATGGAACAAATGTTAGCTGATATAAACACAAAATTATAAGACTATGGAATAAAGATTAACAACAAGAAAACGAAAAGCATGGTAACTGGGGGAGAGGGGAGAAAATACCGTATGAAAATAGGGGGAGAGGAATAGAGCAAGTGAATAACTACAATTACTTGGGACGTGCAATAATGGATGATATGTATTGCTGAATAGAAATTAGGAAAAGAGTTGCAATCGCAAAATAGGAATTCAAGAGGAAACAGAAATTACTTTGCGGGCCGTTAAACAAACATCCGAGGAAAAGATCTGCCAAATTTTATATCTCGAGCATTGCACTGTATAGTGCGGAGACCTGGACATTGAGGAAGGAAGATGAAAGAAGATTGGAGGCACTAGAGATGTGTATGTGGAGAAGAATGGAAAAAGTAAAATGGGTAGACCGAGTAAGGCATGAAGAAGTATTAAGAAGAGTTGGAGAAGAAAGAAACATGCTGAAAGTCATCAGAAAGAGAAAACAGAACTGGATTGGAATTGTTTGAGGAGGGACTGTTTATTGAAGGAAGCAATAGAAGGAATGGTAGAGGGAAAAAGGGTAAGAGGAAAAAGAAGGTATCAAATGCTGGACAATATCAAGGAGACAATTATTCAGACAAAAGTGGAAGACGCTTAACCCATGACAAGACCTGCCATAGGGCAGAATATCATACTGCTACTACTCTCGATCGTAAGAACTACGCCATCTGCAACACCGATAGTTTCTATTCCCTTGTGCTATTATTAATATTTCACACAAGGTTGTTATAACTGATTAAAGCGACTTCACAGAGTTGCTGTAGCTGATTATTTGACATATTGTCGTAGGGCTTTGCATACACATAGAAAAAAAACAAAGAAAATTTTTTTGATATATTAGTGTTCCACATGTGGCCCCTTATCCTGCAGATATCAGGTTCTTTCCACATTCGAAGAAGCATGTTCCTAACACTCTGTTCAAAAGCACTGTTGATGCAGGCTCGCAGTTCTGAGAGTTTTGTTGGTACAGGTGGCGTAAACACTGAATCGTTCACATAGCCTCCTACAAAAATATCACTTTGGGTTAGGCTGGAAGAGAATGGAAGCCATAACATTAACTGCTGATCGTCAACCCCAACACGAATGATCCATAGGTTTCTGAGTTTCTTGTTTAAGAATTCATAAACATCATGATGGAAGTGTTGTGGAGTAGCATCCTGTCGGTAGATGAAATCCGCACTGTCATTCTCCAGCTGTTGCATGATCCGATTTTCCAACGTATCGAGATACACGTGTCCTGTAACGGTCTTTTTGCAGAAGAAAAAGGGGCTATAAACTTTAAACCGAGAGACTGCGCAGAACACAATAACTTTTTGTTGAATCTCGAGTATGCTGCACAATATCATGGGGATTCTCTGTCCTCCAAATTCATACATTGTGGCTCTTCACTGTGCCATTCACGAAAAAATGTTGCTTCATCGCTGAAGATGAGTTTCTCACAGAAACTGTTGCAACAGTGCCGAAAATTCACTTTGTCACCAGCAGTAAGGGCTTGTAGCGATTGCAAGAGGTAAGGCTTCGACTTCAGTCGTTTCCTAAGGACCAACGAATCGGTCGGCTGTGGTATGTTCAGCTCTCTGCTTGCTCTTTCCGTCGACTTCTGTGGGCTACGCGCGAACCTCTCCCGCACGTGATCGATAGTTTCTTCACTCACTGCCAGCCCATTGATTTCCCCTTGCAGAGGCATCCTGTAGCTTCAAATTGGGCATACAATCACCAAATGGTGTTGGTAGTTGGTGTGTCTTTGTTGAACTTCGTTCTGAAATGTCGTTGCTCTGTTACGGCAGACTGTTGTGAATGCATTTCAGGCACAATATATACTTCCTCGACGCCTGTCGCCATCTTACCCAACCGCTCACTGTTGTGCCCTTGCAGTTGCACCCTGAAGTTCAGGTGCAACAAAACAAAATTTTTGAGTTTTTCTGTATGAGTGTTGAGTTTTGTGACAATATGTCAATTAATGAAACAAAAATGAATTTATTAAATTGCTTCATTCATTTATGATAAGCTTGTATTTCTTTCCAGTTTCTTTGTTTTCTCATTATATGAATTTAGCGAAAGTAGTAATGTGCTACAATCTTGCCTCCAGTCCTTTGTAACATAAATATATCTTTCATAGTTTCTTCCTTTCTTTTCACCAACTTATTATTGATATTATTATTGTTATAAAACCTCCATTATTCTCAATATTTCGAACATTTCGTTCTGCTCTACCAAACTGTTTAGATTATACGAAATATTGGTTGTGTATGCTAATATGTCTTTATTGTTCTGGGTATGTCACAATAAACAGTACTGACAATAAGTTTTTGAAATATGGTGTACCGATAATTGATGAAGAAATACTGAACAGAATCGGGGAGTAAAGAAATTTATGGTGTAACTCGACTAAAGTAGGATATGAATTGATGGGACACATCCTGAAGCAATTTTGTCAAATTAAGGGATGATTGGAGACTGTGGCTGTTGTATGAAATAAATTGTTGATGGTGTACACTTTTTATTTAAAAAGTACTGTCACCGGTTTCGAATTTCTCACAATTCACCATCAGACGGTTTTGCCATGCTTTCATCAAAAAGATTATACATCATTTTCCTGTGTGTTGCCCTAGGATAAACAATAATTCACAATTATAAACGTGTAACCAAATGAATGCGCTAAATATTTGTGTTGGAATGCAACTTACATGAAATGTCCATCTGGCGCATTTGTTCTTCCAGTTTTATTGAAATTAAATACATTCTCAATTATATTTGTAGTTTCACAGTCACAAACGTTGCGCTGCAGTGCAAATCACTTTCGTTAGGTAACGAATCGGATTTTCAAGCCTTGAGGCATCAAGGTGTTCTTTGTTGCTAACCTCATTAGTCATAAACATCAGTTTCGCATCTATAGGAAACTCACTACCACAGATGTCAGTATTGACAACTGCTCGTTTCCTATTAATATATGCTTCTCTACTAACAGTAAATTACACTGAAAAGTGAGCCATGGTATAAATCTCTTCAAGGTTCCTTACAGTAAATCAGGAATATACAAACTCCGATGCGATTCGTGTCCAAAATTCTACATTGGTCAGACAGGCAGAAGTTTTGAGATTAGATGCAAAGAACACCTCAATGCCTTAAGGCTTGCAAAATTAAACAGATCTACATTTGTAGCTCACATTGCAGAAGAAAAGTGGAAAACACTGAAGGTAGCATGAAAATATTACATTTAGCAGAAAAAGAGCCCACTACGAATATATTAGAGGAAACAGAAATACATACACACAAAAACACTTCCCCTGATAATATCCTTAATGAGCAGACTGAACTGGCTAACACCCCTTTCCTGAAAAACTCCCAGAGCGTACTTTCTATGCTCCAATATAATATATTTCTACACCTATCAAGTAACTAATCTTATAATATTGTATGTAGTCAGTATTATTTATGGCACTAAGTACTAATAAATTATAATGTATTATCGTCATCGAAAATGCATAAGAATTTCACAACACTTCTTGCCCACCTTCGTATCTCTGTCGTTATATAAAATAAGTTTGTAGTGCTATTCGAAGTCTGTTCAAAAAAGTTCTCCAACTTCGTCCATAAAATTTTTCTACGCTTATCTTTTACTTATTGTGCATGGTCTCCGAAATACTCTCCTCAATAACTGATACACCGCTCCCAACGCGGTCCCCACTTCCGGAAACAGAATTGATATGCCTCTCGCTGGATCGTGAGAAGTGCCATCTGCGAATTTTCTTTCATGTCGTCTACCTTTGCAAATCTTCGTCCTTTCAGCAGATATTACAACTTTGTAAATAAAAAAAGTCAGCAGGGGCCAGGTTCTCATTTGTGCGATCTAAAAGCTCTTCACAAATTGTGAGGCGAAGGCCTTTCTGGTCTTGACTCATGAGTCGTGGGACGATCATGGTGACAGCACGATGCATTCAGAGATGCTGTGCCAAGATATCATGGCATGATCCAACATAAATGTTACATCCTCCTCCAATGTCTCGGACAATCAGTCTTCGATTTGCACGCACAACTTCGTTGACGTTCCTGCCATGAGCGTCGTCGGTAGATGTCGAAGGACGTCCTGAACGAAAGTCATCTTTACCTTCCGTCCGTCATTTTTCAACCGTGTGAACACTCGTAACACCGAGTACGGCGTAAGCATTCATCAGCGTAGGCTTCCTGCATCATTTGGTGTGTCTCTGTGAAGGTTTTCTTGAGTTTCACGCAACTCTGCCATCTAGAAATCCGCAAATTGTGAGAGACAACGTTCTACCCAATACAGAACTGAACAATAACTACAGTCATACAACAATGACTTTCGGCATACAACAATGACTTCCGGCAGTTACACATTAAACACAGACGTGTGCAGGGATGCCAACTTCGTTTCGCTCCAACACACCATTGGCGCGAAATTGCGAACGTTCCGGAATTTTTTGAACAGACCTCATAATTCACAAAATCCGACGAATTTATTGTTTCTGTCTGCATTTAATGCCTTAGTTTTCATGCAGAACACTTTGTCAACCTAAAATAAAAGTAACTGACGCTTCCTCAAAAAAAATAAAAAAGACGTATGTATCTTTGTATCACTGCACTGCAGCATCTTCGACACTCACGTACCTTGTAAGATGTGTATTTGTTTTTGCATGTTGTCAAAATGGTTCAAATGGTTCTGAGCACTATGGGACTTAACTTCTGAGGTCATCAGTCCCCTAGAATTTAGAACTACTTAAACCTAACTAACCTAAGGACATCACACATCCATGCCCGACGCAGGATTCGAACCTGCGACCGTAGCGGTCGCGCGATTCTAGACTGTAGCACCTACAACCGCTCGGCCACTCCGGCCGGCGCACGTTGTCAATTAGAACATGTGTTGCACATTGAAAACTCGTTTCATGACCTAAAGAGAGTGATTTACAATGCAGTGCAACGTTTGTGTCTGTGAAAATACAAACGTCGTTGAGAATGTATTTCATTGCAAGAAAACTGCAAGAACAAATGCACCAGATGGACATTTCACGCAAGTTGCATTCCAACACAAATATATAGCGCGTTCGTTTGGTTACACGTTTATAACTGTGAATTATTGTTCATCCTAGGGCATCTCACAGGAAACTAATGTATAATTTGTTTTGATGAAAGCATTATATTGGTTCAAATGGCTCTGAGCACTATGGGACTCAACTGCTGAGGTCATTAGTCCCCTAGAACTTAGAACTAGTTAAACCTAACTAACCTAAGGACATCACACACATCCATGCCGGAGGCAGGATTCGAACCTGCGACCGTAGCGGTCTTGCGGTTCCAGACTGCAGCGCCTTTAACCGCACGGCCACTTCGGCCGGCGAAAGCATTATAAACCGGTCTGATGTTGAACTGTGAAAAATTCAAAACCGGTAACGGTATTTTTTAAATGAAGCAACCTAAAACCAATTTGTGGCTGGTTGCAGTACACCATCAACAATTCGTTTACGTCCTGGAGCATCAGCGAATAGTAAATATGGTAAGACAGGAACTGTGACGTAAAAGTTGTAGAGCGAGACCAGCTCTTGACTATAGTAAAGACGGTGGATGTAAGCTGCAATTGTTATATAAAGAGAAGAGTTCTGTACAAGAAAGGCTAACTTGGAGAGCTGCATAAAGTTCAGTAACAGCTACTTATCATATTCGCCGTACATTCTGTGGGGAACTCAGCACACTGTTCCAGTCTGAGGGCGCTTTGTGGTTCATCTTATTGTGTCTGACGTCTGAGCTCCGACACCATTATCTACGGAGAGCCGTTAGCACCTGTGCCAGTAAAGATGTTACGGCCATTACTCATCCTCAGGAAACTTCGATTCAACAGTTAAAGCGCAATTTCGGCTGCTGACTGAATGGAATATTATTCACGATTTTACGATCACTTTCTGGTCTGTGTATAGGCCAGAGTAAAGAGGTGCGACGACATTCACGTGGGAAGTTGATGATAACGCAATGTACCATTGTCTCCGTCGGGTCGTTGAGTCCACACAAGGTTCATATTCGCTGCGAATTGTCATGACTCCTAGTCCATACACTTTCTACTCAAGATCTCTCCTTTCTCACAGAATGTAGCCATCTTGAGCTGTATTCAGGAAAACGCTATAGAATTCCAAAGTTACCGTCATAGGAAACGCGTAAGCATCTCTCTTGGCGATAAAAATTCCTATTACCAAGACTGAAACTGTATTCTTCGACAGCTGCGAATTTCTCAGCAATAGCCATTATTGAAATTACAAATGGTTCAAATGGCTCTGAGCTCTATGGGACTTAAGATCTGAGGTCATCAGTCCCCTAGAACTTAGAACTACTTAAACCTAACTAACCTCAGGACATCACACACATCCATGCCCGAGGCAGGATTCGAACCTGCGACCGTAGCAGTGTGCGCTTCCAGACTGAAGCGTCTAGAACCGCCCGGCCACCGAGACCGGCTTGAAATTACAATTAGATTTTAACACTGTAGGTTTTGAACGGACTGCAGAGACAAAGCACTCATCTTTCTACGGGCAAACGTACGAATATCAAGGTTGTAAACAGTCTTCTTGAAAGCACTGAACTGGCTCCTACGAGTGGTCTCCGTGTGTCGAAGGCGGGTTGCAGTCTATACCCCGCGCCTAATTTCTTCCTTGGTTTATTTTTAATAACCTCGAGGATGGTAAAAAATCTAAAACAGAAAATAAGCACGGAGGCAATAATATGGAGACAGACGTTGTTGTTAGGCAAAAACTCTTTATTATTCGAAAATTTGATTGTACGAGTATAACATTTTTACACTTTTACACCCTAATTTTTACGATTTTCTAATAAGCCATTGTTCTATATCCGTTCAAATAAACGTACATAGCTCGCATCTTAAGCGTATCCGAGCTCATTTTTCTCGAAATTCTTATTGAGACGCATAGTTAAAGCCTCCCAGTATACATCGCAGCAATCTAATCACGTGATGGATACGTTCGCTTCTGAATCCCAACAGCCTGAAGTTCAATTTTGTTTGTTTCCACTTGTCTTTATTTCCCTTCTTCTTTCAGTCAAAATGTTCATTCTCGCTTAGTACCACATACGACGTAAACTGATATTACCTTAGTCAGCACATTACAATGCATTCTTACGCTCCCCATGTCTTATCTCTACCGTTTTTGACAAAAGTATCGTAACGCCCTACACAGTTGCACTACCACACGCACACACACACACACACACACACACACACACACACATACACGCTCGCGCGTTAACTCACGAACACTAGCGACTCGGTCCGGCTTCGCATGGTAAGCAGTAAATAAGTACACTGACGGAACGAGAATCGCAACACCAAAAGGGAGTTGTGCGACATAAACCAACGTTGTTAGGCGTTTTTTTACATCTGGAAGATGACGCATTCAAATTTTGCGCCAGTTGCATAAGAGTGAGGCTAGTAGCTCCACTATGAGGATGCAAATCAGGTTTTCTTTAAATACTCGCTGTAACGGTAATGAGCATTAGTTGCGTTTGAGAATGGACGTGGTGAGCCGATGTTAGTCAAGAACGACTTTAAGGTGACAAAGACACCATTATCAACACTCACTGACAGTGAGTTTGAACGAGATCGCGTAATAGAGCTACGAGAAGCTGATGTTCCTTTAGCGAAATTGCAGAAAGACTTGGCAAGAATGTAGCCACTGTACAGGATTGCCATGTAGCAGTACCGAGAGGGAAGATCATCATGTTCGGCTTGGAGCTTTGGCCCATCGTACTGCATCTGCAGCAGCAATATCAGCAGCATTTGGCAACACAGCGAACTGTTACAAATCGGTTACTTCATGGACAGCTCAGACCCAGACGCCTTGTAGCGTGCATTTCACTGACCCCAAGCCAGCGCCGTTTGCGACTTCAGTGTTATGAAGCGCTCGTTGCAGGGCAGGGTGGAGGTCTGTTGTTTCTTATGATGCAAGCTGGTTCTGCCTCGGTGCCAGTGAAGGCACGAGGTGAGCAGTTGAGGGCCTGCAACCAACCTGTCTGCAACCTGGACACACTGGACTTACACCTGGAGTTATGGTCCGGGATGCTATTTCGTATGACAGCGGGAGAACCCTCGTGGTTATTCCACGTACCCTGACTGCAAATTTGTACGTCAGTCTTGTGACTCGACCTGTTGTGCTGGCATTCATGAACAGCATTTCAGGATAACGCTCGCCCACATGTCGCTGTTGCAACCAACATCCGTACAGAGTGTTGCCATGTTACCTCGGCCTGCTTGGCCATCAGATCTGTCTCCAGTCGAGCACATGTCGGACATCATCCGACGACAGCTCCAGCGTCATCCACGGACTCCATTAACCGTCCCTGTATTGACCGGCCAAGTCCAACAGGCATCGAACTCAATCCCATAAACTGACATGCCGCACCTGTAAAACACAATGCATGCACACTTGTATACTTGCATTCAACATTCTGGCGGTTACACCGATTATTAATGTACCAGCATTTCACATTTCCAATGGCTTATCTCGTGCCTACATCAACCTGTGTACTTGCAATATTAATCACTTAAATATTTTACCTAGACGGATGTACTCCAGAAATTTCATTAATCTAAATTAGTTATTTTATGGTGCTACGATTTTTTTTCCGTCAGTGTATCTACCGCCAGATGACTTGTCTGGTGTAGCGGTAATAAATTGTATACGGAAACCTTCGTCGTGAGTCAATCTACACTCCTGGAAATTGAAATAAGAACACCGTGAATTCATTGTCCCAGGAAGGGGAAACTTTATTGACACATTCCTGGGGTCAGATACATCACATGATCACACTGACAGAACCACAGGCACATAGACACAGGCAACAGAGCATGCACAATGTCGGCACTAGTACAGTGTATATCCACCTTTCGCAGCAATGCAGGCTGCTATTCTCCCATGGAGACGATCGTAGAGATGCTGGATGTAGTCCTGTGGAACGGCTTGCCATGCCATTTCCACCTGGCGCCTCAGTTGGACCAGCGTTCGTGCTGGACGTGCAGACCGCGTGAGACGACGCTTCGTCCAGTCCCAAACATGCTCAATGGGGGACAGATCCGGATATCTTGCTGGCCAGGGTAGTTGACTTACACCTTCTAGAGCACGTTGGGTGGCAAGGGATACATGCGGACGTGCATTGTCCTGTTGGAACAGCAAGTTCCCTTGCCGGTCTAGGAATGGTAGAACGATGGGTTCGATGACGGTTTGGATGTACCGTGCACTATTCAGTGTCCCCTCGACGATCACCAGTGGTGTACGGCCAGTGTAGGAGATCGCTCCCCACACCATGATGCCGGGTGTTGGCCCTGTGTGCCTCGGTCGTATGCAGTCCTGATTGTGGCGCTCACCTGCACGGCGCCAAACACGCATACGACCATCATTGGCACCAAGGCAGAAGCGACTCTCATCGCTCAAGACGACACGTCTCCATTCGTGCCTCCATTCACGCCTGTCGCGACACCACTGGAGGCGGGCTGCACGATGTTGGGGCGTGAGCGGAAGACGGCCTAACGGTGTGCGGGACCGTAACCCAGCTTCATGGAGACGGTTGCGAATGGTCCTCGCCGATACCCCAGGAGCAACAGTGTCCCTAATTTGCTGGGAAGTGGCGGTGCGGTCCCCTACGGCACTGCGTAGGATTCTACGGTCTTGGCGTGCATCCGTGCGTCGCTGCGGTCCGGTCCCAGGTCGACGGGCACGTGCACCTTCCGCCGACCACTGGCGACAACATCGATGTACTGTGGAGACCTCACGCCCCACGTGTTGAGCAATTCGGCGGTACGTCCACCCGGCCTCCCGCATGCCCACTATACGCCCTCGCTCAAAGTCCGTCAACTGCACATACGGTTCACGTCCACGCTGTCGCGGCGTGCTACCAGTGTTAAAGACTGCGATGGAGCTCCGTATGCCACGGCAAACTGGCTGACACTGACGGCGGCGGTGCACAAATGCTGCGCAGCTAGCGCCATTCGACGGCCAACACCGCGGTTCCTGGTGTGTCCGCTGTGCCGTGCGTGTGATCATTGCTTATATAGCCCTCTCGCAGTGTCTGGAGCAAGTATGGTGGGTCTGACACACCGGTGTCAATGTGTTCTTTTTTCTATTTCCAGGAGTGTATTAGCGAACAAAAGCAAAGCAAATCTGCACTATCAAAATTGTTACAGTAATTCCTCAGATTAGCCTTCATATTCAGACAAAAAGACGTATATGATAATACATATAGATCGTGGCGAAGCTTCGCTGATTTTTGGAGCTGCAGCGGTCATTTACTTTGCTGCTTTTCCCGGCAGATACCGTCTTTTCTGTAGCTGACCAGCGCGTAGCCCTCATCATTTATTAATAATTGGGATGAAAGAGATGGAAAAGAACCGGGATGGGAAAGAGACAGAAAGGGAATAATGACTTCCATCCGCACAGAGTACGGCGGCAAAGCAAAGACGAGAGTTGAAAATTTATGCCGGTTGTAACTCGAACCCGGATGCTCCTCTTCTCTAGAATGCGTACCTTAACCGCCTCGGCCATCCGGACCCGCTTTTCGTCACCCTCAAATTCCCAGGTTCCCGCTCGCCGCACCGCAACGACCTCCATCCATCAATGGCTAATGGCTCTGAGCACTATGGGACTTAACTTCTGAGGTCATCAGTCCTCTAGAATATAGAACTACTTAAACCTAATTAACCTAAGGACATCACACACATCCATGCCCGAGGCAGGATTCGAACCTGCGACAGTAGCGGTCGAGCGGTTCCAGATTGTAGCGCCTAGAACCGCACGGCCACTCCGGCCGGCCATCCATCAATCCTCTACTCGTAGTTTTCTGGTGCCCGTAGGAGTTGAGACGTTGGTTGTACATCCGCACTGAAACTTTCTCATCAAACAGCTGTCGCGCCCATACAATTATAGTTATGAGTGATGTTTGTTATGACAGAGACCACAATGCTCCCATGACTACCACGAAGTGATCCTCCAAGCGACAATTACATATAGAACAATTAACAATAAATATATTACACGCTCATCGTTTCTATAATTATAAAACATACACAAACTTTCCTCCTGAATCAGCCTATATATTAATGAAAAGCGTATAAAATCGCTACAGTAGTTCCTGAGATTAGCCTTCACATACGATCGCAAGAACGCAGCGGGGGCTTTATGTTATTACACCAAACTTGGAGTAGAAATGACTAGCCATCTATAGTAAAATGTGGCGCACAGCCTATGGGATGGGAGTAGCCGTAGAGGTGGTAAGCGATAGTATGTAAAAATAATCGAAATTACCAATATTAGTGTCGAATCAATAATTTTCACGGTCGATAGATTCATGATGACAATCCCAATGAGATGCAAGTCATATTTTGTTCGAATAGTACGAATAAATATCTGTAGTACCGTGTAGAAGGAACCGAACTTGCAGGAAATCATTACTACGCCTTCACGTTGTGAAAAATTTAGATAAATGAGTAGCGAGGCAACATTAGAAAATTAACGTACAGAAGTTACGCTCACGTTTGTGTCGATAGATCATTCTTAAAGGAACAGGTGCTCGTGCTACTGTAAATCACATTACAATAAACATGGAAGGCTAAACTGCATTGTGCCTCAGAATATAAATTGTTCCGAGGTAGGATAAATCACAAAGGCTGCAGCGGGAGTGAAAATAATCATGTTTGGTTTGCAGATAAGCTGGTATTTACACAATCTCCCCGCTGAACCCGATTCTGCGCGTTGTTCAAAAATGTTTCAAATGGCTCTGAGCACTATGGGATTTAACTCTAAGGTCATCAGTCCCCTAGAACTTAGAACTACTTAAACCTAACTAACCTAAGGACATCACACACGTCCATGCCCGAGGCAGGATTCGAACCTGCGACCGTAGCGGTCGCGCGGTTCCAGACTGTAGCGCCTTTAACCGCTTGGCCACCACGGCCGGCTGCGCGTTGTTACCATTATTTTTTCCTGTTGTGGTGAAACCAGGCGCAGAGATCGCCGAGAAAAGCGATAAGCTGGGTGATGGCTGACCGTGTTAAACTGGAGCACAATGCGATGAAATATGTTGCAATGCACAGCAAGAATGGTCGAACTTAGTACACCAACAATTTACACTGCAGATTCTAAGAGAAAGGATGCAAATATGCATATGACAGCACTTTGATGGCTCGTAATCGTCACATCACCAAACGTCCGCTTTCCAGCGGAATGAAACTGCTGAAACATGTAGTAAACTTGTAGACTCAATTAGTAATATCTAAGATCATATTCAATAAATAGTAAGTAAGTTTGACTGAATAGCAAGACTAGCATTCATAATTAATTTAAAGCTACAAACATGGCGATCTTACATCCATCTAAACAGAAGAAAGGGTGTGAAGTATGTAGGACTCTAAGGAACTTCCTTTTTTTCATATAAAAGAATAACGAAATTATTCCGTTGACTCTAGCTCATCGAATTCATGGATATATACATCTTTCTGCACCCTAGTTAATCAAACACAAAGTTCGATTTGTTCTACCACTCAGTCAAATTGGTGGTACGAACGAATGGTGAAAAAACACTAAAATTCGAAAGGAAGCAGCGAAGGTTGGAGTTCATTGCGCTGCCTAGAATGAGGGCGTCACCTCTGCAACGAGAGCTCCCAAAGGGAAAGAGCGGGGCGAGAAACCTGACACGTATTGTTAAGTCAACTGCCCCGGCACTCTCCTCAAGAGATTTGAGGAAACCAACCAGAACAGCTGGAGGTCTATTTAAATTCTTCTCCTCCCGTGAGGCCGTATTAGAAAGTTACTGCCAAAGCAAAGAGAGCTTCATCTCCGAATAAAGCGTAGTAGAAAATTAGAATACAATGAAAAGCTGAATGACGCCAAAATGAGAGCTAGGAAAGCGACGCGAGAAATATTCCACGAATTTCGAAGAGTAATTTTGCCTAGCGATCTGACTAAGAATTCTAAGAACTTTGGGTTTTATTTAATGTCTACAGGGTCGAAATCATCTATTCAGTCGCTTGGTGATGATAGTGGCACTGAAAATAAGATAGCTAAGATAAGGCCGAAATACTGAATTCGGTATTTCGAAGTTGTTGTTCTGCGGAAGCCTGTAATACGGTCTCTCCTTTCAACTATTGCAGAACAGAAACGAATTTACACTGTTCAACAGTGGAAAAGCAACTGGGTGGAATGGGACACCTGTGAGGCTCTGCAGAGATTATGTGAAAGAACTTGCTCCCCCACTATTATCGACAAAATCTCCTTGAGATATTCCGCAACTGAAGAGATATTTAAGATAATTCTCATATATTGTTCCGTTTCAGTTGCACATTTTTAATCAGATTACATGTTTTGTTCACTCTGGATCATCTTCGGATCTGAGTAGTGTCAGCAGCCTGTCTTGTCTACTCAGAACCACCAACTACTTAGATCAGAAGATGTTCCAGAGTTATCGAAACATGCAGTCTAATTAAAAACATGCAACTGAGACGGAACAATAAATGAGAATAATCTTAAAGTTGTTCCCCTTCTAGCAGTAGTTTATCTTAAGTCACTGGAGCAACAAAGGGTACTTGGTGACTGGAAAAGAGCACAGGTAAATCATTTCCAAGAGGAGTGGTCGGACAGACGCTCATAATTGAAGGCCTATATCACTGTCGTCAATCTTCTGTAGAATCGTGATTAGTTAGTTAGTTACATGTTCCGTAGATCATTTTGTACGACATCATAATGATGCTGAGCGAGCCATTTTACATTCACATCACAAATCAATTTGTACATATGGCTACATTCTGAACATTTCTATGTTTTATTATAC
Source organism: Schistocerca americana (assembly GCF_021461395.2). Taxonomy (NCBI): domain Eukaryota; kingdom Metazoa; phylum Arthropoda; class Insecta; order Orthoptera; family Acrididae; genus Schistocerca; species Schistocerca americana. The sequence goes on along the minus strand of NC_060120.1, from coordinate 695,298,474 downwards.
TAAAAGGAAAAGGATATACAGATGTGAGTTAGTAATTCCTACCCAACACCTTTCACCATTACCACATCACAGCGATATAAATTCTTCGATTGAATAGAAATTGTCAAGGAGAATCTTTCTCGGTTTGTTTTCAAATTTTACTTTGATGTCTGTCAGACATTCTATATCACTGGGTAAGTGATCAAAAATTGTTGTTGCAGCATTGTGCACCCTTTTTTGTGCTAAAGACAACCTTAATGTGGAGGAATGTGGTGCTGTAATTATGCACCTCATTGTTCCTTTGGAACTGTAGTGGATTGTTTACAAGAAACTTCATGAGGGAATAAATAAACTGTGAAGCAGTAGTCACAATGCCCTTCTCCTTAAACAGGCGCTACAGTCTGGAACCGCGCTACCGCTACGGTCCCAGGTTCGAATCCTGCATCGGGCATGGATGTGTGTGACGTGCTTAGGTTAGTGAAGTTTAAGTAGTTCTAAGTTCTAGGGGACTGACGACCGCATATGTTACGTCCCGTAGTGCTCAGAGCCATTTGAACCTTAAACAGGTGATCGTGGTTGAGCACCACATATTATTCTCACTGTACGTCTTTGAGCAATGAAGACATTCCTTCTTAAATATGAATTACCGCAGAACATTATTCCACATGACGTTATTGAATTGAAAATATGCAAAATATGTTTACTGATTTGTCTCTCCCCAATATTTGCAATCATTGTAGCCGCAAATGTCGCTGAACTAAGTTGTGGCACATGTTTAGGACGTTTTTGTAAATTGAAATTCTCCCCTATAAATGATCAACATGGATTCCGCAAACAGAGGGCGAATGAGAGTGCGAAACATAACTCGCGCTGTTCCTCCATGAGGTCCAGAGTAACGTAGACAAAGGTATTCAAGTTGAGGCAGCACTATCCTTTAGTGAGCAAAATGCCAGTTTATTGAGTACTGGAGCAGATTCGCGATTGGATATAGGACTTCCTTGCAAATGGAACTCAGTACGTCGTTGTTAGAGGAAGAAAATTACACATGTAGAGGTAATTTCGGGAGTGCATCAAATGAGTGTTATAAGGCCACTGGTATTTACCATTAATGTCAGTTATCTGGAGGACAACGCTGGGATTCCGTAAGGACGCTGTTGTCTACTGGAAGGTCGCAGCGCCGGAAGACTGTAGCGAGCTGCTGGAAAACCTACAGATGATTGATGACTGGTGCAGGGATTGGCAGTACACTCTGAACGCAAAGCTATGTGACGTATTGGGCATAAATAGGTCAAGAGATCCACTACTTTGCGATTGCGCTATTGACGGTAGTCACTGAAAAAAAGTAACCACCATAAAATACCTAGCACCAACCATATGGAGCGACCTAACATGGAATGAACACACAAAAAAAATGTAGGAAAAACAGATTGCAAGTTGACACTTATTCAGAGATCCGTGAGGAAATGTGGCATACAAAACTCTCCTTTGAACAATTCTTGAGTAATGTTCATCAGTCTGGGATCTTACCAAGTAGGATTAATGAAGAGATATGGAATAACATCTTGGGTTGTCGGGTGTTCTGCCAGATATCAGCGTCGTACTTGCACGATATTTCGGTGACGTAGCTCGTAACCTTCATCAGGTGCAACCTGAGACTGCTCCTCGAGTGGACCTGGTCCAGTATTTATGCCTGTGGCCTTCTCCCTCCACCAACGGCTGCAGGCGCTTCCTCTGTGGTCCGCGCCCATTCCCTGCGACCTGATGGAGCGTTGATGCTCCGTTTTCCGTCCGCTGCGGTTCTAGATGTTCCCTCTGCGGTCCGCGCCCACCAAACCCGCTCCTGGGGGTTTCATCTACGGTCTGGGGTACCAGGCGTTCCCCCTGCGGTCCGCGCTCGCTCACCACGACCTGTTGGAGCGTTGCCGCTCCGTTTTTCGCCAGCTGCGGCTCTGGATGTTCCCTCTGCTGCCCGCGCCCACCAGTCGCACTTCTGGGTGTTCCATCTTCGGTCTGGTGCGCCTGGCAGTCCGTCAGGGGCTCGTTTTCCATCTCCATGTCTCTGGTTCTTCTGTTTGTGTAGTGTTGCAGCTGGCCCCGTTGCTCCTTTAACAATTCCAGAGCCGGATCCCAGGCTCTGCTTAGCTGGTACCAGCTAAGCAGAGCCTGGGCGCGGACCGCAGAGGGAACATCCAGAGCCGCAGCGGACGAAAATCGGAGCGGCAACGCTCCAACAGGTCGTGGTGAGCGGGCGCGGACCGCAGGGGGAACGCCTGGTACCCCAGACCGTAGATGAAACCCCCAGGAGCGGGTTTGGTGGGCGCGGGCCGCAGAGGGAACACCTAGAACCGCAGCGGACGGAAAACGGAGCAGCAACGCTCCAGCAGGTCACAGGGAATGGGCGCGGACCACAGAGGAAGCGCCTGCAGCCGTTGGTGGAGGGGGAAGGCCGCAGGCATAAATACTGGACCAGGTCCACTCGAGGAGCAGTCTCAGGTCGCACCTGATGAAGGTTACGAGCTACGTGGCTGAAATATCGTGCAAGTACGACGCTGATATCCGGCAGAACACCCAACAACCCAAGATGTCATTAGATCGCCGGGAAAGCCTGAAGAGTTACAGGTATGGAATATCTTACTAATGGTGGCACGTTTCGTCACTGGATCGTCTGTTCGGGTTCGAGAGCGTTATGGAGATACTGAAAAAACTCCAGCGACGGTAAAAGAGAGGCGCTGTGCAACATGAAGAGGTTTACCGTTGAAATTTCGCAACCTCACGTTCCAAGATGAGTGGGATAATATATTACTTCCTCCAATATGCGTCTCTCAAAATGAATGCGATGACAAAATCAGAGAAATTAAATGTTATACGGAGGTTTACCGACTTTCATTTTTCTCACGAGCCATTCTATAGTGGAACAGAAAAGCGGGACGAGATAGTGGTACCAAAAGTATCTTCAGTCACATACCGTAAGGTGACTTGCGCAGTATAAATGTGGATCAAGATACAAATGAAGCACGTCGTTACCACTGTGCGAAGTGTGCTCTATCTTCTGTCGTTTTTCCGTAAGACACAGAAATATCTCCTCGTCTTATACAAGACAGTAACCCATTTGTCCTTATGCTCCATTTAACTGCCAATTCAATCAATTAATGAACGGATTCTTCGTGGTAGCTAGTCATATCGATTCACCAATTTCATATATTGCTAAACAACTTGGTGGTTCTCGGTTAAAGAAAGATACCTTCTATTTAGGGCATAATAGCTCAACGCCGGTGGTGTTCTTAAGCGAAACCACGTAAACTGAGCAGGAACATTTTGTTTAGTGTACTGATTCCGCGTTTAAGCGGTATGAAACAAATTAAAGATACATCTATCCATGCTAATGTCTAGTCACATGTGGGTATGATAAACAAATCCTAGAATTTTGTTCATGGTTATATATGCCTCTGAAAACGATCATGTTCGACGATGCTGGTCGTATCCTCGCATGGCAAGAGGCGGGAACACATAATGCACCCAGGAACATTGTTTTACATGATTTTTTTGGTGGTTCAGCTCTTATGGTATATGTGACAAGAAGAGGGGGGGGGGGGGGAGGGAGGGCACAACGTTGCGTGGGCGTACTGGCCTCCAAATTTTCGAAAACGGTACACTCACCGGTCAGCGTCACTGTGACTCTACTCCTTCCATCTGTGCGTCTTTTCAGGGTTCCATTCAGCCCTGACACCATTATTATGGATAACAATGCACGACCGTATCGAACATAGCAGGAGGAAGAGGAGGAGGAGGAGGAGCTCTAGAAATGAGAGGATATTCAGCGAATGGACTGGCTTGCCCGTTCCCCCGACTTAAATCCCAATGAGCAAATGTGGGATGCGTGGCAAAGACGTATTTTAGCACGTCCACAGGTACGTACCGTCGACCATCCCGCAGTTAACCGCCCTGGTGAAGGGATGGAGCGCTCTAACACAAGAACTCCTTGCCAACCACAAGGAGGGTCAGCATGGGAGCAACCTCCGGAGTGTGCACTGCCGTCCGTGGTGATCAAAAATGGTTCAAATGGCTCTGAGCACTATGGGACTTAATTTCTGAGGTCATCAGTCCCCTAGAACTGAGAACTACTTAAACTTCACTAACCTAACGACATCACACACATCCATGCCCGAGGCAGGATTCGAACCGTAGGATGTGTGTGATGTCCTTAGGTTAGTTAGGTTTAAGTAGTTCTAAGTTCTAGGGGACTGGTGACCTCAGAAGTTAAGTCCCATAGTGCTCAGAGCCATTTGAACCATTTTGGACTGCATGCATACTCGTCGCCAAGGTTCCGATCGACCATATCTGTTCACCACAAGTGAGTATCGCCATATTGTGCATTAAGAACATCGTAACCCCTCAACATGTGCGCCTGCTATCCGAGGACTTCTGGACTTCCTGCAACATTCTGTCTCATCCCGCACCTTTGGTCGGGGATCAGCAGCATCCAGACTAGAGAATTACCGTCCCCTCTACCAGGTCTGTTCAAAAAATCCCTGAAAGTTAGTAAATTCGCACCAATGGTGTGTTGGAGCGAAATGTGGTTGACGTCCCTGCACACGCCTGTGTAATGTGTAACTGCCGGAAGTTTTATTGTTGTATGTCTGTTACTTATTGTTCAGTGCTGTATTGAGTAGAACGTTGTGTCGCCCAACATGTGAATTTCTAGATGGCAGAGTTGCGTGAAATACAAGAAAAACTTCAAAGATATTCACCAAATGATGCAGGAAGCCTACATTGATGAGTGCTTAAACCGTACTCTGTGGTGTGAATGATTCACACGGTTTAAAAATGGCCGGACGGAAGTTAAAAATGGCCCTCGTCCTGGACGCCCTTCGATGTCTACCGACGACACGCGTGTCAGCAACGTCAACGAAACTGTGCGTACCAATCTAAGACTGACTGTCCGAGAGATTGCAGAAGAATGTAACATATCAGTTGGATCATGTAATGAAATCCAGACACGGCATCTTGGAATGCATCGCGTTGCCGTCAAGCTCGTTCCACAGCTCATGAGTCAAGACCAAAAAGACTTTCGCCTCGCAATCTGTGAAGAGTTTTTGAATCGCGCACATCAGAACGAGATGTTGCTTAAGAGAATCATAACTGGTGATTAGACGTAAAACCCGCGCCCGGGTTCCCGGGTTCGATTCCCGGCGGGGTCAGGGATTTTCTCTGCCTCGTGATGACTGGGTGTTGTGTGATGTCCTTAGGTTAGTGAGGTTTAAGTAGTTCTAAGTTCTAGAGGACTGATGACCATAGATGTTAAGTCCCATAGTGCTCAGAGCCATTTCAACAGACGAGGTAAAAGAAAATTCGCAGACGGCTCTTCTCGCTATCCAGCAAGAGGCGACCAAAACTGCTTCCAGGAGTGGATACGTCGCTGGCAGCGGTTTATCAATTGTGGATGAGAGTATTTCGAAGTGGACCATGCACAATAGAAGGTAAGAGTAGAAAAATGTTGTGAACAAAGTTGTGGAATTTTTTAAACAGACCTCATATAGTAGTAGTGCTGTGATTGGTAAACATATATTGGTGATGAAAGGCGTCGGTTTGTGTTCAACCATGAATCGAGGCTCTGGACTACCTCAATGGCATTGGTCGGTGAGTACGACGATGACTTACGGAGAGGTCCCTTTCTTCCAATTTTTGGAGAGTCTCACCAGTATTACTCCTTAAGCCATGGTGCGGGGAACCATCGTGTATGACTTCAGGTTATGGCTAGTACTAATTGGAAAAACTCTGACGACGCAAAGGTATGTCATGGAGATCCGGTATCCTCATGGGTTATCTCTCATGCGACAGTACTGTGATACCATTTTGCTCAGTGATTCCATTTTGCAGCAGGAAAATGCCCGTCGACACAAGACCCGTGTCTGTACGAACTGTCTGCGTGGTGCCGAGGTCCTCCCGTGGCCAACAAGGACCCCAGATCTGTGACCCCAAATTCAGTACCCAGGATATCAAGCTCCAGTTATAACAGTTGTCGGCCTGCTTGCTTCAGAAGAGGATTCAACGGCTCTATGACACCCTTCCGAATCGAATAAGGGCATGCATCGAGGAGAGAAGGGGTGTATCGTCATACTGGCAAGTGGACTCATATTGTCAAGTTCTTTCTAAATTTGACTCGCTTTTGTAACCACTGACATAACGGCACACACCCTCTCAACAAGTGAACTTTCATTTCGTTTTCCCTTCACCTCCTGGGTGCTCCACTTTTCTTGTCGTGCAGTATACATACTCGCTGCCGGAACTCCAACCGCACTAAAGTATTGTTGACGTTGTGCTGCTATTTATAGCCGTGTTCGACACCCAGCGCACGCTGCTCCTACCGATACTCATTTGTTACTCGTTCGTTTTCGGAGCCCGCACCGTTTTTCCATAAAACACACATTCTATCTCTGATGGATGAGACGGACGACTAAAATAACCATGCAAATCAGCTGTCACCGAGCGCTGCCTTGAGTATAATAATGAAATGAAATACGGCAAGAAAAGAATCGTAGTGCAAACATCATTTTCTGAAACAGCGTAATTGATGTGCCGACAGCAATAGAGATGTTGGAAAACGTAATAATCCGGGGCAGAGGTTTCAATTTAAGAGAGACTTGACATCCGATATTCAGTTTATTATGATTTCACCTGCTATCTCATCCGCCAGAGATCATAAACGCTGAGAGAATGTTCGTCTCACGGAATAACAGTGCGATCCCTGAAAAACAAAAGAATCCCAAAGGTTAAGCGGACGCCAAGTATCGAACACGTCAGACAGTGATGCGACACCAACATTACTTTTCGCCCTCCAGTTCTCCTATGCTTCCCTCCGACACCACTTGATTCTCCTGAGCGAGTAGTGTAATACATGCAAGCTTTAAGAAACTCCACAGAAAAGCAAAGCCACCTTTTTTGGCACTAGTTTCCGCCTTCCAGATTTCCAACTCTGTCTACAACCAGACCATTCCCCAGACGGACACAGTAAAGTATTTTTATTTATTTATTTATTTATTTATTGCCAAATTATAGACCTGTTACCTGATTTTTAAAACAGGTCGTACATCTTACAATTTTCGTTTTTCAACTTTTACAGTTTTCTTTCCTTTTGTTCTATCTACAACATTTACAAAGAATGATACTTTTCGAAATAACAATAATTTAAGGTTGAAATATAAATAAAATTTTGTTGTTTTTTTTAAGAAGAATATAAAAAGAAGATAGGATAGATGAGAGATTTGTTAGTACCATCACCGAGTGTGACTGACGGTGAATACCTCGGAATGGTTTCTTCGAGCCGTTGACCGCCAGTAGAGAAATAATGTTGCTTATCCTATTTATTACTAATCCTATGTATTAACTACTTTAGGTGCCCATCCATGTACAGCATTTGGTGTTTTCTTGGCTAGATTGCCAGACATTTGCTTATTTACTGTCACATCTCAACTTCCTCCTCCTGTTCTTCTTCATTGTCACTATTTTCGTTGTCACTGTGGGTATCGCTGCCCATCCTCTGGAGATTTCTGTTACGCTGCACATAGGCATGTATGTGATGTCGTGTCCGCATATACTCTTCATGTGTTGTTTTTGAAATACTGTTTGTCACTGCGTTTAATTGTGCCCATTGTTCTTCGTCTCTTATTTCTGTGTATATATCTATGTCTGTATCTGTGTAATCTAAGTGTAGTGTATGTCTATTGTTCGCGTATTGCCCGCAGAAAAAGACAGTGTGTTCTGGGGAACCTTCTTCCCCACATGTGCATGTAGGTGTCTGCCTCAGACTCACGCGGTTTAAGTGCATGGGATAAGGTCCGTGTCCGGTTACGAAATGTACCATACCGCGGCTGGGATCGATATGTCTCATTCTCAACCGCTCCCTTATGTCAGGGAGGAAGTCGTGCAGTCTACGTCCCTTATCACTTACATCCCACTCACCTTGCCGTGTATCCAAACGCCAACTTTTAAGGTGACATATCGTCTCTATCGGCACACCGGTTATTGTGTGTACCTTATCTAGTCTCCCCATCTTTAACCAGTACCTTGCAGCTCTGTATTTGATCGGGATATCTATGGGGCGTATTCCGAGCACCACACACAGTGCATCCGCTGATGTGGTACCGAAGGCTCCAGATAGCCTAAGTAGGACACTTCTCTGCCCTCGTCTGACGGATGCTTTGTTGGTGACCACGTTCAGTCTACGTGCCCACGTGCTAGCTGCAGAGCTAAGTACTGATTCGAAGAGCGCACAGTGGTATGTACGTATGACTGGTAGAGGTAGTCTGTACTGTTTTGAATTTAGCCTCACCAGTTTGTGGAGTATTTTTTCTGCTTTGTCTGTTGTCAGCCTTATGTGTTCGTGGAAATTCAATTTTTCATCTATGTGTACCCCAAGATAGCGCGTAATGTGTGCTCGATTGATGTTTGTGTCCCCAATTGTAACCGAAGGATTCCTTTGGAGTGATCCTTTCAGTAAAGTGTATGTTGTTTTGTTTTCGACTATCCTGAGTTTGTTGTTGTGACACCACTGAGTAATTGTTTGTAGTAATCCACTGGCTTTCTCTTCTAACTGTGCTCTGTTGTTTGCAGTGACTACAACTAACAGGTCATCTGCGTAGGCGACAATTCCGTCTGACCCGTCATCCCCATCCAGAAGTTGTAGGAGGGGTTCGATTGTCATGTCCCAGAAGATGGGGCCGCAGATCGATCCTTGAGGATAGCCTTTGGTAAGACAGTAAAGTACAGGGCGTCTGACGAAAGACGCCCGGGAGGGGTCCGCGGGTGGCGCGACACAGCCATCGGCCGCCGCCACCGCATCCGCGGGCCGCCGCCGCGCCCGACTCTCGGACACCAACCTGCCGGTAGATGGCTGCGTGCGCACTTCCCCTGAGTTAAGCATAGACAACGCTGCCACCTGATTGACTTAAGCGTATCCTTATTTACAGCTGGTGCTCAAAATGATGTCCCTCTGTTGTAAGCCTGACATCTCCTGAACACATTAGCAAACACTCGACGAATTTCGATTGCCGAAATCTGGGAAATGACTAGCCGAACCCTGCCATCCAGCTCTTCGAGCGTGTGGTAACTGGTGCCATACACCTTATCTTTTAACGTTCCCCAAAGATAAAAATCACACGGATTTAGATCTGGACAACGAGGAGGCCAATCAACTATCCTATCGTTAGAAACACTTCGTATTGCTGCCGTAGAAGCATTGGCGATGGGTGGCCTTGCATTTTTTTAGGTGTTAGTTCTCGAAAAAAAGGCTGCATTACATCGTTCACATTCCTATCAGAAAGTATTGCTTCGTGGAAAAAGATTGGTCCAATAATTTGTCTTGCACTAATTGCACAACTCCGTAGAAATGTTGGAACACATGAGGCAATACTGACCCTACGAATTATCTTAGAAGCTAGATTAAGGAAAGGCAAACCTACGTTTATAGCATTTGTAGACTTAGAGAAAGCTTTTCACAATGTTGATTGGAATACTCTCTTTCAAATTCTGGTGGTGGCAGGGGTAAAATACAGGGAGCGAAAGGCTATTTACAATTTGTACAGAAACCAGATGGCAGTTATGTGAGTCGAGGGGTATGAAAGGGAAGCAGTGGTTGGGAAGGGAGTGAGACAGGGTTGTAGCCTATCCCCGATGTTATTCAATCTGTATATTGAGCAAGCAGTAAAGGAAACAAAAGAATAGTTCGAAGTAGGTATTAAAATCCATGGAGAAGAAACAAAAACTTTGAGGTTTGCCGATGACATTGTAATTCTGTCAGAGACAGCAAAGGACTTGGAAGAGCAGTTGAACGGAATGGGCAGTGTCTTGAAAGGAGGGTATAAGATGAATATCAACAAAAGCAAAACGAGAATAATGGAATGTAGTCGAACTAAGTCGGGTGATGCTGAGGGAATTAGATTAGGAAATGAGACACTTAAAGTAGTAAAGGAGTTTTACTATTTGGGGAGCAAAATAACTGATGATGGTCGAAGTAGAGAGGATATAAAATGTAGACTGGCAATGGCAAGGAAAGCGTTTATGAAGAAGAAAAATTTGTTAACATCTAGTATTGATTTAAGTGTCAGGAAGTCGTTTCTGAAAGAATTTGTATGGAGTGTAGCCATGTATGGAAGTGAAACGTGAACGATAAATAGTTTAGACAAGAAGAGAATGGAAGCTTTCGAAATGTGGTGCTACAGAAGAATGCTGAAAATTAGATGGGTAGATCACATAACTAATGAGGAGGTATTGAATAGAATTGGGGAGAAGAGGAGCTTGTGGCACAACTTGACTAGAATAAGGGATCGGCTGGTAGGACATGTTCTGAGACATCGAGGGATCACCAATTTAGTATTAGAGGGCAGCGTGGAGGGTAAAAATAGTAGAGGGAGACCAAGAGATTAATACACTAAGCAGATTCAGAAGGATGTGGGCTGCAGTAGGTACTGGGTGATGAAGAAGCTTGCGCAGGATAGAGCAGCATGGAGATCTGCATCAAACCAGTCTCAGGACTGAAAACCACAACAACAATTGCACAACACACTCCTATTTTCACATCATGCAGAGGTTGTTGATGTTAATTCATGAGGATTTTAGGAGCTCAAACGTCTATTGCTCTGAGAATTTACTTACCGTGACAAATGCAGCCATACTTCATCAGAAGAAAACGCATCTCAGGATCAACTTCCGCATCGTGTGGAGACTGTAACAGCCAGTTGCAATAACGACGTGGAGCACCTGTACCTGAGTTCCTCGGTTGATACACTACCGTTATTTTGTATGATTTCAATTTCAGTGCACAGCTCTGTGAGCAGATGCTCTTCACACACCAGTCAGAAGTGCCAAACAGCGCAGAGATTTTCTCGGGCTTCTTTCGAACTCCTCCCTTATCTCGTCTAATTTATTCTCGGTTAAAACACTAGATTCTCTAGGCCTTCATTTTTGTAACACAGATCCATCCGCTTGAAATTTCTGCACTAATCTGCGTATGGTCGAATAATTGGGAATATGCACACCGGAATATCCACTCCACATAAGCTTCTGTTTTTGCATAGTTCATTACGAGAAACACTCGTTGATCCTTCGTTACAGGGTCCCACTGTCGCACTCATTATTTCACCTCCATCATGAAAACGATCATCTTACCGAATGGGAACTCGACAGGAAACTGGAACAAACCACCCGAACACTCAGTCGCACAGTATAGAAGATACGCGCACATGTTTCTGTCTGAGGACCGGGTCCAGCGATATACGAGTAGGGAGAGCCCCGGACTCGGCGCAGTTGCGATAACGACGTCTAGCAACAATATTTGAAGCCATTAAAAGTGACAAAGAAAACTCAAATGAAAGCACCAGTGCATTCAGTCGCACAGTGTAGGGGGCACGTGCAAGGTATTGGTGTTCGGGAACTGCGCAGAGCGACAACCGGCAGAAGCAGCGGCAACGGCCAGCAAACGCGCCGTTCGACCGGCGGACCCCTCCAGGGCGAATTCCGTGAGACACCCTGTATTTACAACAGACACTTGACCCATCCTAACATACGTCAATATTCACCGATTCTCTGCTTCACTTAAATACTACAAATCCCTTTCAATTCTGGGAAGACATGCACTCCACCTCACCTTTGGCATCCGCCTACCTTCCTCAGCTCGCATCCTATACCATCACCTTTTTGCCATATATTCTCTTCTAGGAACACCTTGGAACCTAATACATTAATCGTAAAAACCCAGTCCTGGCATCCGCTATCATATACACTAACCACCAATCCTGTGCCCTGCTGCACCACTGCATCCATATCCCACCGTCCATACGCTTCCATGTCTTATCCATCCTCTCCCACCGGAACTTCAACCTGCTCTTACTAATTAATGATTAAATTCGTCCTTAGAAATGTCCTACCTTCCAGATTTAGCCAACAAGACTCCACATCAACATCACCTCTCGTTTTCCTCTTTCCTCCACCCCCCCCCCCCCCCTAATGACAGCTTCTTCCTGCAGTTTTACACTTTCGCACTCATTATTCCACCTCCAACACGAAAACGATATCATCTTCATGCAACATAGCAGCATTAACATTGGCGTCATTGATTATAGTTTAGCTTTTGGACAAAATCATTTTAAAAAGTTTTAAAATTATAAACCTTGTTCACTGATGAATATATTTGAAATGTCAGACTTTTTCATATTACTCGACAATGTCCATTTAAGACTACTTTAGGTGACAATGACGCATTACTGTACGCTCTCTTTCCAGTTCAAAATCTTTGCATATCTTACTCTGGCAGCCTATCTTTCCTCTGACCCTCTCCAGTTTCTATTCATCACTCACATCCTCAAGACTGTGGATAACTTACCTGTACTTTGTCTGGTCTGAGACGTCTCGTCGATTTAATCCAGCCCGTTCAAGATCCTTTCTCACCTCCCTGAACATTTAGGTCTGCTGTAAACTGAAGTGAAAGGAAAAGAAATAATAAATGCATACACAGCTCGCTCCAATACAACTCTGTTCTCTGCCCCCAGAGAACCATCAGACGACCCAAACACTAAACACACACACACACATAAAGTGTCAGATTCACCTCTCAAAGTCTAAGACCAAAAACAAGATTCAGAACTCCCACGGTTCAGCTGTTTGTCATCTTGTTTTTTTATCATGTAAACTGTGACACAGTGCATGTATTACAGCTATAACTCGAAATATAGGAAACTACGGAACTCACACTATGTGTTAGCAAGGTATATAAAAAAATTTGTCTGTTTTCAATCTGTAAATACTTTCTTAAGAGCCGAAATTCTATTGTGGATATAGTAAAAAGCAATTTTTTCCTGTTATTTAATAGAAAGAAAATTTAAAAATCGTTAGCCAAACCTGCCTGAAAAGAAAAGAGGGAAAAACTGTGTTTGGTCAAGGCAGAACCTACCCAAAAACGAACTGAAATGCTGTAAATTATGTTAAACATGTTTTTTCAGCCTCTTCTCATACATCCTAAACAGATGTCTGTAAGATTTGAGTCTTCCTTTATAATAAATTGTTTTCCACATCTTAAAACTTCGTCAAAAATGTGAAACTTTTCGCTGATGAAAAGTTTCGTCCGCTATCGGTCCGCCCTCTTTGGAGACTTGAAATAATAACAAAGGAAAAGAAAACAATATTTCAAAGCCTGGTTGGAATCCAGAAGTACTCATCTCGAAGTGTAGATAACGGTTGTTGTTTCAAACAAACGACTACGGTAGAAAGTACCTTCCTCACAAAGCTTTCATTTCGAGTTCGACTGTGCTACGCCGTTTAATATTTGTTTCGTAGCTGTCAATAGTGAATACGCTCAGCGAATTTGTAAAGGTGGATAAAACTGGTCATCGTTATGTGATACAATAGTTTAATTTGAAAGGCCTTATTCCAACTAATATTAAAGCTTAGCTAGATTCTACTCCGGTACAGTCTCCTCCTTCGTTTAGAGTGGTAAAATATTGAATGGCGGAGCTTAAGCGAGACTGTAAAAGCCACCAAGACAAACATTGCAGTGGTCGACCAAATGAGGAGACCACGCTAGAAACTGGGAAGAAAATCCACAGAATGGTATTAGATGACCGTCGATTGAATGTGCGCTAGCTAGCAGACACCGTAGGCACTTCGAAAAGTGCAGTACATCGCATACTGACTGAAAATTAAGAGTTTAGGAAGCTGTGCGCAGAATGTTTGCCTCGTTTACTCACCAGGAAAAGAATATTTCAGTCGATTGTTTGGCGATGTTTCGCTGCAAAGAAGCCGAGTTATTGCGTCGATTCATAGCCATTGATCACTCCATATCTGAGACGAAGGAACGGTCAAAAGAGTAGACTGAAAGAGGAGCATAGACTCCAGAAAAGGCGAAGATAGTTCCATCTACAGGCAAGGTCACGACATCACATTTTCGGGAGATGCGTGGGATAGTTTTCATTAATTATCTTCTCAAAGGAAAAGCAGTCAATGGCGAGTATTAGACCTTATTGCAGCGTTTGGATCATTAAATGCAAAAACGGTCGCAATTAGCGAAAAAGAAAGTTTTGTTTCGTTACGACAATGCACCAGTTCACACGTCGATTATTATCTTCGCCAAAATGAATTAGGTAAAGTTTGGCAGCCTATTCGCCAGATTGAGTCCCCTCTGATTATTTCCAACTTGAAGAAATGGCTTGGAGGTAAAAAGATGAAGAGCTGGATCTGCAGTTGATTGCAATTTTGCGGCGCTAGACGGTTCTCACTATAAATCAGTTACAGAAGCTAGCGTACATGCTGAAGAACGTGAGGATTGCGGGTAGGCGCCGTAGAGTATATGCCGAGCGCTGGAGGAAAAGTGCCTTTGTAAACTTGTTGCCATGTCCAAATTATCTTCTTTTGCCAAAACACAGCGGAGTTTACGCAATGCCACTGCTCTAGCATGCTGTGCAGATGCAACTGCAAGAGGATTCTGAAACAGTGGTTTATCGAGAATATTTTTGAGAAAAAGTAAGGTCAATAGCTTACGAAAAAGCAGATTCTCCGTACAAAAACAAACGTGTTATTTCTTCACTTATGTTTTTTTTTTCAAAATCCATACCATTTCTCGTTTCACCAGTTGTCGATGGACCTTAAAAATTAGATTCTTTCATCGAAAAAAGTCTGTAGTTAGTGGAATAACATGGTAGATTACGAAATTTTGCAAGTAACTATCAGCCAAAATACTCTCCTCTTTGTGTGCTATCATTTGCCAAAACGTCATTTAGATATCTCAAATAGTTTATGAAATGTGAGGAATGTTGTGGGTATTCCACTCTGGCTTTCTCACTGGTGCATCCAACCACAAATATGTGTGCTACATCAGGTCAATTTTCTCGACATTGGTGGCAGACAGCGACTCCCACCCAAGTCTAAAGCAAAATTAAATATGTTAGCTAAGTTTCATATGCAACAACATATTATGTTATATTCACCAAACTCAAAATCATAGCGACCCCTAATTTTCATTGCAAACTTCTTCGAATTTCGGGTAGTGTCTTATTTAAATTCAAATATCGCAATAACTACGACTATTAACGAAATCATGGTCGCGTCATCATGAAGCTGACATGTAAAGCTATAAGTAACGCAAAACAAACGAACAACGCCCATCGCGTTGGACAAGAATTGGTCATGCGCATCGGCTACCATGTCCTGCACGAAGTCTAATGAACATCATTGTGAAAAGTGTATCGAGCTGAAAGTAGGTTATGTAGAGACATAAAAATGTATTTCCCAATTTCCTGCAGTTGTTAGGTTTCGTACTTCCGGGATAGCCATCGTATAAAACCACAACTTGACGGAAACTCATCGAGTAAAACAGAAGTGATTTCTGGCGTTCCTCATGGTAGTGTTATAGGCCCTCTGCTGTTCCTTATCTATATAAACGTATTAAGAGACAATCCGAGCAGCCGTCTTAGGTTGTTTGCAGATGATGATGTCGTTTATCGTCTGGTTAAGTCATCAGAAGATGAAAACAAATTGCAAAACCATTCAGAAAAGATATCTGTACGGTGCGGGAATTGGTATTTGACCCTAAATAATGAAAAGTGTGAAGCCATCCAGATGAGTGCTAAAAGGAATCCTTTTAATTTTGGTTACACGATAAATCACTCAAATTCAAGGGCCGTAATTCAACTAAATACCTAGGAATTTACAATTACGAACAACTTAAATTGGAAATAACACATAGAAAATGTTGTATGGAAGGAAGAACACTGAAATGCTACAGATCTACCAAAGAGACTGACTACATTACCCTTATCCGTCCTCTTTCGGAGTCCTGATGCAGTGTGTGGGATCCTTACCAGATTGGATTAACGGAGTACACCAAGAAAGTTCAAGGAAGGGCAGCTCGGTTTGTATTTTCGGGAAACAGAGCAGACAGTGTCACAGACATGATACAGGATTCGTGGTGGACATCAATTAAACAAAGGGTTTGCCGGCCGCGGTGGTCTCGCGGTTCTAGGCGCTCAGTCGGAACCGCGTGACTGCTACGGTAGCAGGTTCGAATCCTGCCTCGGGCATGGATGTGTGTGATGTCCTTAGGTTAGTTAGGTGTAAGTAGTTCTAAGTTCTAGGGGACTGATGACCACAGATGTTAAGTCCCACAGTGCTCAGAGCCATTTGAACCATTTGAAACAAAGGGTTTCTCGTTATGGTAGGATCTTCTCACGAAATTTCAATAACCAACTTTCTCTTCCGAAAGAGAAAAATATTTTTTTGATGCCGACTTACATAAAGAGAAACGATTATCATAATAAAATGAGGGAATCAGAGCTCGCACTGAAAGATATAAGTGTTCGTTTTTTCCGCACGGTGTTCGAGAGTGGAATAAAGAGAATTGTGTGAAGGTGGTTCGATAAACCCTATGCCAGCCCGCCCGGTTAGCCGTGCAGTCTAACGCCCTGCTTTCCGTGCGGGAAGGCGTGCCGGTCCCCGGCACGAATCAACTCGGCGGATTAGTGTCGAGGTCCGGTGTGCCGGCCAGTCTGTGGATGGTTTTTAAGGCGGTTTTCCGTCTGCCCCGGCGAATGCGGGCTGGCTCTCCTTATTCCGCCTCAGTTTCACTATGTCGGCGATTGCTACGCAAACACTTTCTCCACGAACGCGTACACCGTAATTACTCTACCACGCAAACATTGGGATTGCAATCGTCTAGTGTGAGACGTTCCCGGGGGATCCACTGGGGGCCGAACCGCACACTAACTCTGATACGGCGTGGGGCGGCGGTGGGGTGAGTGGACTGCTGTAGCCTGTTGTGAGGATGTGTACCACTGCGGGCTACGGCGGGGTTGTAGCCTCTCCGTCGTTTCTAGGTCCCCAGTTCCATACAATACAATATAAAGCCTCTGCCAGGCCCTTAAGTGTGATTTGCAGAGTACTCATGTAGATGTAGAAGAACAGCATCTTGAGAATGTTTCAGTCGACTGACTGGCGATAGTTCGTTCCGAAGAAGCCGATATTTTGCGTCGATTCGTAGCCATGGATGAAACAGGGTTCAAATGGTTTAAATGACTCTAAGCACTATGGGACTTAACATCTGAGGTCATCAGCCCCCTATACATAGAACTACTTAAACCTTATCTAAGGACATTACACACATCCATGCCCGAGGCAGGATTCAAACCTGCGACCGTAGCAGCAGTGCGGTTCCGGACTGAAGCTCCTACAACCACTCGGCCACAGCAGCCGGCCTGAATCAGGGTTCATCAGTCCACATCTGAGACAAAGGAGCAGTCAAAAAATTGGACTGAAATGGGAGCATAGGCTACAGAGAAGGCAAAGAGAGAGCCATCTGCAGGCAAAGCGTCAGTTTTTTGGATACGCGTGAGATGATTTTCATTGAGTATCACCCTCAAGGAAAAGCAATAAATTACGAGCATATGCAAACTTATTGCCGCGTCTGAGTCATGAAATCTAGCATAAAAGACCGCATTTAGAGAAAAATAAAGTTTTATTTCATCATGACAATGCACTTGTTCACGCATGAATTATCACAGTGGCCAAAATTAAACCTGTTCGCCAGCTTTATCCCCCTCCGATTATTTTACGTTTCCAGCGTTCAAGAAACGGTTCGGTGGTAAAAAAGATTTGCCAAAAATGATGAGCCGGAGTCTGCAGTTGATGCCTATTCTGCAGTGTTCGACGGTTCTCACAGGACATATCTACATCTACATCTACATCCATACTCCGCAAGCCACCTGATGGTGTGTGGCGGAGGGTACCTTGAGTACCTCTATCGGTTCTCCCTTCTATTCCAGTCTCGTATTGTTCGTGGAAAGAAGGATTGTCGGTATGCTTCTGTGTGGGCTCTAATCTCTCTGATTTTATCCTCATGGTCTCTTGGCGAGATATACGTAGGAGGGAGCAATATACTGCTTGACTCTTCGGTGAAGGCATGTTCTCGAAACTTTAACAAAAGCCCGTACCGAGCTACTGAGCGTCTTCCCTGCAGTGTCTTCCACTGGAGTTTATCTATCATCTCCGTAACGCTTTCGCGATTACTAAATGATCCTGTAACGAAGCGCGCTGCTCTCCTTTGGATCTTCTCTATCTCTTCTATCAACCCTATCTGGTACGGCTCCCACACTGCTGAGCAGTATTCAAGCAGTGGGCGAACAAGCGTACTGTAACCTACTTCCTTTGTTTTCGGATTGCATTTCCTTAGGATTCTTCCAATGAATCTGTCTGGCATCTGCTTCACCGACGATCAACTTTATGTGATCATTCCATTTTAAATCACTCCTAATGCGTACTCCCAGATAATTTATGGAATTAACTGCTTCCACTTGCTGACCTGCTATTTTGTAGCTAAATGATAAGGGATCTATCTTTCAATGTATTCGCAGCACATTACACTTGTCTACGTTGAGATTGAATTGCCATTCCCTGCACCATGCGTCAATTCGCTGCAGATCCTCCTGCATTTCAGTACAATTTTCCATTGTTACAACCTCTCGATACACCACAGCATCATCTGCAAAAAGCCGCAGCGAACTTCCGATGTCATCCCCAAGGTCAGAAGCTACTGAACATTGCTGTAGAAAGTGTACCGAGCTGAAAGGAGAATATGCAGAGAAGTAAAAGTGTTTTTCCTAATTTTTTTTTTCGTTGTGAGGTCGGGTACTTTTGGGACAGCCCTCAGAACTCACAGAATCAGTAGCTGTAGCCGTTGAAAATACGAAAAAATGGAACCGACAACTCGGCTGAAAGCCCGAAAGCGCAGCATTGAAGTGGAAATCGTGTCGTGCCCCGTCGTTTCCCCCCCTGGCGGATGAAAGCGCGTAGCCCCGACAGCTCGCGATTGGTCGGGCAGAGCACTCCGTCGGCCGGCCGCGGTGGCGCTAATGCGGCGAGGCTGCGCGCCGGAGCGGCCAGAGCGGGCTGAGTCGCCATGCCGTGGCGCAGGCCGAGCTTGCGCATCTTCTCCACGGCCCACGGCCAGCTCTCCGTCGTCGTCACAGACAGCTCTGCCGATGCCGCTGCGGCCGCGACAGAGCCTCAGGAAGCCGTCGGTGAGTCCTGCGCGTCTCCGTAAGCCGCCCGGGGCGCCCCGGGCTGAAATACTGCTGCTGTTCGCTGGGCACGCAGTTTCTTCCACAGCCGTTTACGCGATTTTGCCCATCGTCTGCACTAAAGCTGGGGCCTTTCTATATACCTGTGGGTGTCTTCACCGGTAGTGTGTTCTGCTGATCGCAAAACAAAACGCAAGTGCAGCTGCGGACGGCGTTAACGACCTTTTGGTGGTTACATATATGTGAACGCTGGGAGACATAATTACTAATCGAAGATTGTTGAGGAAGCTCGAATTTTACTGCTATGGCCGGTTTTGGGCTATCGCGCCCGTTGTTCGATGGCTACATTTGTTTCATTAGAGTCAGCAGCTCTTATACTTTATTGTAATACTTCAGCAGTTAGCGCCACCTTATACGCTATGTAGGTGACTTGCATAATAGAGAAAAATATGTTCACGCGCTATACAGTCTATAACACAGAGTGAGTGAAATATATGCACTTACAGTTGGACTGAACGGATTTTTGCCTCGTTTTCGTCCTTAAGCCTTTCTGACATCAAAACATCAAGATGTTAGGCAGTCATAGCGGTATCAAAATTTGTATTTCGACAGAGTTTGTCGGGACTCCAATACAGTTTGTACTATGTGCTGTCATCCAGCAGAATGTGCGTAAACGGTAAGTAATAGGTAACGCATGAGCTATGGAGCACAAGAAAAGCGTAACTGTAAGCATCTGTCATGTAGAGCTCCTTCGGGAAACTTGAAGCGTTAGTTTGTAGTACCAAAGGTCCCGCATTCGAGCCCTGCTCTTGCCAGTTTTTGTACTGTAATATGTTTGAGACTGCTGCACGGGACAACATGCTGCTGACTGTTTGGAGTTTTAGGCAGTGTTCCACAGGCAGTCGGCTTTTTCTTCGTTTATTTGAAAGCAGCAAACCAATAGGACACACTTGCAGTCTCACAGAATAAACAGAAACAACAGGAACAGAAGAATAGAGAAACAGTTGCCTCACACACGCGGAAGTATTAATAACAATAATAAATTATCATGAGATTGCTAGATGACAGCACCGCGGTACATCTATAAACTCCGAACAATCCTTTTACGTGTCACGAACAAGTAGTCCCATATGAGTTTTACACATACTACATTCGGATTGCGCGGCCCCTCCCGCCGGAGGTTCGAGTCCTCCCTCGTGTGTGTGTGTGTGTGTGTGTGTGTGTGTGTTGTTCTTAGCATAAGTTAAAGTAGTGTGTAAATCTAGGGACCCATGACCTCAGCAGTTTGGTCCGTTAGGAATTCACCCACATTTGAACATACTACATTACAAAATCTGGTACGACCAAGACTCGAACCCGCGACCGTTTCTACGAGGAATTAACGCACTATGTACTTCCCCACAGGAGCTCCACACAACAAACTCCCACGGTTATGTTTTTCCTGTGCTCTGTACGTCATGTGGTACTTACCGTTTATGCACGTTCTCCTGGACTACAGCGCATAGCACGAACTGTATCGGTGTCTTGCTTGATAATCTATCAATGTACGTTTGGTACCTGACTGACTGACTGACTGACTGACTGACATCTGGAGGCTTGGGTGTGAGTGGGTGCATAGTGGTTAGTGTTTACATCTGTACGACACACATACTGTATTTGAAGTTGCAACTAACATGAACATTGTGAAGCGTTTGTGCGACACAACTGTTCGTGGTATGTGTGTGCTGTTTACACGTAAACACGTTGTCTCCTCCTCAGAAATGCACAAGGGCGAAAACAACACGAAACAGCGTTTACTAGAACCAATTAAGCGCATATAACTCACCCAATGTAGAGGTTATCAATTGCAGCACATTAACAAATTGTTCTGTGTTGTTCAAGCCACCCACGCAGTATATAAGGTGGCACTAACCGCTATGTAATCCAGCAGCGGAAGACATGTTGCTGACGAATCTAATACGGATGCTTTATTAAAATGAGTGCATCCGTCTAATGAGCATCATAGCTCGAAACCGTCGTGGCAGTAAAATAAAGCTTTCAAAAGCATTTGTGACTGATTGTTCTTCGTCGATATTCCTTGATTCAATAGCAGCCACGGATTTCTACAAAATCCAGTATGGATAAAACAAAAATAAATTTCGGGAGGGACTCAGTACAGCTGGATCCAGTGTGATATTATTCCCATTGAAATCTTGTTCGTGACGTCACACATGAAGCCTAGCTCGAGGTCCGCGATTAATTGCGAAGTGACAATCTGGTTGTGGGTTGGCGAGGCCAACAAAAAAATGGCTCTAAGCACTATGGGATTCAACAGCTGAGGTCATCACTACTTAAATCTATCTAACCTAAGGACATCACACACATCCATGCCCGAGGCAGGATTCGAACCTGCGACCGTAGCAGCAGCACGCTTCCGGACAGAAGCGCCTAGAACCGCTCGGCCACAGAGAAATAACTGACAGGCACTTTGGCTCGACGACACTCCTTTGACGTCATTACTCTGACGGTTTATTTGAAAGTAATTTTTTGAGGCAAAGTTTCGCCTGCCCTTTAATTTTGTTAATTATGTCCTAAAAATCTAATGTGTTATGTTGCACGTTGACAAGTTTATTCTACCAAACCTCACAAGCAGAATTTTTTTCCTCTGATTCCCTTGCTACCGCTGAAAACCAACTGTGACAAATTTTGTGTTGTTCATAATATCTCTGACATTGCTACGGAACAACATTTTCACCTATATCGTCAATGAGTTCTCCATTGTGTGAACCTCGCCTCTTGCTCCTTGGGGGTGGATACTTGTGTCTCACTGCACACGACAGTCTCTCTCCTGCTCTAATTTACACGCCACCGACTTAACTTCGGAGTCATTTTCCGTCTTACTGTGCTTGCACTGCAGGATAACAATTCACAGCTGGGACGCAAGTGTACCTAATCACATACCCAAATCAGTTTCCGCGACGGGTCTACAGTTCGCTTTGTCGAGTAATACTTGGGGCTGGAAGGTAACTATGTATTCTGCTATTCGTGCAATATTTCGACGGTTGCGCCAAGTACTCTGTCAGGTGCTGTGATTTAATGTTATGTACTCGCTGCCTAGACTGCGAACGGAAAGTATGGACTCTGCTGGACCTCTAAAAAACATACGGTTTATCAATAATGCCGGGAAAACATCAATCATTTCACTTGTATCTTCTAATCGTCCCTAAAGAAGTCTGTAGTCTCGCCAAGACTTAATCAACCTCACATCTTTTTTGTTCCCTGTACCTGGTAAGATTCTAGACAGGCCCGTTGGCCACCGAACAGCTCGACAGCTAGCACGAGATAGACTCGCGTGGACATATAAAACAGCGAGCCATAAATTAGCTTAATGGTCTGTGGAGCTAATAGAAGAGATGTGACCTTCGTTTCCCGTTGCCATTAACTTCCTCTGCTCCACGCTGATACCACGTTTCTTACTCATTAGTGATAGTTTTGAGAACCGCATTCTTTCAAATTGATATCCTGAAGTGGTCTCCTTTAGTCTCCGGTATCTTTCAGGATGTGATGTTCCTAGTTTTAGTTATCCTCAAAGGTTTACTTAAAACATATTTACTCTAAAAAGTAAAATAGGTTTTAAAAAAAGAAAAATCAGGCTTGCGAGGTAATATACCCCGTATACAAACTCTACAGCGCCTCTCTTAACTCTAGAGTCCCAAAGAGTGTCACATCGTATATAACTCATTTTGTACTAAAGCGTCCAGTTGTATTTCGGTAAAAACGTTACTTATGTGTAGACTGTAAATCTGTAACGTAATAAAATACTAAACCCAGACAAGAGAAACACTATGATTCTGTAAGCTGTCGTGTGCATTCTAAAGTGAAAATATGTAGGACTTAACAACAAACGTACCTGATACCAACAGAAAAAGAACTTCTGATGCCAAGAAAATCCTCTGTTTACGCAGTTGTTAACAATAAAAAGAAGTGAAGTGGTTCTCTACCCAACATCTGGTTCAAATGCAACAACGCGTCACTTGGCATGGTTCTAACTCCGTTCTCGAGACATGGGAACTGAAAAACCTATCCAGTTATAGTGACAACTAGAATTTTAACCTGGAATTCGAACGACGCTTTTTCATTTATAGAAAGCATTGCTAGAAACGGTAACTAATTTAATTGCCAGGAATAAAAACTAGAACGGAATAGGATGGAATTCCACACATTTGAGTATATTGTCCAACACGCAAACTCTGAGACATTCCGTCCTTGCTGTACCAGAACCAATTTAAATTGGGATCGCAAATGTCACTATAGATGAGAAGAGTGACAGTTTTCATGGACAGAGATAAAAATAGTAAACAACCTAAACCACTCTAAATCGCTGACACGTTGCAGTTGTCAGTGTTTGTGTCAATCATGCTTACTAACAAAGAGGAGTGTACTACATCGGTAGCAGGCTATGTCAAGTACCCTGGAGTAATTGTTACTCAGTCACTCAGGAAATTATTTTTCCACAGCATCTTAGCATATTGGAAATAAGTTGGTGACACCTTAACTCTGAATTTTAATACAGGAGCGATTGAGAGGCTACCTGCATATTGCATTCTTCTCGCAGAAATTATGCAAATGGTCATAGAGGTCTTTAATACATACCATCACTAACAATTTTCAGGATATAGACAACGCAGATATAAAGACAATTTTCGTGTTATTCTATTAGATACCAGGAAGCACCTTTTAGCCCGTCTTATACAAGCCGAATACACATTCATTACAGAAAGGAATAGTAAAAAACTATTGGCTTTCAAATAGAGTATTTGTTCACACTGATAAAGTACGACATTCCTTAAAATATTGTAGGAAAAGAAAAATCTAATTGAAGAATCCAGAAAAACATCTTGTCCAACGGCGTTCTCGTAACACCTTAATATTTACGTTCTTTCTTCGTGCATTAAGTGATTGCGTTCAGTCTACGTCATCGTGAATAACAAGCGACTGTAGAGCAAGACAACAAGAAGTTAGGTCTACTGCATCAGAGTTATAGCAACATAAATGTTCATTATTGTCCGTGATTATTGTAATAAATTAGGGGACATTACAAATCCCTGACAATTCACTCTTTTACAAGCTACAACGATATTTTCACGCCCAAGTAACTTATTAACAGTGATTACTGTTTCGGCGATCTCTGAAGAAAATGAAGAAAATAAAATCTATGCGCTAACTGCATATTATTATATCTCGGTACTGTTACGAGTCACGAACGAAGCGCTTCCGCCTTAACAGAAGAATACGACATGAAGACTGCGATAACACATTAATCTGTAGCACATTTAGAGATACATGGTCCGTCCATATTTATTCACCTTTCGTTATAAATAATTAAAACTGCATGGTAGATCGGAATAGCTACGCCCCATAACAGAAACATCTCCGGCTAGTATTTTGGTACATGTAATGTCCGTTTATCACACATAAACTACCGAAAATAACAGGGCCATAAGGGGTGATGAACAACATAAATTTGACGAGGTTACAAATATCATTTAAACTGAAATAGAGTAGGTGCCAGGACTCAGACTGGAAAACTTGAAGGTAACGGCTGAGAACCTTCATTACCTCTAAAATTCTTCTGGCACTTGCCAAAAATTCCACATTTCAGTGCTTCGTTTACGAGAAGAATGACAGATTAGTAGGTTATTGGTATTTCAGATTAAGCCGTAGGTTTATTGATACTTCGATGGATTAGCTTACACCTTGGAGGATAGCAAGAGCAGACTGCTGGAGTAGGACATGTGTGGTATTCAAACCTACTTTCGAGGGAATGAAAGCTTTACGCCTCTTAATGTTCAGGAAAATGAAATTATCGTTTCTCTGCCACAGTACTTCGTGACTACTCACATTAATTCATGACCGACTGGAAGAATGTAACACACTTTATTTTCCAGATAAGCAAAAGAATGGTTTGAGTGATAATACCCCTCTTGGTATTCGGTTGCGTGCTGATACGAGGGTAATCCCAAAAGTAAGATCTATTTTTTTTTTATAAGTACATATACCTGTTTATTTCTACAATGGTTTACATCAGCTTACAGCTTGAACATTTAGCTATTTTTCGACATAATCACCATTTCTGTAGATGCATTTTTGTAGGAGCTGTGGCTGTTTTTGTATGCCCATGTCATACCAGCCGCCATGCTGTTCAGAAAGTTATGAAGCACTTCTTTCACCTCTTTTTTTTTTTTTTTTTAGAAGCGAAGCAATATTTAATTCTGAGCGACTATAGTAATTTTAAGACTTTTTGTACAAGGGTTACGGGCCATGTATCGTAAGTACGTCACAATCAGTCAATCTGTACGCCTTAAGGCCGAATATAGTGGTACTAACGTATTTTCCGTTTCAGTAGAAGTCACAGACAACTTTAGTTTTCATATACAAGACACACACACAAGAAAATACCACAAAGCGAAATTGCTTTAGCTTCGGTACTTTACTATTTTTGAAGAACACTTCCAAGTTTAACTTACTGACTTGTTTGTGTATGAAAATAACATAAGGTGGTGCCAGAGAAATATGGTTGCTATTACCGTGTTGACTGTGGAACAGAATATTCCTGAAATCGTACAAAGTAATTGTTTATTATGTGTATCGCTTGTATATATTTTTGTTTATACCAAATCCAGCAGGAAACCCTTTATGACTCACGGACCAGATTGCTGTGCAGGTAACAGGTCTTCCGCTGGAGTGATCCAAGAAAAAGATTATAAAACTGTGAATGGGATTTGAAATCTGTTACCTGCACACAAGTAGCGACGAGTGTTGCAGTAACATTTCCTTCGTTGTGCAAGTGGGAACAGAGACGAGGACTAGAACCAAATGCCTGCTACAAATCTTTCTCAATGGACAACGCCTAATAATCTAAATACTGTGCAGAGAGACTTAAAGGAAAAAGCAAGCTCCGACTGCGCACTTCTTAGTTCTCTCAACAGCCCACCAACAAACGGTTTAACTTTTTTTTTACTCTATGTAATCCTGTGCGTCGCAAGAGGCTATTCTCAAATACCAGTTATCCCAAGAATTGAACCAAAATATTGTGAATGGAAACATTGTTTCAATTCTATTGAACAATAATGTAATTTCACGAGAGATACAACGAAGCTGCTTTTAATCACGAGTGTTGCATATATTTTCTTCCGCTATGTATTTTTGCCCCCGCGGCTTCATAATTAGCACACACAGCTAAAAGTTTGGTATTTTTGAGAGTACCCTTCTGGTTTTCGAAAAGGCCCAACATATAAACTGCATAAAAAGTGAACTTACCTGAGGAACACTCAGCAGACAAACTGTCGAGATTGATTTTTGTATCTCTGAAGTAATCCAAAATGGAAACAAGTATTTCACGATTAAAAAAAAAACTTCTGTTAAGGCGGAAGCGCTTCGTTCGTGACTCGCAACAGTACCGAGATATAATAATATGCAGTTAGCGCATAGATTTTATTTTCTTCATTTTCTTCAGAGATCGCCGAAACAGTAATCACTGTTGTTAATAAGTTACTTGGGCGTGAAAATATCGTTGTAGCTTGTAAAAGAGTGAATTGTCAGGGATTTGTAATGTCCCCTAATTTATTACAATAATCACGGACAATAATGAACATTTATGTTGCTATAACTCTGATGCAGTAGACCTAACTTCTTGTTGTCTTGCTCTGCAGTCGCTTGTTATTCACGATGACGTAGACTGAACGCAATCACTTAATGCACGAAGAAAGAACGTAAATATTAAGGTGTTACGAGAACGCCGTTGGACAAGATGTTTTTCTGGATTCTTCAATTAGATTTTTCTTTTCCTACAATATTTTAAGGAATGTCGTACTTTATCAGTGTGAACAAATACTCTATTTGAAAGCCAATAGTTTTTTACTATTCCTTTCTGTAATGAATGTGTATTCGGCTTGTATAAGACGGGCTAAAAGGTGCTTCCTGGTATCTAATAGAATAACACGAAAATTGTCTTTATATCTGCGTTGTCTATATCCTGAAAATTGTTAGTGATGGTATGTATTAAAGACCTCTATGACCATTTGCACAATTTCTGCGAGAAGAATGCAATATGCAGGTAGCCTCTCAATCGCTCCTGTATTAAAATTCAGAGTTAAGGTGTCACCAACTTATTTCCAATATGCTAAGATGCTGTGGAAAAATAATTTCCTGAGTGACTGAGTAACAATTACTCCAGGGTACTTGACATAGCCTGCTACCGATGTAGTGTACACTCCTCTTTGTTAGTAAGCATGATTGACACAAACACTGACAACTGCAACGTGTCAGCGATTTAGAGTGGTTTAGGTTGTTTACTATTTTTATCTCTGTCCATGAAAACTGTCACTCTTCTCATCTATAGTGACATTTGCGATCCCAATTTAAATTGGTTCTGGTACAGCAAGGACGGAATGTCTCAGAGTTTGCGTGTTGGACAATATACTCAAATGTGTGGAATTCCATCCTATTCCGTTCTAGTTTTTATTCCTGGCAATTAAATTAGTTACCGTTTCTAGCAATGCTTTCTATAAATGAAAAAGCGTCGTTCGAATTCCAGGTTAAAATTCTAGTTGTCACTATAACTGGATAGGTTTTTCAGTTCCCATGTCTCGAGAACGGAGTTAGAACCATGCCAAGTGACACGTTGTTGCATTTGAACCAGATGTTGGGTAGAGAACCACTTCACTTCTTTTTATTGTTAACAACTGCGTAAACAGAGGATTTTCTTGGCATCAGAAGTTCTTTTTCTGTTGGTATCAGGTACGTTTGTTGTTAAGTCCTACATATTTTCACTTTAGAATGCACACGACAGCTTACAGAATCATAGTGTTTCTCTTGTCTGGGTTTAGTATTTTATTACGTTACAGATTTACAGTCTACACATAAGTAACGTTTTTACCGAAATACAACTGGACGCTTTAGTACAAAATGAGTTATATACGATGTGACACTCTTTGGGACTCTAGAGTTAAGAGAGGCGCTGTAGAGTTTGTATACGGGGTATATTACCTCGCAAGCCTGATTTTTCTTTTTTTAAAACCTATTTTACATTTTAGAGTAAATATGTTTTAAGTAAACCTTTGAGGATAACTAAAACTAGGAACATCACATCCTGAAAGATACCGGAGACTAAAGGAGACCACTTCAGGATATCAATTTGAAAGAATGCGGTTCTCAAAACTATCACTAATGAGTAAGAAACGTGGTATCAGCGTGGAGCAGAGGAAGTTAATGGCAACGGGAAACGAAGGTCACATCTCTTCTATTAGCTCCACAGACCATTAAGCTAATTTATGGCTCGCTGTTTTATATGTCCACGCGAGTCTATCTCGTGCTAGCTGTCGAGCTGTTCGGTGGCCAACGGGCCTGTCTAGAATCTTACCAGGTACAGGGAACAAAAAAGATGTGAGGTTGATTAAGTCTTGGCGAGACTACAGACTTCTTTAGGGACGATTAGAAGATACAAGTGAAATGATTGATGTTTTCCCGGCATTATTGATAAACCGTATGTTTTTTAGAGGTCCAGCAGAGTCCATACCTTCCGTTCGCAGTCTAGGCAGCGAGTACATAACATTAAATCACAGCACCTGACAGAGTACTTGGCGCAACCGTCGAAATATTGCACGAATAGCAGAATACATAGTTACCTTCCGGCCCCAAGTATTACTCGACAAAGCGAACTGTAGACCCGTCGCGGAAACTGATTTGGGTATGTGATTAGGTACACTTGCGTCCCAGCTGTGAATTGTTATCCTGCAGTGCAAGCACAGTAAGACGGAAAATGACTCCGAAGTTAAGTCGGTGGCGTGTAAATTAGAGCAGGAGAGAGACTGTCGTGTGCAGTGAGACACAAGTATCCACCCCCAAGGAGCAAGAGGCGAGGTTCACACAATGGAGAACTCATTGACGATATAGGTGAAAATGTTGTTCCGTAGCAATGTCAGAGATATTATGAACAACACAAAATTTGTCACACAGTTGGTTTTCAGCGGTAGCAAGGGAATCAGAGGAAAAAAATTCTGCTTGTGAGGTTTGGTAGAATAAACTTGTCAACGTGCAACATAACACATTAGATTTTTAGGACATAAATAACAGAATTAAAGCGCAGGCGAAACTTTGACTCAAAAAATTACTTTCAAATAAACAGTCAAAGTAATGACGTCAAAGGAGTGTCGTCGAGCCAAAGTGCCTGTCAGTTATTTCGGTATGTTGGTAATTTTTACTTTTTGGCCGTCTAATTACAACGGAATGAGACACAATTTTCATCCCACACGCGTTTCACCTTTATTCTTTGTAAGGCATCTTCAGCGGCAGGTTCTGTGGATGTAGTTCTACAGGTCATGTTTTTTGTTCCATTTTGGCGCTGTTCTCCTTATAATTGCCATCAGAATTTTTGTTTTCCAGACTCCACTGCACTAGGAACTGTCGGTAACACCAACCAATACGTAGCATCAAAAAAAGTGTTCAGTTCCTAGTGAAGTCTGGAAAACACCAATTCAGATGGCAATTATAAGGAGAACAGTGCCAAAAATGGAACAAAAACACAACGTGTAGAATAACACACATAAAAACTGCCATTGGAGAGGCATCTGTATCGCTAAACGGCTAACCCGGTGAACGATACCCAATTGCAGGTTGCTTATATAATAGCTTGCAGGAGCAGTTCAGATTTTTGCAATATTGTGTACAATTATAATTATTCACCAAATTTAAAAACTGAAAGTGCTGTCATAACCTACTCATAAGATGTATGATCCCATCGTAAAGGTTTGGCACAGTAAGAGCAGTAGGCCTATTTCAGTAAGAAACTGTGTAAATGTCTGGAGGCAGCGTAAATCACAGCGCGTAAATTAGCCCACTGTATATTCATCCAGTATTTGGGAATGAGAGTACTTAGCGACTTACAACAAACGTCACACACAATTTCAAACATTTCCGAAACTTTTTCTCGCTGACACCTTCAACAGAGTAATGAACAGAAAAACGTACATGGCTTACTAAATTTTCGCGGTTCATGCAGTAAAACCTCAGCACTATGCATGACGTTTTAATTTATTACTTTTATACTGCCAACTATATTTGCATCACATTTTGCTGAGAGCATCCACATACGCCAATGAATGTACTCGTAAAATTTTATCGTAAGACTCATAGCTCAAGAGATATGACTTCATAAACATTGAGATGCGCGAGAAGCTAGCTGTTTCATACGTGAGAGTTAGATTCCCTAAAGAATTGTGGATGGAGGGTTACTGGTTGGTGTACATAAGTGCAACTCGTGAGCGCTCCACATGTAACAAGTAAGTAGTCTTTTCTGCCTGTGGGAGGATGGTGTTTGTGGGTGGGTGGGTGGAAGAGTGTGGGTGAGAGGGGGAAGGGAGGGGTGAGTGTGTAGGTGGGTAGGTGATTGCTCCTGCGGCAATGTGGGGGAATCACGCACACGGTTATGACAGGTGGTGTCTTCTTATTTTCGAGATCCATCTCACCCGATTCGGGGCAAGAGTTTCACTTACGTTGTAATAACGTTAGCCTTTCACCATCATAGCACTATCTGCGGCATTCTCGAAGAAGAATCAAAATCCGCTCCAGTGGCTCGTTGTACACGCATCAGCTGTTGAAGTGTTGGGTAAGCATTCTCGTAGCCCCGAATCAGACAGTGAACACTTCGTAGACCAAGCCTGAGTAACTCTGGCCGCAACTTTGTGTTGAAAACGCTGCACCCGGGTATAGTTTGTGGCGTGATTTTCTCGACGGGCAAGATACACTATCACTGGAAGACTGGACTTATTCCGTATGAGAACAATGTACGGATGTCTCGCGACCTGCCCCTAACTGGTACTGCCTCCTGTTGTCAATTTCTGGAATTATTTTGAAAGAAACAATATCGAACGTAAAAGCTGCTTTTGTGAATGGCTGATATGATCGTATTGACGTAATTTCATGGGTGTATTCTGTAGGTTCCGCAGTTTGCTGTAGTTCTGCTATAAATGCGTCACGTTTGTTGAGTGAGCTAGAAATTTTGGAAGCTCAAAAGGAAGAAACTGTTCAATATCTCACTTCGCATTTCATCTTGGGAAGATAATTACTTTCCTTCATCATTATTTTAAAAGTTATGTCAAAGAACGAAAGTAAAACCGAAAAATGCATCTTGACGCTTAGCCCCTTTTCAATATGTATTACTCTTGAAGACATGTCACTTATGTATGTGCCAGTAA
This sequence comes from Schistocerca americana, assembly GCF_021461395.2. Classification (NCBI taxonomy): domain Eukaryota; kingdom Metazoa; phylum Arthropoda; class Insecta; order Orthoptera; family Acrididae; genus Schistocerca; species Schistocerca americana. The sequence continues at coordinate 695,267,207 of NC_060120.1, read as the reverse complement.
AGCTTTAATAAACGGCATAAATGGCCTGTTTCCTAGGACGAGTATTCTTCTAAGTAGACGGTCACCATAGCCGTCCAGTTGGAAATGCGTCTCATCGCTCAAGATGATGATCCTCGGAAAACTGACAGCCACATTTTTTATTTCTAACGCCTGTCGGCCAATTCACACCACTGCAAAGAATAGTTTGGCAGTAGTTCAGCATTGTAAGGCCGTAGATGATCCTTTGTTAGAATTCGCAGCACTTACTGTGATAGACGGCGCTTCGAAGTTCAGAGACTTTCGGTCAATCTGTCTCATACTGACTCAAAATTTTCTGTAGTCCGTCAGTACGATGTCGCTTTGTTGTCTTCTCAGCAATTGAACTACTTTTCCCAAACTTTTCAGTTACTCATCGAATTGTCAATAACTTGGGTACGCAGACCAAATCTGGTAGGCAGTTTCCGAAGTTCCCTAAAGAATATTACCCGTATTTGTAATCAGATTTGACGATGACAACGTGTTGCTATATGGTAAAGAGATTCATTTTCACACATCGAAATTTCTGTAGACGAAAAGTAATAGCAAACGTTCCCAACTGATCGGAATGAAAATGTCGAGCAGTTTAAATTGAGCATTCTTATTGTCGCATCCAATACAAACATGAAAATCAGTACCAATATCTGTATTGCAAACAGTGACAGATCACATATTAGTCCGCAGCTCGTGGTCGTGCGGTAGCGTTCTCGCTTCCCGCGCCCGGGTTCCCGGGTTCGATTCCCGGCGGGGTCAGGGATTTTCTCTGCCTCGTGATTGGATGTTGTGTGCTGTCCTTGGGTTAGTTAGGTTTAAGTAGTTCTAAGTTGTAGGGGACTGATGACCATATATGTTAAGTCCCATAATGCTCAGCCATTTGAACCATCATATATTATTTTTAAATGAGATTTCATTTCAGTGGACACAGGCGATACAACAAAAGTCTTTCACAGCCTTAATAAATGCCAAGGAGCCGCATTTACATCTTAAAGTCAAAAGTGCGTAGTCTCTATGAGCAATCCTATTTCCCCTTGAGTAATCGATTAAAGAATTAGGCATGCTACAACTTTTTAAGGCCGGGAGATGTTTGCAAACACGAGTGTAGCACAGTATTGATCAGTGATGGAACTAATCTTGAATTCATAGTTATATCCTAAATGTAACTTAGAAAAACTGAAACTTTAAAACTGTTCGACTTGACTAGGAGCGCAATTGTAAGTGCCAAATCTTCAGCATGATTTAAGCAATAGGACAACAGTGTCTGGTCCGTACTCAAGAATTTGAGACCTCGTACTGGCTCCGTTACAATGGGGGCGTTACTGAGTTCCAGTGAATTACGATTAAGGAGGAGCGCATTCGTCCGTGACCCTCATTATCCTATAAAGCAGTGAAATGGCTCTGGCGTGGGATGCTCCTCTAACAGTTATCACAGCCGCTGTTTTCTGCGAACAGTGAACCACTGCAAAATGTGTACTCTTCTGGAGGAAGTCGGCGTACTGACCTGCAAGAACGGGAACGAGAGCACCAGCCGGAGGTGAAGCACCGTCTCCCGTCTGGCTCTGCCGCATGTGTGCAGCGAGGTTTTTCATAACAAAAATCGAAAGTGTTTCAAAACTTAGTGTTACAGGAAAAGCACTTAGTCCCTTTCTTAATATTTAATCGTAAGGGACGGTGCACTTGCTTCTTCTGTTCGTGTACAGAATGAGTCACAGCTTCGCGTCAGAAACGAATACTTCTCATCTAATGTAGGGACAGCAAGGGTAACGTACCCAGAATTTCGGACCGTGATTTCATTGCGTCCCCATTCGACTAAAGCTCCAGTGCTTCGTAGTCGGCATCCCGTTGCTGAGGCATTTGACTGTTCACTTCTTCGTTGCTTCATTCAAGTAGTTCTAATTTTGACTTTTCATTTTGTTCTAGTTTGTTCCCACTTGTAAAATACATTACGTTTGTCTTACTCTGTGCCAACAGTTCTGCTCTGCATATATTTCTTTATACCAACCATTACCCTTATAAAACTAATTACAGGTCATAAATAGTGCTGCCTAAATTCAACGGCAATATATGCCAAAGCGAATTTCATTACATGCACATCGATGTAAACTTTAATCTTCCGTATTCTCCGAGCGCACACGCACGGGCTCGTCATCTTTTTGGGCTATTCAGACTTCTATTCCATGTGGAGAGATTGTTTGCTTTTCATGACACCAAGACGTTTGGAGTGTATTCCTCAACAAACACCAAGAGCCACCTGATTAAGAATAAGAAGCCGCTTCTTGTGCCCCGATTGCTCAAATTTTGGAGATTTTTTTTTCTGCCAGTAGCATCTGCGCAGTGTCTGGAAAATCTACACCGACTTTATAATCTGAACGAAACACTCAATGAAAGCCTTACGTGTAAGCAATTTTCCATGAGAAATTGCTCTGTTCTTCCACTACTTGGCCTGCTTTGGAGAAGTTAGGATATTACTGAATTTCCGTCGGATGAATTTCTAGAAGTGAATAGTATTTTCAAGGTCGTCCGTTGGATATGCTACGACACACAAATAATTAAGTAATAGGATCGAATTAATCGTAAAAATAGACATCTTGTGTAAGCAACACCCTGCTTTTGGAAATCTGGCTAAAAACTGCCAACAGCCACGTCGAGTTTTGCCTGATTGTCAGTGAGGTTCAAATGGCTCTGAGCACTATGGGACTTAACTGCTGAGGTCATCAGTCCCCTAGAACTACTTAAACCTAACTAACCCAAGGACATCACACACATCCATGCCCGAGGTAGGATTCGAACGTGCGACCGTAGCGGTCGCGCGGTTCCAGACTGTAGCGCCTAGAACCGCTCGGTCACTCCGGCCGGCATTGTCAGTGAGCATTACTCATCTGTGTTGAAGCTCGCACACACGTAAACTGTTTGTTTGGAGCGCAATTCGAGCCCAGTGAATGCGGTGACGGGGTTTTCGCTTAACATCTGGTCGACAAGGACCTACTGCTTGACGATCTTTTGCGAAGCATTCGAACGTAGCCACCTTTAGTCAGCGTCTGAAGGTGAGGCGAGGCACGTACAGAACTGTGCAGAGATCGTTAGCACCCCGGCTACGTCGATGGATCACGTGACCGAAATAGCAAGGGAAAATTATTAGCAAAAGTTCTGCACTGTGCTCAGTTATAATTAACGAAAGTCTACTCACATTTTTCAGTATACGCAAACATTTGACAGCAATCATTTCCGGAAATCACTGCAAACCCAGATTGGGGTACTAATAAGAGGGAGAGGACCAAAGCTCTTCTAGACATCATGGCCTTATTGAATTTACGAAAAAGATTTCCCAGATCATCTCAGTGATTGTTTTTTCCTAGGATGATATTTTTATTAAAGTTTTCATTTCGTATAGCAAGCGCTATGTCGCAGTTGTTAGGACACTTGCCATTCTGATATTTCCTGATTTATGTCAACGTGTGAATTCAGGCCATTTCCCACAGTTTAGACTGTTAGAGGAGAAAATTAACAATATATCGTACATACATTATCGTGTGTTGCTCTCCTGTACAGCGAACCATGCCGAAATCTCATTTTAGTATATTCACCTAATCTGTCGCCACTGATAGACTGCTGTCTGGAACGCTCATTCCCTTGCCATTTGTTAATAACCCGATTTAGGATATTCAGACTTCTCAAAATATTTTGTGCTACTAGTCTTTTATGGGCAAACTTTTTTCATAATCAGTATCGTATCAGTTAACTAAACCCTACCATTTGGTATAACAATCGACAGACCGTGTACATCAGTTTCTATTTCGCACGAATTTTATGTCAAGCATTTGTGTTTGTAGTTCATTATCTTCCAGCCGAGGAATACCATTAATTTATACTTCGTAATTTAGTCTAATCCCTGTCAACGTACTGCGCTGAAGTTTTATCATCTGACTGGATACTGACGAAATTATCTTAGGCATAAATCATTGTAGCAACAACAAAAGCTAAAATTACCGCGTTCGTATCCAAATTCCATAAACAGAAGCAGTGTGGTAGCGCAGATATGGAAGGTGGCCCTAATCGTTGTGGAGGAAGACATTCTGATATCCCGGACCGGCGAGACTGAAAGCCCGTCGGAGGGCAAGAAACACTAGACAGCCGCTACAGAGCGCGAGCGGCGTCGCCGCTGCAGTGTTGGCCGCGGAGCCACGCCCATTTTGCCGGCCCATCAAGCTCGCGGCCGCCCTGTAATGCTAGCAGCACGGCGGCTCTGTCTTCAGTCGCGATTCCACTGCCCTCTTGTATCGTTGTTTTGGTTGCAGGATTCACTACATCTTAGGTTCTCGTTCCAGAACTACTCCTTAAACTATTCCGCTGTGCCGTCTCCGTTGTCTGCTTTTTCTCTTGTTGTGGTGGTCCTGTTAACTCTCGGCGACTCGCTATCGACTGCTTCGGCTGGTCGGCCTATTCCGCGGGTTCTCGAGCAGTTCCCGATCTTAACAGGTGCCCCATGCACGCATTTTTCACTTCCCACCCTCTTTTCCTCCATTTAACTGTGACAGAGGACTGGGACACGTATTTGCAGCAGCTGAAACAGAACCAACGCCCCTTTCAGGTCTCTGATGACGCTCTTCAGTGGTCGCTGTTCCTTTCTTGGATTTCCCAAGAGACGTTTTTCTTGTTAAAATTATTATTCTCAATGATTCTATGTGGGTGCATTGCAACTAGAGTTTCATTAGTACCACAAGCAACTTCGTCAGTCACCTCGCTTCTGAGTGAGTGATTTACAAGATTTTTAGTCGCTTTTCCGAATTCACTTGTGTGAACTCGACTTGCTAAATCTTGTATACACACTCCTTGATTCTAGATGTAGTGGTCGAATTGGCTCCCGATCTGGAAGTACTCACTGCAGCCCTGAAGTTGGACAGCCCTTCCTTGGACGATTTCTTGAAAATTGTGCATGCTTTCACACAGCTTAATTTCCTGCTGAGCTCAGCACCCTGCCTTATGCCCTTTTCTGCATCACATTCACTTATTTCAGCAATAGATGCCTCTCCGTATGGCGCAGGAGCAGTGATGGTGCATAGTAACTACACTGAAGAGCCAAAGAAACTGGCACACCTACGTAATAACGTGTAGGGCCCCTCGGGCACGCAGAAGTGCCGCAACATGACTTGGCATGGACTCGACTAATGTCTGGAGTAATGCTGGATAGAATTGACACCATGAATCCTGCAGGGCTGTCCATAAATCCATAAGATCACGAGGGAGTGGAGATCTCTTTGAACAGCACGTTGCAAGGTACCCCAGATATGCTCAATAATGTTCATGTCTGGGGAGTTTGGTGGCCAGAGAAACTGTTTAAACTTAGAAGAGTGTTCCTGGAGCCACTACGTGGAAATTATGGGCGTGTGGAGTGTCGCATTCTCCTGCTGGAATTGCCCAAGTCCGTGGGAATCCACACTGGACACGAATAGATGCAGGTGATCAGACAGGATACTTACGTGTCACCTGTCGTATCTAGAGGTATCAGCAGTCCCATATCACTCCAACTGCACTCGCCCCACACCATTACAGAGCCTCTACCACCTTGAACAGTCCCCTCCTTACATTCAGGGACCATGGATTCATGAAGTTGTCTCCATACCCGTACACGTCCATCGGCTAGATAAAATTTGAAACGAGACTCGTCCGACCAGGCAACATGTTTTCAGTCGTCAACAGCCCAGTTTCTGTGTTGAAAGGCCAAAGCGAGACGTAAAGCTTTGTGTCGTGCAGTCATCAAGGGTACACGAGCGGTCCTTCGGGTTCTAAAGCCCACGTCGATGATGTTTCATTGAACGGTTAGCACGCTGACACTTGCTGATGGCGCAGCATTGAAGTCTGCAGCAGTTTGCGGAAGGGTTGCACTTCTGTCACATTGAAAAATCTCTTCACTCGTCGTTGGTCCCGTTCTTGCACGATCTCTTTCCGGCCACAGCCATGTCGGAGATTTGATGTTTTATCGGATTCCTGATGTTCATGGTACACTCATGAATTGGTCGTACGGGAAAATCCCCATTCATCGCTAACTTGGAGACTGTGTCCCATCGCTCGTGCGCCGACTGTAACACTACGTTTAAACTCACTTAAATCTTGATAACCTGCCATTGTACCAGCAGTAATTGATCTAACAACTGCGTCAGACAGTTGTTGTCTTATATAGGAGTTGAAGATCGCAGCGCTGTATTCTGCATGTTTACAGGTCTCTGTATTTGAGTACGCATGCCTGTACCAGTTTCTTTGGCGCTTCAGTGTATAACGGTACTGAGCAACCGATTACTCATGTGTGAAAAACGTTGACACCTGCTCAAAGCAACTACTCTCTGATCTATAAACAAGCTTTGGTAATTGTCTTTGCAGTTAGGAATACCCACGTTTACCTATTCAAGACTGTTCGTTCTCACTAATACTAGAAACCGCTGGTAGCACTATTTGGGCTGCGCTCCCAGCTTTGAGTGGTTCACACAAAAGCTACAGTGTTGGGCGCTTTTCCTCAGCTCCTTCAGTTATACCGTTGAATACAAGCCCACAAAACAGCAATGGATTTCGAATGATCTATCTTACTTACCTTTGGTACCAGACCTGTCCCTTAACCAACGGGAAAGTTCCTGTTTCCACGTTTACATGGAACAGTGGCAGACCTTGGAAGTGTTTCCACTATGGCTGCTCAAATCTCTGCAGTCATGCACTTCAGACTTATCTTATGCAGTGTGTGTTCCATGGGTGGTCCACTTACATGTCAAAGAGCTCTGGGTCTGAGCTTGCCTCTTCCACTGTGCCAGTAATCATCAGTGTTCCGCTGAACTTGATGTCATGGAGCACAGCTGTTCCACCATGAAGTGCAGCCGTTCCACTTGTGCCTGGTATCAGGGTCCTCCGCTGAAATCCTTCTCCCCCTGGACCAACACCCATGTTTTCCCTGGGACCATATCCATCTGGAATTTGCTGGCCCCTTTCTGAACTCTACGTGGCCCACTGTCGTGTACGCTTACTCTAACTACCCATTTGTAGTCAGCATGGTACCCACCACCAACGGCACCATACTTCTTTCAATCACCCAGGTACTAGCCATTGAAGGGCTTCCCTCAACCATTGTCAGATAATGGACCCCAGTTCATGGCGATGATTATCGAACAATTCTGTGTCGCAAACGGCATCAAAAACTTATGAAGATTCAGAGGGTTTTTGGAATGCCATCATGCCGGCTTCATCCACGCCTACCGACTGCACTGCTGTCAGGTGGCTGAATCGAACTTGGATTGTCCGCCCTTGCCAGTCCAACACTTTCATGGGTATAAATTATGCTACAGGGCACCAGCGGAATTCCCTTGGACACAGGCATGGAGGCAGAAGTCACATGCAGCCTCTGCATCCTTATCCATCGTCGTCAACAATGCGGGTATAAACTTCCTGGCAGATTAAAACTGTGTGCCTGACCGAGACTCGAACTTGGGACCTTTGCCTTTCGCGGGCAAGTGCTCTACCAACTGAGCTACCCAAGCACGCTTCACGCCCCGTCCTCACAGCTTTACGTCTGCCAGTACCTCGTCGTTTTAATCTGCCAGGAAGTTTCATGTCAGCGCACACTCCGCTGCAGAGTGAAAATCTCATTCTGGAAACAATGCGGGTTGCTTCCACCAGCTGGTGGGCTTCAGTACCAAGACTACACTGTGCAGGCAGTTCGCCTTCCAAAGCATCGTCCGGGTGCTTCCAGCCCCATGCACACATTTTAGAGTGGAGGGATCTTGTATGCTGGTCTGGCGAGTTGGAAAGCCCACACGAGGGCACGGAACTCGATGGCAGCTACTAGACTGCATTGCTAAATCTGCGAGCCCTGTCGTCACCGTTGCAGCGCTGGTTGCGCAGCCACGCCCATCTTGCTGGCCTGCAGCCACCCTTTGAAGGTAGCAATGCAGTGGCTCAGTCTTCAGTCATGATTCTTCTGCGCTTTGGTATCGTTTTTACTACGTGTCGTTGTTTTGGTCACAGTATTCGTTACACCTTAGGTTTTAGTTCTTGGATTAATCTTTAGACTTGCTAATCTGCCATGCCGTCTCCATTTTTGTCCTGTTGTTGTTGTCGTCCTCCTGTTCGCTTTCAGCAACTTGCTGTAGATGGCCTTGGCCGGTCGGCCCGTTTCTGCAGACTCTAGGGTCGTTCCCCGTCTTGTCAGGTTCCGGTCACTCCTGACTCGTTCATTGTCACAAATCAGTACGTAAGTAGAGTAGTCACACGTACATACGTCACAGATTGCTAATTTAGCTCCTAGGCCTATAACTACGAATGAGACTCGTGATAAAGAAATTAGCCCATAAGCAATAAGCATGAGTCTGCCTCGTGCTACTTCGTGCAGACCACATGTAAATAAGACGAGCCAGCCCGTGGTATGTCACTCGGGACAAACAACAAACACGAGTTGGACTCGTGTGTAAACAGTTGTCCTAATTCAGTTCAGTTCTTAATTCAGTTCTCTTAATTCAGTTATATGTACTCTTTCGCTGCGTTGACATGTATCTGTTACAATCCCCCAAAAGAATTAAACAACTCATTTACCTAACATGTCAGTAAAAAATATCTAATCGTGTTGATAGCAGTGATTCATGTGGTGTTATTGCGGCCAGTGATTCGATGGGTTCTACCGATAGTTACAGTGATTGTTGCGATATTCTATTACCTATACAAAAACGTCCAAGATGATGAATCATTGAAGATAATACTGATGATGAAGACAGTATCACTCAACAGTCACCAAAGCAATGGATTTGGAAAGAAGAAAACAACAAGGCAAAAATCGGGGGGTATACGCAGAGCACCAATTTCGGAAAGATAAAATGGTTCAAATGGCTCTGAGCACTATGAGACTTAACTTCTGAGGTCATCAGTCCCCTAGAACTTACAACTACTTAAACCTACCCGACCTAAGGACATCACACACATCCATGCCCGAGGCAGGATTCGAACCTGCGACCGTAGCGGTCGCGCGGTTCCAGACTGTAGCGTCTTGAACCGTTCGGCCACACAGGCCGGCTCGGAAAGATATGCACATCAGGCAACGATCAATGAAAATACGAGAAAGATAACTAATGAAGCATGGATTCTCGTCGGCTGCAATGAAATTAAAATATACTTCGCGTTATGCATAATAATGGCTTAAATAAAAAAACTAAAAATTCGGATGTGCTGGTCTAGAAGAGTCATCATAGAAACACCGATTTGAGGAAAGCTATACCACTGCAAAGATTTTTGCAAATCAATAGCTTTTTACATTTTACAGATAACGATATGACTGTGAAGTTGGATCAATATGGCGGTAGATTTTGTTAAATCACAACTTAAAAATGGGAATCTATAATGAGAAGCTGCTGTGGCATATTAGCATTGAAGTGGATGGATAAACGGCACGTTCATATTATTTCTACAAAGCACGAAAGAGTACAAATGACTGAACAAATCACAAGTCTATGAAATCCTTCTATCAAACCAAATGTACTGTTGATTACAAAGCGGAATGATTGGTATTGACTGTCAAGATCAGATATTAGCTGGTTTCCCTGTTATGAGGAATAGACTTCAAACAGTAGGATTATAACTTAACATGCTGTCACAAGTTTATGAAAGAAGTGGACCATCATCGACCGGAAATATACAACTGAGACTACATATGCAACATTGGAGTCACTTCCCGAAACACACAGATCCCACGCCATTGAAAATTCATCCAACAAGAACTTGCAAAGTACGTATAAAAAATAAGAAACGAGGGGGAACGACGTCTGAATGTAAAAGATGGAGTTCCGCTACTTGTACCTCATTGTTTCGAAAAATATCACTCAGTTGGTGATCGATATTTGCTACGAGTGTTATCAAAACATAATTTAACCCAAGTATTAATTGATAAATTGTTACTGATATACTTATCCACTTGCAAGTGATAAATCATTTTTATTCACTGATGAATAAACCGGAATTACTTCCCAGGCATCTTAAAATGTTTGTTTTCAAATGTTGTTTCTTTCACAATTCCTTTCGTTGCGCCAAAATCCACGAGTCATACAACGCATGTATTTTGCACAGGTTTGAACCCACCACTAACAAGCTCAGTGATTCGACGCGCGATCGATCATTCTTGCTCACTGTGGCCCGAGCGATTGGCAGATAGCGAGTAGACCAAGGGATTAAGTCAGCTTAGTTTCAACGTTTGTTCTGTTTCCGTATTTTCCTGTAGTTAAGACACATTTTTAATTACCGCGGGATTAACATTTTAAATTTCATCGTACAAATTGAGAAAGCAATGATAATACTATTATAATTTTTGCTATTATACTGTTTATTTTAATAAGATTGTTACACTTCGTTACTGGAGAACAATTTCTTTCAACGAAGTGTGTGGCTAAAAGGAGAGAAAAGGTTTAGCGCCTCTATCTTATCCTGATCTAAAATAACGTGGTACTACTTACCGATGCTGAGTCGAGGTTATCATAAAGTTCAGTGCACTTTTGCTTAATGACACAAAATACAGATTTTTATCCACTGGTTTGTCTACTTTTGAGATTTTAAAGTTAAATGCAAACGGGAAATTCATAAGAAATGAAAAACGTGAGATCAAATGTACGTTCAACGCAAAATGTTATTATTGTGATGGATTAGATGAAAAGAATAGAGTCATCTTTGAAATTTCGTTTTAACGTCGTATTTGTGAAGCTGAAAGTTTCTAAAGATATACACCTACCAATGTAGACAAGAAGGGATTTGGTCAACACTGCGCTATATTCAATTGCCCGACTAGTTATTACACCGTTCAAGTTACCAAAAAACGGAATAAAACATTTTCGGGTACGGATCGAAAACATGCGTCAAATACAAAGAAAGTAGGAGGGCGGGCTGGAAAGTAAAACCTCCGAAATTACTTGAAAACACTTAGAGCTTTTCAAATAAAACAAACGTTATTAACATTCTGCATCCTTGTTTTTCACGTCTACATATTTGAATCCTCTACCTCTAGATGGCTCCGAACTGTAGTGTAACGTAACTATGGCAGTGTGAGAGAAACAACGTGCTATAAGAGTTTCGAATTCTAAGAGTCCGTTGGCACATGGAGCACCCTCTCTTTCAGCATGAAAATGCGAGACTACACACACGCACAGCGACATCTGCAACAATCCGACGGCTCGGGTTTACCGTCTTTGATCAACCTCCATACAGTCCCAACTTGTTCCCATCCTATTTCTGTTTCCAAAACTTAAAAAACCATCGAAGACTTCACTTTGATAGTGATGAAGCGGTTGAAGCATAGATGCGGTTACGGCTCCGTCAACAAAGTCAAATATTCTACAGTGCTGGCATCAACAAATTGGTCATTGATTGTGAGAAATGTGTTCATCGCCAGGGTGACTATGTTGTGAAATACGTATCTAGAAATGGAGAATAAAGGTTTAGAATGTTAATAACGTTTATTTTATTTAAAAGCTTCGAGTTTTCACATAATTTCGGAGGCATTAGTTGCCAGCACGTCCTCTTAATTTCATCGTCATTCCCTGCCCAGTGCCATCAGTACATAAACCGAGACGTTACCGAGGTATTGTCCAAATGAGCGTGGGATCAACGAGTGAACTTCACACATGCCGAAAGAACGGCCGTTGCCCCGAATAGCGGGCGATTGTTTCTCGACAGGAATTTCTTCAGTTTACTCGGTGGATTAAGATTAAGAGAACAACAGGCTCTAACGTAGTTTCGAAAGCAGAATTCCGAACTGTGATCGCAGTAGTTCCGTTCAGCCTTTAGTAACGCGATAATTCATTTAATCCTCTCTGGATCAACGAAAGTAGGGAGGAGAGAGAAGAGAAAGGAATAACTAGGCTAATATGAGTATCACTATTGGTCTGAAAAAAAGCACAGTTGTCATCGACGTCGTGTAAGGCAAATATATATATATATATATCTCCGCTCTCCGTACGATTTGCTTTCTTGTTTCTGTGATCCTCAGTCCAAAGACTGGTTTATGCACCTCTCCGCGGCTAGTCTAACCTGCACAAGCCTCTTCATCTCTGCATTTGTACTGACACTTAGATCAGTTTGAACCTGCTTACGTATTCAAGCCTTCGCCCGCCTCTACAATTTTCAGCCGGCCGAAGTGGCCGTGCGGTTAAAGGCGCTGCAGTCTGCAACCGCAAGACCGCTACGGTCGCAGGTTCGAATCCTGCCTCGAGCATGGATGTTTGTGATGTCCTTAGGTTAGTTAGGTTTAACTAGTTCTAAGTTCTAGGGGACTAATGACCTCAGCAGTTGAGTCCCATAGTGCTCAGAGCCATTTTTCTACAATTTTCACCCCCTCCCCCTCCCCTCACAGCACTTCATTAGCAAAGCAACGATTTCTTGATGCCTCAGAGTGTGACCCATCAACCAATCCATTCTTTTAGTCAAGCTATGCCATAAATTTCTTTGTTCTCCTATTGGATTTTGTTCCCCCTAATTAGCTACCTAATTTACCCTTGTGATCATCACCATTCTTCTGTAATGCCAAATTTCAAAAGCTTCTATTCTCTGCTTGTCTGGACTCTTTATCGTCCAAATTTCATTATCGTACAAGACTATACGACGAATAAATACCATGAGGAAAGCCTTCCTAGCACTGAAATTTATATTAGATATTAAGTTTTTCAAAAATTCTTCTTTCTATTACTATTACCAGCCTGAATTGTATTTCTTATATGCTATGGGCATCTGCAGTTATTTTCCACCCAAATAGCAAAACTCATACACTATTATTAGTGTCTCATTTCCTAATCAGATTTTCGCAACATAAATTCCAGACCTCTGCCCAGAGAATCAAATGGCCGGCCGCGGTGGCCGAGCGGTTCTAGGCGCTTGAATCCGGAACAGCGCGACTGCTACGGTCGCAGGTTCGAATCCTGCCTCGGGCATAGATGTGGATGATGTCCTTAGGTTAGTTAGGTTTAAGTAATTCTATGTTCTAGGGGACTGATGACCTCAGAAGTTAAGTCCCATAGTGCTCAGAGCCATTTTTGAGAATCAAATGTGGACTCTCACCAATAACTCTGTTGAAAACGAGAATTAAAAATTAAAAAAAAAACACTCTTTCATGAAGCTACATTGGGCTATGGTGCACGTGTACCTGTATGACGTGATATGGAATTAAATCAGATTTTCGTGCCTTCTTGGGAAACTGGATGCCTCGTTGCTTGATTTCATATTTCATTTTTACTTATAAGAAATGTATGCAGTTGTCATTCGTAGCCGCTGAACATGAAGAGATTACTTCTGGTATACATTTCATAATATATATATATAATGCTAATTCTATCATCTCGATTAGCAGAACAAAGGAATATGTTTTCATTAAAGATATTAGCGAATTTTTTCGATGAATTTGCTTTTTAGATAGGTCTGTTCATGTAAACAAATTGAGGCTTTTCCGTTATATATATTGCCGAATTACAGTGTATTCCACAAACTGTCGCTCAGTGCCAATAATACCACTTGGCACTCTAAAGACTAATACCTCAAGCTGGTGAAACTTCGTACTCCAGGAAGCGCACTTTAGCGTGAATCTAGAACATCAGAGTACATCTATCGGTTTATAGGGTGCGCAACAGCACTGATAAGCATTTGCAGCTTGTTAATATCGTCCTATCAATAACATTTCACTTTCGTCACAATAACGGCTGCATCTACAAGCGGCGATCAAAAAATTTCCGTGCGAGGCCGTTGCTGCAGCTTATATGCAACTCAGTGCGACTGCGATGTGAGTGCAAGCACCGGCTCGTAGGCAAGGGATTAGAGTGACATTTGTGTCTTTCAGACGTGCCTCATCCATTATGGACAACAACAAGTGATTAGGGCGACCCGGTGCATAACCATTCGTGCGCTAGCTGAAGGTCTCGACATCAGCTTTCGTTGCATCACACACATTATCCGGATGACTGTTTGTCTGAAGCACTCGATGCGTGTCAGTGTTGAAGACAACACGTTCGCTGAGCGCTTTGTTGCAGGCGGTGAAAGTCGGTGCCAACACTGAAAACCGGAGTCGATAGCGCCGATGATACAGTGGTGTCATCCATCGTCCCAAAAAGTTAGCCGGCCGGAGTGACCGAGCGTTTCTAGGCGCTACAGTCTGGAACCGCGCGACCGCTACGGTCGCAGGTTCGAATTCTGCCTTAGGCATGGATGAGTGTGATGTCCTTAGCTTAGTTAGGTTTAAATAGTTCTAAGTTCTAGGGGACTGATGATCTCAGAAGTTAAGTCCCATAGTGCTCAGAGCCAGCCAAAAAATTAGTGTCAGCCATCTGCTGGAAATGTGATGCTGACTGACATGTTTTTTGATTACCGGGGCACATTCCTTACTGATTTCAAGAAACCTCGTATCCCCATCACTTGGGAACGGTACTGCGCAACGCTAGAGAAATTGCGGCGTGGAATTAAGGCGAAATGTCCGGGAAAACTGCGACAAGGGGGTTCTGCTGCTGCTGCTGCTGCTGCTTCATGATAATGCACGTCTCCATATCGCAAGTATTGTAATGCAAAAGTTACGCTAACTCAAGTGGGAGACACTCGAACGCCTTCGATCCCTTTAGAAAAGGCCTTGAAGGGTCGACGATTTATGTCGGACGAGAACGTGCAGATATGCGACATGCAGTTACGGAATTCTACACGCAGCAGGAGACTGTTTTAGCAAGCGTGTGTCTTCAGCCTGGTGAGTCTGTGGGATGACTGCCTCAACGCTGGTGCCGATTTCACATGACTGGCATACAGATTCTGGACGGCCTTCGCACAAAAACATTTTAATCGACCTTCATATTTTAGTTTGAAAGCCTGCCATTCTTTCCGAAACTGTGCCTGAATGTTAATTATAGATGACGAGCCCAGTTTGTCGTAAAATATGCACCCAGACACCGAATATGAGCCACCAATAACGATACCTGACTTCAGTAGGAGTTCAGAGACAGCAACGAAGAGGGAGTTACTCAGAAGTCGCACAACTGTAAACTACAGTACTTAGAACAGTAACTGCAAACATCATTTGATTCTGCCTCAGATCCTTATAACCTCGCGCCCGCATCTCGTGGTCGTGCGGTAGCGTTCTCGCTTCCCACGCCCGGGTTCCCGGGTTCGATTCCCAGCGGGGTCAGGGATTTTCTCTGCCTCGTGATGGCTGGGTGTTGTGTGCTGTCCTTAGGTTAGTTAGGTTTAAGTAGTTCTAAGTTCTAGGGGACTTATGACCACAGCAGTTGAGTCCCATAGTGCTCAGAGCCATTTGAACCTTATAACCTCGAGTTGTGCAGGACAGAGGTTTGCCATTTGTTCCCTACACTACCTAACAACCTGAAAACAGAGAGCTCATGTGATGAAAGCAATAAATTACGACGACTTTATTTCCGCCACCGTTTAATTTGAAGAACTGTATCAACGTCGCGTTTTCTGGATTGCTGAAATTTCTTGCGGGAAATAAATGCAAACAGTGCAAGCATGAGTTGCGTAGCTACTCAGAAACGCAAAGTTTAAGCGATTGGAGCACGTTTTATATGAAACAAAGATTAACAACTCAAACACGAAAGCAAGCTACGCATGTTAGGATTTGTGAACAAAGGGCAAGTGGAAGAAAATGAGTTATCGGAGCCCAAAATGCACGAGAGATCAAATATAACACAAATTACACGTTTTGGCTACGAACAGACATAGCCAGAACATGTAAACATCCCTTCCGAACAACATAACATAAAACGGAGTGAATATAACTTTACATATTGTTTAGAAATGCACATTCGAGGAGAGAATCTGCTTGCAAGACCCTTGAATTTAAATGAATTTAATTCGGTGACGGATACTGATCACAACGTGTTCTGAAGGAACTGAAAACTAGAACGAAGACCGCAAGCACAGTAAGTCCACGTGCAAAAGGCAACACGAAAAGGGCACGATTTTACCTAATTTCAACACACTCGCGGTTAATAACCCTGTGAATGCGACTCGAATGCTTGCAGCTTACTGGTCTCTCACCATTATAGTGAAAGTTGCTGGCTGAATGCGCCCATATCGAATACACAAGTGTCCGGATACTTGTGCTCCGGCTTGCCGCCCAGCTTAGGAGACGAGAGAAGCTTTGTGTTTCAAACTTCCTGAGGAAGCCAGCCCAACTATGCGCGTCTAGCACTGTTACCGGCATTTGTCAAAGCTCTAGCCTTCGAGCAAGAGACCTCTGCCTACTGCACATTAAGGATCCCAAGAAATTGGGTCGCTGATTGGCTAACGTTCATGACGTCAGTGCAACTCGGTGGAACCACAAAACTAGGTAGTAGACGTCCGCCATATTCGATTCGCCCTTTTTCACTGTGCTCGTATTATAAGTTGTAAGATAGTGCGTCGGTTCAAGCCTAAGGCACAATGAAGACTTAACAGATACACGGTGAAACAGGGGCTCTTAAGTTTTTTTTTATGCATATATTCTGGCAGTGGTACCCACAGTGTAACGAAGCGCTCAATTTTATCCACATCACTTCATTGTTCGTTCACTTCACCTGCAGGGTCACATCGTATTCTGACTGAAATATTTAAACCATAGCTGGCCGGGGTGGCCGAGCGGTTCTAGGCGCTACAGTCTGGAACCGCGCGACCGCTACGGTCGCGGGTTCGAATCCTGCCTCGGGCATGGGTGTGTGTGATGTCCTTAGGTTAGTTACGTTTAAGTAGTTCTAAGTTCTAGGGGGTCTGATGACCTCAGATGTTAAGTCCCATAGTGCTCACAGCCATTTTTTTTTAAACCATACGATTTTAATAGATCTGACCAAATAAAATAACGATATTGTAAACGCCATAAACCGGATTGAAAGTGTGTTGATGAATTAACTTCAGTATGCATTCTTAGCAAGCCAATTCTGAAACGTGTTTTCTTTATGAAGGAATGGGATTCTGAATAATGTTAATGGACAAGTATTTTGCGTTCAGGGATCTAGTTCTTTATTGAAAAGTTTAACACTGAACAAAATATTGTCAGAATTTCTCATTGCTCAATCGTTACAGCTTTAGTCCTATACTACTTCACGAGGTTGGGGAATAGTCAATTTTTGTGACGATCAGCCGTGGAAGTCTCTAAGTACACAAATATTACGATTTACGAGGAACATTGAATAGTTAAACAGACAAACTGATGTACAAAAAACTGCATTTTTATAAAAGAGACTTCTGCTACTTTTCAACATAATCCTCACCAATGTTAATGCACTTGCACAACTAGGAACTATTTTTTTTTTTGTTACACCAAATACAAAGAAGCCTTTGTTTTGTTGCTTGACTCACTTTCCCAAAAATTCTTTTACCACCTCGTTGTTGCTGAGGTTTATTTCACGTAATGCCTCCTTAAGTGGTGCAAACAAATGAAAATCCGAGGGAGCCGAATCGGGACGCAGGGAGGATGAGAAAGTGTACCCTAACCAATGTTTTCCAACTGTTTCTTGATTGAACAGGACGGTGTGAGACAAGCGTGATGGCGCTATTTGTTCTAAATAGGCTATTAATAGTGGCTGGTTTTTTATGTGCATTTCTTCTTTTTCCAAGTTTAGGAAAAGGACATCTTTCTCTGGGCATGCTGAGAAAACCTTACGTTATGTGGAATCTTCTTGCCTGACACTTCCGGTATCTATACATGCATGTCTTATTGTTTCGTAGCTCATTGAGAACTTGTAAATTTCTCAGAATCTAAATTTATGTCGAATATCAGTGACGTATGTTGCCAGTTATTGACCAGCATTGCCGCTTAATCAACAAGAAAAAGAATTTATTATGATACCGTGTTCAAAGTGTAGAGAGATTGTAGAAAATGCAACCATGTCTATTACCTAATGCCTCTAGCTTTACTTTCCATACGTACCAAATGTTAGTGCACATATTTCTAAATGGCCGCCATTCGTGACGCCGAAGAGGCAGATATGTAAATGTCTCCGGTATTGTCATTGACGACAGGAAAACGTCTCACTTCCAGAAATGGAGTCAGGGGTACAACAGATTTGAGCACTCGGATTATGGTGTCTTCTCTAGTATGGAAGGAGTCAACATACTGGATTCATTGTCAGTTAATTATGTTAAGAGATCTGTCGTCTCCTACCACATAACCTAGCATAAAATATTGGTCTTGGCGAAGATTAAAGTAAGAACCAAAATATATTTGACAAAGTGAATGCATTCAGAATAGTCAAGAGTTCTTGTCCGTATGTTATCACCATATTGGAGCTCCATACGTCTCTTACTATAGATTCGCTCGACCCTGAGTTTAAGGCTGAAAATTATCAGAAATATAACGAAGTATACAGGGTGAACCAGAGCCCCGACAATATTTCTGGTGGTTCGTTACACAGTTATTGCGTATCGTTTTATTTCTCCCCCCCCCCCCCCCCCCCCAATTAACTTTGTAATAAATTTTATTGCACTGATGATATGTGCACAACGCAGATGTCGTTGATAGGCGTTCTGTGGCTTGATTGGAAACACTCCATTCACTCAAAAATCGCCCACAAGCTTGCATTTAGCACTGCACGGTTTGTTTCTCTGGCAGTGTTTGTTAACAGTGATTCTCGGCAGTACGGATAGGTTTACTGATCAGTTGCCCTATAAATGTCTCATGTACGGGTTCACTGAGTGCGTTGGAACAGCGTCACACAGACGCTACGCTGATCTGTTCCCGCTGCAACGACAACCACATCTTTTGCATCTGTGTATAGGCGGCTACGTGAAACTAGAACATTCCGTGGCACGTTTGGTGACTGTACATGGTAGGATTTTCCCACTGTTGTGAAAGTATTTTGTCAGAAACAGAGACAGCTGGGGTAATAAATGGAATAAATCATAAATACATTAATACTCTTTAGTGAGCCAAGAAAACACTAAAAACACACATCTGAACGATCTCTGAAACTTTCAGTGAACTTCGCGCTCAATCCGTATAGCTAATTGAATGTAACTTCCTAGCAGTACCGGATTGGTACTCGATTCCGGAACCTCTGCCTTTCGCGGGGAAATTATCTACTGACTAAACTATCTAAACACGGGTCACTGCCCGTTCTCACGGCTCCGCCAGAATCCTTCTCCTACATTCCAAGCTTAAACAGTTTTCTGCATATCTCGCTGGATTAGCAGTCCTGGATGAAAAGATACTGTGGAAAATTGGCTTAGCCAATGTCATGGGAATTCGTCCAGGACTGCTTGTCCTGTAAGTAATGCAGAACTACTTGTGAAAAGTTTGGAAGGTAACAGGTAGATTATCGCAGAAGTAAGGCTGTGATGGTGGTTAGTGAGTTGGGCCTGAATGGTCGAGTAGATAGAGCATTTGCTTGAAAAGGCAAAGGTTCCGAATTCGATTCCCGGTCCGGCACACAGTTTTAATCTGCCAGGAAGTTCCAAATTAGCATACACTCCGCTGCTGATAGAATGTGCATTAAGAGGATTTATTTAGCGTGGTATGGAATCCTACTCCGGCAGGGATAGGAAGTCTGAAAGTTAGCAGGCTCGGTGGATATGTTTGTTACTGACATTTATTCCTCGTGACTACCGTTGTGACTAAACCAAATGCTGTAACGATTGAAAATAATTTTGAGTGTTGTTGCTATGTAACGGCGCCAGTTGTTAGTCACCTGATAGCAGGGGTGCCAAGCAAACTGCATCAATTAGGGAGTGCAGCAGGCTGACAGCCACCTAAAGTTTAAGTGTCGCGAGAACCACCCTTATATTGCACTGCTCTTCCGCTCTCGACGTACACAATACTCAAAGTAATTTTGGAAATAAAAAGGTTCGTAGTAAATAAGAAAGCGGATCTATCATGATGACTGAAATGTAATTGAGAGGCGCACCTGTTAAATTTGCAAGGGATTTCTATTGCAGTAGTACTTGGCACCTATTGTTGAATCAGAGAGCACACGGATGACAGAATATCAGGTTAACGTTTTGCCTTCCTCGCCATATGATGACACCTTCACCATTTATATTCATAGTATTCTTCACTATGAATCAGGCCCTAATACTTAGACAAATTTTATGTACGTTAGCCACTTCTAGATCACTATGTCTATACTGGAAGCATGTAGAATTTGGATACCGGTTCACTCGGAGCAATCGTAAATAGTTAATTTTTCACTGACTCTCACGTCTTTTAATAATGAAACTACAATTACACACTCTCGCCTACACATTCAAACATGAAACAATGGATTGGGATTCTGCTATACACACTCGACCAATCAACTATCTTGCGTGTTGTACTTTTGCAGACATGTGGAAATTCACACCAGCGCCAAGCCATGCATGAAATGTGAAATGTAAGAGACTAAATCGTTTTCTCAAGCACTGTCCTCAATTACCTGCTTTAGATAGTTATTAAATATTCTCTTAACCTGAGAGACTAAGAATAATTTGGACTATTTTTGTCTCTATGACGATAACTCGCAATATCGCACCTCAAAGTCGTATGGGGATTCCCCTTAGAAGTATCATTCCAGCGCGCTTTCTTGCTATCGAAAAGGTATTCCTACGCTGGATTTGTTCTAGAAGCTTTCTCAACTTCCCCACGCACTTGGCACTCCCTAATACTTCCGGTCAGGTAACTCAGTGTGCCTGCCCGCTCTGTGACTCAGAGCCTTCTACACAGATCGTTCTGACGTTCGCGTGCCCAATATCATCGGAGTGCTTTCGTTCACATTTGTTTGGACAATAAAGTAAATAAAACAATTCCTTTCTTTCAGGAGTGCTAGTTCTGCAAGGTTCGCAGGAGAGCTTCTGTAAAGTTTGGAAGGTAGGAGACGAGGTACTGGCAGAAGTAAAGCTGTGAGTACCGGGCGTGAGTCGTGCTTCGGTAGCTCAGTTGGTAGAGCACTTGCCCGCGAAAGGCAAAGGTCCCGAGTTCGAGTCTCGGTCGGGCACACAGTTTTAATCTGCCAGGAAGTTTCAAAACAATTCACGTTGCCTTATGGGTGGCGTGAATTCTTTCAGTTTATTATGTGTGAAGCTCTTGTGCTGTTATTATTGTAAACATTATTCTTGAAAGTTTTTAAATGAAAGTGAAAAATGGAGAGGGTACATTTACTTAGCACTACATAAAGTATTTGGTTGCTAGAAATGAAATGAACTCCTAGGATAAGTCGTAGATAAAGCAGGTTGCTGTCTTCGGTTTATAGATAGAATCTACTTACAAAGTTTCAAGAACCGGCTGTAAATTATTACTCTATGAATATACAGCAACCCCTTACATATCGCTCCTCTAGGAATTGTGAGGACAATACTAGATTA
This sequence comes from Schistocerca americana, assembly GCF_021461395.2. Lineage (NCBI taxonomy): Eukaryota > Metazoa > Arthropoda > Insecta > Orthoptera > Acrididae > Schistocerca > Schistocerca americana. The sequence goes on along the minus strand of NC_060120.1, from coordinate 695,245,895 downwards.
ATTACAGCACTCTCAGAAGCACTTCGTGATTCTTACTACGCTCTACACGTGAATGGAAGGAAGTCATTCACAAGATGTGCACGATGGGGGTGCGAATTGTAGTCCACGAAGACGAATGCCTCCCCAATACGCTGCCGATATGGTTGCACTGTCGGTGGAAGGATGGTATTCACGTATCGTACAGCCGTTACGGCGTCTTCCACGACCACCAGTGGCGTACATCGGCTCCACATAATGCCACCCCAAAACAGCAGGAAATCTCGACCTTGCTGCACTCGCTGGACAGCGTGTCTAAGGCGTTCAGACTGACCGGGTTGCCTCCAAACACGTCTCCGACGTTTGCCTGGTTGAAGGCATATGCGACACTCATCGGTGAAGAGAACGTGACGCCAATACTGAGCGGTCCATTCGGCATGTTGCTGGGCCCATCTGTACCGTGCTGCATGTTGTCGTGGTTGCAATGATAGAGCTCGCTATGGGAGTCGGGAGTGAAGTTGAGCATCAGGCAGCCTATTGTGCACAGTTTGAGTCTTAACACGACGTCCTGTGGCTGCACGAAAGGCATTATTCAACATGGTGGCGTTGCTGTCATGTTTCTTCTGAGCCATAATCCGTAATTAGCGGTCATCCACTGCAGTAGTAGCCCTTCGGCGGCCTGAGCGAGGCATGTCCTCGACAGTTCCTGTCTCTCTGTTTCTCCTCCATGTCCGAACAGCATAGCTTTGGTTCACTCCGTGACGCCTGGACACTTGACTTGTTGAGAGCCCTTCCTGGCACAAAGTAACAATGCGGACGCGATCGAGCCGCGGTATTGACCGTCTAGGCACGGTTGAACTACATACAACACGAGCCGTGTACCTCCTTCCTGGTGGAATGACTGGAACTGATCGTCAATCGGAACCCCTCCGTCTAATAGGCGCTGCTCATGGATGGTTGTTTACATCTTTGGGCGGGTTTAGTGACACCTCTGAATAGTTAAAGGGACTGTGTCTGTGATACAATACCCACAGTCAACGTCTATCTTAAGGAGTTTTGTGAATCAGGGTGATGCAAAACTTTTTTTGGTGTGTATACATAAGGCTTCTCAGGCAACTGCTCCACTTGTACTAATGAAACGTTCTCTTCGTTGCGAGCAGAGAACGGGAAACCGCCTTTCCTATACAACGATGGCCTGCCGCTGCCCAGCAAGAAGTTCTCCACGGCGACGGGCAGCAGCGCCTTCTACGAGAAGCAGCAGCACCCGCTCGACGACCTGCAGAGGTGAGTACCCGCCAGCCACCGCTCACCCAGCGCTTCCGGGCTGTTTACGCACTCCAGTATCCGACGTGAAAATGTCGAGTCCTGTGGCCAGTGTTGAACTAGTCGACCTGAGCCGTTCACTACTTCAAGCGGAACCAGAGAAACAAATCCATTACCATTAGTAAATGATAGGTGTTGTAAGTAGGCTGTTTAGGTTTTTATATTGATAACGCCACGTAGCGCTCGGTATGAAAATCACTGGCTGTGCTGTGTGTAGTCTTTGGATGGTTTGCATTGTTGGAATTTGCTATTGTAATGTTCGGCAGTTGGATATGAACAGCACGTATAGTTGAGCAGTTGGAGGTGAGCCGTCAGCAGTGGCGGATGTGGGGAGAGAAACGGGAGAATCCTGAGAGTGGTCGATCTGGACGTGTGTCCATCAGAAAGAGTAAATTTGTAATACTGGCTATCATGAACTGACTTTTGAACATAATTAAGGTAAATGCATTGTTTGTTCTCTATCAAAATCTTTCATTTGCTAACTATGCCTATCAGTAGTTAGTGCCTTCAGTAGTTAGAATCTTTTATTTAGCTAGTAGTATTGGCGCTCGTTCTATTGCAGTAGTTTGAGTAAAGAAGATTTTTGTGAGGCAAGTGATTCGTGAAAGGTATAGGTTATTGTTAGTCAGGGCCATTCTTTTGTAGGGGTTATTGAAAGTCAGATTGCGTTGCGCTAAAAAAAAAATATTGTATGTCAGTTTACTGTCGATCAGAATAAGTAAAGAGAGAAATGTCTGAGTACGTTCAGTTTTGCTGAGCTGTTTGAAAATCAAATAACGTAAGAGGTTTACCAGCACAGTAATTCAAACATTTTTTTAATGGGATGTTTCAGTGTGTGGCTGATATTCTTGAACGTCGCTAACAAGATTCAGACGGACGACGTATTTCCGTGAATCATGTAGAGTTATAATTCCATTACTTCCATCAAAGACTAATACCTCCCCCTAGAGCGGCGAGTGTCGATCGTGGGGTAACCTGTTCGAACCCTGTTAGTGGAAGAAATTTTTCATTAATTGTATTTGGGTGTAAAAGGAATCAGAGGTGCGTAGAGCAAGTATCTGATCACCACACTTGCACTAAAAACTGGCGGGCGATGCCTGTGTTCGCTAAAACCTGTTGCATCGAAGACATAAACTTCTTAAAGAAATGAGGCAATAATTAAAGAAACTCTTCTGGCTTGGCGGATGAACCTATGCCTTCGATTTTTTTCAGCAAACAATCTCATTCGACATTACTTCACGATTTCTTTCATCCGTATCGTCCTTCTAAGACATTCCTCTTTCTCGTATGTGACTGCTTGGCTGCTCGGTCAAACAATTAAACCTGGTACTATGGAGAAGCCTTTCTCCGTGCTAGTTTACCTATTTTCTGCAAAAGTAGAACATGTTGATGTAGGCTGATTTGGAAACCTTTCCTTGTGAATTCAAAGAGCGACCAATGCAGATATCATTAGTAAACCTGTTTATATCACACAGTGAAGGTTTTTCCTGGTACTAGGGAATACCACTAAGAGGTCATATAATCGGCACCGTCAAATATCACTAAATTAGGCGTAATTTTGACTTACTGAAACCTGTCCCATTAGAAGGTGCCTCATCCGCTTCAGTATGTTCTAGAGACGGTTCTAGATGATGTTTGAACATATTCTACAACCTATCCTCGTTATTTCCTTTATATTCATCTTTACTCATAATATAAGCATAAGCTTTGAAAAACATTATGGTGCGCTGGATAGCTTAGGCACCTGCTCAGTTATTCAGTCAGTGGGTAATCATCGTATTGTATTTTAGATATGTGTAGTAAAATCAGATTTACGAAATTTGTATTTAATGTCTTGAAACTAAATTCATTTGTGACCACGCCAACTTACTCCAGACATTCAACTGGAATGAACTGGCGCATTATTTTCTAATAACGTAAATCAATCTCTAAAGTTCCATCTCAACTTCACACAGTAAACAAGTTTTCTTGTGATACAGTACTGTGCTTACCAACAACCTGTTCAGTGTACAGGTATACATAGCTTCCGCAGTGATTAGTTCCTGCACGTAGCTACTGTTTTCACATAGAGGTAACCGCTACTGTTTCACCGGCCCTTAACCTTTTTAAATAACTCTCTAATTTCAAATAATTCCCGCAGTCATTTATTTCCCGACATTACTGTTTCTCTTGTATACTAACTACTTGGAGGGACATATTAAAAAGATACTGAAATATCTAGTAATATTGTTACTGCAGAAACTAGGCACGCTGCTTTCTTAGAGAACTTTTTCTTTGCTTACAGGACCGGCAATCTTGAGAATTGTATCTTGAATATTTTACGCATTAAATTTCAAAGTTCCCCATTATACTGGTTAACAATTTTGGCCTGAACTTACAAGGCCATTAAGCTAATGAAAAATAGGGAAACAAAATAATAGGCTCAAGATTCACCAACACTAAGCTTGAAAAGACTTGAAATTTTGAGTCACTAAGTGAAAAAACGAAATAGTTTGCAAAGGTATTGAAACTGTCTGTTACAAAAGCGTTGAAAGTAAGCTGATGAACACACGGTAGCTACGTTCCACGGCGTCATCTCGATTGCTGTGTGATCAATGGTAGAATACAGTACCTTATGAGAAGTAAAGAAGCATACTTTCAAGTGGTACAGTAATGCACATTCTTCAACGCACGCTCATATCACAGACGAGGAAAAATTAAAACCATTCAAGGTGTTAACGCCATTAACTGACAGTCTGTTAAACCAGACGCAGATATTCTCATCTAAACGACAAACACGTCATTAGTTTCATGCTTTTAATGCTGTATCAAGGACAAACGTCGCTATAGAAACACTTCCAGCTTTCAAGACTTCGCCCCTGGTTCTCCTCCTGAAAAATATTTGGATATGTGTTTGTGTTCTCCAGAGATGTACGTTGTGACCTAATTGAGTAATTAAACTAAAGTGATTAAACAAATTTATAACCAAGTTTATATGCCAACTGAAGACCTGAGTCGAAACAAGGCCCCCGGAGTAGACAACATTCCATTAGAACTACTGACGGCCTTGGGAGAGCCAGTCCTGACAAAACTCTACCATCTAGTGAGCAATATGTATGAGACAGGCAAAATACCCTCAGACTTCAAGAAGAATATAATAATTCCAATCCCAAAGAAAGCAGGTGTCGACAGATGTGAAAATTACCGAACTATCAGTTTAATAAGTCACAGCTGCAAAATACTAACGCGAATTCTTCACAGACGAATGGAAAAAATTATAGAAGCCGACCTCGGGGAAGACCAGTTTGGATTCCGTAGAAATGTTGGAACACGTGAGGCAATACTGACCCTACGTCTTATCTTAGAAGAAAGATTAAGGAAAGGCAAACCTACGTTTCTAGCATTTGTAGACTTAGACAAAGCTTTTGACAATGTTGATTGAAATACTCTCTTTCAAATTCTGAAGGTGGCAGGGGTAAAATACAGGGAGTGAAAGGCTATTTACAATTTGTACAGAAACCAGAAGGCAGTTATAAGAGTCGAGGGGTATGAAAGGGAAGCAGTGGTTGGGAAGGGAGTGAGACGGGGTTGTAGCCTATCCCAGATGTTATTCAATCTGTATATTGAGCAAGCAGTGAAGGAAACAAAAGAAAAGTTCGGAGTAGGTATTAAATTCCATGGAGAAGAAATAAAAACTTTGAGATTCGCCAATGACATGGTAATTCTGTCAGATAGAGCAAAGGAATTGGAAGAGCAGTTGAACAGAATGGACAGTGTCTCGAAAGGAGGGTATAAGATGAACATCAACAAAAGCAAAACGAGGGTAATGGAATGTAGTCGATTTAAGTCGAGTGATTCTGAGGGAATTAGATTAGGAAATGAGATACTTAAAGTAGTAAAGGAGTTTTGCTATTTGGGAAGCAAAATAACTGATGATGGTCGAAGTAGAGAGGATATAAAATGTAGACTGAAAATGGCAAGGAAAGAGTTTCAGAAGAAGAAAAAAATTGTTAACATCGAGTATTGATTTAAATGTCAGGAAGTCGTTTCTGAAAATATTTGTATGGAGTGTATCCACGTATGGAAGTAGAACGTGGACGATAAATAGTTTAGACAAGAAGAGAATAGAAGCTTTCGAAATGTGGTGCGACAGAAGAATGCTGAAGATTAGATGGGCAGATCACATAACTAATGAGGAGGTATTGAATAGAATTGGGGAGAAGAGGAGCTTGTGGCACAACTTGACTAGAAGAGGGGATCGGTTGGTAGGACATGTTCTGAGACATCGAGGGATCACCAATTTAGTATTGGAGGGCAGCGTGGAGGGTAAAAATCGTAGAGGGAGACCAAGAGATGAATACACTAAGCAGATTCAAAAGGATGTAGGCTGGAGTAGGTATTGGGAGATGAAGAAGCTTGCACAGGATAGAGTAGCATGGAGAGCTGCATCAAACCGGTCTCAGGACTGAAGACCACAACAACTACAACAACAACATAACCAAGTAGCAAAAAACGTTGCTCTTATCGGCGAAGCATGGTAGCTAAATGTTACTACGGTATGAGAAGTATACTGTGGCCTAAAAGTTTTTCCGAACGTAAGAGTTTACTTTCATATCACTGCAAATTAACAACGCTTAGCAAAACCGGAATAAATAGCCAATTCATCCAAATTTCACTGTCATGTGCAGTTATAAATCGTTCTATTCTCTCCGTACACTCATTCTGACAGAAAGCGGATCTCTCATTTTATCGCAGTTCGCTTGGTCGTGTATGAACTACTAGAAGCACAGCCTGAAATTACACAGAGAATATTCAGCAGAGTGTCTGGAGCTTAAGACAGCGTTGTTCATACCAGAACGTCATGTTCCGAAACGCATCCGATGCAATTCCAGACTGTCGGGTAGTGAAAAAATTACGAGCTTACGAAATATCGGACCAGGTTTACGATTAGAGTCTAGAACTTCCTAGCAGACAGAAAAGAACGAGCCGTGTTTAACTGGGTAGATCAGTCGGACGTACAATTAGCTTCGTACGTTTCAAAAGAGACCAAAATAACGCAGTTACCATTCATGGCATACAGGGTATTCAAACGCTATGGTGAACACTCTCGGATATCTTGTTGTATATAAGAAAGTAGCAGTGACAGAAAATGGCCCAAAATGCAAACAGACCCGCAGATGATTTGCGGTTGATACGGACTAGCACATAGTCGGAACATTTACCAGCTGTACATGCGAACTCCGCAACTGGCCCTCAACTTCCCCTACCGCCAGTACGAGAACTCTGCAACTGACAGTAGACCACTTGGGCACTTCCCGCAGCACACTAGTAAGCCATATTGTGGGAGCGAATCAATGCTAAGTAGAATGCTACTACATTTTTATTACAAAATTTTGGAAGAAGATGAAGACTGCCTGACAGAATAATGGCGTAAAAGAAAAGAAATACAATATTGAGCTTCAGATGTGAGTATTTAATAAGATATTTTTAAGCTAACGATAACATTTAAGCTTAGTACTAAACACAGTTTAGTAAATTCAATCTGTCTGTTTCAGCATCGCACAATTTTGTTCTGGAGCTGTTTCTTCGATTTTCTTGTCAGCTTCTGATGTGAAACCAGAGCCGATACCACGTAGCCAAACGCAGGAATGTAATATTTAAATGTTACCTTGAGTCGACTGAAACAGAGTTAAAAAGAAGATGAAAACTCCGGCATGCGTTTGTCGTTGAAGTGTAGAGGACTCCTCTGCTCAAATACACGTAAGCGCTCTTCTGTCTGTAGAACAAGCTGCGGGCTTCCTGTTGGGTGTTAGCGCACTGCTGGAACCCTTCGTCGACCTTTTCTGAATTGCTGTGTTAGTGTCCGCCATTTTATGTGGCCACTGGCAGTTGATCCTCAATGTAAACAACGCTAAGTAGCGCATAAATAAACGGAAACGCTATTCTTGGAGTAAATTTTTCGAATACCTAAAAACACGCGTAACGTGGAACGACAACAAAAACAGATTGCAGAAAAAAAAAGCAGATGTTAGACGGAGCAAATGTAATTCAGTGATGAGAGCAGTACCTTACAAAACCCTGGTCGATAGATTCTTGAGTATCGGTCGTCAATCTACGATCCTTAACAAGTAGTAGTAATAGAGGAGATACAGAATATACAAATAACAGCGGCGATTTTCCTAACGGATTGGATTAATAAGTGCGGCAATGTCAGACGCTAGTAAAAAAGACAGTTAATAGTTAAAATTTAGAGCGTGAACGTTTCGAGAAGCTGGGCAACATATTACTTACTTCTGCATACATCTCCCGAAATGATCACGGCTGGAAAAGCAAACTGTTGCTCATTCTGACTGCCGTTCTTTCCGATCAGCATTCGCGAATTGTGTGGAAAAGGGGCAGAACGATAGGACTCTAAGTACCCTCCACCACCAATTTTTTCCAAGGTCCAATCTGTCGCGAAATTAAAACCACAGTGATAATCCAAAGAAATGGCTCGGAGCACTATGCGACTTAACTTCTGAGGTCATCAGTCCCCTAGAATTTAGAACTATTTAAACCTAACTAACCTATGGACAGCACCCACCTCCATGCCCGAAGCAGGATTCGAACCTGCGACCGTAGCGGTCGCGCGGTTCCAGACTGAAGCGCCTAGAACCGCTCGGCCACTTCGGCCGGCTAATCCAATGAAGCTTTGTGCGTCACATCTGTGGCATGTGCACCTTCGTCAATCGCGTCACGTCGTAATTCTCAGTTTTGAGTGGACATCGAGCACGTAAAGGTGCCTAGAACAATAGCCCACTGTCAAGTGCGAAGTGCACGCTGTCATTAGATTTCTTCACGCTGAGTGCTTCCGCCTGGTTTCATGCAGCCGACATGAGTCATGCGTGGCAACAAAGTGCGGCAGTGGCGCAGGAACTTTGAAGCAGGATGTTCAGACGTTCATGATGTAGGCAATCAGGGAAAGATTTGTCAAACGATGATCTTATTTATTAAATGGACCAGGTGATCAGAGAAGTCGTCTATGAAGGTAAATTCAAAGCAAGCATAGAGAAATGTTTTAATCAGGAATTGTCCTTTTCAAAGACAATTCTCGGCCGCACATTGCAGATACAACAGAAACGTTCCTGCAGCATTTTCGAGGGAAAGTATTCGATCAGCAACCATACAGCACGGACTTTGCTCCCTCTGATTGTCATTTCTTTGCTCACACAAACCACTGGCTGTGACAGCATTTTGGCACAGACAAGAAGCTGGAGACCGGCGTAGAGACTTGGTGGAAAGTATTGGTGGTTGCCTTCTATGATGTGGGTACAGGAAAATTGGTTCAACGCTAAAACAGTCTGAGTCCGAGCGGTGATTATGTAGAAAAGTAGCTGGAAGATGTAGCTAAAAGTTAGCGATATTAGCTGTTAATTATTTCAAGACCGATCGGACATCAAAGGGGGGAAAAAGCCCTTGTATTTAAGGGGACCACACACTGCCTATCTAACCCATGTTAATTTAGGCAAGTATTTGACCCATTTCTGAAAAAATATTTTTACTGTGTTACATGATGCTAATAGTCGCGTTTACTAAAATCTGCTTTATCTATTTTATAGTTTTTAAGAAATATTTTTACATTTATTAACAAAAAATGCTAAGTTTTTCTGAAAAAATAGTTTTTGTGAACTTCTTAATGGGGGAATATTAAGGAATGTAGTACCAGAGGTGGCTTTTTATGTTGTGCAGAGTCTCTGAAAATTTCATTTATCTATGATAGTTTCTGATATAATGGGGCATATGTACTGAAAATTTTAGTTTGCGGGAAATTGACTTTAAAGAAAAAACTTTTGAAATTTGTTACTTACAGTTAATTAAAACTGTCCTGCTGCATATGATGGCCCTTCTTTGGCCTCTAGCAGGTCTTCCAGCTTCTTTTTCTCCTTCATGGATGTTTGTCTTGCTTTCTTGGCCATATTAGATGCAGACCTGTCTGCATCGGATATCCTCATTTTATCGCAGTGTTGCAGCCCAGTGATCATATTTTCACCAGGATTAATTCCCAGCTTTTTCAGAACCCAACGCTTTCCAATATTACCACAATTGAATATAATAACAGCATCATGAACTCCTAGTTTCATTGTATGCATGCCTACAAATACAGTTTTAGGAATGCGGTTCCAAATTATGCTGCTGAAACATTCATTTGGCTTCTATGTCTTCCCATGCAGACATTTCCTTAGGTCAGGATGAGCCAAACCTCTGAAATTAGGTTTAATTGCTGTAATAACAGCAGCAGGAAGAGAATGCTGGTGAGAATAAGATTCTCCAGTTGCCTGAGTCCTATTGTATTTGCACCACGCATTTTCTCTGTATGGACACAATCCATGACATGGCTTATCATTAGTAGAGGACTTATTATGGCCCAAACATCTCTTCATTGCCTCCAGATTTTCTTTATTTCTCCTATTTGCCTGCCCATAGTATACCTGCAAGTTTTCTATTTCAGTTTTAGTTAACCGACCCTATCCGGTCAACAATTTTCAATCTTCTAATTTTTTTCTCACATAACAATTAGTTTTCTCAGCCTTGTTCTCAAACGTTTTTTAACATGGGTTACACATTCTATTTAGCTAATAATGGCATTTCCATATGGCTTAGAGTTGACAGTGGGTGACAGAAAAGTGGGCGTGGCACATAAACACACGTGGTCGGAAAATGCTCTTCAAATGCTCGAAAAAATTTTTTTCAGCAAAATCCTTTTCAGAGTAATTTAATAAAACCTTAATCTATCGAAATATGATGAAAACCGAAAATAGATATTTTTTTAGACCTGAACCACAGTGTGGTCCCCTTAAGTAATAACTCCACAATCAGTCATACAACTTTAACGCAGCTGCATTGACGATAATGTATGTAGAACAGCACGTTCTGTTTCGCTCTTACCGCAAAGCAGATCCAACCCACTGCTGCTCACCGGTTGCGCGTCTTCTCAGCAGCGGATAACACTAGTCAGATTCGTGAACGACGCCGCTTCGAGCAGGTCGAGGCACAAACGCGGTTATCGTTGTCGCCGGTTCCGAGCGGAGGTTGCGGTATACGCATATGCGTAATTTAGCTTCGCGCTTGAAGAGAGTTTGCATCCCGCAAACTTTCTTTCGCCTCGTTACGCATAGTTGGTCGCTTACCACCACCATCAGTGATGACAACTCCCAAGAAATGGAATACAAATTTACTGAATAACTCGCTACGAGCACATTTGATGCTGACATTGGCTACGTCATTTACAGCCACCGTGCCATGTAGTCGCAGCAGCTTTTAGGCATGTCAGCTGGCGCCAATGACAGAGCCTGAAGTACCACCCGCCCCCCTACAATGAGATGGCAGATTTTTATCGCCAGGACTTCGCTACTCGTATTGCACGTGCAAAATCGGCTGTTTCCTCTTACCCTGTCTGTCGCTGCTTGCCCCTTCAAACGTTCCCTTAGAAAAATTATGAATGACTGCGCTGGTAAACTACGTTATTTGATACAGAGACAGCTGAGTAAAACTGAACGTACTCAGACAGTTCTCTATGTTGTGTACGTAGTTCCGCATAGTCAGCGCGTACACAACTTTCCCACTAGAGCGCGCCCCTGTAAGCACAACAGCGCAGGCGCAGTGCTCGTCCGTCTCTGCACTACGAGATGGCGCTGCCATAGAGACGTACCAAATTCTGCTTCCGCCAATCCGCGTATTAATATGTAACCCAGCCAGTGAGGATTGCTGCTAACGTAGAACCTTTTCTCCTCGCAGATCACACTCGCGCAACGATACATGAACGTGCGAGGTATTATAACGTGTGTACAGACCTCCTATTAGTCAGTCTGCATTTGTCTGCACCAGTCTGCATTTGTCTGCACCAGTCTGCATTTGTCTGCACCAGTCTGCATTTGTCTGCACCAGTCTGTGCCAGTCTATAGACAAGTTTCAGTCTACTCCAAATAAGATTACCATATTCCTGTACATAGTCATGAAGATAAATGTATAGACACTTTTGTCAAGTATCAGAGGTATATGTGAGAATAAGATTAACGCACCAATACCAAAGGAACTACCGAGCGAGGTGGCGCAGTGGTTAGCACACTGGACTCGCATTCGGGAGGACGACGGTTCAATCCCGTCTCCAACCATCCTGATTTAGGTTTTCCGTGATTTCCCTAAATCGTTTCAGGCAAATGCCGGGATGGTTCCTTTGAAAGGGCACGGCCGATTTCCTTCCCAATCCTTCCCTAACCCGAGCTTGGGCTCCGTCTCTAATGACCTCGTTGTCGACGGGACGTTAAACACTAACCACCTACCTACCTACCAAAGGAACTTCAGATTGTCAATTGTAAATAGCATCCAGAACCAAGTTAAGTAATTTTTATGCTTGTTATTATTTTAATAAATGTGTGCGAAAATTAATCAAGTTCTGTTTTAAAATTGGTCACCGTCAATCTGCTACTCTGTGTGCAAGTGGCATTTCTATTGTTTGACCTAATGGCAGAAGATAAACACGCCGCGATAAGACCACGAAACATATTGCCGACACTCGCCTACTTCGTTAGAGCGACAAGTCAAATAATCTTATGGTGTGTGTACTGAAGGTCTTACAGTACGCACACCACACTTTACGTATTCTGATCATCACTAAACTGACACAATATTTTTTTAGCGCAACGCAATCTGCGCAGTCTGACTTTCAATAATCCCTACAAAAGAATGGCCCTGACTAACAATAAGCTATACCTTTCATGAATCACTTACCTCACAAAAATCTTCGTTACTCGAACTACTGCAATACACCGAGCGCCAAAACTGCCAGCTAAATAAGATTCTAACTACTGAAGGCACTAACTACTGATAGGCATAATTAGCAAATGAAGGATTTTGATAGAGAACTATCAATGTATTTATCTTAATAACGTTCAAAAGTCCAATATATATTTTTGTGACATCCAATTAAACAAATTTTCTTTTTCTGACGAACACACGTCCAGATCGTCCGCTCAAAACTCTGGCATATCTCTCCACACGTCCACCCACTTCTACCACTGCTGGCGGCTCACCTCAAACTGCCCAACGCTACGCGCTGTTCACATCCAACTGCCCAACACTACCCCAGCGAATATTCCAGCAATGAGTCCAACCAGTCACAGACTGCATACAGCGCAGTCAGCGATTTTCATACACAGCACTACGTGGCATTACCAACATAAGAACCTAAACAGCCTACTTACAACCTCTTTAAGCAGACATCTCGTAGAACGATCATACGTCCATAGTCGAAGTTGTCTTTGTCTAATGTCGATTTTTGTAGCAGTAGTCCTAGCGGTCAACTGTGGGTACGGTGAGTGAGCAACAAGAGCCTTGGCCGGCAGGTCGTGGTGGTTCCTGCTGTTCAAGCGGTGCCACCAGAAGGAGACGACGCCGTCGTGGCAGCCCGCCTTCTGGCCGCGGCTGTGCCCGCCGCCCATCTGCCCCTCCTACCGCCGCTTCGCGCGCGTCGTCGCCCTCGTCATCATCCTGCTGCTCTGCTGGGTCGTCACCTTCGCTGTCGTCGGACACGACGCCGGCCCCGGTACGTCCCCTGCAGCGACTACTTCTCATACTCTGCACGCACGGTGGGCCCTCCAACATGGCCTAAACAACGTCCACATTAAATCTTTCCTTTTTGCGATCACAAAATTTTTGGTCTTTAGACTACCGATTTCGGTCACCGACGACCGTCTTCAGATCTGCAGAAAAATGGGAAAACAAAGTACAACTAATGGACAGCGTTCGTATCAAAACAAAATATGCCATAATGAGAAGTATTACTATCCTCATATATGTGGAAAACGTTTAAAATACACTGAAGTGCCAAAGAAACTGGTATAGGCATGCATACTCAAATACAGATGTATGTAAACAAGCAGAACACGGCGCTTCGGTGGGCAACGCCTATACAGGATGTTACAAAAAGGTACGGCCAAACTTTCAGGAAACATTCCTCACACACAAATAAAGAAATTATGTTATGTGGACATGTGTCCGGAAACGCTTAATTTCCATGTTAGAGTTCATTTTAGTTTCGTCAGTATGTACTGTACTTCCTCGATTCACCGCCAGTTGGCCCAATTGAAGGAAGGTAATGTTGACTTCGGTGCTTGTGTTGACATGCGACTCATTGCTCTACAGTACTAGCATCAACGGGTTAGTGTTCATCACGAACGTGGTTTTTGCAGTTAGTGCAATGTTTACAAATGCGGAGTTGGCAGATGACCATTTGATGTATGGATTAGCACGGGGCAATAGCCGTGGCGCGATACGTTTGTATCGAGACAGATTTCCAGAACGAAGGTGTCCCGACAGGAAGACGTTCGAAGCAATTGATCGGCGTCTTAGGGAGCACGGAACATTCCAGCCTATGACTCGCGACTGGGGACGACCTAGAACGACGAGGACACCTGCAATGGACGAGGCAATTCTTCGTGCAGTTGACGATAACCCTAATGTCAGAGTCAGACAAGTTGCTGCTGTACAAGGTAACGTTGACCACGTCACTGTATGGAGAGTGCTACGGGAGAACCAGTTGCTTCCGTACCATGTACAGCGTGTGCAGGCACTATCAGCAGCTGATTGGCCTCCGCGGGTACACTTCTGCGAATGGTTCACCCAACAACGTGTCAATCCTCATTTCAGTGCAAATGTTCTCTTTACGGATGAGGCTTCACTCCAACGCGATCAAATTGTAAATTTTCACAATCAACATGTGTGGGCTGACGAGAATCCGCACGCAATTGTGCAATCACGTCATCAACACAGTTTTTCTGTGCACGTTTGGGCAGGATTGTTGGTGATGTCTTGATTGGGCCCCATGTTCTTCCACCTACGCTCAATGGAGCACGTTATCATGATTTCATACGGGATACTCTACCTGTGCTGCTAGAACATGTGCCTTTACATGTACGACACATGTGGTTCATGCATGATGGAGCTCCTGCACATTTCAGTCGAAGTGTTCGTACGCTTCTCAACAACAGATACGGTGACCAATGGATTGGTAGAGGGGGACCAATTCCATGTCCTCCACGCTCTCCTGACGTCAGCCCTCTTGACTTTCATTTATGGGGGGATTTGAAAGCTCTTGTCTACGAAATGTAGAGACGCTTCGTGCTCGTATTGTGGACGGCTGTGATACAATACGCCATTATCCAGGGCTGCATCAGCGCATCAGGGATTCCATGCGACGGAGGGTGGATGCATGTATCCTCGCTAACGAAGGAAATTTTGAACATTTCCTGTAACAAAGTGTTTGAAGTCACGCTGGTACGGTCTGTTGCTGTGTGTTTCCATTCCATGATTAATGTGATTTGAAGAGAAGTAATAAAATGAGCTCTAACATGGAAAGTAAGCGTTTCCGGACACATGTCCACATAACATATCTTCTTTCTTTGTGTGTGAGGAATGTTTCCTGAAAGTTAGGTCGTACCTTTTTGTAACACCCTATATAAGACAAGTGTCTGGCACAGTTGTTAGAACTATTATTGCTACTACAATGGCAGGTTATCAAGATTTAAGTGAGTTTTAACGTGATGTAATAGTCGCCGCACCAGCGATGAGACACAGCATATCCGAGGTAGCGATGAAGTGGGGAGTATCCCGTACGACCATTTCAAGAGTGTACATATCAGGAATCTGGTAAAACATAAAATCTCACACGTTGCTGCTGCCACTAGAAGATCCTGCAAGAACGGGACCGACGGCGATTGAAGAGAATCATTCAACGTGGCAGGAGCGCAACACTTCTGCAAATTTCTGCAGATTTCAATGCTGGGCCATCAATAAGTGTCAGCGTGCGCACCTTTCAAAGAAGCACCATCGACATGGGCTTTCGGAGCCGCAGGCTGACTCGTGTACTCTTGATGACTGCACGACACATAGCTTACTCCTCGCCCGGGCCCGTCAACACCGACATTGAACTGTTGATGACTAGAAACACGTTGCCTGGTCGGACGTGTCTCGTTTGAGTGTGTCGAACGGATGGACACACACATGTATGGAGACTCCCTTATGAATCCGTGGACTGTCCATGTCAGCAGGGGACTGTTCAAGCTGGTGGAGGCTCTATAATGGTGTGGGGCGTGTGCAGTTGGAATGATATGGGACTGCTGATACGTCTAGATACGACAGGTGACACGTACGCAAGCATCCTGTCTGATCACCTACTTACATTCATGTCCATTGTGCATTCCGACGGACTTGGGCGATTCCAGCAGACAATGCGACTCCCAACATGTCCAGAGTTGTTAACAGTGTGTCTACAGGAAAACTCATCTGAGTTTAAACACTTCCGCTGGTCACCAAACTCCCCACACATGAGCATTAATGGTAATATCTGGGATGGCCTGCAACGTGCTCTTCAGAAGAGATCTCCACCCCTCTTACTCTTACGGATTTGTGGACAGTCCTGCAGGATTCATGGTGTCAATTCCCTCCAGTACTACTTCAGACGTTAGTAAAGTCCATACCACGCCGTGTTCCGCCACTTCTGCATGCTCGCGGTGGCCCTACAAAATTTTAGGCAGCTGTATCAGTTTCCTTGGCTTTTCCGTGTATGATGTATACCCGTTTTTAAACATTTCCTAATATCAAGAAATACACACAAAATCAACTTAGCATCGACCCTCGTGTTTGAAATGTGATGTAAACTAGGCCACAGCGCCGGCAGTCATTTTGTTAACAGCGCTGTTGTTCATAACTAACTGAGGTACAGAGACACAAAAGTGTGTCGTAAGCTCGTTAGATGTCGCTATTACAGACCTACACATATTCATCAATTACACAGAGTGCAATAAAATGAAAAAGTGTAGTAGGTAAAAACTGTTGGGCTTGGAAGGTGTATAATTTACTATCATTATAAATTGAAATATATAAAAAACGCGAATGAAGTTAAATTGTAAAGTTATTAAAAACAAAATAGTAAGCGACGTTACGTGATTCTGACACACATTTGTGATCTTAGAAAAAAAGTAGCCACATGACCAAGGAGCTAGCCAAATAACAATGACAAAATAACTGGAGAAGGAAGCCAGCTAGATGCAACAATGCTACGCTGCATTCCGGTCGCTACTACATCCTTTGGCTTTATCTAGTTATATTATCATACTTATGTTATTTTGTTAGCTCCTTAAGCCTGTTCCTGTGTATGTTATTACTTTTTATCTAAAAATCGGCGAAGTGCGTTCCAGCATCTCACATTGTCACTTAACTGTTTCCTTTTTATTCATTTTAAAATTTAACTTTATTCGTGTTTTAATATTTCATTTATTACTGCAATAACTTTCACATATTTTAAAGCGGACTATAGTTTTTTTTCTTATTGTGCTTTTCGTTTCATAGCTTTTGTACAATTGTTTAACTGTCCAATATGTGTAGGCCCACTGTAGTGACATCTGACGAGCTTAGTACACATATATTTTGTCTGCTGCACCTTAGTTTATGAAGTGTAGCGCTTTGAAGAGGAAACTGCCGGCCCTGTGGCCTAGTTTACAATATATTTTAAACGCGTGCGATGGTGCTGAGATGATTTTGTGTGGTTTTTTACGACGCGACTATGACTTCATCATATTAGATGTTTTAAAACGGATATGTCTCGTCATATTTTAAACACGTGTTTTCCACATGTATGAAGAATGTAATACTTATCATTTTAAGGTGTAGACTAACCATTACCCATTTTTCTGCAGATCTGGAGACGGTTATCGCTAACCGAAACCGGTAGTCTTGTGACCATAGACGGAAATTAAAAAAAATTATTCTAAATTTTCTAGATCACTGTTTTATTCGCAACTATGTCGCAGTTTAAGAATGTGTGCTGTTTTCCGTTGCGGATCTTGTCAAGTTTTTGCTGCAAACTTGATGATGCAACAGTTCACGTTCAACACTATTTAGATCCACAGACGATTTCGACAAAACTATCTGTCGCACACACTAGATGATTAGCAACACAACTAATAAAACACACTACTGGTCATTAAGGTTGCGCCCGTAGGAAGGTTAGCAAATCACGACATGTCGCTTGTTATACGTATATAGCATAGTATGTCAACACATGATTAATTCTTTAGGTGATCTGTAGGTGTACAGTGTGCGAAATTTAGTACAGAGAGCACCAATTGGACACCAACGTCAGCTCTAACCCGACTTGACATAGAACCGAACTGAGCTTCGATAACAGATACGGGGTATCCATTCCATGCAGCTTCAACTCAGTGCCAGAATTGGTCAACTGTACTAGCTTGGTCTGTAAAGGATCGACATATGTTTTCAGTGGATGGGAGATCTGGAGAACATTCTGGAAACAGCAATATTGGAACACCCTTTGTATCAATGTAGATAGGACACTACAGGCAACGTACAGACTTGCAGTGTCTTGTTGAAAAATAACATCACGGAGACCTCTAAGATGAGATGCAACCACTGGCCTTAATACATCAAAAATGCATAGCCTTCTGCCCAAATTATAGGCTGTGTGACTAGAGGTGATTATGTTTGTGTGCCCAACAGCATTCCGTAGGATGACATCAGGTTCTGGGCCTGTATGAAGAGAAGAATGCAGTCTGTCAATATTATTTCTTCTCAGATCCTCGACACGCGGATATGTCCATCGTGAACTGAACTGTACACAGAACCACGACTCGACTCAAAACACGACGTGGTGCCATTTCTGTGTCTACTGTCGTAGGGCCGACCACTCTCGGGGCTCCTCTATTGACGCGTCAAGGGGAGCCGCAACAACGGTCGCAGCACTTACTACAGCCTATGGTGCTCCAGACCTCGTCACATTATCCGTACGGATACTTGGCTTGCTGCAAATAAGCCCGTTTCCTGACTCAAGCCACGTGTCATGGCTCAACAACCCTGCACGGGAGAACAATGTTTGTCCTCTCGGATGCTAGTTAAGTTGACCTGTTGACATCCTGCACGGCGTGAACCCATATTGGCTGGATAGTTGAAAATCGCGGAATGATAGTCAGCAGCCTCGATAGGCCGCGATTTTGGCACTGTCAAATTCTCACATGAGCTGGTATCCATTTTTCCTTCTTACACGAGGCATTAGACGAGCTTCTCAGAAACAACACACATTCAAATGCGATTTCTGAATGAGAAAAACCAATGGTGATCTTTCATGATAGGCGAGGGCTCAATGTAGATTGTGTGAAACCTATTTAGTTTGTGTGGTTGAGCTGAAACGCTGATCATTTGCATATGCTAGCACGAAATACACTTCATGCCATTTCATGTTTCTTGTACGCCGACTTCATGCTGTTAAAACTTTAAGGACTAGCAGTGTAGTTACAAAATTCCTATCCCAGCCAGCGGATCACTGGAATGAATACCTTCCATGACGTAAATAAGAGTGACACCTCGTAAAACTTCAACGTAACGTACATTTACCGTTTGGTCAACCACGGTTCACGAGCAGCTCAGTGGTGCCCACAAGCAATCTCTCGATAAGTGCAGTAAGATGAAGAACGTAATCGTGATGTTTTTCCTTGATCTCTCAAAGTTGGCAAGGCATATGTCAGGATGACTCCTTTCGAACGGTCGTGGTCGACTTCATTTTCCCACCTCATCCTATCCGAATAGCGTCCGTCTATAATACCTTCTTGGTCGACTAGGTTAGACTCTAACCTTTATCCTTTTCTCTTCATTCAACATGAAGATACAAACTTCGTTTCCTGCTTATGTTAAGATTAATCTTGTGTTCCTGTCCCCAATGGCAATGTGATTTCAAATTAACAACACAAGGAGGCAAAAAATCGATACAGAAAGCCAGAAATACTTGAATTGCAACTGACTCCTCCTGCATAGAGATATGTTTTGTCTGTTGACCGCTTGTTGGGCGTCGGCAGGTGGTCAGCTGTTCAAGCTGGCGCTGCTGACGCTGACGGCGCACGTTGGCGGCTGGTTGGCCACGCTGCTGATGCTGCCCTCGCTGCTCGGCATGCTGCTCGTTGGAATCGCCTTCCAGAACCTCGGTGTAATCGACATCACCGGGCCCTACGTAGAAGTCTGCTCCGTGCTCAGGTAACGCAGCTCTCCACTCTGCAACTTACTCTCCTGAGCGAACTTTTGACTCGAGGACCCAACGTTGATGATCATATTTAGAGAAAGTAGTACACTTATCTTGCCTTAATACACTACTGGCCATTGAAATTGCTTCACCAAGCAGAAATGCAGATGATAAACGGGTATTCATTGGACAAATATATTATACTAGAACTGACATGTGATTACATTTTCACGCAATTTGGGTGCATAGATCCTAATAAATCAGTACCCAGAACAACCACCTCTGGCAGTAATAACGGCCTTGATACGCCTGGGCATTGAGTCAAACAGAGCTTGGATGGCGTGTAGGTACAGCTGCCCATGCAGCTTCAATACGATACCACAGTTCATCAAGAGTAGTGACTGGCGTATTGTGACGAGCAAGTTGCTCGGCCACCATTGACTAGACGTTTTCGATTGGTGAGAGATCTGGAGAATGTGCTGGGCAGGGCAGCAGTCGAACATTTTCTGTATCCAGAAAGGCCAATACATGATCTGCAACACGCGGTCGTGCATTATCCTGCTGAAATGTAGGGTTTCGCAGGGATCGAATGAAGGGTAGAGCCACGGGTCGTAACACATCTGAAATGTAACGTGCACTGTTCAAAGTGCCGTCAATGCTAACAAGAGGTGACAGAGACGTGTAACCAATTGCACCCCATACCATCACCCCTGGTGATACGCCAGTATGGTGATGACGAATATACACTTCCAATGTGCGTTCACCGCCATGTCGCCAAACACGGATGCGACCATCATGATGCTGTAACCAGAACCTGCATTCATTCGAAAAAATGACGTTTTGCCATTCGTGCACCCAGGTTCGTCGTTGAGTACACCATCGCAGGTGTTCCTGTCTGTGATGCAGCGTCAAGGGTAACCGCAGCCATGGTCTCCGAGCTGATGTCCATGTCCCTGCAAACGTCGTCGAACTGTTCGTGCAGATGGTTGTTGCCTTGCAAACGTCCCCATCTGTTGACTCAGGGATCGAGACGTGGCTGCACGATCCGTTACAGCGATGCGGATAGGATGCCAGTCATCTCGACTGCTAGTGATACGAGGCCGTTGGGATCCAGCACGGCGTTCCGTATTACCCTCCTGAACCCACCAATTCCATATGCTGCTAACGGTCATTGGATCTCGACCAACGCGAGCAGCAACATCGCGATACGATTAACCGCAATCGCGATAGGCTAAAATCCGACCGTCGGAAACGGAATGGTACGCATTTCTCCTCCTTACACGAGGCATCACAACGACGTTTCACCAGGCAACGCCGGTCAACTGCTGCTTGTGTGTGATAAATCGGTTGGAAACTTTCTTCGTTTCAGCACGATGTAGGTGCCACCACTGGCGCCAACCCTGTGTGAATGCTCTGAAAAGCTAATCATTTGCATATCACAGCATCTTCTTCCTGTCGGTTAAATTTCGCGTCTGTAGCAAGTCATCTTCGTGGTGTAGCAATTTTAATGGCCAGTAGTGTAATTAGAATCAACAATTTGGAAACTCGTCGTTCAATATGTTTAGATCTGTGTCTTACAAACATGTCAGCCTCTACGATTTTGTCCTCTACAACTCTCTCCTGTACCATGCAGGTTATTCCCTCATGTGTCAAAACATGTCCAATAATGCTAGCCCTTCTCCAATTACAGCTTTATACATATTCCCTTCCTCACCGATTCTGCGAAGAGCCTCGTTACTCACCTACTTTGTGACTTCTCACCTAGCAAGCCACTGGTAATGAAAGCGTTGTGCCTGCAGACGCATCGCGCTGGTGATCATCCTGATCCGAGCCGGCCTCGACCTGGACCCGGGTGCCCTGCGGCGGCTGGCGGTGCACGTGCTCAAGCTGGGGCTGGTGCCGTGGCTGGCGGAGTGCGGAGTCATCACCGTCATGGCGCACTTCCTGCTCGGCATGCCCTGGATCTGGGGTTTCCTGATGGGGTGAGCAGCCACTCTCTCACTTCCGTCGACTTTCAAAGGATATACGTCACTGTGTCAAGGTGAAAAGGTGAAGGTCGCGCGTTCTGGCCTCACAGGCCAATCGGGCCTGACCAATCTACATCTACATCCATACTCCGCAAGCCACCTGACGGTGTGTGGCAGAGGGTACCTTGAGTACCTCTATCGGTTCTCCCTTCTATTCCAGTCTCGTATTGTTCGTGGAAAGGATTGTCGGTATGCCTCTCTGTGGGCTCTAATCTCTCTGATTTTATCCTCATGGTCTCTTCGCGAGATATACGTAGGAGGGAGCAATATACTGCTTGACTCTTCGGTGAAGGTATGGTCTCGAAACTGTAACAAAATCCCGTACCGAGCTACTGAGCGTCTCTCCTGCAGAGTCTTCCACTGGAGTTCATCTATCATCTCCGTAACGTTTTCGCGAGTGCTAAATGATCCTGTAACGAAGCGCGCTGCTCTCCGTTGGATCTTCTCTCTCTCTTCTATCAACCTTATCTGGTACGGATCCCACACTGCTGGGCAGTATTCAAGCAGTGGGCGAACAAGCGTACTGTAACCTACTTCCTTTGTTTTCGGATTGCATTTCCTTAGGATTCTTCCAATGAATCTGTCTGGCATCTGCTTCACCGACGATCAACTTTATATGTTCATTCCATTTTAAATCACTCCTAATGCGTACTCCCAGATAATTTATGGAATTAACTGCTTGCAGTTGCTGACCTGCTATTTTGTAGCTAATGATAAGGGATCCATCTTTCAATGTATTCGCAGCACATTACACTTGTCTACATTGATATTGAATTGCCATTCCCTGCACCATGCGTCAATTCGCTGCAGATCCTCCTGCATTTCAGTACAATTTTCCATTGTTACAACCTCTCCATACACCACAGCATCATCTGCAAAAAGCCTCAGTGAACTTCCGATGTCATCCACAGGGTCATTTATGTATATTGTGAATAGCAACGGTCCTATGACACTCCCCTGCGGCACACCTGAAATCACTCTTACTTCGGAAGACTTCTCTCCATTGAGAACGACATGATGCGTTCTGTTATCTAGGAACTCTTCAATCCAATCACACAATTGGTCTGATAGTCCATATGTTCTTAGTTTGTTCATTAAACGACTGTGGGGAACTGTATCGAACGCCTTGCCGAAGTCAAGAAACACGGCATCTACCTGTGAACCCGTGTCTATGGCCCTCTGAGTCTCGTGAACCCAATGGTGTCATTGGGTGCGATATGGAGGACTTATGGTCAGCACATTGCTTTCCCGGTCGTTGTTGGGTTCCTGATCTTGGAACCGCTATAAACCCATTGAGTAGCTCCTCAGAAGGCCTCACGAAGCTGAGTGTATCGCGCACCTGTCCTCCCGCCTGTCAGTACCAGGAATCGAACGTGGGTCTCCTGCAATGTGGTCAGCCCACTGACTTCTCAGCTACAGATTCAGTCACACACCACTGTGTACTAGGCCAGAATTTATCATCAAACTATTCAGGCACAGTTACCGGACCGCCTCACCACGAAAAACTGCCGTGTTGAATAGGTGTGATCAAACATAAGAGGGCAACCTGCAGTTTCTTACAAGGGAACCTCCCCATCGCACCCCCCCCCCCCCCCAGACTTAGATATAAGTTAGCACAGTGGATAGGCCTTGAAAAACTGAACACAGAACAATCGAGATAACAGGAAGAAGTTGTGTGGAACTATGAAAAAAATAAGCAAAATATACAAACTGAGTAGTCCATGCGCAAGATAAGCAACATCACAGCAGATTGTGAGCTCAGAAGCGCCCGTGGATAGCGTGAGCAACTGCGGTACGGGAGGTCTTTGGTTCAAGTCTTCCCTTGAGTGAAACATTTTTCTTTCTTTATTTTCGCAAAGTTATGATCTGTCCGTTCGTTCATTGACGTCTCTGTTCACTGTAATAAGTTTAGTGTCTGTGTTTTGCGACCGCACCGCAAAACCGTGCGATTAGTAGACGAAAGGACGTGCCTCTCCAATGGGAACCGAAAACATTTGATCGCAAGGTCATAGGTCAACCGATTCCTCCACGGGAAAACACGTCTGATATATTCTATACGACACTGGTGACGTCATGTGCGTTAAATGACAGGAACATGTTGTCGACCCACCTAACTTGTACACTTGGGGAATGGGTAAAAAGATTCTTCTACCTTGCCCAATTTAGGTTTTCTTGTGCATGTGATAATCACTCCCAAAAAAGTGATGAAAACATAAGAGATTGTCACATAAACTGCAACAAATGAATGCAACAGTTTCACAGTCGCACAGTTTTCCCTGTGTTCTGTCACAACATATATATGTTTCTAACGTTTTCAAATTTTTCCTTGCGTAGACCGTCAAATCCTGCATATGTCCAAGCAAATCTGAACATGTCCTCGAATTTTGGAGAGCCAAGTTGATTATGTGTGAGTGCCTGAACTTTGATAATTGTCTGAAAATACAAAATTTAACTTTTCACTCGAGGGAAGGCTTGAACCAGGGACCTCTCGTACCGCAGTTGCTCACGCTAACCACGGGACCACGGCGCTCCTGAGCTCACAATTTCCTGTTATGTTGCATATCTTGCGCATTGACTACTCAGTTTGTATATTTTGCTTATTTGTTTCATAGTTCCACACAACTTCTTCCTGGTTTCTGGATTGATGTGTGCTCAGTTTTTTAAGGCCTGTCCACTGTGCCAACTTATAACTAAATCTGAGGGTGGTGCGATGGGGAGGTTCCCTTGTTAGTACCTGCATTTATGTTCAAGCATGCATTTTTCGCATTGTTACCGCATTACCCGTGTATCCTTTCAAACCACTTTAACACTAAAACTCTTCGGTTTACTGCCGAGTGAGTTTGCCGAAATAGCGCTTTGCTTCGATGAGTGTCACTCCCAGTGTTATCCGCCCAAGAAAGACGAGATCATTTAACAAAGCCTTCACACATGGTCTCTATGCGATAGTTGTCTAGGAACGTCTTGCAGACGTTTCTTTCGGTTTTGTATTACTGAGACACACAGTCGCTTCAAGTGGAATGGAGTGTAATGAAATGCGCGCATCCCTCGCGCGTGTTTGGCGGGCATCTAGCCACTGCCCACGTATGTCCAGCAGCAAGTGGGAAGTTGCGACACTTCATGCTCCGGCTGTCTCTGGCTACACAGATCGCTGTCACGTTATGAAACACAGGGATCTGCGTATTTCTGCAACGCGCTTTTCGTTAGACAATAGTATTACTTCTTGGATTCTGTATGCCCGTTGCAGCAGTGTCATTACGATAGGTTTCAGATAAATCACTTTAACGTAGGTATACGCAGCGGCAATATATTTAGGGTGCGTGTCGTACTGTTAACAACGAGAACTGATGTTTCGGCCGTCTTTTGTAGAGGTCCTCTTCAGAGCTATGAATCTGCTGTTATGATTGTCACTATGTGGTAAAAGTATCTGGAAATCTGTTGGCTAATGAGGTATGTCCCCACCTTTTGCCATCGTAATGGCTTGAACTCGGCTACGGGCGCTCAGACACGATATTGATTGTCTGTGGAGAAATGGCAGCCAATTCTTCCTCAAGAGCCGAAACTAGAGAAGGTAATGGTGTTGGACTCTCGGGTCTGGAGCGAAGTCGCCGTTATACGAGGTACGTTCAATAAGTAATGTAACAAATGCCTTTTTTCTTTTTCTTTTTTTTAAAGTACGTCTGTATTATTCAGGATTCCAATACGCCATATTATCCCTCCGGCCTGTGTGGCCGAGCGGTTCTAGGCGCTCCAGTCTGGAACAGCGCGACCGTTACGGTCGCAAGTTCGAATCCTGCCTTGGGCATGGATGTGTGTGATGTCCTTAGGTTAGTTAGGTTTAAGTAGTCGTAAGTTCTAGGGGACTGATGACCTCAGATGTTACGTCCCATAGTGGTCAGAGCCATTTGAACCCCATATTATTCGCCACTTTCTGGGCTGCAAAACCCTATTTTTGAACACAATCCTCGTTTGATGTGACGGCCTCACATCACCTTACTGGGAGGGCCTGTACGTCCGAATGGTACTACTTTACTCGCCGACGTCGGAGCCAACGACTTCGTGAATGAATAACCTCCCCATCATCCACGTACTGCTTCCCGCAGAGCGCATCCTTCATTGGACCAGACAGACGGAAGTAGGGAGGTGCAAGATCCGGCTGTAGGGGTGAGGAAGAATAGTTCAATGAAGTTCTGTGAGTTCCAGTCGGTTGCGCAGATTTGTGTGAGGCCCTGCAATGTATCGGAAGTAAAGTTCGTTTGCAGGTTTGTCTCGACGAACACGATAAGTCGTTCCTTTGATTTCTTGAGGATAGTTCAGCTGTGTGCCGCCGGCCGGCACGTGGGAGATCGGACAGGTTTGCGCCACCTTGTTGCCAAGATGACAGACGCCTCGCCTAATGGCGCATCGTGCCATTGGGTCTCCGTAGACATTCTGTAAGCACCTGTGAACACCTGTGAAATTCGGTGACAGCTCGCCATTTCGAAGGCTACGTATAGCACCGCCACCTCTCGGAACTTCATGACACCTTAGATGCTGAAGCGGGAATATTCCGCGATGGTCCACAACAAATTCCGCATTTTTTCAACCGAAATTGCCCAAGAAAAATGTTGCATTCCTTATTGAACGCCTTTCGTAACCCATCCCAAAGGTGTTCCGCTGGGTTCAGATTGTGACTTCCGACAGGGCAGATCGCTTGAGGAATGTTGCTCAAAAATGGTTCAAATGGCTCTGAGCACTATGGGACTTGACATCTGTGGTCATCAGTCCCCTAGAACTTAGAACTACTTAAACCTAACTAACCTAAGGACATCACGCACATCCATGCCCGAGGCAGGATTCGAACCTGCGACCGTAGCAGTCGCGCGGTTCCGGACTGCGCGCCTAGAACCGCGAGACCACCGCGGCCGGCACAGGCAACGTTCACCAAACCCAAATTCTTCCTTCGGATGTTACAGGCTATAACGTGATCCATCATTCACCTCACTTTGGAGTCTTCCACTGTCCGGTGGAGTCTCTCTTCACACCACTTAAAGTTCGCTCAGCATCGACTACAGATTCGTGTCGCTGATGAGGAGTTGCTCGACCATTGTACCCCATTGTTTCAAACTTTCTGCACACTGACATTCGGTCAGCTGGAATGCAGGTAGCATTTTGGAATTCACGAGTGATCCTTCTGCTGGTTACATACGATTTAATACAACCACCCTCCGCAATGCACGACTATCGTACGTGACGGACCACCTGATCTTTATTTAGCTGTGGTTGTTCCTTCGCGTTTCCAGTTCAAAATCGCATCACCAGAAGTCGATTTTGGTGGCAGTAGAGGGGTTGAAATGTGCTGATGGATTTGGTAGTTAAATGACAGCCAATGACTAATCAGTGCTGGGAGTCACTGAGACCTTCTGACCACCCCATTCTCCTGTTACTGCTTATCTACTGACATCACAGTACTCTCCGTCACCTTTTATACTAGCGGGTCGTGTCATCTAGTGGCCAATACAACATTGCATAGGGGTGTGCGGATACTTTTGAGCTGATAGTGTATACTGACCTACTTCGTTTGTCACGTGACAGATGAAGACACTATTCTGAAACAGCAATGGACAGTGAAGCCAAGAAACCTGAGGAGAAATGGTTGTACAGAAGGCTATTTTGGTGAAACCGGGTGACCGATTAGCATTCGCATGTACGGTGAGAGAGACAGGGGCCATATAGAAAATCAGCAACAGCTGAACGACACCTGGATTGTAGGTGGCCGACCAGTCAGTTGTCCTCTAGAAGACCGTACGCTTGCTCGGCAAGCACGGATACAGGAGCGGAAAATAAGGCAGGCTGTTCAGATAACCAAACACCCCAACAGCACGAATAGGTAGGACAGTTACAAACTGCCGATGGCTTGGTTGCTGGCTACCCCAGTCTAGCAAGCCAAGTGTGTTCGCCAGCCAGCAGTTCAATATACGGATTCAGCAGCATCAACAATTGACCACTTCCGACGGGTTTCGATGTCTCGCTGATGGAATACGCTGACCCTGGGTGCAAGGTGCCAACTAGCTGTTGCCTGCCGATCACCAGCTGGGGTAAGCAGGTAACTACCGTTCCACGGGCACCATTACTCTGGAATAAGCAATGACAGGTCAGAATAGTGCTGTCAGTTGGTCAATTGTCACGTGACATCAGAAATTTGGCAGTGGGGAACTGTATCGAATGCACTTTGAAAGTCAAGGACGACAGTATCTGCCTGGGCACCTGTATCTACTGATTTCTCATTACATATAACTTTTGTTGTCACGTGGTATATACTACTTTGTTAGATACCACATGACAACCGAAGTTATATATAATGATAAATCAGTAGAGACAGGCGCCTAGGTAGGTACCGTGTTCCTTGACTTCCCAAGGGCATTCGATACAGTTCCTTATTGCTGTCTAATGAACAAAATACGAGCATATGGAATATTGGACCGACTGTGTGACTGAAGTCTTTGTAGCAAGCAGAAGACAGCATGTTGTTCTGAACGGAGGGAAGTCTTCAGATGTGAAAGTAACTTCGGGCTTGCCCCCGGGGAGTTTCATAGGACCATTACTTTTCACGCTATATATAAATAATCTAGCAGGTAACGTCGGAAGTTCCAGGAGGCTTTTTGCTGTTTCTCTTGTGTACAGAGAAGTCGAGATGGTAGAAAATTGTAGCGATATGCAGAAACACCTGCGGAAGGAAGTCAGATAGGGTTCAAATTCCCGTCGACATGACGGTGATTAGAGACAAAGCACAGGCTCGGATTGTATCAAGGATGGGGAAGGAAATCGGCCGTGCTCGTTCAAAGGAACCATCCCGGCATTTGCCTGGAGCGATTTAGGGAAAGCACGGAAAACCTAAACCTGAATGGCCGGACGAATGCGAAACCAGTGTGCTAACCACTGCGCCACCTCGCTTGGTAACACCTGAAAAGGATGGACACTTGATGCAGGGAGTGGTAATTGACCCTCAACATAATGTAACTACTGACGGAGAGAGACCCCATATTGTATGATCACACAATTGCAGTCCAATCACTGCAAGCAGTTACTTCTATAAGACGCCTAGGAATATGCATAAGGAGCTATTTGAAGTGGGACGACCAAATAAAATTAATCGCGAGTTTGGCGGGTGCCAGACTGCGATTAATTCAAAGAATCTTCAGGAAATGTAGTCTATCAAAAAAGGAAGTAGGTTACAAAACACTTGTTAGGCCAGTACTTGAATATTGTTTCAGTGTGGCATTCGAACCAGACTGGTTTGATAGAGGAAATCGATAATATCGAGAGAAGAGCAGCACATTTGGTTACGGGTTCATTTAGTAGCGCGAAAGCGTCACGGAGACGCTCAGTTAGCTGCTGTGACACACACATCCAGAGGCGTCCTCACCACGTTATAGTCTACTGCTCAAGCAGAGTGAACCACTACACTGGTCCTCCTCGCGAAGAAACCATAAATATAAAATTGCAGAGACCCGAACCCACACGGAGGTTTACCAGCAATCTTTCCTTCCGCGAACCATACGCGAATGGAAAGGAAAAGGGACGTGACGCTGGTATGCAAGGTGCTTTGCAGAGTATTAATGTATATGTGTAGATGAACACAATCATCTGTCTATCGCCCTGAAGACTACCGTTGCAAAAGATGGTTGAAATGTAGCTTTATAGTTGCTTTACTGCTAAAAAAAGACGCCGCCTAACACTCAAAATGATTTTATTCAAATTTATTTTAAAATTGTTATGTACGCGATGTAGTACCACTTTCCTAATTTCAAAAGTGAATGAAAGATTAAGATGCTGGTTTCTTATTCGAACTGAGTGGATACCAGTTAGTCATTTTCCTAGATGAAAGTGGGAAACTGACTAAAATGCTCGCTTGGTTGGCCGATGAACCAGTCATTCATTAGAAGAGCAGATAGATATCAGTATACCACTCGCCTCTCTGTCTCATAAGAAAAATGACGAGTCTTAATGTAGGTGTGCTTCAGTGCTGCACAGTAGTCATTCCATTTGTTTGGATGAATACCACGTAACTTTGAACATCTTATGCGGTGCTAGCTGCTTCCTGTCGATGATTGCTCCTGCTAGCGATCGCGCTCAGCAACCCCGTGGCAGTTTTCTGCTGCTCGTTGCTGCCTATGTTCTTCGTCGTCTGTTTATTGTTGGTAATTCCAAAGTGGTTAGCTGCTCCTCTCCATTTCTTTATGCAGTGTAGATTTAGGTTTGAAACTTTATGGCTGATGAAATCTGTGTGCCGGATCGAGACTTGAAACTGGGAACTTTGCCTTTCGCGGGCAAGTCTTCTACCGACTGAGCTCTCACAGCTTTACTTCCAGCAGTACGTCTTCTCCTACCTTCCAAACTTTGCAGAGGTTCTCCTGCATACCATCCGGGACTAGATCTTACGGAAGAAAGATGATGATCTTGCGGCAGGAAAGCTGTGAGGGCAGATTCTGAGTCTAGCTAGGATAGCTCATTCAAAGGGAACTTTCCTGCGAAAGGCAAAGATCATAAGTTCGAGTACCGGTTCGGCACAGTTTCGATACGACAGGAAATATCAAATCATCACAAGCTCTGCTGCAGAGTAAAGATTCATTCCAGATGTAGATTCTCCGCGATTCTCGTAACTTGCTCAAGGCGAATGATGGGCTGGTTCCTTCCAAAGGGGAGAGCAAATTTCCATCACCAATCCGGGCCAGCACTTCATCTCTAATGCCCCTTTTACACGAGTGATTTTCGTGTTTCTATCGATTACTCGTGGCGTACCGCTAGCATTTTATTCCTGTACTGAGTTTCGCCTGTTTACATGTAAGTCAAAATCGTCCGTGTTGTGAGAGCTGTCTGTTTTGCAGTTTTGTACCTGAACGGTGACTGAGATTATAATGGGTCATCTCGTGGTCGTGCGGTAGCGTTCTCGCTTCCCACGCCCGGGTTCCCGGGTTCGATTCCCGGCGGGGTCAGGGATTTTCTCTGCCTCGTGATGGCTGGGTGTTGTGTGCTGTCCTTAGGTTAGTTAGGTTTAATTAGTTCTAAGTTCTAGGCGACTGATGACCTCAGCAGTTGAGTCGCATAGTGCTCAGAGCCATATAATGGGTCACTCGTCTTAAAAGAAGCCAAATATAGTAACAGAATTATGACACTAGCAAAGACAATAGTGTTTAACGATCAACACAAAATTAATAGATGATGTTCTTGATAAAAGTCTTTGATAAACCTTCCATTCTGCTGAGAAATGAAAGAATAGAAAAGATGTCGTCCAAAAATTTAAAAAGACATCTATTTGTTTCAGAATGTATATTCATACAAACACATTAACATTACTCAGAAGGCAGCAGATAGCAAACTCTTACTTTCTCTCATTTTCTGAGTGCCAAATAACACCTAAAATTACTTCCTCGTTCAATAGATGCGACTTTTTCTCTATTGAAAAAATTTTCGTTTAAAAACATTCATACACTTATGGGCAGTGTAGACCTTTCTTTGTCACACTGTTGTGAAACTTCTAAGTCTTTTTGGTTCCTTCGGTGGAAGAAAACAGTCCAGACGCTTGCTATTTAGTGGTCGACCACAATATTACTGCACCTGGGAATGGGGACGGTTCTATTGGCGTACTGTAAATCGGCAAAAAATTGGGATTGATAGTAGAAGAAGAACTGACTTGAAATCATTGACAGTACGACAAGCTTTACTTAACCACCCCTGTAATTATTTACTGTAGCATCACCGCGTGTTTCCAATAAAGGGCAAGTAAATGATGTCATGGTTTAGTAGTATAGTGTCACGAAACAAAATCAAAGGAAATGGTAAAGATCAAGAAGCACAAAATCCATTACTATGGCCTGAGTAACCGTGGCGAGAATGTAAGAGTGTAAATGAAAAATGTGCTGTTTTTTCACAAAATGCGTTTCCAGTGCTATTGTGTTGACGGTACTCTGTTCCATGTTCATATACACGAGCCAGCTGCTAAAAGTCTCAAACACGTGCTAGTAGATGCGGCATGGTCTTTGGGCAAACTGTTCGTCCCTCTGGAATTCCAAAATTTAAGAGGTTCATTATACGATCAAAAGTATTCGGACCCCCTCGAAACATAGACGTTTCATATTAGGTGCATTGCGCTACCATGTACTCCATATCAGCGACCTCAGTAGTCATTAGACATCGTGAGAGCAGAATGGGCCGCTCCGCGGAGCTCACGGACTTCGAACGTGGTCAGGTGATTGTCACTTGTGTCATACGTCTGTACGCGAGATTCCACACTCCTAAACATCCCTAGGTACACTGTTTCCGATGTGATAGTGAAGTGGAAAGATGAAGGGGCACATACAGCACAAAAGCGTACAGGCCGACCTCGTCTGTTGACTCACAGAACCCGCCGACAGTTGAAGAGGATCGT
This sequence comes from Schistocerca americana, assembly GCF_021461395.2. Lineage (NCBI taxonomy): Eukaryota > Metazoa > Arthropoda > Insecta > Orthoptera > Acrididae > Schistocerca > Schistocerca americana. The sequence goes on along the minus strand of NC_060120.1, from coordinate 695,214,124 downwards.
AATGTGTAATAGGCAGACATCTATCCAGACCATCACACATGAATTCCAAACAGCATCAGGATCCACAGCAAGTACTATGACAGTTAGGCGGGAAGTGAGAAAAATTAGATTTCATGATTGAGCGGCTGCTCATGAGCCACACATCACGCCGGTAAATGCAAAACGACGCCTCTCTTAGTGTAAGGAGTGTAAACATTGGACGATTGAACAGTGGAAAAATGTTGTGTGGAGTGACGAATTACGGTACACAATGTGGTGATCCGATGGCAGGGTGTGGGTATGGCGAATGCCCGGTGAACGTCATCTGCCAGCGTGTGTAGTGCCAACAGTAAAATTCAGAGGCGGTTGTGTTATGGTGTGGTCGTGTTTTTACGTGGAGGGGGCTTGCACCCCTTATTGTTTTGCATTGCACTATCACAGCACAGGCCTATATTGATGTTTTAAGCACCTTCTTGCTTCCCACTGTTGAAGAGCAATTCGAGGATGGCGATTGCACCTTTCAACACGATCGAGCACCTGTTCATAATTCACGGCCTGTGACGGAGTGGTTACAAGACAATAACATTCCTCTAATGGACTGGCCTGCACAGAGTCGTGACCTGAATCCTATAGAGCACACTTGGGATGTTTTGGAACGCAGACTTCGTACCAGGTCTCACCGACCGACATTGATACGTCTCCTCAGTGCAGCACTCCGTGAAGAATGGGCTGCCATTTTCCAAGAAACCTTCCAGCACCTGATTGAACGTATGCCTGGGAGAGTGGAAGCTGTCATCAGGGCTAAGGGTGGGTCAGCACGATACTGAATTCCAGCATTACCGATGGAGGGCGCCACGAACTTGTACATCATTTTCAGCCAGGTGTCTGGATACTTTTGATCACACTATGAGAAGTGGTTTGACTACAGTTCTACTGACTTAAAACCTAATGTTGTACTTCCATAACTGTATTTTCACAAATAACACATAGCGCCCCAGTATTGATGACACTTCGACTAAAGACTTTCTTCCTGCTATTTAATCGAAAACTGAAATTTTTAAGACCTTGGCTGTGTACAAAATACAAGCTGGTTCCCGCAGAAAAGAAAACAGCGACCAACCACTGTTAATAATGTTATTTGCATAAACAAATAGCGCCGTTGTTGTTTTCGAGCAGACGGGTTCATTTTCAGACGGCTACTCACGTTTATGTTAAATTTTTTGTTGCTTATGTAAAGTACTGGGGAAAAAGCTAACAAGTTATTATAAGTGGCAGGTGGCTGTTTTCTTCTTTGCGGGAATCACCTTGTAAAAACTTTCTTATTCACACTTGGACAAACTTTCCCGGTAGGTCACTTACAACGTTGTTAATAAAGCATTTATTTTCTCATTTGTTGACATCGGACCTAATCAACTGAAGAGTGGAAATAGGAAATATTCCACATGGCAAATATGACTTGTCAGGAGAATGAATAAAACAAAAAAATTGCTCTGAGCAAAATGGGACTTAACAGCTGAGGTCATCAGTCACTTAGAACTACTTAAACCTAACTAACGTAAGGAAATCACACACATCCATGCCCGAGGAAGGATTCGAACCTGCGACCGTAGCAGTCGCGCGGTTCCGGACTGAAGCGCCTAGAACCGCTAGGCCACAGCGGCCGGCCAGCTACAGCTCTGTCTCAGTGCACTTACAGTTTAGATAAGTTCTTTGACTAGGCCAAGGGTCTCCAAACGTTTTAGTCCGCGGGCCACATGGACTCCTCCACGAAGTCATAAGGGCCAAGATCCACCTAGTGGGATTAAAGCACCCTAGCACTCCATGAACATCGTAGTGTAGTCCGGCCCCGGTAGCTGAGTGGTCAGCGTGACGGAATGTCAATCCTAAGGTCCCGGGTTCGATTCCCGGCTGGGTCGGAGATTTTTTCCACTCAGGGACTGGGTGTTGTGTTGTACTAATCATCATCATTTCATCCCCATCGACGCGCAGGTCGCCGAAGTGGCGTCAACTTGAAAGACCTGCACCAGGCGAACGGTCTACCCGACGGGAGGCCCTAGCCACACGACATTTCATTTCACCGTAGTGTAAGGCTAAAGGAAAGATGAAATCGCAAAAATCTAAGGTTGTGGGAATAGCTAGCACTCACTGAAACGGACTAAGATTTTTATTTAATTACATAATTTTTATTGGTGGACGTACCTGACCGAAATTCTGGAGTATTTTATTCTGGCGAATTTCATCGACAAAAAAGTATGTCATTGCACATTCTGTATGTATTTTACTACGTAATCAAAAGAAAGTGAAACATCGCTTAAGAAGCATGTTCCATAATGATTCATTACTAAGGCTAGTCGCCGAAGTGGCGTCCATTTGAATGACTTGCACCAGATTCGTGAGTAGAATAAAATGCTGGAATAAGCTTTTGGCGTGAACTACTTCTCATTTTTATTTTAAACTACATACAGAACATGAGTTTTTGTACCTCTCTTTGGTTTTTCCGTTTCTTTTCACAGCTTATTGTTGACCTCAATGGTTGAGCTACTTCTTCAGTTTTACCGTCATGAGTAATGTAAACCTGCAGGTTGAAGGTAAGTAAGGGCAGGATTTGGGCAACTATATGTCTTATATGGCTGCATATCATACTTATTGTGATAAAAATTACACAAACTATTGTGCTAGTCTGTTAACCGTTCTTTTCTTTTTTTTCACTATCGCACGGGGCATGGTCTGTCTGTTTATTGTGGATAGCCACAAGTTTAAACATGACCTTCCGCTTTGTAAAGATAGAGCTCCGACAATGTCGCGGTGTATTGGCCGCGATAGGCCTCGAAACTCAATTGTTGGCAGTATAGGTACCACCTCAAATATTTGGCGGGCCGGATACCGGGGATGTCCGGCCAGCTAACGCGGGCCGGTTTGCCGGCCCTCGAGAGCCGGTTTCGGCCCGCGGGCCGTAGTTTGGAGACCCCTGGCACTAGGCGATTCGTCTTTGTTGCCCATTCAGAGCCCTAGCGACGTTCTAACACAAGTAGCGGATAGCGAGAGCAGAGCAGAGCAGAGCAGAGCAGCACAGCGCAGCGTGGTGACGTCGGTGCTGTCTTGTGCTGCGGCAGGTCGGTGGTGGCGGCGGTGTCGCCGGCGGTGATCGTGCCCGGGCTGCTGCGGCTGCGCGCCAAGGGCTACGGTGTCAGCAAGGGCATCCCCACCGTCATCATCGCCATCTCCGGCATCGACGACGCCACCTCCGTCGCCGTCTTCGGCGTCGTCCAGAGCATCATGTTCTCCCAGAGTGAGTGCCCCTAAAACTTGCACGCTTGTCACTCCCAGTACCGTAAACCGGGCATACATTTACCGCCGTGGTTACTTTGACCACTCAGACACTAAACGTTTTACAGCTCTCTGCTGTCTCTGTTAAGTGTTTAGTATACATAGTTTGGTAGTAAAGTTCCATCAGTATACACTCCACGATTCAGTGTAGTGTCGATTTTCCTCCGCAAAAGTTTATGAACCTGTTGCGACTTATAATTGTAGACGAAAATCTGTTAAAATCAGGTTGCGCAAAATTCATCCATATCATTTTACTGCAAAGCCATTGGTGTCTTCAACTGTATCACGCATGTTACTCGATTAATTCTCGAAACAAATCACTGATTAGTTTCTTCTTCACTTGCATATATCTACCAGTATGTTACGATTTCTGAGGTCGTGTGCACGATTTCACTGTTTTGAGACTACTTTGACCACTGGTCATTGTCATCCCAGAAGTACAAATACACGTAGTTTGGAACTAAGGAAAGAAAAAAACATTTATCATCAGTATATGACGAAAACTCATGTAATTGTTAATGTGGCTACAGCTAACAAAAACAAATGTCATATATTGCTCTAAACGCAAGTTATTGTTGCTCAGGCAATGATTCAGGTATAGCACATAATGTCAAATATCTCCGGAAACAAGTAACGAAGTTTGTTTGGTTACAAGAGCCAGATAATGCCTCGATAAAAGAACATATAATCTTGGTTCCAACTGCACCGGATGTTTTGAAACTAGGATTTAGGTTTAAAATGGCTGAAACTGAAGGTATTATGCTAAACATCCTGGTACCTTTCATTGTACTTATACTTTTAATGATGGATCACAGAATTTATGTATCATACTAGGTTTTTTCTTTTATGAGGCTTAATGAAGCACTTAGGAAAACTTTAGATCAATTTATTTATTTCTGGGTGGTGAAAGTTTCATTGTATTTTTGAAATATTGACGACAAATAGAATGCTCAATTGACAGTTGTGGTGGAAGCAAGGCCAGTTAATGTGTCCCAAAATTCATGCAAAATTTCTTTTTTTTCGATTACTTCCTCTGCATTTAAGGAAATGTACTGTACTAACGGGTGTGTAAATCTTTCATACAAGTCCCTATGTTTACTACGATAACTATCACAGACGTTAAAAATTCATGACAGTCACATTCGAATCTGAAAATCGGTCAAAAGATACCCGGTTGACGGTACTTTGCGCAGCAAACCACGTTTCGTGTTACACATGTTTAAAAGTGCTGCTGTATTGGAAACGCTTGCTACAATCAAGTAGAGAAGCGCTCCATATCCACCAGCCACCAGTGCTGCTATTGTGTCTCATCCTGTGCATATTAGTAGAAATATTTTGCTAAGCTCGTCACATACAAAAAAATTTGTTATTCATGTAGCCAAAAAGGTTTCACTGGCGCTGTTAGATCCTCGTGGATTTTATTTGTATACTGGCTTTTTGCCCGCGTGTATACAGTATATCTGTCACGTATTTATCACATTTCACACATATTTGTACACATTTCATCTGCCTCTGTAGAAAATTTCGTCCCATCGTTTCATTTCAGTCCTGAGGAAACTGCCTGGGTAAGAAGTACGCAGTGCGTATTCTTGCGCCCTAGTTGACGCATTGAACAACACAAATAAGACACAGAGTGTACTTAATACTTTTAAAGTATTCCCCGTCAACTAAACTAGGAAGAAATACCAAAAGACTTTTGAAGTTCTTAACATTTTTACATGTCACCCTTCTTTCCGATCATAACCTGTAGGACTTGGACCTGCACAGGTAGGAGTGGGGATTAAAACAACGCGACACAGAAGTAATGAGTCACTTGTATATTGAAAATTGTTGAAATTGCCCCCAAGTGTTGGTTGTGCTTCTGTTTCACAGTTCTTCGACCTCACTCTCAGCCATAGGTTACTAGAGCTGTCTTCCTGTCTCAGTAGGTTTTTTTTTTTTTTTTTTTTTTTTCAGATAACAAGCGATATCTGTGCCAAGTTTGGTATACATTGATTAAGGCGTTACACAGATATTCTGCTGTGCACATGTCTTTGCACCCCTGTCACTACCTCACCCCTAGGACTTAAACGTCATTGCGCCAGTCACCAGTGAGCCAAGAGACGACTAAAACTATGGATTCGATACTGATATCGTTCATTAACTAATATTTTTACACGTCACGATTTTCTACTCCCACTCACACCCCCGGCGGTATGTCACACTCACATTATCTGTACACAAATAATAAAAATTATATGTGTGCAGAGAATTTGGCTGAAATTGCTCCAGATATCCCAGAGTTAATCTTCTGTTTCATCCCCTTTTTCAACTGCACCCCCACCTGTATGCTTCTCTCCAGAACGTAAGTTGTGTATGTATCAAGACTGGTTGAAATAAATCTAGTTATTCAGTAGGAGATGTGGAACATAATACATAATGTACATGTATACATACATAATTCTTTATAATATACTAGCATCTTTTTCCCACAGTTTCACTTATCTATGCACCCAGCACACAATTCACACATACCTCCTCCTCCTCCTCTCCTCTGTCTGTCCACAACATCCTCCCCTCCCCTCCCCTCCCCTCCCCGTCTCTCACTTAATCTCCAGCCCCCCCTCCCCACCCCCTTTGCCCATCTGCACATGTAGCCCCTGCAAGGCATACAGATGCTATCTGTACTATAACCTCTCGAGCAGGCCAGCATATATGTCAGGAGTTGGAAAAAAAAACAAAAAACCTTGGTTGAATTCAATTAAGTAATTACACACACACACACACACACACACACACACACACACACACACACACAGTATATATAAAGGGATACAGACTCGCAACACAGTTGTGTATTATAGAAGTGTGGTCAATATTTGTTATTTAACCATGTAAAGATACAGCACATTGCTTAGCTGCCTGTGTTCCCTTGTTTGTCAAGTCTGTCACAATAATTAGTTAGATTGAAACGGTGTTCTGAATCTGGATTCGAAACCAGAACCTTACTTTGCAATGCAAATCAGGCATGACTCAGTTCCTGTCCTCAGAAAGCAGAGACCTGAAGCTTTGAGTATGGGTCGTGAGTCACTGCAGAGTGAAAGAGCCAGTCTGGAAACAGTTTGTTAACGTTTGTTCACAGATAGTCTGGCGTATCAGATTGCGCAGGGCCCGGTGTCTGTTTTTGGCGGCATCGGCTTCGGTATCGTCTGGGGAATTCTCGCCAAGTACATCCCCGAGAAAGACGATGTGAGTATGCTATTTGGGTACGGCACTAGAGATAATCCTTGAGAAACCAGTCCTTTTGTGGTCAAATTGTGCTCACTTTCGAGTTAGTAATGCAATTGAAAAACTGGTCTTTATAGAAATTCTTTCCTGATTGTTAATCTCCAATATTATACATTTTATTACAAGCAAGATATGCTAGATACATTAATGTAATGTTTTAAATATTATTATTATATACCAGTGTATGCGCCATTACGCAGTAATAGTGGTGGAAGAAAGGTAAAAAATTTTAGTTTTACTGCCTGCTGATTAAATAAATTATTGCTTAAGTATTTACTAAATATTTATATAGCAGTGAGCATATATTTAAGGTAGAAATTACAGAATATAGGTGATTGTCTAAAAACTAAAAGGAACCATTTCAGAAAAATTACTTGTTCACCTTGTAGGCAGCACATACATCCAATTTCTTGTGCTAAGTCGTCAGGTGTCTTTTCCTGTGGTGTTTCCAAATATTCACTCCGGTCAACGGAAATAGAATGTTTATGACGTGGATAATTCTGACTTGGTTTTTTTATGAAATAGCATTTTTATTACATTTAAAAAATCGTAATTGCGTTTCGCTTCCATGCATATTAAGATTTAAGTATGTCTAGACAGTGATTTAGTTAATCTTGACTTCAGTTTTCAAGCATTTACTGAAAATTCTCATATACACATTCCCGCATTTCTCTACCAACTTTAGCCACTTCTTGGTTGATTACCTCTTAAGGGTTTTTGGAGCCAAGAGATGTTGCCAAAGCTTGAAATGACCCAGCCTCGTAACAAGCCATTAACGGCGTCCATAAATAAACGTGCAATGTGCTGGTTTGCATCATTTTGTAGGAAATAGACATTTAAAATGTTGTATATACGCAGTTTTCTCAGTTATGCACGCAACAAAGTGTTCCCCAGGTGAACGTAATGCACCATTTTCATCTTTAAAAAATATAATTCAGTAAACCCAAAAACTCAAAGTAATAACACTCTGAATGGTTATTTTTGCAACACTACTGGATATTCTGCTAACTGATCTCCGTACTCAAATAAAAATGATCTGCATCGCTCATGATTAAGGCATATTCCTTTCCTTTAATGAGCACTTCCAGTCGAATGGCAAAGTAAAATTGCGTTTAATCTCGCGCCTTAAGCTGTTCAATAGTACGCATATTTTACCGATGAAAATTTAAATGCTTCCGTACCATTGTGCCCACGAATTCACGACTTGACTTTAATTCACCTTGGGCTCCGAACCAGTGCCGACCTTTCGCTCTCAATGATTTCCGAAGTCGTTATAGTGGCTTCTCATTTACAATACCTCCTGTTTTCAGACTGTAAACGCACCTGGCAACCTTATTGTGGCTGGGAACGGTATCTAGGTGCTTCAGTCGAAACGAACGTGAAAAGTGACACAGTTGCCTTGACACAATTGCGCACATACGCAAACAAGTGGTTGTTTATCTTTTACTGCTTCACCTCTACACCGTTATGATTTAGTGAAGCCAATGATTGCTTATTTTCCAAACCCACTTTGCCTACAACCGCACCACATACTTATCTCAGTTTCGTTTCTTTAGTGTGGAGAATGAGTCGGGCAAAAAATTAAAATTCATGGGTTGCTAAACGTGAAGCTCCGTAACCACAGAAAGTCACTGCTTCTATGTACCCTGCCGCTACAGCGAGTGCATTACACATCCAAAGCAATTTTTATTGACACGTAGTCACTAGTATTTACAACCTCGACAAATCAAGATTCTATCTTCATAGTGCCTTCACACAGGAACCGTACACTTACTTACTCCTGGGCATATATACATGATGTTTGAAAATCTTTGCATGAAACGTCTAGAGGTGGGGAACAACTTTTGTTACAGACAAAAAGTTCGCTGACGCCTCCCTCTCCATGCTGGGTGTCGTTTTATTGAATTCGCCAGCCAGGGATAACGAGATTTCACTGAACTAGCAGTGTCTACTAACAACGGATGTTGCGTCTGCAGAATGCCTGCCCTAAACAACTGGCAATAATTTTCAACAAGAAAACCTTAAGAATGAGTGTGACAAAGTGGAAATAGACATTTTAGAAGCTCGGTCTACCCCCTTCCACGCAGAGCACGTGACTGGACTAAAGGAAACACGCTGCGCATAAACGCTACAGAGTGCCTACGCCCTGTCGCCTTTCAGGGGCATAATCAGTTATAAAAGACGTCTGTGTCAACAGGAAATGTTAGCGAACATTCTGCCTCGAACAAAAGTTGTTCCCCATGATGCGATCTGTCACCCATAAATGTTTGATGCAAAATCTTTGAAACACCCTGTACGTCGATTGATATAAGGAGTTTTCCAATCTTGGAGCCTTATTTTATGCTCATGTGCAACATTTTTTCCTGTAAGAAATTTTTTTCATACAAATCTTTTTTAACACACAAAAGTACATACCTAGCTATGCAGCACTAAATGGCGGCCAAAATACCTCTGCGCCGATACCGGAACTAAACAGTTCGCATGATTAAGGATGAAGTACAGGTCTGTAAACAAAATTAAACATATGTAAATTATCTGAATTAAATTCTCTGTGGCGTGAACCTCGAAAGTCAAATTTCCTGAAGTGCATTTCAAACTGGCGGTCACTTGAAAACGTAGGCACAGTAAATCAACTTATTATGTTGCCTTAGACTATAAATAAATAAACAAATGTTATGAATGACATCCTTAAATCCGTCGTCAAAATGACATGCCCGATTATGATCAATCTGGATGACTTTCAGTCGCAAATATGTGTTTAGGATCATAAGTCCAAATTAATGAATTCATTGCTTCATTGTTGTTACGCGGATTGGCTCAAAGGCCTCGCTCCATCAGATCATCGTGTCAGATGTTTGTACGTATCAGCAATAACTTTGATAACCTCTCTTTAGCGATGGCTTATGATCAAAAGTATCCAGTTCCCCGTTCACCTCAGCTTGCTTCCATTTACCTAAACTTCCAGAACAGTAATGGTGCCGTAGATTGTCACTCGTTGAACTCCTCTGATAGTGTAACCATAACCGGATTTTTAACCCAGTTTTGACGAAAACACACAATCGAGACATCTGAAGGGGACTTACGTCGCCATTTTCTTCGACCTAGAATGTTACAATAGCTTCACAGAGAAAGAGATATCAGTAGGAGTCGCAAAGGGCCCAAGTGCCGAGAGCGGCTAGAGTGGGCGTCTGCGCACTTCCATTGAAACGTGGTTTTCAAGTATAAAGAATAATTTCCCAACAAAATCGATTTGATCATATGTTTTAAGAATAAAAGAATTCAAAATACGAAGAAAAGAGATCTTTCGCAACCTTGAGATAAAGTTGTCATCAGTTGGTAGAGCACTTGCCCGCGAAAGGCAAAGGTCCCGAGTTCGAGTCTCGGTCGGGCACACAGTTTTAATCTGCCAGGAAGTTTCATATCAGCGCACACTCCGCTGCAGAGTGAAAATCTCATCCTGGAAAGTTCTCATCAATCTGAAGATTGATTTGAACGTCCCAGTGCTTTGCTAGACATAGAGGTGATAATGCCATTGCCTTCCTATGACCTGTAAACTGACTTATCCAGCGTATAGTTTAACGTTGACTCCGAACAACAGAATTTTTCGCAGCAGCAAACGTTGTGAGATGGAGTGATACGTGGCAGATAACATTCTAGGACTGATCTGGGACCGAACCCAAAACCTTCGGGTACATATCTAGCAGTTAGGTCAGAGACGCAGTGAAATATGTTAATAGCCCGTTGTAAGTGCTTTTGTAGTCATTAAGACGCAGCATGAGCGCAGTAGACGTACAAACTGAGCGAGCCGCTGGCGGTTGCCCACAGCCGTACGTGATCCCGCTGCGGGTGCTGATGCTGCTGGGCGGAGGCATGCTCGCCGTTTTCGGCAGCGAGACCATCGGCTTCGACGGCGCGGGGCCACTGGGCTGCGTCTCTGCAGCCTTCGTGTCCTGCATCTCCTGGAGCAGCCAGGGGCTCGACGTAGAGGACGTAAGCACCTCAAACCTTCCTCCTCGTCTTCTCCTCCTCCTCGTCTTCTCCTCCTCCTCGTCTTCTCCTCCTCCTCCTCGTCTTCTCCTCCTCCTCCTCGTCTTCTCCTCCTCCTCCTCGTCTTCTCCTCCTCCTCGTCTTCTCCTCCTCCTCGTCTTCTCCTCCTCCTCGTCTTCTCCTCCTCCTCGTCTTCTCCTCCTCCTCGTCTTCTCCTCCTCCTCGTCTTCTCCTCCTCCTCGTCTTCTCCTCCTCCTCCTCCTCGTCTTCTTCTCCTCCTCCTCTTCTTCTTCTCCTCCTCCTCTTCTTCTTCTCCTCCTCCACGTCTTCTTCTCCTCCTCCTCGTCTTCTTCTCCTCCTCCTCCTCGTCTTCTTCTCCTCCTCCTCCTCGTCTTCTTCTCCTCCTCCTCCTCGTCTTCTTCTCCTCCTCCTCCTCGTCTTCTTCTCCTCCTCCTCCTCGTCTTCTTCTCCTCCTCCTCGTCTTCTTCTCCTCCTCCTCGTCTTCTTCTCCTCCTCCTCGTCTTCTTCTCCTCCTCCTCGTCTTCTTCTCCTCCTCCTCCTCGTCTTCTTCTCCTCCTCCTCCTCGTCTTCTCCTCCTCCTCCTCCTCCTCGTCTTCTCCTCCTCCTCCTCCTCCTTGTCTTCTCCTCCTCCTCCTCCTCCTCGTCTTCTCCTCCTCCTCCTCCTCCTCCTCGTCTTCTCCTCCTCCTCCTCCTCCTCCTCGTCTTCTCCTCCTCCTCCTCCTCCTCCTCCTCGTCTTCTCCTCCTCCTCCTCCTCCTCCTCGTCTTCTCCTCCTCCTCCTCCTCCTCCTCGTCTTCTCCTCTTCCTCGTCTTCTCCTCCTCCTCCTCCTCCTCCTCGTCTTCTCCTCCTCCTCCTCCTCCTCCTCCTCGTCTTCCTCCTCCTCCTCCTCGTCTTCTCCTCCTCCTCCTCCTCCTCCTCCTCGTCTTCTCCTCCTCCTCCTCCTCCTCCTCCTCCTCGTCTTCTCCTCCTCCTCCTCCTCCTCCTCCTCGTCTTCTCCTCCTCCTCCTCCTCCTCCTCGTCTTCTCCTCCTCCTCCTCCTCCTCCTCGTCTTCTCCTCCTCCTCCTCCTCCTCCTCCTCGTCTTCTCCTCCTCCTCCTCCTCCTCCTCCTCCTCGTCTTCTCCTCCTCCTCCTCCTCCTCCTCCTCCTCCTCCTCCTCCTCCTCGTCTTCTCCTCCTCCTCCTCCTCCTCCTCCTCCTCGTCTTCTCCTCCTACTCCTCCTCCTCCTCCTCGTCTTCTCCTCCTCCTCCTCCTCCTCCTCCTCCTCGTCTTCTCCTCCTCCTCCTCCTCCTCGTCTTCTCCTCCTCCTCCTCCTCCTCCTCCTCCTCGTCTTCTCCTCCTCCTCCTCCTCCTCCTCCTCCTCGTCTTCTCCTCCTCCTCCTCCTCCTCCTCCTCCTCGTCTTCTCCTCCTCCTCCTCCTCCTCCTCCTCCTCGTCTTCTCCTCCTCCTCCTCCTCCTCCTCCTCCTCCTCGTCTTCTCCTCCTCCTCCTCCTCCTCCTCCTCCTCGTCTCCTCCTCCTCCTCCTCCTCCTCCTCCTCCTCGTCTTCTCCTCCTCCTCGTCTTCTCCTCCTCCTCCTCCTCCTCCTCCTCCTCGTCTTCTCCTCCTCCTCCTCCTCCTCCTCCTCCTCGTCTTCTCCTCCTCCTCCTCCTCCTCCTCCTCCTCCTCCTCGTCTTCTCCTCCTCCTCCTCCTCCTCCTCCTCGTCTTCTCCTCCTCCTCCTCCTCCTCGTCTTCTCCTCCTCCTCCTCCTCCTCCTCGTCTCCTCCTCCTCCTCCTCCTCCTCCTCCTCCTCGTCTTCTCCTCCTCCTCCTCCTCGTCTTCTCCTCCTCCTCCTCCTCCTCCTCGTCTTCTCCTCCTCCTCCTCCTCCTCCTCGTCTTCTCCTCCTCCTCCTCGTCTTCTCCTCCTCCTCCTCCTCCTCCTCGTCTTCTCCTCCTCCTCCTCCTCCTCCTCCTCCTCCTCCTCCTCCTCGTCTTCTCCTCCTCCTCCTCCTCCTCCTCCTCGTCTTCTCCTCCTCCTCCTCCTCCTCCTCGTCTTCTCCTCCTCCTCCTCCTCCTCCTCGTCTTCTCCTCCTCCTCCTCCTCCTCCTCGTCTTCTCCTCCTCCTCATCGTCTTCTCCTCCTCCTCCTCCTCGTCCCCCTGCGGGTCCGGGGTAAGAATAGGCCCGATGTATTCCTGCCTGTCGTAAGAGGCGACTAAAAGGAGTTTCAACCGTTTCGGCCTTCCATGTAATGGTCCCCCTTGAGGTTTAACCTCCATTTTTCAAAATTCTACAGAAGTATGAGCCTTTTGGGGAAGGACACCTTACGTGGTGTATCACTGGTCCTCAGTGCACTAAGACCTTGGCACTCAGCATTGTAATGGCGTTGTAACCATACCCACTATTCATCAAATTGGGGCTAAACGCCTGATGGGTTGTAAAAGTTACGCCCATAGTGCGCCCCCATCTGCACCTACGATCATGATGGACTTTCCATGGCACCCGAAATCCAGCACGGTAGCCAGCCCGTTGTGGTGGGGTCGTCATGTACCCTATAGGTTGTAGCCCCCTGACAACACAGGGATCGTACTGCCGATACCTGAGCTGCACCCTCCCCACGTCGGCCAAGGAGTAGATGCCCATCTCCTTGGGGCATCATGACTCCCGGCAACGATCATCCTGCCAGGTGGCGCTTGCTGAGGCTGGGTGGCGCCCGTGGGGAGACCCCCTGGTCGGAGTGGGTGGTATCGGGGTGGACATTTCGCAGATGAAACGTCAACATGTATCATGTCGCTCCGCGGCCGAGTCATTCAAAAAGAAAAGTACTGCCTCTGGTTCTGGTTCTCCTGCCCTTTCCCCCTTGGCCACTCCCTGGGAGGAAGGACAGGCCCGCCGGCTTGGGACGGACCACTTCCCCCGCTATTTGGTCTGTTCTCGGACCAATGGGGGGACGTTCGCCACCTCCAAGCCCATGTTCTTTGTTCAGCACATCGAGGACATCTTCGGGGAGATCGAGGCTCTCAGCAAAATGCGTTCGGGATCCGTTCTTATAAAGACCACCTCCGCCACAAAGTGACCGACTAGGGGACATCACAGTGTCCATTGTCCCACATCTGGCACTGAATAGGACGCAGGGGGCTATTTTTCATCGGGACCTCCTGCTGCAATCTGATGAGGAGCTTAGGGGCAACCTGGAGCGCCGAGGCGTGCATTTCGTCTGGCGAGTCCAGCGCGGCCCCAAAGACCGTTGCATCTACACCGGGGCCTTCATCCTCGCCTTCGAGGGGGACGTTCTCCTGGAGAAGGTAAAGGTGATGTACTACCGGTGCGACGTGCGACCTTACGTCCCGCCTCCTATGCGCTGTTTTCGGTGTTTGCGCTTTGGGCACATGTCGTTACGGTGTGAGGCTGAGCCCCTTTGTGGCGATTGTGGACGTCCTCTTCGTGAGGAACATACATGCACCCTACCACCTCGGTGCGTTAATTGTCCTGGCATCCACTCGCCTAGATCCTTAGACTGCCCCGCATATCAGAAGGAGAAGAAGATTCAAGAACTCAAAAGTTTGGATCGTCTCTCTTATTCTGAGGCCAGGAAGAAGTATGACCGCCTCCATCCCGTGACGTTGACCACTTCGTTTGCCTCAGTCGTGTCCACTCCTTCCACGATATCCTCACCCCTATCCTGTCCCCCCTCCACCTCCTCCCCCCCCCCATATGGGGTCTATGCCTCCGCCTCCCAAATCCCTCCCTTCCAAATCCTCCTCCCCCGTGGCCCCCGCCCCCTCTGCCCCAGGGGCCACCCTTCCTCCTCCTCCTCCTCCCCCCCCCCCCGCCGCCTGAGAAGCGATCCTCTTCTCAGGCGTCCATCGGGGATACATTCTGGACCCCAGCTTCCGAGGTCCGGCGTTCCAAAATGGACCCCGCGCGTGAGGACCTTCTTCGGGTCCAGCCCACCATCCCTGTGCCTCCTTGGACTTTCAAGAAGGCCTCTAAGATGAAGCCTCTATCCCCCTCTCCACCCCCGCGCGTTTCGTCTGACGCCCCATCCGTGAGTCGCTGCTCCCAGCCGTCCTCAGTTTCGCCGGGACGCTCTGCTGCCAGGCGCTCAGCTGGCCTCTCGTCGGCAAATGATGGTGCCCCTCCTACACAACCTAGGACAGCGGCCGCAGCTGGCGACGACTCGATGGAACAGGATCCGCCTCCCGCCGGTTGTAGCGTTGTTCCCTCGAAACCTGGCCTCCGCGGCTGTCGAGGTGACCAGCTCTTCCCCCGTCTAGTTCCCCCTCTTTTTTGACTAGCGATGGCCTTGTTACATTGGAACATAAGAGGTATTCGGTTTAATCGGGAGGAATTACAACTGCTCCTCCGCCTGCACTGTCCGCTCGTCCTTGGTCTCCAGGAAACCAAGTTGCGCCCGACTGACCGTATTGCCTTTACCCACTATACCTCGGAGCGGTATGACCTCACCCCTGTGGACAGTATCGCAGCTTATGGTGGGGTCATGTTGCTCGTTCGGGACGATGTCTATTACTGTCCCATCCCACTGACCACCCCACTCCAAGCTATAGCTGTCCGTATTACTCTTTCTGCTTTTACTTTTTCAGTTTGTACCATCTACACTCCATCGTCATCTGCAGTTAGTCGGGCTGACATGATGCACCTGATTGTTCAGCTTCCCCTGCCGTTTTTATTGTTTGGCGACTTCAATGCCCATCATCCCCTTTGGGGCTCTCCTGCATCCTGTCAAAGAGGCTCACTCTTGGCGGATGTCTTCAACCATCTCAATCTTGTCTGCCTCAATACTGGCGCCCCGACTTTCCCCTCTGACTCTACTCGTACCTACTCCCACTTGGACCTCTCGATCTGTTCTACCACTCTTGCCCGTCGGTTCAAGTGGTATGTCCTTTCTGACACCTATTCAAGCTACCACTTCCCCTGTGTCATTCGTCTCCTGCACCACACCGCATCCCCACGTCCTTCGAGCTGGAACATACCGAAAGCTGACTGGGGACTTTACTCCTCCCTGGCGACCTTTCCGGACCACGATTTTCTCAGTTGTGACAGTCAGGTCGAATACCTCACGGCTGTTATCGTCAATGCTGCCGAACGTTCCATTCCTCATACTACCTCTTCACGTCGCGTTTCCGTCCCCTGGTGGAATGAGGCTTGTAGAGACGCTATCTGTGCTCGACGACGTGCTTTACGCACCTTTCGCCGCCATCCTACGTTGGCGAATTGTATTGGATACAAACGACTCCGAGCGCAATGCCGTAGAGTCATCAAAGACAGAAAAAAAGCTTGTTGGGCCTCTTTCACGAGCTCCTTTAACAGTTCTACTCCCTCTTCTGTCGTTTGGGGTGGCCTGCGCCGGCTGTCGGGCATTAAGGCCCACTCCTCGGTACCTGGCCTGACCTCAGGTAATGAGGTCCTTGTTGATCCTGTGGCTGTCTCCAACGCCTTCGGGCGGTTTTTCGCGGAGGTTTCAAGCTCCGCCCATTACCACCCTGCCTTCCTTCCCAAGAAAGAGGCAAAAGAGGCTCGGCGACCTTCCTTCCACTCGCTGAATCTGGAAACTTATAATGCCCCCTTTACTATATGGGAACTCGAACGTGCGCTTGCACTGTCCCGGTCCTCTGCTCCGGGGCCAGATGCTATTCACGTTCAGATGCTGGCACACCTTTCTCCGGCGGGCAAAAGCTTCCTTCTTCGTACCTACAATCGCGTCTGGACCGAAGGTCAGCTCCCCATGCGTTGGCGTGACGCCGTCGTTGTTCCTATACCCAAACCCGGGAAGGATAGACACCTTCCTTCTAGTTACCGCCCCATTTCTCTTAAAGCTGTGTCTGTAAGGTGATGGAGTGCATGGTTAATGCTCGGTTAGTCTGGATTCTTGAATCTCGACGGCTACTTACCAATGTCCAATGCGGCTTTCGTCGCCGCCGCTCCGCTGTTGACCGCCTTGTGACCTTGTCGACATACATCATGAACAACTTTTTGCGAAGGCGCCAAATGGTAGCCGTGTTCTTCGATTTGGAGAAGGCTTATGATACCTGTTGGAGAGGAGGTATCCTCCGCACTATGCACAGGTGGGGCCTACACGGTCGCCTGCCCCTTTTTATTGATTCCTTTTTAACGGATTGAAAGTTTAGGGTACATGTGGGTTCCGTATTGTCCGACGTCTTCCTCCAGGAGAACGGAGTGCCCCAGGGCTCCGTCTTGAGCGTAGCCCTTTTTGCTATCACGATCAATCCAATTATGGATTGCATTCCACCTAATGTCTCAGGCTCTCTCTGTCGATGTGTTCGCGATCTACTGCAGTGCCCAGAGAACATGTCTCCTGGAGCGCTGCCTTCAGCGTTGTCTAGACAGCCTATACTCATGGAGCATGGCAAATGGCTTCCGGTTCTCTGAAGAGCAGACGGTTTGTATCAACTTTTGGCGATATAAAGCGTTCCTTCCGCCATCCGTACATCTCGGTCCCGTTGTTCTCCCATTCGTGGAAACAACTAAGTTTCGAGGGCTCACATTGGACAGGAAACTTTGTTGGTCTCCGCATGTCTTTTATTTGGCGGCCCGTTGTACATGTTCCCTTAATATCCTCAGAGTTCTTAGTGGTTCATCTTGGGGGGCGGATCGCACTGTCCTGCTTCGCTTGTATCGGTCCATAGTCCGATCGAAGCTGGATTATGGGAGCTTCGTCTACTCGTCTGCTCGCCAATCCCTCTTACGCCGTCTCAACTCCATCCACTATTGGGGGTTACGTCTTGCGACCAGAGCCTTCTACACTAGTCCTGTCGAGAGTCTTTATGCTGAAGCTGCCGAATTCAAAATTGACCTACCGGCGCGACGTACTGCTGTGTCGGTATGCCTTCCGGCTGTTGTCAATGCCCGACCACCCCTCTTATCAGTCCTTCCTCGCAGATTCTCTCGACCGTCAGTACGGGTTGTGTGTGTCTGCCCTGCTGCCCCCTGGAG
This sequence comes from Schistocerca americana, assembly GCF_021461395.2. Taxonomy (NCBI): domain Eukaryota; kingdom Metazoa; phylum Arthropoda; class Insecta; order Orthoptera; family Acrididae; genus Schistocerca; species Schistocerca americana. The sequence continues at coordinate 695,196,593 of NC_060120.1, read as the reverse complement.
TCCGCTTCCGTCGCCTGCTTCGACAATTGGATTTTGCCCTCACTACCACCTTCAGAGAGGGTGAGAGCCGGACACCACCTTGGCTCCAGGCTCCGGTTCATATTTATCTCGGCCTCAGCTCACTCCCGAAGGAGGGTACTCCGGCTGCAGTGTATTGCTCACGGTTTGTCGAACTTCGTGCTCGACTTCCCGGTCACACCTTTATTTACACCGATGGCTCCAAAACTGACGATGGTGTCGGATGTGCCTTTGTCGTCGGGGCCGCCACCTTTAAATACCGGCTCCTCGACCAATGTTCCAGCTTTACGGCCATGCTTTTTGCTCTCCATCAGGCCGTTCAGTATGCCTGCCGCCACCGCCATTCTTCGTATGTACTCTGCTCTGATTCCCTCAGTGCTCTTCAGAGCCTTGGAGCTCCCTATCCGGTCCATCCCTTGGTGCAACAGATCCAGCAGTCCCTCCATTCTTTCGCTGATAATGGTTCTCCTGTCAGCTTTCTGTGGGTTCCCAGACATGTAGGAGTGCCTGGGAATGAGGCTGCAGATGCTGCAGCCAAGGCTGCAGTCCTCCTGCCTTGGCCAGCCTCCCGTTGTGTCCTGTCATCTGACGTTCGTGGGGTTGTTTGTAAGAGGCTTGTGTCGTTGTGATGGGATGCTTGGTCACCCCTCCAAGGAAACAAGCTCCGGGTAGTAAAACCGCCCCCAACTGCTTGGACAACCTCCTCCCGACCATCTCGGCGAGAAGAGGTCCTTCTGACCAGGTTGCGGATTGGGCATTGCCGGTTTAGCCACCGCTACCTGCTCTCCGGTGACCCAGCCCCACAGTGCCCTTGTGGTCATGCATTAACAGTGCGCCATGTTTTCTTGTCGTGTCCGCATTTTAGTCAATCTCGTGTTGTCCTGTCTCTGCCATCTACTTTACAGGATATTTTAGCTGATGACGCTAGAGCTGCTGGTCGTGTTCTTCGTTTTATTGCTTTGACTGGCTTGTCCAAAGACATCTAACCCTTTCACTTATTTTATCTGCATCTTTGTAAGAGCTTTCTGGGGTCCCCCCCCCCTTGAGTTTTACTAGATTCTATGTGCACTCACAATTGTGACTGGGCGCTAATGACCTCAGTAGTTGAGCGCCCTTAAACCTCCTCCTCGCCTTGTCCTCCTCCTCCTCGCCTTGTCCTCCTCCTCCTCGCCTTGTCCTCCTCCTCCTCGCCTTGTCCTCCTCCTCCTCGCCTTGTCCTCCTCCTCCTCGCCTTGTCCTCCTCCTCCTCCTCCTCGCCTTGTCCTCCTCCTCCTCCTCGCCTTGTCCTCCTCCTCCTCCTCGCCTTGTCCTCCTCCTCCTCCTCGCCTTGTCCTCCTCCTCCTCCTCGCCTTGTCCTCCTCCTCCTCCTCGCCTTGTCCTCCTCCTCCTCCTCGCCTTGTCCTCCTCCTCCTCCTCGCCTTGTCCTCCTCCTCCTCCTCGCCTTGTCCTCCTCCTCCTCCTCGCCTTGTCCTCCTCCTCCTCCTCGCCTTGTCCTCCTCCTCCTCCTCGCCTTGTCCTCCTCCTCCTCCTCGCCTTGTCCTCCTCCTCCTCCTCGCCTTGTCCTCCTCCTCCTCCTCGCCTTGTCCTCCTCCTCCTCCTCGCCTTGTCCTCCTCCTCCTCCTCGCCTTGTCCTCCTCCTCCTCCTCGCCTTGTCCTCCTCCTCCTCCTCGCCTTGTCCTCCTCCTCCTCCTCGCCTTGTCCTCCTCCTCCTCCTCGCCTTGTCCTCCTCCTCCTCCTCGCCTTGTCCTCCTCCTCCTCCTCGCCTTGTCCTCCTCCTCCTCCTCGCCTTGTCCTCCTCCTCCTCCTCGCCTTGTCCTCCTCCTCCTCCTCGCCTTGTCCTCCTCCTCCTCCTCGCCTTGTCCTCCTCCTCCTCCTCCTCCTCGCCTTGTCCTCCTCCTCCTCCTCCTCCTCGCCTTGTCCTCCTCCTCCTCCTCCTCCTCGCCTTGTCCTCCTCCTCCTCCTCCTCCTCGCCTTGTCCTCCTCCTCCTCCTCCTCCTCGCCTTGTCCTCCTCCTCCTCCTCCTCCTCGCCTTGTCCTCCTCCTCCTCCTCCTCCTCGCCTTGTCCTCCTCCTCCTCCTCCTCCTCGCCTTGTCCTCCTCCTCCTCCTCCTCCTCGCCTTGTCCTCCTCCTCCTCCTCCTCCTCGCCTTGTCCTCCTCCTCCTCCTCCTCCTCCTCCTCCTCCTCCTCCTCGCCTTGTCCTCCTCCTCGCCTTGTCCTCCTCCTCCTCCTCCTCCTCCTCGCCTTGTCCTCCTCCTCCTCCTCCTCCTCCTCCTCCTCGCCTTGTCCTCCTCCTCCTCCTCCTCCTCCTCCTCGCCTTGTCCTCCTCCTCCTCCTCCTCCTCCTCCTCCTCGCCTTGTCCTCCTCGCCTTGTCCTCCTCGCCTTGTCCTCCTCCTCCTCCTCCTCCTCGCCTTGTCCTCCTCCTCCTCCTCCTCCTCGCCTTGTCCTCCTCCTCCTCCTCCTCCTCGCCTTGTCCTCCTCCTCCTCCTCCTCCTCGCCTTGTCCTCCTCCTCCTCCTCCTCCTCGCCTTGTCCTCCTCCTCCTCCTCCTCCTCGCCTTGTCCTCCTCCTCCTCGCCTTGTCCTCCTCCTCCTCCTCCTCCTCCTCCTCCTCCTCGCCTTGTCCTCCTCCTCCTCCTCCTCCTCCTCCTCGCCTTGTCCTCCTCCTCCTCCTCCTCCTCCTCCTCGCCTTGTCCTCCTCCTCCTCCTCCTCCTCGCCTTGTCCTCCTCCTCCTCCTCCTCCTCCTCCTCCTCGCCTTGTCCTCCTCCTCCTCCTCCTCCTCCTCCTCGCCTTGTCCTCCTCCTCCTCCTCCTCCTCCTCCTCGCCTTGTCCTCCTCCTCCTCCTCCTCCTCCTCCTCCTCCTCCTCCTCCTCGCCTTGTCCTCCTCCTCCTCCTCCTCCTCCTCCTCCTCGCCTTGTCCTCCTCCTCCTCCTCCTCCTCCTCCTCGCCTTGTCCTCCTACTCCTCCACCTCCTCCTCCTCGCCTTGTCCTCCTACTCCTCCACCTCCTCCTCCTCGCCTTGTTCTCCTCCTCCTCCACCTCCTCCTCGCCTTGTTCTCCTCCTCCTCCTCGTCTTGTCCTCCTCCTCCTCGTCTTGTCCTCCTCCTCCTCCTCGTCTTGTCCTCCTCCTCCTCCTCGCCTTGTCCTCCTCCTCCTCCTCCTCCTCCTCGCCTTGTCCTCCTCCTCCTCCTCGCCTTGTCCTCCTCCTCCTCCTCCTCCTCCTCCTCCTCCTCCTCCTCGTCTTGTCCTCCTCCTCCTCCTCGCCTTGTCCTCCTCCTCCTCCTCCTCCTCCTCCTCCTCCTCGCCTTGTCCTCCTCCTCCTCCTCCTCCTCCTCCTCGCCTTGTCCTCCTCCTCCTCCTCCTCTTGTCCTCCTCCTCCTCCTCCTCCTCCTCCTCCTCCGCCTCCTCGTCTTGTCCTCCTCCTCCTCCTCGTCTTGTCCTCCTCCTCCTCCTCGTCTTGTCCTCCTCCTCCTCCTCGTCTTGTCCTCCTCCTCCTCCTCGTCTTGTCCTCCTCCTCCTCCTCGTCTTGTCCTCCTCCTCCTCCTCGTCTTGTCCTCCTCCTCCTCCTCGTCTTGTCCTCCTCCTCCTCCTCGTCTTGTCCTCCTCCTCCTCCTCGTCTTGTCCTCCTCCTCCTCCTCGTCTTGTCCCCCTCCTCCCCCCCCTCCTCCTCCTCCTCCTCCTCCTCCTCCTCCTCCTCCTCCTCCTCCTCCTCCTCGTCTTGTCCTCCTCCTCCTCCTCCTCCTCGTCTTGTCCTCCTCCTCCTCCTCCACCTCCTCGCCTTGTCCTCCTCCTCCTCCTCCACCTCCTCGCCTTGTCCTCCTCCTCCTCCTCCTCCTCCACCTCCTCCTCCTCCTCCTCCTCCTCCTCGTCTTGTCCTCCTCGTCTTGTCCTCCTCCTCCTCCTCCTCCTCGTCTTGTCCTCCTCCTCCTCCTCCTCCTCCTCCTCGTCTTGTCCTCCTCCTCCTCCTCCACCTCCTCCTCCACCTCCTCCGCCTTGTCCTCCTCCTCCTCGTCCTCCTCCTCCTCGTCCTCCTCCTCCTCGTCTTGTCCCCCTCCTCCTCCTCCTCCTCGTCTTGTCCTCCTCCTCCTCCTCCTCCTCCTCCTCCTCCTCCTCCTCCTCCTCCTCGTCTTCTCGCCGCCTTTTCGCAACGCAATCTAGTTTCAGACTTCACAACAACTTTGTTAGTGACACACATTTCGTCGACCTGCTCGTATAGTTTAGCGCGCTTGCTAGAAGGTAGGAATCGAATTCGTGCGGCTGACTCTTTACGCTGCAGGTAGGCTGTCTACAGTTTTAAGTGGTTTTCCACCTTCGTTTAGCGTGTTTGGATGAATAATTCCGATAAAATTATCTGTGTAGTATTTGTGTTTCAAAACGATCTGTTGATTTAGAATTTCTTGAGGGTAATTTTGTGTGTGACAATATATTTCGATTTCTTAAAGAATATTCATTAGTGACCTTTCTTGTACAGTGTGTAAAACCTTGACAGGCCATTCTATATCTTCCGCTATATGTCGTTGTGTTTTAAATTGGTGGAATGAAGTTGATGCAGTCGCTCTCTGATGTGGTCTCTGTATCGAATATTGAAATTCCGACCAGTTTGACCTATATGGAAATTAACACATACATTACACTGAATTTTATATATGCCTGGATTTGAATATACAGTTGGCTTGCTTCGTCAGGAGCGTAGTAGTGGTCGAAAATTGTGTTGTCGTCTGATATGCAAATTTTATGTAAGTGTGTTTTAGTAATGCGTTAATTGTGAGATATCGTGCTTTGTTATGTAGCGAGTATATATACAAATTTCTGTTTCGTTTCTAATTCTATTGTCAATGTTATATCCTTACTTATGATGGATTTTGATTCTATAAATGTCATATACCTGTACAATAAACTAAATCTATAGCATCCACCATAGGTTCCACGCCCCCCCCCCCCCCCCCCCGGGGTCCACAACTCTTTTGTGGATACGTGCGTAGCGAGCACGGGACACCGAGCTAATGTGGCCCTCCTTCCTTTCTGAGTTGCATACCCTCCCTTTCCGCATCATTCCCCGTCCCCCTCTTCGCCCCCCCCTCCCACCCACACCTCTGGCTCTTTCCTTCCCTTTCTCCCCCTCTGGGAGTATGGTTTGTGCCTACGTCTGAAGACAGACGCTCGAAACTGTTACAAATTCCTTGCTTTCTACACTTGCAAGTCTTCGTCCTTCCTCTGTCCTTCTCTTTTCCTTCTCTCTTCTCTTTGCCCTTTTCTCCACTGCGGCGTTTGAGACCCCTCTCCTTTCCTTTCCCTTTCTCCTTTTTCCTCCCTGTGCGTGTCTGAAGGCCTACCCACGCACTTCCATGCGTAGCCAGTGACGGGGTAACGCGTAATTCCCCGCCCCCGGGTAGACAAGTAGGACCCGTACGTACCCCCTGGTAACAGCCAGGCCCAGGGAGGGGTGATTACCCGAGCTGATACCTTCCAAAAGTGCCGATTGGTCCCTCCATCCGTTTGTCGGGAGGTGTGACCTGAGGTGTGAACAATCACCTAAGGCGGGAGTGCCCTCAGAGAGGCCCCCACAAGGGAGGAGCGCGCCATCGGAGACCCCGGTAATCATGGGGGATTCTTCCGCAATGGTTTCCTCACCTTCCACTATGTCTGCTCACAAGCGTAAGTTCACTGAGTCTCAGCCACAGACAGTTCTTCCATCGTTCCACAGTTCCTTGTTGTTTCTCGGTCTGACGAAGGTCACGACTTCTCCACGGTCAACCCTTTCATTATTCAGAAAGGTGTCAACGCAATTGCAGGTCCTGTAATGTCATGTTCCAGATTACGGAATGGCACCCTGTTGTTAGAAACAGTCAGTGCCCTCCAGGCACAAAAATTGCTGCGTACCTCACTACTACATTCTTCCCTGTCCGGGTGGAACCGCACCGTACTTTAAATTCCTCGCATGGAGTCGTTTATACACGCTTCCTCGATGGATTGTCTGACGAAGAAATTCAGCACTACCTGTCTGACCAGGGCGTAACAGCTGTTCATAGGGTTATGAAAGGGGTTGACACGAACATCATTCCAACCCGCACTGTCTTCTTGACATTTGACAAAGTTCAACTCCCATCGAAAATCAAAGCAGGCTATGAGATAATTTCTGTTCGCCCTTATGTCCCAAACCCTACGCGTTGCTATCGGTGTCAGCGGTTCAATCACACCAGCCAGTCCTGTTCCAATCCGGCCAAATGTGTAACGTGTGGCAAGGATGCCCATGAGGGTGCTTGTCCACCTCCATCCCCTCGCTGCATCAACTGTATGGGTGACCACGCTGCTTCCTCTCGAGATTGTCCCGTTTTTAAGGACGAAAAGCTCATCCAGGAAATTAGAGTAAAGGAAAAGGTGTCGACCTTTGCTGCTCGAAAATTATTCGCCAGTCGACAGCCCACCGTGCCTCAGAAAGGAAAATACAGCACTGTCCTTGCTTCTCCTCGGCCAACAAAGGAGGCGGCCACGCAGACTTGGGACCTCACCTTTAGTGCCACGGTCGTCAGATCGGCCAGCGCAAAGATCCTCCGTTCAACATTGCCACTTTCGACTGCCCACTCTCTGGCTCACCCTTCATCGAGTTCTGCTAAATCTCGAGCCCAAAAGTCAGACACCAAGACTTCGAAAAAAGAGCATACTCGTGAAGATTTTTTACGTACCCCAACTTCACACGCATCGGTTCCTCCTTCATCTAAACATCATACTTCCTAGAAGGCTATACAGAAACCCAGTTCATCTCCTACTCCGCCTAGGCGTGTCCCATCTACAGCACCACCTGGCGGAAATCGCCCTCGGCCGTCTTCTATGTCGCCGAGGCGCACTGCTGGCGGCCAATGAACTGGCCGATCGCTGGTGGCAGGAGCTGCTCCAGAACAGCCTATGGATCAGGATCTTCTGCCTTCGGCTGAATGCCATTCCATGCTGTCGGTCGAGAGCTCTGAGCAGTCGTTGACAATGACCTTGATCACATTGCTCCATTTTCTGTTCACCCTATGCCCATTATCCACTGGAATATCCGCGGCATTCGAGCCAATCGGGATGAATTGTCGGTCCTCATATGATCCCACTCGCCGGTCATCTTCTGTCTTCAGGAAACAAAGCTGCGTCCCCTCATTTTCAGTCCGTCCGATATGATCTCCCCTCTGTTGAAGGCACTCCAGCCCATGGAGTACTCATGATTCTTCTCCATGATACTCTCCACTTTCACCCAATCCATTTAAACACTTCCTTCCAAGCTGTCGCCGTCCGTCTTTCCCTTTCCGGATACACGTTCTCTCTTTGTACTGTATACATTCCATCGTCCACACCAATGGCACGAGCTGATCTCCTTCATCTTCTTGGTCAGCTTCCACCCCCATATTTGCTGGTTGGGGACTTCAATGCCCTCCACCCGCTTTGGGGATCTCCACATCCTTGTCCACGTGGCTCACTATTGCTAGACGTCTTCCACCAAGCAGATCTAGTTTGCCTCAACACTGGGGTCCCTACATTTTTGTCTGCCTCCACGACAAATTTATCTCATTTGGACCTTGCGGTCGGTAGTGTTCCGCTACCTCGGCGCTTCGAATGGTTCGCCCTTGATGATACACACTCGAGTGACCACTTTCCATGTGTCCTTAGACTGCAACCTCAACTGCCATATATGCGCCCGCGACGCTGGAAGTTTGCCCAAGCCGATTGGACACTTTTTTCGTCTCTAGCGACATTCGATGACCGTCACTTTCCCAGCGTCGACGATGAGGTCACACATGTTACCGACGTTATTCTTACACCTGCGGAACGTTCAATACCACGCACCTCCGAATTGCCCCGGCGCTCACCAGTTCCTTGGTGGAACGAGGCATGCCGTGATGCAATACGTGAGCGGCGAAGTGCTCTCCGCGTTTTCCGCCACCATCCTACTTTGGCCAACTGTATCCGCTATAAGCAGTTCCGAGCGCGTTGCCGTCGTGTCATCCGCGATAGCAAGAAGGCAAGCTGGAAATTCTTTATTAGCTCATTTAACACCTACACTCCTCGGAAGTTTGGAGTCGGCTTCGACGGTTCTCAGGCGCGCAGTACTTTTCCCAGACGATGGCGGGAAGCTATCGTCGTTCCTGTTCCGAAACCTGGAAAGGACAAACATCTCCCCTCTAGCTATCGCCCCATTTCTCTCAAGAGTAGTGTCTGTAAGGTTTTGGAGTGTATGGTGAATTACCGTTTAGCGTGGTGGCTGGAATCCCGCAGTCTTTTAACACCTGCCCAATGCGGATTCCGAAAGCATCGTTCTGCAGTTGACCATCTTGTTGCTCTCTCCACTTATATCATGAACAATTTTCTCCGGAAACGCCAAACAGTAGCAATATTTTTTGATCTGGAGAGAGCATACGATTCCTGTTGGAGGACAGGCATCCTCCGCACACTGTTCTCTTGGGGCTTTCGAGGTCGGCTGCCCCTTTTTCTTCGCGAATTTATGGCAGAGCGCACATTTAGGGTGCGGGTCACACTGCTCTCTCCCGTACTTTCTCCCAAGAAAACGGGGTACCCCAGGGCTCCATGCTGAGTGTTGTACCGTTTGCCATTGCCATCAATCCAATTATGGATTGTCTCCTTCCTGATGTCTCGGGACTCCCTCTTTGTGGACGGTTTTGCGATCTACTACAGCTCTCAACGGACCAGCCTTCTTGAACGACGTCTTCAAGGATGTCTCGATCGCCTCCACTCTTGGATCATCGCAACCGGCTTCCGTTTTTCTCCCAGTAAGACCGTTTGTGTTAATTTTTGGCGGCGTAAGGAGTTTCTTCCGCCCTCCTTACATCTAGGTCCTGTCAACCTTCCGTTTTCAAACGTCGCTGAATTCTTGGGTCTTATGTTTGACAGAAAACTGTGCTGGTCCTCCCACGTTTCCTATCTTTCGGCTCGCTGTCTGCGATCCCTTAACACCCTCCGTGTCCTGAATGGTACCTCCTGGGGAGCGGACCGAGTGGTCCTTCTCCGCCTCTATCGCGCCTTAGTGGGCTCGAAATTGGACTATGGAAGCATAGTCTACTCCTCTGCTCGGCCGTCTATTCTTCGGCGTCTCGACTCTATCCACCACCGAGAATTACGTTTAGTGTCTGGAGCTTTTTACACCAGCCCTGTGGAAAGCCTTTATGCTGAGACTGCTGAACCTCCGCTGTCCAATCGGCGAGCAGTCCTTCTGAGTCGTTATGCTAGCCATCTGTCTTCCATGCCTGCTAATCCAGCCCGTGACATTTTTTCGACGCCTCCTTTGATGTAGGGTATGCAGGCCGCCCCTCCTCCCTACTACCACCGGGAGTCCGCTTCCGTCAACTGCTCCATTCTCTTTCCTTCCGCTTTCCTAAAACCTTCTTGACAACTTCGGGTACAGCACCGCCTTGGCTCCGTCCCCGGATCTGCCTGCTCCGTGACCTTTGTCGATTTCCCAAGGATGGTACCCCTTCACTTGTTTATTGTCGGGCATTTGCTGCTCTATGTGCACAAATGACGGACGCCACATTTATTTACACCGACGGCTCGAAAACATCGTTAGGTGTAGGGAGTGCCTATATTGTTGGTGACACCCCAAATCACTTTCGGCTTCCCGACCAGTGTTCGGTTTATACTGCGGAGCTTTACGCTGTTCTCCAGGCTGTCCACTACATCCGCCGCCATCAGCGGATGCAGTACGTTATCTGCTCAGATTCTCTCAGCTCTCTCCTCAGTCTCCAAGCTCTTTATCCTGTACACCCTCTGGTCCACCGGATTCAGGACTGTCTGCGCTTGCTCCACCTGGGGGGCGTCTCGGTGGCGTTCCTCTGGCTCCCGGGACACGTTGGTATCTGTGGAAATGAGGCGGCCGATATTGCAGCCAAGGCTGCAGTCTCTCTTCCTCGGCCAGCTATTCAATCGATTCCCTTCGCCGATCTACGGAGCGTCCTATGTCGACTTGTTGTTCACTTATGGCACACGCATTGGTCGACACTTACCCATAATAAATTGCGGGACATGAAAGCTCTTCCTTGTGCTTGGACCTCTTCCTCCCGAACGCGTCGTCAGGAGGAGGTAATTTTAACTAGACTCCTGATAGGGCACTGTCTTTTTAGCCATCGACATCTTTTAAGCGGCGATCCTCCCCCACTCTGTCCCCACTGCTCTCAGCTGTGGACGGTAAGACACCTTTTAATTGAGTGCCCTTATTTTAATCCGTTACGCTCCTGTCTACAGCTATCGCCTGATATATCGTCGATTTTAGCAGATGACACGCGCTCAGCCGACCGCGTTCTCAAGTTTATTAGTGCCAGCGAAATGACGTCAGTCATTTGAAGCTCTTTTTGTGGACAACCAACCCCTTTCTGTAGTGGATTTTTAAGCCTTCCTTCTGCTTTTAGTTTCTCCAATTTTATGACTTTCGTTCCCATTGCTGCTGGTTTTCAATTTCGGCTTTTTACTGTTTCCTAAGTCACGGACCACGCGCTGATGACCATAGAAGTTTTGCGCCCTAAAACCAAAACAAAAAAACTGTTGTCCCACTGTCCACAGGTCCCCCTCGTCGTCGACTGGTACCATGGCGGACCAAGAATGTAGTAGTCGCTGACCAGGACAGCCGACGGGCGCTGCAGTGATTTAAACGACACCCTTCACAGACCAGCCTCCTTGCTTTTAAGCGTCTCCATGCTAATGCTCGTTACCTTATTAAGCAGAGTGAAAAGGAATGCTGGGAGCGCTGTTTTTCCTCCCTGGGGAAGTATGCCTCTTCATCGCAGGTTTGGTCCAAAATCCATAGCCTTCTGGGCCTCCAGCGACAGTCAGCTGTCTGGGGGCCTTAACCTCAAATGTGCTCTGTGTATTGATCCACTGGTTCTTGCAGAACACTTTGCGACGCACTTTGCGACAGCATTAGCGTCCTCTTCCTATCCTGCTACCTTTCTCTGACAGAAACGCAGAGTAGAACAGACGCCCCTCTGTTTCAACCTGCACCACGCTGAGCCCTATAATGAACCCTTTACAGAATGGGATTTATTGCAGGCTCGTACCTCTTCATGAGACACGGCCCCAGGCGTAGATTCCATCCACAACCAGATGATCAAACGCTTGGACGTTCCCCAGAGGCAACATCTCCTAAGAGTCTTCGACCGAATTTGGATCATGGGTGCTTTCCCACCACAATGGCGAGACAGTATAGCTATTCCCGTCCTTAAGCCCGGTAAAAACCCAACGTCTCTCGCCGACTGCCCGAGTAGCCTGATGAGCGTACATCGTAAACTGCTCAAGAAATGGTTAGCTTCAGATTATGTTGGGTACTCGAATCTCAGAGCCCTATGTCACTTATCGGTGTGGCTTCTGGGCAGGATGCTCTCTTACTGATCATTAGTAACAGCAATCCGACAGACTTTTATTAACTGCTGACACCTTGTATCAGTCTTTGTTGACCTGCATAAGGCATATAACATAGCTTGGCGCCACCACATTTTAGTTACCCTCGATGACTTGGGCTCCTGTAGCTCTTTTCCGATTTTTATCCACAAGTTTTTGTCTCACCGGCTCTTCTGGGTTCAAATTGGCACTTCACTCGGCGTCCCTATTATTCAGGAGAACAGTATCCCTCAGGGTTCTGTGTTACGTGTCGCAATCTTCCTCATAGCCATCAATTGGTTTGTAACTTATGTTGGGCCTGTGGTTACCATAGCATTGTATATCGACGATTATTGCATCTGGTGCAGCTCCCATTCCGTACCATCTGCTGAGTGCCGGCCCCAAGGGATGTCTCCCTCCTGATAACTGGCCACAGATAGGATTGTCAGTTAGCATGCGTCTTCCCTCCCCCCGTTGGGATCTGCATCTCCACTCACTGGAATGCACCCCATGTATCCCCTCCCATACTCTCCCTTGGATGATGCCTAGACCGTGGATTGGGACTGATCTATTCAAAGGTCCTAAGGTCTCTGTCGCCCCCTATGGTCTGGCGTCTTTTACATGCCATCTTTGCAGAGTTCCATGGGGCCACTGTCTTCTACACTGAAGATTCTAAGACAATCGATAAGGTGGGAAACGCTTTCACTAGTCCTATTGGCTTAGAACACCATTTATTGCCGGAATGGTGTAGGTGTTCACAGCAGAGCTTATAGCCATTCACAGAGCCCTCCATTTTGTTTCTCAGGCCGCCCTCCAAAGTGTGTTAATTCGTTCAGACTCAATGAACAGCCAGCAGGCTATCGACCGATGCTACTCTCGTCACCCTTTGGTCTTTGCTATCCATGATCTCTCTGCCCTTGGCTGTGTCGCCTGCTCAGTTGCCTTTCTCTGGGTTCCCAGTCGTCCAGGCATCCCAGGGAATGAACTGGCTGACCGTCTGGCTATAGAGGCAGGTACATATCCCTGCTACGCTTCATGATTTCAGCTGCAGATAGACGGATCTACGTCAGATCTTTCTTTGCCCAAAAGTGGAATGACATGTGGTGTGCTACAGCTCACAGTAATAAACTCCACGCAGTCAAGATGTATATTGCAGTTTGGCGCTCTTCAAAAATTCAAATGATTCAAATGGCTCTGAGCACTATGGGACTTAACTTCTGAGGTCATCAGTCCCCTAGAACTGAGAACTACTTAAACCTAACTAACCTAAGGACATCACACACATCCATGCCCGAGGCAGGATTCGAACCTGCGACCGTAGCGATCGAGCGGTTCCAGACTGTAGCGCCTAGAACCGCTCGGCCACCCTGGCTTGGCTGGCGCTCTTCTTTCCGCTCTTCCTTCCGCTCCTCTTGGAAGGAGTCCACTGTCTTATGCCGTCTGCACATTTTCGTACCACGCTCACCCATTGTTTCTCCTGCGTAACGAAGCACCCCCAACAATGTAGCTGTGGAGCCAGACTGACAGCATCCCACATGTTGGTGGAATGTCCTCTTCTTTTGTCCCTTCATGCTAAGTATAGTCTTCCAGATTACTCAATTTTAATATTAGCAGACGATTAACGGATGGTTGAACTGGTCCTGAGTTTCCTCCGTGAAAGTGACTTCTATTTTCAGATATCAGATTTACTTTACTCCTGCGGCAAGAGCAGGGTGGTTGTGGTTGGGATCTTTCTTCCAGTCTTCTCGATATGGGGCCCCATTACCCCTCCCCCAAGGAAAGAGACCGCCCTTTTTTCCAACTTTTAGATTTGGTCTCACCTTTTATGCCTTTTACTGTTTGTGTTTTAACTTCATTATTTTATAATTTGACTCCCCTGTCTGGATCCGTCCACTATTAGAGGGACCTTCTTTCTTCTGTGAGTAACTTTGGATTCACGGGACCGATGAGCTTGCCGTATTTTCCCATAAACCCTCTCAATCAATTAATCAATCAATCAATCAATAACGTGGCTAGTAGATACACAACCAACAGAGCATACAAGGGGAGTGTGTTAGTGGTGGGGGCTGTGTGCAGGCACTGGAGGAGGAAAGCCGTTCTAAACTGAAGCCTGCGTTCATATAAGTTTGTAAATATTAAGTGGAGCGCCTCCAGGCCCGTACTTGCATGGCAATCATTCAGAAAGATCTACAGTCGCCTCTCTTTCGGTGAGTATTTAAAAGGAATTCCGCTGAAAATGCAACAAACGCAGCGATTTATTTTCCCCTGGCTTGTTAACCATTTGGTAGTTCCAGAGAAGCGTCATCAGTGGCTAATTTGAGTGAAACCTACATTTATTTTCTTGACATGTTAAAATTTGCTTCTTTCTCCAAAACACTGTGGTGTTTACATAACTGCGAGAGAACTGTGGAACATTGGTTTAGTGAGTTCATTAAGTGAGGAATTGAGGATAAGGATGGTCAATAGCTTATGAAAAAGCATATAAACATGTAATGTATTCACTTATGTTGTCCAAAATCCACAGCATTTCTCGTTTCAGCAGTTGTCGATAGTACTTAAAATTGCAATCATTCATCGAAAAAATTTCTAGTTGAATAACAAGATGGATAAGAAGGTTTTGCATAGTAATATTCTAAAATATTTTCTCTTCGCGTGATATCATTTGCCAAAATCTCATTTCGATATCACAAGTCATTTATGAACCATAAGGAATGTTGTGGATATTTCATCCTGGTTTTTTCGCTGGTACATTCGATCGCACATGTATGTGCTACACCAGGTCAGTTTTCTCGACATTGGTGGCGGATAGAGACCTCCACTCAAGTCGAAAGAAAAATTCAATATGTTAGCTAAATTTCATATGGAGCAATATATGTTATATGCACCAAACTCAAAGTCATAGCGACCCTCGGTTTTCACTGCAAACTTTTTTCGAATTTCAGGTAGTGTCTTACTTAAATGCAAGTATCACAATAACTACAGTCCTTGACGAAATGATGGGCACATCATCATGAAGCTGACATATAAAACTATAAGGAAGGCACAAATGAATTTTTTAATTAAATTGTTTCTGTAATATCGTTTGAGAAAGATTACAGGAAGTGCACCTGGATTCTGCCATTGAAGCGCGTTGCCAACCGGCCGAAAGCTGGTAAACAATGCTGGCCTCCCCTTCCGCACAAACGAATGTCATCGCCCAGCGCTTTGGACGAAAACTTCAGTGCGCACTGGCCACCGTATCCTGCGCGGACCCTTCATTGCTCAGCAACAACTTTACACACAGACTGCCTCACACTAGGGCGATATGTCTTCCTAACTATGGCCCAACATCCTTACAACCGCAAAAACTACGGATGCGACACTTCTATCGGTCGTTTTGGATTGTCGACTCCTTTCCACAAATCTGACTTCAGCACCTGGAATTCTAGAGTTGTCTTATACCCAAGATTATTCCCTTTCTCAGATAATAAGCCATATCTGTTCCAAATTTATATCGCTATAGTTAGTACGCATTTTAAAATGTCAGCCCCTTGCCACCAGAGATTTTTTTTTTTCTGACGCGTGTAGAGTGTGGTTGATGATTGAGTATGACATTATTGACTGACAGTCAATGATATGGAACAGAAGCTATAAAAGCTAGTCATAATTTTGGAAGTTGTATTTTCTGATGCGAGGATAGTGGTGATAGTTGGGGGAATTTCTTGTTTCAGCTTGTTTAGTCTCTTGCATAGAGTTGCTTGCTGTACGCGATAATACTCACATGAAAGGAATGGGATTTAAATCACCTAATGTTGAGTCGCGCAAAGAATTTGGAGACATTCTAAACACTTCTTAACATTTTCTTCATAGTCTACCGCATGTCCACTCTGCAAACCACAGTGTTCTTCGACGGGGAGGATAGGGAAGCGAGCAGACTGACTTCATAGTGCTGATAGCTTCCACGCTGCTGTTCTTTCTACGTTACGTCCGTGAGTTACACACGCTCACTGTAAGTTGAGGTATGTTGCCGGGTAGTTTAACATTGGTGATATATAACTGCCTTTGGACGTTGCGTCTTTTGCGAGGAGATCCGTGTACCCGGTTTGTTGGTGATCTTTGTTTGGTGGTATCCAGAGAAAGCTCATCAAAGATCCTCACCGCTGTAGCTCAAGCATCTTCTGCATTACGTTCGTAAGCTGGAATCTGTTGTCCCTCCGTATTGCTCGGGTGTTGTGGGCAAAAGGAGTTGGTGATCTTGTTCATTGCAAGCGGACAGATGAACTGGAGACGGCAACTGTCTCTGCCGTACACGTCAGCTATTGTGCAGTTACGGCCTGTCAAAATTAATGGTTACATTTTTTAATCTCCCTGTATACATTTTCGACACTTAAAACATTATTGTTAAGATGTTATATTTTTCACTTTCAGAATCCAGTAGCCACAGCGTTCGAAATATTTTGGATGATCTGTGAGCCAATTCTGTTTGGAATAACAGGCACTCAGATAAATTTCAGCGATCTGGACGGAGACGTTGTATCCTTTTCCCTAGCCTGTCTCATCACGGCAATAGTGGTAAGTAAAAGTCGTCAAATTTATATGTTTTCAATAGTTACTCGAAGTTTTAACTAAGAAACATTTCTGTAGTTAAGAGCATTTCAACACGCAAATAATTAGCCCTCAGTCGAGTGGGCACCGTTCGCAGGTTCTACGCAAGGTGTTCGTAAGTCGACTACGATTTCGTAATTTTTAACAAGTATCTGAAGCCGTGCTGTTACTAGTGCTTCCCACAGCTGCAAAAAGATGTGACTTGAGTTCATTACAGGAACTTGACAATCAAAAGGTCTTTATAGAACTTCAGTTGTGTTAATATCGGGGCAAATAGGATCAGGAAGGAAGTATTTCGAAGTTGTCCTATCATCCAGTTGAAGACACTTCAGACAGCGTAACAATCTGCATTATTTTCTTGAAAACTCCATTCTCGCCATTGGAGAACAAATACATACGACTGATATTCAAAACATCAGATCGAAAGTAGAATGTAGTATCTGCAGAAGACAGTCATCAGATCACTCTCAGTGAAGTGGTTTTGGAAAGAAAGATACTATTGACTGCTAAAATCTAAACTTATTCATTGTAGATTCTGTTGTATGTTGTCTGAATTTTGTGTACCAATGTGGGCGTAAACTATGTAAATAAATAATGTGACAAAATTTAATGTCACTGGCATCATAGGATCTCCAAGTCTTAAGTTTTATAACATCTGCCTCTGTAGCTGGTTGGCTATTGTTTCAGACTGAGATGAATTGAGGGAGTAGTTGAAGAAGAAATGAGGCGAAATGTGACTGAAGAGTGGACCTCAGAGTCTTCACTCTCTCTCTACTCGACTAGGTCACAAGGAGCAAATAAATGCTGTTTCGCAAAGTTACACGGAGCATCCCACAGCGTGCAATGGCAATGTAGAGTACAGACACGTCCACTAAGTGTTTATTTTGCACAGAATGCGTCAACGCTACAAGGGATACGTAAATTAGTAACTAATACAGAAACGCAAAGGAACAGTTTTTATGTAACTCACTGCAAGTCGCTTCGTACTAATGATGGGAAATTAATTGTAGTGTTCTTCCGGAACAGGCCACTTCCTTCACCACAATCGCTGCTCTCTCTTCAGTTGACAGACTTAAGCAACTCTGCTTTATGACTGCAGACGTTAAGGGCCCGGGAGAGTGGTGTGCTAAAGGCGCCCAGCGACAGCTGTAGGGGCTCCAGCGACCTGTCTGACTGTGTGTAGACACCGGCAACTGCTTATGGACCCTACCTGCCTGCAGTGATGGAGTGGTTGCTGGCAGGTAGCAGTCGGAGCAGTTACGTAGAGGTCTACTGGTCGAACCATGGACCCGATCATGAACCGCCCACACACAAGCGAACTGGTCGAGGCAGATCTCGGCAGACGGGTTGGCAGACTCGTCCGCCCGTGTATAGGTGCCTTAACTATATTACGCTTTATACTGACGTCCCACGAGACCTTAGAAAGACACTGAGGTCTGTAAGCAGCCCTTGGATCACTAGGCCGGATCAGAGAGTTCATTACTTAAATTTAGGAAGTTTCACCACAGATGTATCATAATACATTACAAAATACTTCATACGCACATAACTTCAGCGAGTGAAGAACCGTAAATTATACGTGAGGATACACGTACAATATATATTTACAGAAGGTTCGACATACAGGAACTTTGGAAGCGTAAACTGTGATAGCGACTGAACCAATACAATACAATACGATATGTTAGCAAACTACACCAGAGTCTCCGTCAACACAGTTTTGCTTTAACATAAAATGTTGTTCTTACCTTATTTATTTTCTTGCAGTTAAGACTGTTGGTCACGGTTGTGGTGGGGATTGGCAGTAGACTGAACCTGAGAGAGAAGATTTTCGTGGCTTTGGCATGTATGGCCAAGGCGACGGTGCAGGTGAGCTTTTAGTTTCGTAATACCATATTAATACAGCGAAGATTCTTACTAATGGTTAGATACTGTTCTCACTGCAAATAACCGTAAACCAGAATGTGTAATGCATAAATTAATGTGCAGTTAAATGTTCATGTGGCAATATACTGTTTTATACACACAAGTCAACAAATGCACTTCCCCTCAGGGGATCCACAACTCTTTTGTGGCTACGTGCGTAGCGAGCACGGGACCCTGAGCTAATGTGGCCTTCCTTCCTTTCCGGGCTGCATACCTTCCCTTTCCGCATTCTTCCCCATCCCCCATCTTGGCCCCCCACCCCTCACCTCTGGCTCTTTCCTTCCCTTTCTCCCCCTCTGGGAGTATGGTTTGTGCCAACGTCCGGAGACGGACGCGTGTAAATGTACCGCATTCTTCGCCTTCCTTGCTTGTATGTCTTCATTCTTCCTTTGTCCTTCTCTTTTCCTTACCTCTTCTCTTTGCCCTTTTCTCCGCTGCGGCGTTTGAGACATCTCTTCTTTCCTTTCCCTTTCTCTTTCTTCCTCCCTGTGCATGTCTGAAGGCCGACCCACGCACTTCCATGCGTAGCCAGTGACGGGGTAACGCGTAATTCCCCGCCCCGGGTAGACAGGTAGGACACGTATGTACCCCCTGGTAACGGCCAGGCCCAGGGAGGGGTGATTACCCGAGCTGATACTTTCCGAAAGTGCCGATTGGTCCCTCCGTCCGTTTGTCGGGAGGTGTGACCTGAGGTGTGAACAATCACCTAAGGCGGGAGTGCCCTCAGAGAGGGCCCCCACAAGGGAGGAGCGCGCCATCGGAGATGCCGGTAATCATGGGGATTCTTCCGCAATGGTTTCCTCACCTTCCACTATGTCTGCTCACAAACGTAAGTTCACTGAGTTTCAGCCACAGTCAGTTCTTCCATCGTTGCCACAGTTCCTTGTTGTTTCTCGGTCTGACGAAGGTCACGACTTCTCCACGGTCAACCCTTTCATTATTCAGAAAGGTGTCGACGCAATTGCAGGTCCTGTAAAGTCTTGTTCCAGATTACGGAATGGCACCCTGTTGTTAGAAACAGTCAGTGCCCTCCAGGCACAAAATTTGCTGCGTACCTCACTACTACATTCTTCCCTGTCCGGGTGGAACCGCACCGTACTTTAAATTCCTCACATGGAGTCGTTTATACACGCTCCCTCGATGGATTGTCTGACGAAGAAATTCAGCACTACCTGTCTGACCAGGGCGTAACGGCTGTTCATAGGGTTATGAAAAGGGTTGACACGAACATCATTCCAACCCGCACTGTCTTCTTGACATTTGACAAAGTTCAACTCCCATCGAAAATCAAAGCAGGCTATGAGATAATTTCCGTTCGCCCTTATGTCTCAAACCCTACGCGTTGCTATCGGTGTCAGCGGTTCAATCACACCAGCCACTCCTGTTCCAATCCGGCCAAATGTGTAACGTGTGGCAAGGATGCCCATGAGGGTGCTTGTCCACCTCCATCCCCTCGCTGCATCAACTGTATGGGTGACCACGCTGCTTCCTCTCGAGATTGTCCCGTTTTTAAGGACGAAAATCTCATCCAGGAAATTAGAGTAAAGGAAAACGCGTCGACCTTTGCTGCTCGAAAATTATTCGCCAGTCGACAGCCCACCGTGCCTCAGAAAGGAAAATACAGCACTGTCCTTGCTTCTCGGCGGCCAACAAAGGAGGCGGCCACACAGACTTGCGACCTCACCTTTAGTGCCACGGTAGTCAGATCGGCAAGCGCAAAGATCGCCCGTTCAACCTCACCACTTTCGACTGCCCACTCTCTGGCTCACCCTTCGTCGAGTTCTGCTAAATCTCGAGCCCAAAAGTCAGACACCAAGACTTCGAAAAAAGAGCATACTCATGAAGATTTTTTATGTACCCCAACTTCACACTCATCGGTTCCTCCTTCCTCTAAACATCATACTTCCAAGAAGGCTACAAAGAAACCCAGTTCCTCTCCTTCTCCGCCAAGGCGTGTCCCATCTACAGCACCACCTGGCGGAAATCGCCCTCGGCCGTCTTCTGTGTCGCCGAGGCGCACTGCTGGCGGCCAATCAACCGGCCAACGCTGGTGGAAGGAGCTGCTCCTGACCAACCTATGGATCAGGATCTTCTGCCTTTGGCTGAATGCCATTCCATGCTGTCGGTCGCAAGCTCAGAGCAGTCGTTGAGTTGACAGCGTCCTTGGTCACATTCCTCCATTTTCTGTTCACCCTATGTCCATTATCCACTGGAATATCCGTGGTATTCGAGCCAATCGGGATGAATTGTCGATCCTCTTACGATCCTACTCGCCAGTCATCTTCTGTCTTCAGGAAACAAAGCTGCGTCCCCATGACCGCTTTGTTCTCCCTCATTTTCAGTCCGTCCGATATGATCTCCCCTCTGTTGAAGGCACTGCAGCCCATGGAGGACTCATGATTCTTCTCCATGATACTCTCCACTTTCATCCAATCCATTTAAACACTTCCTTCCAAGCTGTCGCCGTCCGTCTTTCCCTTTCCGGATACAGGTTCTCTCTTTGTACTGTATACATTCCATCGTCCACACCAATGGCACGAGCTGATCTCCTTCATCTTCTTGGTCAGCTTCCACCCCCATATTTGCTGGTTGGGGACTTCAATGCCCACCACCTGCTTTGGGGATCTCCACATCCTTGTCCACGTGGCTCACTATTGCTAGACGTCTTCCACCAAGCAGATCTAGTTTGCCTCAACACTGGGGTCCCTACATTTTTGTCTGCCTCCACGACAAATTTATCTCATTTGGACCTTGCGGTCGGTAGTGTTCCGCTACCTCGGCGCTTCGAATGGTTCGCCCTTGATGATACACACTCGAGTGACCACTTTCCAAGTGTCCTTAGACTGCAACCACAACTGCCATATATGCGCCCGCGACGCTGGAAGTTTGCCCAAGCCGATTGGACACTTTTTTCGTCTCTAGCGACATTCGATGACCGTCACTTTCCCAGCGTCGACGATGAGGTCACACATGTTACCGACGTTATTCTTACACCTGCGGAACGTTCAATACCACGCACCTCCGAATTGCCCCGGCGCCCCCTAGTTCCTTGGTGGAACGAGGCATGCCGTGATGCAATACGTGAGCGGCGACGTGCTCTCCGCGTTTTCCGCCACCATCCTACTTTGGCCAACTGTATCCGCTATAAGCAGTTCCGAGCGCGTTGCCGTCGTGTCATCCGCGATAGCAAGAAGGCAAGCTGAAAATTCATTATTAGCTCATTTAACACCTACACTCCTCGGAAGTTTGGAGTCGGCTTCGACGGTTCTCAGGCGCGCCTAGTTTCTCCCCGGTCTCTGGGCTCACTGTCGCGCATGATACATTAGTGGACCCCGTCGCAATTTCTAACTCGTTGGGTCAGCACTTTGCTGAGATTTCGAGCTCTTCAAATTACCCGCCAGCGTTTCTCCTGAAGAAACGTGGAGCGGAAGTGCGACCTCTTGCTTTCTCCTCTCAAAATCGCGAAAGCTACAATACTGTTTTCTCCTTGCGGGAACTCCAACATGCACTCTCTTCTTCTCGCTCCTCCGCCCCAGGACCGGATGGTATCCACGTCCAAATGTTGCTGTATTTATCAACCCATAGTCTGCGTTACCTCCTTCGCCTTTATAATCGAATTTGGACCGACAGTACTTTTTCCAGACGATGGCGGGAAGCTATCGTCGTTCCTGTTCCGAAACCTGGAAAGGACAAACATCTCCCCTCTAGCTATCGCCCCATTTCTCTCAAGAGTAGTGTCTGTAAGGTTTTGGAGTGTATGGTGAATTACCGTTTAGCGTGGTGGCTGGAATCCCACAGTCTTTTAACACCTGCACAATGCGGATTCCGAAAGCATCGTTCTGCAGTTGACCATCTTGTTGCTATCTCCACTTATATCATGAACAATTTTCTCCGGAAGCGCCAAACAGTAGCAATAGTTTTTGATCTGGAGAGAGCATACCATACCTGTTGGAGGACAGGCATCCTCCGCACACTGTTCTCTTGGGGCTTTCGAGGTCGGCTGCCCCTTTTTCTTCGCGAATTTATGGCAGAGCGCACATTTAGGGTGCGGGTCACACTGCTCTCTCCCGTACTTTCTCCCAAGAAAACGGGGTACCCCAGGGCTCCGTGCTGAATGTTGTACTGCTTGCCATTGCCATCAATCCAATTATGGATTGTCTTCTTCCTGATGTCTTGGGGCTCCCTCTTTGTGGACGATTTTGCGATCTACTACAGCTCTCAACGGACCAGCCTTCTTGAACGACGTCTTCAAGGATGTCTCGATCGCCTCCACTCTTGGATCATCGCAACCGGCTTCCGTTTTTCTCCCAGTAAGACCGTTTGTGTTAATTTTTGGCGACGTAAGGAGTTTCTTCCGCCCTCCTTACATCTAGGTCCTGTCAACCTTCCGTTTTCAAACGTCGATAAATTCTTGGGTCTTATGTTTGACAGAAAACTGTGCTGGTCCTCCCACGTTTCCTATCTTTCGGCTCGCTGTCTGCGATCCCTCAACACCCTCCGTGTCCTGAATGGTACCTCCTGGGGAGCGGACCGAGTGGTCCTTCTCCGCCTCTATCGCGCCTTAGTGCGCTCGAAATTGGACTATGGAAGCATAGTCTACTCATCTGCTCGGCCGTCTATTCTTCGGCGTCTCGACTCTATCCACCACCGAGAATTACGTTTAGTGTCTGGAACTTTTTACACCAGCCTTGTGGAAAGCCTTTATGCTGAGACTGCTGAACTTCCGCTGTCCAATCGGCGAGCAGTCCTTCTCAGTCGTTATGCTAGCCATCTGTCTTCCATGCCTGCTAATCCAGCCCGTGACATTTTTTTCGACGCCTCCTTTGATGTAGGGTATGCAGGCCGCCCCTCCTCCCTACTACCACCGGGAGTCCGCCTCTGTCAACTGCTCCATTCTCTTTCCTTCCGCTTTCCTAAAACCTTCTTGACAACTTGGGGTACAGCACCGCCTTTGCTCCGTCCCCGGATCTGCCTGCTCCGTGACCTTTGTCGATTTCCCAAGGATGGTACCCCTTCACTTGTTTGTTGTCGGGCATTTGCTGCTCTATGTGCACAAGTGACGGACGCCACATTTATTTACACCGACGGCTCGAAAACATCGTTAGGTGTAGGGAGTGCCTATATTGTTGGCGACACCCCAAATCACTTTCGGCTTCCCGACCAGTGTTCGGTTTATACTGCGGAGCTTTACGCTGTTCTCCAGGCTGTCCACTACATCCGCCGCCATCAGCGGATGCAGTACGTTATCTGCTCAGATTCTCTCAGCTCTCTCCTCAGTCTCCAAGCTCTTTATCCTGTACACCCTCTGGTCCACCGGATTCAGGACTGTCTGCGCTTGCTCCACCTGGTGGGCGTCTCGGTGGTGTTCCTCTGGCTCCCGGGACACGTTGGTATCTGTGGAAATGAGGCGGCCGGTATTGCAGCCAAGGCTGCAGTCTCTCTTCCTCGACCAGCTATTCAATCGATTCCCTTCGCCGATCTATGGAGCGTCCTATGTCGACGTGTTGTTCATTAATGGCACACGCATTGGTCGACACTTACCCATAATAAATTGTGGGACATGAAAGCTCTTCCTTGTGCTTGGACCTCTTCCTCCCGAACGCGTCGTCGGGAGGAGGTAATTTTAACTAGACTCCTTATAGGGCACTGTCTTTTTAGCCATCGACATCTTTTAAGCGGCGATCCTCCCCCACTCTGTCCCCACTGCTCTCAGCTGTGGACGGTAAGACACCTTTTAATTGAGTGCCCCTATTTTAATCCGTTACGCTCCCGTCTACAGCTTTCGCCTGATATATCATCGATTTTAGCAGATGACATGCGCTCAGCCGACCGCGTTCTCAAGTTTATTAGTGCCAGTGAAATGACGTCAGTCATTTGAAGCTTTTTTTGGGGACAACCAACCCCTTTCTGTAGTGGATTTTTAAGCCTTCCTTCTGCTTTTAGTTTCTCCAATTTTATGACTTTCGTTCCCATTGCTGCTGGTTTTCAATTTCGGCTTTTTACTGTTTCCTAAGTCACGGATTGGGCGCTAATGACCATAGTTTCCGCCCTAAAGCCAAAACAAAAAAAAAATAAACAAATGCACTTGAGGGTAGTAATTCTCCTGCGTTTGCTGTTACATTTTTGAAATAACAACTTTATTTCATTTCGTCTGCTTGGTTATTATTGAGCTACATCTGCTACATACCTTTCAGTAAAAAAAACTGAAAGCACGTAGCATCATACACACTGATCTTCCAGAACATTATGACCATCTATCTACTAGCCAATACGTCCATCTTTGTACCGGGTAACAGGGGCGATGCGTCATGGAGTGGAAGCAATGCGGCCTTGGTAGATTGCTGGGAGTGAATTGGCACCACATGTGGGCACACAAGTCACCTAATTCCCGTCAACTTCGGGGAGGGGCCGATGAGCTCTGGCGCCACGTCCAGCCACATCCAAGACGCGTTCAATCTGCTTCAGATCTCGTGAGTTTGGGGGCCAGCACATCAACTGGAACTCGCCGCTGTGTTCCACTCCTGGAGTTGTGACATGGCGCATTATCTTGCTAAAAAATACCAGTGCCGTTAGGAAACGTGATCGTAATTATGGGTGTACGTGGTCTGCAACCAGTGTAAGGTGCTCCTTGGCCGTCATGGTGCTTTGCACGAGCTCCATTGGACCCTTGTATGCTCACGTGAATGTTTCCTAGAGCATAATCGAGCCGCCACCGGGTTGTATACATCCTGCAATACAGGTGTCAAGGAGCTGTTCCTCTGGAAGGCAACAGACCCGTTCCCTCCTATTGGCATGATGCAGAAGAGATCTGGATTCATCAAACCATGCAACACTCTACCACTGAACTAACGTCCAGTGCCGATTGTCGTCACGTGCACGTTTCCCCCCCCCCCCCCCCATGGGGTCCACAACTCCTTTGTGGACAGATGCATGGCGAGCAAGGGATCCTGGACTCGTGCAGCTCTTTCCTTTCCACGCTGCATACCTTGCCTTTCCATATCCCTGCGTGTCCGCGATTTTCTCCCCCACCCCCACCCCACACCACTTCCCTTCCCCTTCTCCCTCTCTTTGGGAGTATGTTTTACGCCTACATCTGGAGATGTACGCTTGGGAATGAATGGTGTGCCTTCTTTTATCTCTACAATATCAAGTATTTGAGAACTCTTCTCTATCCTTTTCTTTGGTCCTCCCTTTTTTGTTTGTTCCTCCCTTTTTTGTTTGTTCCTCCCTTTTTTGTTTGTTCCTCCCTTTTTTGTTTGTTCCTCCCTTTTTTGTTTGTTCCTCCCTTTTTTGTTTGTTCCTCCCTTTTTTGTTTGTTCCTCCCTTTTTTGTTTGTTCCTCCCTTTTTTGTTTGTTCCTCCCTTTTTTGTTTGTTCCTCCCTTTTTTGTTTGTTCCTCCCTTTTTTGTTTGTTCCTCCCTTTTTTGTTTGTTCCTCCCTTTTTTGTTTGTTCCTCCCTTTTTTGTTTGTTCCTCCCTTTTTTGTTTGTTCCTCCCTTTTTTGTTTGTTCCTCCCTTTTTTGTTTGTTCCTCCCTTTTTTGTTTGTTCCTCCCTTTTTTGTTTGTTCCTCCCTTTTTTGTTTGTTCCTCCCTTTTTTGCTTGTTCCTCCCTTTTTTGCTTGTTCCTCCCTTTTTTGCTTGTTCCTCCCTTTTTTGCTTGTTCCTCCCTTTTTTGCTTGTTCCTCCCTTTTTTGCTTGTTCCTCCCTTTTTTGCTTGTTCCTCCCTTTTTTGCTTGTTCCTCCCTTTTTTTTTTGCTTGTTCCTCCCTTTTTTTTTTGCTTGTTCCTCCCTTTTTTTTTTGCTTGTTCCTCCCTTTTTTTTTTTGCTTGTTCCTCTCTTTTTTTTTGCTTGTTCCTCTCTTTTTTTTTTGCTTGTTCCTCTCTTTTTTTTTTTGCTTGTTCCTCTCTTTTTTTTTTGCTTGTTCCTCTCTTTTTTTTTTTGCTTGTTCCTCCCTTTTTTTTTTTGCTTGTTCCTCCCTGTGTGTCTGACGGCCGATCCACGTGTAGCCGGTGACTGGATAACGCGTAATTCCCCACCCCGGGTAGACAAGTAAGACACGTACGTACCCCGTAGCAAAGGCCAAGCCCAGTGAGGGGTAGTAAACCAAGCTGGTACCATCCGAACATGGCGATTGGTCCCTCCGTCCGTTTCTCGGGAGCTGTGACCTGAGATGTGGACAATCACCTCAGATTGGGGGGGGGGGGGGGGGCACTAGGAAGGAGCACGCCGTCGGAGACGCCGGTAACCATGGGGGATACTTTCACAATGATTTCTTCTACTTCTACAGCTTTTGCCCACAAGAGAAAGCTAGATGAGTCTCAGCCACAGAAAATTCTTCCATCAGTGCCAAAGTTCCTCGTTGTTTCTTCATCTGACAAAGGCCAAGACTTCTCAACAGTAAACCCTTTCATTATTCAGAAAGGTATCGATGCAATTGCAGGTCGTATGAAGTCTTGTTCCCGGTTACGAAATGGCACCTTGTTAGAAACACAGTGCCCTCCAACCACAAAAATTGCTTTGAAATACACTGCTATACAGCTTCTTTGTCTGGGTGGAAGCGCCCATCATGCAGGGTGGTTTATACAAGATCACTCTAAGATTATCAAATGGCGATATTCAAAACTATCTGTCTGATCAGGGAGTAATGGCCAAACATCCAATAATGAAAAGGGCTGAAAAGGAATTGGTAAAGACCCGCACTCCCTTCTTGATGTTTGACAGAGTTCAATTTCCATCGAACATTAAAGTGGGATATGAGAATTTCAGTTCGCCCTTACATTCCCAACCTTATTCGTTGGTATCAGTGTCAGACGTTTAATCGTACCAGCCAGTCGTGTCCCAAACGGCCAAATGCGTTACCTGTGGTAGGGAGGCCCGTGAGCGTGATTGTCTACCCCCATCCCCTCCTTGCAGACCATATAGATTGCCGTTTTTAAAGATGAACGAACTGTTCAGGAAATCCGAGTGAAGGAAAAGGTGTCTACCTTTGCTTCTCGTTAGTCATTCGGCAGTAGAAAACCCACTGTGCTCTCTGCAGGTAAATACAGCACTGTCCTCGCTTCTCCTGGACCTTCTAAGGAGGTAGCCATGCAGACTTGCGATCTCACCTTTAGCGCGACGGTTGTCAGATCGGCCAGCCCAAAGATCGCTCTTTCAACCTCCCCACTATCGTCCACTCACTCTAAGGCTCAAACTTCATCAGCTCTTGCTAAATCGCAGGCCCCAAAATCGGACGCCCAGACTTCCAAAAAACGGCCTACTCGTGAAGATTTTTTTCCATACCCAGATCTCACAACCATCAACTCCTCCTTCATCTCAGCGTCCTGCTTCCAAGAAGGCTCATAAGAAAAACAGTTTCTCTCGTTCTCCGCCACGGCGTATCTCTTCTACAGTGCCACCCAGCAGTAGCCACCCTCGGCCGTTTCTGTATCGCCGAGACACACTGCTGGCGGCCGATCAACCAGCCGCTCACTAGCGGCAGGAGCTGCCCCCGAACAACCTATGGATTAGGATCTTCTGCGTGAGGCTGAATGCAATCCCACGCCGCCTGCCACCGGCTCTCAGCAGTTGCTGAGTTGATGGCAACTGTGGTGAGATTTTTCGGCCGGCCGGTGTGGCCGTGCGGTTCTAGGCGCGTCAGTCTGGAACCGCGTGACCGCTACGGTCGCAGGTTCGAATCGTGCCTCGGGCATGGATGTGTGTGATGTCCTTAGGTTAGTTAGGTTTAAGTAGTTCTAAGTTCTAGGGGACTGATGACCACAGATGTTTAGTCCCATAGTGCTCAGAGCCACTTGAACCATTTTTTTGAGATTTTCCTTTTTTCGTCCACCCTACGTCAATTATCCATTGGAATATCCGCGGAATTCGCTCCAATCGGGATGACTTGCCGATCCTCTTAAGATCCTACTCCCTGGTCATGTTCTGTGTTCAGAAAACGAAGCTAAGTCCCCATGATCGCTTTGTCTTCCCTCACTTCCAGTCAGTCCAGTTTGATTTCCCCCCTGTTGCTGGCATTCCAGCACATGTAGGACTTACGATTCCTCTTCATGATACTATCCATTATCACCCAAATCACTTACACAGTTCCTTCCAAGCTGTCGCTGTACGTCTTTCCCTTTCCGGATTTACATCTCTTTGCACCATATACATTCCATTGCCCACTCTAATGGCAAGAGCCGGTCTCCTTCATCTCCTTGACGCCCACCACCCACTTTGGGGATATCCGCTTCCTTGTCCAAGAGGCTCCCTATTGATCGACCTCTTCCACCAAGCGGATTTTGTTTGTCTCAACGCTGGGGAACCTACATTTTTTGCCTGCCTCCACGTCAACCTACTCTCATCTGGACCTTTCGGTCGGTACTGCTCGGCTACCTCGGCACTTTGAATGGTTCGCTCTTGCTGATACACACCCGAGTGACCATTTTTTCATGTGCCCTTCGATTACAGCAACAACTGCCATCTATGTGCCCAAGACGCTGGAAGTTTCGCCAAGCCGGTTGGACTCTTTTTCTCATCTCTATCAACATTTGATGACCGTCAATTTCCTAACATCGGCGAACAGGTCACTCATGTTACGGAAGTTATTCTTACAGCCACGGAACGTTAAATACCTTGTACTTCCCCTTTGGCTCGGCACCCACCAGTTCCTTGGTGGAACGAGGCGTGCCGTGACGCAATATGCGAGCAGAGACAGACTCTTCGCGTTTTCCGCCATTATCTTACGTTGGCCAACTGCATCCGCTATAAGCAGTTACGTGCGTAATGCCGTAGCAGCATACGCGATAGAAAAAAGGCAAGCTGGGATTTCTGTACCAGTTCCTTTAATACTTTCACTCCCACATCAGTTGTTGGAGTCGAATCCGACGGATATCCAGCACGTCCAGTTTTTCTCAGACTTCTGGGCTAACTGTCGCACAGGATACCTTAGTGGACCCAGTCGCAATCTCTAACTCATTGGGTCGACACTTTGCTGAGATTTCGAGCTCTTCAGATTACCCACCAGCCTTTCTCCCGAAGAAATGGGTAGCGGAAGAGCGACCTCTTGCTTTTCCCTCCCAAAATCGCGAAATTTATAATGCCGTTTTTTTTTTCTATGCGGGAACTCAGACATGCACTCTCCTCGTCTCGCTCTTCTGCTCCGGGGCTGCATGGTTTTTTCAGTCTTCTGACTGGTTTGATGCGGCCCGCCACGAATTCCTCTCCTGTGTTAACCTCTTCATCTCGGAGTAGCACTTGCAACCTACGTCCTCAATTATTTGCTTGCCCTCTACAGCTCCCTCTAGTAGCATGGAAGTAATTACCTCATATCTTAACAGAAGTCCTATCATCTTGTCCCTTCTCCTTATCAGTGTTTTCCACATGTTCCTTTCCTCTCCGATTCTGCGCAGAACCTCTTCATTCCTTACCTTATCAGTTCACCTAATTTTCAACATTCGTCTGTAGCACCACATCTCAAATGTTTAGATTCTCTTCTGCTCCGGTTTTCCCACAGTCCATGTATCACTACCATACAATTCTGTACTCCAGGCGTACATTCTCAGAAATGTCTTCCTCAAATTAAGGCCGATATTTGATATTAGTAGACTTCTCTTGCCCAGGAATGCCCTTTCTCCCACTGCTAGTCTGCTTTTGATGTCCTCCTTGCTCCGTCCGTCATTGGTTATTTTACTTCCTGGGTTGCAGAATTCCTTAACTTCGTGACCATCGATCCTGATAAGTTTCTCGCTGTTCTCATTTCTACAACTTCTCATTACCTTCGTTTTTCTTCGATTTACTCTCAGTTCCTACTCTGTACTCGTTAGACTGTTCATTCCATTCAGCAGATCATGTAATTCTTCTTCACTTTCGCTCAGGATACCAATGTCATCAGCGAATCGTATCACTGATATCCTTTCACCTTGAATTTTTATTCCGCTCCTGAACCTTTCTTTTATTTCCATCATTGCTTCCTCGATGTACAGATTCAACAGTAGGGGCGAAAGGCCTTTTTAATACGAGCACTTCGTTCTTGGTCGTCCACTCTTATTATTCCCTCTTGACTGTTGTACATATTGTATATGATCCGTCTCTCCCTATGGCTTACCCCTACTTTTTTCGGAATTTCGAACATCTTGCACCATTTTACATTGTCTAACGCTTTTTTTTTTTTTGGGTCTGCAGATCCTACGAACGTGTCTTGATTTTTCTTTAGTCTTGCTTCCATTATTAACCGCAACCTCAGAATTGCCTCTCTCGTGCCTTTACGTTTCCTATAGCCAAACTGATCGTCATATAGCGCATCCTCAATTTTCTTTTCCATTCTTCTATGCATTATTCTTGTAAGCAACTTAACGCATGAGCTGTTAAGCTAATTGTGCGATCATTCTCGAACTTGTCATCTCTTGCCGTCTTCGGAACTGTGTGGGTGATGCTTTTCCGAAAGTCAGATGGTATGTCGCCAGACTCATACATTCAGCACACCAACTTGACTAGTCTTTTTGTTGCCACTTCCACAAATGATTTTAGAAATTCTTATGGAATGTCATTTATCCCTTCTGCCTTATTAGATCTTAAGTCCTCGAAAACTCTTTCAGATTCTGATTCTAATTCTAATACTGGATTATCTCTCTCTTCTAAATTGACTCTTGTTTCTTGTTCCATTACATCAGACAAATCTTCCCTCTCATAGAGGCTTTCAGTATATTCTTTCATATATCCGCTCTCTCCTCTGTATTTAACAGTAGAATTCCCGTTGCACTCTTAATGTTACCACCCTTGCTTTTAATGTCACGGAGGGTTGTTTTGACTTTCCTGTATGTTGAGTCTGTCCTTCCGACAATCATTTCTTTTTCAGTGTCTTCACATTTTTCCTACAGCCATTTCGTCTTAGCTTCACAGCACTCCCTATTTTTTTCATTCCTCACCCACTTGTGTTTCTGTATTCCTGAGTTTCCCGGAACATTTTTGTACTTAGTCCTTTCATCGATCAATTGAAGTATTTCTTCTGTTACCTGTGGTTTCTTCGCAGTTACCTTCTTTGAACGTATGTTTTCTTTCCCAGCTTCTGTGATGGCCCTTTTTAGAAATGTCCATTTTTCTTCAACTGTACTGCCTACTGAGCTATTCCTTATTGCTTTATCTATAGCCTTAGAAAACCTAAACCGTATCTCGTCATTCCTTAATACTTCCGTATCTCACTTCTTCGCGTATTCCCCCCAGGGGGTCCACAACTCTTTTGTGGATACGTGCGTGGCGAGCACGGGGCACCGAGCCATTGCAGCCTTCTTTCTCTCCCGGGCTGCATTTCCTTTCCCTTCCCCTCCTTTCCCCTCCATACCCCTTTACCCTCGCCCTCTCCTCTCCCTCTATTGGTGTCCTTGCTTATGTTGGCCCCCGCTATCCTCCTGGTTCTGTTGGTTTTACACTCCGGCTTTGTTGCGTAATCATCTCCTCCTTTCGGCATTCCTTGGTCCCCTCTGGGGTTTGACCTCCATTCCAAAATTTCTCTTCCGTAGTGTGAGCCATTTGGGGAAGAGCACCTTACCTAGTGTCTCCGACGTGTGCCCTCCTAGTATATTCCACCTTTTCTTCTACGTCGTTGTCTGATGCTAGGGTGCATAGCCAGCACGGTAGCCAGCCCGTGTGGTGGGGTCGCTATGTACCCTTTTGGTTGAGCCCCCTGAACACACAGGGATCACACTTCTGATACCTGAGCTGTGACCTCCTCATGCATGCCTTGGAGTGGTTGCTCGTCATCCTGGAGCATCGGAACTCCCGGCAATGGCCGCCGTGCCAGACGGCCCTTGCTGTGGCTGGGTGGCGCCCGTGAGGAGAGCCCCTGATCGGAGTGGGTGGTATCAGGGCGGACGCTATGCAGATGAAACGCATAAGGGTCCAAACCTCTGGCCGCTCTTCTGCGGCCGTCTCTCTGCGTGGTACTGATTCCTCAAGTGCTGCTTCTCTTGCCCCTTCAGCCTTCCCTTCCGTGGCTACCCCCTGGGAGGAGGGTCAGGCCCGTCGTCTAGGGGCAAAGCCTTTCCCCCGTTATCTAGTTTGCACCAGGACTGATGGAGATACTTTCACCAGTGTCAAACCTTTATTCTTTGTGGAACACATTGAAGACAAGTTCGGCGAAGTGGACTCCCTGAGCAAGATGCGGTCGGGTTCGTTACTGATAAAAACTGCTTCGGCTGCCCAATCTGCGGCCCTTCGTGCCTGTACCCATCTTGGCACAATTCCCGTGTCCATTACCCCTCACCAGTCTCTAAATATGGTACAAGGTGTGATTTTTCACAGAGACCTCATCCTTCAAACTGATGAGGAACTTCGGGACAATCTCGGACGGCGGGGTGTTCACTTTGTTCGGCGTGTTCAGAAGGGTCCTAAAGATAATCGTATTGATACTGGTGCCTTTATCCTGGCCTTTGAAGGGGATACCCTTCCTGAGAAAGTTAAGATTATGGTCTATCGCTGTGATGTGAAGCCGTACATCCCACCTCCTATGCGGTGTTTTAAGTGCTTGCGTTTTGGCCACATGTCTTCTCGCTGTACCCAGGACCCTCTCTGTGGTGACTGTGGACGTCCACTCCATGAGGGGAGTCCCTGTGTTCCCCCTCCTGTATGTGTAAATTGTCATGGTAGTCATTCTCCACGTTCAGCAGATTGCCCAGTCTATAAGAAAGAAAAAAAGATACAGGAGTATAAGTCTCTTGATCGTTTAAGCTACACAGAGGCCCGTAAGAAATATGCACGATTGCACCCTGTGTCCATGACATCTAGTTACGCCTTGGTTACATCTTCATCCCTTCCTCCCCCTTCCTTACCCCCGTCCCGGACCCCTCTCCTTCCCCCCTCCCCTGCGGCTCCCACACCTTCTCCTCTGGGCGCCGCTCCCCCTCCCCAGCCGGAGAAGTGTCCCACTCCTTCGGCGTCTGCCGGTCAAGGGCGCCTCTCCCGGGATGCCCCTTCCCGGCACCTTCCAGGTCAAAGGTCTGCTGCAGCGCGGCGACCGCGAGAGCCGCGGTCTATCGGCCCCCAGGTCGCCCGGTCTCTTTCTGTTCCTGATCTTGCTGCAGCTGGCTCCATTATGCCACACAGCCCTCCTCGATCTCAGCCTGAAAAGAAGAAGAAACATAAGTCCCGGGACAAAGAGCCTCTGGTGTCACCGGAGGTCCCTTCCCCGGCTTCACAACCGGATTCTGACCTGTCGTTTATGGATGTCGCCCCCTCCTTGTCGGTGACGGGTGGGGACCCGGCGGTATGACTGGATTTAGCGTGTTCAGCCCTCATTTAAACCATCGTTCTGTGGTTCTCCAATGGAATTGTAATGGCCACTATCGTCACCTTCCGGAATTGAAATCCCTTCTTTCGTCCTACTCAGCAGCTTGTGTGGTTCTCCAGGAATCTCATTTTACTGATGCTCACTCACCGACCCTCCGTGGGTTCCGTGTTTTCTGTCGAAATCGGGTCGGACCCTTGCGGGCTTCTGGTGGCGTTTGTACGTTGGTCCGTACAGACATTGCTAGCACGTGGATTCCTCTCCAAACTACATTGGAAGCAGTTGCTGTTAGGGTCCACTTAGACTCTGCAGTCACAGTATGCAATCTTTATCTCCCTCCTGACAGGACTCTTACACCTGCTGCCTTAACCACCCTTCTTCAGCAACTTCCTCCTCCCTTCCTCCTCCTTGGGGATTTTAATGCTCATCATCCTTTGTGGGGCAGTGCCTTTCCATCTAGACGAGGTCTTCTTATCGACCAATTTATTGCAGACCACGACCTGTGCCTTCTTAATGATGGCTCCCCTACTCATTTCAGTGCTGGTCATGGTACCTTTTCTGCCATTGATCTTTCTCTTTCTTCTCCCTCTCTCCTCCCTTCATTACACTGGTCGCCACACGACGACCTTTGTGATAGTGACCATTTCCCGTTGCTTATCACGCTCCCTTCCCGCTCCCCGATGGAGAGGTTACCTCGTTGGTCTTTCCACCGCGCCGATTGGCCTCTATATACTGCACAGGTCGAGTTTTCTCCCTCTTTGTCGGGTTGTATTGATGACGTCCTACGTGACGTGTCTGACGCGATTGTTCGCGCTGCTAACCTTGCTGTCCCGCGCTCATCTGGACAATTTCGTCGTCGGCAAGTCCCGTGGTGGAGTACGGCCATTGCCATTGCCATCCGTGATGGCCGTCGAGCTTTGCAACACTTTAAGAGGCACCCATCTGTAGCCAGCCTTTCTACCTTTAAGCGCCTTCGCGCTAAAGCCCGTTATTTAATCAAACAGAACAAGCGGATATGTTGGGAACGATTCGTTTCTTCCCTTGGTTCCACTGTCCCTCTGTCACGGGTATGGGCTACACTTCGCTCTCTCCAAGGTTGCCATCGGCAGTCCACCCTCCCAGGCCTTCACCTCCCAGATGGCATTTGTACGGACCCATTAGTTCTCGCAGAACATCTTGCGACCCATTTTGCAGTGGCATCAGCGTCGGCCTCCTATCCAGCTGCTTTCCTTCATCAAAAACAGCAGGCTGAAGCTGTCACCTTATGTTTCACCACTTGTGAGTCAGAATCTTACAACGAACCTTTCACTGAATGGGAATTTCTTTCTGCTCTATCTGCTTCTCATGATACGGCTCCTGGCCCAGATTCCATTCATAACCAGCTGCTTCAACATCTCAGTGCTCCACAACGGCACCATCTTCTTCGGGTGTTTAACCGTATCTGGCTCCAGGGTGACTTCCCTTCTCAGTGGAGGGATAGCATTGTGGTTCCTGTCCTTAAGCCTGGTCAGAACCCCCTATCTGTTGATAGCTATCGGCCAATTAGTTTGACCAATGTTGGTTGTAAGTTCCTTGAACGGCTGGTAGCCCGTCGGCTCACTTGGGTCCTCGAATCTCGGGATCTATTGTCCCCTTACCAGTGTGGCTTTCGAGAGGGACGATCTCCAATCGACCATTTGCTTCGCTTGGAATCCGCAGTTCGGCAGGCTTTTTCCCAGCGCCGCCATTTGGTTGCAGTGTTTTTTGACCTTCGCAAGGCCTATGACACGGCCTGGCGCCATCACATCTTACTAACCCTTCATCAGTGGGGTCTTCGGGGCCCACTCCCGATTTTTATCCGCCAGTTCCTGATCCATCGGTCATTCAGAGTTCGAGTTGGTACTGCTTTTAGTTCTCCACGGACCCAGGAGACGGGCATCCCACAGGGTTCTGTCTTGAGTGTCCTTCTTTTCCTCATTGCTATCGATGGACTTGTGGCCTCTGTCGGTCCCTTGGTCGCCCCTGCCCTGTATGTGGATGATTTCTGCATTTGGGTTAGTTCCTCCTCGATGCCATCTGCAGAACGGCAGCTCCAGGTGCCTCTGCATGGACCCTCTCCCACGGGTTTCAATTCTCTCCTTTAAAATCGCGGGTGGTCCACTTCTGTCGCCGTACTACGGTCCACCCTGATCCAGAGCTCTATCTCGCTGCACAAAGATTGCCTGTGGTTCCACAGTTTCGTTTCCTAGGTCTTCTTTTCGACAACAAGCTCACTTGGCTGCCCCATATCAGACTCCTGAAGGTAGGATGTTTCCGTAAACTCAATGTCCTTCGCTTCCTTGCCCACTCCTCCTGGGGTGCGGACCGTTCCCTCCTCCTCCGTCTTTATCGTGCTCTAGTTCTGTCACGTTTGGACTATGGTTGTCAAGTTTATGGTTCAGCTGCTCCTTCCACGCTGCACGTGCTGGATCCAGTCCACCATCGTGGTATCCGTTTGGCCACCGGTGCCTTCCCTACTAGCCCTGTTGATAGTCTCCTGGTTGAAGCTGGGATCCCCCCCCTTTCTGTTCGGCGGTCACAGCTTCTGGTGTCTTATGCCCTTACTATCCGTTCTTCTCCCGCTCATCCTTCCTATTCTATCCTATTCCCAGACCATGGACGTCGCCCGCCTGACTCCCGCCCTCGGGCGGGTTTACCGGTTGGGCTGCGCCTTGCGTCTCTTACCCGTGATTTTCGGCTTCCTTCTTTGTCCTGTCTTCCTCGCTCCCTCCCCTCCACCCCTCCTTGGTTAGTTCCTCGGCCTCGAATTCGGATGGATCTCCGCCGCGGTCCGAAAGATTCCATCCCCCCGGTGGTGTTCCGTTCCTTTTTCCGCCAAATTTTATGGGAGTTTCGGGATGCTGTTGTTTTTTACACTGATGGCTCTAAATCTGCTGATCATGTTGGGTATGCCTTCACGTCCTTTGTTGGAACGGAAAATCATCTACTGCCACCCTCATGTGGGGTGTTTACTGCGGAATTGATGGCAATTTCCCGGGCCCTTACCTTTATTAAACAATCCCAACACAACCGCGTTTTGTTATGTACGGACTCGATGAGTGGCCTTCTTGCTATTGACCGGTGTTTTTCGCGCCATCCCTTGGTCTCTGCCATCCATGACCATCTCGCTGATCTTCACCGTGCTGCTTGTTCCATTGACTTCCTATGGGTCCCGGGCCATGTGGGTATCCCGGGTAATGAGCTCGCTGATCGTTTGGCTGGGGGAGCAGTTACTTACCCCCCGTTTTCTGTAACCCCTCCTGCAGCGGATTTACGGCTTCACATCAAATCCCACTTTGCACAGTCATGGGCCAATTCTTGGGAGGCTACTCCACTGTCTAATAAACTTCGTGCCATTAAGGTGAATACAGGCCCATGGCGTTCTTCCTTTAGCCTCTCCCGCAAGGACTCGACCGCACTGTGTCGTCTCCGCATTGGCCGTACCAGGCTGACCCATGGTTTCCTTTTGCGTGATGAGCCACCCCCGCTATGTGGTTGTGGAGCCTTCCAGTCAGTGGCCCACATTTTGGTTGAATGCCCCCTTCTTTTGGCTCTGCGTGCTAAGTACAGACTCCCCCACACTTTACCTTTGATGTTGGCTGACGATTCCCGGATGGTCTCTCTGGTTCTAGATTTCCTCCGGGAGAGTGGTTTTTATTCTCAGTTTTAAAGTTTTTAATCTCCCTCTGGTGTTGGGGCAGGGCGGTGAGTGTTTGGGTGTCTCCCACTGTAGGCAGTGTTCAGAGATTCCCGATTCACCTCCCTGACCGGAATTCTCTTTTCTTTCCCTTTTACTCTGTTTTTACCCCTTCTTTTTAAGGCTTGGTTAGTTTTTCTATTCCCATACGTACTTTCTGCATTATAGCAGTCGTACCTTTTAAGTCACAGGTGGTCTTGCCTATGCTGTTTCAGCATAGTGTTGGGTTCGTTCTCTTGCCAACTTCCCTCATTTGTTTTTACTAATGACAACGTGACTGCCCTTTTACGTTTCCCCTTTATCCGTTTTATTTTTCTGACTATACTGAGATGTCCCGTTAGCAGAATGGAGTCTATTTGAAACAAGGGACTGATGACCTTGCTGTTTGGTCCCTTTAATCTCAAACAACCAACCAACCAACCATCTTCGCGTATTGATTGTTCCTGACTAATCTCTTAAACTTCCGCCTATTCTTCATCACTACTATATTGCGATCTGAGTCTATATCTGCTCCTGGGTACATCTTACAATCCAGTACCTGATTTCGGAATATCTATCTGACCATGGTGTCATCTGAAATCATCCCGTATCACCCGGCCTTTTCCAAGTATACATCCTCCTCTTGTGATTCTTTAACAGAGTATTCGCTAACCCGTACTATATCTAGATTGAGCCTTTGCATTTCCCTTTTCAGATTTTCTAGTTTCCCTACCACGTTAAAGCTTCTGACATTCCACGCCCTGATTCGTAGAACGTTATCCTTTCGTTGATTATTCAATCTTTTTCTCATGGTAACCTCCCTCTTGGCAGTCCCCTCCCGGAGATCCGAATGGGAGACTATTCTGGAATCTTTTGCCAATGGAGAGATCATCATGACACTTCTTGAATTACAGGCCACAAGTCCTGTGGATACAAGTTACGTGTCTTTAATGCAGTGGTTTCCATTGCCTTCTGCATCCTCATGCAGTTGATCATTGCTGATTCTTCGACCTCTGGGGGCAGTTTCCCACCCCTAGGACAAGAGTGTGCCGTGAACCTCTATCCGCTCCTCCGCCCTCTTTGACAAGGCCGTTGGCAGAATGAGGGTGACTTCTTATGCCGGAAATGTTCGGCTGCCAGTGCTCCTTATTAATCAAAATTTAAGCAGCGGCGGGATTCGAACCCAAAACCGAAGACGCTTTGATTATGATTCAAAGACGCTACCCACGTCCAAATGTTGCTGCATCTATCATATCCTAATCTGTGCTACCTCCTTCGCCTTTATAATCGACTTTGGGTCGACAGTACCTTTCCCAGAAGATGGCGGGAAGCTATAGTCATTCCTGTTCTGAAGCCTGGGAAGGACAAACATGTCCCCTACAGCTATCACCCAATCTCTCTCACGAATAGTGTTTGTAATGCTTTGGAGCGTATGGTAAATTGCCGCTTCTGCTGGTGGCTGGAGTCCCGAAACCTTTTAACAACTGCCCAATGCGGTTTCCGAAAGCATCGTTCCGCAGTTGACAAATTGTTGCTCTCACCATTTACATAGTGAACAATTTTCTCAGGAAACACCAAACGGTAGCTATATATTTTAATCTAAAGAGGGTATACACTACCTGTTGAAGGACAGGCATCCTCTGCACACTGTTCTCTTGGGACTTTCGACTTCGGCTACCCCTTTTCATCCTTAAATTTATGACAGAGCACATTTAAGTGCGGGTGAACACTACTCCATCCCATACTTCCTCCCAAGAAAACGGGGTGCCCCAGGGCCCTGTGCGAAGTGTTGTGCAGTTTGTCATCGCCATAAATCCAATTATGGATTGTCTACTTCTCGATGTCTTGGGCTCCGTCTTTGTCGACGATTTTGCAATCTAATACAGCTCTCAACGGACCAGCCTTCTTGAACGTCGTCTTCAAGGCTGTCTCGATCACCTCCACACACGGAGCATCAAAACCAGCCTCCGATTTCCCCCCGTAAGACTGTTTGTGTAAATTTTTGGCGTCGAACGGAGTTTTATTCCCCTTCCCTACATCTAGGCCCTGTTGACCATTCGCGGACGTCGCCAAAGTCTTAGAACTTGTTTGACAGAAAACAGTGCTGGTCTTCCCACGTTTCATATCTTTCAGCACGCTGTCTGCGACCCCTCAACACCCTCCGTGTTCTTAGTAGTACCGCCTGGGAGCAGATGGAATGGTCATCCTCCGCCTATACCGTGCCTTAGTGCACTCGAAATTGGACTATTGAAGCTTCGTTTACTCCTCTGCAAGGCCCTCTATTCTTCGGCGTCTAAATTCTGTCCACCACCGTGGATTGCGTTTTGTGTCTGGAGCTTTTTACATAAACACCGTGGAGAGCCTTTATGCTGAGACTGTCCAGTCAGCGAGCTGTCATGAGTCATTACGCTAGTCATCTGTCTTCCATGCCTGCTCATCCAACCCATGCCCTTTTCTTCGTCGCCTCCTTGGATTTAGACTATGCAGGCAGCCCTACCTCTCGACTACCACCGGGAGTCTGCTTCCGTCAACTGCCATATTAACTTCCCATCCAATTTCCTAAAACTTTCTTGGCAAAAGGGCTACGACGCCAACTTGGCTTCGCCCACGGACCTGCCTTCTCCATGACCTTTATTAGCTTCCCAAGGATAGTACCCTCCACCTTCCACCTATAGTTTATCGTCAAGCGTTTGCTGCTCTAAGCGTACAAATGGAGGATGCCACATTTATTTACACCGACGGCTCCAAGTGTCGGGAGTGCCTATATCATTGACGACACCCCTATTAGATTTCATCTTCCCGACCAGTGTTCGGATTTTACTGCGGAGCTTTACTCTGTTCTCCAGGCTGTCCAATACATCCGTCACCATCAGAGGCTACAGTGTATTATATGCTCGGATTCGCTCAGCTCTATTCTCAACCTCCAAGCTCTTTATCCCGTCCACCCTCTGGTCTACCGGATTCAGGACTGCTTCCACATGCTCCACTTGGGGAACATCTCTGTGACATTCCTGTGGATCCCAGGGCGTGTTAGTATATGCGGAAACGAGGCAGCTGATATAGAGGCAAAGGCTGTCGTCTCTCTTCCTCGCCTCTCTGTTCACATGATTGCCTTTGCCGACCTACAGAGCATTTTATGCCGTAGAGTTGCTCTTATATGGCACGCACATTGGTCTGCAGGATAATAAATTATGGGACATAAAACCTCTCTCCTGTTCTTGGACCTCTTCCTCCCGGCCCTAACTAGACTCCGGATTGGGCACTGTCCTTTTAGCCATCTACATTCTACACCTTTTAAGTGGCGACCCTTCCCCGCTTATCATCACTGTTACCAATCATGGATGGTGAGACAATTTTTACTCCAGTGCCCCTATTTTAATCCGCTACGCGCCCGTTTACAGCTGTCGCCCGATCTATCTTCCCTTTTAGCAGATGACGCGCGCTCAGACGATCGCTTTCTTGAGTTTATTAAATGTTAGTGAGATGACGTCGGTCATTTTAAGCTCTTTTCGAGGAAAACAACCCCCCTTCAATAGCATATTTCTAAGGTTTCCTTCTGTTTTTATCTTCCCTCCTTCTTGAGTTTCTCTTCCATTGCTGCTGCTTTAAATTCCTGTTTTTACCCTTCACTAGGCCACAGAAAGGGCGTTTTTGACTGTAGCTGTTTTGCGCCCTAAAACCATGACCTAAAGTATCCGTTTCAGTCATAATTCCCGATGTTGTAGTGTTAACACTGACTCGTGCATAGGTCGTCAGCTGCGGAGGCCCATCGTTAGAAGTGTTCCGTGCACTCTGTGTTCAGACACGCTTGAAGTCTGCCCAGCATTAGTCTGATGTTAGTTCAGCCACAGTTGTCGCCTTTCCTGTTTTACCAGTCTGCCCAGCCTACGACGTCCGACATTGGGGCATATCGAAAGGAACTTTGCACAGTAATCAGAATAACACAGGCACTGCAATATATTATTATCTCCTGATACTGGGCAAACGACTTTAAAGTACAAAGTCTGATCTGTATGGGAATATACATAATGGATGTGTGAGTACAGATCGTAGATGCATGGTCGACGACATACGGAAGTTTGGGTCTGATAGTGAGTTGTGCACGAATAGCCAAATGGTAAGGAAACCTCTCGCGAGTCCCAGTCCAGCACAAATTTTCATTGTCTTCATTCCATTCTATGGCTCATAGTAGTCCTTATTCGCAATTTAGGATTCATTTGATGTGTATTGTAAAGAGTGGTGGCAAACCAACCCTCACGACGTCTATACATGTTTTCACCTTGGTTTCGCCACGTGTTGAAGACACCACATTACTCCTCTGACACTGGACAAGCCGTGCAACTGTTTTCGCATTCGGGAGGACGACGGTTCAATCCCGCGTCCGGCCATCTTGATTTAGGTTTTCCGTGATTTCCCTAAATCGCTCCAGGTAAATGCCGGGATGGTTCTTTGAAAGGGCACGGACGAATTCCTTCCCTGTCTTTCACTAATCCGACGAGACCGATGACTTCGCTGTTTGGTCTCTTCCCCCAAATAACCCAACCAAAGTCGTGCAGTTCCCAAAATTCTCGTGTTGAGCCTCTGGGCCATCACATTCTACCCTTGATCATACGCAGATTGCGCACCATCCCCGTTCTACACACAGACAGCACTCTCACTGATACTACATGCACAATGCGTGTGTCTGACTAGCAGTCATTCCTCGCCATGTAACGCTGTTATCGCCTGGGCGGGTTGACATCGATAGTAGGCGTGTGGTCATAATGTTCTTGTTGACCAGCGTTAAGTATCAGTTTAAGCTATTATTTGATGTGTATTTTATTTTCAATATGGAAGGAAGGAAGGAAGGAAGGAAGGAAGGAAGGAAAGGAAAAAAGAAAGAGTTCGCTTCTCAAGCAGATCAGACCTGAAGCTTTTTTCTTTTTTTTTTCGAAACTATCTCTGGCTGGTAAATTTTATACCCCATTTGTCCATTCCCACTGTTCGTTATAAAAATTGGGAAAAAATCTATTGTCATTTTTTCGAGTCTTGTTTTCGGTCCGCTCTGACATTTGACAAGGAGACACAATGTGCAATTAAGTTTAATTACGAGTCGACATAATGTGAGTGAACACTGTTCGTAAGCCGGCCGCTGTGGCCGAGCGGTTCTAGGCGCTTCAGTCCGGAACTGTGCTGCTGCTGCTACGGTCGCAGATTCGAATCCTGCCTCGGGCACGGATGTCTGTGATGTCCCTATGTTAGTTAGGTTTAAGTAGTTCTAAGTCTAGGGGACTGATGACCTCAGATGTTAAGTCCCACAGTGCTCAGAGCCATTTGAACACTGTTAGTAAGTCATACAATGAAGGCTTTCACGACCGGATGGTACTGTTGTTGATAATTCTTCCGGGTTGTATGGCCGTGGTCCATGGAATTCTTCTATTCCTAACGTTTCGTCCAATACTACGTTGGACATCCTCAGAGGTATGGCTCGTCCTGCTGAGTCTTTCCGACTGACGAGTCGGGCGTCTGAGAGCGGCCTAAATACCGAGGAAAGTGGGCGTGGTCTAGCTTGCACATAGTAGCAGAGAGAAAAGTAGTCACAGATAAAATGTAACTATCGATAATCATCATCATCAGTTATCTGCTATATTAGCAGGTGCTTTGCCTCTCCATTTTCTGCGATCCATTGCTTCCTTCTTTAAGGCTGTTGTATGTTGTACTGTCCATGTCATCCAGTATTTGGAATCTCTTCCTTCCTCGCATCCTTTTCCCTTCTACATAACCTTTTAAAACTGTTTTTATCAGTCCGGTCATTCTTTCTTAATATATGCCCAATCCAAATTCTTTTTCTTCTCTTTATTACATCTAGTAACTGTCTTTTCTCTCCCACTCTTCTCATTACCTCTTCATTTTTTACTCTGTCCATATAACTTATTCTTTCCATCTTCCGCCATGTCCAGATCTCAAAAGCCTCCAGCCTTTGTCTTTTTTCCTCATAGTCCATGTTTCAGCACCATGTAGAACAACACTCCATACAAGACATTTTATGAGTCTGTTTCTGAGTTCTCTGTCCAGACCGCTGCAGAAAATTCTCCTTTTCTTACAAAACGCCTCTTTTGCCATTGCTATCCTTGTTTTAATTTCTGTGGTGCACTTCCAGTCGGTGTCTATCCTGCTTCCAAGATACTTAAAATTTTGCACCTGTTCTAGTATTTCTCCATTCAGCATAATTTTTATTTCCTTATTTCCTCCTAGTGCCAATGCTTTTGTTTTATTTGTGTTAATTTTCATTCCATATTTTTTTCCGTTAGTTGCAATGGTGTCCACCAAATCCTGTAGTTCTTTTTCCCCCGTAGCTAGAAGGACCATGTCATCAGCAAATCTCAAACACCCTACTCTTCTTCCTCCAATTTCTACTCCTTTGTCATTTAATGAGCATTGGTCAAT
The DNA here is from genome assembly GCF_021461395.2 of Schistocerca americana. Lineage (NCBI taxonomy): Eukaryota > Metazoa > Arthropoda > Insecta > Orthoptera > Acrididae > Schistocerca > Schistocerca americana. Next base: position 695,153,336 of record NC_060120.1, on the reverse strand, counting down.
CATATTTACCAAGTAGAGGGTGAAAAGAGTAGATGATTAACAGCATCCTTGTCTTACTCCTTTTTGTAGTCTGATCCAGTTTGTACTTTCTCCTCTCACTTTAACTGAGATATCGATAATAGTCAGTCATAGATAAAAATCACTTAGGAATAGAATAATTTCATGGACCACGGCCATATAACCCGGAAGAATTATCAACAACTGTTCGTAAGTGTCTGTTGGTTCCGCAATGAGACGCGTGGTGTGGTGTCGGGCAGGCGGCGCTGTGCTCGCAACCTCTGGAGAAGGTGAAGGAGACTGGCGGCACGGAGGAGGAGCTGACGTGGGGGCAGCTGATGCAGACGACGTGCGTGCTGTCCATCCTGCTGACGGCGCCGCTGGGCGCCGTGCTCATCATGCTGTCCGGGCCGCGCCTGCTGCGCCGCCTCGCCACGCCGCCGCCAGAGGGCTGGAGGCGCAGCGCGCGGCCCTCGCTGCGCGACATCTCCATCATCGACGAGGAGGAGGCGGCCGAGAATGACGCAGACGCCGTCAGCGAGCTGGGCTCCACCGCCGGCTCGCCCCGGCACGACACGTAGCGGCTGCTGCCCTCCCCACCCCTTCACACTCCACCCGTCTCTGCGCTCGGGACGACTGCGGCTCACCAAAACATGATCAGGTCTCACCGTCTGGCGATCGCGCTCCGTCGCTTTCCGCCGTCAACGCATTCCTCGCTCCTGCGAACCTCCTCTACTTCCTCTCGTGCTTCGCAAAGTGCTAGCGCGACCAGCACGACATTTCCGCTGCAACTGCCTAAGAGAGAAACTGACAGTCAACGGAACTCTTGGTGGGAGAACACGCTCAAACCCAGCGCGCTCTGTCTTGCAACTGCGATAGTCAGCCAGTCACGAAAGAGAGCCGCACAGGACGCGGCGTGGATATTTATTCCAGCTTTTCTGGTTCCTAAACTACAGTTGTGCCACGCGTATGGAGCTTCAGTAGTGTGTTCTTGATATCTGGAAACGTGTTTTGCTCCGTGCACGAGCGAAGCGTCCGTTCTGTAGTATTCGCGGCTTGAAACTACTACTCGCAACAAACTTCATAACAACACACTAAAAGCACATTTAAAGTCAACACTGACTGCAATCTTCAAAACGAAGCTCTCATAGAGTGAACAGATGTCTGAAACTGAGTCATCTCAGTTACGCTGAACGACCCTAAACTCTTCCGTCCACGATCGTAAAGACGATCTCACAGACGCTTGTATAGTGTTCTTCTTGGAGGACAGATACGCCCCAACAAGCTGACGTAACCGATAGAGAATTTGGACCAACATATCTTCCACCACACTCCAATTGTCTGTTAGCATCTGTCCTAGTATTTGTTACCTTCAGACTCAAATACCGACCATATCCGGAGATAGTCTGCAGGCCACTGACCATTGGCATGCACAAAATTTCTTACACCCTAAACATGTCATACAGTCATTATGATCACATTCTAGCAACATATGGAGTCGTATCTCCTCCACTCCCCCCCCCCCCCCCCCCCCTCAACCTCCCAAAAAAAAAACGCAATAGGTAGATTACATAGCCATAACAAGTTACATGTTTCCCCCACAGATCAATAAAGTATTATTGTGTGAGGACATTCAGCATAAAATCCGTAATCGGGGTGCATTTCAATATTTAGCCTACACAGTACTAAGAGACAGCGTCCAGTCATAACGAAAACATTTGCCCAATCGCCTTACATCACATTTATTCATCACACTCCTACATCCACACGACGTAAACAGTTTCTTACACACAACACCGATTAAATTGTCACTGGGCGGCCAGATTCGTGTCTAGTAATACACGTAAATCACCTATGTCAGGCTTTTACAGGTACAGTGCCGAAATATTTATTTCAACCTACAGAGATCACCGTTTGTATTATTTTGAAGTCTAAGCCGTCATTGGTAACACACATCCTAAGGTCAGCCTGTCTGTACATTAGTTATAATTATGAAATCCTTCTGGTAGTCGGTCAAAAATCGACCTGAACGATGCTCCGGACATTAAAAGAACGCGGCAGAGTATCAGCTGCAGCTATATAGTTAGCTTCATTGCAGATAATGATGATCCTTGCCTAACTATGGTAAGATATTACAGTCGCGGCCATAATTTTAGACACAACGATGCTGTTGACCAAACAGATAGTCCCGAGACGTTTGATATGACACTACCTACAAAGGGCGATGAGCCATGGCAGCTGACCCCAGACCATCTTCTTTCCTTGATGTCAACGTATACATGACACCACTGAAAACGTCCATTACAATGACAACATCACAACAGACAGATGCTAACCGTAAAATATTAATAAATGGAAGAACGACTGCCTGGTTCTCCTCACAACCAGCGTTACACCAATATAAAGACTGGCTTCGCTGGGGTTCTCCTACAGAGCGACCTCAGCGCATGTGCAAATAGACTGCCACGTTGACAGTAACTTTAGAGTGCTGTCCGCTACACTGCATACGGAGAGCTCGTGAGCTCAGCTACGAACGATGTGCCATGAAACCTGAGCATGTTTTGTTATTCCCTTTGCATTAGCCGCACGAAATTTAAGGTATATTGAAAGTTTCTACCGTGATGGTGATTTTGTTCCAAGGAGAGCACACTCTACGGATAAGTTGCCTTTAAAGTAGTTTCTGCTACGTGACTGAACAGTTCTTCCCAGTTAAGTTTAATGTCTTCGCGTCTCACATACTCTCACCTACACAATGCCTTCTATATTTTCATTTAATTTTTCTTTAGTCTTCTAGTTAACTTTCCTCGTCTCCTCCCCTACCGTTCCTTTGTTCTCTCTTTGGACGCAGAGGCAAAAACGTCGGTCATATGCCAAAGAATGACCTCTTTCATTCTGTTACCGCCAACCAACCATTTTGAAACAAGCTAAAAATGTTTGCGGCTATTAACAAAAGGTGTTACATTACACTGTTATGTATAGCGTAATATATGAACTGAACTGTTCTTCCACTATTATTCCTGGATGTACAATGGAAAGTGCTACAGTCTACCAGTGCAGTTATTACTGATAGCAACTACGACAGTATTTACAAAGCTGAATTCAGGTGCTTATTAAACTGATAATTGTGGACGTCACAATTTTTATGTAGACACAGAAATGTCACTATGTATGTGATGTAGTGAATTTGTTCACTAATTACCTTATTTTTATGTAAATAGCTACAAAACTACATTGTATAAAGGGACCTATTTATATGTAACATTGGTCTAGTGATTTTTCTATTCCTGTAAAGTACTGTAACGTGGTGTATATGTTGTGTTGCACGATATGCTTCACACTAGAGTCATTCAAAAACCAGATAACTGGGCATATTTGAATATTAATAAAAAGTTGTAACATTTTTTTGTCTGCTTCTAATTATTCCCGAAGACCATCACACTTCCTTTGCCAGCTAACGTTTACATTGCGTCAGGACACATTTCTGACAGAAGAAATCACCGCATCACCTGTAGCGTCAACAGATGATCATATGATAGCTGTATACAGTAAGTTGCGTATTCCGGTTTGTCAAGGTTGCACCGCTAAGAAGAAACTGTACAACAGGTTGATACAGATGTTTCATGACTGGTGAAAAGAGCAAACTAAAGCCTCATTCCAGCCACTAACACAAAATTAATATTAGCTGTGAAGCTGACGAGAGGGCCTCTACAATACGTATTGGCATCGTATCAAAGGGCATTAGATGGTCGTTTCAGATACCTCGCCAGGATGCTTCTGTACCTGTTCATAATTCATTGGCAGTAGTTGTTGGATGACTGTGTTAGGCCACGAGTTGTGCCCCTCTCTCAAAGTAATCATTATTGCCTCACAGACTGAAATCACGTCCTTCACGACGTACCTGCCTCTAATGATTTCGATGTCGACGGGAATTCGAACCGTAAGCGTCCTTTTTCACACCATAAGCACACACTTCTTGCTATGTGTGGTAAAAAGTCTAAAGCTGAGGTACGCATTAAACGTAGAGGCATTCACCTGCCACTTGTCCATTTCACACACTCCGGGTTTCGTCTTCCACTGACCTTCCACAGCCCGTTCCACTACAAAACAGCAGTTAATGGGGGGGGGCCATTATTCCGCAGTGGCTCTAGATGAGCTGTCGAGTTACGATAACGTCCTAAAACTAAATCTAACTAGAAACCGATGTCTGTGACCTTGCTCAATCGTGAAGCAAATAGCACGCTGAATTAAGGACGTGAAATTCGAGAGCATGTTACGAGAACTTCTTTTCAGTAAGCATGTTTCACAAGTCTCGAGACGATAAATACACTTACTACGTCTCCGATTCGTGATACCTAAGTATAGGCTTCTATCTTTCCAAATGAGGCAATAGACTCAGACACAAACGAAGAGTTTTGCCCTCTGTTATCAGTGATTACTGAATGGCAAACTGCTAGGTCGGTGGAACGTTCGAGGAACATTTCGTAGATTTATATGATGTGTCTGACGTGACTATATCCGTATAGTTCAGTGAGATCCTCCGAAGGTTAGAGGATAGCGACCTTGAAATCTGATGCAAAAGTCTATCTTTAGTCCTGCCGAACTTCTTTTTTTTTTTTTTTATGTCATCCGAACGGCCGACGTCCACCTAGCTTCGTGAGACCAAATAAGCTGCTCGATAAAACAAGCGACAACAGTCACACAAGATTAGAGTGACCATACGTCCCGATTGATCGAGATTGGCCCCATTTTTTGAGGCTCAAAAATTTGCCCCGACTTTTTTAAAAAAAACAAGCAGTTTGTCACGATTTTCAAGGATTATTTTCAGACATTTACAAAGTGGTTAAAATATTTTCTGAGTGACGATTTTATAAACTATCAATTGAAACTGACATTCCGTACGTTGGTACCCCCTGATAATGTACAGCTTAAGCACTGTAATTGTCGCGTACAATTCTTTGCTTTTGCTTGCCATTGCTATCAGCACTCAGTATCAGTTTCGTGAAGTGCTAGCACGTCGTGGCGATGCCGAAACGAAAATCAAAGTTTTCGGAAGAGCTTCAGAGGAAATTTCCTTGCTTCACTGCTACAGACGATGACTGTTCAGCAAAATGTAACGTATGTAACAGTGCTGTATCCGTGTCTCATGGTGGTGCTGCAGATCTCAAGTATCATATGGAATCAGAGAAACACAGGAAGAATCGTCGATCGGCAGGTTCCTCGCAGAAAATGACGAGATTTTGTAACTTCAAATACACAGGAACAGAAAAACGTAGCTGCAGCAGAAGGAACCATGTCATTCCATGTTGTTAACCACCAAAGCTATCGTTCTAATGACTGCAGTGTTCAACTAAACAAAAAAATAAAATCCTGATTCTAAGATAGCAGAAAATGTTTCGTGTGGAAGAACAAAGTGTGAAGTAATTATCAACAATGTTATAGTTCCGCATTCCCAGAAACAGCTAATAGCTGCTGTAAACAGTGCAAAATACTTTTCAATATCTACTGATGCTAGCAATCATGGGCATCAGAAAATTTTTCCTGTGATAGTTCAGTATTTTTCTGTAAGTGAGGGTGGACTGCAGACGAAATTGCTTGATCTTGATGAATTGCAGAACGAAAAGTCCGAAACAATTTCCAATTATCTTTCTCATGTTATACAGTCATTCAGTATCATCTCAAAGTGTGTTGCATTTGGTGCAGACAATACTAACTGTAATTTTGGGGGGTTAATGAAGAAAAAGGGTAATAATGTTTTCACACCTGAAAGAAAAATTAAACTCTAACATTGTTGGCATAGGTTGTCCAGCTCTTTGTTGTTCATAACACACTTCAAAGTGAAACTTCCTGGCAGATTAAAACTGTGTGCCGGACCGAGACTCGAACTCGGGACCTTTGCCTTTCACGGGAAAGTGCTCTACCAACTGAGCTACCCAAGCACGACTCACGCCCCGTCCTCACAGCTCTACTTCTGCCAGCATCTCGTCTCCTACATTCCAATCTGCCTCGGTCCGGCACACAGTTTTAATCTGCCAGGAAGTTTCATATCAGCGCACACTCCGCTGCAGAGTGAAAATCTCATTCTGGACACTTCAAAGTGCTTGTGATGTTTTACCTGTTGACATTGACTGCATTGTCATGAAGTTGTACAACTATTTTCATATTTTTCCTATTCGTGTAGCAGAACTCACTGAATTTTGTGAATTTGTTGGTGTCACTTACAAAAATTTACTTTTCCCTTTCCAAAACAAGGTGGTGGCTTCCATTGTTGCCAGCCATAGAAAGCATCTTGAAAATGTATGAACCTTTGAAATCTTACTTTTTGTCACAGTCTAACTCAAAGTGCCCTGCAATCTTAGTTTTTTCAGTGATCCTATAAATGAATATTATTTATTTTTTGTACATTCACAAATGAGTGTTTTCCAACAATCCATTCTGAGCATTGAGAAACAGAGTAATTCCATATGTGAAGTATTAGCAGTCTTAAATAAAGCTTTGACAAGTCTAAATTCAAGGAAACATGAACATTTTGTACCACTAAGTGTAAAAAAACTGCTGAATGATTGTGATGACCAATTGTTAAGAAATTTGACATAGCAGTATCAACGTTTTATGATGCTTCAGTAGACTATTTATCCTCATGGTTACAGGGAATAGCTGAGTTTTCTGTATTCTCATGGATGATGCTCACAGAACCACCAGAATGGTCAGTAGTTGGAAATACTTTAATGTGGCTAAATGAATTCTAGTAAATGACAGCCTCTTATTTGATGAAACAGTTCATATACAGTCATTTGTAAAACAAGTGGAAACAGGCAGTGAACAATGGAATCAGTTGATGGCACATGAAAAATGGTGGTTTTTCAGATCTTGCCAGTGTAATGAACAGTTCAGAGAATAGCTTAATATAGCGCAATGCTTCTTTTCACTCCCTGCCCACAATGCAAATGTTGAAAGAGTTTTCAGCTTATTATCGTCACAGTGGACAGATGAGAGGAATAGATTTACGGTGAGGAGCGTTAAGTGTATTTTACTGACCTGTTTAAACTTCAGTAAATACAGTTGCACTGACTTCTATTCGTACCTATTAGGCAAACCTGAGTTGCTGAATGAAATTTCATCTTCGAAGAAATATGATTCCCGTGTGGAATCCACAAAACCATAAATTCCTTGTGTTCACTAAGAACTTTTTTTGTAGTGATTGTTACTGTATGTCTTTCTACATTCTGTGTTATAAATGTTACATTTCTTAAGTAAATTTCTGAAAACTTGAAATGTACTTATGTACTTCTTTCCAGTCTTTCCATTCTTTGTTTGGTTTTACACACACACACACACACACACACACACACACACACACACACACACACACACACACACACACATACATACATATTATATATATTTTATATATATCTCAGTGAAGGCTATATTTGCAGAGGAAGAAGAAATGTTAGCATTAAACGTGATATTTAACGAGAAATAAAAATTGTCCCACTTTTTGGCCAAGAAAATGTATGAAAGTCCCACTTTTGTCTGAAGAAAATATGGTCACCCTACACAAGATGATTAAGGACTTACAAATCGAATAAGTTGCGCTTGACAGTCAGATCCGCGACGTACACTGTCGGATAAAAATATAGTGCACCGTTTTAGGAGTTTCCAGTTCAAGACTTATTGTTGCAACAGAGCATACTGAATACACGAAATGATTACATTTCAAATCAATGCAACAAGCAGTTAGCAGGTGTGGACCCATGCTGAAACACCTAAGTTATTAGTACGTGGTGTAGCCTCCGTGGGTGGCAATGCAGGCGCTGACTCGGGAATTTAGTCTATGGTAAAGACGGCGAGTACTGTCCTGCGGTACGGTATACCACGCCTGCTCGAACTGTTCACGTAGTTCTGCAAGATTTCTCGGTTTACGAGTCGCACGAGTCACTTCTTGTCTCATCATATCCCACAAGTGCTCGGTTGGAGAGAAGTCTGGAGAAGGTGCTGGACAGGGATCTTACTACACGTCTTGCAGAGAGAGTTGGGTTTCACGGGCAGTGTGTGGAGGAGCATTATACTGCTGTAACAACACATCACCTTCCTGTTGCGACAACAGGCAAAACCGGGTCGGAAACATTCGGCATTTACCGAACGCTGGACTTCTCCTCCAGTGACATCAAAGGTAACCGAGAGCTGTAGATTATCGCACGTCAGACCATAATGCCTGGTGTGGAGCCAGTGTGTCTTGGACGAATGCGCTCTACGAGACAGCTCTCACCAGGTCTAAGTTCTACTCGTCAACGACTATCACTTGCGTGCAGCTAGAATCTGCTTTCGTCGCTGAAGCCACGGCATTCGTCTTCCAAGTGATCCTCTGACGGCTTCATCAGAGCTGTGCTCGTCGATGGTGCGGCTTGAGTGGAAGACGAGCTAGCGGTGTGCGTTCCCGTAATTCCACTGCTAATAACCGGTTCGCAACAGTTCATGTTGACACGTCTAGGCTCACAAGTCTTCTTATCTGTACGATCTGCCACTGGTGCCCTTAAAATATGACGGTCCTGGTAAAGCACTGTGCTGTATTGACGTCCAGAATCTTGTCTGTGGGTGTAAAGATGTTCACGTTGTAGCGACCCTTTTTTCTATCCCGACTTCCGTATCTTGCATGAAAGTAGGAGTGTTAATTTATCTATACATTGACTGGTATTGAGGGGTTTTGTTTTATCCCGGTTAGTTCTTAAATTAACCGCAGTGAGTCACTACACGTATTGTCTTCCCAGTTCTGAAGGAAAAAACCATAAGTAAATTAATACTAGTGTTTTCAATAGATTCTCGTTCACTTTTTTCAGTTACTAGTCTGCAGTTTGGTTCAAAATGGTTCAAATGGCTCTGAGCACTACGGGACTTAACATCTGTGGTCATCAGTCCCCCAGAACTTAGAACTACTTAAACCTAACTAACCTAAGGACATCACACACATCCATGCCCGAGGCAGGATTCGAACCTGCGACCGTAGCAGTCGCGCGGTTCCGGACTGAGCGCCTGAACCGCTAGACCACCGCGGCCGGCTAGTCTGCAGTTTATTCTTAGTGAAAATCACGTAACCTAATTATTTATGAACCTAAATCGAAGTAAAGTTCAAGACGAATAATTAGTTTCAAATTAACACGTTATTTTATTTAACAATAATTATTAATAAATCAGTTCATTCACACGATCGCATCCAAAGGGGTTCTTTGAATAAGTATCTAATCTGGAATCCCGTCAATATCAGAGATACTAAACAATGTTCTGTCACTTTCGATAAAAAGATTGTTCCCGTTTAATATCCATAAACTGTCACGAACTATGATTACTAGTCGCGTGAAGTAAAGCTTTTCCACTATCACAATACAAAGTCCGAATCTGTCCAAAAATCATTAATTCCGTAAAATATTTAAATATTCGCACGAAGTGACGTTAAAGTCAGAGAGATTATTGATCACCTCCCCGTTCCTCTAATATGACAAAAGTTCTAATTCTCATCTGAAATGAATGCTTCCCAAAAAGACAATCTCGTCGCGATTTATTCTCGCGCCCTGGTTTAATAAAGCTCCTATTGTTGCTTCCTAAAGCTGTACGTCCTAATTGACTTCGAACAGACTAGAGGATAGAGACTGGAGTATCACAATTGCATTGCATGTCTATTTATATTTTAGTAAACGCTATCTTTGGTGTTCAAGACCTACGTTCTGTGACTATAATATTGATTTTCTCATATATAAAAATAACTAATAATTTAACCATTTCTATCGTTTTCCCCCCTCCCATGCTTCCAAAATTTATGATTAAAATTCTTTTCTTTTTCTATTATTTTTCTACTATAGATTTCCCTCTTTGTCTCTTATTTCTATTTCGTAAAGTACTACTTGTGGAGGGGCTTGGGACATTTTCTGAATTTATATTTCGAGGGCATGGGGGCTAATTTGGGCGCTATTTTGGTTTATTAACACCGAGAGGCGTTGTAGGTGTTACAACGTGACCACTGATACACCAGCATCGTTGCACAACTGACGCAGTATGTCCAATTTGTGTGGCAATTCCCCGAAAGAACCATTGCGCCAATCAGAAGGCCACAATTTGACCCATTTCAAACTCACTCAGTTGGCTGCAAGAGGTAGCAGCGCGTCTATGTGGTATGGTTATCCGCTTCAAGCATTTGCACCACACCGAGCCTTCTGGCTGTGAGCAGGCCCCGATCAAACGCAGACACGGATACGCCCTGGGAGCCATGCCACTACGCTATCTATTGACGGAAGGTGTTGAAACCATTAGCAGGACAACTGCTATCCACCAGCTGGCATATGCAGTCATCGAATCAAAATCGGCTTCGTCTTTCCAGGTGTGTTAATTTTTTTCCGGCACTGTGTATTTGTAGCTAATGAAGTACTTTTTTTTTACGTATTAACAGCTGCCAATAGAAAATTATGGGCCACTGAGTAACACTAGAAAGTAAACTAAAACGCTGAAGTGAACTGAAAATAATTTTCAGTTATAGAACACAAATTTCACATAGTATTGAAGACACGTGGTTTTCATTAAGAAATACGTTTATAGATTAAACTGCGGACTTTTTGTCTTTTTACAGGCTAAGTAGTTAGTTTAGAAACACAAGGTTTGAATATATCCAAACTAGGACTGACGGTCATGCTCCTTTTTTTAGAAAAAAAAGTAGTTTCGCCCATATAAACGAAAACTGAAACCAAGTATTTGCGGGCGTTACAAAAAACTGTTTATTTACAAATATAGTAACTGTTGGGGTAAATGCCTCCTTCATCTAAAATCCACACATTTGTAATAACTGAGCAATAAATTAGAAATATGTCGCTAGAAGCACGTCCTGCATACACCCAAGTCGGGACCTCCACGCTAAATGTTTGTCTGCACTCAGTCAACGTAAAATTTGTGGCAAAGGGCACAAATACATTGCGTCCTTTCTGTCAAATCAGAAAATGAAACTCCTCTATATAAGTTCGAATGTCTCTAATTTATGCTCGTTGTCAGTTTGCTAGCGGAATGTTAGAGGAAATAATACTTTCGTTAATCCACCTTGGTGAAAGGGTCCCGCATCTACGGACGTTCAATTAATAACTGATCAAGAAAGGTTTCGTAAGTGGCCTCCTTCGTGGCTGAAACACGTTCCCTCAGAACTCTGCCGATAAATCTCGGATTGGCACTTAGCTTCCGCATGGTTAGAACATCAGGCCATTGCACCTCAAAGCGTTCTAAACGACACCCATGAGTACATCATGTTCGTGATTTGATTTCAGCATAGGGAAACTAGGGAAACGATATCATTAATTTGTCTGTTTACGTGACTTCCATTACATTTACAATGATCATTTGTCTGTTCTTGGACCGCCAGCAAGTCGTCGTAGATTTCGTGACCGTTATTTAACATGACCCCTGTATACAATACCGAAATAATTACATACATCACTTTATACTTAAATCATCACACAAAATCCTTGAAACTGATTTTTTGCATTTAATTAACTTGTCAAAATTATCAAAACATAAATATAAGTGCAAACAGAGCAATGGTGGTACGACACTTCAAATTATTTGTTTAGGGGTAACAGTAAAAGCAACACACACTTTCGATAAATTTACTTTCATAAAATTACTGATTCACAAATCATTGGCTGTTAAACTTTTATGGAAACTGAATTCAAAAAACATTGCTAAAACAATCTTTCCTTGGCACAGAGAAAAAATCTCAGCACGTGGGAGGGAACAGTTCAGTACTTTATTGAGGTAATAACGGTACAGATAAAAATTTATTATGTACGGATTGGAACAGTTCCATATACTGTTAGCACTTTAGAGGAAAAAAAACTAGAAATACGTTTTACAGTTATCGCATAGTGCAATAATTTGCCTGGAAATATACGGCGCTGTAGAGAGTGAGAGTCAATCTAACCTACAGATAAAAATGTCTACGTGGTGTCGATTGTCAACAATAGTACTTTATCCTAGGAGCCAGCTTACGATTGCTCTCTTCCATACTGTGTGAGACTTGTACAAGTTAAGGAGCTCTTTATTCTTTAAACTACTGAAAATATCTCACAAAGCAGCTTCTTGGCACGAACACATAGGCACCTATAGGTAGCCTGAACACCAGTATATTCGTGTTCTACATGCATCCTTGCAGAGCACTCTAAATACGGATGTCTTCCTGTTTTGAGCGGGTGTTTGGATACGTGTATCACTTCAAACTCGTTGCACATCCGTCTCACCAAACGAGAGCGCTATCTCATGTTTGTTGTTCGGGTCAGGATTTGTAGTGGGTGTAGAGGCTGAGCAAGTGAGGTGGTGGCACCACAGGTGCAGGTGCAGTACACACAGTTCTTTCCTGTGCAGTATTCCTTCCTGTACCACTCAATCCCTCCTGCATTAAATGTATTCGCAACTGCGAATATGGACAACCACGGGACCAGTGGCGGATTTACATATAGGCCCACTAGGCACGGCACCTTAAGGGGGCGGCCTTTTTTGCTCTGTACTCAATTTAACCTTTTACGTTTTAAAATAACTGCGCTTACAAATGACAAATTTTTAATGTTCTTAAACAACTTGCTAGTTTAAATAAGCCTTAGGAACGAAATTCAACAATACAAGCTTGGAAATATACATAGTTTACTTGTTGACTGAATGGAAATTTAACATTAGGTTTCTGTCTGGTATCATCTTCATGACTGTTCCGATAATTTTGAAGCAAGCTGTCAGGACAGCAATCTACAATACAATGTTTGAAACGTTATTATTCCGATAATGTTGTCGGCTTCTATTTAAACCTACGATATTTTCCCTGTGAAAATACCGGGACCCCTGAAAAGCTGCGATAAACTAATCAGCAGTTTCTTAAATACTGTAACATGTCTGGGCCTCAGTATGTAGAGTCCGACTCTACTTAAATTTCTTGTAGAAATTACGGGAAAGTATCAAGTCAGCCCTCAGTTACTGTAGTTAATGTGAAAGCTCTGTGGTCTTCAATATCTGAGCTTGGATTTAACGACAACTGTTTAATAAAACATGTTGATACTGGGAATGTTTTACATTTTTAAACACATGTTTATACGAAAAGAACATAAGCAGAATATCTAATAATGTGTGTAACACACTTCACAACAGTTTAAAAATTTTATCTATTTATTTACTTAGTTACTTTCTTTGCACAATGATGCAAAGTTCCCACTCTGTGCAATAGAATAGTACGTGGCACTTCAAATTTTATATTATACTTCTTAACTAAGCTTTCTTTCTTCGAGGATAGGTTATTTTTATTTTATGTTGGAGCAAAAGATGCATTTGCGTGTAGACATAACATCAGCGTTCACACAAATAACAGCACACGTCAACTGCCAACAAGACTACTTAAACTTTGTAGTCTGTCTTCTCTACCCACGGAAAGCGCTAAAATGTTATAAGAATAATTGGGATAAGAGTCGATTTAGCACACCTCACTACAACAAATTGCAAAAATTATTTGCTTTTTAAATTAGAAAGACAGTGTCAAGAATATTCAGAACATATTTGCGTCCCAGTTAAAATTCCGGCGACGCGCGAAACAGAAGCCAAAAAAGGGACTGTCCCGTTTTCTTTACGAGACGAATTCCAGTTGGCAGGTGTGCTTCTACTGTTCACTGACAACAGAGAAACAGGCGACAATGAAATTAAACTGTTCTGCACTGTCGTTCTTTCATAGCACAGTTACGTCGAGCAATCGGAGTTGGCCAGTGTTCATCGCTCCGTGTTTAAAGGAAAACTCTTTGTGCTCGTGTGCCGTGTTTAAAGTAAAAAGCTATATGCTCATGTGCGGTGTAGTACGGTAGTAACTGGATAGTATTTCTTTCCTTTTACAATTATTTTTCTTTTGTTTTGACTGTTGGATGACAATTTTGTAAGTGCTTTAACATGAATAACAGCGAAAAAAGCAAATGTGCAAAATTAAGTGGGGCGGCATTTCGGAAATTATCGAAGGAAAGGCGAGAACAAGAAGCCAATGTTCTAAAACTGCTTGGCAGAGTAGATAAATTTTTCGCAAAAAATGTTGCTGGTTCGACTTCGAGTTCAAACAGTACGAATGATATTACTGGCACTGCAGCTGTTGCAAAAGAAGTGAAACAGACGAAACAAAAGTTTAAAATCAAGAAAAACAAATTGTTCCTGATTTCGAGTTTCACGAAAGACTAAGTGTCGAGTCAGACATCGCAAAAAGAAATAACCTCGTTAGTGATGATCCTGCAGACTGGTGTGTCAATGAATCAACAATCGACATTCTCTTACAACGTGGCATTAATCAAAATTGTAACAGTGATCTTTCTAATTCAAGAAGATCAGTAGGCGATAAAACCAGATATTTGAACAAAAATGTATTTTATCGTAAACTTTTAAATGGTGAATCAACTTTGCGTGCTGTTTTTTTTTTAGCACCATGTAAATTGTTCGGAGGTAAGGCCGCGATTTGCTACTAATGGTATTGCAGATCGGAAAATTATTTCTAATATTTTATCTCTTCATGAGTATTCACTTGAACACAAAATCATGAGTTATCACTATTAACAAGAAAAAAGAACAATAGATAAGCATTTCGACTCATATGTTGAGACACAAAAAATGTACTGGCGCAGTTTGTTGAAAAGGGTGTTTGCAGTAGTGAGAAAGCTAACAAGTCGTGGACTTCCCCTACGTAGAGACGATGAAAGATTCCATTCATTACATAATGGTCAATTTATGATGCCTCTTGAACTTATAGCCGAGGTTGATCCTTTTCTCGCAGAGCACACTGAACGATATGGAAATCCAGGGCACGGACATACAAGTTATCTTTCTTCAACAATCTGTGTACCAAGGCTGATTGTTGGTTTCTTCGTCCTATATTACCGATTGCTGTACAATCCCTTCCGTGTGTTGGAAAACGTTTCGAAAATATGAGAATCCAAAGGGCGTACAGGCAGTCGATCAGTTCCGCACTTCTCGATCTACACTTCGAAGAAGGTGGCTTGACTCTAGTATTTTGTAGCAGCGCACCACATGGTGGGTTCAAGGCCAAACTAGCTCCAATTCAAAGAAAATAAAAAATAATAGGAAACTAATGGAAATCTTTTTCTTGAGAAGGTATTCGTCTGATTCTACACATTATAATTTTTCATTTGAACAGAAGTCTTAACTCTGGTTAGAAACCTCTAAACATGGGGTGAAGTTAACGGTCAATTGGTATCGTTATGAACACAGAGACAACTCCTCAAAAATATCTGTAGACTACTGTTCTCAAATTAATAAGCGGAGTATCGGAGAGGGAGACTGCATGATCAACTAATACACTAAGTATTCTACAACATTCTTTAGTAAAACAGACACATCCGACGAAGCTACTACTGAAACAGGTGGTCCCGCCTCAAGCTCTCATAACCACAAAAAAAAAAAAAAAAAAAAAAAAAAAAAAAATTCAAATAAATATATGCGTACAATGACAAATCAAGGAATATCTATCCTGACGTTATGGCTGTAAGTAACATTTATTGAGTCACTTGAAACATCTTAACGCCAATACCTTCGTTCCTCTCTACCAGCATGTTGTTAAAACAAGCCACCCGTATTTGCAATTTGGACATCAATAAAAGAGTGTTCTATTGCAGGCAAGGTCAGACCACCCAGGCAGTGACCAGTGGAGAGTGAATTTTCCATTGGCCGAGGGGCAGTCGCCATGACTTTACCGCCTGAGAGTGCGGCTTTGAACTACTTCTTCGGAGGAGAGGTGGTGTGATGGCACACCGTGGACTGCCGATTTGTTTCCGGTTCAAGGAGATCAACCCATGTTTCATCGCCTTCGTCGATGTTCGGCAAAAAAATTGTCACGGTGAGTCTCATAACGCGCAAACAATTCCGCACAGATGGTACTTCGTGTTCTTTATGGTCTTCTGTTAGACGGTGAGGAACCTAGTGAGCACGTAACCTTGAGCATTCCAACTGGCGGACGAGTGTATCAATACTACCAAGAGAGACTTTCAGCTGACCAGTGAATTGTTTGACTGTGATCCGTCGACCACCTCGAGTGAAAGTGTCCGCACGTTCTAACACTGCAGGAGTCACAGCTGTGTGCGTCCAGTCAGCACGCAGGTGGTCGGACAGGTTTAAGCGACCTTGTTCCGATGAAGACAGACGCCTCGCACAACGACTCACCGTGCTTTTGTTCACTGCCATGTGTCTGTAAACATTCTGCAAACGTCTACGAATATCTATGATGCTCTGGGTTCCCGCTTTAAGAAACTCGATGACGGCTCTTTGCTTAGGCCGCACCTCGCGTTACAGATGCTGTTTAGAAGGCTACGTAAAACACCGCCACCATTCGGAACTTCATGAAACCGTAGGAGCTGAAGCGGGAATATTCCACATGTCCAGCAACAAATTGCGCATTTTTTCAATCTAAGTTGGGCGAGAAAAAAGTCTTGCATTACTTGCTGAACGCCTCTCGTACATTGAATAGTCCGTGATAGTACACCAACAAATCGAGTAGCTTAATTCATTGTGCGGTTATGGGCACATCCAAAGACGACGGCTCCTTCCTGGCATTCTACCACGTCTGCAAATAGCCCTTCTTACCGCGCTGGTTCCGTTCAACCGACTGACACATACACACCACTTCACCGCCAAGACTTACATCAGCAAAGGAGATTCATATTACCATGTGGTACCAGTTATACGAGTATACCATCTTATATGTAAATTGAAGGTGGAGAGGGGAAGAAAGGAAAGGAAATAGAGAGGATCAGTGCCGTCAGATGCATCGGGACATGACGCAGAATCAGCGGCGTCGAGTGAAAATGTGTACCAGACCGGCATTCGAGCCCGGGATCTCCTGCTTACTAGGCAGGTGCATTAACCTCTGTGCCATCCGGCATGTAGTATTACCTGAACTGCGCGGACTATCTAGGCAGCCCTCAGGCCGATCCACATTCCCATCGAGCGCCCATATCTACAGCGCTCCATAGCGACCGGTGCGCGCTTTTTAATACAGAGTTTCTATAAAAAAAGTGTCCTAGTTATGAATTTTAATAGTATCAACCGTTTTTGGTTCAAGATCATAATAAAGAGTAACTGAAACAGTTTTAGGTAAGGCCGGCTGGTGTGGCCGAGCGGTTCTAGGCGCTTCAGGCTGGAATCGCGCGACCGCTACGGTCGCAGGTTCGAATCCTGCCTCGGGCATGGATGTGTGTGATGTCCTTAGGTTAGTTAGGCTTAAGTAATTTTAAGTTCTAGGGGACTGATGACCTCAGATGTTAAGTTCCATAGTGCTCAGAGCCATTTGCGTCTTAGGTAAGTGATGCGCGAGTACTGCTCTTTTTGTTTTCCTGCTTGCAGCGCCACATTAAAAAAAAATTGTTCAAATGGCTCTGAGCACTATGACACTTCTGAGGTCATCAGTCCCCTAGAATTTAGAACTACTTAAACCTAATTAACCTAAGGAAATCACACATCCGTGCCCGAGGCAGGATTCGAACCTGCGACCGTAGTGGTCGCGCGGTTCCAGACTGTAGCGCCTAGAACCGCCCGGCCACCCTGGCCGGAGGCGCCACATATGCAGAACGGTTATTCCTGAGCGTAAAGCATTTCGTGTTGTGCAGTATTCTAAGAGTGGATTTTCAGTTTCAGTTCAACATGCGTTTCGTTTAAAGTTTAATTGTGATCCCCCATGTGGGACCAACATCTACCAATGGTATAGTCAGTTCGAAACTGCCGGATGTTTGAGTGAAGTAAGAAGTGTCTGAAGATGATGTTGACCGTGTCACAGCATCTTACCTTCGTAGTCCTAAGAAATCTGCTCAGCAAACAAGTCTTAAGCTTCGGTTGCCAGAGGCGACAGAGTAGAAGGTTTTAAGAAAACGTTTACACGTTCGCCCATACAGGCTGCGGTTGGTACATGGTTTAAAGCTGTTCAACTATCTGGTGACATTATAATTTCCATACAAATCTTGTAGATAGCTGGGCGTTCGGTGTCCCCGGCACTAGAATCTGAGGCACATGGAAAACGGAGGTGAGCCCGACCATAGATCAAAAGCTGAGAGGGACGCGCAGCAGTTACTGTACTGCACTCGTATTCGGAAAGCACAGGGTTGAAATTCCCAGCCGGGCAAATATATTTCGTTTTCCTGTGGCGATTTATATCTTCAGATGAAGACCAGGATGATTCCAAACATCACCGTTGCCGATTTCCATTGACAACCTTGTACTGAGTCATCTGGATTATTGCATTCAGCTACGTGACATGGTTCTACTTATTGAACTACGAGTTTCGGGAGAACAAGCTCCTTTAGCTTCAGTGCAAACGCAATTACATTAATTGTTTTTCCCCCCACGGGAATATACCCAACGCCTTAATTTTATCAGCTGTCCACGAAACATCAAAAGTTTCCCCTGTCACTAATTAAAATATAGCATAGTGCAATAATATTAAATTAGTAGTCTTCCCCAACCGAAAGTTATCCAGCATCATGTGTTCGTCAACTATCTAACAAACCATTAAAAGTTCTCCAGTCTACTCATTATAACACAGTCATATCATGAGGTTTCATGTAGTAACCTATATCCTTAACGTCGGTTTACTGCAGAATTCTTTAGCATATTTTAAATTCGAATATAATAAATTTTCTTGAGACAGGAAAGGTTTTGTACGTAAATCAGCGCGGATTTATCGAACGATATCCTGCGAACCATGAATGAAAGGCAAAAGGCAGGTTTCATATTTCTAGTTCTCCGGAAAGCGTTAGATACATATCCCCATTGCAGATTTTTAATTAATGTCCGACCATACGGAATAGGTCCTCATATTTGTGAGTGGCCCGTAAGAAACCCAGTACAAACGCCGACTGTTCATCAGAGACAAGGGTATCGTCAGAAGAGCCCGGAGAAGTGTGACAGGAGCGCATTAGTTGCCTATATAAATAAACAGTCTCGTGGATAGGATGAGCAATTTTTTGCTGATGACACTGTAGTGTGCGGGAAAGGGTCACCGTTGTGCAATTTTATGAGCATGCGGCATGAGTAGGAAATACCATGTTCGAATACAGTATTAATTGTGCCACCTCGATTAAATATCTAAGCGAAACGTTGCAAAGCGATATGAAATAGAACGAGCACGTAAGGTTGGCCGTAGGGAAGACGAATGATTGACTTCGGTTTATTGGGGAGAATTCGAAGAAAATGTGCTTCCTCTATAAAGGAGACCGCTTATAGAACTCTTCTTGTACGATCTAGTCGTGAGTACTTCTCGAGTGTTTAGGAATCCCACCAGGTTGGGTTACAAGAAGAAATCAAAGTAATTCAGAGGCGTGCTATTAGATTTGTCTCTAGTAGGTCCATCAACAAGCAGCTATTGCGGAAAAGTTTAGAACACTGGCAGAACACTACTACGGCCACAAACGTGCATATCGCGTATTTACCGCTCAAACAAATTAATAGAAATTATTTGTCGTACAGAAGAATATAGAAGGTCGTTTTTCATTCGGTGCATTTGCGTGTGCAGTGGAAAGTGAATGACTAACAGAGGTACAAGGTACACTCCGCTGTGCAACGTTTAGTGGCTTGCGGAATATGTATGTCCAAATGGCTCCGAGCACTATTGGACTTAACTGTTGAGGTCATCAGTCCCCTATAACTTAGAACTACTTAAACCTAACTAACCTAAGGACATCACACACGTCCATGCCCGAGGCAGGATTCGAACCTGCGACCGTAGCAGCAGCGCGGTTCCGGACTGTAGCGCCTAGGACCGCTCGGCCACTCCGGCCGGCAATATGTATGCAGATGTAATTAAAGATAATGGGTTATTTAGAGATACAGCAAGAAGGTATGTGCTTCACTGCATGGATCTCTATGCTCTTGTAAGTAAAGTAGAATGTTACGGCGTCACAGGCACTGCTGCAAAATTTTCAAGTAATACCTCTCTAACAGGAAGCAAGAGAAAAGCAAAATTTGTCTACTAAGACAAAAAAAAAAAAAAAAAAAAAAAAAACACCACGAATCAAACAAACACAATCTCACAATCTGAAGAAAATATAAACATACAGTAAATGAAGCAGTCAAAAGGTAATATAGACATCTAACAATCGAAGATGACTGAAAGTGCAAAACGGAATTAGATTAGGAAATGAGACACTAAAAGTATAGGTGAGTTTTGCTATTTGTGCAGTAAAATAACTAATGTTGGCCGAGGTAGAGAGGGTACAAAATGTAGACTGGCAATGGCGAGAAAAGCCTTCCTGAAGGAGAGAAACTTGTTAACTTCAAATATACATTCAAGTGTTAGGAAGCCTTTTTCTGAAACTATTTGTCTTGAGTGTAGCGTTGTATGTAAGTGAAACGTGGACGATAAACACTTCCGACAAGAAGAGAAATTTTTGAAATGTGATGCTACAGAAGAATGCTGAAGATTGGAATGGTAGATCATGACGTAACTAATGAGGAAGTACTGAACAGAATTTCAGTGAAAGGAAATATGTGGCATAATTTGACTAAAAGAAGGGGTCGGTTGATAGGACACATGCTAAGACAATAAGGTGGTGGTGGTGGTGGTTAGTGTTTAACGTCCCGTCGACAACGAGGTCATTAGAGACGGAGCGCAAGCTCGGGTTAGGGGAGGATGGGGAAGGAAATCGGCCGTGCCCTTTCAAAGGAACCATCCCGGCATTTGCCTGAAGCGATTTAGGGAAATCACGGAAAACCTAAATCAGGATGGCTGGAGACGGGATTGAACCGTCGTCCTCCCGAATGCGAGTCCAGTGTGCTAACCACTGCGCCACCTCGCTCGGTGACAATAAGGAATCACTAATTTAGTATTGGATGGAAGTGTAGTGGGTAAAAATTGTAGAGGAAGATCCAGAGAAGAATACAGTAAACGGGTTCATGTGGATGTAGGTTATAGTAGTTATTCGGAAATGAAGAGGCTTGCACAGGATAGAGCAGTATGGAGAGCTACATCAAATCACTCTTTGGAATGAAGACCACAACGAGAAATTGGAAATTTGTGGTAAGTTCCTATGGGACCAAACTGCTGGGGTCATCGGTCCCTAGACTTACACACTACTTAATCTAACTTAAACTAACTTAAGCTAAGGACAACACGACCACCCATGCCCGAGGGAGGACTCGAACCTCCGACGGAGGGAGCCGCGCGGACCGTAGCAAGGCGACCAAGACCACGCAGCTACCCTGCGCGGCACACAACGAGAAGCAAGTGTGCAAAAATATTTTGCTAACTTGACAAGATCACCCTCCAGCTATGTAATTACCCCATGACTCAAAGGATATTGCCTAGCAGACTCAAATACATAGCACCGACACCCATCAATAAACGAAGGACGTGAGCAAACTACCTCTAACTACAGACCTATTTAACGTCTCCCGGTGTTATAAAACGTTTTTGAGGAAGTGATCTACAGCAGCATACTGATTCTTTTTTTACAACATAACTCGTTAAGTGGCTCTCATATCAAGGGAGCAAGAGAAAGAGAGTGTGCGTGTGTGTGTGTGTGTGTGTGTGTGTGTGTGTGTGTGTGTATCAGATACACTGCCTGACAAAAACTGAAGCACTCGGAAGTCAGAAGGAATGGAGAAAACGAAACGAAGCTTCACGGGCTGAGAAGGTATGTGATATTTCAGCGTTTGCAATATCGTGTCAAATTTTACAAGGAACTTCGCAGTATGAGTCCACTTATCAGTATAAGGTTGCACGCCCTCTGGCATGGATGTGTGCATCATTCGACAGGGAAGAGTGTCATCAAACAGTTATATCCTCTCCTAAGGCACTCATGCCCACGACTATTGTAAATGGTGCTTAAGATCCCGTATGTGACACTGGAACACAGGTGATGTCCGAGCTGGTCCCATACACGAGGGTGGTTTGAAAAGTTATCGGGATCACCACGAGAGGAACGAGTTGTTCACATGATATTCATTGGACTGTTGCCTGTAAACACGTGCCAGATCAGTGCTCTTGGAAGAGAGCTGTGGCGGTGACGTGGCTCTGTTGTTGTTCCCGCGTAGTGATTTGTGAGGATGGAAAAAATCGAGATTCGAGCAGTGATTAAGTACTTCGTAAAGAAAGGTATGAAAGCAAAGGACATTCATGCCGTTTTCCAGAATACACTTGGGGACTATGCTCCTTCATATTCAACTGTTGTCAAGTGGACAAATAAATTTAAATTTGGTCCGGAGAGCTTAGATGATGATCCGTGAAATGGTCAGCCAAGATGTGTCACTACTCCAGAAATCATTGCAAAAGTGCACAAAGTGATCATGGAGGATCGCCGATTGAAAGTGCGTAAAGTTGTTTACGCTTGCCAGATGTCATCTGAAAGGGTATATCACATTTTAACTGAATACTTAGAAATGAAACAATTATCTGCAAGATGAGTGCCGCGACTCTCGACGCTGGATCAACATACATGTGCTGTCGCCATGGCAAAATTACATGAACTATGGTATGAATTGTTGCCACACTCGCCTTATTCACCAGATATGGCTCCGTCAGACTTCCATCTCTTCCGAAAACTGAAAATTTTTCCAAATGGACGAAGATTCACTCCAAACGAAGAATTGATAGCCGGAGTTGACAACTATTTTGCAAGCTTGGAGGAAGCTCATTTTCGAGATGGGATCAAGGCACTGGGACATCGTTGGACCAAGTGCATTAATCTACAAGGAGACTACATTGAAAACTAAAAAAGTTTTAGTGATGTAAGTACTTTTTTCTATTCCGGTCTGAGAACTTTTCAAACCACACTCGTATGTTCTATCAGGAACAGAGCTGAGCATCTTGCTGAAGACAGGAGCGCCTCAACGTCATGCAGACAGTTCAAAGAGATACGTGCTGTTTGTGGACGAGCATTGTCGTGTCGAAAAATGGCACTACGAAACTGTCTCATGAGAAGCAGGATGCCCATTGACGTTCTATTGTGCCGTCAGAGTACCCTCAATCAGTACATGCCATGACTTGAAGTCACATGACCAATCGTGTGGGATGATACAGAATATTGCAGAGAGTCCAAAAGGAGAATGAGGTCCCTTTCAAATTTTATCAAGTACTGATAACGCAGTCTCATAGGAGTACGTGGCATCTCCGTGCCCTTTACCGTGATCACTCAACATCTGACTCAGTTCACGCCCGTTATGTACCCTATCAGGCCCAGTAACAAAATTAAACACGAACCACATTAATGCACTCTGGTAATCATTCACACACCCACCAACAGGTGTGTACTTGTATGTAGTTCCACTGATATCAGGCCATGTCTTCAGCGTGCTTCACTTTTCTTACAGGCAGCTTATGATCTCTCAAATAGATCTCTGGCAGAGCTCGTCAATAAAACCTATGACCTTAACATTCCCATGCTAAGGCCAATCACAAAATTCTACATGGGAAACTAAAATAATATAAAATTAGTGAAAATCCTCCCATGTAGATGGAGTCTAACTTTAATTGTAGACTGCAGAGGGTCGCATCCAGTAACTGCAAAACAGGAGTAACTCTAAATTGAGAATGGTGTCACATAAAATGCGGAGTCCTAGAAGGTTATGTTTTGATTCCACTCCTATTACTAGTTTATATAAACACCCTTCCAAAATCTTCTAAATGATTCTTCAGGACTATAATGTCTGGCGATAACAGAAGTGTACTGATCAGGCAACACACTGAGTTGTACGAGACATACTCCAAATTATAGCTACAAATGCCTACAATTGGTACACATGGTACACAGTAACAGTTTAATTCATACTCCTATGAAGACTATTGTTATGCCACTTCAAACAAATAAAAATTACCTACTAGTACTAGAAACAGACACAATATGAAACTGTATGTGTTAAATTCCTTAGAATCTAACTTGGTCACTAGCAAAAAATGAAGTCAGCACACAGGTAAACTAATCAAGGAAGTCAGTTTAATGTCTTTTGTTCTTGTATTTCTCACTAAACATACTTGAAAACCAGAATGCTTGAATAGTTTATATGTTTTCACTCCTAGCTACCTACGGAATTTTCTGCTGGGATACTGCAGCAAAAAGTAGCTTACTAACACTTTGAGGTAATCAAATAATCACAACTCTGCAAAGGACCAGGGATACCTGCACTCACTTTCAGTACATGACTAATCGATGGCGTTTGTTGTCCAGTCCACAGTAGGCCTAAGACTTACCTGATTATTTTTTTACAATGTTGATTTAGCTTGTGTAAGCACAAATAGTTCATGGAAGTTTAATGACCGTTTTTATTAAAGTTATTTCTAACTGCTACTATCATTTATTAGTAACTGTAATATTTATTTATCCTTTGATCATTTTATAGAACGAGATGGACGAGTCACTTAAAAACAGATATATAGAATGTAGCGCAACGGCTCAGGCACCAAAGCCAGAATCAGTTCTGTGTCCTGCCAAACCAGAAGACGGCTCCCACCATCCCGTAGCTGTCATTGCACCCCCGACCCACTACAGTAGATGATGTAACATGGCAATAAATTTTCTCCCTAACTGTGTAGAAATGCAACGAAAATCTTATGCAGTAATTCACGTCTCATTGATTCTACAGTCTCTGACTCTCTCTCCCTCCCTCTCTCTCTCTCTCTCTCTCTCTCTCTCTCTCTCTCTCTATCCCTCCCTCTCTCCTCTCTCAAACATCCAACATCCCCTCCCCCCGACACACACACACACTCACACACACACACACACACACACACACACACACACACGCATACACACACACCAACACACAACAGTAATACCACTCTACTCAAACCACATGACTCATTTAATTTCACTTACGTAATTACTGTTGTTCTTTGCCAAGCTCACTTCAACAGCTTTCTGTGTGTCTGGCCACTTGAAACATTCAAAACAAAGGAAGAGCAGCAGAAACATTCTTTATGCATAAGACATAGTAAAGCACATCACATGTATTCTTAAACAAAGTGAGATGCCTTTGTTAATGTGAATGATTCGTGTATTTCTCCATGCTGTAAAAACTATTGGATGATAGCACCTTTTTCAACTCTTTCTCAAGTATACCAAATATTTTATATGTTTTTAATTCCACAGGAAATGCAATGAAGATTACTTTAGGTTTATACTATGTTTTCTGACGTAGAGCCTTCCCATGTACTTCTCTATTGAAAATAATCCTAGTTTCTAAGTACATAATAGTGGCTGTGCTGAAATTTCCTATGTTATTTAAGGATCACACACTTCGATTTATACACAATCCTGGAAAAGGCATAATTTTAATATCCTTTAAAATTTTCCTGTTTAATTCCTTATTGGTAACACATTTCATAGTTATTATTGCTCGTTTTTAAATTTTAAATGTTTTTTTAGTAAAAATTGTATTTCCTCAGAATGTTACTCCATACCACAACAGACTAAGTTTATTTTCATAGAAAGCACATAGCAGTATTTTAGTGTTACAACAGCCCCTAACCACTCTTGAGACACAATATTTATTCAACCTCTTTTTAGTTGTTCAACATGTTTTTCCATCTGTAAAAATTCATAAAAACATCGAGCACAGTGTTTGCTCAATGCTACAGTCCCAAAATTCTAGGCTTATATTGCTTTTAATGTTCGTTCATACATATCTATAGCTCATCCATACCTATTCTTCTCATTCACAACGATACAGTAGTCTCTATATCATCTTCCTGCTTCTTATTTTGTCAAGAGAACTTCTGCTCTAAATCAGCGTCATCGTGTTCTTTAATAAAAATGTTATCAATACACAATAATGGCTCTGCTTCTCACAAATGGTATGTAAAAACTAGAATAACACAGAGCCCAACACAGAGCCTCGAGGTCCTTTTTTTGTTTATATATGTATAGCTATGGTGTTCTTTTAATCATTGACAAAGGTCTTCTTAGGCACTTGTGGGTATTATTGTTCTGAAGAAGGTTTAGTTATCTACGCCGAAACCTTGGTTAACACTAGGTGGTTTTTTCGCAATCGAGGCAGGTTTCTAGTTTTTTAATAAATTGAAGTGGAACAATTCACGAATAAAGACTTTCGAAGGAAAGTGTATGAAGGACTGCTTTCCAAGGAAATTGTCCATTGCAGTGGCCTAAGTCAGAAAGGGAAGAGCGTAACTCTCAGTAAACATAAACCACACGTGGACAAACAAATCAGATTGGAAGGTAGTGCACATCAGCCAAAACAGGCCACCTCAAGAAGATGTGCAGTATGCAGCACACGTGCTGTTCCTGTTAGAACAGTGTGGATGTGTTCTTCATGTAATGTACCTCTTTGTCTACGAAAAGACAAAACTTGCTTTCAAACATTTCATTCTCAATAATGATGAACTTTTGAGTTGTCTGTGTAAATAATTTCCCAAGAAAACTGTTCAAAATTTTACCTCTCAGAATTTCTCAACAAATAAGTAACTAATGAATATTATGGGCGGTGGTTAACAGAGGTAACCACAATTTAATTGACTGTAATTGGAAAAGTAAGCAAAATATTATAAAATTGTATTAAAATAAATTGTTTTGTTTGATACGAAGTTTTATAATTTTGACAAATCACGTGTTTTCATTTTTAAAAAATTCCTGCCCTCAAAGAGTCAAAAAATATGTGGTTGACACTGATAACCACTGCCCCTGAAAGAGTTATGGATCCTCAACCGAGAGACCTAGTACAGCTTGCTATGACACTGGAATTGGCATACTTCCAAATTCCTTCGGTGCCCTCCAGAACTTCGTTGACTCTCTTCCAGCACATCTCGCAGTGGTCTGTGATGCAAAAGGTGGTTATTCAGACTTTTCAAAGGTGATAATGTTAATAAGACTGGACAGTGTAATTTCCTAAGCAACTCATCCTGATTAATGAGGTGATAACGTTTCTTTCATGACTGTTTCAATTATTTTGGAAAAGCAAAAACTAGTATGACAGTTCTATAGTTCGTATATCTTATGTACCATTCTTTTTGAAATTGTTTTATTATTGATGTTTTAATGTGTTGGGAAGATTCCTGTACTAAATGATATATTGATTGCATTAGTTGACGAGAGTCTATTTTGCTTGAATATTATTTAATGATCTTATCTGGGATACCATTAGTACCACAGGATTTAAGTTTACTGACAGCAGTACTTAGTTGTGTTATAGCCACTCGATGGTATTTTCATTTTTTTTGGAACTTTCACAAAATCGTTTGGATTAGAGTGGCTTGTAATTAAATTTTGTACTATATTAGTGCAATCATCATTAAATGTATTAATAATCTGTGTGGGATCTTCAACGATTTTTCCTTTACAGTTTATGATAAATCTATTGTGCCTTAGTTATTTCTACTTGCATGATTATTAATGAATTGCCAGACTGCTTTCATTTCGTTATTTCCTTGCTTGACGTAGACTGGCAATGGCAAGGAAAGAGTTTCAGAAGAAGAGAAATTTGTTAAAATTGAGTATAGATTTAAGTGTCAGGAAGTCGTTTCTGAAAGTATTTGTATGAAGTGTAGACTTGTATGGAAGTGAAAAGTGGACGATAAATAGTTTAGACAAGAAGAGAATAGAAGCTTACGAAATGTGGTGCTACAGAAGAATGCTGAAGATTGGATGGGTAAATCACATAACTAATGAGGAGGTATTGAATAGAATTGGGAAGAAGAGGAGTTTGTGGCACAACTTGACTAGAAGAAGGGATCAGTTGGTAGGGCATATTCTGAGGCATCAAGGGATCACCAATTTAGTATCGGAGGGCAGCGTGGAGGGTAAAAATCGTAAAGGGAGACCAAGAGATGAATACACTAAACAGTTTCTGAAGGATGTGGGTTGCAGTAGGTACTGGGAGATGCAGAAGCTTGAACAGGATAGAGTAGCATGGAGAGCTGCATCAAACCAGTCTCAGGACTGAAGACCACAACAACAAAACTCTTACTTTCCTATATACCAACAATAGCTTCTTACACATGAATTCAGAGACGCATTTCGTTTTGCTGTTGTATTAAGCATTCTAAGAATATCTGGTTATTTACTTATGCCATGTGGTATCCATGCATTAGACTTACCTGATCTGTTATATTCTTCACTGGTAAAGCCACATCGAAGTAATATTCAAAATTATAGAAAAAGAAACAATTATTAACGTATGTTTGACATTTATGAATGTTCGCTTTCACGATGAAATCTACAGAACACACATTGAATTAATAAATTAATGCATATAATTTGCAACAACTACTCTGGAGGTTATTTTTAATTCGAGAAACGATATTTTATAAGTAAATGTGAATAAAACCAAATGTGTACTTGAAATCACATCTTAATTTCAAAGCAGTCTCTTGGATAAATAAAAGCCAAATCAGTCCAGAGGCTATTGCCTCACAGCTACCCAGTTACCTACTTTCAGGGCTGAATTAATTCGGGACATGAAGCCAAGAAAATGTCAGGTGCCTCCATATAGGATATATTTCAGTGATTGAAGGATGGCTTGCAAATCTTTCCAATTCTTCCTACATGTAGAAGTCGTCACTTCCTTAAGTACAAATAAACCAAATTTCTTCGCATCCTATTTCCAGGGGTGAAAAAAAATTCGAGATAATACTAATGTCGACTATTGGTTGTCCCCATTTCCTCTCCTCTTCATCGCCCCCTTGATCGTGGCTTTTCTGCTGCTCCACGCTTCCACTGTTCACAAGCTGTATTACTTCGGCGCCGTGACTATCTGATAACATGTGCGTGATCAATTACTTTGTTCGGTTTCTGTTCTCCGTGATGTGAGGACAGCAAACTGGCACAGGATATAAACGCAGCACAACGTAAACTCATTAGAAGGCTATAACCGGAGATACTAATGACCGCCGCGCTGTTGAATGCACTAAACAAAAACATTCGTCTACCCAAAGAGCCTTTAAGCGCTCTCTCCTACCTGTGTTTTGACTCGGAACGCCGCCTTAAGTGTTGTTTTTCACATCAAGTCCCGTAAGTAACTTCATCTTTCAATCAAGTCCCACTTCTTCGGGGAAAAAGAGTAATTCTAACTCTTAAATGCAGTACATTGGGTTTTACGTTGATCTGAGCACATAAAGAGTTACATATTTTTGCGTCTGAAACACAACACGGTAGGTACACAGATGCCTCTCTGGCACATTTGGACGGGCTATAGGATCACTGCTGCAAAGTTTGCGGAGGGAAGTGAGGGAATGCCGAATATACGAAGCGGGGAAGCCTTTGGCCATTTCCTATTCGCTGGGAGTTGTTTACTGGTAGCACTGCACTTATTGCAAACTCAGATAAAGTGGATGGAGAATTAACCTCAATTTGTATGAAAAAGGAGACCTCAATCGAAAAACATGCTTGTTGTTAATAAAAAGGAACGATAGGCCGAAGAGGGACACCTACATCTACATCTACGTGGATACTCCGCAAATCACATTTAAGTACCTGGCAAAGGGTTCATCGAACCACCGTCACAATTCTATATTATTCCAACATCGTATAATGCGCGGACAGAATGAACACATATCTTTCCGTACGAGCTCTGATTTCAAATGGTTCAAATGGCTCTGAGCACTATGGGGCTTAACATCTGAGGTCATCAGTCTCCTAAAACTTAGAACTACTTAACCTAACTAACCTAAGGAGATCACACACATCCATGCCCGAGGCAGGATTCGAACCTGCGACCGTAGCAATCGCGCGGTTCCGGACTCAAGCGCCTAAAACCGCTCGGCCACCGCGGCCGGCGAGCTCTGATTTCCCTTATTTTATCTTGGAGATCGTTCCTCCCTATGTAGGTCGGTGTCAACAAAATATTTTCGCAATCGGAGGAGAAAGTTGGTGATTGGAATTTCGTGAGAAGATTCCGTCGCAACGAAAAGCGTCTTTCTTTTAATGATGTCCATCCCAAATCCTGTATCATTTCTGTGACACTGTCTCCCATATTTCGCGATATCTGAGTCGAAATTACGACATTGTGGGATTAAAGTGAACTACTAAGCCACTGTTGCCTATGAAACCTAGAGAGAGTATATTCAACCGCCTACTTGTAACGGATATCTTTCTACGAGCATAATGGCCTACTTTACTTAATAGTTAAGAACATTAGTGTCTGGCGTGAATCTGTTGACTAACGCTTATACTATGAGGAATTGACCACTAGATGTCACGAGCGGCAGCCCGCCAATACGAAAGGAGTGGGCAGTATTGTGTCGTCAGTAAGGGAAGCAGTGACAGCAAAATGGGTCGTGGACTAATCAGTGAACGTTGCGTGAGTAACAAATCCATCAGGGACATTTCAGTCCTCTAAAAGCCGCCAAGGTCGATTATTGATGATGTAACTGTGAACTGAAAACGAAAAAGTAAAACCCAAGTTAACCGAAGAGCAGGCAGACCTCATGTAATGACGGGCAGGGAAGTACTCGAAGTACTGCGGACGGTTGTTGCAAAAAGCTGCATGAAATCGGGGGAAGGTATCACTCGAGAGTTCCAAAGTGCTACCAGCAGCGCAATGACTGTTCATAGACACTTAAAAATAGTCTCACAATGGTCGAGCAGCTCCTCATAAACCACACGTTTCTTTAGTCAGTGATAACCAACGATTGGGGTAGTGTAGAGAGGGCGCCACTGAACGATGGATAACTGGGAAAGCGTGTTTTTCAGTGATGCATCACACTATACCCTGTGGCAATCCTGTGGAAGAATTTGTGTTTGGTGGATACCTGGAGAACTTTATTTACCATCACATACAGTGTCAACAGTGAAGTACAGAAGAGGTTGTGTTTCGGTATAGGGAAGTTTTTCGTGGTTAGTGTGGGTCCCCCATATTGCTCTTCAAATAATCACTAAGTGTGGAAGGAAATAAATACATTTTACAGCATTGTTTACTACATACATTAGAGGAACACTTGATGATTATTTGTACCAGCATGTTAACCCACACCGTAACTAAGCAGCATCAGTGAGGCAATGGTTTGTGTACAATAACATTCATGAAAAGGACTGGTTTGCCCAGAGTCCGACCCCAAGTCAATGTAAGAGTGGGATGAGACAGAACGTTGATCTCGCTCCAGACTCCAAAGTCCAACATCTCAACTTTCTTGGTTTCGGCTCTTGAGGAAGAAAAAGAGTCCCTTATAGCAGAGTACAAATGTGATGCTAAGAGAAGC
Organism: Schistocerca americana; assembly: GCF_021461395.2. NCBI lineage: Eukaryota > Metazoa > Arthropoda > Insecta > Orthoptera > Acrididae > Schistocerca > Schistocerca americana. The sequence continues at coordinate 695,122,159 of NC_060120.1, read as the reverse complement.
AGACGGAAGCAGAGACAGAAGGAAGAGGGTGAAGGTGGTGGTAAGTTCCTATGGGACGAAACTGCTAAGCCGGTCATCGGTCCCTAGACTTACAAACTGCTTAATCTAACTTAAACTAGGACAACACACACACATGCCTGAGGGAGGACTCGAACCTCCGACGGGGGGATCCGCGCGAACCGTGGCAAAGCGCCCTAGACTGCGAGACTACACCGCTCGTCGAAGAGGGAGAAATCAATCTTGGAGGAGCCGACCTTAACCTCTTCAATGCCACTAGTAGAAAGGTATGTTTCTCACTCTAATAGTGGTATTACGAGGCGTGTTTTTTAAGTACCGTTTTGAAATTAAAAAAAGACGTGCTAAGATATCTCAATAATTTTATTTTTACATGAAAGCCTGTACCTTAATCTACGCACTGACGCCATTACAGTCTGATTCTTCCTTGTTTATGTTGTGTACTGAGTGTTTAAGATGCCTCCGATAATCGTGAGTCCCGCCGACTGTGAAGTACGGGCTAAAGGCCTAAAAGCGATCGATATTCATCGTGAGATCTGTGCAGCTTACGGAGAAAACATTATGAGTGATGGAATGGTAAGAGTGGGTGAGAGCATTTAAAGATGGCAGCACAAATGTGCATTATGAACAACGGAGTGGGCGTCCTTCGGTCGTTAATGAAAGTTTGGTGCAGGAAGTGGGCAATAAGGTGAGAGAAAATAGACGCTTTACGATTTCCTCATTGCGGGATGACTTACCTAATGTTTCTCGTAGTGTTTGGTATGACATTGTGACCGAGCACTTGAATTACCGAAAATTGTGCGCACGTTGGGTACCGAAAATGTTGACGGATGTGCACAAAACCAAATTTTTAAACAGTGCATTGACTTTCCTTGAGCGGTACCACAACGACGGTGATGATTTCCTAAGCCAAATTGTTACGGGCAATGAAACAAGGGTGGCCTACGTCACACCAGAATCAAGGCAGCATTAAATGGATGTTGAGCAAGGGCATCGTTTTGCTGCAAGACAAAGCCCGTCCGCACGTGGCGAATCAGACCAAAGATCTCATCACACCTTTTGATAGGAAAATCTCATCCTCCGTACAGCCCCGATCTGGCGCCCAGTGACTACCATCTGTTCCTGGACTTGAAGAAACGCCTGGGCGGTCAGCGTCTTCAAGACGATGACGAAGTCAAAACAGTGGTGATGCAGTGGTTAACAAGTCAGGCGGCAGACTTCTATGAGGAGGTTATTCAAAAACTGGTACAACTTTATGACAAGTGCCTCAATATTGACGGAAATTATGTAGAAAAGTAGATTAAGGTACAGACTTTCATATAAAAATAATTTTTTTTAAATTTCAAAACGGTACTTACTTAAAAAATACGCCTCGTACATGTAATCACCTGACCAACAAGGTTAAGAAAATGTAACTGTTTTCAAAGGAAACGATAGATCCTCTAGAACACACATCCAAGATATGCAATTGTAAAAAAATGAAGTTGATTAATATACTAATTTTATATTATGTAAACTTGTTATGGAAAGGAACCAGTACGAAGAAATTACTTAATTACATCATGGTACATGTAACACTAGTTTATACTTGCATAAAGACGATGTTCTGTGAACACAATACTTGTGGCTTTGAAACAGTTTATTTCTTTCACAATACCCAAGTGAACATGGCACTCTTTGCTGTAGACTCTTGCTCCTACCCTTTTGCAACCATTCTATAGCGTTCTGTCTTACTGTCACCAACAATTTCTGGCATTTGTAATGCTCCTGTCTTCCTCTTTATTTGGTTTGGTTGTAGCATTGGAAGTTTCCTTTTTGTTGGAAGGCAGGATACTTCATATAAATCTTCTTCGCCATACTTCCTTACATTGTCATGTGCTCCTTTTTCGGCAGGGGTAATCACTCTGACATCTAAGTCTTGAACTTTACTTAATCCATTGTTTCTTTGCGCATCATTTTCAGAGCAATGTTGTTCTACCTGAATCCAATCCAAGCAGCAGCACAGCCAAAATAAAATGTACAAGGGTTGCCCAGAAAGTAATGCACCACATTTTTTTCTTCAACAATTCTTTATTTAATATAATGAAAATTACATGCACAAAAGAATGGTGTTTTATCTACACAACCTATTTTTCCATATAATCTCCATCCAGTTCTATGGTCTCCCTCCAGCACGAAACAAGCGCATGTATGCCCTGTCAGTACCAATCCTTGTCCTGATGCCAGAGACAGTGCTTCATTGTGTGAATCACATCCTCATCGTCCTCAAAATGTCTTCCACGAATGACATCCTTTAATGGCGAATGACATCATCAGCTTGTTGCAACATGTCACGTCTGACAGCTGTGGATGGTCTCACTGACCACTGCAAATCGTGTAGGTCCGCCGAACCAGCTTCTGATGACCTCTCCCTCTGTGCCCAACGACTAACTGTACTTCGGTCGACAACAGATGCTCCATAGACTTTGCACAATCGTTTGTGAATATTCCTCACAGTTTCTTTCTCTGCAGTGAGAAATTCAATGACAGGACGTTGCTTGTAACTACGTCACCTGCAGACGCCATTTTGAAACTGTCCTACAGCTGCGCTAACTGTCCGAAGTGATGGAGACTTGGCGCACTCACTCAGGAGACTTCAAATAATACATACGTAACGTTCAGCATTCGTAGCTGTGTTTTCGGCTGAGATAAAAAAAATTCAATGCATTACTTTCTGGCAACACTCATATGTAACATTGAGTTGACTGTCCACTTCCTAGTTTCTGCAGTTTGCATGTATGCTGCAATGATGCGGCGTGTCGACATCTGCTATATTTTAGTAGTAGCTGTGAACGATTGGTGGGCTTTTGTTTCTGATACACTTTCTGTCTTTCTTTGAACACCGCTTACATTGTCCTACAGGCATTTTTCCTACTGCATTCGAAGCAAGGACTGCTGCTTTATTGTCATAATATATGACGACAGAAACCTGTCCATCTCCTCGTATGAACTTGTCAGTTGCACTATAGACTTTTCCATAGCATTACTCTGTGTTGGAATTCCGCTTAGTTGTATGGTTCCAGTTACTTTACAACCTCGCTCAGAATGAAGACAGTCCAATAGCACAGTGGGTGTAAAATCACTGTCCTTCTAAATAATATCACCTCCAGGTGACTTATTTATCAGATTCATCACAATTTTGTCTTTAATATTTAAAAAGATATAACCTTCCACTACTGTGTCACCTTTCTCCTCGTACATGAAGAGAGCGAAAGGAAGTCTGTCTAGTGAGGCGCAAACCAAGTTCTTCGAACCACATGCAATTGGTTTGCCACGAATATATTTTCTTGTCATAGTCTGACTCTGTAATGGAACAATCTGTTCGTCTATGGATATTTTCAGAGTCCTTGGATTCTGAGGACACCCAGCTCTTACAGTACGATTGTTTCTTCATATGTTGTGTTTAGTGACTAACCAGCTCTTATGAATGCCATCTGTCTGGTACATGTGGAGAACAAGCCCAAAATCCCTGCTGTGATGTATTTTATGAAGTAGCCGTACTGGTGCGACTGATCGTCTTTTCTTCCCAAACTGCTTCTTCAAAACTGGAGCAGGTAAAAAGGGCTTACACATATCTCTGTAATGACAAGGAGGATTACTTTGTTTTTGTGGCAGACATAATTGTCAATCTGTCACGTTTGAGCCGTTTCGGACGACAAAACTACAGGCGTTGTGTCTGTAGGTGGGAAGAAGACCTCATCTCCCTCATCAACGCTTGACGTTTCTGATTGTTTCCCATCAAATTCTAATGTTTTCTCCAGCTCATGAAATCTCATCTTGCGACACTAAGGAAAATTTTTTACTCACTTTACCTTCAATCAAAACATTAATCTTTAATCATTAAGATTTATATCATTATTAATTTTTATTATAGCTACTCCACTTATTATCATCCGATAGTAGCGAAATGTGCCACAATTGACAGGAATTTATTGCTGAATATTTACAAATGAACAAACCTTTTTACGAGATGCAAATTCACTGTGTTGTATACGACACAAACGTGATACTTATGCTGCAAAGTAGTGGAAAGTATTATCTGAGTGCTACAAGGTATTAACAGTCCATTAACCTCTGCTGACAATTAAACAGGATCAGTTCAAGTTATATAGCTCGTGTGTAAGTGAATGAAAACATTTCGGTGTTCTTCGGCTGCGAATGTTTGGGAAACAATGGTTGACGTAAATAACTGCCCCGAAGAGCGCTGGAACGTGTTGTGGCAGGTAGCAAACACATCGCGGAAAGCGAGGAAACTATTGATGAGTGTATCTTCGCCTTTACATGGATTCTGTATGCAGACGAAAGTTACCAGTTCCGTGTGTCGTATACGACATGCGGGAAGCGAAGAGGTTAACGTGCCCACACAGTGCACGAGTCACCACCAACATTCATCCAGGGCACTGGCGCAAAATCTGCTGTTCACGAGGTGTACGGCGTCAACTCTCCTTCCCTTTCATACAAAAATGTGGCGAAGAAACGTTTTTCCATTACCAGTTCCTCTTCGAACTGGCTACCTCTCACTGAAGTGAATTTCCGAACTCGGTTAAAGAGGCGGGCGTTACAGGACTGAAAATAGGAGACAGAAATGGAAGTTTGGCGCTAGAATGAAGCGAAGAAATCCTCCATCCACAGCCTGCAATCCCGCTAAATACTCACTACGAACTGTAAAGCATTTTGCGAAGCTACATGTTTTTCCTGTTTTCACGTTAATGAGGACTCCTTAGCACACATGGTTCCATAACTGTCCGCACTCGACTTTTCATCGAGAGTGTAACGATTAAGCTTGTTTATTCAGAGTGATGAGTTTCAAGGAAAGCATCGGGACTTCAAGGATCAACGGTAGTTACCATAATGATGAATCACGTCGGCATCCGCCGAAGCCAGTTGGTGACAGAGAACATAAACACAAATGTCATTGGCTGATGACCACGTCGAATGTCATATTTTCGTAAGATAAGATTAAAGTTCGAATACAAGAACTACCGTTACTGTAGTAGCAGTTCCAACCGAGCGAGGTGGCGCAGTGGTTAGCACACTGGACTCGCATTCGGGAGGACGACGGTTCAATCCCGTCTCCGGCCATCCTGATTTAGGTTTTCCGTGATTTCCCTAAATCGCTTCAGGCAAATGCCGAGATGGTTCCTTTGAAAGGGCACGGCCGATGTCCTTCCCCATCCTTCCATCACCCGAGCTTGCGCTCCGTCTCTAATGACCTCGTTGTCGACGGGACGTTAAACACTAATATCCTCCTCCTCCCTGTAGTAGCAGTTCCAGTAGTAGTAGTAGTAGTTGTTGTTGTTGTTGTTGTGGATGTGGATAAATCTTACAAGGATTGTTGACATATCATGATATTACATATAAAGAACCAAAACTATATGTGGTGTGCGTACTGTAAGACCTTCGGTACACACACCATCAGATTATTTGACTTGTCGCTCTGACGAAGTAGGCGAGTGTCAGCGATATGTCTCGTGGTCTTATCGTGGCGTGTTTATCTTCCGCCGTTAGGTCAGACGATAGAAATGCCACTTGCACGCTTAGAGTAGCAGATTGACGGTGACCAACTTTAAACAGAACTTGATTAATTTTCACACACATTTATTAAAATAATAACAAGTGTAAACATAAGTTAACTTGGTTCTGGATGCTAATTACAATTGACAATCTGAAGTTCCTTTGGTCTTGGTACGTTAATCTTATCCTCACGTATCTCCGATACTTGACAAAGTGTCTATTCATTTCTCTTCATGGCTATGTACAGGAATATGATAATCTCATTAGGCGCAGACTGAAACTTGACTATAGACTAATGCAGACTGATGCAGACTGACTAATCGGAGGTCTGTACACTCGTTATAATACCTCGAGCGTTCAGGTATCACTGCGCAAGTGTGATCCGCGTGGAGAAAAGGTTCTACGTTAGCAGCAATCTCATTGGCTGCGTTACATATTGATACGCGGATCGGCGGAAGCAGAATTTCGTCCGTCTCTAAGACAGCGCCATCTCGTAGTGCGGAGACGGACGAGCGCTGCGCCTGCGCTGTTGTGCTTAGCGGGGCGCGCTCTAGTGGGAAAGTTGTGTACGCGCTGACTACGCGGAACTATGTACACAACACTATACTTCACATACACAGACATTTACATGTTACTGATCTAATTTGACAAGGGTGGAGCAGGCAGTCAGCCATGGTATTATATGAGAAACTAGCTAAGAAACCCGGTGTTGCCCTGGTGTTTATTTATAGCTCTGTTCGAAAGCGACACGGTAAACTTTTACGAATAAGCAGTATTCAGGGCATAAAAACTCTCTTGTCTGCACCATTGTCCGTCAAAATTTTGCCTTCTATGACGTTATGTTTGAGATAACCTCAGTGCATGAAGTCTTCTGAGGCGCGAGATAGAACATGACACACTCGAACAGAGTTACATTACACCTTGCTTTCAGAAGCAGTTTCGAAGGAGTAAATCGAAGCCTGAAGTTCTCGACCCGCAACAAGCTTTGTCTCACAGTCTTCATGGATTTCTTGAGACCGTGTAGTTCTCAGTCTGTTAGCTGCTCTAGTGTATTCGAAAGACACCACCGTTTTCTAGGCGTTGTTATTTGTAAACAAAATGAAATCAAAAAATAATGAGTGAGCACACAAATCACATAGTAAACTTAATACATGCGTTTTTCCTAGGACATAATGCAAATAAAACTTGTCAAAAGAAGCTAGGATTTTAACAAAGTGGAAGCAGTAAATCCATATATCCTAGCCACGTAAACTCGCTGTTTGTTTGTATTCATAATGATAAGTTTGTGGCACTTAATTCTATCAGTGACAGATACTTCCGAAAATACATGTCACTGACAAATAAACAGGTTATCTGTTGGTTCTTTGGTGTACTTTGAAACTAACAGAGCCTTCTATGGTTCTTTGGTGCACTACGCCGTGATGAGTAAACATCCGGGCCACTAAGCTGAACAAACGATTTTAAATATAACTTTAAATTACGATGTCTTTTTTTTGTGTTGCAGTTTTGGTGAAATATAGCCTGTATGTCGTCCCTAACTACGCTCGAGTTACCTGCGAAAATTCCACGAAAATTCGTCTGGTAGTTTTGGAGATTACCGCGTTCAGACAGACATACACGATGGTTTTTACACTAGCACAGTGTAATTCACAGATAACTGTGGCTGTCTCTCTTGTACTCTTGTCTGAATAGCACGCACGGTTGGCCATTGCCTGCGTTAGTGTAAACTATTGTAATAACTTCAAGCTAATTACATGTTATCTAGTGTAAAATTGTTTTTGCTTAAGTATTCAGTCTACCCCTCCTGCCAAAACAAAATACTTTTTATAAGATTTCAGGAAGCTGGTCCGAGTTAAGCGTTGACGGATCGGCAGCTTTATTACTTGTAAAGAAGATATGATACATAAATCATCTCGACATTTGCCCAAAGTAATTTAGGGAAACCATGAAAAAGTAAATAAGGATGGTCGGATGGGTATTAGAGCTCCATTCTGGCAAATGGATGGCAAACCCGTTAAAAACAGCGCAGCACCATTCAGTTTATCCCTAGTACAAATATTGTTTTGCTTACACATTGTTGTAGATAAGTTATTGTATAACGTAGACAGCTTTTCGTTTATTTCTCAACGCCAACCACTGCACGCACTATCATTTGACATCATGACCATGTTGATGACGTTCGGTTTCCATTTTATGTACTGTAACTTCCAGTTTATTACCTGAGAAACTGAGACAGTATGCTTCTATTCTGAGTGAAATCTCGAATTAATAAAGAAACAAGATTAGGTTTGAACATCCTGTCTACGATGTGGTCGTTTGAGATGGAACAAGCTCTGGAGGAAATTGTCCATGTACTTTCAAAGTAACCTTAAGCGATGTAGGGCAATAACAGGATACGTAAGTTACATACAGACAATGGACGGGGATTTTAACTGCCGTCATCCTGAACAGGAGTCCAGCGTCTTACCACTGAGCTCAGGAAGAGGATAGGATGTTCGTATTAGCACAGTCTAACATAACAGTCACGATACTTCGCCTCGATTTTGTTGCCTACCTCACCAGCAGCGCCCCAAGCGGTCAGTAACTTAAACTGTGAGTTCGGCGCGATCGTGAAAGCGAATAGTGGTTGTTTATTTTGATTTCTGCAATTGTTTTTACAAGCTGGAGCGTTTGTAGCGCAATAAATTGCAGCAACAACAGGAAGAAGACACCACAGCTGTCTTTTTTACGTTTCCTAAGGATCCTGAGAGGTATCTACCATCGTGTAACTAAACTGTATCGTCAAGACTCACTTGCAAACTACATGTGTATTAATGATTAATGTTTCGTTTTAGGAGCAGAAAATGGTTAGTTAGTAGCAGACCAGAAGACCCTATGAAAAAAGACCCAGTTTACCTGTATAATAATATTAGGCTTTATTCGCTACATTTCGAACAAAACCAGTTCATGAACGCAGAAACTCGTGTAGAATGCAGTACCCACACTGTTTGACATCCCAAATAAGCCACCTCAACTAACGATGAAGAGGAAACTGCCACAGAGATTCGACATCCATCCAAAGCTGTAAAACAGTCCTATGACACAGAAGCAGCCAGTTCAACTCTCCATATATCAGTGCCAAATTCGTGTGAATCGTCAACACAGACATGCTTTGACGATGAAGTGGGTAGATTAAGTGGAGTTATTCGTGTCTTACAAAAGCGTTTAGTATGTATTTCATTCACTTCTGTTGTTAGTCCCTTAATTTTCCTTGCTTCCTTCGTGTGATGACATTATTTTGTTAGCACCTTGTTCACTGACAGATTGTTTGAAAATTATTCAAATATTTGGTTTTGCGTGAAATATAATGTAATCAGCTCATTATAATATTTTCAACATATTTCTCCCACTATTTGGCAGTTGCTTGTCCCACTTAGAATAACATAAAGATGAAGGTCGTACTTGTGGCAACAGGCGACTGCAATGACAAACACAGTAGGCCTACAGAACGATAAATGAGCTGTCGATCGCTTTTGCATGTAGAGGTACATGTCTGTGCTTCTTACGTGTAAATCTGTGTGTTTATATTCTTTTGATATCAACGTGGTAAACTGCAGTTCTATCCAATGTCACAAGCGTTTCTTCACAAATGTGTTGTAGCTTGCCACTAGATTCACGATTTTTGTCCATACTTGCGCTTATTTTAGAATCATTTTTAGAAACTTGTTTGCCTTCTGATTCTACATAAACCCTTAGAGGAAAGAAAATAACTCAAATGTTTCGTAAATTACGTAGGAAATGAATGCAAATATTAGCTTTCGACACGTCTGACGTTCATCTTACTCGCCGCTTGGAGCGCTAGTGTCGCTCCATCTCTCAAACGGTAACAACTTTTACAGCAGTGTGTGTCCCGACTGTTATGTTATACTGTGGTATTAGTCATAGTAAAAGTTATATGGTAACGTTTTCCAGAACGAAAATAGTATGTTTTGTTGTGAAATGACAGAGAACTGTATCAATCTTTGTCATCTCTTGCTGCAACAGACTTTGGATGCATATCATAAGATTAGTTGACATCTATAAGAATCAAAGATGCTTAATACGAAGTAACACACTCCTGAAAGGTAGAGACTTTACATTGCAAATTTTTCATTGCACAATTTTAAATTATCAGCAAATACTTTTATATGAGACTCTTTCTCATTCCTTTCTCAACTTAGGCCTACTCATCATCACAGAACGCCTTACTACATCAGCACTTAGGTCGAGTTAAAATTACATAGGTTATCAACCGTTTCTAACAACACAAGCATGTAATTCAGGCTATTATCATGCAGTGGAAGTGGAAAATCACAACACCTGTGTTGTCATTCGTTGAGTGCATGTTAACAATGAGTTCTACTACCTACAAAATGGAAAATTTGTACTACACAATATATTTCAGTCAATTGGAAGATAGCTAGGTGGGTTACAGTTATTATAGTTAAAACTAAGTAGTGGGGCTGAGACAGTTCAAGCAAGTTGTTGTCAGATTTACCATCCCCCTCATGCAATGTTGCCAGATATCCCACTCTCCCTCCGCATGCTCCTCTGACCTAATAGGCCAATTTCCCTGTATACCGCATGGCGATAAATTCAAAAAATGGTGGGAAATCCAAAACAGCCCAGTTGTGCTACAGAGATTTCCCTCAATCCTATGCTGACACTGAAGTAGGGCAGTTGTCCTAAATGTAAAATGATGAGAAAATAAAAAAAATTCAAAATGAGGTATTGTCCTGTTGGTTTAAAGTCCAAAATAGCAGACCTGGGTTACAAGCACAGGCTATATGATATGACACTCCAAGATGACTCACCCTGATACATGAGCACATGCTCTGTAATGTCACAATCCAAGATAGCAGACATGGGAATATGAATACAGTCTCTCTAATGTCACAATGCAAGAAAGTGGCCCAAGATAACAAGCCTGTAAATACAAACATCATCTATAACATAAGAATCCAAGATGATGATTTAAGATCTGGGAATATGAGCACTGGCTCTACAATGTCATAAACCAAGATGACGTGTCAATATGATTGAACAGGGAATATAAGCACAGCTCTATGACATCACAATTCAAAACTGAAATATCAGCATGGTCTGCATTGTTGTCAGAGCACTTGTGCCAAGTACAGAATCCTGTCCTAACTTTAAAATGATGGGAAATTCAAAACTCATTGGTTTTTCCCACTCCTGTGATATTTCAGATCACTTTCTAAGCTTACAACATTTAAATGATTGTACCTCTGGCATCACAGCTTAAACAATTTTCCACACCCCTCTGATGTCACAGTTCAAGCACTTGTCATTCTACGTTTGGAACCCAAGAGGTGACTTGCCCTAAGTTTAAAACAATATTGTAAGAGAAATGGAATAGGAATGCTTATGTCTTTATTTAAACAAATACCACACTGGGAGGGTCTCACCACACCCACACCACTCTCTGCACGTCAGAGAGGTTCTGAGAGCAATACGTGTGCATTGCTAGCAGCCATATAGACCTCTGGACCACAGATGTTGTGCCATGCTTGGCCAGGCTGGGCCACTGTGCTGCAGCTTGTGCCATGTATTGCCACTGCAGAGTGTCTGGTATTACATGTGAACAATGTCTGGTGTGCATATTTCAGCTCAACTGCACTTTTAATGAAATGTAAATGAGTCACTTCTTATAGAACGGACATGTACACTGCAGATATAACTGCTCATTGTAAAATTGAACACTGTTAGTGGCGTAAATGGGCCTACTCTTATAGAAAAAAAACATGCATCTAACGCTGATGTAACTGCCTGTTGCAGTACACAGGGTAGGCTGAAGTAAATCAAACTAGACTTATTTCTTCTGTCTCTTTCTTTTCTTCAAAATAGGCGAACAGGTAATTTCGTTTTTACAGAACGTATTTTCCACATATTGGAATAACTCACACAAACTGAAGTAGTTTATTCACTTTATGGACAAAAAAAACAAGATACAGAAAACAGTATCCAAAATATTTACAATTACTTTAACAGTGTACAGAAGAAAGAAATATACATAAAATTTGTCACATCAGTTCGCATTTCTATACATTGTGTCTGGAAATTCCCATTACAAACTTCTAGCACTTGTATAGGGGAGTAAGTACATAATACAGAGTCCACCAGAAAAATGCATACACACTGTAAGGAAAGAAAACAGTTATTTACGTGTTTATCTTACATTTAATAATTGATCACTCATGTTCCACAACCTTCAGTTTAGCACATGGTTACTTTAAATGCTCAAAATGTTCACCATTGGCAGCTACACACATAATTGAACGACGAGCGGTCGCCGCAACTACTTCAGTCAATGTTACAGTGGACATTGCTGCACATGTCGCTGTAATCTAGTGTCGAAGTTCCTCCAGCATGCGTGACTTACGTCGATAGACATTATCTTTCACAGTTCCCCACAAGTAAAAGTCCATATGTGTTAGATCTGGCGACGGTGGGGGAAACTCAATGGGCCCTCTTCATCTAACCCAATGCCTCAGAAAATTGTTATCCAAGAGAGCTCGTACAGCTAGTGGTAGTGTGGTGGCGCCCCATGCTGTTGGTAGAAGACATCGTTGTCAGCTCCATAAAGCAAACATATACCTGGCAAAAATTGATGTGCGTAACATATCCAGATACACTTATCCAGTGACAGTAATATCAAAGAAAAAGGGTCCTACTAAGACCCTAGGTGATAGTCCCCACCACACATTAACCCCTTGTAGACTGAACGCTTTATTCGCATGAACATGCAGATATTCCAGTGCACAGTACACACTGTTATGCCGATTCACGGCTCCATTAAGTTTTAATTGTGCCTCATTACTCCACATTACCTTCATCACAAATTGTTCATCATGAGTTACCATTTGCTGATACCATTCGCAAAACTACATTTGGCGATCTGGATCGTCTTAATTGTCGCGTGCAGTAAGCCTGGAATGTAAGCTTTCCACTTTGCAGCTTTCAGAATTCTTCTTACACTTGCACTGCTAACCCCCACTTCATGTGCATATTGTGTAGCAGGCTTCTGCGAAGAATTAACAAACGTTTCCAACATGAGAGACGATTAAGCAGAGCTTGTAGCTGTACGCTGTCTTCCTGATCTTCCTTTGTGGATATCACAAATAGTTCCATGGAATTAAAACTTGTCAATAATGTGTTTAATTGTTAGGCAGATTTTGGCGGTTCTGTTTCAAACTCCCATCTCCACTGACATTGCACTTCAATGGCATTATTAAACTTGACAAACCACTTCACAATATATTTTCGTTGCTCGAATGTCAAGCATCCAGCCATCTTGTTTTCTCAATACCAAGATGAAAACACTAACATCTGTTACGGCGCCATGTCACGGATTGCATGGCACCTCTCGCTGGAGATTCGAGTCCTCTCTCGGGCATGGATGCATGTGTTGTTCTTAACATAAGTTAGTTTAAGCAGTGCTTAAGTCTAGGGACCGATAATATCAGCAGTTTGGTCCCTTAGGAATTCACACACACACATTCAGTTGAGCCAAAGACCATACTACAACATTCCCGTAACTCAAATCGAACGACAATATCGATATCTCGATAGAGTGTGACAAAGATTGTATACATTTTTCTGGCGAACTCTGTATTTTGAATATGTCCAGCAATATTCTGTTTCTGCGGTACAGCCATTTGAAAACCTGTTTGCTAGATAAGTGTGCAATAAGGTAGTCCACCTGCTTAGCTGGGTGGTAACATGCTCACCTCCCATGCAAGCAGGCCCGGGTTTGATGCCCAGCCGAGTTGGGGATTTTCTCCACTCGAGGAGTGGGTATTGCGTTGTCCTCATCACCATTTCATTCTCATCACCAGCGCAAAAGTCACCCAATGTGGTGTCGACTGAAATAAGACTTGGCAGCCGATCTTCCTCGGATGGGGCCTCCTGGGCACCGATGCCATATGCTCATTTCATTCCCACAATAGGGTAATCATGGCGTAGGGAGGTTACATCTGATCACCAGATGTTATTTGACATCTGTCCTTCCTCTCTGACCCTGATTTTTCGTCACATTGTCCAGCTCCACTGCATACCCTTTTCACCACCATTACGCGATGTCTTCGAAAAATGGTACCTTTATTGTCACCAGGTGCTCTAAGGAGATACCACACACCCGACCTGGAAGAGGCTGTACTGCACCATTTTGAGGCGAACCCATCAACAAGTACACAATCAATTTCTTTGGCTATTAATGAGTGGAACTGCAAAACAAGTGATGTACTGGGTCACATCTGATCAGTTACTTGTAAAAGTGGTCATATCACCAAGATGTTTCCAAATGGTTGTAGCACAGGAACAGTACATTTCTGGACATGGTTTCCAAATCAAATTATTATCTGCTCACTACCCTCTACAAGTCCTAGAAGTCTGTAATGGGAACTTTCGAACACCCTGCATATGTTTCCAGACTATGCAGTTAATGCACTTACACGTTTTTCCAACGGCTTGGAATAGTGGTATCACAGTTCACAGTTTTTTTTCACGGCATCAAACACATGAGGAATTTACACGTTTTTGAAATACAGTTTACAGCTGATCCACATTAACTACAGCTGATATGGAATATTTACAGTTCCCCTGTGAGATACAACATTAAACTAAATGCAATCTTTGTTGGCATGACCAGTAGCAGTGAAATTTAATCTGTGTGTAGACAATATACACAACACACATAGTGTTCACTCTATCCAATATACACAGTAAGCACTTACACACATGGTGTGAAAACAATATATTTCACACACATAGTGTGTACTCACATGTATTTTGTACACCATATCCCACATAAAAAGTACGCAACCTCTCTCACACGCAAATATACATCATTAAACACACTCACATACATACACACACCTACATACTAAGAGAATTTGGTCATACTATTCCACATACACACATATATTTTCACCATTTATATAATGCATACATACAGGCATACATTCAACTGCTCAAGTGTAAAGTGCATGTATGGTAGAGTTCCAATCCCATCACAAATGATACACTTATCATAATGTCATACAGACTGATTATCAGTTGCGATACTGTACATACCTTAGGTCTTTCCAGCTGAATAATGATCTTGTGCACCATATGTAGTGAGAGAGGTGGATAACAGCCAACACCATCGTGGAGGTAATTCAAGCAGTCCTCCACGATGAGAGCCACTGAGATTGCATGCCATACTCTCTTTTAATCTCCCTTAGGGTGACACCTGTGTCTTATGGTATGCATACATTATTGAGCAGAGTTCTACAAACTTAACAACTGGTGACTCATTCAGCTCATCCTCCATCAACCCAGTAACCTTATTGTTTGCCAGTTTTATGGTATAAGAATCAAGTAACTCAGAACCATCAAAGTGAGTTTTTGTATAAACTCTAAACAGAACTGGTACATGTGGAGTTTAGATAGGTCAAAATACACATTCCTACACAAACAGGTTTTGTGAACTCTACTGAAACCTTCACTGTCTCCACAGCAACGAATTCTATATTGATGATTGTGACCTGATTAAAATTTGACGTGGCAGTATAATCTGCCTTGCCTTAACAACAATCCCAATAAGTGACTATAAATTTCATGGTGAGCTCTAAGATTTTCATAGTTTCGCCAAAAACTGCGTTAATCATAAATCTGTAAAAACCTGTCTTTAATGATCGTGTATTAGAACCCTTTTTTCAGTGTTTACTTCAATGCACTCCTTCAACCAGAGATCTGCTTGAAGGAAATAGCACAGATGATTCTATTCAGTTTGATCCTCAACTTAACACACCACTAATATTTCAGTAATGCATACTGTACTTTGCTTTTTCCTAAAGCATTCTCAGCAGCTTGGGTGGGGACACATCACTGAATATACCAGTAATGCATACCGTACTTTGCTTTTTCCTGAAGCATTCTCAGTAACTTGGGTGGGGACCATTTCATGAAATTTGGCACTGAAATCACTGTGTGCATCATTCAAACTATCAGGATACATTAAATCTACCTCTATCTCTTTCTCTGTTTCACAATTTGCCTGCACAAATGACAAATTATTCTATTCAACGAGTTTTTTTTTATCAGACCGCCATGAAAACCCTCCAGTACAATAGGTACAGACTGTTGCGTGGCATGGCAGTAGAAGTTGTTTACTTTCAGTTACTTGATCTAACTTAAATTGCTGTATGTTTCACTAAATTGTTCATGCATCCAGGAGTTATTTCCTTGACATGCTTGTAGACACATTGCCAAAGCCTTCTATGAATCCCTCACTTGCAAAATAAAAACGTGTCTGCATTGGTTAAGAGTACAACGTTGACATGAGTGAGTTAGAGCATAGTGTACCACGAAAGCCCTGGAATAGTGTAGTAGAATGTAGGATACAGAGCGATAGTTTCCAGGAATGCACTCCAGAATCGTTCGAAAATATCTACAAGTAAGTGTGAAACACAGGATTTCTCCACTGAATCCAGAAATTTGTAAGGGAAACCCCTTTTTTCATTATGAGCTGAAACGAAGCATCATCAGAAATTGCAGCTCGAGTGATATGTAAACCCTCTTGATGCATCATCAGCAAGTTTATGTAGCGCTGCCTGCATGAATTTAAGCGTGTCCAGGAAGCACAGCGTAATTTGCTTTGAAAAAGAAATGTTTCTCTTTGTGCTGTCTTTGTCAGAGTTGGTGTGTGCAGCAAAGGGTACTCCTCCTTGTAGAGAAAAGTCCTAAACTTTAAAGCTTATTTGCCTCAGAGCCAACTTCTACACACACCAGGTCCTGGGTAGAGCAATCCCACAGGACACAGATGCCACTTTTCATGCCTTGTTTCAACAAATGGGAGAAATGATACAGTAGTAGTGTTGTTTCTTACCCTGAGAGGTTAACAACAAATTTACATGTGTTGTACAACAACCAACAAGTTATGTAACAACACCATCATTTGACTTGCATTCCTTCATGCCGGCTACATGAGTAGATAAACTGGGATTCTTCCTCTCAAATTTACAGATAGCCTGAAGGTTCATGGGGAATTCAATACCACCGTGTTTGCAGTACCCACGAAGGTCTACCACTTGGTGCTGACTCATACATTGTGTATAATTTCTTTCACAAACTGGAAGTGACCATACTAAGCATAATTTGTAGTTATTTTGGTCATTAATAACACCCTGTTTTCTAGCTATATTCTCTGTAACAGAGTTATAGGAGGACCCTCCACATATTGGATCGAACACATACACACAAATGTTCAAATACAGGACTCTAGTAAGAGATTTCCTGTAATCTCTTTCTTGACATTTAGAGAGCTGCGCCTCTAATGGCTGCAGTGCAAATTCTTCAAACCACCCAGCGACTGAGGTGCTGTATGATATCCCGCCATTATTATCCCACTTATACGCAACATTGTTGGAGACACTCCTTATGTGAGTGAGTCAACTTGCAACATGTCATAGCACTGCACTTAATGCTGGGATACCACAGATCGTGCAAGACCTTGGGAAATTCCCTTTCCAACATGGATAGGTATGGATTTAAGAAAATGACCGGATCTTGATACCATACAATATTACAAATGTAGGCAAGCAATTTCCTATTTCTCTTCATCTCAAAACACTTATTGTGGCAGTTCTTGATGTCATCCCCAATTACCATCTGTATGAACACCATTGCAATCAGAATGAGCAGAGAGGCCAACAGATGATTATTACTAAAACTGAAAAGACCACCTCTAGACAGTACAGATGTCGATGATGGAACTGCTGCTTACATCAGTCCAGATGTCAGCAAAGGTGGTGATGCAGATGTGAATGGCACCCATGCGTGTGATGGCTGAGACATTGGCTCAGGCACTGCCACCCACAGTTGCATGTGCATGTGCCATGTCGTGGCCAGTGCCACTTGTGGTGCTGGCACTGGTGTTGTAGATTGCTGAAATCTAGGTGTATGCTACTGTATATGATGATTAGTGGCAATATGTGTGTTAGCTCCAGTTAATTGAGCATTTCTCAATCAACACAACAGTACGTAAGTACCATGAGAGAAATTTTGTATGCACATGTATTGTAGAAAAAGGGAGACAGGTACTCATGTGAAAAGTCTGCATCATCCAAATCAGTCAAGGGTGTACACCCCATCCTAGAGCTTCTCCTCCAGCATTTGCATATAATCATCAGGGAGCAGATCATCAGCATCATCAACATGGTCCTAGGAGTTGTGTGAGCTGGCCGACTGACACATAGTGACCCATAAAAATTGCATGCCCTGTGTCTAACAGGACAATGCCACTTGTTAAGTATACACGCCAACAACAGCAATTGACATGTAAGTATACTCATATGTAGAGAGATAGAGATATGTATTACTTATCATCAACATTGTTAGGTACCCTGAGATGGTGTGGCCAGCTTCTCTACACACCTACTGTCATTAGGTGTCAGCCCTCCAATGTTGGTGAAGCCAATTATGTAGTGGATGGCATGGAATCGACAATCGACATTCATCGATCGAAAAGCAACAACAATGACTTTGGGTAAGTAAAATTCGAAAAATACAGATATTAACACTGATATGTATACATATCTTTCGCTCTGAGTTGATGTGGCCACGTCTACAATGGCTAGCCTCAAATCATTATTCAATCTTCCTAAAACTACGCTAACAGTCTATAAGTATCGAAAATTTACACACACACGTTTATAGAAAGTAATTGCTTGTGACATGCAAGATCCACATCAACAATCCTCACATAAAACCCACAAAAGTGTCCTTGTCAAAGAGGAGTGATAGCATGCTATCATCACCCTTCTTCTGATCGAAATAAGAACGTTTGCTGTCACTTCTACTGCTGATCTCTTCGTCATGATGTTGAGGATACAAGCGACACCCATGAATGCTATAAACACATTGCAGTGAAATATAGCTTGACAGTCCACATGATTTAGATGCAGCTGAGGAAGTAGTGGTGGGGATATATTTTGGCGACCAGCACTGCAGCTTCCGCTGGGAGCAGCAACGTGATGCTGTAGATCCTGGTGGTGGGATGATATGGAGGTGTTGTGAGCACTCAGGGTGCGTTTGTGAAATAAGAAGACGTGAGAGATGGTTTAAAAATAAAAAAACCATTTATTTTTAATCCTATTTAATAACTGTTTTACGGTATCTAATGCAAACAAAACACAATTCTTCCCATTCTCCAGCCTAAGAAGACGTAGTGATGGACACCAATATGTTTCTAGATTTCAGACTGTAACGTTCTTGAAATATCAGATATCCACAACGATTTGTCACTACCTTTCCCATAAACAATCGACTCAGCATGATCGAAATTTCGTAGTGTTGTCACCATATATTCAAAAATCATCCCGTCTTTCATCCAATGCAATACTTGGAAATTTCCACTAAATAATTGTTCATTTTTATATGTTTTGAGAGATTTATGGTCTCTGAATGGTTTTCTATAGGCGAGGATTGTGCAGAATTATGAGGTATCTCAGCCCTCATTCATGAAGGCGATAAATTTGTTGTCTTTAAATGCCAAGTGTCCATATTCATGAGGAAGCACTGGACATCGATTAGAATGTCTGCAGTTTGAGGCCCCATAGTGAAATGTTTTAGTTCTTATGCTGAACATATTAACTTATACAACTCACTGCACAATTCCAGTAAGTGGATTTTTGTTGGTGATGTTATCATGTAGTACTAATGTGAATGCTGCTGCGCTTGTTGGGATGCCTCCAAATTCAATACAGACATCAGTTAGCTCACATTTCACATTTTCGTTCTGTTTTGAGCGATCTATAATGACAATTAGAGCTAACATTTTAAATTCATTCAGGATGAGCAGGCATTCCTTGTTCTCTTCACTCTCCTGGTAAGATGGACGAAACCTTGCACACAAATCGACTACAGGGTGGGAGTAGGTAGAGCAGGTGCTGAGGCAGGTGGCGCAGGTCGGGTAGTGAGGCAGGGCAGAGCAAGGCGGGTGCCGAGGCAAGGCGGATGGAAAGGTGAGGCGAGACATATGGTGAGGCAAGGCAGGTCGGGTGGCAAGGCGAGGCATCTGCTGAGGCGAGACAGGTGGCAAGGTGAGGCAGGTGGTGAGGCAAGGCGAGTGCTGAGGTGATGCGGCTGATGAGATGAGGCGGGTGGCGAGGCAAAGTAGGTGGTGAGGTGAGATGGATGGCAAGGTGAGGTAGATAGCGAGGCGAAGCAGGTGGCAAGGTGAAATGGGTGGCAAGGCGAGGTGGGTGGTGAGGAGAGGCGGGTGGTGAGGAGAAGTGGGCAGTGACACGAAGCAGGTGGTGACGTGAGGTAGGTGGCGAGGCTAGGCGGGTGACAAGGCGAGGTGGGAAGTGAGGCTGGTTTCGAGGTGAGACGAGTGGCAAGGCAAGGCGAGGCAGATGATGAGGTGGGTGGCAAGGAGAGATGAGGCAGGTGGCTAGGTGGGTGCCAATGCGAGGAGAGGCATGTGGAGAGTCAAAAAAAAATGGTTCAAATGGCTCTGAGCACTATGGGACTTAACATCTGTGGTCATCAGTCCCCTAGAACTTAGAACTACTTAAACCTAACTAACCTAAGGACATCACACACATCCATGCCCGAGGCAGGATTCGAACCTGTGACCGTAGCAGTCACACGGTTCCGGACTGAGCGCCTTAACCGCGAGACCACCGCGGCCGGCTGTGGAGAGTCGAGACGTGGTTGGTGGCAAGATGGGAGGTGACACAAGGTGGGTGCTGAGGCAGGCGATGAGGTGAGATGGGGCAAAGGGCAAGGCGAGGCAGGTAGCGAGTCAGGTGGCAAGCCAAAGTGAAGTGTGTTCTGAGAGGCTGGCGAGGTGAGGTGACGTGATGGCAAGGCAGGTGGCGAGGTGGATGGCAAGGCGAGGCCAGGCAGGTATTGTGGCGAGGCATGGTTTGTGGTGTGCTGGGTGGTGAGGCTAGTTGCAAGGCATGGCGAGGAGGGTGGTGAGGCGTGGTTTGTGGTGTGCTGGGTGGTGAGACTAGTTGCAAGGCATGGCGAGGAGGGTGGCGAGGCAGGTGGTGAGGCAGGGCAGGATGGGGTGGGGCAGGACAGGATGGGACACTGCAGGGCAAGCAGTCTGGGCGTGTCACACTGGCAGGCCGGGCAGGGTCGGTTGGGGCAGGCAGTTAGATAGGTTTGCGAAGTAGGTGGCGAGGTGAGGTGGGGCAGGGCAGGTCAGAGGGTGATGGGGCAGGGTGGGTGGGGTGGGCCCAGCATGGGCGGGGTGGGTGGCAAGTCCAGGCAAGGCAGTTGGCTAGGCGAGTGGTGAGGCAAGACCAGATGTGACATGCATGACAAGGTGAGGCGAGGCAGGTGGCAAGTCGAGTGGCGAGACAAGGCGAGGAGGGTGGCGAGGCAAGGTGAGGTGGTTCACAAGGCAGGTGACATCGCCAGTAGCGTGGTGAGGGAGGTGGTATGAAAGACGGGTGGCAAGCCTAGGCGAGGCGGGGAGCGAGGCGAGTATCAAGGCAAGATAGGTTGCAAGGCAGGTGGCGAGGTGAGGTGCGGTAGTTGGTGAGATGGGTGGCAAGGCATATGCGAAACGAGGGCAGGCAGGTGGCGTGGTGGGTGGTGAGATGACACAAGACATGTAATTAGGCAAGTGTCGAGGTTAGGAGAGCGGTTGGCGAGGTGGGTGGCATGGCCAGTAGCAAGGCGAGGCAGATGGCAAAGTGAGGCAGATGGTGAGGCAGGTGGTGAAGCTAGACGAGGTGGAGAGTGAGGGAGGTATTGAGGCAAGGTGGGTTATGAGGCGTGTGGCGAGGCAGGTGGGGAGCCAGGTGGTGAGGCAGTTCAGGGCAGCACAGGGTGGGGGGGGGGGTGGCGTGTGGCATTGCAGGACAGTGATGCAGAGCAGTTTGGGGGGCAGATGGCAAGTCACGTGGCAAGGTGCGGTGAGGTGGGGGACAAGGTGGGTGGCAAGGCATGGCAGGTTGTGAAGTGGGTGGTGAGGTGAGTCAAGGTAAGTGGCTAGGTGAGTGGCAAGTTAAGGCGAGGTGGGTATCGAGTCAGGTGGCGAGGTGAGGCAAGTTTCTAGGCAATTGGCGAGGTGAGGCAAGGCAGGTTGCGGGGCGAATGACGAGACAAATGTAAGGTGGATGGTGAGGCAAGTGGTGAGGAGAGGCAAGTCGGGTGGCCACGTAGTTGGCAAGGCGAGGCGAGGCAGGTGGCGAGGTAAGGCGTGGTTGGTGGCAAGGTGGCTGGCGAGGCAGATGGTGAGGCAAGTGGCAAGGTGAGATGTGGTAGGTGTCGATGGCAAGGCAAGGCAAGGCAGGGAGCAAGGGAGCAAGGTAGGTGGTGAGGTGAGGTGAGTTGCGATGTGGGTGGTGTGGTGAGGAGAGGCAGGTGGGTGGCTACGTGTGTGGCAAGGCAACATTAAGCGGGTGATGAGCTGCACAGTGAGCTGAGGTGAGGTAGCTGGCAAGAGAAGTGGCGAAGCAAGGAGAGGCAAGGTGGGTGGTGAAGTGGGGTATGAGGCAAGGTGAGGTGGGTGGCGAGGCAGGTGGCAGGGAGAGGCGAGGTGGGTGGCGAGACAAGGCGTAACAGGGCAGAGTGGGGTGGTTGCGGCATGTGCGGCAGGGCAGGGTGGCTGGAAAGGTGGGTCACAAGGTAGGCATAGCTGGTGGCAAAGCAGGTGGCAAGGTCAGTGACAAGAAGAGGCGAGATGGATGGTGAGGTGGGTGGTGAGGCGAGGAGAGGCAGGGTGCGAGGAAGGTATCAAGGGGAGGTGGATTGCGAGATGGGTGTCGAGGCAGTAGGTGAGGCAAGTGGCAAGGCAGATGGCCAGGTAGGCAGGGCAGGGCAGTGCTGGTTAGGATGGGGTGAGGTGGAGTGGGTGGGGTGGGGCTGATCGTTTTGGGACAGGCAGGGTAGGGCAGGATGGAGCGGGTGTTGGGGCAGGTGGCGAGGTGAAGTGTCACCGTGGTAGGGAGGGTCAGGATGAGACTATGGTGCAGTGCGTGATCGGGCGGGGCAGCTGGAGAGGCAGGTGGTGAGGCAGATGGTGAGATGAGGCAGGGCAGTGCGGGTCAGAGTGTGACTAGGTGGTCTGGGTGTGGCGGGCATAGCGGGTGTGGTGTGGGTTGCAAGGCAGTGTGTGGTGGGTGACGAGGTGGGTGGCAAGGCAGGTAGGAAGGCAGGTGGCAATGCAGGTGGCGAGGAGTGGTGAGGTGGGTGGTGGGGTGAGGTGGGTGGTCAGGCAAGGCAAGGCAGGTGGTGGGGAGAGTTGTGGTAGGTGGCGAGGTGGATGGCAAGGCGGGTGGCCAGGCAGGTGGTGAGGTAGGAGGGGCAATGCAGTGTGGGGCAGGACTAGGCAGATCAGGAAGGGTGGGGTGAGGTAGGGTATGTCATTGTGGAACAGGTGGGCACGGCAGTTTGGGCTGGAAGGCGAGGCATGCGGCGAGGTGGGGCAAGATGAGTCATGAGGCAGTTGGCGAGGCATGGCAGGTTGTGAAGTGGGTATTGAGCCGAGGCAAGACAGGTAGCTAGGTGAGTCGTAAGCTGAGGTGAGGTGGGTATCAAGGCGGATAGCGAGGTGAGGCAGGTTTCTAGGTGACTGGCAGGTGGGTGAAGAGGTGAGGCAAGGCGGGTAGTGAGGCAAGTGGTGAGGAGAGGCGAGTCAGGTGGCGAGGTAGTTCATGAGGTGAGGCAAAGCGGATGGCAAGGAAAGGCATAGTTGGTGGTGGGCTGGGTGGCGGGGTGGGTAAAGAGGTGAGTGGTGACACAAGGCATAGAGTGTATCAAGGCAGATGGCAAGTAAAGGCAGGGCAAGGAGCGAGGCAGGTATCAAGACGATGCAGGTTGCAAGGCGGGTGGTGAGGTGGGTATCGTGGTGGGTGGCAAAGCATGGCAGGGCAGGGTGAGCGGAGAAGAAGAGGCGGGATGCAGCAGATGGGGCGGGCGGGGTCAGGGCAGTAATGGCAGGGCAAGTCAGGGTGGGGACAGTGGCATTGCGGGTTGTGAGTCAGGTGGCATGGCAAAGCAGGGCAGTTGGTTCACAGAGGGATGTGACAGGGCAGGTGGGCTGGACACGGTGGGGCAAGCAGGTAATGTGATGGGTGGCGAGGAGAGATGGGTGGCAAGGCAGGTGACATGGTGAGGTGTGGTGTGTGGCGAAGTGGTTGGCGACGCAAGGCAGATGGCAAGGTAGATGGCAAGGTGAGGAGTTGCTGGAGGCATGTCGGGAGTTGGATAAGGCACGGTGGGTGGCTTGGGGCAGGCAGCCAAGCAGGACGGGGCGAGGCAGGTGATGAGGCGAGACAAGGTTAGTGGTGTTGGGAGGCGAGGCAGTTGACAAGGTGGGTGGCAAGTTGAGGTGTGGTACTTCGCGAGGTGGGTGTGAAGGCGAGTGGAGGCATGGAGCAAGGTGGCTATCAATGTGAGATGGGTTACGAGGTGTGTGGGGAGGCAGTAGGAGAGGCCGGTGGTGGGTCAGGTGGCTAGGCAAGGAGGGGAAGGGTAGGATGGGGCAGGAGGATTCATGGTTGGGCACGCAGGTTGGGGCACATAAGACCAGTGGGACGGGGCAGGGCGAAATGTGGCGTGTGGCGAGTCAGCTGGCAAAGTAGATGGCGAGATGAGGCACGGGCAGGCAGGATGGAGTGGGATGGTGAGGAATGGATAGGGTGGATGTGGTGGGGCAGGGCAGATCACAAGGTGAGTGACGAGTTAAGGTGAAGCGAGTGGTGAGACGGGTGGCAAAGCGAGGTGGGTGGTGAAGCACATGACGAGGCACGTTGTAAGGTAAGTGGTGAGGCAGGTGGCAAGGTGAGGCGAGGCAGGGCAGAATGTGGCAAGAAGGGGTGGTGTGAGTGTGGCAAGCATGGTGGAGGTGGCACAGGTTCCAAGGTGGATTGCTAGGCAGGTGGTGTGACGAGGTGATGCAGGTGGCTAGGTGGGTGGCAAGTGAGACATAGCAAGGCTCAAGGCAGGTATCGAGGCTAAGTAGGTTGCGAGGCAGCAGGTGGCAATGTGGGTGTCGAGGAAGTTAGTGAGGCAGGTGGTGAGGTAAGTGGGGCAGGGTGATGTGGGGCAGGGCAGGACAGGGCAGGTGGGGTGGGGTGGTACATCATTGCAGCACAGGTGGGGCAAGGTGGTTTAGGGCAGATGTCGAGGGGTGTGGCAACAAGAGGCATGGCGGGTATGAGGCAGGTGGCAAGGTGGCATGGGTTGCGAAACAGGTGGTGAGGTGACGTAAGACAGGTGCTTAGGTGTGTGGCAGAGCAAGGCGAGAGGGGTATCAAGGCAGATGGCAAGGCAAGGCAGGTTTCAAGGCGAGTGGCGAGGCGAGGTGAGGCAGGTTGTGAGGCAGGTAGTGAGGTGAGGCAAGGCAGATGGTGAGGCTAGTGGTGAGGAGAGGCGACGGGTGGCGAGGCAGTTGGCGTGGCAAAGTGATGCGGGTGCCGAGGTGTGGTGTCGTTGATGGCAGGGTGGGTGGTGAGGTGGATGGTGAGGTGAGACCAGGTGGGTATCGTGGCTAGGCGAAGTGAGGCGGATGGTGAGGTGGGTGGTGAGGCGAGATGAGATGGGGGCAAGGCAGGCGATAAGGCGAGGTGGGTTCCAAGGCAGAGGCGAGGCAGGTGGCAGGGTCAGCTAGGGTGCCATGGGGCAGGATGGAAGATGCAGCATGGTGGGGTGGGGCAGGTGGCAAGGCATGTGGCGAGGTTGGTGGTGAGGCAAAGCGAGGTGAGAGGCGAGGCAGGTGATGAGACACAATGAGGCGGGTGGCGAAGTGGGTGGCAAGGCGATGTGAGGAAGATGGTGAGGCAGGTGGCAATGCCAGTCAAGGTGGGTGGTGTGGTGGGAGGTGAGGCAAGGCAAGGTAGGTGGTGAGGCAGGTGGCAAGGCAAGTGGCCAGGCATGGCGAGGAAGGTGGTGAGGCTGGTGGCAAGGCAAAGTGAAGTGCGAGATGAGGCAGGTGGTGATGTGAGGTGAGGAAGATGGCGACCCACGTATCGATGCGAGGAGAGTTGGGTGGTGAGGTGGGTGGCATGGTGAGGCAGGTGGTGAGTTGGGTGGCGAGGCAAGGGAGGTGATGGGGCAGGTGGCAAGGCAAGGCACAGCAGGGTGGGTTGGTGTGAGATGTGATGGGTCAGGGCGGGCAGGTTGGGGAGACCAGTGTGGGGCACTGTGGCAGGATGGGGCGGGGTAGGGTGGGGCAGGAGCGAGTGAAGTGCGGTGTGTGGTGAGGTGGATTGTGAGTGGTAGGTGGTTAAGGGGGATGGGGCAATAGTGATGGCAAGGCGGGTGGCGAGGTGAGGTATGTTGAGGTTGGTGGCGAGGAGAGGTGAGGAGGGTGGCGAAGTGGGTGGCGAGGACAGGCAAGGCAGGTGGCAAGGCGAGGCTAGCTGAGGTGGGTTGCAAGGGGAGGCGAGGTCATTGGCAAGGTGGTTGGTGAGGCAAGGAGAGGCAGTTGGCGAGGCAGGTGGCAAGGCAGGGGGCTAGGCGCACCGAATCAGGCGGCGACATATGTGGCAAGGCGAAGCGAAATGGGTGGCGAGGCAGTTGGCGAGGAGAGGTGAGGTGGACGGTGAGGCGTGTATCTATGTGAGAAGAGGTGGTTAGCGAGATGGGTGGTGAGGCAAGGCGAGGGAGGTGGTGAGGTGGGTGGTGAAATGGGGTGAGTGGCGAGGCAGGCGGCAAGGCCAGGATTTGCTGGTGGCGAGGCAGGTGGCGAGGGATGTGGCGAGGTGAAGTGAAGTGTGTGGTGAGGCAAGTGGTGAGTCGAGGCGAGGTGGATGGCAAGGCATGTGGTGAGGGGAGGTGGGGCAGTTTTGGGAAGGATGGGTTGGGGTGTGGCAGGTGCAGCAGGTCGAGGTGGGGTGGGTCAGGCAGGGCGAGGTGGGATTGTTCAGGTCAGGACATGTTGGGGCGATGCATGGAGGGTGGTGAGGCAGATGGCGAGGCAAGGATGTCTATGTATATGGATGTCTGTGTATATGTATGTGTCATGGACGGTCCCCAGGGCCCAGCCCCACTGCAGGTGGATCGTTCTCCAAACATCATTCTGGTTATATACAGTGCGTGGGAGATCCACCCTCGTGCCCTAACTTGGATGTGGTATATTGTGGATGTGCCACGCACTATATATATCTGGACCAATGTTTGGAGGCATATCCAAACTCAAACGCTAACTCGGGGCCTGGGAGCTGTCCACGACACATGCATATACACAGACATACAGAATACAGAGCAAACGCTCTCTGTATGTGGAGATGACGAAACAACCGAGTGCGGTGCTATACTATCCCTCCCAATCCATGCATTTGGGCTAGATGTTGACAGCTGTACTAGATTTACAAGCAATTTTAGAACAAAGAAAGAGAGGTTATGTCATGATTGCATGGATAGAACTGACATAAAATAGACAGAATTGCGAAAAATGATGGGGGAATAGGTATAAATTGACTGAATATACACCAAAATGCCTGGGAAGTTGAGCAAGCACTTGCATATCTTCTGGTTGACGCAGAACAATTTCTACATTGGAACAAGATGTGGCAGCAAGAGGAATCCGAGAAAACGTCGACATGGAAGCAAAGGGAATCAGGGAAGCAGTCAATTTTTTGTCTGTTGAGGCTGCATTATACTGTATGTCTATTGAGGTATCTGTGATACATGCGAGTTGATTACTGTATTTGATACTTTTCAGGCAGACAGAGAACCATCCACCTCTGAATTTACGTGCATCTACAGTCGCATGACATAGCCTGTGTTCGACTCGTATAGATCCACGTGTTCTGTATATGATTTGAAGCACTGTCTACTTGCGACTGTTAACCGTAAACTAGTCGTTTAGCAGAGGACTTCCACCACATATGTGATGAAACATAACACATTCTTCTAAACGAACTATTATTTACGCGATGTACTCTGACCCCTCTGTTGCATCTTGGGTGTAAAATCGGGACTTCAGCTTCATAACTTTGTTAGGAATAGGTACTTGTGAGGCACTGCAACCCCCTTGTATACATCTGCCTGACATTTGTGCTGTTTACAGAGTAAGTGGTGGAATGACTTGTAATTTTCACATGTGGGCTCCGCTGCGATGTGTCTATCTGGCCGTGTGGTTCTGGGTGCTTCAGTCTGGAACCGCGTGACTGCTACGGTCGCAGGTTTGAATCCTGCCTCGGGCATGGATGTGTGTGATGTCCTTAGGTTAGTTAGGTTTAAGTAGTTCTAAGTTATAGGGGACTGATGACCACCGATGTTAAGTCCCATAGTGCTCAGAGCCATTTGAACCATGTGTCTATCTGTTTCCTAGTAAGAGGTATTCCCCGGTACTAATGGTCATTTTATATAGGGCAGATGCAGGCATAGTATATTTCTGAGCCATGATCGGATGTGAACAGTCGGTGCTATACACCTCTGGAAAGCTATATTGTGCTCGTATCACACAGAACCAATATTTTAAGAAATAGTTTATCGTATAGAAACCAGGAACAAGGATGTATGTCATGTGCATGAAATATATTTCTTACACTCGAATATTAACAGCACTACATTCCATACAATTGATCTGTCGGAAACTTAAGCAATCCAACATTATAGCCCATTTTCCAGGTGTAGAACGATGTAACCTTAGAAGTGCGTGTGTTTATGTTCTCTCTTACCAGTACCTTCCAGCTACTGATCCTAGACTCTGGAATCGTAGTTTAAAATTGATTGCTTGGTTAATTTACGTAAAAATGCTTCGAACTCCATCCGTCTGGAGCTCCATCGCACATAAAAATCACCCTTTCTTGTTCTTCTTAACCGTCTGCTATTATATGACAACACTTTCAAATCTGTTACTATATACCAATTATGAGTGCTAACCTTCTCGACATGGGCACATCTCGAGAAATCTTGTGCACTTGGATGGTTGAGGACTCGGCAAGCTCAATCCATTCACGAGACATGAAATGTAGTGTTCTAGTTCTGGTTGGTTGCAGATTAAATCGGTAAAGGTGCTGTAGGGCGCGTTGGTCAATGACAGTGTGAGGCGGTCTTTCACTCTCTGATTTTACCCTAAGACTGCGAGAATGCTCTGTGATTCCAATCGGCATAGAGATAGATCGTAAATTAAGCACTACACTCGAGGTGCTAGAAATATGTATAGTGCTGTCTGATATACTTTGATGATGTATGTGCACGAGAATTAACAATGAATGGACATACTGCACATCCACATTCGCAAAGTGGAGAAGGGGTGTTTTTAGCTATGATATTGAAATTGGGGTCATGCTGTCACATCATTGGTCTTTGTTGAAATTAATGTAAAATTGGTAAAATTTATCGAACTATTAACTGCGATGGTAATTATTTCAGTATATCTCCTGGTTCTTTTTCCGTCCACTGACAACACTTGTTTCTGTTCGAGAAAGAGTTTTGTGGAGGGGTGATACATTCTGTGGGTGGCTAGCATGGAAACAGTGATGGCATACATGACTGCAGTATGAGGAATCAGCCAAAACAGAACACAGAACCATCAGCTATTCCATCACTGTGACAGTTGAGTTTAAATGTGGATCTTGTGAATCACATTCGTACTGTACTTTGTAAACCCACACCAACGCAGCAAAACTCCTCCTATTTCCTTATGTTGTAACTCACTTTTACTTAAAATCATCCAGTGTGTTATGGTAACAGTAGTAACAACATGATTTACACCGTGCGACGTCTAGAGGCAGCCCAGTTGACCTATCTTCCCTCTAAAATTCAAACATCCCACTAGGTGGTCTTGGCAGGGAGGCGTGGCACTCTCCCACGATCTTGGGTAGCGGCACTTGCATCATGAGCTGACGTGACGGCAGCCATCTTGAATGACGTCAATCGCGTCACCGTGTGACGTCTAGTTTTCTGCGAGACGCCGTGTATCAGAGCGTTTTAATGTCAGTTTATAACCTGGCACAGACCTCGAAGTCGTGGTGGAAAAACTAAATGTTTGGCAATGAACAAAGCGTGTTAGAGCAGAAAAAAACAATGTTTCAAACAATGAGACAGGGTCACAGGGAGCATCTCTTGCGATCTGCAGTACAGTTCCAGGATGTGATCATCCTCCTACAGTGCAGGTGATGAAAATTTTAAACTGGTCTGTGCAGCTGATCGATAGCTGTATATTTAAGAGGATCATCACATTTGCTCAATGCCTACATGCACTCTATATTTGTTTTGCATGTATGGGAGGAGAGAGATGCAGTAAAAATCTTATCGAGTTCTCTTTCAGATGAAGTTAGTGGACCTTTTACAGTTCGTAATTTTTCTCTGTTGGATGGTACAGAATAACGAAGATAGCATTTTGGGAAGATAGATGTGAATGCATGCAGGTTTGTAGTACCTGTATATACCAGAATGAGATTTTCACTCTGATAATGAAACTTTCTGACAGATTAAAACTGTATGCCGGACCGAAACTCGAACTCGGGACCTTTGCCTTTCGCGGACAAGCAGTCTACCAACTGAGCTACCCAAGCAAGGCAAAGGTCCCGAGTTCGAGTCTCAGTCCAGCACACAGTTTTAATCTGCCAGGAAGTTTCACATCAGCGCACACTCCGCTGCAGAGTGAAAATCTCATTCTGGAAACATCCCTTAGGCTGTGGCTAAGCCGTGTCTCCGCAGTATCCCTTCTTTCAGGAGTGCTAGTGCTGAAAGGTTCGCAGGAGAGCTTCTGTAAAGTTTGGAAGCTAGGAGACGAGGTTCTGGCGGAAGTAAAGCTGTGAGGACCAGGCGAAAGTCTTGCTTGGGTAGCTCAGTTGGTAGACTGCTTGCCCACGAAAGGCAAAGGTTCCGAGTTCGAGTCTCTGTCCAGCAGACAGTTTTAATCTGCCAGGAAGTTGAGGGAGCACCACAGTGCAGTAGCAAAAATCGTTGTCCTTCTCGTAGCTCGATCGAATGGTCAAAACACAGCTCTGTCACAGTAAAGCAGCTTAGCCTGTTTCTACATGGGTTGCACAAGGTAGTAGATCTATTTTCCCCTGACTCCTACTCAGTTCCGACTTAAATTGCAACGATCACACGTGTAAGGCTTGAGAAATGACAGCAGTTGAGAGATGCATGAGGGCTACCTAAAACGAGGTTCGAATTTTATTGTAGCAGATAGGTTCGAGAAAGGTGACTCGTTTCGAGATATGAGAGTGCTAGAAATGTGATTCACTAGTGGTTGTAATGAATAAAGGACTTCTCCATAGGATCCTACACAGGCATGTTCTTGAATGGGAGGACTTGATTCCAAATCCCAGACAGCGTTTCTAGCAGATAACATAGCACTAGAGATCTGAAAATCTAGTGTAAATTTCTTACGGCCTCAATCAACAGATCGTCCACTGTTTATGACACTTCTCAATCAAGCATCGCCTATAGCCCAGTCGATATATCACCGAACCTCTGACATGGCATCAAGACAGCATGCTTCGTTGATTTTCTGTCAGTAGTATTTCAATTCGCTGGCAACCAGTTATTGGCAGTTAGTTATTGACAATTAGTAGTAGGAGATATGTAATAGGTTCGCCTTGAGCGTCATGTGTTTGTGTTCAGACATGTGAAAAGGAAATGACTATGTCCAGTCGTAAGGAAGGTATGGATTTGACGTTCAGTACTGTGATGGCGTATGTCAAGTCATAAGAATGGTAAAGATACTCCTGTTTCCAGAGCAACAGCCGTCAGCAGGGTGTATTTCCGATAATTCGATCATTGTCGAATGTCATTCACCTGAAACCGCAATCGTAACATTTAACTGTAAGAAAAGTGATCAAATATATATGCGGCCGATTTCGTAGGATAATAGGATGATTCCGTCTACGCGCGGCCTGTGGTGGGAATGACTGACGTTTCCTGCTAACGGCGGAGGGGGCCGTCCAAATGTAGTTCACATAATCGTGTAGTCCTTTAGATGGCCGAAAAAAGCGAACTAATACTTAGTATGTGTGTTGGACAGCTTTTGTGATCAAGTGGAAATTTGAGAATATTCGAATATGGACGTGTGTTTGCCCTGGGTCATTATTCTCTCCAATGTACCTTGTTCTGCTGACTGCTTCTTAGAATTTGACATCTTTATTTAGTTGAGAGAAAAGATCGGTTGTGGTGTGCACATCTAGCAGGTGGAAGACACGTTTGCTGGTTCTCTAGATACGAGAAAGATGTTATTTGACTTCATAAATTATAGGGGTGATTTGGAATCTGCTACATCACCGACATCGGTATTCGCGAGTGGAAATATCAGTTTCCAGGTAAAATGTCTTAGCAGACGTGACAAGTTTCTCAGTCAAACATAAAAAAACTATACCGATTTTGCTCATGAAACTGGTCTTCGTCTATTTTTATGGAAAGAGGGCATTTATTATGGTTGGAAATGTTTTTTTAATAGTTGCTTTATTATAGGAGTAAAGTTGATGTTAAATAAATAATAATTGAGCACAGAACGGCGGTCGAGGCCCCCTGCTGGTACAACGATAGCATTGGGCGGCTCATAGCCATTAGGGCCGGATGCGCGAGTATACTTTTAGACAAGCAAATGCATTTGGGGGAAAGCCGTCCTGTTATTGTATTGGTGAAGTGCGTGATCGATTCAGGTGGCAGCCAGTTTGCACGGTCTGCTGGGGAGTCACTCGCCGGCCAGCACAGGACTGCATGGCACTGCGAGAACGTCGATGTAGTAGCTCGATGACCTAGTTTCAGATTGTACAGGGCTGAGAACTCAGTCTTTTAGGAAGAGCATTTCCTCCAGTACTGTGATGCATTTTTTCCCATCAACTGTGATAGCGTATATTTGTTTAGGTTCAGGTGATTTTTTAGTAGACGTGTGTAGTGAACTCTGACGTCAAACATGGATAGGTACTATATGGTTGCAGGTAATATAATTTTTTTAACTCGTCTCTGTCCAACATGAGAATTTAGTTAGTTGAACGTTTTCCCCCCCTAGCTTCTAGGTGTATGGTAGAGTCTGAGTGTTTCTGTCACTGGTTTAGAGTGGTATAATTTTATTCCAAGCAGGGTAATACGAGTGGTCTGTTTTTGTGGAGTATTGACATCCTTGTGAAGCGCTATGCATATAGCTGTGTAATTAGGTCGGATATTTGTGATTAAATAGGATCGATATTTGCGAAAGTTTGGAGTGGCATTGGGAATTTTTTGTTCCCAGTAGGATAACACGAATTGTATGGTACAGCTAGTTTTTGCGATTTTAAGCCATCCTTCTGCAGCACTATGCGTATAGCTGTGTAATTAGGGCCGATCTTCGTGGTTAGGGTGGATATTTGTGTCAGTTTCGAATGGTATTGCGAATTTTTTTTTTTTTTACGAGCATGATAAGACCAGTTGTATGGCATAGTTAGTTTTTTGCCATTTTAAGCCATTCTTGTGCAGCACTATGCATTTAGTTGTGAAATTAAGACCGATCTTTGTGATTAATTAAGTAATTAGGATCGATAATTGAGTCAGTTTACTGAGCAAAACTAAATAAGTATACTAACCTATCCTTCCCCTCCCTCATGTGTACGGTTTCCATGTGTTAGGGGGTGCACTTACGCTTTCCATCCAGTACAATCAGGGTTCGATTCGCTGATAAGTTGGGTTTTTTGACGTGCACTGAGTATTTATGGACTGAATTATTTTTAGATGTTTGAATGCATTATTTTGATGATCTGGGAATAGTATGCACGTCTGTATGGTGTGTACTGGATTATTTCGGTAATTTACGAGTTGTTCGCGTCTCTACACATCAGCATTATTTACGAGCAGTTTGCAGGTCTGTAAACTGTATATTGTGACTCTAAACACGTAAGGGTGAGAGTTTTGCATCAGCGTCGTAAATAAATTAGGCGAAATCCGTGGCTAAATAAATTGTTCAAAAAACATAAATAAAGTACACTCCTTCCTCTCTCCAGAAGACCTGAACAGGCTGATTCCTTTTTTTGCACCAATTTTCCCTCTCCAGACTCCTGGCAGGGTGAGTGTTTTGTATCAGTGTAATAAATAAAAAAACTAGGTGACATCTGTATGTAGAAAATGTGGTTGGATGACCTTGAAAAGTAGTTGAAACTAGGTATTTGAAAGTGTATTGAACACCTTTTCTTGCCTATATGAATGAGCAGCCTCTAGTGGGGGCGACACCATACTAACTCGCCTCAGCTGCAGGAGTATGCTCTTAGAGCAAAATTCATGCACCTTTTCCAAGAGGATGGCAAACACACTTGATGGTGGTAGTGGCTCTAATTGTCTAAATAAAGACTTATGCCCAGAGCTGAATGAGTGCATGTAATACAGCTATTAAAACACTGAGAATCCAATATCTCAGCTTCTTGTGGCGGTAACACAACATTAATGCTGTAGGTACATAATAAATTTAAACAAATTTATACACATTTAAACAAATTTAAAGAAATTTATACGAATTTAAATAAATTTATAGACATTATATTCGAATTGGATGAGCAGCCTCTAGTGGGAGCGAAACCATACTAACCCCCCTCAGCTCCAGGAGTAAGCTCTTAAAGCGAAATTCGAGCACAGTTTCCAAGAGGATGGCAAAGACAATTGATGGTGGCAGTGGCTCTAATTGTTTAAATAAAGACTTATGTCCAGTTGGTAGGAAGAGGTGAGTTAGGTTCCTGGAGCCCAAGTGCCATTTCTTTGGTTCCATTTTCTTAGGTTAGTGGAGGTAGCAAAATTGACCTATCTTCCCACCAAAATTCCTAGAAGAGGTGGCAGTCAGGTGACTTAGGTTAGTGGAGGTAGCCCAACTGCCCTTTCTTTTCTGTCATTTTCTTAGGTTAGTAGGGATGGGCCAAGAGCCCTTTCTTTATCGCCATTTTCTTAGGTTAGTAGAGATAGCCCAGTTGACCTATCTTCCCACCAAAGCCGCCATTTTGGATAACGGTACTCGCATCATCATCATCAGCTGACTTCACGGCCGCCATTTTGGATAACAGTACTCGCATCATCAGCTGAGGTGACGGCCACTATCTTGGCTGACGGTGCCCCTACTGGGGTGGTGTCCCCCTGGGGTGGTGTCCTTGTTGCTCCACTACTGATATCGGTGGTATAGGTTAAAATTGGATACCCTGTATAGTACTGGATACAAACATTTCTTATGTCGATATTTCACCTATATCGACTGAAAAATATTGTAGTAACAATAGTGCTAGCAAAGGCGAAAAAAACGACGACTGAAAAAATTGTATTCTGTGCTGCAGTTGACGAACTCTGCTTCAAGTCTTCCATATTCATAGGAATAGAAAAGCCCAGACCGACAAACCCAAAATCAAAAAATAAAAATTGTCCCAAATAAAAAACAATTCTTCCAAAACTCACTCAGAATGAAAATCAGTACCGAATGAATTGGAACGAACAAATGATTTAATACAAGTGACAAAAATCTTACACAAAGTCTAATCCTGCCTTTTAAAAACACATTCATTTGTTTCGATTTACAATGATGACGCTACACCACATAAAATAACGGACTTATTATCTACGACTCCATAGACCGTAGATAACATAGACTGTGAGTAACGTCATTACACTGAAACCAACATCTGAGTCAGGTGGTCAGGTGACTCAGGACAGGACGCCGAGTTTTTCTTGTTATGCACTGTGTAGAGAGGAATTGACACAATTCTTCTCATTTATAGTTGGAATCAGGCATTGATTTTCATAAGAAAACAATTTGCCTTATTGCAATTACACATGTAGTACTGTAGTTAATCTGATTTCTCCAAAATTCCTAATACTAATGTGGTGATTATTCTTTATACATGTAGCGAGGTGAAACGTACTGATAGTTATGTTTACAAGCAACGAAATTACAATTCTTCGGTGAATACTTGTTTTTGTTGCACTGTGAGTCTTTTAGTGCATCGTTCCCACAAGAGTGGAACACATAATATCAGTTTGGCAGGCAACATCACTTTTCTGACGATTCCGCAAGAAATGCGTGAAATGTTAAGCTTTTATAAGAAATGAAATCCATTTATAACCATCAGGTTCGGTTTTTACGCAACATAAGCGTTCATACTATATAAGTTGTCCCACTTAGTGATGCAGGCATGTAAAGCAAGTAAAAGATTGCCAGTATACATCAAAAGAATCTTGTGAGGGAATTTAACTGATTCACTCAACAAGAACAGATTTTCTAGGTACAATCATCAGTTTACATTCATCTTTAGTTGTGTATGAAGCTGTCAGAAGGATCTGCACCATGAAGAACTTTCGTATTGGTGGGAGTGTTTTCCAATGCTGTGGTTAGTCGTGGAGGCGCAGAATATCAATCCAACAGTTTGAAGCTGCTTCCAGGAGATTTTTAGTACACATTCATACTGGTACATCTACCAGTGCTAATTGCTCTGCCATTGTACATACCTCATCCGATTTCTTACACTTTCTATTTGGCTAGGAATCTGAACAAAGAACTGGCAAATTTCACTGTGTGCTAAAATTTCTAGTACCATTATTTTGAACTGAAAAAGCAGAGGTGGTTTTTCTATTATATCCAGTGATCATGCTTATCTGTGCAAATTGGGCCAGAAAGTATTAGACAAATTCCATTTTTAATGTGAAAAATAGGTTACCTCAGCTCTCCAGGACGTAAGGGATGATGTTTTCCTTCAGTTGAATAAATAGGGTCCAAATAGTTATCCCCTTAATAGTCACATTCATCAACTGAAAAAAAGCTGTACTCATCGAGTATTGTAAAATAAGGCTACATGAAGAAGCGAGACTCCACAACAAGAAGCAACACCAGGGGATACGAAGTGTCCGATTCCCCCCGTCTGCTTTGACCCATGACGTCATCAGTATGGCGGAAATGGCTATTCTAAGCGTATACAATATGGCGCCTATGATATCACTACATACACACAGCAACAAACACGAAAATGAGTATAAATAAGACAATAACACCTCCCTCCAAAAATACAGTCAAACTAAACCTGACGATACCAAAACACCAACGCCTACAGCAAAAACGACGGAAATTGGAATCAGACATTTCCTTTGACCACAGCTGACGGTACCAAAACACCTATACTTACATATAAAAATACGAAAATTGAAAACCTGACGATACCAAAACACCAACGCCTACAGCAAGAATTATGGAAATTGGAATCAGACATTTCCTTTGACCACAGCTGATGCTACCAAAATACCTATAATTACATATAAAAATACGAAATTTGGAAACTTGACGATACCATAACACCAACGCCTACAGCAAAATCTACGGAAATTGGAATCAGATATTCCTTTTGACCACAGCTGACGGTACCAAAACACCTATTCTTACATATAAAAAATCGAAAATTGACCTATATAGGTCATCTATATGACACAAAAAAACCAACACCTACAACTACGAAAAACAAAACCAAAACCACAACACCTCAGAAATTAAAAACTCAAACTTCCCTACGTAAATTAAACTCTTTCAATACACAATAAATACATAAAACATTACAACTCGAAAAAAATATACCCAAAAGAACTATTACTTACCACAAACAAATTTCTGTGCTAAGTAGCTCGGCCATCACACACATACACACACACACACACACACACACACACACACACACAGAGGGCGCCATCAAACACAAGACGACATCTACAAACACAGCCAACTCATATAGGCTACTCCGCGCCGTAATGACGTCACACACCACAACAGTCTTACGTCATGTGTCAAAGCAGACGGGTGGAATCGGACGCTTCCGTTGACCCGCAAACCATGCTCTGATTAGAAGCGTCCACACAAAAACAGTTTAGTTTAATAATCAAATAATGGAAAATCCAGATGGAATGCAGCAATACTATGAAAAGGAAAGTTGCTGCTCACCATATAGCAGAGACGCTGAGTCGCAGCCGGCCGGTGTGGCCGTGCGGTTAAAGGCGCTTCAGTCTGGAATCGCGTGACGCTGCGGTCGCAGGTTCGAATCCTGCCCCGGGCATGGATGTGTGTGATGTCCTTAGGTTAGTTAGGTTTAATTAGTTCTAAGTTCTAGGCGACTGATGACCTCAGAAGTTAAGTCGGATAGGGCTCAGAGCCATTTGAACCATTTTTGCTGAGTCGCAGATGGGCGCAACAAAAAGACTGTCACAGGTAAAGCTTTTGGCCATTAATGCCTTCATCAACAATAGATGACTCAGCATTTCCGCTATATGGTGAGTAGCAACTTTACTTTTCATAGTTTTGTTTAATAATCAGTAATTTTTTGATTGTTTTGAAAATGGAATTACATACATATGTTGTGGCACCTACAGCTGCAGAAGTCAAGTCACCTACAGCTGAGCTGTAGGTTTTTGTTTGTTTGTGTGAAATAAATTAATGAGTTTGAGTCCCATTCTGTAGACCTGCTCTACATTTTTCTTAAGTTTTGTTGCTGAGATGTGATGAACTAATGCCTTATATTTGTTTCAGTGTGTAATTCAGAATATCAGTTTCCCATTTTGTATGCCTTAAAACTGCGTTATTATCTTAATCTTTAAGATGACTGAACAATTTTCTCTTCTGCCCTTTTATACAGAGTTTCCACAACAGCAAAAATTGGGTTAAATAAAATTCATTCTGAAAGACCTGCATTAAGTGATACAGTAATAAATATCCACAGTACAAGAATATAAGTCTTGCAGAAATTCTGTTTTTCTGTGATAAATTAAGTGCTTCTCTTAATACCATCAGTAGTTCATTTTTTGTGTTAACTGCTGATTTTAGAATTCTGTTCAACTTTTGGGCCCTAGGTCAGAAGATGAAAATTTTGTCACCAGGAAAGTACTCCCTCCAGACACTTCACAAGAAAAACTGCAGCCTTAATTCAGATAATATAGCCTATTGCAGGTCCTAAAGAAGTTACGAAAGTGAATATGATTCTGTTAAGAGAAGGCTGTCTGCCTTATTCTTCTGAGAGAGCAATTCATATATAAGAAACATACAATATTATTAAGACAAATACAGTGGTTGGAAGGTTGATTAATGTCTGTGTAAAGTGTTCCAGGTGTACATTGCTGTCCATGTAAATGATGATTCTTTTGAGGGGGTGTTGGGCATTGGTGTTGGCATATTTTCACTCTGTTGTAAATGAATCCTTTGTTTGGACATGTTTTGTAATCAGTGTCTATTCTCCAGAAGTGAGCAGCAAGATTATTGTGTAAAGCAGATAACCACACATTGTGCAGAGTGCTTTTTAAGGCTCTTGGTATGCTTACCCCCCACAGTACCTGTACTCCTTAATGGTTTTTCTTTCTGACAACAAAAACAAGTTTCAGCTCAACTGTGATATACTTAAGAAAATACAAGGTAATCACAATCATGTTCATGTGCACTTTGCATTCTTGCCAGTGTTCTCAGAGAAATAATGGATTCTGCTGTGAAGGTATGGTATTTAACAAGCTCCAGTCTGACATGAAGCAATAATCTGGGAATTTCTACTGATTCAAAAGGAAACGATACTTGAATTAGCCACTCTTTTTTACCACTGAAGATCTAGATTCAATAATTTAAAAGCTCTGTTATTTACTTTGCAGGTACAAATTTATGTTGTAAAGCTATATGTTAAATAGTAATGTGATGTAAGCAAGACACAGTGTTTGCAGATATAAGTAACAATTTTGTTTGAAAAATTCGAGTGTAAGCAAGTAAGCATTAAGCAACCTGTGGGAGGCAAACAAAGTATTTAGTGTAACAGTGGATGCAGCAGCTTTTTACCTATAACATTTTACCTGTAGCTGCACGGGATTAGCTGAGCGGTCTGAGGCGCTGCAGTCATGGACTGTGCGGCTGGTCCCGGCAGAGGTTTGAGTCCTCCCTTGGGCATGGGTGTGTGTGTTTGCCCCTAGGATAATTTAGGATAAGTAGTGTGTAAGCTTAGGGACTGATGACCTTACCAGTTACGTCCCATACGATTTCACACACATTTGAACATTTTTACCTGTAAACAATTAGTTGCTGTAAGTATGAATGTAACTAGGCCTATATGGAAGAAATTATTAAAAATTTGGACAATAACAAATGTGTGGTAGGAATCAACCTAGATCTTTCCAAGGCCTTCTATACAGTAGATCGTCAAATTCTCCTTGACAAACTGAAGGCAATAGGCATCAGAGGAATTGGGAGGAAATGGTTTGAATCCTATCTCCAAGATAGAACTCAGGTTGTGGAACTCACCTCATCTCAGAATAAGCAAAAAATAAAGTGTGTTTCTGATGCTAAGAAAGTGGCAGCAGGTGTCCCTCAGGGTAGTGTTCTTGGCCCCCTATTATTCTTAATCTATATAAATGACATTGAAAGGCCCAACAGATCATCAAAAATTATGTTATTTGCAGATGATTCAAGCATAATTATAAGTGATGGCAGTAAATCCTATTCACAACAGCTGAAAAGGTTCTGAAGAGAGTGCAACAGTGGTTTTACACTAATAAGTTAACACTGAATTTAAATAAAACAAATTACATACAGTATGGTAAAGTAAATGATAAGGATGATCACCGTTTATAATTGAGTGACCATGAAATAGAGAAAGTCTACAAAATTTTTGGGCATGTACATTGACCAGCACTTCAGCTGGAAAGACCATGTCACATACATATCCAAAAAACTCAATTCAGCATGTTTTGCACTGAGAATAATTTCTAGAGTTTGCAGTGAAGAGTGTACAAGATTGGCGTATATGGCTCATTTTGATTCTATTATATCCTATGGAATAACATTCTGTGGTGCAACTAAATGTCACCTGAGAGAGGTTTTTAAATTACAGAAAAGGGCCATTAGAATTATTACACACAGCTCCCCACAAACACACTGCAAGCCCTTGTTCATGCAGCTAAACTCACTTACAGTACCATCCTTGCACATATTAAAAAGCATACTGCATGCAGGAACACACTTGAGTAGTTTACGTGTAAATTCAGATCTTCATTACTACAATACATGTATCTGTAAGAATCTGCATGTAGAAAGAACAAGAAAAACAAATACTCAAAAACATGTGAGCCACTATGGAATAAAGCTTTATAATGCTCTGCCACTCATCGGGGGAACAGAAGATGAAGGAAAATTTAAGTCAGAATTAAAAAGGTTTATGATAAATAAATGTTTTTATAGCATAGAGGAATATTTTGAATTCTTGAATTACTAAATGATAGTTGTATTGTCAATATCATGTTGTTCTCATTGTCAGTTCTATGTCTCATTTATACTTCTTTAACTCTAAAATTATGTGTAATATGTTTTCCAAAATGTACTAAATATATATAAATCCATCACATACAGTACATGTTAAAAGAACATGTAAAAGAACAACACATTAATTCAATGTTTTGGTTTTCTGTATATTATATAATGTTAATTTTATGTGTTTTAATTCAATGTTTTAATTTTCAACATAATGTTAATTTTGTGTGTTTGATAGAAATTTGTAATATTCTGCTGTGCATATTCTGGACAGTATTATGACAGTTCCTATAAATGATGAAAAGGATGATAATAAATTAAATCAAATGAAATTGTAGAGATAGGTACATTAATGTTAATACAGATTGTCTACAATTTGCTTCTTATTACTGTAGATCTTCACTCATTCCATGTCCCTGAGGTTTCTCCATCTACAGTGCAATTTTGTTACAGATCGGATTTTGTGCTTTGTATTAGCAGCATGATTAATGACCTTATATATGTGCAGAGAAGTCTTCTTTTGACCCTACACACTTCAAAAACAGCTGAAAATCTCAATTGTTAAAGAGAACTATTTCAAAATCATTGCACGAGTTGAAAGTTAGGATGAATATTGGTCCTTGCATGTTAAACTTGATGAGTGACTAAGATTGTAAGATGACACTTTGTTAATATCTAGCTCGCTACACAAATACAATAACGTTTTGCAATATATTACACTTTCTATCTTGATATCGTTTCG
The DNA here is from genome assembly GCF_021461395.2 of Schistocerca americana. Taxonomy (NCBI): domain Eukaryota; kingdom Metazoa; phylum Arthropoda; class Insecta; order Orthoptera; family Acrididae; genus Schistocerca; species Schistocerca americana. The sequence goes on along the minus strand of NC_060120.1, from coordinate 695,080,646 downwards.
GTATCTACTGGACTAAGCGAAAGTCAGGAAATGAATGCGCTTATTTTGCGCAAATACCTGAATTTATGCACATAAACGAATTTCCTTTCTTACAACAGGATACAAAACCATTCCACACATGTTCTTGTGAAATCGTTAGAAAACTAATGCTGCTTTGCGATATTGTTATTTTGTCTTCCACTCCCGTGGAAGACATGAGCTGCAAGAATTCACAGCGAAAAAAAAAGTACTCACTAAAGAGCAGTGATTCCGTTGCTTGTTAAAAAGGTCTGTCAGTACATTTCGACTTGACCACACGTAAAAACGATAACCCATTTCTATATTATCAAGAAACTACGCTAACTGCAGTGTTACATGCGTAACAGTAACATTACAATTCGTTGAATTGACAGGACCAATGCTTGATTTCAGCTATAAATGAGAAAAACTATAACTGCCAGCTCCACTTCACACAGTGCACAATGACAGGAACTCGGGTTGCTGCTCTGTGTCAGATGACTTACACTATGTGATCACAAGTATCCAGACAGCCCCAAAAGCTTACGTTTTTCATATTAGGTTCATTATTCTGCCACCTACTGCCAGGTACTCCACATCAGCGACCTCAGCAGTCATTAGACATCGTGAGAGAGCAGAATGTGGCGCTCCGCTGAATTCACGGACTTCGAACATGGTCAGGTGATTGGATGTCACTTGTGTCATACGTCGGTAAACGAGATTTCCACACTCCTAAACATCGCTAGGTCCACTGTTTCCGATGTGGTAGTGAAATGGAAACGTGAAGGGACACGTACATCACAAAAGCGTACATGCCGACCTCGTCTTTTGACTGACAAGAGACCATCGACAGTTGAAGAGGGTCATAATGTGTAATAGGCAGACATCTATCCAAACCATCATACAGGAATTCCAAACTGCATCAGGACCCATTGCAAGTACTGTGACAGTTAGGTGGGAGGTGAGAAAACTTGGATTTCATGGTCAAGCAGCTGCTCATAAGCCACACATGATGTCGGTAAATGCCAAACGACACCTTGCTTGGTGTAAGGAGCGTAAACATTGGACGATTGAACAGCGGAAAATCGTTGTGTGGAGTGTCAAATTACATTACACAATGTGGCGATGCGATGGCAGGGTGTGGGTGTGGGTAATGCCCGCTGAACGTCATCTGCCAGCACGTGCAGTGCCAACAGTCAAATTCGGAGGTGGTGGTCTAATCACAGCACAGGTCTACATTGATGTTTTAAGCACGTTCTTGCTTCCCACTGTTGAAGAGCAATTCAGGGTTGGCAATTGCATCTTTCAACACGGTCGAGTACCTGTTCGTAATGCACGGCCTGAGGCGGAGTAGTTGAACGAGAATAACATCCCTGTAATGGACTGGCCTGCACAGGGTCATGACCTGAGTCCTATAGAACACCATTAGGATGTTTTGGAACGCTGACGTAGTGCCAGGCCTCACCAACTGACATCGATACCTCTCCTCTGTGCGGAACTCAGTGAAGAATGGGCTGCCATTCCCCAAGAAACCCTCCAGCACCTGATTGCACTGGCGCCAACTCCATTCGTTTGGGGGGCGGAGCCCCCAATAATTTGAGAAAATTATTAGTTATATTATGCTTTGTAAAATCATAAAATTGTGTTGAAATTTTCTATTTTCCTTGTTTGACAATAGTTACATTTTAAAACACATTCAGTAATGAGTTAAAACAAATAATTATTATGGTAGTAAGCAGGTCAACTGAAAACGAGTGGTGTGAATCATGATACTGATACGGTGCTGCGGGCACACTCATAATTTGTCCCGGCGCGCGAACCTTTGGGTGATGTCTGGCGCCGGCGGGCCAGTGCTGCGGCCGCGGTGACATCAAAAGAGCTGGAGCATAAGCGCCTGGAACCCTCCGCCTCGCGTCGCGTTGACGCTTCGAGACATTACGACGCCGTGGCTATGTAAGGCCCACCCTGCTGTCGCAGTTATTCAGTGTGGATAGTTTCTTTCAGTATATGCTGCAGACGAGTTTGAAACGTCCCCTTAGAAAAATTATACATGACTGTGCTTAAACTGACACACAATATCTTTTAGCGCAATGCAATCTGACTTTCAATCATCCCTACAAGAGAATGGCCCTGACTAAATTAACCTATACGTTTCACAAATCACTTACCTCACAAAAATCTTCGTTACTCGAACTACTGCAATACAGCGAGCGCCAATACTGCTAGCTAAATAAAAGATTCAAATTACTAATGGAACTAACTACTGATAGGCATATTTAGCAAATGAAAGATTGTGATAGAGAACAAACAATGTATTTACCTTAATAGTGTTCAAAAGTCATAATACAGGGTGATTCAAAAAGAATACCACAACTTTAGGAATTTAAAACTCTGCAACGACAAAAGGCAGAGCTAAGCACTATCTGTCGGCGAATTAAGGGAGCTATAAAGTTTCATTTAGTTGTACATTTGTTCGCCATTTCAGCCAATAAAGTTTTTGATCCCTTTTTCTTCGAAGGTGCTACTGTAACTGGACTACAGTATCTGGAGATGTTAGAGAATTGGCTGTTCCCTCAGCTCGAACAAGAAGCACAACAATTCATACTTCAGCAGGATGGAGCGCCACCACATTGGCACTTATCTGTCCGTAACTACCTGAACGTCAACTACACGAGGCGATGGATCGGCCGCCAGGCAGCCCGTGACAGAGAACGTCATCACTGGCCTCCAAGAAGCCCTGATCTAACCCCCTGCGATTTTTTCTTATGGGGGTATGTTACGGATATGGTGTTTCGGCCACCTCTCCCAGCCACCATTGATGATTTGAAACGAGAAATAACAGCAGCTATCCAAACTGTTACGCCTGATATGCTACAGAGAGTGTGGAACGAGTTGGAGTATCGGGTTGATATTGCTCGTGTATCTGGAGGGGGCCATATTGAACATCTCTGAACTTGTTTTTGAATGAAAAAAAACCTTTTTAAATACTCTTTGTAATGATGTATAACAGAAGGTTATATTATGTTTCTTTCATTAAATACACATTTTTAAAGTTGTGGTATTCTTTTTGAATCACCCTGTATATATAGCAGTTCATGACATCCCTTCTTACAAATGTACTGTTTCTGATGGACACACGTCCAGATCACCCGCGCTCAAAAATCCGCCATCTCACTTCCCCACATCCACCACTGCTGGCGGCTCACCTCCAACTGCACAACGCTACGCGCTGTTCACATCCAGCTGCCCAACACTACAATGGGAGACAACAATGCAAACTAGCCACAGACTGCACACAGCACAGCCAGTGCTTTTCATACAGAGCGCTACGTGGCGTTACCAATAACAAAACCTAAACAGCCTACTTACATAGCCCCCATGGTCCCCACAAAAAATTTTACAAATTGTTTTGACCACTGGCCAATACATATTTGTTAAAATTTGTTCTCAATTACAATAACAGAGAAATCAAATGCACACATTTGTTGATACAATGTTGGTCAAAAGCTAAAATTTTCTCACAGTCCATAAAGACAGTCCTGATCGTTCATCACAGTAAAACAGCAGTGTTTTTCTCAAAGTCCAAGCAGTAAAAGAAAATGCACATGGAAGTACTGGATTTCCATGCAGTCTTGAAGAAGTAGTGTTGTCCTTCTAACGGAAAGACAGTGCTGACTCTTGACATGCAGGCAGGTAATGGGCCACAACATAGCAAACCCACAGTAGAGTCAGTCGAAGTTTTGAAGAATATTGGTAGGTAGATCATCACTGAGCAGACCCACTGCAGTCCTGGTAGAGATTATGGTATTGGTGGGCCACCAGAGGTGCAGACCCACTGGGGTCCTTGTAGAAATAACGGTATTGGTGGGCCATCAAAGATGCAGGCCCACTGTAGTCCTTGTAGAGACAGCCAGCAACCATCTGTTGCGACTGTGCAGGTGCACAATCACCATCGAAGAGTCTTGCGGACAATATAGCAAGTCCATAAACCACCACTTGTGCACTCACAAAATTTTTTTTTGAAATGTCCTTAGAACCAGCAATGCTGTTATCCAGTCCCTTGCTGAATTATCAACACACGTGCAAGCACTAACAGTCCCAACTTTTCACATACTGTGCATATATTATGACCAACAGAAACGTGTGCAGTGAAATGATACTTAATTTGAAGAACTGGTGTCTATACAATTATATTTTTACAATATAAGAATACAATTACGAACGTACAAAATACATCATTAAAGAACATAACAGTACAGATAACATTTGTAGTAACACAGGCTTTACAGAAGAATAGGAATAAACATATACATCAGTGTTACAGGAATTATGACATAAGTAAATACATAAAAGATCAGAATAACTTTTGAAACATCACCTTCACACATGAGCATTAAAACAAAACAGAATAAATAATGTCTAAACATCTTTACAAAGTAAATAACATATTATCAGAAAAATTCTACACTGTAACTCTCATCAGATAAACACATAAAGACAGGAAGAACACAAATACCCAAGGGTACACAAACACATAGTGCGATAACACAAGGAAAGGACAGGGTTTGTTTTACTGCAGTATTTTGCAAACAAAACTTTCTTTACTTCTCGGAAATCTCCTTTTGTTCTTCATTACTTCCAAAAAGTCCTATCTATACCTGCTTTCTGTACTTTTTTCGCATAACTTCTCAATGCATTTCTTCCAGTTCATCGCAACTCATTGTCTTATATAGTCCACCCCCTCTTAAGCTAACTTAAATCTACTGAGCTCAGATTCTAAACTAAGGGATGAGGTAATGCAGCAGCACAAAACAATTAACGCAAACAGCAATGACAAAAAATGCAAATTGACAAAGCAAGCAGCAGTAAATCTAAATTAACAGAGCAAATGCAACATTACAACTAATATGAGCCAATGTGCAGCAACAAGAAAAATAAATCAGTAGTAAAACTGGTTTAACAGAGTAATACAAAGTGAAATTCAGTAGCACTATGCCTGGCAAACAGCACCAGCAAATGCATTAACTTATATCTAAACATGACAAACCCACATGCAGAAAAAATAGTACACTAAAGACAACAATGCAGATAAGGGAAATGTATATTCACATCTTAATGTCTATGTAATTAAAGTGGTGCACCACAAAAACTTATTCTATGAAATAAATTACCAAGTACTTGAAAAGAAAATTATGTATGCAGTTCCTGTGAAGGGAAATGTCTTTTTGTGCTCCCTCATTTTTTTGGATGTATATCACAAAATTATTATTTACTGGATCTGTAGACAGAAAATATTTATATCAGTACAGCTATAAAATTTTATTTTAACCAGTGCTGCAGTGCAGCTAGAAACTAGATATTAAACAAAATAGGCAAAGCAAGGCGTGAAAAGTCATTCGCTAGCCATATGGCATTTCATAATGCAGTAAACAATCTTTCAACTAGCAAGACAATAGATGTGAAATGTTTCTCATCATTTCATTTCAGTAAATATCATAAATTAAGAACTCTACAGTGTAATCATGTTTTCAAGTTTGAGGGTGTCATATTTGCGATGCTTTCTACAAAGGAATGTCAATAGCGAGGTTAATGGCCTCTGAAAGGCACACACTAATGGCTTTATTCCAGGCGACTGTAGCACAGCTGGGTGCCTACAGTGCATTACGTCAAGGTGATCTACCTTCCTTACCGAAATATTTTTGACATTAGTTTCTGCTACAGTGACAGTTTGATACAAATAAAATTTCACAGGTCGAAATATTTGCGTTACAAATCTGTAGAAACAAAATCCTATAAATATAACAGTGTCCAAAAAATTTTTGGCGGCATTGTCATACATTCACGCATGTACACACATTTCATAACACTTAAAGTACGATTCTTGGTTTCCAACATCCTTTTTCACATATCAAAGTCCCTAACCACTATTAATTACTCCTTATCTTATTACACATGTACATATTCATATTCATCAACACGTCTTCAATATTTCATCATAATAAATACATAGCATCATCAAATTCCTCATATAGCATCAGCTTATTGATCATAAACATACCTCAACAGCATAATACACATCGTCATCGTAATCATAACATCATAAAACCCCAGTCAAATCTCAAAATCGTCGTAGCTTCCTCCAGTAATTTCAAAACCTAAAAAAAAATTCTCTGCTCATTTCAGTAATGTCACCTACCTCAAACGTACTTTAAAAATCATGATCCCATACTAAATGCGACATTCAAAGCTCTCATAGTATCACAATGGTTCCAAAAAATATGAACAGTTCACAAAGTACAGACAAAATACAATTTCATAAGTGTGAAGTTATCCAACTGTGTAATTGCGTAAACATGTGTCACTGACATAGTAAAAAAATTTTTGTCTCTCAGATTACAGCAATGGAATGAAATGTATCACGGAAAACTTTCTCTGTAATTCAAAAATCTTGAAAAATAAATGGTTTAAGTACAAAATTAATCACTCAAATGCATATCCTGTAGCGCTAAATGTGTGTCTTGTTGTAAGATAATTCTGTGGAAGTGTCGTAGTTATCGTCCTCTGTAAGCAAGGTTCTGCTGAAGTCAATGTACTTACCTCATCATAAGCGAAAGTGAAATGCTTTGCGTAGAAATATCGTAGTTATTACGTACCTTACTGTGATCAAGAAAGTACTATAATGTAACATACTGTTGTGCTACGAAAAAGGCTGTCTCATTGTAGCTATACGACAAAAGTTACTACTAAAGCATGTTTCACTTTCCAGAATAATACAGAAAAACTGTGCTGATATAAAACAGATACACCGCAAAAGCAACAATGTAAATGGTGTCACATATTAGTAGCGTTGTGGTATAATCGTGTAGCTATCAAAGAAACCAAATGCTAAGCCATCTTTAATCTCACCGAATGTACTTCAAATAAAGAGTATCTTTTCAAGTACCAAAATGTTGCATTAAAATCTCATTAGCAGTATATGTTCTAAGTATGTAAGCCTGATAGTCGTTACGTAATCGTGCAACAAACAAGCAAGAATGTACAAATAACAACAGTGTGTCGTCTGTTCACTATAACAATGCATTCGTAATTTCTGTTTAAAAAGTTCTTTTGGTTCTTGACTGGATATTTAACTTCAAACATTGTGGCATGTTAACAGTTTTTAAGTGTGACAAAAGAGTACTAGTAACGTGAAGTGAAAAATTTTATAGCAAAGACTAAGTTAAAAAAACAGATTATCTCTCAATAAACCGTTTTACATGTGAAATGTGGTGTAAACCTTTACTTCCTAGTACGCAAAGTTTCAACTTCAACTGAATTATCATGTGGTATATGGTACATCGGTAAAGAATATTCAAATTTTTCTCAAGGGTAGCGTCTATGTTATTTTCTCTGAGCCAGCCGGCGCACGTGGCTGCCTGCGGTGCGAAAGTTATTCTGCCTCCCTTGATAATAATTATTTTGGTTCCCATATTGTCTATTTCTCTGATTGTCTCTGCGATAGTCACTACCACGGAGAGGTGATCTTTCCCTGTAATTATTACTACTCTGCCAACGGTTGTCATACGGGTGGTGTCTGTTTTGGTCACGATTTGTGCTGTGAGAATAGCCTTGTCGTGTCCAGTTATTATTTATTTCATCGCGGAATTGCGACGGATGTGACCTGTAATTGTTGTGTTCCTGTTTTCGCGTTCCGCGATTGTCAGTGTCAATTTCTAATTCTTGTAAGAGTCCCTGAAAAGCTTCAATGTCGTCTTTGCAACGTCCTGCCAAAATAATATGTCGTAAATGTTCAGGTAATTTGATTAAGCAAATGCGGATGGGTTCTGAGGGGCTGTATGGGTTTGACAGGTACTGATTCTTGTGCAACATGTCTTCAAAATATTTCACAAGACTGGAGAATTCAGATTGTTCGAAATTGTTTTACTCGGTCTTGTGTAGCTTGAGACCAATATGCTGAGAGGAAGGCATGATAAAATTCTCCTTTACCGTGGCAATCGTGAATGACCGATCGCATTCTTGCAGCTGGTTCATTCTCTAAATAGCCACTCATAAATTCTAATCTGTGCTCAAATGACCAGTTGGGAGGAAAACAATGATAGAATTGATGAAGCCACGCTCGTGGATGAATGTCGTTGCCGGAATTCTTAAATGTTTTGAATTTATGTGCAGTAATAAACAGCTTATAGTCAAAATCATCATGTCGGCGAATCGCATATCGGTCATTGTTACTTCGTTTCGGCGGCTCCATCTCAAAATTCGGTGTACCTTGCCAATTTCTTTCATAATTTCCGAAGTACCCCGTGTTAGTATTTTGTGGCTGTTCCGTATTTCTGTGTCCCTCTTCCCGTATTAGAGCACGAGTGTCCTCTGAAATACATAATTCTTGTTTTACCTGTGTCAGCTGATCTTGTTCTTCCCGGATTTCTCTTTGGTGTTGTGTATTAATTTGATTCTGATTTTGTTTGAGTTTCCTAATTTGTTTGCACTCTTCTGTGTCATTAAAGACTACCGGTTTTGTGTCATTCAGATTATCATTTACCTTCGTAGATAGATTATTTAGCTGATCCAAAAGTTCAACTACTTTCTCTGATAATGAACTAATTTCCTCCAGTGTCTTTCTGAACCAATCTTCAGAGTATCTACTGTGTCCTTTAAGTTTTCCTGAGTTTTTGCAAGTTGCGTAACCGAATCAGTAGATGCAACTGAGTCAATTTTAGCTTGCAAGGTCTCATGATTTTCATGAACAATAGTTTGCAGTTCTTTTATGGCTGCTTCATGATTCTGTAATGCATTTTCATGCCGCGAAAAAAATAGGTTGAAAATGCTCACAAATTTGTGTTTTTACGTCATTACAGACTTTTTGACATTTCGATTCAATTTTAAGTAACTCAGCAGTTAAACCTTCACGTGTTTGTTCAAGCGTTTGTTCCAATGAGTCTAACTTTTGAAGCTGTTGCTGTGTTTGTCTCTGATTTTGTTCCATCGTGTCTAACTTTTGAAGATTTTGTTCCATTATGTCCAACGTTTGAAGATTTTGTTCCATTGTGTCTAACGTTTGAAGCTTTTGTCCCATTTGTTGTATTAATTGTAACAACAATGCACTGGTGTCTGAAACATGTTCCTCAGTGCTTTTCGGCAGCGAATTTGAACCGGCAACGTTCACATTTTGACAAGCAGAAAATGTGTCTTGACTTATTTGAGAAAACGGTGAGGATCCAAAACCTGAATCTACAGTATTTGCGAGATTGCGTCCTGTCATTTCGGATTCCTGAACGCGAGCTGTTGCCGACCGATCGATCGATAATGCTTCCCTGTTCACTAATTGTTTCACTGTCTATGCCATTATTTGCCGCCCGCTCCATTTCCCTATGGACAATTACCAAATCACTACTTCGAATGTCTGTTAATTCATTACACAGTGGTGCTGATAAGCTAAGCTCGTCGTCACTATTATTTCTCAGTTTACTTTGGAGCCTAGTGTTACGTTTTTCACATGCCATTATTGTCACAATATTTCACACGATAACACAGAAAAGCACAATTTGAAGAGCATAAATTAGAGAACACATTAACATAGCACTGAAAAAAATATCTAGTTAATTTCAAGCGCAGCTGCGAAATACTTGGTGCAAATCTACATGCATGCCACAACTGTTTTACTACACAACAATGAAAGACTGCAACTACAAAGGAGATTCTCTCTACAATTTGCACTAGCAATAAGCAAAAGAGCTACACTAATTACACAAACTACAAGAAAAAATCAGAAGATTCCAGTGAGGTATCCTGGCAGGGTCGCCATATGAAATGTCCCCTTCGAAAAATTATACATGACTGTGCTTAAACTGACACACAATATTTTTTAGCACAACGCAATCTGACTTTCAATAATCCCTACAAGAGAATGGCCCTGACTAAATTAACCTATACGTTTCACAAATCACTTACCTCACAAAAATCTTCGTTACTCACACTACTGCAATACAGCGAGAGCCAATACTGCTAGCTAAATAAAAGATTCAAACTACTGAAGGCACTAACTACTGATAGGCATAGTTAGCAAATGAAAGATTTTGATAGAGAACAAACAATGTATTTACCTTAATAGTGTTCAAAAGTCATAATATATATAGCAGTTCATGACATCCCTTCTTACAAATGTACTGTTTCTGATGGACACACGTCCAGATCACCCACTCTCAAAAATCCGCCATCTCACTTCGCCACATCCACCACTGCTGGCGGCTCACCTCCAACTGCGCAACGCTACACGCTGTTCACATCCAGCTGCCCAACACTACAATGGCAGACAGCAATGTAAACTAGCCACAGACTGCACACAGCACAGCCAGTGATTTTCATGCAGAGTGCTACGTGGTGTTACCAATAAGAAAACCTAAACAGCCTACTTACAAGTTTAGTGTTCTGGCTTAAGTGTCTAGTGGACTATTTTATATGACTATATTTTTTTCGTTTACTTCAGTCTCTTAGTGTATTGTGAATTAAGTTTGCAATGGATAAATTTGTTACCAAAAAGGCGCGCTTGCATGTTGATGATACTGCAAAGTCAAACTCCAAGAATTATTTTGTCATCAATTGCTTCATCGTCTTCAGGCGAGAACCCGTTCAAAGCCGAAACCTGGACAATCCAGTAATGGAAGATCATTTTAGAAGTCTTGGTTGATCAAATATACATAGCTAGAATATGAATCGTGTACCAAAAATGTTTTTTGCAAAACCAGCAAAGAGGCAGATGCTGAACATCTATTACAATTTTCTTCAAAGAAAGAAGATGCATTTACCTCCGTAGGGTTTTCTTAATGGAAAAAAGTTTTGGAAAAATTGCGTCTTCATGAAAATACGATTACGCATAAAGAAGGTGTTCTGATACTAAATGCTATCACTAACCTAAGTGTAGCCTCCCAGTTGAATGAACAGTTAGATAGTGATATGAAGAAACGCCGTTTAGCTCTTGAGACAATTTTTACTACCATGTAAATTCTATGCCGCCAAAGACTAACGATTAGAGAGCACGGAGATGTAAACTCAAATTTTTTTCAACTGTCGAAACTCCGATAGAATGACATACCTGAGTTTAAAGATTGGTTAGGACGTTCGAGGTATAAGTGGACATCCCACGATATTCAAAACGAGATAATTGATCTACTAGGAAAGTCTGTGCTGAGAAAGGTATTGGCTTCAATCGAGAAGACTGAAAATTTTTCTATTATGGTTGACGAAATAACTGAGTCTTCGCTTCACGAACAAGTGTCATTTTGTATTCGTACTGTTGATGATTCCTTAATCATCAACGAATACTTTATTGCCCTATACGAGACCTCTGAAACTGAATCACAAACTCTGTTTATTATTTTAAAAGACGTTTTTGCTCGTCTTTATTTATCAGTGAATAACTTAAGAGGACAGTGCTATGATGGTGCCTCGAATATGAGAGGTAAGTTCAAAGGATTAAAGAAGTTAGTTTTGGATATGCAACCAAAAGCATGTTATGTGCACTGCACTGCTCACAGTTTAGACTTGGCTGTTGTAGACAGTCTCCGCCATCTTAGGCCTATGAGGTATATTATGGCTTTGGCCAAGGACTTAATAAACACCATAAGGGAATCTAACAAAAGGATGGGACTTCTCAGAAGCATACGCTGTGAGAGTGCCAACAACCAACCTGGTCTACGACCCCTTTGCCCGACTTGATGGACTATGCGAGCTTCTAATATCTCGAGAATATTGAAAAACTTTGAAGAACTTCTAGAGTTTTTTGAAACATTTTCTGCAGAGGACAAAACAGAGGCAGGTTACAAAACTGCAGGCTACCTTGAGTCAATGCTACAGTTCAAGACTTTTTTTTTACATCTTTATTGCCATGCAATGAACCCAGTAGAGGATCTCAATGAAAAAATTCAATGCCCTCATCTAAATGTCCCTGATCTGGAAAAAAATATATGAGGGCTTGATTTGTATATTGAATGGAAAGCGTGATAGTTTTGAACACTTTTGGGAATTATGTTTAAAGAAAAATCTTCACAACTTGATGATCCTTTGCTTCCTCAGAATCGAAGTATACCAAAGAGGTATGAAAACAACAAAGCCAGCTCACCGCACACTTTCAAGACCCCAAAGGAATACTACAAAGGTATTTACATTTCAATTCGTGAAACGGTGCAATCTTGCTTTACTAAGGGGTTGCTTCAACTGGACTCAACAGGTCATTGCAGTTGAACAAGAGTGCTTGCTTTTAGTAAACTGAGGTGAAATAAATTTGGAAAAATCAACTGAGTTTTTCAAAAATGACCTAGACTGAGAGACTGCGCTTACACTTGAATATGGTAGCCGATATCACTAATAAAAAACAACTGGTCTTAAAAACATGCGTGATGTAAGGAAGTACATTACATAAGAGCCTGTAGTTGGAGAAATGTTACGTGAAGTAGTGGTCATTTAGCGCCCTTAGACGTCTGAAGTCATATCTCCGATCAACAATGGGACAGAAGCGATTGAACAACTTGGCTGTTCTTCATGCCCACCGAGATGTTTTGGACGAACTGGATATCCGATCAGTCATCAGTGACGTCATATTCAGTAATCCAGCCAGATGGTCGACATTTGCAGCTTTCTAAAGACACTCTAGCCCTAATAATGACATTTAGAGCAATACCAGTATTAAAAATCTTTATAAAATAGACAATTAAATACATACATAATGCTAAATTTTCAGTTTCGAAATATTAGTACTAGTTTAGTACTGTATCACTATATTACTATAGCACTGTATTAGTTATTTTCAAATACTTAGATATTTTTAGGGTGTAAGACCCTATTAAAATCCGTTGTTTACATACTTTCTGACTGAAATTATTAGGCATACTTTATTAACTTATTAACTGTATTAGAACATTAACCCATTACTGGCCAAAACTCTATTGGATCATTTATTGCAAACTTTTATACATAAATACGCTACACTGAGTGATTAATTGAATAAAAAGTTGTTTTGAATATTTTCAGTTATTAGAACAAAAACTACAGACCGTCCCATTTTTGGGACATTGGCCAAATGAGCTATCCAAATTTACAACCTTATTCTCCAGGCATAATATTATAAGAAATTACACAAACAATAAATAAAGAATGTTTAATATTATTGAATGTCTATTCAGTATGAAATGAAGCAAAATGCTTGTCGTGTACACCAACGTCGCACCTATCACAAATTTTTGTTGTTTTTTTCTTGCAGTAAGCACTTCTCTTCTGTGTTTTACTCTCTTCTGTGTTTTACTTGGCACAATGAAATGATTTCCTGGATCCAGTCGTACATCTGTGCTCACCCATCCTCCCACCAATTTGCTTCCTTGTGGTCCTCTGCGTTTTGGTACTGATCCTGTTTTCTTTGACAGGTAAAACATCACTATTCTCTGTCGGACATCCAAAAGTGAGAGCTTCTCTCTAAAGTACTGGTTACATCTTGTACAACAGACTCATTGTTCAATACATTTTCGTCAATGTCTTCTTCATCTGTTATTACATCTGCATCGAGTGGAATAATTGCCAATTCTACGTCATCATATTCATCGTCACTCTCTTGATGGTTCGCTAGTTCTGCTAGAGTTTCTTCAAGTGTAAGTCCATGCAACATGTTTTTATCCTGTTGGAACCTTAAAATTCGAATAGAACATGAAAAAAAGCAGATATAAATAACGTAAAATGCAATTCTTCTCTGTATAATACATGTATACAAGAATAGGGCACATCAACAATAAATGATAATGTAACATGCCATTGTCCCATTATTGGGACACACAAAATATATCGATATTGCACTTACTTGAAAAAATCTGAAGTGTACTTAATCTTACATGGACATCCATATGTTCATAACAAACACGCCAAGACAACTAAATCACAGCTCATTGTCGTCCAGGAACTACCAGCAGACATACAGTGCTGCCAAGTGCGAGAACAAAAAATCGGCAAGTTTATAATATTCCTGACGCGAAGCACTTAGAAAAAAGTTATTTATTTTAGATTTACAGGCATTATAGCAGTTAGTTGAAACTACAGGTGCAACAATAAGTTTGAGATATTGTTTTTTTTAATGAACCCTGAGCCTTATTCAAAGTAAGCTTAAATTAGCTATTTCACTTATTAATCAAAGTGCTATTACTGTGCGACAGCAATGTTTTACGTTTTATTCTTTTAATGATAGTTTAGGATTTATTTGAATATAATTTAAGTCTTTTCAGAGCCATATACTCATTGCTCTGTAATAGTCTATAAGCATGATTATTACTTAAATTAAATTAGCTTTTTACGAAAATACTGTGCGTGTTTATGTTTTGTTTCTTTTTTCAAAGACAAAAAATGTGTGTGGCTTGTCGAGTTTCCCAGAGTATCGAGTTATCGCGAGTCCAGTTTTCGGGGTTCTAATGTTGATCATATGACTCTAAAATGCTTAAAAAGACTTGAAAGCTCACTAGATTTCATCTAAAATTTAGAAAATTTCCCGGGGCAAGACCCCCAGTATGCCCCCCCCCCCCCCCCCCAATATTTTTTATAAGTCGGCGCCGCTGCCTGATTGAACGTATTCCTGCGAGAGTGGAAGCTGTCATAAAGGCTAAGGGTGGGCCATCACCATATTGAATTCCAGCATTACCGATGGAGAGCGCCACAAACTTTTAAGTCATTTTCAGCCAGGTGTCCGGATACTTTTGATCACATAGTGTAGATGTTGGTTTCAAGTCTTAACACGGCAGAGATAGGGACATGCGCGGTCTGTGTTATACATGGTCTCTGGTTTCAAGCCTCAACACAGCAGAGGAACTCGGTGATCTAATTTCCTCTTAGGCATTGTTTCATCTGTGCTCAGAATATGTTTGTCATTTGAGAAGAAAACAGCATATATGTAGTATGATTCTTGAAAAACTGTTTATCATTTCCTGTTGTATAGTGCCAGGTAAATGGCTACGCATTATGTAGTGAATGGTACATTTGTAAATGCGAGCGTGTGATTATGCTTGTCGTATTCGGCTTTTAAAAGCATCATCATGTGGTGAAGAGTTGTAGCACTGTCTAGGAAACATAGTTTTGTAGGACCATTGCACTGGTGAATGGCCCTACAGTTGGATGACTCAGCTGTATCAGTAGCGTACAGTTGTGAAGAGAGGGCCAGACTTCGTACTTCGCCCTTCGCATACAGGTACCGGTACTACGCAATGCTGAGTCTTTTGCTACCCTGTATTAATCCATTTTCAGATCAAGTCTTTCTAGAATGTGTAAAGAGACAAAGAAAAAAGAGTAAAAAATCTATATGTGCGTTGTCGTAATAGCTTCAGACTACCTGTACTATCGTATGTTGATATGTGAGACAAGCACCACAGAACATAAATATTTACATACAATGTAGTTTTATGATTCGTTTGCACATTTTCTACAATGCTTAGCAGCTTTCTGAGTGTTCTATTTTTTCTGCTTTATCTCTGATAACCCTCATGGGTCGGCTAATAAATTATGTCGTTCTCTCCTGTACGGCTGTGTTATACACTCTTAATGTAATCTACAA
Organism: Schistocerca americana; assembly: GCF_021461395.2. Lineage (NCBI taxonomy): Eukaryota > Metazoa > Arthropoda > Insecta > Orthoptera > Acrididae > Schistocerca > Schistocerca americana. Next base: position 695,065,075 of record NC_060120.1, on the reverse strand, counting down.
ATGATCGTTTACACTTTATAGTCACATATATAAGTTTTTATTGCCCGTTCATTTAACAGTTGCTGTATAGGAAAAATTACTGCTTACTGCACGATAAGCTTCTCTGCGAGGTGATTTAGTCTGTATCAATATTAGCAGCTCGTACTGGAGCAGCTGTAGTGGGCGGAAGAATATTTATGGTGATTACCGAGAAAATCGATTCTTGAATTTTTACCAACAGATTTTGCGAGGTATTAATACCTTAGTTTTTCATTAGGTGTCGTCGACTTTTTTCTTTCATTTTCAGCACTTGGTTGACATTCTTGTGCATGTCTAAAGAGCCTGTGACTATTTAGTCTGCTTTTCTTTGGTACATGCCAATGAACCTTGTAAATACAACCCTATAGCAAGACATTAATACGATAGCTCTTCTTTTGGCGCTGCCATTATTTTTTTTCTTTTTAAGCAGTACTTGACATTCTTGTGCACGTCAAAAATGCATGTGATTGTTTACTCTCCTTTTTCTTTGTAAGTACATGTCAATAGACTACATGAATACAACCCTGCATAGACGTCACACGCTAGAGCAGTGACCCTACATGGCCATACAAGCGCTCTATATCTAACATTTTTCTTAGACAAATACCTCATTAATCTTGCATCAGACTAAGCTCTTCAGTTGCTCTGAGCGCAGCTGAACACTCCGAGGGCTACGTTTAGATGTGTGGCGGAGGGTACTTCATGTGCTATCGCTCCCCTTGTTTTATGCTGCAGCCGCGAAAGGTTTGTGGCAACGACTGTTGGTCGGACTCGGTATAAGCTTGAGTCTCTCTACTTTCATAGTAGTTTCTACAGCAGGAGGAAGCAGTATATTGGTTAACTCTTCTAGAATAGTACGATCTCGGAATTACTACTCTTCAAATGCTGCATAACCACACACTTGGTATTTAAGGGATGCGAAAGTATCCAGGGGTATCATGTATTCAAACAAGAACAGGCCTACCCACCTATTTATGCGCAATATGTACGATCGACAAAACAAAACAGCTTACACGAAAAATGCCTGACAAGTTACATCGCGCAGGGGCATTCTCAGCGTGTACAGCCACGTCACTAATTTTGGCAACACTTTCGCCCCGCTGTTACTCTTGTTGGCTTATAGAGGCAATATGCTATCATACCAGGGAGACGTACTACATAAAAGGTTCCAAATTAATACCAGTTAGACATTATGCACATTATGTATGAGATGTCGACAGCGATCGCGAAATACAGTATGTAGTGATTTGACTAGCTGCATCAGATGCGGTCTAAAGGACGTTGGTTTGATCGTCGAATTGTGGGAAGGGGACCAAACAGCGAGGTCATCGGTCCCATCGGATTAGGGAAGAATGGGGAAGGAAGTCGGCCGTGCACTTAACAAAGAAACCATCCCGGCATTTGCCTGAGGCGATTTAGGGAAATCACGGAAAACCTAAATCAGGGTGGCCGGACGCGGGTTTCAACCGTCGTCTTCCCGAATGTGAGTCCAGTGTGCTAGCCACTGCGCCACCTCGCTCGGTACGAAGGACATGTTAGCGTCGTAGTTCACAGTCAAAGTGCCTAGTCGTCAGTCGTTGAATCAAGAGTTAGGTTCTGCCATCTGGCCAACGGTTTTAATGCCCTATCTTGGTATGTGTTAACGGCCATTCTGTAGTAGTTTTTCTTGTCTTGATGAGTACAAGACTGCTGAACCTTGTTAGGAGTCTTTAAGAGAACTATTATAGGACGAGCTAATAAAAACTCACACGATTTTAAACAAAATTTATCCAAGTTATTTTAAGGAGATTAGTTTTACAGAAGTGAGAGAATATTATTATTTTGGGTGGTAACTCATTTTAGAGACGTCTAGAAAAACTTTTCTTTTACGTAGAAGCGTAACTATCCGGTTAATTTTGAATTCTGTAGTGCGGATGAAACTGATAAAGATATACTTTCTCTTCTTTTTTTTTTCAAATTATGCACTCAAACGTAAGCGCCAAGCTCAACAATACTCGTTTTGCTCTTTTATTTGCGAACACTAAAATTCCCTGTCACACTCAGTTTCGAACGCATTCAGATACACATTAAGTTGCTGAAGAGAAAGTTTTGTCTGTATGCACGAAGCTATTCACAGAAGTTGCAGACAGAACGGGAAAGCAGACGCAGCAGGGAATATCATTAAGATGAAACTGAGTGAGAGAGAATAAATGTTTAATAATGAGCTCATTAAGTTTGATCTCTAAATAATTACAAATATGTTGGAAAAATAAGTTAACTATTCGCGGAACGGGTCTGAATAAGACGTTCAAATCCTGTCAAACAGTATGTATTAAAACTAAGCTGGACGTGTATAACGATTCGAAAGAGGTTAGCGGACACGAAAGTGCATGACATTCCAGTTGACAGGATAAGCGTAGAATATGGCTGTCTAACAGAAATAATGAATAACTCATTCTGATTTTCCAGTAAAATAGAAATCAATTTCAGCAGTCTGCGGGTATGAAACTAATGACGACAAATGACGGAATGCACTACGCCTAGCCTCATTGCAATTATAATTAAATTTGAGAAAATGACTATTTCTGTTCTGATTTAATGCTGCTTTTAATTTACCCACTGAAAATTATTTTGGACTATAGGCGTCCGCAAGGATAGGAAAGGGGGTGGGGCAGGGCGGGGAGCGCAAAAGGGGGCACTTCCCTCCTCCTGGAATCTGTGGTGTAAATTTTTTATCCATTACACAATTCTCAAGCACTCCTAGAATCTATGATTGTGCTACACCGTAGATTTAGTAATGTCAAGTGCGGCGAGAAATATCGTGGGTTTAGCAATGACAATATTACTTGGCTTTTTTTGGTTGTTAAGCTGTCAAGGTACGTCTCTCCCTTTGCGTGGCATTGGTTTCTGCGCAGTCCTGCAGTTGTGGAGAATGTGAAGATTTACAGAACTTACCAAAATAGTCTCCAGCATATTCTCTAGCTTGGTCTAGCACTTCCATGTGCAGCCTTTGTCGAGCTGCAGAATGTCGCCACTCCGGCATGCTTGTGTGCTAATTTCGGTAACTGCTCCCAGTACATGACATAACTTAGTACCAACGTAAGATTCAGTAAACACGATTTTATGTGAAGTTTTGCAAGCAAACAATGGGTTACAGGTGACACAAAAGCATCTTGCATTGAAGTCCGCGCTAAATTTTGAGTTTCTGTAAAACATCGGCAGTCTCGGAGGTTTTGCGTTCGTTTAAATTTTATATTCTTGTTACGTCATTTCTACAACATTCTTCTAACCCATTTTATGTACCAAGGCAGATCAACTCCGTCGTTTGATAATTTATTTGATGTAAATCTATCAGTCGCTGTCGATGCTATTTCTTCGATTCAAGCCACATCTGTTGTACACTTCCGTTGTTAATATGGAAGAAGTGGAGAGTGTCTCTCAGGAAGGCGTCAATTGAATTTTTATCTACTTTTTGAATAGGTATAATTTTCGCTTACTTTTGGAGGATTTGGGGGTTACAATATTCAAATCGCTACGATAACCCTGTGTTCACTAATCCCTGTTTCCGTTTTGATACTCGTTATTAGCTCAGGACTATTTGTCGCTAAGAGGTCAAGTGTGTTTTCACAAACGTTTACAATTCCCGTGCGGTCATGAACTAACAGCTCGAAATAATTTTAAGAGAATGCATTTAGCACAATTTTGGATGATGTTTTATGCGTACCTCCGGATTTGAACATGTATTATCGCCAACATATCGAGGATAAATTGAAGTCACCACCAACTATAATTGTTTGAATTTGGTACGTGTTTGAAATTAAACTCAAATTATCTTTGAACCTACCAGCAATTGTATCATCTGAATTGGGAGGTCGGTAAAAGGATCCAATTATTATTTTATTCCGGTTGCCATACCTACTCACAGGAAATATCTACTTTAATTTGATGATAAGGTAAACTAATTCTGAAAGCAACAAACACGCCACCGCCACCTGTGTTTAGCCTATCCTTTCGGAACACCCTTAGGTTCTTCACAAAAATTTCGCAAAAACTTCCTGTTTTCGGCCGGCGCCCTTTGAGATGGAAGCCCTTTTTGTGTTTTCCCCGAGACCCTCTAACTTAAAAAACCGCCCAGTCCACACCACACAGCCCTTGCTACCCGTGTAACTGCCTTCTGTGTCTAATGGACTCCTGACCTATTCAGCGGAACCTGATAGCCTACCCAGTATGGTGCATGTCGAGGAATCTGCAGCCTACACAGTAGCAGAGCCACATGAGTGTCTGATTCAGACCCTCCACTCAGCCCTGTGTCAGAGGTCCACAATTGGTCCTGTCGGCTATTTTGTAAATGGTGAGCTCTGCTTTCATTTCGCAAGCAAGACTGGCAGCCTTTACCACTTCTGTTAGCTGCAATCCAAAATGACTTACATCTTTGGTACCGAAGTGTGCCACCACCTGCAGTTGGCTGCACCCTGTGCTCTTCATGGGATCCAAAAGGACTCGTTCCATGTCCGGAATGACTCCATCCGGTGTGCACATGGAGCCTCCTTGGCAGCCATGTCCCTAAGCGGCTCCATAATGCCCCTAACATCAGAGCTCCCAATTACCAATAATCCCATCCTCTGTGACTGCTGGGATCTTGCAGGCAGAGAGGTCTCCTCTGAAACAGGCAAGGCGGCTGCTTCTGGCTGAGCAACATTGTCAGCCACACACAGCACCTGGAACCTGTTTGCCAGACCAATGGGGGAAGCCTTACGTGTGGCTCCCTGGTTGCCACCTGCCAAGCCCCAAGGCGACCTCCCACTCGACCACAGGTGAGGGTTCAGCCTCAGTGCGAGCAGTAACTGGTCTAGCAACTGGTACGGACTGATCGAGGGACTCAGATGTGCTGTACGTCCATTGAACCCCACAGCTGGCCCGCAACAGCCATGCTCATCCACTGCAGCTTCAAGCTGTATAGCCAAAGGTATCACAGCCTGGAGCTGAGAGCAAAGTGTCACCATCTTAGTTCACATCTGCACACAGCACTAAAGACTATGGAAAACTACACAACACAGACAAATGGACTATCGACACAAGCTGCAGAACTCTACTGTAGATTCTGACAAAAACACAAGAACTGTGTCTAATAAATTAGATTAATAAGCAGAGATATGCCACAACATCAGTTTACTCTCCGACACAAACAAAACGGCAAGAACAGTCTCTATTATATATTAATCTAACATGCAGAAACCCGAGAAACTAAACTACCAAAGCACACAATGGAACTATACAAGTAGCTCCTGGTTGTTGTTGTTGTTGTTGTCTTCAGTCCTGAGACTGGTTTGATGCAGCTCTCCATGCTACTCTATCCTGTGCAAGCTTCTTTATCTCCCAGTACTTACTGCAACCTACATCCTTCTGAATCTGCTTGGTGTATTCATCTCTTGGTCTCCCTCTACGATTTTTACCCTCCACGCTGCCCTCCAATGCTAAATTTATGATCCCTTGATGCCTCAGAACATGTCCTACCAACCGGTCCCTTCTTCTTGTCAAGTCGTGCCACAAACTCCTCTTCTCCCCAGTCCTATTCAATTCCTCCTGGTTAGGAGCTTGTAAAAGTTACAAAATCGGTTGCTTTGCTATTGCTGCTTGTGTCCCAGCAGGTTGCTGCTCCCTGACTGGCTGACTTATCACCAACAAGGTCGTGCAAACCTATCCGATTTCCTGCAAGCCTGCTGGCCGTACACAGCAGTGTTGGAATGTGAGGACATTCTCATTTGAGGTGACTGATGGATTACAGTAAAGCACCTCGCTGCATAACTGGGCATCTCTGCTTATAGTGCTGACACAAACATCCTCCAGTTGTGGTACTCCAAGGTGTGTGTCTGCTGGGTTCCTCTCCACCTAACAGAAGACCACAAAGAGCTACAAAAGACCATCTGTGCACAGTCGATTGCGTATTACAATGCTGATAGTGACAATTGCTTGTCGAACATCGTCACAGGTGATGAAACATTAGTTTGTCACTTCAAACCAGAAACAAAACTGCAATATATCGAATGGCACCACACTACCATTCCTCCGAAGAAAAATTTCAAAGCTGCAATCTTAGCAGGTAAAATCGTGGCAACGGTATTCAAGGGCTATGAAGCAGCTATTCTGTTTGATGTCCTCCCTCATGGTCCAACAATGGATGACTGGTAGGTCATTGATGCCTGACATACAATACGTTCAGTACACTTCTTGTCAAATTGTAGCACAATTTAAAACTCACTGACTCACTGTATAAAACCTGGCAAGTTTTGAACCTTCGCCCCCCTGCCCCCCCCTCCCCCCCCCCCCCCCCCCACACACACCCTCCCAAATTGCAAAAATTTCTTCCGAGGCCCACGTTTTTAATAAAGCTGGAAGATTATTATGGGAGAGCTGGCTAATGTGGGACAGCTATGTAGTGACTAGAGTAAGTGCTCAACTCCATTGGGAAGTATCAGGAAGTAGTTCTCATGGTGCCTGAGGTGTAGAGCAGTGGCAGTAAGACCTTTACCGAGCTGGACATTGTCGAGAACACTTGATTAAACAGTGTTGAATTTAAAGTTTTTTGAGTGTGTGTGTCTCTAGAGCTGTAATATGTGAAGTAGAATAGCTGTCGGAATAATATTCGTATGATTATATTCTTCACAAAGTACTCTTTCATTTGCTATGAAGAATCATCCATCAAACCAAGCAGCATAACTATGAGGCAAAGTTTCTAATGTACAATGGCTTATTCCTAATATGCGATAGTGCGGGTATCCTAATATGTGACATATTAGGACACGCTGTCTCGAGCTTGGATAAATTCAGCCTGCCATGCTAGCAGTAACTGCATTCAGAGTTACATTTTTACTAAGTAAGCAGCACAATTTTGTGAACTTTGTGAAGCTAAGTGGTGATGCTTCTATTGTGCTAATACTTGATGAGCATCATATCACATGATAGACAAAGGAAGAGAAAACCGTGTACACATCATTTGTTTATCACCCATTGCACGCATAAAATGCAGCCTCTTGTGTAGATTTCGTGAGACTGTTTGAAACGTATTATCCTCAAGAAATAGGAACAGCCTTCGCAAATAACCCAAGTCAAGTAGTAGCTTCATTCTTTATTAAGAGATTGTTTGAAGCAGCTTGTTTGAGAGCAATAGAAATGGAAAGTACTATAAACAGCCTCTGAAAAATGAGACTCTTCCCTTATAACAGGTGTATACTGTTTAGCATTCACAAGGCGATGAGGAGGGGGTAGAGGGGGGCCTGTGTTCCCCTTGGCCCCTGGAATCTGGAGTACAGAGCTTTAGAGCTTTATTCATTACATAATTCTCATACACTTCTAGAAGTTATTTCCCATGATTCCATAAAACTTCTCATTTAGTTAATTGTAGCATTACATGGCTGATTGCAGTGAGACATATCGTATTATATCAGTTACCATCTTCTCTTTAGAAAGTGTAGCATCAGACCCTTCACTATGAAGTGTGGGCTTTGTTTGTTTGTTAATCAGCCTCTGCTTGGGCTCTGAAGAATGTTAACTTGAAAAAGAGGTTTTGTGTGACCTGAGTGCATTCCTTTCGCACAATAAATGCAAAAAAAATGTTGGAGAGACAGTAAGGAAGGGAATATTATTATTTTAGGATTTACCAGTTTTTATATTGATCAATATAAGTGTTTTCTCTGACTCTATTTTGATTATAATTGACATGTTTGTGATTTTTACAAATTTACATGTATAAAGTATTAAGTAGTATGAATTCAATAAATAAAATTTAAAGTACAATGATTTCACATAGATTTCCAATTTTCAATTTTTTTTCTGACTGGTACAATGCAGCTCCCCTCAAATTCATCTTCTGGCCAACCTCTTCCTCTCAGAGTAGCAGTTGCACCTTATGTCCTCAATTATTTGTTGCATATATTCCAGTTCCCATCTGCCTCTACAATTTTTACCATCTACAGCTATCTCTGGTACCATGGAACTTATTCCCTGATGTCTTCACACATTTCCTATCATCCTGTCCTCTTTTTCTGTCAGTGTTTGGTTTTAGTACATCAAAAAGAGATGGCAATTTCCTTCCATAGACCACGTCATATGGCGAGAGGCCAGTACTAGTATGGACTTTAGAATTGTATGAACTGACAACATCAATAAGGTATGTATCCCAGACTATGTTTGGCTCTTGATGTAGTAATTCACCATCTTCAATAATGTTTGGTGAACATGTTCTACACAGCTGTTTGCTTGCAGATGAAATAGGCTTGTCTGTACCTTGCGAACATGAAGTAAAAGGCATAGGTATTTCATCAAATCAGATTAAAAATTAGTACCCTGATCAGTTAGTAAGGTTTATGAATACCAGATTTAAGAATCTAATTATTCACTAATATGCCATAGCAGCTTGCCAGTCGGGAATTGCTGTCATACATATAAACATCGAAAAATGGCCAGTGAATGTAAACCCTTTCATGCCGGCGCCATGACTGTTGCATTGTGCACTATGGACAAGCGCCAGTCCCACCCAGCCGTGCCCCTGTACAGTGCATTTTTTACGCGCCCCACGGCATTACTCTGTCCTCCTTTCACACTCGTACTGTTATCACAATTATCACACTTTATACTATATATTTATTTGGGAAAGTATTTATATAAATCACACATGCTTTTAATATAATAGAGGGAAACATTCCATTGGGAAAAATATATCTAAAAACAAAGATGATGTGACTTACCAAACGAAAGTGCTGGCAGGTCGATAGACACACAAACAAACACAAACATACACACAAAATTCAAGCTTTCGCAACAAACGGTTGCTTCATCAGGAAAGAGGGAAGGAGAGGGAAAGACGAAAGGATGTGGGTTTTACGGGAGAGGGTAGGGAGTCATTCCAATCCTGGGAGCGGAAAGACTTACCTTAGAGGGAAAAAAGGACAGGTATACACTCGCACAAACACACATATCCATCTGCACATACACAGACACAAGCAGACATTTGTAAATGCAAAGGTTTTCTTTGATCTTTCAGATAATTTGTGTAATTTTTTCATGCATTCTATAAGATCAGTGTTTCGGATTCAGCTCTGGTGGGGTGGGTGCTTTATTACTTAAATGTATAGGACTATTGAATATTATTTTTGTTTTCACTTGTTCAGTAACATTTATTTTCAGTTGATTTACAATACATTTCAGTAGGATTAGATTACAAGAATATCATTGCACTGTGTTACATTTCAAAAAGTCTCTTGTGTATGGTAAATCACAAAGCAGGGAAAGGTGCAAAGTGTTGTATTCCATTCCTTACAACACGTTTTAGTCTGCTTCCACTTCTTCTGTGCTCTACAGACAACGCAAGTTCTGTAGCTGCTCCACTCATCAGGCCCTCCTGTCAGTCTCGAAGGATGTTCTGATCTTTTTCCTCCACTGTATCTTCTTTTTTCTACTTCATATTTATCCAGGACTCCCTGTATGACTCGCATTTGAAAGCTAGTGTAGCTAATTTTCATACAAATGTCTTATATAAGCAATAAGCATTGAAAAGGGACATGTCCACGATCTGAATAAGCAGCTTGTGATACCATTTAGTGGATTTTCTGATGCTTTCCATGGTCTTTATTACCAGTCACTTTTACTGACAGATCCCATTGATTTATTGTAGTCTAATACTACTGAAGGTTTCAATTGCTTCAAGCCTGTTGGACAATCCATCTTCGATATTTCCACCATTTCTGCAAAGTGGACTGTCAAAAGCATACATACATGTTTTTTGTCATGCCATTTTAGTGCCAACAGAAATACTGATGCAGAATGGAAAGTACCGGTAAGCTCTCCTTTCTTTGGTCTCTTATGTATGTTAGGCACATATTTCCTTGTGTGCCTGACTGTACCACAAGCATTTATTGCCCAGTTATACAACCAGCAAAACAGGGCAGGACTTGTATACCAATTGTCACACTCCAGGGTTTGTCCATTCTGTAAATATGGCTCTACCAATGTAGCTGCAACATTTTCTGAGATCAGAGTTTTCAATATCTATATGTGGGCCACTGTAAACAATAAAATCTAAAATATAATAAATAAATAAATCCCGTAATGGCTACATTTAGCAGATATGTACTGCTTGATTTTTAGCCTGCATTTGAATAATAGAAGACTTTCATCCACACATAACTTTTCGTAAGGATAGAAATGTTCCTTACATTGTTTTCTAAAGTGGTCAGTTACTGGCCATAGCTTGTACAAACAGTCATTGACATGAGGCTTTTTGTTATCGGCAAAATGTAAAAACAGCAAGATATGTTGAAATCGGTCTCTAGGTAGCACTTTAGAAAATATTGGTGTATGAATAAATGGATTCTCAGACCAATATTCAGACAGGCTCAATTTCTCTACTCTTGTCATGACAAATGGTGGCAATGAAGATGTAAATATCATTTACATTCACGTCACTCCATATTCTCTGGATCCTTTCTGGAACATGACCAGCAGCCACCATTTGAGGAAAGTATCTGTTAGTTTCCACACACAAAATGTTTATGATATCCATGCTAAAGAACAACTGAAAGAAACTGAGCATAGTGTCATTGTTTACGATAGCTTTCAGTCCATAAGTAGCTGTGTCAAACGCATGTTTCTTCGAATTCATGTTGTCATTTTTCCACTTTACGAGGGCCGTTCAGAAAGTAACCTCCAGTTGATTTAAAAAAATACACCAAGTTAAATAAAAATATTTTAATATATACATCTTACAACTACATCTTTGCACTATTTTTCTACATAGTCTCCATAGCGATTGAGGCACTTATCGTATCTCTTCACAAGCTTTGAAATTCCTTCTGCATAAAAATCACCCGCTTGTGCCTGGAGCCAGCCTGTGACCGCATCTTTGAGCTCTTCGTCGTCATCAAACCACTGTGACCCGAGCCATTTCTTCAAATGCATGAAGAGGTGATAATCACTTGGCGCCAGGTCTGGGCTGTAAGGTGGATGGTTGATAACGTCCCACTTGAAGGACTCAAGAAGGGCCGTTGTTCTGCGAGCAGAGTGAGGACGGCCGTTATCATGCAAAAAAAAACGATACCGGAAGTCAGCATACCACGGCATTTGTTCTGTATAGCCCGTCGTAAATTTTTTATTGTTTCACAGTACACGTCTTGATTAATGGTCGTACCACGTTCCATGAATTCAACCAACAACACCCCTTTGGCATCCCAAAACACCGTTGCCATCAGTTTTCTGGCAGAAAAATCTTGCGAGGCTTTTCTTGGTTTGGTAGGCGAATTTGAATGTGCCCACATCTTTGATTGTTCTTTTGTCTCAGGGTTCACGTACTTAATCCAGGTTTCGTCACCGGTCACGATTCTGTTTAACAATGGTTCTCCTTCGTCCTCATAACGTGACAGAAAGTCTAATGCAGAGGCCATTCTTTGAGTTTTGTGGTGGTCGGTAAGAATTTTGGGCACCCATCATGCACAGAACTTATGGTAACCCAATCTTGCTGTCACTATCTCGTACAAGAGAGTCTTAGAAATCTGTGGAAAACCAGTAGACAACTCCGACATTGAGAAACGTCGATTTTCACGAACTTTTGCATCAACTGTCTGAACGAGTTCGTCAGTCACCGATGATGGTCTACCACTCCTCTCTTCATCATGAACGTTTTCTCGTCCACTTTTAAATAAACGTACCCATTCACGGACAACTCCTTCACTCATAACTCTTGGTCCGTACATGGCACAAAGCTCACGATGAATAGCTGCTGCAGAATATCCTTTGGCTGTAAAAAACCTTATGACAGCACGCACTTCACATTTGGCGGGGTTTTCTATTGCAGCACACATTTCAAACTGCCACAAAAACTAAACTAGCGCAGGTACGATGTTCACTCGACCACGGCTTGATGCCGACTGACCTGTTGAGTGCGTGAACACACAGATGGCGTCGCTACTCCCCCCACAACCCGCACTGTGACCAATCGGAGGTTACTTTCTGAACCGCCCTCGTATTTTTGTCTTGCTCGGCAGTTCTGATGCCTGTAGATTCATCTTCTGTGCACAAACCCAAATCTGGGGATGTCAGTGGAACAGCTGGAGTAGCACGTGTACCTGATGTAGAAGCAGCTACAATAGGTGTTTCATGTTCATTGTCAGAGTCGGATGATGATTTGCTTTTATCTTCAAAGTCACTACCCAGTATGAGAGAAAGAGCTTCCTCCACCATGTATGACTTATCTACCATATCACTTCTAGTAGAAACTAACTGAGGTTAACAACATGTCACTTCAAATTAGAAACAAGGTGGGAAATTAGCAGGCAACTCAAACAAAAGCAATGCTTTGAAACTGAATGCCATTGGCATCTAGTGACTCTGTTGTCAGCTACGGACTTTGAGCAAAGCCACTAGATGGCGCCCAAGTCAAACTTCCACACAATTCAAGCATAGTGAAGCGGAGAAATATGACGCGAGCTGGAACTGTTACAGCAGTCCACCAGCTGGGTGGCAGGGACTGCACTTGACTGCTGCAGCAGTCCACTGGCTGAGCAGCACATCCACTCCTGACTTCTGCAGAAGTTCACCATAGCGAAAGGGTTAATATGTATTTATTATGAGTTGGAGTTCTGTTGAATGGACCCAAAATATCAAGCTGTATCATTTCAAAGGGTTTAGACAGTTCAGGCAACCTTTGAAGAGATATCTTTTTATGACTGAAATCTGCCTGCTGGACACATGGAATGCAGTTCAACATCTCATTTTCTTGTACACCACCAAAACTTTTCAGCCACTGTGCTATCAGTTGCTCTTTGGCCCACATGACTTGACAAAACATGGTCATGTGCTTGTTGTAACACTTCATTCCTCAGCAACAATGGGATCACGATGCATGGTCTGCATTTTGTTGATCTGCAAAGTAAGCTTTCATTTGTTGTGAACTGCAGCTGTGACCTAAATTCCTTAAAGTCTGCTTCAGCTGCCTGTTCTGTCTGCCAGGCACTCACACTTTTCCCAAACATTTGCAGCGCTGCAACCTTCAAGTGGAAAGTACCTGCATTTGTATGTTTTCTCCCAGATTGCTGAACAACTATTAATCAAACTCACTCAACTAAAAGACCCACATGGTTAATCTGCCAGAAGGATGTTTAAATAACATGTATGCATTGTATCTGTACGACATTCTTTTGAAATGATATGCTGAAAGTGTATACACCATGGGTCAATACTAGACTTGCATTTCAGCTCCTCCATGATTTCCCATAAACTATTCACATAAGTTTTGCAATTTCACACTTCTCAAAATGCAGTAAAAATGAAATTTGTGTATACAAATACATCTCTCAACAAGCAAATGAATTCAAGTTTACATTTACGAATATGCCATTGAGGCTATGTGCTTATATTATATTAAAATGTAAAATACAAGTGTGGTAAATTACCGTAACACACAACAAACTCTCCATCATCCTGGTCCTTGACCAGTGATCTTACAATACTTGAACAGCGAACAACTCATAACTACACTGATCAATCAAAACATTATGACCACTGACCTGTTATCCATATAAACCCATCCAGGCAATAGCAGCATCACCTGGCAAGAATGACTACTAGTCAGACACATGCACAGTCCATGTAGTATCAGTGAGTGCACTGTCCATATGTAGAATGGGGAAGGTACACAATCTCAGTTTGTCCAAGGGAAAGACTGTGGTGGCTTGGAGTCTCAGCACGAGCATTTTTGGAAACTGCATGACCTGTCATGTGTTCAAATAGTGCTGTGGGGAGTGTCTTCAACACATGGTGAAACCATACCAGACATTATGGCATTCGGTTGCGACCCCTCATTACATATGTCAGACATCATACGCTCCTCCCCGGGGGACACCACCTTGAAATAGCACTGTCTGTGCAGGTGGGGAGGCTTGTGCGTTTGCAGGAAGCTGAGGGCTATGCCGGCTGTGGGAACCTACAGTCAGTGAGGTCTTGGCTGATGGACCAGACTAAGTGTGTCCCACAACGACCTGTCATCCCACTTCCATTCCTTGTCTTTTCCCAACTCCTCAATACCCAACCCAAGGTGTGATGCAATCCATGCCAAGGGGTGCATGGCACATGGAAAGATGTGTCATGAACGGAGCCTCAGGGATACCGGACAACCTCCCTGAGTAATTGGCCTTTCACCGCATGGGGTTTCCGTGGTGTGGATCTAGATCCCCAACCCTCATGGGACCAAACTAGACATGAAAGGAAATAGTAATACTAAAGGGCAAGTTGAGACCTCAGACACCCAAACATCAGGGCTGGAACCGGTGGAGAACAGTCCCTTGGCTGAATAGGGGGACAGACCTGTTCAAGTAGTGGGAATGCTTACTAAGAAGTTGGACCAGATTAAGATCACAGACTTTTGTGGGGCTCAGAGGAGGAAACTTCTTAGAGAACAAAAGCTAAAGGAAGGAAAAGAGTGAGTTCCTAAACAAAAATGGAGTGAACTAAAAGGGCTTGAGCCCAAGACCTCCAGTAAAGACTGTCCCAGGGTGAAGGGAGTGTACAAACCCCTTCTACATTGAGGGCAGGCAGTAGCAGAACAAGTGAGGAATCTAAGCCTCCCACTTCTCAGGATAAGCATATCCAGAAAAGGCTGAAGTAAGAAATAGGGAAACGGACCTATAGTACTACAGTCTCAGTTTTCTGTGAGGAGGTAGAGGGTATGGCTGCTCAGGCCAGACTTCACAAAATCCTCAATGATTTACCAATTAATCCAGGGGGAACTTTAAGGAAAGAGGATGGGGAGTATATAAGAACAGCACATGAAACACTGGAACTACTCCTCAAGACTTATTTTCCTCAAGGTACTCTGACAGACAACAGATGAGGACAAGATCCCTGTGAGATATCAGTTTCCAGGTATTCATAGGGAGAACTGGGCATCTGCCAGAGAATGTGTTGACCATAGTAAAATCCAATGGGCAGTGGGAACATTCCAACCGTTCAAGTCACCTGGTCCAGATGGAATGTTTCCAGCGCTCCTGCAACAAGCAGGAGTGAACTTAATAAGATTCCTATGCAGGTTTCTTAGGGTTAGCCTAGCGGCCCGAATCATTCCTAATGTCTGGAGGGCAGTGAAGGTTGTCTTCATTCCAAAGCCAGGGAGAATTGATCATACCAAGGCCAAGGGTATGAGACCAATCAGTCTGCTCTCCTTTCTTCTTAAAACATTAGAAAAACTGGTCACTGTGCATATTAGGGAGAGGACATTAGCTAGGGTCCCTCTACACATAAATCAACATGCATACCAACCAGGAAAATCGTGTGAAACTGCACTCCACGAGCTTGTTAGGAAGGTAGAGAAAGCACTACACTTTTAGGAAACAGCCCTCTGAATCTTCTTGAACATTGAAGGGGCTCTTAGCAACGTGAGCTTCGAATCCATGGTTAAGGCAGCGGAATTGTGTGACTTGGAGACCACCATTTACAGGTAGATTAAAGACATGCTTAGTGGTAGAAAGGTAGAAACCACCATGATGCAAGAAAAAATTGTAATCAACACTACCAGAGGCTGTCCACAAGGAGGGGTTCTGTCCCTTCTTCCATGGAACCTTGTGGTGAATGAACTCATTGTAGAATTAAACACTAGACAGTACTTTTGCCAGGGATAAGCAGATGATCTTGTCATAGTAATACTTGACAAATTTTCAAGTACAGTCAGAGCTATGGCACAAGGAGCACTGAACATTGTGCAAAATTGGTGCAGGAAACAGGATCTAAGGGTCAGTCCTACAAATACTGTTGTAGTGCCATTTACGAGGAAGCAGATCCAACACACATGTCGGAATCTCAAGCTTCTCGATGAAACTCTTCCAGTTAAGGGGATAGTGAAATATCTAGGGGTAACCATGGATGAAAAACTATTGTTGACCCCTCACATAAGGAGCACCTGTTCGAAGATGAAAGGTAGTCTAATGAGTACCAGGAGAGCTTGTGGTAATGACTGGGGCTTAAGCTCCAAGGGTATGTACTGGATATACACCACGTTAGTAAGACCTCTGATTATTTATGGGGCTACAGTGTGATGGAAAAAAGTAGAACAACAGGTAGCTGCTAAGGAGCTTGCTAAGGTGCAGGGACTGGCTAGCTCAGCCATTACAGGTGGAATTAGCAGCACACCCACTGCTGGGATGGAAACCATGCTGGACATGCCCCCATTACACCTGTTGCTAAAGATGGAGGCAGCAGCTGGAGCACACAGGTTAAAGAGTGGCAAAAACTGGAATGTACTGGGATATCGAGGATATCACGCTAAAATACTGAGTGAGGTAGATATAGGTATAACTCCCAGCTGCTTCAGCAAGCCTTTCTGTGAGAACAAACTTCGACACCATACTGATGTTTCAAAAACAGACCAAGGCATTGAGTCCAGGGTATACGGAGTGCAGCAAAGGCTGGAGAGTGCAATATCTCTAGGGAAGACGGCCACTGTGTTTCAAGCAGAAATAACTGCTATCAGGATGTGCATGGAGGAGAATTTGCGGAGGTGCTACAGAGATTGTAGCATTTTCATTTATTCAAACAGTCGAGCAGTCCTGAAAGCACTGGCAGCCTCTGGAACAAGATCAAAGATCGTGGCAGGATGCCACAAAGTCCTTGTGGAGCTAGGGGAGAGCATTAGGGTAAACCTATTGAGGATCCCTGGTCACTCAGGGATTAGTGGTAATGAGCAAGCCAATAGGTTGCCCAGGATAGGGGCGATGACACCATTTATTGGACCAGAACCTGTTCTGACAATCACCGAGGCAACGATCAAAATAAAACTATGAGACTGGACAAGGAGACAGCATGTAGAATATAGGGCTAAGGTCCAAAAGCAAAAACATGGAAAGTATTGATCCGAAACCATGTTCTAAGAGAAGTCTCTCAATCCTGAGTTTGAACAGGAGAGAAATGAAACTCATGGTTGGACTATTGACAGGCCATGGGAACTTCAAAAAACGCCTATATACAATGGGGCTAATAGAAGAAGACCCCAAATGCAGGATGTGTGGTGTGGGTGGGGAAACCACATCACATTCGATATTCGGATCAACCAGACCTGAAGAAATTGTGTCTAGCAAAGCACTGGTAAAGGATCTCCTTGCACTGTTAAAGAGGATTAGTTGGCTTTACTAGAGACACAGGGAATGATACCACACAATAAACTCTTGTTTTGGTGCCAGCAGCAGTGTGCTTGACCAATGTTGCTTTTGTTTCCCTGATAAAATCAAATCAATTCAATGCAGTTGTAGGATGGGTACAACATAAAACAACACTGGCAGAAAACTGTGGTGGAACTAGTGACAGACTTTAACACTGGGCAAAGTACAAGTGCATCTGAACACACAGTGCACTGAACACTCCTAACAATGGGCCTCCATAATCAATGACCCATGCATGTGTCAATGTTAATGCTATGACATCAGCAACTACAACTGACTGGGCACATGAGCATTGGCACAGGACGTCGATGCAGTTGTAGTGAGTTGCATGGTCTGATGAATCCCAATACCTTTCTTCCTCATGCTGACGGAAGGGCACAAATACAACGTCTTTCAGGGGAACATCACCTTCATTCCTGTACTGCAAGATGGAGATAAGCTTGTGGTGGTTCCATTATGCTCGGGGGAACATTTAAATGGATATCCGTGGGTCCAATGGAGCATGCAAGACACCATAATGGCCAACGAGTACTGTACATTGGTTTCAGACCACGTACACCCTTCCATGATGATCATGTTTCCCGATGGCAGTGGCATTTTTCAACAAGATAATGCTCTATGTCACTGGCAAGGAGAGTGATGGAGTGGTTCAAGGAACACAGTGGTAAGTTCCAGTTGATATGCTGCCCCCCCCCCCCCCCCCCCCGATCGCCAGATCTGAACCTAATCACATCTGGGATGTGATTGAATGTGGTGTCAGAGTTCATCGCACACTCCCTGGAATTTACAGGAATTAGGTGACTTGTGTGTGCAGATGTGGTGCTAATTCTCTCCAGTGACCTACCAAGGTCTCATTGGTTCCATACCAGCACATCACCACTGTTATCTGTGTCAAAGGTGGACATGCTGGCTCTTAGGCAGGTCATCATAATGTTCTGGCTGATTGTTGTGCAAGAAGGTAAGAGCGTGTGTGTCTGACAAGAATATTGACTAAATGGCTTTCCAAACTACTGTGACTCACATCCCTAGACAATCCTTTGTGTATGTTATTCAAAATGCCTTTGCATAGATACTGCATGTGTACCATGTAACATAGATAATTCATGTTTTGTCACTAAGATATTTTCAGTAATATAACAGCAGACATTTTCACTTCTGTTAATTGTGTTATTGGTGTGTGTACCTCAAACACTGTTCATGCATACATGTTTGAGACATTTTATTGATAAGCTCTAATGTCTTCCTAAAAGTCTACCAGACACTCAGTTGCTTTACGGCAGGAACAATAGCGTAAAGTGATACTGTACATAGCCATAGTGTACCACTAACCTTCCTTGTTCCTTTACCAGTAGTGTAGGTTGAGGCCAGGATTATTTGGGAAGTGGAGAATGTGTTGTAAGGATAATTCCAATCTGCACAGCTCAGAAAACTGGTGGTGGAGGGGATGATCCAGAGGGCCTGAGTTGTGATGCAGCCCATGAAACCAAGTATTTTATTTTTAGCTATGTGTTGTGCAACAGGATAGCGCACACTGCTCTTGGTCACAGTCTGGCAGTTGCCATTCATCCTGGTGGGTTGCTGGTTGGTAGTCATACAATATAAAAAGCCATGCAATGAGTGCAGCAGAGCTGGTGTATGACATGGTTGCTTTCATAGGTGGTGAGTCTCTGGTGGGGTAGGGTAAGCGTGTGACAGGACTGGAATACGAAGTGCTGGATGGGTGGATGGACAGGTCTTGCACCTGTGTCTTCCACAGGGACATGATCCCTGTGGCAAGGGGCTGGAATTAGCTGCGGCATAAGGATGGACTAGGACATTGTAGAGGTTGGGTGGGCAACAGAACACCGCTTTAGGAGGTGTGGTAAGTATCTTAATTCTGATGTCCTCATTTCAGAGCATTATGATAGATAATCAAAGCCCTGATAAATGACGTGACTCAATTGTTCCTGTCCAGAGTCGTATTCGATGATGAAGAGAGTGCTCCAATGTAGCTGGTTGTTGGGGGTTTTGGGAAGATTGGGGGGTTTGTGTGAATATTGCTTGGAAAATCTGTTTGCAGACTTGGTCTCTGAACACCTTTGTGAGACATTTAGCATACATGGTCTTCAAAAAATTCTGGAACTTTGCCCACAGATTTTTTCTATTCTTACCTTTTACTTATTGTGTATGATTTCCTTCAAAATACTCTCCTCCACAACTGATAAGCCACTCCCAAACCCATTTTCACTTCCGGAGGCAATCTTAGTAGGCCTCTTGCTGGATCATGCAAAGCGCTGTCTGCGTATTTGAAGTTTTCTAACATGAGCATTGTTGGTAGACATCGAAGCGCATCCTGAACAAGGATCATCTTTAACTTCTGTCTGCCCATTTGTCAATCATGTGAACCATTTGTAACACCAAGTACAGCTTAAGCACTCATCAACATAGGTTCCATGCATCATTTGGCATGTCTCTGTAAAGTTTTCTTGAGTTTCATTCAAAATTTAATGCTGACGCATTGCACCTCTAACTCTGCCATCTCAGAACTCATGAACTATGTGAAATGACATTCTACTCTGCACAACACTAAACAGTACCTAACAGACATACAACCATGAAACTTCTGGCAGTTACACATAAAACATGTGTATGCAGAGATGCCTACCGCTTTTCACTCCAGCACACCATTCGTGCAAATGTTCCGGAATGTTTGAACAGACCTCGTACTGGACAAAGGAGTTCTTGTCATAGCAGGTATGCTGTCGAAATGCAGGTGCTGTTGGTGGTTAGTGTATTTAATGTGGACAGAGTTGTGGATGGAGACATTAGAGAGGAAGAGGTCAATGTCCAGGAAGATGACATGCCGGGTTGAGGAGGGCGGGTGAAGCAGATGGGAGAGAAGGTGTAAGGTGTTGAGGTGGTGAAGGAATGAGGATAGGGTGTCTTGGCCCTGAGTCCACATATCATCAATGAACGTGAACCAGACCAGGGGTTAGGTTTTGGAAGGCTAAGAATGTTTCCTGTAGGTGGCACATTTATTTATTTTTACTTATTTATTTACATTTTCTTTGCGCGGAGCCATCATAATGATGGATTTTGCAAATGTCAGACTTAATACTATGGTTATATTTACACTTATAAAATACACTATATTCTGTAGCTGTTGCTTCTTATGTCTATTTTTTACATTTATCAAATTACAACTGATATGCTAATGCCTCATGTTACAATCACTATCTTAAAATTCATTGAAAGAATATAAACATTTTTCCATTAGAAAAGATTTTAATTTTGTTTTAAAAACATTTCCCGTGTACGTTCTTAGAGAGTTTGGTAGCTTGTTATACCAAATCAAACCACTGATATATGGACTTCTATCAGTCATTTTTAACGTTGTTCTGTTACAGAAATAGTTACACTTTGTTCTAGTGTTGTGATCATGTACATCACTGCCCTTGATAGCTTCTGTTGGTTGACTTATAAAAAATACAACTATTTTGAAGATGTACAGAGAATATATTGTCAGATATTCATGCTGCACAAACACTTCACAACATGAATCTCTGTGTCCCATCCCATGTATAAGTCTTATTGCTCTTTTCTGTAGTAGTAGTATTCTTTTTAAATGTACATCAGCTGCACAGCCCCATAGTTCAATTCCATAATTGAGAAAGGGGTAAAGTGTTCCATAATATACTAATTTCAGTGCTTGGCTAGGAACTATCTTTGCGAGCTGGCTGAGGAGATATATGGCACTACTGACTTTTCCGCATACGAAATTAATGTGGTATGTCCACCACAAATTTTCATCAACATATACACCCAGGTATTTACAGTTACCATTTTCTGTTGCAGAGATATTACACACACCATTCATATTGTTGTGATGAGAACTGCCTGTTTTAAATGTCAGTAGTTGAGATTTGGTGACATTCACCTTGAGTCCCTGATCATTGAAGTATTTTGTTACATCTGTTACACCACTAGTAGCAAGAGATTCTAGCTCTTTACATTCGCTCCCATGGGATAAGATTGACGTGTCATCTGCATTGCTTACAATATGGGAGTTAATGGGTTGTGCAATGTCGTTAATATATATATAAGGAAGAGAAAGGGTCCAAGGATTGAGCCCTGTGGTACATCTTGTAATACAGGTTCACTGGTGGACTGGGAGTTCATAATTTTATTATCTAGTTTGTATAACAATTTAGTGCTTTGCTTGCAATTCAACAGGTATGTGGTTAGAAGATTCATGGCTTGATCCCCAATACTATAAGATTTTAGCTTTTTAAGAAGTACCCTATGGTTTACCGTATCAAATGCTCTTGTCAGGTCCAAAAATATACCTGCAGTCTGCATCTTCTGGTCCAACAGACAGTAAACTTCATGGATGAACTGTGTAACTGCTGTGTTGTTAACAGTGATGAGTAGGGATCCAGGGAGTAAAAAGTTGGGGATGATGAAGAGCCAGTGAAGGAAGTGGTTGGCATCTTTGATGTGGGATACTAGATTTTCAGTAGTTGATTGGAGGTGTTGGTCAATGAGGGCAGAAATTCTGTCTCTGGGGCACAATAACCAAGCTACAATGGGGCATCCAGGAATGTTGGGTTTGTGGATTTTGGAGAGCATATAGAAAGTGGGTGTGAGGGGTGTCATGAGGTTGAGGAGGGAAATGAACTCAGGGGAAAGATTGTGGGAAGAGCCTGATAAAACTTTGAGCATGGATTAGAGGCTATGTTGGACTTCTGGGATGGGATCACTCAGCCAGAATTTATAGGTGAAGGAACCTTTATTTTTTAATTTTAGAAAAATCATTTCCCAAAACATTTTACCATCTATTTTTCAAAATATATTTTTATTTCTAAATTTTGCGCAGAAAGCATGAAATGTAATGTATCTAAATATCAGTCAGTATTCCACTATTATTAAGAGTATATAGACCAAGAGAAAGCAGAGAACTTTCAGTTTATGCTTATCATGAGATATTTCAATTTTCCCTCAAATCAGTAACTAAGTTTTTCTTAGTTAACCTGATTATATTTAAGCATCGTCCCCTCCCCCCAGCAAAACAAAGAAAAAACTAGAACTCACATTCGTTAATCTGGTGTGCCATTTGTTCATTTCTCACTCTTTATTTGGCTATGAAAATTCAGAGAAAGATCTGTTGTGTGATTTATAAGGCATCTCATTTTCGGTCCACTCAATCATTTCACCAAAAAGCAGGGAAAGGGCATGGGGACTGGAGTGGAAGTGGATGAGAGACATGGGCCAGAGGCGTTGAGGCCAGAATGATTGCGTGATCAAAGTATGTGTTGTGAAGACAATACTCATCTATGTATGTTGGTATTTAGAGGAGGATTTAGATGGCACAGGATGTGAAGCAGTCACTGACATTCAGAATGTTGAACTTAGCAGTGTATTCTGCCATAGGGTGGTCAACTTTGCTCTTACAGATCAGCAATGTCCACTCATTTGGGTGGACAGTTAATTGGCAGTCATGTCCACATTGAAAGCTGTGCAAAAGTTATACCAGATATGGCTTATAACATGACTGATTCCACAAGTGTCACTGCCTCTCCTAGGATGTGGTATGACTGTAATGGAACTGGAATAGTATGTATGAGGGCAAGTCAAAAAGTGAAGGGGCTTTTGCAATTTCTTGCTGTAGGGCTCGATAACACTGCTTGACTGCTTGTATCCGGGGCTGAAGTATTGTTGTACGCAACAATGCAATGCAACATGGCACTCTTATTTCTGTGTTGGTTGCAGTGTGATAGCAGACCATGAAACATGGGAGCTCCATTGTCAATCTTCACTGAGGAGAAAATGAGAACAGTGACTCACTTTTTTGTTTGCAGACAGTATTGAACATGTGGAAATTATTCATTGGATGCCAGCACAGTACGGTGACAGCTACTAACTGCAAAGCAAGAGCTATGAATGGATAGAGTGCTTTAAACAGGGAAGAACTTCTCTATGTGATGAGGAAAGATAGGGCAAGCTGTCAACTTTGACATCTGAGGACAATTTGGAAGCTGTTAAGGGTATGGTGATGGAAAACAGACGAATCATAGCGGACAAAATTCCCAGTACTTTACATATCAATCATGGAGCAGCATATTCCATCTTACACAACAGGCTAAATTTTCAGAAAGTGTGTGCGAAGTGGGTACTGAAAGAATTGTCAACACAGCATAAGGTGCAAAGAACTGACATATCTCATAAACATTTGGTGCATTACCACCACAGGGGGCATGGGTTTTTACAGCAAATCATTACTGTAGACAAACTGTGGCTGCATCATCATGAAATCGAAAGTAAGGCTGTGAGCATGGTTTGGAGACACCCGTCATCAGCAGAAGTTAATAACTTTAAACAGCAACCATCAGCTGGTAAGATTACGCTAACACCATTCTGGGACTTAAAGGTGTGGAAGCCATTCATTTCATCCCAAGAGG
The DNA here is from genome assembly GCF_021461395.2 of Schistocerca americana. Taxonomy (NCBI): domain Eukaryota; kingdom Metazoa; phylum Arthropoda; class Insecta; order Orthoptera; family Acrididae; genus Schistocerca; species Schistocerca americana. The sequence continues at coordinate 695,041,446 of NC_060120.1, read as the reverse complement.
CAAAAATGTGAACTATGGGAGCTATTGTGATGAACTAAACTGAAACCTTCAATCATATCCAAATGTACCAGAGAACTGTGAAAAGGTGTCATCCTGCAGCAAGATAATGCTCGGCCACATTCTGTCAAATGGACAGCCGAAACAATAAAGGAGCTGGGATTCGATGGCTGGAACACCTTCCATACAGTCGAGACCTGACTCCAAGCAATTCCCATTTGTTTGGACCACTGAAGAAAACATCCAGGGGAGGAAGATTTGCAACAGATGTAGAAGTCATTCATACTGTGCAAAATTGGTTACAGGTACAATAAAAAAAACTTTTTTCTAACAGAATCAAAGCTCTTGTGAAACACTGGACACAGTGCTTTGAAGTGCAGGGAGGTTATTAGAGAAATAATGTATGTTTCAGTTTTTTATTATTAGAATAAATATTCCTTTTCTCAAAAGTCCCCTTACTTTGTAAATTCCCCTCATACTTGGTGGGATGTATAGAACAGGTCTTGTACCTGGGTCTTCCACAGTGATAGCATCCATGTGGCAAGGACTTGTGGTAGTTGTGACATAAGTGTGGACTGGGATATTTGGTGGATTGGGTGAGGAGCAAAATACCACTTTGGGAGAGGTAGAAAGGATTGGACACCAAAATGAACCATTTCTCCCAGCAATGCAACTATAAATATTTTGCAAGCACATCAAGTAGCAATAATACATCCATCAGTATAAGAGATTTCCTTCTTCCCTAAGGTCAAAGAAAGACATTTTATTTTGATGAACAGATATTTTCGAGTGACATTTTCCAAGAAATTGAGACTTATAGGCTTTGCAGATAATTCCAATAACATTTAACTGTCAATACTGTTCACTGATAAATTGAGAAAATATAATGTCCAAATGCTGTATAAAATAATTACAATTGATTAAACTAAAATGGTTCTCATGTTTAATTGAATAAATAAACAAACAAGACATTCAAATATAAACTACAAAATCATTATTGGATGTAATTTGATTATGCATCTTTTCAGCTACTACATCATTCCGGTGCTATGTGTGTAACTCACTGGAGGACCCTTCTTGTGAGAACGATCCCAGATTAGTGGCAGTGTGTCCATACTTGGCTACAGGTTGTGTAAAAATGACGGCACATCGTAAGTAAAATTCCAAGATGTTAAAAACTGGAGCTTTCCTCATGTAAATGTTATAATCATTAATGGAAAGTTCAAGTTGGAATATCAACAATTATGAAAAGGACAGTTTTCCATTCACTGTAAGGATGACACATAGGGCTACAACAGAAAAGACTGTTACACATTAAACTTTTGGCCAAAGCTTTCATCAGAAAAGAAAAACACACATGCATTACACAAGCAATCATACTTCACGCACACATAACCTCTATCTCTGGCTACTCAGCCCAGACTAAAACTGAAATGCATCAAACGGGAGCAACAATCCATAGTGGAGTGGGGAAGGAGGAGGGATAGGAGAATATGGGTGGAGGAAGAGGAAACAGTGCTGCCTGGCAGAGCATACAGGGATTGGAGGCAGCAGACAGGGCTGCCTGATGCAGCAACAGGAGGCTTTGGGGAAGGGATAAAAAGGAGATGGAAAGGAGAGGAGCAGAGAAGGGGAAAATATCAGGAAGTGCATTAGGAGAAACCAGTGCAAAATGAGGGTAAGGGGAGATGAGTTGGGAGGAGGTGATAGGACAAAGGGGGTGGAAACTGTTGGATGGAGGGTATTGGGACAGAGGATTGCTGTAGGTTGAGGCCAGGATTATTTTGGGAGTGGAGAATGTGTTGTAATGATAATTCCCATCTGCACTGCTCAGAAAAGCTAGTGGTGTAGGGGATGATCCAGAGGGCCTGGGTTTTGATGCAGCTACTGAAATCAAGCATGCTATTTCCAGCTGCGTGTTGAGCAACAGGATAGTCCACTTTGCTCTTGGCCACAGTTCACCAGTGGCCATTCTTCCTGGTAGATTGCTGGACGGTATTCATACCAATATAAAAAGCTGGGCAATGGTTGGAGCAGAGCTGCTGTATGATGTGGCTGCTTCCACAGGGCGTTCGGCTTCTGATAGGGTAGGACAGGCCTGCTACAGGACTGTAATAGGAAGTTCTGGTTGGTGGATTGGACAGGTCTTGCATCTGGGTTCTCCCAAAGCAATATGATCATAGTGGCAAGGGGCTGGAATTGGGAGTGGCATAGGGAGGGACTAGGATGTTGTGGAGGGTGGGTAGGTAATGGAACACCACTTTGGGAGGGGTGGTAAAGATGTTGGATAGGATGTCCCTCATATCAGGACATGATGCTAGATAATTGAAGCCCACATGAAGGATGTGGTTCAGTTGATCCTGTCCTTTGTAGTTGGATATTGTAGGTAGTGGAAAGACTTGGATTGTGTGGGGATATGACATGGGACACCCGTTGCAGACAGGTCTGAGGGTATATGCCACCCCAGGGTGGCCAGGCTGTATGAGAGAGATTTTTTGGTGCGGAAGGGATGATAACTGGTATGCAGGAATTATTGATGGCTGGTGGTTTAATGTGGACAGAGGTGTGGATGGAGCCATCAGAGAGGAAGAGATCAATGTCCAAGAATGTGGCATGCTGGGTTGAGGAGGACTGGATGAAGCAGATGGGAGAGAAGGTGAAAGGTGTTGAGGTAGTGAAGGAATGAGAATAGGGTGTCTCAGCCCTGAGTCCATGTCATGAAGAGTCATCAGTGAACCAGAACCATACCAGGGGTTTCAGGTTTTGGGAGACTATTAAGGTTTCCTCTAGATGGCCCACAGACAGACTGGCATAGGAGGATGTGATGCAGATGATGTGGCTGTTCAAAATGGTTCAAATGGCTCTGAGCACTATGCGACTTAATTTCTGAGGTCATCAGTCGCCTAGAACTTAGAACTAATTAAACCTAACTAACCTAAGGACATCACACACATCCATGCCCGAGGCAGGATTCGAACCTGCGACCGTAGCGGTCGCTCGGCTCCAGACTTTAGCGCCTAGAACCGCATCGCCACTGAGGCCGACGAAGTGGCTGTGCCACAATTTTGTTCGTATACCTTCCCTTCAAATGAGAAGCAGTCGCGTGTTACGATTTAGTTAGAATGGTGTATAAGAAATGAGCTAATGGGTCTGGGATCTGAAGGATATTGGGAGAGGTGGTGTTCAATAGCGGCAGGTGTGTGAGCACATGTTCTGCCCTGGCTGTCCTATCAGCTCCGCCCAACTCATGCACCTCACCCTCATTGTGCATTGCTCTCTGCCAATGCATCCACTGATATTATACCCCTCTCTACTCCTCTCCTTTCCACTCCCCTTTCCTCCTTTCCCTCCCTACCCCACAGCCTCCCAATGCTGTACCAGGTAACATTGTCTGTCACCTCTAGTTCCTGTACACTGTTGTATCCAGCATTTTTTCCTCTTCCCCCACTCATAGCCTACTGTCCCTCCCCCTCCTCCCCCTCCACTACAGATTGTTGCTCCCATTCAATGCATTTCAATTTTAGCCTGGCCTGAGCAGCCACAAATAGCGGTCATGTGTGTGTGAGGTGTGCTTGTTTGTGTAGTGTATGTGTGTGTTTTCCTTCTGATGAAGGCTTTGGCCAAAAGCTTAATGTGTAACAGTCTTTTCATCGTGCCTGTCTCCTTCTCAACGTGTCATCTTTACAGTGAGTGGCTATCTATCCTTTCCGTATGTGTTTATAACCACTTAATTTTGTTTTCAAGTATTTTTCTTCAACATTATCACACAGAAAGAGACAAAAGGAATAGGAATATTTTGTCACCCATCTATGGTCAGTTAGAACTTACTTTGTATTCAGTGTCAGTCCTTTTCATCCTGTTCTGTCTTGATCCATCTTCCTCAACTTATGGTTCTAGTTAATGATCTTAACTAATTAATGATCAGTCCCATTTTCTCTAGTGGTTCATTTCCTTTGTGCAGTAACTGATACATAGAATGATGAAACATGTTTCACGCTATCAGTCTTTACCTACAGTGATATTAAATTGTGTCAGTAGTTATTTCAACTTGTAACATTACCCAATTTACCTGTAAAAATGTGCCATCGGTAGCTGCACCTTTTCAAATCTGGCTAAAAATGGTTGTTTAAAGTAGGCTATTTCAAATGACATTGTCCATACAAGGTTTACAGTTCAAAACACTTTAATTGCATTTTGATATTAAATAACCTTCTGTTTGTTGCTGAATCGAATCTCATTTACTATTATTTACACACAGATAATGGGTAAGCCACATAATACACTTGACTGATGTCCTAGAACGATGATGACTGTTCAAGTGCAGTAATCTAACATAAATGCTCTGATTCACAGTATTAATATGTGGCAAGGAAAGTATTAACAGTTCACCAGTGACATTGAGTAGCTAGTCGTATTGACACAAAAATGATGTGTACCGTAAGTCTAATTTGGAAATAACACAGTTCACATTTTGTATTTCTGGCTAATTGAATAGCGGAATAAGATTTATTTGACAGAGGACATATAGATAAAACAATAATTGCTATTGAATTATTCAGTCTATTTTTCCAAAATGTGGGATTCTACTTCAGTAACAATGTTTTAGATTAGAATGCTAAGTACTTTGAAACTAAATGAGTGGAAAAATGGCTAACATTTTTGCAGGATTAGCCATACGGTTGCTATAATTATTTATCTATCTTTTTCCTCTATTCTATCAAAAAATTAGTAACTTGGTATAAGTTTACATGTGAACAATCATAGCAAAGTTTGCAATTTCTGGTATTTGTAATTAGCAGTTTTTAGGTAAACTAATTACACCAACAGATTTTGGTTAACAAAATGAATGTAGTGGGTAGTACAGTAAAGTTGTCTGTGCTTTGAGTTGATATTTGAGATGTTCAGTAGTGTGCACATGCCATATATGAGGTGATAATCTTTAAGATATTTGCAAAAATATAAATATAAATGTTTGGGGTAGAAAAACATAACAGGATCAAATAATCCACCTGCTTTGTTATAGAACTCCTGTTTTCTTATAGCTGATCTTTATCTGATAATGGCAATCCAGGTTAGCAAGTCTTCGATACAGAAAGATAGCACACATATGATAACTATCAGTCACCTCTTGAAGTAGGCACATTTCTTTATATGCCTAAGCTTACCTCCTCTGATTAGGCTGTGAGTTCTCATAAAGCTGACATGCTGCTTCGTAATTACGGTTTCTGTTTAGGATGAAACTGCCTTGCTTTAATCTGTTTCTCAAAGTAGTTGCATCTTCACAAATTTCCAGTTGTTGCCACTTTAAATTAAAATTAAATTAACAAATATAGAAATAATTACATTCTGTATAGATCAGCAAATAGAAGCTTTTGCTTGTGAGCAGCATTCAAAAATGCAATAATTCTTATTGTTTCAGTTTTTCTGTTCTCATGGAGAAATTGGGAAAAAATTGAGACATTGTTATGGATAAATTTCTCAGGTTGTTGTGTGGAGAAGATTCCTGTGCTAGCAAATATAATTTCTTCTTTGTTTGTCAGACTGCTCTCAGCAACTGCAACATGTAACTTCAGAAAATTTAAAGCATAACATGAGGGTGATTAATGACAGAGCAAAAGAAGCCTTTTTAGGAAACATTAAGTTTATAATGAAAAAACTTAATCTGAAACATGCTTATTTGAAAACACTTTTCCAAAGAAAAAGTGGTAAAAATATCACCAGCTGTATCTTCAGTAATTTATACAAGGCATTTGGCTGTTATAATTGGCCAACCTCCCCTAACATTACCTTTTGTTATATAGAAATAACTGATACCATGTATACTATCGATTCTTGTATAAGTGAACATTGTATCAGCTGTCTGATACAATGTGTTGTGGTTCAGGCTAAAATGTATAAAAAGAAATTAGTTTGTTACATTTGATATGTACTAATAGTTGAAATTATTCTTCTTTTAAAAATATTTGAAATTATGAAATGTCTGGCATACTTAAAATTCATATTATTAATTGCACAATCCAACGCTGATTATTAAATTTATTTTTGGACTCATTAATAAAATAATGTTAAATCTTGGTGATGATTCTTCTTTTTTCAAGAAAGTTTGTAAACTCTTTTGCTTTGTAAGCTCTTTGGAATAGTGTGAGTACTGCAGAATATAAGGAGTGGTGGGCATGCCTCGGATGAAAGTAGACATTTTTCTAACTTTGACAACAACAATGTGAATTAGTGTTCTGGAATGAAGATTGTAAAGTTGGTGCAGTTTAGAAGAATGGGATAAAATAAAAAGATATTCATAACAACAGACAAATCTTCATCAGTTATTCAGTTCAACAAGAACCTGCATCTTTATAAAAATTACAGCCTAAAATATGTACTGTAGACACAACACTTGGAGCCAGCAACAACAAGACAATGGAGATAAGTAAAAAGTTTTTCTTTTGTATATCTTATACCTCTAGAAGCTTTTGAAAATAATGAATGGACTAAGAAGAATTTAATAGTGATGTGTGAGAGGATAAGATTACAAGAGTGGCCGTCAGCCACGATCTGTTGACTGATAATGAAGTCTTATCTGTTGCAGAAGAAGAAAGGACAGTAAGTTTGTCTTATTTCCAGTCTTTATATACATACGGAAACTCCAAACAGTTGATGAAAGAAGACCAGAGAATTCCCAACAGAGTCATATCAACGGTGACGAGAATTTCGTAAGAATCAACAATGGTGGACCGGATGAATTTGAAAAGGACTTGACAACTATGACGAAAGACATCAGAAAAGTACAAACTATTTGTGAAATTAACTTTTCTGGTGGACTCGTGGTGATGAAGTGAAAGCTATAGGATGTAGTCTGGATATGTTTGAACCAAGTGTAAGTGTAGAAAGCAAAGAAAAAACAAAACTAATATTTTGCAGTGGATTTTATTAAAATTAGAGGAAATGAAGATGGACAACAATAGTAAATTTAGTGCAGTCAATGATCAGTTAACAGAAATAAAAACAGAACAGTATGAAATCTATGATAAAATGGACAGGGTACAATACTAAATAGACCAACTTAGTAATGACATTTTGGAACTAAAGATGGTTGTCAGAGGGATTAAACAGTGTGAATGAAAAAGTCAGTGTATTAGAAAATAAATTTATTCTTTTGGAAAATGAGTTCATGGCCCAATCTGCACAACAAGTGAAGAATATTGATGATGTCAGGGTTGAACAGACAGCCATAGCAGAAAGAATGGAACAGAACTTTAGTAGTTTAGATCAAAGAATTTTAAATGTTGAAAACAGTATGCTAACTAATGAAAATATTTTAGATCAAAAAATTTCAGTAGTTCAGGAAAACTGTACTCACAAAAACCTTTATTCAAACAGTGGTATTGCATGGTTCAACATTCCTATCAAAAGTTTTCCATCAGACAATTTACATCCAATGGATTTTCTACACCACTGTAGAGATAGTTCTGTGTCAGGCATGAGTGAGGATCAAAAGATTAAATTTGGTAGTGGGTAAACCTAAATTTAAGTCAGTGGGAATCATACCAAAGATTTGAAAAATGGTACACTGAAAAGAGTTTTGTAAGAATCAATTTAAGAAATTAGCACACCTTGACAGGCCATTTGACAAAATTACATTAATTGACACACTGAAAAGGAGATTACCAGAAAGGTTGCAATGGGATTTAGTATACGGACCTGACAATTGTCTAGATCAATTTTTACTATGTGTAGACAGGCAGGATAGGACAGTAGAAGAGATATATACTGTAATAACTGAAATTATAGAAATCACAATGGGAACAACTACAGAAACAGAGATAGTGGTAATTTCAAATCAGGGTCAAAATGGTAATAGAGACAGAAATTTTGAACATCAGCAGAATAGGAACAATGGATATAACTGCACAATTTAATAGAAAAAACAAACATAGAGGTAACTATTCAGGAAACAACAGGCTGCCTCAATGAAGTTCCACAGTTTTGCAGTGAGGAAACGTAGGACCCCCAATTTACACTCACATTAATAACAGTATTAATAATGTGGCACAGGTATCTGAAGTTAAATAGAAGGAACATCAGATTTCTCATTTGTGTTTTGATCAAATTTTGTAATACTATGTTTAATTATAACGATGCAGACAGTAATCACAAACTAGAATGTGAGAGTAATGAGAATTTTTACTTATTGTGTATTAGTGATTTCTTCTCTTAGTCATAAAACAGTGTTATTGATGTATGCAGAACGGGTGATAACTGTATTGGATCTGATTTAGGGGATATTTTTTATGTAGATGCGAATGAGAGCTGTGAATTGACAGAGGTTGGTAAGTCTGAGACAGGTAGCTTATTGCAAATGAATGTAGGTGAGTTGTATATCACTTTGGTAGTGATGAGAGTTGTTGTTAACAATGTTATTGATGAAGTAATTTTGGAAGAATATGATGATGATAATGATGATGATGATGAGTATCAGGTTTTTGTGGAGTTTAAGAATAATGAAGTTTCAGAGTTATTTGTGAATACAGGTAAGGTAAGTGATGTTTGTGATGATGTAAGAGAGAGTCATGGGATACCAGTTCTGTCAAAGCAGTTTTTCGTTAATGTCATGCTGAGTAGTGATCCCAACAGTAAAGGTGAGTTATCTGTAAGCATAGAGAATAAACGTGAAACCTTTTTCAAGTTTGTTTGGGATCAAATTGATGATAATGTAGATAAATGTGCATTCTGGAGTGAGTTAGCTGTGGTTAGTCAAAATTTATATCCAAATTAGTGGAGTGAAGCGAAAGGAGATCTAAGTAGGAAGTGTAATTTTGACAGTAACGTATCTTGTATTCCTTTTGTAATAAGTAATGTTAATTGTACTATGGAATCCATTCAGTGAGTTCAGTTTTTACCTGAAAACATGAATAACCAAAGTAATGCTATGGTACCAGTAAAGTTGATAAAACCCTGTGAAAACAGTGTAGATATAGCATTTGATGAAATTGAAAGTGATTTTTTACATGAAGTGTCTAATAACAGATTTTGGATGTCCTTACATTAAGGTTAAGATTGGTCAGTGGGAAGGGAACTGTTTGATTGATACAGGTAGTCTGATTTGTGGTATATCTGAACAATTTAGAGACAAAATCCAGTGTAGTAAGAATTTTGTGAAAATGCCCATTTTATATGTAAAGATAAGAGGAGCTACAGGTAAGCAAAGCAAACTGGTAAACTCTCAAGTATTTTTAATGTTTAGTATAGAAGGCAAGACCTTTGAAGATTGATGCTTAGTGATCCCCAGTCTGGAAGAAAATATAATTCTCGGTTTGGTTTGAATAGAGAAAGTTGAGGCTTGTTTTGGATGTAATGCTAAAGATTTGTTTATTTTGGAACCGTAAACTAATACTGATGTGTAAAATAATTTTTGTATCTTAAACTGTGGGAAAAGTTGTAACTATTTGCAAAACATTGTGAACCAAGGTGAGTACCAGGTGTTCGATGATATAGATTTTGATGTGACGGAGGATCAGGATTTTGAAAGTATAGTAGACTCTAAAGTAAGGGAAGCTACAACTCTTAATGGCATACAAATGGAACAGCTCAGAAATTTGTTATTGATGTTTAGAAATGTGTTTAAGGCTATCAGTGCATGCTTTATCTTAAAGATCATCAACCTTTCTTTCTCAAGACATATATTATAACATTTTCAAAAAGGAAAGATGTAGAGAAAGAAATTCAGAAAATGGAAAGATGGGGTGTAATAGAGAGAAGTAGGAGTGCCTACAATAATCCTTTAGTTGTGGTAAGTAAGAGAAATGATGGAGTGACTATTGTTTTGGACTCTGTACATCTTAATGACTTTCTTATCAGAGAGAATGATTGTCCTGAGAACATGGACGAGATGTTACACAAATTTGATTATGTAAAATACATGAGTAGTTTGCACTTGGCCTCTGGATTTCACCAGATCCCAGTTGTAATTAATTCTAGAAAGTATACAGCATTTTTGTATGGAGATAAGTGTTTTCAGTATTGTGTGGTGCCATTTGGGCTAAACGTATATGTAGCTGGATTCATAAGAGCTCTGGATTCTGTCTTGGGAAGTGAAATGAGTTCAAAATTAAATGTGTATGTTGATGACATTCTGGTAACTGATAAGACTTGGGAACAATATTTGAATTTGTTAAGATACATGTTTTCAAAATTAGAATCAAGAGGCATGACTTTGCAAATAGGTAAGTGTAAATTTGCTGTGGAAGAAGTTACATTTTTAGGACCTGTTGTATCTGAAAAAGGAATTGCACCTGACAAAGAGAAACTTGATGCTCTTGGTAATTTTCCTACTCCTTGTAACAAAAAACAGGTTAAATCATTTTTTGGGTTTGTGATGAAGCAAGCTGGGATAATTTTACTTCCTCTCTTGTTTTGCCATCTGCATCCTTAAAATTCTTTTTGTTCTTAACTAACTACCATTAACATACATGAGTATAATCTGCATTTTCATAAAGAAGAAAGGTTGGTCCTCAGTTTTAAAGAATATATCACCAGATCTAATTTTGTGCTTAGTTTTATGTATGTAATTGATTTTCTAATTTATTTTGACTATTCCTAGTTGGTATTTTTTATTATAAGGTGAAATCAGTAATTGATTTGTAACTTAAATTCTGATGTTGACGTATAAACAAATATAAATTCTATACTAATTATAAACATTTGGAGGAACAACTAATAGTATTCTGATGGGATCTATTTTGCTCTATTCAAAAACATGTTAGCAAAGCCAGCCCTTAATTAATTCCAAAGTAATTAACAGTTTTGTCAAAAGTATTGTTTTTGTAACTATATATGTTAATTTCATGATTTAAACACACTTGACTCTTGTAGTTGAAGAAACTGTTAAAAAGACAGAATTTTTTGATGTATTCAGTTGATTTAATGAGTTAAGTTTTAATTGTAATTTCTGTAAATTTAACTTCGAACAATGTGTAGTTTCAGTACCTATTATTGTGAGGATATATAAGGGCCTGTCAGGGACAGTCAGTCTACGACCAAGTTTTAGACAAGAAACCTGTGTTGGTTAGATCAACAACAATGCATCCATTTAACTGTGAAATAACTGTTACACAATTAGGCCGTGTGTTAAAACAATGTCAGTGTCTGTTCCATAGTACCTCATTATTCTAAAAGAATTGTGGACTATGTGGTTATGTTTTTTACTGCTCGTAGATGTTCAACAGTAAACTATTGTAGCAGTAGGTGGATGTTCACTTGCAACCTGTTAATGAGGCTTATCAAAAGTTAAACAGTAGTGCACTGGCCATATGACAGTGTAATATTGGGGGTTGTGATCAGTGAAACTAAAAGACTGTGAAGCGCAACTATGCATCTGTCAGCTACATCATTTACAGTAGACAGTAGTTGCACTTCCACCCCGTATTTTTTCAGCCAATAAGTCAACACAGAGAACAACAAACGAATAAATAAAGTAAGTGAACTGTCACAGGTTAACTGGATTTTATAGAAAATTTTGCAGCAGGCAAGCTTTGAATGCTCCATGCTTGTGTGGACTTTTGAAGTAGGACACTGTTTGAGATTGGAATCAGGAGTGTCAAGATGCTTTCAATTAGATCAAACGATACATGCTTCAAAGTCAGATATTGTTCACACCAGATTTGTATTATGACAGACCTAGTGATGTTGGATTGGGTGCTCATTTATTTCAGGAAGTTGAAGTTGATGGTGTGTACATGTAAACTGATACAACATTAATTTATATTTTATTAGTACCTTCTAAGATGGAGTGTGAGCAGACACATAGTATTCATCAGTAATGTAAATTTTCTTCAACATGTCTATAATTGTCAACAGCATTATCAAAAAGGTTCAATCAAATTTGATCATAATTCACTCTAGTCGCTAACACTTCTTTTATAGTTTCTACAACAAATTGTGTTTTGTCATTGCTCCATACATTACTCATTTGGGAACAGCATGACAATACAGGTGAAATAAACATATAATTCAGGATAAATCTTTTCATAATTGTTAAATCCAGTGCAAATAGGTATCCCTAATTGCTTTTGAATTCATTTGGGACAGGGCGAGAAAAATTGTGACTGACACACAAAAAAGGGAGGAACAGAAGTACAGTTGGTCACCTCAAATATGTGCGCCATCTGAAGTACGCATGTTATCTAAGCAATATTCCAGTTCCGTGTCTGGCCTAGGATGTCCTCATTAAAGTGTGCTGTTGCTGCTCTGATGCAGTCTCACAGTTCGTGAAAGTTCTGCCCGAAGAAAAAAATGAAATAGGGTTCTGCAGGGCCTGGGAATCAGATCTGGTGTGTACCAACCATTCTACACATCGTGCCAACTGCTGGAGAGTGAGCAGTCAATAACATGGGAAAATAAGGAAAAAACCCAGCTTTAGGTGTGTGTGAACATTATGCTGTAAACCACACCTTTCTACCTATTCCTATTTCTAAAATACGTGTTATCTAACTTGTTAAGATCATTTTGGAACATACTTCATGTGTATAGCAGAGCTTCTAAGTGTGCTTCCCACTGCATTTTTAACTGTCTAAAATGAAGAAACAATGTATTGTTTGGCCCTCCTTTGATGAATTTGCGACTAAGGTTTATTACAATCTATTTCCAATCAATCAAATTTCCATAGACACGAAAAAAGTCCAGGTTTACCCTGGACAGTTGTACAATAAGCCCTCCAGCATGCCTCTAGATACTCTCAAAATTAGGACCAATCTGGGGAAATCTGGACACATTGCAGCTGTAATTGTGGATGCCAAGATCAGCTCAATGATTCCCTTAATGACATATAAAGAAGAAAGTAATCTTGCCTCATTTTAGCAACAGTTTGCATTCTGTTTCATAGGCAATGTGCAATGATGTCCACAAATGCAAAATCATTTGAATATTCAGTCGTTTATTTGTGTTGAAGGTAAATATTTAGTACTGAGAATTACATCACCAGCTACATAAGTTCCCCTGACAATTTCAATTTTAAAGGTGATATCATAGCTATTAAAAATTCACAAGAACAAATTTTAAGGACAACATGTATGAGATTAGGAATCTTTATTTGGCTATGAGAGATTATTTAATATTTTTTAGTCCATTTTAAAACTGTTTTATATTTAAAAGTTTCTCTATTTAAATAATTATCTTCTGCTTTTTAGTCTTGCGTGTGTGAAATTTTCAACTGATTTAAAACATTTTGATAAGATTACAGCAGAGACTAGTGCTAAACTTCAGGTTTATATCCATAGTCATATCTCGCAAAAAGACCATGAATGTATAAATGATAGAGAATCAAGCTCACAGGGAAGCATAGCAGCAATCATTCTTAACTGCAAAACATTTGCAACAGGAACAATAAAACAGGGAAATAGCTTTGGTACACCAAGTACGTACCCTCTGCCACACACCAGAAGAGAAGGCGAGTTAATATTGCTCAACCACTTTTGAGCAAAGTTGAAAATTTCAAGTCTATAGCTTATAGGGAAGTTAGTTTAAAATCAGTTGCAATGTTTGTACCAATCAGACAGACCAAAAAACAAAGTATCGTCCACTACACACCAGACTCAAAAATTAGTTAATATTACATTGCCATCCAGTTCTGAACTATGTTGAAAGTTTCAAGTCTCTGGACTATCACGAAGCTAGTTTAAAATAAGTTGCAGAATTCGTGCACAAGAAAGACAAGAAACTGACCTAATAAAAATGTGTTGAAAATGATTGTTCATTTATATATACACAAATCTTCCATGCAGCTTCAAATACTAAACTTTTAAAACCAACAAAAAAATTGATATTTAATGCCACAAGTACGAAATTTCATATTTCATTAAGAATACATTTTGAATATACTTTATTTCTAGAAATATACTTTTCATTCACATCTCCTTAAAATAAGATACTTTATTTGTCTGTAAAAAGTTGTCAGCCCTAATCATGGTTAACGTATGACTGATATGGCTGAAAAAGATATAAGTAAAATCACTCAAACATTGTGAGCGAGTGAAAACATTCATATAATAGTCACAACCGACAAAGATTTGTTTCAGTTGGTTGTCTCACACTGAGTAAACCAACTCAAATGCAGTGAGTGAGGAAAACATTTATATAGCTGGCATGGCTGCAGAGGCTAGTTTCATTTGGTTGGTTCATTCAACTGAAAAAACTGACTGAACAAAAAACAATTGACTGATCAATCAATAGTTAAAAACAGTTGATTGTCTCATCACTAGGGTCTTCCCCACATGCAAACCCTCCCATCAGCCCTTACCAACTGAAATCAGGACTCATCTGAACAGGCCACAGTTTATAAGTCATCTAGTGTCAAACTGATATGGTCATGAACCCAGGAGAGGCACTGCAGTTGATCTCGTCCAGTTAACAAAGTTACTCTCATGAGTCATCTGCTGCCATAGCCCATTAACATCAAATTTCACCCAACAGTCCTAACTGTTGTACACCATGTGATCAAAAGTATCTGGACACCTGGCTGAAAATGACTTAAAAGTTTGTGGCACTCTCCATCGGTCATGATGGAATTCAGTATGGTGTTGGCCCACCCTTAGCCTTGATAACAGCTTCCACTCATGCAGGCATATGTTCAGTCAGGTGCTGGGAGGTTTCTTGGGGAATGGCAGTCCATTCTTCATGGAGTGCTGCACTGAGGAGAGGTATCAATGTCGGTTGGTGAGGTCTGGCATGAAGTCGGCATTCCAAAGCATCCCAAAGGTGTTCTATAGGATTCAGGTCAGGACTCTGTGCAGGTCAGTCCATTATAGGGATGTTATTGCCATGTAACCATTCTGCCACAGGCCATGCATTATGAACAGTTGTTCAATCTTGTTGAGAGATGCAGTCACCGTCCCCAAATTGCTCTTCAACAGTGGGAAGCAAGAAGGTGCCTAAAACATCAATGTAGGCCTGTGCTGTGATAGTGGCATGCAAAACAACAAGGGGTGCAAACACCCCCCATGAAAACCACGACCACACCATAACACTACCACCTTCAAATTTTACTGTTGGCACTACACATGCTGGCAGATGACATTCACCGGTCATTTGCCATACCTGCACCCTGCCATCGGATTGCAACATTGTGTACCATGATTTGTCACTCCGCACAATGTGTCTCCACTGTTCAATCGTCCAGTGTTGTTGCTCCTTACGCCAAGCGAGGCGTCATAGTACTTGCAGTGGATCCTGATGCAGTTTGGAATTCCTGTATGATGGTCTGGATAGATGTATGCCTATTACACATTACATGACCCTCTTCAACTGTCGTTGGTCTCTCTCAGTCAAAAGATGTGGTCGGTCTGTACGCTTTTGTGCTATACGTGTCCCTTCATGTTTCCACTTCACTATCACATCAGAAGCAGTGGACCTAGGAATGTTCAGGAGGTGGAAATCTAGCATGACACCTAATCACCTGACCATGTTTGAAGTCCGTGAGTTCCGCAGAGTTCCCCATTCTGTTCTCTCACAATGTCTAATGATTACTGAGGTCACTGATATGGAGTACCTGACAGTAGGTGGCAGCACAATGCACCCAGTATGGAAAAGGTAACTTTTTTGGGAGTGTCCAGATACTTTTGATCACATAGTGTATGTCCCATATTGATTTGTGGCGATTTTATGCGGTGTTGCTTGTCTGTTAGCACTGACAATTCTATGCAAATGCCACTGCATCCAGTCATTAAGAGAAGGCCGTCGGCCACTGCATTGTCCAAGGTGAGAGATAGTGTCTGAAATTTGGTATTCTCGAGGAGGAGGATGAGGAGATTACTGTTTAACGTTCCGTCAACGACGAGGTCATTAGAGACGGAGCAGAAGCTCAGATTTGGGAAGGATGGGGAAGGAAATCGGCCATGCCCTTTCAAAGGAACCATCCCGGCATTTGCTTGAAGTGATTTAGGGAAATCACGGAAAACCTAAATCAGGATGGCCGGACGCGGGATTAAACCGTCATCCTCCCGAATGCGAGTCCAGTGTGCTAACCACTGCGCCACCTCAATCGATTTGGTATTCTCAGCACACTCTTGATGTGATGGATCTCATAATATTGAATTCCCTAATGATTTCTGGAACAGAACATCCCAAGCATCTAGCTCCAACCACCATTCTGTGTTCAAAGTTTGGTAACTCCCATTGTGTAACCGTAATCACATCAGAAACCTTTTCACATGAATCACTTGAGTACAAATGACAGTTGCAGCAATGCACTGCCCTTTTATACCTTATGTACATGATACTACTACCACCGGCATATGCGCATATTGATATTCCATGACTTTTGTCACCTCAGTGTATTTTCACTATTATTTAAGAAACGGGATATAGATTTACACTTGGCTTTTTTAGTAATTCACTCATTTTGAAGTACAGATAATTTGATATTTCCAAAAGAGGAAAGTCCTAAACAGGCTGCTATCCGTGATACATATGCTGATGAGCCAAAACATTATTGCCGTGTGCTACACAATGTGTTGTTCCACCTGTGGAATGCAATATAGCAGTGAATCTCTGTGGCATGGATTCAAAAAGATTTCCAGAGGTATTTGGCACCTATGTCCAGGTCATACAATTCCTTTAAATTGCACACCAGTGGTTTGTGGATGCAGAGCTGACACCAAATAGTATTTAACATATGTTCCATTGGGCTGATGAGGCGAATTTTGTGGCCAAGACATTAGCTGGAGTTAACTGTCATGCTCCTCAAACCACTGTAACATGATTCTGGTCTTGTGACAAAGACAGTTATGCTGCTGGAAGTCACCACATTATGGAAGACAGAAAGCATGAAGGGATGTAAGTGATTTGCTATAACTCTCACTCAGTCCACTGCCATCACAATGCCTTCTGTCACCACCACAGGTCCTGTAGAAGCCCAGATGAGTGTACTCTATAGTATAACACTGTCCCCACTGCCCTTATCCCATGGCACAGTGTGTGTTTTGAGCACCCATTCACCTCGATGATGGCATATCTATCCACTGCACTCCCTGTAAAAGAATCTTAATACTAAATAAATTTAGTGGAAGGGGTTCAAGGCTTTCCTATTTTTAGTTAGCTGGTAAAATAACGTCGAAAAAGCAGTTAAGTTTACCACTGGAAATTTTATTCTACTCACAAAACATTGTTTATAAATTGCACTATTGATAAAAGGAAATGTTTTAATACAGGATGATAAAAAACCAACTGCGTTCAACAAAAATGTGAACAAATATTCCCTGAATGCGTTTCCAAGTTTTACAATGGATCGAAGTATGACCTGTGCCATATCATATCTATAATCTAGGTTTAAATTAAGTTTCACAAAAGAGAAAACTATCAAAATGGTCTACCGATTATCTTTCATTACTTATCTAACTTGCCGTAAATTACAGTGGCTGATATGGCTTCTCAATAATTATATAACAGAAAAATCATCGCGTTTCAGATTTTAACTTACATAGCAAATGTGAATATCATGAGCTTCAATTGACAATCGACACTAGTATTACGTAAAAAGGGGATGTAACAGATGAGACTTCTGCAGTTCTGAGTGAAGCCTTATGCGCTCAAAAATGCAGCATCGCGTGCGTTCATTACCTGTCGGTGTTTGTCAGGGGGCGGCGGGCAGCACAGCTCCGCTCACCTCGCGATCTCGGAAGCAACTCTTTTCTAACTTCTCCTTACTACAATTTACCGAAGTTGGTTTAAAAAAAAAAACTGTCTGGCTGTGTTTTCATCTGACCAATCAGGGTCTCAATGTTAACCTTAAGCTCCACCTACAAAAATTCTCTCTATCCACTGAGAAACGTTATACTTTTAGTGTTGGGGCAATGTTTCTAACGTTTGCAACGTAACAGAGACGCGAAACAGTCTTACGCTAAAACTTGCAGCTGGTGTGGCCCTTTTTGTGTTATTGTAAGATCTATACTGTTATTCTGGAGGGCTCTAGCTTTTAACATGGGCTGGGGGGTGGTCCTAGCGGTTACTTTTCGTGGTGGGGCAATGTTTTTTAGGTTTGCAACGTAACAGAGATGCGAAAAAGTGTCACGCTAAAACTTGCTGCTGGTGTGGCCCTTTTAGTGTTATCGTAAGATCTATACTGTTCTTCTGGAGGGCTCTAGCTTTTACATGGGCTGGGGGGTGGTCCTGGTGGTTAGCTGGCGACGTGGGTGTCCGTCCCTTATTGTAGGGCCTTCTAGCTTAACACGGTTCTGCTCTCGGCTTCTGTTATTGTTTCTCCCCTCAGAACTGCGTCTGTCTCACGGTGGTAAGGTATGACATGCATTTAGGCATTCTTGTGTTAGTCTGTGGTATTCCATTTGCTCACTCGTTACTCGTATTACTTTGGTTAATTTAATGTCACGATTTATTCGGAGCTATGTGACATACTACTGGATTTGTTTATCATGTCAGGGTTTTCATGGAAGGTGTTGGATTTGCCTGACACCTTACATTCACCACCCTTCGAACTTAATTTTTGCACTGAAGTTAGACAATGATTGAATCGTTGTCTAAGCCAGTCAAAAATTATTCCTTTATCTAAATTTTGTTGCCTACCGTTCAGCCACGTTATTCTGGTTCTATGGTAGTTTCTATTACTAATTTATATTTTTATATTCTTCCACATTATTCTCAAAAATATGTTTATATTGACAAGAGAAGAATATTTTCATATTATTATTATTAATTTTTAATTATTTTCTTTCTTTGTTTAAGTGTGAAGTTTGTTTGTTTAAGAAGTTTGTTATCGAAAGTGAGGAGTCTTTCACATTGATTTTCTTAGAAATATTTTTTTTTTTATAAATGTAGTAATTAAGTAAAATCTACTCCTAACACATTTTCTAAACATCATGTACAAGTAAAATGTTTTTGTTTCTAGACACTCATTTCAACATTGTTACACTAACAAATAAGAATTATTTCCAAGAATTGCTTTGACAAAGAAATATACATACACAAGTATTGAGATAGTATCCTAACAAATGGTACAAATGTTAGAAAAAAGGGAAAACATCCAACAAGATAATTTTTATTCTTTGTTTTTATAAGGAGAAAATAAGTAAAATATAGTTATTCTTTTATTTTTATGAGGAGAAAATAAGTGGCATATAGTTTTAGTGTTTATTATGCCTTACTTTTGTTCTTTATATACTGTCCATTTCAGAACTAATGACTTATTTTTATCGACAGTCTATTTTTTACTTAAGTCCATAGTCGATGACTGTTATTTTGTAGTTTATTAACTGTCTGGTGTGCTGAACTTATTTAGTTTTTCACACGTTTCTTTTGCACAATTCCAACATCACATAATTTGATTTCACACATTCACACAATCCCATGAATGTTTAAGCATGAGGTTGCCAAATGTTTTTGCACGAAGATGATGGACTTGAGCGAGATGGATGTGGGCAAGTATTTGATGTATAGCTTCGTTCGTCATTCCTTGTTGGCTTTATAACAGTGTGTTGCTGTTGTAGAGGTCCCATAATGGAATGGAGCTGTGAGTGCAGAATCTCGTGGTTTACTGGCTTTGTACGCGTGAAAGTCATCGTTATGTGTCGCTGAAAGCGGTCGTTTTTCGTTGTAATACTTCGCAGACGACTAGTTTAGAATAGGATAGGGATTTGGGAAGGTATGTCGTCTATTCTTCGCCCATCTTCTTTCTTGGTCTCAATCTTGCGAATCTTCAACTTCTGTTCTTCTGCTTTTTCTTTGCTTTTTACTTGCTTCTTGGTTCTTCTCTGGGCAGGATATGGAAATATTTATTGATAACTAGTCGCTTTGAAGTTCTCCACTTAGTAACAGTTTGATAAATTGTTTGGGCGTGTCATTTTTACTTTCTGGAAGTTTTCTTCAGTTTCGTGCATCAGCGTGCTATTTAATAGCAGTAGTGTGACTTTTACACATATTATTTTGCCAGTGGTGGCTTGCCCAAGCGGTCTTCTCGTCGGGCCGTTTTTCGCTCGCTCCACTGAGTCGGGGCGTTCCGAGACCTTTCTGGCGTTCGGTGTCCTATCGTGTCTCTGCAGGGTTCCACCATTCTGTGGTTCCATGTTCTGTCCCAGCAGGGTTCTGCTTAGCGGGCAGATTTACTGCCCACTTTCGATACAAGGGCCCTCTGTTGGTCTCGCTGTCCTTTCCCTTCTCTCGACGCTTCTGCCTTGTAGGAATCGTGTCTTGCTAATTACGTCCTTTTCTTTCTTGATACTTCTCTCGTTGCAACTTGTGGGTCGTTGCATCTCGTCCTTGCTGGAGTTTTTACAATGGTTCTTACAAAAAGTTTTACTTATAATCATCTAACACACGTCTAGTACCTACATTGTTTTACGCCTTCTTAAAAAGCTTTACAAATTTCGGCGCCCTTTCCATGTTACAGTTCTAAGATATTTTGAGTCTTAACTTCTACAAGAACCCTCATATTCATTTTTTTATTTTTTGTGTAGTGTCGTGGTGTATAGCATTTTAGTATTTCACGCTGTTAGACTATCTAGGTTTTATCCCTTCACCTTAATCTATGGTACTATTGGTGTTATTTTTGTTTTTGTTTTTATTGAAACTACTTTCTTTTTCCCACCTTCCTCTCTCTTCATTCTTCTTTCTCCTGACGATCTTATCTGCAACATAATCTTGAAATATTGTGCTTATTACTTACCAGTAATAAAAGTAATCTTCAAACTTTTTGATATGGCTCACATGGTGAAGTCCTAAGGTTTTGCCTGTTTTTGGGTTCATTAGTTCCACAGCATTATCATGAGCAATTCGGCTAATTATGACAGGTCCTTTGTATGCAGCGTAAAACTTATGTATTTTGTGTTTCTGTTTGCTGGAGAGATGGTGTGTTTTTACAAATTCTTTCTGACCTACTGAGAATGTTCTTTTAATTGCTGTTCTATCTCCTCTTTCTTTTCTTTTAATGGTTGCCTTTCTGATGTTGGAGAGTGCTGTTGCTATGACTTGTTTGTGCTGTCTACGTGGTACAATAGGAAATCTAACATTTTCTCTTGTTATGTTTGGGGGTTCAATATTTTTAAGTACAGTAACTGGAGGTAGTAGTGTAGTGCTCTGTGGCATTTCATTTATTACTTCTTGAAAATCTTTAAGGTATATATCACAAGTGTTGTGTCTTTTGCCTGCATATAATCGGCATAAAGTGCCTATGTCCTTCATAGATCGTTCTGCTGGATTTACACTAGGTTTGTACTTAGATATGTAGATGGATTTTATTTTGTGTTGTTTCAACGTGTTCTGCCATTGCACTGATTTTTATTGTGGGCCATTATCCAAAATTATTCGTTCCACTCGACCTACTTGTCTGAGAAAATGTTGTCTAAATGCTTTACTTATAGTAAGACCTGTTGCCCGTTTTAATGGTGTCAAGGTAACATATTTAGAAGTAAGTTCCAAAATGACAAATATGAAAATATATCCATTTTTTGTGCATGGGAGGGGCCCCATCAAATCTGTTGCAGCTATTTGTTTTAATCTTTTAGGGATTATTGGAAACATAGGTGGTTTGGTTTGGAAAGTGATGTGTTTAGCCCTCATACATTTTTTGCATTTGACTAATACTGTTCTAATTCGTCTTTCCATATTAGGAAAATGGCTTGTTTGTGTTATTTTTAAAAAGCATTTCTTTGGTCCAAAGTGGCCATTACTTAAATGTGTATACCATATGTACTTATTAATTAGTTCATCTGGGATATAAATTAACCATTCATTCGTTGCAACATTTCGTCTAAAAAATAAAACATTGTTTTTTACGAGATAGTGCTGTCGAATGTCTGGAAAATTCTTACTGGTACTTCTCCACTTGTGTTTGATTCCTAGTATTTCGGGATCCTTGTCCTGTTCTTTGCCTATGTTTTTCAATGCTGTCGTAATGTAGTTTTCGAAAGGTGCTTGTTTCATATAGAACATTGTAAACTGGTCTTCTGCTGCTTCCAAACCTATGTTATTGGATGCACCCTGTGGACATCGTGATTAAGCATCTGCAAATACTTTCGCTGGTCCTGGTATGTGTGTAATAGTGAAGTCAAATTCTTGTAGTATTAACATCCATCTGGCTAACCTCCCATGAGCTAGTTTGGCGGATAACAGAAATTCTAATGCTTTGTGGCCAGTGTATACTTTTGTTTTTCTTCCGAATAGGAAGTATCGAAATCGTTGGAAGCCCCATACAATGGCCAATGCTTCCAGCTCCGTGACTGAATAGTTTTTCTCGCTTTTTGTGAGTACCCGACTGGCAAATGCAATTGTTCTATATGATCTTAGCCCTGCCTGTTCGTATTCTTGGAATAAAACAACTAAACCTGTTTTCGCACTATCAGTGGCCATACAAAAATTATGTGTTAGATCAGGATGCGCTAAAATCGGTGCTGTTGTTAGTGCATTTTTCACTTTTAAAAATTCTTCATTGGCTTGTTGATCCCATACCGATGGCGTGTTTTTTGCTGTCAATGCACATAGGCATGGTGTTGCAAGAGAGTCGATCCAAATAATTTTTTTTTGGAATACGGTGAGACCTAGAAATCCCCTGAGAGTTTTCTTATTATATGGAGTACAGAATTCTTTGATTGCTGTTAGTTTTTCTGGGTCGGGCATTACCCCTTTCTCTGAAATTATGTGTCCTAGAAATTTGCCCTCTCGACTTCCAAATTTGGATTTTGTTTTATTTACTGTGACCCCATGCTCTTTCATGATCTGTAAGAACTGATTTAATGTGTCGTCGTAATGTTCCCAAGAGGGTTCTGCTATAATCACATCATCAACATAACAAGTAATTTTTTGTAAAATTTCAGGACTGAGTATAGTATTAAATCCCCTAATAAACGCTGCTGATGATATGTTTAAACCAAATGGCAATCGTTTAAACTGGTAACATCTACCGAATACGATAAATTCTGTAAATTTTCTACATTCTGGGGCCAATTCTATTTGCCAGAAACTACTTCATAAATCAATTGATGAAAATATCTTAGCACCGTGGAAGTTTTGTATCAATTTCTCTAATTTTTCTGGGCAATCTGTCTCAGTGATTATGATTGTTTTGATCTGTCTGGAATCAAGCACTAACGTGATGCTCCCATCTCGTTTTTGTACAATATGGAGCGGGCTGTTGTATGTGGAGGTTGCTGGTTCAATAATATCGTCATCTAACATTTTAGATATCTCCTGGAATACTTTATTCCTATAGCTTAATGGGATTGTATAGGGTGGCACTCTAAATGGTTTGTGCTGTTTTACTTCAAACTTGTACTGAAAGTGTTTAATACTGCCAGTCTTAGGTAAAAATACCTCTGCTTTATCTCATAAAATACCCTCTAATTCTCTTTTACTGTGTTCTGAAATACCTTGAACTTCTTGCAATTTTTCGTCGATTTCTTTATGGACTTCTAACATGAGTTGAGGCGATTCCCCCTTTTGTGCATACCATTCTAATTCTTCATCCTCTTTATCTCACGTCATTCTTAATTGTTTGTTTATAACTGGTATTTCTTCTAATTTTAGCTTTTGCTCAAAGATCAGTGTGACATTCCCGAATGTTACGCTACCTTTCCCCTTATATACACTCCTGGAAATTGAAATAAGAAAACCGTGAATTCATTGTCCCAGGAAGGGGAAACTTTATTGACACATTCCTGGGGTCAGATACATCACATGATCACACTGACAGAAACACAGGCACATAGACACAGGCAACAGAGCATGCACAATGTCGGCACTAGTACAGTGTATATCCACCTTTCGCAGCAATGCAGGCTGCTATTCTCCCATGGAGACGATCGTAGAGATGCTGGATGTAGTCCTGTGGAATGGCTTGCCATGCCATTTCCACCTGGCGCCTCAGTTGGACCAGCGTTCATGCTGGACGTGCAGACCGCGTGAGACGACGCTTCATCCAGTCCCAAACATGCTCAATGGGGGACAGAGCTGGAGATCTTGCTGGCCAGGGTAGTTGACTTACACCTTCTAGAGCACGTTGGGTGGCACGGGATACATGCGGACGTGCTTGGCTTTTGGAACAGCAAGTTCCCTTGCCGGTCTAGGAATGGTAGAACGATGGGTTCGATGACGGTTTGGATGTACCGTGCACTATTCAGTGTCCCCTCGACGATCACCAGTGGTGTACGGCCAGTGTAGGAGATCGCTCCCCACACCATGATGCCGGGTGTTGGCCCTGTGTGCCTCGGTCGTATGCAGTCCTGATTGTGGCGCTCACCTGCACGGCGCCAAACACGCATACGACCATCACTGGCACCAAGGCAGAAGCGACTCTCATTGCTGAAGACGACACGTCTCCATTCGTCCCTCCATTCACGCCTGTCGCGACACCACTGGAGGCGGGCTGCACGATGTTGGGGCATGAGCGGAAGACGGCCTAACGGTGTGCGGGACCGTAGCCCAGCTTCATGGAGATGGTTGCGAATGGTCCTCGCCGATACCCCAGGAGCAACAGTGTCCCTAATTTGCTGGGAAGTGGCGGTGCGGTCCCCTACGGCACTGCGTAGGATCCTACGGTCTTGGCGTGCATCCGTGCGTTGCTGCGGTCCGGTCCCAGGTCGACGGGCACGTGCACCTTCCGCCGACCACTGGCGACAACATCGATGTACTGTGGAGACCTCACGCCCCACGTGTTGAGCAATTCGGTGGTACGTCCACCCGGCCTCCCGCATGCCCACAATATGCCCTCGCTCAAAGTCCGTCAACTGCACATACGGTTCACGTCCACGCTGTCGCGGCATGCTACCAGTGTTAAAGACTGCGATGGAGCTCCGTATGCCACGGCAAACTGGCTGACACTGACGGCGGCAATGCACAAATGCTGCGCAGCTAGCGCCATTCGACGGCCAACACCGCGGTTCCTGGTGTGTCCGCTGTGCCGTGCGTGTGATCATTGCTTGTACAGCCCTCTCGCAGTGTCCGGAGCAAGTATGGTGGGTCTGACACACCGGTGTCACTGTGTTCTTTTTTCCATTTCCAGGAGTGTATTATCGCTCGTCTCTCATTTAAAAAGTCTACACCTATAATCAAATCTACAGTTAGTTTAGGTATAATCACGAAGTTGGCTTCGATCTTTTGACCTTGACACGAAAGAGTTAACCTTGTTTGTCTTGTAACTTCCGCAGCATTGTTTCTAATAGGACATCTTACTTTAATCTTACGTGTTTTCAGAACTGGCAATTGCTGATTGGCATTACACTGCATGAATAAATTTTCTGAGATCGCAGTCAATTCACTTCCGCTATCAATTACAATATTGACTGGGATATGCTTTACCATAGCCTTCACAATTGGTTGAATTTGAAAGGGTTGGTTCTGTTCTTCTTCTTCTTCTTGCATCAACGAATCCTCCACTGAACCATACATGAGTCTTTTCAGGAATTACCCTTGTGAATTCGAACTTTCTGTAGGATAAGCTTCGACTGCTACTTCTCTCTCTTTTATTTCCTCTTCTCTATTTCTTCCTTCATTTACGCTTTCTTTAACATCCTCTACTTTTTCCTCATCCTTGTCTATCTTCTCCTTCTTCATCGCTACTTCCACATAATTGCATCTAAATGCTCTAATTATCACTTCATAACTTCCTTCATTATATACGTTGGGTTGTGTGCCCACTAGTAACTTATTTTCAACTTCTGTCGACTGCGCATTATCCTCATTGAATTCGCTTTCCCTGGTTTCCATCTCAAATAGCTCTGCAATACTCATTACGTCGTCCTTTCCTCCTACATTCGTTGTGCATACCTCTGGTAATTCATCTTCCTCATCAGTATTCTCCCAATAAATTTCGTCCCAACACGATATTGTTATTTTCCTGTCTTTGTTTTCATCTGGTCCCTGCGGATTTGTTTCTTTCTTCTTCTCTTCTCGTGATAAGATTTTTACTTCTCTGTTCAAGGTGCTGCAATTGTCCTGGGTCGGTGCGTCATTCTCTTTGGCATGGGTGCTTAGCTGTCAATTCGAACGTTTATGGGGGTTTGGTGGTCTCTTTTCTTGTTCAGCTTGTTGATAGTGGTTTCTTTGTTGATAATTTGTCGGTCTATTGGTGCTCCAATACCCGTTCCGGTTGTCGTTATTCCCTCTGTAATAGTTGTTGCCGTTCCTGGGTGAATTATAGCTATTGCCACATTCTCTTCTAAATCCATACCCGGTTCTTTGTTGAAATCTATTGTCGTTTCCTGGTGCGAAGTTATCACATGGTTCGTAATTATTGTTTCTTCGTACTGTGTCTTGTGGATTCCACTGCTTTTTGCTTTCGTTTTCACGTGCGCTTCGTCTTTTTCTTGCGTCATCTTCCGAAAATATGAACTCTAGTTCCCTTAGAATACCTTTAAATGCTTCGACGTCATTGCCTCCACACTCTACTAATGATTGCTGGTATTTCAATGGTAACTTCATCGCGCATAATTTAATCAACTCTCCGTCACTGTATGGTACATCTAAGCATTGATTTTTCTTTGCCATTAATTCGAAAAATTTCACGGGACTCTTCTCTCCTGAATTTTCAAAATATGGGTTCTGTAATAATTCGTACATCACTCTGTTCTGTGCTTCGCTGGACCAATATCGTGAAAGAAACTTCTCTCTGAAATCTTCATACGATCGGCATGTCGCTGCAACATTTTGCATGGTTTCTGCGACTGTTCCTGACATGTGTGCACATATAAAGTCTAACTTGAGTGCTAGCGTCCAGTGTTCTGGTAATCCTACTCGGAATTGATCAATAAAAGTTCGTGGATGTAATGAGTTTCCTTCTCGAAAGTGTTGAAATTTGCTGACTGTGAGGAAATGATTGTTGTCGTACTTCGCCATAGTTCCATATGAAATTCGCGATTCTTCGCCACTTTTGTTTCTGATCATTTCTCCCGTCGTTCTTTCCGGTTGTGGTAGATCCATTGGATATTGTCCACTGTAACTTTCGCCTACCCTTGCATAGTATTGTTGGAGTGGTACGCAATAATTTTCTTCCATCGGTCATGAACGTGTAGCTGAATGCATTGCACTGTACTCTTCGCGACCTGGCTTTCCATTGTCACGTATTGGTTGGGTATCTTGTCTGGCTAACCTTGCTGCTTCATTGCACGATCCAAACTGCCTTGAAACATACATTTGTGGTTTCGCATGTGTTTGTGGTGCCGTTTGTTCATCAAGAATTTCGAAACGTGTTTGTTGCTGTGCAGGCTGTCTGATTTCACATATGTTACTTTCCGCCTGTGATTGGAATCGCAAATGTGTAATATCTTCGTTAATTGCTTGTTTTTCCGGTGCTGTTACAGATACGGATGTGGTTGCAGACTCAGTGCTTGTTCGATCTTGTTCACTACGCTCTTCAATGGTTTGCAACAACTCTGTTCGCAATTTCTGAAATTGTTGCTTCGTTTGCGCTTCTATTTTGGCTATGCGGTTAACATATCTTTTCAGCGCTACTTTTGTGATACGGCTACTTTTGTGATATGTTTGTGTAACACACTGTTTTCAACAATTTCACCCGCTGTACCCGCTGCTTGTCTAGTAATTACGTTTATCTGTTTCTCCAGTTTCTTGACTTCTCCCTGGGTGTTCTTACGTAATGTTTTGATCTCGTCCTGAGTGTCATTATGCAATGTTTGTACGTCCAGTTGTATCTTGTCAATGTCTGATCTCAATTGATTGTGTCCTGTTATTAAGTTTCCTATCACTTCTCGAGATTCTTTTGCCCCGTCTTCAATATGACTTAGGTGTAACTGAATTTTTTTGTTTTGTTCTTTAATCTCACGCATTTGTCTCGTGGTTTCTGCATTCTGAATTTTAATTTGGTTCGCTATGTCTTTATTTTGCCTTGTCATGGTTTCCGTGATTTGTTATAATAATTCTGCCAGATTGGTGGGTCCTATTGCGTTTTCTTCCGACGTCCTACGCTCTGTGTTTTCGCCCAAGTGTTGGTTCACAACCGATTGCATTGAATTGTGCTGTGACACGTTTCTGCTCGCATTCCTTGTACTCTGTGGTGAGGGAGCTCTGATAACTTGTACTATGGGTTCTACGTATTCAAGACGCAAGTTAGAACCCTCATCGACTGTCTCTCTACTTTCCTGCTCCTCTGTCGTATGCTGACTTACGTTTTTTATGCCTTGACGTACATTATCCTAGTATGGTGCATTATATGTCCTATTTCTCGCGATACTGCATGGTCTGTTGTACTGTCCTCTATTCTCTGTCCATTTTCATGCTGGGTCTCTACCTCAATTCGGTCAAGATCTCGATCTGCCATTGCTAATCTTTCCAAATCCCTTATTTTCTGTTTTAAAAGCAATTCACGCGCCCTGCTTTGAGTCAACATGCTCTCATACGATCTCACGCGTTTCATAAACTTTTTGTTCACACGACTTGACACTTATTATACCCAAGACTGACAATCCATTCACTTACTTGTTGGGTCAGAACCAACTTGTCAACGATGTATCCACCGCCTGTGCGCTTGCATTGGGGAGAAAACTTAATTCTAACAATATTAAAATTCATAACTTAGTTATGCTATTGTCTCTGCCAGAATGTCTCACTTTCTATTGAATACTTTTTTACTATCTATCGCTGCAGCTACTGTTTTCAACTATGTATAACTTTAAGAAAAAATTTTTTTACGAAAATTTTTCAACAGGATATTTTTCTGACCTAGTTAGGCATGTGGTCGACCTTCAATCATGGTATTTTACCATCCTGGCAGGGTCGCCATTCTCTAACATTCTGTGTGGTGTCTGTTTGTTCTAAGTCGTGTCTCCCTACCACTTTCGCGCAACGACGCTCTGAGCGTGGTTTTTTAGGGAATTGAGTAGTTTGAACCTGGGACCTGTTGCTGGTAAGGAGATGCCAGACCACACATGACATGTAGAGTTCAGAAGAGTTCAGTGAGACTAGCAATGATATAACCAAATACTTAATGATTTCAGCGTCAGCTACATCGCGCTCCCTGTAAAAGAATCTTAATACTAACTAAATTTAGTGGAAGGGGTTCAAGGCTTTCCTATTTTTAGTTAGCTGGTAAAATAATGTCGAAAAAGCAGTTAAGTTTACCATTGGAAATGTTATTCTACTCACAAAACATTGTTTATAAATTGCACTGTTGATAAAAGGAAATGTTTTAATACAGGATGATAAAAAACCAACTGCGTTCAACAAAAATGTGAACAAATATTCCCGGAATGGGTTTCCAAGTTTTACAATGGATCGAAGGATGACCTATGCCATATCACATTTATAATCTAGGTTTAAATTAAGTTTCACAAAAGAGAAAACTATCAAAATGGCCTACCAATTATCTTTCATTACTTATCTAACTTGTCGTAAATTACAGTGGCTGATATGGCTTCTCAATAATTATATAACAGAAAAATCATCGCGTTTCAGATTTTAACTTACGTAGCAAATGTGAATACCATGAGCTTCAATTGACGATCGACACTAGTATTACGTAAAAAGGGGATGTAACAGATGAGACTTCTGCAGTTCTGAGTGAAGCCTTATGCGCTCAAAAATGCAGCATCGCGTGCGTTCATTACCTTGTCGGTGTTTGTCAGGGGGCGGCGGGCAGCACAGCTCCGCTCACCTCGCCGTCTCGGAAGCAACTCTTTTCTAACATCTCCTTACTACAATTTACCGAAGTTGGTTTAAAAAAAAAAACTGTCTGGCAGTGTTTTCATCTGACCAATCAGGGTCTCAATGTTAACCTTAAGCTCCACCTACAAAAATTCTCTCTATCCACTGAGAAATGTTATACTTTTAGTGTTGGGGCAATGTTTTTAATGTTTGCAACGTAACAGAGACGCGAAAAAGTCTTACGCTAAAACTTGCAGCTGGTGTGGCCCTTTTTGTGTTATTGTAAGATCTATACTGTTATTCTGGAGGGCTCTAGCTTTTAACATGGGCTGGGGGGTGGTCCTAGCGGTTACTTTTCGTGGTGGGGCAATGTTTTTTAGGTTTGCAACGTAACAGAGATGCGAAAAAGTGTCACGCTAAAACTTGCTGCTGGTGTGGCCCTTTTAGTGTTATCGTAAGATCTATACTGTTCTTCTGGAGGGCTCTAGCTTTTAACATGGGCTGGGGGGTGGTCCTGGTGGTTAGCTGGCGACGTGGGTGTCCGTCCCTCATTGTTGGGCCCTCTAGCTTAACACGGTTCTGCTCTCGGCTTCTGTTATTGTTTCTCCCCTCGGAACTGTGTCTGTCTCACGGTGGCAAGGTATGGAATGCATTTAGGCATGCTTGTGTTAGTCTGTGGTATTCCATTTGCTCACTCGTTACTCGTATTACTTTGGTTAATTTAATGTCACAATTTATTCGGAGCTATGTGACATACTGCTGGATTTGCTTATCATGTCAGGGTTTTCATGGAAGGTGTTGGATTTGCCTGACACCTTACAACAGTATAAGGATATTTCTCAGAATATGTAATACATTGTATCCATCTCAAATTTCCAGCATGTCCTGCGTGAATTCAACCACTGAGTAATAACGTTTCAGTGACAGTACCTCATATAGCTTTCTTTTAAGTGGACCTAATTCATCTGCATCAACTTGTTCTCTTTTAATTTATTACAAATTTTCATTTCCATGTATTGAGGTCCATGGGCATACGGTCTATGGTTTCCCTCAAATAATTCATGTCTGGTGTACAAAAATATAATAATCTCATATATGTATAGGGATGACAGAGTTAATATTTTAAGTTTTCTAAATAATGGATGGCATGGTTCTTTCTGATTTGCAGTGCAGATATTTCAAATTATTTTTTTCTGTATTTTTAGTATCCGCACTATGTTTGTCGAGTTACCCCAAAAAACAATACCATACCTAATAACGGATTCAAAGTAGCTTGTATATGCTACTTTTCATGTATCCATGTCAGTTGCAGTTGATAATATTTCCATTGCAAATACAAAGCTGCTTAGTTTGTTTGCTAGGTACCCACTGTGTGCCTGGCAGCTCAAATTTTTATTTACATTTAAACCTAAGAATTTGACTGAGTCAAGTTCTTCTATATTTTGGCCGTTGTGAAGAATCTTAATCTGCTCACATTTTGACTGTTTAATTTTGAATTGCATCATGTGAGTCTTAGATATGTTTAGATTCAAGCCATTTAGCTGAAACCAAGTTTCTAAGGTACTGAGGGTACTGATCACAGATTCGGGAATTGTTTTCAAATCCTGATCTTCAACTGAGACAGAAGTATCAACTGTGAACTGAACTGAGATGGAGCTGATATTCAGTGTTAAGTCATTAACATAGAAGCAAAATAGGACTGGGCCTAATATGGAGCATAGTGGAACATCCTGAGATATTTTTTTTCCAGTCAGAAAAATAATATGCACCATTTAGAGAGATGCCAACTCTTTGCTTTCTGTTTGATAAGTAGGATTAAGCCATTCTAGGGCACAAACTTTTCAAGTTTGTAAATAAGCAATACAGAGTTTTCAAAATCAAACACCTTTGTTAGGTCGCAGAAAATTCATGCCACTATATTTCTCTTGTCTAATGACGTACTTATTTTCTCAGTGAAACTGTCCGCTGCATGTGTGGTGTTTTTCTCCTACTGAAAACCAAATTGATTTTTTAGAATAACAGAATATTTTACAATGAAGTTTTGGATTTGGGCAACAAGAAGTTTTTCATATATTTTAGATATGACTGGGGGAATTTAGAGAGGACAATAATTTCCCATGATCTGCCATGATCTCTTCTTGAAGGGTGGTTTGACTTCAGCGTATTTGAATACCTCTGGGAAACAGCCCTATCCAAAACACTGATTTATTATTTGAGCTAATGGGTTTGTAATTTTATTGTGTAACACTTTAATAACACAGATGATGTGACTTACCGAACTAAAGTGCTGGCAGGTCAATAGACACACAAACAAACACAAACATACACACGAAATTCAAGCTTTCGCAACAAACTGTTGCCTCATCAGGAAAGAGGGAAGGAGATGGAAAGACGAAAGGATGTGGGTTTTAAGGGAGAGGGTAAGGAGTCATTCCAATCCCAGGAGTGGAAAGACTTACCTTGGGGGAAAAGAGGACAGGTATACACTCGCACACACACACATATCCATCCGCACATACACAGACACAAGCAGACATTTTATCCCTCTTTCCTGATGAGGCAACAGTTTGTTGCGAAAGCTTGAATTTCGTGTGTATG
This sequence comes from Schistocerca americana, assembly GCF_021461395.2. Taxonomy (NCBI): domain Eukaryota; kingdom Metazoa; phylum Arthropoda; class Insecta; order Orthoptera; family Acrididae; genus Schistocerca; species Schistocerca americana. The sequence continues at coordinate 695,009,271 of NC_060120.1, read as the reverse complement.
TTTGTGATGTTTGTGTTTGTTTGTGTGTCTGTCGACCTGCCAGCACTTTTGTTCGGTAAGTCGCTTCATCTGTGTTTTTAGATATATTTTTCCCACGTGGAATGTTTCCCTCTATTATATTCATAACTTTAATAACTTTGGTGGGTATTCCATCCCAACCTGCGGATTATTTGTTTTTTAATGTTAGAATAGTATTTTCTACATCCTCTACAGTAACTTTTAAGAATTTTGTAAAGTTTTCAGTGTTTTCGCTTAGGCCAAGGGGATTTACTTTGTTATATAATCTGTTACATCTGCATTAGACTTTGCTACATTTATAAAGAATTCATTAAAGTTCTCTGGTATTTGAGTTGGACTTAGAGTAGTATTTCCTTCAATGTCAATTTCTGAAATTTCTTGGTTACAGGCTGTAATGCCTAACTCAGATTTAATGACTGATCATACAGCCTTTGTCGTATTTGTATGATTTAAAGATAGCCTGTTATTTGCCAGTCTCTTACCATCTTACCTTCATAAAAATTTTCACAATAAAAGATGGTAGCACTTATGTAGATAACACGCATGACTAAAATAAGTTGTATTGGAAAAACTAAATCTGGCACTATGTATATAAATGCAGCATTACAGACAAGTACTTTCAAGATGGCTTTAATAGGAAAAAAGTCAGCATATGATTTAATTAGTGCTCTCAGAATTACCAAATCTTTCTATTTTATGTGTCCACTTACCATCTTTGTGTAGATTATCTGCATATTTTAGATGCACTACATCAGCCATGCAATGTAGCACATGAGCCAGACATGTAACATGTTTTATGTTAGGAAAAATATTTTAACTGCTTTCCTGGTCTTCAGTACATGCGGAGACGCATTGCTTAGCAACAATATTACCATTTTTTATTTAAATTTGCTGGCCACAATATTCCTAAAAATTAATAAAACATGAGATTACTGCTACACAGAATGTAGCAAGCCCAGCTCCCTTGGTTTGCAGGTAGAGGAGAAGGTACACAGGCTTCCAAAAGGCAGGTGACAATGTGGAGAGAATCAGGTTCTGTCTCTTCGTGCAGTGCTGACAACGTGTGTTTTGTGTAGAGCATCCGCTATAATAGAAATGACACACAGAACTCAGCAGCAAAAGAAAGTAACATGAAAGCACATGGTAAAGCAGCTCACAGTCAAGTGTAATATGAAATTAAATTACACCTGTATGAACATTTACAAATACTGTTAGATCAAATAACAATATAGATAGTAGCTCTGAAGTCCACCAACTTCTGCTGATGAAAACAGTGGTACCTGGGCTTACAAATACTTTTACAGACAATACAAATGTCTTTCTATTTACAATTATTCATGCTTATCTTCATCAAAGAAATATGCAGTTTTAGAGTGGTTTGATTTTCCTAAGCTTTGTAGCACAGTGGAGGTAGTTGCCCTAGTCTGCCCTCAATTTTCCGACTATTAAATTTGCAGTATGTCAACCCATACAGTCAGTAGTTTCATCAGCAGAGGCACATATGTTACAGATTTCAAAGTTCCATTTCAAGTAGTACCTATCTGACAAAATAACAATTAATGTGCCAGTTGATGTGAGTTCAAGTTCATAAAATAAATTCGTAAATTCTTGGAAGATAATTCAAATCACAGGTATTCTTCCAAGAATTTTGTAACATAAAATCACTGCAGTTCCCTGATGCAGTGTCAAAAATAAATCATTTTTATGTAGTGTTAAATGAGTGAATGTGGAAACTGTCTTTTAATATTAAGTACTTTTTCACTTATATGTGCATGTATTTGAAGGTGATTTTTGCACAAGATGGATGGAGCCAGGATATCATGTTTTGTGAACCTTTCTAAAAATGATCTTAATGCAGGACAGGCTGGTTTTCAAACAGTAAAACATCACATAAATGCACAAAAAAATTGATTTTGCATTCTCTTTGGTGGTTAGATTAGATTAGCTTTTCGTTCCATAGATCCCTGCTTAGGAGATCCTTGTGGATGTGGAACACGTCAAATGGTAACATACTGATTGCACCCTTTTCAATTCTGTGAGTTTCTATAGTTCCACATTTTTTGTGTCACCTGCAGAAGTTACATGCTGATCTACTTGAAACTTCTTTGAGCATTTGATTTGAAAATGAAATGTAGCCTTTTTTCATGAAAACATTTGCTAGGCCTAGTATAGTTTTAAACCAAGTGGCCTGATACATTGTGCAACTTCACTCAGGAATCATAAACTATAGTAGCAAAAATACAAGACATAACATGTGTAAAAAGTACGGGAGAGTAGGTAGTAATGGCGTATGTGAAACAAAGTTCCGTTCTTGGTGTGCAAAAGTTGAACCGTCACCGAAAATACATGAAAAATCATCGTCAGAATGGAAATGTGATACCAATGTTTACAGGGTCACACTAAACCCACCTATTCAACTGCAAAACAGGTACGAAGTGCTAAGCAAAATAAGTGATGCTAATGCTTCAGAGAATACTTTTGAAAATATACAGGTACACGTTTCAGCCGTTGCTGCTCCTCTGAATAGGCCTACATGCAGTCCATGTCAACATATGCCTAGGTCACAGCAAAAGATACATAATCACATGAGAAAACTGCACATTTTAGCTGATAACCACAGACACAGAATAGCCTCTCTTGTTAATGAGGCATCAGTTATGAAATCCTCAAGTTATGTCAAGCCTGGGGCTTCCCTTTCAGAGGTAATTAAGAATGTTTACACTGATGAAATTATCAAGTTGACTTCAAAAGACTTTGTGGCTTTGTTTGGTGGTTCTAACGATGTATATAAAAATGAAACCTCTACAGCCTGTTCAGAATTGAAAAAGCATCTGGCTCATTTGTCACATACAAACATTCTCTTTGTCAACATTCCACATCGCTACAATCTGCCACCCTGGTCTTGTGTGAACAAAGAGATTAGTACTGCTAATGAGAGTTTTTCCAGTATATGCAGTCAATTCGAATATGTTTGTGTTGTTGATATGAGTGGCATTGATTGGAGATCCCATGGCCTTCATTTGAATGGCCTAGGGAAGAAAATTGTAGCTCAAAAAGTATTGAATGAAATAAAAAGGTACCAGCAAACATCTGCAGCACCATCAACAACAGTAACAGTAACATCACAAAAATCAATAAAAGCAGGTTCATCACAAGCAGCAACAACAGCAGAAGCAACAGCAACATCAAAATCATCACCAGTAGCAGCATTAAAATTATCACAAATGGTCAAACCACCATCAGTAACAGCAACAAAACCATCGACAGAAACAACAGCTAAACCAACAGATACGACGACAAATCCATAATCAACAGAAATAGTGCCAATAAAAGAAACAGAGGCAGCAACCGGACGAAGAATCCTGTCAGCACCACAACCACTACCACCACCACCACCAGCTGCAGAAACAGCAGCAGCAGTAGCAACAGCAACAACAGAGCCAACAACAACAGTAACAGTAGCAACAGAACCAACATTAACAGAAGCAGCAGCAACTAAACCAATAACAACAGTAGCAGCAGCAACAAAACCATCAACAACAGTTGCAGCAACACAACAGTGCTTAAGGAGGAATCAAAGACAAGGTACATCTACATCATTAAATAAAGATTTTTTATGGCTTCAAACAAAGAAAAGGAAAAGATTGTGACAAACCAGCAAGAAAATTTGCAGATAAGTCACAACTACTATGGAAAAAGCAGCACGGTACCAGGTAATGACAAAAGAAAAAATACTTGCAAACCAGTCAGGATAATGTGTCAGGATATTCAGTGCCTCAAAAACAGAGTGCTAGATCTAGAAGTAGCTTTAAACAATCCTGATGATGTCTCTTGTATTTGTTTATCTGAACACTGGTGCAAGGCTAGTGAATTAAGTCTCATAAATATAAGCAACTTTAATGTAGCATCACATTACTGCTGAAGTGTTTTAAAAAATGGTGGGGTATGCATTTTCTCTAGAGTAGGACTGCAGTTCAAAGTGAAAACAGACTTGGACCATCTAAATACAGAAACACATTTTGAATCATGTGCCATAGAGTTAAAAACTGAGAAGAAGAGTGAAAAACTAGTTGTCAAAACAATATATAGATCTCCACTGGGTGACAAAAACATATTCTTCAAAAAAAAAAACAGAAGCAGCATTAAACACTTCTTATAGTAATGAAGCGAAATAATTGTTATGTGGGGATTTTAATATTAACCTGTTAATTGAAAGTGATGAAAAAAGACAGCTTTTGAGTAAACTAAGCAGCTTTCACATGAAACCACTCTTTACAGATTCCACCAGAATAACAGAACTGTCATCATCTCTTTTAGACAATATTTTCACAAATATGGATAATGGTATCACTGAGGCACTAAACGTAGACTTAGGTCTTTCGGATCACAATAGACTATTAGCATACATAAATTCCCCTGTACCCAAGGAATTAAAATGTAAGTGGGAATACAAAAGGCACTTCTATACGGAAAAAGTGGATACTTTCATCCAGTTGTTAACTAATGAAGCCTGGGAAGATGTCTTTCCACAAACAACAATCGAGGAATCTTTCAATGCTTTTTCTAGTACATTCATGTCCCTATTTGAGACGTGTTTTCCAAAAAAGCTCACAAAGATCAATGTCATGCCTAAGAACACAATCCAGTGGATAACACCTGCTATTAGAGTATCTAGTCAAACACTAAAACATATCAGTCAACTCAAAAAGACAACAAAGATGAACACTTCACAGATTTTTTAAGACATATAAGAAAATTTACAGGAAGGTGATCAAAAAAGCCAAGACAATGCACAATGACAGTGTAATTCCTGGGTCAGCAAACAAATCGAAAGCTATATGCAATGTAGTAAAAAAAAGAAATAGGCCCACACAAAAATATTAGAAATCTAGATGACTTTGTTTGAAAAGATGATCAAGGTGCGCTAGTCAGAAATCTTACTTCAGCAGATTACATTAATGACTGCTTCATAAATAGTCCAATCAATCTGAGTAAAAATTGTTCTAGGATTAGTAGAACATCAATCCCAGGAGAAAAAAGTGTTAATTCAATGTTGCTACCTCCCACGAACAAAATGGAAGTTAATCGAATAATAAAAACAATGAAGAACAAAATGTCCTCAGGGATTGACAAAGTACCTTGTTCAGTCATGACGAGATGTGCTAGTGTCATATCAGAACCACTCTCACACATCATAAACATATCATTGCAGCAGGAGTCTTTCCTCAACAATTAAAAATTGCAAAAATTAAACCATTGTATAAAAAGGGCAATATACATAAAGTGGGAAACTATAGACCAATAGCTTTATTATCGGTATTTTCAAAAGTAATAGAGACAGTCATGAAAAACAGAATTACAAATTACCTTGAGAAATTCAATCTATCGTGTGTAAACCAACATGGCTTTTGCAAAGGAATGCGTACTGAATCAGCCATCACCCAATTGATTGAAAATATTGTAACAGGGCTAGATAGGAACAACAGTACAATAGGAATAAACTTGGACTTATCAGAGGCATTTGATACTGTCCAACATGATATCCTGCTAGACAAATTAGAATATGTCGGTATACGAGGAGTGGCAAAAAAGTAGTTTCAGTCATATCTCCATAATAGGAAACATGTAGTAGAAATTGCAACAACAAACAGTAAAAACCAAAGTATTGTTCACAGATTGGATATTCAGACTGTGCCAATTGGGGTACCGCAGGGGAGTGTACTAGGACCTCTCCTATTTCTTCTTTACATAACTGATATCAAGATTCCAGTAAATGGTACTCACATAACCCTGTTTGCGGATGACACAAACATTGAAGTAACTGACATAAACCGGGTATTGCCAACATCTGCAACCAGAGTTATAGAATATTTGCAAAATTGGTTTGAAATGAACAAATTAACCATAAATATCTCTAAAACTAATTATATCCATTACAGGAAAACAAAGTCACACTCTGATCTGGATCTCAGAATACAAAATAAAGAAATTGTGAGAGTTGCTACCACAAAATTCTTAGGTGTACACATAGACAAAAATTTAGACTAGAAATCCCACATCCTGTATCTCTCTCATAAGTTAAGCTCTGCTTGCTTTGCATTACGTGTTATTAGCTTTTTATGTAGTAGGGAATGTAACAGAACTGTTTACTTTGCTTATATACTTTCTGCTATTACCTATGGCCTCACTTTCTGGGGTCATAGCAAGAAAAATCTCAAAACCATCTTCACTTTACAAAAACGAGCTGTTAGAATAATTACCAACAGTTCAAGACTAACTCCTTCAAAGCAGTTATTTCAACAGCTAAATACTCTACCCGTACTGTGCCTCTATATACAAAAAAGCATAATTAATGTAAAAATAAATATTGACTATTTCCAATCCAACTCTGATCTACATACATACAACACAAGAAAGTGCAATGACATTCATATTAAAAGAGTTAACAAGGCTTTGACGCAGAAACAAACATACATACAAGGAAGTAGACTGTATAACAAACTACCGATAAAGATAAAAAAATTAAAAAAAAAGTCTACATTTAAAGAAGCAGTATTCAAATTTTTAATGACCAACTGCTATTACTGTGTAAACGAATACCTGGAATAGCTTCATACAAAACAATTAGATGTATGTACTCTGTGTCAATAGTAATTTTTATCTTACTGTTGCTATGATCTAAATAAATAATATGTACAAAAGTGTTAGAATTATTATGTGTTATATCTAAATATCAACTGTGTATTCCATGTAAAAAGTCTTTCTCATACATTAATGTAATTAATCAAAGTTGTACAAGCTATTTCAATGCGGTCTGGTGTTGTGTAGTCTACTATGCACATTTGTATTGTGTAGAGTATTGCTCACCCTTTATGTAATACATATATATACTATGTATTTTTTGATGAAATCCATGCAGTGTACATTGTCTCTGGATGAATAAACTACTACTAATACTACTATTGTTGGTAAAAATATTTTTTTAGAAAACAATATGCTCCCACCTGGTAATACTAAGGGAAATACACAATTACTTACACCATTATTGTAACAGTCACAATAAATGAGGGCACTGTCAGTTCTTCGAAATTCCTTTCCCCATACCCATTTTGACACAAAGTCTCGTCTTGTACTCAAAGTAGGAACTTTATAATTTGACATAAATGTATCAGGTATCTGTGTTCATTAGATCCTGGATGGTACAGAGTTCAGTTGTTTTCCTTTGTCAGGAAAAGGATTTCATTGTTGACCAACTTTGTAATACAAATGCAAGAAAGAAATGGTTTAATGACTTGTTGTTGCCATATCTTACACACATTTCTATGAAGTGATTGCTAAAATTTTTTGCATCTAAAATAGTAATTGGAGTACAGCCAGTAAACTCCACATTCCACTAAACGCAACGGAGGTTCAAGTTAGAAGCCAATGAGTGGGGGACAGTAGGGGTGTGGAGGGAAGTGCTGGCAGGATATTTTTTTGTGCCACATGGCTCAAATACAATAATTCATAGCATTTACCACAGATAGCAAGTATCAGCAATTGTGAGAAAAGGCATGAAGTGTATCAGCTTCTACTGGCATCCAACAAGCTTAACTAGGATGCTTGAGGTCACTGTGAAATTTACTGAATGTAACGAAATTTGCAGATTTACTCATGTTCTGCAATTTTGGTGTATTTCACATAAAAAACATTGATAAGTGTGATGTAAGTTATTGTTATATATCCACTGAAGCCAGAAAAATGATATGATCTATTTTTCTAGAGCATTTGCAAATCAAACATGGGATGAAGTGTATATGAAAATCAATGTAGATTCTAAGTTCTCTGAATTCTGCACACTGTTTATATTAATTTTTGAGGAGGCATTACCAGAAGTAGTGATTAATAGAGCAGCAGCTAAGGAAAACAGATGGATAATTGTAGTTATTATAAAGTCCTCCCAGTCACTTAAATTCTCATTTCTTACAAAAGCACTACACTAATCCACAGTTCCTAGATTACTGCTGGAAGTATTAAAAATAAGCAGTATGGTACTACTTGCAGTGAAGAAATTATTCAATAACAGTATAATACATAATTCAGAAAATAAAAACGAAATAGTATGGGATGTTATAAAACAAGAAACTGGAAAAGACAGACACAAGTATAATTACTTAGAGATAGAGTCCTCAAGTATTAGCAAATTTTGTAAATTATTATTTCTCTGGTACTGTGGAGTAGCTGCAGCAAATTATGCCTAAAACACATGTAGTATCAACAATGACCTACACAGCAAGCACATGTTGTTTCCCACAACAGAGCTTGAAGTCAGGAAGACAATACAACAATTGAAAAATAAGAAGTCAGTAAACATAGATGAAAATTCCTGTCCCTGTTCTGAACGCATGTGTAGGTAGCATACAAACCCCATTAACAAACATAATAAATGAGTTCTTTAGTTCAGGTATTTTTCCAGAGTACCTAAAGTATGCATGAGTTGTGCCTATACTAAAGGAAGGTGACACAGAAAGCATTGAAAACTACATGCCAGTTTCACCACCATCCTCATTCTTGAAAATAATTGAATCAGTCCTGAAATAGAGAATGATGAGTTATGTGAATAAATACAACCATTTTAACAAAGAATAGTTTAGTTTCCAAAGTGGGAGAAGTACAATATCAGCCATTACAGAGGTCTTGATACTTGGTACTTGAAGCTCTTGTCAAGGATGTCTTGTCCAAGGCTTCTGACAATGTTGACCACAAAAAACAACTAAAAAAAGTTAGAAGTGCTAAGTATAAGAGCAATAGTGAATGATTAGTTCCAGTCTTACTCAGAAAATGGGGTGCAAAAGATTGGGGTAGTTCAAACACCAGAAAAAACAGTTGTCAGACAAGAGACATATAAACATAAATGCTCCTCAGGGTAGCGTATTTGTTCCGGTTATCATCTTTTTATATATCAGTGACTTTCCAAACAATCTAAGCTTTGGAAAAAAATTCTCTTTGTTGATGAAAGCAACATCATAGTCACTGACAAAACACCAAAACTGCTATTAGAGAAAGCAAATGAAACACTCAAAGATGTCTACAGCTGGGCAGAATGTAATGAATTAACAATCTGTATAAAGAAGAAAATGGTTCAAATGGCTCCAAGGACTATGGGACTTAACATCTGAGGTCATCAGTCCCCTAGACTTTAAACTACTTAAACCTAACTAACCTAAGGACATCACACACATCCATGCCAGAGGCAGGATTCGAACCTGCAACCATGGCAGCAGTGCGGTTCTGGTCTGAAGCACCTATAACCACTTGGCCACAGTGGACAGCAAAGAAGAAAAGAAACAGTATGCACTTCAACATAAAGAGGGAAAACAGCCTTGTCATACACACATCAAAGAAGTTTTGCATAATCCCGGTTCCCAGAATGCCTGAAGATAGACGTTGACTGTGGATATTGTATCACACACACAGTCCCTTTGACTGTTCAGAGATGTCACTAAACCCGCCATAAGATGTAAACAACCATGCATAAGCAGCGCTTGTTAGACGGAGGGGGTCTGACAGTCAAGCAGTTCCAGTCATTCCACCAGGAAGGAGGTACATGGCTCATGTTGTCTGTAGTTCAACCATGCCTAGACAGTCAATGCCATGGTTTAATTGCGTCTGCATTGTTATTTTGTGCTACGAAGGGCTCTCAACAAGGGAAGTGTCCAGGCATCTCAGAGTGAATCAAAGCGATGTTCAGACATGGAGGAGATACAGAGAGACAGGAGCTGTCAATGACATGCTTCACTCAGCCCACCCAAGGGCTACTACTGCAGTTGACAACCGCTACCAACAGATTGTGGATTGGAGAAACCCTGACAGCAATGCCACCATGCTTGATAGTGCTTTTTATGCAGTCACAGTATGCCTTGTTACGACTCAAAATGTGCACAATAGGCTGCATGATGTGCCACGTCACTCCCGACATCCACGGCAAGGTCCATTTTTGCAACCATGACACCTTGCAGCATGGTACAGATGGGCCCAACAACATGTCAAATGGACTGCTCAAGATTGACATCATGTTCTCTTCACCGATGAGTAGCACATATGCCTTCAACCATACAATCGTCGGAGATGTGTTTGGAGGCAACCCGGTTATGCTGAACGCCTTAGACACACTCTCCAGCCAATGCTGGAGGTTGCCTGCTGGTTTGGGGTGGCATTATGTTGGGCTGATGTATGCCACTGGTGGTCATGGAAGGCGATGTAACAGCTGTACGATACATGAATGCCATCCTTCAACCGATAGTGCAACCATACCGGCAGAATATTGGTGAGGCATTCATCTTCATGGACGACAATTTGCGTCCCCATCGTGCACATCTTGTGAATGACTTCATTCAGCACAACAACATGGCTCGATTAGAGTGGCCAACATGTTCTCCAGGCGTGAACCCTATCGAACATGCCTGGGATATATTGAAAAGGGCTAATTTATGGACAAAGTGACCCGCCAACCTCTCTGAGGAATCTACACCGAATCGCCATTGAGGAGTGGGACAATTTGGACCAACAGTGCCTTGATGAACTTGTGGATAGTATGCCACAATGAATACAGGTATGTATCAATGCAACAGGTTGTGCTACTGGGTATTAGAGGTTTTGGTGTGTACAGCAATCTGGACCACCACCTCTGACGGTCTTGCTGTATGGTGGTACAACATGCAATGCGTGTTTTTCATGAGCAATAACAACAGCGGAAATGATGTTTATATTGATCTCCATTCCAATTTTCTGTACAGGTTCTGGAACTCTCAGAACTGAGGTGATGCAAAACTTTTTTTGATTGTGTATTAAGCATAAATGATAAATCTGTGGATTGCATAACAAACACAAAGCTTTTAGGGATGAGCCCATCAGCTAACATGGAATGAACACACAAAGAGACTAGAAAAATGAATTTCATCAGCATGTTATGCTCTTAGGGTTTTAGCATCATTTTGTAGCAGCCAATGTCTTGTGATGACATACTATGCCTATGTACACTCAATTCATAACTATGAGATTCTTTTCTGGAGATCAAAGGTACAAAGATTGGACACAGCTTTTAAGCTGGAAAAAATGGCTGTAAGAATAATAACTGGAAGTTGTAGTTATGATCAGAACTATATAAAAAATTACGCATTCTTTTTGCATCAAATGAGTACATGTACCACTCTATTTGCACACTAAGGAAAAAGTTACTAATTATTACACTAATAATTCTATACATAATCATGGAACAAGAACCAATTTGGACTTTACATTTACCAAGGAAAAAGAAACAAAAAAACTCAAAACAGCATTTTCTATCAGAGAATAATATTTTATAATAAACTGCCAAAGGAAATGAAAAAATATTGCTAAAATATATTTGCTTAACAGTTTTACAGGGCCATGGAGGATGAATTTACCAATAACTGTATTTCTATACAATGTTTATGGTAATATTTTGTATCACTTCTGTACACTCCTGGCAGTCTGTTGGACTAGGTGTAATTTCTCTTTGTTCTGAAATAATAGATTTTATTAGCATGGGAAGTATAAATCTTACCAATTAATGCTGTTTTAAAGTTTCCCAGTAAGTATGATTATCACCAAAGTAGTTTTTCAAAAAGGCTTGGGGAAGTATACTTGCCACAAAATAAATGTATTTAGTAGACCTAAGAAAGCTTGCTTCCCACCATCTTACTGTTTTACAAAGATTTTCAGAATATGTCTTGCTATGGCATAAAGTCATGGCCGGCACACCAGCTGTGAACGAAAGAGAAGAGACGGCCATGAGAGAAGGTCAGCCAATCATTCGCTGACCGACCTACCTCCAGGATGACAATGCAACAGCAGCAGCCTCCAGGTGAAGAGGACATAAGCGCCACACCCGACTGGTGGCAGCCCACTTTTATAGCAGCTTCAACGTTACCCACTTCATTAGCTATCTCTGTGTAGCATAGACTTGTATTTGCCTATTCTGTAGAAGACTGATTATTTTGCATGTTGCCCTTTGCCTGTGACATGTCAAAGTTAAGTAACTGTAATTGGCTTTTGTAATAAAACTCATTAATACGAGTCTTTGCCTGTTTGTGTAGCAAACCGAGTATGCAGGATTCCTAGACACGACAACATTGACATCGAGGATGGACGAATAACATGGTGACGAAGATGTCTGAATAACAGGGTGCTGATGATATCAAAGCAATAACCCAGTGGCCACAGATTGTCTCTGTTTTGTTTGTTCTGAGCTTTTGTGTTTTGTTGGCACTTTAATTCTACCTTGTCTTTTCTTTGCAGGGATGTGTTTACACGTTTTAATAGTATCTCTTATAGTGGTTTTTTATTCAGTGTTTTAAGGTGGGTGTTGCAAAAATTTTCTTCACTTGTGTGCTAATTGTTATTGCTTGCATTATCTGTTTATTGCATTTGCCTATTCAAAAATGGGGAACCCACCTCTTCCACCCCCTGCTCAGGCACCCCAGTTGCAAGTGATAGATGAAATGCAGCTAACACAGATGTTTCAGGTTCAGATGCAGCAGACTGCAACCCTTCTAAACACGGTACAGCAGTTACTGGCTAACCAAGTGATAAATGCAGCGCAACATGCGACAACTGTAACTGTAACCACCTTTTCACCAGTTTAACAAAAGAGAAGAGGAATGGCTCAAGTGGTTGCATCAGTATGAAGCCCACCTCCTTGCTCACAAAGTGCAAATGTGAAACTACGTTACTTTTTGTCAATGGTAGGCAGTGCAATCTTTCACCTCATTCAGAAATTGTTTCCTAATGACACTCCGAGTGAATTTTCCTATAATCAAGTTATAGGTTCTCTAACTATTATGACCAACAAGTGAATGTGGTGGCAGTTAGGTATCAGTTCTTTCATTGCAAGAAAAGGTCAGAACAGACTTATCACTAGTGGGTAACAGGTTTGCAGGGTATGATGAGGAAATGCAAATTCAAATGTGCTTGTGGTGCTTCATATTCAGATGTTATGTTGCCTGATGTGATCGTGTACAATGTAACTGATGGCAGCCTTAGAGAACAGATTTTGAAACAGTCAGAGCCATCATTTCATCATGTAGTGCAAATTCTAGATCATTACAATTCAGGTGCCATAGCAGCCGATAAATTTGAACAGTCACCAAGTCGTCCCTTGCTCATGAATGACCCTGTAGGCAGCAACAGCACACACACGCCAAGCCTCATAAACAGTTCTCTAAACAGGTGGATACATTGGTGAATAAAATTAAGTCATGCCCTCAGTGCTATTCATGGCACAAACGCCAAGATTGCCCCTACAGCCAAGCACAGTGTTATGCTTGTGGCAAGAAAGCTCACATACAATCCATATGTTTGCAGCAGACGAAACATAAGAATTCTGCCTACTCACAAAAATCTAGTTACAAGGCCCATGTAATTGATGCACTGTATTCAACGCCTGCTGCAGGCATTAGAAAAACTAGCAGGCAAACTGTTTCTTCGGTGCCACGCCAGTCCAAAAAACTTTTTGTTCATTTATATCTTAGTGGAAAATATGTAAAATTTCAGTTGGATAAGGGTGCCTCTGTTACACTGCTGAATCGAAACACATATGAACTGTTAGGCTCTCCATGCCTGTCTAAAACTAGCATGCACCTAACTGCTTATAATGGACAAGACATTCCTATTCCCGGAAAATATACTTTGCCTGCCATGTATCGCTTGCATAAGCAAACTGTGACTTTCACTGTGCTACAATCATGCGATTGTGAGAACATATTTGGCCTTGATTTGTTTGATTTGTTTGGCTTTCAAATTCAGGACAATTTGTTGTCAGTGACTGCATTCAATGCCAAAAACAGTGTGGCTAGCTTGCTGAAAGAATCCCCTGAACTCTTTTCTGAAGGTTTAGGCAAGGCTAACAATTTTGTTACACATATTACTATGAGAGATAGTGCTCAGCTGAAATTTTGTTGGGTCAGAACTGTTCCCATTGCATTATGGGACAAAGTGGCTGCTGAACATAAAGAATTTAAAGACAGTGGAGCTATTGTGCCCATACAAGCTAGTCAATGGGAAAGTCCACTGGTTTTGCTCCCCAAACCTTCAGGTCTCATTTGCCTCTGTGTTGACTTTAAGTCTACAGTCAACCCACAAACGGTGATTGATACTGATCCTTTGCCATGCCCAGAGGATCTCATGGATAGATTAGGAACTGGTCACTACTTATCAAAAACTGATTTGCTCGATGCATATCTTCTAATACCACTAGATGAAGAATCTCAAAATGTGTGTGTTGTGAATATTCATCTGGGCTTATTTAAATATTTGGGTTTGCCTTTTGGCAGTGCTTCTGCATCTGCCATTTTCCAACGGTATTTGGAACAGCCGACTGCTCAAGTACCAAACTATTCAAAATATGTGGGCGATATTGTCATAGAAGTCGCACACCTGAAGAACAAATTGCAAATTTGCTTATTTTGTTTCATGTTTTATCTGATGCAGGACTAAAGTGTAGGCTGGACAGTGTGATTTTTTTAAACCTGAGTTGCAAAATCTTGTTCATGCCATAAACAGTCAAGGTGTACATCCTCTTCAGCCACATTTGTTAGCCATACAAGACCTGCCATTTACTTGCAGTGTCACAGAATTGCAGTCAATCTTAGGGAAAATGAACTACTATATTTGGTTCATACCTAATGCTGCACAAATCACAGCTCCATTACATTGTTTGAGTCACAAGAGTGTCCCCTTTGTTTGGACAGATGAGTGCCCAGAAGCTTTTCAAAAATTTAAAGATGCATTGTTCAGTGACCAATGCTTGGTTCGCTTTGATCTTGACAAACCAGTTGAGTTGCAAGTTGACACTTCTTCTTACAGAATTGGTGCAGTGTTTTTGCACAGTATTGGTGATAGACAAGTCTATTGCTTTCCCATAAAAAGTGTTGTCCAAAGCTCAGTCTAACTATTCATAAATAGAGAAAGAGGCTCTGGCTATTGTGTATGGTGTCACTACTATTTGTATGCCAGAAAATTCTGCTTAGTAATGGCTCACAAGCCAGCACAATCCTTGTTTCATCAGATGAAGCCAGTTCCTGTACAAACTGCCCAAAAATTGCAAAGATGACCTTTGTTGTTGTCTTAATACCAGTATGAGAGTGTGTATCATTGGACAGCCCCACACGGTAATGCGGATGCACTTTCACGTCTTCCAATTGGAACTGATACAGTCTTTGATGCTTCTGCTGCATCTTGCTGTCAAATCATTGCTCATGATTCTGAACTGCTTCAATCCTTCCCTCTGAACTATAGGATAATTGCATGGGCCATGGAAGCTGATTCAGATTTGAACATTTTGCTAAAATACATTTGCACGTCTTGGCCTCGCTCATTGCATAGCATAAAGAACTCTGTAGTGTGCCGATACTTTGCACATCAGCATAGCCTCACTATACAGCAAGGTTTGATTCTTGTTCAAAATGACAGTGGACAGTCATGTGTGGTGATCCCCAAAGTTTTGCAAAAAAAGTGTTGCAGTTACTTCACCAAGGACACTGGGGGATTGATCTTATGAAACAGTAAGCACATCGACACTTTACTTAGCAGGGTGTGGACACCCAAATAGAACAGATGACGTCACAGTGTCACGAATGTAATCACCATGGCAACGTTAACACATAGAATTTGCAGATCCTTTTTGGAACATTCATTGGTTGATTGAGGTAGACTCTTATAGCAAGTTTCCTTTTGCTATGCCAGTGAACTCAATGTCACATAGCATAGTTCAGGCATTGTCCTCTATTTTTTGCCTCGAAGGTTTGCCTGAAGTCATAGTGTTGGACAATGGTCCTCAGTTCACATCAAATGAATTCAAAACATTCTGTGAATGCAATGGCATACAGCATTTGACTAGTGCACCATTCCATCCACAGTCCAACAGTGAAGCGGAACATTTTGTCAGAACGTTCAAGCAGCAGATCATCAAATTTCGCACTGCACACACCAGCCTTGCAACTGATTCTCACCTCCTATCATTCACAACCATGAGATGGACCATCAACAGCGGAAATGCTTCACGGCCACCTTCATTGGACAATGCTCCACCTACTCCACCATTCTCAATATCCGGGGCTGAAGGAAGGCCGAATGTATTGCTTCACGCTGCATAATATTGCGTTTTTCATGGTTTTTAGTAGCAGCAGACAGTGGGCATGAGGCAAGATCCTTCATCAACTTGGCACATGCATGTATCTCATTTGAGGCCCAGATGATGCATGTATCTCATTTGAGGCCCAGACAGATTGCAGCACCAACATCACAACCAAATTCACCACTGTCATATGCATGGTGATACTTCTGTATGTCTTCCCCCAGACTCATGGATCCTGAGTACAGTGGAGCCACAGCGGCCGCCAGAGTGTGTCATCACAACACCACCGGCTGACCTCATGGAGACGGAGCCTTCGCCTCCTCTTGTCCTGCTGATGGAGCTGGACCCATCCATGTCACAGCAGCCAACGTCTTCTGCATCTTGTTATGGGCCTCAGGAGGTGGATGCGTACCCTTCTGGGCATTTTCTGGAAGATGTTTCCGCCAGAGCAAAGGCCAGACGACGGGGTACGAATGGAAGTCTGACGTCCCCTGTAGCCCCAGTTTCCGGTCAATCAGAGTGTCCACACTCCTGCCTGCCTCCCTCCCCTCCACCTCCATATATGATGATGGTCTGTCGCTTTGAGGGGGGGGATTGTTACGGTGTAAAGTCAACGCCAGCATGCCAGTTGGGAATGAAAGAGAAGAGATGACTGTGAGAAGAGGTTAGCCAACCATACACTGACTGACCAACCTCCCACCAGGCTGAGAATGCAACAGCAGTGGCCCCTAAGTGAAACGGGCATGGCGGCAGCCCACTTTGATAGCAGCTATCTCTATCTATCACAGACTTGTGTGTGTCTATTCTGAAGAAGACTGATTATTTTGCATGTCACCCTTTGCTTGCAACACATATCAAAGTTAAGTAGTTGTAATTGTCTTTTGTTATAAAACTCATATTAATGAGTTGTTTGATTGTTTGTCTAGTGAACTGAGTATGCAGGTTTCCCACACACAACATGTCTTATGACCTATGGATGTGCCTGACGTCTTGTGGTAGGACACTATACCAGGTGTACGAAAAACGCTACAACATACAGTTCTGTTTAACATGGAATCACTACAGTCGTCACTTGTGAAACCAGAAAAAAATTGCTTCATTTCTCATTTCTATAAAATAAATGTTTCAATTAATCACAGATCTAATACAACACTAGAAAAATTAATATCACTGAATTGCTACAAAAAAGTGTTCATGAAAGGGTTAAAAAGGCAGCAAAAATGTTCTGCACAACTAATACATACTACTGGTTCACAGTTAGATTATGTAGAGGACTGTGTAGGCGGGTGCAACACCCTGTCTTATTTCAGTAGATGATCATGGTTTACTGATTTCACAAGTAAAATGTTTCAATCTGTACATGATAGTAATGTCTTATGATTTTCCTGAGTTTAACATTTACCCATCATGGGCAGTTGTTGGCTCAGTTTATCTGGTGGACAGAATATTTTTGGGCATGGAAACAGTTTTCTGAGCAGTCTGGAGTTAGTGTAAGGGATACAGTAGCATCTTCACAGTCCAGCCATCATCAACAGCTGTCCTTCATGTGTGCAACAATGAAGAATGAAACTGTTTCCTATTATGAGTTACCCAAAACAAACTGTGTGTACATCAAATTATGTTGTACAATAGGGACCAACCAAAGGAGACAGTGCAGCTACTAAGACACTCACCTGATATGTGAGGGGAGGGAATGGAATTGCTCTGTCTGTCCATCCTGATTTTGGTTTTCTGTGGTTCTCCTAAGTCACTTAGACAAATACCAGGAAGGTTCCTTAACAAGGCTATGGCTAACCACAAGTGTTATCCTTGTGTGTGTGTGTGTGTGTGTGTGTGTGTGTGTGTGTGTGTGTGTGTATTTTGGGCTATTGTTTTGTGTTGTATTACTATGGTAACTCCCATTCATTATGATATTATGCTTGGACAAATAAAGATACATAAATAAATATGCATTATAAATGCATAAAATATATTTAAATATGCTTTTACTCCCCAAATGGCCAAACCATGTGAACATGCATGTAACATGCCTTTGCATGTGGGAGAAGTGCTTGTGCAGACATGTGACAGCAACCAATTTGTACACCAACATCTCAGTCTCAAGCATTTTGTGTGATGGGTGGTTGTTCTGTTCATTAACAAGGGTCAGTTTCATGCCATAAAATGTACCAATATTTCAGCTATTACTGTAAATGGACTTCATCATGGTGTGCAATACTGCTGGGACAATGCAAAATTTAACTCTTTGTATATGACTTTAACATTGCCCCACATGATAACAGCATTCTTTAAGATGTGTTCTGATAGGATGTCCAGCTCTCTGATGTAAAATACTCCACATTCGCGGCTGACCTGATAAACTCCCAGTATGTGCAACATATCAATGGCATTTTTGGTTGATGCTAGCTGGCCTCTAGTTTTGTTTTTGCTCTGATAGATTGGTTTAATGCTCCTGTGAAAAAGAAATTCCCAGACAGTTGCTGACTTCTTGCATGTTTGGCTGAAGAGCAGTGAGTTATTGTTCCGAACACTCATTTCTGCCATTTTTTTTATTTGTGGCCATTATTCTGTTGACAGTGTCTTAATTGTATCCATTTGCTCTGTGGGTGAGACAGAGTTTCTGCAGTTCTGATTTTATGTTATGTGCATTGCAGAGATGGTGAGCCCTCTTAATGCATGTAAAACTGAATTTCTGAATTCTTCTATTGTAGGTGGTTGTGAGACATAACTTGCACATACTCATTAGTGCTAATGGCCTTCTTGTAGACTCTATGTGCAAATGTACCATGTGCCTACATCATTGAATCTGTGTAAGCTTTCTTGTGACATTTGCCCCCAGCTCAGGTGGAGAAATTTACGCAAGAAACCGAAAGGGTCCTAATACAAGCTAAGCTGCTTACAACAAGTGTATTAAAGGGAGAACTGTGAGCAGTTGCAGAACTAAGAAACAACAGTACCATAGTTATCATTCAAGCAGACAATGGCAATGCCTGTATGGTAATGGATGTGCAGGAATATGAAATCAAAATGCATTACGTGTGATCCTTCACTTAAGATTACCAGGAAGACACATAGTTTGCTTAAGAGGACTATCATATCTTTTGACCCGGCCAAAGAAGCAGTTCTGCAGTTCTGAATTGCAAATTGAAGATAATGAGGGACTGATGACCTTAGCAGTTAAGTCCCATAAGATTTCACATACATTTGAACATTTGAAGATAATGAGATGCCAAAGTTACATACAAGCTTCTTCTCAAAGACCAATAGTAAACAGGATTAAAGTACATAAAAATAAAGACTTTTTTACGTGACAAAATTGCCAGATGTGCACCATTTCCTTGTTACATGTTCATTGGACACTAATGATGTTCACTGATGGGGTTCAAACTGCTGTGTGCTGCATATTGTTTTAAGAGATGTTGCTGAAATGTCATATGTTTACGTTAGTGAAAATTGGCTTTTGATGTATCAGACAGACATAGACACTCCAGGAGAGTAGGTTGAACATTTGGTTACAGTTGCAGCCATTATTTTGGAAATACATGGTTGTATTGTATTGTGTTGTATGTTAACTGGGGACCTAGAAACGTTGGAGAGGCTCCGTCCCCGCCACAGCCGCAGTGGTCTACAACCCCACGACGACTACCACAGTCCACTTCACCCCTTCGCCGCCCCACACTGAACCCAGGGTTATTCTGCGGTTTGGCCCCCCCCCCCCCCCTCCCGCAGGGAATGTCTCACCTCACACCAGACGAGTGTACCCCCGTGTTTGCATGGTAGAGTAATGGTGGTGTACGTGTACGTGGAGAATTTGTTTGCACAGCAATCGCCGACATAGTGTAACTGAGGCAGAATAAGGGGAACCAGCCTGCATTCACTGAGGCAGATGGAAAACCACCTAAAAACCATCCACAGACTGGCTGGTTCACCGGACCTCAACACAAATCCGCCAAGGGGATTCGTGCCAGGGCCCAGGGCCCAGGCCCGGAAAGCCGTGGGAAATTATTCAAGGTGACTCATCAGTCCCCCTCCTCCTTTTTTTCATCACAATTCTTGTCACTAGGTGCTAAAATTTTTGAATGGTAATTTCAGACACCTGTTTGTTCTGGATTTAAGAATAATTAACTGATTTATCCTGGATTAGATATGTATTTCACATATATTTGTATACTTTAGTGTTAAGTTTTCAGCCTCAAGGAATACAGTTGGTCTCCTCACAATTCTTCATCTTAGAACATACTGATGAAGTATAAAATATTGTACTATTTGTAGCAAATTAAAGTATGTATTTATTTCATTTAATTAAGAGCTTTTTTAAAATATCAAAATTTGTTATTTGTACCAAGTTTTTTTGTATTTTAATGTTTTATTTTAAGTTACAGTCCAGTATGTCTTTTTTACAATAAAGTATTGTTCAAAACAATGGAAAAAAGGATGATTATAAACAAGTTAAGTCAGAGTTGTTCAAATAACACAAACTGATTCGCAGTTCGAGCAAATTTTGAGAAAGCTCGTGAAGAAATGGAGGTAATGCACCTTGATATTGGGGTTGTATAATTTACAGACCTCTCTTTATATCTTGAAAAGGGTGCACGACCTACTCTTTTTACCAGTCATGGCATCCATCCTTTCAGAAATGCTCCTGATTACTGCTGCAATGTCCTCAATGAATCTTGTCCCCCTCTCTTATATGGACCTCCATAGGTCTCTTAAGTTTTCTGAATAGTGCTGATGAGACTTTCTCCCAACTGGTTCCATACAGCTCAACAGAATCCTAATAAGGTTTTCGGCAGGTTAAGCCCTAGCATGACCCTCTGCTTCATCCAAGAGCTTTTGTACAATTCCTGCAACATATGGCCCTGCATTGTCATGCATTAGTTTAAAACCATCACCAATAAACTGAGCAAAAGGTACAACATGCTAAAAAAGGATTTTTTCCACATACCAATGTAATGTAAGGCTCTGATGCTCCACAAAGATCAAATCCATCTTTGCAACCACCCTGATTCCTGACCACAACAACAAAGGACTGCCCTGAAAAGACATCCTGGATGAGAATGTGCAAGAGGAATACCTTTCCTCAGGCCTCCTGCAGATCCTCTGTCTACTGTCAGGTGATCATGGGTCCAGTTGTGATTCATTAGTGAACAACACCTGCTCCCACTGTTGTATTCTGCAGCTACGATATTCCCTTGTGAAATATGTGAAATACAGCTGAGTTATTCAATGCTCTCGGGTGAGCTCTGGGCTTGTAGCAAGTCTTCCATATTGAAGACTGACTTCTTCCAATCTCCTCTGAGTGATTGATTCTCTCACTAACTTTGTCCCTTTGATCTTGGTGAGCTGATTCATGCTTCATCGGTGGTAGTGTAATGGTTGCAGCGAACTTGAAGTTGTAGGAAGTTGTTATCTCCCTCATGTGTTTCCCTTCTCATATATGCTCCTATCATAGCCTCCACTTTCCCTGTACCTTCTCACAGTACTCTTACAGTTCTAGAAATCAAGGAAAGTGAAGTTCTCAACAATTTTGTAATGTAATCCATGCAGCAATCATCTTCTACCAAAGCATCAGCAGCTATTGGCTGAGGATGTCTCACTGACCAATGTGGCAGTGATCCATGCCCGTATTGCTTTGGATCCCTGCCCACTCAACATCAAACATAAGAATAAGCATTTTGTAATTATTTCATGAAATGAAAATATTTAAAAACTCTTTAATTACATTTTGAAAGAAATATCTACCATATGTCACTCATGAAACAAAAATAGCAATACGATAAAAATTCTGTCATCCTGCGTGCCCCCAACCCCTTCCTTACCTGTCTGCCATCTGTCCCGCTGAGCTGAATGACTAAGGGTTTAAGATTTACTACAATGCCTCTCAATAAACTACCCAATTAACACAACATCAGTCGATTACAATATTCTATGCCAGTGGAAGTGAATGTATTCCTGTCAGTACTAGAAGATACTACTCAAATGAGCTCAGTATGCATTGTAATTAAATAGACAATCTGGCTACAATACATTTCTGCTAAAATATTTTAACAGATATTTGTTAAACCAATTTTTAATGAACAAAATGCACATAATGTGCTTTTGTCTACTCTGATATACTTGTTCTTTACGTGTTACGAAATTTGTACAGACCCATATTTCAATACATTGACACAGCAACATCAGTTATTAACATTCCACAACACAATTACCACAACACAGATTGATTGCAATATTCTATGCCAGTTTAAGTGAAGTAATTTCTATCAGTATTAGTAGATACTATTAAAATTGACTTTATGTGCTTTGTAATTAAATAGACAATCTGACTATAATGTAAAACAAGGGCAGAAAGCCGCAATGTTTAAGCTTGAAAGGTAACTTTAAGAATAAGGCTCCAAGTGGCTGAAGGCCCACAATTAATTTTCCAAAATTTAAAAAAAATACCACCATAAGCCTTAAGTTTTAAGCAGCTGAAGCCAAACTAAAAGAAAAGACAACACAATGGCAATAACCTTTCAGCAAATACTCATTTGCTGGAATTCAAACTTACTTATACGCGGGTGAAGACCTTTAATTTACATAAATCACAGTAAAACCAAGAATTTTTTTATCATTGGCTATAATAGATTGTTGTTGTTGTGGTCTTCAGTCCTGAGACTGGTTTGATGCAGCTCTCCATGCTACCCTATCCTGTGCAAGCTCCTTCATCTCCCAGTACCTACTGCAACCTACATCCTTCTGAATCTGCTTAGTGTATTCATCTCTTGGTCTCCCTCTACGATTTTTACCCTCCACGCTGCCCTCCAATGCTAAATTTGTGATCCCTTGATGCCTCAGAACATGTCCTACCAACCGGTCCCTTCTTCTCGTCAAGTTGTGCCACAAACTCCTCTTCTCCCCAATTCTATTCAATACCTCCTCGTTAGTTATGTGATCTACCCATCTAATCTTCAGCATTCTTCTGTAGCACCACATTTCGAAAGCTTCTATTCTCTTTTTGTCCAAACTATTTATCGTCCATGTTTCACTTCCATACATGGCTACACTCCATACAAATGCTTTCAGAAACGACTTCCTGACACTTAAATCTATACTCGATGTTAACCAATTTCTCTTCTTCAAAAACACTTTCCTTGCCATTGCCAGTCTACATTTTATATCTTCTATACTTCGGCAATCATCAGTTATTTTGCTCCCCAATTAACAAAACTCCTTTACTACTTTAAGTGTCTCATTTCCTAATCTAATTCCCTCAGCATCACCCAACTTAATTCGACTACATTCCATTATCCTCGTTTTGCTTTTGCTGATGTTCATTTTATATCCTCCTTTCAAGACACTGTCCATTCTGTTCAACTGCTCTTCCAAGTCCTTTGCAGTCTCTGACAGAATTACAATGTCATCGGCGAACCTCAAAGTTTTTATTTTTTGTTTCCTTTACTGCTCGCTCAATATACAGATTGAATAACATTGGGGAGAGGCTACAACCCTGTCTCACTCCCTTCCCAACCACTGCTTCCCTTTCATGCCCCTCAACTCTTATAACTGCCATCTGGTTTCTGTACAAATTGTAAATAGCCTTTCACTCCCTGTATTTTACCCCTGCCACCTTTAGAATTTGAAAGAGAATATTCCAATCAACATTGTCAAAAGCTTTCTCTAAGTCTACAAATGCTAGAAATGTAGGTTTGCCTTTCCTTAATCTTTCTTCTAAGATAAGTCGTAAGGTCAGTATTACCTGATTGTAAATAGACAATTAAACACCGGTGAGAGAGGCAGTAAAGACAACAGCACTCAGAAGCCTCCAGGGGGTCGGTCTGCCCTCATTCACTTAGGTGAGACAGATGGTGAGCCCAATTACACTTGATCCGTCAGAACCCAACCAAGGGACAGCCATGGACTGACCAACAAACGACTTGCTTGCCACCAATCGGTACATGAGAATTCAAACACAAAATGTTACAGGTGTAATTATCCACAATCAAATATGTGTTTGTGTTAAGCTGTCAAAACTACACACGCTGTTGGACAGTGACAACAGGTGAGGAAAAGGACACTGCCTGAAATTACGTTAGTGACCAGGGCAGGTAACCAAGACATTAACGGCCACAAAGCAGAAATTTCCACTGGTGCATTTGAATTGTAGTCAACCAGTATAGTTAATTCCACCACATGGTGGGTAAATTTCAGCAATACAGACATTCGGTGTTGCTTACAGGAAAATCTTCCCAACAGTGAACCTCCGAAAGAACCACACAACATGAATGGACATGGCTTGGGTACTTAAAAGACCACTCAACTTTGATGTCCTGGGTCGGTGAGCCACAAAGCTCGTAGTGATCAGACAGCTCCATACATGCTCTGACACTGCACTGGGACCTCGAGCGGACCCAGCCGACTGCACCATGTGGAGATATCCTCCCTGGTCCACACCAACCGACCGACTCTCTCAGAATGCGGACAACCTCTAAAACAGTCGTCAGTGGAAATAACGCCAACTACACCCACAACCTGACAAAAACTTGCACAAAGACCTGAACGATACCCAACAGTAACTAAGCACGCACAAAGACAAATCGGGAGTTGATGCACACACACCCACAGCTGACTCATGAACAATCGGCGAGCCAAAATGTGTCGTCTGGTAGGACGACTGACGGACGATCCCCCAAGACTGTGGCCCGCCTCAAGTGATGCGTGGCGGCAATGGTCGGGCAAGCCATGTCGACGCAGACCTCACTGCACCAACCCGAGCGCACTAGTGCCACATTGCAACTCCCTGACTGGCAGGTCTGGACTGCACTCCAGACACGTTCCAACTGATTGGCAGCCCAAACTTGCAACTAGAACTGTCTTACGACAGACAACGACCAGAAAATATTAGCAGTCGAGTAAAGATACTACGAGAGGGGATATATTGATATGCACTGCTAATGCCACTCATGGTCAGGCAAAGCAGCAACTCAGTGACACCAGTAATTTAAATTAACATAGTGAGGTGGAAGTACATTAAAAACAGGGTGTAAAATACATGATGGCGGGAACATGAGCCATACACGGCTCAACCTCCCCTCCTCAAACAAGAACCCAGGGGTGATATGCTGAAATAAATTAACTACCAGCTTCTAAAAAGGCACAAGACACAGGCTGAGAAAGGCTGCAAGAAAAACACTTGGTTGGACCCACCCCTGCAGAGGAAACATACCCACTGGCTACCAGACATCCCTGCCCTGGGAAGAGACCAACCTAAGTCCAAAAAGACGACCAATTCACAGCCATTGCTAAGATACCTGCAAGGACTTCAAAAATGCAGAGGAAACATGCCGCAGGCAACCTGACATCCCCACGCAGCAGAAGGCACCGAGCTAAGCCTCACAATATGACGAAAGTTGAAGGAACTATTCGAAGCTGACAACCAAGGAGCTACCAGAACTTTAAGACCAGATGGTAATGTCTGACTTAACGGATTATCAGTGCCCGCACTCAATCCAGCTGACTGTCACCACGTTGGGTTCCCTCTAGACGACAAATAGTTTCTTCAAGGCCTTCAGTAGCCTTAAAGGAAACTGAATTGCCGCTCCCGTCTCTCCGACCACCACCAATGTGACGTGAGCCGGGTGCAGCATGGCAGCGTGTGAACATACTACCAATTCTAGAGCACTGCCCAGTTGGTTGGCACCTTAATGCCAACCCATAAACAAGATGGGCTTCTTAACAGGCCGATCCCCGGACTCTGTCTGACTGCCATTATCATAACACCTGAAACAATAACAAGCCAAACAATACGATGCCACAGACACAATAGAAACTAGAGTGAAACTGACCTCAACTAGGTTGGTAAGCTCGAGCACTACCATGCTTTGCTACCAATGAAAAGCCCACTAAACCCGCTGGGCAGAACAGGTGATTAGGATTATGGAAAGCGCCAAATAAGGTTAGGGTCAGTTTTACCTTAAAATGCAACTTATTGTAATTTACTAACACATGTACAACCAAAGTGGCACATAGCCAAAATTTTACAACTAGGAGTTTCAAACTCCAAATCTTTCATGGCTGAAGGTCTCCAAACGAGAAATCTTAAAAATCAGCAAGGTAAATTTCAAGTGACTGAAGACACGCAATTACAATTACAAATAAAATAATTAAAATATTTATATACATCACAGCTAGGCCGAAAGCCTCAAGGCAAGGGTGGATAGACAAACATAAACAAGATGCAATATAACAGCTGAAGGCCCACAGTAAAATTTTCAAGATTTTAGAATAAATTACCATAACCTTTCAAAAGCAGAATGCTGCAATGCTTTTGCTTAAAGGGTAATTTTAAGAATAAGTTTTTAAGCAGCTGAAGGCCCACAATTGATTTTCCAAATTCAAAATACCATAAAGCTTTAAGGGCAGAAGGCTGCAATGTTTAAGCTTCAAAGGTAATTTTGAGAATAAGGCTCCAAGTGGCTGAAGGCTCACAATAAATTTTTCAATTGTTTCACATTGTGAGAAATATCACCATAAGCCTTAAGTTTTAAGTGGCTGAAACTGCCCTAAAAGAAAAGACAACACAATGGCAATAACCTTTCAGCAAATATTCATTTTCCAGAATTCAAACTTACTTATATGCAGGTGAAGACCTTTAATTTACATAAAACACCGTAAAACCAAGAATTTTTTTATCATTGGCTATAATAGATTATAAACAGACAATTAAACACCGGTGAGAACGACGGTAAAGACAACGGCACTCAGAAGCCTACAGGGGGTCGGTCTGCCCTCGTTCACTTAGATGAGACAGGCGGTGAGCCCAACTACACTTGGTTCATCTCAACGGACAGCCACTGAACTCAACCAAGGGACAGCCACGGACCAACCGACAAACAACTTGCTTGCCACCAATCGGTACATGAGAATTCAAACACAAAATGTTATCAGAATGAGATTTTCACTCTGCAGTGGAGTGTGCGCTGATATGAAACTTCCTGGCAGATTAAAACTGTGTGCCGGACCGAGACTCGAACTCGGGACCTTTGCCTTTTGCGGGCAAGTGCTCTACCAACTGAGCTACCCAACCACGACTCACACCCCGTCCTCACAGCTTCACTTCTGCCAGTATCTCATCTCCTACCTTCCAAATTTTACAGAAGCTCTCCTGCGAACCTTGCAGAACCAGCACTCCTGAAAGAAAGGATATTGCGGAGACATGGCTTAGCCACAGCCTGAGAGATGCTTCCAGAATGAGATTTTCACTCTGCAGCAGAGTGTGCGCTGCTATGAAACTTCCTGGCAGATTAACAATGTGTGCAGGACCGAGACTCGAACTTGGGACCTTTGCCATTGGCGGGCAAGTGCTGTACCAACTGAGCTACCCAAGCACAACTCACGCCCCGTCCTCACAGCTTCACTTCTGCCAGTATCTCGTCTCCTACCTTCCAAATTTTACAGAATTAGTTTCTGTACAAATTGTAAATAGCCTTTCGCTCTCTGTATTATACCCCTGCCACCTTCAGAGTTTGAAAGAGAGTATTCCAGTCAACATTGTCAAAAGCTTTCTCTAAGTCTACAAATACTAGAAATGTAGGTTTGCCTTTCCTTAATCTATTTTCTAAGGTAAGTCATAGGGTCAGTATTGCCTCACATGTTCCAACATTTCTACAGAATCCAAACTGATCTTCTCCGAAGTTGGCTTATACCAGTTTTTCCATTCGTCTGTAAAGAATTCACGTTAGCATGGAATGTCAGGTCCCTTAATCGGGCAGGTAGGTTAGAAAACTTAAAAAGGGAAATGGATAGTTAAAGTTAGATATAGTGGGAATTAGTGAAGTTCAGTGGCAGGAGGAACAAGACTTTTGGTCAGGTGAATACAGGGTTATAAATACAAAATCAAATATGGGTAATGCAGGAGTTGGTTTAATAATGAATAAAAAAAAATAGGAGTGCAGGTAAGCTACTACAAACAGCATAGTGAATGCATTATTGTGGCCAAGATAGACACGAAGCCCACACCTACTACAAAGTAAAAGTTTATATGCCAACTACCTCTGCAGATGATAAAGAAATTGATGACATGTATGATGAGATAAAAGAAATTATTCAGGTAGTGAAGGGAGACGAAAATTTAATAGTCATAGGTGACTGGAATTCGAGAGTAGGAAAAGGGAGAGAAGGAAACATAGTAGGTGAATATGGATTGGGGGAAAGAAATGAAAGAGGAAGCCGTCTGGTAGAATTTTGCACAGAGAATAAGTTAATCATAGCTAACACTTGGTTCAAGAATCGTAAAAGAAGGTTGTACACCTGGAAGAATCCTGGAAATACTAGAAGGTATCAGATAGATTATATAATGGTAAGACAGAGATTTAGGAACCAGGTATTAAACTGTAAGACATTTCCAGGGGCAGATGTGGACTCTGACCAAAATCTATTGGTTATGAGCTGTAGATTAAAACTGAAGAAACTGCAAAAAGGTGGAAATTTAAGGAGATGGGCTGTGGACAAACTGATTAAACGAGAGGTTGTACAGAGTTTCAGGGAGAGCATAAGGGAACAGTTGTCACAAATGGGGGAAAGAAATACAGTAGAAGAAGAATGGGTAGCTCTGAGTGATGAAGTAGTGAAGGCAGCAGAGGATCAAGTAGGTAAAAAGATGAGTGCTAGTAGAAATCCTTGGCTAACAGAAGAAATATTGAATATAATTGATGAAAGGAGAAAATATAAAAATGCAGTAAATGAAGCAGGCAAAAAGGAATACAAACGTCTCAAAAATGAGATCGACAGGAAGTGCAAAATGGCTAAGCAGGGATGGCTAGAGGACAAATGTAAGGATGTAGAGGCTTATCTCACTAGGGATAAGATAGATACTGCCTACAGGAAAATTAAAGAGACCTTTGGAGAAAAGAGAACCACTTGTATGTATATCAAGAGCTCAGATAGAAACCCAGTTCTAAGCAAAGAAGGGAAAGCAGAAAGGTGGAAGGAGTATATAGAGGGTCTATACAAGGGCGACATACTTGAGGACAATATTCTGGAAATGGAAGAGAATGTAGATGAAGACGAAATGGGAGATATAATACTGCGTGATGAGTTTGACAGAGCACTGAAAGACCTGAGCCGAAACGAGGCCCCGGGAGTAGACAACATTCCATTAGAACTACTGACGACCTCGGGAGAGCCAGTCCTGACAAAACTGTAGCATCTGGTGAGCAAGATGTATGAGACAGGCAAAATACCGTCAGACTTCAAGAAGAATATAATAATTCCAATCCCAAAGAAAGCAGGTGTTGACAGATGTGAAAATTACCAAACTATCAGTTTAATAAGTCACAGCTGCAAAATACTAACGTGAATTCTTTATAGACGAATGAAAAAACTAGTAGAAGCCAACCTTGAGGAAGATCAGTTTGGATTTCGTAGAAATATTGGAACACGTGAGGCAATACTGACCTTACGACTTATCTTAGAAGAAAGATTAAGGAAAGGCAAACCTACGTTTCTAGCATTTGTAGACGTAGAGAAAGCTTTTGACAATGTTGACTGGAATACTCTCTTTCAAATTCTAAATGTGGCAGGGGTAAAATACAGGGAGCGAAAGGCTATTTACAATTTGTACAGAAACCAGATGGCAGTTATAAGAGTTGAGGGACATGAAAGGGAAGCAGTGGTTGGGAAGGGAGTGAGACAGGGTTGTAGCCTCTCCCCAATGTTATTCGATCTGTATATTGAGTGAGCAGTCAAGGAAACAAAAGAAAAATTCGGAGTAGGTATTAAAATCCGTGGAGAAGAAATAAAAACTTTGAGGTTCGCCGATGACATTTTAATTCTGTCAGAGACAGCACAGGACCTGTAAGAGCAGTTGAACGGGATGGACAGTGTCTTGAAAGGAGGATATAAGATGGACATCAACAAAAGCAAAACGAGGATAATGGAATGTAGTTGAATTAAGTCACGTGATGCTGAGGGAATTAGATTAGGAAATGAGACACTTAAAGTAGTAAAGGAGTTTTGCTATTTGGGGAGCAAAATAACTGATTATGGTCGAAGTAGAGAGGATATAAAATGTAGACTGGCAATGGCAAGAAAAGCGTTTATGAAGGAGAGAAATTTGTTAACATCAAGTATTTAAGTGTCAGGAAGTCATTTCTGAAAGTATTTGTATGGAGTGTAGCCATGTATGGAAGTGAGACATGGACGATAAATAGTTTGGACAAGGAGAGAATAGAAGCTTTCGAAATGTGGTGCTACAGAAGAATGCTGAACGCCAGTGTTCTTTCTCCTGATAGCGACATCATCTTGAGTAGTCCCTGCCCAGAGATCTGAAGGGGGATTATTTTACCTCTGGAATATTTTACCCAAGAGGATGCCATCATCATTTAACCATACAGTAAAGTTGCATGCCCTCGGGAAAAATTACGGCTGTAGTTTCTCCTTGCTTTCAACCATTCGCAGTACCAGCACAGCAAGGTCATTTTGGTTAGTGTTACAAGGCGAGATCAGTCAATCACGCAGACTGTTGCCCCTGCATCTACTGAAAAGGCTGCTGCCCTACTTCAGAAGCCACACGTTTGTCTGGCCTCTCAACAGATACCCCTCTGTAGTGGTTGCACCTACAGTAAGGCTATCTGTATTGCTGAGACACGCACGCCTCCCCACCAATGGCAAGGTCCATGGTTCATGGGGGGAAAATTCCACTGTGCTAACCTAAATAGTGAAATCATCACTAAGCAAACTTACATTTTTGTATAAATGCTAATCACTGGGTTTTATTATATTTACTAGTTTCAATACTCTTTACAAGTGTCCTTTACCTTACTCAAAAGATCAAATTATGCTGATCCAGGGCTTGTTTTTGTAATAATGTTTTGAAGTACAGATGTATGTGTAATTACAGAATTGCTTTGATTCTTATGCTGAATGACATATCAGTATGCATGGTTTCCAATGGAAGCCAAAAATTAAATCTTATTCAATTCAAATGTTCATATATTTTAAGAATAGTAGACCACAAATTGTATTGTATTCTTTATTAGGTGTCGTCTTCTTCTTCTATGAAGTACGATATGATGCTGGAAAGGTCATACTTTTATGTGATAATGTACATATTCTAAACATCCGGAGGTAATTAACAGAAATTACTAATAGTTACACAGGTTACAACACATCCAACTATTTCACACTCAACAAAATCCATAAAAATTTTCTAATTTCATTATATTATTACAATCAGAATGTACACACTTGAAGGTTTTGAACTTGCTCGATACTCAACTCCACCATCATAACACTTCTGGAGTAGACAGCTATGAACAGCTATTTTAAATGCTGAATTTAGTTTGATCATTTTAATATCACAAGGCTGTTGTGCAGCTTGTTTACTGGTTATAGATGTCCAGTTTGTTTTAAAATTGTATTTGAATATTGGACATTTATACCCTGGTTTTTTATTGTATTATGTGACTGAATATCCTGGTTTTTAATTACAAGCTGGTTATTACCATTGAAGATTATTGTAATGTAATTATTACTTGCAGAACAGGTAAACAAGACTGAAGAAAGGCTTAAATTTTTAAAATAAAAGCTTGTATATGCTTCTTTGAGCTGCTCTTCCCATGCTTGTGCAGTTCTCATTTGGGCTGTGAAACAACATAGGGTAGCAATTGAGTTTCCCCAGAAGATTATGCCACATCACAGTAGATGTTCTGGTTTGCCTAAGTACACATTGTTTCTTTTGACATGTAGCTTGAAAGAATTTTTATGCAGTAACAGAAGGTGTACAGTTTATTGGTTACATGCTTTGTATGTTGGATCCATCTTATACCATCCGATATCAATACTACAAAAACCTTTGTAACATTTTCCAAGTTTTTGGTAAATAACTCTACAGGTGGGCTTAATGGATTGCTTATTCTGAACTGTGTGGAGGTGCATAGTATTTATTATTATTAGACTGTTCACACCAAATCTATTTGTAATGTCTGATGTGCATATTTTGGTTTCATTGCTTAACTGTTTTTTTATAGTCCTTATTAACACATTTACTTTGTCTCCAGATTTAGTGTACTTGGGTTGTGGGTCGGTTGCTTCCAGCGCATTTATGAAGAGCAAAAAGAAAATCAGTCCCAGCATGGAACCTTGTGGTACACGGTACTTAATACATTGTTTTTCTGAGTAACAGGATTTTGTGATATATCTTTCTTTGAACACAAGTTAAAATATTCACTCTTTGTTTTGCAAGCAACATTTTAAGCTCCCACAGGCTGGTCCCCTAGTACCACACACTTGAGTTTTATAAGCATATTCACTCTTTGTTTTGCAAGTAACATTTTAAGCTCCCACAGGCTGGTCCCCTATGAGTTTTATAAGCAAGATGTGACTTACATCAAATGCCTTTAAGAGGTCTACAAACATTATCAAAATATGGCCTTTACTGTCAGTTGCATTTCATGTTTCCTTTAAAAAAACAAAGATCACAGTCTCAGTAGATCTGAGTATACAAAAACCGTGCTGTGAGTCTGAGAAATGCTCTCATATAGCAGATTTCCTCTATTATTTTGGGGAAGGCAGATAGAACTTATATGGGCCTATAATTAGATACATCTTCTTTTATTCCTTTTTTTAAAGGGGCTTTACTTTGGCTGTTTTCAATTTTTTGGGAATGCACCCACTGACAGTGAACAGTTGCAGATGTCAACTAGATTCTGGACTAGGAGGGGATCACATTTCTTCATAATAAAATCAGAGATATTGTCTGTACCAGAGGAGTGTTTGATTTAAGTTTCTTAACACATTGACAGCCACGAGGTTGCCCCTGCCCTCAGAAGAGCCTTGTGCCTGATACGGTGTGCCCATCAGCAGTCACAAACCTGATGCAAGAGCCTGTCTGTGAAACATCCATCCCTGTACATGCAGTACTCAACATGATAATTGTGTGTAGCAATTGCTTCTCACTACTGAGGTATAGGAACAGACTTACTTTGTTTGACTTACATCTGGACTGATTCATTACGGCACACTGTTAGTCTCACTATACAAAGTCTTCTGCTACCTGTATGAAGAACAAATCAGATTTATTCATAATTTTTCTGGAGTCTGATAATACAGATGAGCTTTCAGAGAGCTTAATATTTTGAAATTCTGTTTGTTTTGCCTTTGTATTCCCCCTTCCATTATTCCATATAGCTTTCATTTTATTTTCAGAGTTTTTTTGGATGTCTGTTAATTGCTACTCTTTTTGACTGTTTTACGACTCTTCATTTGACCTTCTGGACTAATTCATTATGGCACACTGTTATTTTTGCTGTACAAGGTCATCTGCTAACCTGTGTGAAAAATAAATCAAATTTATTTGCAATTTTTCTGGGGTCTGGTAATACAGATGAGCTTTCAGAGAGCTTAATATTTTGGAATTTTGTTTGTTCTGCCTCCATATCCCGCACCCCCACCCTCCCGTTTCCAATTTTCCACATAGCTTTCATTTTATTTTTTGAGTTTCTTAATGTGCATGTCATCTGCTACTCTTTTTGCCTGTTTTACTGTGCTGCTGAAAATTTTCTTGCAGGATTTGAAATAGATATCGAATTCTGGAGATGTTCAATGAGGATGTGCTGAAAAGTAATGCCTCCAATTTTTTATGTGATAACTCTTAAAGCCTTTTAAATAAAATACATTTTGTTAAACATTCTACATCTTCATTCTTTATGTCTACACATTTACGTCCCTCTGCCGCCAGAGGTCTCCAAATTGTAGCTTGTAACATGATAGTGTGTAACATAATTATGTTGGCGCATGAAAAGCAGCATGCTGTAATAGAGTTATGAATTTGAGGAGTTTGTCCACACATTAACATTCTGCATCTTTATTCTTTATGTCAACACATCTATTTTTCAACATAGTCACCTTGGTGACAAACACATGTCTCCCAACAAGAGACCAGTTTGTTGGTACTGGCACTGTAGAATGTTTGACTTCATTAACAGAGCCACAAGCTCACCTCTGCTTCTATCACTTTATCACTATCAAAGTGAAGACCTTAAAGGTGTTCCTTAAGTTTTGGAAACAGATGAAAATCATGCATGGGGCCAAGTTGGGGTTGTATGGAAAATGATTAATGACAATGAACTCAAGGCATCAGATTGTTACAGATGTCACAGTTCTTGTGTGTGGTCTGGCATCGTTATGTTGATGGAGAGGGTACCCCATGTGTGGACAAACTCTTCAAATTGGAAACTCAATTACACCACACTGTTTCTCAAGTAATGACATAGTTATGTTACATACCATCATGTTACATGCTATAAGTTGGAGTCTTCTAATGGATAGGGTTGCAACTTGTGTCAACAAAGCAAGAAAGTCAACTGAGTAATGTGCATGGTGTGTAATACCTCAACCAATATTGAAAACAAAATGAAAAATTCAGAGGCGTTACTTTTCAGTACACCCATGTATTTGGACTTTTAGTGTAGTAACCTTTTTCAGTTTGCATATATTTGTATTCCAGTGGTAATACAATTATTTTCCCTGTGTAAACTCTTCTTTTTAAGAGGGAAACACAGTTCAGAGTAATGAGCAAAGTTGCTAATGAAGTGATCAAATTTGTCATCAGTATTTGAACATTTATATATTTTTCCTCAGTTTTCTTTGTTTAAGCAATGGAGAAAGTAATTTATGCTTTTATCACTGTAGCACTTGCTGTCCTTTATTAAGTATTTAATAATTTTAGTTGATTTTCTAAGTGAGGAGTAAGCTCCCATACTATGTGGCCCCCAAAGTCTGTGTTCAGTGTTTCAGTAAGAGTTTATTTGCACATTAATAAAGATGTGGAAAATTGTAAAGACTGATGTTCTTCTCATGTGTGTCAGAGTTTCTATGGTACCTTGTAAATTGAAGATTGGCAGGAGGCTCAGTAAATATGTATTTTGTTTTGACTCTTTTGCAAAGTGTGTATTGAAATTGCTGTATAGAATTACTCTTGTGTTTCTATGCATTAGTTTGTTAAGTAGTGATTCTATGCTTTTTAGCAAGTTGTTCATATCACCAATTGATGGGTGCTCTGTACAAATAAATACAGCTCTTCTTGCTTCTAATATTTCA
The DNA here is from genome assembly GCF_021461395.2 of Schistocerca americana. Classification (NCBI taxonomy): domain Eukaryota; kingdom Metazoa; phylum Arthropoda; class Insecta; order Orthoptera; family Acrididae; genus Schistocerca; species Schistocerca americana. Next base: position 694,974,041 of record NC_060120.1, on the reverse strand, counting down.
ACCTCTGATACCTCTGCATCTTTATATTTCACTATTTCTTCAGTGAAACATATTGTTTCACAATATGTATTAGGTGTTACACAGGTAGAACAGCCACCTTGTTTGTAATTATTTTGACACAAAAGACTACCTAGTGCATAATTTACAAAAATTATCATCTAAAGTTTTCTCTCATCAACCCAGTGTTCTGTTGTACACAACAATCATGTATTTTTTAATTCATTTTCTAACAGTACTCAAATGTCATGTCCTTTACTTGGTGATAAATGCACATTCTGATTTAATGAACCCAAATTTAATTTTATTTTTGTGCTTTGATAGTTGTATTTGTTTTGGACTGAGCACTGGCTTGACATTTTATCTGTCTGTTCTTGTGATGTGTTACCACTGAAAATCCTGGTTGCATATTGCAACTCTACATTTCCTGGATGACGATCTTGTAGTCTTTTGGTTGACTGGAATTATGATCTAAGATGTAATGTGGCCTTCTGTTGCTAAAATAGATGTGTTGGCATCAGGACCTTATCTTAGACATTTTGATTTTCACTTTCTTGTTCCCACTGAAACTGCTGCTGTTGATGTTCTCAGTACTCTTTCTGTAGTTGTAGAATGCACTGTGTGGCTGTTGCATTTCCTTCTGTTGTTGCTTCCCATTATTCTTCTTCTTCTCCTTTTTCATCTTCTTCTTCTTCACATGTGATGTTCTGCTTAACACCAAGACTATAAATTCAGTGTTGGAGACCACTTTAGTTGGATCTCTGTTTAGCCCACTGAAACTCTTTCTTGTACAGTTTCTTAGTAATTTTTTCAGATCCTTAATTTCATCAGAATTATTAACTTTGCTTAGGCCTTTTAACAACAGTAGTTTAGTCTTTAGGTTCTCTAATTCTTGGGTAAACCATGGTTTTCCCTTCCTAGTTGTATGTTTTTTCTTTGGAACGGGATGAGCATTGAAGGTACTAATTAAATAATTTTGGAAGGTTTCATAAACAAGTTGGGCACTGGAACCACATCTTAGAAATAGTTTATCCCAATCTATTATGCTCAACAGGTGCACTAGTTATTTTAAATTGTATTTTGTTAGTATTAAGGTACTTTGAGACTCCTAACTTGTATTGGGACGTCTCCTGTCCACACTTAGAAAATGTTCTAACCTTACTGTTAACATACAGTGATCTAAGAAAGTAAATTATTTCACATTGGTGGAATACATATCATGAGGATAGCTGACAAAAAATGTTATCTAAGCATGCTTTAGTCTAGTAGGTTTTGAATTAATGTAATGGAAATTGTGCTGCCTTAGACTATTCAGTGACTTTTTTACAGTAGGTTTGACACAAGTGACATCAAAGCTTGAATTTATGCTCCCCCATTATTGTTTCATATTCTGTCCACTTTGTTATGTAGTAGAGTATTGTGTCTAAGTTATCTAAAAAAGTATTTTTGTCCAAGCCAGGAGCATGGTAGATACATGCTAAAATAACTTTAATTACATAACATATGATACCAGCAATTTCAAAGTGTTTCTCAATACCTGCCCATCTGAGCTCAAGTCTCTAAAGTCTGTTTCATTGGAAACGTAGATTACAATGCCACCATTTTGGCACTAAGTTCTGCAGATACTGTTTTCGTATTTATATCCTTTGGGTTTATGGTATTCCGTTTTTTTTTTTTTTTTTTTTTTTTGTTTTTTTTTTTTTCCTGTTTAGGCCAATGTTAGGATAAACAGAGAAAAGAATACTTATTTTGTGTTAATGATTCCTCCAGTATTTCAACTTTACTTTCAAGAGCCTTAATGCTTAAAAATAAGAAGTTGCTGTGAGTAAATGTAAGTTTGTAGACTGATCTGTCCACATTCTCTTTCTTTTCTTGGTTTGAAGCCATAAAATATCATCATTGTTTGAAATAGATATAGGCCTTCTAGGCCTATAGCTTCTCCTTAAGCTCAATGAAGTATACACAGTCATGTCACTCTAATTCCATCCTTTGAACATTAAACATAAATTTTCTTTTACGTTATCACATAAAATATGTGAAAACTCTTTATTTATGTTTCAAAGGAAATATCTGACTTATGTTGTTTGGGCAGCAGAGAAAGCAGAGTGCTCAAAAAGCTTGTCACACTATTTCACAGCCAGTGAGGTAAAATATACCACCCACTTTATGAGAATGTATGGTGCTTCCATGATTTCAGGAGCTGTATTAAGGTATTCTCCCACCACAAACCAGGAACTCTTCATAATATCTCCCAAATTATGGTGGACAGGGTGAGAAGGATTTATGTGTGTCCCTGTAAGGTGCCATCAGCACTATCATGACAACATACTGTGTCATGAGAGGCAGACAGTTCAGAATCCAACTCACAGATAAGGTAACCTTGGTGAAACATTCTAGCATGTCAGTGCAACATATCTGTTGCTAATCAGGAGGCAGGGACATAAAATTACAACAGTAACAAGTCACCTTCTATCTTATTTAAAATCCTCATCATGGTTTCCCATACTGAGAGGAAGTCATGGAATGGATTATTGTGAAACTCACACCATGATCCCATCTTGCTCTGATTGATAACACCATTAGTATTTGGCCCTCTTCATCTAAAAGGATATAAGGTTACAACTTTGGACTTGTTCCACCTGTGACTTAGTAAACCACATTCATAATTTGGTCTAACCATTCCTGGATGATGTTCAAATATACCTCTATAATGCCAAGTTTGCCATGCTGACCATCTGTTTCAGTAATTTCCTTTCAGTCAACATTTGATTTCCTAAATATATGCAGACTGGGAAGTAGCTATTGGAATGAAACTCAACAACCAAACACCACTGAGCAGCATCTGTGAGGTCACAAAAGCAGAACATGAGGAGAAAATGGCAGAAAATGTCCCCATAGTAGTGTTGTTGTTGTTGTGGTCTTCAGTCCTGAGACTGGTTTGATGCAGCTCTCCATAGTAGTGGTGAGACATATTTCTGCCCTTTGTTCAGAACACTAAACACTTACAATGCTTCTGATAGGTAAACAGTGCAATGGCAGAACCCAAGGGCATAGTAGTACCCCAGGGCGTGATAGAACCCCAGGGCATGTGTACACAACCAGTGATTGCTTCTAAGATAATGTTCACAGATACAGTTGAGGAATGGTTTGTTGTTAAGAAATGTGACCAAGCCACCTTTAGCTCTCTCTTCCTTCAGGTCATCTTATGTACATTTAACACAGAGATATACGTGCTTTGAAAACATGTCTGCCAAAGACAGTGCTAAGAGTCTCATGTATTCTGCATGAACCCTTTACCAGTTGTACATGAAATGTATTCACCATTATGAATATGGACAAACATCAGTTGTATAATGGAATGATGGCAAAGAAAATTTGTGCTGGAATGGGGCCCAAACCATGATTTCCTGCTTATTGCAAATTTTTGCATTATTATTTGGCTGTCTCACACCCAGACCCAAACTTCCATATGTCATCATGTATACTTGCCTGGTATTAGTGGATAAATACGATATTGCAAGATATTCTGAATTATGATGCAATATCATATTTTACCATTTGAGTTTCACTAATGTATGGGAGCTATTTAACAGTGGAGTTCCTCATTCTTCTGGTCTTTCTATTGAAGTATGGAGTCTGTGATGGATGGAAATTTTTTTTAGTATCTGGATCATTGTCTTGGGAGAACTCAGCTTCCATATGCTCAAGAATTATCATCAACATCATTGAAGAAATAAAGTTTTTCATAATCTATTGGCTTGAGACTCAATGTTCCTTATTTCTGATGCTTTAAAAACTTATACCTCTGCTGAAAGAATAGTGCTGATGTTTTCTGTAGATTCTTGCCTTCACTTGTGGTTGTTGACTCCTACTATTTCTGTCTGTGTCTGAAATACTACATCAGTCTTAATTCGCTGTTTTTTCACTGTGGATGGAGAGAATGTCATAAGTACTACACTGTGCGTGGTCCCATGCGTCTTCCTTGTTTCATTATATGATGTGCATTTTGTTACTTCTTAAGTCAACCCCCATAGAGCCCTGCCTATATGGACATGCATAATACAGCTGGAGGATGTCAGGTATCCCAGGGGTTACTTTCTATCAACTGTTCCACCTCAGCAGTTCTCCATGGCTACAACTCACCTCGAACATGACTTTTTTTTTTAAAAAGAGGCATCTTGTGCACACAATGCCATTAAATAAAATCTCCACTTTTTAAGACATACAGAATTTCATTGTCATGCTCACTTTTAGATGCTGAAACATACTCAAAGTTCATGGAACTTGACTGATTGCATTGTATTAACATAATACAATAAAGTTCATTGAGATATTGCATAAAAAGATTAGGGGAAATATATGAAGCAGTATTATGTTGTGTGTACAAGGTAGGTACAACTCACCTCGAACATGACTTTTTTTTTAAAAAGAGGCATCTTGTGCACACAATGCCATTAAATAAAATCTCCACTTTCTAAGACATACAGAATTTCATTGTCATGCTCACTTTTAGATGCTGAAACATACTCAAAGTTCATGGAACTTGACTGATTGCATTGTATTAACATAATACAATAAAGTTCATTGAGATATTGCATAAAAAGATTAGGGGAAATATATGAAGCAGTATTATGTTGTGTGTACAAGGTAGGTTACTCATAAACTTTTAATTATCATCTTGGTAAGGACATAAATAAATAATGAAAGCAAAAGAGTAAACAGTGAATGAGAAACTTGGTGATGACGTTTATTCTGCTCTACACATTCACCATATAGTGTGACACATATCTTGTTTGTAGAAATCTACATTTTTGACTCTGCAGCAAATGTCCCACATTGAAAATTATCCTCATTCTGACAATAACTGCCACATAATGGTTTCTTCATCTGAGGAAAGAGAAAAGAAGTCACAGGGTTCGTTTCAGGCATATAGTGAGAAGAGAAGATTGCAACATGTGTGGCTGTGTCCCATGCAGAATGAGCTGGGACATTGTCCTTGAACAAAAACTAATCCTTGGTCAGTTTTCCACAATGCTTTGTCTTATGGCCTCCAGTAACCTCATCAAGAGATTTCAATAGTATGCTCGTGTGACTGTTTGCCCCACACAGGCACAATATGTTAGCATTACTCAACGAAAATCTAATTTTGTCTAATGATGGTTGGGTCATTGCCTTTTGGCAGTGGTGCATAAAAATGTTTCCCGTTGCTCCTATATCTTGGGGTCATAGCAAGTGATTAGATGACTAAGGAAGTCACCTGGATCAGACTGACACAGCTGAAATATTACCGATTCTGGCTCGGTTCTGCAGATTTTATGAATGGACATGAACAGTCTCGGAACTGAGTGGGGCTAATGGGTAACTTTTTAAACCTGATGCATGACTGGTTTCCCCTTTTCCCACTATATTGAAAATTGTGACATACTAGTCTTTGAGCACCAGGATCTCCCCTTCTCTTGCAGTAATTCTTCACAAGGAGCTAGTCTGCCACTTAGTTCTTCTTTGGTCAGACTTGTTTGACCACAATGGAAGCATCTGCACCACCCAACTATCGTGTCATATGATGGCGCACTGTTGCTGTACACTTCTGCCAACTTAGCGTGGATTGCTGTGTTATTGTTCCCCTATAAATGCTGAAAAGGAATTACTGCATGATGTTTCACTTTATCAATGTGCTGTGCCAGTTTGTTTTGGCTACTCAAGCCAAGGACAATATATGCCAGGACTGTAGACAGTTACTTGAAAATAGACAAACAAAAAGTTAATTACAACAGTATTAGGAAAAGGATAGATTGCTACTCACTTTAAAGGTGACAAATTGAGTTGCAGGTAGCCACAGTGAAAAGCTGTTATGCATTTAGATTTTGGCCAAAGCCTTCTTCAGAAAAGGGAACACACACATTCACACAAGCCCCTTATGCACATGACTACATTTTCCAGAGATGGAAGTCATGTGTACATGAGGTGTGTGAACTTGTGTGTGTCCTGTTTTCTGAAGAAGGCTTTGGCTGAAAGCTAAATGTCTAACAATCTTTACATTACGCTTGTTTGCAACGCAGTGTGTCATCTTCATTATTTGTAGCAATCTATCATTTTCCTAATAGTGTTGATATTCCAACTAGGAGCATCAATTGTTTGAAAATAAATGTATTATAGTGGTAGTAATTAAAACTTTATGACTACCCATCTTGAGCAACTCCACAGACTGCTAGAGAAGAAACAATTATTTTAATGACAAACATCCTAGACCGCTGAAAATACAAAAAAAAAGGCGAAGTACAGAATTGACTCACCACAGCAAATTATATATCCATAGTCCTATATGTTAATTGTTGTACATCTATATGTAACTAATACTTACTTTCTTGTTTCATTAAATATAGAAGCAGTCCTCCAGAAAGAATATGGGAAGAAAGAGAATGGTGTCATAAATTTTGACATTTCAATTGTAACTGTCAGGAGATGCTCAAATGTTTACTCACGATATAAGTACCGGGCTGGATGCCACGACATATACATGGGACTGAAGACTGAAAATACTGAAGTATGCTATTGTGAAAGCTCATTGTGCAATAATAGTTGTTGTGAAAAATTTTCTCTTATTTTATTATTTTTTATAATGCCAACAATGCTTTAAATAAATTTTACATGGAATGAGTCAGCTGCAGTCATAAAACTGTACAACATTTATTTATTTGTTTATCCATCCATCCCTAGACAATGTAAACTGTATGGATGTTTCTAAACACACAAATACATAAAATAGAGACACAGAGATACATAAACACAAACAATTACAAACATAAATTTCTTGTCTACCAAGTTAACAATTTGGACACAGTATTTCGCTATACTGTTGAACATATTGTAAAATGCCTCTTAAATACAGTAATTAATCATTAGCATAATTGTCAACAAAATTTACACATCATTTTAGGTAGTCCTTTATATCTGAAAACACTTTTCTAAAAAATAATATTTTGGGCTATTCCTGAAGGTATGTAGTTCACTTTTGTCTTTGGTCTTGTGTGGTATTTTATTGTATATTTTAATTTCATTATACAGCATATTACTTTTGGTTTTAATTTTGTTTTTTACATTGAGATGTAAGTGGTAGCTGGATCTGGTTCAATGTTCATGTAGAGACCTGTTCGTTCAATACTTATCAATGTCTTCTTTAATGTGGGTCACTGTCTGCAAAATGTACTCGCATGGAGCAGTCAAGATTCCAATAGATTTAATCAGCTCAGTGCAGTGAGTTCTCATGCTTCTTTTTTTCATAATTCATACAGCACTTTTTTGCAGCTTGAAGATTGTTTGTCTGTTCTGCTTATTTATTCGCCAGAACATTATTCCATAACTCATCACAGAACAAAAATATGCAAAGTTTGTTGTTCATTGCATGAACTATTACACACAGAATTCATTATTCTCAGTGCAAAGCATACTGCAGCCATTCATTTCCTGAGGGCAGGAACATGCTCAGTCCATTGTAGTTATGTGACAACATGGATCCCTAGAAATTTTGATTGTGATACACATTCTATGAGCTCATGTTCCATGTTTAAAGAGTTATTTAAAAGAATAAGTAATTTGTTGTTGTCAACCCATCTGAATACGGGCACAAGTGTTTCTTCAGGTTTGTCCTTTATTACACTTGGTGATGTTTCGGACTTCAGTATTAACGTATCCATCAGAAAGATATTTTATGGTATGATTGGAGTTTGTCTGAGAGATCTCAACCCATTGCATTCTGCTTTTTATGTATGAATGAAACCACTTATTTGCTACCCCTCTTGCACCTAGAGCTTCGTGTTTACGTAACAGACTTGTGTGGTCTACTGTATGAAAGGCTTTGCTGAAGTCAAGGAAGATGCCTGTTATACAGTATGATCTTGTTTATCTACTGCTTCCAGAACAACAATTGTAAAATGCATTATAGCTGATCGTGCACTTGTACGAGGCATGAACCCAAACTGTTCTTTACACAGAAGATTGTACTTTGATACATACTCCATGAGTATAATTTTCGTTATGGTTTTTGTTACTTTTTAAAATGATAACAGAAAGAGATGAGCCTATAATTTTCTAGATTTTCAGGGTCTCCTTTTGTATGTAGGGGCAGGACCTTTGCATGCTTTAGTGCCTCCGGGAAGCAACCTGTGGTGCATGATTCATTTATGATGTTTCTAAACACACAAATACATGGTGTCCAGACAGTCCTTCAGCAAGCACACATGTACTTCATCTATACGTGCTGAGGTTTTATTTTTTAGGTTCCAAACTACATTACTTATTTTTTTATGAAGTGTTGGATCATGGCAACATTGTGTTTGGAGCATATTTCAGTGTTTGTAAAGGCTGTATTTTGTCATATTTGTGTTGCTGAAATATTGATTTGCATTTCTTTTATCTTGTATTGTGTATCATTGGGCTGTAATTGTATGTTTACTTGTTTTGTCTTTTTTTCTATTTGCCCCTGTTTGGTCACATTCTAGGCTGCTTTTATTTTGTTTTCTGCCTTTTCTATATTTTTGTCATTTTGGGACCTTTAGATGTTACTAAAACTTTTCTACATATGTTGTAGTGCTTCAAGAATTTCGGGGTAAATTCTAGAAACATTTGGCTCTCCACCGTCTCAAACACCTGATATTTTAATGATGAGGGTGAGAGAGCCTTTTTACTGCACCACACATGTCTGTGTGTGCAGGAAGGACAGCTGTCACGAGGAGCCAGGAGTTGCGTCAGACGAGCAGCCCCGAGAAGTTGTTACCAGCAGTGCCTTGGAAGTCATATCAAAAAGTCAAAGAGTGTTTTGATAATGTTCTGTGGTTTGTGATGTCATGAGGATTGTTACAGAGACATGAGAAGGACTTCAGCGATAGAGGTATATGCATATGGAAAGAGAGATAGATAGACCAGTACTCCAATGAGAAGTAAGAAAGAAAAAGTAGAGACAGTTGCTAAGATCGAAGAAGTGAAAGAAGATAGCCCCAGGCTCTCTACTTTGCCATTACTTGAGTGAGAAGCTGGAGGAGGTAAGATGTTAAACGTCTCCTGCAGTACGGACATTCTCACCTTCACCTTTGAAGTCCCCGAAGAAAGCTCTTAGCAACTCCTATGGAACGGCAAATGGTGAAGAATCAGTTACACTTGTCTGCAAGGGTCATTTGAAAGGTGTGGTATGTGTGTAGTGCTAGTAATGTTTGTACCTACACTACCCACCGTTTCCAAAAGTGATACAAACCCTCCCATTTACTTTACATCTCACAAAAGGTGTAAAATTATTCTATAAAAATAGAAAATTATATAATACGATAACATAATTGTTTAGTCATTCAGTTTACACTATTTTCCATACAAACACAAAGTGCTTCATTCAGTTTATGATGTCTATATATCATTCTGCTTACCTAGTACAATCATACAAATTTTCCACTAAATTATTATTCTGTTTGTCCCATTTTATGTTTAGAAATCACCGTTTATCCACGATTCTCTTGAATGGTCTCAATCTTGTAATCATATCCAGTTTTCTAATTACTTATATTATAGTATAGTTTAAGAATTCAAAAATAGATTATAGAATAATTGAAGAATCAAAGGGAATTTGGTGTAGGAAAACTAATGTGGAAGTAACACTGAAAACGACAGTCATCACTCAGCCCGTTAACACGGAATGTTAATGTCCCTGGGGAATATACCACTTTATATCCTTAACATTATATTTCCCTTTTTCTTCTCCTGTTGCAGGATACACTAAAAATAAGGTTTTTGGGTGGGTCACCCCCCCCCCCCCCATGACCATTGGACACCTTGCTGTTGGTGGAGAGGCTTGCATGCCTCAGCGATACAGATAGCCGTACCGTAGGTGCAACTACAACGGAGGGATATCTGTTGAGAGGCCAGACAAACGTGTGGTTCCTGAAGAGGGGCAGCAGCCTTTTCAGTAGTTGCAGGGGCAACAGTCTGGATGATTGACTGATCTGGCCTTATAACGCTGACCAAAACGGCCTTGCTGTGCTGGTACTGCAAACGGCTGAAAGCAAGAGGAAACTACAGCCGTAATTTTTCCCGAGGGCATGCAGCTCTACTGTATGATTAAATGATGATGGTATCCTCTTGGGTAAAATATTCCGGAGGTACAATAGTCCCCCATTCCGATCTCTGGGTGGGGACTACTCAGGAGGACGTCGTTATCAGGAGAAAGAAAACTGGCGTTCTGCGGATTGGAGTGTGGAATTTCAGATCCCTTAATCGGGCTGGTAGGTTAGAAAATTTAAAAAGGGAAATGGATAGGTTAAAGTTACATATAGTGGGAATTAGTGAAGTTCGGTGGCAGGAGGAACAAGACTTTCGGTCAGGTGAATACAGGGTTATAAACACAAAATCAAATAGGAGTAATGCAGGAGTAGGTTTAATAATGAATAAAAAATGGGACAGCGGGTAAGCTACTACCAACAGCATAGCGAACGCGTTATTGTGGCCAAGATAGACACGAAGCCCATGCCTACTACAGTAGTATAAGTTTATATGCCAACTATCTCTGCAGATGATAACGAAATTGATGAAATGTATGATGACATAAAAGAAATTATTCAGGTAATGAAGGGAGCTGAAAATTTAATAGTCATGGGTGACTGGAATTCGAGAGTAGGAGAAAAGAGAAAAGGAAACATAGTAGGTGAATATGGATTGGGTGTAAGAAATGAAAGAGGAAGCCATCTGGTAGAATTTTGCACAGAGCATAACTTAATCATAGTTAACACTTGGTTCAAGAATCATAAAAGAAGGCTGTATACATGGAAGAATCCTGGAGATACTATAAGGTATCAGATAGATTATATAATGGTAAGACAGAGATTTAGGAACCAGGTATTAAACTGTAAGACATTTCCAGGGGCAGATGTGGACTCTGACCAAAATCTATTGGTTATGAGCTGTAGATTAAAACTGAAGAAACTGCAAAAAGGTGGAAATTTAAGGAGATGGGCTGTGGACAAACTGATTAAACCAGAGGTTGTACAGAGTTTCAGGGAGGGCATAAGGGAACAATTGTCACAAATGGGGGAAAGAAATACAGTAGAAGAAGAATGGGTAGCTTTGAGGGATGAAGTAGTGAAGGCAGCAGAGGATCAAGTAGGTAAAAAGATGAGGGCTAGTAGAAATCCTTGGGTAACAGAGTAAATGAAACAGGCAAAAAGGAATACAAACATCTCAAAAATGAGATCGTCAGAAAGTGCAAAATGGTTAAGCAGGGATGGCTAGAGGACAAATGTAAGGATGTAGAGGCTTACCTCACTAGGGATAAGATAGATACTGCCTACAGGAAAATTAAAGAGACCTTTGGAGAAAAGAGAATCACTTGTATGAACATTAAGAGCTCAGATGGCAACCCAGTTCTAAGCAAAGAAGGGAAAGCAGAAAGGTGGAAGGAATATATAGAGGGTCTATACAAGGGCGATGTACTTGAGGACAATATTATTGAAATGGAAGAGGATGTAGATGAAGATGAAATGGGAGATATGATACTGCGTGAAGAGTTTGACAGAGCACAGAAAGACCTGAGTCGAAACAAGGCCCCGGGAGTAGACAACATTCCATTAGAACTACTGACGGCCTTGGGAGAGCCATTCCTGACAAAACTCTACCATCTGGTCACCAAGATGTATGAGACAGGTGAAATACCCTCAGACTTAAAGAAAAATATAATAATTCCAACCCCAAAGAAAGCAGGTGTTGACAGATGTGAAAATTACCGGACTATCAGTTTAATAAGTCACAGCTGCAAAATACTAACGCGAATTCTTTACAGACGAATGGGAAAACTGGTAGAAGCCGGCCTCGGGGAAAATCAGTTTGGATTGCGTAGAAATATTGGAACACGTGAGGCAATACTCACCTTATGACTTATCTTAGAAGAAAGATTAAGGAAAGGCAAACCTACGTTTCTAGCATTTGTAGACGTAGAGAAAGCTTTTGACAATGTTGACTGGAGTGTTCTCTTTCAAATTCTAAAGGTAGCAGGGGTAAAATACAGGGAGCGTAAGGCTATTTACAATTTGTACAGAAACCAGATGGCAGTTATAAGAGTCGAGGGGCATGAAAGGGAAGCAGTGGTTGGGAAGGGAGTGAGACAGGGTTGTAGTCTCTCCCCGATGTTATTCAATCTGTATATTGAGCAAGCAGTAAAGGAAACAAAAGAATAATTCAGAGTAGGTATTCTGTCAGAGACAGCAAAGGACTCGGAAGAGCAGTTGAACGGACTGGACAGTGTCTTGAAAGGAGGATATAAGATGAACATCAACAGAAGCAAAACGAGGATAATGGAATGTAGTCTAATTAAGTTGGGTGATGCTGAGGGGAATTAGATTAGGAAATGAGACACTTAAAGTAGTAAAAGAGTTTTGTTATTTGGGGAGCAAAATAACTGATGTTGGTCAAAGTAGAGAGGATATAAAATGTAGACTGGCAATGGCAAGGAAAGGGTTTTTGAAGAAGAGAAATTTGTTAACATCGAGTATAGATTTAAGTGTCAGCAAGTTGTTTCTGAAAGTATTTGTATGGAGTGTAGCCATGTATGGAAGTGAAACATGGACGTTAAATAGTTTGGACAAAAAGAGAATAGAAGCTTTCAAAATGTGGTGCTACACAAGAATGCTGAAGATTAGATGGGTAGATCACATAACTAATGAGGAGGTATTGAATAGAACTGGGTAGAAGAGGAGTTTGTGGCACAACTTGACAAGAAGAAGGGTCCGGTTGGTAGGACATGTTCTGAGGCATCAAGTGATCACAAATTTAGCATTCAAGGCCAGTGTGGAGGGTAAAAAGCATAGAGGGAGACCAAGAGATAAATACACTAAGCACAGTCAGAAGAATGTAGGTTGCAGTAAGTACTGGGAGATGAAGAAGCTTGCACAGGATAGAGTAGCATGGAGAGCTCCATCAAACCAGTCTCAGGACTGAAGACCACAACAACAACAACAACCGATTGAACGTGGTAAGGTCCCACAAACTTTTCAAAAAATTCATGTATTTCTTTCTTCAGGGAAGAGCTCTGAAAATGCTGTTTTAGTAGATCATCGACCTTATACTGAGGCTCAATAGCCTTCACTGTTGTGCCCTCTTAACTAACTTCTTAGCAACTATCGTTTGATTCAGTTTGTAATCAGTAGCAGGTTGTTCTGGCCAAGTAAAGCATTTAATAAGAGGTTCACCTACAAAGGGTTTACCTATTACTTCCAAAGGTGTTAGTCCAGTTGATAAATGTGGTAATTCATTTAAAATAAGCTCAAAGTCCCTAATTTTCATTGCCCATGATGTATGTTCTTTATGGCGGTATGTGTGGCATAACTTCCCAATTTCTTTCGTAGCCCTTTCACATGGGTTAGAAGATGGATTATAGTTGGAGATTAGTGTTTGATGAATATTTTCCCAAGCTAGAAATTCTTTAAACTCGTTACTAATGAACTGTGGTCCATTATCAGAAAGGAACTGCTTCTGTTTTTCTATCTCGAGAAAGTATTGTTGCAGACAGTGCATTACCATTAGTGTACTTGCTTTCTTAATAGGATACAACTTAATGTACTTCGACCAACATTTTTGGAATTGGTGCAAAGAAATCTGCAACTGTTAGATCATGTAATGCTTTAGGAATAATTGGATACATTTTATATTTAATGTGAGTGTTATCCTCTTTTACCCTCTGACAAATTTCACAAGTTTTAATGACCAATGCTATAATATGTCCTAGCTTTTTAAAGTAGTAGAACATATTCATATGTGCAATACATTTGTTTATGCCAAAATGCCCATACGCCTCATGAATGTACCACACTAACTCATACTACTAAATTCGGTATACATAAATGCCAATGTTGCATTGTCTTACTGTCTCTCCAGAACAAATTATGTCCTATAATCTTCCACCTTCCAACTTGATTACGCAGTAATGACTTCCTAACACCCATAGCAAATATATCTGTAAAATAGGGATTATGTTGGATGTTATCTGTTATTTTCTGAGCCATTTCTTGCACCTTGTTAAGTGGATATTCTAATGTTAAAAAATTAATCATAAAAATTACACCAGGTCCTTCTGTACACTTTAGTTCTTTCATGCTATAGCATACCCAGTGCTATATTACGAAAAGACTTAAAAAACAGTATTTATAAAGAAGAGACATTAAAAAATTGAATAATATATTTTTATCATGTAGCCGTAAAATAATAATTTCTCTGTGTAGGTTTGGATTCCAAAGAAATAATTTATGACAAAATGATCTAAAGAGATGACAAGATACGCTCTTTTGTTAATTTTTTAGTCAACTTCACTTCTTCACTTGTCTTGATGATGTACAGACGGACATCTTGCGAGTGCTGGCATATGTAAGCATATTTGTATGAGTTAAGCAGATAATATATTGATTGGATATTATTGTGCACTTTTAATTTGTAAGAGGTGATCCCGATTTCATGTCCGCCTTCCTTGAATTAACCTGCATTCAAGTAATTTACAGTTCAACAATCGCAGCGGCCGATGCAGCCAACGATGCCATTATGTGGCGATATTAACTTATGAAAATTAGCGGAAGCGAACTACTCTCCCGCTATTAACATAATATTAATTTTTCTCCACAGCCACAAGAAGTTGCTGAAATAGGTAGCTTTAAGATTCTTATTTTCAGTACCATAGCCGAGAGCCAGAGCCAGGACTCTGACTACAATACAATGGTTGACGGAGGTAAGAAAAATACTCTCGCGCATGTGTGGGCCGCAATTGTAATTAATAACTAAAGATATTTTGCTTTAAAGTGAACTGACTAGCCGAGGAAATTAATATGAAAAGTTTATTACATTGTTCAACTTATATGCTCATGTTTTAAGATACAGCAAGTTTAACATGCATTAACGTAACAAATAATTTGAAATTAATATTGTTAAAAAGGAGAACTTCAGGAAAGCTTTTAATTGTAAAATCAAAATTAAATGAAATATCATTTTTATTAAGGCCCACCCCGTAAGTCGGCAACAATCAAAAAATAATAATAACAATAATAATATATATTAAATTATGACGGCCGACGGACGGGAGATTGGCGCCGCAACTTTGGGGCCCGATCAAAGAAAATACGAAATTTACTAAATCTGACTCTATTGTAATGAATGTAATTATGTATGTGTCTAATTGTTGTAAAATATTAATGCCTATATTAATTCCTTTACATGTACAACAACAAAACCACACCCTGAGGAGATCTGGAGAAGAAAAAGTGTAGAAAAGAAAAGGGATTACGAGAAAGAAAAATAAAGGTAAGGCCTATTGTGCAAGCATCCTGTGTAGCTCCGTGCGAAATATCGAACCCATGTGCACATGAGATACCTTCGGTGTTTTGTGTATTTATGTGTTTATTTTTGGAGGGGAGAATTATTCGTTTTGTGTATTTATGTGTTTATTTTTGGAGTGGATAATTAATCGTGCGTGTATCAGTGTTAAAGATTCGTCAGTGGCTTAAAGTGAATTTATTATGGGTAAGATAGGACAAGCTAAAGCATCCGTACCAGACAAACAAAATTTTGTTAATATGGAAAGTGAGGGTCAGTTGCAAAATGTAAACGAATCCCAAGCCACCGCCTCGGATAACATAATTTCCGGAGCGGGGGCGAGGGTCTGTGGACGGTGAATGATGCTCCACAGCAGAATGGGAATAGAGTAACAACTCCACTGCCTGGGCAAGGGGGCCAATCGAGTGCTAGATTAAGCGGGGCACCAGTAAGCTCACCGATTGCAGACCCTTTTGCTGAATTTCTGCGTAGGCTCGAAGAAAGAGATAGGGAAAGAGACAAAAAACTGGCTCAGATGCTGCATGATCAGGAGAAAAAATTAATGCAAAAGCTAAATGAGCAAGAGCAGCGCAGTGAAGCAAAACTAGACCGTATACAAAGCGAACTTGCCGAGATGCGGGATGCGTGCAAAGAAATACCCGATCTTGTGCAAAGCTTAGCCGGCGAGATGCAAAAATTACAGATATCGCAGGCTAGGCTTGAAGACAATGTCCAAACTCTAACCACCCGCGTGGATAATGTGGAGATAGATGCACGGAAAAGTATTGATGCTGTGGCGGCAGCACCATCCAACGCACGAAGGGCTGAACTATGGCACTGCCGACACAAGTAGGGGCAGCTGTACCGTTACGCGGAATTTCGGCAATGGTGCGTCGCACACCGGACCGCACGGGAACAAAGCAGGCGGCAGTGCGAGCTAGTCTCCCCAGTTCTTCCGCCACGGACCACGCGCGTCGAGTCAACGTGACTCCGCCGTAAATGCGTACACGCGGTCGTAAGCTCAGTCACCGTTAAAGTGTCTTTCGCTCCTTTGCGGACGTTATGGCGCCTCCGGTCGCACCAGGAGCAAAACATTCAGTGACGCAGCCTTTTGCCTCGCTCGGTCCACGCGGTCGCGCCACGGCTCGTCACTGGAGTGTACACCCTCCGGGATCGGTGACCGAACCGTGCCGCCAGTGCAACGCGCCTGTATAGACGGACATTAGCGAAGTATTATATTTGTCATTTATTGTAACGGTAGGAAAAATAAATGTGTCCTGTCCCGAAACTGCTTTAGTCGTTCATTGCCACAAAGCCTCTCCCTTGAGCATAGTGCGTGGGTGCGGTGATAAAGCCGGTTCACTGCACATGAGTGACTGTAAGCGGAGATACAACGCGTTCCCCGCTTCACTGGTGACCCCGACGTGATCTGAGGCTAAAAAAAAAAACACGTGGTGACGAACGTTCGTCGGTACGAGAGACGTGGAACCACGAGTAGGCTTGCGCGTATACCCCCGCGCCGAACAGTGCTCCGTAGTAAAATTTTTTTTTTAACTAACTTTGTTTGTATTGTTTTTGTGCGCGTATGTTTTGATCGTGGACTGCTTAGTGTTATTTTTTTTTCGTGTGTTTCCCTTGTCGTGTTATTTTCGCTGTGTACTTTCCTCTTGTACGAGGGTTCGACTCTGAACTAAGATGGCGACACTAGAGGAGTTGCAGAAGACCGTCGAAGAACTGCTCGCACGCAACACGAGGCTAGAGAGTGAGCTACAGGCACGGACTACACGCTCGGACGCAGCCACAGACAGCTCAGGACAATGTTGGCGCGCAAGTCCCCGCCACACCGACGCCTCCTACGACCGCCAGAATGCCGACAAGCGATGGATGGGCATTGATCAGGCTGCCTCCCTTTTGGCTGCGTGACCCTGTAATGTGGTTCAGCCAGGTTGAGGCGGTATTTATGAGCAACCACGTGACTTGCGACCTGGCGAAATTTGGGCACGTAGTGAGCCAGCTGGACCAGAACTATGCGGCCGAAGTGCGGGATATAAGAATGGCGTCCAAGAAAGACTACGCAAGGAGTTGTACAGTCCAGAAATGTACAATCCTAAGATGGGAACATTACGCAAATATTTCGAAAAGTATATAAACAAAACCAGATACTGGGATGAGCCAATGCCCCATCGTGACATAATCAGATTAATAAAAATGAAGTTGCCCAGTGCAATTAAAAGATATTTCATCAATGTGCTGGAATACGATATAGAACAATTCATGGAAATAGTGGATTCTGTTGACTTATTGATCGAAGATATGAAAACCGAAAACAAGTGGAACCATGCAGGCTGTAATCAACAAAAAGCCGATTACAATAGCAGCCACAGTAACGATAGTAACTTAGTACCAAATGGTAACGGGAATAGGCAAGAGCACCGGCAACAGAATCGAGGCACAAACAATGGCAATGGTTATAACGACAACGGTTGTAATTGTCAAAATCGAAAGAGACATCATGATGGACGCATGAGTAATGGATATAATGGTAACAGCAATCTGCAATGGCGAAACAACCGAAACCAGTGGCGTGGTTGTAATGAACCGACACCACAGTGGCAACAAAACAAAGCGACACAATGGAACGCCAACCCAGGTCCGTCACAGAGCATGTCGGGAAGTTACAACCGACCACCGCAAAACCAGAGCCATACACAATATCAAAATACACCATCGGGGAGGCAGGGCGGCCAACCCAACTGTAGCAACAACAACAACCAGAACCACAATGTGAGGTTAGTGGAAGTGACAGACAACTGTCAACCCACTAATGCTCATCCGTTAAACTAAAGACAGCCACAATACGCTCTCCGTTGTTGGCTGCAGGATGGTGTAGTGAGGGCACATTCACGGATGACAGCCATAAACTTTGTATGCTGAGATACAATGAAGGAACAAAAATAGAAAAGGAACTTGTAGACATACCGTAGAAGTGTAACCGAACCGACAAAAGTGTTGTGCAGGCTATATTGCAAGCAGATATGTACGGAGCACCAATACAGATAATAGTCGATACCGGTGCGTCAACCAATGTCATGAGTGCAAATTTTTACAAGTACTTGAGTCAAAATAATAGAATACCAGTATTGCCAGTGAAGAATTGTCGTGTAACAGGTGCAATAGGTGCACAATCTCATATCATAAAGCACCAGGTGCAAGTTGAGTTTATGGTAGGAAATGAAGCAATGAAAAGCTCGTTCCTAGTAGTTAAGGGATTAGGTGTTGCTTGCATCCTGGGGATAGAATTTTTACGCCAGAGGGACGCAAAAATAGACCTCTTGTGTGGGGAAGTAAGCCTTATGAATGAGGGTACACGTGTAGTTTTGCCGTTGTTGAGGACACGGGAAGATCACGGTAAATATTGCCGAAGCTTTCAGTCGAGATTCGAAGGAATACAGGTAATGAATTTATATTCTGACTTAAGTACAAGACAAGTATATTTTAAAGATTTTATTACTGAAGACAAAGAGGAAAAAAGGAAATTGATAACCATGAAAGTCAGGGAGTCAGAACATTTGACTGAAGCACAACAAAACGAACTGACTCAACTACTCACAGATTATGAGAATGTGTTTTCGGAAAAACCCGGTGTTATCAAGGGCTACACCTATAACATCAAAGTGGTACCTCACGATACTATCTGTCACGCAAACTACACCATCCCATGGTCAAATAAGGAGGCAATTACGAAGGAAACAAGAAAAATACTTACAAAGACTTAAAGAAGTTCGCTCAGTAGAGTAATTTTTACATATGTGAATAGTAGGTTAAGTTTACAGTGTATTTTTTTTCTGTGTGTAAATGTTAAGATTTTAGTGTAATATTTAAAGACAATGAGGCATGCAAGATTAGTGCGATTCAATTTTGTAGATGTTAAGGAATAATAGTATTTTTAAGCAATTGCATTTTGAAAAAAAAAATGAACGTAGGTTTAAGAATATTTTACAAATTTCATGTTGAAAAATGCTTTAAAAAATATTTTTAAAAAAATTCAACAGCATTTAATGATGAAAGAATTTTTCATTAGTGTGTCATGAATATTTTTGAACTGTAGTAGTAATGAAACTTATGGAATTCAATATTATAGTGTATATGTTGTTCCAAGTATTTATGTGTATACCAATCTTGAAATATGCTCAATCATAATTTACTAAACAATATCAGTGCAGGGTGTACATCACCCAAGGTACCTCATGTGTTGTGGACAAGGTACAAAGCAAATCAGTAAACGCAACTACTGCTAAGCACTGTTAAAATACATTGCCATCTGCTAAGGCAGAGATTTGCACAAATTTATCGTGTAAACAAAAGTCACAAATCTAACATTAATCTAGGAACTTGCACGCTAGGCCTAGATTACAAAATGTGTACAGTAATGCGAGAGGCAAAGTTTTGTTAAGTCGAGCCTGGCTCTGGAGGGCAAGTACGCAATGAGTGGCCAGACATGACATGGGGACTTACCTTAGATGAGACGGAAATACAATTGTATAGTCAAAAAATCTGAAGGCAAGTACGACTCTATGTGGAAAATGAAAAGAGATAATTAGTGCGAGAGACGTAAAATCCAGCACGAGCCAAAATCCAGTTAAGACTGAATGAAATACATTAGTGTTTGTGAATTGATCAAAACAGTTACTTTAAGCAGTGTGAAAAACTGTGAAGGTGAAACTGTGATACGGACAGTGAAGTGCTAGTATTGAACGTTCAACAGCGTTAAGGACGCCAAACGCCAATATTACGCACGAAAAACTGTGAATTTGCTTATAAATGTAGACTGTTAACGTGAACCCACAGTCAATATTTTTGGGACAGACTGTAGTTTCAGTAAGCACAATAATGCGAGATTGGAATGCGATGCGTGGACTGTTGCAAAACAGCGACCGCAGAAACGGCGAATGTTTGTGCTAAGCTCGTACTGGGACACTCACCAGTGCCTGCGAGTGCGGCGAAAACATAAATAATTTTATCAAGGCAAAAACTGACGTGTAAAGGAAACAGTGGCGCATCAAAACTTCATTCACGGGAGAAGATCCATGTCATGTATTCTGCAGGACAGTGCTAGCTTGACACTCGGAATCTGGCGAAAACTTAATAACAACTCCCGCACTAATGAATGCTTCTTTCCCACTAGTGTAACCATCTGCAGCGGGAAACAGGTATTACGTTGGTTGTGTGTATGTTTCATGTACTACGTCGGAGATGCGTAGCAGAGCTGACTCCTGCCAACAAGTGCGGGGGGCGAATATCATCTCACTCCAGCACGCCTGGGCGAGACAGAAGCGCATCGCCAACCGTGTAGCCGATCAGTTGATTCTGACGTTCCGCGACGGCGAGAGACACGCTGGCATCGAGCGGGCGTTGACCTCTCCGCAGCCGCCGCGACCGTCGAGCACCGAACACACCAACCGACGCCGTTGCGAGCTAAACGCCGCGGCATAGATCATCAACGACACCGGAATCAATTGTTATAATGACCTCATTTCTTTGCATAGTGCAACAAAACATTATTTGTAATGTATGCACATCCTGTACTCCAATGACATCCCAGAAACATTTAAGTGAAAGTGACCCAAGCAGTTAGTCTGTCGCTCCGCCGAGGTTTTCCCCAGGTTTCCCTGTGGCTGCACCAAATGGGGAGCGAACAGTTGACACCCCTGGGACTTCAAGTTTATGGACTAACTCGTGATTGTATACCTTGAACACTGCAAAAGTTGCAAACCTAAAAAGAAACAGCCAAAATGAAATTAATTGTATTCTATGTCCTTTTGTACATGACTGCATATGTAACCAATTGTATATTATATTGTTATGTAGATAACTTCATCTGTATTACACTTTGTGTGCAACACACCTCAGTAATTACAACATACGATGTGACATATGTAAACTGTGAAAGAAAAATCTGCGTGTGGACACTGCGGACATGAAAGAGGAAATATTTATGTCAAAAAACACGAACATTTTTTATGACAAACATTTCGGGGGGCAATAAAGCGTCCCCAGTGCTATATTACGAAAAGACTTAAAAAACAGTATTTATAAAGAAAAGACATTAAAAAATTGAATAATATATTTTTATCATGTAGCCGTAAAATAATAATTTCTCTGTGTAGGTTTAGATTCCAAAGAAATAATTTATGACAAAATGATCTAAAGAGATGACAAGATACGCTCTTTTGTTAATTTTTTAGTCGACTTCACTTCTTCACTTGTCTTGATGATGTACAGACGGACATCTTGCAAGTGCTGTCAAATGTAAGCATATTTGTATGAGTTAAGCAGATAATATATTGATTGAATATTATTGTGCACTTTTAATTTGTAAGAGGTGATCCCGATTTCATGTCCGCCTTCCTTGAATTAATCTGCATTCAAGTAATTTACAGTTCAGCAATCGCAGCGGCCGATGCAGCCAACGACACCATTACGTGGCGATATTAACTTATGAAAATTAGCGGTAGCGAAATACTCTCCCGCTATTAACATAATATTAATTTTTCTCCACAGCCACACAAAGTTGCAGAAATAGGTAGCTTTAAGATTCTTATTTTCAGTACCATAGCCGAGAGCCAGAGCCAGGACTCTGACTACAATACAATGGTTGACGGAGGTAAGAAAAATACTCTCGCGCATGTGTGGGCCGCAATTGTAATTAATAACTAAAGATATTTTGCTTTAAAGTGAACTGACTAGCCGAGGAAATTAATATGAAAAGTTTATTACATTGTTCAACTTATATGCTCATGTTTTAAGATTCAGCGAGTTTAACATGCATTAACGTAACAAATAATTTGAAATTAATATTGTTAAAAAGGAGAACTTCAGGAAAGCTTTTAATCGTAAAATCAAAATTAAATGAAATATCATTTTTATTAAGGCCCACCACGTAAGTCGGCAACAATCAAAAAATAATAATAACAATAATAATATATATTAAATTATGATGGCCGACGGACGCGAGAATGCCTACTGGTAGCCGAGACAAAGTGTCGGGCACAATATTCTCTGAACCTTTTATATACTGGATTTTAATGTCATATTCCTGAAGAAACAACACCCACCGCATCAATCTACTATGTAGTAGTTGACTATTCATTAAAAATGACAGAACTTGGTGATTTGTTTAAACATATATTTCGGACCTGGCTATCAGTGTTTGGAATTTTTGTGTATCCCATATTATGGCCAATAATTTCTTTTCTGTTGCTGTATAGTTCAATTCATGTTTGTTGAGACTCTGGCTAGCAAAACCTATTGACATATGTTCTATACTTTCTAAACCCCATTCACCTTGGAAAAGTTCTGCGGCTATACCATAATCTGATGCATCAGTCGAAAACTTAAATGGTTCAGCCATCACTGGATGGCGCAATATCGGTGATTCTGATAGTGCCCACTTTACACTTTCAAATGCATTATGTGCCTCTTGGTCCCAACTTCATGGTATTCCTTTTTGTAATAAATGCAAAAGTCGAGGGTCGTTCAACAGTTGACTTTGTATGTAGTGTCTGTAATACCATGCCATTCCAAGTAATCCCTCCAATTGTCTTATGTTTCTAGGTGAATTTTAGCTCTTGCCTTGCAAAGTGTGATTTAGACAATTTTATTGTGATACCTTTTTCTTTAAATCGTTTTAGGGTTTCCCTCAAGGTCAGGCAGTGCTCATCCCAGGTGGGTGATATTATCAATATATCATCTACATATATGATTAAGTCCTTTAATAACTCTCTCCCTATTGCTTTGTCCAGCACGCATATAAATACTGATACCTAGATATTTAGTCCAAATGGTAACACATTAAAATAATAGGATTTCCCATCAAATAGAAATGCTGTATATTTCCTTGAATCTGGATGTAACCGGATCTGCCAATACCCAGCAGTTCGGTCCATCAAGCTAAAATACTGTACTTTTTCAGATTTGGACAATAGCTTGTTGATGTTGATAGGTCTATCTCTTTCAGTTTTTATATGTTTATTTAGGGTGCGTGCATCCAGTACTAGCCACACATCTCCTGCAGCCTTTTTCACTACTACCAAATGATTATTTATAACACACATACTTTGTTCTATTGTTTTACTGTCTATCATTTTATCTATCTCCTCCTTAACCGTTTCCTTTAAGCTTACCAGTATCAGGTAAGGTTTACAAAAAAAATGGAGTATCATCTTTGATCTTAAATTTACATATATAGTCACTAATACTCCAGGGACTATCAGAAAATACCATTTCATATTCTAATAGAATTCTGGTTAAATTTGATTTTTGGTCGTTGGTTAATATAGGGGATTCATTTACTTTATTGTGTATGTCAGCTTGATGTGATGTATGACTTATGTTTTCCATCTCTGGTGACAATTGCGCTGTCGCTGTTAATCGTAAATGATAAACTTAACACGATATTCATTCTCACTTAATCCAAAATAAAGACAATGATCTTCAAAATTCAATATGACATTAAATTCCAACAGCCAATCTAGGCCAAATAACGCATCCCTGTTAATATTTTCTACTACCAGAAGTGTTTGATGGAACGTAATACTGCCAGTGTTACAATTTACTTGGGTTTCATATTTGACAACCTTACTTTTAGTTCCAGTTATACCGTCTATATATACTTCTGTTACTGGTAGTATAGGTAAGTCATACCTAGTTCTTAATGTGTTAAAGAAACCCGAGAAATAAGTGACACTTCACTACCTGAATCTATAAAGATGTTAACTTCAAGAGGTTCTATTCTTCCAATTATAATTGGTCGTGGATTAATGTGGTTACCGGTGTGTTCTTCCAGTAGCAATCATTCTTTTGTTGGTACTTTATGTGTAAAGCAATCATATTTATTACGAGGTAGGCCTTCTAATGTATTTCCATGACCTGGGTGCCAGCCCTGGATCCAGATCGCACGACGTTTTTCTCATTATTGGTAATTACTGGCTGGTTACCAAATTGAGGTATTACATTTCCATTTTGAGCTCTATTATTACTAGGTACAAATTCCTGTGTGGATACTGGGCCTATATTCGAAGTTGGATGTCTTTTTTGATAATTTTCATTACCACTATTCCAGTTATACCAGTGTACTCTAGCCAAAATAGTTTCACGTCTTTTAAAATTACTATAGCTATTATTATTATTCCTTTTGTAGTTCTGATTCTCATTTTGATGCACATTCTCATTTCGGTCCTTATTGATGGCATCAAGTGCATCTACAAAGGATAACAGTTCTTCTACTGTCTTCCACCCGCTACATAATATTTCTTACGTAGCGTAAGTAGGTAATCAGCTTATCAAAATTCTTACCAATCCCTCTTCCTCCATGCGTTTATGTAAATATTTTGCCCTTGTTAAATGCCAGTCAAAATATTTTCTCATTGTACCCCATGTATTGTTATAATACTTTGGGTCCCACAAATCAGGTATTAACTTTTCTTAGGCCCTTGTTGACCAATACTTCTCCTTAAACCTTTTCTGAAAGTCTGCCCAAGACGAGAAATTCTCTATATTCACTGTGCCCCACTCAGAGGCCTCTCCTAGAAGGTAATCTACAGCAAATTATATCTTTTTTGCGTCTTCCCAATTCTTCGGCAAGGCTTGATTACATCGTTTCAAAAAATGAGTTGGGTGTACGCCTCCATCTGGTTTAAATTTGGGAATTTGTCTGGAAAGTCCAGAATTTGCTCCCCATTGTAAATCTGTCACCACCTCACTAGTCAACACTACATTCGGTGCAGCCACCCTGTTCTCTATCATATCCTGGATAAGTTTAAGCTCTTTCCACAAATCGTCAATGCCTCTCTTAGTATCATTAAGTTCTGAAGCTAAACGTGCTGGAACGTTGTCTGGGTTTACCCTCTCGCCAACTTTTCGGATGATTAATTCCTCTACCTGTTCCTCCAGTCCTCCTGGAGTTTGTGCATATATTGCTGTTGAACTGACAAGATCCTACGAGTACATAATTTATTTCAAGAATATAGAGCTGGTTAATAATATTCCCTTTAACCTGATACAGTCTTCGGAGATGAATTAAATGGTAAGAGCAACGTAGTTGATAACCCAAAGAAGAGGATCGGCCACACGCACAATGTGTAAGTAAACTGGAAGAGATGTGTGAGTCACGCAACCCAACACCGCAATGTCTCTTGTCATCCAAGAAAGCGTTAGAATGTTTCTGTATGTTTGGTGGTATTTTTGAAATGCAGGGTCATTTTGGCTGCTTTTTGTTGCTGAGATGTTTGTGTTACAGAGGTTTTCCTTGTCCCATTCATCACCCAGTTACTTCTGTTTTGTGTTTTAGTAACTAGTAGTACTTTTGGGAGCACTTCTTTGAGCCTGAATTTAAATTTCATAGAAACTTTGAAAATTTCCTATCTGTACTAGGCTCCATGTACTTTCATCATTTGCATGGTAAATTTGACCCTCTTTTGCTTGGAGGTGACACTTCTATATGTGAGTATTTTAGTTTTGTTTTCTACAGCTGCGTTTAATTTTAAGAACTGGTTGGAATGATCTGAGAGGCCCAGCCTACTTACAGCAACACCACAATTTTCTTTTTTTTTTTTTTTTTTTTTTTTTTTCTCGAAGTCAGTTAATACATGTTCAATAATTGATGTTGAATGCTTAGTTACCCTTGTGGCTGTGTTAACCAATGGTGATATTCTATAGCTGTATGTAATGTTTGAAAATGTGTGCAGAACCCATCTGAGTTCAATGTGTTGATGATTAAATCTGCACAAATGAGAATTTTGCCCTTAGGATTAGTAACAATGCCCAGTGCTTGAATTAGTTTTGCTATGAATGTAGCAGTGTCACCACTGGGAGAACGGTAAATACATAGTACAGTTAGTCTTTGAAACATATATGGCTTTCTTATCTCTATAGTTGATGTTTCTACATGTTTTCCTTCAATTAATGAAATGCTGTCATTTCTAACTTTATACATAAGCCCTTTCTTTACATTTATGTATGATCCACCACCTCTCATAGTGGTTCTACTATAATGGCATGCTAGATTATATGAGCTTAGAGCTTCATGTGTAATTTCAGATCCCCTACACCAATGTTCTGTTGTGCAGACAAGTGACCTATCAGTAGTCTGCAGTTCCACTTCTATCTGCACTCCATTTCTTATGGACTGTATATTGTGGTGGAGAACTGAGAAACACTGAGCACTTCTTGCCTTGGAGCCTTCTAGTTTTTCTTGTCTTCCTTTAAAAAATCATTTGGATGATGAGGAGCTACAGTTTTCTTGTCATATCCACTGTTGTATCTGCTGACTACTCACATTTCTTTGCTGCTACCTTTTTTTATGATGAAACTATGCATTTGATTTCGAAAATGATAACCAATTATTTCACTTCTGGTAACAACATGAGATTTTACATGTGTCTGAAATAAAATTTTCTTATAGATGCAGTGGTGTATTTAATTTTAATTTTTACGAAACAACAGTGCATATAAAAAAAAAGAGGGGAAATTTTGGCTTATTATGTGCCATACATTGAAAAGTGAATAACAGAATATAAATATGTGTGTGTATTGTCTGTTTCCTCAAACAATAACAGTTGGTTAGTACCTCTGATTTTTTTAAGGTCTAACTATGTTTAGATAGGCTACTTATTACAACAAAAGAACTGTTCCACAATGGCAAAACAGTTAAAAGGAAATACTGTTATTCCAAGCTAACACACAATTGGAATTGGTATAGCATGGTCATATGAGACAGTGCAAGAAGTCTATTGGCATTTAAACCCATCCCTTAGAAAGAGGTATAGAGAGGTCTGTGGAAGTCCTTTTGTGGCGAAAGACAGATTAGAATTTTTTCTTCCCACTGCATCCATATCTCACCTTGCAGCTCAATGCCAATAGGCATATTTGTCCACTTCTATGGGTATTAATAGAATTTTTCCAATCACAAATTAAGAGGGAAGTTCTGTATGCTAATCTAAAATGTTCCTTCACAACAAAACACCCACTCCCCTTCATACTGGTCACTTTTAGGGTTTTCCTCTTATTGTATCCCCTCCCCCTTAATCTGTGAGAAGTACATTTCTATGTTAATTCAAAGTCATCTCAGTGTTGCAGCTTTGTGATACATTC
This sequence comes from Schistocerca americana, assembly GCF_021461395.2. Classification (NCBI taxonomy): domain Eukaryota; kingdom Metazoa; phylum Arthropoda; class Insecta; order Orthoptera; family Acrididae; genus Schistocerca; species Schistocerca americana. Next base: position 694,946,567 of record NC_060120.1, on the reverse strand, counting down.
CAGTTTGAGCAGACAGTGCTCTTTGTCTGACCCAATTCAGGGTACAGTAGCAAAGCAAAAGCAGAACTACTAAATTCTGTTTTCAAATGCTCTTTTAGTACAGAAGTACAGAAGAGACAGAAGTACTGCCCCAATTTACTTCTCACACTATTGTGGAGAGTATTGATACAGGTATTAGTATCAGCAGCATTGAGAAACTGATAAAAATTGAACAAGATTCCAGAGCCCATTGACATCCCTGTCAAAGCCTGTACAGAATTTTCATCTGTGTTAACTTCTATTTTAACCATAATATGCCATAGATTCCTTGAACAAAAAATTTTCCCTTTCATTGGAAAATAACTAAAAGAAAGATAGCAGAGGGGATTAATAAAACTATTGCCCTGTTCAGAGATGTCCATCTGTTGTAGAATCTTAGAGCATGTTCTGAGCTCACACATGATGAATAGTCTCAAACAAAATGACCTCCTCCATGCCAACCATCAAGCGTTCCAAAAACATAGTCATGTGAAAATCAACTTGCACTTTACTCACCTAATTTCCTGAAAGTCACGCATCAAGGCAGTCAAGTGGATGCAGTATTTCTTGACTTTGGAAATGCGTTTGACTTTGGACCACACCAATGATTATCATCAAAAGTACAATCGCATAGGATATCAAGCAAAATTTGTAACTGGATTTAGGATTTCTTGGCATGAAGGATGCAGCATATTATCTTGGATGGAAAGTCATCGACAGAAGTAAAAGTAGCTTCAAGTATGTAAAACAATATTAATAGGCACCTCAGACTTTCAGAGATGATGCAGTTATTTATAATGAATTATTTTTTGAAACAAGTTGAAGAAATATTCAGAGAGATCTTAATAAGATTTCAAAGTGTTGCAATGATTGGCAACTTGTTTAAAATGTAAAATTATGTACTTCACAAGGTAGAAAAAAGGTAATATCCTGAGACTATCACAATCAATCAATTCATACAAATACCTGGGAGTAGCAATTTGTAAAGATATGAAATGGAGTAATCACTTTGGCTCATTTGTAGGTAAGTCAGGTGAAGACTTCAGTTCTATGGCAGGATGCTGAGAAAATGCAGTCACTCTACAAAGGAGACTCCTTACAAACTACTTGTGCATACCATCTTAGGATGTTGCTCAAGCCTTTTTCCTTGCGGTCAGCCAGCCACTACCATCTGCTATATTGTTCTAGGTCCCTCTACCACTTTCTTCCTGGGTTGTCCATGTTATACTGCTGGCGGCATGCTTTTTCCCATGCTTCGGTGTGGGTAGGCACATATTTTTCCAAGCTAGTTTCCTGTGTCTTATGTTCTGTTTTATCTTACTGTTCTGAATCTTTTCTTGACACCCATCTAAATCTGTTACTGAGCGGACGCTGAAGACCTCGCTGCCGTGCGCCCTTAAAACCCTTTCCATCTCTGTCATCCATCTCCATCAAGTGTGTGGGATATTGAATGTTGATAAAGAATAGTGGCATGAATGTCACAGCTTTGTTTGACTTAAGTGAGAAAACTAGAGAAATGTTCAGAAACCTGAAAGGTAGATCTTTGAAGACAGATTCTTGTGAAAGCCTACTTGCAGAATTTCAAAAAGCAGCATTAAGTGAAGAATCTAAAGATATTCTTTTGCCCACCATGTATTGCTCCCTTAGGGATCATGAAGACAAAAGTATGCTAATTACAGCATGCACAGAGGCATTTATGCAGTCACTCTTCTCATGGTATGCATGCAATTACAATGGGAAGAAACCTCAATGTGTGGTACTTAACAGTGGTTTGCAGAGTATATATGTACAAGTCTGCAGATGTAGATCTAGGGGTGGGAAATGAGAGTGCATGTCTTGAGAAATTCTTGATGCAGTTCTCTGAAAACATGCCTTATGAGACTCTCTGGATGTACGTGCATTTCCAATGTCATGCATTTTGAAGAATGGGCTAATAGGCTGTGTTATACATGTAGGTGTGATTATCAACAAATAGTATGCATTCAACCTTTTAGGCCTACAACACTAAACAATATACTGAGCTGTACTTGGGGCTGCATTGAGGTTTTATCTGGAATTTTATTATTGCAGATGTCGAGCCTATAATCGGAAACAACTTCATGTTTACCCAATGTAGCAAATGCAAATCTTATCAACAGTATCATTAGATATTCTAGTGCTAGATTCTGACACATTCCAGTGATTCACAGTGCCAAGCTAGTGCAGGCAGCTGAAAGCAGGTATGCTGAGTTGCTTGAACAGTTTCCTGACTCAACCCACCTAGAGAGATAATGGAGGTATGTCGCAACACCGTAAATTTTACTGATGGCTCACCAGTTTGATGCAATCCTAGACATTTAGTTCCCAATTGTCTCGCAATCAAAAAGGTGAAGGTGTTGCTCAGGGATAGTGTTATTCACACTTCTTGTAGTCCTTGGTCTTCCCCTCTGCATCTTGAACCCAGAAAGGGTGGCTGTGATGATTACTGTGTGGTCAATCTGAGAACAATATGGGACAGATATCCACTGACTCTAATAAGGGGCTAAAATTATGCTCCAGTGATGCAACTTTGTAAGCATACTGGATTGTGCAAAGGCTCTCATGTAAAAGCTGAAGAAACACACTTACATGTATGCAGATGGGTAGACAACAACAAATTAATTTTAAATGTAAAAATAAAGAACAGTTTTAGTTTCCACATAAGTAGGAAACCTAAAAATAACTCTTTAAAAGTGAAACATGAGTTCATAGAATGTGTATCTCAAACAAAATTTCTAGGGATCCATATTGTCACACAACTACAATGGACTGAGCATGTTCCTGCCCTCAGAAAATGAATAGCTTCAGTATGCTTTGCACTGAGAATAATAAAGTCTGTGTGTAGTAGTTCATGCACTGAACAGCATATTTTGCATATTTCTGTTCCTGAATGAGTTATGGGATAATGATCTGGGGAATAAATGAGCAGAACAAACAAACAATGTTTAAGCTGCAAAAAAATGGTGTACGAATTATGCAAAAGGTAGTAAGATAACTCACTGCACTCAGCTGATTAAATCTATTGGAATCTTGACATTTTGCAGACAGTGGCCCACATTAAAAAAGACATTGATAAGTATCCCACAAACAGATCTCTACACAAACATGGAACCAGATCCAGCCACCACTTGCCTCTCAACAGAAAAAACAAAATTAAAACCCAAAGTAATGTGCTTTATAATGTTGTTAAATTATGCAATAAACTACCACAAGTGATCAAAGACAAAAGTGAACTACATACCTTCAGGAATAGCCTAAAATATTATTTGTTAGAAAAGTGTTTTCAAACATAAAGGATTACTTAGCATGATGCATAAATTTTGTTGACAATTTTGCTAATGATTAATTACTGCAATTAAGAGACATTTTACAAGACATTCAATAGCACAGTGAAATACAGTGTCAGTAGACAAGAAGACACTTTGAAGACTACTGTAATCACTCCATTTGGCTTATTTGAAAGTCTTTATATGGCATTTGGTTTGTGCAACACAATTCAGTCATAGCAGATGTTCACTTACTCTCTGTTGAAAGAACTGTCATTCTACTTTGCACACTTCAATGAAATTCTATTCTTTTCAGCCAGAGGAGAACTAACACCTAGAACAACATGATGTGGCTGAACACTGCTAAACGTCTTTTGGTAAACTTCACATCACCTTTTTGGGTCATCTAATTTCACCTGCAAGGTGAACTCTGTCCCACTCACTTGCATTGCAAGAACCATTAACTACAGTACTATTGGATCCAAAATTAAGGAGCATTCACCCATCCAATGGACAGATGAGGTGAACTCCACTTTTAATGCAGTGAAATGCAAAACTTAAAATGGATCCACTCCCGGCACATCCTGCATTGGATGCACCACTCACTTTAGTAGTAGTTGCCAGTCAGACAGCTACTAGTACAGCTTTGCAACACCAATTTGTTAGCTCTTGGTAATTACTCTCCTTCTTCTCGCATAAGCTATCCACTTCTGAGGAAAAATGGAGTGCTTGTAGTTATGAGCTTCTGTCTGTGCACGAAGCAGTCAAGTACTTTTGACCACAGTAGGATGACAGAGAATTTATGATATTTACTGATCACATACCTTTAGACAGAACAACAACAAAAGAATTTATGATGTTTACGGATCACGTGCCTTCAGACAGAACAACAACAAAAGCTCATCACAACAGTACAGCAACCTGGAATTTATTGCTCAACTCAGTACTGATGTACACCACATTTCTGGTCTTATACTGATTTTTCTCAGCTTGCATAGACACAGGAATCTGACAAGCAACTCCAGAAGCTGTAGCACAATGCATCATTCAACCTTCAGTCTCAACTTTCTGACATTCCTGGTTCCAACATCAAACTATGTTGTGACATTTCCAGTGGTTGGTCTCACCCATTTCTGCCACCCACTTTTTGCAGATGTGCTTTCAACACCCTCCACAATGTATGCCATCCTGCCATTAGAACATCTAAGCACCTAATGTCATAATGTTTTATCTGACCCAAAGGAATTGTCGTTAGTGGGCTCACACATGCCTTCAGTGTCAGCGCAGTAAAATAGTCCATCCTGTACACGTGCACAATGGGGAATTTCAAGATAGAAAAATGCATTTCGTGCATGTGCACATTGATGTTGTGGATCTACTACCACTTTCTAATGGTCAATGTTACCTATTGACTGCCACTGATTGTTTTACCCACTGACCATAAGCTACACCAGTTGACAACATATCAGGGCAGACTCTAGCCTTTGCCTGCATTCATATTGGGTCTCTTGCTTCAGTTTTCTGCTGCACGTTACTACAGTCCAGGGGTGACAATTTGAGTCAGAGGTTTTTTAACCAACTATGCAAATTCTGCAGTGCTCTCTATCACTGGACATTTAGTTACCACTCAGTGAACAATGGCATGGTCTAGTGATGGCACCATTCTTTAAAGGCTGCATTAATGTGACATGCCACAAGCTGGACAGTTGCATTGACTATGGTCTTACTTAGCTTTTGCACTACTTGCAAACCGGACTTAGATTCATCTTCGGTGGATTCATCTCAGCGGAAATGCTACCTACTATTGTGACTCAGAATCACCCTTAGCCTAAAACATAAGTGCTTTCATCTAAAACTGATACATAACCCAACAGATGAACACTACAATCTAAAAGAGATGCACAACCTGACAGAAGAGTGTATTCTGCATGTCAAGTTTACTTTCCTGCAAGATATTTGGATGATGTTCCACTTCTACCTAGGGGGCTGATGCAGAAAATAAAAGCCACCTGTATTTTATAGCTGTCATTGAGTTCACACACCAGCCAGGTGCTCATGTTTTAGAACTTGTGCTTCCTTTGTTTATTGATGCTTCATGAGCTAAGTCAGTGATAACTGCTTTGCTTATAGGTACACATCGTGCCTAGCATTAATTTATTGCAATCATAAGTTTGAAGGTCTTGTTTATCATAAACATGTATCTGTTAATAAATGTTTGTTGTTGAAAGTTATAAGAGCATCAACAATTTATATGGTATCATGGCTAAGTAGTTCAGATGATTTTTTCCATAGCAACTTCCTTGCTTATCTACATCTGGTCAATACTCCAAAGTGTAACATTTTTTTTAATACTTAGATATTTCAGCTTTGTAAGTTGTTTAGAAGACAAATCACTGTATTAATAAGATTGAGAGTAAACAATAGAAATCCAGGAACAAAAATACAAGTTAGGGTAAGTTGCAACTCACCACATAGAGGTGATTAAACTTTGGTCTGATGGTGAACTTAAGAACTTTATTGAATAAAGTATATTCTGTGTTGAAAAACGAATGTCAGGTTTGTTTATGACTCTTCCACAGAAATTCTATGTTTAGTGGTTACACTATTATGGAGAATGTAGTATTTCTTTTGGAGTTCCAGTATTTTGGTCTGTATGTTTACCACCTAAACCAGCGCTAACTTTTGTCAATAAGGTAATGAACACTAATAAAGCTGCAGATATGCCCATCCTGAGCCATAATGAACAGATTGTCTTTGCACATAAGATTAACAAAATTCACCACTTACAAGGAGTGAACCAAGTAAAATAAAGGTCCGATACAATCCTTGATGAAAGCAAAGTGTTTAAACAGTTGAAACTATCTCAATGAACATGATGCTGCTGTTGTTAAGGCTAATGAAGGAAACTCCACTGTTGTCCTTTACAAAAATGATTACATTGCTAAAACATTTAATTTTTTCTCAGAAAACAACATTACTGATCTGAGCCATGATACAACTACTCCTTAATGAATATAACTTTCTCCTCTCTGCTAAACAAATAAAAAGTTGCACATTAATGAACCCCATGCCCACAAATACACAGCACAACCAAAAACCCATAAACCTAAATACCACTTAGACCCATTGAAAGCACTGAGAATACATCAGCATACAAAGTTTCACAACTTTTAAGTAATGTCCCTAGGAAATTTTACACTTGTGGACCCACAACTTCAATAAAAAAACATTCATGAGCAGACAACTTTCATTAAAGATATAAAAATCTCCAGGCAATCTAGATTAGCCTCATTGGACATCATTAATCTGTTAACAAATATACCTGTCAATGAGACAATAGAAAAATACTCTTATTAAATACAAAATTATCTTAACTAAATACAAAAACCATGCCAGAGATTTCAAAATTGGTCAGTTTACTTGAACTGGTACTGCCCCCTAAGAGTTTCTCATTTAATGACAAGATCTATCAACAGAAAGAAGTGTTAGCTATGGGTAACAACAGGTTGAGCCTTCTGGCTGGCATATTCATCATCTATTTGGAAAATAAATTTTTTGTAGGGAGCATTAAACTTACTGGAAAAATTGCTTATTACAGGAGATATGTTGATGATACTCTAGTTCTGTCTGATGCCACAAAATTTTACTTGATGAACTTCTTACATTTTTCAGCTCACTTCATAATAAAATCAAATTTACAATAGAACATGAAACAAACAAGTCCATAAATTTCTTAGACCTCACAACTGTTAATGAACAATGGGAACACAACTTTTAGATCTGAAGGCAACCAGCTTAAACTGATATCACAATACACAAATCATTACACTGTCCAAACACATACACATTTAGATCCACGTTGAACATGACACACAAATTACCTTCATATCTGAAAGCAATAACATAAGAGATGGATACCATAAAAGCATTTACAGGCAATAATAGCTACTCAGTAAAATCAACTGACAAAATGTCCATCAAAACATAGGCCAACATTGCTAACTGAAACATTAAATAAAAATAAACCTAACTGTATTCTACACAGAAAATAAAGGTAGCAAACTTGACCGGTTAGAACAACTGAAATACTGTTACACAAAGAAAACTTTTCTAAAAACAAGGTAAATGAACAATCTGCATTCAACAGTGACAGTTTTTTCAACATCTTCAACAGTTTACTTTTTCCCCAAAGAAATAAGAATTTAATAGTTGCAACCATTTCACAATGTAAAGACACATCTGATATCTGCACTAATAATTGTTTTGCAAATGACATCTGTATATAAATAATAATGTAACATCTTTGTATCACCTTAGAAATTACAACACCTTTGTATAAATGGTATGTAACATCTTTTCATCTGGAGGTTCTTAGACTGGTTTGAATTTTGTTTACAAATACACTGCGAGACAAAGTGTTTGTAGGTATGTAAATAAGCCTATTTATGCTGTGGTTAAAAAGTATCTAACCACTGCTGGAAATAATCTTTGTCTTAGTTTTGTAAAAATCAAAGAGCCAAGGGCAACCAAACCCAAGGGCAAAGGGGAGCTGGAACACCTCCCCCTCCCCCCTCCAGCTCTCAGTACAAGGAAAAAATATAGTGTAGGCAAACATTTTTCTTTTAGAAAAATGATTTAAAACTTGGTATTACACAGGTTTTTAAGAGGTCCAGAAATGACACTTTTTTATGATTTTTTAAAAATACTCCATGCCCCCAGGCCTAGGTCTCCTCCCTATAAACTTTTGTATGTTTATCCTTGGTTTCAGTGTTCCACCTTGTAAAATACCTAAGTCCCCTGTATTGTTTTGTTGTTTGTGGAAGTTTATCTACATCTTCAATTTCCTACTAAATTATTAGAAAGTACTTCTTCTTATATTATGTTATATTGATCCATCAGTTGCAATATGCAAACACTTCATAAATGTACATATTTAAGCGTGAGCTGTGACATTACATGTGCTTGTACAATGTGCTTGGAAGTACTCTTTAGAACAATCAGCCAGCTTACTCTCTTGTTCCCATCACACAATACCATTTATCATGATACTCATTGCTCTATGGGAGGGGTGTTGCACATCTTGAGCCATGACAATAGTGCAGGGAATAAACCGCCCAACCGGCAGGTACTGCAAAGTGTGATACAGCTGCTGTCATCACCTCGTCTTACAAAAAATCTGTGTCCATCCCAGAACCCATGTATATGCAACATAACATCAGGTTTCTGCACAGTATGTGACTCTAAATCACTTAACTAAAAGCAAATATACTTCCATGGGTGGCAATCATAATTTTTCAATATTGTAGGTATCATGCAACACTACACTTTACCAAAGTGATATATTACACCTCGTATCCCTCTCTGTAGACAAATGATGATGTCACAGTTATTGGACTTAAACAAACAAATTATACTGATGGTACTGAACACTCTTTGGAATCCATAGCATTAAAGAATATGTACAACCAGGCTTTACAACACATTTATCTTTCCCAGTTTCAACAACTGAAAACCATTTTGCAGAACTCAATCTCAAAATCCTTAGGAGTGGTATAGTCATAACATTGGCACCAAGAATTAGTAACCCCTAACCCTTGCAATGTACCTGACCTTGAATTTTTTTGACCACAGTTGCAAAAATATCTTTACCAAGAAGTCACTCATTCAACATGAATTGAAATTCTTGGAGTAGTCATAAAATGTCCTGCTCATAAATTATTTTTTAACTTTGACTCTAATGCTTTTTACCTGTGGACTAGCCACAAACAGGGCTGGCAATTCAGTTACACCTCTAGTTTTAATTATTAATTCATTATTTAAGGAGGATAATCATTCATTGCTTAACTACATTTATTCAACACTGTAACATAGCAAAGTGGATTCTTCCCATCTCTTATGTTTTTCTACTCCCAGAACTAACCACCTTTCCCCATATATTTAACACTTACTTGAAAATCTCAAGGTTTTATTTAAACTAAATTTCATTTGAATTTATTATTCGTATTGTTATTTTGATTGTACTGATTAGTGTGGCTATAGAGCAGGTTAATTAAAAGTCACAGGTAATTAAAGTTGACTCTATAGTACAATACATGAGAAACTTTGTGAGCTAATAAGCGTAGTTCCATATAATGGCCCACACCAACAAACTACACATTCCAATTTTCCTGTGTAGTACTTTAAATTATCAGAGTCTAATTAATTGAAGACAAAATTAAATTTAAGTTCATAAACAGCCCCATTGTCCGCTGGAGATTTCAGCACAACCACTGTTAAATTTCAAATTTAAACAAAGGGATCCACATTGCATAGGAGTAGTGTCCATGTACTTTTCTAAATTTTTAACCTGCAACATTTTCTAGAAGTCAAAATCACTCTTGCTCTTGTAGTTGATCCAAAACAGTAAAATCTGGCCTAACCAATTTTCAGAGCATAATGTGGTTTATGAAATAACAGTTTATTCTTACACCTATCTATCAGCAGTCAGATGTCACCCAAAATTCGCAGTTCACAGTTAGAGAGCTCACGAGTAAGACCCCTGTCAGGCATCTTTTCAGTGTTAACTCACACTACTATTATGCATGCTCAGTATGCGAAAATATACATACCAAAAATCACGAAACTCAAAAACTTAAATGTTCAATAACTTTTGGGTGACTTCTGTACCCCAGGTTAAAGAACATTTTAATTGAACCATCTTGTGAATAATAAGTATTATGGAAGGTTATTGTCATTGAAACTAGTTATTGTTGGACAGGATGAAACTAATTATGGACTGAATTAAATGAATGACTCAAGTATAAATCTTTCTAATAAATCACTACAGAACATTGTGAAGCACAAACAGTGACATGCAAACTAAATTGAGATATTGCATACATCTTTGAGCAAACACTGTCCCACACACATTTGGACTTTCAGCTATGTGGTGACAGAGAGTGGTGCTATCAAGGGGAGGCTGCAACAATCAGGTCAGTGCCACTGTAACATGCAGTAATTATCAATTCCTGTTACCAATTTGATGTTGTTTTTACACAGTCACGGAGTCACTGGTAAGTGCAATACATCTCTTGGAGCCCAACACAAGGATAAGGACAAGGGTTTCTGTGATGGAAACTACTGAATCTGGAAAGAAGAAGGATAGACATGGTATTCTTGATGGAGAAGAAAGAAAGGAAAAGAAGGCCTAGGAATTGCAGAACTGAAAAAGAAAAGAAGACAGACCCCAAAGGCAGTTCCCATCCCACTCCAAAGATCATTCCTTGGGAGATGCTTCACTGGTGGGCCACAGTGTGGAGATGTGTTCACCGATCCTACAGAACAGTGACCATTGGCTTCATCTCCACAGGGCCAAAATTGATTCAAACACACTACTATTGACAGCCTACAGAAGGAGTAACAAAACAAATAGTAACCTCAGTTTAGTTAACCAACTAAACTTCTAAGGAAACTATGAGCAACACCTCTCACTTGCCGTAAAGTGCATTCAAATAAGACAGTTACCCTATCCCCATGAACCATGGACCTTGCCGTTGGTGGGGAGGCTTCCGTGCCTCAGCGATACAGATGGCTGTACCATAGTTGCAACCACAACGGAGGGGTACCTGTTGGGAGGCCAGACAAAAGTGTAGTTCCTGAAGAGGGGCAGCAGCCTTTTCAGTAGTTGCAGGGGCAACAGTCTGGATGATTGACTGATCTGGCCTTGCAACACTAACCAAAACGGCCTTGCTGTGCTGGTATTGCAAACGGCTGAAAGCAAGGGGAAACTACAGCCGTAATTTTTCCCGAGGGCATGCAGCTTTACTGTATGGTTAAATGATGATGGCGTCCTCTTGGGTAAAATATTCCGGAGGTAAAATAGTCCCCCATTTGGATCTCTGGGCGGAGACTACTCAAGAGGACGTCGTTACCAGGAGAAAGAAAACTGGCGTTCTATGGATCGGAGCGTGGAATGTCAGATCCCTTAATCAGGCAGGTAGGTTAGAAAATTTAAAAAGGCAAATGGATAGGTTGAAGTTAGATATAGTGGGAATTAGTGAAGTTCAGTGGCAGGAGGAACAAGACTTTTGGTCAGGTGAATACAGGGTTATAAATACAACATCAAATAGGGGTAATGCAGGAGTAGCTTTAATAATGAATAAAAAAAATAGGAGTGTGGGTAAGTTACTACCAGCAGCATAGTGAACACATTATTGTGGCCAAGATAGACACAAAGCCCATGCCTACTACAGTAGTACAAGTTTATATGTCAACTAGCTCTGCAGATGATGAAGAAATTGATGAAATGTATGATGATGAGATAAAAGAAATTATTCAGGTAGTGAAGGGAGACGAAAATTTAATAGTCATGGGTGACTGGAATTCGAGAGTAGGAAAAGGGAGAGAAGGAAACATAGAGGGTGAATATGGATTGGGGGAGAGAAATGAAAGAGGAAGCTGTCTGGTAGAATTTTACACAGATCATAACTTAATCATAGCTAACACTTGGTTCAAGAATCATAAAAGAAGGTTGTATACATGGTAGAATCCTGGAGATACTAGAAGGTTTCAGATAGATTATATAACGGTAAGACAGAGATTTAGGATCCAGGTTTTAAATTGTAAGTCATTTCCAGGGGCAGATGTGGACTCTGACCACAATCTGTTGGTTATGAACTGTAGATTAAAACTGAAGAAACTGCAAAAAGGTGGGAACTTAAGGAGATGGGACCTGGATAAACTGACTAAACCAGAGGTTGTACAGAGTTTCAGGGAGAGCATAAGGGAACAATTGACAGGAATGGGGGGAATAAATACAGTAGAAGAAGAATGGGTAGCTCTGAGGGATGAAGTAGTGAAGGTAGCAGAGGATCAAGTAGGTAAAAAGACGAGGGCTAGTAGAAATCCCTGGGTAACAGAAGAAATATTGAATTTAATTGATGAAAGGAGAAAATATAAAAACCAGGTTTTAAATTGTAAGACATTTCCAGGGGCAGACGTGGACTCTGACCACAATCTATTGGTTATGAACTGTAGATTAAAACTGAAGAAACTGCAAAAAGGTGGGCATTTAAGGAGATGGGACCTAACAGGAATGGGGGAAATAAATACAGTAGAGGAAGAATGGGTAGCTCTGAGGGATGAAGTAGTGAAGGTAGCAGAGGATCAAGTAGGTAAAAAGACGAGGGCTAGTAGAAATCCTTGGGTAACAGAAGAAATATTGAATTTAATTGATGAAAGGAGAAAATATAAAAACGCAGTAAATGAAGCAGGCAAAAGGGGATACAAACATCTCAAAAATGAGATCGTCAGGAAGTGCATAATGGCTAAGTAGGGATGGCTAGAGGACAAATGTAAGGATGTAGAGGCTTACCTCACTAGGGGTAAGATAGATACTGCTTACAGGAAAATTAAAGAGACCTTTGGAGAAAAGAGAGCCACTTGTATGAATATCAAGAGCTCAGATGGAAACCCAGTTCTAAGCAAAGAAGGGAAAGCAGAAAGGTGGAAGGAGTATATAGAGGGTCTATACAAGGGTGATGTACTTGAGGACAATATTATGGACATGGAAGAGGATGTAGATGAAGATGAAATGGGAGATACAATACTGCGTGAAGAGTGTGATAGAGCACTGAAAGACCTGAGTCGAAACAAGGCCCCTGGAGTAGACAACATTCCATTGGAACTACTGACGGCCTTGGGAGAGCCAGTCCTGACAAAACTGTACCATCTGGTGAGCAGGCGAAATACCCTCAGACTTCCAGAAGAATATAGTAATTCCAATCCCAAAGAAAGTAGGTGTTGACAGATGTGAAAATTACCGAACCATCAGTTTAATAATTCACAGCTGCAAAATACTAATGCGAATTCCTTACATACGAATGGAAAAACTGGTAGAAGCCGACCTCGCCGAAGATCAGTTTGGATTCCGCAGAAATGTTGGAACATGTGAGGCAATACTGACCCTATGACTTATCTTAGAAAATAGATTAAGGAGAGGCAATCCTACATTTCTAGCATTTGTAGACTTAGAGAAAGCTTTTGACAATGTTGACTGAAATACTCTCTTTCAAATTCTAAAGGTGGCAGGGGTAAAATACAGGGAGCGAAAGGCTATTTACAATTTGTACAGAAACCAGATGGCAGTTACAAGAGTCAAGGGGCATTAAAGGGAAGCAGTGGTTTGGAAGGGAGTGAGACAGGGTTGTAGCCTCTCCCCGATGTTATTTAATCTGTATATTGAGCAAGCAGTAAAGGAAACAAAAGAAAAATTTGGAGTAGGTATTAAAATCCATGGAGGAAAAATAAAAACTTTGAGGTTCGCCGACACTGTAATTCTGTCAGAGACAGCAAAGGACTTGGAAGAGCAGTTGAACGGAACGGGCAGTGTCTTGAAAGGAGGATATAAGATGAACATCAACAAAAGCAAAACGAGGATAATGGAATGTAGTTAAATTAAGTCGGGTGATGCTGAGGGAATTAGATTAGGAAATGAGACACTTAAAGTAGTAAAGGAGTTTTGCTGTTTGGGGAGCAAAATAACTGATGATGGTCGAAGTAGAGAGGGATATAAAATGTAGACTGGCAATGGCAAGGAAAGCGTTTCTGAAGAAGAGAAATTTGTTAACATTGAGTATAGATTTAAGTGTCAGTTAGTCGTTTCTGAAAGTATTTGTATGGAGTGTAGCCATGTATGGAACTGAAAGATGGACGATAAATAGTTTGGACAAGAAGAGAATAGGAGCTTTTGAAATGTGGTGCTACACAAGAATGCTGAAGATTAGATGGGTAGATCACATAACTAATGAGGAGGTATTGAATAGAATAGGGGAGAAGAGGAGTTTGTGGCACAACTTGACAAGAAGAAGGGACCGGTTGGTAGGACATGTTCTGAGGCATCAAGGGATCACAAATTTAGTATTGGAGGGCAGCGTGGAGGGTAAAAATCGTAGAGAGAGACCAAGAGATGAATACACTAAGCAGATTCAGAAGGATGTAGATTCCAGTAAGTACTGGGAGATGAAGAAGCTGGCACAGGATAGAGTAGCATGGAGAGCTGCATCAAACCAGTCTCAGAACTGCAGACAACAACAACAACACAAGACAGTTACATAGGTAGATTACTATTTAACCTGAATCTCTTACAAAGTTTCATATCAACCTACCATAATGCTTAATAGCAAAAGATATAGATATTCCATGTACAAAACTCTGCAAAATATATGCAGGTATACTTGCCTACATTACGGATCATAGGATATCCACTACAGCAAGTGTAGGTATAAGATTTTTATCCTTTGGTGGCACTGCCATCAAACCAGAGGCATCATATGCTTGAAACAACCAACAACTTTTGTTGCCTTGCATACTCTGGTTATTCATTTACTGTTCCCCACATCATGAATAGCACACAAAACCATTCATTTATTATATCTGCATTAAGAATGGAAAACAGAACTCAGGTAGGTTCACCTAATTTGCAACCTCAGAGTGAGCCTAAAAATCAGTGGTATCCTGCTCCTGTAGTAACACTCAAGTAGACCTCCTCCTGCAAAAGGACATTCCCTTAAACCTCCCCCACCCCCACCCCCCACCCTGTCCTCTCCACACGCACACACACACACAAACACTCTCTCTCTCTCTCTCTCTCTCTCTCTCTCTCTCTCTCTCTCCCCCACCCCTCTCTCTCTCTCTCTCTCTCTCTCTCTCTCTCTCTCTCCCATTTTGGGGTGGGACATCTTGCCATTGGCATCCTCAACATAAAAATTACACTAACTTACATGCATTGGTACAGTATCCTATTTAACATTGCATACCACTCTGCTTTTCCCTTGCCTTGTATCATTTGAAGGACTCACTCCTCATGTATTTAGAATCTGTACCTGGTTGCTGAGCTTCCTCATCTGATTTATCTCATATATATTCCCCTGGGTTCAACTTAACATTACTGAAAGTTATTGTCTAAAGTCTATTTTTATTCATTACTAAAATCTTTTGCTGATGTGGTTTTCAATGTAGGTACCTACGTATGTTAACATGTAAGATAATTAATATGCATATAAGGATATCTTCCCTTTTTTTCCCCAGATAACTGGTGATCCAACTGCCAGCATTAGCAAAACACATATGTGCCATGCACTTGTGCCGGTAAACTTTTCAGCCCTTGTTCTTTAAAAAATGAATAGATAAAAAACCTTGGAATATTTCCTTTGGTAGATAACCTCTACCACATATTTGAAAATGTTGTGCAACAGTGTTCATTATTTATGATTATTGTTATCAATCCATTATGAAAAGTAATACCCACATTATAAAACAATGTTCAGTGATTTCAAGCAAGTGGTTAATTCTCTTTCCTTTGTTGTTGTTGACATTGTATTTGTATTTTTTACCTGTTAAAAATGCCTGAGAAATAGAGGTGGTGGTTGGTATATGGTTACCATAATGTCATTTTGCATTTTAGCATTTTAGTTATGAATATGACATTTCTCACATGCTTTTTTAGCACATCTGTAGATAGTAACTTTGGTATTTATCACCTTATGTAACTAATGCAAGACAGGCTCAGTTACTTTGTCTTTTCCAATTTCCAAATATATGGTTACTTCGCACATTTCATTTTATCAGATTGACGGACAGGCTTACAGCATTTTTGTTTTGCATGTTGGTATTCTGGTTGTTATGGATTTATTTATAGACTGTCATTTTTGATTTGTAATTCACTATTGCTATTTGAGTTGACAGGTTGTCATTTTGTCATTTGGAGATGATGAGTGGAACTACAGATGCTAGAAAATTGAGTGCCAAGTGGAGAAATCAGTACATTTCCAACCTATTCTTCTGTTTGAGATCAACAGGGTGGTGGCAGCAGCAGAGGAAACGAGAAACATTTGTACCATGTATGGGGACGATGCAACTAGACAGAGCATGGTTATAAAATGGTTTTCTCATTGTAAGGAGTATCTTTTTGTCATTAGTGGCTCTCCATGTTCAGGAAGACCTTTGGGGTTTGATGAAGATCATATAAATGTATTAATCCACAATGATCCATGTCATTGTACTCAGAACTATCAAATGTGATGAACTGTGATCATTCAAACATAATGTGACATCTGCATGCATTGAGGAAGGTTCAAAAATTGGATGTTTGGGTACCACATGCTCTAAGTCAAAATCACAAATAGTCAGCAGGTGGCCATATATGCATCTCTGCTTGCTCATCATCAATTGGTTTGTGAGCAACACTGACCATTCCTATCCTGTATTGTTTCTGGTGATGATAAATGGTGTCTTTATATTAACGTAAGGAAAAGAAAGGAATCGTTCAACCCAAACAAAGCAGCTACTCCCCATACAAAGATGTGCATGCAGCCACAAACGATAATGTTACACATCTGGTTCAACAGTGATGGTGTGGTGTACTATGTACTGCTTTCCCAAGAAGTAACTGTCACTACTGACATTTAATGTCAACAGCTGAGATGTGTTGCAGATGCAGTCCAAGAAGAATGACCAGGAAGACTGTGTGAAGTCATGCTACTTCACAATAATGCCCACCCACATACTGATGGACTGACAAAAACTCTATACATGAGTTGGCTCACTCAGAATATCTCCCATGTGGCTGATGCAATAGGATAATAAGGATAAGAGAAAGGAAAGATTTTGTTTAATTTCTATGATAATGGGTGAGATCACCGACAAGTTTAATTTTCTTACATTTCTCAACACCTTTCACCCACACTGACACAGATTCAGATTCATTTATTTTACGATGATTCCTGGTCCTGAGAATGAAAGGCATGGTCGACAGGTAATATGATTTACTGTTATCACTATTGTAGACCTCTGCAATGTGAAATGTACGATCCATGATGACATCACAGCTGTTAAAACTTTCTAGCCTAGGAACTTTATCAACTTTAGGTCCATGATCAAGGGCTATGGTTACCCAGCTGTTACCATGCTTCTGGGTATCATTTTTGCTAAGGGTAAAGTTAAGAACTCCACCACAAAATATTGTTGGACCATCCAGAACGACTTGTGCACCAACATAGTTCTCCATATTAATAACAATATTGTCTATTGCTTTATAAACTGTAAGGCGAGTATGCCTTCTTCTCCTATAATATCGTGGCTTCTTCTGTGTGAGCGGTCCAATGCTGTTGCTCACACAGCTGCACGAAGACCGACACCTTACCAAATTCATTACTTATACAGACAAAACTGTTGCCTCTTTGAGCCCCTGGTTCTTGATGTACATATAGAGGTTCTCAGCTGACGCTGTGGATCATAAATATTCTAAGTCCAACTTGACCTTGACCTTGCACCCCCACAGTTTCACCTTTCCCGCTCTCCATTGAATAACCTTCAAAGAACTTCCTTTTGAGATGAATATATGCTCGAAGTTCTTCACCTCAACAATGGTGGAATCGATAAGTTAGTCCAGCATTGGCAGACTATTGTAAATAGTGAAGCAGTATGTGATTACTAAAGTCTCTATTTTTACTTTAAAATCAGTACTAGTAAATTCTAGCTTATTGATAAATTTGGCAATTGTCTCTTCCTTTTCCTCTACCAATACCTTTTTGAAATTAATACCTTGAGCTTTTACTTGTCCACTAATTCACTTTTAGTTGCTTCTAGTTTATCTAGTTTAGTGTCTCTTTGTCCACTAAACTACTTGCCCCACCTTGTCCAAAATTCCTCATAGAATAGAATCTTTGTTTACATTTTGGCATGTTTTCCATACAACTGGCTTCACCAGTGTTGAATACATAAAAACAATAAAATATAATTACATAAATATTCATGTGCAGGACAAGTAAGATACTGATGCTAAAATAATGGTGGTAATAAAATAATAGTAATAGTAGTAGCAGCATCACTCACTGTCTTTGAGAGTTTGTTATAGAATTTCAAACATAGATCCTTATGACTCTCATGGGTTAATGTCCGTCTTGAGTACAGGATATCTAGGTTTCTATTATTTCGGGTATTAAAGGCATGGAGTTGGGCCCTTAAGTTAAAATTGCTTATGTTTCCGTTAGCATATATTAAACAGTTGTAGACATACATACTAGGCAGTTTCATTATCTTGAGTTCTTTAAAGTATTTTGCAGCTTTGTTGTGGTGTTAGACCTAATACCATTTCCGGAAAGTAGCGTAAAGTTTAACTTGTTGTTTCAGAATCTTTGCACTTTTGTTTTTGTTTACACACAGTTGCGTATAGGCCAAATTTGTGTAACCATATTTTCGTGTTTATCTGTAATTTAACTGACTTATTCTTAATCAACTATTACGTTTATCATGAGTGAAAAGTGCTTGACTTGCCGTAGAATTGTTAGGTCGGGGCTTTGGTGTGATGGGTGCTGTAGTTTTTTCCATGTGGGTGACTGTAGTGGCGTGGGAATAGGGGAAGTAAATGAGACTCATCAGTGGTTTTGTAGGATTTGTAGTAGAGATAGGAAGATACTGGAACAGGAGGGGAAAATTGCTGCCCTTCAGGCTGAATTAGACAAGGCCAGGGGAGATCTTGACAGGTTAAGGAGGGAGAAGGGTAAAGAGAGGTGGGAAGTGGCAACAGGCAACAGGAGGAACAGGCCTAGAACTTTGTCTGACAGCTTTATGGTGAATGTGGAAAATAGATTTGACCTGTTGCTTCAGTTAGAAGCTGGTGAGCCTCAAGCAGTTGCAGGTGTAGACAGGGCACAACAAACTTTCAGCAGCAGATTGAAAAGTAAGAATGTAGGGAAATCAGAAAAGAGAAAGAAAGTGTTGTTGTTAGGTAGTTCCCATGGAAGAGGTGTTGGCCAACTCTTGCAGGATGAACTAGGATCAGAATACCAGGTCACCAATTTTTTTAAACCTAGTGCTGGTCTGGAGCAGGTGACAGAGGATTTAGGATCACTTTGCAAAGATTTCACTAAGGAAGACACCGTGGTTATAGTGGGTGGGGCAGGTAACAGTATTGACAGAAATCCTGGGTACAGTATAGAGTGTGACCTGGCGAAGATTGCATCAGCATCGAAGCATACTAGTGTTGAGTTTGTATCTGTTCTTGGGCGCCATGACCGACCTCATTTGAACTCTTCTGTCAAGAGAGTTAATTTGGAGCTGGAACGGCTGCTCATGTCGGGTGTGGGGTCACACATTGGTGTGGTTCATGTTGATTCTCTCAGTAGGTGGGATTATACTAGGCATGGCC
Organism: Schistocerca americana; assembly: GCF_021461395.2. Taxonomy (NCBI): domain Eukaryota; kingdom Metazoa; phylum Arthropoda; class Insecta; order Orthoptera; family Acrididae; genus Schistocerca; species Schistocerca americana. The sequence continues at coordinate 694,927,079 of NC_060120.1, read as the reverse complement.
TTCACCTCAACAGGAAGGGGAAGGGTAAATTGGCTGGGGAAATAGCAGGAAAGTTAAAGGGGGGAGGCACTGTCATGAGTGGTAAAATACCAGTGGTTATAGGATTCAGAAAAGACCCTTTTTTAGGGTAGGGAGGACAGAAAGAAAGCAAATTTTAAGAGAGGTTAGAACTGAGACAAACCTTCAGTTTGAAAAAGAAATCAAAAAACATAATTCCAGCTTATTACATCAGCATAAACAGCCATTGGTTAAGAATTTTCAACTGTCAGCAGATATTTTAACTCCACCCAATTTTAACTCAGACAATGTGAAATGTCAGCTATCTTTATTGCATCAAAATATTCGAGGACTGAGAAATAAAATTAATGAATTAACTATATGCATAGATGAATTAGAGTCTTCAAACCCAGCTGACATAATCTGCCTCTCTGAACATCATGTGACCACTGGTATAGAACTTTTAAGTGTTACAGGGTTTAGGTTAGCATCTCACTTTTGTAGATCAGAAATGGAGAAAGGAGGAGTTGCCACATTCATCAGGAACTGTCATAAATTTAAGAACATAGACATTCATAAATTTTGCCTAGAACAGCATATGGAAGCATGTGCAACAGAATTAGATTTTCACAAAAAATCTTTCATAATATTAAGTGTATATCGAGCACCTGCAGGTAACTTTAATCTGTTTGTAAACCACCTTGAAGCTGTACTGGCCCATTTAATAACCAAAAACAAAGAAATAGTGGTTGCTGGTGATTTCAATGTAGATTTCCTTAAAGACTCTCCGAATAAGAATTTATTTGAGTTAGTAACACTATCATTCAACTTAATTCCCACAGTAAAGTTCCCCACTAGGATAGTCACTTGCTCACAAACAGCCATTGATAATATCTTTATAGAAAAGTCCAATGAACAAAATTATATTACAAAACCAATAGCCAATGGCCTCTCAGACCATGACATGCAGTTCCTTCTGTTAAATGTTAATACTGAACAGGATATAAAATCTGTTAAATCTGAGCTCAAGAGGGTAATCAGTAAGCCAAAAATTGATTATTTTAGGACACTCCTCAGAGACATTCACTGGACTGATGTTTACAGTGCTCATGGCATGAATGAAAAATATAACATTTTTGCTAATAAAGTGCTTACCTTATTTGAACACTGCTTTCCCCCAAAACTTACCAAGGTTAGAGGAAAATCTACAAAGAAGCCATGGATTACTCGAGGAATAAGGGTATCTTGTAAAACAAAAAGAAAACTGTATCTGTCAATCCGAAACATTTCCAATGTTGATGCTATAGCACATTATAAGAAATACTGCAAAATATTAAAGACTGTAATATGGATGTCAAAGCAAATATATTACAAGGAAAAGATAGTCATATCAGATAACAAAATAAAGACAATATGGGATATAGTGAAGGAGGAGACCGGTAGGACCAGACATGAAGAGGAACAAATAGCATTAAGAGTAAATGATACATTGGTGACAGATGTGTATAGTGTTGCAGAACTTTTTAACAAACATTTTATAACTGTTACTGAAAAGATGGGGTTGTCAGGTTCGGTAGATGCTGCTATGGATTACCTTAGACCAGACATTTCAAGTAATTTCCATAATATGAATTTGACCCTTACTACCCCAACAGAAATAATGTCCATCATAAAATCTTTAAAATCAAAAACATCTAGTGGGTATGATGAAATATCAACAAAGTTAATTAAAGAATGTGATTCTGAGCTAAGTAACATATTAAGCTATCTGTGTAACCAGTCGTTTATCAGTGGAATATTTCCTGAATGGCTGAAATATGCTGAAGTTAAGCCACTGTTTAAGAAGGGAGATAAAGAAATAGCATCAAATTTCCGTCCAATTTCACTGTTACCAGCATTCTCAAAAATTTTCGAAAAAGTAATGTACTGTCGTCTTTATAACCATCTTATCTCAAATAACATACTGTCAAAGTCACAGTTTGGATTTCTAAAAGGTTCTGATATTGAGAAGGCTATCTTCACTTACAGTGAAAATGTGCTTAATTCATTAGACAAAAAATTGCAGGCAACTGGTATATTCTGTGATCTATCAAAGGCATTTGACTGTGTAAATCACAATATCCTTTTAAGTAAACTAGAATATTATAGTGTAACAGGAAATGCTGCAAAATGGTTCAAATCTTATATCTCTGGCAGGAAACAAAGGGTGTTATTAGGAAAGAGCTTGATACATGTCTATCAGGCATCATCCAACTGGGAACTAGTTACATGTGGGGTCCCACAAGGTTCCATTTTGGGGCCCTTACTTTTTCTTGTGTATATCAATGACCTTTCATCAGTAACATTACCAGATGCCAAGTTTGTTTTGTTTGCCGATGATACAAACATTGCAATAAATAGCAAATCAAGTGTAGTCTTAGAAAGATCAGCCAATAAAATATTTGTGGACATTAATCACTGGTTCCTAGCCAATTCTTTGTCACTAAACTTTGAAAAAACACACTACATGCAGTTCAGAACTTGTAAGGGGTGTCCCAAGAGTATATGTCTAACATATGATGACAAGAAGATAGAAGAAGTGGACAGTGTTAAATTCTTGGGATTACAGCTTGATAATAAATTCAATTGGGAGGAGCACACCACAGAACTGCTGAAGCGTCTTAACAAATCTCTGTTTGCAATGCGAATTTTGTCAGACGTAGGGGATATAAAAATGAAAAAGCTGGCATACTATGCTTACTTTCATTCCATAATGTCATATGGGATTATTTTTTGGGGTAATTCATCAAGCCAAGCTAAAGTTTTCCGGGCACAAAAACGTGCAGTAAGAATTATATGTGGTGTGAACTCAAGAACATCCTGCAGAAGCCTGTTTAGGGAACTAGGGATACTAACTACAGCTTCCCAGTATATTTATTCCTTAATGAAATTTGTCATTAAAAATATATCACTTTTTCAAACCAACAGCTCAATTCATGGAATCAATACTAGAAATAAGAATAATCTTCACAAGAATTTAAAGTCACTTAGTCTTGTACAAAAAGGTGTGCATTATTCAGGAACACACATTTTCAATAACTTGCCAGCAGCCATAAAAAGCTTAACAACCAATGAAATTCAGTTTAAGAGAAGCCTAAAGGATTTATTGGTGGCCAACTCCTTCTACTCCATTGATGAATTTCTTAGTAAAACCAACTGATTTGTATATAAGTACAACATAACTTCTGCACAATTTCAGTGCAGTAATGTGTTCACTGAAAATTCGTGTGTGTGTGTGTGTGTGTGTGTGTAAGTATAATCTAACTTCTGCACCATTTCAGTGCAGTAATGTGTTCATTGTAAATAAGTATTACAGTAGTTGTATTACATGTTTATTACCTTATAAACAAATAAAAAACGTTTTTTATTTTAAATTCAGTGCATTAGTATTTGTAAAATGACTCTTAGTGTTCATTAAAAATGACGATCATTCCACTTGGGACCTGTGGAATGGTACATTAGTTTATTTGTTTTAGTTGTAAATATTTGTCATGTATTGTTGTTTTTCTGACATGTTCCACATCCAGGAGGACCTCCTCACTACGGATCAATTGGAATGAAAGTAAATCTAATCTAATCTAAACACCGGGTGGTTATAAATAAATTTTCCCCATTTAACTTGTTATAACATGGAAACTAGTTGCCACACATGTGCCAAACATGGTAGCATTAATGTCAAGCACACGTGGAAGAGAAATAATGCAGAATTGTGTTTGCATAAGGCTGATTTCCAAAACTGTCCAGTTTTTAAATTGTGGAAAAGAGGGGCTTCAAAACTTAGTAAAATCAGAATTAATTCAATTGAAACACTTTTAATATGCTACTATGATACATCATACCATTGCATACTGCATACCGGTACCATTACTGCTACAAAAGGGGCTCAATATGGGGCCCATCAGTGTCCAGAACAGTCTGACAGTGCAGGATTGTATTTTGCACAACAGAACATAGCATGTGCGTAGGTTTGCTGTCCTTCAGATCCACACCCGTGCGAATGTTCCCCTGTAAACCACATCCTTCAGGTAGCCCCACAAGCAGAAATCACAGGGAGTGAGATCAGGTGATCATGCCAGCCAAACATTTGGAAATGATTGGCTGATAATCTGATCACTTCCAAATGTGTTTAGGAGAAGCAGGTAAACTTCACAAGAGATGTGTGGCGGGTGCCCACCTTGCATGAAAACTGTTGAGTTCAATGCGTCTCTCTCCTGTAGGTGAAGCATATCACAGTAGAGCACTTGCCAGCAAAAGGGAAAGGTCCCAAGTCTGAGTCTCAGTCCAACACACAGTTTTAATCTGCCAGGGACTTTCTTATCAGCAACCTCTCTGCTGCAGAGTGAAAATTTCATTCTGGATATTGCAGTAGTGCTGGCCAGTTACACTGCACACCTTTGATCATTGAGTACCAACCTGTTCAAAAAATAACTGGTCAATAATGAACATAGCCATGAAGCCACACAATACGGTGACATGTTCACCATACAGAGAAATTTCAAGCACAGTGACTGGAGGTGAACATCCCCACACTCAGCAGTTCTGTGTGTACACCTCACCCGTCAGAGAAAAATGAGTTTCATCTGTCCATATGATGGTCCAGGGCCAGGCCTTGTCAACTTCAATCCTTGTGAGAAAGTGGAGAGTGAAGTCAACACATCAGTGTGCATCCTGTGGTGCAAGCTGTTGTATGATATGGATCTTATACGAATACCATTTGAGAGTGGTTCGAAGCACCACCCATTCAGTGGACCACGGGATGTTCAACTGCCATGATACAGCATGCACACTGCCTGACGATCAGGAATTGCATGTAGCATTGTCTTCCATAGCAACAGTGATTTCATCAACCACCTGTGGAGCAATCGGTCGTCAGCCTCTGCCCGGAGCAACGCCATCTTCTCCAGTTGATTCGAACTACTTCATCGTGGTCGGCACAGCACATGGAGAAAGAGGACCCTTCTGTAATCCTTTCAGCCAGTAATATCACTGTTGTTTTGATAATAGAGCTTCACCAATAATGCCTTGCTCCTTTTGTCCGTGCTCATGTTGACACGTCAACAAGTGCACTGTGATTGGTCAGATATGAGAGACTATGAATCATGATGACTGATCATGGCACCTGATGGCCATAGTTGGAACTAGACAGTGGTGCTGTGATGCAAGGAAATCATGCACCCCATACTCTGGACATTAATGCTGCCAAGTTTGGTATTCGTACGGTACTTAGTTTCTGTGTTATAACGTGTTCAATAGGGAAAAATTAAGTATAACCACCTGGTACATCAAACTGCTTTCTTCTGCCACTTGAAGATGGTACTTGAAGTCATTGACTTACCCCAAAGTAGTACACCTTACTGCAGATGGGAATCAAAGAAAGCAGAGTATGCAAAAATTAATAAATTTTTACTAATAATGTGCCTCAGCTTGTACTATAGGAAGAGAGTACAAACAAGTTTGCCACACAGGTAATTTGTGTGCTTATCCCATGGAGATTTTTATATTAATGCCTTACCAGTACTTTAATGCTTTTTGTACCTTGTTTTAATGTCTTTAGGGTGAAGTAAGTTTCTTCAGTTTTTATTTTATTTATAGACTAGCTTAGCATCTTGTAGTGATTTGAGAATTTCCACGTAAATTCTGGAACCACTTGACCTTCTGCCACCTCGAACATGCAATGTTTTAAAGATAAGTGTGAGAGAGCCTATTTACTGTGCAACACATGCCTGTGTGTGCAGGATTGATGTTTGTCATGGAAGGACAGGTGCTGCATCAGACGAGCGGCACTGACAAGCGTTTGCCGGTCGCACATTGGAAGCTGTATTAAAAGTACAAGGAGTGTTTGTGTAATCTTCTGTGGTTTATGGTACCATGATAATTGTTAAAGAGATAGATGAAGCATGGATTGAATAGAGATTTTTACTTACTTCGTGTATGGGTCTTGCTATAGTAAAGACATGTTAATAATTTGAGGTCGTTAGTAAACCAACCATGATATAAATGTATATTAATAGAGTCTAATGTTTGATGACTCAGTTGGCTTAACAGAGTTTAAATGTTTATACAAGAAATGGTAAAGTGATTTCCTGTTGAAGTGAAAATATATCATGATTGAACTGAAAGTTTTCTACGAGTACCCAATTATTTCAAAAGTAGTCTTTTAAATTCCTGTAACTAGTGATAGTCTTCAGAGAAGAAGCTTCTGGGAGATCAGCATAGCTGATTGTCCAGAGAAGAGGATCAGCTAGACCCATCACGCAAGTCAACTGATAAGAGAGAGGTGTGAATTGTGACTGCAATTCAGTTTTGCACAATTCCTCGTGTCATCAAAACGTTAGAATGTGGCGGCCTATGTGACGGGACTCAAAGAAAATGGGAATTTTAAGATGGAAACAGGAAGAAGATGTTTTGATTTTCCATAGCAATGAGACATAACAAGATAAGAGAACTGTTTTGAGTAATTGGATTGAGTCCAAGAAACAAAATGGAAGATAGTTGCAAATGCAACACAGTAAAAGACTTAAGAAAGTAATAACGTCAAAGGAACTGAGAGTAGACCTCAACATTTTAGACTAAGAAGAGTTATGCCAAGAATACTTCAACTAAGAAGATTCAGTGTGGAGAGTACACAGCTCACACACATTGAAACACACTGACGCGGTAACCAGCCTTGCAACCTTGCGCTTGTATGTGATGGTGACACTTAACATTTATGTCATCTCTCTTGGACGCCTATGTGCTACTTATGACAATTTTGTAAGGCCTCCATGTTATAGGCAACTATTAATATCACCATTGTTTGCCTTGATGTCGTAACCTTTATGTGTACTGAGATCCAATGATGGCGGCTTTAGTTTCGCCAAAACCGGTAATCATGGAATAAAAAGAATTCCTGTGATCTTGGCTACCAGTTTATTGTTTTATAATAAATATCAGTACTCTGGAGGGACAGGTGGAGGAAATGATAGACCGAAAAGTGGCCGGAAGAGGAACCTCCGACAACGAGTCTCCAAATTTGTCTTCTGAACTTAACAATACCAAGAGAGGTATAGATAATTTATGGAAGAAATTCAAATTTATCCAGGATAGAGTAGAAAATAGAATAACTTTACCTAATGTTGTGTTACCAAGCAAAGTGGTGATTGTTTTGTCATGGGGAGACTTTCACACAAAATTTAATGAGAAGTACTGGTTTGCACTTGCTCAAGTGAAGTTAATATCAGATCAATTTGATCAGGGCGGAGTCACATCTGTCCCCCAGGGACGTTAATGTTCTGTGTTAATGGGCGGAGTGACAACCGTCAGATCCCAAGTTGTTTTTGGTGTTCCTTCCAAAATACTTTTCCTGCACCAAATTCACTTCAAATCTGAAACTATTCTGTAATCTATTCTCAAATTCTTAAACTATCCTGTAATTTTAGTAGTGGATATGACAGTCAAGTGGAAAACAACCCAAGAGAATCACAGAATAAGAAATAAAGTGATCTCTACAGGAAATAAACAGAATAAGAATATTATGGTAGTGAAAAGCATAATATGACGGTACTATTTAAACACAGTGATCTCTAGACATGAAATGAAATAAGTAGAATATCCGCACACCAGTGTACAAGAGATGGCTCAAAGGATAACCGAAAACATCCATTATGATCCCTACTTCATGGAAATATTTGCTATGAGTATTAGGAAGTCTTTACCTCCTAATCAAGCAGGGAAATGGAAGGTTACAGGGAATAATTTGTTTTGAGAGACAGTATAACATTGCAACATTGACTCTTATGCATCCCGAAGTTAATGGAGGATGAGATTGTGTGGTATGTTCATACTGGACATGGACACTTAGGGATAAAGAAATGTATAGCTTCTATGGATAAGTTCTATTACTTTAAGAAGCTAGGACATAAGGTAGCATCTTTAATTAGGACTTGTGAAATTTGTCAGAAGGTAAAAGTGAGTAACACTCATGTTAAATACAAAATGTATCCAGTCATTGCTACGGCATTACACAGTCTTACAGGAGCGGATTTCTTTGGACCAATTCTGAAAGGAAAGGGAGGAGTATCATACGTTTTTGTCCTCATAGAGTGTTAGTTGAAGTATATTAAGTTGTATCCTTTTAAGAAAGATAACACACCAACCGTGATTCACTGTCTGCAACAATATTTTCTTGAGGTTGGAAAACCAAGACGATTGCTTACAAACAATGGGCAACAATTTGTCAGTAACGAATTTAAAGAATTTTTAGCACGGGAAGATATTCATCAAGTATTAATATCCAACTATAATGTGCCTTCGAATCCATGTGAACAAGTAATGAAGGAGATTGGGAAATTATGCAGCACCTTCTGCCATGAACAACATATGTCATGGGCCATGAAGATCAAAGACTTTGAACTTATTTTAAATGAACTACCACATTTATCAATGGGATTAACACCTTTAGAAGTAATAGGCAAACCCTTTGTAGGAGAACCTCTTATTAAGTGTTTCATTTGGCCTAACAGCCTACTGATGATTACCAACTTAAACAGGCAATAGCCTCTAAAAATCTAGTTGACAAGGCACAACAGTGAGTGAGTAAACATAATGAGAAGGTATTGAACCTCAGTATAAGGTTGCAGAAAAAGGAAAATACAATGTTAAGGACATAAAGTTATATATCTCCCAAGGACATTAACATTCTGTGTTAATGGGCGGAGTGATGACTATTGGATCCCTAGTTGTTTCCGACGTTTCTTGTGTCATAAAATTTTCCTACACCAAATTCCCCCTACTTCTTACACTATCCTATTATCCACCAATTACCGTTTAATAGAGAAACATACCAATGAGGAACTGTGATTACGTCACCCGAAACTGATCCTGGTACGTGACTTGAGTTGTCCTCGGTTGTTAGAGGATTGTGCTCGTTAAGTATTTGGATTAAGTCGTCTTCAGTGTTAGAGAGTAGAGAGTTGTGCCCGCTAGGAAATTTTATAGCTTTGTCCTTGGTTATTCCAGGGGTACCCCTGCCTGTCTTCATGACTCGTCCTGTGTTATCCCAACTTATTTTGGATTTCTAGGCAGTGAAATGAGACGGGAATTGGTGCGCAGTTTTACCCCTGAGGTAAGATAGACTAAATCTGACTAGTCAGCTAGTCTCCCCTACCATCCACGTGTAGTTAGGTCTTATTTTTGCCTAAGTTATTCTTTGAAGGTAATCCATTCTCCAGTTTGCCTTGCAAACTGGTGTGTAGAGGTCTAAATGGAAACAAAGTCATTAATGGATAATAGATATGAGATGTCATTATAAGGACTCTAACAATGAATTTCTTGAAAGCTGTCTGGTAAACCCTGATTTTGCTACATGTTTCTCGGTATATAGGGAGAACCATATCTAGCACATAACTTTCAAAATAATTTCAGAATTCATACTGAAGGTAATGTGTTCAAGTAAAAGTTAAAATTTATAGTTTTTGGAGCATATTCATTTTGATAAACTGAAAAAGAAATTGAGCTTATGCAAGATATAATTAAACTATTAATATAACACGATACATAATTTGATACTTAATACAGAATATTTTCTACCTTTTATGAGATGTAATGTAGATGGGAGGGTTTGTATCGATTTTCAAAGGGGTGGATAGTGTAGGTACAAGCACGACTAACACTAAACTCCCATCACACCATTCAAATGACCCTCGCAAACAAGTGTGACTGATTCTTCACCATTTGCTGTTCCATAGGCGTTGCTAAAATTTTTCTTCGGGGACCTCAAGGGTGAAGGTGAGAATGTCTGTTCCGTAGGAGACAATTAACACCATACCTCCACCGGCTTCTCACTCAAGCACTGGTGAGGTAGGGATCCTGGGGAAGTGGGGGTGGGAAGGGTTTCCTGTCTTTGGGACTATCTTCTTTCCTTCTTTGATCTTAGCATCCATGTCTACTTTTTCCTTTCTTACTTCTCATTTGAGTACCTATCTATCTTTCCCTCTTTCCATATTCAACTACTTCTTTCGCAGAAGTCCTTCTCAATTTCCGCGGTTTCCAATAACCTACAACTTATTTCATATAAGTAGGCCATAGAATCACACTACACAAACACTATTACACATACACTCATAGAAATACGAGTACACAGACAATGAAGTTACACATCAAAAAGTGAAGAACCGTCAAGCGTTGTAGGGGGGAAAGGAATGGATACATCAGGAAAGGATGCATACGTTGTCGTGTACTGTGATGGTTCTACATCGCACACATGGTTATATAGGAATGTGTACATCTGGAAAGGACGCACACATTGTCATTTACTGTGACAGTCCTACATCGCACACATGGTTATATAGGAATACTTTAGGGAAATATGCACACATTGTCATTTACTGTAATGGTTCTACATCGCCTTTTTACAAAATAGAGATATATATATTGGTATAAGGCAATGATGATTCTATATCACATATGTGCATAAGTGTAGAAGAATTATGATAATTGTATAAGTATATAAGACTAGAAAGATTCCACATCAAGTATGCATAAGGAGCATGCATGAGTAAGGAAAGAGGACATAAGCCAGAGAGGAAAGCATCAAAGAAGGTTAGCCCAAGTATTCTGATGACTGGTAGGATAGTGGGACTCTTATAGCTTAAGTAAAATATATTGAATAATGTATGTACGCATGGTGTATGGTGGAAGTGTAGAAGTTGATGAGTAAAGCAGGACTCTAGGGTATGAAATGAAGTACATGCCTGGAAATGGAAAAAAGAACACATTGACACCGGTGTGTCAGACCCACCATACTTGCTCCGGACACTGCGAGAGGGCTGTACAAGCAATGATCACACGCACGGCACAGCGGACACACCTGGAACCGCGGTGTTGGCCGTCAAATGGTGCTAGCTGCGCAGCATTTGTGCATCGCCGCCGTCAGTGTCAGCCAGTTTGCCGTGGCATACAGAGCTCCATCGCAGTCTTTAACACTGGTAGCATGCCGCGACAGCGTGGACGTGAACCGTATGTGCAGTTGACGGACTTTGAGCGAGGGCGTATAGTGGGCATGCGGGAGGCCGGGTGGACGTACCGCCGAATTGCTCAACACGTGGGGCGTGAGGTCTCCACAGTACATCGATGTTGTCGCCAGTGGTCGGCGGAAGGTGCACGTGCCCGTCGACCTGGGACCGGACCGCAGCGACGCACGGATGCACGCCAAGACCGTAGGATCCTACGCAGTGCCGTAGGGGACCGCACCGCCACTTCCCAGCAAATTAGGGACACTGTTGCTCCTGGGGTATCGGCGAGGACCATTCGCAACCGTCTCCATGAAGCTGGGCTACGGTCCCGCACACCGTTAGGCCGTCTTCCGCTCACGCCCCAACATCGTGCAGCCCGCCTCCAGTGGTGTCGCGACAGGCGTGAATGGAGGGACGAATGGAGACGTGTCGTCTTCAGCGATGAGAGTCGCTTCTGCCTTGGTGCCAATGATGGTCGTATGCGTGTTTGGCGCCGTGCAGGTGAGCGCCACAATCAGGACTGCATACGACCGAGGCACACAGGGCCAACACCCGGCATCATGGTGTGGGGAGCGATCTCCTACACTGGCCGTACACCACTGGTGATCGTCGAGAGGACACTGAATAGTGCACGGTACATCCAAACCGTCATCGAACCCATCGTTCTACCATTCCTAGACCGGCAAGGGAACTTGCTGTTCCAACAGGACAATGCACGTCCGCATGTATCCTGTGCCACCCAACGTGCTCTAGAAGGTGTAAGTCAACTACCCTGGCCAGCAAGATCTCCGGATCTGTCCCCCATTGAGCATGTTTGGGACCGGATGAAGCGTCGTCTCACGTGGTCTGCACGTCCAGCACGAACGCTGGTCCAACTGAGGCGCCAGGTGGAAATGGCATGGCAAGCCGTTCCACAGGACTACAGCCAGCATCTCTACGATCGTCTCCATGGGAGAACAGCAGCCTGCATTGCTGCGAAAGGTGGATATACACTGTACTAGTGCCGACATTGTGCATGCTCTGTTGCCTGTGTCTATGTGCCTGTGGTTCTGTCAGTGTGATCATGTGATGTATCTGACCCCAGGAATGTGTCAATAAAGTTTCCCCTTCCTGGGACAATGAATTCACGGTGTTCTTATTTCAATTTCCAGGAGTGTATTAAAAAGTGATTGTTAAGTGTGAAGTAGATTTTTAATTTTTCCAGAGAATATTTAATTAAAGTGTACATAAAGATGTATACTAGGGCAATAAACAATGAGGCCTAGTCAGGAAGAATAAGGGGGTGTACCCAGCGTTTGTTGGATATGAAAGGCAGATAGGCAGACCTAAGAAAGGCTGACCTATACTGCGCGGACAGGGGCACCAAGAAGGTGATTGACCTGTACCACAGGTGAATAGGATTTAAAAGGGGCATACCTACTGAAACAGAAGGAGGAAGTACACTCATAGGGTCAACTCATATGTAAGGTATAGATACTGTTCCTAAAGGGAAAAGGGCAGTATTGTGGCAGAAGTCACACATTTGGTAGGAATTATTCCATATACCACTAGCGTTATTAGGTTTTATGAATGTCAGAAAGAACATGTTCATTTTTCCCAGAGTCCCTCCAGACTACAGACAGCAATAAATAACGATACTAGTCAGTACTGAGAAAAAAAATAGTATAAAAAATTAGAATAAAGGATGAAATATTAAAGTGTCCATGGCACCTGGAATTTACAATTGGAGCTCACCATACATAAGTAAGAGTAATGCGGAATGATATCATAAGTAGAGGCTTACATCCTAAAAAGCAAAGTAGAGTAAAGAATCAATGGGAAGACAAATATCGGAAGCCTGCTCTATGGAGTACAAGGATTTATGAAAAAAAAAGTGTATATAAAGTTATGTAGTAAATGATTACTTTTAAAATGTGGGTTGTTACTAGGTACGATATTAATGTACATAATGATTATGTATAAAATATTGCATGTTCAATCTAAGGAGGGGGATATGTAGCGATTCAAGAACTTCCATCTAAATTCTGGAACCACTTGACCTTCTGCCGCCTCAAACATGCAAAGTTTTAAAGATAAGTGTGAGAGAGCCTATTTGCTGCCCAACACATGTCTGTGTGTGCAGGACTGACATTCGTCACAGGAGGACAGGAGCTGCGCCAGACTAGCATCACTGACAAGTGTTTGCCGGTCGTGGCTCGGAAGCTGTATTAAAAGGACAAGGAGTTTTTGTGTAATATTCCGTAGTTTATGGTACTGTGATAATTGTTAAAGAGACAGATGAAGCAGGGATTGAATAGAGACTTTTAGTTATTTCATGTATGGGACTCACTAAAGACAAGACATGTTAATAATTTGAGGTGGTTATTAAACCAACCATGATATAAATGTATATTAATAGAGTCTAATTTTAGATGATTCAGTTGGGTTAACAGAGTTTAAATGTTTATACAAGAAAAGGTAAAGTGGTTTCCTGTTGAGGTGAATATATACCATGACTGAACTGAAAGTTTTCTATGAGTATCCAATTATTTCAAAAGTAGAGTCTCTAAATTCCTATAACTAGTGATAGTCTTCAGAGAAGAAGCTTTTGGGAGATTGGCGTAGCTGATTATCCAGAGAAGAGGGCCGGCTAGACCTGTCATGTAAGTCAACAGATGAGAGAGAAGTGTGAATTGTGAATGCAATCCAGTTTCTCACCACTCCTCGTGTCGTCAAAAGGTTAGAACATGCTGCTTCACCCGTATAGAGTGTATGGCCCTCAGAGATTTTATTTGTTTCTGTTTAATGGAATTTTTATGTGATTCACAAATTGCAACACCTTCTAAGCTTTTCACACTAATTAAGGCCATATAAGCATGGTCCCTTCCAAACGTTCTTCTGACCAAAAAACGATACTGGTAGCTGGAGTCCAAAGTTTTTGTTACGTCTTTTGCATTCTTGTGGAGATATTTCAATAGCAACCTTCAGCTCCTAACAAATATTTCATTACATCTAATCAAGCTGTGAAATACCAATTTTCTTAAAATAATCTTTAAATCTTTTTCATGTAGCAAAATATTTTCATAACAATTTTCATCCCCTATTGCAATCCTTAGGGGCCGAATTTCCAGAAACATGGAAATGCAGATTTTTTTCTTTCTAATTGAGAAGTCAAATACCATTTGACATAAATGTAGCCTTAGAAATCCTTCAGTAGTTCTTTAGTAATTACTTATTTTCAAGAATACTTTCACCTACTATTTTACCACCTTAGTGGTTGAATTTCCAAAAATGCTGAAACACATATTTTTTTTTATTTTCTGACTGAGAAACCAAAAACCTGTTTCATAGTTCTTCCTTCAAAATTCCCTTAATAGCATCATACTTTCGAAAAGCCTTTCATCCCCTATGTTACCCCCTTAGGAATGGAATTTTTGGAAAATCCCTTCTTAAACAATGTCTACAGTGTAACATCTACACCCTTTCCAAACTTAGCAGTTTGCGCTGGGTGATGATGAGTCAGTGAATCAGTCTGACCCTATTTCACCCCCTTAGGAGCTAATGTTCAAAAAACAGTGAAACAATTGTTTTTTAACCTCCAACCGAGAACTAAATGTCAATTTTGAAAGATTTACCTTTAAAAACTCTTTCACGATGAAATATTTTCATAAAAAGTTGTTTGTTGTTGTGGTCTTCAGTCCAGAGACTGGTTTGATGCAGCTCTCCATGCTACTCTATCCTGTGCAAGCCTGTTCATCTCCCAGTTCCTACTGCAACTTACATCCTTCTGAATCTGCTTAGTGTATTCATTTCTTGGTCTACCTCTACAATTTATACCCTCCGTGCTGCCCTCCAATACTAAATTGGCGATCCCTTGATGCCTCAGAATATGTCCTACCAATCAATCCCTTCTTCTAGTCACGTTGTGCCACAAATTTCTCTTCTCCCCAATTCTATTCAGTACCTCCTCATTAGTTATGTGATCTACCCATCTAATCTTCAGCATTCTTCTGTAGCACCACATTTTGAAAGCTTCTATTCTCGTTTTGTCTAAATTATTTATCATCCATGTTTCACTTCCATACAAATACTTTCAGAAATGACTTCCTGACACTTAAATCTATATTCGATGTTAACAAATTTCTCTTCCTCAGAAACGCTTTCCTTGCCATCACTATACTGCATTTCATATCCTCTCTACTTTGACCATCATTAGTTATTTTGCTCCCCAAATACCAAACTCATATACTACTTTAAGCATCTCATTTCCTAATCTAATTCCCCCAGCATCATCCGATTTAATTCAACTACATTCCATTACCTCGTATTGCTTTTGTTTATGTTCATCTTATAGCCTCCTTTCAAGACACTGTCCATCCCATTCAGCTGCTCTTCCGGGTCCTTTGCTGTCTCTGACAGAATTGCAATGTCATTGACGAACCTCAAAGTTTTTTTTTTTTCTTCTCCATGGATTTTAATACCTACTCCGAATTTTTCTTTTGTTTCCTTTACTGCTTGCTCAATATACAGATTTAATAACATCGGGGAGAGGCTACAATCCTGTCTCACTCCCTTCCCAACTACTGCTTTCCTTTCATGTCCCTCGACTCTTATAACTGCCATCTGGTTTCTGCACAAATTGTAAATATTCTTTCGCTCCATGTACTATGCCCCTGCCACCTTCAGAATTTGAAAGCGAGTATTCCAGTCAACACTGTCAAAACCTTTCTCTAAGTCTACAAATGCTGGAAACTTAGGTTTCCCTTTCCTTAATCCATTTTCTAAGATAAGTCATAGGGTCAGTATTGCCTCATGTGTTCCAACATTTCTACAGAATCCAAACTGATCTTCCTCGAGGTTGGCTTATACCAGTTTTTCCATTCGTCTGTAAAGAGTTTGCGTTAGTAATTTTGCAGCCGTGACTTATTAAACTGATAGTTCGATCAACACCTGTCAACACCTGCTTTCTTTGGGATTGGAATTATTATATTCTTCTTGAAGTCTGAGGGTATTTTGCCTGTCTCATACATATTGCTTACCAGATGGTAGAGTTTTCTCAGGGCTGGCTCTCCCAAGGCTATTAGCAGTTCTAATGGAATGTTGTCTACTCCAGGTGCCTTGTTTTGACTTAGGTCTTTCAGTGTTCTGTCAGACTCTTCATGCAGTATCGTATCTACCATTTCATCTTCATCTACATCCTCTTCCATTTCAATAATATTGTCCTCAATAACATTGCCCTTGTATAGACCCTCTACATACTCCTTCCACCTTTCTGCTTTCCCTTCTTTGCTTAGAACTGGGTTGCCATCTGAGCTCTTGATATTCATGCAAGTGGTTCTCTTTTCTCCAAAGGTCTCTTTAATTTTCCTGTAGGCAGTATCTATCTTATCCCTAGTGATATGTGCCTCTACATCCTTACATTTGTCCTCTAGCCATTTCTGCTTAGCCATTTTGCACTTCCTGTCCATCTCATTTTTGAGACGTTTGTATTCCTTTTTGCCTGCTTCATTTACTGCATTTTTGTATTTTCTCCTTTCATCAATTAAATTCAATATTTCCTATGTTACCCAAGGATTTCTATTAGCCCTTGTCTTTTTATCTACTTGATTCTCTGCTGCCTTCACTACTTCATCCCTCAAAGCTACCTATTCTTCTTCTACTGTATTTCTTTCCCCCATTCCTGTCAATTGTTCTCTTATGCTCTCCCTGAAACACTGTACAACCTCTGGTTTAGTCAGTTTATCCAGGTCCCATCTCCTTAAATTCCCACCTTCTTGCAGTTTCTTCAGTTTTAATCTACAGTTCATAACCAATAGATTGTGGTCAGAGTCCACATCTGCCCCTGGAAATGTCTTACAATTTAAAACCTGGTTCCTAAATCTCTGTCTTACCATTACATAATCTATCTGATACCTTTTAGTATCTCCAGGCTTCTTCCATGTAAACAACCTTATTTTATGACTCTTGAACCAAGTGTTAGCTATGATTAGGTTATGCTATGTGCAAAATTCTACCAGGCGGCTTCCTCTTTCATTCCTTACCCCCATTCCATATTCACCTGCTATGTTTCCTTCTCTTCCTTTTCCTACTACTGAATTCCAGTCACCCATGACTATTAAATTTTCTTCTCCCTTCACTGTCTGAATAATTTCTTTTATCTCATCATACATTTCATTAATTTCTTCGTCATCTGCAGAGCTAGTTGGCGTATAAACTTGTACTACTGTAGTAGGAATGGGCTTCATGTCTATCATGGCCACAATAATGCATTCACTATGCTGTTTGTAGTAGCTTACCCGCAATCCAATTTTTTTATTCACTATTAAACCTACTCCTGCATTACCCCTATTTGATTTTGTATTTATAACCCTGTATTCACCTGACCAGAAGTCTTGTTCCTCCTGCCACCGAACTTCACTAATTCCCACTGTATCTAACTTTAACCTATCCATTTGCCTTTTTAAATTTTCTAACCTACCTGCCTGATTAAGGGATCTGACATTCCATGCTCCGACCCATAGAACATCAGTTTTTTTTCTCCTGATAACAACATCCTCCTGAGTAGTCCCCGCCTGGAGATCCAAATGGGGGACTATTTTACCTCCGGAATATTTTACCCAAGAGAACGCCATCATCATTTAACCATGCAGTAAAGCTGCATGCCCTCGGGAAAAATTACAACTGTAGTTTCCCCTTTGCTTTCAGCCATTCTCAGTACCAGCACAGCAAGGTCGTTTTGGTTAGTGTTACAAGGCCAGATCAGTCAATCCTCCGGACTGTTGCCCTGCAACTACTGAAAAGGCTGCTGCTCCTCTTCAGGAACCACACATCTAGCCTCTCAACAGGTACCCCTCCGTTGTGGTTGCACCTATGGTATGACTATCTGTATCTTTGAGGCACACAAGCCTCCCCACCAATGGCAAGGTCCATGGTTTCACCCTTCTTTCAACCACGTAGGGTTTGAATTTCCAAAAACAGTAATATGTGTATGTTTTATTTCTAAAAGAGAAGCCAAATATAAATTTTCATATATTTAGTTTCAAAGATGCTTGCACAATGAAATATTACCATAATAACATTCATCCCTGGTTCACCCACATAGGGAATGAATTTCCAAAAGCAGTGAAACACATTTTTTTTTCTAATAGAGAAGCCAAATTTAGATTTTCATAGCTTTAATTTTAAAAAGTGTTTTCATAATACAATATTTGCATAAAAGATCTCATCCCCTTAAATTTTTATATTTGTAACTGGAAAGTCAAATACCAATGTTCATAGATGTAGCTTTAAAAATACTTTAGCAGTTCTTTAATAATGATGTACTTTCAAAAAAAGCTTTTATCCAATAAATTTTACTCATATAGGGTTAAATTTCCAAAAATGCTCATACATATAATCTTTCTCACCAAGAAAGCAAATACCAACTTTCTTAGGTATAGCTTCAAAATTGCCCTAATAATGACATTTTCAAAAAACTCTTCATCTTCTGTTTCACTCCCTTAGTGTTTTCGATTTATAGGCAAAAAATTGGCCCTGCGCCAGTCACTGCTCATTTCAGTTACAGCTTTGTTGTATTCTGAAACATCATACTGATTTTCTCTGTGTGTACTTAGTGTCATGTCATCAGCATACAATACACTGACACATGCCATGTGATTTGGGAAGTTGTTGATATACACAATGAACAGGAAAGGCCCAAGCACTTAGCCTTATGCGATTTCTGTCTTTATTTTCAGGGGTGTTGACATTTGGCTGTTTGCCTTTACTAACTGTATCCTGTCACTTAAGCAGGACTCAAATAGTCATAATGGCTTACCTACAATGCCATACTGTTCTAGATTTTGTTATCATTATGTCTTGTGTGACTGAGTCAAAGGCTTTGCTTAAATCTAACAGTGTTGCACAAGTGAGTTTCTTGTTCTCAGATCCTTCGCATATGTTACTGAGGAGTCCTCTACTGCTTTTTTTGTAGACAGCTGAGATCGAAAGCCACACTAGCTACTACTCACTATTTTATTGCTTCCAAAATAATTGTAAATTTGCATATGTATATTGGTCTCTATGAGTTTTGATTAATGGGTACTATTGATAGGACTCTGTAATTTTTTGACATTTTTCTTTCACCTTTCTCATAAATTGGGAGTTTAACTGTCATTATCGGACATTTGGAAAACACAACTTCATTAAGAATATGATTTATCAGATATGTTAGTGGTACCATGATTGCAAAGGCTGTGTATTAAATACTACTGTTACTAATCCCATAGTAATCATCTGTTTTTGAGTTCTTAAGTTTATTTGTAGGTTGCTGGTTTTTGTTGCTTAAGTAGAGACATAACAGCTGAACAGCTAATAGAATTACATGTAGTAAATGAAGGATGGGAACTGGTACAGTTTATGAAGTATTCGTTAAGGTATTTCAATCTATGGGAACTGTGGTTTTCCCTTTGCACATATTTATCTCACTATTTATTATATTCCAAGGTGTTTGACTTTTTTTACCCTGCGGTATATTGTTTACTGAACTGTTTGATTAATGCATTCACTTTATCTATAAGAACTTCCTCATGAGAAGGTGGGGTACGGTACACAGATGATAATTTTTTGTGTATGCAATATTACAGCTGCTTCTTCAAATGCACCTTCAGTTCAGTGCTTGTTTAGGTCTGTTACTGAGTGCTGCAGATTTAGATTTTCTTTCATGTAAATCGCCATGCTACCATGTGCAATATTAGTTCTACAATAATTTGTGGCTAATATGCAACCATATGGTTCACTTAAGTCCATTTCTGAGTTTTGCAGCCACTGCTCGTTAATGCATAGTATACTGCAGTCAGTTTTATCTGAGCAGTACTGTAATTCATTAAGCTTACTACTTAGGGATTGTGCATTAACATGTAACAATACTAAATCACTTTTGGTATGGGTGTTCACTGCAAATTGGTAGTGACGAAATCCAGCATATATGAGGAAGTTTCCCTGTTCTGACTCTTTAAACTGAAGCCTATGTATTGTTTTATTTGCACAGCTTAATTTGTTTTTTGCAGCCTCAAGTATTTTTTTGCATAGAAGTAATTTTCTTTTAGATGGTGACCATGTCTTGTATGGCAAGTTCTGTTACAGTGACAAGATTTACTCCCACAATAGCTGTGTTCTTGAGAACAATGCAAGAGATAAAACAAGGTGGACAATCACATATTTATTATCTTGATGAAATGTACATAAACCAGAACCATTTAAAACCACTGTGCTGGAAGAGAAGTGATGATGTTGGTGGGCTGAAGGTCGCTTTGGGAAAATGGAGACGCCTTACGTGCTTCATGCTGTTTCTGCAACGACTCGCTTAATACCAGAAAATAAATTAATATTTAAAGCGTCAAAGTCAAAGCATTCAGATGACTACTGCTCTGAAATGACTTACTCTGCCTTCAAGTGGTGTGGTTTGTACAGCAGCTACTGCTGTACCTGGTGGATAATTCTGTTCATGGACAATGCAAGCATGAATATGTCTCCTACTTCAAATATCAGAAAGGATGAAATTATTTAATGCTTGTCAACTAACAGAATTCCTCACACTGCATCAAAAATCAGAGTAGAGTTACCATACTAATGCTTGTAAATGCATAAGAACCTAAATTCTGCACTTACAAGGTGGACAAACTTGCAAGACAGCACGGGCACTGAGTAAACAGGTTGTCACCATATCACTGCCACTGCAATCTGATTGAGCAGGCAAGGGCAGAAGTTAAAGCACATATCGCAGAAAGAAAAAGTACCTTACGGATTGCTGACATCCTAAGACTCACACAAGAAGCAGTGAACAATGTATCCATCTCTGCATGTGCAAACTTTGCCAGACATTCAGAAATTGCAGGAAGAACATTTTAAAAAGGGAATCGATAGAGACTTAGTGCTGAAGCCTTTCATAATTAATCTTCACAATTCTGATTCATCTGACTCACACAGATGGGTGAAGAGGATGTTTTGGGCTGACTGTGTCAATACTGCTTATTGCTGCATTTAAAAATATATTGAACAATTTAAGCCTACATCATGTGACCTGAGAATAGGTTTGTTTGGCTGGTAACAGAATTACAAAAATATTTTAATTCCTTATGCAGTTTTTTGTGGATTTCATTTAAAGCTTGTCTTCTATCTTCAATAACTCATCAGTTTTGTTGCGAATAAAGTTTGATTCATAGCCATAAAAATATACAAAATTCTTTTCCTCTTTGTACTCATTGAAGTGCTGTCTTCACTTTCGAAAAAGTAATTATTTGTTCATTCTACGTGATATGTCAGTTATTTCAATGACTAAAGAATCTTGAGCCTTCTTCAAAAATTTGTGTTGGAAAGATTACCACAATCTGTCCTTATTTTCCATGAGATCAGCCCCAACAAGCAGCGAGTGGAAACTTATTTTGTGTTATGTATTGTAATAATTGCATAGGCTACAATAGAAACAATATTGATGTCAATTATAAATTATTTATTATAAATGAATCGTCTAGAAACTGAAACTGCTGTTGTTGTTTTTTAAATAATGATTTGTGTTGTATGACAGACATTTTTCATATTTTCTGAAGTGAGAATGTTTCAGCTTCATGCTGGAAAGATACTGTACATGTAGCTTGCTCAGATATTTGCTTGAAGCCAGATTCACACACACAACAAAAGAGTCACCACAACTGGTGGATACTGCAGTTGCAATGCAATTGCAGGTGTGAACTCTCAGTTTTTAGTGCAGCAACTTAAGAGACACTACTTTTGTTATGCCACAAAAAGATCAAATTGGTTGTACTTTGTTGGACCACATTCCTTCCACCACTGCTCCCTGGTGGGATTATTTTGGAACACAAGCAATATGTGGCATGTATCTTGGCGTAAGTGCTGCATTAGATTTCGGTGTGTTTTCATTTTATTACTGTAGAAATGACACAATGATGAACCTGACATCCTTTAATGATTTTTGTTTTGGATGAATAAATAAACAAATATATGTAACAAAAAAGTGAGTCTTATAAATTCAGTGATTTGTGAGACGAAGCATTATATAAATTGTGAATTGTATGCACAAAATAGCTCCTGAGCATGATGTGGCAGCTGTTAAACTAAAAATTAGTTACTCAAAGTGCCTATATCAACAAGTACAATAGGACTCTAAACTCTTGGAAGAGTGGCGTGATGATATTTACATGCCAGCTGTTAGTTAGTTTGCCATTGCTGATAGCATTGTCACCTCCTAGTATTACTTCTTTTATAAATGTGTTCGTGGCCACTGATTTAATCCTGTGCAAAATCTATTTTCGGATCCAAAATTTGCTTTTTGTTTTTCTTGTATCTAAATTTTGCCACAGCTCTAATTGCATAACCTGCACTATAGCATGCATACTGACCCATATCATTGTAATTAATGCCATATTGAAAGCAATGTAACAATGTAGTATTTTTGGTGTTCTGTGTACATAGCAGCTCATGATGCTGTTACAGAGAGCCACTAGTTATGGTGCCACATTAGTTGCATGTGTGAACCCAGCTTAATGCACCATCTGGCTACATTGCAACAGATGGCTCCCCCACCACTAACTGCACAATGTGCAGAAGTCTCCAACCACTCACCAAGTTACGTGGCACGACTCTAGTGGTGGCTTTGCCAGAATGGGCTAATATTTTTGAGCTGCACGTATTTTCATTTAGTGGTTTTTCTGATCCAGAAGCAAGCTGATTTGGTTTCAAAGTATATCCTGTTTAATGATATAGATACTAATGCAAACTATAGGCAGTTGTTTGAACCTGTGCTGGGTTGTGCAAAGAACTCTTTTTGCTCAAACATCTTTAAAATTCTCAGCCCAGTCACATTTCTGTTGCACTTGTCCAGTTCCATTCACTATTTATGAGCACATGGAAACAGAACTTAACCAATTACTGGCTATGACAATAAAATTAAAGGTGCAATTTTTTTTAGTAGGCTACAAAAGCTACAGCTAGAGATTATTTTCATCAGCTCCTACCAAGTGGCCTTTGCTGTCAACTTGATAAATGCAATTTCTTTCAACCTAGAAATACATATTTGGGACAAATGTTCAGTAAATTGGGTGTTTATTGTCAATTGTGGCAAATTTGTTCTTAAGTTACTGCCTTCCCACTGAATTGGCAGAAAAAAATACCAGTTTTGAATGGCGTGCAGCCTGCTAAGAAGCCTTGACAATTAAAACAGTGTCTGAAACCCGTTTTATGCTGGCAACATTTACACCTGGCAAAGCTCTCACACTCAGGGCATATGCTTCACAATACAACGTTTTTACAATTCAGTGACAGTTGTTCTGGAGCCATCTCAAGGCTTTACATAATTTCCTGATAGTGTATGTAAATTGTCATTAGAAATGTTGTGTGTTGTAGTCTTCATTCATTTCATTGTGTTCTGCTACAAAAAAACTTACGTTTAGCGAACATCTGTGTGTTGTTTACACTATCGTGTTTCAACGTTTGCCTGCTGTCAAAAAGTTAGCAGCACAATTCATCAAAAGATAAGTTTTTACTAATTACTAATTTATTAAAGTTTAAGTGAGCTGTTATGCTTTTCAGTTTACTGTAAATGCAGTGTCATTTGTGACAACTGTAGATGCTACCTGAATAGTGGCACATGTGGGTGTGCAAATAATGGGAACTGATTAATAATTGCTGCTTGAAT
The DNA here is from genome assembly GCF_021461395.2 of Schistocerca americana. Classification (NCBI taxonomy): domain Eukaryota; kingdom Metazoa; phylum Arthropoda; class Insecta; order Orthoptera; family Acrididae; genus Schistocerca; species Schistocerca americana. The sequence goes on along the minus strand of NC_060120.1, from coordinate 694,903,382 downwards.
AATAAAAAAAATCTAACTGGAAAGAATAGTTAAAAGAAATTGGAAGCTAATTTATAAATCTGTACACTTATCCTGGGAGAAACTTAAACTGGTAGCAACATCAACAGACCTTCAGTATCCATACATTTAAAGCCAATATTCATAATTTAAGTTATGTACTGCTTCACATTGTGTGACTGATGTGCATGTACAAATAAACTTTGCTTTCCAAACAACTTTTTATAACTTTTTTTAATGTATGGCTGAAACACACATTTTTAAACAATACGGATATGTCAGATCTACTCATATGTCCATCCACTACCACTTGTGGAAACAAACAGATGAAGATACAGGAATTAATGAATTGAAGATAATAGTTCTTCTCCCTTTTTTTAATACAGATGTATCAAAACATTATTCTTGCCATAAAACAACTCGTTAATTTATCTTTGACACAGTTTATAAGTCATTCAGTTTACATATACGTAGCTTACATGTATGAAAAGAAAGAATGAAAAAGTGAAAAAAAATGAGTCAGCATTATTTCTCCCTTCTTTTAATACATAAGTTTCCTCTCCTAACAATATGCTTGCTGGTAAGCACATAGTCCCATTGTTGTCAGTCAGCATCTGCACAGTGTTTAGCTTGCACAGCAAGTACACAGTGCAACGTCCTGTATTGTCTCAGTTTGCACTCATGTTTAGTACAAGGCCAGAGTGTCTGTGTCATGCATTTACAATAGCTTTTAGCAAATTTGTGAAGCTTGTGTTCAGTAGCATGATCCTTTGCGAAATCTTTGATGTGGTGAGAACTGGTTTCTATATCAGCGACCCAAGGAATTTATTTCACCTCATCACTTATTCAGTGGGGCACCAGCTGTACATCCAACATCTATTGACAAGGTAAGTTCCTTGTCACTTTTATGACATTGTCAAGCACAGAAAATTCACGTTACATGAAATATTGCCATCTGTAGTTTATCACGTGCACACTCAACACTTTTCAGCCAGGTTTTGTATGTTTTTGCGCTTTGTTTTTGAGCCTCTTTCATACAGTTGCATTAAAGTTCCTGTAGTGTTATTTTCACATACTATACACATAAAAAAATTACACTTATCCTATTAATTTGCTGACATGCCATTATCGTCACTTATATACATTCTAGTCTGCAACATATTATCTCCCCCTTTTATATAATTTTCATTGCTTGTCATTTTGTTTTAGTACATTTTGTTAAATTACAATTTTGTTACATTATTCGATCCCAATTATATGAGTACACACTTTACTCTCCTTTGTTAACCCGTCATATAAAATTTTCACAATTATAGATTCTGTTTTCATTTATGGCATAAATTGATATACATTTCATTTCAATTTACAGTGACTTCTTGTCAGAGCATATTTATCAATTCCAAAGAATTAAAGAAGTAAACAATAGTCGCTACAGTAGATACTATGCGCTGCTCAGATAACTTTTTTTTTATATAATTTTTGTTTTGTTTTTTTATTCTTAATTTATATTTAAAAATTCCTCTATGGAGTAGAAGGAGTTGTCATTCAGAAATTCTTTTAATATCTTCTTAAATACTTGTTGGTTATCTGTCAGACTTTTGATACTATTTGGTAAGTGACCAAAGGCTTTAGTGGAAGTATAATTCACCCCTTTCTGTGCCAAAGTTAGATTTATTCTTGAATAGTGAAGATCATCCTTTCTCCTAGTATTGTAGTTATGCACACTGCTATTACTTTTGAATTGGGTTTGGTTGTCAATAACAAATTTCATAAGAGAGTATATATACTGAGAAGCTACTGTGAATATCCCTAGATCCTTAGATAAACGTCTGCAGGATGATCTTGGGTGGACTCCAGCTATTATTCTGATTACACGCTTTTGTGCAATAATACTTTATTCCTCAGTGATGAATTACCCCAACATATGATGCCATATGAAAGCAATGAGTGAAAATAGGCATAGTAAGCTAATTTACTAAGATGTTTATCACCAAAATTTGCAATGACCCTTATTGCATAAGTAGCTGAACTCAAACGTTCCAGCAGATCATCAATGTGTTTCTTCCAATTTACTCTCTCATCAATGGACACACCTAAAAATTTGGAATATTCTACCTTAGCTATATGCTTCTGATTAAGGTCTATATTTATTAATGGCGTCATACCATTCACTGTACGGAACTGTATGTACTGTGTCTTATCAAAATTCAGTGAGAGTCCGTTTACAAGGCACCACTTAGTAATTTTCTGAAAGACAGTATTGACAATTTCATCAGTTAATTCTTGTTGGTCAGGTGTGATTACTATACTTGTATCATCAGCAAAGAGAACTAACTTTGTCTCTTCATGAATATAGAATGGCAAGTCATTAATATATATTAAGAACAACAAAGGACCCAAGACTGACCCTTGTGGAACCCCATTCTTGATAGTTCCCCAGTTTGAGGAATGTGCTGATCTTTGCATATTATGAGAACTGCTTATTTCAACCTTCTGCACTCTTCCAGTTACGTACGAATTAAACCATTTGTTCACTGTCCCACTCATGCCACAATACTTGAGCTTGTGTAGCAGAATTTCATGATTTACACAATCAAAAGCCTTTGAGAGATCACAAAAAATCCCAATGGGTGGTGTTCAGTTATTCAGATCATTCAAAATTTGATTGGTGAAAGCATATATGGCATTTTCTGTTGAAAAACCTTTCTGGAAACCAAACTGACATTTTGTTAGTACTTCATTTTTACGGATATGTGAAGCTACTCTTGAATACATTACTTTCTCAAAAATTTTGGATAAAGCTGTTAGAAGGGAGATTGGACGGTAATTGTTGACATCAGATCTATCCCCCTTTTTATGCAAAGGTATAACAATAGCATATTTCAGTCTATCAGGGAAAATGCCCTTTTCCAGAGAGCTATTACACAGGTGGCTGAGAATCTTACTTATCTGTTGAGAACAAGCTTTTAGTATTTTGCTGGAAATGCCATTAATTCCATGTGAGTTTTTGCTTTTAAGCAAGTTTATTATTTTCCTAATTTCAGAGGGAGAAGTGGGTGAGATTTCAATTGTATCAAATTGCATAGGTGTGGCCTCTTCCATTAACAGCCTAGCATCTTCTAATGAACACCTGGATCCTACTATATCCACAACATTTAGAAAATGATTATTAAAAATATTTTCAACTTCTGACTTTTTGTTCATAAAGTTTTCATTCACTTTGATGATAATACTGTCTTCCTGTGCTCTTGGTTGACCTGTTTCTCTTTTAATAACATTCCAAATTGTTTTAATTTTATTATCAGAGTTGCTGATTTCAGACATGATACACATACTTCTGGATTATTTAATAACTTTTCTTAATATAACACAGCAGTTTTTATAATGTTTGATAGTTTCTGGGTCACTACTCTTTCTTGCTGTCAGATGCATTTCCCTTTTCCGGTTACAAGATATTTTTATACCCTTAGTAAGCCATGGTTTGTTGCAAGGTTTCTTATGAGTATATTTAACTATTTTCTTGGGGAAGCAGTTTTCAAATGCATTTACAAAAATGTCATAAAATAAATTATATTTTAAATTGGCATCAGGTTCACGGTACACCTCATCCCAGTCTAACTGCTGTAGGCTTTCCCTGAAATTTGCAGTTGTTAAATCGTTGACTGAACGTACTACTTTGGAGGACTGTTTAGTATTGCTGAATGGAGCTTTGTCATATATTGTAACTAGCTGTGCACCATGATCAGAAAGACCATTCTTGACAGGCTGAGCATTTATCTGGTTAAACTTATCTTGGTCTATAAAGAAGTTATCTATCAGTGAGCTGCTATCCTTTACCACCCGAGTAGGAAAATCAATAACGGGTGTCAAATTGAAAGAACCGAGTAATACTTCAAGGTCATTTTTCCTATTACCCTCTTTCAGAGAATCTACATTGAAGTCCCCACAAATAATAATTTGTTTCCCCCTGTCTGACAGATGGCACAACAAGGAGTCCAAATTTTTCAGAAATAGGTGAAAATTTCCTGATGGGGACCTATATACAGTTAAAATTATTAATGTGCCTGTATTTAATTTAAGCTCACAGGCACATGCTTCTATATGTTTCTCTACACAAAACTTTTTTGTTTCTATCCTTTTTGCACAATGATAACTTTTGACATATATGGCAACTCCTTCTTTCTCCATATTTTCTCTCATTACATGTGCAGAGAGCTTATATCCACTTACATTTACCTTATCCATATCAGTAACAATGTGATGCTCAGACAGGCATAGTATATCTATTTCATCCTCAGCTTCTAAATCTTCTAAACAAACCAGAAGCTCATCTATTTTATTCTTTAAACTCCCAATATTTTGTGAAATATACTTACATTATTTTTCATTATACTTTTATGAGAACCTCTCCTTATTCTAACATTTGCAGTACTCTCCTGTCTGAGTTTCTCATTGTGCTTAGGCCTAGTTCCTATACCAGTGTTCACATGGTGTTCAGAGAGGCAGATTATGTCAACTGGGTTGGGTGACTTTAATTCATCAATGCAATTACCTAGGACTGAGATACAACTTGGTGGAGATAAAATTTCTGGTGATTGGTGAAAATTTATAATTGACAGCTGTGATTGGTGATCCAATGTGCTAGAATTGTGCTGTTTAATTTCTTTCCTAAACTGAAGATCTGTTTCAATCCTGACCTCTCGTAGAACTTGACATCTTTCTGTCTTACCTATCCTAAAAAAGGTGCTGCTCCAACACCTGTAACCACTGGTATTTTACCATTCATGGCAGTGCCTCCCCCCTTTAAATTTCCTGCTATTACCCCAGCCAGTTTCCCCTTCCCTTTCCTGTTGAGATGTAGGCCGTGCCTGTGCTCAGTTATGCCTCATTAGTAGATTTAACTGTGATCCCAAGAACAGAATAGTTTGTAATTTATAAACACAACTCAAATCTAAAGGTATCCATTGTATCAAATACTTATTCAGTGTTTAAAAGTGCAGTCCAATATTTACTTGTTATGTTCATTGTATAAAGGGTAACCGTTTCATGTGCTGAGGTATACAGAGTTGTTAATATGATATGTTACATACAATGAGCGTAAAACAGTGTTTACATAAGTAACAAACATGAATAAAAATTTCAATGTAAATCAGGTGTTTGACATTCATGGATAGTTGACACTAACAATATATAAAAACAAAGATGAGGTGACTTACCGAACAAAAGCGCTGGCAGGTCGATAGACACACAAACAAACACAAACATACACACAAAATTCAAGCTTTCGCAACAAACTGTTGCCTCATCAGGAAAGAGGGAAGGAGAGGGGAAGACGAAAGGAAGTGGGTTTTAAAGGAGAGGGTAAGGAGTCATTCCAATCCCGGGAGCGGAAAGACTTACCTTAGGGGGAAATAAGGACAGGTATACACTCGCACACACGCACATATCCATCCACACATACAGACTGTATGTGTCTGTATGTGTGGATGGATATGTGCGTGTGTGCGAGTGTATACCTGTCCTTTTTTCCCCCTAAGGTAAGTCTTTCCGCTCCCGGGATTGGAATGACTCCTTACCCTCTCCTTTAAAACCCACTTCCTTTCGTCTTCCCCTCTCCTTCCCTCTTTCCTGATGAGGCAACAGTTTGTTGCGAAAGCTTGAATTTTGTGTGTGTGTTTGTGTTTGTTTGTGTGTCTATCGACCTGCCAGCGCTTTTGTTCGGTAAGTCACCTCATCTTTGTTTTTATATATAATTTTTCCCACGTGGAATGTTTCCTTCCATTATATTGACACTAACAATAGTTAGATTTCGACCCCTTGATTATTTGGTAGTGCTCAACCTCAGTTCATCATCGTGATATGTGACTTATGCAACTGTTTTCTTCTTCACATACTTTGATACTATCACATTCATATGTACCATAAACTTAGAACCATATTTACTTGTGGTGCAGTCCTTTCTTATGCTTATATGGTAGCTAACACTCTACCTGCATTTATCTTTCTTCACTTTATGATGTGTCGATGCATTTTCCCTGGAAGAAAAAACCTTAATACTAGCTTAAAACTAAATCTTCATAGATAAATCTATAGTTGTTCGATGGCCACTAATACCTTCTTCATATATTCAACCATGTATTCATTCACTTCAGTGTGCAATCGGGCTATCACAAAACTTATTTAATGTTATGTGTGTGTCTCTACTTATAAATATGAAAGATAAAGAGTATTATAGGTATGGTGCGGCCTCTTATTCAGTTTGCCACTTACAATGTACTCATCGTTTACCTGCAGTAAGACTTTTCTTGTCCATCAAGTATAATTATTGCATGCACTTTCAATACTTAACTTTGCAAACATTGTACATATATAGATAAAATGTATATAATAGCACAGCTTATGTAGTGTATGTAGTAGCATAGCTTAAGTAAATATCTTTTAGTTTAGCACCCCTTTCCCATGTATATAATCCCCTTAGCTTACCTTTGTGTGTGTGTGTGTTTGTGTGTGTGTGTGTGTGTGTGTGTGTGTGTGTGTGTGTGTGACAAATGCTGTTGCATGCTGTAGCTTATCAGGTTTGTTTTGGGCGCAGCAACATTTGGGCGCACCAACACTCCCAGCTGTGCATGTCTGGCGTGCACCTCAGTATCATAACCACTACACCACGGTGCTATTCAGTTTCATCTGCGACATTGCTCCCTCCTTAAGTGAACAGCATCTCGGTGTTACATCGTCCTAGTCCGGGAATGAGTCATCGGTCCTGCATACTCCGACTCCAGATGACTGATGCTCGCTCTGGCGGTGATCTTCTTAGAACTTCTTTTGCCGCTATGTTCTCTGTCACCTTCTCGCTTGTTGCCTGTCACTGGCGCTTCAAATTTACCCTGGGTTGAAGTATCCTTGTAGGGCTTCATTCGAAGGACGTGGACCTTATCTCTGATCTTTTATCATCTTGTGTCGGGGTCAAAATCTTCAACTTCATAAGTAACATCAGACAACTGTCTTACAACCTTATACAATCAAAAGTAACGCCTGAGGAGCTTCTCAGAGAGACCCATCTTCCAAACAGGAGTGAAGATCCAGAGGAGGTCACCAGGCTGGTAGACAACAGGTCAGTGGCTTGTGTCATACCTTCAGGGATCGTTTTCTTGAGCCTGTAGCTTGCAGAGTTGAGCTAACTGCCGAGCTTCCTCAGCTCTGGTTAACACCTGGCCAATGTAGTCGTCGTCCACGTCATCAGGATGTAACGGAAACACACATGTCCATCATCATAGTCGACTCACACCCATGCACCAGAAAAAAATGGTGTAAATCTTGTGGTGTCTTGTTTGGCGATGTTGTAAGTAAACATCATGAAAGGTAGCACTTCATTCCAGTTGCTCTGTTCAACACTGATGAACATTGATAGCATGCCGGCCAATGTCTTATTAAGGCATTCAGTAAGCCCGTTAACTTGTAGATGGTAGGCTGTCATCATGTGATGAGTAATGTTGCACCAATGGCTTATCTCAGTCAAAAGATTAGATTAAAAACTTTCCCTCAATCTGTAATTAACGTCCTTGTGGCACCGTGTTTTAATACAATGTGTTCCACAATGATTTTGGCTACCTCGGATGCTTCAGCTGTTTTCACGGCTTTTGTAACGGCGTAGTGTGTCAGATAATTAGTGCAAACAATAATCCATCTGTGACTTCATAGGCTTTCCTGGCGTAATAAGTCTTGAAAGTCTCTTTGGTGTTGCTGCCGGATCCTGAAATCAACTTGACTCGATATTTCGACAATCCAACTGGTCACCATCTTCATGGAGAATGCTGCTTCTGCTGATGAGTCCTGCTGAGAACTGACGCCAGGCTGCACATCAACATCCTATATAGACCACCTTTCAGTACATGGTGCATGCATTGCCCATCGCGGTTGCTGTCCTCCAAGACAGGGAAGTGGCGCCGCCCTTAGTACAACACTGGGGGCAACGATATATTGCACTCAGAGCCACACCCAAGAGTGTTCAATTTTGATGCGAGAAAGTACAGGATTCCACGTCCTGCTAAGAGACTTTCAAGAATAATCCATCTATTGCCACTACCAGACGTTGGAAATCGTCCGAGGAGGTCAATCTCAAGATGCTGGAAAGGCGTTTCGACTGAGGGAATTGGTATGAGTCAGCCAGATGGTTTCTGAGTAACTGCCTTTCTCCCCTGGCACTCTTGATAGTGCGACACATAGTGACGGACACTCCTAAATAAATCTGGCCAGAAAAATCTCTTGCAGATTCTATCGTATATCTTTTGCTGTAGAGCATCTAAGCGCATGCGTTTAGGAATAACTGGTAGCCACCTCTTTCCAAACGGATCAAAGTTTTTCTTGCATATTAATCCATTAACTTCCTTAAATTGTCCTTTCACATCCTCTGATTGTTTTAAGGCATGCATAATTTGAGATATCTTGGCGTCCTTCTTCTGCTCAGCAGAGAGATCCTGGAGTGCTGTGAGACAGTCACTATCTTCATCAAGGTCTTGATGGTCTTGCACAGGGTTTCTTGAGAGACATTGGGCATCTTGGTGTTTTCTTCCACTTTTGTACACTATGGTAATATCGTACTCTTGAAGACGTAGTGCCCACCTGGCGAGTCATCCTGTTGGATTCTGAAGACCTGTCAGCCAACAAAGTTAATGATGGTCTGTAACAACTGCGAATGGCCTTCCATTGAGATACTGTCGAAATTTGCTCATGGCCCAGATCACAGCAAAACATTCTCTTTCTGTAGCTGAGTAGTTTCTCTCGGCTTTTGTAAGTGTCCTAGAAGCACAGCCTATAACCTTCTCTTTTCCATCTGAAATTTGCACCAGAACAGCACTGATCCCATACTCACTGGCATCTGTGTGTAGTTTTGCAGGTGCTCTCTCATCATACAAATCAAGTAGACGGTCCATCGTCAGAGCTTTTCGCAGCACATCAAAAGAATCTTGTTGGGCACCACCCCAGATAAATTTAGCATCAGCTTTTAACAACTCTTGGAGTGGCCTGGCTTTGATACAAAAGTCTTTGATAAAACAACAGTAATAAGATCATAATCCGAGGAAGTTTCTCATATCTCTAATACTTCTAGGAATAGAAAATTCCGTTATAGATCTCACCTTTTCTGCATCTGGCGCAACACCTTCATTTGACACAAGATGTCCAAGTATTTTTGATTTCTTTTGCTCCAAAGAGACACTTTGTTGGATTAAGTTTCAGACCACCTTAATGAAGACACTTAAGAACGGCCCTCAGTCTTCTCATGTATATATCAAATGTCTCTGAGAACATAATAATGTCATCTAAATAACAAAGACACATTGTCCACTTCAGGTGACTTAGAAGATTATCCATCACCCGATCAAAAGTTGCTGGTGTATTACACAAATCAAACGGCATTACCTTAAACTCATACAGGCCCTCAGGGGTGATGAATGCAGTTTTCTCGTGATCAACCTCATCTACTTCGATTTGCCAGTATCCTGAGTACATGTCCATGGTTGAGAAAAACTTAGCCCCCTTCAGATGATCTAGTGTATGTCAATTTGTTGAAGGGGGTAAACGTCCTTTTTAGTTATCTTATTAAGCTTCCTGGATTCAACACACAAGCGCCAACTGCAATCCTTCTTCCTGACGAGAACGACTGGTGATGACCATGGGCTCTGCGAAGGCTGAATGATGTCATTCTTCATCATTTTCTCTACCTCATCGCAAATTATTCGACGTTCCATTGCTGACACATTGTATGCTCTGCAGCTTATTGGTTGATGGTGCTTCATTGCCGATTTGTCTAATTTGCTCTTCACTTGTGTATTGAAGCATTCAGAGAACTCTTGAAGAATGGCAAGTAGCTGCTTCTGTTGTTCCTTGGTGAGATATGGTGATAGTCGAACTAGAAGATCTTGTCTCATAGTGGCAGTGCCAATTTCGCCCACAGACTCGGCATGGGAGGTTTCTATGATGCTCAGCTGTTCTTCAATTAACGACTCAGCGTTTGCTATGCGCATGCACCTTGGAAGGATCTGCGGTTCTCAGCGACAGTTAACTATCCACAATTCACCGAATCCATTCTCAAACAAGATGACAGAGTCTGGGATGACCAAGTTATTCTTCAGTGGTGTGCTTCTCTTACATTCCACTACAAGATCCATGGGTCGATATATGGCATGACATGTGACAGTTACCTTTCTAACAATGACTGTAGTAATGATCACTTCATCCAGCACACATAGTCTCCACACTCTAGGATGCACATCTTCCTGTCCACCGTATCTCATCTCGTCTAGCATAATCTTTGAGCGACCACAATCTATAATTGCCCGAGAAGCTTTCAAAAAGTCCCATCTGAGAATGACATCATGACTACACTCTTGTAAGACAATGAATTCTAAGGGCTGCGTATGGCCACTTATACCCACACGAATGGTACATCTTCCTGTAGGTTTTACAAATTTCCCATTAGACACCTTCAGCAGAGATATTTTGTTGGTGACAAACACGGTTTTCTGCAACTGGTGACGGTACTTCCCGAAATGACTGAATATGATGCTCCAGAGTTCACACGAGCTCGGGCTGGTCAGCCAGCCATGAGGATATCGACGTAGTTTCCTGTCATTTTTGTTGTGATCGACGGTGGAGGACTTTTCTCTTTGGCGGCCTCACCTCCAAGAAAAGTTGCACCGTTTAGTTTTCCAGGTTGCAGCGGTAAGGTGATCAGCTGGAGCTTCGAAACGGCGATGGAGACCTTGATCGGCGAGTTGTGGAGAATCCTCTCCATTGGCTGGCTTGCGGCGATGGTGACCTATGTCGTCTTGCACCCACATCTTGTTCATCTTCGTCGTCCAGGAGTTGGCGTTGGCTAAGATCAGTCTGCTGCCTTCTGGCGTGGGCGTCATCAAATATCCGCCACCTTTCTCGACAATAGCACACCACATGTCCCGGTTGTCCGCAGTGGAAACATACTGGTTGGTTATCCTTGGTCCTCCAGGCGTCAGTCTTTCTTGGTGCCCCAACAGGTTGTAACTCTGTCTAGGTCTCGACTTTTTCACCGTTCTAAAGGGAAATGAAGGACAAGAGATTGGTTTCAATTTCTGTTCCACTTCCTCCCTTATGACTTCTTGCAGCGTCTCGGTTTTTTGCTCGCTGTGCGATCCAAGTGTCTTCTGAACTTCCCTCTCCCTATCTGACGAAGAACACTTGTGAAAATAGTTTCTTCCTCCATCACAGACATCGATACGACATTTGGAAGTTGTTTAAACTTCTTGCATGTAATTCTTTTTTGGTGCATTGTCTCGATATACTGGCACCATTTTATGAAGTCATCTGCTGAAGCAACTTCAGGAGTAGGGCTTGATACATGTCCTCAGCAACACCCTTCATGAGATGTGGAACCTTATCTTCCTCCCTCATTCTAGGATCCTCTATTTTACACAGCTCCAAGACGTCTTGAATGTAGGATGCTGTAGCTTCTCCTGGACGCTGTGCCCTGCACTTTAAGTTATCTTCAGCCTTGCACTTCTGGTGTCGTGTGTCGCTGAAATACTTGCACACTTCCACCTGGAATACTTCCCAGCTTGTGAACTTCTCCTCGTTCTTCTCATACCATTGCTTGGCAGTGCCCTCCAAGTAGAAAAATACGTTAGCCAAAGACACGGTGTAATCCCATTTGTTAAATTTGGCTATACACCCATATACCTTTAGTCACTTGTTTTGATCTTTGCCATCGTCACCAGAGAACCCGGAAGGATGTCACATGTGGTGGCACACAGTTGCTGTCATCGTAACATCCTCTTCTTCTTCTGTCTCCAGTAGATTGCAATCTGTTGAATAGGGCTCGAACTCAGGTTACTCGGCACGTAAATAGCAGCTCTGTTGTGACGTGATGGGAGCCACTGTGTGTGCTATCACAAGTTTCAATACCCAGCGCCTCCACCACAATAATGTAACGTAGAAGAAGGTGTAATTAGATGAATGATGAACACTAACTTCACTTAGTGAAGGTTTATTCAGCACTTGCACATACAAGAGTGCGGACTGATCTGCCTCTGGCCAGAACATATATATATATATATATATATATATATATATATATATATATATATATATATATATATATATATATATACGGAAATTCAAAGTTCCTGCTCCCACACACACACACACACACACACACACACACACACACACACACACACACACACACACACACACATATATATAGACACACACACAGAACATTCCAGCACAATGATTCTTGTCATTTATGGATACTTCTAGAATGTTCTCGAACCGAATATAGAAAATAAAATTGTACAATCCAGATGAGTTTTGAACTCATGACCCTCCATGCAACAGTTCAGTATCATAACCACTACACCACAGTGCTACTCAGCTTGTTTTGCGACAATATAATAAAATAAAAAAAAATCCCTTATCAACTAGCAACATCGATTCTGGACTGTGACTCCCAGTATCTTAAATCTAATATTATTATACATATATACAACTTACAAGGGTATACAGCCCTTCTTCAGTATGTAAATGTTCTCATGTGTTTGTGTGGGTAAAGGCCCTCGTCTTTACCCATGTCCGTGTGTACGAATCTGTATGCTCCTGGATAGGTTCAAATGGCTCTGAGGACTATGGGACTAAACTTCTGAGGTCATCAGTCCCCTAGAACTTAGAACTACTTAAACCTAACTAACCTAAAGACATCACACACATCCATGCCCGAGGCAGAATTTGAATCCTGCGACCGTAGCGGTCGCATGGTTCCAGACTGTAGCACCTAGAACCGCTAGGCCACTCCGGCTGGCCCGGATAGGTGATTTTAGTAATTATGAATGACGCTATGTATAATAGTTGCCACTTACAATTTTTGTGGATTTCAGATATATTCTAAGTAACACCTTTTGTCCTACATAAAATTGTGTTGTAGGTTTCAGCATTCTGTCATAAATTCCTTTCCTGTATTTAGCCCAGGTTTCAAGGTTGATTACTGCTCGTTGTATTTTATCCTCCAGTGATAACTCTTGTATCGGTATCTAGGGCAAAGGTTTCTCCCACTCATCTATTTGTTTGCAACTGAACAGCAGCTCATTTGGTGTAAATCCTGTTGATGTATGGGTAAGGTTGTTAACAACTTGTAAGAAGGGAGTGACATATTCAATCCAAAAGGAAATTCAAAGTTCCTGCTCCCACATAAAATCCTTAATAATATCTCATATTTTTCAAATATGTGTATGTAAGCAAGTATCAGTTCCCTACATTCTGCTTGCTGTTCTTGAGACAAGCACTTTGATTCACTTTCCTTTGTGTTTATTTGGTCAAAATTTACCTCTTCTGCTGCCGGCAGTTCGTTATTGTATGTGCTGATAAACATAACTATGAAATTTACCAACTGAACCTCAAAGTCTTGAGTAACTTCAGTTTTACGTCTACCAGTACTTCCCCTGATTAGGTCTACTGCAAATAATTGGTTATTTACAGTTACGGAAACGGGATCGGTAATCGGGATATAGAAAACTTGATTCCCATAAATGTCGTAGCTCGTATATATTTACACTTGACACTGCGTCCATACAGAATGAAGTATAACAAAGAACTGACTAAAAAAGAGTTAAGATGGAAGTTCGACAGAGCACTTCGAGTTCACAGATATTAAGTTTCGTGGTTGATACGAACCATCGACAGCACACAGTGAAATGACATTGGTCCTTTCGTATATCAATTTGTACTTGCTATGTCGTAAATGTACCCATACCAATTAAACGATCAACTATTAATTTCTCTACTATCAAAAAATTGCAACTTACAGTAAACTGTCCTAATTGGGCGAGAATTAAGGCTTGTATTTTGACTCCTTTCGATTTCTGATCAGTGGCAGTTTGTACCTTGTAATTTTGAACTGGCAGCGTGGGTATACGCCCAAGTTTCTTTAGTTCTTGAAAGAATCCCTGTGACATGTTAGTCATAGCACCTGTGTCAAGCACAATGGGTGTATCAAGGTCAAATATTTTGGCTTTAACAGTAGCTTGTAGCTTGCCCTCTGGCATTACTTTGATATAGATCATCTTTCACATCACTATCTTGATAATATCTGATAAAGCAAGTGTCGATCAGGCTCATGCCCCCACTCTCCTCCAAGGTCACAGAAAGGGGGCCTACCATAACTGGTTCAAGTTTTTCGGCGTTGTGGTGGCATTGATCTCGGGGTTAGGTGTAACTTCTACTATATGGACTGTTGGTGTTAGTTAGTATACTGTGAGGCTCTCAACTGAAATTCTCTTTACCCTTGCACGTTATCCAGCATGTGTGTGTTACTTTGTTCATCAAATTCCACTGTCTGTGGATTATTCGGCTGTCTCGTATTGTTTTGTGTTTGCTAAATGATCGGCTGATTATTGCCGGTAGCTTGTGTTTGTACATATTGTACAGGCAGGCCATATGCTGCTTGCCTGTTGTAATTGTTTTTGTGAAATTTTTGCCCATTTCTTTTATATCTGCCCTTGAATTTAGGTCTTTCTCCATTGCGGTTGTGATAACCGTTACTGTAGGTCTGTGTGGAGTAAGGTTGCCATCCACGTTGCACAAAGAATCAGTTGATCACTTGTTGGTCCGTAAATCTCTGTGGCGTTATCTGCATAAGAATAGGCTGGGTTGTACTGGTCTCTCTTCGTATATCAAATCTATTGAGTTCAGTACACATAGAACGTATATGGTGTCGTGTTCCAGAATGGTAATGAGTTTTTCGCTAATGTGGGCAGGAAGATGGCACTTTAAAATTTTCAGCATGTCTACTTGAGATACCAGATTCATCCAGTATCTGGTTTTATTCAAATATTTTTCAGAATAGTCCCTTAAACTTCCATGTTTGTTATTGAATGGAACTGGGTTGAATACTTCACATCTGAGCCTCTCTCATATGTCCTCAGACCAACATTTATCCAGAAAGGCTCTCTCACACTGTTCATAGTAGCGGCAATGTTTTTGTCATGTCCATAGCCCATAGCAGAACGTCATCCTGTATGTATCCAACAACAAAACTAATTTTCTGGGCTTTAGTCCAGGTACAAGGTAAAACATTTCGAATAGCTCTGATAAAGACCATGGAGTTTGTTCTTTTCCCTACGCAGGTAAATACCGGAAATCGTCAATGCGTAAGTAATCCCTCATCTGCAAGTAATGTTGACAAACACTCTGCGCTATCAGTGACAGGCGTGTTTGAGTTCGCTTGTGGCGTAGCGCATGGCAATTGCACTTGCTTGACAGGTACAGCTGCCGGCAGGTGCTGCTGTATTCTGCAACCTTCGCTATTTTCCTTTGTCGGGCAACCCACATATTGCGGATTACCAGTGAAAGTATCCAGCTTCTCTAAACGCATGGGTTTGTTTCATGTCAAATCATGTTTTGGAATGTCAGTAGTTTTAGCAATACTGCATCGTAACCTTTCCTCTGCTTCCTCTAAACTTTAATCTATTTTAGCTAGAAACTGACCTTCTTTCTCTTTTAGAGCTTCTTCTACAGTATCTACATTAATTTTGTAGTTGGACACTACCTTTTCGGCGAGGGTGCTGCCCTTGTCTACATCTACATCTACATACATACTACGCAATCCACCATACGGTGCGTGGCGGAGGGTACCTCGTACCACAACTAGCATCTTCTCTCCCTGTTCCACTCTCAAACAGAACAAGGGAAAAGTGACTGCCTATATACCTCTGTATAAGTACTAATCTCTCTTATCTTATCTTTGTAGTCTTTCCGTAAAATGTAAGTTGGCGGCAGTAAAATTGTACTGCAGTCAGTATCAAATGCTGGTTCTCTCAATTTCCTCAGTAACAATTCACGAAAAGAATGCCTCCTTTCCTCTAGAGACTCCCACCCGAGTTCCTGAAGCATTTCCGTAACACTCATGTGATGATCAAACCTACCAGTAACAAATCTAGCAGCCCGCCTCTGAATTGCTTCTAGGTCCTCCCTCAATCCGACCTGATAGGGATCCCAAAGGCTCAAGCAGTACTCAAGAACACGTCGTATTAGTGTTTTATAAGCGGTCTCCTTTACAGTTGAACCACATCTTCCCGAAATTCTACCAATGAACTGAAGATGACTATCCGCCTTCCCCACAACTGCCATTACATGCTTGTCCCACTTCATATCACTCTGCAATGTTACACCCAAATACTTAATCGACGTGACTGTGTCTAGCACTACACTACTAATGGAGTATTCAAACATTACGGGATTCTTTATCCTATTCATCTGCATTAATTTACATTTATCCATATTTGGAGTTAGCTGCCATTCTTTACACCAATCACAAATCCTGTCCAAGTCATCTTGTATCCTCCTACAGTCACTCAGCGACACCTTCCCGTACACCATAGCATCATCAGCAAACAGCCGCACATTGATATCCACCCTATCCAAAAGATAATTTATGTAGATAGAAAACAACAGCATACCTACCACACTTCCCTATGGCACTCCAGATGATATCCTCACCTCTGATAAACATTCACCATCGAGGACAACATACTGGGTTCTATTACTTAAGAAGTCTTCGAGCCACTCACATATTTGGGAACCAATCCCATATGCTCGTACCTTAGTTAGGAATCTGCAGTGGGGCACCGAGTCAAACGCTTTCCAGAAGTCAAGGAATATGGCATCAGTCTGATACCCTTCATCCATGGTTCGCAAGATATCATGTGAAAAAAGGGCGAGTTGCATTTCACAGGAACGATGCTTTCTAAAGCCGTGCTGATGCATGGACAGCAACTTCTCTGTCTCAAGGAAATTCATTATATTCTTCTGTAACATAAAGATTTGTTTTAGACAGCAAGTGATGGAACCCCATAATATTATTCCATATGTTGCAAAAGACTGAAAATAGCCAAAATATGCCATCCTGACACTCTCTGCAGTACAAACATTGGCAATAATTCTAAGAGCAAAACAAGCTGTGTTAAGTTTCTGCACAAGTTTCATTACATGATTATTAAAATTAAGATTTTCATCTACATGAATCTCCACCAATTTTATTGACACCACTCTGTCTGTGGCCTTGTTACCCAACAACAGATCAAGATTTACATTTTGACATATTTTCCCAAACAGCATATAATTTGCTTTATTTGCATCTAATGTCAACTGGTTTGCATTGAACCAAGTGTGTGCATTCTTTATTACTTGATAAGTAGTTGTTTCCAGCATTTTCTTTGGTGTACCTATTATTACACTAGTGTCATCTGCGAATAGTATGGCCTTTGCTGCTCCATCTGAGGTGTGAAAGTCATTTAATTAGACATGACTGACAGTGTCAAATGCTTAGGAGAGATATAAATTTATTACTACTACTCTGTTGTCTTTTTCTAGGTATTTGATTATTTGTTCAGTGTAGCACATTTCTGGATTTTTTATCTGCCTGGAAGCCATGCTGATTTCTATTTAGTAACTTATGGTCATTTAGATATGTGTTGATTCTGTGATTCATTAATTTTTTCAATTTTTTTGAAAATTCTAGAAGAAGGGATATTGGCTGATAGTTTTCTACTTATGCTTGTCACCGTTTTTGAATAATGGCATCATTTTTGACATTTTCATCCTTTCTGGAAACACTACTTCACTAAATGATAAGTTGGCTGTGTATGCCAAGAGCCTTGCGATTTGTGCAGCTGTCATTATTATGATATAAACACACACCTCATCTACTCCTGCTGACATTTTAGGTTTCAAGCTTTTTATTACTTTGAGCACTTCATGTTCATCTGTTGGATCTATACTCATGCTACAAGCAGCTTTTGGAAATTCAGGTTTTTCTCGGTTTGTAAATTTCGAGCTTAATAACGTCGTTGCATTTAGGAAGTAAATGCTGATGTAATTTGGCAAATCTTGTTTTTTAATATTGACATTTTCCGTGTTTTTTGAAAATGATATCCTGGTCTTTGCATCTCTTTCCTGTTTCAGTCCTCACAGTACCCCCTATGGCTTTTGATTTGTTATCAGACTGTCTTATTAAGTTCTCAGTACTCATAAATTTTGCCTTGGAAATTACTTTTCGATATACCCTCTTGTAGTTGTTAACATATTCTATGAACTGTGGATCTGTAGATGTCTTCAATTTGGAATTTAGTCTATTTAGAGTTCCACAAGAACTTGTACTGCATCCCAGCTTCAGCTTTTTCAGTTATTTCCTTTACATTTGCACTTATCTTATCTTTCTGTTATTTTGGCAAATTTTGACTCTAAACTTAACTGGTCTACTCTTAGACTTAACTTTTGTACTTCTGTAGGTAAGTTTTTGCGCACGTCTTTGCAGCTCACTGACTGTGCCCATCACAATTTTTACTGACGCATCCACTTGGGATTGCATCTTGTAACCGCCCTTTAAATTGTTAGAAGCTTAGTCAGCCATTGTCATAATTTTAAAATGATAGTTAGTATGATTGTTGCGTAATAAATATTTCGAGTGAAGCGCCGTTGCGACACAGGCAATGGTCAATTGTGGAAATTAAACCACTGAATAATTAATTGAATTAACATTGTTAGGGAATACATCGAAGTGACTACACAAAATAAGAGGTCACATACATTCGCGAGTGAGTGGTTCAAAATAAGAATTAACACTGTAAAGGAAATGGTCATAAGTCATACATATAGTCACGTCGGTACACATTCAGTTGTGTATGAACGTACAGTCAGGATAGAGACACATACATTCTATCATTCCCCGTGGCCTGGGTGAAAATAATTGTGATCAAATGCATTTATTCATCTGAGAAAGAAAATAATCGGACTTAGCATATTAAATGAAAAGAAAGATTGCAGGTTCTGAATGTCGCAGCAAATATGACCTAAGTATTGAAATTGATATTGGCGGCCAAGGGAAGGAGATGAACACATTGTTGAGCAGGGAGCTAGGATCCATGGTATTGTAAGTGAGAAAGTCATTCCGTTTCGGAAGTTGCTTTCATTATTTAGCACAATTTCACTAGTCATTATACAGCACGTCTTATCACCAGGACATGAGAGCAACGAAACATAGCTATTACTAAAACTAATAAATAAAGAGCATAAATCTTCTTTTGTCCATCATTGTAAAATATTTTTCAAACTGATCATTGGTTTGTTAGTCGAATAATTATCTATACATTTATCAGTAAGAAAAAAAATTGTTCAATTCCTTTATATCACACCCTTGGACGAATTGCCCGAAGAAATGTCAAATTTCGGGCAATGAGCCCAACCACTTTACACACTAGAAGTCCTTTGACTTCTTTACATACGAATTTGAATTGCACCATTCGTGCCTTTTAAGGGATTCCTCATCACCACTTTGCTTACATAGTGCTGACGCTGGCCCTAGCACTTAGCAACGAAAACAAAACATACACACTAGGGTACACAAAATATACATTAATATTACATTAAATTTTGTATTAGTGAATAGTTCAGTTCCTTACGATTGTTTTGTAGTCATTTTTCCTGTGAACAAATAATATTTTCGGTGGCACGTTGGCAACAAAATTACATTTCGCAAGTCTTTTCTACGATTACATTTTTCCTGAAAATAAAAAAAAAATTCACAAGAACGTCGTATACTTTGGTGTGACGATATTAGTACTTACTCTAACTTAACACTGACATATACATAAACAGGCGCTGTTCTGCTTAAGCTCAATGAACTTGGGTGTCATTTTTATTTCGTAACATGAGACATAAATAATGAGCTGCAGTGGTAAGACTTCATTAGCGGGTCAGGAAATTGTGTCTCTACATCTCTTTGGACTATGTTGACTTAAGGTAGATTTTTCTTTCGATTCAAACTGCCCTTCTGCATCACGCCGTCAGTCAATAATGCGTCAGTTACAAGTAACCACACACACACACACACACACACACACACACAACAATTAGTCTGGCAGCACGCACCATTTGGAATCCAGTAGCCGTGCACCTTCCGCCAGGTAGCGATGTCCGCATGTTCCATTCAAACTGCCCTTCTGCATCACGCCGTCCATCAATAATGCGTCAGTTACAAGTAACCGTATACACACACACACACACACACACACACACACACACACACATTAGTCTGGCAGCACGCACCATTTGGAATCCAGTAGCCGTCCACCTTCTGCCAGGTAGCGATGTCCGCATGCCGGTCACTACATCTTTATGAAGAGTTTTGTGCAGCATTCGCAGCATTTACCAAATTACTGCATCAGCTTCAACTCATTGTACACGTTGGCTGTGAGAGGGGACCACAGGGCACCTCCTACGTTCACTACATGAAGGTAAGTACTGCACTTTACTGTTCAGCTTCCCAATGGCACACTGTCCTAAAGTGCACCTCATATATGTTGTCGGCCGAGTTTAGGTTCGTTCTGCACATCTGACGTCACAATCACAAAACACAGTCAGCCAATGAACCGAGAACGACGTTGCCAGATCCCGACTGCAGTGCAGAGCACGGACGAGTGTCTCCAGTTTTAGAAACATTCAGTCTTCAGTCATAAATAAAGTAATAGAACAAAAGCAATGTCTTGATAGCAGACTTTCTTTTATAGAAAGTTTGGAAAAAGTATTTTTATACCAATTGATTCATACTACTTAAACCAAATTACTTAAACCAATTACTTAAACCAAACAAGCAATAAGACTCCTAACTCAGGCGATAGCAAGGAAAGGTGTTTGTATCAATCTCACGAACCGCTTTTTCGCAATAAAGAACAGCGGTAACTGTTTATTTCCTATTGTACTTCGACGAAGCATGAGTAATTCATAGTCATACCAACAGTGTTTGTCAGTATTTTGCGTGACGTGTTAGACTCCTCATGGATCATTACCGCACGACGAGTAACGTTAGCGTAGCGGTAAAGGTGTTGGGCTACAAAGCGAAAGTTCAAACCTTGTGCAGTGCATAGTATTTTCTTTATTTAAAAACAATATCGAAGTGTCTTACTTCACGAATTTTATTCGTTTGATTGCAGTTTTTTGAAATTTCTAGTGCTTTGTCTCTTCATTAACCCTTTCGATGCTGCAGACGCGTGCTCCCTGCATTACGCGCTGTGCGCGATTTTGTCATCACTGCACTGCTCGCCTGTGCAGACACATAGTGTTCCCACTGCTTTGACACACTTATCATTCGATTTCACAAAAACTATTTGGCCCAAAAATTTGATTTTTACACATCTTCTTGACTGATACCTTCCCCCCATAAATGACTTAATTTTGAAGAGTTTGCAGAGGTAAAAGTCCATAGCGTATACTTTCCGTATGGTCGATTTTAGTTGCCATAATGTTGAGAATCAAATGTGGACAAGACACCTAAATTTCATATCAAATTTACTGTATAAAAATATCTCATTTAATTTAAGTACCACATAGGTGTCGTATGTAATATTCTGTCTTTCGCGACTGTAATAAAAGTTTTATTTACACTGGGCGCGTTTGGCTTTATTTTAAAGCACTTCAATCAATAAAAGGTATGGCACATACACAATGGTACTCATGTTCTCTTTCTTGTTTTTGTTCCACAGTCACAATTTTACCAATGGTATTGAAATATATTCCTCTTCTGCAACTGCAATAAGCGGCTTATTTAGACCAGACGTGTTTCTCTCATTTGAAGCATCTTCAGTGGACAGTATTTTGTCTCCTCCATTGCCAAGTCACCTTTCATAGTTTTGTGCTGCGGTAACACAATATTCAACGTTTGTGTCAGCTGATCAGTGTTTTAGAAAATAAATGCTGTTTGTGCCACACACAAAAATTACACTTGACATAGCTCAGAGCACTTCACTGATAGACGGTATATTCAAGTCCTAATGTTTTTGTAAGTCCACAGTTTTGTTTAATGTATTTTGTCTACTTCCTTTTGATTGGTTGAAGTGCTTTAAAATAAAGCCAAACGTGTCCGGTGTAAATAAAACTTTTGTTACAGTCCCGAAAGATGGAATATTTCTCAATATTACATATGACACCTATGTGATACTTAAAATAAATGAGATATTGTTATACAGTAAATTTTATATGAAATTTAGGTATCTTGTCCACATTTCATTCTCAACATTGTGGCAACTAAAATTGACCATATGGAAAGTATACTCTATGGACTTTTACCTCTGCAAACTCTTCAAAATTTCGTGCATGGTTTACGATATTTAATGCTGCATAATAACTGCGTTGAACATCGAAACAAAATTAAGTCATTTATGGGGGGAAGGTATCAGTCAAGATGATGTGTAAAAATCGAATTTTTGGGCCAAATAGTTTTTGTGGAATCGAGTGATAAAGAGCGTCAAAGCAGTCGGAACACCATGTGTCTGCACAGGCGAGCAGTGCAGTGAGAAAATCGCGCACAGCGCGAAATGCACGGAGCACGTCTTTGTAGCAGCGAAAGGGTTAATGCGGCCTTGGTGGTTTTACTGCATGAACTGCGCGCTTCCCACTAAACGTAAGCTTGCGAACTATACTATGGCGCTGCTTCTCTTGACGCGTGCGTTGTGTGCAACTGGCAATGCAGCAATCTCCCGCGTCTGGACGGGCATGCGCGAGCCACCAAGATAAAAGAATTGAACTATAGTGCACAGACGCTCGTACCATAACAGGCTTCCTCGAGTCACCAAGTCTCTTTTATTTCGAAGTAGAAGGCTCGTGGTATAAAACTTGTTCTCACTTGCCTCTATGCATGTAACTTACATATCACTGAATAAATCATTGTCACTGAATAACTCACTGTCACTGGGTAACTATACACTGTCCTGTTCATTTTTACCGTTCAAAAACACTATAGCTCATGAGACCACTGGCTAGTTTTTAGTAGTTTATGCGCACGTTCGGTATTTGCTCCTGTATTCTCTTTGAAAACTTTATCTGTGCACATATTGCTCAAAATATTTCATTACACAAGTTGGTAGGTGAATGTGTTCTCAGAAAACACGTGCCTCTATTACTATACTTCGCGATCGCGATACATCGCATGAGGCATAAGAGAACATGTTTTCGAGAAGAACAACATTTCCCTAACTTAGGATTATGCTGCACATGCACTTACACATGATTGCACCAAAAGTGCTTTTAAAAATTGTCTCTAATCATCATCATCATCATCATCATCATCATCATCATCATCATCAGGATTTCCTTCCAGGGAGCCGGGTAGGAACTTTGTGAACGATATGCCTCCATTGGTTTCTCTCCTGGTATAGCGTTGCCCACTCCACTACATCCCATGTTACTCCTCTCCTCTTGAGATCTTCGGGGGACACTTCCTTAACGTAGAACTATTTATGCAGGTGAGGAGGTTTGCATGCTGTGGATCCGGAGGGAAAGGGGAGGAGCCGGACGAAGTGTGTCACACAACGACCTATCATTAGCGCGTGTCCTATCCTATCCTAAACCTCTCCTTTTTCCTTACCATTATCAAACCCTTGCCAGGGATATGGTGAAGTCCGTAACGGCAGCTACGGCGGAGAAGAACATCTTTGGTATGGCGCAGCTGGCGGAGGAGGCACCCTTTCCCTCCTAAGGGCAAATGAGGAGTGGAACCACTGCCGTATGGTGAAGAGGGATCTTCAAAGGCTGAGGGAGTAAACCCTGAAAGAAAATCCTCAGATGTGTTAGGCTTAGCAGGCCAGCAGACGAGAAAAAGTTGTTATTGCTTTCAATCAAAGAACAAGCCTCGGATTAAAAATACCTAATGTCTCTAAATGAGGCACAATCTGTGCATTAACTACCTCCGAGTTACTGGGGGCAGGAGGGGAATTTCATCTTTATGTCACCCAACATTGTAACAATGCATGGTACACACACCAAAAACAAGTAGAATGAAATTAAAACACATAAATAAACAAATCACTATACTTAAATTGACACATAAATGGAAAATTAAAATGCTAGGTAATACGAGCAACAGACTGATAATGAAGCTTGGCTACTGTATGCTATGTTCCTTCCTACGTCTATGTCTGTACACGTTTTCATGTTCGTGTGTTCATCATTGTATCACTGGGATGTGCACTTCTTTAATATATGTACAGTAGAGCGTCGATTATCCGAAGTAATTGGGGGACATGGGTGTTCGGAAAACTGGTTTGTTCGCATAATCTAACTGTACATGTTTATTTGCCAAAAAGAAGTACTGTACAGTAAATTTATTCATAAAAACAGGCATCTCTTTTAGTATTACAAAGTAACATACAAAGGCAACTTCAGTAGGAACATATAGTATGTGGCACAGTTTATTAAACAAAAATATATACATATTACATATGCATTTTGCATGAACAATACACACAGTATACAAAATTAACGTTTAAAAAAATCCTTCATTTTTGTCTGTCTAAGCATTATTTGTTTCAGCATTATCTAATTTCTCGGCCGGTCAGTTAACAGTAACTTACCTCACACATTTCTATTTTTTTAATATAAGAGACGCTGTTAAGTATGCCTCAGATAATGTTTACGAATCGTACCTCAACCGTGTATTTGCACTCTAACGTGTGTATAAAGTTGAAAAATGATTTGCATTTCAGTAAGATCACACTAGGTTTTATCCATATGTCATATATTTAGATGCACTCTACTTAGATTAGGTTGTAATGCGTATAGTATATACCACGCTAAACATTCATTAGCAGCCAAAAATCATTTCATCATCGCAGCATACAAAAAAAATTAATGCCTTTTGCTCAATGTATTCATAAATAATGCCTAGTGGAAAAAATCTCTCTGCAAAATGACGTGTACTTGCGTGACCATATACTTATGCAGTACCTTAGGGAGTCCAATATTTTTTGTAACTTACCCTGTATTTCACAATCTTGATACACAAGCGGCATAAAAAAAAAAGAAAACTTGCAGCTACTTTGTTCCTAGGTCTGTGTTAATTGTTCGCTCCAGAATCCTTCCTACATAAACTTAAAACTAAAATACCAATGTGATCATAAACTATTCAGTCAAACCTTCCAAGTACACCCTGTGCTAACATTGCTAGTCATCAATTTATGTGTATGTCCTAGCATGCTTGTGTATTGTGTCCACAGTCACCAACAAACGTAAACAAAGGTAGTGAAATGCTCTGATTCACGTAGCTCCATAAAATATACTTACTTTACCCTATTCGTATTCCTTCTTTTTACCATAGGTTACTTATTTCGCTCGAGTGCAGAGACAGATGTGAAGTATGATACTTAAACATGGTAGAAATTTCTCAAGTCTCTTGTGTGCATAGAGTCCTTTCATTTTACCATTGTGAGGCTATGCAGTTTAACATCCGTCATGCAGAAT
The DNA here is from genome assembly GCF_021461395.2 of Schistocerca americana. Lineage (NCBI taxonomy): Eukaryota > Metazoa > Arthropoda > Insecta > Orthoptera > Acrididae > Schistocerca > Schistocerca americana. Next base: position 694,878,074 of record NC_060120.1, on the reverse strand, counting down.
GTGTACAATAATGTATGTTACAGTATACCTTACTTGCACTTAGCGTTTTTCTTGGCCAACAGAGATTTCACATGGGTCTGAAGTAATACATTTCCTCTAGCCACAAATCTCATAACACCATGTAGCCGTTTGTAAAAATGTTTCTTATGGGGCTGAGCTTGTTCTGTCCTATCTTTTCTTTAAATCTACTGGTTGTCTTGGAATAGCAAATTACTACCACAGTAGCATGAATCACCCTCACATCTATCCATGGCCAACATTGGGGCGCATAATGAGGACAAGTTTAGTTTAACGCCCCGTTATTACTGTTTGTAGGTGTTTCGTTTATTATTCTTTTTATTTAATATTCACTCCCGACATGTTGTTTCTCTGCTGTGGAATCCGATCATGATTCTGCCCTAAGATTATTGGTGTAATGTTACCTTGTGCCTGGGACTGATACAACTGATTACTAATCGGGTACTGCGCATTTCGTGGGTCAGCTGTGTTGTTGTTGCTAAATTGAGGCTGAAAATTACTGTAAGCGTTACCCCACTGATTCCCATTATCGTTTCAATTCCAGTTCTGTTTCCGGTTACCAGAGTAGTCTCTGTCATAATTTTTTCTTTTCCGTTTATACTAAAATTGCCTCTCAAACTAGGGCCTGGCATATGGTCTGCTGCGGCGGGATCAACAAAAGCTGGTAGTGACTCAGCCGTGCACGCTACATTGTTGACGCCATATTGCGCGGACTGGTTGCCACCATCGCTATGGAAATTATTTTGGCAGGTGTGGCTCTGTCTTGCATCTTCATTAATTAAGTCAGTAGAGTCCAAGACAGACAGAAAATACTCCAAATTGCTTTCAGGCACTTGTACTAGCTTTTCCAAATATTAAGCGGTAGTTTAACTTTCAGAATGCATAGGATGTCTGTGTGTGTCACTGGCTCGTTCCAGAACTTCGTCTTATTTGAATATCTCTCAAAATACTTCCGCAATGATCCAAATTTTGGTTTATATTGTTCCGGGTTGAATAGGGGTTTTCTAATCTCCCTTGAACGCCATGTGACCAGTACTTTGAAAGAAATGCATTTTCAAACTGTTCTAATATCTGACAAGCTTCTGACATTTCCATCGCCCATAATGCTCCATCGTCTTGGATGTAACTCATAACATATTGTACTTTTTGCTGTTCGACCACGTTTTAGTCAATACATTTTTGAATGACTTTATAAAAATTATCGGATTAACAATCATCTTTTCAGGGATAAACATTTGAAAATGCCATTGTTTTAAAAGACTCTTTTCTAACAAAACTGATGACAAAGTGGGTTCAGCTATCTGCTGTTTCTTTCTTTGATCACGGTGTCGTCGGTTACTATACACCTCATAATTCAGTGAACACACATATAATTTCGGGTAGGATAGTCACTTAATTATCGCTCTTACCTGTAGGTATGTTGTCAATCTCTTCTTCTGCGTCTTGGTGTCATTCTTTCATTGTACTAAGTTTCCTTTTAAGTTGCTTGACTATTTGATTCTGCCAGCCCGGTAAGTCCTGTGACAAAGTTTTCTGTATCTGGCCCACAGTCTAACATATACAGTCGCGACACTCACTGCTGTGAAAGTTGTTACCATTTGACAGTTCAGGTGACACTAGCGCCCCTAGCGGCCAGAAAGCTCGCCATCCTCTGATGGCAGATGCGACGTAAAAATAATGTTTGTTTTAAATTCGTTTTGTACGTAATTTACAAAATAGTTAGTATATTTTTGCGTCACAAGTGTTAAGAGAACATCGAGAGACATAAATGGTAGTGAAATATAAGTAAACAGAGCACGAGCTATTGAATGAAGTGACATAAGCTGCAACATATTCTTGAAGAAATGATTAATAAGTAGCATACAGTCGCACTTATTCCACTGAAAGGAAGAGAATACACACTGTATATCCCACATATGAAGTATGTAGAAGCGTTCCTTGTGTAAAAATGAAGCGACACATCACTTTTCATTACGTTCTGCTTTGCTGGAACCCTGCTTCCAAAAATACAATTTCCATCTTATTCTTTGTGGTATCAGGTTATCTCAATAAAAAGCATGGCTGTTTTAAAACTTTATTATATCCCACTGATACATTTAACGAAAATAAAATTAAATGAATGAGTCAGTCCTAATACTTTAGCAACCCAAATGAACCAGCTTCATCATCTTTTTATTTCGTCTCTTGCTCCTACAGACTAAGTCTTTATTCCTGAATTTAATAATGTAAAAGAGCCTCACTTTCACAAACAGTCTTATTAACAGCAGCTTGGTTTCAGCACACCACCCAGGTGGAAAATTGGGGATGTCTATCAACATGTTAAAAAATAAAGCACCACAATTACTTATGTGAGCATATTCATCAAAAGTAGAAGTCATCTTAGTCCCACAATGAGTTAAAAATTCTTTGACATCTTCTGTACAAATAAATAGACTTCCAAAGTTGTCTTCATAACTTTTAAAATGACAATAAACTTTGTCATTTGCATCGAAGTCTTGGCTGCCATCTACAAGTACTATCCTGCATTTATAACAGTCATGAATTGTAAGCAGTTTCTATAATACATAGCCAGACACGTATCTCATGCTGTTTGCCTCTCCGAGGTCTGTTTGGACTTCCACATTTCGTAGTCTGATCACTGAACTCGTGTCACTGACGTCCAACAGTGGTGAAACAAGTAATTTGGGCGCTGCTTTCATATCCTCTATTGTCTGACCCCAGTTGATCTCACAATTGAAGGTAGCTATACTGTGTGTCCTCATTAATTTGCTTGAAGCACAATTATTGAATGCAGCACAAAACTCGTGGTGATGGGTTGCTACAAAAATCACCTTTATGTCTTATCAGTGATAAAACGTTTTCCAGTGCACCTTGACTAATTTTGCGTGTTAATAAATATAACTTGGTTCCATCCAAAACATCATCATCAAACATGTTCAAAGCGCTCATGTTACCCAGAAGTCCTTTAACACACTTAATCTTAGATGTAAAATCTTTCCCATCAATTTCCATGACGGTATCCATGGCTTCCGTGTCTTTAATATTTTCAAACGTCATGAGGCACTTGTAATGCAGTTCCTTAAGGATACAGGCCTTTTAACACTATATGCATTAAATATGTCAAAAATATCGTTTACTTTTTGGCAAAAATCTGCAGTCGCGGTAGCAGATGATATGGCGCCACAAGTAACAAGTTCATCAATGTCTGCTTCTACTGTATGACTCAACACACGAACTGGAGTGGTTACCTTCATTTTGGAAAATGCTGGCAGTTGGACAGCTCTTTTAGTGAGCTTGGGGGCCAACTTGTACTTCCTTTCACAATCACTTGAGTACCACTGACAAATGTCCTTCCATAAAGTAGTTCCAATCCATCCTTCATCTGTTGTGTGGATAATGTTATACCTGAATAAATTACTTATGGTTTTTATCAAGTGTGGGGTTTCATAAAAAAAGTAGATCTTACTCCTTTCGTGTACTGAGCATGGATTAACTGGTGTGATACCCGGCCTGTGCCTCCACTCCACAAAATTCGAGCCTTGGTCAGTCACACGTGTTTTTACAACCAAACCAATCTCTGTGAGTTTTTTGACAACTTCAAAAAATATGCTCGTCAGATGGGCGGCTCCTACTGGTCCTTTGGAGAAATAATATAATAATGGCTGTTTAGAATTTGAGAAGATGCTCTTAATCATTATAACTAATACAGTATTAGCAACCACAGATGTACGTATGAAACCCATGTCTTCAAATCCAATAACACGATCCCTAGAGCTGTAATATATCAAATTTTCCATTAGTGACATCTCAGCCATAGACCAGTTTCTGGTAATTGCTGCACTTTCTGCTTTAAAAGGTGAAATACTTTATTACTTATCCCACAATTTAATTGTATATCTTCCACATACCTTTGTAAGGTGTGTACTAATGGAAGGCTAAAACAGTGTGATAAAAAACTGCATGCCTGAGTACTATAATACAACAAAATAAGTGCAAATAATTTAGTTTCATCTTTTCATCTCGCACCACGTTTTCCATTCAGTGGTATATGATTTGGCTTATCAATAAATCGAGAGCATATTTTATCAAGTACTTGCAACCAATACTTTTTAAAATGAGCTTGTCCTTTTGTACTTGTGTCCTGTGACGTTGTGGTTGCAGTTTATTCTTACAATGGGAACTTTCCTTGTCACGTAGTAATTTTGTACGAAGTCTAATGATCTGCACGTTTTTACATTTCACACGATTTTCCAACACGCGAATAATTTCACGTAATCTAAGCAGTTCACCTTCAAAATATGTCTGTGTTGCATATTCCGTTGTTAGTGATTTTGCATATGTCTCTCGTGTAGGAACACTTGTGGTAGCTGTTTCTTCTGTGTTAGGAGACAGTTTTTCTGTTTTTGCAGTAACACTTTCACGTTTCTATGGAAATTTTCTCTTCATCGTCACTAGTTGTGGCTTATTCGGCACGTCAAATAACGTAGGAACTGCATTCCATACCAATGTCTTCTTTTCTGCGCTCATGAACTGGTTTGACTCGAAATGTAACGAACAAAACCTCACGTTATTGAGCAAATAAAGGACATCTTTTTGCAGCAGGTCCTGTCTTCTACTATTTATTAACCATTTATTGCTCCTAAAAAAAAAACAAATTCAGTAATTCAATACAGTTTAGAAAAAAACCGCAAATAAAGAGCGCTCTAATGTGATGTTTCATACCTCTCAGGGTCCTTGGGAAACCCGAAGAATGACAAATGTGGTGTCTTCTTCCTATTGTTACTGCAATTGATTGCGCTACATACTCTGCCTTTCGTAAAAACCATGTTAAAAATGAATATAAACGATACTGTTTACATTTACTGAATACCGTATTCAGCAGCGTAGCTTCTCCACCGCTTGGGGCACTGTTCTCGCGGTGTATAACAAAAATCAGCGAGGGTGTCGCAACTGTATATATTAGACGGTGATCTGGCCTATGTCAGTTTGCAGTTTAACTACAGATGTGTTTTGTGTCGTGTATACTTGTTCCATTGTGTTACTTATTGCTTTTTATAACTCTGTTTCTAGAGTAAGGTTTATGTGTGTGTCTTTTTCTTCTGGAAAGTCTTCAAACTGCTGCTTTGTCATGTCCTCAACTTGATTGACAGATTTCTGCATTTTTGTATTGATATCGGTTTGCTGTACACTCATAGCACTGAAATTTTCAGTTAACTTGCGTATCTGATTTGGCACATCCTTAATTGTGGTTTTGAGATTACAAATATCCTGATTCATGGAATTTAAATCTTCATGTACCACTTCTATTACCTGATCCGCTACCTGTCTTTTTAGTTGTGTCAGGTTAAGATGCAAATCAGTAAGGTTTTTTTACATCACTGCCTACCTTGGTCATTTGAGTGGTTACACTCCCTATCTGTGTTGTGATATTGTCTACCTATGTAGTGACATTGCTTATCTGAGTTGTTACATTCCCTATCTCTGTTGTGACATTGTCTATCTGTGTAGTGACACTACTTATCTGTGTTGTGAAATTTCCTATGTGTGTATTCATTTGGGCTGCTGTCTGAGCTACAAATTGTGACACCAAATCTGTCTGCGTTACTCTAACATCTGCGTAATGTCTGGCTCTAGTGAACCTTCTACATACGGAATCTGGAACAGTTTCCAAAGTCGACAATATGTCGTCTGTCGCTTGCGACTGAGTACCACTAGTTGCTGCGACTGCGTTGTCAGTATCAGCAACATTTTCTACTTCTGTATTAGGCATAGGTTGAGCAACTGATTGCTCATTGGATGAATATCCATCATTTTGGTTTGTGATCTTAATTTCACCATAGCTGTATATAGCCGTAAATCAGTGTGCAGCCGAACTTCACTACTATTGCGGCTCATACTACACATAAACAAATCACAGATGACGTTGCGTTCGTTCGTGATATTCAATGTAGTAAAATATGTCCACGGTGAAACAGAAGATTGATAAGTGACTTATACGCGTGCAATCAATGAAAATGATCCGCCATCTTGTGATACGTTTATAATTTATTTACAAAAATCTGCAAAACTATCTGAAAAAGTAATTTTGAAAGAAATGTGTGCTATGCAGTGGGTGTCGCAAAAATGTAATTCTATCCCAAGTACACGGTCAACCAAAGACATAGTAGTGCTTTCTTACCTTGTGTATTTTCTTTTGCCAGTCGGTTTTCTCTTTTGGTTAGTAAAAGTTAAATAAAATTTCCTTCTCCAAAATTTTCTCTGTTTAAATTCCTTTTAAATTTGGTTTGCGTACACGGGATTGGTTATTGATTTCATGGTATTGTACGCGGTTGACGTAACATGCAACAAGAACAAATTTAAATAATTCAGTCGAATAATTATTTATTAATTCTGTAATAACAATAGTCATGGCACTCAGTCCCCATTGTAACTGCCCTGTTAGATTGTTAGAAGCTTAGTCAGGCGGTGTCGTAATTTTGAAATGAGATTTAGTATGATCGTTTCGTGTGAAGCGCCGTTGCGACACAGGCAAAGATTAATTGTGGAAACTAAACCACTGAATATTAAAACTACAGTTATTAGGTAATATACACGACTGATTACACAATATAAGAGGGCATGTGCATTTGCGAGGGAGTGGTTCAAAGTAAGTATTAATACTGTAAAGGAAACGGGTCATAAGTATAGTTACATCGGTACATACTCAGTTGTATGCGAACATATGATCGGGTTATTCTATCATTGCCCGTGGCCTGGGTGAAAAGATTGTCGTTAAAATGCATTTATTCATCTGAGAAAGAAAATAATCGGACTACGTAATTAAATGAAAAGAAAGACTCCAAGGTTCTGAATGTCACAGCAAATATGACCTAAATACTGAAATTGACTTTGGTGGCCACGAAGGGAAAGAGAGACACACATTCATGTACAGGTTCCACTATCGTGGAGCAGCGCCCTCATGAAGATCGCCGCCTCCATCTATTCTCCATATAAAATTAAAATAATAGCAACCTTCTAGAGTTAAAGGAGCTGGGATCCAAGGTATTGTAAGTGATAAAGTCGTTCTGTTTCGGAAGTTGCTTTCATTATTTAGCACAATTTCATCACCAGGACATGAGAACAATGAAAAGTAATTATTAATAAAACTAATAAATGAAGAGCGTAAGTCTTCTTTTGCCCGTCAGTGTTAAATACTTTTCAAATTGATCTTTGGTATGAGTGTCGAATAATTATCTATTCATATATCAATAAGAAAAAAATTATTAAGTTCCTTTATAATTTCCTCAATATGCTTCACTAAGATTTTGTAACTCACCTGCCAGTTTTTGCTGTTTATCGCCTACGGTTGATACTTTTTTCGTTAACGTATTTACATTGCAGGATATGTTGTTAATTATCTCCTGTTTAAGTTGTTTACCTAGCTCTGTCACCTTCCTAGATAGTTCGCGAGATAATTCAGTGCGTATTGTTTTGCTCACCTCACTGAACTATTGACTAATGCTTGCCTTGAAATTGTTAAATGCCTGATTTTGCAGTGTAGACTATTGTCCTATATTTTCCTTAAGCTGTTTTGTTACGCTTTCCTGAAATTCCTGTTGTTTTGTTAATTGTTGTGTTATTAGTTGCATGAGTTGTATAAAATTGTGTGTCACTAGTATTTTGATTTTTTTTAACTGTATCCCGTTCCTTCGTTTGCAATATCGTGAGCAAGTAATCAAAGGAATTTTCGCTGTTGCGCCCTTCAGTTTCACTATTTAAAAAAATGTTTCCTGGTGAAAACTGAGAAATTGTCTCATCGAGTGTCATACAAGTGACTTCACGAATACTTATATTACCAGTGTCATCATTTTTTGATTGTAGGACGCCAACCTCATTGTTTTCGTTGCCATCGGCCTGATCATGAATTCGCGAATTACCTTCAACTGTTATCAAACTCGGATTTTCGACATCTTTGCATATTGCATTGCATTTTGTAATGAATTTTCAATTATGGCCCTTTCCTTTTACTCTATCGTGAATAGCTTTTAACAAAATTATGAACAAAATTTTTCAAAAATGAAATTTTGTCTGTATCGGTACCTTTCAATTAAAGCAGATTTAGTTGAGTATTCATTAAGGGACCTGATTATTATCTGACACACTATTATAGAATTTGTATCACTTATCTTGCACTTTAATGATGACTTTGTGCAAATTTTCGTCTTTTCTGTTGAAATTCACTTTCCATAAAGGATAATTACCGGAAGAAAAAGAGATTATCTACTGACAGAGACACGGCGCCAAGCGCGTTCATAGAAGCACACATCATAGCAGCTTCTTACCTTTACCGCTGAAATAGCATTCCTGGCGTGTCTCGTTTGTAGGCAGAATTTAATTTCAATTCGCTCCTTCAAGTTTTTGAGTCCTAATCCCGTAGACATGTAACAAATACAATGACAGTTTCATTAGTTTCTTGTGACAATAATATGAATCATTTATCTCAAAAAATTTTATCTCAAGAATTGAAAGGTCTGTTCATATTTCGTTCAGCGCCATCCTTTAAACGGCCGCCACTGAATAGTGGCAAGGGTGAGCAAATAATGTAAGCGTATTAATAATTGCTCCTTGAATAATTAAAAAAATTGATTTGGAAAGAGTAGTTGAATAAGTAAGGTAATATTTATAAATCTGTACACATATCATGGGTGAAACTTAAATTGTTACCAACATCAACATACGTTCAATATCTATACATTTATGATCAATATTAATAATTTACGTTACGTACTGCTTCACATTAATTTCATTGTGCTTCGTCCCTATTATAACAATGCCGATGCAGGATCGCTCCTCCGCTGCTCGCGCAAATTCTTCTTGTCTGCTCTGAACCTCCTGATGTAGGCTCTCAGTGTGGGCGAAATGATGAACAGGCAGGTGTGGCCGATGTGAATATACGAATAATCTTTGCTTTCCTATTAACATTTTATAACACTTTTTAATGTACAGTAGAAATACACATTTTTAAACAATACAGGTACGACGGATCTAATCACATGTCCGCCAGCAGGTGAAGATACAGGAATTAATAAATTGAAGATTGTAGTTTTTCTTCCTTTTTTTCATGCAAATGTATCAAAACATTATTCTTGCCACAAAACAAGTAGTTAATTTATATTTGACACGGTATATAAGACATTCAGTTTACATATAGCTTACATGTATAAAAGGAAAAGAACGAAACGGAGAAAAAAGATAATTATATGAGTCAACGTATACCGTACGTTAGTTTGGGAGAAACATGTCAGGACTATGGACTGATGTTTCACTGGGGAGATAGTGTTTGGGAAGCCAGTGAAGTGTCAGATGTGGTTCTCCCATGGAGTTGTAGATTATGTAGTTGAGACAAGTAAATTGTACAACAAGGAAGAAATATTTCTGTCCTTCAGGAGAATTAGAAAGGGCATGTTTTGAATTAGATAGTTTGAAGGGGAGAAGAGACAACGGGAGCTGGGAAAAGGTGATAAGTAATAGGCAAAAGGATATATCATTTCAAATTCTGGTAAGCAATTGATGGACTTGTTCCATCCAATTTTGATGAAGAACCTCATGGTCGTATAGTAGGAGGAGCAGGAAACAGTCTGGCTAGCAACTTAGAGCATAATATTACTGGTAACCCGGAGGAAACACGCAACGGCACACATTTGACTTGTCCTATATCATTATGTACCCCTGTACAATATATGATTCACAGGACCAATACATATACAATACAATACATTTATGAAGGGTTTGTGGAGGTTTTACAGCACTATGACCAGCTCTGATTTAGCCGTGTAAACAAAGAGCTGAATGGATTCCTTTCAACTGAAACAAAGTCTCATATCTACAATTGAGAGAGGGGGATACGCAAATAATGGTGTGCACATTATTACAAGGGGTAAGAATAGATCAGCTGAGCAACATGCAGAAAGAGTAAGGGAGACCACAAGCACAAAAGACAAAATTCTGCCATTACTAGAGTTAGAGGAGCACATACAAGCGTCATTGCAAAAATCATGGAAAATATATTTTTGTGTCTTGCAAATGGTAATAAATTAAAAAATTGTGAAATATGCAAATGGAAGGTTAGTCTACATGAAAACATTACATATAGGAAGGCAGATGAACACACAAACCACCACAAAGATATAGCACAAGAAGAAAGACGAAAAAAGTTTGTCATTGCAAACATATTTTACCGTCAATCGCAACAGTGCACAATACTACATTACAAATTACGCCTATTCCTTGGCATAAAGACTCTCAACAAAAATCCACAATAACATGACATGACGTTAGAGGGCAGTCTGTTGCAGGAGAACAATGCGTGGAGAGAGACCACAGTGTGAGCTGAGCAGCCATTCAAGATGGATGTTACCCAACTTGAACAGTGCTCTTACATAAAGATTACAGTTCACTGAGGTAGGAGTGCATGACAACACCACGAGGAGCTTGTGGTAATAGTAGGAAATGTTGCTCTACTGTACCAAATGGTTGATCGGTGAGTAAAAGCATTCAGAAATGGCAGTGCTACAACGTTGGACATGCACCGATCAGGGCGACCTGTTACTGTGCGTAAGAACTGTGCTCGGACCCAGATTGCCCTACCCAGATTCAAGATGGTGTAGTGATTCGAGAATTTCTGTGTAAATTCTAGAACCACTCAGCCTTCTACCATCTCGAACACACGATATTCTGGATATGAGTGTGGGATTGTAGAATCCTACCTACTGCCCGTCACATTTGTGTGTGCAGGTTTAAAATTAGTCACGGGAAGAAAGTAGATGCGGCGGTCGGACGGCTCCGACAAGTACCTGTCGGGCAATCCATAGAGGTGTTAGTGAGTGCGTAGGGAAGAACCCTGGAGTTTATATGCAGCTCTGTGCTTATTGTGTCATTGACTATTGTTATTAAAACAGGAAGAGTTGAAAAAGTACTCTTGTAGACTCTTGACGCAACCTTGTTAGAGGCAAGACTCATGTTAAGAAAGGTCATGGAATCCAAGCCAACTTTCTTTTAACTGTAACTCATTTTGTTTCTAACGTCCAACTGTACGAGAGGCTTACAGGAAGTTACATGTTCATTTGGAAAGTGAGATTTTTATTGTGCATGGAGGTCAAATACATGGTTAGTTGACGGAAAGTAAAGTTTGTATGTCGTATAAGTAGAAAGAGTAAAAATTCCTGTAACCAGCGTAATTCGACGGAGAAGTCAAGAGGGTTTCCAGCAGCCGACTATTCAGTGAAGAAGAGTGGCTGCAAATTCCACGTGAGTCACCTCGTAAATAATTGGAAGGTGGTTTGGGAGAATAAACCGATATAACCCAGATCCACACTCACACTTTAAGTCGTTAGAACGTGGCGACCTGTGTGAAAGGACAGAGAAAACAGGAATTTTACGTCAAAAACGAGAGAAGAAGCAGTTATATGTTGCCATAGCAACCAATCAGAATAAGATATGGTCATTACTCCGAGACATTGGAATATGTTCAAGTATCCAATGGAGCGAAATTTAAATGGAAAAATATTGAAGGAATGAAAAATTCACAACGATAAAAATAGTAAAGAAGATTTCGGCATATTTGTCTAAGAAGAAGTAGGCCCCTACACATAGAACGCTTCAGCTAAGAAGATCCAGTGCGGGGAGTATACAGCTGTCACACACACCGTGGGGACGCAGACGCGGAAACCAACATACATCCGACACCGCCGGCACCAGCTGCTGTTCACCGGTGCTGACCTGCCTCCACATCCGCTCACCTACGCAACGAGAATTCTACGCCGGGTGTGCGTGAAACAAAGCTTGATTACTTTAGTACGAAGTGGTACAAGAAACTGTTGAGTGAACTGTTATTGTGTAACTATCATATTCAAAATTAGAAGGAAGGTCAGCGTTGGCTGTAATTTTCATAATTTATTAACTGCAATATCGATTTTCGGTCACATAATAATCATCTTCAGTGCTGGAAGTTAAAAATTTTCACATAGTGATCAGTGAATAAGAAACAAAGACCACAAATACACGTGAGTATAAACTAACTGTTGGCGAGATCATGCCTTTAGCTTACAAACTGAAGCTCATACGCACTTGTGTCTAGTTATTAGCAGTAACAAGCTATGAAACGACCACAATAACTGAAGCCGCTGTTTACATTCACCTATACAGCAGATCTCGATGTGACAGCGGCTTGGAACACCCTCTATGTGACATGTGTCACGTGAAGACTTAACATTACTTTATTTAGCAAGAGATTACCACAAAATACTAAATGTGCATTTGCAAATCATTAATTGAATTTCAAATTTAAAATTGTACATTATATACGCATAGCAAAAAGGAAGGGGGAATGCACATCTTGCCAACTTACACTGGCGTGTTATCTTCGGAACAACTTTTAAAAAAAACATGCAAGAATAAAAATCAACAGGTAAAATTATAAGGCGTCAGATTACAGGACTAGTAAAAAAGAAAAATATACAAATAACATGACATCAAATATAACAGAATTTGTCATGGCACAGTAACCGCCATCTGGCATGGGAAGTCAGAGGTACAAAGTTCTTAATTTACTTAAAATATTACGTTGCAACCAAGAAGTCAGATACATAAATAGTGGTAATTGTACAATATGTGTCACGATTTAACAGGTCAAAATGTCATGAAACACATTATGTGTTATAAAAATTTTTTAGGGTGCAGACTAACAATTTTTTATCGTATTTAACGACATCATGATACACAAATTTCATTCGTCCCGTTGGGACATGTTAACACATTATAACAAATTCTGAGGCCTAATTACAAAAAATCACCGTAATTATAAAGAACAGAATGATTTAAAGGCATATTGTGGATGCAGAGATCGTTTAGCACACTCATGAGTACGAACTACTGTTACAAATTGCAAAGAATTCGTGATATGTTGGCTAGAGACAAAAGTATATGAAATACACTAGCCTAGTAGAAACCTCCACTACCACACCTATTATTTATAGAAAAAAATTTCCATGTGATACAAACAGAACTATGGTATAAGGAAACAGTATTCTCTTTAATGTATAAAAGCTTTGTCCCACAAAAATACATCACACTATGGTTATACACTTTTGCACAAGCATTTGGTCATACCCCGTCATACATACATTTACAGTTGATACAATATAAATGAAAACTGTCAAGCAAATGGTTTTGGATGCTCATATGTAAGAGATAATTTTATTGCATGTCTTATAGCAACAGTGGGACCCCTTATAACATAAAAGCTGGTTTTGAAAATATCCAAAGTACGCAATAACAATTAATCTAAAATGCAAGGTGTAGATAAGTAGTAATGTATATCATACATCCAGAAAAAAAACATCATAACTTAGGAAAGGTAACAGTACAAATTATTCCCAAAATATACATCACACTGTAGACAAATTAGAACCAGATTGCACACATTTTCACACAATTACTTACTAAAGCAATTAAAATTTAGTGACAAACTAGCCACATGAAAGTGTTGAGGATTTAAATTTCTTGTCTATTGGGAAAACATGTAAAATATCATAACCGAACGCTTAATGTGTAGTGTACATGGATTTTGTTAAAGGTCTATTATACTGTCAGTTATGTAACCTGATCACCAGTTGACAGAGGTTATTACAAAGCCAGTGCTAAAAGTACAAGCTAATTAATACCAATAAAGAAGCTCAAAAATTGCTGTACATTAAAATATGTTGGCTAGTGAAAAGTGTGGGTAATGCAGTTCAGCCAACTGATTCATACATATTACCTAGTCGGCGAGAACAATGTTAACATAATAAAAATATTACAATGCAGTTATGAGATACATGCACATATGCTGTATCAGAACCATTATTACAACGCTTAATGAAAACTCATTCAAATGACAAAGGAACTGCAAAGGTACATGAAAAATAATTACATATAAGTGAAAGTAGTTTCTATTCACTTTGTGTCAGCGCCTAAGAGATGTCGGCTACAGTAAGAACTATGTTCCAATAGGCTTCCTAAACTTCCAAAATTGGAAGAACAAAAGGGAGAATACTTTTTAACGAACTAAAAATAGTAAACTTTATTGGTACGAACCAGAACATATGTGTCTAGACATTGAGATAGCTAAAATAGAAGCTAACGTAAGTGTTCTCGTAATGACTACGACAGAAGTATTGTATATATAAGGGGTTTACATGCGATTGATTTTGGATTGCCAACTGTGATTGCTGGCCATTAGTTGACAGCTTTTTTACACAGGAAAGCATTCCCAAAAGTGCGTACTTCTGGAAATCGTTTGTTCGTTAGGTAGCACGATATCTGGAGATTTCTGATGACAAAAAATCTCAATCTCTTCTGTAAGATCGATAAAGAGTCCCTTTTCGCCTTTATGCAACAATTATGCAAATTGAGATGTCAAATCTGGGTTTATATGTCCAGTAACAATCAGATGGGTTGTGGGATTCGATTTTCCCGCAATATCTTTCCTTTCAAGTCCTACGTGTTCACGGAACCTCGTTTCTGATTTCCTTCCGGTTTGCCCTATTTAACCTGCATTACACATGGCACAGGTAAGCCTGTAAACACCTGATTCTTGCAAGTAATTGCGTTTACGAATGTTATTTATTAAAAGCCAGCCTAATCTGTTTGCAGTTGAGAAACATACTTTAATATTATTCTTCTTGAATACTGTAGCTATTTTATTTCTAATAGGACCATAAAATGGTAAAGTGGTGACTTGTTGTTTTGTTTATTACATTCTGACCTAAATTGTCTTTACTATATTGTTTGGAGACCATCTCATCTCATAAATGTCCATGACATATTTTAACGGGTAATTATTGTTTTTTGCAATGCGTTTGACTACATTGAACGCTTTCTCATGGTTTTCGCTGGACAATGGTAACCGGAACATATGATTAAAAGCAAAATGGAAAAATGCCTTTTTGTGTTGGTCTGGGTGTTGTGAATCGTAATCCAAGATGATATCGGTAAATGTTGACTTTCTATAAATGTCAAATGTATGTTTTCCATTTTCCCTTCTAATGGTTGAATCTAAAAAGTTAATGGCTCCATTCTTTTCTTTTTCAACCGTGAAAGTAATCTTGTTGTGTAGACCATTAAATGTACTCACGACTTCATTAATATCAGACTGACTGCCATTAATTAGCAATGGCGTATCATCCACATATCTATAATAGTATACGATCTTTTCAGCTAAGGTGGGAAAACCTTTTAGTAATTTCAGTTCTAGATAGTTAATGAAGATGTCTGCCATAATCGCTGACACAGAGCTTCCCATGTTAAGTCCGTCCTTTTGGACATAAATGTGAAGTAATTATACTTTACGCAGAATAACAGTTCTATGAACACATTGATTTCTACCCCGGACATACTACTGTGGTTCCTGAGATTAGTCACAAAATGTGGTGACTGTTGACCAATTTTTCTTTTTGAGTGTTGGACGTTTTCCTTCTTTACATTGTCAGAGTAAGTGTTAGTGTGTTTGGGACAGTAAGATTTTTTCCTTTCGTGTCATTTAATTACTTTTGTATTGGGTTGAGTATGATGTTTTATTTACTTCCTCCTAAAACATAAGATGAGATCCTGAGCTGTAGAAAGTCAGTCTATTTTTGTAGTTAAATGTTTTGTTTCTGGGGATTTTAGAGGTTGAAATGGGACTAACTGGGAACGAAAGCAACACAATGGCAGAGTCAAGGACGCAAGGTGTGTCAGAACCGGAGGTGGTACGGATTTTGTTGGAAAAGGTAGCACAATTAACAGCAGACAACACGCAATTGAGAAGTGAATTAACATCTAGGAGCGAGTGGGAAACTGCATCTGATCAGTTGTTGTTGCCTAGGGTGCCCAAGCAGGAGGCTCATCCAGCTGCCACGAGTTTGATTATTCCGTTTTCTGGCAAGGCATCTGAGGATGTGCATTCATTTGTGTAGGACTTTGAAACTTCAGCAGTGATGAATGGTTGGTCTGATGAACAGTTGTTACATGTAGCCAAGATTAGTTTAATGGGTGAAGCGAAGACATATGTAAGGTCTTCTCAGGCCGTAAGGAAGGCAGAACAGTTTAAGCAGTTGAAGGGGGGGGGGGGGCTTTTACAGAGGTACAAGAAACAGAATAGTGCTCGGTACTTTATGGAGAGGTTGAGTACAATGACGAAGAGGCAGGAGATGGTGGAGAAATTGGCGGACAGGATGAGAAAAATTAACGAGTATATTTACAAGTTGGGTCAGAGCAATGAAGCGAATGGTGTTCTGTTACAGGAGGCCGAGCAAAGGGCACTTGATGTATTTTTGAAGGGGTTACTGGCTCACATGTCACGGGAAGTGCGTGAAGGGACTCTGGAAGATTCGTATTCGGCCATTCAGCTGGCAATACAATGTGAGCAAATAGATGTGGCAATGGGGGTGTGTGATAGACAAACATTGTTTACAGCGGGTATAAAATGTTATGAGTGTGATCATACAGGACATGTGCAAAGGCAATGTACCCAGTCACTGAGGAATAGAAGAAGGGGTGGAAATCAGCAGCGTGGAGGATGGAGAAGTGGAGTTAGTAGAGGTGGACAATCGTTAAATAGTAGAGGGGGCCCAAGACCTGCCTAAGGGAACTCCCGTTTAATTTCAATGCTACAAATACGTATGCAGAGGTAGAATGTTCAGTGGTAGGTTCCATAGGAACTAAAAAGTTTAGGATTTTGTTGGACACAGGGGCACAAGTGTCAGTTACTAAGAGTTTAATGGAACGAAGGAAGTAGACCCACTACGTTATAGGTTGCGTGAAGTGAGGATAAGGAGGTCACGCCTTTGGGGTCAGTGACAGTTGGCTTTCGCATAGGGAAAATCCAATTTGATGCATGCTTGGAGGTAGTACCATGGGTAAGCAAGGGGTACGATATGATCCTAGGAGTAAATTTCTTGCATCAACGTCATGCCAAAATTGACCTTGGACAACAAACTGTGGAATTTGGTGGGATGTTATTTCAGCCAGGGGAAACTGTTGTCAATGCAGAGAGCAGACCTGTCGCGAAGAGCGTTCAACATAATGAACAAACCAACTGAGCCGCGTACATTAGCATTAAGGCTTAATTCACATGCGTGTGTGTCTAGTGGCGCCGGGAAGTCACTTTGGGTAAGTGCAGAGTCAAGTCTACCTGTGGGTATGGTATGTGTTATTGAACCATTGGAGGATAATAAAGTTTTGAATCCATTAGGTTGTTTTGTGAAACGTAAAATTGTACACGTACAAGAGGGAAATGGCGGGCAAGTAGCCCCAGTGAACATGGATAATTTTAGCGCTGTGCATGCGAATTTGGGAAAAGGAATTTGGATATACCAGATGACAAAGACTGGTGTTCGAGAAGTAGGCATAGCGATCAACCACTAACTGCCGTAGAGCTGCATTACATAATAAAGTTAAGCACTTGGAAGGAGGAGGAAAAGATTATATGGAAGAATTGTTGTGGAAATTTAAAGATTTGTTTTTTCTGTGAGGGCTGTTACCAGCAACTCCATCAGTTTAACATAGGATACCAACAGGGAACGAAGCTCCTGTTTACCAAAAACCATACAGAATACTGAGGTATTTGCAGCTGATTGTGGAGGATTTCATTGATCAGCAGCTTGCAGACAGTATGACAGAGAATAGTAATAGTTGCTGGGGAGTGGGCATTGTCGTTGTGCCTAAAAAATCTATGGATGGAACTAAGAAATACAGGTTATGTTGTAACTACCGATACCTCAATAATAAGACAGTAATGGACACATGCCCCATTCCAAACATATCAGAGACTTTGGATCACTTAGGACAGTGCCAGTACTTTTCTACGATGAATCTGACAAGTGGTTATCATCAGTTAGATGTGGCTCCAGAGGATCGCCCAAAAACTGCTTTCTCTACTCCTGGAGGCCCTTACCAGTACATCAGAATGCCAGTCAGTTTGAAAAACGCTCCGGAAACGTTTCTGAGGTTGCTAGACAGTGTGTTGAAGGGTTGGAAATGACAGCAGTGTCTCATCTATTTGGATGACATTATAGTGTTTTCAAGTAGTATGGAACAGCATAGACAGTGGTTAAGGGAAGTCTTTATGAAGTTAAGAGCAGCTTGTTTGACGTTGAGCCTGGAGAAGTGTCATTTTGCATTGGAAGAAGTGAAATATTTAGGTCGTATCATCAGTAAGGATGGAGTGCGAACAGATCCAAGGTTGGTACAGGATGTAAGGGATTTTCGGGAGCTGAAAACAGTTAAAGAAATGCAGTCATTCATTGGAATTTGCAAATTCTATCAAATGTTTGTGAAGGGTTTTGCAGATTTAGCACAGTCATTGACGTGATTGTCATGGAAGGGTGTGAAATATGTGTGGACAGAAGAGTGTCAAGAAAGCGTTTGACAAACTGAAAGAAGTGTTAACATCAAGTCCAGTTCTTGTGTTTCCAGATTTTGAAAACAAATTTACTTGAGCATGTGATGCATCAAATCAAGCATTAGGGTGTGTTCTTAGTCAGGAAATTGATGGGCAAGAACATCCTGTAGCCTATGCATCTAGGCAGTTGAATGCAGCAGAGAGGAATTACTCAACAACAGAGAGAGAGATGTTTAGCGTGATCTATGGAATCACATATTTTAAATGTTATTTACATGGGAGAAGATTTCGGTTAGTGACAGATCATACTACATGGAAGTGGTTGTTGGGGTTGAAGGATCCATCCACTAGACTCGCTAGATGGGCTGTGAGGCTTGGTGAATTCGTCTGTGAAGTGGTGCACAAGCCTGGGAAGAAGCACGGAATGCGGATGCACTGAGTAGAAAGGTGACAAAAGTAGAAGTCACAGGTTATGACCCAGCAGAATTACAGGATGCTGACAATTATTGTAAACTGTATGGGACACAGCCACATTTTAATATGTATGACAGTCTTCTGTGCAGGGAAATGAAGTTAGGGCCAAGGGTAGTAATGCCAGCGAAGCTGAGAGATGAGGCTTTAAAAGAAGCACGTGATCACTGTTATTTGGTTATGGTGGGAGTAGAGCGATGAATAGGAGAGTGGAGGAGTAGGAAAGTAGATGTGGGTCAGTATGTCAAGAATTGTATACCACGTGCACAGAGAGCAGATTTGTGTCGGAAACGGATACAGCTACAAAGATTGTTGGAAGTGACTTGCCCATTTTCTATGTTGGGAATTGATGTCTTTGGACCTTTCAGTCGAATACCATCAGGGAACAGATTTGTTCTCACGATAATAAACCATTTTTCGAGGTACATGGAGATGATGGCTATGCCAAATCAACAGGCAGCAATGGTCGTGCAAGTGTTAATAAACAACTGGATTTTGAAGCTTGTTGTACCAGAGACAATAATTACTGACCAAGGGACCAGCTTCATGTCGAATTTAATGAAGGAACCATGTAAATTGTTGACTACAAAGAAGTTGAGGATGAGAGCGTTGCATCCACAGGCAAACGGAAGGACAGAACAGGTACACAGAACAATAGGAAGGACGCTCTGAGTTTTTATGTGGATTCTCACCACCGTCAGTGGGATGAGTATTTGAAGCATACTGTATGCGCATACAATGCAAAGATCCATATTAATACCCGTTTGTCTCTGTTTGAGGTAGCGTACAGGCGAAAAATGCTGTCACCGTTTGATTTAGTCAAGCTACAGAAAGGAAGGACCCGATGAATCTGTAAGTCAATTCGCGAGGATAATTCGGAATGTTTGGAAACGGGTACAAAAGGCAAATATGAAGGGTTTGGAAAGGCAAGAAGACACACTGAAGTGGAAAGGAAGTTTACCACAGTATAGAGTAGGGCAATGGGTAATGCTATTAAGCCCCTATATGCCAAAAGGGAAAACAAAGAAGTTCATCATGAGGTATCAAGGACCATACCAAGTAGTTGAAACCACATCCCCCATTAATGTTAAGCTTCAGCTGCCAACTAGAACAATGATAGTACACATTGGGCGGTTGCGGCCACTTAAGGGTTGTCCGGATGTGATTCCAGGCATGTTACAGGAAGGGAAGAGGTACAAAGAGAGAGTAGAGAGAGGTGTTAAGCGCAGTGGAAACCAGGAAGATAGAGTACAGCAGGGTGTACTGTATGCTCCGTGATCCAGAAAGAAGTAGAGTATTTGTAGTTTTTTGTTTTCTTGTTATGTGTCATTGGGTTTGTATAGATTAATTAGGCATTCTATCTTCATATGTCGTATGTGTTTTCGAGTATTGTCAGCCTGCTGGGGACAGCAGTCTTTTTGAAGAGTGAAAAAGGATGATGGTGATCCCTGTCCTTAGGTCACTGAAAAGGGGAGCGTCGAGCAAGTTTGTAGAAGTAAAAACTGAGGAGGTATTGCTGATCTCAGCAGTTAACAGCCGGTATGCCAAGATGACAAGGGAAGAATTATGGAGCTGCCATAGAAGGTAACGGTATGTCCAGCCAGAGTGATAAGCACCAATCTGGTCATGTGCACGGTGCAGTTATTTTTAGCCAGGAGAAAAGAAATAGACTGTCCAAGGAACATCGTGTAGCCAAAATTGAGCTTGCAATGGGTCGGAATGCATTGGATCTTCTCCATCTATGACAATTTGATAGTAGTAGCAAGTTATTTTGAGCAGCAAGTATTTGCAGAAGCGAAACGTATAGAGCTCGAGGGGAGCAGAATTTTAATCAATGGAACTGCTTGTAACATAATAGGACCAACCTTCCATCTGCCAGTGTTAATTTCAGGAGTCACGCAATTGGGCGTTACACAGCCACAGCTATACTGGCCAGAAGCAATTTGAGTTTTTGCCAAGGCAGAATCTGACCTTGTTAAATCAAACTCTGGAGTCAGGCCTGTTGAGATCCGTAAACCAGTTCATTTCAGAGCAAAAAGGGTGCATATCAGCCGAAGAGCTTGTACAGCATGTTGCTCAATATAGGGAAAGGCAACGACAAGTAACGATCGTTTCGAGCACCTCTGTGCCAAGTGCCATCTCAGCCGTAACTATGTTGTGTGTTGTTATCATTCTGATCAGACAGAGAGCCAATTCCAAGAGGCAACCGACGGTAGTCCAAATCGCAGTGGATTGGATACCGAGTGCGTAAAATGGGTAGGTAAAGTGTTGATCGAGCATTAAGTGGAGTGGTCATTCAGTAAGGAATTTTTACGTTTTGTCTCCTGTCATGTGTTTTAAGAGGACTAGACCACATCTAAGTTTACTAATAGCAGTAGTAAATATGTCATAAGTATGTGCCAACCCAAAGAAGTTTAAGAGTAATTAGAAGTTGACCTGGGGACTGGGTCTATCCGAAGAGGGGAATAATGTAGTGGCACCACTGTTTAAGATAGGAAAGTTAGATTCGGTGCAATATTTCTGAGCGCACAAGTTACAGCCAGGTGCAGGCCTGTTGACAGTAAGTCACGCTGACCAGTGGTTGTGAAGTAGAATGGAGGCCACAGGGCCGTCGAACCACTGAAAAGAGTAAAGATAGCTGTTTGTATGGCGCAAGTTACAGGTGGAAGGGCCCCACTGGCGCAACCTAGGTGTTATGAGTACGTGACTCGAAGTGGCGCATTAGCAAAACAGAGGCGCACAGCCGCGTATAAATAGGTGCCGGTTTTCTAACAAGGGATATTGAAGTGTGGCAGCTCTCCTGGACGATGAGGCATGTCACATCACCGGATACATGCAGCAGATGGGGCGCCAGTGTTCCAGTCCACGGCGGACTGCTGGTTCGACCCTCCGAGGCCAACGCAGGGTCCATAGCCTGCCAGCAGCAGGTCACTCGACAGCTCACTACCGCGGGCAGTCTTGTTGGCTCCCAACACATGTTAGAGGCATCCCAAGGCGAGGGCTGCAGATTTGGCTGTCAGATAACCACGATGGTTAAGAAGCACGCAGCAGGTCACCATGTGGCTCCCAGCGAGCGGCAACGGGCTCCAGCCGAGTCGGTTTCCGGTGTATCCTGACGTCATCAAAACTCTCTGGCTGTATACGGCCGAAACACCACAGTGCGTTGCGCAGGTCACTGAGGTAGTCCTTCCGTGCCAAGCTGTTTTGCAGACAGCAAAGTGGCGTCCTCGGCATTGCGGGACCCTGTGATGCAGACAGAGGGGAACGCAGCACTGTAACTGGGAATAATAAACTACTTGAAGATCACGGCCGAGTTTTAATATGACGCATCCTGACAGTTTCCATCCATGTCCTACATTCCTCGACCACATGCCAACATCTACATTTGGTAGTGATAGTTACACATCACACCTTTCAAACAACCCTCACAAACAGGTGTGCCTGATTTTTTATCATTTGATGTTTCCATAGGGTTGCTATGATTTCCTCCAGGGACCTCAAAGGGTGAAGGTGAGACAAGTCTGTTCTGTAGGAGACAATTTAACATCAAACCTCCTGGCATCTCACTCAATAACCTGAGGGGTAGGGATCCTAGGGAGGGGGGGTGGGAAGGGTTTCCTGTCTTTGGGGCTATCTCCTTTCTCTTCTTCAATCCTAGCATCCATATCTATTTTTTCCTTTCTTGCTTCTCATTTGAGGACATTTATTGCTGAAGTCCTTCCTTATTTCTGTAGTTACTAAACACCTAAATCTTATCTTTAGATAAGAAGGCCAATGAATGAGACTACACGAACACACATCCACAAGTCCACATATACACAAATATCCACATCTACACAAACATTAAATCACATAAGTAGTAGTAATGAGTAATGGATAAATAAGAGAGAAACGTGAGCGAAGAAAGAAAACGGAAGTAGGAGTAGAATTAGTCATGTTGATCATTAAGAAACGCCAGCGTAATGAATACTCTGATGAATTGAAGGATAGTGGGATGTAAATAGTATAAGTAGACATAGTATCTACTGAAAATATAGAAGTTGATAAGTAGAGGAGAACTCTAGGGAGTAAATGATATATTAAATAATGAATGCGAAGTTTCAGATATAAATCTATCTTTACCAGAAGATATTTAAGTATTGTATACATAGAAATGTTTACTAGGGTAATGAAATGCGAGGGCTACTCAGAAAGGATAAGGGGGGTGTACCCGGTATTCACTAAGCATAAAGGGCAGGCATACCTATGTGGAGATAGGAAGATCTGTGGCCTGAAAAGTAGGGATGTTTCATAAGGGGCGTACCTACCAGAATGGAAAGAGGAAGTGCTCATAAGGTCAACCCACAAGCACGGAATAGGTGCTGATCCTAGGAGATGGGAACAGTATCGTGACAAAAGTCACAAATTTTATAGGAATTATTCTGGAAGGTATGAATTCTATGAATGGCTAGCACTATTATGTTTCACGGAACTAAATGTGAGTCAAAATAACACTTTAACTTCATCCAGAGTTCCTCCAAGCTACAAATAATGAAAACAGTACATACTAGGAAACACCTCGAGTTTACGACCGGGGAGGGGGGGGGGGCAAAGAGATAGAGAGAGAGAGGAAATAAAGAAAAGAAGATTGTTCAAGAGAGGGCAGAGAATTATTATGGAAAGGAAAGATATGTACATAAACATATTTAACAAATGTGTACTATTAAGATATGAAATGTTATTGTGAGTGATATTACTTGCATAATGATTATGTATAAAATATTGTGTGTTAGGTTGGGAGGGGGGGGGGGGGATATGTAGCGATTCGAGAATTTCTGTGTAAATTCTAGAACCACTCTGCCTTCAACCGTCTTGAACACACAATATTCTATTATGGATATGAGTGTGGGATGGTAGAATCCTACCTTCTGTCTATCACATGGCTGTGTGTGCAGGTTTAAAATCAGTCACGGGAAGAAAGTAGAATGCGTCAGTCGGACGGCACCGACAAGTACGTGTTAGGCAATCCATAGAGGTTTTAGTGAGTGTGTAAGGAAGAACCATGGAGTTTATATGCAGCTCTGTGCTTATTGTGTCACTGACTAGTGTTATTAAAACAAGAACCGTTGAAAAAGTACTCTTGTAGACTCTTGACACAACCTTGTTAGAGGCAAGACTCATTGTATGATTCATGTTAAGAAAGGTCATGGAATCCAAGCCAACTTTCTTTTAACTGTAACTCATTTTATTTCTAACATCCGACTGTATGACAGACTTACAGGAAGTTACATGTTCATGTGGAAAGTGACATTTTTATTGTCTGTGGAGGTCAAATACATCGTTTGTTGACGAAAAGTAAAGTTTGTATGTCTACTTATTTCATAAGTAGAAAGAGTCTAAAAATTCCTGTACCTAGTGTAATTCGATGGAGAAGAACTCAAGAGGGTTTTCAGCAGCCAGCTTCAGTAAAGAAGAGTGGCTGCAAATTCCCAGTGTCACCTCGTAAAGAAGTGGAAGGTGGTTTGGGGAAATAAGCCAATATAACCCAATTCCACACTCACAATTTAAGTCGTCAGAACATCAGAATGGATGCTGCAGGAATTACGGCACCATACTGGTATTGAGGAGACAACAGTCTTTAAGATTTTACCCAATGAGTTACACATGCGTAACATTGCTACAAAGTGGTTGCCTCATGCACTGAATGAAGTGGAAAAGTGGACACAGAACAAAATTTGTCATGTGCATCCAGCGCATTTTGAGGAGGAGGGAGACAGTATGCTTCGGAAAACCGTCACCATAGATGAATTTTGGGGCAGTGCCTATGAGCCAGAACTGAAACGCCAGTCTGCAGAATGGCATCATCTTGCCACATAGACAAAAATTTGTTTGCAATCTCTCACCTGTCAAGTTAATGGTCATTATTGACTATAACATTAGAGGAGTGACTTTGTGCCATTTCGTCCCATATGGACAAACTGTACTACTGTCCCACTTTCCTTCAATGATGTCTACACTGGGCTATTTGGAAGAAACGTCCTGAATGCCTACACAATGCATTAATTCTTCAGGACAACATGAGTGCCCATAGTGAGCATATGTGTGTGTGTGTGTGTGTGTGTGTGTGTGTGTGTGTGTGTGTGTGTGCGCGCATGTGCGTGCACGCGCGTGCGTGCAGAATCTGCTCATGCGATGGGTGTGGGACCCAATGTAGCATCCACCATATTTGCCAGACTTATCACCTTGTGATTATGACCTCATACCAAAACTGAAAGAGCCATTGCGTCGAACACTTTTTAGACAAGTGAAGACATCATCACGGCAGTGACATGTGAGATCACGTCGAGAACAAGGGTATTCTTGCCAGTGTGTAATGGATTCATTGGGAGACTATTTTGAGAGACTCTAAATGTCTAAAGTCTGTTTTCCTGCCGTGTACTATTGTGTATTGTTGGAATTGTCAGTAAAACATGTTGGAAATGACAAAATTTGTTTCATCTTGTTTCTCATGCTACTATTGTGTATTGTTGGAATTGTCAGTAAAACATGTTGGAAATGACAAAATTTGTTTCATCTTGTTTCTCATGCTATATCTTTATTCAGTGCATGTGGTTCATACATCTCTCTCTACGTAATGTTTATACATACACTAACCTTCCATTTGAACATTTCAGAATTTTTTAATTTCTTACCATTTTCGAGACAAAAAATAGTTGCCTTGATGCGTGTATTTACATTAGAGTCAGGTTACAGACAAACAGTGTTCAAAGAAATTAGACCAGAGTAGGAAAATAATTTATCTACCAGTTTTCAGAAACATAAAATAAATGTGTTTCATTAGAACATTACAGGGATGAAAAACAAGACAGATGAGCTTCATGTATGCCTGTAGAAGATATGAAAACTTCAGAAGTGATAGATGCTCCGTGCCTCTCTGAATACCATGAAACCACAGTGATGGAGAAGTTAAATATGAGGGATTATAAGCGAGCATCATTTGGGAAAAGGAAGATTGCAACATACAAGGGCTATCCAGGAAGTAGATTACTTTTTTTTTCTCGATAAAGGATGACAGCCAAAACAGTTGCAGGATAACAATTTATTAAAAATAAGAATTTTAATGAATTTTGGCTGTCATCCTTTATTGTGAAGAATTTCAACAGTTGCTGTTGCAGCCATGTTTAAAATCTTGGGATTACTTTTTGGAAAAAGTGAGTATAGGGAAGAAAAAGATGTTACATTCATTTGAAAGCAACACCTCAGTTCTACTTTTGAGCATAGTCTCCACACAAATTTAGGCACTTAAACAAGATTTGTAATTCCACTGTCATAAAATTCTACCATCTGAGACTTCAACCAGTCAGTCATGTCGTCCTACAATTGCACATTATCATCAAAAGTGTTGCAGTGTGACCAGGTCTTCACCATTGGACACAGATGGTAGTCACTGGGCGCAAGATCTAGACTGTACAGTAGATGAGGAAACACCTCCTACTTGAAAGCAATGAGTACTTCTCAAGTGCAATTTGCCACGTGTCGTTGGGCATTGTCATGCAAGAACAAAATTTATGAGCTCAACTTTCCTCTATTCTTATTCCAAATTGCCCCTCTTAAGTTTTCCAGAGACCTAAAATACTTCACAGGGTTTATTGTTGTACCATGCTCAAGAAAATCCTGTTCCCAAAAACCGTACAATGCTTGGTTGTTCAACTCACTTTTCAATGTGAACATTAGTTTGACCACTTTTAAACCTAATGCACCATTGTCACACTCCACCTTTGGTGATTACATTGTTTCTGTACACTTCACACAGTTGATGATAATTTTCAATCAGTTAATGTTTTTTTGCCTACAGAAACCATATTATTGACCACACTTCACAACTTATAGACTGTCAATTGTGGCACACGTTTAAAACTTATTGTGAAATAATGGGAAACAACAAAGATCACAGTGGCATGGCTGCTTGCTGCCTGACTGGACAATCGCTCACACAACAATATGGCCATGCTAGCCCTGCCCGTTGTTGCTATAGGTGAAAACTTAATGTACGTTCTCGACAGCCCTTGGGTGTAAAGTTGGACACAGTGTCAAAAATACTGAAGCAAATAGCTTTCTTGTATATCAGAACCTAGAAACATGTGCTTGAGTTGTTATTACAATGTACCACTCTGGTAACTGTAATAGTCCACAGGTCACCTCTAGATACCTTTTGTCAATTTATGAGAAATCTGCATGCATTACTGAGCTATCTGTTAGACAAGAAGAAACAGTTCATAGTTCATGGAAATGTCAATGTAGGTTTATTAAAAGATGCGCACAGGAAAAACGAATAAAATAGTTTTGGTGTTTCAGTCTAATTTCAGTAGTCAATTTTTCAATTCATGCACAGCAAAATACAAGGACACTGATGGATAACATTTTTATAGGTAGTGCTAAGGCTGAAATGAACAATGTGTACCCAATTGCTAATGGGCTATCTGATTATGATGCACAATTAATGGAAGTAAACAATATGACACCTTACATCCGTGAGGCAGGTTCATACAGCGCACTGAAGCTTATTAATGAGAAAAGGATACAGTGTTTTCAGAGTAAGTTAAAAGATGTAGTGTGGGATGAGGAATATACAGAAAGAGAAGTTAATGTCAGGTTCAAAATTTATTTCATGTTAAATTTTTGTTAATATTTGAAAATTGTTTTCCAAAAATGTTACCCAGATGATCCATTAATAA
The DNA here is from genome assembly GCF_021461395.2 of Schistocerca americana. NCBI lineage: Eukaryota > Metazoa > Arthropoda > Insecta > Orthoptera > Acrididae > Schistocerca > Schistocerca americana. Next base: position 694,850,474 of record NC_060120.1, on the reverse strand, counting down.
AACAATTAAGCTGTAGATAACTAAGGGAATTAAAATCTCGTGTAAGAGGGAGAGGGATTTGTATAAAGGGCAGAGTAATTCAAGATATGACATTACCTGTGTACTACACAAAATACAGTAGTGTTTTAAGGGAAGTCATTAAACTTCCCACAAGTATGCACATCCTGCCAGAAATAAATAATGCACATAACAAGAATAAAACTATATGGGTTCTTGTCAAATGGGAGGACAGGACAGCCAGACAGTGAACAAGATACTATAATGATTACACTAAATGACGTTGCTGTGACTGATAATTACAATTTATGAGTACTTTTAACAATCACTCTTTAAATGCAGCAGCAAAAGTAGAATAAAATAGTTCAGTTGAAGAAGCAAGAGAATATATTAAAAACGGCATTCCACAAAACTTTAAGTGGCTAGAATTAGCACCACCATTCTTCTCTGAAATTAACAGAATTCTAAAAAACAAAAGCTCATAAGATATTCATTGAATTTCAGGTAGAATTTTGAAAAGTTATTCTGTAAAGTCCTTGATTATATATGCAATGCATCACTGGCACAGGGAATTTTTCCAGACAGATTAAAATGTGCAATTGTCGAACCCCTTCATAAGAAAGGTGATAAGAAAGACTTGAATAATTATTACCAATTTCCTTACTGACATCTTTTTCCAAAATATTCGAAAAAAGTAATGTACTCAAGTGTAATCTCACATTTAAGTAGCAACAAATTGATTAGTACATCACCGTTTGGACTCCAGAAGGGTTGCTTGACTGCAAAGACCATTTATACTTTCACTCAGATATTACAAGCCTTAGATAATAAAATATTGCGAGTAGTTATTTTTTGTGTTCTTGCCAAGGCATTGATTATTTAGATCATGTAACATTCTTAGAAAAACTTGTCTTACAAACTGATAATTTTTCACACAGCTGGTTTGAATCATACTTGACTGACTGATGTGAAAAATTGTGTTGAAATATTCAAACAATGTTGGAAGGGTAGAAAATTTTAGTGTCAGGGGAGAAATCACAAAAGAAGTTCCACAGGATTCAATTTTAGGTCCACGCCTCCTCATGACCTTCCACTTTACATTCACCAACCTGAATTGGTACTTTTTGGAGATGATACTAGTGTTATAATAAATCCCATTAGAGAGAAAGTCACAAAAAAGATTATTGTGATTTTTTCAAACAATTATTAAGTGGTTTTTTGTACAACAAATAGAATCATTTCACTAACTGATGTAGTACTTGAACAGGAGTCAGTAAACATGGTTAAATGCTTCAAATTTTGGAGTGTACCTCTTGATGAAATCTTTAACTGGAAGGAGTGTATTACTGAGCTTTTCAAACAATTAAGTACAGCTACTTTTGCTCTTTGTAAAATTGCTCATCTTGGAAGCAAACAAATTAACGCCCTGACATATTCTGCATATTTCTACTCAATAATGCTTTATGGAATAATTTTCTGGGGTAACCCACTACTTAGAAAAAAACATATTGAGTGCACAAAAGTGAGCAGTAAGAACAGTATGTGGTGTTCACCCATATTCATCATGTAGTTATCTCTTCAGAGAATTAGGCATTGCAGCTGCATCATTGCAATACACACATTCGTTTGTGAAATTCATCATCAATAATCCATCAGAATTTGAGAAGAACAGTGATGCCCATAACAACAACACTAGAGGAAAAGGTTACTTTATACTTTATTACTCATTATTAAAACTGTTAAGCCTCTGATTTCATGGTTCAGCTCCAGTCCCAGCTTCCTTAAAAGGCAGTGCAAGGTTTGCAGTGGTGCGCCCTATTACTCAGCAACAACGATTATAAAATTGACTATTGTCCCTTCAATCAATACGATAATGCCTTCTCCTGGCTACTCATAGGACCAGGCACACACTTTGATTGGCTAGATAATGTGTGTTTCAGATCGACCATCCTGTGAGCCACATGTTGGACGGGTTCTCCACGACACCCTGCAAAGTAGCCCAATTGATTCTCAAGAATTTTGCATATTAATTAGGCTGTGTTTAGAATGAAATCTTCCACCAGAGTGTAAGCCACATTAACATTCCTGCTTTTGAATGAAGTATAAATTTTTTGATTTACTTTTTTCACACTCTTTAGATGTAATCAACTGGCTGTGTGCATTGCAGCATTTATTTCTTTTCTTTTTTTTATTTTTTCCTTCAGAGAATAATTTTTTTTTGTTTACTGCAAATGTATTAACTATGATTCTGATGCTACTTGTAAATAATTCTTATTTTCTTGTCTTTTCAATACATCAGTTATATTTCACTGATTAAATAGGTGATATGGGCAAATCTTTCAGTACAAAATCATTGCAGGCAAAAAACTCTCCGTGTAATGTATTTTATTGTCATGAAAGATTTGCAGGTATATATACAATACAGCAGGCATTTCTAGTGTTTGTGTACTTAATGAAGCTTAAGACATAAGTGAACCTTAAAACATGTTGTTACATTACAGACCCATAAACTCTTTCATTTATTTTTATTTTTACAATGAGTCAGAGGTCAGCAACAGTGAATGGCAGGATCGTCTTGCACTCACAGGCTGTCACTTAAGCTGTGAGAGTGCCCGGCTTAACATATGTGGCCGCTGCCAATAGGGTGTTGCATTGATAATGCAACAGCACAAGAAAAATATAAACATTTATGTAATATAAAATATTGTATTATACAAATAAAAACAATTAAATTAATGTAAAATCTCTTTTAACATATGACTAATTACTATAACATTGACTCACCTGTATAAGCTTAGGTACAAGTACAGCACAGTGTGACACTTTCAGTTTTGTATCACATTACACAAGCCATACGGTGAGATTCCTGCTTTGCCAGGTACGCTAAAACGTAAGACCCTGGTTTCCTCACTGATTTTTCCTTCCAATATCACCTGAATGCCAGGGATGGCGTACTACCCCTGACTATTGAAGAAGCAGAATCCAGGATTATTATTACACTCAAGTGTTGGCCTTGTACTGAACAAGCAGTCTGGACCTGCGATATCTGTGCTCGGAATCAGGCAGCACTTGTGTAATGTTTGTCACCATATTCTAAGCCCAAGCACATTGAATGGGATGGATCTTTTCAGGGAGTGATGGGGCTGGTTAAAATATTTTAGCCTATGTCAAATCCCAATGTGGGATGGTTGGTCAGGTAGTTCAGACACACATATGCAAGACAGTGTGGGTGATGATACTTCCTTGCCACTGCCAAACTTCCTTGCCTCTGGTCTACCTCTGGTCCGTGGCCATGGCCTGGCAGGGTTGCTACATGGGCACAGGCAGCATATGGTGCTCAATCTCCTACATACCATCCAGTGAGCCCAGATTCTGTACACCACCCTGTATTATTGTAAGGGCTCTGATGCCTGAGCCCACGAATTTCCCCATTTTTATCGGTAGCCCCAGGGTACTGCCACCTGACAATGAGGGTGTCAAATGTTCAAATCATATCCTGTTGGGACGACTCGATCACCCACTGGAATCAGGTGTGCTGCACAGAACATAAACTACCTCCCTACTCAGTACAGTGCCATCCAACGAACAGTAACATGTGTCACTACCCATTTATCACTGCACCATATGGTATAGGCCGTGCCCTCCACATCATTGCCTGCTGACCTCTACCATTATAACCTCCATCCAGGTCACCATTCTCCTGCACAGTGCCAACTGGGGTCTTCTACAACTGAGTATAGACCTCCATAGAGGTGGAATTGTGTCCTACAGCCACATCGTATCCTCCTCTCTATCATACTGCTCACTCTCCCTGATTCCTTGGTGGTGGACACTGGCACCTCTCCTTCCCATGTGCTGCTAGTCCAGACCGCACCCCAGACGACCGGGATTAATATTGTGGACTCACGCACATAGTACCTGTTTCACCTGCTAGGACACTAACCATCACATAAAAAGGGCAGATCTAGTTCCATTAAAAAACCCTTGCGGCTAGTTGACCAGGCCAGACTGCTGCCGATTCTTAAGTTTAATAGTTTACATCATAACTGAATGCTAGCTCATGTGTTTGCATCTTTCATCAGATATTACTCAACTATTTACAACCATCTTGGATGTTGCAGTTTCTTTGAAAGTTCACAATCTTGACTTGGTTGTAGCTCTGCTGTGCTCATAATTTGTGTTATCTCTAGAGATACAAAAATGAAAAATGTGTTGCACTGATTAATATTTTATGACTGCGAGTGGATAGATGATCCCAATAACAAAAATTTAATTTGTTCCATCAGAGTACTCACTCTTAATTCTTGTTCATGAAAGAGAATATTAAGCTTTTGTTGTGTACATTACTGTTGAAATGTATATGGATTCCTTGACACACAAACTCTTGTTTTTCTACAGGTTTCTGAACTACTGAAATACGCAGCTGATTCACCTAAGAAATTAACTTGTGACCAAAAGTGCTCATAACTCCAACAGTCCTTTTTCCTAAACTTGTGAGGAGAGGGAGCTTAGATAATGGGAAATAACAGGAAACAATCTGGTCAACATTTCTCAACAGACAGCTGATCCAGAAATCCTAACAGATAGCAGGTGACTTTTTAAAAGTGGGCAGCGACAATGTTTCATTGTGTGGTCTCACAAATATGAACAATTAATTCATGGAAAGAATATATTATTTGCTAAGTAAGTACAAATACTACGTACAAATACTACAAGAATTATTTCACATAAAGACTTATAAATGCTGAGTAATATACAAAACCAAATACCTAAGTACAGTTGCAGTAAATGAGAAGAAGTTATATAAACAAACTGAGCAAAGCGAAGTAATTACACAGCAGAGCTATGCATGTTGGTAATACTGTTTTCAGATTTCTGAGGTACACTTCTAATATGATACAGTTTCTGTTCCTCTTCTGATATTGGAACAGGTGCTCCTGACATGTAATCCTTACCATCAATGCCTTTTGGAAAAGCAATTACATCCCGAATGCTTGATGTATGACACAGCAATGACATTAGCCGATCGATACCTTTAAAAGAGTAAAATACAGTAAGGAAAGATTTACACAATAATCTGCTTACAAGTGCAAGTATTCACACAAAAGTCTGCTTATAAACATGTACAATGACAGCAGAGATAAATATTACCTACTAACATTACTATCGCCAATTCCTAGATGCAGTGTCTATGTATTAATAAAATGGAAGATTCAAGTTAACATATTCAGAGTGAACAAGTGGCACTACTGTGAATACTATGAATCATTTATGAATCTCTAGATATTGCTGATTTACAAGGTTTATCTTGATTATAATAGTGTATGATGACAACCAATGTACTACTGTGGAAAAAATGCAAATTCAAAATGAACCACATGGAAACCATACTCACACACACCTCTAAATTTTAGCAAACTTTATTGATAGGAGAAGCCAACAACTACACCTAATGACACTGTATCAATCTAAAATCCAATTTACATTAAGGTAAGGCAACTGAATTACTAATGATTGACAACTGTTCACATTTTCTTATCCAAAGTTGGATGGACTCTGGTACATCGAGTAAAAATATTGAAGAGCCAACACTGTTGGAAGGACTCAAGCTTATGGGTACAAAATTCTGGACTGGTGAATAAATTTCATGGAATTCACTAATAAGGTGATTTTATCAATTGCCCTTCTTCAGTTTCTTTCATACTTAGAAGAGCATTTGAAGATTAATGGCTGGACATCAGTTTCTTAAAGCAGTATGATGCACTTCTGAAAAAAGCTAAAAAATCAACTCTGAAGATTTCTGTGTGCTGTCACTTTATTGCATACTCACCAGTTCCTTGAAGGTTTCAATTGCTCTCTCTGCAAGTAGTTATTTTGTGTCCTCAGTAACATTTCATTTCATAATAAGGCAAAGAGAATTATTTCTCCATGGCTCACACCATTGCAAAAGTGACATGTATTAGGAACAATATTGGTCCTAATTTGCCACCCCTAGGAATTCCAATACCGTATTGCTGTATTTTGATTCTGATAAATGTTTAACTACAAGTTCAGCCTTGTTTGAGATTTGTATTTTTATTCATTATACCTTATCTGTTAGGTATAATTAGAACCAGCCATTAGCTACACCTCTTATTCATAATTATTCTATTTTATTTAGTCTAACCTTATGCTCAGTAGTATAAAAAGCTTTAAAATATCTACAAATATGCCTGTAACACAATCAGCCTTGTCAACATTATCAAGTACTGTTTTTATGAAGTAATAAAGTACTTGCAAACAATGTGAATAAACTTTTTTTTCCAAACATTGTAGAGAAATTATTAAAAAAATCTTCCAGACAAATAATTATTCACCAAGTACAATGATATTATTACCAACCACAGAGCATAAAGTGAATAAAACTGCACAAAACATAAAAATGAAATGTCAGCAAGCCTAAATGAAGTGTCAATCTCTGTACTGAAACTACACATACAAAGCATATAAGCTCTCATAACAAATATAATAAAAGAGCCATTCACATCAGAGAACTTTCCAGTGTATTTAAAACAGACAAGAGTTGTGCCTCTGTTAAAGAAAGTCAATGCAGAAGACATAGAAAACTACAGACATATTTTGTGCTGTCATTATTCTAAAAAACCTACATCTATATCTATAGCCACAAATACTCCGCAAGCCATCGTACAAGGCATGGCAGAGGGAACCTAGTATTGCTACTAATCATTTCCTTTCCTGTTCCACTCTTCCGTACTGAAGAACTACACTCTTCCTTACTACTGTTCTTATGTGCTAGTTCCATGTATGTTTTTTTGCAGCTTTATACCTAGATATTTAAATGATGTGACTGCCCTGCCAAGCAATGTTGTATTTGAAAATTACAGGATTGTTTTTCCTATTCATCTGCATTAACTTACATTTTTCTACATTTAGAGCAAGCTCCTATGGACAGTTTAAAGAGAGAGAGAACAGGAGCAGTCTCAGAAACTGAACTGATAACTTTAAAACTCTTACCTAATGCAATGCCGCCATGTGGTGGACATCCGCTCTGTAGAGCATCGATAAGGTGGTGAAGAGAGTTCGGTTCAATTTGCAGAATGTTCTTAAGAATAAAAGTCTGCAGCGCTGAATCATGGATACGAATGGAACCTCCACCAACTTCACAGCCATTGATGACTAAGTCATAATGTAGTCCACGGACCTTAAAATGAGAGAAAAACTTGACACCTCTATTTTTGTGTTATGCAAAAGATTCAAACTATTAAGCAAATTGTAAAATACAGTAAGTCATGTTATTGAAGTTTGCAGCAACAAACATAACACACTTGACAACAAACCTTTAAAGGCTCCATTTCCAACAAAGGAAGGTCATCTGGATGTGGTTGTGTAAATGGGTGATGTGCTGACACTACACTTCCCTGCATATCTCCTTCCAAAAATAGTGGAAAGTCTACAACCCACAAAGCACTAAATTTTTTTGTTGTGTATCCTTCAGCGCCTTCAGCTATCAAGTGAGCTATGAACTCTTCTCGAATTTTCCCTAATGCTGGCAGCTGAAAATTTAAATTTCTGATAGGTGAAATTAAAAACAATTATAATCATGACAAACTCTTATTTCTACAAAAATATACTACCTGACAAAAAAAGTGAAGTATCCAGAAAGGGAAGAGGGAACAAAATTAAACTTCATGGGTTTAAAGAGTGTATGATGTTATTTCAGTGATTACACTGTTGAGTCAGATTTACAAAGAACCTCACAGTATGATCCCACGTATCACTATTACATCACATCCCCTCTGGTATGAATGCATGCACTGACGCAGGTAGAAAGGGTGTCAATATAGCCAATGTATTCTCTCCAATTTATATATTTACTTTTTTTCATAGAACCATCACAGTGATGGTTTTTGCAATAGTCAGAAATAATAGCACAATTGTAATTACACTTACAAAATATGTTATACACTGCAGCTGTTGAATCTTATTTCTATTTTATATATTCATTACCTTACAGCTGATATGCTAATGGTTCATGTTACAATTCACTGAATGAATATAAACATTTTTCTATCAGAAAAGATTTTAATTCTGTGTTAAAATCATTCCCTGTGTATGTTCATGGAGAGTTTGGTAGTCTGTTACACCAAATCAAACAACTGATGTGTGGACTTCTGTCAGGTCATTTTTAATGTTGTTCTTTTCCGGAAATAGTTAAATTTGTTCTGATGTTGTGATCATGTACATCACTGCACTTGCTAACTTCAGTTGATTGACCCATAAAAATGTAACTATTTTAAAGATGTACAGAGGGTATATTGGTAGATATTTGTGCTGTATAAACACTGCACAACATGAATCTCCATGGCCCATCCCATGAATAAGTCTTACTACCCTTTTCTGTGAGAGCAGTATTTTTTTAAGGATACGCCGGCTGCACAACCCCCACAGTTCAATCCCATAATATACTATTTTCTATGTCTGGCTAAGAACTACCTTTGTGAGCTGGCTATGGACATACAAGATTCCGCATACGAAATTAACGTGGTTTGTCCACCATAAACTTTCATCAGCATATACATCCATGAAATTACAGCTCCCAGTTTCTGTTGGTGAGATGTTACATACATTATTTACATTGTTGTGGTGAGGGCTTCCTGTTTTAAATGCCAGTAATGAGTTTTGTAACATTCACCTTCAGGTGCTGATCATATATATACAGGGAGTATCATAATTAATGGTGTAAATACGTTCAGTTGAAAGTACATGATACTGGAAGCAAAAAGGTCTCAGTAAACACAGGGTAGAAAATGCATACCTTAAGAGCTATGAGCAATTTTTCATCTTCAGTACTGTGAAACAAATCTCTTCTACTGCAAGCTCTTCGCTTTCCATATTTTGAGAATTGGCAGTATGGACCAAAACAAGAAAAAAATGTCCAGTAAATAAGTGCTTTAATTAATATACCTGCAGTCTGCATCCTCTGGACCAACAGACAGTAAACTTCATGGAAGATTTGTGTCATTGCTGTGGCTTTACTTCGGTATTTTATGAAGCCATGCTGCGAATCTACAAGCACTTTCTATTTTGTGAAAAAGTCATTTTGCCTAGGACAGGATAAAACTTATGCACATCTTAATAAAGGTGGGGATGAGATATTGGTTTATAGTTGGAGACATCTTCCTTACTTCCCTTTTTATACGTGGTTTCACTACTCATTTGTACAACAGTTGGAAATTTGTCTTCTCTAATGCTGCAAGTAATCAGGTATTTAAGAGGTTTAGAGATTCCTTTTAAGCATACCTGAGTAATAGCACTGAATATGTCATCCCATCCAATTGAAATTTTTTTCTTTGCAATGCGTTGACATAGGGTCTCTACCTGTGCATCTATAGTATGGGTTGATTGGCCCCCAGAAATGGTTATTGAAAATATTATATATCGAATTTGAGTTTTTTACAATGTTACTATCATGTCTTATGCTGAATGGTTCTGTGTTCATCTTCTTGGGAACTTTGCAGTACTTGTCAATCAGCTCCCATGATGCTTTACTCATGCTGTCCGACTGTTCTATTGCTTTGCTGTTAACCTGATCCCTTAGGTCAGGAATTTCATTTGTAATACTTTCCTTTGCCCAATTGTACACTCCTGGAAATTGAAATAAGAACACCATGAATTCATTGTCCCAGGAAGGGGAAACTTTATTGACACATTCCTGGGGTCAGATATATCACATGATCACACTGACAGAACCACAGGCACATAGACACAGGCAACAGAGCATGCACAATGTCGGCACTAGTACAGTGTATATCCACCTTTCGCAGCAATGCAGGCTGCTATTCTCCCATGGAGACGATCGTAGAGATGCTGGATGTAGTCCTGTGGAACGGCTTGCCATGCCATTTCCACCTGGCGCCTCAGTTGGACCAGCGTTCGTGCTGGACGTGCAGACCGCGTGAGACGACGCTTCGTCCAGTCCCAAACATGCTCAATGGGGGACAGATCCGGAGATCTTGCTGGCCAGGGTAGTGGACTTACACCTTCTAGAGCACGTTGGGTGGCACGGGATACATGCGGACGTGCATTGTCCTGTTGGAACAGCAAGTTCCCTTGCCGGTCTAGGAATGGTAGAACGATGGGTTCGATGACGGTTTGGATGTACCGTGCACTGTTCAGTGTCCCCTCGACGATCACCAGTGGTGTACGGCCAGTGTAGGAGATCGCTCCCCACACCATGATGCCGGGTGTTGGCCCTGTGTGCCTCGGTCGTATGCAGTCCTGATTGTGGCGCTCACCTGCACGGCGCCAAACACACATACGACCATCATTGGCACCAAAGCAGAAACGACTCTCATCGCTGAAGACGACACGTCTCCATTCGTCCCTCCATTCACGCATGTCGCGACACCACTGGAGGCGGGCTGCACGATGTTGGGGCGTGAGCGGAAGATGGCCTAACGGTGTGCGGGACCGTAGCCCAGCTTCATGGAGACGGTTGCGAATGGTCCTCACCGATACCCCAGGAGCAACAGTGTCCCTAATTTGCTGGGAAGTGGCGGTGCGGTCCCCTACGGCACTGCGTAGGATCCTACGGTCTTGGCGTGCATCCGTGCGTCGCTGCGGTCCGGTCCCAGGTCGACCGGCACGTGCACCTTCCGCCGGCCACTGGCGACAACATCGATGTACTGTGGAGACCTCACGCCCCACGTGTTGAGCAATTCGGCGGTACGTCCACCCGGCCTCCCGCATGCCCACTATACGCCCTCGCTCAAAGTCCGTCAACTGCACATACGGTTCACGTCCATGCTGTCGCGGCATGCTACCAGTGTTAAAGACTGCGATGGAGCTCCGTATGACACGGCAAACTGGCTGACACTGACGGCGGCGGTGCACAAATGCTGCGCAGCTAGCGCCATTCGACGGCCAACACCGCGGTTCCTGGTGTGTCCGCTGTGCCGTGCGTGTGATCATTGCTTGTACAGCCCTCTCGCAGTGTCCGGAGCAAGTATGGTGGGTCTGACACACCGGTGTCAATGTGTTCTTTTTTCCATTTCCAGGAGTGTATTTTTCTTTAAAGATCTGCAGAGTAGTAGCTTTATAAAGCAGGTTTAGATTGTGTGTTCTCTGCCTGAGCCTAATCAGATTTGGTGAGAGTTTTACTCTAGGATTACTTCCATTTTTGCAGTGTTTAACTGTCTTCTGGATAGTAATATTCGTAATGACTCAAAAGGGTTGAACAGGTCATCAGACCCTTTCACCTGGTACACATTACTCCATTTCTCATTTGCTAATTTCTATTTAAGAGCATCAATGTTTGAGGTATTCAGAGTTCGTTTCTGGAGAGCATTTTTTTTTTAACCACTGAATTTACATACTGTATCATCTGATAGAAGTGTTCAGAATAATGAAAATCTAAGCCACTGTGATTTACCTTACCTACAACATCTTTGTTAATTATAGCATAATCTATTCCAGTGGAGCATGTGTGTCACTCTAGTGTCAGAGCTTACCATTATTTAACAGATAGTTTGGGCTTAATACATCACTGAGTTTCAAGTTTACTATACTACTTGAATTTGCATCTATATTAAGGTCACCTAACATAGTAAGGTCATTAGGACAATTCTGATCAATTAAGTTACTAACTCTATCAATAAACAACATTACATCAGCATTTAGTGGTGGATATACCCCACTCACTTTATCCTTAAGTAATTTGAGATCATTATTGTGGAGCATAACACCTGTCATTTCAATCGAGCCTTGTTTTGTGTGGTGTTCAAGAAATGAAATTTTTAAACTGCTATGTCCTTAATATCAAACATTGCTACACCACCACCATTATGGTTTTGCCTACAATAACTATTTGCGAGTAAGTAACCTTCTAATTTATAATACATAATTTCAAGTAATTTTTAGTCCATGTTCAGTTATTACTAACACATGTGGTGTGTGCTCCTCTATGAATATTTGCTATATGTCTAGTTTTTTTTTATATATTGCACATTTAAGTGCATCAACTTTAGGGGTATTAACCTTTCTTGATGATTTGCCACCTTGCATGGATCACATTTGTTTAAGCTACATTGTTTATGACAACCTGCTGAAAAACTGGGTTTTTAGGAATTTCCTGCAGTGATTGATCACTTATTTCACAGCCTGGTTTTTCTTCAAGTGAACGGGACTCAGGTATATCCAAGCTACATCCCTGAACACTAGTAGTAAGGTCCTTTATTCTAAAAAAGAGTATCACGGTTGTGGTCCAGAGCTATTGGATCCTCCTCCTCATTGTCTTTATCACACAGTTCACTTATATGGGAAATTAGCTTGGCCTTTCCCTTTCCGTTTATGTAGAATCCTTGCCTTGTATGTTCATCATGATTAATGGATACTTAAGTCTAGGAAATGTAGAGAGTTAAACATATGATGCAGTTTCTTTAGCAGAGCAGTGCAACATTGAATCTCTTTACTTATACACAACCACTGTGGCAAATCACATTGCTCTGGCACATTTGTGATGACAACATTCTTATGAAATAGTTTCTGCAAAATATTTTGAAAACATCACAGGACTGTCTTCCTTTTGTTCTTATGTACACCATTGCCACCATTTATAATCACAATGTGGTCATCTGTTTCCAGTTTTGTATCCATTGTAATATTCTCCATCACTGCATTTAACATGCCATGTGGCTTAACTTTTGCAAAAACTAATTGCTTTGAAGGTATACTTTCATGAATGCATTTGGATAGGTTTTTTCCATGTCTCTGGCATACAGAAGACGACCTTTTGTGCTTCTTGCTAACAGAAAGTTCTTTTGATTCTTTACTGGGAGTTTTATTATTATTTACTTATTTTTGTTGTATTACCAAAATCAGCGACCAGTGCCACAAGTTATTTGATAATGGTAGCATTGGGTATCTGCTTACGTGTAGTCTCTCTCTCTCTCTCTCTCTCTCTCTCTCTCTCTCTCTCTCTCTCTCTCTGTGTGTGTGTGTGTGTGTGTGTGTGTGTGTGTGTGTGTGTGTGTGTGTGTTTTTCCCAGCACACGATACATTTTCTGCGTGAAACGACCATTAACAACCCGAAGCAAGCTGTCTCACAACTATTGTAACTGGTCCTTAATCCTTAATATCTTGGCTACTGGCACTTTAATGGAGTTGATGTCCAAACTGGTCCTACTCTTGTTCTATTGAGTACAGATCTAGAAATCTTGCTGGCCACAGGAGTATCTCATACGGATATGAGAATGTGCCACATGTGGACAAGCACTGTCCTGTTGAAAAATGGCACAACAATACCATGACACAAGAGGTAACACATGAGGCCATACCATTGTGCTGTCAGAGTTCCCTCGAACAAAGCCAGCTGTGACCTGAAGCCGTACTTCATAGCTCCCAAACCACGTAACCAGTAGTGTGACTCTCCAAAACAATTGAAGAATGGGATCTCTCTCCAGGTTGCCATCACACACGTTCACAGTCACCTGGGTTTGTGCAGGACCACAACTCATCACTGAACACAATGCAGCAGCATTCATCAGCTGCCCTTGCTTCCCATTCATGTCATCAATCCATATGCAGCCATATGTGATGAAATTTAAACGGTAACTCCTGCACAAGATTATAATCCCCTAGCGTGCTGGTTGCAAGTCACCAACTAATGATGCAAGGTGACACAGAATGTTGCAGGAAGTGCATCTGTTCTTGGATGGCAGGCACAGATGCAAAGGAGTTATGATGTGTTTGTGCACAGTATCGTGCTGTCTCCCTGTGACGTGGTCAACCAGAACATTGACGATGAGTAAGCTTGCCCTCATGTTCCCATGCAGTCAAACATCGGGCAACTGTTGCATTTAAATGCCCCACAAAAATAGATATTATGACAGCAAGCTGAAAAGTAATGCCTCTGAATTTTTTATGTGATAACTCTCAAAGCCTTTTAAATAAAACAAACTTTATTAACATTCTCCATCTTTATTCTTCATGTCTACATATTTATTTCTCAACATAGACACCCTGATGATACATTTCTCCCAGTAAGAGACCAGTTTGTCGATAATGTCACTAGAATGTGACTTCGTTGACAGGGCCACAACCTCATCTCTTATTGCACTGCTCCACCACTATCCACATGAAGTCTTCTGAAGTTTCCTTTAAATTTTGGAAACAGAGGCAAATCAGATAGGATCAGGTCAGGGCCATATGGAGGATGTTTGATCACAGAGAACTCAAGGCATCGGATTGTTGCAGCACTCGTGTGCGGTTTGGCACCATCATGCTGAAGGAGAAGGTGCTCCATGTGTGGACAAAATCTCCGAATTGAAAACTCAGCCACAGCATGCTGTTTCCCTTGCACCAAAGCAGTTATGTTACACACCACCATGTTACATGCTACAACTCAGAGCCCTCTAGCGGCAGATGGCTGCAAATATGTAGGCATGAAGAATAATGGCATAGAGCGTTAATAAATTATGTTTTATTTAATCTTTAAGAGTTTCCAGGTACAAAATTTGGAGGCACTACTTTTCAGCATCATCCAATATACCATTCAACCTGCCAGCCAGATGGAGACCCACAATGAGACCCCTTTCAGATTCTTGTCAGGTGCTGATAAATCTATCTAAGATGAGTATCCGGCATCTTAATTCCTTCACAGCAATAATTCTATATCTGATGCCCTTTATACCCTACCAGATCTGGTAACAACACTAATACTGGTGGCCATTCTACATGTTACAGAGATTTTCAACTCTAATCATTTACATACCCACCAATGGCATATATGTGCACAAAGTTACACTGACATCTGACCATGTCCTCTGAGTGCTTCACCTTTTTGTGAGGCAGTATAGGCCTATATGAAAAGAGATTTCGCTCAACTTTAGAGTAGATACTTCTAATACTACTTATTTTTGCTCTTAATTAAAGACTTAGCACATCAAATCAGCTAGAAATTTAAGTGTAGGAAATTCTCATAGCATTGCATGTGTTGTTGTAGAAGAATGTTAAGTATGAGATGTGTATACAAACAGCTTGACTCAGCAAATTAAAAGTAAGTTTTATGACTGGCCATCATTTCAGGAATTACAATCTACATCTACATCATACTCCACAAGCCACCTAATGGTGTGGCGGAGGGTACTTTCAGCACCATTATCTGTCCCTCCAACCGTGTTCCACTCGCAAATAGTGTGTGGGAAGAGTGATTGTCGGTAAGCCTCTGTATTGGCTCAAGCAATATGTTGTCTGACTCCTCCTGAAAAGTGCTGTCCAGACATTTCAATAGTAAATCTCTCCATGATGTACAACACCTCTCTTGTAACGTCTGCCAATGGAGTTTGTTTAGCATCTCCGTAACGCTCTCTCACCAGCTAAACGATCCTGTGACGAAACGTGCTGCTCTTCATTGGATCTTCTCTATTAGTCCTACATGATAGGGATCCCAGATACATGAACAATACTGAAGAACCAGGCACATCAGTGCCTTATAAACCACTTCTTTCATGGATGAGTTACATTTCCTTAAGATTTTTTCACTGAATCTGAGTCTGATGTCTGCTTTTCCCACTTTCTCTTTCATGTGGTCATTCCACTTAAGATCACTCTGGATAGTTATGCCTAGATATTTTATGGCAGACACTGTCTCCAGCTGTTTGGCAACAATAGTGTAGCTGTACAGTAGTGGATTTCTTTTCCTATGTATGTGCAATATGTTACATTTATTTATGTTCAGGGTCAACTGCCAGAGCCTACACCATGTCAATTCTCTGCAGGTCATTCTGCAGATTCTTACTATCTTCTGGCATTGCTACTTTGTTACAGACAACTGCATCATCTGTAAATAGCCTTAAAGAGCATCCAATGCTTTCCACTAGATCATTTATATATATTGTAAACAGTGACGGTCCTATCACACTTCCCTGTGGTACTCCGGATATTACTGTTACATCTGTAGATTTAGTTTCATTAAGAGTGAAGTGTTAAGTTCTATCTGAAGAAAGTCTTGAATACAATCTCAAGTCTGCTCCAATACTCCGTAAGTTCATGTTTTTTTTTTTTTTTTTTTTCATTAAACGGCAATGTGAGACGGTATCAAATGCCTTACTGAAATCAAGGAACACTGCATCAACCTGAGCGCCGTTCTCCACCGCCCTGTGGAGCTCATGGAGGAATAGAGCAAGTTGAGTTTTGCAGGATCTCTGTTTGTGGAATACATGTTGATTTTTATAGAGGAAATCATTTTCCAAAAATTAATTCTTGAGCATAAAACATGTTTCATAATCCTATAACAGATTGACGTCAACGATATAGGTCTATAATTGTGTGGATGTGTCTTATGGCCTTTCTTAAAAATAGGAATGACTGTGATTTTTCCAGTTGTTAGGTACCTTTCGTTGCTCCAGCGATCTACAATAAATTTCATAATTTTTAACATTTTTCTACAATAAATTACTGCTGGAAGGGGAGCAAATTCTTTCGCACAATCTTTATAGATTCTTATAGGTATCTCATCTGGTCCTGAAGCCTTTCCATTTTTCTACAATAAATTACTGCTGGAAGGGGAGCAAATTCTTTCGCACAATCTTTATAGAATCTTATAGGTATCTCATCTGGTCCTGAAGCCTTTCCACTACTAAGCGATTGTAGCTGCTTTTCAGTTCCGCGATCGGTTATCTCAATACCTGCCATTTCGATGTTCGTATGATGACTGAAGGGAGGGACAGTGTTACGTCTTCCATGGTGAAACAAACTTCGAAAGACCGAATTCAGTATTTTGGCCTTCTCCCTGCTATCTTCCGTTTCGATGCTGGTGTGGTCACTGGGAGAATGAATAGATGATTTTGACCCACTTACTGATTTTACAAATTACCAAAATCTCTTAGGGTTTTTAATCAGGACAGTTGACATTGTCTTACTTAAAAAATCATTGAATGCTTCTCTCATTGCTCTCCTTATGCTCATTTTCGCTTGATTCAGCTTTAGTTTGTCAGCTAGGTTTTTACTCCTCTTGAATCTGAGATGAAGTGCTCTTTGCTTACATAGTGCTTTTCTAACAGGGCCATTAAACCAAGGTGGATATTTCCTATCCCTTAAAACCTTGTTCGGAACATACTTGTCTACGACATATTGAATGATGCCCTTGAATTTTTTCCATTCGTTCTCCACATTTTTGTCATCATCACCAAATATTTGATGTTGCCACTGAGATATTCTGAAATTTGTATCCTGTCACCCTTGCTGACCAAATATATCTCCCTACCTTTCGTAACATTCCTTGTAGGACCCATTATCATAAATGCTGTCACAGTCTTATGATCACTGATACCTTCCTCTACGTTAACTGATTCAATAAGTTCAGGTCTCTTTGTTGCCAGGAGGTCTAAGACGTTACCCTCACGAGTTGGTTCTCTAACTATCTGCTCAAGGTAATTTTTGGGCAAGATATCCAGAACAATGCCACACAAATCCCTGTCTCTGGCACCAGTTTGATGGCAGAACACTGCCAATCTATACCTGGCAATTTGAAGTCACCCCCTATTACAATGGCATGATCAGGAAAATTACTAATGATATTCTGCAAGTTCTGTCTTAAGTGCTCTACAATAATCAGTTTACGTACTGTGTAAATTCTGTACATTTGATGGTACGTGAAAAATCAGGAGTTACCATAAGACAGTTGCCTTAATTCAGAACTGCATAATATTCATCATGCATTGACTGTTCATTAACTCACCATAATTTTACATGTTTTCTATGTCGATTACTGTGTGTGGCTTTCCATCTTCCTCACAATATGTCTAACTTTGATTTCCTGGCATTATTGATACTTAAGCATATTTGATGTTTCTTCCAACAGTGGACTTGATAATACAAAAGAGTTAAACAACAAAAAAGGTCTAGCTATATGAGGGGAAATGAAGATTTAATGATTCTCTCATGAAGCACGTAAATGAAACAGTCCTAAACACAACACAACATAATCAGTTACAATATTCAGTTATATCACTCCACTCCTTGTCAATGGGCATTCACACCTATCCAACTTCCTGTGTGCACTAGATGAATGTGACCACTGTACATAGAGACAAGGGGGGTGCATGCAACTTTGTAACGTCACACGTCTCTGGTTTTCTTGCATTGGCCCCTGATTTGTGCATATGGTGGCCCATGCAAAGGTGAGGGAGTCTCACCATCCAAGATGGGGACATATTTGTAGCAGTCATGCAGAACATGTCTGCAGTTCTCTCCACAATGTGCTTTGTTTTACTTTATCTTAGTATTAAGAATATTGAATTTTTCATGTACATTAGCACTTTGTTCAGGTGGTCTAATGAGAAACACTTGGAATTTGAAAAGCATTATTGAGCATTTCCTTCTTTATACCACATTAATTCAGAGAATTATAAAGACATACTGGAACTAAATGGCTGTATAAAATTTCTCACAACTATTTACAAGCTGGAAACAACAAGGCAAACCTGAAGAAAATTAGAAGCCTTCGTTCATACCTCTGACAAAAATATGTTGGAAAAAAAATTGAACCACTGAAGTGCTTAATGAAATAATTTAACTAAAAGCAAGAAATAAAATAGATTAGAAAAACAGTTCATGTGTCTTTGAATGATGCTCTAAATCTATACTCTTTTTTTATCAGGAAAAGTGAGCGAGCAACAACAATTATGACAATAAAACTTGTAAGGAGACATTACTACTTCTTTCACCACACACATTCTCTTTCCTAGTATTTGAAGGATTCTCTATTGAAACATTGTTGTGACTGAAAAACTTTTGGAATCTTTTTTTATACCTTTCGGCATGGATGATAGAAACTGTCAAGGCCACATAACAGCGGACTGCATGATGATGTATGTAATCCACCAAACGAATATCTTCTAGTAACCTTTTAGATTCTAAGATTGTAAGTTAAAAACTGAATATTAAATTTTCATTTGGTGTATATGATCTTGAGCATCATTCAAAGGCATGTCAAATGTCCTTCTAATCTAGTTTATTTGTTGCTTTTACACTAATGCTTTCACAAAACATTTGACCTTTTTTCAGTTTTTATTTTTTTATTTTTTACTTTTCTTCAGAAAGCTTAAAATACAATTATTTAAATACTGATCAGTATTCTGTTAATACTGAGAGTATATGGATCAAGAGAATGCAGAGAAGTTTCAGTGTATTCTGTGATTTGATATTTATTTGATTTTTTTATGTGAAAGAAATTCGCAATTTCTAATGTGATGGGAAGTGGTCTTGTGATAACTGTTTCAGCTTGAGATGGTACACCTTGATGCCCGCAATGCTGTCACAGTCAAAGAGCAGTTCAATCTTAGATGTAGAAAGTGCTTCTGTTCTAAAGTGCTGCTCTGCATCATATGGTGGATTGCTTCTCAAACATACACACACTCTTTGACAACTTCCTTCAAGGCATAGTTGATCTTCAACAGTCTCATTCAAAATGGAATAAAGGATCTAAGGTTCGAAATCAGCTCAAAATCACACGTACTTGGCCAGCAACAAATATTTGTCTGCCTAAGGGAGCTCACACCTGAAGTAAGACTTTGCGACTTGTGAGCAATTATCACACAGCTCAAAGTCAAAAGCAACTGAATTCACTGAATTTTGATGTTGAATTTGTCATCGTAATCAACAGCTATTGACTGAATAGCGTAAAAATGTTTATAATTAGTACAAATTTTGAAAGGATTGTAGACGTGAACAAGAACTGACCTTTGTGCAACTGATCTCGATGCATCCAACAAATTTCAACAATTTCACCCAGTGACCCATTAATGAGACCAGCACTAACTGAAATGTTTACACTCAACATATCTCAAGTGCAGACTGCAATAATGGTTTCATCAGCAAGTCCACCATAGTCACTGGCCAAATCCTTACAAACTTGTCAGTTTGGCAAGCCTCTGTTGGTTCCAAGCAATGTACTGTGCATTTTTTGGATAGATATGAAGCTGAGTCACACTCTCCAATCTCAAATGAAGACAGTGGCAGATACAGAAAAACCTCAAGGAGGGGATGCTAAAAATATCCTGTACTATCTTTACTTTTATCATAATAAAAAATAATCAAGTCACACGCAAAGTTTAAGAAAGTTTTATTTAAACTGATTATACACATGTACAAGACAATGCCATCTTATGATACAAAAAAGTTACACTTGTGGTTCTCTTCCTTAAATGAGGAATTCTACGCACCTATTCTTCCTGGCAAATTGATTAATTACATCGTCAATAGGACAATCATTGTCGACCTCAGCCACGTCTTTGTATGGTGCAGTGTTGAAAAACTTCTTTCTACTGTAGTAATAGATGTGGGTAGATAAGCAAGTATTTTGTACAGCACGTGCAAAATAGGATAGTCAGATATAGGACAAACAGTCAATGCTTGTATAACAGAATCGCGATCATTAAGGGCGATTATGCTTGTTTGTTTGTACTGAAGCATCTCTCCCATTAAACTCTTTTTAATCACAATGAGTGACTCTTCTTCAAAGAATGGTAGGTTGGTTAAGCACTGATTCAATTTATGTGTCAGATCATTACCGTTGTGTTTCAGTAGTTGTGAGGGCAAAAATATGTTGAATTTTAAATGATAAATATTTTCTTCGGCAAAACGTTCTCTCATGTCAATCGTAACATGGTCCAGTGTTGGAATAAAAACAGTAGTTTTCCAATATGTCATACTCGATAACTTTATTCTGTCGAGATGTCTGATGAAAGAATAGTGTGCAGGCTGACTGACAGGGGCAGTGTAGGTGGCAATGCGGGCAGCCCCGCAAGCGGAGGGGCGTGGGGGGGGGGGGGGGGGGGGCCCATATGCATCCGCCACTGAATGAAGGTCATATATAGCTCAGCCATATAGGACATCCCTTCATCAGCAGTGAAGTTGCCATCACAAAGTCAATAACGCAATTCAATGAAGACAATATTTTGATGTCGTACTTTGATGGAGTTCCATGAAATTGAAGAGATGCCACAGATGAAAAGTATGCTCGTAAGACTTTGGCTGCTTGAAAATCAATGAGCCAAGGACAGGCTACAATTGAAATAGGTCTCCAATGACAACAACATCTAAATTACCAAATTCACCATTTTGCCATCATTTGACTTAGGTCAATTACAGCTAACATTTCAAACAAAGTTATTGAGCATTCATCAGTTATGATCCAATGAACATAACTGAATTTAGTGACTTCTTTCTGTAGTCTTTCAACAGCCAATGGTACACAAGTTATTTGAAGCTAATTAAGTTTTTCTTAACCACTCTAATTTCTTTCACGCATTTAAATCTGTTTTCTTAGAAAACTGCATCTCATACTGGTCAATCTGCTACCCCACTTGCCTATTTCTCACTCTTCATTTGTCAATGAAAATTTCGACAATTTTTTTTCGTCAAATCACTAATTGAGGTGGTGTTTCTGGGACATATAAGTTATTACTATAGCTGTTATTTTCACCAATTCTGCATCTTTTGGTTTGCAGTAAACCGGTATGAGATTTGAAAATGACTTCGGTCATGGAACCATCAGATATGTCTGGAGATGATTTATATGAATTCAGAAAGCAGAAACAAAGCCCTGAACTGTGGAAGGGAAGTGTGATAAAACAAAAGAAGGTCATGCATGGGTTCAGAGCATACCAACTGGAAAGGAAATAAAAAGGGAAACATGTGGAGATGGCAGGTATCATATAATGTCCATTGTTTTATTCCCTGTACATAACACTATGACCGGAAAAAAAAAATCACAACACCAAAAAATAATTAATGTAGAGTAATAAAATTTTGGGAATAAATTTGTCTAGGTAACATATCTAAGTGATTAACACTGCAAAATCACAGGTTAATGTAAGTGTGAGATAAGCCATTGCAAATGTGAAATGCTGGTACATTAACAACCAGTGTAGCCATTAGAATGTTAACTTCTGAGCTTGCAAGTAATGATTGAAGGGATCACCGTGTTAAAAAAAAGTCTACAGATACGTGTCTGTATGTTGGCTCCAATTTCAATTGCACAGCAAGTGGGATTCTTCCTACACATAGGTCAAGGGGGACCTGAAATTGCATAGTGTAACACTGAAACTGGTAACAAAAATAAAATAAAAATGGAAATTTAGACAGCTGAAGGTTTTGTGATCTGATGTTTTAACTCTCCCGTGTTACAAGCCAAGGCACTAAAAAGGATATTGAATTCCATTATATTGCCTGTTTTGACATGCATTGATTAATTATGAATGTTTATTTATACACAGATAAGCCAAAACATTATGACCACTGGCCCCCCCCCCCCCCCCAACCCCTGGCGTTGTGGGCACGTGACATGGTAACAAAAGTATGTAAGCACAGCAGACACAGACAGATCAACCAAGCGATGATATGGCCCGCAAAAGGTGAAATCCATTGAGATAAACCACTTTGATAAAGGACTATTATTATTATTACGCAGAGCCTGTAAACAAGTATCTCAAAGCCGGTAAAGCTGGTCAAAAGTTCACGTGCTACTGTCGTGACCATCTATGGAAAGAGCTAGAAGTACAGTGAAACTATCACTAGGTGCTAAATGGTTGGCATCCATGACTCTTCATATAATGTAGGGTTCGTTTCTTGTACATTTCGAACATGGACCTCAGCAGCAGACCTCCCCCCCCCCCCCCCCCCTTCCCCCCTCCTACGTATTCACATGTTGACCTAACATCATCATCAATTACGATTGCAGGGGACGGGCACGGGACCATCGGGATTCAACTGACAATCAATGGAAACATGTCGGCTCTTCAATTGAATCACATTTTTACTACACCACAATGTCGTTGAGGTGGATGGTGACACAAAATGTGCAGTGTGCCATGGACGCAGGCTGGTGGGAGCAGTATTACGCTACTGGCAACATTCTCCTGCACTTGTATGGGACCTGTGCTAGTAATCAAAGACACGCTGACAACTGCGAACCACTTGCATCCCTTAATGCTTGATGTCTTCCCTGATGGCAATTTCATTTTTCAGCAGTATAATCATCAGTGTCTCAGAGCCAGAACCAGAACCGGTGCTGCATTGGTCTGAGGGAAATTACAGTGAACTCACATTGATGTCTAGTCAACCAAATTCACATAATGTAAATCCTATGGAACTCATATGGGTCACTGTCAGATGCCATCACCACATATGCAAATCAGCAGCCTGTTATTTATGCAAATTACATGACTTGTGCATAGATATCTAATGCCGTATACCACCACAAAACTACCAACAAACTGATAGATCCACGATGTACAGCATCAGTGCTGTATCTTATTCCAAAGATGGACAAACCAGCTATTAAGCAGATGGTCATGATGGTGTGGCTCACCAGTGCACAAGTAACAGGAAGTGTATGAACATGTTGAAATGATTAAAAAGAATATATTTTCCTTGAAAATATATCATTTTTTAGTTACACAATATTTATGATGATAAAATTAGTGTTGTTGGGCACAACATCCAACCATTCTTCTCTAGAAGCCTGAGGGTGATGATATATGAAAAAGAAACTCAAAAATTAAATGCTTTAGACAACACAAGACAACACCACTACTCCCCTTGTCCCCTGCAAACATGTGTTATCCTTTAAATGGTTCCAAACCTTTTAGCTCCACAGTGCTGCATATAGCATCTACCTGGGAGCCTGTATCTAATATTTTCTGGGTCTCATGAAAAGCGAGTTGGGTCTCACACGATCGCTGTTTCCGGAATCCATATTGATTCCTACAGAGTAGATTCTGGGTTTCCAGAAATGACATGATACGCGAGCAAACAACATGTTCTAAAATTCTACAACAGATCGACATCAGAGATATAGGTCTACAATTTTGTGCATCTCCTCGACGACCCTTCTTGAAGACGGGGACTACCTGTGCTCTTTTCCAATCATTTGGAACCTTCCGTTCCTCTAGAGACTTGCGGCCACGGCTGTTAGAAGGGCGGCAAGTTCTTTCGTGTACTCAGTGTAGAATCGAATTGGTATCCCGTCAGGTCCAGTGGACTTTCCTCTGTTGAGTGATTTCAGTTGCTTTTCTATTCCTCTGTGAAGCAGCTTTGGAAAAAGCTGTTTAGTATTTCAGCTTTACGCACGTCATCCTCTGTTTCAATGCCATTATCATCCAAGAGTGTCTGGATATGCTGTTTCGATCCATTTACTGATTTAATGTAAGACCAGAACTTCCTAGGATTTTCTGTCAAGTCGGTGCATAGAATCTAACTTTCGAATTCACTGAACGCTTCACACATAGCCCTCTTTATGCTAACTTTGACATTGTTTAGCTTCTAACTTGGCACGTACCTGCCTAAAACGCATTTTACGATTGCCTTGAACTTTTTCCATGAACACTCAACATTGTCTGTGTCGGAACAGAAATTTTCGTTTTGATCTGTTAGGTAATCTGAAATCTGCCTCCTATTACTCTTGCTAAACAGATAAACCTTCCTCGCTTTATTTATATTCCTATTTACTTCCATATTCAGGGATGCGGCAATGGCCTTATGATCACCAATTCCCTGTTCTGGGCTTACAGCGTCGAAAAGTTCGGGTCTGTTTGTTATCAGTAGGTCCAAGATGTTATCTCCACGAGTCGGTTCTCTGTTTAATTGCTCGAGGTAATTTTCGGATAGTGCACTCAGTATAATGTCACTCGATGCTCTGTCCCTTCCACCCATCCTAAACATCTGAGTGTCCCAGTCTATATCTGGTAAATTGAAATCTCCACCTAAGACTATAACATGCTGAGGAAATTTATGTGAAATGTATTCCAGATTTTCTCTCAGTTGTTCTGCCACTAATGCTGCTGAGTCGGGAGCCAATTATTAACCTAGCTAGGTTGTTGAGTATAACCTCGAACCATAGTAATTCACAGGAACTATCCACTTCTATTTCACTACAGAATAAACAACAACTAACAGCGACAAACACGCCACCACAGGTTGCCTTCAATCTATCCTTTCTAAACACCATCTGCGCCTTTGTAAAAATTTCGGCAGAATTTATCTCTGGCTTCAGCCAGCTTTCCATACCTATACCAATTTCAGCTTCGGTGCTTTCTATCAGCACTTTAAGTTCTGGTACTTTACCAATGCAGCTTCAACAGTTTACAATTACAATACCGATTGCTGCTTGGTCCTCGCATGTCCTGACTTTGCCTCACACCCTTTGAGGCTGTTGCCCTTTCTGTACTTGCCCGAGGCCATCTAACCTAAAAAACCACCCAGTCCACGCCACACAAGGTGATTGGTATGAATTCCATACAGAAGGGCATTAACTGTTCTATATGAAATATGTCTTAATTGTTTATTAACTCTTGTTTTCAAATTTTCAGTTAAAAGAGAGAGATGATAGAAAGAGTAATGACATACATATGGTCTGCTTCCAATCAAAATTACACATTTTTTTTAATAGCTGCTTCATTCACATTCTTATATTCACCTACAGATTTTAATCGCACAAGGCTTTCTTTGTAATGAGCTGTTTACGTGTCTTAATGTGTATAGAACTATCTTGCAAGACATAAAAGTAAGCCACACTCACATACAAGTAAAATATACATCTCAAAATAACTGCAGCTGATCTGATACACCTGTCAGACTGGCTGTGGCATTTTTGTATTAAGGTGAATGGTGAGGTGGTTCGTATCTCCTGGCAGGAAACCCACACCATACACTGTTAAAATGGAATTCGCATCATTCAAAAGGAAGATAATGCTGAGGTGGTTCATGTCTCCTGGCAAAAAGCCCACACCATACACTGTTAAAATGGAATTCACATCATTCAAAAGGAAGATAGTATACCATTAAATTGTGATGTTAAGAAGAAATGTTAGCCTCACAGTGAGCATAGACTAATTATGTGTAGTCTTGGAAAAAAAGTAGAATAATGGAAGATGGGAGAGGAGAGGGGTGAAAGAAAGTTGAAGCTAAACTTCTTTTCAATGAGAAAGTGTACCACATGTGATGCTATACCTGGCAGAATGTCGCATTTTCTTGCTCATTTCAGAAAAACATAAGAAACATAACAATTATACATGACACAGACCAGTGCATTATTGTGAATTTACACTTGACTAATCTTGGGTTAATCTACTGGAGAGTAGGATACAAGGTAGTGCTAATGCTGTTGGTTGTGGAGCTACAGCATGTGTGCAGGCACACTTCCAATGCTCCTAACACACAAGAATTCTTTACTTTCTGGACTCCCCACCCACTTACGAAAGCAACTTTTCCTGCACACAGGATGTCTAGTCCCAAAAGAGCCTGAAGTAC
Source organism: Schistocerca americana (assembly GCF_021461395.2). Classification (NCBI taxonomy): domain Eukaryota; kingdom Metazoa; phylum Arthropoda; class Insecta; order Orthoptera; family Acrididae; genus Schistocerca; species Schistocerca americana. The sequence goes on along the minus strand of NC_060120.1, from coordinate 694,824,167 downwards.
ATCAGCTAAGATGAAATACTGTCCAATGAAGAAAATCAAATTTATCATTTTTAAACCAGTAAATAAAAGCAATGAGAGAAAATAGTTATGGTCAGATAAGTTTGGATTGGATTAAAGTAGAGGTGTATAGCGAATCATTCTTCTATTATTGCTCAAATGATCATGGTACATTATTTTGTCTTCACTAAACAATGTAAGGTCGTTAATGGCATACATATTTAGTGCAGATGATACTAATTTTTCTACTGATTTTTCACAATAGTATAATTTTCAGAAGCACACACGCTTATTTACTGAGTAAAAGGAGAATAATTCCTACAAAATAAAATTATTTATTCCAATTTGGCAAAAAAGTTACACTGTGTCAAAACAGAAGGAAAACTTCTAAGATTAAGAATACTCACAACACGGTTTTCCAAACCAGCAGCCAAGTATAATAGATCTCCATCTTTCAATTGGAGATTTTTCCTTGTGTCTTCCATCATAGAATTTATGTCCTCTATAAGAGACACGTTTTCTGAATTATTCCCAACAGGAATTATGATCAGCTTTTCTAAAGCATAATTTTCGGCGAAAGACTTTTTAAAATATCTCCTCATGCTCTCTGATAAATAGTCCTTTCAAATAAAGAAAAATTATTAATTTAACTGCATAAAAACAATTAAAATAAAAACAATACACCATTGCAATAGAGGACACCACCACTGAAGTAACAAAGTAACTGTTTTTTTCACTAATGTATATGTTTCTGTTCATTCGCAAAATTTCAGCACAACAGACCATCACAGTTACACCATACAGCTCATAAATAAATAAATTCACTGTGGATTACTGTTCTAAAATTTGTTGTAGGTACAGTATACGGTGGTTCAAAGCCTTTGCATCGAACATCTAGGAGTGACAGGCAGATAGTCATGGGGAGAAACGGTGACACCAGGCATCCTTCTGTATCGGCTATGTTCCTGAGAGGCAGTTTGTTGTAAGCACTATACGATGTAGGTAAGCAGTGTGTGTTGTCTGCATTCCAGTCATCTACTCTGCATGAAAGATGGTATGCCGAGACAAGTTAAGTTCCTGATTCACTTTTAAAATATCCTTTTCTGCATAGACACACATTATGGTACAAGGGTAATATATTTCCTATCTCAGACTCATTAGCCAACAACATACAATGAGCTTTTTGCCGATTCTTATAGAGAAGAAGTGTGTTTAAAATACAATTCGACGTTGTGACTCTACTATTAGCAATAGGAGGCTTTTCTTTTAAGCACAAGACATAAATGCCGAACACTTTTAATTTACCACATAAAGAAAGGAGTGAGAAAGCAAATCGCCTACTCCAAAATCTAGTACTCAAACATAAAACAGAAAGTACCAAGCCATGAACAACCCTAGTTGAAATTAGTCTGTATATCATCACATCAGGCAATATTACTCTGAGTTTAGTTATACAAACAGCAAAATGGGCAAACCAAAATTACTTACCAACATAAGACATTTACAATAACAACAGTACACTGTGACTGAGTCAAAGAAAAATATCCTTGATCAAAATGGATCATCATCTACAGAAATGTACACAACATTCACATCAAGTCAGTCATGAAATATGAATGGGACATTGTCTTCAATGACAAATTTCCAAGCAATGAAAAACTCGACAAAATACACTTTAATTTGACTAACAACTGCATTATATGTAGAAATGTTGAAACATTGGTCTGCAGATTTGCTTGTGGACAAAGATAAGTGGAATTGCCCCCATCAGAAACTGGCAATTATCGACATAATGCCCCCTGCAGATGGAGATATAATTGAATTGATATGGCCGGGAAGACAGAACTAAGAACAACACTGCAACTGGATGCTTTTGAATACTACAGCACATACAACACATCACTAAGCAGTAACAAATTATGACTGTTTAACATGTAATGAGAATGAACACTCGAAAACCATGACATATGCCAAATATACAGGAAGCTTTGACAATATGCTAAATGTAATGACAAAGTCATAAATACAAGGAGAAGAGGAGGATGAAATCAAGTGCTGCTAGTGATAGTGGTGTAGCTCTAGCCTCTGGAAAGAAATGCTAATTCCTATGGAAAAAACCTGAAACTTTTTAATGTATGAAATAACAGACATTTTTCCATGCTACTTAACGTGTATATGTCTGTATTGTGTTAATAAATTGGACAGTTATTATTATTAACAAATTATTTAAAAAATGGGGATAGTATGCAGCATGGCCAGTTAGTAGGTACTGTTAGATCATCTTGTTGTCACTGGTCCGGTGAGTATTTAAGGATGGGAGGAATTAAAACAAACACAAAAATTGATGAAATCAGAATTGATCAGGTGAAACAACTTTGGTATCTTGATATTATAACCAGAGGGGACAAAGGATGCTTATTGAAAGTGAAGATAAGGGCTGCATTGGCTATAAAGCCATTTATGTCCAAAAAAACATTTTAAGCAGCAAATATATGAATACATGTGCCAGAAAATAATTTGCATGAAGTATACTGCTCTGCAGAAATTAAAATTGGACTTTAGTAAAATTGGAGAGTAACCAACTTGAAGCTGCAGAATTGTGGATACGGCAGAAAATGAAAAGAATGAGTTGGATGGAAAGAAAAAAACCTGCACGTCTTGAGGGAAATCAATAAAGGGGGAAGATTCCAAAATAAATAAATAAAATAAAAAAAAAATAAAAAAATGATATGTCATCAGACACAACACTTTCATCAATAACATTCTTGAAGGGGAAAGAGCTGGGAAAGAAAGGAAGAGGACAGTCTAGGATAAAGTATTTGGATGACATCAGGAAGAGGATAGGATGTGACAATCGTATTGGAACTGAAACAAACAGCCATTGAAAGAAGAGAGTGGTTGTATCAACGAGGTATTAGCCTTTGGAATATGAATGAAAGTGTTTCCAGGATGTGTAAGTGAACGTTTTGTCTGTAACAAAAGTGTACCCACGATGTCATCCATCTCTCCTAGAGGTTTGATGCAAAGATTTTTAAACAACCTGTGTATGTTAATTTTCATCACAGATGGGTTTTACCCAAAGTGTGATACTAAATTTGATCCAAAACAGTTAAAGTATAACTATGTGATAAAATCTGTTACTTTTGATGTCTTAAATGACTGGGGAAAATTAACAATAATTTTTAACTGGTCTATGTTTAAAAACACTCACATATATCACTATCAATATACCGGAGTAGGCAGTATGCAGCACATCAGGTTAGTAGACTGACCGTGACAGTTCATTTAAATGTAAAACAAAGAAACAATGACTGCAAAATTGTAAATCTATTAAATTTGCTGTGCCAAAAATATACCTACCTTATATTATGCTCTGTGCTATTCATTAAGCTCTCCAGTGTGACTTGTAGGAGCTAGTTAGTTAGTTTCATTTTCCAAGGATCATAAGCATAATATATCATAATGATGTGGAATGAATCATATTCATTTGTAAATATGCCTACATGCTGATCACTTACATGGAGGAAAAAATCACCAATTAGAGTAATAAAAATTCTTCTACAGAATAGGAATTGTAAGGGGAAACTCTTTCAGTTTATTTTACTATACTGTCTGTCAGGCATTTTGTCACCATATAAATGATCAAAAATATTGGTTGTAACACTGTGCATCCTTTAGTTAGGTCACAGAAAATACCAACTGGCACAATTTGGTTATTTAATGCTTGTAAAATCTGGTGAGTGAACATGTAACTAGCATTACCAATACAGCATCCACTCTGGAATCCAAACTGGAGGATATTATTGTCACTGAGAAGAGATACTAATCTAGAATGCATCAATTTCTCAAAAATTTTGGAAAATGACATCAGTAGTGAAACAGGTAAGTAGTTCCTGATGATGTCTTTCCTATCATCTTCCTGAAAGTGGCTCTTAACAATGGCATAGTTAAGTCTCTCTGGAAAAATGCCTTGAGTTAGTGATGCATTACATATTTCAGATAAGAGTGGTCTTACTACATGGGAATAAATCTTTAATACTCTCTTGGAAGCACCAACAAGTCCTTATAACAAATAGTTTTTGAGGGAATATATAAGGGGTGATTAAAAAGTTTCCGTTCGACAGCATTGCTGCAGTGTACATGCAATGTAGCACGACTCCGATGGATGTATAAAAGTACGACATGTAGGCAAGGGATTAATGTGGTGTATAATGAAAAATGTATATGGGGCAGCATGTCTGTCAAAAACCACTATTGTAGAAAAGTGTAACACAGGAAGCTACTGTTTCATGATAATGCAAGTTCTCATACCATAAATGCAGTAATGCAGAAGTTAAGCCAAATCAAGTGGGACACACTCGAACACCCACACTATAACAGTCCCGATCTCTCCCCACGTGATCATCACACCTTCGTTTCTTTAAGGGTGAATAATTCCTTTCAGACAAGGATGTACAGCAGACAGTTACAGACTTCTTCACGCAGAAGTACATGGTGTTTTACCAAATAAGTATTTTCAACCTAATGCATTGGTGGGATGGTTGTCACAATGCTCACAGCAAGTTTGCCTGATTGGTATTCTGATTCTGGACTGTTAAGTCCTTTGAACAGTTACTTTTGTCATCCCCTACATAATTTTCTTAATTTCAAAAGGAGAAGCTGGTTAGACATTCATGCGACTGAAGTTTTGCTAATTGTTTTTCAATATACTGCTGTGATTTTTCTTTTGAACTGTTTGTCTCTATACTTTGTACTATATTTAAGAAATTAGATATAGTTGCTACCTATGACTCCTCATTTACGGCCCTTCCATTCAATTAAATTGTGTTGATGTCATTTTCTGTGGCTGGTTGGCCTATCTCTCTGTCTGAATTACTGATTTCTGACATTATGTGTATGTTCTTTGAATTTTCAATAACTTTTCTTAGTAGTTTTTAAAGTGTGCAACTACTGCAGAATCTCTACTCGTTCTTGCCAACAGATACACTTCCCTTTTTCTTTCACAAGATACTTTAATTCCTCTTGTGAACCATGCTTTTTTACATGGGTGATTTAATGTTCTTCTTGATTATCTCATGGGGAAAGCTGTTTTCAGAAAAATGATATGAATTTGTCGTGGACTAGATTTAATTTTACATCAGCATTTGGTTCATTTATAAATTTAATCCCAGATCATTGTTCTGTTGTCACTAGTAATTCTGATTTCCACTGAGGAATATCAATACTGTAAGGCACTGTCTTATTTATCCTAACTAACTGTACATTATGATTAGAGAGAACAGTTGTTACTGGATGAACGGTTATTTTCTTACTTTGAGCTTAATCAAAGAAAACATTATCAATCACAGTCCTACTGTCTTTATCCACCCATTCTGACATCAAATTGTAAAGATCTAAATGTTTCCAGATCATTTTTCCTATCAGAATTCTTTAGAAAATCTACACTGAAGTCACCACAAATTACTAACTGCTTGCTGCTGTCTGAGTGATACTACAGTAAGGAATCCAAAATTCTCATAAACAAGTCAAAATTTCCCAGTGGGAATGTGCAATCCATCATCTAACCTCCAGTTCTCAACCACATGACACCACCAAACTATCAGTTAACAATGAATGCCTACTGACAACATATTTTGGTTGTTACCTATCATTTTACAATAAAGATAATGGAAAATCTTTGTATTAGGTCTTCAGTAGCCCTATGTATGTCAGCCCAGGTCCAGTGGCTAGCAAACAGACATAATTGTTCCATCACAAATATTGGGGAAGTATAAGAATCTTACGTACCATGTGTTCCATTACAACAATGTAAAATGAAACAATTGTGCACAATGGAGCTTCAAATACGCGACATGTGTCAAGCGCTGGCAGTTCTACCTGCCAAAATGAGCCTTATACAACATCAACATATAATTCTTGAGTACATTGCAGATTATAACAATGCTGACCTCGGTACTTGGCACTTGTCTTTCAACACCACTGATGGCAAACTCCAGAGGTAACAACAAGCTTTCAAACAAACTGTCGTCTCACCATATACTTAGTCATAATTTATGTTAATTTTCTCACATTGATTTCTTAATTGTCTTCTTTCACAGCTTGTTTTCTTCATTTATATTCTGCATGGACATCCCCCCCCCCCCCCGCCCCCCCCCCTCTCTCTCTCTCTCTCTCTCTCTCTCTCTCTCCCCCCCCCCTCCTCCTCCAACACACGTCTGCATATCAATATTTGCTTTTCATTATTTAACTAAGTTTCTTCACCCTTCCAATATTTTACTCTGTGTTAACCTATCTTTTGTTTACATTTGTACTTTTGTATCTTTAAGTTTAGGTCTCGTCTTTGATTTCCATCTCAAATCTCTGAAATGCCCAATGGGAACTGACTGTAAAACAGAACCTATGGCTCCATTATGAATTCATCTTTCATAAATACCTCATTTGTCTTTGCCTTCTCTCCAGTTGGCTGTCATTGCCTCTACCCTTTTCATCATCCAAACCATTGGCTCCATTCAGAATCCCTGTACTTTACTGGCAATAGGAATCTACTGACTAGTAGGCTTTTTAACAAATTTTTACATGGACACTGACTGAATGGCACTTCAAGTAACCGATGGTGGCCTTCACACAGTTATACTAATCTCACTGCTTTGTGCCATAAGGTTTTTAGAGTAACTGATAAAGGGTGATGGCTTCTACATACCGTAGTGAGGCGATGGTTTGAACGGCTTGAGTAGTCACATGTTATCATAAAATGAATTGTACAACCTCCATTATCTACTGAAAAAATGCAATGTTTTTTTTGTGATTTAATCATACACTATGTAGCATCTCACTCCCCCCAGTTTTGACATATCACAATGCATCTAGGGACCTATTATCAATGTCCTCTTTTTTCATGCTGGCATACCGTAGTCCATATCAATTCAGGCAGGCTAGGAAAAAATCTTACCTTCATAGTCTCGGATGTTACTGAATTTAGCATATGCTGAAATGAAGGAAGGAACACGTATTTTTTTTTTTTTCCTCCAAAAAAATTTCTGATCCGCGATACAGCCCTAAAAAGATGACACTGCAAGTACAATTTTGAAGATGCAAATTTTGGAATTTTTTTTTAACAATGCTGTATCTCTGGAACAGTTTTAGATATTTTGTTGTTTTTTTTTTATTTGAAAGATAATTGCTTTATGATTACAAAGAAATCCTCCATTTGGACTTATCTGTCCAAGTTCTTTTACCATAGCGCTCTCAACTACTTTTTTTATAATATATGGAAAAAAATTTTTTTTTTCAAACATAAAACCTGTTCAATTACCACAGTATCACATAACAGGCTCTTGAAAATCAAAACCTAGCATTATTTAACATAATTTTAGTTCTGAAAGATGAGTAAGAGACTCATTTTCAAGCATTGTAAATGGTTCCAAAATGTATGCAAAAGGTCCAAAGACTTAAAGGTTTCAATATACAATTCTGTGCACTCTGTTTTGTACTGAAATTAGCCAGTCAGTGAATTAAAAATGTGTTCCACTGCTGCAGTATCTTCTTTTGATATAGAGTAATGCCTTCCTGTTGAAACAATAGGAACGGGAGCACTTACAATCTTCAAAACATTGTGAACAGGAAGTGAGCACTGATGGCGTTGTTGCTATCCTTCAACTGGAAACCTATATCCAGCTGCTGGTCCATGTGGTAGCATAAAATTCACTACAATGTCATTTAACTCATAACTGGTGTCTGTAATCTCTGCAATCCACCAGTCACAGTCATACACACACACACACACACACACACACACCACAAACATCCACCTTCTCAAGTTGTGAATCTGAATGTTATCCTGCTGTTTCTCAGGTGTTGGCCGAATGAACGAAATTTCTTCTTTCTTGCTCTTTAAAGTGCGTGCAATATGAGTTCGCCCATCACTTTGAGTCCAAATATGTTTCTTCTGAATTCCTTTCACACTGAGTAGTTTGTTTGGACCATTCTTCTTTTTTCTGCTCACGGAATTCTTCAATTTCCTCTTTGGACAAAAGAATGAGGGCTGTAGATGTGTAAGATTTCACGACTCTTGTAAAATCCTCAGCATTCTGAATCAAAGCTGTATTTGGTCTGAAAAGATTGTGTTTTATGGTATGGTGCTTCAGTGGGACTCCTACACCATCACAAGGCCCCTTCCTATGACCAGTAGCACTGTATACCAAGTGAGTTAGCACAAGCAACTTACTCAGTTTCAACAGTTGGTAATGATTTTTAAAGTGACTAGGTGCACCATCAGAAATAATGATGATCTTCTCTGCCTGTTTGCAGTTGAAGAACTTTGCACATTGCTAGCAAAGTATGTGCTGAGTCATATCCTGTGTCATCTTATAACTGCAACACTTGTGGTCTTGTTTTGAAAATATGCCACTCCTGTAAAAATTGAAACCTAGTCATTACTCCAATGAAAGCCTTGTACTTCTTGTGGGAGAATTACAGACACCAGTTCTCAGCAAAATCACAGTGAAGCACTAAACATAGTTCTTCAGCCTGTACATGTCCTTTCACTTCTGCAATGTGTTGTTGTTGCAATATCTTCAGATGCTGATGTGTTACTGCTTTCACTGACCATTTACCAAGTTCATCAATGAAACTGTCAAAGGCAACAGTTTTCTTAATTAGTTTATTTTACTCCCATGTCACATATGTAATTTCTGCAGAGTTATCTGATACGTCTTCTAGGCCAAGAGTCTGTAATACAGACCTCCCTTTCCAGGGCAGTCACCACATTCTTGAAACAAACAAGTCTCTCACTGTACGTCCAGACTACTAATGACTACACGCCCAACCAAGGTGTCATGTCACATGCTCCAGTAAGTTCTTCAAACTTACCACACATGTTCAAAATTTGCGCAGTACACACACAAACGGACATCTCTAGGTGGGTGTGTAACTACCCACTTAGGTTGTAGTCCATCATATTTTGATCTTCCAATATGCGAATTTGTACAGTTGCTTTTATAAATTGCAAAAGTTCCTTTAATAATGCGAGTCCTGTACCTCTTCACTTTCACAACTTTCTGACATTCAACTGTTACAGTTATGGTGTCATTTTTGTTGGCACTCTGGCAAAAACAGTACCATTTATCTTCCAGATAAAATGGCTGAACTATTTAAACTTGAGCTGCTTCCACAGAATGATCATAATAGGGTTTTGGTCTTCCAAAGACTCCTTTTACTGACCTCACATTTCTTGATTTGTCTACCATGTACTTTGATACTGATGGAATGAGGTTCAAAATTGTTTTCTTTGAAAATGTCTCTGGAATAATAGTTAAAACTTGCACCTTTTCACTGTAGGATGCACAATATTCAACAGCTGAACTGATATGTGAAAAATTCCTAGCAAGAGGTGCAAGAGTGCTTTGGTTCTTTTTCTTCTGAAGATGGAATTTGTACTTTGAAGAGTGTGGTCAGTTTTGCTGTAGTGTATTCATCCATATCTTTAGTAATTTCTCTTTGCTTTCTTGATGCATAGAGCTTATGACTCAACTTCACTGACCACAGTTTCTTAACAGGATTAACACGTATCTCTGTAGTTGACAGATTCAGGGTATTTAATTCTTCCTCTATTGATGCAAAATCTGCGCCATGGGAGGCTTCACCTTATTCAGATACTATCATTGTCGTTATTCTGTCAAAACATTTAGGACACAAAAAGTCGCCACTGGAAACATCTTCACTTTGAAACAGAGTCTTCAAATGAGAACACTTATTGCCAACCTGAACAAAGTCTGTTTTTTTGTTTGTCTTATACATCACTCTTTTATGGACATGCAAATCATCAGCACACTTCACTCTCCTGTGGCCCCAGTCAGAAGACATTTCAAACAGTCCTTTTCACAAAACACACTGCAACTGTGTCAACTGGCAAATTCCTCACAAAAACACAGACTCACTGGATGTCCCCAGATTTCTTAGAAGCCTCTTCAGTAAACAAACTATCACTGAACAACTACAAAACAGAAACCTCCAATGAACAACCATGACAAAGAAACTGACAAGAAACAACAATAAAGTGTAAGAAATATCTCAGCAATGAAAGGGAAAAGAAATAACTGCAACAAAGAAGGTGATAAGAAATAACTGCAACAAAGACAATAGAAATAAACATTGTAACAAAGAAAATAGTAAGAAACAACTTCAGCGAAGACACACGTTATCCTTGAAAGTTAAAAAGAATGATTTTTTCAAATGAAACCTGTCCAACTTAAAAGTGGAAGCTCTCCTTTACAGACAATATAGTACTACATGGTACTAAACAGGAAAGAACCTAACTTCTCTGGATTCACATTTTTGAAAAAAGGTTTTTTCTGTAAATTATGAAAAAAATTCGAAAGGCGCCAGTAAAAGAAATTTGACAGGTATGTCCAAACATAGGATACCATTGTAATCATAAAGCAATTATCTCTCAAATAAAAAAAACTCTAACAAACTATCTAGAACTGTTACATTTTAAAATTTTTTCCAAAATTTGCAGGGTGTTCGCAATGTCATCTTTGGTGGCCTGTATCTCGGGGCAGGAATTTTCTTGGAGAAAACATAAAAATGTGTGTTTCTTACTTACTCCTGAATTTTAACCTATGCTACATTCAATAACATCAGAGACTATGAAGGTAACCCCCATGCCTGAAGTGATATGGATTATGCCTGCTTGAGCTTGATTAACTAGGTGGATTAATTTATTATCTGTGCCTATGTCTTACTTCAGAGGCAGTATATTTGTGAGAATGTAAAACATTTGAGACAAGGTTAACAGTGCTGTGGTAGGTGCCAATGCAAGTAGCCATAGCTATTTCTAAGAACAAGATATTATATACCTTACAAAACTATATAGTAAAAGAGATGTCTCAGGTTTTTCTTTTTAATTTATAAACTCAAATCTATATTGTTTTAGCACACTTTAGCTGACTGACATTCCATTTTTTAAAAAAAGATAGTGGTTTCTGTACAATGATCTATATGTGTAAAAAGTTATGTGGGGATATAAAGACATTACAAAAATCACAGATACAAACACTGTTGAATCAGTTTCATATTAGAATGCTTAATGTGTACCATCAACATGGTGAATCATGATGAAGTCAATGCTTGTTTAACTACAGAGATGGAATGTTCCTGGATTTAATCCTGATGTGGTGGCCACAATCAAATGTTCTTAAATTTTATGTCTAACCTCCTCTCAGCCAGTAAGTCTGATAACATCTGTACCAGAGAGAGCTGATCCATTCAAACTCAAGGCAGCTCAAACCGTTCCCTGCATGTCTACCCCTCCAACATGACAATTATCAATAATGCAATTGCTCCTCAGTGTATATTTACATTATACTGCAGAATACAAGTTCATTGACACTAGCCTTTTCTTCTAATTCAAATATATAAATATAAAAAATATATACTATGAATATTACACAAGTTACTTACAGATACATTTGGGAAAACAAGAGCCTTCACTGTCATAGAAGAAGAGTAGCTGTTATTTTCGAACCATGTAGGTCCATATTTCACTAGGAGTTTGGTGACATCACGGATCTGGCAACAAATAAGTAAATAAATGTCATTTCTCTCGCTTTCCCCGTGGTAAAAACCTAAAGCCACATGCTGGATGCAGAAAAATATATATATATATGCCTCTGTATATGTCTGCTTGTGTCTGTATATGTGTGGATGGATATGTGTGTGTGTGCGAGTGTATACCCGTCCTTTTTTTTTTGTGTGTATGTTTGTGTGTCTGTCGACCTGCCAGCACTTTCATTTGGTAAGTCACATCATCTTTATATATATATAAGAGCATTTTCTAAAGTTAGCTCAGCATCTACACAACAGCAGCAGCATAGATAACAGCACTGTGCGTAGTTCAGCTACAGACAGAGGTTATGATAATTTTAAATAACAGCATTCTTACCATATGTACCTCAATCTACATCTACTTCTACATCTATACACCTATTTTGGAGTTCACACTTCAGTGCTTAGCACAAGGTTCAAAGAACAACTTTCAGAAAATTTCTCAACCATTCCACTCTTGAATAGCACATTGTAAAAATAAACATCTAAATCTTTCCTTTCATTTTATTACAGGGGGCATCTCCACCTATAAAGGTGAGAGCTGACAAAATATTTAGCCACTCAGTGGAAAAATCTGGTCATTAAAATTTCATAAAAAGATCTCACTGCAAACAAAAAATGTCTTTGCTTTAATGATTTTTGGCTCTTTCTTGTATAAATTAAGATAAACATCCTTGGGGAATACCCGATATTGCACGAGACGACTTCTCGTCATCCCATAACTATGAACAGTGACCTTTCCAACAGGATATCATGGATCCATGAATCCAGTTGCATAACTGTGATCATAATCCATAGGCACACAATTTGCTTAGAAACCACTTGTGAGGAATGCTGTCAAATGCCTTCTGAAAATCTAGAAATATGGAATCAACCTGAGAGCCCCCATTGATACCACTTTTTACTTCGTATGAATAAAGTGCCAGTTATGTTTCACAACAACAATATTTTCTTTATCTATGCTGTTTCTTTTTCAACCAATTGTTTTCCTTAAGGTGTTTTATAATGTTGCAACACAGAATCCTGCTACAGATCACTGTCAATGATATGGGCCTATAATTCAGCACATTACTTCTATTTCCTTTCTTGTTTATTTGTGTGACATTGGTACCTTCCCAGTCTTTAGATATGGATCTTTTGCCTAGTGAGCAGTTGTAAGTTATTGCTAAAATTGGAGCTATTTCATTAGCATATTCCAAATGGAACTTAACTGGTATCCAATCTGGACTGGAAGACTTGTCTTTATGAAGTGATTTAAGCTGCTTGGCTACACTAAGGGTACTGACATCTAAGTTACTCATCTTGGCAGCTGTTCTTGATTTGAATTACAGAATATATATTGCGTCCATCTTCCTTGGTGAATGAATTAGGGAAACCTTGTTTAGTAAGTCAACTTTAGTAGCTCTGTCATTGTTAATGTTACCATTGCCATCACACAGGAAGGTATTAATTGTGCCTTATCACTGTTATACTTTGTTACGTACAACCAGACTTTGTGACATGAGTCTCATTAAAGAAACTGTTAAATGCATCTCGCATTTATGTCCACACTAAGTTCTGAGCATCTGAAATTGTTGCCAATCTTGGAGATTTCGTGTTGTTTTAAATCTGGCAGGCGACTTTCCATTGCTTCTGCTGCAGTGCCCTGACCTGTTTTGTGTACCATGGGGGGATCTGTTTTGTCTCTTATCAATTTATTTTCTATAAAACTCTGAACTGCAATCAGCACTATTTATCTGAATTATGGCCACATGTGGTCAATGCTTACATATTTAATATGTGTGGGATGGAGACTGTCTCTTAGGAAGGAGTCAAGGGAATTTTCATCTGCTGTTATACACAGATATATCATGCCCTTATCTCTGCTGCATTTGGATGTTATAGTGACCTTGTAGTCACTAATTCCTGTATCCATCATGACACACACTGTGTGTTTAGGATTGTGTGTTGTTCTGAGGTCAGTATACTATTGCAACATTTGAACTTTGTGTGACTTCCTGAACTAACTGCTAAAAATAATTTTCAGGGAAAGATTTTACTGCAGTTTTGAATGACGTTTTATGCATACAAAAATTTTTAAACATGCATTTTTGGCAATGCTTGTAGGATAGACAGAAGTTATCACCAACAATTACTGAATGGACTCATAACCAGTATTGATATTTACTGTGAAAGATATTTTCTCACTGTATAGGATTAATAATTTTTATGATTCATGCCCAAAACTACATACAAGCACTAAACCCTCAGAAGGAATACGTAGAGAACCCCAACGGGAACTATCAGCTCTGTCATTAAGAAAAAGGAGACACAAATAGATAAATAATGGCTGTCTCGTGTTTTGAATTATGCAGCTTGTCCGTTCATGTTGTATACGTGGACAAGTAAAAAAATTCCTGGATTTTTCCCAGATTTCTCTGTTGAAAATAACATTTTCGTGGGTGAAAATACACCATATCCCACGTGAAATTAAATTTTTTCCATATGACAGTATACTTTCCCATGGAGCTATAAAACATATCACTCTTCTGAATGGTAAAGGTTTTATACAGCAGCATAGAACTTCCTGGCACTTCAGGAAACAAAACCCAGCAAAAACCACAAAGAAGTGTTTTGGAAAGATCTCCAATGTGCGTCAACATGTGCACAGCATATTTTCATATTACGAAAGTATAAATATGAACTCCACCAAATACAGCACAGTAGCTAATGAAGCACTTAAATCAAGATTGCAGTATGCTTCTGTCAGCCAGTCATAGCACGTCACATGATCTTGCAAGCCAGTGACAGTAGATATTCAGAGCATAGGACACATAGTGTGGTATATATCTTGTGTAAAAGGAAATATACTTTGAAAGTAAGCATTTCAAACCACCATTCACAAATTTTCCCACAACTTATTAGAATGGAAACAGTTGTGATGTCACACTCATCGAAAACAGTTTGTTGTTGTGAAGTATTGCATAATCTTCATCCTAAAGTTGTTGGACACATTTTGCTATCAGCAGACATTTGTGTGTCCACTGCATTTTGTTGTTATAAATGGCACATTTTCTTTGCAATTGAACTTTTATTTTGGTGTTATTCTCTTGTTTATGTTTCATTGCTGCAGTGTGATTTTGCAATAGTGAGCTAAAGTAAAATTTTTTGTTAAGAGTATCATTTCCCACTAGCTAAAATTACAAAAACTGAACTGAGAATTAAAACAATGAAAAAATCTGAGAATTCTAAAAAATTCTCAGGATTTTTTCGGATTTTTCCAAGATGAGAACATTCCCAGGTTTTCCCCATATTATCAGGTTGTCTCAGTGTACACACCTTGCCCTTACTCTGTTGGTTTCCTACAGTCTTTCCTACTAACACACTAGCTCTTACCAAAGGGAATCCAGATTCTGACATGTAAGGAATAGCCTTAAATCACATTATGAAGGTGTAGATCCTGTTAACTACTTCTGATTCAGTTGTTGTTAGTGTAAGACCCAGTTTCACCTGGGCACAACTCTAAAAATGTATATTGTTTTGCTAGTTGTGGTGACTGCCACTGCACATCACATCAGAGCTGGATATGAGAAGCAAGACAGTTAAACAGTGGCAGCATTGTGTTCTGCTAAGGGTACCTCAGCTGATCCACCAAAGAGATTAACAACAACAACAACAACAACAACAACAACAACATTATCAAGAATAAGGCAGGAAAACATACTGGCTGGCTAGACAAGTCAACTTTGATATGCCTCATAGCAGGCAAAACATTGTGACCTGGGAGTGAGTCTCGCCTTCGGCTGCCATCGCACACGCGCAGGTGCAAAGGAGTACACAGGTTGCTATAGCCAGTTTATCTCACTTTGCTGTGCTACGCTGTTTTGTCAACTAACAAGTGTTATGACTGCCCTCTAAACTCTGGACTAGAAATCTGGTACATTCTATCATTCACTGCCTACACTTGGCAGGACTAAATGGACACTGTTTATCAAAATGGACTTTGGCTTGTGAATTGGACTTGTATTTTCATGGTACGTGCAATAAATATGTATCAGCAATTGAGTCTATGTTCTGTCAGCCATAACACATGTCACAAGTTGTTAATAGTTTTTATTCCTTTGTACTTTGTTTGTTTGCATGTACTTGCACGCATGCCTGTGTGTGGGGAGGGGGGGGGGGCGCACCATTTTCTCATTTTTGTTAACATATACACACAATACATATCTTAAATTTTGGTATGGAACAGCAGCAAGAACTACATTAGGCATGTGTCATGGTCGACAAGTAAAAAATAGAAAACAACATAACTGAAATTCCTTTTTTTTTTCTCTAAAAAATAAATTGACACACATCTGATTCTGACTGGCTACAGTTGCTGAGAGACTTATTTTAATTATACCTCCCATTTTAGGAAAAAGTTTAAGATAAAGTGTACTAGTTCAATAAATAATAAGTGAAGACTTTTGTCTTGAGCACAACACACTGTCTTCTTTTTTTTTCTCTCGTAGGTTTTTTGGTGATATTTCACCATAATTGGTCGAGTCCCTTTATTTTTTTTCTGTTGAACAACACACACAATATTATATGATGTAAAATAGTACATGAGAACATACAAAGTTTTGGAATTGTGGTCAGTATGGTTAATGTGTTTTAGCGAACATTATCCCTTAGCAGCATATTCTGTTGTTCATGCTGCTGTCTGTTATCTGCAATAAAGCTAATATTTCAGAATAGTTTGTCACTTGCAACTAATAAGGATTTCTCTAAAGTACTGTGCTTAACTTTAAAAAAGTGTGTGTGTGTGTGTGTGTGT
Organism: Schistocerca americana; assembly: GCF_021461395.2. NCBI lineage: Eukaryota > Metazoa > Arthropoda > Insecta > Orthoptera > Acrididae > Schistocerca > Schistocerca americana. The sequence continues at coordinate 694,807,771 of NC_060120.1, read as the reverse complement.
AAGGGGGGCTTTGAGGAGGGAGGGGGGGGGGGAGAATGGATCTATTGCTTTTTTGGGTTTTTAATGTTATTTTTATCATACTGCCTGACCATCTAGTCTGCCGAGCGCTGTTGGCAAGCAGGGTGCACTCAGTCCTTGTGAGGCAAACTGAGGAGCTACTTGATGAGAAGTAGCGGCTCTGGTCTCGTAAATTGACTCTCAGCTGGGAGAGCAGTGTGCTGACCACATGCCCCTCCATATCCACATCCAGTGACACCTGTGGGCTGAGGATGAAACAGCAGCCGGTCAGTACCATTGGGTCTTTCAAGGCCTGTTCAGACAGAGTTAAGTTTTATCATACTGCCATTATTTATTTCTTAGTCCCTGCTATGTTAATCATGTTTATCATTTATTTAGCAGGTTATTGTAATTGTTTGTGAAAAAATGTGCCTGTCTCTTGGTTATGAAGATACATGATGCATGATGGAATTCGCAAATTCGTGACTGTGGGAGGTGTATGCATTTTCTTTCATTTTAACTTACTTTTTGCGGTTTCCACATGCTCCATAAGCTGTGATGTGTATTTATGAAAATACGCATCACTGTTTACTAAATATGCAGCGGTTACACTGTTCCACCATCTTGTATCTTCTAACAGTTCTTGGAGAACAGTGTAAAGGAGTTTCATTACTGGGAGCTGTGTATTCATGTATTACTTCCTTTACTTCTACAAATTTTTTTGTATGTGACAGTTTTCCTCAATTACTAATTTCTGTGGGGGCCGTTACTGCATCAGGGAACTTCTAGGCCAGTGTTAATGTGTGTGGTCCACACCCATAAAAAGCTCTGAAAACTTGGAGTGACAAGGTCACTCTTGAGTTCACTTACGTGGTCTATGTAACTAATGTTGACATTTCTACATGTCTGTCTGAAATTCCAGATTAATTGTTTGTGTTGGAATCAGTTGTCCTCAGTTTCTTTTGCACCGAGTTCTCTGCTCTTCTGACGATTTTCAGCTCTTGTTTCCCAATATGTTGCCCGCTATATGACCTGTTTTATTGCTGAAGATGGAAGTATATCATATGTTTGCCATGTGGATGCCTTTCCAAAGTATATGAGTATTTATTGTTGGAGCAAACACAGATGCAAAAAATGATCCTTCATGAAGAAGAATCACCTGTGCAGATGTACAAATCAAATGATATTCATGCCTGTTGCTGCAATGTGTCAAATAACAGATCAATGTTGTCTTCAGTACTCATACTACTTGTATCTGCCTTGTAACTATGTTTACCTCTTACATCTAATACGGAAATTAGTGAAACACAGGAGCAATGTTGGTGAATACAAATTGGGGGAAAGCTTATCATCCATCATTTCACAGTTATGCAAATAGGAAGTATCTATTTACATATTAAACATTACAAGTTTCATAAGAGTTAAATGAATCTGTGAAAACATTTATTAGTTCATTGAATCCTGTCACAAAGGAGAAACTCTGATAATGTGAAATGAGTCAAGATGAACAATAAGAAAGTGAAGCAGCTTCAAGAACCAGCATTAATATTCAAATATGCTTTCAAAAGGTACATCTCATGAAGTATCACAGACTCAAAGATGAAATGAACTAAATATGGATAACTACATGCTTTTCTCCATGTTGCACAATTTTGAGAACACATTAAAATATAACAGAAAATAATAACTAATGAAATGAAAAAAAAAAAAAAACACTGATTAGTGAAATTTCAGACCCACAAAAAACACAGTGTTCCATTTAGAAATATCTCTGAACTACCTTTATCATAAATCTTGTATCAGGTTTGTCTGTACCATAGAGTTTCATGGCCTGATGATATGTCAGCTGAGGGAATGGTGCAGATATTGGCTCTGCTTCTTCAGGCCAACAGTAGACAAGCATTTCTTCTATCAGTTGCAGAATACCATCTCTATCAGGGAAAGATAATTCCATGTCAAGCTGAAACATTGTTAAAAAAAATCACTATTTATCAGACATTCCTGCAAAAATCATAGAAAATACGATAAATAAAGTAACTATTAGAGAATGAACATTATTTGACTTACAAAGGTCTCATTTTCTGTTTTGGAAGCACTTAGCAAAATCAAATTAAAAATATTCAAAATAGTGATAAGTATGAAAAATGAGCCTTTCAAGGTCCTTTAATAATTTATACAATAATCTAGATAGGCAGTACAGAAATTGCAATACAACAATTATGAAACAGACTTTATGACAAAGATCCCGAGTCGCGAAAAGACAGAGAGAGAGAGAGAGAGAGAGAGAAAAAACACTGCTGGAAAGGCAGATTTTGGCCAGCAAGGCCTTTGTCAAATGTGTGTTAGGGGATCCAGGAATTCGTCTTCTCTCCATTTGTAAAATTCTCCTGCTATGCAATCTCAAATTCCAAGATTCCACAACACACTTTATGACAAAGGCCTTGTTGGTCGAAAGCTAGTTTTCAACTGTCTTTTTGTGTGTCTTTCTGTCGCTCAGCATCTTCTCTATATAGTGAGTAGCAACTATTCTTTTCACTGTATTGTTACATTCCATCCTGGATTTTCCATTATTTGATTAAGAAACAGCCAACCATAAAAAAAAAAAATGAACAGTTTCAGCATTCTTGAAACTTCCCCCATGCTGTGGCTAAGCTATGTCTCTGCAATATAATTTCTTCCAGGAGTTCTGCAAGGTCTGCAGGAGAGCTTCTATGAAGTTTGGAAGGTAGGAGATGAAGTACTGGCGGAATTAAAGCTGTGACGATGGGTCGTGAGTCATGCTTGGGTAGGTCACTGATGATCAGATCCCATAGACTTACAAACTGCTGGAGATGATGATTACTACATTTCACCCTCTGTTCCAAATAGTCTTGGACATCTTATGAAAGATAAGATGAGGTGTTTTGTGGGCTAGTCAAGGTGCGATACGGTGCCTGAGTATTCATCAGACCATGATGATATGCATGCAGCATTGTGAACACAAGTGTTAGTCATCATGGAAGGTGGGAATCTACACAGCATATTAATTGTGAGGTTTTAGAAGGAATGGCAACGCCTGGTCGGCAGAATGATGAAGTAGACTATAATGTAGCAAGTTATTACCAGTTAACATTTATTGCAGTATAGCACACAGCCATGTATCACGGTGGCTGCAAGGATTTACTCGCCGTTACGACTCACAGCGCAGCTGACACTACCAACCGTGAGAATGATCTTCAGTAACATTTAGCAGGAACGTAAATTCATACCCCCTACAAATCTAAATAAACTACAGTAATCATCAACCAATTTTTTTCAGACGTGGTATATCACCTTTTATTATTAAGTAAAGGAACCTGTAAAAATTTCAGACTTTTATCTCTTATAGCTCTGGAGATTGAGAACATTACTTAAATGTCCAAAGTCGACACTTATGTTTCAAGACTCAGTTAGGAACAATAGCAGTTTGTGTTTTATCATCATCTAAAGTCATACCAGAATTCTCAATATATAAAATCACTTAACTGGAATTTTTCTTTTCAAAACTTTAATTACGCTACAATTTTGTAGTGTAAAAATCATTCAAAATTATTATCTGCTTATTATTTTGTTGTGTGTATACATGGGAATGAATGAGTGTGAGTGTGTGTGTGTGTGTGTGTGTGTGTGTGTGTGTGTGTGTGTGTGTGTGTGTGTGTGTGTGGGACATATGAAAAAAACTTAATACTATTTTATCTAAAAACTTATGAAACTGAATCGTGGGAACATTGTGGTGCAACCACAAAGCTGATGACGTATGTCAATGTGTGCTTGCTTTTGTAAGAAAGCAGCCAGAATAGAAGTCGGAATTGGAAAAAGTTTCAAAATTAATTTAAAGATTATTTTGCATTTCGGTCTATTTTATTAAACATTATATTAGAAATTGACATGGAATGACATAAATGATTTTTTGATTAGTGATTGACTCAGGCAAGTTTTGCCACGAGAATGATCTAGAAGGATCATTCTGATTGGTCATTCAGACCATTAGCCAATCAGAATTAAGCTGTTATCGCACACAGAAAGTTAGATAGGCAGAGAGTGGGGTGGCATCAAGAGAGTGGCTCACCAACCTTCATACGTGTAACATCATGCTAAATGTCACCGAGAAAATAGCTTGTAAAATGAAGAACTGTTGAGTTCATTGCTGATAGGAAGTGTGATGACTTAGGCAGTTGAAATTACGAACATTTGAGGACAATTTGATTAATTAATTGGTGTGTTATGAGTGTGTGTCATTTCAGTCTTAGTGGTGAGCACTTCAGACATTGAAGACCACTGATACGATCGAAGTTTCAACTCGCTATAGTAGTAGGTCAGTGACTGTCAGATCGAACATTTGTCGGGTCGGACTGGTACATATTCTGGCTGATTTTTTGTGAAAAATTTTGGTGCACTGACAGTGAACTTGGAATGGTAGAGCAGTAAAAATAGTAATTTTGGACTTGATAGCAAAATTATGTGCTTTCTTAAGAATATAACACCAGTTTACTAAAATTTCCGAAGGCTTACTGCAGGTAAACTGCATTTACCCACCACCTGGAATTTGTTAAAATGAACCTACAGGAACTGATTCACAACTTGAGTTATGCAACTTCTGTGTGGTAGGTATTAGGTTGTGGTTTCATCAACGCTTCTTTACACGGTCTACTGAGTATCTACTACTGCAGAGTGAAGGGACGTTGTAAGGAAGTCATACTGAGGTAGGTGGACAATTAATGAGAGACTGTATGATACGAGCGAAGACGACACAAACCCGCACACTGTCGCAAATGGTGCATTAGTATCCGGGAAAAATTGGAAAGGTCGAGTGTATTATCAAACTTTAAAAGCAGCGGTGTAATAAATCCGATAAGTGAAAAACCTACATGCACATAAAGGAACTTTAATAGGAAAGCAGTAGTGAAGTGGAAAAATATAGTGGCAAGAGCAACTGGTGTAAGAGGCGGCTAATGGTGTCAGCGACAGCTGAGCATCAGGAAGCGGCGAGCAGCAGCAGCCGGAAGTCCGCAGTAGTTGGCAGCAGTGGCCGGAGTGGGGACTCAGAAACTACACCTGTGGGGGTAGAGCTTGTTTGAATGGACCCGCTGTACCATCTCAGCATGCTGACATTGCAAGAGAAAAGCTAAGTAGTATTCTACTTCATTTGTGTGTGTGTGTGTGTGTGTAAAGAAACTTTGCGACATGGCAGAAAATAAGAACCAGGAGATAGTAAAGTAGAAAGTGGGGGTAGATTTGGGTAAAGAAAAATATGTAGATGATTCAATGATTGGTGAATTTAGTTTTGAAGCAAATGATAGTGGTTTACCTGATTCAATGTCTTCTAATTATGGGATAGTAAATGAACAGAGCACAGTGGATGCCGATAGTAAATATATACCTGTTGCTAGTACAAAAATAAAACAGGAACCAGTGTCAGTTGCTTGTGAGCATAAAGATAGTGTTTCAGAAACGTTAATGAATATTTTAACACATATGAAGGAAATGGGTTCTGACATTAAAAATTCATTAAGGTCTGATATGGACTCTAAAATGAGTGGGTTGTGTGCAGAAGTTAATCAAGGGTTTAATAAACTTGTTGGTAGAAATGGAAACCAAAATGGAAAATAAAATTTGGAAATTAAGAGATTCATGGAAAAATGATTTGACTTTGTTTAGTACCAGTATTAAAAGTGAGATTAGTCGAGTAAAACAAGAGTGTAATACTACTGTAGGAACAGTGAAAAGTGAATTAACTTCTCAAATCAAGCAAGTTGCTGACGACAACAGACAGCTAAAGGAACAAGTAAATTCAGAATTAAATAAAATCCATGAACAAGTCAATGGTGTAGAAAAGCAATTTGAGGATAGTCATCTTGAAATGGAAAAGCAAATTAAGGAAGGAAAATGTGTGTGTGCGAAGTTTGGAGTGCAAGTGGCTAATAAAATCACTAACCTTGAAACTAAAATCAATCGGTTTAATGCAGATGTAGACGAGCGATTGTGTAACCATGAAGGTAGACTAATCAGAGCAGAGTTAAGTGTTAACAACAACAGCGGTGTTATTGTGTCTAATGATGTAATAGATTCATCAGAAACTGCTTATGTGACTCATCGACAATTTTTGCGATTCGATCTGAGTAAAAATGTACATCCAAAGGAATTCTGGAGTGATTTTGAAGTCGTGTTGCCCAAATCTTGGAATGACAAACAGTAAATTCGGTTCATTGCATCAAATCTAATGGCAGAGGCTAGAATTTGGGGAAATTTGGCCTCAGATAAATATGACAAGTTAGTGGAGTATAAGCAAGCCTTTTTCAAGGAATATTGGGGAAAAAGGATTCTGGTCTGGGGAAAAATACGATCCCAGGAAAGAGAGTGTTAAAAGATTTGTACAAAAATGGGTAACGACTTTATCGTATTTAAACTCAACGGTGGAAACACAGTAAATTATTATGGGAATAGAGAATAAATTGCATTTGTATTGGAGGAATAAGATAATATCAGCTCCTAGGGATGATACTGATAAATTTATCCAGTATTTGGAAAGAGTAGAAAATATTTTGAGAGAGGAGGAAAGTGCAAGAAGGGACTATAGGCCTCAAGATAGACAAACTGAAAACAGAGCCGAGGTACAAGTGAACAGAATAGGAATACAGAGATCTAATAATTACAGAGGCGGGTACCGAGGACAAGGGGGTTCTGTGGGTAACAGGTACAATGGCAGAGACCAAAGCATCAAATACTGACAGCAGCAGTCTGCTGATGGGCGAGAGTAGTGCAGACTACCAGGTGAAAGGAACGTAAGGGGCAATGACTGCGTAGAGGAGGAGGAAAACTAATGGCAGTCTGTAATGGCGCTAGCGTTTGGAGACTGAAGCAGCACAAATTAAACCCGCTAGCAAAACCATTTGTGAGAAAGGCACCGACTGAATAGTTTGGGAGGGAAGATATTATAGAAACCAACAAACAAAAGGGGACGAGGTTATACGAGCCGTGCCGAATAAAGCCTAACGGGTGAATGACAATCGCTGTTTATATGGTTAACTGGGTTTGCAAATGAGCAGCGTTGTTATAATTAGCAGCAAAATTCATAGATTTAGACTACCAGAGTGGAAATAAATGACTAACAGGTAACAAAGATTATGTATTGCCCTCTCTGTGTATCCACGAAAATGAAATTTTGACAGAAAATTTTTGGCCACACCGCTACACTACTAAAGGCCACTTATACAGTCCCTGGCTAGCAGCCGCTAAAATTCTATTCTGGGAGTAGTGCGGAAAACACGTTGTATGAACACATAATAACACCTAACTGGAGAATAAACTCGGGATAATTAAACCGGTAATTGTGGCAGGGTTAGTGAAGTTAACCACAGAACAAGTATTGACACTGGCAGGAATAGCTACATAATTAGTGATGACAATATTGTTTGTTAGAACGAGGAAGGAGAAGAAACAGGGACTCTCACAAACTATAGAAGAATATGCCGATTCCAAATTTAAATAAAAATTTCGTACCACTACTACATCATCTCATGCTTCAGAAGCTAGAGAGTATGAATGAAATGTGAAGCTATTTCCTAACATAAAGCTTTTTGCTTGTAGTAGGCCTAATAGGCATTTGACATTGGTACTTCGTGAATTATATTCTGTGGTGTTATGAAAATGACCATTTGTGCCAAAACAGTCTCGTTTATTTGGTGTGTGTAACAATTGCTGCAATATTAGGCAGGCCTATTTCGTTTTATCTATCAGACAGTGACAAAGTACATGTAATCAGATCGAGAAGGCAAACCAGTCTTGGGCACAATTTGTATTAACAGCTTTTCTAGTATTAGACAACAACATTTCGTTTTTTCATTGTTTGTATCCCACCCAGGATTTTCCAATATCATACTGATTTATATATATGATATGGGCTCAATGCTACTTTATTAACTTTACTTTGCAGTGCACATAGCTCTTTCACATTTCACGGAATAGCTGTTCTGAAAGACAATGACACAATCAGGCCAACAAATGTAAGTAAATAAATGTTAACCATGGGCTGCTACATCTGGAACATTCTGGTACAGCTTCTAGATTTGCTACAGAAATACTTCCCTTCACCACTAATATGAAAATACACACCAGGTGGGGAGGCCTTGGCTGGACTTTCCCTTTTTCCCTTGTCCCTATTGAATATTTTTTTATAGCAAGGCACTAAATAATGAAAGGATCACAAGTCACCTTTCAATGTCAATTATAGATTCCTGTTATGTACACAATCTGGAAGCTAAGAGGCCCTAAATGTGTACTGATCATATTAGGAAAATGCAGTAAAGTGCAATAATATTCAGCTAAAGCTTCAAACAGAACACAACAGTGTATATTTCTCTACTCAAACTGTTGATTTCATATTGATTTTCATCTCTCTGCACACCATCTGAAGCAGGAGTTATACTCTGATGCTATATTTGGAACTTAAGGCCCCTATGAAAAATTAAGATTTTTCTGTCACATTCGCTACTTGCTATCCAAAGATCTGTCAAACAAGTGCGCCATTTTACTAACCAAATTTGTTAAACTTAACCTCACTTTTGAAGCAGCTGTCTTGCAGTGGATATCATGCTGCAAAGTATTTTGACACGAGTGAGAATGACCGTCAATGCACACAAAGCATTTCTTTCATTCACCTTAGTACTGTGTATAAAGAAGAGAAAGGAAAAGCCTAATCCAGGAAATGGCTGAAACTGCTAAAGGAAAGATCTATTTGTTACTCTCAGACACTGATGATTACATCAGCTTTGTTTGAATGGACAGGCAAACTTATAATAACTTGTTAGAATTATTTCTAATTTACATTGAAAAAGAACACATAGTTATACAAAAATTTATTCAAGATTCTCAATTATTATCTATCAGACTGTAATTTCGGCAACTGGTGCAGACTTCAAGCCACTGAGTTACATTATTACGGAAACATGAAGGAACAAATGAAGTACTAAAAGATTATTTTGTTGCACTTCCAGTTGTGGGTTATGTGTAGAACACAGATTTTTTTAAATGTAATATGTGGATGGGAAAGATGCTAAACCTCTATCATTTCGGTGATGGCCAGCGATAATCTGTTTTTATCCACATACGGTAATCACTTTATTTTAGTTTCTACAATTGTGGAAACTAGAAAATAAACAGCAACAAAAAGTTGTTTTCAATGTGTGGTGAAACATCAATGTTCATTTGGTCTGTCATCTTCAAAGTCTGAAAAGTAACTGGGTTTTGCTTGACAAACAAAAGCATACTGGTTAAACTTGTTTGTCAAATTAGCCATCAATCAAAATTTCTGTCAAACATAGTTTATGCCCGAATAAAATTTTTCTCTCAAACATAGTTTATGCCTGACAAACTCATCAAACAAAGCAGCAAACCGCCAAATAATTTGAAAAACATGTGAAGTTGGACAAAATGTTTGATCACCTATGGGTGCCTTTAGTGTGTTTTAAAAATAACCTCTTTTCTACATTTTGAACTTTTGGCATTAAATAAAGAAGTATTGCATTAGGCTTTAATGGATACGCTAATATTTACAATGTGTATTAATATTTCCTATACCTGTGTGAATTCAGGCTGTCTGTCGGATCGTCCACCTTCATCTCTGTAACATCGAGCAATCTGGAAGTAACGATCTATTCCTCCAACCATTAACATTTGTTTGAACTGTTGAGGGCTCTGCACCAGAGAGTAAAAGCGGGAAGGAAGTTGTGTTGGCACAATGAATTCTTGTGCACCCTGTAAACAGAAATTTACCAGCAAAACATTTTTATACATACTAAAAGTAAACTACTTAGAACAGATAATTCCAAGGTCTACTCAGAACAGAAATATATTAGAAATTAAGGCAACCAATAGACCTGATCTCTCTGAGGATTTTCACACTGAAACTGGTATCAGGGACCATGAGGTAGGTATAACTGTGGTGTCACCGCCAGACACCACGCTTGCTAGGTGGTAGCTTAAATCGGCTGCGGTCCATTTAGTACATGTCGGACCCGCGTGTCGCCACTGTGTGATCGCAGACCGAGCGCCACCACAAGGCAGGTCTCGAGATACGGACTAGCACTCGGCCCAGTTGTACGACGACTTTGCTAGCGACTACACTGACGAAGCTTTTCTCTCATTTGCCGAGAGACAGTTAGAATAGCCTTCAGCTAAGTCCATGGCTATGACCTAGCAAGGCGCCATTAGCCTTACATAGTTTGAAAGTTATCGTATGTCTCAACAAGAAGAACGATGTATACAACAAGGATAAATAAGAGTTAAGTATTCGAGGAGCTGCATACTTTTCTTATTAGCTTTCACTACTTATCCTGTTTCAGAATTCACACCCGTCTGCGTTAGATAGCGTGCATTTAGGCCGCCTCTATCTACAAGGTGTTGGCACATTTACCAACACATCATTGGCGACGAGGGAAAGGGTCTTGTTCTTTCCAATTGCTTACAATTACTTGTGTCATGGCTTCGCCACAATCTCCAGATGTACTGTCCGAATTTTATCGCTTGCAGAATCAGCAGACGCAGGCGTTATTGGAGGCCCTTGGACAGCTCGTCCAGGGTCAACATGCCATTCAAACCGATGCGGCAGCTGCCGCTTCACCGCTACCGCAGACACAACTCGCAGTTGCAATTTCGCAATTTCGACGCGGCGCACGAGTCCTGGACGGAGTGGTCACGCCAGTTTGGATTTCATCTCGCCGCCTACAGAATTCAAGGTAATGAGCGGCAGCCTCATTTATTGTCGTGTGTAGGGGTGCAAACGTACCGTGTGATAGTGAAATTGTTTCCCCGACGCGACGTAGCAACTCTGTCCTACGAAGAAATTTTGTTGGCATTGGACGCCTATTTCAAAGAAACAGTTAATGTAGTTGCAAAGAGGTATACGTTCTTTCGTACAAAACGTACGGCCGGTCAAACTAATAGGGAGTGGGTTGCAACATTGCAAGGCCTTACTAGGGATTGTGCATTTGAATGTGACTGTGGCCTTCCTTATTCAGATACTATGGTGCGTGATGCAATAGCACAGAACGTTTCTGATGTTCGCATACGTGAGCAAATTTTGAAACTAGTTTATCCCTCCCTTCAACAAGTGATAGACATATTGGATAGGCAAGACACACTTGACTGTGCTCAGGACTCATTTGCAACTTCGCCAGCCGTGTGTAACATTAACCGGCCTGCCGGGCGCGCTGGGCGGCCCGGTCAGCTGCCCTCGCGCACACCAGCGCAGCTGCCGCCACGCTCTAAACCAGGTGTGCCGCGTCAGCACACAAATGCAGTGAAATCATGCCCGCGGTGTGCTACTAGACATTCGCGTGAAAATTGCCCGTCACGCCAAGCTATTTGCTTTTTCTGTAATAAGAAAGGACATGTTCAAAGTGTTTGCCAGAAAAAGCTCAGATCAGACAATCATAATCATTCCAGGCCCTTTGCTTCGTGCCGGAATCGAACCAAGGACACTCAGGCTCGTGAACCTTCGCCCATGGACATTTATGTAGTTAATTACACTTCGTCCAGTGACACATTCTCTAACAGTGACTGTGTTCGTCCCACAAAACGTGTGCGTCGACGTCGCTGGAAATCACGTCAATTAGCAAGTGATGCTGTACCTGTATCAGTTCAAATTGCACAAGACAATCGCTCTTGTCGTCAGCAGGACAATAAACTTTTTGTAGATTTGGACTTTAATGGCAAGGTCTTACCATTCCAGCTCGATACCGGAGCTGCAGTTTCGTTGCTCAATCACGACACGTACAAACAACTGGGCAAACCTCCGTTGCGTTCCGCAAATGTTAAGCTCACTACATATTCAGGACAGAAAATTCCTGTGTTCGGACAGTGCAGCCTTCTCTTGCAACATACAAGGGACAAACAAAACTTGTGTCATTTTACGTTCTTCGTTCTTCTACTGCAGTGAACTTGTTTGGCTTAGATTTATTTCAGTTGTTTAACATGTCTATAGTAAATCAGGTCCTATCAGTGAATCAGACTGTGCCTTCAGACAGTGTTTCTAGTCTATGTGAAGAATTTGCAGACATATTTGCACCGGGCCTTGGTTGCGCTAAGAACTATGAAGCACATTTGGAACTGAAAGTAAACGCGCAACCGAAATTTTTCCGAGTGCGCAATGTTCCCAACGCATTGCGTGATTAGGTCGCAAGAACATTAAACGATTTAGACTCACAAGGTGTGAGTGAATGTGCGCATTGTCTCTTCCATTTCAGCTCCGCTTCATCGCTTATGCCGTACAGGTGTTCCGTTTCTCTGGACGACGCAATGCGAACGCGCTGTTCGCCAGTTGAAATCGGCGTTGCTTTCTAATACTTGCCTTACACCATTCGATCCCCAGAAACCCCTTTTGTTGATGGTAGATGCATCGGATTTCGGGATCGGTGCTGTGCTTGCGCACAAAGTTGGCTCGCATGATCGCCCTATTGCCTTTGAGTACAAATTGCTCTCGTCTACGCAAAGAAATTACTCGCAGATAGAGAAAGAAGCTTTGGCTCTCGTATTTGGTGTTACTAAGTTCCATGATTTCTTGTATGGTCGTCACTTTACCATCATCACAGACCACAAACCTTTGACGTCGCTTTTTCATCCGAACAAGCCTGTACCTCCTCGTACAGCGCAGAAATTCATTCGCTGGTCTATTTTCCTCTCGCAGTACCGCTACGATATCTTGTATCGGTCCACTGCTAAGCACGGAAACGCCGATGCGTTGTCCCGTTTGCCTGTTGCTGAGGATAAAGCATTCGATTCTTCCGAACTTGCTTGCATGTTCATGGATGCGGAAACCGATGAAGTGGTCGAATCATTTCCGATTGATTTTCGTCGTGTAGCTACAGCCACAGCTGCTGACCCTGTCCTTGCTACCGTTTTGCATTTTGTTGCTACGCAATGGCCTTTGTCAAAGTCTCGGATCGAGGATCCGTTGGTTCGCAGATTTTTTTGCTCATAGGGAGAGACTTTTTGTACGACGTGGTGTTTTGTTGTTGCGTTCTGATAATGATCAGTCCAGAGTCGTGGTCCCACGTTCGTTACAGTCCTCTGTTTTACGGCTTCTTCACCAAGGACATTGGGGTATAGTGCGAACGAAACAACTTGCTCGTCAGCACTGTACTTGGTTCGGAATCGATGCTGCGATTACGAATATGTGTTCTTCTTGCATGGCGTGTGCCGAACAACAATCCGCACCGCCGCGGAAAGTCTTTGCATGGCCAAAAGCCACTTCCCCTTGGCAACGCTTGCACATCGATTTGGCTGGTCCATTCTGGAATGCTCGATGGTTGGTTCTGATAGATGCCTTCAGTAATTTTCCTTTTGTTGTCCGGATGTCTTCCACGACGTCAACTGCCACCATCCAAGCGCTGTCTGCTATCTTTTGCATTGAAGATCTTCCGCAGACTATTGTTTCCGACAATGGCCCACAATTCATGTCCGCAGAATTTCAGTCATTCTGCCAGGCCAATGGTATTCAACATCTGACATCCGCGCCGTTTTCGCCTCAGTCAAATGGTGCCGCTGAACGATTGGTCCGGACTTTCAAGTCACAGATGTTGAAGTTGAAAGAGTCGCATTCTCGGGAGGACGCATTGTTGCTCTTTTTGTCGTCGTATCGCTCTCAGCCCCGAGATGGTCGCTCGCCGGCTGAGTTGCCCCACGGTCGTCCTCATCGAACCTTGATGTCTTTGCTGCATCCGCCGCATCAGGTTCCTGTGCAGCAGCAGCCTCCTGCTTTTGCTCCAGGCGACGTTGTATTCTATCGCAACTTTCGCGGTTCACGGCGTTGGCTCGCAGGGCGCATTCTTCGCTGCCTCGGCCGCGTGATGTATTTGGTTTTGGGGGCCTCTGGTGAGGTGCGTTGGCATCTCAATCAGCTGCGCCTCTGTCGTCGCACGGGTTCTGCCGCTCCCCGTCTGCTTTCAGCGACGGTGCCGTCCGGTCAGCGCCCTGGGGACCCATCTACTGGCTCGCCTCATCCCCAGGTGTTACCGACGATGCCTTCCATTTTGCCCCAAGGCGACGTGCCGCCGCAGCCGCCGCCGCCGCCGCCGCCGCCGCCTGTTCTCCCGCCGGCGCCACCCGCATTCGACGCTTCGCTGCAGCCGCCAAGCGCCTCCCTGGGTCACGCGCCGCCGCTCGCTTCCCGTGACCAGCTGTCCTCCGCCTTGGACCTCTTGCCCGCTCCGGACCACATGACGTCATCGCGCGTCGGGTACCCCGACGCAATGGAGGTCGACCCTTCGGCCCCTCCTGTCTCTTTACGGGCGCATACACCGCATGTTGACGTGCACCCTGGACTAGGTTTTCAGGCGTTTCCTAGCTCCCCTCGGACCGAATGGCCGGGTGCGGGTGGCACAGCTTCGCCTGTTGTTAGGCTCCCCACCTCATCGCCTACGTCAACATGGGGTCCTCCCCACGGCGGGCGGAAGCCTTATAACACGACCGTTCGCCTATTTGCGGGGGAGGAATGTGGTGTCACCGCCAGACACCACGCTTGCTAGGTGGTAGCTTAAATCGGCTGCGGTCCATTTAGTACATGTCGGACCCGCGTGTCGCCACTGTGTGATCGCAGACCGAGCGCCACCACAAGGCAGGTCTCGAGATACGGGATAGCACTCGCCCCAGTTGTACGACGACTTTGCTAGCGACTACACTGACGAAGCTTTTCTCTCATTTGCCGAGAGACAGTTAGAATAGCCTTCAGCTAAGTCCATGGCTACGACCTAGCAAGGCGCCATTAGCCTTACATAGTTTGAAAGTTATCGTATGAAATGTCTCAACAAGAACGATGTATACAACAAGGATAAATAAAAGTTAAGTATTCGAGGAGCTGCATACTTTTCTTATTAGCTTTCACTACTTATCCTGTTCCAGAATTCACGCCCGTCTGCATTAGATAGCGTGCATTTAGGCCGCCTCTATCTACAACGTGTTGGCACATTTACCAACACATCAATAACAACAAAGATTACCAAAGTAAAAGGGGGCAAAAATAAACAATAAACATATATGTGTTAGGTAAACTAGATAAAAAGCAACATATCTCAATGATTTATTTAGATATGGGCAGGACCATGCAGAGGAACTGTGGCCCACATTTAAAAGAATTGCTGACCGAGCACTGGATAGATACTCTCCTGGCAGAACAGTTTTGCATGAGAGAAACTCTCATCATATATAATCTGTGTAAAGAATCTTCTAAAGAAACAGTGATGAATGTATAATAAGTGTAAAACAAATCAAATGAGTATAGATAGATGCTACTGAAAGTGGATTTGGCAGTAAAAATGGGCAATTTCTGAAACCTTAAAAAGATACTGAAGCAGAATCTGATCGAAAGATCTCTCTCTAAAATCCCAAATAAATTCTGGTTCTATGTAAAGTGTGTCAGTGGCACCAAAGTTAGTTCCAGACTCATGGATGACACATAAACTGAAATCTCAGGAAGCAAAGCAATAGCAGAAATTTTGAATTTTATTTTAAATATTCATTTACAAAGGAGTACTGCTCCTGTTTAATTATCCCACCACAGCAAAGATGAATGAAACCGCCATTAGTGTCACAGAGAAACAACTGAAATTGCTAAAATTGAATGAAGCTCCAGGACCTGATGGCATGCTTTCAGATTCTCTGCAGCTGAATTAGCTCTTCTGATCATACAAAGGCAACTGCTTACAAAACATTCATGTGATCCATCCTAGAATATTGCTAAAGTGTGTGGGACCCATGCCAAATAGGTTTAACATGGTATATCGATGTATACAAAAAAGAGTAGCACAAAAGATCTGAATTTTGTCTGTCGTGCGAGAGAGAACCATGAACATGCTAAACAACCTAAACTGGCTGATGCTTGAAGATAAGTGTCATCTATCTCACAAATGCTTATTTAAAAAGTTTCAGGAACCAGTATTAAATGAGGGATCTAAGAATATACTACACTACTAGGACTGCTTCAGTATGGACCACCAAGACAAGATTACACTAATTACAGCACACACACAGGCATTTAGCAATTATTCATTCCATGATCCATATGCAAATGGAATGGGAAGAAACCATAAAACATGATAAATGGGAAGTACTCCCTGTCATTCATTTCACAGTTGTTTGCTGAGTATACAGTAGATGTAAAATGAGATGAAATGGATATACAGGAATATCATTCTGTTACGAAAAACTTACTGCTCGACAATTTTGCTATCAACGAAAATTCGTACAAAGTTGGTGAAGTAGTAGTTTATCTTGTTCCAAAATTGAAGTAGATAGTTCCTGTGAGTCAGCATGCAGAGAGGATTTACTTGACAACAGAGATTAATTAATAATTTGTTACTTTTCTTGATTCCATGACTTAGATAATATAGTTGCTAAAAGGTTCAAAGAAAACTGAGTATCACTCATATAGGTACCCCACATAAACAGTTACAGATGGTGGCAACTTCAATCTACCCTCCATGTGTTAGCAAAAGTATGTGTTTAAAGCCCTTGGTAGCTGTAAAACATTGTCTGAAATTGTACTAAATTATTTCTCCAAAAATTATTTTGATCAATTAGTTCAGGTGTCCACAAAGGTGTAAATGGTTGCGAAAACATACTTGACCTCTTAGCAAAAAATAACCCAAGCAAATAGGGAGCATCATGACAGAATACAGATATTAGTTATTGCAAGATTGCTGTAGAGAAACTGAATATCATAACGTCCCAACCCACCAAAAATAAACACAAAATGTATCTGTCTAAAAAAGCAGATAATTCACATGGTGCTTTCCTAAGAGACAGTCTCCATTCCTTCTGAACTCATTATGTATGCATAGACTGGAAATGGCTTAGAGTCAAGGAAATAGTATTGATAACAACTGTGAGATTTATATCAAGTAAATTAATAAGAGAGCACTGATCTGCCATGGTACACAAATCAGGTCAGAACACAGTTGGACAAGTGATGAAAAAAGCAAGCAGGTGACACAATCAATACCTTGGCTGCGCAATAGCAACAGTAAAAGTAATGTTAAAGTCAAATTGCATGAATGGCTGGGAGACTCCAAAGGGCATATTCAGTCACCCAACTGGAAAACAAATTACAAAGTGTTAGAGCTTTGTGTGAAAGTGCAAAACCTTAGAACTTCATGTTAAAGAAGTGTATCTGTTAAGTGTAGATCTCTGTCTGTCTGTCTGTCTGTCTGTCTGTGTGTGTGTGTGTGTGTGTGTGTGTGTGAGAGAGAGAGAGAGAGTTAATCCAAGACATTGGCAACAAGACTGGACTTTACACCACTAGCCCTCCTGTAAAGCCAAAGCAAAAATTGTCAACAGTGCGCAGCATACCTGGTTGGTCACCCACCCACATACTGCCCACACCCAGCAGTGCTTATTCAGTAATGTGGAGGGAACTGGTGTATCCACCTCTGCACAGCTGTTAACATAGTGATGGTAATGATACCAATTAAAGCAACACTAAAGCAGAGTTACTAAAATATGGTTTTCCAAAATCCCTTCACCAAACATGACGAAGAAAATATTCCAGAATTCAAATCCAGAACTGCTGCCCACACGAGTAACTTAAAAGCAGATGTCCTCAGTGTACCAAAGTAAATAACAAATCACTTAACAAAGGCAATTATTTTGGTCCACATTGTAGACCAATTACATTCCTTTCAGAGTATGCTCCATACCTATCAATCATTTACACATGAAGTCTGGAAAGTTGCACAGGTCACACCATTCTCAAGAATGGAAACAGGAGTAATCCACTGAATTACAGGCCCACATCATTGGCGTACATTTGCAGCACATAGAACATATGCTATGTTCAAATGCTATGAATTACCTTGAAGAAAATGATCTGTTGATGCACAGGCACCACATATAATTTTTTTGCAGAACAACTAGTGCTTTATTCCCCTGAAGTAATGTCTACTACTGACAGGAGATCTCAAACGGATTCCATATTTCTAGATTTACAGAAGGCTTTTGATACCATTCCTCACAAGTGGCTTCTAATCAAAATGTGTGCCTCACGAGACCTTCACAGTTGTGCAACTGGACTCATGGTTTCCTGTTAGAAACCTCACTGTTCGTAATAACTTTTGGGAAGTCGTCAAGTAAAATGGAAGTGATATCTGGCATTCCCCAAGGAAGTGTTAATAGGTCCTGTTGTCATTTATAGTCTAGTAAAATCACCGAAAGATCAGAACCATTGCAAAATAATACAAGCAAGATACCTGTATGAAGCAGAAAGGCAATTAACTCTAAATAATGAAAAGAGTGAGGTCATCCACATAAGTTCTAAAGAAATTCATTAAATTTTGGTTACACAATAAATCATACAAATCTAAAGCTGTCATTTCAACTAAATACTTAGGGATAACAATTACAAACAACTTAAATTGGAGTGATCATGTACATTATGATGTTGAAAGGCACACACAAGACAGAGTTTCACTGGCAGAACACTTAGAGGATACAAAAAATCCACTAAACAGACTGTGTACAATACATTTGTCCATCCTCTGCTAAAGTATTGCTGTGCAGTATGGGATCCTTACCAGATAAGATTGAAGGAGGACATGCAAAAAGTTCCAAGAAGAACAGCTTACTTGTATTATTGTAAAATAGAGGAGAGAGTGTCATGGAAATGATATGCAGGTCAAGGTGGCAACCATTGAAACAAAGCCATTTTTTGATGTGGCGAGATCTTTTCATGAAATTTCAATGCCTAACTATCTCTGCTGAAAGAGAAAATATTTTGTTGATGCCCACTTATATATGAAGAAATGATCATCATAATACATAAAATAAGAAAAATCAGACCTCACATGGTGTGATTTAAGTGTTCATTTTTACGCCATGATATTCAAGAGTGGAATGGTAGAAACATAGTGCCACGCACTTCAGAGTAAATTGGAGAGTAGCCATGCAGATGTAGGTAAGGAGATTTTTCCTTACTTTTGAACAGTCAATAATGGATAACTTATTCATTTATGGCATACTTTCCTTTATAATGACTGGTGCAAAAAGTGTCTCTCAACTTCAACAACAAATAAAAACACTGAGAAGATAAAAAAAAAGGCTGGTGCCATAGGCTTATCAGAAGAAATACTAACATATACACAGTGTGAAGCATTAAAAATTAAAAAGAAATTGTGCAATGCAAGTACATTTGTAGAATGTTGACTCACACTGAATGCATAAAACAAATCTCTGAAGAATTGAATATTTACGCAACATATTAAAAAAAAAAGTATTCCATATTTTGATAGATGGTAGTAATGGAGCAAAACAAGACAAAATGTCAATTAAATATGGGTTCTAATATGCTAATTGAGAACTATGAGCCCTTTTTCATCTTCACTATGAAGCCCATCTCTTCTACAACAACCTGTTTGTTATTACGAATGACTTACAGAATGCACTGAATGAATGAGGAAACATTCCTCTTATTTTTCAAGGATACAGCATGCATTAGTGTTGTTACGATAAACCATATTCACAGTTCTGGGTAAGTGCAGTGTATACACTAGCTCTAAAAAACAATTTGTGTTTTCCATAATGCAGTAATGTGTTTTCATTTGTTTACTCCATTCTGTAAGTTTTTTGCAATAGCAAAGAGCTTACAGTAGAAGACACGTATTTCGCAGTAGCAATGATGAACAAGTGCTCATGGTTGCATGGTATGCATTTTAGAGAGATGGTTGTTGCATTTTTTCCCCTTGGTTTGGCCCATTCTACCACTTCACAAAGTATATTTATTTATTTAAAGAAAACACCATGCACATGAATTATCACAGAAGAAAAAACTGAAACCACAACTATTCCTTTCTTCTACAGTATTTCCAAAAACAGCAACATTGTTCTCAGGTGATTGTGGATAAAACAAACGTTGTTGTTGTTGTGGTCTTCAGTCCTGAGACTGGTTTGATGCAGCTCTCCATGCTACTCTATCCTGTGCAAGCTTTTTCATCTCCCAGTACCTACTGCAACCTACATCCTTCTGAATCTGCTTAGTGTATTCATCTCTTGGTCTCCCTCTATGATTTTTACCCTCCATGCTGCCCTCCAATACTAAATTGGTGATCCCTTGATGCCTCAGAACATGTCCTACCAACCGATCCCTTCTTCTGGTCAAGTTGTGCCACAAACTTCTCTTCTCCCCAATCCTATTCAATACTTCCTCATTAGTTATGTGATCTACCCATCTAATCTTCAGCATTCTTCTGTAGCACCACATTTCGAAAGCTTCTATTCTCTTCTTGTCCAAACTATTTATCGTCCATGTTTCACTTCCATACATGGCTACACTCCATACGAATACTTTCAGAAATGACTTCCTGACACTTAAATCTATACTGGATGTTAACAAATTTCTCTTCTTCAGAAACGCTTTCCTTGCCATTGCCAGCCTACATTTTATATCCTCTCTACTTCGACCATCATCAGTTATTTTGCTCCCCAAATAGCAAAACTCCTTTACTACTTTAAGTGCCTCATTTGCTAATCTAATTCCCTCAGCATCACCCGACTTAATTAGACTACATTCCATTATCCTTGTTTTGCTTTTGTTGATGTTCATCTTATATCCTCGTTTCAAGACACTGTCCATTCCATTCAACTGCTCTTCCAAGTCCTTTGCTGTCTCTGACAGAATTACAATGTCATCGGCGAACCTCAAAGTTTTTATTTCTTCTCCATGAATTTTAATACCTACTCCGAATTTTTCTTTTGTTTCCTTTACTGCTTGCTCAATATACAGATTGAACAACATCGGGGAGAGGCTACAACCCTGTCTTACTCCCTTCCCAACCACTGCTTCCCTTTCATGTCCCTCGACTCTTATAACTGCCATCTGGTTTCTGTACAAATTGTAAATAGCCTTTCGCTCCCTGTATTTTACCCCTGACACCTTTAGAATTTGAAAGAGAGTATTCCAGTCAACATTGTCAAAAGCTTTCTCTAAGTCTACAAATGCTAGAAACGTAGGTTTGCCTTTCCTTAATCTTTCTTCTAAGATAAGTCGTAAGGTCAGTATTGCCTCACGTGTTCCAGTGTTTCTACGGAATCCAAACTGATCTTCCCCGAGGTTGGCTTCTACTAGTTTTTCCATTTGTCTGTAAAGAATTCGTGTTAGTATTTTGCAGCTGTGACTTATTAAGCTGATAGTTCGGTAATTTTCACATCTGTCAACACCTGCTTCCTTTGGGATTGGAATTATTATATTCTTCTTGAAGTCTGAGGGTATTTCGCCTGTTTCATACATCTTGCTCACCAGATGGTAGAGTTTTGTCAGGACTGGCTCTCCCACGGCCGTCAGTAGTTCCAATGGAATATTGTCTACTCCGGGGGCCTTGTTTCGACTCAGGTCTTTCAGTGCTCTGTCAAACTCTTCACGCAGTATCATATCTCCCATTTCATCTTCATCTACATCCTCTTCCATTTCCATAATATTGTCCTCAAGTACATCGCCCTTGTATAGACCCTCTATATACTCCTTCCACCTTTCTGCTTTCCCTTCTTTGCTTAGAACTGGGTTTCCATCTGAGGTCTTGATATTCATACAAGTGGTTCTCTTATCTCCAAAGGTCTCTTTAATTTTCCTGTAGGCGGTATCTATCTTACCCCTAGTGAGATAGGCGTCTACATCCTTACATTTGTCCTCTAGCCATCCCTGCTTAGCCATTTTGCACTTCCTGTCGATCTCATTTTTGAGACGTTTGTATTCCTTTTTGCCTGTTTCACTTACTGCATTTTTATATTTTCTCCTTTCATCAATTAAATTCAATATTTCTTCTGTTACCCAAGGATTTCTACTAGCCCTCGTCTTTTTACCTACTTGATCCTCTGCTGCCTTCACTACTTCATCCCTCAAAGCTACCCATTCTTCTTCTACTGTATTTATTTCCCCCATTCCTGTCAATTGCTCCCTTATGCTCTCCTTGAATCTCTGTACAACCTCTGGTTCTTTTAGTTTATCCAGGTCCCATCTCCTTAAATTCCCACCTTTTTGCAGTTTCTTCAGTTTTAATCTACAGGTCATAACCAATAGATTGTGGTCAGAGTCCACATCTGCCCCTGGAAATGTCTTACAATTTAAAACCTGGTTCCTAAATCTCTGTCTTACCATTATATAATCTATCTGATACCTTTTAGTATCGCCAGGGTTCTTCCATGTATACAACCTTCTTTCATGATTCTTAAACCAAGTGTTAGTTATGATTATGTTGTGCTCTGTGCAAAATTCGACCAGGCGGCTTCCTCTTTCATTTCTGTCCCCCAATCCATATTCACCTACTATGTTTCCTTCTCTCCCTTTTCCTACACTCGAATTCCAGTCACCCATGACTATTAAATTTTCGTCTCCCTTCACAATCTGAATAATTTCTTTTATTTCATCATACATTTCTTCAATTTCTTCGTCATCTGCAGAGCTAGTTGGCATATAAACTTGTACTACTGTAGTAGGCGTGGGCTTCGTATCTATCTTGGCCACAATAATGCGTTCACTATGCTGTTTGTAGTAGCTTACCCGCATTCCTATTTTCCTATTCATTATTAAACCTACTCCTGCATTACCCCTATTTGATTTTGTGTTTATAACCCTGTAGTCACCTGACCAGAAGTCTTGTTCCTCCTGCCACCGAACTTCACTAATTCCCACTATATCTAACTTCAACCTATCCATTTCCCTTTTTAAATTTTCTAACCTACCTGCACGATTAAGGGATCTGACATTCCACGCTCCGATCCGTAGAACGCCAGTTTTCTTTCTCCTGATAACGACATCCTCTTGAGTAGTCCCCGCCCGGAGATCCGAATGGGGGACTATTTTACCTCCGGAATATTTTACCCAAGAGGACGCCATCATCATGTAATCATACAGTAAAGCTGCATGCCCTCGGGAAAAATTACGGCTGTAGTTTCCCCTTGCTTTCAGCCGTTCGCAGTACCAGCACAGCAAGGCCGTTTTGGTTATTGTTACAAGGCCAGATCAGTCAATCATCCAGACTGTTGCCCTTGCAACTACTGAAAAGGCTGCTGCCCCTCTTCAGGAGCCACACGTTTGTCTGGCCTCTCAACAGATACCCCTCCGTTGTGGTTGCACCTACGGTACGGCTATCTGTATCGCTGAGGCACGCAAGCCTCCCCACCAACGGCAAGGTCCATGGTTCATGGGGGGGAAAAACAAACGTACATGAATTATTTACAAATCTCACAAATGTTTAAAAACATTTAATTTTGGGTACTGGTTTGTTACTGTGAATGAGACTGGGTCCATCACTCATGGTCAGAAACTAAACAGCAATTGAATCAGGGAGTGGTACCTGGTAGCTGTGCGAAGCTCTCCTATTCAGAATACAAACAAGAATTAAGTCAAAATTTCAGTTCAAAAATATTAATTATCTGCAGTATCCACATCTTAATGTCATGATTCTAGTGAAATGATGAACCTAGTTTTGGGGCATGAAAAGTTACTAAAATACTTTGTTATTTAGGTGGTTGAATTGGAGGTGTTGAAAATTGTTAGAAACATTTAAATAATATTTATGTTTGTTGCAGAAACCCAGAAGTGATACTGTGGAATTTTTCCACATTCTTATCTGGTCGCACGGAATTTGCTTCATGAAAAGTCTAGAAATAACTCATTTCGTTTTTCTTCTGACTTCTATATTGAATTGTACTACTATTAAAGCCATGTGTTGCACCCACTATCACATACATAAAATTTTGACAGGGTAAACATCTCACCTATTATTACAAACATGAAACAAGTACAAAGTCAGTTTAGTATGACAGGATGCATGGCATAAAATATAAACATATTTTTCATCAATAGTTCTGTAAAAAAAAACAGTTTTTCAATATTAAACATAATGTAATCAACATTTTTAACAATTAATATTACAATATATTCATTCTGAATAGAAATGGACTAATATTTCATTCACCTATGAAAGCTGTAGTTCCATTCATCAACCCTAATTAACCTACACAAAATACCCCTTCCCATCTTGCATTTAAAACAAATATTTAACAGATTTACTTCATGGACAATTGAGTCTTGACCATAAAAATTACAGTTTATCATGTGTATCATTTACTACAATGAGTGAATCTCAGTCTTCTACATTACATTTGCAATGAAAAAGGTCAAGTTGGTGTCTTCTGCTGGAAAGGTTATGGTCAGGATTTTCTGGGATGTGGAAGGGATTCTTACAGAACACTTGCAAAAAAAAAAGCTAAATTATTTACAACTCTTGGCATTGTTATATATTTCAATGCAAAATAATTTTGGTGAACATAAGTGTAAAATGTGGGTCGAATATGGTAATTACATACTTTTATAGAATATCTGCAACAGAAGCAGGGGGGGGGGGGGGGGGGTGTTTCCATCTCACTTCAGGGAAAATTTGGAGGGCAAATTTTCTGACTGTGGTAGACTCTCACAATTAAAATTATCTCACTGTAGTCTTCAGTCTGAAGATTGTTTTGATACCACTCTCCACAATAATCTGAAACTCTCTTCATCTCTACAAACTACTGCAATCTACAGCCATCTGGAAGTCTTTACTGTACGAAGAGGGGGAAGAGGCAGGACAGCGGGACAGGGTGGAGAGTGGGAGATGGAGAGAATGCCCACATGAAGGGGGGAGAGGGTGATAGGAGAGGACAGTACACCATCTGGATGGGAAAATACTGGCGTGGGCAACACAGAGACAGGAAAAGGTTAGGTATGGCGGTGGAAAACAGGTTAGCTCAGATTTAAGCCAGGGGGATTGCAAAAGAGCACAGGATATGCTGCAGAGGCAATTCCTACCAGTGTAGTTCTGAGAAACCACTGCTGGAAGAGAGTACAGCAGAGTTCCGCTAATCTGAACATTCAGTTAATCCGAACATGAATTATGTTGGTCTAAGTATGGAAAACTTTTCGGTGAACTGTAGTGCGCACACACAATATTTTAATTTACACAGTACAGTAAACATGTACTAGAAAAATTGGCAAGAAAACATTAGGTTTAAACAATGCATAACAGTGAAAGAAAAGCTGTCAAACTTACTAAAATACAGCGGACATTTTATCCCTACTTTTTTAGATGACAAAAACTCAGTCATTGACTAAAATACAGCGGACATTTTATCCATACCTTTTAGATGACAAAAACTCAGTCATTGTTTTTTGGAGTACTGAAGACAGTCTGTTATACGATGTATAGTTGTGCCATCGTCTCATAAACATCAAATCAGCAGGTGTAGCAGTGGGCTGTTGTTCCAAATAATGTAGCACACGGTCAAGGACTTCTGCTGTGTCACTGTGTGGCACCAGCTCTCCTTTATCGCTTTCAGGCTCACTGTCACTTCTGTCACAGCAGTTCACTTCTTCCTGGTCTTGAGTCACAGCAGCAACTAAATCAGCGTCAGTAAGGTTCTCCACATATGCCGCATCTGCTACAATCCACTCATCTACGTCTCCTTCACTAACTTCTTCACATCAAGGGATTGTCTGTATCATTTGTAGTAGACTTTCCTCTTCATTTTCAACTAGATTGTCCTGAAATTAAAGAGATGTCCACAGTTTTCTCCATGATTTTCGCAGAGTATTTTCTGAAATATTTTGCCATGCCTCATCAGACCAATAAACAACATCCTTCACATTGGTCTTTTTTATTTTGTCCACTAAAGGTATGCTATCGTCTTGGATCAGCATTCTTAAAAACTGTTTTCTGTACATCATTTTCAATGTTTGCAGTATGCCCTGGTCCATTGGCTGTAGAAGTGATGTACCATTCGGTGGCAAAAACTTCACCACAACTTCTCCATCAGATAATCCCTCAGTGCTGGGGTGAGATGGCGTGTTATCAATCAAAAGGATTGCATGGGGAGACAAATGAATTTCCTTAGAAAACCGTCTAACAGAGGGAACAAACTGGCTGTGAAACCATTCTCTGAACAGCTTACCATCCATCCATGCTTTTCTCTGGTTGCAATAATATACGGGCAGGGACTTCGTGTTGCAGTTTTTAAAAGCTCTGGGCCTAGGAGATTTGCCGATCAGCATTAAAGGCAGCCTGTGATTACCAGCAGTGTTGCTGCACGCTAATAAAGTCACACAATGTTTGCACATTTCACAACCAAGAGCATGGTCTTTGCTTTTGATGCCAGGCTTTTTGTTGGCAATGCCCTAAAATTAAGGCCAGTCTCGTCAGCGTTATAAATTTGTTGGGGAGAATACTTTCCCTCTCTTATCATTTTTTCAAACTCATCCAAGTAACCCTTCACTGCATCATGGTCAGAAGAAAGCTGCTCTCCAGTAATTGTTAGCTGACGGATTCCATGACATTTTTGAATCTGTCCAACCGATCTGTACTCGCACTGAAAGACTCATAACCATACATTAACTTGTTCATGTAAACAGCCTTCTCCTGAACCAGTGCTCCACTCAAAGGAGTTCCCCTTTCTCTTACCTGCCTGAACCAAACAAAAAGAGCTTCATCCACTTTATCGCACTGGAACTGTTTCAAAGTCTGCCACATTTCGAGTGTTTTTCCCGAAGACGTTGCACAGAACTGTTCAAGCTTCACTCGGTTCTTCTTCCAATCACAAATGGTTGCTTTACAACACTCAGTTCCATTGCCAGTTTAGATACATTCTCGCCATTGTCTATCTGCTTCAAACTATTCAGTTTTTCTTTGAGAGTTAACATTGTATGTTTCCGTTTACTCGTGACGAAAATGCGTACACCACCATGCCTGAATGAATACAATACAACTGTTAAGTGTGCTAGCGATCGATAATTAACATAACCAATTGCTTTGTGAGCCAACTGGCAGTGCACTGACCTAAGACACCACAAAGGTCTCAACAATGCACAACAAGGGCAGGGAGTGAGAGGGAGTCATTGTTTCCACACTTGTTCCCATTTGTTACCATGGTGTATCTACTTATCTGCTTGGTATACTTGATTCTAGAAACTCGTCACCGTAATTCTGGCTAATTCAAACAAATCGGTAATCCAAACAAGGTCTGGTCCTAATTAGTTCAGATTAATGGGACTCTACTATTTTCAAATGGTCCCAGTAATGAAACAGCTGTTGAAATCATCAGTTTTGCGGCATGCAGCATGTTCAGCAACTGGATGATCAAGCTGCGGTTTGCCACAGTTTAGCAGTGACCACTCGTTCGAACAGACAAGTTGGTTACTTGTCATACCCACACAGAATACTGTACAGTAATTGCAGCATAGGTGACATGTTACATAGCTGCTTTTAAACGTGACCCTGCCTGTGTTTGGCTACGAACCACCTGTGATAGGGCTGAAGTACAAGGTGGTGGGTGGGCGTATGATCCATAGGGTGTAGGAATGGGAGCAGCATTAGAATAGGGATGATAGGGATAGACAAGGTTGTGTGAGTGTCACTACATTGTATGATGTGGGTAGCAATTTGGGGAGGATAACCCCTCATCTCTGGGCATGATGGAAGGTTGTTGAAGCTCTGTTGAAGGATGTGGTTGAGCTTTTCAAGGCCAGCGTGATGTAGGGTGCTGGTCAGTGGCTAGTTAACAGGTACTATTGACAGAGGAGGAGATGGTATGGGGGATCTGTTTATGGGTATGCTGGAGAGGATATTTCTGTCAATACAGATCCTATTAGTTTATCAGTATACTTCGAGAGATCCTGCTTTCCACTGTAGATGGAGCATTCACAATTGGTGAGGCTGTAAGTCAGATACTTTTGATATGAAACGAGTGACAGCTGACATAATAGAGGTACTGTTGGTGGTTGGTGTGCTTGATATGAACAGACATATTTATGGAGCCATCTGAGAGGTGCAGTATGACATCTGTGAAGGTGGTTCAGTGAGTCAATAAGAACCAGGTGAAGCAGATTTGGGAGTAAGCATTAAGGTTATGGAGGAGAGAGCAAAGGTTGTCACTGCCATGAATCTACATCATGAAATTGTCATTGAATTTGAAACATAGAGCAGGTTTTGGGTGTTGACCGGTTAGGAAGGATTCCTCTAGATGGCCCATAAATAAGTTGGCACAGTATGGTGCCATGTAGGTATTCATGGCAGTACACATGGCAGTATCATGGATTTGTTTATATATTTGGCCTTCAAAACAGAAATAATTTTGTCATGTTGTGGTTTGCCAGGAAGACTGGAAAAGGCGTAGTAGATTTGGTATCATGAAAGCAATGCGAAAGGTAGTGTCCCATGGCTGCCAAGTTGAATCATATTAATCTTTCTTTTTTTTCTTTCATTCTTTTCATTTTATACATGTAAGCTATATGTAAACTGAATGACTTATAGACAGCGACATAGGGAAATTAACGATGTGCTTTGTGGCAAGGATAATGTTTTGATACATCTGCATAAAAAAAAGAAAAAGAAATGTGCTCTTCAATTTATTACTTCCTGTATCTTCACCTGTTTATTTCTATAAGTGGTAGCAGGCGGACGTATGATTAGATCCGTCATACCAGTATTATTTAAAAATGTGTATTTCAACTGTACATTAAAAGTGTTATAAAGTTATTAGGAAAGCATTCACAATGATCACATGTCTGTTCATCATTTTGTCTGCCGCCGAGATCCTGCATGAGGAGGTTTGGAGCAGACAAGAGGAATTTGCGTGAGCAGGGGAGGAGCGATCCTGCATCGGCATTGTTTTAATCAAGACTCTACATCTACATTTATACTCCGCAAGCCACCCAACGGTGTGTGGCGGAGGGCACTTTACGTGCCACTGTCATTACCTCCCTTTCCTGTTCCAGTTGCGTATGGTTCGCGGGAAGAACGACTGTCTGAAAGCCTCCATGCGCGCTCTAATCTCTCTAATTTTACATTCGTGATCTCCTCGGGAGGTATAAGTAGGGGGAAGCAATATATTCGATACCTCATCCAGAAACGCACCCTCTCGAAACCTGGCGAGCAAGCTACACCGCGATGCAGAGCGCCTCTCTTGCAGAGTCTGCCACTTGAGTTTGTTAAACATCTCCGTAACGCTATCACGGTTACCAAATAACCCTGTGACGAAACGCGCCGCTCTTCTTTGGATCTTCTCTATCTCCTCCGTCAACCCGACTATGCGCAAAGGAATTAATGTGAAGCAGTTCGTAATGTAAATTATGAATACTGATGTTGAATGTAATGATATTGAAGGTCTGTTGATATTGGCATCAGTTAAACTCACCCAGGATTGTGCACAGATTCAGAAATTACATTCCAATTTCTTTTAACTATTCTTTCCAGTCTTTTTTAAAAATTATTCAAGCAGCAATTATTAATCAGTTTCCATTACTTGCCCACCTGCATATGTCATTATTCTCTGCATGGAGGCTGTTGGTGTACAAGGACACTACGTCCACAGTGACCAGTGGTCTGGTGGTAATAGGACTGGAAATGTGGAAAGGTGGTGAAGGAAGTGAGCAATGTTTTGGATGTAGGACAGGAGGTTACTAACAATAGTTTGGAGGTGTTAGTTAACAAAAAGACCGTGGGATGGAGTTTGAGAAGTAGGTAATGGATAGGGGTCCAGGGGGTGGTTGGTGTGAGAAGAGAAGTGGTTTCAGGTGTCAAATCTTGGGATGAACCTAACACCTTAAGGAACTGCCAGAGGTCCTAGGTTTGTAAGCAGATGTGTTGGAAAATTGGCAGAGACTCTCAGCCACATAATCACCATGATTCATGACCACTGCAGTGGATTCTTTGTCTGCTGGTGCGATGATAATTATCTGGATTGGATTTTTAATTTATGAATAACTGTGTGTTCCATATGAGTGCTGGTGAACTCACTAGGGAGGGATTTAGGAAAGGAAGTTGAGACTAGATTGGAAGTAAGGAATTACTGAATGATTACCATGTGACGACTTTGTGAAAGGGGAGGTGTATCCCAGTTGGAAAGGAGGTTGGGACTGTTTTAAACAAGGTTCTACGTGGGATTTTGGTAAGCTTTTGTCAATGGGGTGTGTAGCAAAGAAATGTTTCCACTGCAGAGAAAAGGTAAAATAAAGAAGGTCCCTTTACAAGTGAAGCATGACTGAACTTAAGATTTTGGGCTAAAGATGAGGTGTTTAGGAAGTACTGCAAGTTCTGCAGAGGTCAAAGTTTTGGCAGGAACATTGACAACAGTGTTACAGAATGGGTGTTCAGGAGCAATGTGTATCATGGAGGGTGGAGGAAGTTTTTGGGGACACAGAAGGTGGCGTAAGTCAGCTAGGGCTGGTTACGAATCTATGAGGGGTTGATGAGAGTGTTAGATCAGGGTGGTAGGCTCTTTATTTTCCAGAGGTAATCCTATTTGCACATACAACATGAGTAGCTGGGACAGATTCCTCAGGTGGTGCTGACAGTGCTATTCCAACTTTTGAAGGGCAAGAGTTTCTATTGCAGTGACTGCATTCAGGAAGTTGTAGTCAGGATTGAAAGGACTTTGCGAAAGGAGGAGAGGCCGTCAAGTATGGTTTCAGCGTGCTCTCTCTCTCCTCTACTCTCTCTCGCCTCCTTAACAATCTCCACCTTTGTCTTGCCCCCCCCCCCCCCCCCCTCCTCATCTCCTCTGCTTCTTTTATATGCTCTATCCTTCAGAACTCCTTTCATGCTGTTGTGCAGTAGCTGAGTCATCTGCTTATCCCACTGTTGTCTCTCACTGTCCTGTTACACCCGCTCTTGCCTCGTGCGGTCTTTCTTACATGCTCCCCACATCTATCCGGCCAGGTAACTGCTCTCAATAATTGATAATCAATAACCAGCATCACCATGGTCATGGTAGTTTGTATCTGGGTGTCTGTGTATCAGTATGTGTGAATGCATGTACTTTCTGAGAGAAGAAAATAAAGAGCCCAAAAGCTAGTGAATGTGGTCTTCTGTCGCTTTTGTGTTTGTGCATAACCAAGCAGTCTGTCACAGGTGTGTGGTCGCCTTTCTCTTGTTTTACACATTCTTCTTCTATTGTAGTCCTTTCTACTGTTAAGTTCACTATATGATGCAACATGGTAATTGGTGCGAAGAGTACACAACTTCACTAATTTGATAATCCTTTGGTTAATAGGACCTGCCTAAAACTCCAATAACTCATCCAGTCACTGTATGAGTAAATCAAGATTGTGTGTGTGTGTGTGTGTGTGTGTGTGTGTGTGTGCGCGTGCGTGTGCGTGTGCGCTTGTGCGTGTGTGCGCGTGTGTGGAGGTGAACGTGTGTGTGGATGTGCACATGCATGTAGGAGGGGGGGGATTACAGAGAACTATTAGGGCACAATTAGCTACAATTTTACTGCAAAATGTCTGTGCAATAGATTCACTACATTAGTTGCCACAGAAAATGTTTTACATCCAATGACGTATATTTTCCTTGTTGGATAGTAATTTTCCTCTCAAGCAAGTCTGGGAAGCCACAAAGTAGTACATTATCATTCTTATTGGCAATTTCAATGCAAGATGGTTGGCAGGACCCCTTAGGAATCACTGTACATATGGGAACTCCTGTCAGATGAATTCAGAACATGATGTCCGGGAAACTGAATATTACTGATCATATTAGCACTACTACGAAGCCATCAACTACAATTTGAAAACATATTTTCTGGGATTGGAAGAAACCGTAAAAGCTGCGAGAAAGAGAAAGAGGCGGGGGGGAGGGGGGGGGGGGGGGGGGGGGGATCAAACACATAATACAATTAATTAAAATTCTTACCCCAGGAGTTCTGCGAAATAATGTAGGCGTTTCCACGTCCACAAATCCAGATGCGCAGAGATATTCCCTCATTTTCATAGTGACTTGAGATCTGAGTCTAATATTGTGTTGCATATCTGCAAATCGCAGATCAAGATATCGGTATTTCAGGCGTAGCGGTTCTTTTGCCTGAAACAAAAATTTGACATTTTATAGGGGCAGGCATATTGCCCTTGCAAGATAGTTGCTTATGCTGAGAACTTAGGCAACACTGGAAGCAACCGCATCAGCTACGAGCTAATCAGCTCACTTGTCATAAATAGTGAGGACTGAAAGACTATGTGAAAGCTGTAGGACTATACCAGAAGCACCAACGCATAGAGCTCCAGTGTTGTGCCGGAAAGACCTTCCGGAAAATGATAACAACAGTTATGCACCAGATGCATACCAATAATGCTCTTAAGAAGAGCAAGGGTTTTAGTTTCTTGAAGTTATAAAATGCCACAAAGCAACACAGACTGCTGGCATGCAGTATAGGTGCACATACACCACACTGACATACAAAGGAACCCAACCCAATTGCCTGAATGTTTTTGGAATGCAAAAGTAAAAATCAGCATCCTCATAAGATAAAATCTAAGGCATAAAGTTAATATGATCAAAATTAAATTCATGTGCAAGAGGCAATGCTTCACAGTAGCTCTCTGTCAACTAAATTTCTTGCCAATGCTTTAAAGCAACAGAGCAATGTCCCCAACATCACATCATCTCCCTTGTCATTTCATTGACGTTAAAGAAGGTTCATAGGCAAAATAAAAGTTGAAGTACACTGTATCGATCCTGAAACATAAACAAAACTGATAATTGTCATTTTAGTGTTGCTACATGTATTTATTAGGAATGTTTCAATATCTAGTTTTATTAACTTTAAAACCACCTCAAAATTAATTTTAAAAGTTTAGCTTTTCATGCATATTATATTACCCTGAACAAGAATTTTTTAGGTAAATTTTGTCGTTTGGATGTAAAAATATCCTTAATATCAGAATGAAATTTTCACTCTGCAGTGGAGTGTGCACTGATGTGAAACTTACTGGCAGATTAAAACTGTGTGCTGGACTGAGACTTGAACTCGGGACCTTTCCTTTCACGGGCAAGAGCTCTACCGATTAAGCTACCCAAGCATGACTCGCAACCCATGCCACAGCTTCAATTCTGCCAGTACCTCTTCTCCTACCTTCACAGGAGAGCTTCTGTGAAGTTTGTAAGGTCCCAAGTTCGAGTCTCAGTCTGACACACAGGTTTAATCTGCCGGAAGTTTCATATCCTCAACATGTAACACGTTAGTCAACTGACACAGCTATTGCCTGTTTCTGTTAGCTTAGTTTGTTGCCTACATCTGTACTTCCACAGGAGAAGAGTGCACGCACACTGCCAGTCTGACTAGCTCATGCAGCAAATGTAGAAAACATTCAACTCGGTACCAACAGGCCTTTCTCCACCGTACCAGGCCTGCCGGGCTCTTCAATAAATCATAAATCATGATCCCCAGTGCGTGTGCTGGCATCAGTGTGACAGACATCGACGGAAATAAAAAGAAAGTGTAAACATTACTAATCATCAAAAAATGTGCAGTTTTCTTTAGTTTTCTTATTGTGAGTAAGCTGTCTTACTCCTTAGTTTCCTGTTGCCTTCCCTGGTAACTGACAACTCTAGGGTAAATACTACACTGGGCCAATGTTTCTGCTTCTGACTCTACCTAGCAGAATTTACATGCATGGGAAACTACCTCTGTTGCTTCTTACTGTAATACTTGTTGTGTCTGCTTTATGCCACCCATGATAAATATGACAGTGCTCAAGTAATCTCATCATACCCAAATTAACACGCAAATCAATGCTATATGTTCCACACAAATCTCAAAATGCATGCTACAGGCTAACGTGGCAGAATGACACTACTGGCTGGAGTGTCACATGGTACATTGGTCCTTGCCACTGAGCACTGTCCCACCACCAGGCTATAGTATGCGGGAAAACTTCTGCTCTTAGTGGATTCTCACATAACTATTAGTGATATTCTCGTAACAAGTAACATAGCAATGGGACTGATACCATCACTACAAAATTTTACTGCCTCAAGATGACACGACAATGTTATCACAAGTAAGAGATGGTTATCTTAATTTACAAGATTACTTCAGGATGACATGACAATGTTATCACAAGTAAGAGATGGTCATTTTAATTTACATCGGGCATCTCTCTAAGAGTCATCCGTCACATTTCCTCCGATGTTTTGGAAAAAATTTGCAGTGCAGTACCTGTAGTGTGAAGAAAGGCACAGGTCAAGGTTCAATTCTGGGAGAGGACATCACAGTTTGTTACCATCTACCCCCCCCCTCCCCCCCCCCCATATATACACTCCTGGAAATGGAAAAAAGAACACATTGACACCGGTGTGTCAGACCCACCATACTTGCTCCGGACACTGCGAGAGGGCTGTACAAGCAACGATCACACGCACGGCACAGCGGACACACCAGGAACCGTGGTGTTGGCCGTCGAATGGCACTAGCTGCGCAGCATTTGTGCACCGCCGCCGTCAGTGTCAGCCAGTTTGCCGTGGCATACGGAGCTCCATCGCAGTCTTTAACACTGGTTGCATGCCGCGACAGCGTGGACGTGAACCGTATGTGCAGTTGACGGACTTTGAGCGAGGGCGTATAGTGGGCACGCGGGAGGCCGGGTGGACGTACCGCCGAATTGCTCAACACGTGGGGCGTGAGGTTTCCACAGTACATCGATGTTGTCGCCAGTGGTCGGCGGAAGGTGCACGTGCCCGTCGACCTGGGACCGGACCGCAGCAACGCACGGATGCACGCCAAGACCGTAGGATCATACGCAGTGCCGTAGGGGACCGCACCGCCACTTCCCAGCAAATTAGGGACACTGTTGCTCCTGGGGTATCGGCGAGGACCATTCGCAACCGTCTCCATGAAGCTGGGCTACGGTCCCGCACACCGTTAGGCCGTCTTCCGCTCACGCCCCAACATCGTGCAGCCCGCCTCCAGTGGTGTCGCGACATGCATGAATGGAGGGACGAATGGACACGTGTCGTCTTCAGCGATGAGAGTCGTTTCTGCCTTGGTGCCAATGATGGTCGTATGCGTGTTTGGCGCCGTGCAGGTGAGCGCCACAATCAGGACTGCATACGACCGAGGCACACAGGGCCAACACCCGGCATCATGGTGTGGGGAGCGATCTCCTACACTGGCCGTACACCACTGGTGATCATCGAGGGAACACTGAATAGTGCACGGTACATCCAAACCGTCATCGAACCCATCGTTCTACCATTCCTAGACCGGCAAGGGAACTTGCTGTTCCAACAGGACAATGCACATCCGCATGTATCCCGTGCCACCCAACGTGCTCTAGAAGGTGTAAGTCAACTACCCTGGCCAGCAAGATCTCCGGATCTGTCCCCCACTGAGCATGTTTGGGACTGGATGAAGTGTCGTCTCACGCGGTCTGCACGTTCAGCACGAACGCTGGTCCAACTGAGGCGCCAGGTGGAAATGGCGTGGCAAGCCGTTCCACAGGACTACATCCAGCATCTCTACGATCGTCTCCATGGGAGAATAGCAGCCTGCATTGCTGCGAAATGTGGATATACACTGTACTAGTGCCGACATTGTGCATGCTCTGTTGCCTGTGTCTATGTGCCTGTGGTTCTGTCAGTGTGATCATGTGATGTATCTGACCCCAGGAATGTGTCAATAAAGTTTCCCCTTCCTGGGACAATGAATTCACGGTGTTCTTATTTCAATTTCCAGGAG
The DNA here is from genome assembly GCF_021461395.2 of Schistocerca americana. Lineage (NCBI taxonomy): Eukaryota > Metazoa > Arthropoda > Insecta > Orthoptera > Acrididae > Schistocerca > Schistocerca americana. The sequence goes on along the minus strand of NC_060120.1, from coordinate 694,772,239 downwards.
AGTGTGTGTGTGTGTGTGTGTGTGTGTGTTTATATGATTGACTAATAATAAAAATATAATATATATGTTTTAATATAATAACAATAACAATTTGTTTACATCAGTGCTCAGGGAATATCTTTAGGGTAACTTCCAAGAAATTACAGTTCAGGGAAATACAGCATCTGAAAAGCATCTGTCCAAAAATTTAAAAAGTAGTTGTGCTAAGCAATTGATTGAAGAACTATAATTGCAACCAATTCTCACAATTTTGATATAAAAATTTACAAGACACAAAATCAAAAAGTTCTTTCACCATTATTAATATTTCACTCAGCACGACTGTGAACACAGGTCTGCAAACTACAGTTCACAGATCTGTAAATGAGAGGAATGCTGTTTCTTTCAGTCTTAAGACTACAGATACTTGCAGATCACACGTACCCCTATCTTTGCCATGTTATCGTCTGAACAAAGATCTAAGCCATGTGACAGAGAGCAAACATTTGAGCTCTACATGAAGTGCAGCCAACAGTTATGGTTTTTCTCATTTATAACTGAAATCAAGCTGATTTCAACATTTGAAAAGGCTTCTTGTATTAGTATTACACATGTAGTAGTATGTTTACCCCAGTTTCTCTCGAACTCCCAATAATAGCTCAATGAATACAATTTTTATATTTAACCACATCAAATGCCAAGAAAAATTTTCAAACATTGTATTAACAGCTCTCTCCTTTTTACAAGCAATGGGATTACAGTTCTTCAGCGAATTCCTGGGTCTGTTACAAAATGAATCATTTAGTTTTCTGGCAATTTCTCAAAATAATGTCTAAATGTTTTTATGCTTTTAGAAGAAATGACACCCATTTCTATCCATGATATTCAGTTTTTATACAAAGTAAGCACTTACATTTAACAACTTTTTGCTTAATGTAGCACACAATATCAATATACTGTGCATAAAATAGAAGAAAAGTTGATTATAGACAAAACTCTTGCAGGGAGTTTGATATAAAATTCTGTCATCTCAAATTCTTTGTCATTCATTGAGGTTTAGATCTGAGGATCAATATATTTTCAAGAAATTTCACCACTGTAATAAATTATCTTTACTGTAAATAATACAATACACTCAACAGTATTCTAGAAGTCAACCACAAATGAATGCTGCCACTAGTCAGCTGATTGAGAAGCTGGTTTCAGCACAATGTCGTCATGAGCGGTCTGCATTTCTGTGGTCTTCGCCAGGGCAACAAGTAATTTTAGGTAACGTCCAGTTACTTTTAAAAATTTTTATCACAGCTTAAGAAAGCCACTCCTGTTTCTTAATAATTTTATATGAATTTTCACTCACAAAATAATATGAAATACAATATGTATGGGTTATTGTGTTCAAAAACCAATGGGAGAAACTACACCTGCAGTCTTGAGACAATTTTTAAAAATTAAGTTCATGCGAGGAGCAGCTTAGTTGATGAGAGTCTTCAAGAGGCGCTGATAAAGAAGTATCCCAGCTTTCTTTCTTATTCTTGGTTCTCTTTACTAGCCCCTTTTCTTAGCTGATCAATGTGAGGCCTTGTGTTTTGCCTTTAACCGTGGGATGCATATACAGGGCCTCCGAGGCCCTTGTATGTCTTCATTTTTAAAAAAATTCTGTAATCTTTTGTTTGATTTCGAACTGCTTTCCAGTACTCTTTCACTAACACCGTGACATTCCTCCTATCAAGTCTGAATGAGATAACTTTTTAAGTTTTTTGTATAATTCAATATGTTTACCCATACACCGTGAATGCATAAGTAGGGCTTCAGAAGCCTTCACACATTTATAAATGTTCTTTAGTCTATATTGTCTTCAATATTTGTTTGGGAGCAGTTATTAATTCAATAATAACTGCAGTGGTATTTCCAGAAGCAAGAGTGCCTGGGACTATTTCATCTCCAAGGAAATACTAGAGGAAATCATCAACTGCACATATATTGAAGGCAGAAGAGTGGCTGCTTTACATGGTAAAACGTGGAAAAACGTTTCACTTGCTGACATGGAGGGTTTTCTTGGTCTTTTACTGCATTCTGGTGTTGAGAAGAGTTGGGATGTCCCTATTAGAGAATTATTCTTGGATGAGACGGCAAATCGTACATATAAGGCTACCATGTCAGTAAATAGGTTCGAGGATATAAGGAGAATGATTAGATTTGATGGCAGGCGTACCCGTGAAACTCGATCTGCAGATAACAAATGTGCAGCTGTTCGCTATGTATGGGAACTATTTCTTGACAAGTGTAGAAATAGAATGATTCCCAATGATTCGCTCACAGTTGTTGAACAGCTAGTCCCATTCCATGGAAGATGCAGCTTCACCCAGTATATGCCCTCTAAACCAGCCAAGTATGGCATAAAAATATTTTGGTTATGTGATGCTACACTTGCATAAGCTTTAGACAGAATTGTTTACACGGGAACGAAGACCCATGAACCTATTCAGAAAAATCTTGGATTGAATGTGGAGAAAGATCTTGCTAAAAGCATTGAAGGATCATCCAAAAATATTACTGTTGACAACTTCTTTACTAGTGTGCAGCTGGCAGAAGAGATGCTTCAGAAGTAAATTACAGTGGTGCGAACAATCAAACAAAATAAACCAGAAATTCCAAATGAGACGAAACCATCTGCCTCAAGAGCGATTCATTCCTCTTTGTTTGCATTTAGAGGTGACATTACATGGTGAGTTATGCTCCCAAAAAGAAAAAGTCTGTAGTTCCCATTAGCACAATGCATCACGACAGAAACATTGACGAAACTCATGCAAAAAAGAAACCACATATAATAAAGTTCTATAACTCTACGAAGGATGGAGTAGATCAAATGGACCAGAAAATTCATTATTACACTTGCAAGAGACAAACAAGAAGATGGTCATTTGCATTATGGATGAATATGATGGACGTCGCAGTGAAATTTTATTTTCTGCCCAACATCTGACATACCGTAGTGGAAGAAGTGATAAAAGGCGTTTGTTCCTAAGAGATTTAGCAGAGGAAATGGTAAGACCACTAATGGAACTTCGTATTCAGATTCCTAATCTCCCAAAGAAAATCGTTGATGCCATGCAAAGATGTGGTGTTCAAAAAGATGTCATATTGCCGAACCAACTACCTGTTTCAGGAAAAAGAAGAAGGTGCAATTATTGTCCATATAATAAACACAGTAAAAGTGCTATGAAATGCATTACGTGTAAAACCAACATTTGTAAGGGACATAGTGGCGTTCTTTGTGCTTCTTGTTTGTCACATGATGAAAACAAAGAAAAATGCAATTTTATGTGAACAATGAATAATAACTTTTTGTCAAAATATTACCTATATACGTAATATTGTGAATAAAGAGTATGTTTTAATTGAAGAAATTGAATAAATGTTATAAAATGTTAACTGCAACTTATAAGTGAATTAATAAAATTATTTGTATATGTTGTATGTAAATGGATGTAACTAACAAAAATTCACTCTTAGAGTTTTCAAAAAAAAATTAATAAAATGTTAATCAGGCCCACCAGATCCTGTTACTGTATCTTAGGAATTTTTCAATATGACAATAAATTTGACAGAAATAAATTTAACTCCAAAGAATGATTATATGAAAAGAAGAAAATTTAAAATTAGGGCAGGGCCTTGGAGGCCCTGCATATGCATTCATGTGTGTTTCCTGCACCATGCATCGTAGGGTTAAAAGGCAATACTGCTAGCAATTCTTCCCTAAATGCTTTATTTCCAATATACAAAAAACTGCACGAAAATAGATATTTGATCTCTATCGACGATGAAACAAGACCCATGAAGTGCAATAAAGTGGCAAGGTATATTCTGCTGAAGTTCAAGCCCACTACTTTTATTGTCAACAGCCCAAATCACAGTTTTTATAGTATAGCTTGTGGCTGACAATGGAATACCTTGTATTGTGGCAACAATATTCTTTTTCTCTTCAAGAGGTGCTGTGGCCGCTTCCAACATACATTTTTTAATGATCTCTTTCTGAAAATGGCTTCTGGTGTTTATTTATTGTCCAACATACGCATAATGCTGCTTTGTCAGATTTTTCTTGCCTGCTCAGAGCGATTTAGTAAGGCCGTGCTTTTTCTGTAAAAAGCTAGATACGCCTGAAATTTTCTTTGATAAGCTTCTATATCTCCATCTACACACACATTTTGCAAGCCACTGTGTGGTGCTTAGCAGAGTGTATCCTGCGCCACAACTAGTCGTTTCCTTTCCCATTTGACTTGCAAATAGAGTGACCGAAAAACAACTGTATATATGCCTTTGTACGTAATCTCTCTAATCTTATCTTCATGGTCCTTACACGAAGTGTATATTGGTGGCAGTAGGACCTTCCTGCAGTCTGCCTCAGATGCCAGTTCTCTAAATTTTCTCTTACTCAAACTTACCGGTAACAAATCTAACAGCCTGCCCCTGAATTGCCTTTAATCTGATCTGGTGCAGTTTCCAAACACTAACAGTACTCAACAATGGGTCTCATAAGTGTCCTATGTGCAGTATTCTTTACAGATGAACCATACTTTCCTAAAATTCTCCCAATGAACGATCGTGCATTTCCCTTCTTGAAGAATAGAAAGGTACGTATGGAGCAGACACTGTCATTGGTTTAACACATGGCCTATTGATGTAACATTTATTTCACTGTTAAGCTGATGCATGTTGTCGTTCTAACCAACACAGATTTGTCTGCTATGGACTGACTGTTTTGTGACCAAAAATCTGGCCCTTATATATCCTCAAAATAATAAGGGCCGAAACTACACATTGTTTGAAGTTAAATTCACAGAAATTACAATTAAAACGTAACTCAGTAAATTAACTGAATACATCGAAAAAGTCATTCCTTTTAACAGTTTCTTCTACTACAAGGTTTAGGCGAATTATTTATTTAAATCATGAAATTAACAAATATTGTTATGCAAACAATACTTTTGACAAAACTGTTAATTAATTAAAGAAAGGCTTTGCTAACATGTTTTTGATTAGAGCCAAATAGATCCTTTAAGAATACTATTAGTTGTTCCTCCAAATGTTTATAATTAGTACAGAAGTTGTATCTGTTTATACTTCAACAACAGAATTTAAGTTACAAAACAATTACTGATTTCATCCTAGAATGAAAGTTTTAATTAGGATTAGTCAAAACAAATTAGGAAATCAATTACTTACATAAAACTAAGCACAAAATTAGACCTGGTGTTAGATTCTTTAAAGCTGAGGGCCAATCTTTCTCTTTTACGAAAATGCAGATTATATTCGCGTATGTTAATGGTAATTAGTTAAAATTGAAAAAATGAATTTAAGTGGGCAGATGGCAAAACCCAAGAGTGGAAGTAAAATCATCCCAGCTTGTGTTGTCAAAACTGGTCTACGAGTGAGTGGATAGTAGCGTTGGACCCACTTAGCAACTTTATGAAGGACCAGAACTTTCTTGGGCTCTGACAGAGGTGGTTGTTGTAAGCATTGATCTTTTTACAGACACACAAATTTCTCTTAGCATTTGCCTGTTGGCATTAGCGCATTCTCTTTTGAACTGAGAGTGCAACAGTCTTTGCTTCCTCAGCATTTTTTTAACTTCATTGTTAAATCGCAGTGGGCCTTTCTGTCCTTAACCCACTTACTCGGCACATACTTCTGCAGAGTATGATTTACAATCCCTTTAAACTTTGTCCACAACTCCTCTATGTCCATCATACTGAACTGAATGATGCCAATTCATTATCTAAGTCTGATTTTAACAGCTGTCTATTTGCTTTTTCTAGCAGAAATACTCACCTAGCCCTCTTCATTGATTTATTACCCAGGGAAAAATTTTTATGGAACTGCTGAGGAGTTGTTTTGTAGTGTTGCTTTCAATTGGCAGTTTTAACAAGAGTGACAGTTTTGTTGCATACGAGGCAAATCAGAAGAGCTCCAGGCATATCCTGCAGCATAAAACAATATTGTTCAGTCCATTCTTTCAAAAAATTCATATTTTGACTATCAACTTTACACATTTTGTGATCCATATCAATGCAAGAAAACATTATTAGCCTTGAAAGTAACAAAACATGTTAAGAACAATGCAACAACTGCTGAAGTGATGATAAAATTCGTCTAATTTACTTATATTTGTTCTTTATAAAGATACTGCTGTATGGCACAAATCACGTGCCAACACATTGCAAAGGAGATGCTTCTGTGTCAAAGTGTACGTCGATGCGCCACAGAGGAGCCACTTTCACGTCACAGGTTGCCATCACCATATATACCACCCCTAACAACAAAATTATCATTTCACATCAAAGTTTTGTACAGTGGGATAAGCTTTTGTTCAAGCTAAGATCACAAAAATTATGTTAAAATGAATATGTCCGCTTTGATTAAAAGAGGATTCATAGGTTGTTGGAGAGAGAGAGAGAGAGAGAGAGAGAGAGAGAGAGAGAGAGAGATAATTTATAAAATTTCCAATTTCATTAAATAAAATTCTTGCATTGCCTTCGGGTGTACAGAGATTTTATGTGGATCAACATAACATGTCTTCTGCACTACACAGCATAGCAACTATGTATTTAATTTATGTACTAACCATTAAGAACTAAAATCAGTCACACAATTAGTTGTAAAATATAATAAAAAATTATATGAATGGCGTAGAAACATTGTTATTCACAGAAAATATTTTTTAAATAATTTACCTGAGTAATATATGCTTTAAAGAAATTTTTGGTGATCCAGTTCTTGTCCTTCCATGGCCCAGACATGGACTGTGGTCCACCAGTTGCCTACCACAGGTCTAAGCCTTCAAGAGTTTCTACACACATTTGAGAAGTCAGTATTTATGTAGTGAAGGGCCTTACTTTTTCTGTTTTGTTTTACTCAGTTTCCAGTATGTGCCAGTTCTACTTGTGGACTCACAAATGTGTCAGATTTGTCGTTGATGGCAACTGTGGCCAGTCTGAGAATGTGTGCCTTTTGCTGGCCACTCAGGCTGCAAGCTCACCACATGGGCTATCTCTCACGTAGGCAAGTGGGAAGTATCCCATCTTAAACAAAGTCTGTAATTTTCTAGGAGTCCATGGCATTTTTGTGAGTCTTAGTTTTCATGTTATTTTATACTCCTAAAGTTAGCTAAGAAATTTGTAAATTGATGTGTTTCAAAATACAAACACTTTTACTTCTTGTCAACAAACATCAGTCTGTTTCTTGCCTTTTTTTTTTGAAGAAAAAGGTATTTTTAAAGTTTAACAATGTAGGAAAAGACAGATTGCTACTTATCTATCTTTTCCTACATTGTTAAACTTTAAAAATACCTTTTTGTAACAAGAAAGAGACTGATGTTTGTTGACAATGGAAACACAGCATTCTGGTCCAAGAAGCTGGGGTTGGTGATCATGCATGCTTGATTTGTGTGTGTGTGTGTGTGTGTGTGTGTGTGTGTGTGTGTCGGCACGCGCGCGCACGTTTACTGATGAAAGCTGTGGCCGAAAGTTATATGTGGGTGACTTTTAATTGTGTCTGTCTGCAACTTGACATGTCTTCTTTACAGTACTTAGCAATCATCTTTTCCTACATTGTTGATATTCTTACCTGGAGTTTCCATTTTTTAATTTTTAAAGTTTTTTTCCTGCCTGTTTGATTGTCATATCCCAAATTAGTCTAATTTGGTATATGATTTAATCATGTGTGTTAACAGAGACAACATAACATGGCATTAGCAGGCATAGAATGCGGCATATGACATGAAATCCTTTTAGCATCAAATGCAGTTTACACCAAAAAATGAGAGACATCAAAAGCCAAACAATGGCAAATCCAGAATGGAATTTAGCAATATTATGAGAGGGAAAGTTCTTATTCACCATATAGTGGAAATGCTGAGCTGCAGATAGGTACAAAAGTTTTCAGCCACTAAGCCCTTCTTCAACAAAACACCACACACACACACACACACACACACACACACACACACACACACACACACCAGTCTCAGGCAACTGAAACCACACTGTAAATTGCGGTCGACATAGCACTTTTCGTATGTAATCCTCCTCGGTATCCTGCACCTTTCAAATCACTTATGACATTTATCATGAATTTGGCACTTAGCACCTTTCTACAGTTATGTATCCAATTATTGCTACTACCACTACTTCTAACACAGTAAAATGAGGTGGCCCAGTATTTGAAATAAGAAAATAAAATGAATAATAATGTTTAGATTCAGAAGTGACTTTAACGTGAAGAGTTAGGTTGGGCGGTGAACCAATCCATTCTATTTACAATGGTGTCCAAAATTAAAGCAACAAACAGAAATTTTGAAAGGTTGCGTTTATTTTACCATAAAACACTATCAACAGGTGATGATAAAGAAGAAACAATATAAAGTATACAGAACATAAACAACTGCAACATGTAAATGGTAGACAAAAATGTTCTTAGTTTTTCCCACCTTAACTGATTTGCACAAACATTCTGATAACTGGTTTATGTGCTCAGTATGGTGTGTGACCACCTATGGCAACAACACAGGCCTTACAACAATGGGGCATGCTGTGAATGATGTCATCAATCTCATGTTGAGGCAATAGCACCCTTTCTTCCCGCACAGCTGCTCACAAGTCTTGGGGAATGGTTGGTGGATGCTGACATAATGCAGTTCATCTCCCTAGTTCATCCCAGACATGTTCTATGAGATTCACATCGGGAGAGCAAGCAGGCCCCACCATGTGTACAATATCTACCGTTTCTAAGAAAATATCAACTGCCGTGCTCTATGACATCGAGCATTATCGGCCATCAGTACAAAGTCTGGGTCCACAGCAACTTGCAATAACTGCACATGAAGTCCCAAGGTCTTGTCAGATACCTAACAGCAGTTAAACCTTGCTGATCACCATACAATTTCATGGTCTTTGGGATACAGTTTTGTTCTATATAAACTGCCATCACATCCAAGACACAACAGAATGATTCACATTAAGCGATCAGGCCCCACCAGTGTGAAACTGTCCTGCTCCCATTCTTCCTCCAATGCAGAGTGTCTGGTAAGTGTCTTCTCTTTGCCATACTGCATCATCTGTGACTGTATACACAACTGTTGTGCCTGTGGGAGTGATCAACATAATTCCTGCCCACAATATTAGGGATCTTCCTCAACTGGTCTCTTTCCACAATATTTGGGTCCCAAAATTGCGTCCCATGTTCTCTCCAGATGCGAATGCATTGAGAGTTGCTGTCCAGACCAAACTGCAACTCATCGAAAAGAACATTCGCCACTATTTGATCGTCCAGGTGGCATGTTGATGACTCCACTCTAGATGTTCTCTTCCATGAAAATGTGTCAGAGGTACACATACATCAGCTCTCCGCCAATAAAGGCCACTCTGCCAAAGCCTTCTGTACACCGTTATCCTCAAACAACACGTCCAGAGGATGCTGTAAGGTCATATGCCAGTTGGCGTGCAGTACTGAGGAGGTACTGTCATGCCCTTACAGCCAATTAATGGTTCTCTCTTTCTGGAGTCACAAGTGGTCGTCCCTGCCCTGGTCTTTGGGATACAATTTTGGTCTATATAAACATTTATCACATCCAAGAAACAATGGAACCACTCACATTAAGCGATCAGGACATGCCAGTATGCAACTGTCCTGCGCCCATTCTTCCTTTGGCCTTCCACTGCAGAGTCTGGTAGGTGTCTTCTCTGTGCCATAATGCATTGTCTGTAACTGTATACACAGCTATTGTGAATGTGGGATTACTCGGCAAACACTACCCTGTTTGCTACGTGCCCTGACTCATTGTTGGCATGGTTGTCCATTGACTGGAATGCCATCTTTCATACAGAACACGATTGTACAGACATCTGTTGACAGTCTGTATGATTATACACGGGACTGGGAAATAGTGGTTTGTTGCCTTAATTCTGGACATCAGTGTATTCCCCCCCTCCCCATAAAGGTTTTACCCTTGTCACTGATACTGGTTTCAGTAATTTATGTATGCAGGAACAGAAGGAAATTGTTCTTATTATTGAAGCACTTGTACCTATAACAAGGGCATAATGAATTTGAAAGGAATTCCTTACTGCAGACAACACATGTTTAACAGGTATGGGCTTTGATAGTACAGGCTATCACAGCTATTATTAATATTTTAAGCAATATGGCCAAATTGAGCTTAAACCATTCCTCAATTTTCCCATTTCAAGTGCCATGGTACACTGCTACTACGTCCGGCCCAAACAATGCTTAAGCATTAAGTAATGTTTATAATCTAGTGAATGCTTAACATGAAAAGTTTTTAAGAGTACGCACCAAGGAGACAAAATTTGCACATAACCTTGTCACTTTCTGTACATTATTATGTAAATTTTTATAATGGAAATTTAATTGAGTCACACCCAGGGTCGGAATGCTTTCTCTGTCGCTTCACATACCTCATTGGCAACTCATATAACAGTTTTAATGAACAACCTGTGGGTCTGCTGCAATTCGTTGAATAAACAAACAATCCCACAGATGATTATTTCCATTGGAGATCATCATATTAATGGATTTCAGCATTTTTGCATGTGATTAATGTAACTGAATTAATCTGAGCAACCAGATGTAAAATGTGTATACATATGCTTTACATAATACATTCAACTGCATGGTACCCCTGTACTACTACAGATGAGACGAACAGGATTTCTTGTGTAATTACTATACTACAATTTTAATGCTAACTGTTTGTTTAAAAAGAATTTTACTTATTTTCTTACTTAGTAATTAACTAGCAAGGTGAACATAAATTTACATGAATCACAGCAATACATTTACAAACTTAAGGTGAACCAAACCATTGCTTGAATAATATCAAGTCTTGATGTGCATATTGATGCATTTGATATCTGGATAATTTAATACAAGCAAACTGTGAGAACTGAGGAATATGGTTGTTGATATAAGGAAAACATGTAAGCTTAATGAAAAGCTAGTATTGCTATGTGATGGATCAAAGTTAGTTCTATGCTAGTTTATAGTTCATCTTACTAGGGTAATGCTTTCAACACTCGTTCATTTGCAAAGGGCGGCAGGTGTGAGGTTACTAGATTTTCCTTGATTTTATAAGTAATAATTCTGATGGATGCAGTGGACTGGTGGGAAAATCACATTCTGTAGTAACATTAAATGAATAAGCTTGACATGTTTCACATTAGTGGGAAGAGGAGATCAAAGATTTTAAGTTATCCCTAGTTGGGATCATACATCCTTTAAATAACTTTGTTTTTTGTTGTTGTTGTTGATGATGATGATGATGATGATGATGATGTTGTATGTCCATCTGAGGTTTTCCTTTTGGGCTTTGTTCATTGGTGTGTTTGATCGAACTATGCCCGATGCCACTCTCAATTGCAGGAAAGAGATGACTGTGGCATACGGTGGTCCAAGAAATACCAATGACCCGAATATCCAATGGACAAGCATGTCAGCGGCATTAAAGCTTCTTTGTATGTTTATGTTATGAGCTTGTCCACCAAACATAATGCGAGTGAGTCGTCATACAAAGAGTGAAGATCAAATAGTGTTTTAGCTATGAGATGTTGATTTGCCTCTGTAGCACAGTTAATAATAACTACTGTAATGAGTTACTACGGAGACTGTCAGGAGTCCATTGACTTTAACTGCATCAGAAGAGTTTGACAGACATGGACTCTCACAAACTTCTTGAAGTTGTGGCTGAACAAGAACAGCTGGAATCAGCTACAGTAGCAACTTCACCATGAAAAGTGACCAATCAGCAACACACACACAGGATGCCAGAGACTCGGACACTCCAGCTGGCGACTGTTGACCCATCCTGCTCCAATGAACACCCATATCAACATTCTGGCTGCAGTGTCATTACAGCCTCAAACCCCACTGCAACTCGCAGCAGCCAACAAAGGAATGATACAGCAATGATGGGTGCCTATAGACACAGATCCTTACCTACTGTTCCAACCCTCCCAACACCCGCCCCTCTGGATGTGGGCTCAAGCAGTGCTTCGCAACCATTGGACCAGCCAGCATCATCCTACACACTTATGCCACTGTAGGCTGGTCCAATTGCTGACATCATCAGACAGAAGGAGAAGAATGACAATATCGGCAGCACACCTCCCCCTTCCACTCCATTGGTCCTGGCACTATTCCTGGCCATTTCCAGCACTAAGTGCCAAACAAAAGGGGGGGGGGGGGGGGGGGGCAAGGGATTTAATGTCCTACAGTGTCAATATTGATTCAAAGGCTGAGAACTTAAGAGTCATATACGGCCTCTGGTGAGTGATTTTTAAGTCCCATGCAGCTCATTAAGCAGTCACATGCACACTATATTTACAGCATTTGATTACACATCATTACAGTTTTGGTACAAAGATGCAACACTTTTATTTTTGATTAATTTTATGCACATCTTTAATTTTATGCACATCTCTCTCGGCACAATGGAATTGGTTCACAATGACTGATTTGTTTTTGGATTTCTGTTATCCTACAGTACTCATCCATTCTGACTGGCACTCTAATTGCTTGTGATTTCCGATGCTCCACTGCTCTATGAAAGTCACGAAATGCAAGTGTTTCTATTGTGATCAACACAAAATTTTTCTTCAATAACTGCTGTGTCGGGAAATGGAATGCAATTGTTTCATATCAGTGCAGCAACAACTCCCTCTCCAGAGTAGCTTGTGTAACACCAAGAGAGAGAGAGAGAGAGAGAGAGAGAGAGAGAGAGAGAGAGAGAGAGTCATTGTTACTCAACATTCCTAACACTCCAACATAAGTACCATTGAATTATCAAGTCATGAAAATGGTGACACAAGATTTCCAGGATCTGGATCTCCCAGATTCCTTCCAATTCCCTCTCCATCTAAGCATAATTTTATGTTGCAGCCTTATGTGAAAAATAAAATTACATGGAAGTTGTTTCTTATATTGTTTGATTGGCATGGAAAAATGTACACAGTTCCACGCAAAACTAGGAAATGAAGTATCGCAAAACATAATAACAGAATGTATCTCTATTGAATTGAAAAATTAAAGCCAAATTATGAAATTTTCCTAGCAACATTTAAACACAGTTTCAAGCTGATACAAATATAATTTTATAAGAACTTACCTTATTGAAGTCACGAATGCTGAAGGGCAACTGTTTTTTTGCCAAACTCACTACATTCAAATCAGAAATATGAACTTCTACACTCCCGGTCTTCATATCCTGGAAAAATTAGAAATCTGCAATGAAGATATTGTCTTAACATTTTTCCTATTAGTTCACAGTAATCTATACAGCTAAAAGTCACATTCTCACAAGTAAAACACAGTTAGGTCCCAAATCCACCTGTGGATTTCTCAGAAACTGATGTCTGGGGGGAAGAACCAAGATGACATGTGTGGTGCAACAAGCACTGAAGTTATGACTGTCATGTTTTAGAACATGCTCTGCAACAGGATATTGTGTCTTGTCGGTATACACCCTCTGTCTATGCCCACTCATCCTAACTGACAACTTAGTGGTATACACCCTCTGTCTATGCCCACTCATCCTAACTGACAACTTAGTGGTAGTCATGCCAATGTAACAGGTGTGAACATTGTTTACATAACAGCTGGTATATGACATGTTTCACAGGTGGCTCTCCCTTTGGTAGTATATGTTTTGTCAGTTATAGGGCTGATGCAGGTGGCATTAGGAGGGAGCATAGGGCTAGTTCTGCAGTGGTGACATTTACAGGGGCAGGAGCCACAGGGCAGGGAGATGGGTGCAGAAGGAGCATGGAGCCTGACAGGGATACTGTGGAGATTGAGAGGGCAACGAAAAGCTATTTAGGTGTGGTGGGCAAAATCTCAGACAGGCTAGATCTCATTTCAGGGCATAGCCTTGTCAAAGTAGCTGATTAATACTTTCAAGAACAGTTTAATACTGAGTGACGAATGATGGTGTGCTCCGAAGTTGTTTTTTGGAGGGATCAACAGTACCAGGATTGGATGTGATGGTCCAGGAAATCTGCTTTTGAACTAGGCTGGTGGCGTAATTTTGTCCTGTGAAGGCTGGGGTGGGAATGGTAGTGTATTGGTGTAAAGTTGGCCTTGGATGCCAACTGCCAAAATGTAAGTATTACTGTTTGTTAGTAGGTTTAGGGTCCTGAGATTTTAAGGTGGGACTGCAGGTCAGTTTGAATCACACAGACAGGATCTTGATGGCAGATGCTGCATGTACAGTGTCAGACATCTGGTGTAGAACTTCACTAACATACTCCTGTCACTCAAAAATCACAGTAGCAGATCCTTTGTCTGCCGGGAGGATCATGATTGAGTCTTAAGCTTTTAGGTAACACACAGCCCAGAATTCTGCAGAGGGCGTGTTAGGACCATGGTTTAGGAACCTGAGAAAGGATTGTGAAGCATGCTGGATGTGACGAATTCTTGAAAGGCTTGTAAGCGATGATTTTGATGTAGTGGCGTGGATCAAGTTGGGATCATAGTCAGAACTATTCAAGGGAGGGTTCAATGTCAGATTTGATGTTGGAAAGGTTTTGGGATTGGATTGCAAAGTGGTATTTCCAGGTGACTTTACATGTGAAGGATAGTACATCCGTCACCAAAGCAGCATGATTAAATGCAGCCTTCAGCTGTTGGTTTGGTTTAGAGACAATGATGACATCTTTACCTTATGGACTCATGGTGAGGCTTACCTTTTAAAATTCCTGAAATCTCTAAATACAGTCTTCCAATTAAATTTCACATGGTCCTATTCCGAACCCCACACCAGTTTCCCTGAAGGTGATATACTAACCAACGGCCAGCAACACATTTCTGTTCACATTAAACCTTCTAACAAACAATAATACTTACATTTTGACAATTGCCATTCTTTCCATATCAAATGTTCCCACCCATACAGCCTTGGCATCCAAGACAAACGTGTTTGTTCGGATGCAGACTCTTTATACCAATATACCACCATTCTAACCTCAGCCTTCACTGGACATAATTTACCCCATCAGCCTAGTTCAAATGCAGATTTCCCGGGCAATCACATCCAATAGTCGTACTGTTGATTCCCCCAAAAAACAACTTCGGAGCACACCACCATTCGTGATTCAGTAATATACTGTTCTTGAAAGTATTAATCAGATACTTTGACAAGGGTATGGCTTCCTAAAATCATGTCCTGAAATGAGATCTAGCCTGTCTGAGATTTTGCCCACCACACCTAGAATAGCTTTTCATTGCCCTCCCAATCTTCACAATATCCTTATCAGACCCCATGCTCCTTCTGCACCTATTTCCCTACCGTATGGCTCCTACTCCTCTGATCAGCTCCGCTGTAAGACTCGCCCTATACACCCTTGTACCACCGCCTATAACAGCCCTATATCTGGCAAAACATATATTATCAGAGGGACAGTCACCTGCGAGACTGCACGTTATAAGCCAGCTATTATGCAAACACTTTTCGGTCTTTTACATCAGCATAACTACCACCAAGTTATCAGTTAGAATGAATGGGCATGGGCAGAGGGTGTATACTGGCAACACACAATATACTGTTGCACAGTATGCTCTACAACATGACTTTTTCACCACATGCATCACCTGCATTCTCCCCGCAGACACCGCCACAGTTTTGCAGATTGACTGAGGCGGGGAGTTGTGTTGGATGAAGTGGGTGAGACATGAATGGCGGTGGAGAGCGGGAGGAAGGGTTGGAGTAGGGTGACTGACAGATCTGGCAGCTGGGAGGGAAGCATCAGGTGCCTGGGACAAGAATACAACATGGACACTGACATTGGTGAGTTTGTGCAGTGCACGATGATGATGTATGATGTTAACATGGATGAGTGAATCTGAAAGGGAGTGATAGAATATAGGAAAGGAAGACTGAGAGGAAGAGTGTGAGTGCAACATGAATAAATTTTACAGTCTTGGTGCAGAGCAGCATCTGAAATTGAGGTCAAATCCCATACACAGAGCTCAGAAGGACTGATGTGTGTGGGGGGTGGAGGAGAGGTGTGTGGAAGATAGCATGGGTTGCAAAGAAACCACTGAAATGGAGCATGCTGTGCTCAGTAGCATGTTCTGTCATTGGATAATCAGTTCTGTTCTTGGCAAGTTCTTCAGTGGCCATTCAGTTGTGTAGACAGCTGGTTGGTGATCATGCCCATATAAAATGCAGTGTAGAAATGGCAGCAGAGCTGGTATGTGACATGAAAGCTTTAACAGTGGCACTGCCTCTGATGGGTTAGGATAGGTCGGTGTTGGGTTAGAGTTGGATGTGCTGGGTGCATCTATAAAATAGGTCTTGCACCTGGATATTCCACAGGGATGTGACCTATGTGGCAAGGGGTTAGAAGTGGATGTGTCTTAAGGATGGGCAAGAATATTGCATAGACTGTGCAGGCGGTGGAATACCATTTCAGGAGGGTTGGGGAGGATTGTGGATAAGATGTTCCTGACTTCTGAGCACAACGATAAACAGTCAAAGCCCTGGCAAAGGATATGATGCAGTTGTTTCAGTCTGGGGTGATAGTGGGTAGTGAGGAGGGTGTTCATTTCCAGCTGGTTATTGGGGTGGTGAGAGGATAAGGTGTGTGTGGAAATGTATTGGCAATGCTAAAAATCACTATATGATCTTGTTCATCAATATCTTTCCCCCGAGAGCCTAAATCACAAGGGATGTTGGTGAACTCTGCACTTAGCTTAAAAATACTAGTTTCTTGGTATACACTACACAGGGAGTTCTAAACTAGTTCAGACATTTCCTTTTCATGACCACTCCCCAACAGAAGGTCTTTTTAATGCTCTGAACTCTACTAACCTTATGTTGCACTATTTTCCCTGTCTTGTCAAAGTATTCCTGAACTCCTTGAGTTGTCTGCACACGTTTGTCTCCTGTCTCGAGAGCAATGAACATGTTGGATATGTCTACACCAAGCCTAGCAGACTTGCCTGACCTTACTGCTGACAACTGGACCTCTCAACTGTTCTAGCTCTGCTTGTGCTACTGTCAGATCAACTACTCTTTGCCCATAATCATGGAGCAACAGCCACAATTATTACAGTGCCAAAGGGTAGCCACATGTCTTCCCAAGCTGGTTACTTCAAAGCACCAAACACAAAATGTCTACACAGTCTTCACAATATCACTACACAAATATAATGAGAACAAAATTTTCTAAAAATATAGTAGTGCAATGTGTTTACCTTATAATTTGATGAAAAGGTTCAGAGAAGGGGGTATGTAGATATATAAAGAAAGCTTTCCAAAAAAGGCTGTAGCATAAAATTCTGCATGTTTGATAAATGCACTACAGAGTAAGTTTATATAAGCAAATCTGTCAAATGCTATAACAATATTATTGAAAAAAAATTAAAAAATAGAACTAAAGAAAGGTGGCAGCCTGTCTCCAATTCTTTTCAATATACACACACACTATATCATCAAAAAACAGGAAACATAGACCACCAGGAATATATCTAGGAAATGAAGGTATTTGAATACACTGTTATCAAGTTGTAATACAAGAAACAATGGATAATATGCAAAGATCTACTCACTGACTACAGAGGCTAAAATTGGAGCTAGACCTGAATATATCACGACACAAGAAAAATATCACAGCTATCAAGAGAAACAAACATAAGAGGATGACGATCTTACTCAAAAATCAAACTTCAGTCCAAGTCAAATATGGTAAAGAAATGTTCTTCATGGAATATAAATAATGAAAGGAATAAAGGCAATTCATTCACAAAAAAAGAATGGACATGTTGCTAAGCTTTCAGACAATGTCCTCCCCCAGAGCTAAATAGTACGGAATAAACACACACACACACACACACACACACACACACACACACACACACACACATTTTCATACATGCACATAGACCTTCACCGCTACACTGTACATTCACTGCAGCCTGACTACAGTGAAGGATTATTGTATCAGAGAAGTGGGTAACAGGAAAAAAAGCCCAGGAGACAAATGGAGGGTTAGGGGGAAGGATGGCTGATTGAGAGTGAGAGACAGGAGTAAATGGACAAACTCTTTATCTTCTTTGGCAACTAGTTCAAAGGTGACCATTTATATTTAATCATCCATTTTCTATATAATTGTGAAATGCTATCATGGGCTTTAAATAGTCGAAATGGAAAAGTAGGAATGTTGTACCATACGGCAACCATGTATTCAAATTGTGGATAAAAACTACATCAGGAATTATTGAAAATGAAAATTCATAATGTTTCTTAGGAAAACACACACATTCTCTCTCTCTCTCTCTCTCTCTCTCTCTCTCTCTCTCTCTCTTTCTCTGGCACATGAACTGAGAAATTGCATACTAAAATTGTTGCAAGCTTTGTACCAGAAACGGAGAGAACTACAAATATATATACTGGAAGATCTTCAGAGCTTCATAAATGAAAAGAAACAACATTTTTTTCTTTCCCCCAAAACCTTGGTGACATAGCTCTCATCAGTGCTTTGAAGATCTGTAGCACTGTAAAAGACAGCCAGTTTTGGATCAGTCAGCAGCTGAAACAAAAACCAAGGTTCACGCATGGACTCAGTTGTCAATTATTTGAGAAAGTGAGCTTCTGAGCAAGCAGAGACAGCTGCGAACAGATGAGAAATGAAGATTAGTATTTAAATCAAGTTGACAATGAAGTCATCAGAGATGGAGTACATCATCAGAATTGGTGTAGGATGAGAACAGAAAGCAGCTATCCCTTTATCAATAGAACCATTCCAATACTAAACTTTAATTAGCTGAAAGTTATAAATGATTGGTCTGAGAGCACTATCAAGCTCATGGAGCCCTACAATAAATAATATACAAAAACTACAAGCAGTACAAGCTTTAAGTTGTGTCTTGAGTATATCCATAAGGCTACAGAGTATAGAGACTTTTCAAATTATAAGAATTTCTTTTTTAAATGTGATTTTTCCTCATATTTGCCTCACAAGTTTGGTACATAAAAGGTTTAACAGTTACATTATTGAGGCTGATGTAGTAACGTTAATAATTAAGTTGAACGGAATAAAGTCATTGGCTAATCAGCTACCTCTAACAAATATTTTTTGACATAAAATGTAAGTACAATTTTACGTGATTTTACTTTTTTTCAAAGTGTAGGGTCTAATTCACACCCCTTCCCCTTTTTCTACATGGCCCAAATTCGTCACAACTCCCCCCCCCCCCCCCCCCTCCAACTTGAGAAGTACAAGCCTATATGTATTGTGTTTCATTTTTGGGAGAAAAACGTTTTAATATAACATTTTACAAAATGATTTAAAGTTATTCTGAGAGTCAGTAGTTAAATAAATAATTTTTACGTATGCTATACAATTAAGGGAAAGTTACAAATTGCCAGTCATGGAGACAAAGAAACAGAAGTCAATATTTTGAGAACAGTCTGCAATTTGTCAAGAATGGGTGAAAGCAGTGAAGAAAGGGACAGGCAACTCGGTACTGAACTTAGAGCAGTGGAACTGAAACAATGAGAGACTGACTGTAACAGTTCGAACAGAAACCAGACTGAACAAAGTGAATGGTGAATAACTGTTCCTTAGGACCTGGTCCTTTGTGAGCAACCCACTTTTACACCAAATAAAACTGCAACTGGTGGGCTTCTTGATACAAATGGCGACAGCACACACAAAGACAATAAAGTACAAGTTGCCACTTGAAACACTGCAGTGGCAGCCTAATGGAAGACCAACTGGAACGTCTAGAAAGAGATGGATTGAAGTTAAAACTTGCAATGTGCCTAATCCACAAAGGAAGCACTAAAAGAAATAGTCACTGCAAATGCTTTTAAACATACAATACACGATAAGTAACATGTTCATCGTATCATAAAACTAATCTAAAATGTATCATTGCTATGATAGTTCTCACATAATCAGTTAATAATTACATGTCTTCAAAACAAAATTTGAGCAACAAAATTTTCTTACAGTATTTTCCTGACCTTGAGGTCTTTCTTGAACAACTCCAGTAGCAGACAAGATGGACTCATATGGGGTATTTTTTATAACATCAGTGAGATCTCTTCTCTGCAACAGAAATAAATTGTCATTTAGATTCTTCAGTAGAACCTTTCCACAAAAAGAAAATAATTGAAACTTACCTCTTTTGGTATAACTAGCTGAGTTGAGCCATAGGAGTCTCTTAATGTAATAAACTTCCCCATTCGTTGAAACTCAAGCCAGCCAAATAATTTCACCACACTTCCCACATGCTTCTCAGTGAGGTCTCCACAAGAATGTGTTCGTTTCGTAAACTTGTTCACATTTCCTAGATTTAACACAAATTTGTATAAAATAACTATTATAATGAAAGATTCAAGTAAGAAATTAACTCAACGAAGGAGTTCTAAGCACACTACCATCATGAAACACAGCTGCATCAACTTTCCTCTCGCAATAATCCCCCTGTGATCACTGCGGAGTATTTCTTGAAATCATTAAATTTTTCAATACTTTTATTCAATCTGGACTCAAATACTGAAGAATCAGTTTGTTCTGTGTGTAAGATGATTCTCAATCATGATTTCATCTCTAAGCTGACTAATGCTGTACTTCATATGAATGTTCATTCTTGAATGTTCATAAAAGTAACCACTAATCTTGTCTCTGTGAACTACAGTTATCACAGTGGGGGATCAAAAAGTTTCCATTTGAGGGCTGCACAGTCCATAATTGGTATGACAACCAGGCTAAATTGCCATGGACTTTGAGGCAATCACACACCAGACTGAAAATGGCAGTTTGGTAAAACACCATGCTGTACTGCGTGAAGAAGTCCATAGCAGCCTTCTGCGCATCCTTGTCCGACAGGAATCGATGGCCCTTCACGGCATTAAGGGACTGAAGGCATGATAATCACATAGAGAGAGATCAGGACTAAGGGTGGATGCTCAAGTATCTCCCACTTGTCTGTAACAGGTGATGCTGGCCTCCCAGAAAAACTGGCACATTGTGTCTAACTGCAACCCTCATGGAACCATTCCATAATAGTTATTTTCAACAGACATTTTGCTCCATATACAATCTACCATTGTTTGTCCTTCAGCAGCCAAGAAAAGAATAACAGCAGAATGTTAGTCCTCTTTGGACACATTTGGTAACATCATCACCATAGTTCAAATCTTTGCATTTACTGCACACACAGCGAAAAGAGACAAATACCCTATTAATCCCTTGTCTATATGTCAGTGCTTATATACCTGCACTGGATTCATGCTACACTCCATTTACGCTGCAGCAATGCCCTAAAATTGAAACTTTTTAATCGACCCTTATACAAAACAGTGTGAGAGCAAAAGCAACTCCAGCATGTGACAATGGCAGACAGCTTTTGTCACTTACTATTTTATGTCTTACTCCAAGCAAACTCTGGCATGAACATAATAAAAAGAATGAGATACAATATGAAACTCTTATCATGAGGGTGAAAATGAAAATAGCTGTACACAACATAAATATTAGGACTATGGTATCATGTAAATATCTCTTCATGACTGATTAGAACATAGCGTCCCAACAAATTATTTTATTATGAGGTAAATCATATGGAGAACTAAAGCTTGACAAATATATGTAAGATAGTTCTGTGAGGCATGGTGAGTGACAGTTTGAAATTCTAAGTAATGTTGTGATAAGTCTCCATTAAAAACATTTGAAAATTATGGAATAGTACAGTGGTGGAGCGCTGATGTCTTAGATAATGGAGTTTTCTTCACTGGTCAAAATACTAGAATGATTACATGTGATATCAACAATTCTGCAAAAATAAACATTTCACTCACAGTGATATATTACATAAGGAAATACACTTTCTTATGTGTCAAACCAGACAGTAAACTAGATTGATCAGTGCCATGAAACATGTAGTTTGTGTAAATCAAGACTTCCACTGATTAAAAGGCAAAAATCCGCGGATGGGTGAACATTATAACTACAAGTAACACGAGTCCAAATCAGCATTAAAGAGCCAAAGCCAGTAGAGCACTAACTGACACCCCTATTGTGAGGTTTTCTCCATGACTCTAGGTTTGCACTTATCAAAGATGAAACTATGAAGCCTATAAACAATATATCCTACTAGTTTCCTAAAGTGACTATTGCCTACATTTGACGTCAAAGTCCAACAACCACTCGTAGAAGTCAGATGGCAGGACTAGCAGTGGAGGGTAGGTAAAGTGCGTTAGGGAGATGCGGAAAACAGTGTAGTCATGGTCATATTGTGGAAACAGAGAAATATACCTGACGTCCAAAAGGAGCATAATCACTGGCTTTTGGGACAAGGGTGGAAGTATTTCCTAAAATGGCACTGACCAAAGCTGGTGCCGAACCAACTGTCATGGGCCACAGATGACAGGAGTGAACAACCGCTCCGACCAACCAGGCTCTACCACTGACTGTTTTTCATCCCTGGAATTTGCACACCAATAGTGCAACTGGAAGTACACTAAGTGGCGACAAGTGGCCTTTTCAGATGAATCAAATTTTATGCTCCATCAGACTGAAAGTAAACACCCTGCTACAATCACTGGAAATGTCCAAGCTAGAGGAGGGAGTATTATGGTCTGGGGAATGTTTTCAAGGCATGCTCTGGTTGATACCATCATTCTGGAAGGCACAATATATCAATGCAAGTATGCATCTATCCTTGGGGACCATGTTTGTTTTTCCTTGGTAGAATGTCATCTACCAACAGGACAATGTAATGTCACACAGCTAACAGAGTACATGCACCATTCAAAGAGCACTAGAGTGAGTTTATCATACACCCAAGATTTAAATCCAATTGAGAATCTGTGGGACCACCTTGATTGGGCTCTTTGCACCATGCATCGTCAACGAGACACCTAACACAGCTGGCCTTGGCATTGGAGTTGGCATAGCTCCAAATCCCTGTCAATATCTTCCAGCATCTCGCTGTCTCTCTTCCTGCACCCTCTGCACTGCAAAATGTGGTTATTCAGCCTTTTGACAGATGGTCACATTAATGTGACTGGACCATGTACAACAGGTATCAGAACTATACAATTTCTTATCCAAAGAGGATTAAAAAAAATTAAATACTTTATTATTTGTTGTGTAATTTATTGATTACTGATGACAATAGCACAGTTAGTTCATCTGGAACTATTTTAGCTAAAGAAAAGAATTTGCTATCATGGCAACCATGTGAAGGTGAAATTTTCAATGAGGATATTATAGTTTGTTTCTAGACTGGTACAGCTCATTTGAAAGCCCTAATTCTGTTCTTTTTAACAAACATTTAAATTTGTTTAAAAAAATTTTATTTCAAAAATTATTTCAAAAATTCAGTCTTCTACAATGTTTCAGTCTTAAAATGTAATTATTTCCAACATTCAATGCCACCATTTCATAGCGTTGACTATTCAGTTCTCAGAAAAACAAATTTCTGCTAAAACAACTTATTATTTTGTTAATTATTCAAATTAAAATCTTGAGATTTTTTTAGAAAATTTTGGGAATCTCCTTACAAAATGAACTATTTTCCTACTCAACAGTACTAATAATTTTGGCATTTTCTAATTACATTACTAATTACTTACATAAACTTATGTCACTGGATACTGTTTCTTTGTTCCTTTTAATTTTCCTGACTTATCTTCATACTAGCTGATCAGCTGACATTATCTGAGTATAAATTTTTCCCAATCTTCTATTGGTCCATCTCTTCCTCCTGCCCCCTCTATGCCCCCCACCATCTGTTCATCTACACCTGCCTCTTCCCCCGTCTCTGTGACCATCTTGTCCTGTCTTCCTCTCCATCCATCTTTTCCTTCAGTTCTCACTGTCCGTCTCTTCCACTCCCTCTATTTGTCCATCTCCTCTTCCCCTTCTTCCTTTTCCACCTGCCCACTTTCTCTGCCCATCTCATCCTTTCCCTCTCCCTGTCCATCACCTCCTCAGAATTGTTGTCCATCTCCCTAACCCCCTTTCTCCATTCACCTCATCCCCCCTCCACCTGTCTCTAGCTCCCCCCTGCCGCGTCTCACCTACCCAGCTTCTTCTCTATCCATCTCAATCTTCCCCCAGCCTTGTTAATCTGCAGGTGGAGCCTCAGCAAAACAGGCTGATGAAGCAAGCTCATACTACTTCTAGATAACACACCTGTCATGCAGGGCAGCTTACATGCCGGGGATTGGAAAAACTTTCATTCCCCTGATATGTAGGCTGCCCTGCAAAACAGCTTGATAAGGCAGGCTGATACTACTACAACACCTGTTGGTGGCTGGAGTGCAGGTTGACCTGCAATGTGGCTGGTTAAGGCTGGCCAATACTACTCCCATACAATATGCCTGTCGTGCAGGACAGCTTCACAACAAGGAATGCGCAGCACATATTTGATCATATCTCCACTCCTATGAGTGCTAGAAGGTTCTACCCATGCAGTACTGATTCTCATGAAATTTGTTCTTCATGTACCAAATTTGGCTGAAATTGACCAAGGGGTTTGTGTTTGCATAATTGCAGTTCCAGTAGAAAGAGAACCACTGCTTAGAATGATGTCAAGTTCGAACAGCATATTATTGATGCAAGGGGAAGCGTCATGGGATGAAAAAAAACTTTTACCAAGAGATGGTGGTGTAAGCATATTAATATAAATGGGACTGGCTACAAATGCGAGATCAATCATAGTACAACAGCTATGGTTTGAGTTGCACATTACATCATCTGTATTGTTCAAAGTGCATGACTGCACAAGTTCAGCAGAAAACAGTAGTGGCAAAGTTTGTTACGTAAGTCCGTCCACCACAGCATGATCGTACACTATAGTACGGAAAAATTAGTTTTTAATTGTCCTGAGGTCAAAAATTACATAAAAAGCAAAATTACTTTGATTTTTAATTGTTTTGTGACCAAAAATGCTTAAAAATCAAAATTACAACTGTTTCTAATTGAGTTGAGACAGGTGCAAGACATGTTCAATATGCTGTCCACCATTTCCTGTCACAAGCTGAAGCAGAGAAACAGCACGTTCCACAACAGATCAGAATGTCTCGGGGTCACGTTCAGAATGTGTTGCACAATGCTCGATTTCAATTCAATTACGTTTGTTAATTGGAGTACTGAAATCATCTTTCAGATAACCCCACAGCCAGAAGTCTCACAGATTAAGATCTGGATGGTTAAGCTGTAAGGAAATGGCAGCTGATAATTCTAGCATTTTCAAAATGCCTCTGCAGCAGCTGCTTCATTGGCTCTTCAATGTGCAGACAAGCACTATCTTGCATAAAAATGATCCTTCCCACACATTCACACTGTTGAAGGGATGGAATGACATTGATGGGCAAAAGACACTCATAGCATTTACCAGTGACGGTACAGGTAACAGAACACACAGGACTCATCTCCTCGAAAAATACAGCGCTCCCATAAACAATGCCATCAAACTGCACCACATAGTCACGTTTGCACAATGAAATGGTACTGGTCGATGTGCATGTAGATTTTACCATTGCCCATCTTCTGCAATTCTGTGTACTGATATGTCCTTGAAGATGGGAATGGGCTTCGTTTGTCCACAGAATGTTCCATGGCCATTCACTATCCACTTCCGTGCAAGCAAGAAATTCCAGAGTGAACATTTATATCGCTGGCAGGTCAGGAGAAAGCAACTCCTGAACATGGGTGATTTTGTACGGACAGCAATGTTTCGCAGTATTTTAAACACTGTGTTCAAAGATCTGGCCAACATTCGGGCAATTCCCTGAGCTGGGCATGTTTGCATACCACCACTCCTGCAATGCTGTAGCCACTGCTTGTACTTACAAAGAACCAGTCTTTTCGGATTTTGTAATCATTTTCTCCAGAGCCTCATGAGACATCATAATAATGCCTTTTCCATATCCTCGAGTGTCCAGAGCTTCTGCTGTGTTACTGGTGCAGAGTAACCATTCTAGTAAAAGAGCCTTGCCAGTAGTACATGACCCTTCATGGAGACAGTCACTTTGGGCGAATCGGACAAAAACTAAGGAACAGCTGTGCGCCATATGTCTGTTGGTGTTACAGTACAATCTATTGGCAAACATTTTTGTGTTTTTCTCCCATGACGTTTCCCGTGCAGCAATACTATGCTGTTCAAACCTGACATCATTCTCAGCGGTGGTTCTTTTTCTACAGCGTTTTGAAACTACCACCTCTATCTGTCCATCTCTTCCTCCCCACACTCTCTGCCCCTTCAACTCCCTCCCCCCCCTTTTCTTGTCCATCTCTTCTGCTCCTTCTCTCTGATCATATTTTCACCCCTCCCTCAGTCCATATCCTCCTCCCCCATCTTTCTTTTCCACCTGTCCACTAAACATGTACACCTTCCACTTGTCTCCTGTATCTCCCTCTCTTTCTTCTCTCTCTGTTCATCTCCACTAAACTCTCTCTCTGTCCACTACTTCTCCACTCTCTGGCCATATCCTCCTCCCCTCTCTCTGTATACCTCTTCTGCAGTTCCTTGCCCTTCTCTCTGCTCATCTCCTTTCTTTCCCCTCTCTGTCTATCTACTACTCCTCCCTCAACTCTCTCTGTCAATCCTGTTGCCCCCACCCCCTTGTCCAACTACTCCATCCCCTCTCCTTACCTATCTTGCGCTGCCCCTCCAATCCCTACCCATATGCTCTTGCACCCTTTTCCCTCAACCTACTACTTCCCACCTCCTACCGCCTTTTCCTTCATCCATCTCCTGCCCCACCCTCCCTATCCATCTCTCCCTTCCCTCTTCGTACCTATCTGCTTCTCCCTGTCCCTTACTTCTGCCCCATTCCCCTATTGATCTCCACGTCCCCCATCTCACAACCCATCTCCTCCTCTTCCCTCTCCGCCCCCCCCCCCCCTCCTCGCCCCTCTCTGTTCATCCTCTCCTGCTCCCCCTCTGTTCAACCCCTCCTGTTCTGTGTCCATCCCTTCCTGTGCCCTCTCTCCCTATCCATCCCATCCTGCCCCCCCCCCCCTCCTCCTCCTCTATCCATCCCCTCCTACATCCATCTTGACCCTCTTTCATCCATGCCTGTCTGCACCTGCAGCCTGTATACAACAGATCAATGAAGCAGCCTAATATTACTTCACCACAATACGACTTACGTAAGGCCGCCTACAGGTAAGGCACTGGAATTTTGTTTCTTTCCCCTTGCCGGCCGAAGTGGCCATGCGGTTAAAGGCGCTGCAGTCTGGAACCGCAAGACCGCTACGGTCACAGGTTCGAATCCTGCCTCGGGCGTGGATGTTTGTGATGTCCTTAGGTTAGTTAGGTTTAACTAGTTCTAAGTTCTAGGGGACTAATGACCTCAGCAGTTGAGTCCCATAGTGCTCAGAGCCATTTCTTTCCCCTAACATGTAGGCTGGCCAGCAAACCAGGACAATACGACATGCTGATACTATTCCCACACAACATGCCTGTCATGCAAGGTGACCTAACCATCAGGAGTTGAACACACAATGTATTTGCTGTATCTCCACTCCTATTGGAGCTAGTACATGGTAATTTCCACAGTGCTGATGATTGTGAAATATGCACTTCATGTGCCAAATTTATTTGAAATCAATCCAAGGCTTTGGAGGGAGATCAAGCACATACATACGTGCAGTCTGTAAGTATGTCACTTATATTTAACACAACTCTCTCTTCCATTCCTCTGCATCCACCGCTACTTCCCCATCTCTCCACCTTATCCTCCCCCCTCTGTCTCTCCTCCTCCTCTTTTTGTCCATTTCCTACTCCCATTGTCCCTGACAATGTTCACCTCCTCCTCCTCTCTCTTTCCATCTCCCCCTTCCTCTCTTCCTTTTCCACAAGCCCACTGTCATAATGGAGGTACTGTTGCTTGTTGGTGGGTTTGATGTGGACGGATGTGTGAAGCTGGCCATTGGACCCACCAACAAGCAACAGTACCACCATTATGACAGCTGCCACCCATTCCACATCAAACGGTCCCTTCCCTACAGCCTAGGTCTTCGTGGCAAACGAATCTGCTCCAGTTCGGAATCCCTGAACCATTACACCAACAACCTGAAAACAGCTTTCGCATCCCGCAACTACCCCTCCTGACCTGGTACAGAAGCAAATAACCAGAGCCACTTCCTCATCTCCTCAAACCCAGAACCTCCCACAGAAGAACCCCAAAAGTGCCCCACTTGTGACAGGATACTTTCCGGGACTGGATCAGACTCTGAATGTGGCTCTCCAGCAGGGATACGGCTTCCTCAAATCCTGCCCTGAAATGAGATCCATCCTTCATGAAATCCTCCCCACTCCACCAAGAGTGTCTTTCCGCCGTCCACCTAACCTTAGTAACCTCTTAGTTCATCCCTATGAAATCCCCAAACCACCTTCCCTACCCTCTGGCTCCTACCCTTGTAACTGCCCCCGGTGTAAAACCTGTCCCATGTGCCCTCCCACCACCACCTACTCCAGTCCTGTAACCTGGAAGGTGTACACGATCAAAGGCACCCACGTGTGAAAGCACCCACGTGATTTACCAACTGACCTGCCCACACCGTGAAGCTTTCTACGTAGGAATGACCAGCAACAAACTGTCCATTCGCATGAATGGACACAGGCAGACAGTGTTTGTTGGTAATGAGGATCATCCTGTGGCTAAACATGCCTTGGTGCACGGCCAGCACATCTTGGCACAGTGTTACACCTGTCAGAACTCCGGAGATGGGAACTTGCCCTTCAGTATATCCTCTCTTCTCGTATATCCTCTCTTCTCGTTATCCGCCAGGCCTCATTCTCCGCTAATTTCAATTTGCCGCCGCTCATACCTCACCTGTCTTTCAACAACATCTTTGCCTCTTTACTTCCGCCTCGACTGACATCTCTGCCCAAACTCTTTGCCTTTACAAATGTCTGCTTGTGTCTGTGTATGTGCGGATGGATGTGTGTGTGTGTGTGTGTGTGTGTGTGTGTGTGTGTGTGTGTGTGTGTGTGCGCGCGAGTGTATACCTGTCCTTTTTTCCCCCTAAGGTAAGTCTTTCCACTCCCAGGATTGGAATGGCTCCTTACCCTCTCCCTTAAAACCCACATCCTTTCGTCTTTCCCCCTTCTTCCCTCTTTCCTGATGAGGCAACAGTTTGTTGCGAAAGCTTGAATTTCGTGTGTATGTTTGTGTTTGTTTGTGTGTCTATCGACCTGCCAGCACTTTCGTTCGGTAAGTCACATCATCTTTGTGTGTGTGTGTGTGTGTATATATATATATAAAAAATCCGTATGCTATCAAGGCTGATTTACTAGCCATTTGCTTTGGCTCCTCTTGTATACACGTTTGACACAAATATTGCACACAGACCTCCTCCTCCTCCTCCTCCTCCCCCCCCCCCTCTCTCTCTCTCTCTCTCTCTATATATATATATATATATATATATATATATATATATATATATATATATTCCTTCCCTGTCTTCCAGTGCAGGAGATGTGGAGTGTTTACTCCAATCAGCAACTGTAAATGAAATAATGTAAACTGTCTTTGCACTACCATATCAAAATATTGTCATTCCCATGCAATCAAGATTGCAGTGTTGAAATTAAGAACTATTCACAGACAGAATATATCATATGGAAGAGAACACATGTAGGTACACTTTGGCTGATATGAACCTAAAGAGTTGGAGTGGACTGCTTCTACATGTGTCACTCACAATTACTGTGTTGCTAGAGCTGTGTTGATAGGCAGTGGTTTGTGTGTGTTGTCACCTGTGATGTGTATGATGTGCACAGCTATGAGGAATGAAAATTTGTGTTGGTACAGGAATGATATGGAATATATAAGCAAAAGTTATCCATCCGTCATTACTTTAGGCATGGTGGCGTAAGATGCATACCAACAAATGCAATGTGCAGCACACTGCTGATTCATGCCTGCCTCACAATATCAGATGAGCCAAATTTGTGAATGCCTCTATGGAAATGCCACAGAGTTGCTGGTACTATTTTGATTTAGTAGCTAACAGTGCTCTGCAGGTGAAAGCTGCCTGAAACATTCCCAACTATGAGGCCTTTCCTTATAGTATATTGACTATTGGGGTGTCTTATCACTATGGTATTGTATCCATGTTCCATTTAGGTTGTGTACCACGTCTCTCCTCCTCCTCTTCCACTGCCCCCTCCCTGTCTCCCTCCATTGCCCCTTCCACTGTCTCACTAAGTTGACCTCCCCACCTCTCTGTGTCCATCTTCCCTATCTATGTTCACCTCCCATCTCCTTTACTATGATGCTCTCATCCTCAATCCTCTCTTGGTTCTTCTGATCTTCACCCCTCTCTTGATCCATCTCATCATCAAACCTGTCTCTCTCCACCTCTCCCTCAACTCTGTCTCTGTCCACCTCATCCTCAACCCTCTCTATGTCCTCCTCCTCCCCCCCCCCCTCTCTCTCTCTCTCTCTCTCTCTCTCTCTCTCTCTCTCTCTAATCATCCTCTCACCCTCCTCCCCTCTATTTGCCCATCACCTCCCCCCCCCACTCTATCTGCCAATCTCTTCTCTTCCCACTCTCTTTCTCTGTCTATCTTTCCATCCACTGTCTCTCCGTCTATATCTATCCTATCTCAGTCCATCTCATCATCCCCTTCCTATGCAACCTCATCCTCACCACTCCATATGACCATCTTATGCTTAACTATCTCAGTACATCTCCTCCAACCCCCCCCCCCTCCACCTAACTACTAGCCTAACTACCTGCCTCCTCCTCCTCCAGCCTCTCTCTGTCGACCAATTCCTCGTCTTACCTCTGTCTATCGTCTCCTCCTCCCTGTCTTTGCCCGTCTTCTCCTCCTCCCTGTCTTTGCCCATTTCCTTCCCCCTCTTTCTGACCATCCCTTCTCCTCCCCCCCTCTCCAATGTCCATCTTCTCCTCTCGCCTGTCTCTGGCCAGCTCTTTCTCTTCCTGCTCCCCCCTCTATTTGACTACATCCTCCCCCCCCCCCCTTCTCTCTAACCACTACCTCCTTTCCCTTTCTGTCTCTATTCACCTTTCGTCCCCCCCCCTCTCTCTCTCTCTCCACCCCACCCCACCCTCTGTGTCCACCTCCTCCTACACCCTCTCTCAGACCATCTCATCCCCCTCTCTCAGTGCACTTCCTCCTCCCCTTGCAGCATCACCGTTACATGAACAAATAAGCCTTGGGTAGCTGCGCCGTTGTTCAATATGGCTGAAAATTTGGTGGATGAAAGTAAGCTATTGTCAATCATGTATGCTACACCACATTGGCAGATCAAACACTTTATTTGCACTTCAATGTTGAATAACCCATGGTTTATGGTCAGATAGTGTCTCAATATTTCTATTATGCACAAATAATTGGCTAGTTTCCTATAATGTGATTGAGCACAGTAACATAACACTGACATTCACTTGTGGCAAACAAATAATTAACACAGCAACAGAATTTCTCTCTCTCTCTCTCTCTCTCTCTCTCTCTCTCTCTCTCTCTCTCTCTCTCTCTCTCCCTCTCTCTCTCTGCCCACCGACGCCATTTTTCAGATCTAACTGCGAAATCAGCAATCAGCACAAAAATAATGTTGTGGGAGAACATGGAATATTCCCACTTCAGCTCCTATAGTTTCATGACGTTCCGATAAGTGGCAATGCAATACACAGCTTTCAAAATGGCATCTGAATGAATGTGTATTCAAAGCAAAGAGCTGTCATTGTGTTTCTTTAGGGGGAGAAGCAGAGTGCAGCAGATACTTGTAGGTGCTTTCAGCATGTCTACAGAGACATGGCAAGGAATAAAAACACGGCGAGTGACAGAGAGATATGTGTGTCATCATTCCAACAAGGTCGCACAAATCTGTACGATCTCCCACATTGCAACCAGCTGCACACCCCTCGCAAGATTGAAGAAATGACTTCAGGGTGTTCATCGCCACAAAAATGCAAGCTAAATTCTCTTTCTCCATGACAAATCAAGTACTCTCAAAAGTCTGTGCACTCAATACGAGCTCAAAACTTTAAGTTGTGGGAAAGATAGTGGACAGGACATTTACTGTGTTTGTCCTGCCCACTATCCTTCCCACCCCTCCCACAATGGTATTCCACCATCCACCGAACCTACACAATATACTTGTCCATGCCTACACAACCCCTGCTCCCAACCTCTTACCTCATGGCTCATACCCCTATAGTAGACCTAGATGCAAGACCTGTCCCTTACATCCTCCCACCACTCTGTACTCCAGTCCGATCACAAACATCACCTATCCCATCACTGGCATGGCTACCTGTGAAAGCAGTCATGCGATCTACAAGCCAAGCTGCAACTGCTGTGCTACATTCTACATGAGCATGACAACCAACAAGCTGTCTGTCTGCATGAATGGCCACCGACAAACTGTGGCCAAGAAACAAGTGGACCATCTGGTTGCTGAGCACGCTGCCAAACATGACATCCTTCATTTCAATGACTGCTTCATAGCCTGTACCATATGGATCCCTCCCACTGACACCAGCTTTTCTGAATTGCACAGGTGGGAACTCTCCCTGCAATATATCCTACATTCCCGTAACCCTCCTGGCTTCAACCTTCATTAGTCATTGTCCTCACCCATCCAGCCTCCCTGTTCCCATTCCAGCACCATACAGCCCTCATTCCACCATTGCACCCAGTCTTCTCTTCTTTTCCACTGCCCTCCGTCTAATCCCCCGACTGCACATAGCTGCCCTACCCTCTCCACCTCATCCCTGCACACTCCCTAGCAGCACTGCACTGTCCGCCACCTCTACCCTACCCTCCCTCCACCTCCTCACCCTAGCCTCCTCCTTACTACCACTCAGTCACCATTCCCATCATGCACTGGTGCTGCTGCTCACAGTGTGACTACAGTTGCCTTAGATTGCAGTCATGAGAGTTGTGTTTGCATCAGTTTGTCTCTGTGTGTGTGTCATCTATTTTTGATGAAGGCCTTATGGGCTAAAAGCTTTATTTGGAACAGTCTTTTTGTTATGCCTATCTGCAACTCAGCATCTCCACTATATGGTGAGTGGCAACTTTCCTTTTCATAATATTGTTACATTCCATCCTGGATTTTTCATATTTATATTGCCATTTTTTCACAACACTTGCTGATACACTATATTGTAATTTTATTGTTTGGACTACAAATGAACAAATCTTGAGGTGATCCAACTCTTGAGCATGCGACGTAGAACTTTCCGTCTGAAAAGTATGATTCCTTTAAGTTAACACCATGATCTTGGAATGTTTGGCCTTGTGCTTTGTTGATGGTCAAGCAGAAAGTCAACTTTCAAGGGAAATACAATTAGCTTACACCAAAGGGCAATCCAAACGATGATAAAGGCATTTGTGGTATAAATACCATCTGCCCTTATTCTTTGCCAGTCATTATACTGGCTTCGATGATGTAATTCTGTAGTTGTTTTATGCATTCTTGAAGGTTTGTCAATTCAAATCCCACAGTAAAACAGCTGGTGTACCGACTTTTAGTTTGAGGCAGTGTAAAGGCATTAACGAAACATTCAACGAATTTTAAAATTTAGAAGGAAATGTGACAGTTTTATTTTCATCAGTCATGGTATTGACTGACATAAATTTTTGCAGCCCCAGAATCATCTCTTGGACGATCTTGTTTATGTTGCTGACAATTTTGGTTTTTGTTGCTACAATAACTCGCTTCTGTATCCAATCTAAATTGGTATAGCTTTTGACAATATCCATGTATATTTTGCTTATGAGTTGTTCAGGTGTTTCAAAGATGTTACACAAGTCATATGTCAATATGAACAGCCAAAATTTTCATCTATTGGATACATGCCTTCTCCTATTTGCAAAAGGTTTTCCGCAAATTCTTGCACTCTTTCCTCTTGCGAGATATGTGTTCTAATGTTTGTTGTTAGCATTTGATAAAAACTGCCTGACAATATAAATAACACACCTCCAATTAATTACTGTAATTATTGATAAAAAATGTTGCTATAATTTTCAGCCCCATGTATCTTCAAAGGTTTTGCAACTTTCTGGAAAAATCTTATTCGAGAGATACTTTATATAAAATTCCAAATACATCTCTCAGTCCCTCACTGACACACGATATGCCATGCAAAGCATTTTAGACACTATTCATAAATACAACGAGTGAGACAAGGACACACACACACACACACACACACACACACACACACACACACACACACTCTCTGCATAAATGATGCTACAAAAAGACATTCAATTTACACAAACACACACAATAACAAATGTACCATCAGGATTCACCAAGCCTCAATATTGGATAGCAAGATATAACAATATTTGTGCACCTTTTGGTGAAGAAAACGCAAGCCTGGCCTATCATTGTTTTCATTTCAACCTCTGTAAGAATTTGTTTCTTGTCCACTGTTTCTTGGGGTATATAAATGGAGATAAAGGGCCATGAAGATGTATGAAGTTAACTGTAACCCCCACTGATGTCTTTAACATTCAAATACATCCAAACCACCAATGAACTTTCCACATGCCTGCAACAAATCCTGCGATATCACTGAGGCACAAATACTGCTGGGTTCGTATTAGAGATTTATTTCTGCTGCCTGGTCAATAGGAAAAACTTTCATTTTGGTGTCGTTATAGTCAGTGGAAATAACACACTGTAGCCTGTGGATACCTGCAATTGAGTAAAATGCTCTTGAAGGAAAGATCCTCCTTCATCATACTTACTGTTGTGTAATTAAAATGACACAATGCAATGTTCTTGGGACAAAATTCAAACAACTGTCTATTTACGACTATGCGAGAAGTTGAGATGCACTGCAAACTTGCACAGCCAGTGAGTCTCTCGATGGTACCAACAATACCATCACATTGCTCTTTACCATGTGATGTGTCAGAGAAAATGCCACTCTGCAGAGACATTGAAATCAATTAAAGGAACAGTTATGCTTGGAAAACTCTTGCTGCAGTTTTTATACTAGGCTCCAGCGCCATCTGAGAAGTCTCCCAATGAAGACAGACATGGCTAGAGAGTTGTTCTTTCTGAAGATGCCTGAAGTTAGTATGTTATTACATCAATTCCATTTTCATCAAACAACTCTCAAAGATCTGTAATGAAAAGGCATGTACCTGCGCAATTTGCATATGCTGACATACAACATTTCTTTTATCAAAAGTAGACATATTTATCTTGATGGAGTTACTGCAATCGTAACTTATTTAAAAAAGTGTCCAAATTCAGTCCCCAGATGACTTTCCTTTATTTCCATATGATCGATTATGGACTAGCTGTCCACCTTCAAATCTATTACAAAAAAATTTATAATTTCAATGGGTACAAATTACAAATGGTTTCAAATTTTAAGTTCAGAAAGCTTCTAGGTCCTTAAGAAATTAGTTATAATACAAATTTATACAGCATACAATTTGTTACATTTACTTGTTGAAGGTGGATCTGAGAGTTCACTGTCACAATTAGCCACGCACTAGCTTGCTGCAGATTTACAATTTTTTAAATTCTTTTTATTATTATTATTTTTAAGAAACCTGGTTGGTACAAGCACTGAAAAGTTTGTTTGTGGAGAGAGTGGACCATTGTAATTCATAAGAAATGTTCCTAAATATAGCATAAAGCATTGATGTGAGTGCATTAAAAAATTTTGAAAGAACTTTGTAAAACAATTATCAGTTTTTTTAGGGATCCTAAATGGTGCAAAGTTTTCAGCAACTGAAAGTGCCCTCTGAGGACTGACAAGCATACGAACTATTAAGAAATTTTCAAAGACTTATTATAGCCTTTGCTTGGGGACAAGGTGGGCGCTCTAGCAGACATCAGCTCGGCAGTCCTCAGCATACTGGCAGTAGCGAATTGAACACAGCAGAGGAAGATTCAGTGTGGGAGAGTGTTTGGTCTGGTGTGTTCAGTCTGGTGCAGTAGTAACTCTACAACCACTTAACAAGGGGAAGAGAACTTCAGAATTTTCTAATTTTATTTTAAAGTTTAATGGTATTAGAACCCTGATTTTTTATATATTATGGTTAGGAACATTTTCATGTGTGAAATATTTCAGTCCACAATGCTCTTGAGTGCTACTGGCTCTATGATAACCAAATGGAAGGAGTAGGAAATATTTTTGGATGTTTTAATGCTCTTTTAAAGTTTTTATAATAATGTCCTCATTGATGCTTCATTTGTTACATTTATGAACATCTTTCATGTCATATATGTCTGCCCCCGGTAGCTGAGTGGTCAGCGCGACAGAATGTCAATCCCAAGGGCCCGGGTTCGATTCCTGGCAGGGTTGGAGATTTTCTCCGCTCAGGGACTGGGTGTTGTGTTGTCTTAATCATTATCATTTCATCCCCATCAACACGCAAGTCGCTGAAGTGGCGTCAAATCGAAAGACTTGCACCAGGCGAATGGTCTACCCAACGGGAGGCCCTAGTCACACGACATTTATTATTATGTCTTATATTAGTCCGTAGAGGGCATTTTCAACCGCTACAAATTTTGCACCGGTTGGGATCCCTATAAAATAATTTAAATAATTTTTTAATTGTTTTATAAAGTTCTTCTAAAATATTTTAATGCTATTAAATTTCATTTTCGTGCTTTATGCTGTATGTTACAACAGTCCTCTCTCTACAAATAGAGTGCACTTTCCAGTGCTGTAGGTTTTGCACCAATCAGCTAAAAAAATTATATAAAGCTGCAGCAGGTTTGTTCATAGCTAGTTATGACAGTGCACTCTCAGTTACACTTTTGACAGGTTTCTCTGTAACTGTAACAAATGGTATGTTACACACATTTGTATTATAACTAATTTCTTAAGAATCTTAAAGCTTTCTAAAACATGTAATTTGCGGGAATTGTAATCACATAATAATTTTTGTAATAGATCTGAAGATGGGCAGCTGGCCTGAAACCAGTCTTATGTAAATACAGGGAAGCAATCTGGAACTGAATTTGAACACTTTTTTATACAACACTTTGGCCATGCAGGGTTACAAATGAGTTGAGCAAGACAGTGTTTGTAGGTTGACAATCAGCACCACGTGTCAAATCTTTCAATCTGGAATCTTCTCACATGAGCTTCACATTTTGGTAAATACAGTGAACACACACACTATGGGTACTGGTTGCACCAACCAGGACACAGTTCTAGAGCCGTAACTGGAAGACTTTGGATACTGTTATTTTCAGTTCCATATTTTCATCTTTTTGAATGCTTGATACAGCTCATCCATGTTTCCCAACACCAGTCACTTTTGTTTATGAATCCTGCAACTATTTCCTATGCACAGAATCTGTCTTCCCAGACAAAGAGAGGTTTCTATGTTCTCTGATTTAAAATAGTTTGACATGGTTTACAAGGTGTTCACTTACCATATGTCTAGTTCTCATATTAGGAGTTGCTAAGATATAGTTTAAAGTACCAAACCCATTTTCAATCCTTCAAATGCTTCAATTTTTCGGAAGCAGTGTCAATATTTGGATCTTGTCTATGCTTTCAGTGCTAGTAGTAGTAAATTTCTCTTTCAAATGCATTATAATTTTAAATTCCACATTTGGTTCACCCTCTGCATTTTATAGGAAGGTTTTTACTTCAGAATGGCTCAGACATTTTCTCAAACATTTTTCTGTGCATGCGTTTTCCCTTGCAGTCTCTTCTTTTTCAAGGGAGGCTCACCAAGTTATGTCAGATTGTCATTTAATGCAACTAAATCAATATCTGGTCTTACATGACATATGACTCATTCATGCAGCTTTGCAATTCCTATGAGTTTCAATGTAGTTGGTCAGCCGCAGGCCCTTGTTTCTGTACCAGTTCTTTTCCTACAAGGACTATATATTTTGTGGTCTGTCTTTATGCCACAAATAATGTCAACCACTCACATCTATACTTTACATAGACTTTTCTTGTATCTGCTGTGTCTATCATTCACAAAGGAATTACAGTAATACATTCTATATCCGAATCCCGCTCCAGCTACTGCCGGGTCTGGATGCTGATGAGTCCTCTCCATTTGGCTCGGTCCTCCCACCACTTTTCTTCCTCCACTTGCTGCCAGGTCACACCTCTCCTTTCTACAGATATTCTCACTTGAATTTTCCACCGTGTTCTTGGGTGCCCTCTAGGTCTTTTCCCATCCATCTTTAGTTCTTCCATAATTTTGGAGAGTCTCCGCCCATGCATCCTCTTAACATGCCCATACCATCTTAATCTCTTTCTTTCAATTTCTTCTCTCATACTTTCTTGTTTGAGGTCCAATCTCTACATTCCTTACTCTATCCATTCTTGTTTTTCCCTTAACTGCTCTGAGAAATTTCATTTCCCCTGCTTGCAGTCTGCTCCAGTCCCTTTCTGTCATTGTCCATGTTTCTCCACCATAGGTGACAATAGGGATGTAATAATTCTTATACATAAGGAGTTTTGGCTCTTTCTGAAACTTCATTATTCCAAATCAGGTGTTTTATTATTTGGTAGAAATTGCCTCCCTTCTATAACCTCCTATTAATTTCGTTCTCTTCCAAATACCATTACTTCACTCTTATCTTTATTTATTTTTAATCCATACCTTTTCGTTATTTCCTTACATGCATCAAGCTGTAACTGTACATCTACCTCTTTATCACCCCATATTACCATATCATCTGCAAAAATCATTTTTTTGTCTTTTTCTTTTACTATATCTTTAACTGTCCTATTCATTCCCTCCATCACAACATTAAAAAGTGCAGGAGATAGAATACTTCCTTGCTTAAGTC
Organism: Schistocerca americana; assembly: GCF_021461395.2. Lineage (NCBI taxonomy): Eukaryota > Metazoa > Arthropoda > Insecta > Orthoptera > Acrididae > Schistocerca > Schistocerca americana. The sequence goes on along the minus strand of NC_060120.1, from coordinate 694,733,445 downwards.
CTTGTCTTATTTCGAAGTATTCAGAGTTTCCCAATGGTGTTCTAATTCTACAATTGGGTCCTCTGTACATTGTCTTTATAACATTAAAGTATCCATCTTCTATATCTATCTTCTTCATTTCTTCCCAGAGTCTTTCCCTGTCAACTGAGTCATATGCCTTTTCTATGTCTATAAAAACCATTATCACCCTTTTGTTATACTCCCAACTTTTTTCCATCAGTTAACGGATAGAAAATATCACGCCGATCGTGCTTCTTCCTTTACTAAACCCATGCTGTTCTTCACTCAGCTCCTTTTCTATCTTTTCACTTATTCAATTTAGTAAAATTATTTCAAAAATCTTGGCTGTATGACTCATAAGGGTTATTCCTCTGTAGTTTTTACAAAGTCTTTTATTGCCTTTCTTGAAGATGGGAGCAATGTCTCCTGTTCTCCAGTCATCAGGTATTGTACTATTTCTCCACACGCTTGATAGTACTCTATACAGCCACTGCATTCCCACTGGACCTGCTGCTCTTATCATGTCTACTGATACTTCATCAGGTCCTGGGGCTTTCCCCCAGTTTTTACAAAAAAACTTGAAGATGTGAAGAGCAATAAGAAAATGTTCTATAGAATGATGAAAAATAAAAGGAAGGCTTCTGAAGTACCAGTAATGATGGAAACAGAGGACGGTACCATTATTGAAGATCCAGGGAATATAAAAGATCTCTGGAAAGCACATTTTAAGAAGCTGTTAAATGCTGAGGAGCAGGTACATGAGGAAACAACAAATAATGGAGAAATTGAGAGAAGTTGGGAAGCAGAATTAGGACAAATTACATGGGAAAAAATGGAAAAAGCTGTGAAGAAGTAATACATTATACTCTTAAAACTCCAGCCTCCTGGTAGATCCGTACAGTGAGAGCACACAACAGTTGTTATTACAACTTCATCTGTTCATGCCATCCAAGCTTTGACATCAAACATAATTTCTTAATTTGTCACTAAATATCAGTAACAGAACTTAATTAACATTTTCGCGGCCTTTCTATGTTCTTCATGTATGTAAGAATGTTGCTATGGCCCATTCATATTACAAAATCAACTGTGATTAGTCTAAATAAGAGTGGTGAGCATCAATAAAGAATAAGTGAAAAATAAAGTACTAAGTCATATGGGAGAAGGAAATCAGTGACTTCCAAGAGAGTTTACTGAACAACAAAGTAAATTTTTCATTTGCTCCCAAAGTAAATTTATTTACTCCATGACTGGCGGAGAGCACCATCAAGGAGGATGCTACTACATTAGTAACTTGGGAAAGCCAAAATTTACTCCTAAGCAGTAGTAGGAGTAAAATTAGAGAGTAAAGTGTGTTCTTTGATTCCTGCATGTTAAATATTTAATTCTATGGATTACCTGGACTATGTAAAATTTATGGAGGTAGAGGAAGAGGTAGAGATCCCAAGAATGAGGGCTTTAATAGAGAGAAAAGGCCTATTTGCAATGTATAGTGACAAAGACATCTATGACTATAGTGTTAGTCGAATTTTCTGCACTTTTCAGAACTTTGGGCAGCCATTGTTTTTGTCGTACATATCCAAAAAATTCTGAAATTTGAGACTTTTCACTCTCTTGTCAAGCGCAAGGAACACACAAAGATTGTCAGGCTGGAAGTTTTACTACTCTGTGATCATTTAACTTGGAATGATAAAATCACAGTGACTACTGGAACAATCAGTGTAAAATAAAGCACGGGAGCACAAGTAGTGGAATGTTAAATGCAAAATGTTGGGCTGTCAAAAGAGCAATGCAGAATGCTTTTACTGACTACCAAAGCAGAATTTTACTGGAAAACCTCTCAAAAAACAAAAGAAATTCTGGTCATATGTAAAAGCTGTTGGTGGAGCAAAATGTGGTGACCAGGCATTCATGAAATTGAAATGCTGAACTACAGGGGTCATACATTATTATATCCCTATTTTTACTTCACTGCTGTTCTATCACAAACAATTTAAGGCCAATCACTCCACCATTACACTATGCTCCATTCTATACCATTATGTAATTGTTATGTATTTATTGTTTATTGTAGCTGTAACCACAAATTAAGTGAAGATGGTGCACAGGCTACACATTTCTGACTGTGCTCAGATCCCAACTAGGATGGAAGTATGGCAGTTGCCTGTAATAGTGAAACAATGGTGGAGACAGGAGAGGGGAAGAGATGTGACTTTGGACGTGAAAACATTAAAAAGACATGGCATGCGAATTTGTTGCACACATGTTTGATTACTCACCAAAGGGGGTGCTGGGCCCCCAAAGAGAGTTGTTAGTGAAGTGGTTAAAGCCAGTACCGCTGTGGCATTTGTGTAAAGTTCCACAAAGTTCCTGAGAGAATATCAGATGGTTCGGTCCAACGGATATGATAGTGTTTACTGAATCAACATTACAATGGGCAGAAGAAGAACCAGATAACCGGATATTTTGTGGTCAGATGAAGCCATGTTCCACATAAATAGGTTCATAAATCTCCAACTACAATTACTGGGGTCCTAGTAATGATGATCCTGGAGTTATGATTGAAAAATTGCACTCACATACTTCATTGACTGTGTGGTGTAGTATTCAAGATCATACTCTCATTGCTCCTTACATTCTTCATGAAACAATGAATGTACAGAGGTATGCTCATATGCTACAAACTTTTGTTCATTCCATTGTTTTAACCTGGGATGGTACTGACATGTGCACTTTATGCACAATGAGTACCACTGCATTTTGCACTGATTTCATGAGAACGGCATAACAATGCTTTTCCAGGCCATTCTATTGGATGTCATGGAAATGTTGAGTGGCCACTGAGAAGTCCACACTTGACCGCAATGGAATTTTTTCCTCCAGTGATATTTGAAAGAGAAAGTGTATGCCAGAAAACCGTGCAACTTGGGCACTTTAAAAGCAGTCATAACGGAAGACTCTGTGTGAGTATCAAATGATATGTTGCAACAGTCTGTTGGGAACATTGCACTCTGATTGCAACAGTGTGTTACTAACGCTGGTGCGTATGTGGAAACATGGAATAGCAAGGACCACAGTACATAACAGAATCAAAACCAACCATATAACATTGTTAATGGTGAATAATAGATAAATAAAAATAGAATACAATAATAGACCACACTGTACATTTACAAATATTCTTCACAAAAGAAAATCCAGGAGTACTTCCCCAGTTTAATTCTTGCGCCATTGCCAAGATGAGTGAAATAGCTATTAGTATATGTGGCATTCAGAAACAGCTGAAATTGCTCAAATTTAATAAAACTTTTAGAGTCTGATGAAATCCCTATCAGATTAAATACAGAATTTGCAGCTGAATTGGCCCCATTGTTAGCTATAATATACTGCAAGCCCCCCCCCCCCCCTCCCCCTCCCCACACACATACAAACCCACTGCTTCGTAGTTGGAGGAAAGCACAGGTCACACCCACCAACAAAAGGGCAGTAAATGTTATCCGCAAAACTAACATCCAGTATCTTTGACACCAATATGTTGTAGAATCTCAGAACATATTCTGAGTTCAAACGTAATGAAGTACCTCACACAGAATGACCACCTCCAAGCTGATCAGTTCAGATTCCATGAACGTCAGTCACCTGAAGCAAAACTCACACTTTCATCACAAGAATCATAATAGCCATGTATCAAAGCAATCAGGTAGACATAGTATTTCTTGACTTCCAAAGTCTTGTTGGCCCACAAGAGAGAGGCATGGAGATGCTGTTAAACCTGAATCTGCAAAAACTTTAAGATAGTAGCCTAGTTTCCTACAAAGCCCACTTAAAAAGTCTCAAGAACCAGAATCAAGCAATTTCTGTGAAGGACTTCACAGTTTTTTTTGCACTACTGGTCACTTTAATTTTCTCAGTCCACTTCTCCAAGAGAGTTACCATCATTAACACATGAGGGCAGAAGTGTATGAGCAGTGGCAATTTTACTAGCAGCCTTGTTACCATTTCCACATATTGCCTGGCCCTCACATATCAACATATTATATCCAAAAAGCTGGCATATTAACACCTTGATGAATTTGGTATGTAGGTCTGGACTTGTAAGTTGATATACACTGCCTTGATATATTGGAGGGGGGGAGGGGGGACGGGGGGGGGGGAGTAGAAAATCAAAACACATGCAACCATCTTTTGCAGTTACTCACAGAACTTGTTCACAATATTTTGTACATTAGTCACTCTATCAGTCTTCCACTTCCCCTTTAATTCACCAGTGTGTAGATCTATTACATCCCACCAAATGACCTCCTGACCTGTCAGGAGTGGTGTACTCAAAAAATAGTTTTGCATTCTGCAGGAGTGTTTCTTTATGTTAAATAGTAGTTTCCATTTCAAAGTCCCATTTCAGAGGTATATCATCTACAACATCCTGTACAAATATTTTAAACACAGAAAGATGATGGCAATTTAAAAACACACATTCTGGCAGTTGATCTATGTTTAGTTAGTACAATCCACTTTCCTCTTACTTATGTATGTTCACGAGAGCTGACTTCTTGACTTCTCTTAAAGGGTTTTGGGTTTTCGCACTATTCAATAGTCCAACCAAACTACCAGGAGTATTTTTACTGGATGATGTATGTTCCATGATCACCCCAAGACCAGGTTGGTCCTGTCAACTCAGGCAGAGCCCTCACTTACCAGAGCAAGCCTACAGAACAGAGAATCAGCAGCTATCCAGAAAACTTCCCTTCATGAATACTTCATGTCAGAGTCATCTACTCCATCAGCTCATAGCACACCTTGAGGTTGTTGCTTCATATGCATACCCCAGGCAGTTAAGCTGAGAATTCTGTTCCCTGTAATGTCCAACATCCCACCACCACACTGTGGGGTAGTCACTGAAGTGTACATAGAGTTGGCCAGCCTCCACTTTGAGAACACCATGTTCGCCAACCTCACACTCTGTCATGCAATACTAAGCTCCCTGAGATGTTTGTCACCACACAGGAGGCATATGCAGCTTACAAACTGATATGGATACAGCGAGTTTTACCCGTCTGTGTCAATTTCTGTGGTGCTACAGTCTGTGGTCTTTCATGTACTTGCTAGACTTCAGCCAGACACTTAGAATGTGTCACACATTTATTTAAAGCTGATTTCCACTCCAAAGGCTGGTAATATTTTTGATGTACATTTGTTTCCCTCTGTGATCTTATTTCACGGGAGAGACACCTCCTCAGTGTTTACCAACTATGAAAGGTGAGATAGCCTGCAAAATCTTCAAAAACTGAAATAATGTTATATCAAGCCTCCCTTTAATCTTAATCACTTTATAAGGTGATGTTTTGCTCAGAGTGTCCGTCTCAGCTGTCAATGTATGTGGCTGCTATGTGGAGGACTCAGTAATCTATTGAGCAACAGAAGATGATTTTATGAAACTATGAGTCAGAATACATGATGTGACACTCAGATCAACATTTGTGAACCTAACAGATTACAATGAAATGAATACCCCTAGCTGCATACAGGCATTGATATAAGTCAACGGGGACAGTTGAAAATGTGTGCCCCGACTAGGACTCGAATCTGGGATCTCCTGCTTACATGACAGACGCTCTATCCATCTGAGCCACCAAGGACACAGAGGATACTGCGACTGCAGGGACTTATCTATGAAACGTCTCCCTTGAGACTCACATTCGCAACATATTGTCTGTGACAACAATGGAAATCAGATTCATTTGTGTATCAGTTTGAGCTCCTCAGGTGATCAATTTTGGTGAATGCCGAAGTGGACAAGATGATCATGAATACCTCATAGATATATAGGACAAATCCAAAAGGAACCTGGCATTGATTAGATTATTTGCCATGAAAGATAACAGATTTACTTTAAAACAAAAGGAAGCTCTACATATTTTCAGGTACATCTCTCTAGTTGTAACATTCTCTAAATTCCAGATATGTTGTCTTCTTTGGATCTGATTTTTGGATTACTATGATGTAAGGAATGATAATGACAACACGGCCATAAATGTACACCGAAGTGCCAAAGAAACTTGTATAGGTGTGCATATTCAAATATAGAGACACGTAAACAGGCAAAATATGGCACTATATAGGACAACAAAGTGTCTGGTGCAGATGTTAAATCAGTTACTGATTTTACACTGGCAGGTTATCAAGCATTAAGTGAGTTTGAATGTGGTGTTATTGTCAGCGTATGAGTGATGGGAATCAGCTTCTCTTAAGTAGCAATGAAGTGGGGATTTTCCCGTACGACCATTTCACAAGTGTACGGTGAATATTAGGAATCTGGTGAATTGTCAAATCTCCGACATTGTTGTGGTGGGACAAAGATCCTGCTAGAATGGGACCAATGACAACTAAAGAGAATCATTCAATATGACAGAAGTGCAACTCTTCTGAAAATTGCAGCAGATTTCAATGCTAGGCCATCAACAAGTCAGCGTGGGAACCATTCAACGGATCATCATCAATGTGGGCTCTCAGAGGCGAAGGCCCACTCGTGTACCCTTGATGACTACATGTCAACACCAACATTGGCTGTTGATGAATGGAGACATGCTACCTTGTCGGATGAGTCTCGTTTCAAATTGTATCAAGTGGATGGACATGTACGGGTATGGAGACAACCTTATGAATCCATGGTCCCTGCATGTCAGCAGGGGACTATTCAAGTTGCTGGAGGCTCTGTAGTGGTGTGGGGCATGTGCAGTTGAAGTGATATGGAAGCCTTGATATGTCTAGCTACTATTCTGACAGGTGGCATGTACGTAAGCGTCCTGTCTGATCACCTGCAGCCATTCATGTCCATTGTGCATTCTGACAAACTTCGGCAATTCCAGCAGAACAATGTGACAATCCACACGTCCAGAATTGCTACAGAGTGGCTCCAAGAACACTCTTCCAAGTTTAAATATTTCCACTGGTCACCAAACTCTGCAGAAATGAACATTATTGAGCATAGTCAGGTGCCTTGCAACGTGCTGTTCAGAAGAGATCTTCAAACCCTCGTACTCTTACAGATTTGTGGACAGTCCTGCAGGATTCGCGGTGTCAATTCCCTAAAGCACTACTTCAGACAGTAGTCGAGTCTATGCCCTGTCTTGTTGCGGCACTTCTGCATGCTTGCTGGGGCCCTACACGATATTAGGCAGGTGTACTAGTTTCTTTGGCTCTTCAGTGTATATTTATTGTTACATTTGATGAACAAATGTGCTAATACCCCAACTACGAATCCACCCTCCCCAGCACACACCTATATATTATATATAAATACTGAAACTTAATTCAGTAGTTTACAGCAGGTTAAAATTATTTGTTCATTCACTACACTAAAAGTAATAAAACTGAAACCCAATCCACTCACCATTACTACTCATGACTTTTGCAGTACCACGAATGGGCACTGACCGTGAGCTGGTCAGCTGCTTCACAGCATTTGATGCCATCATATTCATAGGAATCACTAGCTCTTGCAATTTTCTGAGCGGAATCATAGTACCTAAAAATAATTCACATCTCATAAACAATGAGAACACACAATATGAACAAAAAGCTACAAGAGTGGTCTACAAAATATGACATTAACAAAAACTTTAACCACAAGAATGAAAATAAAGTCATAACATTTGTACTGCGAACAAACTTTTGAAATGAAAAGGGTGCTTCCTATGAAATGAATAAGAGGAAGAAAACTGTACTAAGTTTCAGAAGATACAGAAAAAGCTTAATTGCTCACAATCATAAAAAAGTTGTATTTGGTATAGTGAAGATTAAACTTTCAGCAGTTAGAGGCGAAAGTTTTGGAAGAAATATGGATCGTTTTAGGGGAAAAGAAACTGCCACAAAACATGTGTATAGTTTTGCTGTCATGGGAGAGGTATGACTGAAATTGTAAAAAGCAGTTTCAGCATGGCTGAGGTTAATGGAATTGTGAAATCTGGTGCTAAAGTTCAGGAAGTCACTGTAGGCTGCACCAATGAAAGAGTAAAATATGATTATGTGATCCTAACATATGGTTCTAACAATCTAGCCTATAATGACCATTATGATGTTATACAAACACTTAAGGAGAGATTTTTGATGCATCATCTCTCCAAGGCAATTGTTGTAAATATTCAAAAGAGACACGAGTTGGTCCACAGTCCTGTGTAAATGTAACTGTCACACAAACTAACAATAAATCAACACAGACTTGCAAGAATTTTAGCAATACCTGCGCTGCAGATGTAAGTAATTTTATTAGAAAGTGGTTTGTTAGCCACAGCTTGCACCTAAATGGGCCAGGGAAAAAAGCTTTACGTATCCTTTTAAATGCAGCAATTACAGAATAACACAACAAAATAACTCCATGTTTGGAACCTACTCCTTTTAAATGGCACAAACAATTTTATCAAGACTAATTTTCAAGCTCAGAACATTCTAAGACAAACAGTTAACAATGAGCCTATTGTTTTAAAGCCCTCATATACCTTTTAGGTGAAAGTTGTATTCTCAGCAAACACTAAAGCAATGACAGTTTTTCACCAAAATATAAGAGGACTTGCAGATAAGTAAATGAAATTTCGGGTCTTTTAGAGGATCCACAGATGCAGATGTGTTTTGTTTTAGTGACTGCCATATGAGAGATGAAGTTGAAATGTTGATGCTGAGTGGATACTGTCTAGATGGTGCAGTAATTTACAAAAAAAAATATAACATCACACAGAGCCTTAGCTTTAAAGAGTCAAAGTGTAGAGCAACATTTTGAAATATACGTACTGTATAAACAGGGTGTACATAAAGGCCGGGGACGCATTAAATTATTTATTGCACAAGAACCAAACATTGTACACATATCATACATTTGTCATTTTGAAGAGAAACCCTGAAAGTTTTTTTTTTTCCATGTATACTGCCACAGAGTAGTTTGGTAATTTGCCGATAGTCAGCGCTAGTTGCAAACATGGCGAGTTCAGGTGTGGAGCGAGCTTTCTGTGTGTTGGAGTTTGACATATCACCAGATCTCACTCCGTGTGACTTTTTTCTGTGGGGACACATTAAAGATCTGGTGTATGTACTGCCTCTATCATGTGATGTAGCAGAGCTCCAGGAGAGAATATGGGAAGTGACTGTCACAGTTGACGATGCCATGCTGGGATGGGTATGGCAAGAATTCGATTACCGTATTGACGTCTGCCAGGTCACTCATGGTTGACATATCGAATGTTTGTAAAAAAAAAAAAAACTTTCAGAGTTTCTCTTCAAAATGCAATATGTATGACAACTGCACAATGTTTATTTCTTATGCAATAAATAATTGAAAGTGTTCCTGGACTTTATGTACATTCTGTATTGTATTATACTTGACTTGTCAATTTTAGTGATAGCACTTTGAAAAGCTCTTAGGGAACATTAATGTGTTCCTGAGACAGGCAGATTCTCTTTTATCCCAACTGTACTCTAAGTCCAAGAATTTAATAATCGCAGGCAATTTTAATGTCCATTTTCTAAATGAGAGCAGAAGTGCATCAGTTTTAGAACATTTAGTTGAGTCTTAACGCAATCATGGTAGTAGATTCATAGATAAGTCAAGAGTCAACAGTATCAGTATAAATTCAACTGTTCATGCCCTTTCTGACCATGATGGTCAATTGTTTACACTCACTGATTTAAATCTATGCAACAGTTCTGTACATTCCCGGAAATCTTTTATGGCAATAAATGATGAGATCCTTAAAAAGTTCAAATACAGCCCACAAGAGATAGACTGGAGTCCAGTTTTCAGTAAACAGATGCAAATACAAAGTATAGCACTAGCATGTTTCTAAATTAACTTGTGTGTCTACCTGAAGCTACCTTTCCTAAAAACAGTCATGTAGACACTGACCTGGCTCACAGTAAGAATAAAAACACCCTGTAGAACAAAGAGGATGCTGTTTACTTCTCTCAGAACTTATAATGACCCAGAGAAATGGCAGTGCTACAGACTTTACTGTAGTACCCTAAAGAATGTAAGAAATAAATCTAAGATTATGTGCATAAAATCTGAAATCGAGAAGCCAGAAAACAATGTAATAACCGTTTGGATTGTGATAAAGAAGGAAACTGGTGGGAAAACAGGGAACATGAAAACACACAGACGTTAAACAAAGTGAAACTATTGCAAAGAATCTTGAAATGGCTGCAGAAATCTTGAACAAACATTTTTTGACAGCAGCAGAGAAGGCTGGCTGCAAAGTAACTGTGAACAAAGCAATGGCCCTCGTACCAGGAACCTATAGTAAATGAGATTGAGAAGTCATTTAAAATAAAATCTCTGCTGATGGTTACAACACTTCAAGTGAAATATTGTTATACTTGTATAATTCCAGTCTTTGCAACATATTTAATGTACCTCTGTGAGTAAGAATTGTCTCTGAGACACTAAAACTGGCTTTATTTATATCCCTCTTTATAAAAAAGGTGATAAAAAATACCCCTATTTATGAAAAAAAAGGTGATTAAAAAAGTCAAATTATTGCCCACTTTCCCTTTTAACAATCATTTCAAAAAATCTTGAAAACCTCATGCATCGACTGAATGCCGATAATCTTAATTTCCACAGTATCCTCAACAAAAGTCAATTAGGGTCTCATGGTAGTCTCTGAGCTGAACAAGCAATATCCTCTTAACAATAAAGCTTACGAAGCCATTTAAAAAAAAAGTCTCCAGAAGGGATCTTTCATGATCTCTCAAAAGGCCTTCACTTGTGTAGACCATCAAATTCTTTTGAAAGAGAAGAAATGTATTTGTAGTTGCAAAAATGATTAGACTTAAGCTGCACAATTTATTAGTGACATGTAGATTTGCACTAGACTGGGACTCAAACTCAGGCCGGATTTCCCACTTTACATGAGCGGAAGCCTTAACCACTTCAGCTCACCCACACATCTCCTGCACTGGCCAAAACCTCCCTATGCTACCATGGATCCACATCCTGGGCACACACACAGTTGCCATGACTTCTCGTGCAGGGAGAGAGATATTTATTACCTTTGTGGCCTGGCTAGCCATGTAATGCTATTTTTCAGTGTCTGTGTTTTACGGTGTACTATCAAATTATCTCTTTGCAGCAAGAGGGCCAAGTGGAGGTGGTCCAAGCTGCTAGGAGAGGCTCAATTCCCCGGAGGTTGTTCCCATGAAGGTAGGACCAATGGTGAGGCCAAAATGACACCACCTGCTGGCAAACAGCAACACAGGGATCATCGGAGGGAGTGGAAGGAATAGCAGGCCAAGGTAAGAGGACTCCAGCTTTAGCAGCAGCATCAGCGGCCTCATTTCCTGCCAGACCAACATGACCAGAAACCCACATAAACATCACAATGGCTCCATCAAGAGGGAGCAAGTTACAGCTCTCCTGGACTAAGGAATGCACAGTGTACAGCATGTAAAACGTGCCAGTGGCCAAACAGATGCCAAGACGGTGAATAGTACTGAGTCAGTGTAAGAGGGACAGACATGCAGATTCATAAACGAAACACCCACAGTCTAGTATCAAACAGACAAGGAAGTGCCACTGAGGACAGATAGAACATTGAGGGACCGCGTGCAGTGTGGGGCCAGGCAAGACACGTGGGAGGACCAAGGAAGTTTCTTATCGACACGAGCCCCAGGAATTTTGTAGTTTCAACGAACAAAAGAGTGACAGGACCAAGACAAAAAAAATGTTGGAACAAATCAATTGCACAGCCAGAAATTCATACAAATGGTTTTGTCAGAGGAAAAGTGAAAGCTATTGTAAAGATGATTGAGACTTCGCTGAAGATGCCACTCAAGGAGACAAGTCTGTCAAGAACTGTAATAAATCACAAAATGGTCAAATTTGGTCTTTTAAGAATTCCTAAAGGAAAAGGGGCATGCGGTCATGGAAGCTCCATGTGTACAGAGTATGAAAGAGACTAGTCCTACAGCAGGTGTTCTAAGCTTTCTCCAAATCAAACAACACAGCCACAGTCTGGTATTTGCCACAGAAAACCATTCATGACATGGGTTGACAAAGTGATGAGATGGTCAACTGCAAACTGCATGCTCAAAATCCACACTATGCAGTGTTTAGAAAAATTGCAACACTCGAGCCACCATACCAGCCGGGCGTGAATCATACGTTCCATTACCTTGCAAACACAGCTGGTGAGAGACATGTGGCGGTAACTGGAAGGAAGGTGTTTGTCCCTGCCGGGCTTAGGTACACCAGCGTCTGGGAAACGTGCCCTCTGTCCAAATGTGATTGTACATATGATGAAGAAAGTGCTTGCTCGCAAGAGAAAGGTTCTGCACCATCTGAATGTGAACATCACCTGGCGCTGGGAGGAGGATCGGGATGAGGTGAGACCATGATGTAGCTCCCTCATTGTAAGAGTGGCACTGTAGCGCTCACGATCTGAGAAGAGAAAGGTATCGCCCGAGCATCCTCCACTTGCTTCCAATGGTGGAAGGCAGCGTGATAATGGATGGAGCTTGAAATCTCCGCAAAAAAGCTGTTGGACATAGCAGTAGGGTCCACTATGACATCATCTGCTAGGGTCAGGCTGGAGATTAGGGAGTGGTCCCAGATAATCATTGGAAGTTGGCCCACATGATGGAAAGAGGGAGTGGAACTGTTAAAAAACTAGTAAAGGAAATCCAGCAAGCTCTTCTGCTATCCTGAAGAACACAACGACACTGTGCACACATCTGTTTATAACGAATTGTAGGATGACAGTCTCCGTGCATGAATTGCGTCACAACATGCCCCAGTCCACCAAGGGATCGGGACATGGCATGGTAAAGAGGAAGAGCGAGGTATGGAATGTTCTGTGGTGGTAAGGATAACATTTGTAAGATATTCTACCTGTTCATCACAACTACGGTAATGTTGTTTGTCGACAGGTCGCCAGCAAGATCTAAAGCCTCCACTTGGCCTTAGAATGCTGCCGTTTGGGTGTGCACAATGGTGGGGTAGGAGTTAACAATTGGATAGCACACAGGTAATGGTCACTCAAGTACATGTCAGAGAATGGTCCACTTGAGATGATGAGCAAGCTATACAGTGCAGAAGGAGAGGTCCAAATGGGAATAGGTGTGAGTGGAGTTTGAAAGGAAAACGGGTGCTCCCGTGTTAAGGCAGATGAGGTTAAGTTGATCGAGGTCAGCCACGAGGGCACCTCTCCAACTGGTTATGGGAGAATCCCAAAGGGGTTGGTGCACATTAAAGTCACTTAGCAGCAGAAAGGGGTGAAGGAGTTGCCCAATAAGCTGGAGGAAGTCTATCCTGGTGACACCAAAAGATGAAGGGATGTAAACGATACAAAGGGAAAAGGTCAAGTGAGGAAGGAAAATGAAGAATGCAACAGCTTGAAGCAAGGTCGTCAGGGAGAGGGGTTAACAATGAACATCATCCTGGATGAGCAGCACGACTCCCCCATGAGATGGAATGCCATCCTCGGAAGGAAGGTCAAAGCAGACTGGGAAGAAATACAAGAGCTCAAAGTGGTCGCGAGGACACAATTTTGTTTCCTGGAGGCAGAGAACAAATAGACGCAGCAATTCTAAGAGCAGACATAACTCCTCTTTGTTGGATCTAAGGACTGATGACCACAGCAGTTAAGTCCCATAGTGCTCAGAGCCATTTGAACCATTTGTTGGATCTAAGGCCATGTATGTTCCACTGACGGACAGTCATAACAAGCAAAGGGGAGGAGGGAAAAAATGAAGAGGTGTCATTTCACTGTCTGCTGAGTGCCAGCATTTGAAGACTCATTGCTACAGGGCACAGAGGCAGAACGATCCTGCTCCATGTGGCCTACAGGGGCGTTGGCATTCTCCTTCTGTCGGTCTGCAAAGTCCTGAACAGAAAAATGGTTGGTGGTACACACCGGCGACATGGAGATTGGCCGAGTGAGGGTATCATGTGGCAACATTGTTGAAGAGGACCTCCATGTCTGTGAACGAGAAGACTGTTTGCCTTTGTTTGACTTCTTGGAGCCTTTCCAGCTGGCAGAGGAAGACTCAGATATTTGTCAGATGGAGGGACGTAGGAAGTCTTTGCAGAAGTATTCCTTCTGTCCTTTCCAGCCTGCTGGTTGTGTAGCAGGTGACTTCATCCATAAGGCAAAAGTTTGGTGGCCTGCTGCACAGCTGGAGGAGGAGATGGGGATGCTACCATGACAGTGGGCGATTTCACAATCATGGTGCTGAATTTGATGTGACATGTCGGTGTGGTCATGTCCTAAATGGAGTGAGATATAGCAAAAACAGTACTGCTTTAAGTGTCAGATGGTAGAACAAGGGTTTCCAACTAGCTGACAACTTGTGAGAAACCGGGTACGGCACTTTTTCCTTCAATCGGATCTCCTGGACAGACCGCACATCAAGATACACAGGGTAATCTTGGGAGGAGGTGACATGGTTGTCATTGTAGTTTATACAGTGGGGAGGAGGAGGCGGACAGTCGCATCCCTACCACAGGTTACACATTTGGCCGGGTGTAGACAGGACATTCGAGTGTAGTTGTAATGATGACGCTGATAGCAGCGCATGGGTTTGGAATGGACGGTCGGACTGTGGTAACTTCATAGACCACTTTGATCTTTGATTTCAGCACCATTCTATCAAAAGTGAGAAAAGGAGTGCGTTGTGTAGGTACATGATGAAAGGCTCCCAGGATGCTGTAAAATTAAGATTTATTAACAAACAAAAAATGAAACACCAAGCAACCAGAGAGTTGGCGAAGACATTAATTATGAATGTGTGGTAAGGTGCAGACAAATGAAAGAAAAAACATTCAATTTTTGTACAGTTTTTTTTTGTTTTTTACTCCCACATCTCTTGTATGTAGAAGGAAGATGAAGATGAGCGATTTTAGATATGAAGTATTTCAAGCTCTTTTTATCATATGTGTGCGTAAATAATATTATATTGAATAACAGTATCAAGTATTTTTTTATTTACTGAAGTGAAGAGAAGAGCACATGAAGAGGATTTTCTTGATTACGACAAGCGCTGGTGTTCTCGGAGTCTGCCGCCAGCAGCTACAATTAAAATGTAAGCGAAGTCCGATGGTCAAAAGATATAAATAAGCACAGAACATTTCAATAATGCAATCGTATTATAGCCAACAAAAATGTGTCTTCATATGCACAGTCAATAATATTAAGCAATATTTATTATTATTATTATTTCTTTCTTTCCTCAGACGATATGTCTGGTCAAATATGGAAAGTGACGCGGACCTTGATCAAGCGTGACTTCCTTTTATCTGTACAGTATATGTTATATTGCATTTAGGAACTTTCAGGTAATTGAACATCTATCAATAATTACGGATTTCTGTAGTTGTATATATAAGTTTGGATGTAGCTGTATTGCATTCATGTACGGGTGGATATTGTGTGGTATGACTCCTGTAGTTGATAGTATAATTGGTATAATGTACACTTTATCCTGATGCCACATGTCCTTGACTTCCTCAGCCAGTTGGATGTATTTTTCAGTTTTTTCTTCTGTTTTCTTTTGTATATTTGTTGTATTGGGTATGGATATTTCAATTAGTTGTGTTAATTTCTTCTTTTTATTGGTGAGTATGATGTCAGGTTTGTTATGTGGTGTTGTTTTATCCGTTATAATGGTTCTGTTCCAGTATAACTTGTATTCATCATTCTCCAGTACATTTTGTGGTGCATACTTGTATGTGGGAACATGTTGTTTTATAAGTTTATGTTGTAAGGCAAGCTGTTGATGTATTATTTTTGCTACATTGTCATGTCTTCTGGGGTATTCTGTATTTGCTAGTATTGTACATCCGCTTGTGATGTGATCTACTGTTTCTATTTGTTGTTTGCAAAGTCTGCATTTATCTGTTGTGGAATTGGGATCTTTAATAATATGCTTGCTGTAATATCTGGTGTTTATTGTTTGATCCTGTATTGCAATCATGAATCCTTCCGTCTCACTGTATATATTGCCTTTTCTTAGCCATGTGTTGGATGCGTCTTGATCGATGTGTGGCTGTGTTAGATGATACGGGTGCTTACCATGTAGTGTTTTCTTTTTCCAATTTACTTCCTTCGTATCTGTTGATTTTATGTGATCTAAAGGGTTGTAGAAGTGGTTATGAAATTGCAGTGGTGTAGCCGACGTATTTATATGAGTGATTGCTTTGTGTATTTTGCTAGTTTCTGCTCGTTCTAGAAAGAATTTTCTTAAATTGTCTACCTGTCCATAATGCAGGTTTTTTATGTCGATAAATCCCCTTCCTCCTTCCTTTCTGCTTAATGTGAATCTTTCAGTTGCTGAATGTATGTGATGTATTCTATATTTGTGGCATTGTGATCGTGTAAGTGTATTGAGTGCTTCTAGGTCTGTGTTACTCCATTTCACTACTCCAAATGAGTAGGTCAATATTGGTATAGCATAAGTATTTATAGCTTTTGTCTTGTATCTTGCTGTCAATTCTGTTTTCAGTATTTTTGTTAGTCTTTGTCTATATTTTTCTTTTAGTTCTTCTTTAATATTTGTATTATCTATTCCTATTTTTTGTCTGTATCCTAGATATTTATAGGCATCTGTTTTTTTCATCACTTCTATGCAGTCGCTGTGGTTATCCAATATGTAATCTTCTTGTTTAGTGTGTTTTCCCTTGACTATGCTATTTTTCTTACATTTGTCTGTTCCAAAAGCCATATTTATATCATTGCTGAATACTTCTGTTATCTTTAGTAATTGGTTGAGTCGCTGATTTGTTGCTGCCAGTAGTTTTAGATCATCCATGTATAGCAGATGTGTGATTTTGTGTGGGTATGTTCCAGTAATATTGTATCCATAATTTGTATTATTTAGCATGTTGGATAGTGGGTTCAGAGCAAGACAGAACCAGAAAGGACTTAATGAGTCTCCTTGGTATATTCCACACTTAATCTGTATTAGCTGTGATGTGATATTATTTGAATTTGTTTGGATATTAAGTGTGGTTTTCCATTTTTTCATTACTATGTTTACGAACTGTATCAATTTAGGATCTACTTTGTATATTTCCAATATTTGTAGTAACCATGAGTGGGGTACACTATCAAAAGCTTTTTGGTAATCAATGTATGCATAGTGTAGCGACCTTTGTTTAGTTTTAGCTTGATATGTCACCTCTGCATCTATTATCAGTTGCTCTTTACATCCTCGTGCTCATTTGCAACAGCCTTTTTGTTCTTCATTTACAATTTTGTTCTGTGTTGTATGTGTCATTAATTTCTGTGTAATGACTGAAGTTAATATTTTGTATATTGTTGGTAGGCATGTTATGGGGCGATATTTAGCTGGGTTTGCTGTGTCTGCTTGATCTTTAGGTTTCAGATAAGTTATTCCATGTGTAAGTGTATCAGGGAATGTGTATGGGTCTGCAATGTAACTGTTAAATAAGGTAAGTCTTTCCGCTCCCGGGATTGGAATAAGGTAAGTCTTTCCGCTCCCGGGATTGGAATGACTCCTTACCCTCTCCCTTAAAACCCACTTCCTTTCATCTTCCCCTCTCCTTCCCTCTTTCCTGATGAGGCAACAGTTTGTTGCGAAAGCTTGAATTTTGTGTGTATGTTTGTGTTTGTTTGTGTGTCTATCGACCTGCCAGCGCTTTTGTTCGGTAAGTCACCTAATCTTTGTTTTTATATATAATTTTTCCCACGTGGAATGTTTCCTTCCATTATATTGTTAAATAATTTAGTTAGATGTGAATGTGTTGAGGTGAATTTCTTTAGCCAGAAATTTGCTATTTTATCTTTTCCAGGGGCTTTCCAATTGTGAGTAGAATTAATTGCTTGGGTGACTTCATGTTGCAAAATTATCACTTCAGGCATTTGTGGTATCATCTTGTATATTTGTTTCTGCTTGTATCCACCGTGCATGCCTGTTATGTTGTACCGGGTTTGACCATATGTTGCTCCAGAAGTGTTCCATGTCTGTTATGTTTGGTGGATTGTCTATTTTAATGTGTGTGTTATCTATTGTCTGGTAAAATTTCTATTGGTTTGTGTTGAATGTTTGGTTTTGTTTCCTTCTAGTTTCACTTTTTTTGTATCTTCTAAGTCGTTTGGCCAATGCTTGTAATTTCTGCTTCTTTTTATCTAATTGCTCTATCACTTCTTGTTTTGAGATTTTACCTAACCTTTCTGGTTTTTTTTCTGACATTTCATTTCTTATAAATTGTGTTAGCTGTCCGATGTCTTTTCTCAGTTTTTCTATTCTGATCTGTAGCCTGTGTTGCCATGCTGGTTTTGTGGGTTTCTTCTGTGTGTTGGTTGGTTCTGATCTCTGCCTAGTGTGTATATTTAGTGTAGTGAGTGCTCCTATATAAACCAGTAGTTATAACTCTTCCATAGTTGTGTTTTCATTTATTTTGTTGTGTATGATTGTGTTGATAGTTTTTATTGTTGTTTCGACTTGTGGGTTATTTGGCGGTCTATGCAAGAATGGTCTAATATCTGTATTTGTGTCTTTGTATTCTATATATGTCAGCTGAAATTTTTCTTCTACATCTAACATGTGTGTCACTTCGTGTTCTATTTGTGCTTGTTCTGGTGGCTGTCTTAAGATTTCGTTTTCCTCTGACTGTTTAATTGATGCGTGTTGTTCTTTGTTTGCTCTGGGATGTTTGAGTCCATTACTGTATTTTCTTCTTCTTCTGATTGCACATTATTTTGTTCCAGTATTTGTTGTACTTGTTGTTTGATGTTTTCTAATTCTGACTGGGATATCCTGTTATTTTTGATTATTACACGGATCTGATCAGCTAGTCGTTGTTCTGTTAAAAATTTTAATTCTGGGTATCTGGTAATAAATGTGTATACTTGTGATCTGTATCCAATTGTGTTGGTTCCTAGGTTTGTTGCTTGGTAATAACAGACATTGAGGTGTCGATTAACTTCATCTGACCTGACCATCTCATCCTCTGTCTGTTTTCCTTCTAGGGTGGCTGCAGGAAGCATATCCTGCAAAACACCTCTATTTGGATTTGAATCATTTTCCAGTTGGCTAGCAGTGTTGTTACCATTGTGGGCGGGCATAGGGTTCAAGCGTCGTCCCCGACGATGACGGCGCTTGTCCGAGGCTTCTTTAGTTCTGTCCTGAACCAACTAATCACACTAAAAGGGGGGGGTTAGCCCTATTAGTGGTTTGTTCTTTTCGTCGCCTTTTACGACTGGCAGAACATACCGGAGGCCTATTCTTTTCCTGGGTCTCCGCGGGAATTATTATTATTATTATTATTATTATTATTATTACAGAGTGTGAGGATGGATCTACCTTTTACATCACCCAATGGACTGCAATGACACCCTTATCAGAGAGGTACATTTGGATTTCTGTCTCAGTCAGACCATTGAACAGCCTACTGTAAACAACACCGAGGGAAGAATTCAGCATTCGATGAACTTCCACTCGAACAGGATAACAATGCAGGAGCAAAGCTGCAAGCAGGTATACTTGAGAATCAGAAGTAGTCTCCAAATGCGAAGTGCCATTTTGTAAACATGAGCAGGATTTCACAGAGCCAGCAATTGCAACAACAACTTTCTGAATAATAAACGGATTTACCATAGCAAAGGACTGAGCGTCTTCAGTACGTGAAACCATGAGGAACTATGGTGCATGGGTAACAAATCGTTTACCTCATTCTATTTATGTTTGGTAGACATTGACTGTGAGGATTATGACTGCTTCATTGAGAGAAAATCCCGCATTTTTGCCAATGTCTTTGATGACGTGCTCCTTCCAACCGGTGCCACCCCCTGCCAATCAGAAGGGGGGACACCTGCGTTAGGTGATTGTTCGCACCTCAGGTCACACCTACTGAACACCTCACAGGGGGACCAACTGGCACTTTGGGAAGGTAGCAGCTCAGGCAATCACCCCTCCCTGGACCTGGCTTGTACCAAGGGGTACATGTGAGCCCTACCTGTTAACCCAGGGCTGAAAATTACACATTACCCAGTCACCTGTTACATGTCAGACATGACATGTCGACTGGCCTTCAGGAGTGCACAGGGAGGAAGAAGAAAAAGGGGAATCTCAAAGAGAAAAAAGGAACAAAAAAAAGTGGAGTAACTGTTCTGATATTGGCTACTGAATATGCAGAAAACATTTCCAAATACATCCAAGACATGTTCCCCAAGGCAGGGGAAAAAGAATAGCAAGAGGCTAGACATGCAGTACAAAAGGGAAACGATGCTGCAGAGGCTGGGGCCCTATGGTAGCCAAGCACAAATCCGTCAAAGAGTGGCAAGCCCCTGGGGTGCACAGGAACCTGTAGAAGGTGAAAAAGTTAAGAAATGTGAAGATCAGGAAATCATTCTACAAAACATTAACACTGTGGAAAACAGGCCTGCCAAATGACAAATAATTATTTTATAAATGTTCTACACGATTCTAGTTAGCCTCATGGCCACTGGCTGGTAATTTCTTTTCACTAGACAAGAAATCCACCACGATGCAGCCTACTCTGAACGAAGGCTCTCTACACGGGCACCACTCAGAGAAGTGGCTTCATGGTCGTTACCCAGACACACAGTGTACCCAGAGAGACAGGCCAACTCCTCTGCGTGCACAGGGAGGTAACAACTTGTGCATCACACACACACACACACACACACACACACACACACACACACACACACGGTACACTGCTGAGTCTAGAATGGTTGATGTGAAAAGGTTTCCGATATAATTGTGGCTGCACAATGGGAATTAACAGATTCTGAACAGGGAATGGTGGTTGGAGCTAAAAGCATGGGACAATCCATTTTGGAAATCATTGGGGAATTCATTATTCCGAGATCCACAGTATCAAGGATGTGCAGGGAATACCAAATTTCAGGCATTACCTTTCACTACAGACAATACAGTGGCCAACAGCCTTCACTTACTGACTAAGAGCAATGGTGTTTGCGTAGAGCTGTCAGTGCTGACAGAGAACCAACACTGCATGAAATAACTGTAGAAATCAATGTGGGACATATGACGAATGTATCCATTAGGATACTGTCCATTCGATTAGTAAGCCAGTCAAGTCAGGCTCCAGTTCTCCTGATTTTGCCATCCTACCACCAGTATCCTTCCAAAAACATGATACTGAACCTCTTAAACAGAAAAAAACCACAAAATTTAAAAACTATGTTATGAAGAAAATGCAGAAAAAGATAAACCCTGAGTTTGTCCCTCTGTAGATGTATGTCAGCTGAGAGCCAGTGGCCATGAGGCTCCAACGATCTCTTCAGACAGATCTGAATGCTACAGTGTGCACCATTAAGCTATCCACAACTTTCCCTTCTTGACCACACTGATGGCAAGACCTGTTAAATACATCCTCCCACCACCAACACCTACCCCAAACCAGTTGTAAACGTCACCTAATCCATCAATGGCAGGGCTACCTGTGAACCCAGTCATGTGATCTACAAGCTAAGCTGCAAGCACTGTGCTGAATTCTACGTGGGTAAGACAGCCAACAAGCTGTCTTTCCGCATGAATAGCCACTGACAAACTATGACCAAGAAACAACTAGATGACCCTGTTCTTGAGTATGCTGCCCAACACAACATTCTTCATTTCAACGACTGCTCCACAGCCTGGACTATCTGGATCCTTCCCACCCAGTTCAGCTTTTCTGAATTGCACAGGTGGGAACTCCTGCAACATACCTTGTGTTCCCGTGACCCTCCTGGCATCAACCTTCATTAGTCATTGTCCTTAACCATCTAACCCCTTCCTTGATCCCATTCCAGCAAGACACAGCCCTCTATTCCATCAACACAGCCAGTCTTTTCTTATTACTCCCCTCCTATTGGGCTAACCCCCCTCTCTTCTGCCCTCTGTCTAATCTCCCAACTGCACCTAGCTGACCTATCCTCTCTCCACGTCGTCCCTGCATGCCCCCTCAGTAGCCCTTCACGGACCCCTACCTCTAACCTGCTATCCCTCCCCCATCCCTCCTCCTTACACCCAACCAGTTGCCTCTCCCATCAAGCCCTGCTGCTGCTGCTCATAGTCTGGTTTCCACTATTACTCCTGTTTGGTATCGGTCTCACACACTTGAGCGGTATTCTAAGATGAGATGCACATATGTTTTGTATACAGTGTCCTTGTAAATCAACTGCATTTTGCCAGTATTCTACTGATGAACTAATGAACCAAGGCTTGCCACCTACTTTACCTACAACTGAGCTTGCACATTTCATTCCCCACACACAGT
Source organism: Schistocerca americana (assembly GCF_021461395.2). Taxonomy (NCBI): domain Eukaryota; kingdom Metazoa; phylum Arthropoda; class Insecta; order Orthoptera; family Acrididae; genus Schistocerca; species Schistocerca americana. Next base: position 694,711,193 of record NC_060120.1, on the reverse strand, counting down.
TACACCCTGGTATCCGTATGAACTGAATGATTTCAACAGTATCTCACTGATACTTTACTCACAGCACACTGTGTTTTGTGAAGTGTAAAATTTCAAATTTTTGAACATTTAAAGCATGTTGCCAATCTATCCACCTCTTGGTAATTGTATCGAGACCTGACTGAATATTTGTACAGCTTTTTTTTTTTTTTTTTTTTCTTCCAGATAGTACTTCATTAAAGGCAACTGCAACATTTGCAAAAAGTCTGTGGTTATTACTGATAATGTAAGCCAAGTCACGAATATATGACATCAGCAAGGGTCCCAATGCACTTCTCAGTGACATATTTGAAGTTCCTTTTGTGTTCATCAGTAAATTACTCAGCATTTTACTGGTGCATCATACAGTGAAGAACAAGTGAATAAACAACAACCTAGAAAACAATGGCTAAGGAGTCAAATGAGAAAGAAGCTTATCACATGTGGAAATGTATCAGAAGGAAACAAAATATTCAGAAGAAAGGGATGGTATCATGAGATGGTTTTCACCACTTTCCGACTAACATCTCTCCACTTGTGCATAACTTCAGTGCAGTATAGAAAGAGAAAGCAAGGAGACTTCACAATGTGCTACCATTTATTCCAGCAAGTGACAGACGCCCCTCTTTTTGACCCATCAGTGTACATTAATGTTGAATAATGGTGCTTAATTATAACATAAATCTTGTGTTAAAGCCGTGTTCTTTAATCAAAACATCAACAAATAAAGAACCCTGCACAGCACTCCTTGAGTTGAACATTAAATCACTGATGATGCAACAAAGAATGTTAAAACTTATTGCAGAACCACACGATCATCATTCTCCTGTTCATCTGATCAGATCAAGCACATCATTCTCAATTCTATTCAAAAATGAAAAATAAATAAAAAAGCACCATAACAGAACCACAAAGTGTTCATGAAAACTTAATTTGTGGAACTGTCCACAGGCATTATGCCAAAAAGGAGGGGCTTGGCCCCTCTAAAGACTGAAGGCAACACTGATAGGGTCATCTGTTGTACCTGTGATATTTGTTGTAAAGATGGTTCTTGTACTGCAAGGTTACCTAGTGCGGAGTGGTACTTCCTTATCACACAGTGGATGCAACTGAGGAGCATTTTTGATTTTGATATCCAGTCTAAGTAATTTAGTTATTTATTTCTTTTATTGGAAGTTCCTTTGACTTTAACAGCATTAAAATTTCTAGGATATGGGCTAAGTCAGTGTTTTTACAATATCTACAATTATGAATTTATAAAATTTACAATAAAGGATTCAGTAAGGCACAATATGGTAGACTCAGGATTGGACTCGAGTCAACTAATATGTGAAAATAAATAAGGTACACAATAAAACATGACATCAGAATTAATATTTAGAGCTAAAGCAGTTGGAAATATCAGCAAATACACTGTTAGCACAAGTTTCCCGATGTTTTCTTGCCGTTTTATCCACTGGGAGACATTCACATTAGTGCTGTACTTGAGACTCACTACATATTTTACAACAAAAATAATTTATATATATGATTGCAACAATCAGATATCCGAATTATGCAATTAAACCACACATATGCATGTTCATTTATACTAAAAAATTAATGGATTAAGTAGAATGAATTTTGGAATAGGTATTCCTTTTTATTTTGGATCAGGTATTCTTTTTTAGGTGTTCCAAGAGCAAGTGTCTTTATGTCTGCAAGTAGGGCACTGAAAACTTTCATGGTTGGGTAATTTGCTCCTTTCAGCACATGTGTGAAGTTTATCTGGGTGTGCATTGATAACTTTCATACTTGAGAAATTTACTCCTTTCTGCACATGCGTGAAGTTTATCTGGTCACTACCTAAGTCCTGTTTTAACCTTGTGCTGTGGCCATAATATGCATTATCAGTTTTTAAAAGAGAGTGGCTTTTAATTTATGTAACATACAAGAGAGGGGGTATATTGAAGTCACTGCAAAAACCTGTAGCTTCTGGAACAAACTCCCGCAGGAGTTCTTTGGATGAAGACCACTCATGTGAAACAACACAATGCACAGAAGAATCAAGCAGTTCTAATGGTATCCTTATGAGTAGACGATGCAATAATGCATTTGGCAAAAGTTTGGCAGATCTATGATAAGGCAGGACCAATTAAATTTGCTATCAATGTACACATCCAAGAGCTTTGTAGAGTTCACTTGCTAAATTTGCTGACAGTAACAAAGAGCTTTCTGACATTTAGAAGGTTCTCAGAGCTAAACCAGTTGGAAATATCAGCAAATACACAGTTAGCACAAGTTTCCCGATTTTTCCCTGCTATTTTATCCACTAGGAGAGATGTATCATCTGCAAAGAGTGTGAACTTATTCACTGTAGTGAAACTTAGTGAGAAGTGTTGTTTATAAATATAATAAATAGCAAGTCCCCCACGACTAAGCCTTGTGGCACTGCAGTATTGACTGTGCCCCACTTACATAAAGCTGGAATTCCACTTAGATGAAGCTGGAATTCTGTTACTTTCAGTAAATGTTGTCCTCTGCTTCCTATCTCTTAGGCAAGACTTAATCCAGGTCCTCATCATTATACTTGACCTATAAAATTCTATTTTATTTAGCAAAATTTCATAGCTAACAGGTAAGGTACTCAATTTTGTTGCCATCCATTCTGAATTCCTAATCAACAGTGGGAAATAAGTACTAAGTCTGCTAGCAGCATTCTTTACTGATATTCTCCAAACTGGTAACGTATCCACCAAACTGGTAACATAACCCATGATTTGACATGAGCAAAACTCACAGCCATCTTAAAACCAGGTAAACAAAATGAAAAACCTCAAAGCTACCCACTCACAACTTTAACTAGCACAGTGTATAAACTTTTGGAAAGAATAGTGTACAATAGGATAAGCCACAAAATTTCCAAAATCTGTCTGCTGAACAGGCAGTATTCCACCTAAGCCACAGCTGCACCGATCAGCTTCTCTCACTGACAACTTTTATTGAATCAGGCTTTTAAAAACAACAAAGGACCTCAAGTGCATTTGCACAGCTAACAGCAGCTTATTGCGGGATTTCAAATAATGAAATGAAATGGTGTGATGGACCTCAACTACGTACCCTCAGACTCAGAGCTGCAATATTAAAAGCTTTGGCTGGTTTCGTTGTCCAGGGGTTGGGATACGTAGTTGCCGCATTACAGGCCAAATACTGCTAAGTCTACAGTATATGATAAGAATACACACATGAATCGAATGGTCGAAGGTTTCTATCACTCGGAAATTGCGAATTATGAATGTGACATATAAATTTTTAATGAAAGATTGCAATTAAATAAAATCTGCAGGTACTATCTCAACAACTTTAAATGATGAGTACGATAGTACAAGTACTTTTGAGAATGCAGTATATTTCTGCAAATCAATTATTGGTGTTGATGATCCAGCATTTAAATAAAATATAAGTTGAATAACAGGGAAACAATAGATTCCTACTTCAAGAAATTAGTTATGACGAAAAACATAGCTCGCGAGATATTCACTTTTGAATGTATACTACGTCTTCACTGCAGAAGCCAGGGAAATCACTCAAGAGCACAGGTCGGCACTCTGAAATATCTCTGTCCTCCGTGACCACACACAAACTGCTCCACTGTCCAAGTCTTTCCGCCGACTGTGCGTCCGTCGTGCCGTACCGTCCCGGACTCGTGGTGTCCTCTCCCGTACTGTCCCGAACTGTCTCTCGTGTCCTCCCCCGTACTCCATGCTCCTCCCCCATTTCCATACAGTCTTTCCATTAACGAATGCTTGGCTAGAGAGCTCCCGCCATGTCTTCGAGCCAATGCACACTCACAGACATATTAAAACGCATTCGAAATACTGGATTTACATTTAAATAACTTGAAATTAAATAAATATTCCTACATCTGGACAATAAACACGCTCTAACATACATTATTAAATACATAAACAAATTACATAAACATACATCAAAGGAATAGAAATGTCTGCCATTAAGGTTTCACAAAGTCCGCCATCTTTAGCTCTCCCGGCATGTCTCCTTCATCGACACAGCGTCATCATGGAATTCCTAGCCACACGGCTGCTGGACCCTTCTTGCTTCAGCCGACGTCCGGCACCACGTGATCGGCCTACCGAGCAGCCCGCGCCCACCGAGCGGCCCGTGCGGCCATGCCAACTCCGAACTTAGAATATTTTCAGGGCGCCACAAGTTGCCCGTTACCTCATATTACCATACTAAGTGGAGGCAACTGCTAATATTCAAAATGTATGAGTAATATCACGTGTTAAAACTGGAAACCTCATAAGTTCTATGTTAAGCGATAGAATCTTCCAAGTTCTAATGAGCAATAAGATGAGCAATCTAATAAAGCATAATAATAATAATAATAATAATAATAATAATAATAATAATAATGACCTCGTACACGGATCAATGCTAGCCCCCTTACCTTTTTTCCTTGTATACAGCAGACAAGCCTAAGGAAATTTGGATATGCTGATGACTGGGCTCTTGCTGTGAGTCACAAAGATTTGGGTGTTACTGAGTTTGTCTTGATAGACAACCTACAAATTGTTGGCAAATACTTCCATAATTTAGGGTTACATCCAAGTGTTACCAAAACAGAACTCATCAGTTTCCACCTTAACAACAAGCTCGCCAACAACGAAATATAACCGAGCGAGGTGGCGCAGTGGTTAGACACTGGACTCGCATTCGGGAGGACAACGGTTCAATCCCGCGTCCGGCCATCCTGATTTAGGTTTTCCGTGATTTCCCTAAATCACTCCAGGCAAATGCCGGGATGGTTCCTCTGAAAGGGCACGGCCGACTTCCTTCCCCATCCTACCCTAATTCGATGAGACCGATGACCACGCTGCCTGGTCTCCTTCCCCAAACCAACCAACCAACCAACAACGAAATAAATGTATATTTTCAAGAGGAACCTCTGAGGCATAACAGAAGCCCGCATAATCCAAGGATCATTCTTGACAGGACGCTCAGCTTTAAAGTGCTCTAGTTGAAAAGTGCCACTAAAATGAAGAGAGGGAATAACATCTTGCGGAAACTTGGTGTTACAATATGGGGTTCATCTGCTAATCTTGAACTGGTGTAGCCCTTGGCAGAATATTGTGCTGCATTCTGGATCAACCGCCCATACACCAGATTCATCAACATACAGTTCAACCAGACTATGCACCTTATTCAGAAACATTCCAACTTCCAGAACGCCTATTCTCAGCCATATAATTCCCCCAATTTAGCGGCGAGAATCTGCTCTTTCCCCCTGTACCCGAGGACATTGCTACATTCAATAAAAACAGACTTTCCCATCGTCTGCTTCTACAAGATGCCTTTTTTTTATGGACAGTGGAGTAACTATAACATACCAAAGGGCAAGAATATGGCATAACAACTTAAGATGCCCTGTATCTTGTCCAGTCACCAGATTTTGAAGAGCACGGTAAGAGTTGTCTGCACTCAACCGAATAAGGACAAATAGTGGAAGACGTACAAGTGGGGATTAGCAACTTCAGAGAGCTGAGACTGGTGCAGAGTGACAAACTGTGCAGCATATCATATATGCATGCTCAAAACAATCGTTCTCAGGAATGCACAGGAGTCCCTAATGGCAACAGACATAGACTGAATATAATCAGCTGCAGGGTACATGTCTGTATGCTTCTGTGGTTTGTACTTATTGTAAAATTGATCAACTTATAATTAGGAAGTTATGTGTGTCTTAAAACTGTGTGTATGTGTGTGTGAAAAAAATGTTTTTCTTGTATGATGTGATACTAGCCATACACTAAATACATAAAATCTAGGTTGACAAACTCGAAAGCCTTGGACAGGTCACACAAGAATCTGCAGACGCATTTTAATCACAGTAGGGATTTATCAAATACAACACACAGGATGGCCCTTATATAACCATGATGGTGCCTATGTATCCTTACAGAAACCCCATAAGAACTTTTTTTATTATTTTCACTTCTCTGATGCTATTCTTGATTTCCCTACGTTTGATGGGAGTTCTGTGCACATGATTGACGTCGATACTGCTGACTTTATGCAGATGGTGTACTATTTCACTCACTGAGCCTTTAAAACCAGTTTCTCTGCAGCTGTTAAAAATGTCTATTGAGGATATTATAGACTTCCTCAATGTTTTTATCATATTTGCACCATGGCGTTTTTATATCAGACAGGACTATTTTTTTCTCACTCTTCCAAAAACCAAAAAATATGAATAACATCTCCATTGTCCAGTGTCACAGAATATATTTTTCCACTGCCAGCAAATGAATCGGAGGTAGCAAAAACAACACACATTCTTAATCCCATAAACACAGAACATCTTGATGAAGTACCTACTTGTGTAGTCAAGCAGTGTAAATATCAGTTAGTGAGACCTCTGATTGTTTTTACAAACTCAGCTACGCAAAATAAGAATTTTCCTCAATGCCTTAAAAAGTGTAAGACTGTGCCCATTTATAACAGTGGTGATAAGAAAAATCCTGCAAATTATAGGACAATTAACGTCACACCTGTCTTCTCTAAAGTTGTGGAAATGGCCTTAAAATAATATTAGACATCAGATGGCAAGTATCAATGTATCATAGTCCTTAGATTGTTGTTATTCCAACCTGTTGTTTCCATTGTTTGAGAATATCAGATTTTATAGATACAACTGACATACTTAATGTAACACAACATGGTTTTATAAAATGTAGATTTACTGCCACAGCCAAAGAAAACATTGTAGCTCATGATACTGGGGTCTCTGATGACAAAAGTCTGTGGCGTTTTCTTGACTTTTCAAAGGCATTGGATTGTGTTATGTCACAACAGACTAATACACAAACTGAACTGTTAAGATATTGGGTGCACGGCAGCTGACGTCATAAAATCATTTGTAGAAAACAGAGAGCAGTGTGTAGAAAGCAATAAAGTACAAAAAAAAGTCACGCTACTGTAAATGTATGCTCTAACATTCAGGTAGTACAGTTTGGTGTGCCTCAGGGATCAGTTCTGAGACTCCTATTTTCACTCCAAGTGTACACAAAGTGCCATCACTAGTAGGTGACAATATTGTAATGTTTGTTATACACTCAAATAAGAGAACATACATACAATTGCAAACAAATAAAACTACAAACAGTAACTACCTCGAAATAGACAATTCAGTTCTCAAAAAAAGTAGAATATCACAAATTTTTGGATGTCACCATTGATAAATACTCAACATAGGAGGACCATATCAGCTAAGTATGAGCGCTCACAAATAAGCCCTAGCATATCCTTAATGAGAAAGATATCTAGGACAGTTAATACAGACATACTGCTGACAGTGTACTATGGCCTAATCTACCCCCACTTAATGTACTGCATTATAGTTAGATTAGAATCAGTTTTTGATCCATGGACCCAAAAATGAGGTGATTCTCATGGGTGTGGAACAACTCAGAAAGTATAACATAAAAAACCAAACATTTGTATGTAATACTCACTTCCCGGATCATTTTTCAGGAGGTTGTCAAAACAGGTGAGCACATTACAGTAAACTGAAGCTGCTAAAATTTGCTAAACTAATACACTGTCAGAATGAAACAGTTATGCACTTTTGCTAAATTTGTCCCACAATATATATTATCTCGACTGTTGTTACCATGTGCTGTCAAAACTGAAATGTGACAGACTTTTTAATTAAGCTGGTCTAACAGTCGCTATTAAGATATTCATCTATAGAGTAGAAGGAGTTGCCTATCAAAAAATCTTTCAAACTCTATTTCAACTGTGCTTTACCTGAAACCAAGCTTTTAATGGTTGCCGGCAGTATATTGAAAATGTTCGTTGTTGAATATTAGATCCATTTTGGACAAAGGGAAGTGATTTTATGTCTTTATGAAGATTGTTCTTATCCTAGTACTGGTTAGACTACATATTGCACTATTGGTTGGAAACTGAGATACGCTACTTGCAACAAATTTCATTAATGAATAAATATACTGAGAAGGAGTGGAATACAAAGTTCCTTGAACAAAGATGATCTTGAATTTACACCACAAATGAGTCTTATTAAACGCTTTTGTATGCTAAAATCTTTTGCTTGGTTTGAGGGATTGCTCCAGAATATGATCCCATATGACATAATACAATGAAAGTTAGCAAAGAATGCAAGTTTTTTTTATATTTATATCTCCTACATCTGACATCATTCTCATTGCAAATACAGACTTGTTCAGGGTCTTCAGCAATTCTGTGGTATGCCCTTCTCAAGCATATTTATTATCAAGTTGTAATTCCAGAAATTTAACACTTTAACCTCTTTAAACTGCATGTCTCCATGTGTTATACACATGCAGGAAGGAAATCTCTTACAGGTTCTTAACTGCATATAGTGGGTCTTTTCAAAGTTTAATGGCAGTGAGTCAACTTTAAACCATTTATTAGTGTCACTGAAAATTTGATTAGCAGTCATTTCTAAATCTGTCCTTGACCTGCTACTTATTGCAATATTTGTATCATGAGCAAACAAAACAAACTGAACATCTGACAATGTAACAGATGAGAGGTCATTCATGAACACAAGAAAAAGCAATGGAACCCTGAGGAATACCACCTGTAATTAATTCCCAATCAGATGAAGACTGACTGCTTACTGCACGGGTATTTCATAATGACATCCTTTCTTTCCTGTTAGTTAGGTAAGACTCAGACCATTTCATGCATTGCCAGTGACACTGTAATATTCTAACTTACTTAAGAGAATGCGGTGAATCACACAGTCAAGGGCTTTTGACAGGTGACAGTAAATGCCAGTAGCCTCTAAATTGTTATCTAACTAATTAAGTACATTCCTAGTGTACGTGAAAATAACTTACTCTATGTCGGAACCCTTAAGGAACCCAAACTATGACTTGGACATTATATTATTTGCGGGTAGATGCTTGAAGGCAACATTTTCAAATATCTTTGAAAAAGCCAGCAAAAGTGAAATTGGTAATTAGTTTGATGGTATCTCTCTATCTTCCTTCTTGTAAAGAGGCTTAATTTCAGCATATTTTAGTCAGCCTGGAGATGTTCCGCTGGTAAGAGTGTGAGCGATTACACAAATAACTTAAAATAGAAGTCAACTCACATGAGCACTTTTTGATTAACTTCACTCTGAGCTCAAACATAACGAGATATCTTGAACAGAATGACCTCCTTAATGCCAACCAGCACGGTTTTCGAAAATATCGATCATGTGATCTAAAAGAAATCTGGGTAACGTTAATCAATCTCATTTCAAAAATATTAACTACCGCTGGTAAATGTGTTTCTCTAGCGGTATAATTGATTACTCACCTCTTCTTGATTAGTTTGAAAACTAATTACAGCTCTTAGGCAGATAATGGACGGACGCTATTATTGCTCATCGAGATTTTGTATTTCACACGGATTAGTGGCGTTTTGTTTACGACCTTACCTCACAGGCTCACATAACAAACACCGGTGCCCACTACTTGTCAAACCTATGAACAACTGCATGCCGCTCACGCTTTGAAATGCCTTCAAAGACCTTGGGTTGAGTCATTTCTTGCAGTTGAGTTTACGATCAGTTGTTTCGCTAAGGGACATCAGGAGTGGGTATGTTGTACGTTGTTAGGTTTTATGTGGTTTCAAGTGAATTGCATTAGTTCTTGTATCGCAGTGGTTGCCACTGGAAATGTTTAATTTTTTAATATCACATTTAGAAGGCGTACTGTAAGACTTCAGTCATCAACAACGTACAGACTATAACAAAAATAAGATATTCACTCGCTTAATATTCAGGATGTTATTACTTATACTTAATTATTTTCATTATTTCCAGTTAATCATTCATCTCAATATCCCAGCCTGATAGTAATACAGTGCTGCTATTATAATCTCTTTAAAGATAAACAATACGATGAATGTATTCTTGTCTTCAGAAAGGTATTATCATTGTTGTGTAAAGCTATGTTTTTGAAGTGTTTAATTTTTGCTGCTGTTCTGTGAAAATCAAACGGGTTTGCTGATAATTTACGACGCGATTGGCATTGCCCTGCCGTACGACAACAGAGAAGCCGTATGTTATAGAAAACAATTCAGTGTTAAGCAAAAGTTGTTCACTTAACGATGGTATTGTGTAAAATGGGCTATTGAGGATGGGCGCTGATGACCTCGCTGTTTAGCGCCCGTACACCTCAAACACACACACACACACACGCTATTGAGGAAGCACATGGCCACGATGTGTGCAAAAGTTCATCGAATACTAGGAGAGAGTGACAGGAACAAACAAACAAAATTCCCTTTTTTAACAGTCGGTAAACTGTGTTTGTACCGCCAGTGGAGATTTCTGCTTGTTTTTTAATTGTACGGTCTACTTTCTGCAAAACTCCGTATCTTAAAAGTATTTAATCCTCCTACCATTTGTTCTGGTATCTGTTTTATAAATCACATATATTTTATGGAGCCTGTTGCCACACTATTGGCTTGATTTGAATTAAAGTATTTCGTAGCCTTCAGAGATTAGTATTTTTAATTGTTCTCGAAAGGCTTACTATGTAACAGTCAATTTTACAAAATACAGCTTGAAAAATCATTCATGTAACTTTTCCCATGTTGACTGTTGAGTCATCCGCTGCCATTGCCACTACATGTGGTCTGTAGTACCTGGCTACTGCAGCAATGTAAAGAATGGTAATATAACTTGAAAAAAAAATCAGTACTTTGTTTGAATCATACTGCTCTTGTAAATCTTACAGAAAAGTAGGTGACATCAATATAAAGGACAGATTCAAATTGCTTCAGGCAAATTCCAAGAGGTTTCCTTAAAATAGGCAATGGCCATTTCTGGCTTCAGACACACACACACTCTGTGTAGAAAGGAAGTCAGCATTGGCAGTGAGAGTTGGGGAAGGGTGGCTGATTGAGAAGAAGTAGTAGTGGGCCTAAATGATAGGAATGTGCTCTGGTGAGGTCATTCTGGATGCAGATGGGGGAGTATTGAACAGCACACAGTGATGTGAAAGAGTGGATTTGGTGTGGTAGATAGAACAGAGGAAGAGGGAGACCTTGGAAAGAAGCCTCTGCCCCACAGCCATTTCCACCGTTACTTCTTTGACTGTGAGCTCACTTATCCTGCACTCCTCTTTCTATATTCTATTTCCACTTCGCATAACACTCCTCTGCCTCTGACCAGGTCAATGCCACCAGTGCCATACTCCTACCCTTTTGGCCTGCTGCCTCTCTGTCTCAGCTGTGAGCCACCCTTGCCCAACCCTCCCACCAGCTCACCACCTCTTTATCCCACTTATCTAAACCATCCTACATAACTTCTTACTGCAGTCGAGCTGCAATGTACTCAGTTCGTGACCGAGCGAGGTGGCGCAGTGGCTAGACACTGGACTCGCATTCAGGAGGACAACGGTTCAATCCCGCGTCCGGCCATCCTGATTTAGGTTTTCCATGATTTCCCTAAATCACTCCAGGCAAATGCCGGGATGGTTCCTCTGAAATGGCATGGCCGACTTCCTTCCCTAATCCGATGAGACCGATGACCATGCTGTCTGGTCTCCTTCCCCAAACAACCAAACCAAGCTACTCAGTTCGTAAACAAAGTGAATCAAAACTCCTCCTCCCCCCCCCCCCCCCCCCCCCCCCGAAAGCTCCACCTTGACAAACCCCTAGCCCCTAGTTAATATGCATGTCTGAAGTAGGAAAACATAGGCCTAATGGTTGCATTTTAACTTTGATATCTAAGTGCTTCAGTTTATTTTAATTTGTTTATTCTGATTCTACTGAACATTAGGCACCTGAAGTTGAGCACTTGCCAGTCTTTCTATCCCTTTGTGGTGTTAATCCATACATTGCTGCTGGGTGACTTAAGCCTTATTTGGGATATATAGAGTAGTATTCAATACAAGTCATCGGCTTTGACAAAAGACAGGAAACCTGTAACAAACATCGTAAACAATGTAATGATTATAATGTGATGTTCTTAGTGATTTTTTTTTTTTTTTTTTTTTTTTTTTTTTTTTTTTTTTTTTTTTTTTTTTAATGGGCTAACCAAAAAATCAGTCGTCCACCACAACCAGGTTTTCTCAGTATCATGTTCATTGGCCTCGCCAACTCACAAACAAGCTGTTACTTTCCAACCTGACATAGACCTTTGGCAAATCTGCAGATCGATCTGCGTCACATATGGTGCCTTTCCCAACTGTCAACAACACTGTGTATATATTTGTGCACCAAAAGGTGATGTCACAGTAGCCATCAGCATAACATCACTGGCCAAAGTCGATGACTCGTATCGAAAATTATTTACATTGTTGTCATATTGTTTTTTCTGTTGTTGCTCAATATTACAAACTTCGCAAAATTTCTGAAACAAGCGGTAAGAGTTAATTACTATAAACTCGCATTACATATCACAGAATTTGTTAGTAAAATATTTTAAATTATGCGAGAAAGTTATAGACTTAGATTGTTCTCTGTCAAGTGGACCGATGGTCCCCTACTAACAATTGCCATTTTGCGAAGGTGGTCCCATTGTAATGATAATAAGCTGTACAAAATTTGAAGTCAAGATTTAAAAAGAAAGGTGTGTGAAGTGTGAGGAACTGCAAAATATCATGCAAAGCGCTACGATAGTCTTGACCAGGTTTAACACTGCTGAAAATCAAAACTAGAGAAATTTAAGGAATGTGTTGGGAATAGATACCGAGCTTTCTGTATTCAACACACTGTGAAAATTTCAAGGCTTTGTTGTTTACCATTTTTGTGCTACCCAAGGTCAAAGTGGGTAAAAATTAATCATGACATTATTGAACTATTGTGAAGTGGAAATTTTTTTTGACAAACAAAGTGTATGAAGTTTCCATTATACGGTCTGCGGGAAGTTATGCCTAGCTGCAGCAGTTATTTGAGACCAGGGCTATTCTAGAAGTAGTGCAAGCTGTGGTGTCTTAATGTTGAATCTTCCTATCTTCAGTTTCATTTAGTTTTGATTCATGAGAAAGAACGGTTTCATAAGGTTTAATTTGTTTTGGAGACTGGATGAAGTTTAAAAAATGAGCTTAAAAATGCTACTACCAAACATCCAGAAACCACCACCTTAATGATTGCATTTTTCTGGCCTACAAGAAAACTAAAAATGTAATTATTATGTTCATTAATTGATTTATGAAGTACAGTTTTGCAATAAATGTAACACATTATTTTTCTGGCTAAATTTTTGTCTTTGGAGAAAGTTGTAAACCCTGTGATTGTACTTGGGTTAAGCCAATCAGAAACAGCGCTCTGACTACAAATTTCACATCGTTCTTGACAAATCTTGTCCTTTATGCAGTCTTGTGAATCTTGTTTCAAGTTTTTGAATGTTAGAGGAGAAATACCAAGACAATGTACTTGGGTTGACCCAGTTTGTAGTTTCCATGTTTTCATCCTCTTCATCTGAAGCCTCAGAGGAGGACAACGAGCAGTATTTGTATCTTGAATCTATTACTTCATGTTGACTGCAATAGCGAATTTGTTCAAAAGAAACTTAAATCTTCTAAACATATAGCAATAGAATTGCGTAGGCTTCTGCGACCAGTCAGAAGGCCACCACAACCATGGCCAAAACATTGGTTTCTCCAGTATAGCATTCTACATTATTATGTGGTATAGTATTCAAAAAAATGTTTGTCATGTAAGAGTAGGTTGTAAATATTTGGCAGTGTGTCTTAAGAATTTCAAGCTCATTTTTTAACCTTATCCAGTAAGTCTAAAAAAAATTTGTTGTTCAAAATGCTCTTTCCCATTACACAAAAAGTAAATAAAGGTGACAACATTTTGCCTTATGACATCTGTGTTTGCAGAAATTTGGTGCAAAATTTTTAGATGGCATGTTTGTAAATAGTAAAAGTTCTACAATACAAATGTTTACTGCAGCTTGATAAAACTGATAACATGCAACTTTTCTGCCGAACTTCCAGTGTTCAATCAGTATGACTTGTCAAAAAAAAATTTTTTGTCACTAAATGGTTGTAAAAATTGTCTCAGTTGTTTTTCTCTCCCTATTTTTCCTCATACGGCAGGAAACGGCGAATGAGAGAGTATTAAAATTTTAACCATTTGCTGTACCTCTAATCCAGATATTACCTTTACAGTGCTAATAGTTTCAGTTTTAGGTCACCTTAAATTTTGCCAAAATTGGCACTGAATTCGGACAACATTTCGTAGGCCTACACTGAAAGCCTGAAAACCTATTATTCCTTAGTAAACATCTTTTTAATCAAATTAGATATGGTCAGGAGAGGACTACACATAAATTGGTCCACTTAATGTGGAATAAATTGCCTTTCATATATTGCATCATTTTGATTTTTTGCTTTGCTCAGTAATTTTGTTTTTTGAAACAGAAATACTCATTAAAATAGTTTCAAAGATGTGGAAAAATAGTTGAAATGTTGTGTTACATTATTCATGTAAATGGGACATCAAAGTATAAATTCAAAGTTTGACTAAATAAATGCATATCATGAATTCTTATGCTGCATATCATGAATTCTTATGCTGTCCCAATGTTCAGTTTCATGTTCCTGAATACTGGTCCTAGATTTTAAAGATATACCATCATCAGCAGAGAACATTAGCTCCATATTACCAAAGTGACTTAAAAAACCAGCATTTTTCATGATAGCTTCACTGTCAAAGGAAAATGAGTTACGTGAACTTAATCAGCTGTTTGTATCTCCTGCATTTCATAACCAATGATAAACTTCCAGTGAACGAGGAGGGCATTAATAGTGACCACTGATAAGGTTATCAAAAATTTGAATCCTTGCCAACTCTCACAGAATCCAGATCTGTGAGGGAAGTGTGTTAGTGAGGAACGTACATTACATTTCATTGTATGGTAAGATGATGTCAGAGCTGTGTAGTAACACATCTAGTGTTTGCCAGCAGTGCTAGCAATTGTGTACCAGACATAACCATAAATTAATATTGACTTGCTGTTTTTGCAGTCACAGTACTAAGGACCTTAGAAAGCAAAGAACTACAGGATTGAAAAGCAGTTCAGTCAAAGAGCTTTAAGGCCTATGTGTTTCTTTCACCTGATGCCTGCATCACTAATTTGATCACTGATGAGTAACAGTGTTAATCAAAAAAAAAAAAAAAAAAAAAATAGGCGTAATTTCAAATCAATCTCCTTCTGAACTAACCAAATGTGTATATTAATCAAACTTTTTCATGTTACCATTGCTATCACCTCTGCCATCTCAGTGCAAGATTTGGTTTTGGCAACTTTATAGGTTTTTCTGTTGTATGGTAATTTTCATCTCATATAGACCACCAAAAGATGACTAATGCATTTTTACAGTTGTCCTTCATTTCTTTTCCAAAAGACATTTTAATTTCACATTCTCTGAGACCTGAACTAGATTTTCCCACATTAAATGAGAATTTCTTCTTTCTGGGATGTTTCACTGGTACTTTCCACACCTGTCTCTTACCCACTGCAAACGTGGACCCATAGCATTATAAATTTAGTTATGGACTTGAATGTTGCTGTACGGCTCGTGTAAAGAGAACATTTTCTAACAATATACCAAGATAACCAAAACACAGCAAATTAACACTTCATTCTAACAAATAGTTAATACATATCCAATTTATTTTATAAAATAGTGTCCATAACACCATCGTTTTTATTTTATTTGAGCTTAAACTTCTAACCTCCTATACTCACTCGGATTGTGAAAAAACGTTGTGGAATGTTTATGAAACATCCATTATGTTGCATTTGTTTCCACCGCAGCGAACTTACCAGTATGCCCCAATATAGTCAGAGATCACTGTGAACAGCCAGAACTTTTTCACCCCTAAAGTGTATGGATTTATTGAAATGGCTTTTATGTTTCGTTTTACATTGCGTACTCTTGATTTGGCATCTTTATCAGGAATGGTGGCCTGGCTGTAATATTTCTTACAAATGAATCCAGTATATGCCATCAAGTGTGTATGCCACAGAATTAGATTTTTAACTTCACCTTGCAGTGTATTTTCAGCTAGCTTGTTTTAAACCAGAATAGTCCCCTACAGAACATTGCCATTGTGACTAGCATGTATCAGAATGAGACATTGGAGAATCTTATTCCACACATTCAAACCACCAGACATTCATTTTGGATTATGTTAAGGTTTGTGTATCTGCTGATTTGTTCTCATGTCACCAATCCACAATCATTGTTAGGGATATTACACAAGTGATACACAGTCATTTCATACTGTGCACTCTGTCTGTATTTAAAAGAGTTTCTTGTAAGTCTTGACAATTAATTGTGACTCATCAGAGAACCGAAGAAGTCTCCATTTAGTGTGTTCCCAGTCATGATGTTCATCTGCCCAATGTCTTCACACATTATTGCGTCATTTTTCTAGTTAGGGGATTCCATGTCAAGTGGTCTACGAATCCATATTCGGCCGTCTTGGATTTTTTTTTGTATTTTCTATACAGGTTTGCTAGATGATCAAAGGAAGATTTCCAGCTCACAAATTACAATATTTTGTGAGAGAGTGCATCAAGTGAAGGTTAACAAAAAGTCACAGCGACATTAAAAATTTTTTTCTTAGTTTAAAGTGCGGTATTTCAGTGTGTAGTAGTGGTAAAGTTATAAAACATGGCAAACTGGTTGAACAGTTTGCATTGTGCTTATCTTTAACTTTGATGTCATTTGACTCATTATCTTTCCTCCAAGTGGCACTCAAAGTCTTGAAGAAGTACTGTCGTGATGTTGAGTGTGGCTTGGAGCAGACAAGAAAAATTAAATTACAAAAAACTTGCAGAATTTGCTTAGTGTAAACAATTCAACCATCTTACCAATTTTGAAATTTCTCCACAACTTTTTGTTGCCTTTCACTTAATAGGCTCCTACACAAAAAAGTCTCCATGCTTGTAGGTTGGATATGTGTGTACCATCCTTTGATCAATTAGCAAACTTGCACACAAAATCTGAACATAATCTGAAATGGCCAAGAAAGTATCCCTAAACCACTTCACAATGAAGTGCCTATTGAGTAGACACAAAATTAACTGGACAATTTGTGTTGGTATTACACATCATGTTGTAGTTGCGAGACTCAGTCTCAGTTGAATATAATTTTGCTGCTTGTCACGAGCACTAGGTAATGCACCATGTTGCTGTAAGATAACAAATTCGTTATTGAAGATTACTTTGGGACATCAGTGGTCGCTTGTTTAGCTTCATTGAGAGAAACAAAGTTCTAGGTTCACAATCAAGCTGTTGTTATACTTTCTGATCAAACTTCCTACTTAGTTCTAACATAACATAAAAATTATGCTTGTTAATTGAGATGAGGAAAATGGTTTTATTGGCTTGGAAGAAAAGAGAATAGTGATTAAAAAATAAACTACCTCAGTATTGCAACAATCGTAATAGAGGGAGAATGATTTCTTTTGTGCGATTAAGACTGAGTTTCGAAGATGGTCTTCATTCTGACTCAGTTGCTGATACAGCATTCTCATTAGTAGTCAGAACACAAAAATATAATTTTGTTATTAAAAGGGCAGATTGTTATTTGCCATATAAAGGAGACAGCGAGTCTCATACAGTCACAATGAAAAGATTGCTACACATTTTATCGTTCGGCCAGAAGACCTTCTTCTGAAGTGGGAAACACACACACACACAAAACCTCTGTCTCTGGCCACTGCAGCTCGTGTGAAAGTGTGTTTTTTCTACTTCAGAAGAAGGCCTTTTGGCCGCAAGCGAAAATGTACAGCAGTCTTTTTCGTTGTGCGTGACTGTGACTCATTGTGCCCTCTGTTTGATGAGTAGCAGTCTATCCTTTCATAACATTGTTGTTATTCCACCCTGGATTTTCCAGGAAGCTTCCTGTGTATGCCGTGGAGCATATGCCCGCCATGACTGGGGCACGAGGACTCCGGGCAATGGATATCCAGGCAGGTAACCATGGCTGTGGTTGGCTAGCACCCATGGGGAGAGCCGCCATTCAGAGTGGGTGGCACGAAGGCAAATGAAGCAGCCAGAACTTTCTCCCACTGGTGGCCGCATGGTCGCAACGGCGTCTCCTGAAGGAAAGGATTATACAAAGAGGTGAAATACTAACCCATAATGTTTCCTACCCTGGATACGCAGTGGGAGGAATTTTGGGCTAAGGGACAAGGAGAGACACACTCCCCCCAATACTTAATTTGTTCTGGGACCAGTGGGGATTCTTTTTTGCCACAAAGCCACTATTCTTCATTGAACACCTAAAGGACAGGTTTGGAGAAGTAGCAGCAGTTTCAAAAATGAAAAGTGGTTCAGTTCTGATCTAAACGGCATCACCCACTCATTTGTGGGCGCTGCTCACGTGTGACAAGCTGAGTGATGTTCTAGAAACTAACACCCTCCCACCTTCCCATAAAAGTTTCAAAACAGTACAGGGTATCATCCTCCACAACAACCTCCGTTTACAGACTGATAAGCTACATGCCAGTTGGGAGTGACGGGTTGGGAGTGACGGGTTGCACATTTTGTCTGTGGTGTCCAGTGAGGACCAGATGCCAATAGGCTTGATACTGGGGTCTTCATCTTGGCCTTTGAAGGCGACTCGCTGCTGAAAAGGTCAAGGTCATGGTGTACAATGTGATGTAAACCGTATGGTCCCCCTTCCACGTGGTGCTTCAAATGCATTAATTTCAGGCACGTGTCCTCACTGTAAAGCCAGCCCTGTCTGTAGAAATTGGTGTCATTTGCACACAAACACTCCTCATGCCCCTCTGGGACATTGATCCCCAACCCCTAGCCAGAGAAGCAACACCCTCCTCCGATGTCTCTCATGAGGAGGGAACCCTTAGGATGCTCCCCTCTCAGGATTCTGCTGATATCTGTAACTGGATATTTGCCCAACGGCTGATAGAGCCACAGGTTGCTAGTTGTAGGGCTTCACATTCCTGCTCAGTCCCTGAAACTAGGGCAGACAAGCCCTCGTGGACATTGATGTCACCCAAAGAGAAGAGACACAAAAAGAAGACCTTCGAGGTGGAGGAGGATCTGGTGGTTCCAACACCACCACACCCTGCATATTCTGTCTCTGTACCCAAGGCAGAGTTCATTGTGGCCCATGTGGCACCCGATCCCCCCACACAACCTGATTCAGAACCAGTGTGAATTGATACTACACCCTCGCAAGCTGTGGCAGCAGGCGACACTGGGGCATGACCTGCCACATTGGTCCCTTCACACCCCTACAGGATACCAATAATGTGGTAGGCCTACGCCAGTGGAACTACAGTGGTTCTTTCCACCACCTGGCTGAGCTATACATCTCATGTGCATTTCCTCTGCTTTCTGCTTTGCACTCCAGGAAACTTGGTTCCCAGCAATGCAAAACCCTACCCTCTGTGCTGTCAAGGCTACTTTAAGAATCAAACTGGCGATGACAGAGTGATGGGTGGAGTTCGCATTCTGGACGCGTGTCTGTAGTGAACACATGCCACGTGATATGACTTCGGAGACTGTGGCTATCTGTGTGAGGATGTGTTTGGATTTTACTGTCTGTAATGTGTATCACTCTCCCGATGGTGATGTGTCTTTAACCATGTTGACAGCACTGATTTCTCAGCTCTCCCCCGCCCCCTCCCCCTCCTCATTTTTGGTGACTTCAGTGACCACAAGACCACAACTCTTTTTGGGGCGCAACTATGATCACAGAACTGGTAAAGCTATCGAAGCTTTGCTCGCAGAGTTCGCTCTCAGTCTCATGAATACTGGTGCCCCCATGCACTTAAGTGTGGCATCTGTACCTTATTCGTCCGCTGATCTTTCCATTTATAGCCCTGTTCTTCTCCCCTCAGAAATGGTTCAAATGGCTCTGAGCACTATGTGACTTAACTTCTGAGGTCATCAGTCGCCTAGAACTTAGAACTAATTAAACCTAACTAACCTAAGGACATCACACACATCCGTGCCCGAGGCAGGATTCAAACCTGCGACCGGAGCGGTCACTCGGCTCCAGACTGTAGCGGCTAGAACCGCGCGGCCACTCCGGCCGTCTCTTCTCCTCTCCACTTTGGAGAGTCCGTGATGACCTGTGTGACAGTGAACGTTTTCCATCATCCTGTCCCTCCCCCTCTCTCAGTATCACTTTCCCAGACAGCCACCCAGTTGACCTCTCAACAATGCTGGCCAGAGAATGCCTTTGTCTCTGCCATCTCTCTTAGCACACTGCTAGGTGCAGTTGTTGATGCAGCTGTCCAGACCATGTAGCATTCTGTTGGCAGTGAAGGCAACACCTTGGTGGGCTTCAAAAACTGTCTGGCCATTAGAGATCACAGGCAGGCTCTCCAGCACTGTGACTGACATTTATCAATAGAGCACATCGTTGCTTATAAATGGCTGCATGACTGGAGTCTCTCACCTAATAAAATAACAGAAACAAGGATACTGAGAATGGTATGTTACTACCATTGGACCATGTATCCCTTCTTTGTAATTTTGGGCAGTGGTTTGAGAGGGCACAGGTGTAATGTGTATCTCCCTGAATGGTGTCTACATTGACCTAGGTGCTGTCACCCAACACTTAGCCCCGTGTTGTGCTTGAGCGTCTGTGCCTGAGAATCATCAGCTTGAATTTCGTGTTCTCAAACAGTGGGTGAAGCAGATTCATTTACCTTTAACCACATGTCACCTGGATCATATAATGCTCCGTTCAGTGAGTGTGAATTCCTCGGTGCCCTAGCCCTCTGCCCTGATAAGAGATTAGCACCAGACAGCATCCACAACCATATGTTCAGACACTTATCAATGGATTGCCAATGTCACATTCTTTTCAGTTTCAACAGTATCTGAAGTGAGGGTGAGCACCCAATTTGGTGAGGGAGAAAGTTTGACCAGTCCTGGTACTGAGACTGGATATACACCCCTTTGAGATGGACAGCCATTGTCTAATTAGTCTCACTTATGTTCTCTGCAAGTTACTTGAACATATGATGAGCCGGCAGCTGTGTTGTTCCCTTAAGTCTCGGGGTCTTTTGGCTCCATCCCGGGGCAGTTTTCACCAAGGCTATTGTACTGCAGACAATTTGGTCTGCCTGGAGTTTGCTATCCAGTCAGCGTTTGCTTGATGTCAACACCTTTTTGCTGTGTCCCTCAACTTGCAAAAGACTTATGGCACCACACGGTGTTATCACAACCTTGTTACCCTACAAGAGAGAGGTCTCCAGGGCCTGCTCCCTATTTTTGTCCAGAACATCTTAACCCCTTCTAACTTTCTGGGTTCAAGTTGGTGCTTTCCACAGTACCCCCCCCCCCCCCCCCCCCCCACATAGAAGAAAATGATGTCCCACAGGGCTCTCTATTTAGTGTAGTGTTGTAAAATTCCTGGGAATTTAAAATCGAAGAAATATTCCCAAGGAATATTGCCAGCAATATTCCCAAAATTCCTGGGAATTTATGATTAATTAGCAAGATAGCTCAAAAAACTGTTAATTAATAGGTAAAAGCAGTAATTATATGGTTAAACCAAACTCAAAAACTGAAAAATATTTTAAGATAAAATTATAATTAAATAAAATTCCTGGGAATTCACGATTTTAAAAACGAAATCGCTCAACCTAGTCACATGAAAGGTGCAGTGTACTACGTTTCTGCTGAACGCATGCAGCGTATTCTTCGTTCTTGCACCAGTAGGAATTCTTTAATCATCAGTGACTCGCTGAGTAGTCGACAGGCTATCAACCAGTGCTACCCTCGGCACCTACTGGTCGTGACTGTCTTGGATCTTCTTTCTGACTACCATCGAGCTGGATGGTTGGTCGTCTTTGTCTGTCCCCCAGGTTGCAGTGGGATCACTGGGAACAAACATGCCGACTGGCTAAGTTAACTACCAGGATTCTGACTTTGACAGTGGAGTATGAGTGTGACATCCAGTCAACCCTCTGCCATCAAATGTTGTAGTCTTGGAACACAGGTTGGTGTGTGCTGCTTTCTCCAAACAAAATGCGAGCAGTAAAGAGGATCACGACTGTGCGGCAGTCTTCCCTTTGTGCTTCGCACGAAGTCTGCTGTTGTCTGCCAGCTCCGCTTGGCTCCACATGGCTGACCCATGGTCACATCCTAAGATGTGAGGATATTGTTGGTTTAGTGCCCAAATGTGAGCACCTTACGGTGAAACCGTAAACTTGCTGACGCGGTGCCTCTGGTGCCAGCGGAAGGTGACAAAGTGGCTGACCTGGTTTTACATTTTACCTGTGAAGGTTGTTTCTGCTCCTCTCTGTAAAGTAGCCAAACTGGCCTCATCAGCCACTTGAGGGATTGTAGGGGTACCCCGTTGCCTGCTTCGATCAGGGCGCCCATGGCTGCCCTTGTTCAGTGGTCTGGCCTGGCTCCTTTCCTTCCCACCATATTAATTCTTCTTATTCGTTTACCTCTGTCATTGGTTCACTGTCTCATCATCATTGTTCACTTTGCTGAAATTTTATCACCTTGTCTGCATTGTTAGTATTCTTGTGGTAATATGGAGTGAGGAAACACCAGTCAAATGCCGAGGTTGCATTTCCCATTGCATAATGTCTTCCAGAGGCCTCCAGCTGCTTTTTTTGCGGAGCAACTCACCCACCTTCACTCTTTACTTCTCTCTCACTTCTGATTGCTTCTATCTTTTGGTTTTATTGGTTCTCGGTTACAGTCTAGTTCATCAGGATTCTATGTCCTTCCTCCCTGTGGTCTCTTCCCAGTTTGACGTATATGGGATGAAGGGACTGATGAGCTTGTAGTTTGGTCCCTTTAACCCCCATCAATCTAGTTCAGTCCATCAGACTAACGCCCCTATTACACGATGCACCTAAACTGTACACCTATGCACCAGCGCCCCAAGTTTGCATACCTGTAACTACAGGCTGGTTCATGTATACCTACTATACCATCCACGCAGGATATACCTGGCGCACATGTGCAGTAGATGGTAATAACGCACGAAACACAGATAGAACTGTTTGATCTCTTGTAAAGTTCTTCATTCTACCGCGCGAAGCACAAGGGGGACTGTGTGACATGTTGGAATGTCATTCATTCAAATTATTTATGTGAGCTCAAGGTTCCTATTTAATAAAAAATTGTTTTTTATTATTATTTATTAAGAAATTGTTATTGTCTTATGTAGGTTACTAACATTCTAAATTACAGATTCAGCAGTTAGTTTTATATTAAGACATTTGGTTACAAAGGTATATGTATTTGTACAGCATTTTGCACATGGAGGACCCACTTGTTTTTGGCGCTATTTCCCCGGCAGTGACAGTATATCCTCAAATTAGGGCAGAATGATGACGAAAACAAAGAGCCTGAGTTTGTTGAGTTCAACCCTGGCAGAAAAGAAGGGGCGGAGGGAGGGGATTATATTCAATGCTTGTGAAAGAACTAAGGCTCAAAGATCCGCAAGAATTTTGAAACTTCATGAGCATGGACATGGCCTGTTTCAAGAAGCTGGAAGTAGATAGAAGATGGAAGTAACAAGTGTGACAGTGTCATGAGGAAGGCTACCTCACATTTTCGAAAGTAAGAATTAAATCATATGGTTGTACGTTTTGAGATCATACCAGCCCAAACCACAAATAAAATACCAGTAAAAACCCTGTTATGTTGCAGGCTGGTTGTAACATTACGTTTCCTGGCGATTTTCTCCCCTATCACTGCCAGTTTCTAATTTCTGGAGTGCTGAAATAACACAAGAGGTGCAATCAACTCAAACATGAACTTTTGTAATTAAGGCATTACGATACAAATCGAAAATCACCATGTAACATTATATGCATATTACTCAGAAACAAACGATTGCCGATGTACATTATTATGATAAAGCGGGTCACACCTTTCCTCGCTATATGCCTGAA
Organism: Schistocerca americana; assembly: GCF_021461395.2. Classification (NCBI taxonomy): domain Eukaryota; kingdom Metazoa; phylum Arthropoda; class Insecta; order Orthoptera; family Acrididae; genus Schistocerca; species Schistocerca americana. The sequence continues at coordinate 694,687,255 of NC_060120.1, read as the reverse complement.
TTAACACGCTTAACGCCTCATTGTGCACTTACTGAAAAACATGCGGAAAAATTTCCAAAACGAAAATCTGATATTAGCCACTATCCACCTAACAATAAGCAAATAACTAGCAGAAAGCGCTACAGTAGCCCCTTCTGCGCATGAGCAGGTTGATGGTAGTTCAGAACTGCTCTCTGTTCTGGCGCCCGGATAATGTGCTGCTAATTTTGGTAGGTTCACCCATTCTACTGCTAAACCAGTACCCTATGCGGCAGATCGGCGTGTAAAGCTGGTATTAAGCCAGGATCATACGATGTGCCTAAACCGAACACCTATGCACCAGCGCCCCTAACATGCATACCTGTAACTACAGACTGGTTCACTTCCAACCTATTACACCAACCACATGGAATGTATCTAGTGCACCTGCGCAGCAGCAGACGATATGCGCGAGTAGCAGGCGATACACGTGAAAAGAAAATAGAACTGTCTGATGCCTTGTAAAGTCATTCGTTCTTCTACGTGCAACACAAGTGCAACTGTATAATATACTGGAGCGTCATACGTTTAAATTATTTCTGTGAGCTCAAGGTTCCTATTTAATAAGAATTTTTTTACCATTATTTATTAAGTAATTGTTTTTCTCTCATGTAGGTTAGTACTGTTCTGAATTACAGACTCAACAGTTTTATATCATGACAGATTTATGTATATCGAAATTTACATTTATACAGCATATTGCACGTGGACGATCCACTTGTTTTTGGAGCTGTTGCCCTGGCAGTGACAGTAAATCTTCGGATTAGGGCAGAACGTTGACGAAAAGAAGGGATGAAGGCGGGAGGAATATATTCACTGTTAATGAAAGAACTGAGGCCCGAAGATATGCGAGAACTTCGGAACGTCATTAGGATGGACATGGCCTGTTTTGAGAAGCTGCTGTTAATGATAGAAGACGGATTTAGCAAATGTGACACAGTCATGAGGGAGGCTATCTCACATTCTCAAAAGTAAGAATTAAATCATATGTTTATACGTTTTATGACCATACCAGCCTAGATCACTGATGAAATATTGATAAATGCCTTGTTATGTTTTAGGCTGGTTGCAACATGACATTTTGTGGCAACTGGGGAATCTTTTAAGAGTCTGGCTTTTAGCCACAGAATAGCACAGCTCACCATTTCAAAAGTTGTTGTGGATGTATGCAGTGCAACTTGCAGCATTTGAAAGGACCAATACTTGTGTTATTTGTCCAAGTTCTGAATATACGGCATATAAGGTCTACTCAGAGTTTTTCAGTCCTTGTCTGTTGCTCTGGGCAAAACTGCATGGACTGCATCGCCTATCACTGCCAGTTTCTCTTTTCTGGCATGCTGAAATAAACAAGAGATGCATGAACTTTCATAAGTTAAAGCATTACGGTACAAATCGAAAATCACCATGTGGCATTACATGCATATTACTCAAAAAGAAATGACTGCCGCCATATCGTATTATGATTTCAGCAAGTCGCACGTACACCTTTCCTCGCTGTATGCCTGAATTGAGATGCTTAATGTCTCTTTGCTCCATTTCATTTCTAGAAATGAAGTAACCAATAGAAATAATGCTTTCACAAACAGCTAGTGTAAAAGAAAGTGTACTGACAAAAGAAAAGTTTTTTCACTGCATTTATGGGGGGGTGGGGGGGAACGCGGAAAACCCCCAACACGAAAATCTGAAATGAGCTACTAGCCATTAAGCAGTAGGCAAGTAACAAGCAGAAAACACTGCGGTAGCCCCTTCTGTGCATGCCACGCATTATCTCTGCCCAGTGTGCATGTGCGGATTGACGACAGTTTAGAACTGCTCTCTATTCTGGTGCACAGATAATGTGTCTGCTAATTTTCGGAGTTTCACCCATTCTACCTGTAGATGGCTGTCACGGTAGCCTAGTACCGTTCGCGGCGGAATGTCATGTAACACCTGTTTACATGACGATCCGCCGCGAATAGTACTGGTCTTGTGCGACAGCTGTCAAGCGGTAGAATGGGTGAAACTACGAAAATTAGCAGACACATTATCCGTGCACCAGAATAGAGAGCAGTTCTAAACTGCCATCAGTCTTTACATGCGCAGTAGGCAGAAATAACTCGCGCATGCACAGAAGGGTGTACCACAGTGCTTTCTGCTTGTTGTTCGGTTTTTGTTAGGCATCTAGTGTCTATCAGATTTTCATGTTGGGGTTCTTCTGCTCCCCCCCCCCCCCCCCCTCCCCCCAGCAAGCATGTTTCATAGATGTAGAAAAGAAACCTTATTTTTTTGCGGTAGACTCTTTTATATGAGCTGTTCGTGAAAGGATTTTTTCTTTTTTTCTGTTGATAGCTTCATATTCTAGAAATGAAATGGAGCCAAGAGGTGTTAAAAGTCCATGCAGTGAGGAATGTTGTATGTATGACCCACTATATCGTAATGAGGTAGTCGGAAATCTTTCTTTTTTTTTCTGAGGAATGTGCATATAACAGTATACGGTGATTTTTGATTTGTATCATAATGCCTTAGTTTATGAAAATTTTTGTTTGATTTGATTGCATCTCTTGCTTGATTTCAGCAAGCCTTAAAAGAGAAACTGGCTGTAAAAGGGAGAAAGTCCTTGCAGTTTGGCCCAGTGTGACACAAGAGGACTGCAAAACTCTGAGTAGCACGTATATATAGACTTAAAAGATTGCCCAGTCGCCAGGAAACGTAATGTTACATCCAGCCTGCAATGTAACCGGACATTTATCGGTATTTTATTCGTGATCTAGGCTGGTATAATAACAAAATGTGTGATCTTATGATTTAATTCTTACTTTCAGGAATATGAGACAGCCTCCCTTGTGACTGTCACAATGCTATTTCCATCTTCCGTCATAGACAGCAGCTTCTCGAAACAGACCATGTCCACCCTCACGAAGTTCCGAAATTCGTGCGGATCTTCGAGCCCCAGTTCTTTCATAAGCAGTGAATATAATCCCCTGTCTTTGTCCCTTGTTTTCAGCCAGGATCGAAATCAATGTCTGGCTTTTTGTTTTTGTCGTCGTTCTGTCGTAATCGAAAGATTTACTGTCCTTACCAGGGAAATAGCTCCAAAAAAAAGTAGGCCCTTCATGTGCAAAAGGTTGTATAAATACATATACCTGTGTAACCAAGCGTTGTAATATAAAACTAACTGTTGAGTCTGTAATTCAGGACAGTAATAACGTACATCAGAGAAAAACAATTACTTAGTAAATAATGATAAACATTTTCTTATGAAATTGGAACTTTGAGTCACACAAATAATCAGAACGGTTCCCCTTGTGTTTCATGCAGTAGAACGAACGACTTTAGAAGAGATTAGACAGTTCCGTTTGCATTTCATGCGTTATCACTGTCTACTGCGCATGCACGCCAGGTATATCCCGCGTGGGTGGTGTAATAGGTCTACATGAACCAGCCTGCAGATACAGACACACATGCTTGGAGTGCTGGTGCATAGGTCTACAGTTTAGGCGCATTGTGTAATACGGGCTTAATACCCGCTTAAGCTGTTCCAGCTGAAGTTTGAGCATCTGTGGGATCAGTGGGTAACAGTAGGCAGGGGTGGTCGAACAGCTGATGCCTTTGTGGACAGATAGTCTTATATGTGGCAGTAAAGCCCTGGTCTCACCCCCACAGGCACGGGTGGCGAAGTTGTTAGTGCATGCGCAGAGCTCTTGCAATATGGCTACATGGCAATCAGCCAATACTAGCTGCGCCTTCCCATGAGTGAGCTGACAGGTGTTCTGCAGCACCTTGGACTGTGCAAAACTTAAATATTTCAAATGCCAGGAAACAGCTATAATTGGTAATTGGTATATTTGTTCAGTGAAAGAAACCAAATAGCAGTTATAAGAGTTGAGGGGCATGAAAGCTAAACAGTGGTTGGGAAGGGAGTGAGACAGGGTTGTAGCCTCTCCCCGATGTTATTCAATCTGTATATTGAGCAATCAGTGAAGGAAACAAAAGAAAAATTCAGAGTAGGTATTAAAATCCATGGAGAAGAAATAAAAACCTTGAGGTTCGCCAATGGCATTGTAATTCAGTCAGAGACAGCAAAGGACTTGGAAGAGCAGTTGAACGGAATGGATAGCGTCTTGAAAGGAGGATATAAGATGAACATCAACAAAAGCAAAACGAGGATAATGGAATGTAGTCGAATTAAGTCGGAAGATGCTGAGGGTATTAGATTAGGAAATGAGACACTTAAAGTAGTAAAGGAGTTTTGCTATTTAGGGAGCAAAATAAACTGATGATGGTCGAAATAGAAAGGATATAAAATGTAGACTGGCAATGGCAAGGAACGCGTTTCTGAAGAAACGAAATTTATTAGCATCGAGTATAGATTTAAGTGTATGGAGTGTAGCCATGTATGGAAGTGAAACATGGATGATAAATAGTTTGGACAAGAAGACAATAGAAGCTTTTGAAATGTGGTGCTACAGAAGAATGCTGAAGATTAGATGGGTAGATCACATAACTAACGAGGAGGTATTGAATAGGATTGGGGAGAAGAGAAGTTTGTGGCACAACTTGACCAGAAGAAGGGATCGGTTGGTAGGACATGTTGTGAGGCATCAAGGGATCACCAAATTAGTATTGGAGGGCAGCGTGGAGGGTAAAAATCGTAGAGGGAGACCAAGAGATGAATACACCAAGCAGATTCAGAAGGATGTAGGTTGCATTAGGTACTAGGAGATGAAGAAGCTTGCACAGGATAGAGTAGCATGGAGAGCTGCATCAAACCAGTCTCAGGACTGAAGACCACAACAACAACAATATGCTGATTTAGAATCTGTGTCTATTGTCATCGAGAAATTCATTTGATAAACGTACAGCATTATGCTTGAACTAAGTCACTATTATAGGGTAATGCAACAGGTAAACTTTAACCTGTGGCCCAATACTACTGGCCTTTTTACAGAATTGCATGACATGACAATTAAATGTGGCAGTCTGCATGGATTTTCATTTATCAAATAATATTTGAGCACAGATTTCAGCATAGGACATTCCATATTTTTGTCTTCAGGTACAATTTCTGTTCAATCGACACACAAATTATGTATCTCTTTCCAGTGATAACCTTAACATGTGACCGCATTTTGTTATCATTGTGGAGGTGGTCGTGGTTGCACAACTGTGTTACAGTATTCGTTGAAGCATTCATCCTCCGTAGTGGTGTTTTTAAATAAATGCGTACTTACTTACACAACTACTTAGCTTTGAACTTATTGTGATTAGTCAGTTTCTTCACAGATGGCTGATATTGTTACTATCACATAGTGTCAAAAAGTGTAGGAAGTACTGCAGTAACAAGCATTGCTGAAGCTTAATATTCCCATCAACCTGTAGCAACTTTTTTTTCTGGATGAGATCTGTGTATTGACACTCAAGCTGCCACCTTCTCAGAACTAAATGTTTCCAACATGTCTTTGAAATATGAATTGACCACCACAAAAATTGTCTTATTTTCCTCATTGATGTTTAGAGATGCCTAAGGTGTCTGAATGTCATATGCAGACAATAGGTATCTTCTGTCAGATGTGAATTAGTTAAAAAGTGTTCTTATGTGGTACCAATCATCTTTTGCGCAGGTAAGAGTGATGCCAAATAGATCAAATGCTGTCATTTTTCTAAATGAAAGAGCCACAAGTAATACATATTAAAAAATTCAATGAAAACTGTTTTACCCCCAGGTGATGCAACCATTTCACAGCCTGCTTTTATTTCATATTTGGTTATTACAGTTTGTACTAAATTTCTGTAAATACCGTTTGATTATAATAGCCTCCCTTTGGTAACACATTTGCAGCCACTTCTATCTCACTAACCATAAACATGAACCATCATTCTGTTCGTTCCGCATAATAAACTTGTGTGTAATTTGAGATTGTCATAATCGTGATTGGTATTTTTTATTTTTGGATCATTCACTTCTCGAAAGTGTCGTAAACATTGTATGTAAAATGGAGGAAAGTCACAAGTGCCAGTCACTATTTACTGTTAGGTTAACTTAGTGAGATGGTGGTACTGTTATCAGTTTTATCCTCTTTTTTTCACAACTAGTTTAGGACAGTGTCATGTAAAATACACAGTTCAAACAATAAAAACGGGTCACACTTGTTATGTTACTCACAGCTGCAGGCATTGTCTACAACTGATGTAGCAGAGTGATGTGATAATGATGATCACAACAGAAGGCATGGCCTAGCTCATTTTTTGATTTGTTTTTGCTATGGTAGTTATCTTCTAAACAACTAGCTTCTATAATTAAGTGAAACAACAAGTTTACTGTTACCAGTCAACGTTTTATTTATTTCCACGATGCGTTTCGAAGGTTTAAACCTCCATCATCGGGTGGATTTACATTAGTTAGTATTACATTTGTGTGTGTGTTGAGTTACGATTTTTGGAGGAACTTGTGGCACTGCCTAGTGGAGAAACAAGACACTGTTTCAGAATATGGTTTAGGATTACTTTTGACAAAAAATTAAACTGATATCTAATGGTAAACTTCAATAAGTAAACTAGAGTACCTCCAGTGGTCACAGGTTCCTTTTGCTGCCGTAACACATCACATGTATACTGCCACATTTGTAAACAAACATGACGTCTGGAATCAGCTGGGTGCAAGGTTCGTATAGCAGAAGAGAAGACATAGTCGCAAAGTGCAAAGAATATACATCAGTAACAATATTATTACAGAATAATTGTTTAAAGCATTTGGAGGTGTTTGTTTTGAGGTGTCGAATATATGTGTGTGTGCTTCAGGTGGTATATAAATCCAATTTTGAAAGGTTAAAACAGCTAAAGTTAAAGTTATAGCTTCTATAACTTTGTTATTCTGATCCAAGTATAGAAGCTGGGTATTTGACATGCTGTACCAATTTTTTTCTTCTATTAGCTCTTTACCTACAATTGGCCTCAGAGGATCTTATCTATTAACAACTATTCATTTTATTTCAATGAAATTTTACGACTTCCTAATTTGTCAAGTTAGTCATAATTTTGGAATAAATTATAAAAGTAAAATTTACGTATGGCTTTGTGTTAAAGTGTTGCTGCATGTTTCCTCCCATACAGACCTCACAGGCCTGTGCAGTTAGAAGCAACTTTTGAACAGTCAGATGTCTGACTACACAGCATCTGTTATGTCATTTGACATTGTTAACTAGCTCTGTTATTTGTTCAGTGTCCAACAGTCCTTGTGGTAAGCACATGTGTATTTTGGTACATTGTTTCATAACATTTGTGTGTTCTAGATACTAAAATGTTACAGAAAAGACGACTATCAGACGAGGAGGTAAGGGAATTGTTGGTACAGCCTTCTGATTTGAAAACCCACCTGGTGAATGTGAATCTTCCAGTGGTGATGACAATGAGGTTGGTGTCGCTGAAAACTCATAACTATATGAAGATGATGATCATGAATAATCCTTTTACAAAGGTGGAGAAGAACAATTTAGTGCAAATTCTGTTGAATGTGACTTATTGTTTTCTCCTATTGGGAATGAAATATGGACTACAGATGATCAAGCTGGAATTTTTGGTAGACAAAGAAAAATGCATATATTGAAAGAAGATCAGGGACTCACAAGTTATTTGATTAGGAACTGTTATAATGAAGACTCTTGTTTTGTGTTTCCTTTCTTGTACCCCTCATTGAAAAAGTGTGTATGTGGACGAACAAGGAAGGTGGAATCGCTAAAGAGGACTGGGTGGATGTAGATATGCATGATGTGAAAAAGTTTCTTGGTGTTCTGATCCTGACTAGAGCTTATTAGTCAAGAAATAAAGATATTAGTAAGCTTTGGAGTGTTGAGAATGGCCGACCAGTGCTCAGTTAATTTGTCTCGGAGCTGCTGCCTTGCTATTCTGAAGGTGTTGCACTTCGACAGTGTAGCAGCCCAGTGTGAACACAAGTCAAGTGGCAAATTGGAACCAATCAGAGAAGTTTTTGAGATGTGGGAAATTAATCTTAGGGATGCCTAGATTCCAGGATGGTGCTTGACCATGGATGGACAACTGGTCACACTTTGAGGTTTCTGCCCATTTCAGCCATACATCCCATCAAACCTGTTAGATACAGAATAAAGTTCTGGTCAATTTGTGTCAGTGCAATGAGCTACTGCTGGAAGATAAAAGTGTATTTGGGGAAGGAGGAAGAAACCAGAGCCGTACTACTTGGAGAGATTGGTGTGAAAAACCCTGGTGATTGAACGTGATAAGTCTGGATGTAGTATCACCTGAGATAATTTTTTTTTTAAATTTCTCGACTTAGCTCATTATTTGTTGTCAAAAGATTAGACACTAGTTGGTACCATCTGGGAAAAAAAAAAAAAAAAAAAGAAAAAAAAGAAAAAGAAACAAAGGTGAACTGCCTGCTGATTTTTAGTATACCTAAAAGACATGGAGTATACTCTACATTATTTGGTTTTCAACCAGATGTGAGGAGGATAGTCTCTTATGTTCCTAAGAAAAACAAAATTGTTACCACCCTTAGCTCTTTTCAATACCAAGCAACGGTGTCATCATTACAGGTAAAGAAGCCTGAAGTTATAATGACATGCGATGCCACAAAGGGCGGTGTTGACACCATGGACCAAAAGATGCAATGCTAGTGTGAAGAGAAAAAAACAAAGCATTGGCCATTGGTGATTTTCTTCAACACGATCAATGTAAGCATAATGAATGCTTACATAATTTGGGTTATGCTGGCGAAAAAAGAGAGAGAGAGATTTTGGACTTTCACTGTCAATTTGGGAAAGCAACTGGCAGGGCTAAAGGAGTCAGTGAATTCATTAATAGCACCAGATCCAGGAAGGGCAGCGAAACCACCAGCTAAGAAAGGGAGATGTGCATATTATGTAGAGAAGAAAGAAAAAGTCTGTAGAGAAGAAAAAGTCAAATTACATGTTATAAGTGCACAAAACCTGTATGCTCGGAACATTCTACTATTGGCTGTAGACCCTGTACAAATTTTCAGTAAGAATAAAACCCACCAGTAAGAGTATAGAAATGGTGTTTTTAAGATTTAAACTTTAAATAAATAAAATTATTTTAAAAGTAAACCTCATAAGTCATTCACATCATAAGTAATCAAAATAGTGTCAATTGAAATAACTCGGGCCTGAGAGGCCCTACTGGTAGGCAATGTTGTACAGATTTTCTGGGAAGCACAAGGTTAAAATATCACAAGTAATTATTATTATTATGCATGAGTTTTACTAGCATTTCTAAGCAGTAGCAACTTTTGTAACTTTCATAAGTAACAGCAGCATTTGTGATGTCTCGGTTATAATTTATGAAAAACCCTAGTGTGATCGCATCTAGCGGCAAGTGGAAAATAGTAAATGCATTGCAGGTAAGGAACTGCAATGTGTAAAAGGTGTCTAATTTCTTTCCTTCCCTTTTCACTTTAAAATTGTTTCCCATTTTGTAGTAATTTTCAGTACTTCTACTTATCTTTCCTGCAGTCACTGGCCCTCAGGGGCCCCGCATTCATTTACTTGGTATGGGCTTGGCAACCCCAGGGTTCCTTAGTTGGGGACTTGTAAGTGCTGCCAGTCCTCTGTCACCGTAAGCTCTGGGCATGCTTCAGCGACCACTTTCCGGTGCGGTAGCAGAGTGTTGTGTGTCACAGGAAACAGGGATCTTGGCTTGACTGCCAGGATCACGAGGGTGGTAAACACCTGTCTCGGTGGACTTTTATTTCCGTAGCTGCTCATGGGACCAATATGAAACCCTCAAAATATATCCTCTTCTCCCTTCCAGCGAAATGGATGGGCCGCTGGTAGGTACAAACTCCCTGTATAAGAAGAGGGCTCATGTAATAGGTCCTCCAGATTCGGATTATGCAGAACTCTTCATTGAATAACAACAGAACACATGCTGCTGGTCAGAATGTGTTTTTGATTGTGAAACGGAAAGAGGACAGCTTTGAGAAGGTCCCATTTTTTGGGTTCAAGAAGGTTTAGAGGACATTCCAGATACACTGAAATCAGTCACATGATTGCATAATGGAACACTGTTATTTGAAACTGCTAGTTCCCAACAAGCAATAAACCTCTGGAAAGCTAAATACCTTGGAGAATGTGCCATAGAAACAGAGCTGCACATCACCTTGAACTACAGTGAAGGTGTTCTGAATCTGGCCGCCATTCCCAACAAGGAATTGGAAGATGACTGGGCTCAAGAAGGGATTGTCAGTGTGCAAAATATATTGAAAATGGTGGATGGGGATCTAGTAAAATCTGACTCCTTCATCCTTACCTTCAGTAGCACAAATCTACTGGAGTATATCAAGGCAGGTTTCCTTCGCCTAAGCACGTGACACTGTATCCTCAACCCAATGTGCTGTTTTAAATGCTAGCGCTTTGGGCACACCACCTTAGGATTACGGGTGTAGCTACTTGGGGCAAATGTGGCAAGGCCACCCCTGACAAAATGATTGCTCCTCCCCTCCAAACTGTGTAAATTACTGTGGGGATCACCCTGTCTGGAATAGGGACTGCAGTGTCTCCCTTGAAGAAAGAAAAATGCAGGACGTCTACAGCGATACTCTGAAAATCCCACTTAAGTGCCCAGCAGAGGGTTCATCGAATCCCCGTCAAAATAATTCTCTATTATTCTACTCCTGAACAGTGCATGGAAAAAATGAACATCTTCATCTTTACATGTGAGCTCTGATTTTTCTTCTTTTATTATGTTTATATTAAAACATCAAAAAGCATCCTGTATGGTGAGTCAAGAAGGTCTATAAGGCCATGCAGCCTCTCACATTAACTACATGTCTTGCCTCGCCCCTTAAAAAACCTATTTCAATAGCCAATGCTTCTACACAAATGGAGGTTGCTAGTGTCAGCACTAGTACCTGTATTTGTGAGTGCACTTTTCAAGCTGCAGTTGATTCAGAGCCCATAGTCCCCACCCCCCCTCTGAGAATGTCATATAAAGCTACAGTTGTCACCATTGTGAAGTTCCTGATACCTCCAAAAGCAGAGTCTGGTAAGTCGTGCACTGCCTCTATCACTGTTGTGGTGGTTGCTACAAAGCCCTCCCAGGCCATAAAAGCATATGGGAAGCTTTGACTGCAGTCAAAAACAAGCGGTAGACCATCAGACCATGTTGATATCATTCAACATGATGGTACTGTTGCTTCTACTTTGAAGCCAGTGGAATGTGAAGTCATCCCAGGGCAACCATCTTGCATCAAGGCTGGACCTCCACCCATTGAGGACTACCCATTCTGGCAGAAAGCCGGGGTGAAAGTGCAACCCCCATGATAAGTGGCTCCCATACTACCATACAACATAAATGGGTTCAGGACTCATGTGGAGGAATTGAAACTACTGGCACTGGCATGTGTTTACAGGAAACAAATTTTAAAGCCATTGACACTTCTATCCTATGGGGCTGTAACCTTTATCCAAACTTGACATGACTGAGGAAAGAGCCAAGGGAGGGGCTGCTGTGTTTTGTCAATAACGTACATCACTCCTCTGCTCTCTCCTTGGTTACTGACCTACCAAGCAGTAGCTGTTGCCGTTCATGCAGATAAGATGATCACCATCTGCTCCCTGTACTTATCTTTGCAGGATGCAAGAGACTCTGAGGCTCTTGCAGGCCTTATTGAACATCTCCCCTGCCCATTTCTCCTTCTGGTCGATTTTAGCGCCCATAATGTTATGGACCTCAAACTACACTTGCCCCAGGGGTCGAGTCTTGGAGAATCTCATGATGTCTCAGGAGCTGTCCATCCTCAACACAGGAGGTCTCATTCATTTCTGTGAAGCCTTGGATCATCTTCAGCCATCAACCTCTCTTGCTGCTCTCCAGCCCTTGCAGACTTGGCAACAGTGGAAAGCAATTGATGACCTTCATTCCTGTGACCTGTTCCCACTACGGATACACCTAATTGATGGAGGATTACTTGAATAGAAGCTATAGAAATAGAAGGTCAGCATGGCTAACTGGACGCTGTTCAGCATGGCTAACTGGACGCTGTTCAGCATGGCTAACTGGACGCTGTTCAGCATGGCTAACTGGACACTGTTCAGCCAGCTGAGTACCACGACTGCATCCAGGAATGGATGGACCACATCACACAAGTGGTCCATCATGCTACTGACTTATCCATCCCAAAGTCTTCAGGTCACATTAGGAGGCAGCCTGTACATTGGTGGACTGGTGAGTGCTGTTCAGCAATCCAGTACAGGTGTGCAGCTCTCCAATGCTTTAAATACCACCCAACAGCAGACTACCTCACAGCCTGTTGAGTCGTGAGAGCCAAGGTTTGAGGCTTCCTTAAGGAGAGAGAGGAAAGGTCATGGCAAGTGTTCCTGGACTCTATCAACCGTTCCACTTGTTCTTCAAAAGTACAGGAAGCCAACAGGAGGATTTTCGGTAAACACAGTTGTTTACCAATAGCATCAGTGCTGAAAATAGGGGTGTCTCTAAACAATGGTCATAGACATTGCTCAGACAGAGGGACAGAATTTTGCAGTGGGCCAATGTCAGCCAGGATGTGGGGTTTTGCCACTACCAAGTGACTGCAGGGTGGGGCAAATTGTACTTCAGATCCCACAGTTCTGATTCTTTCAACTGGCCTTCCTCCACACAGAAACTAGAATCAGCACTGTCTGACATTGCATCTGGTCACGATCAAATCAAGCATGGCATGCTGTGACACTTGCCAGCAGCGTCAAATGATATCCTCCTCAAATGCTTTAATATGATGTGGCAGACAGGTCAGTTTCCCAGCTCATGGAAGGAGGCAGTTTTGATATCTCTCCTCAAAGCTGTGAAGGACCATACATGTCCTATTAGCTACAGGAATATTGCCTTAACAAGCTGTTTAGGAAAGACCCTGGAATGAATGGTTAACCATTGTCTGGTCTAGTTTGTTGAGACCAGGCAACTCCTTAGCTGCTCTCGGTGTGTATTTGAGAGATTTCGGCCCACTGTCTACAGCATGACTCTACTAGAAACAGCTATTCAGCAGGTTTTTCCTACATAAGCATCACTGTCTTGGTACATTCTTTGATAATCAGTAAGGCATTTCATTCTAATTGAAGTCACAATATTCTCATGCAAATCCATCAATGGGGCTTTCGTAGCCACCTCCCCATTTTCTTATGACCTTTTGTATCTAGGCGATTTTTTGAGGTCCTGTGTTGATGACACACTCTTGGAGAGCAGGAGAATGCTGTCTCTCGGGGCAGTGTTTCAAGTGTTACACTCTTTGCCGTAGCCATAAACAGCATCACATCTGCGGTAAGGAGCCCTGTACAGTGCTCCTTATTTGTGGACAACTTTGCAGTTTTCTGTTCCTCCTCTAGTGTTGCAATGTCTCATCAGTAGCAGCTTACGGTGCGGTGGTTAAAGAGGTGGGCTGCTAACAAGAGTTTTTAGCTTTCTGCAGATAAATGTATGTATGTGTTCCTTTTAATTGATCTCATCATATTTTTAATGTATGTGACTTGTATATGATGAATCCCATTCTACATTTTAAAGACTCAGTGAGGTTTCTGGCCCTTATTTTTGATTCGAAACTGTCATGATGACCACACCCGAGAGACCTGAAAACGAGAACCCAGAAGACACTGAATATTATAAAGTGCCTCGGCCACAGGTCTTGGGGAGCAGACAGGGTGTGTCTGCTCCAGTTTTTAGGGCTTTTGTGCATTCACAGCTAGACTATGGATGCACTGTGTATTAATAAATGAAAAGCACCAGTTTGCTTTTGTTCTACAGTATTATTTTTATTGCTAACCGGTTTTACTGAGTATTATCACCAAAGAAGTTAGATGTTAGCAGACAACATTGGAAGAGAAGTAACACATCTAGAGTGAAGTAGAAACATACAGTGAGTAACATCTTTGCAATGAAATAGTAAAAACTGAACAGTACATAAATAACAATGGAGTTGACAGGAAAACCTTTAGCACAAAATAGGAATAGCATGCCTACATAACAGTTTCTATTAACAAACAAAACTAATAAAATAAGATAAAATTAGTACTAGACAAGGCTGCATCAAGAGGTATGAAACATGGAGAGTGATACACAACCAATTAAAAAAAAAGAGAGACAGTTGTCAATGTAAATACAGAATACACGAGGAACTTAAGCAATATCAATAAGATAAACAGAAATTAGTAAATGCAGGAAAATTTAGGTGTTTGAGGGAACCTACAGTTTGAGAGTGTGGTGGTACTGCATTTTAACATTAACCTTATAATCAAAGCAGTGGCTGTGTGCCAGTTTACATTAAATAAATGAGCAAAGTAAAATATGAACAGTATTTGATGAGACAACTACAAGGGGAGTTAAACATGGACAGTAATACAAGTACAAGTTAAAAGCAAAACCCTTAACTATTGAAACCACAGCATATGTGGAATACAAAGACAACTGCAACAAATAAAACAACTTAATGACTACAGGAAAATGGGAATATGTAGGAAGAGAGAGTGTGGGAAGTAATGAACAACAAAGATGATTATATGAAGTTTAGAAGAGGGGAAGTGTTGAGTTGTGTCTGGTCATTTAGGATGAGATCTGGACTGTGAGCAAGATGTTTGTTAATTTCCAGGGCTTCCAGCAGGTTGAGTTTATGGCCTTTGTTTGCTAAGTGAAGTACATGGGACACTGGCTGGTAGTTGTGACCCTCACTCAGTACATGCTCAGCAAATGCAGAGTCTGAATTCTGCAACCTCCAGCTGCGTTCATGTTCAGTCAGCCTAGTTGATATGTCTCTGCCTGACTGACCAATGTAAAATTTGTCACAATCAGAACAGGTGATTTTGTATGCCCCACTGTTGGCTAATAACTGGATCTTGTCTTTGCTATTAAAAACACACTGGGCTGTAGTGTTCCTGACATAGTAGGAAACCCTATACTAGCAGGATTTCAGTGCTTTGGCTACAGTCTGTGATACCTGACCTAGAAATGGTAGAGTACACCATTTCTTGCAGACAGTGAATGGGGAAGCAGGTGGGGCATAGAGGAGGGGTATAATTTTCTGTTTTTGTTTCCTGTGCAAGATGTGGCCAATAAGAACTGGATTGTAGCCATTGGCTGAGGCAATAAATTTTATTGTATCTAACTCCACTTTAAAATCATCTCTGGACATGGGGATAGATATGAGACGGTGTACCATTGAGTGGAAAGCTGCATGTTTGTGAGCTATGGGGTGTTGTGAACAAGAAGGTATTACTGTGTCTGTAGTTGTTGTTTTTCTGTAAATATTGAAACAATGTGTGTGTGTACTAATGTCAATGGTGAGATCTAAGAAGTTTATGGATTTGTTGCCAATTTCCATAGTGAACTGGATATTTTTATGTTGACTGTTTAGGTTTTTCAAGAATGTGTTGAGTTGTCTTGTAGTACCAGTCCACATACATAGGACATCATCTACATATGCCACAACAGCACTGCGTATTGGTCAGCAAAGCCTTCTTACCTGAATATTAGTGACACTATCCACGATGAGGGGATTATGCTGGCCACAGGTGCTAATAGGACACACACACACACACACACACACACACACACACACACACACACACACACACACACACCAATATCCAGACTCTTTGCTGAGGCTGGGGAATCACTATTCACCAACCAACAGTAGCTCCTCATGGCGCATCAAACTTGTAAGTGCCTTACAACTCCGACATCACTGCACACCATACTGTTGCCCATCCACCTCTGGAACACCTTTTCTCCAATCATCCACTAGCAACAGTGCCGTTCAGGATCCGCATGCAATGTGTGCTGGAGTCACTTGTTGTGATGCAAGTAAAACCCTAATCCAGGATTTTAATTAGCTACCACTATGGTTACTGCATGGCCCACAGTAATTGTAGATTTAGTGCATTACAGATGAGGTTGCACACCTACATATGTTTTTAATACATTAGTTCATGACATTTTAATGAGCACCATAACTATGGAGCTGCCTTTACCAATGAATTGAAACAGGGGGACTTCGTTGGCTGCTCTGCTGTTATCCCTGATCATGTCCTCATGGTCCTATTGCCTCGTGACTTTACTGTCCTCAATGTGGAATTATATGTGATCTTGTATACACTCTAGCATTGCGGGCACTTTAGCAGATATGAGATGTGCTTTAAGTGCTAAATTCGTAGTCTCTTCCAATTCCCTGAGTTCCCTTCACTCTCTACAACTATTTCAGATAAAGTAGTCCAGAATATCCAAGACGTCCTCCTTCAATTATAACAACTGGGGAAGGTGGTGTCTTTCTGGTTGGTGCAGGGCATAAGGGTATTGTGAGGAAGGAAAAGGTGGATGTAGCAACCAAGAAGGTGTGTCATGATCCTCAGGTATTTCAGTGCGGCACTACCTTGTATAGTGTTGAAGTACAGAGTCATGTGTCAGTAGGAGAACGAGTGGCTGGAAGTGACAGATAATAAGTTGCGAGTAGTAAAGCCCACTGCGTGGCTGTGATATACCTCCTTTCAGCCATGAAGATGGGATGAGATCCTCCATAATTGTCTACGCGTAGACTACAGTGCTCAAGATGCATGGCTTCTTGCTCCGGTGTGAGGACTCTCCAATTTGTGGTGTTTATGGGATGCAGATCGCTGTGCATCACATTTTACTAGACAGTGTTTCATTTGTCGACCAGAGGGCAGCCGCAGATTTGTCGGCAGATCTGCCCTTTATTTTAAGTGATATTGAAATGAATGTGGTTGGAGTTTTAAAGTTTCGTTATCTGACCAACTTGTTCCCAAAAATTTTAGGGAGATTTTCTTAATGTGATAAAAGGGTGGCTGACTCACCCATGTTAAAAGAAACAGGGCCCCATCACATATTCTTGTGCCGTTGTTTTAGTTCCTCTGTTGTTTTACTTCTGTTTTCATCCCAGGTGTAACACCTTTCACAATTTCTGCTTTGTTTTACTGCGTGTTATCGGGAGTAATTGTTTTTAGCCCTTGTACCCACATTAATTTCTTTTAATATTTGTAAGGGCACTGATAACCTTGCCATTGAGTGCCTGTACTCCCCAAAAACAACTACTGCAACACTGATGTCACATACTACTTTTCATTTGTGAAGAATGCCTTCAAGTTCATATGTCATGTGTTATGGAAGATCTTATTATCACAGAGTTTAACTTAGTTGTATTGATTCCCGATATTAATAATTTTTATTGATAAAAATTTATTTGTTACATTGCTTCTTTGCGATATTGGTTTTGCACTTCTTTGGTAATGAGCAACAGATACTGGTCACGTGGTCTCTAACAAAGAGTTACAGTTGCATCAGAATTGATTTTAAAGTGACTGCTTTTGTATTTTAAGCTGTTCTTGCAGTGCTACGTGTCACTGTAGGTCATTAATGTTTAGATGTTGATGGAGCATTGCACCGTTGGTAACACAAGAAAAATCCACAACGTACAGGAACCCAGAAAAAGCTTACATATCTTACAAACTTTGTGGGGGAATTCATTGCAGTGATGACACATCTAAACAAAGTGTGATATAGCCGGCCGAAGTGGCTGTGCGGTTCTAGGCGCTACAGTCTGGAACCGAGCAACCGCTACGGTTGCAGATTCGAATCCTGCCTCGGGCATGGATGTGTGTGATGTCCTTAGGTTAGTTAGGTTTACTTAGTTCTAAGTTATAGGCGACTGATGAACTCAGAAGTTAAGTCGCATAGTGCTAAAAAAAAAGTGTGATATAAGCTGGCCACCAAAAATAGTTACGTAAATCAAGCAGTGAGTCCTGTCAGTGATAAAAGGAAAGAGGAGCGTGTTGGATTTGAAATCTGAAACTGTTGCTTGAAACGTCATTGCTGCAATGAGTGCATCTGTCATCCAAAGTAGTGTCACATGTATGTGTCCTAGCACTTCTTGCTTAATCTTGCCAGCCTGTCTTTCAGTCTATGACAAAAAAAACTTTATCAGTGTTTTTATTGGTATTACTCATATTCATTCACAGCGGCTGTTGTACAGGTCTTAAAAGCTGCAGTGTTGTTTCTCTCAAATAATATAACTGCTTATGAAGTGGGCTGTGGTGGATCAGTGTGTTGTCAATTCAGTGCCGAAGGGTATACAGCTCAAACCTTATGCCAGTTAGGTAATAGTGTGGCTGTAGAGCCAAGGTCCATTGCAGTTGATTAGCGTGCAATGTGAAGCATCTAGTTTGTTTGTATATTTGGTTTATACAAGGGACATTCAATAATTAAAGACACAAATTGATTTAGGAAAAAAACTGTATTTTCACATAATGAGAGTTTTACTGCTTCTCAACATAATCCCCACCAATAATATTACATTTTTTCTAATGATGAAGTCTGTCCATGGGTTTCAGGCACTTTCCCACAGATTCTGTGACCACCTCATTGTTGCTGAACATTTTTCCACATAATGCACACTCGACTGGACCAAACAAATAAAAATCAGAGGGTGCCAAATCGGGACTCCAAGAAGAATAAAATAGTATCTCCAACCCCTTTTTTTTAAGTGTTTTTTTTTTTTTGGGTCAGCATTGTTATGTAACAATATCACACTTTTTCTTTGAGATCCACATTGTTTTTCTCTCTTTGCTGGCTTTACTTTGTCAATCAGCTTGCCTGAGTAGTAGGCACTGTTTATTGTACACTGGTTACTCAGGCAACCACAAAAGACGAGACCTTGGGACATCCCAAAAGATGGTCAACGTGACTTCTTCTGCACATGCTTGTGTTCTGAATTTCTTTCAGACATGTGAGCTGATGTTTTTCCTTTTTATGCTTTGTCTTTAGGACTCGGGTTCAAAATGACGAACCCAAGTTTCATCACACATTAAAATCTTATTTAGAAAAGGATCACCTCCCCTTTCATAGCGTTCTTTCAAGTCTGTACACACTTTGAGTCTTTTTCCTTGTCACTCGTTTTGCTGTACTTTAGCTTGTTACTGATAACATTATGAACTTTGTCAACACTTACTGCAGCTGTTTTTACCGTATGTTCAACTGTAAAATGTTGGTCTTCACGAATGATGTCATCAAAGTGGGTTTCATGTGAAAGAGTTGACACTTCAACTGGCCAGCCAGGACATTGCTCATCAGTCACAGAGGGCCGACTGTTTTTGAACTCTCATTGTTTTTTAACTGTTCTACCCACTTATAAAAACTTCATATAACAGTCACCACAAATAAGTCATTTGAGGAAAGGTTTTAACAGGTTTATTACTTTTCACCTGCAGAAAATAAAAAATGGGTCACTGAAGGTTATTCAATGAACATGGAAAATTCCAGTGGGCATGCCATCTTTAAATGCAATACTGATGTTATAAATAAAACAGTTTTTATCCATCACCTATTCTCAATTCATCCTTAGTTATGCCAACCTAAAGCCTTGGAAGTATAGAACACCTTGTATAGACTGTTTCATTTCTGCATCATTTGTCTTTTTAATAATTGAATGTCTCATATTTGTAATATCATACCTACTGATGGTACATACTGTACCTTTAAGTAAATCCACTGCCATCTTTATGCCATCAGTTGGATCTAAAACTTTTCTGTGATGCACTTGTGAGCTGTCAGTCAGTTGATGATACTCTGACATTCCTCGAGCAATTTCACATCACTATCTCCTTGGGAAAAATACTTCTGTCATGACATGAGACTGGCAAAATTGTCAGGACTTCTATTGATAGTCATTCAGGATAACATAAATACCTCTTGCCAGTACTTGCAGTATTGGGAATCAGGTAACGAATTTCTATTTCCAGTCTTGCTTGCTTTAACGTTGTTTGCAAACGGCTTTTATATACCCCAAAAGCCTTTGTGTTAATAACTGTATAGGCCCCTGCCTATGACTAAATCTTCACCATTATCCTTTTGAACCATAAGAGCTGACATATTCTCAGCAGTTTTTCAAATTTAAAACCAGATATCTATACCACTCAAAAATAGAATATTACACAATTTTCTTCCCCTCTGCCCCATTTCCCTCCCTCTCCAATTCTTCAATTGTACCACCCCTCCTTACCTTCCTCTTTGAACTACTGCATAATAGCTGTAAAACAAATCGTAGGGCTGTAGATAGAAAGATGCTGAATGAAATGTGTTTGGCTGTCAAGAGAGAAATGCATGATGCCTTCAGTGACTATGGTAGCAGAATATTGTCAAATGATATTTTACAAAACTTAAAGAAATTTTGGTCATATGTAAAGGCTGTTAGTGGCACCAAAGATCATGTCCAGTCCTAGCAGATGAGGCACGAATTGAAATTGAGGGTAGCAAAGCAAAACCTTACATGCTTAGCACTGTTTTCAAATGTTCCTTTAAAAAGGAAAAACCTTTTAATCCTGGAATAACTAAAATAAGTATTAGTGTCAGTGGTGTTGAGAAACAACTGAGATCATTAAAATCGAATGAAGCTCCAGGGCCCATTGGAATCCCTATCGGATGCTAACAGGTTTATTCAAAAAATTCCCGAACATTCATAATTTTGCACAAATAGTGTGTTAGAGCGAAGTGAGGTTAGCAGCCCTGCATACACTTGTGTTTAATGTTTAACTGTTCAAAGTTTCAATGTTGTAAGCCTGTTACTTATTGTTCAGTGCGGTATATTGAGTAGACCGTTGTGTCGCACAGTGTTCGAATTTCGAGATGGCAGAGTTAGAGGGGTAGCGCATCTGCATTAAATTTTGCTTGAAACTCGAGAAAACCTTTAGAGACATGGACAGACGGAAGTTAAAGATCACCCTCATTCAGGATGCCCTTCAACGTCTACTGACGACGCTCATGTCAGGAACGTCTATGAATTTGTGCATGCTAATTGAACACTGACTGTCCAAGAGATTGCAGAAGAATGTAACATTTCAGTTGAATCATGTCATGCAGCTTTACTGTATGATTACATGATGATGGCGTCCTCTTGGGTAAAATATTCCGGAGGTAAAATAGTCCCCCATTCGGATCTCCGGGCGGGGACTACTCAAGAGGATGTCGTTATCAGGAGAAAGAAAACTGGCGTTCTACGGATCGGAGCGTGGAATGTCAGATCCCTTAATCGGGCAGGTAGGTTAGAAAATTTAAAAAGGGAAATGGATAGGTTGAAGTTAGATATAGTGGGAATTAGTGAAGTTCGGCGGCAGGAGGAACAAGACTTCTGGTCAGGTGACTACAGGGTTATAAACACAAAATCAAATAGGGGTAATGCAGGAGTAGGTTTAATAATGAATAGGAAAATAGGAATGCGGGTAAGCTACTACAAACAGCATAGTGAACGCATTATTGTGGCCAAGATAGATACGAAGCCCACACCTACTACATTAGTACAAGTTTATATGCCAACTAGCTCTGCAGATGACGAAGAAATTGTAGAAATGTATGATGAAATAAAAGAAATTATTCAGATTGTGAAGGGAGACGAAAATTTAATAGTCATGGGTGACTGGAATTCGGTAGTAGGAAAAGGGAGAGAAGGAAACGTAGTAGGTGAATATGGATTGGGGGGAAGAAGTGAAAGAGGAAGCCGCCTGGTAGAATTTTGCACAGAGCACAACATAATCATAACTAACACTTGGTTTAAGAATCATGAAAGAAGGTTGTATACATGGAAGAACCCTGGAGATACTAAAAGGTATCAGATAGATTATATAATGGTAAGACAGAGCTTTAGGAACCAGGTTTTAAATTGTAAGACATTTCCAGGGGCAGATGTGGACTCTGACCACAATCTATTGGTTATGACCTGTAGATTAAAACTGAAGAAACTGCAAAAAGGTGGGAATTTAAGGAGATGGGACCTGGATAAACTAAAATAACCAGAGGTTGTACAGAGATTCAGGGAGAGCATAAGGAAGCAATTGACAGGAATGGGGGAAAGAAATACAGTAGAAGAAGAATGGGTAGCTTTGAGGGATGAAGTAGTGAAGGCAGCAGAGGATCAAGTAGGTAAAAAGACGAGGGCTAGTAGAAATCCTTGGGTAACAGAAGAAATATTGAATTTAATTGATGAAAGGAGAAAATATAAAAATGCAGTAAGTGAAACAGGCAAAATGGAATACAAACGTCTCAAAAATGAGATCGACAGGAAGTGCAAAATGGCTAAGCAGGGATGGCTAGAGGACAAATGTAAGGATGTAGAGGCCTATCTCACTAGGGGTAAGATAGATACCGCCTACAGGAAAATTAAAGAGACCTTTGGAGATAAGAGAACGACTTGTATGAATATCAAGAGCTCAGATGGAAACCCAGTTCTAAGCAAAGAAGGGAAAGCAGAAAGGTGGAAGGAGTATATAGAGGGTCTATACAAGGGCAATGTACTTGAGGACAATATTATGGAAATGGAAGAGGATGTAGATGAAGATGAAATGGGAGATATGATACTGCGTGAAGAGTTTGACAGAGCACTGAAAGACCTGAGTCGAAACAAAGCCCCCGGAGTAGACAATATTCCATTGGAACTACTGACGGCCGTGGGGGAGCCAGTCCTGACAAAACTCTACCATCTGGTGAGGAAGATGTATGAGACAGGCGAAATACCCTCAGACTTCAAGAAGAATATAATAATTCCAATCCCAAAGAAAGCAGGTGTTGACAGATGTGAAAATTACCGAACTATCAGCTTAATAAGTCACAGTTGCAAAATACTAACACGAATTCTTTACAGACGAATGGAAAAACTAGTAGAAGCCAACCTCGGGGAAGATCAGTTTGGATTCCGTGGAAACACTGGAACACGTGAGGCAATACTGACCTTACGACTTATCTTAGAAGAAAGATTAAGGAAAGGCAAACCTACGTTTCTAGCATTTGTAGACTTAGAGAAAGCTTTTGACAATGTTGACTGGAATACTCTCTTTCAAATTCTAAAGGTGGCAGGGGTAAAATACAGGGAGCGAAAGGCTATTTACAATTTGTACAGAAACCAGATGGCAGTTATAAGAGTCGAGGGACATGAAAGGGAAGCAGTGGTTGGGAAGGGAGTAAGACAGGGTTGTAGCCTCTCCCCGATGTTGTTCAATCTGTATATTGAGCAAGCAGTAAAGGAAACAAAAGAAAAATTCGGAGTAGGTATTAAAATTCATGGAGAAGAAATAAAAACTTTGAGGTTCGCCGATGACATTGTAATTCTGTCAGAGACAGCAAAGGACTTGGAAGAGCAGTTGAACGGAATGGACAGTGTCTTGAAAGGAGGATATAAGATGAACATCAACAAAAGCAAAACAAGGATAATGGAATGTAGTCTAATTAAGTCGGGTGATGCTGAGGGAATTAGATTAGGAAATGAGGCACTTAAAGTAGTAAAGGAGTTTTGCTATTTGGGGAGCAAAATAACTGATGATGGTCGAAGTAGAGAGGATATAAAATGTAGACTGGCAATGGCAAGGAAAGCGTTTCTGAAGAAGAGAAATTTGTTAACATCCAGTATTGATTTAAGTGTCAGGAAGTCATTTCTGAAAGTGTTCGTATGGAGTGTAGCCATGTATGGAAGTGAAACATGGACGATAAATAGTTTAGACAAGAAGAGAATAGAAGCTTTCGAAATGTGGTGCTACAGAAGAATGCTGAAGATTAGATGGGTAGATCACATAACTAATGAGGAAGTATTGAATAGGATTGGGGAGAAGAGAAGTTTGTGGCACAACTTGACCAGAAGAAGGGATCGGTTGGTAGGACATGTTGTGAGGCATCAAGGGATCACCAAATTAGTATTGGAGGGCAGCGTGGAGGGTAAAAATCGTAGAGGGAGACCAAGAGATGAATACACTAAGCAGATTCAGAAGGATGTAGGGTGCAGTAGGTACTGGGAGATGAAAAAGCTTGCACAGGATAGAGTAGCATGGAGAGCTGCATCAAACCAGTCTCAGGACTGAAGACCACAACAACAACAACAACAACAACAACATGTCATGAAATTCTGACACAGCATCTTGGAATGCATTGTGTTGCTGCCAAGTTTGTCCCACGGCTCATGTGTCAAGACAAGAAAAATCTTTGCCTTGCAATCTGTGAAAGACTTTTGGATCTCACAAATGAGAATGAGATGTTCCTTAAGAGAATCATAACTGGTGATGAGACGTGATTCTGTGGTTGATGATGTTGAGACCAAGTTCAGTCTTCACAGTGGGTTGGGAAAGGTTGTCCAAGTCCAAAGAAAACTTGCCAGGTCAGATTAAACGTCAAAGCTTTGCTGAGAATTTTCTTTGCCTTTGCAGGATTAGTTAACATGAATTCAGCTGCTGTGATAAACTGTTAATTAACGGTACTGTCAGGAGGTGTTGTGATGCCTGCAAGAAAATGTGCGAAGGAAATGGCCTGAAACGTGGCGAGACATTTCATGCCTCTTGCATCACAATAATGCACCCACACATTCATCCCTATTGGTGTGTGACTGTTGCACAAAAAATGAAATCACTGTGCTACCTCATCTGCCGTCTCTCCAGACCTGGCTCCTGCAGTCCCCCCCCCCCCCCCCCCCAAACCCCACCACATCCCCCCCCCCCCTACCCCAAAGTTGAAAACCCCATTGAAAGAACGAAGATTTGCTACAGTAGACGAGATAAAAGAAAATTCGCAGATGGCACTTCACACAGTCCGGCAAGAGGTGTACTGAAACTGCTTCCAGAAGTGGAAGTGGCGTTGGGTGGGGAGTGGTGTGTAGTGAATTTGCAGCTCAATCAGCCTCTCTTCTAATTGTAATGTACTGTACATCCCTTGAACAAGAAGCCTTGCCTGGAAGAAAGCACAGGTCACACCTGTCTACAAGAAGGATAGTAGAAATGATACACAAAACTACTATCCAATATACTTAACGCTGATTTGTTAGAACATATTCTGAGGGCTCTAACATATTGAGGTATCTCAAACCAAATGACCTCCTTCATGCCAACCAGCATCAGTTCTGAGAACATCGATTAAATGAAACCCACCCACCTCACATGTTTCTCAGATGAGATACAGGAAGCTTTGGATCAAGGCAATCAGGTAGATGCAGTATTTCTTGATTTTAAAAAAGCCATTGACTCAGTTCCACAGCTGTGTTTATTGTCAAAAGTACAATCATATGGGGTATCAAGTGAAATTTGAGAGTGGATTGAGGACTTTTTGGTAGGGAGGATGCAGCAAATTATCTTGGATGGAGAGTCATCGTCATATGTAGAAATAACTTTGGGTGTGCCCCACGGAAGTGTGTTTGAACACTTTCTGTTCATGTTGTATATTAATGACCTTGCAGTCAATATTAATAGTAACCTCAGACTTTTAGCAGGTGATGCAGTTACCTGTAATGAAGTACTACCTGAAAGAAGCCACATAAATATTCAGTCAGATCTTGATACCATTTCAAAGTGGTGCAAAGATTGACAACTTGATTTAAATATTCAGATATCTAAGATTGTGCACTTTACAAAACGAAAAAATGTACCTAGTATCCTATGACTATAATGTCAATGAGGTACAGTTGTAATCAGCCAGCTCATACAAATACGTGGATGTTACGCTATAGGGATATGAAATGGAATGATCGCATGGGCTCAGTCATGGGTAAAGCAGGTGGTGGACTTTGGTTTATTGGTAGAATACTGGGGAAGTGCAATCAGTCTATCAAGGAGATATTTGTTTACAAATCATTTGTGTGACTGGTTCTAGAATAGCACTGAAGTGTGTGGGACCCGTACCAAATAGGACTAACAGGGAATATTGAACATATACAGGAAAATCAGCATGAATGCTCACAGGTTTTTTTTAAAATCCATGGGAGAGTGTCACAGGGATACTGAATGAGCTGAATTGGAAGACTCTTGAAGGTGACATAAACTGTCCCGAGAAAGTCTAGTAACAAAGTTTCAAGAACTGTCTTTAAATGATGATGCTAGGAATGTACTACCATCCTCTCTGTATTGCTCACATAGGGATGGTGAGGATAAGATTAGTATAATTACTACACATGCAGAGGCAGTCAAACAGTCATTCTTCCCGTGCTCCAGACACTAATGGAACGGGGAGAAACTCTAATCAACCGGTGCAGTGGGATGCACCCTCTTCCATGCACTTTAAAGTGGTTTGCAGATTGTAGATGTAGATACTCCGTGTCTCCCCATTCAGTTTGATGCGACAAACTTAATTTGATCTTGAGGGAGTATGGAATATAAAGTGGCGTGAATTTGTGCACGGGCATTTGTATCACGTAATGCTGAACCAGTGATACAGACACAAAGCATTAACAAGTGTATAACAAAATACAGTACTTCGTTCTACTGTGAGCTGATGCCACTGATGATTATTTCTTTCTTGTAGATAATAAATGTTAACGTGTGTGTGTGTGTGTGTGTGTGTGTGTGTGTGTGTGTGTGTGTGTGTGTGTGTGTACACCTAGAATATTTATACAACAAATTTACCACAAAAAAGTTGTGGAGTATTTAACAAATAATTTTGCTGGGTGTCATTGGCTAGCTGACACACTTCAGAAATCACTTTTGGATTTAATGTGCTCAAATTATCTTATCTCTCTTTTCTTTATAATTAATAATTATTATATTATCCTGTAATGAATTATAACACCTGCTTTATGTCATTTATTTTGAGTCACTTTCTCCTAAAGCGCAGTTTTGATTTGAGCTCTTCAGAATCTGGATTATCAGTTTTGGAAAAAAATACTCAATTAGTTTTATATAGTTGCATTGCTCATAACGAAATTTGTGTCTATAAATAATAATTTTATGGTGAAAGTATCATGTCAACACTCCTCATTGTGCATTTCTTTTCCATAGAACCACTGATCAAAATGGGTGACACTACAGGGTTGTCAAATGGAGAAGCTAAGCAATATTGCAAAGAACCAGATCCATCAACAAAGGTAGTATACATATAAGACATTTACTTTCTCACTAAGAAGATGTGTAGTAGTCTAGATACTAAGAAACTCGTGAATTAAAGTCCAGTAACAGTCCCTATTTTTCTTAGAGGAGGTAGCTGTAGTACATTCTTGCTATTTGTGTTGCATAATAACTGTCCTTGTGTAATTTATTTCAATTCTGAGTATTTACAGAGTACATATGTTCCTGTTACTGGATTTTCACATGAGTGGAGCATCACTTGCTATTATTAAGAAGCCTGTGGCAGAGAGTGAAAAGATCATTATATCTTGTTGGCATTGTGTATGTTAATTTTCATGGGGGGTGGGTGTACAAGTTCAAATAGCCAGTGACATTCATGCTGGATGAGAGTTACACTTGGAGTCCTTGATAAGCTAATGAAAATTGTATTAAGAAATGTTTGTTTGATAAATGCTACCATTGGGGATGAATTTTCATCACATAGTTTATGAAATTATCAGCTAATAAAATGTGTTAAGAATGCCATGCTGGTAAATTGAATGTGTATGCCTTCGAGCTTCGAAATAGAAACTGCTTTTGAATTATAACTGCTGTCTTTGACAGAGTGAAGTAGCGAGATGTAAAATTAATGTCATATGTATATGTTAATATTAGTGAAAATCGAAGCATTAGGAAGCATGCATGTGACTGAAAATTACATTGTGCCACTGATTAGGTAAGTAACAGTACACACTCCTGGCAAAACACTGAAGCACCCAGAAGGGATAGAGGAAACAAAAATGTTATTTCAATGATTACAAAGCCAAGTAAAATTTACACAAAAAAAACCCTTGGCAGTATGAACCCACTTATCGCTGGGTGTATACGCCCCGGGACAACCTGACGATCCGGGAATTTTTTAGAACTCCGGGAATTTTTCAGTGTTTTCGTTTTCAGTTAAATTTTTGTAATTTTGATTGCTAACAACTGACAGTCTGACAAAGAATATTACTCTACCTTGCTACTGCAGAATTCTATTGCAGCAATAAAACATAAACGGGAGAAGAAATTAAGTGAAACTTAAGTTGCAAAGGAAATGCGTTATTTACAAGAAAACAAACTGCACACACAAATGTCTGCCAACAACAAAATGTGTTAAATGCATTAGGACGAAAGACTATGCAATACTTCATAACAGCAAACTGCTTGCGATGAGCGTGACATCACAATTGTTTACGTTAGCTTCGTTAGAGAAGATGCCAGCCGCGTATGAACAGTACATTCTCCCGCCTCTGGCTACTTGGAAGTGTGGTTGTAGCAAGCAGCCAGATGCTACCCAGAAAATTTTTCTGGGATGCAGTGTTTACATTTAATTATTTTGCTGTTTCCTCTTCATTTACAGATCTCACGTCAAATGAAAACAAAACAGATTTCTGTGGCTGGGACCCATCAATTCATAGATTTTGTAGGTTCATATATAAAATAAATCGCATAATTATGGAAGGCAAAAATACATTATTCGTTTCAGTTTGTTGGTTTTATTTTAATTCCAGGTTTTTAACAGTCAAGCATTAATCGCCTTGCAGAACAGTGATGTTATTTTCGTCGGTTTGCTAAAGAAATTTCGTTGTTATTAATCTTTTCAGCTGCGGCAGTCAATTTATTTGAAACGAAGTGTTTCGTTCCATACTATTGACTAGTTTCAACTGTTTGCTGGATTACAAGTGCACGTTTTCTTCTTCTGGCACGTATGGCACTATCAATGAAATGAAATGAACGTATGGCATTGTTGGCCAGTATTGAAAATTTACATCCTGAAAACCACACTGAAAAGCTTAATTTCAGGTTGGGATCTACTTCGTTGTGAATCTGGACACACGAATGTACACTTTAAGCGGAATTGGATATTTTAGTATGGTTTACAAAATTCCAATGCTCTTGGATTATAACACTTGGTGGCTAATTGATCCTCGAGACCAGTATTATATATGAAAGCGTAGCTTCCCTTGCAGCCACACTTGCATATTAATTTAAGTCATTAACTTTTCCTACTCATGTGTTCACACTATTTAACAGTGATGTTGCTGTTGACTTACTACATCACATGTTCTTTGCTCTGAATATGTGCTTTCATTGGCTGGCGAGATCATGTGGCGCGTACTTGTGGCTGCATATAATTTTTTTTCCCCGCTCACAATCGTTTACTAATGTGCCGGTAATTTCAAGCCAGTGGATGAAACCTTAATCCTTCAAAGGCTTGATAAGTTTTACAGCTCTGAGGGAAAATATCTTGTCATTTAGCACAGAAAAATTGTATTTTCGTCCGGGAGAGAGTGTATTTTTAACCGGGAAATCCGGGAATTTTTTTCCTTGTCCACGTGTACGCCCTGTATCAGTACGACAATGAGCCCACTTGTCAGTATGATATTGCATCCCCTTTAGTTAGGATACCTGCACTGATTTGATAGGGAAGGGTGTAATAAAACTGTTACGTCCTCTCCTGAGGCAAGCTGACCCATAACTGTTGCAACTGGTCCTTGATATTATGGATACGGGCAGTGATATGGAGTTGACATCTGAACTGGTCCCACACGAGTTATATCTGCAACAAATCTGCTGATCTTGCTGGCCACAGGTGTAACTCAACATCATGCAGGCAATTCACAGAGGCACATGCCATTTTGGAAAAGTGTTGTCCTCTTGAAAAATAGTGTCGTGGTACTATTGTGTGATGGATAACACATGAGGGTGCAGCAGTATCCATGGTGAACCATTGTGCTGTCATAGTTTTGCTCTATCACTATCAAACCATGACTCATCGCTGAACACATTGCAGTGCCATTCATCAGCGGTCCATGTTTCTTGATCGTGGCACTACTCCAGGCACAGCCATTTGTGTTGTGGTGTTAATGGATCCTATGCATGGAACAGTAATTCCCTAGCCCTTCTGTTGCTAGTCTCTGGCCAGTGGTGTAGGATGACACAGAATGTTGCCTGGAGTCCATTACTTGTTCTCAGATGGCAGGAACAGATGTGAAGGGGCTATGATATGCTTGCTTCACAATGTGGAGATTCTATCTTGTGGTGACTATATGTGGTTAACAACTTCGATGATGTGTCTGCCTGCACTCATTGTACCACTGCCCAGTCCAGCTTCAGTGCACTGTCACATCTGTATGCTCCATAAATCTGGATATTGCACAGTTCGACCAGTCAAGGAAGTAGAGACTCGCAATGTTGCCGTTTCAGAATCTGTCAGATGCTGATAATGCTGTCTCACATGAGCATATGTCATCTCAATGTCCCTTATAGCGATCACTCGACATTTGAATCTGTTCACACCCCTTACATACTCTGCTAGACCTGGTATCAACAGTAATGCACTGTGGTGGCCATTCTACCTGTTGCAGAGAATTGCAACTCTAATTATTTTCATACCTGCTGATGGTGTCTACATGCACAAAGTTTCATTGACATCTGACCATGTCTTCTGGGTGCTTCACTGTTTGTCTGACAGAATACGAATTATTACAATTGCAGAACTGGGAGCTGCATCAAACCAGTATTTGGACTGAAGACACCACCACCACCACCACCACCACCACCACCAATAACAGCAATAGCAACATATAATATGACTTAAAGAATTCAGTACATTACAGAAGTCCCACATGGTGCAATCAGAATGTATAAATGTTATTGCACTGAATGAAAAAGGTTCTGGATATGTTACTGGGAAATTTCCCTACAAGCTGTCTGCATGTTAATACACAGAGCATCCTCGTTGGTTGCTAAAAAATTGTGATGAACATATTACCAACTAATCGTATCCCAGACATGTTCTGTGGGCAGCATGTAGGTAAATTTGTAGGTTAGGTAACCAGTGGTACCCATTGTTCTTTGAAGAAGGCTTGCGTATTTCTAGCCATCTGGGGTTGACCATTACCTTGCTGAAATATTATATGTGGAATTACTTGATGTAAAGTATTGCATTGGCCTCTAAAACCTCTCAGGATGTTGTATGTGACATTCGGTCAAGCCAGAAAGTTAATGCTGGCATATGAACAGTTACAAAAAGGATAGACTGCTTCTCATGGTAAGGATGAAAACGTTGAGTTACAGACAGGTGCTATGAAAAGACTCTCACACACTGAGCTCTTGGCCAAAGCCTTCTTCAGAAAAGAAACACACACACACACACACACACACACACACACACATTCACATTCACACCTCATGTACACATGACCACTATCTCTGGCTGCTCTGGCTAGAGCCAGTCTCAACATATAAATGGTCATAACTTAGGATAGACTGGAGTGGGCATCACTTCAAAACTCCACATTATAACACAGTAAACTACAGTAGTTGCTCACATGTAATTGCAGTATGAAACATTTGCAGTTTCTGTGCAGTAGAAGCTGATTCAGTGACATATGTGACACCACTAAAACTTTCAAAAATTCGAAAAAAAATGAAAATTTAAAATGAAGACAATAATTTCAGATCAAATAATAGCACTGTGGAAGAAGAGATAATCATTGTGATTTGATTTCAAGTATGAAAATGAAATATTTTATGTTGGTAAGTTGAATCACAGGAAGACCCAAGAGCTTAGGCAGTGAGGGCCAGCATAGGATAGCTAACACCCCCTACCCCAACCCCACCCCCACCCAAAGCACTCCAGAAAAAAATCATTGCAAACCAGA
The DNA here is from genome assembly GCF_021461395.2 of Schistocerca americana. Lineage (NCBI taxonomy): Eukaryota > Metazoa > Arthropoda > Insecta > Orthoptera > Acrididae > Schistocerca > Schistocerca americana. The sequence continues at coordinate 694,655,733 of NC_060120.1, read as the reverse complement.
CTTACAAGCTGCCCAGTTGGAGAAGACAGACATTCCAAAACAATTATCAGTTTGAAGAAAGCCAGAGCTTGTTATGGATTTTTACTACTGTCAGGTGCACTCAGGACCATTTGTCGTAAAATAAAAATTAATTTGTCATTCACTGCAAAACTAATATGAATTTTGCTCCCATCCCCCCCCCCCCCCCCCATCCCCCCCCCCCCCTCCCTCTACTCAAATCCTGGGTACGCTCTTGAAAAGATCTTCGCAGTAATGAATTGCTGGGACACTCTTACCCATTCCACTGTGTGTTATGTTGGAAACTCTACCTTATTGCTGGGAACCCACACTGGTGAAATAAGGCTGTGGCTCAGCATACTTTTTTGAGCATTGCATATTCAGTGAAGAAATGCAAGTAAAGATCCCAAAGTTATTAATACATATAATATTTGTGTGTGTGTGTGTGTGTGTGTGTGTGTGTGTGTGTGTGTGTGTGAGAGAGAGAGAGAGAGAGAGAGAGGGGCGGGGGGTATTCTATATCTTGAAGTAAGTTTTTAAACATATATAATGTTAATGATTTAAAATAAATAAAATTGAGGTTTCATTTAGTTATGTAATTAGATTTTGTTTTCTTATATTTACTATGTTTTGAATAAACTCAGAATTAAGCATTTTGATTAATACAGTGACAGAAAAAAAATTGCAACACCAAAAAATAATTAATGTAGGATAATGAAGTTTCAGGAAAGCATTTGTGTAGGTAACATATTTAAGTAATTAACATTAGAAGATCACAGGTTAATGTAAGCATGAGATAAGCCGTTGCAAATGTGAAATGCTGATTAATAACTGGTGTAACTGCCAGGATTTTGAATGCAACCATGCAAACTTGCGTGCATTGTGTTGCATAGGTGCTGGATGTCATTTTGTGCGATGGAATTCCATTGCTGTTGCACTTGGTCAGTCAGTACTGGGACAATTATTGCTCATTGTGGATGACACTGGAGCTGTCATCCAATGATGTCGCATATGTGCTCAGTTGGAGACAAATGTAGTGATAAAGACAAGTCGACACTCTGTAGAGCATTTTTGGGTTGTAACAGCAATATGTGGGCGAATGTTATTTTTGTGGAAAACATCCTCTGAAATGCTGTTCATGAATGGCACCACAGCAGGTCAAATCACCAGATTGATGTACAAATTTGCAGTTGGGTGTGTTGGATAACCATGAGAGTGCTCCTGCTGTCATAAGAAGTCGTGCATCAGACCACCTTGCCCTCCAGTAAGCTCTGTCTTGACAACACTGAAGTCACAAATGGCAGTGGTTTGGGGTCAGTAAAATGCACAGTACAGGACGAATGGCATGAAGTAACCAATTTGTAACTGTTTGTTGTGTCTCTGTGGTGCCAACCACTGCTTAAATTGTTGCTGCAGATGCAGTACGATGTGGGAGAGCCCCACGTCGAACATGACGGTTCTCTCTCTTGGTAGTGTCACATGGCCATCTGGAGCCCAGTCTTCTTGCGACCATGCATTGTCGTGACCACCACTGCCAGCAGTCGTGTACAGTGGCTACATTCCTGCAAAGTCAATCTGCAGTATTGCAGAAGGAACGTCCAGCTTCTCGTAGCCCTATTACATGACCTCATTCAAACTCAGTAAGGTGTTAATAATGGTGTCTGTGTTTCCTTAAAGGCATTCTTGACTAACATCAATTCACCACATGCTAGCTCAAAGGTAACTAATGCTCTTGACTGTCACAGCGTGTATTAAAGGAAACCTGATTTGCATCCTCATAGTGGCACTAGTAGAGTCACTGTTATGTGACTAGCGTGAAATTTGAATAAGAGTTTTCAGACATAGAAACACGCTAACTAGTTTTCCGTTACAGCACCAAATTCCTTCTTGGTCTTGTGATTTTTTTTTTTTTTTTCAGTGTATATGCAGATTTCTGTCAGATAGTCAAGCATTACTAAAACCTTTGATCGAAAAATTTTCTGCAGCTAACCTTACAATCGTACCTAATATTCAGAAAGAAGCAAGATTCTGAAATAAATTGACACTGTACTTAATTTCCCCAAATCTTGGGATACTGCACAGTTTGTCACCATATTGTTACAGATAATAGTTTGATTAGTTTAAATCTTTCCCTTAAGTACTGTGGTCCATATGCAAAAGAATTTGATTAGTCATGAAATTTAGAACCAGATTTTATTATATTACAGAATGTTAATTTATTCACCAAAGTAATCAATTTGTATCAACAACTTTAATTCACTGGGTACACGGGGATAGAACTATAGCAAAAAAAAAGGAAAAAGAAAAAAAAAGTCATAAAGAACAGAGGACAAATATTTATTTTCACAAAATCACTAGTTGCTCACAAATATGTAAATACCATTGGTGATAAAGCATATGGCCCATAGCAGTACAAATTAAATTGGACTCTGGGCTCACTATTTCAAGAAAAACTTCACGCAATACCAAGTAATGCTATTGTTAATTTGGATAGAATGATGTAAAAATTTTGTCATTTTGCAGGATTTTATTTTCCAACAAACAATGTATCGTATTAAAGACCCAAGGCGCTCATTAGAATTCTACACGAATGTTATGGGCATGCGATTGCTTCAGAAGCTAGATTTCCCGGAAATGAAGTTTTCATTGTATTTTATGGGTTATGAAAAACAGGAAGACATACCAGCAGATTTACAGCAACAGACGAAGTGGACATTTTCCAGAAAAGCAACATTGGAATTAACACAGTAAGCATCTTTTTAAATAACTGTATTAAATCTTGTTATTAAAGCAAGAAAACTAAATTGTTTGAATATTTTGATGCAAGATGCAAATTTGATGAAGTTTGTACATAGATGATGTCAATGTCTGTGTGTTAATTTATCTATAAGTTGAGTGTTTTCTCGTATAAGAATTACTAATATAATATAATTGGCTGGATAAGGAAATCTACCCACCAAGCAGCAGGTAAGAACATATAAAAGTTATGGAAATTTGCAAGTCTTTGTAGCCAGTGGTTCCTTCTTCTGGCAGAATAGTTGAAGCGGAAGCAAGAGGGGTGAAAGAAAAGGACTGGCATTGTCTAGAAAATGGGAAGAGTGACTGAAAAGTCTCCCAGAGCCCCGGGTCAGGGGAGACTGATCGAACAGAATGAGAAGGAAAGACTTATCGTTGGGAACTGCACTGGACAAGATTGAAAACCTGAAACCTTTTAAGTGAAAAAAGAGTGATAAGCAAGACAGAGATTACTGACAAAACATCATGGGAGAGTTAATAAGTGCAGAAAGCTAAGTGCATTATACATGGTAGAGGTGGGGGAAGGAGAAAAGCAGACAGGTCAGAAAAGAAACAATAGTGAAAAGTAAAAGGGAATAATTATCGAAAAGAAATTCACATAAATTAAGGCCAGGTGGGTGGTGGGAACCAAGCTCATATTGTAATGTCAGTTCCCACATGTGGAGTTCTGAAAAGCTGGTGTCAGGATGGAACATCCAGATGACACACATGGTGAAATGGGCACCGAGGTCATGACTTTGGTGATAATGTATGTTTTGCCAGTTACAGAAGTGGTATAGGTGGTGGTAGTTGGGTGCATAGGGTAAATCTTACAAGAGGGATGCTGTAAAACTTGGCCTATGCACCCTCGCACCACTACTTATACTGGCCCTGTAATGATATGACTACCACCAAGTTATAAGTTAGGATAAAAGGGCATAAGCAGAGGGTGTATATCGGCAGTACACAGTATCCTGTTTCAGACCATGCTCTACAATGTGACAGTCGTGGCCTTGATTCCTGTTCCACCACAAGTTCCCTCTGGTTTCTCCCTCCTGGCATCAGTTTCTCAGAACTTCGCAGCTGGGAACTGCACTGCATGTGCTTGGTTCTCGCCACCCACTTGGTCTTGATTTATCTTAATTTCTTTGGTATTGGCATTTCATTTCAGTAGCTATTTTCTCTTCCCTCCCTTTCAGTTTTCTGGATTGTTTACCTTCTAACTTGTCCATTTTTTGCCTCCCCCCACCTCTACCATGTACTTAGCTTTCCAGTGTTGTTAACTCTCACACAATGTTTTGTCAGTAATATCTGTCTTGCTTATTACCCTCTCTTCCACCTTTAAACTCTTAGGTTTTCAAATCTCATCCAGCACAGTTCCCAACTATCAGCCTTTACTTCTCATCCCATTTTGTAAGTGTTTCTCAATCCAGGATTCTGGACAACTTTTCAGTAGTTCTCTCCACTTCTTAAACATCGCCAAAAGCTTGCACATTTCCATGACTTTTTCTCCTGGCTCCACCTGGTGAGTAGATTTTTCATCAATCCAGTACTATTTTCAAAATTTTATTATTTTTGTTGATATAAGAAATACCAGGATTGATTGAAAGAAAGGGGGCTGTAATAGATATCTTACCCTTTTCAAATCGCTTGTAACATTTCCATTTTGCTTTTTCTTGTACTGAAAGTATGGTAATATAAAATTGTGCTATGAAAGTTAATAATAGCATCTATAACCTAGTCTCAGAAGGTAAAATTGCACTACAGATAACTGTTTGGAAAGAGCAATATATGCAAAAGACATGTATTTAAAAACTTCTAAACATAGATTATTTCCACTTTTGATTCGAATACGATTCCAGAGAAACAAAAATGATCAGAAATGTACCAACAGTTTGCTAGTGCAAAGGTAGGCCATTCATAGTTTTGAGCCAAGCTCACAAGAGGGACAAGGTAATTAAATTTTTAAGGTTTTCTGTATAATTTTTACATCCCACAGTTTCTTTCATTGCCAGATTAACTTTTCCTTGATGCTCCAGGGTGAGTGCCTATGGGTCTACCCCATCTTTTAGCCAGGTTCCTTCCCAATTCAGTTCAGTACATTTTAATAAGGAACTTGGTTTCCCCATCTAATCTTCAGCAGTCCTCTAAAACATCACATTTCAATAGCATCTACCATATTTACTCGAACCTAAGCCGCACTCGAACCTAAGCCGCACTCGAACCTAAGCCACACCTGAAAAATGAGACTAGAAATCAAGGAAAAAAATTTTTCCCGAATCTAAGCTGCACCTGAAATTTGAGACTCGAAATTCAAGGGGAGAGAAAAGTTTTAGGCCGCACCACCAAATCGAAACAAAGTTGATCCATTATAATATGAGACATAATTTAGGTCAAATGAATGACGATACAGCTACAGTAGTTTGGTTCAAGTCGTAATCTTAGCAGTTAAGCTTTACCAGGTAGCCATTGCTATGTGTCAGGCACTCCGTCCGTATTTATACAGGTACCCTTCCTTTTTCACGTGCTTCATCTGGTTTGAATTGATTGCTTATTTTTCTTTGATCTGATAGGTGTTGTTCTCTTTGTTATAGGTGTTCACTCCAAGCTGAAAATGCATTACTGTATTGTGCCATGCATTGTTTGTCGCTTTCTGATGATGAGTGTTTACGGCCTGTCGCCGCTCGCCGCATGGCTTGCTTTTGTGCATGGTCCCGCTGCTTACAACACAGAACACCAATGCTAAAAAAAAAAAAAAAAAAAAAAAAATTAAAAAAAAAGAGGAGGAATTGTCTCATTAGCAAAACAATGGCAAGAGACTGCTATTTGTTGTTACTTACACGGCTGCTTTCTTTGATAATGATCAACAAGAACCAAATAATAGACTGCGTATGATAGAAGATGTTTTGAACGAGAGTTTAGCGAAAATTTTTCTCCGTTTGAAAATCTTTGCAGACGCCTCTTTAGTACATTACATTCTGCACAGATATTAGAGTCATCTTAGATTTAAAAATCTAGTGAATTGCCGTGCTTCATTTCTGACTGTTTCACTATTAGGCATAAGAATAATATGAATATAAACATGACATGATATGTGTATTCTTCTGCGTTTGCTGTTGTCTCACTCTAGTTTCGTAGTTTATTGGGCAGACAGGATTTAAATGAGATAACAGCAAACACGAAAGAATACATGGCAAAATGTTTATATTCGTATTATTCTTATGGTGAAGAGAATACTGCATGTGATTCACAATTCATAAAAGTTCCTATTAGCAACCATCTCTTCTCACAGGTAGGAAAAAATTCAGAACATAGTTTCCCATATTGACAAACATCCCAAACAGTCTTGCCAGTTGGATTTTCGTAGTACATTGAAATGCTGCTACATTCGAAGATGAACAATATGAAATTTGTATTTACTTCGTTGGATAATGTATGAAAATGCAGAGTGGTCGAAACTCAGGGAGGAGAACAAAGCTCGCCTTCCAGCTCTCTCTCTCTCTCTCTCTCTCTCTCTCTCTCCTCTCTCTCTCTCTCTCTCTCTCTCTCTTTTTTTTTTTTTTTTTTTTTTTTAACGGATGCAGAGGTTTTGGCGCCAGTATTTATCTTTGTGCCTGGAAAGCATGCCTGTGTAGCGCTACATATATTCGACAGCAGAAGTTAGTTGTGGCGGCACCTACCAACATTTTTCAGAACTTCCGCTTACTTTGCACTCGATTCTAAGCCGAAGGCGGGTTTTTGGATTACAAAAACCGGAAAATGGTGCGGCTTAGATTCGAGTAAATACGGTACTCTCTTCTTGCTCATACTGTTGATCATCCTTGTTTCACTTCCCTACATCACAACACTCCAAACAAATGCTTCCAGATACGACTTTCAGCATTTAATGAAGTTTATATTTGATGTTAACATACTTTGATAAACTCGTATAATACTTTTAATTCTGATTCCTGTAGTGTTGCCTTATTTAAATCAATTACACTCCAAAAATATTCACGCTCCATTACCCTTATTGTACTGAAGTTGATATTTATCTTTTCTGGACACAATAGTTTCCATTTAACTGACCTTCCAAGTTCTTTTCCGTGTCTGATAGAATTACATTATAATTACAGTTTGATTTGCTAAGGTGTATTCCCCCCAAACATTGATTCCTTTTCCAAATTTCTTTCTAGTTTCCTTTACTGCTTATTCTATGTACACATTGGTTAACATAGCGTTGCTACCTCTGGATCACGGGGTCCCGGGTTCAATTCCCGGCCAGGTTGGGATTTTCTCTGTCCGGGAACTGGGTGTTTGTGTTGTCCTCATCATTTCATCTTCATTCTCATCATTCGTGACAGTGGCTAGATTGGACTGTGAAAAAATTGGAGTGTGAAAAAACTGAGACTTTGTATGGGCGCTGATGACTGCATAATTGAGCACCCCACAAAACCAAACGTCGTCACCAAAATTGGTTAACATAGAGGATAGGATACAACTGTCTTCCACTCCATTCTGAATTATTGCCTGCCCTTCATATCCTTTGACTCTTATAACTGCAAATTGTTTCCCATAGAAATTGCATGTAGTGTTTTGCCCTGTAGTATCCCTGATGAATTCATATTGTGAAAATGTGTTTGAGTCAAAACTGTCAAAAAGACTTTGTAAATCTGCAAATACTAGAAGTGTGATAAACATACAAGTCAATATTATGTCAGATCTATTGGTTGGAGTAGCCCTCCTTAATCATCAAACTGAATTCAGCTCTGTAGCAACAAGTGAAAGCAGTTGTTTATGTAGATACCGTCATCAGAGATTCAAATGTATTTTTCGTGTCCTTTACAGTGTCACAAACTTCTTAGAAAAGACAACTGAATCCCATTACCTGATACAATTACTTAAATGTTCTTCATTGTATGTTAAAGTTTTTCAAATTGCTTGTTATGATCAGAGTCTAACATTCTGATACACCAAACAGCTGTGATTAGCTGTCAGCTTTCTCTGCCTTCCTGCCATATGACGCTTCTTACAAAGTTGCGTGAAGAAATTAGGTGTAACGCACAACAATAGTTACTAGATAAAACAAATTGTATAAATGGGTAATTTCTATTCGAATTATTGGTCTGCATTGGTTTTTACTTGATAAGTAAATTCCTATAAGAGTGCATCCAAGACGTTTACAAAAACACATAATTACCATAGACTTTAATTTACAAGTAAGATTTACCTGCATCGTAGTTTACTTCAGTGTTTTTTTTTAATTGACCTATTGTCAACTGTATTACTTAAAAATAATAACTTCTATTTTTTTATTCTCGCTTTTAAGATATTCCCTTTAAAAATTGCATATAGTAAACTAAGTGGATATAGATTGCATAATTACCTACCCTGCTTCATCTATTGCCATAGTTCCATCCCCATTCCCATGCCCCTCTATTCTTTAATCCCTATATAAAGATCATACAACAATGTTTGTTTCTGTCTCTCTTACCACCTGATGACATCATGTATATTTTATTGGCATATAATGATATTTTCTGCTATTTCATCATGTTCAGAATGGATACAACTTGATTTTATATATCATGACAAAACTGTGGATTAATTACCACACCAGAAGATGGCAATGAAGTGCCGAACCAGCAATGTGAATATTATAGCAAATAGGTGATCTTCATGCAATAAATTGTTATATAAATAGTTTACACCGTTCCCCTTTCCTCTTCTTTCCAACTCATTTCTCAGAGTTCTGTATGTATGGAGCTTTTTTTATCATACATTCTATGAAGATACTAATACTATTACTCCCATGAAATGAATATATCCTTTATTCTGTGTACATTAACTGAACTGGTACTCTTCTTGGCTCATCAAATCCTTAATTGCTGCAGAAAATCATGGAGGAAGACTGTACCAAGTTTATAGGTGTTTATCAACATGTTATAATTTCAACAATATTAGGAAATGATAGATTGCTAAGCATCATAAAGATGACCCATTGAGTAGCAGACAGGTACAATGAAAAACTGTTACACATTATAGCTTTCAGCCAAATCCTTCATGTGCGCGCTCGCGCGTGCGCGCGCACACACACACACACACACACACACACACACACACACACACACACACACAAGCAACCACTCATCACGCAAACATGATCGCTGCTGCCTATGGCTCCAGTCAGAATGCGACGGTTGCGTGAATAGCTATGCGGAGTGGGTCACACAGCGGGTAACAATCACATTCTGATTGGAGCTGCTGGTGGTAGCAGTCGTGTGAGTGAGATGTACTTTCTAGTGTGAATGTATATGAGTTTTCGTTGCTGAAGAGGGATTTGACTGATAGCTGCATGTGTAACAGTCTTTTCATTGTGCCTGTCTCCAACTCAATGGGTCATCTTTACAGTGAGCAGCAATCTGTCCTTTTTCTAATATTGTTGATATTACAGCCTGGAGTTTCTATTGTTTATTATGTTTTAATTTGATTCGGAAATGTCCCAAGTGGAACATGGGTAAAGATAATAATGACTCACCGTATAGTTTAAAGGTACTGAGGATTTCGTACACACCTTTCATCGGTGTCTTATAAATTGGCATTTGGTACCTGGAATGAACTTCACTTAAAGATTTTGAAGAGCAGAAAGTAAGGGCACATGTCACTTACTTGTAACAAGACTCACTACTAAATGTTGCTCTTTTTACCATGGAAAGAGCAGCCATATATTTTAGGTTTAGGACTGCATTCCATTATATTGCTGAATTACATTTCAGTAAAGTTCAGTGTAGCTTGAAAGGCTTCATAGCTTGCAGACATAAAAATGTTCACACCATTTAAGCTTAGACACAAATTGGTTTCAAAGCAAACAGATTGGTTCTCGTTCAGCTGCATACTATCCTCTTCGAGCAGTTCTCTTCACCACCATATTCCAGTACTATGGTGTTCATAAACTGTGAGTAATAATTGATGTCTTGTCCTGATAACTTCGTATAATCTTTGTGGTGTGCACAATATTTGAAATTCTATAGTGTATTATTTTCCATTCCTTGCTATTGGTGCAAATGTTGAACATTTTCTGAAAATTTGTCATATCTGTTTTATGGAATGTGCATTTAATAAAAGGCTGATCTCTGCCCATAAGTATAAATTTGCTGCCTATCATTGTCGTATATGTTTAGTGAGTCACAACTAAAATTTTGCTTTCCTCATTTTAAATCGAAGGGTTTTCAAGTGTGGTCTTAATCAAAATTATATTTACAGTCTCAACATCACTCTTACATTGCTCATCACACTGTACGCCTTGGCATTCTTAAAATGCACTTATTTTTAAAAATTTGACATGGTATTTTGGCTTGTTGGATTTACTCCTCTTCTTACGTGTAGTTAGTGTTTTTCTCATTATGTATTAATGTGGTAATTTCAGTGGCACATTGGGTATTGTGTTCTATGCAGGGAGTAAGAATGGTTGTCTTAGAATAATTTACTGCAATATTTTTGTAAAAACAAAGAATAGAGTAAGTTTGTTTAAAAGCATGCCATGCAATTGGATTACAGAACTTAAAAGTACCTCAGAATGTTAATGTCAATGAAAGTTTGATATCTAGTCGAATTTTCTTTATTCATAACTGTACTACAATAAGTTTTTTTTTTTTTAATTTTCAGTAATTGGGGAACTGAAAGTGATCCTGATTGCAAGTATCACAATGGAAATGCAGAACCAAGAGGCTATGGTAAAGTTACCAAATCTTTTAAGGAATGAATATTGATCATTTTTTAACCTTTTCTTTAGAGAATAATTCGGAACTAAAATTGCATTTACTGACACAAAGCCATATATTTGTCTATATATTTGTTACATTTCACATAATTTCTACACCCTATACAAAAGGACTTCAGCGTTAATGGATGACAGGAGCTTTATAAGCATGGAACAATGCCTTCTTATGGGTATAGAGATGTAAAGGGAATCAATTTGCTGAGGAAGAGTTTCACTGTATTGCCCATTGGGATTTATTTACTGGAACAAATGTTTAAGGCAATGTACAGACAATGAGTGTAAAGTTTTAATTATTGAATTTACAAGGAAGCCTTCTGGACCACTTTGGCCTCTTTGGTTTTCCTCATGTTTATGGTATTTGAAGGTCAGTACAGTGTGTTAACTGTAAGACGGCAGAGTTGTGAGGGGAGTGCGGGGAGAGGAGGAAGCAAGCATTGGCTGGCGAGGGGAGGGGAGTGGACCCTTTTGGGGGAGGGGGGGGGGGGGGGGGGGAGACAAGGCACACCTACCAGTTGCAGTGCTGGCACTACAATTTGCGCACCATGCTTACACAAAAGCAGACGAAAGGCTTCTTCTAACCATAGGCCTACCGGTAGGGGTTGTTGGCGACTCCCGAGATGGGCCAGCAACTGCCTCTTCACTCATTTTGGTAATGTTAAGCAGAACTGCATAATAAAACACGCAGAACAGTACAGCGCAAAACAATAACGAAGCAGACGACAATGGCTACCTTCTACAACACAGTCAGCTACGTAATGTTGGCAGCAGTCTAAACTGCGTGCCTACCGAAGCCTACCAACGTTTACCATCTTCTACCGATTCAGGACTAGGGAGAGGTCTGCCACCTAAAAGTTTACACACTGTACACGGAGATCAGTTTCGTAAAGCAGTACGTTGCAGTTCTCAAAAAAGTTGAAAAAATCACTTTTGGAAAGTAGAAGATTTCTGAGCGTACTCTAACCAAGTCATCGATAATCAAGTGTACAGTGTGTGAGTATTGCCTGTGATGTTGCTCGTTCAGATCTCACTAAGGATTACTTGGTTTTACTTTTATTTAAATTCTATATTTATAATAAAATGAAAATATTTGATCATTGGTAACACTTGGTTTAAGAATCGTAAAAAAAAAAAAATTGTACATGTGGAAGAGACCTGCAGACACTGGGAGATTCCAGATTGATTATATAATAGTAAGACAGAGATTTCAGAACGAGATTTTAAATTATAAGACATTTTCAAGGGCAGATGTCGTCTCTGATGACAATTTATTGGTTGTGAACTGTATATTAAAACTGAAGAAATTAGAAGAAGGTAGGAAATTAAGGAGATGTCACATTGGTAAGTTGAAAGAACTAGAGGTTTTTGAGAATTTCAGAGAGAGCATTAGGCAACAATTGACAACAGGGGAAAGAAATACAGAAGACGACGAATGGATAGAAGGCAGCAGAGAATAAAATAGATAAAAAGACAACCGCTATCAGAAATCCCTGCATAACACAGAAAGTAACAAATTTAATTGATGAAAGGAGAAAATACAAAAATGCAGTAAATGAAGCAGGTGAAAGGAAATATAAATGTCAAAAAAAAAAAAAAAAAGAAGAGACCAGCTAGAGGACAAATGTAAGTATTTAGAACCGTATATCACTAAGCAGAAAGATACATACCGCTTACAGGAAAATTAAAGAGACCTTTGGAAAAAAGAGACGTAGCCATTTGAATATCAGGAGCTCAGGTGGGAATTGAGTCCTAAGCAACAAAGGAAAAGGTGGAAGGAGAATTTAGATGGCCTATACAAGGAGATTACTTGAGAGCAGTATTGTAGAAATAGAAGAGGACATAGGTGAAGTTGAAATGGGAGATATGATACTGTGAAAAGAATGTGATAAATCTCTGAAAGAACTGTCGAAACAAGACCTTGGGAGTAGATGATATTCTGTCAGAGCTATTGTGACAAAGCTCTTCCATCTGTTGTGCAAGATGTATGAGACAGACGAAATACCCCCAGATTTCAATAAGAATGTAATAATACAGATTCCAAAGGAAGCCTTTGCCAATAGATGTACAAATTCTGATTTATAAGTTCAATAATTCATTATTGGAAGATACTGGCACATTTGTCTTTACAGAAGAATGAAAAAACTGGTAGAGGCCGAAGTTGGGGAAGATCAGTTTGTATTCCAGAGAAGTGTAGGAACGTATGAAGCCATACTGACCTTATGACTTCTCTTTTGAAGATAGGTTAAGGAAAGGCAAACCTACGTTTATATCATTTGGGACTTGGAGAACGCTTTTGACAGTGTTGACTGGAACACTCTCTTTGAAGTTCTGAAGGTAGCAGGTGTAAAATACAGGGAGCAAAAGGCTATTTACAACTTTTACAGAAACCAGATGGCAGTTACAGGGGTTGATGAACATGAAAGGGAAGCAGTGGTTGAGAAGGGAGTGAGACGGGGCTGTATCCTGTCGCCAATGTTATCCAGTCTGTACATTGAGCAAACAGTAAAGGAAACCAAAGGAGAATTTGCAGTTGACATTAAAGTTCTGGGAGAAGAAATAAAAACTTTCAATTTTACCAATGACATTGTAATTCTCTCAGAAACTGCAATGGACTTGGAAGAGCAGGTGAATGGAATGGACAGAGTCTTGAAAGGAGGATATAAAATTAACATCAACAGTAGCAAAACAAGGATGATGGAATTCAGTCAAATTAAATCAAGTGGTGCTGAGGGAATTCGATTAGAAATGAGCCACTTAATATAGTAGATAAGTTTTGCTGAATAACTGATGATGGCCAGAGTAGAGAGGATATGAAATGCAGACTGGCAATGGCCAGAAAAATGTTTCTGAAGGAGAGAATTTTGGTAATGTTGAATGTAGATTTAAGTGTGAGAAAGTCCTTTCTAAAAGTATTTATCTGCAGTGTCACTATGTATGGGTGTAAAACACGAATGATAGACAGTTTAGACAAGAAAAGAATAGAAGCTTTTGAAACGTTGTGCTACAGAAGAATACTGAAGATTAGATGGGTAGATCTCTTGTAACTAATCAGAAGCTACTGAATAGAATTGGGGGGAGAGGAATTTGTGGCACAGCTTGACTAGAAGAAGGGGGGATTGGTTGGTAGGACATGGTCTGAGGCATCAAGGGATCACCAATTTAGTGTTGGAGAGGTGCGGAGGGTAAAAATCATAGAGGGAGACCAAGGCATGAATATACTAGACAGATTCAGAAGGATGTAGGTTGCAATAGTTACTTGGAGATGAAAAAACTTGCACAGGATAGAGTAGCATGTAGAGCTGCATGAAAAAAAATCAAAAAAGAGACGTCAGATAGAAAACTAAATGCTTTACTTCTAGAGATTGAACAGTAATACGTGTAAAATTCTTTTATTTAACAATGAGGCATATCATATCTCTATAAAATCATACTATATTTTATTAAAATTATGATTCAGTATTGGTTAATAAACATTTCTGTTTAGTACTAAATACAGTATTTAAAATAAAAATATAAATTTGACAGCTCCAAATATTGTTGCGTCTCTGTTCCTCTTTAAAAATAGTATCCCTAGAGCCTCAACTTATGTAGCAATAGCAATCTTCAGAATATCATAAGTCATCTAAGGAACTCATTCACCTATTAAAAGAGTCACAGGTTATGTTACAAAGTATTTCCTGAGAGAATGGCAGCACAACTAAAATCATAACTGTAGGTCAGGGAACATTTACTGTTTACAATTGCGTGATGTTTGTCATCTTCACTATTTAGTTAGTAACATTATCGTCTAAGGTTGCTTGTAGCCAACAGTAACAAAGCTCATGGTAGATGTGGTCGGCAGTATGAGTATAACCAGTGATTTAATCTAGAATAATAATTGATAAGCAGCCTTATGAACTGCTTCAGAGTTTGCTACTTTTATAGAATGTACCAGTAATTGACTAATTATGCATGTTAGTTAAACACTAAAAATAATGAGCATGGTTCTCAACCCAATGAATGCCCACATCCACAGTGGAATGAAATGCAACATGCTCCTCACCAGACACCGTTAAAACGTGCTGATGCTCAAGTAATGGAAAGAAGACCTCTAAAAGGAGTAGGAGCCCATCTTGATGGATAGTAAATAAGAGTGAAGTAGTTACTCAACAGAGGTTTGCCACACAAAGGACAAAAGAGTGATGAGAGCCAAGCTAGATAAACAAAACTCGATGCCATCCCAACTTATGCTAACTGAAATATCTTTATAATTTAAGTCAAGAAAACAAGCAGGATATTTTTGAACATTTTTGGCAAATGGGAGATCATAGCAGACAGCAAGAATTTATCTGTTGACATGTGAAAAATGTTACCATAAAACATATACAAAACGTGATTCACTCGAGAAGAAAACTTTCAAGACTATACTCTCTTAGCAGGTAATGGGACTAACATTAAGGTGTGCCAGAAAAAGCTTGTACATACCCTCTCTATTACAGATACATAAATGAGAGCTGCCCCGAAAAAACTGGGAGCAGATGGAATTTTGTTTCCTGATATGAGAGGAAACTATTGCAAAAGGGAAATACAATACAACCAGAAATAGAGGAGCCAGGGTACAAGCATATAAACAGCTTTCATTGTATAGAGTCACCTTACACAAGGAAAGAAACAAGCAGGAAATACCTTGATGCCGGATTAAGCATTGCAAAGATGCACAAAATGTCCAGGGATGGATCAAGGAAAGTAAATATGTCTCCCTGAATCCTGCTTCATTAAGGCAGTATCCTTATATATTCAATGAAGAATATAATTTGAAAAAGAAAGTTGCTACTCACTGTATAACACGGATGCTGAGTTGCAGATATGCACAACAAATGTCTTGGATCAAACTCATCTAGGGGCTGAACCGCACGTGCCACATTACACGCCCTAAATTGGACACTTGTGACCTTTTGGTTAAATTGTCTGGCTGATGGCAAGTTTGCGAAATTGTATAAACGTGCAATGTTAATATAACATATAACAGCAATAATAATATTGGGATCCCATAAATAATGTAGGCCACACAGTAGTGATTTGGTTAAAATAATGTTTATTCAGAAAGCAAACTAATAGCAAAAGTGGTCATATTTAGAATTACTATTACACTCAAGCACATATCCATTTGACACAGTTCGAACATTCACAATCTCGTTGCAAATTAAAAGTCCAATACTCCACCTCGTTAACTACGCGGAAAGTTAGAGTTCACACCAGGCGCGTGACTGCTCACCGCTCAGAGAATAAGTCCCGCGATACCACACAACACGAACTTTTCTAAGTTGTTTCACTTCCTAGCTACCTAAAGACCGACCATCCAATTTTGCATCTCCACCAGCACTGTTCCTCTGGGGTCTAGCCCAGAACTGTCCCTCTTCCTGTCTCCGGCCGCGTCTTCCGCATGCCGAACATTGTCGCACTACTGACTAGGGCAGTTCTCTTTCCTGAAGTCATCCATCCGATTGGCTACAGTTTATTCTACATTATTTTACATTTTAACATATTTAAATGATCAAAGCTTGACCACTTTCATGTTCTAAGTAAAGTAACAACAATAATATCCATTACATAATAAATGTTAAATTATTTTACATAAAACCAATACAATTTCCTTCTTAATTTTGAATGTCATGGCCAGTAGTGTTGCACTAATGTGCTTTCTGATAAATAAATAAAGAGCAAAAATAACTATTATGCACTAAACTTTACAACGAATATTCTATTACCTAATGATTCAATAAGGTGTCATGCTGTCATCGTTCAATGTGTTTTGTGTGGAGGAAATGATGATCTGATGCTTAACTGAAAATACTGACAATTTAAATTTACTATATCTTTTAAACAAATAAAGTTACAGGGTTGATATTTACAACATTTGTCACTTTAACAATGTGCTTCTATATGAAATGTCGATGTTAAGATCAACCAAAGCATTCAGATTTTAGCCTTCAGGTCTTTGTTACAAAACTAGCTAGTTTCACTTTAACTGTAAATCCTAAATTATTATAGATGTGATCAATATTCAAGTTTTATTGGGATAACCATGGAAATTTATGACGGATGGTAGATTCAAATTGCTGTGGCTTCATTCCCTGAATTACTGCAGAATTAAATAGTTTTCATAAACATTTCTCTTTATGGCCAATCTTAGGTCCGCCATATTTAACATTGCTACATCTCCCTGGCCACAAAAGGCTTCTATGGGGTTTCACTATGATGTAGGTTCTCATCTGTCTTACTCGCACACTACAGCGCTTAGGCCTCATTCAGCATGAAGACACCTGTGAATTTCTCCACCTCGTGGCGAATCCTCACTCTTTGTAGCACGTGGCCCTGGACGATAGGGTTTGTTTCACAGTTGCTGAAGTCTGACTCTTTCAGCTATATATTTAAATGAGAGCGAAATGCTCGTTTACTCACACACCTCCACTTCATAACATGTTGGTGTGCTGTATATGTTATGAAGTAGCACCCAAATTTACAACACACAAATTCATTATACAATAACATAAATATCCTAAGTGCCCATCAATAGTGTAATTATTTGTAGTGGTGTTGATGCTGCATCCTTTAAATTTAAAGAAACTTATATCCTACAGAAAATTATGAATTGAGGCATATTAATTAAATGCCAAATAAAACTATACAAATGCCGCAGAAATAATCAGCACTACTGCACTCACTTTCAGATAATCTTTTCACACAACGAAGTCTCCAGCAACACTCCACAGAATCGGAACCAAGTATCCTGCCAAAATTCTGTATGGCTCTGCATTCCATCGCCATCATTTTATGGGAACAAATCTGCTGAAATTCAAATTGGGTGTAGATAACAGAAAACAAACACTTTCCGAAACTGCCCAGGATCTGCACTGAACACTTCCCTAGTAGAATTAATACTAACAGATCTAAACTTCACAGTAAACAATTTATTTACAGCATTTGAAAGATGCTCATAAATTCTTCAATGATTCTGACAAGTTATTCAAGTCTCACTAAAGACATGCATCTCGTGACAGATTCCCAATTGACTTCATCGGCAAATAAATATTTTCTTTTAATTTAAATAATTCCCTTTGATTCAAAACTAACAACAAATAAGAACAAATCTCACCACTCGTTTAATTCCATGCAGTGAAGCTGCGTATACAAATCGATACTCCATATAACAATAAATTGTTCCCCCAAAATATTCTCAGATAAGTAGATAAACATACATCTCCCTCTTTCTAGGTAAGCATTATTAATTTTCATTTTCCAAATTTCTCCGACCTCCATGCACGCGGATTGCCGTGACCATAACTTATAGTTTGGAAATTACAACAAACATAAAACCATCCAAAAACCTAAGCCTAATATATGCATACATGTAAATAAATCCCTTATATACCCCCAAAAAGCTAATCTATATGCATATTGTGCACTAATTTTTACTTGATACCATTCACCAAATAATTGAGTTCTCCGACTTCCTCACACCCATCTGTGCATCTAATTTATAATTGCATAGACCTTGTGCCAAAAAAAAAAGCCTTATGCGACAAAACAACAAACAAGCTACAATAAATCCTGAGAGAAAACATTGCAAATTACCCCTCCAAATAATCTTATAATCTAAACACAGATACACTTATTTCTTAACCTATTTTCCCTTCTCTTGCATCTCAAGAGTACACATATGCTGTTCGATCCACCCCTCAATTTCGTACTCGTCCCAAAATAATTCATTACATGCTTCTTTCGCCCCAATTTCACTCCCCCTCCTCCATTCTAGACCTTTCGCTAACTTAAACTTCACTCGAGTCCACAAATGAGGCAATAACAATCGTAATGTTCTACCATACCATTGTCAAACAGTTACAGTAAAATCACATTCCTCCTTAAGATACCATTCTGTCCAAATATCTCTTTCTATATTATAATCAGACTCACTGTATTCTCCCTTAAAATTATCGCCATTAGTAGCTACATCATCATGAAATAAAGCATTACTTTTTATTTCCTCATCATTACAAACACCTTCACAAACAGCATACAACTTGCTCCATATAACCTCATTTACCTCCATCTACAAATCACCAATATAAGAACCATTCATAGTTTCACCATCCTCTGTCATTACATCGCACAAATTAGAGGTACAGCGTCATGCAATTTCAGAATCAACAGTGCCGCTAAATTGCGCTTTGTTTTGTTTTAAACCTGATCATAATACCTTTTCCTCTCCTACACGCTCCTGCACCATGTTAATTGCATCTCAAACATCAAATTGAGACCCACATTCATTCTCAAACAAACATTCAAAATCCATAGAACCATCCAGAATTTCGGGTTCATCTCCATTAGTAGAAAGATACACACAGATTTCTTTCTCTGAAGTATCAATACCAGCACCTTCAACTTTCATAGCTTCAGCACATAAAACAACATTACTACCTTCCTTTAAAAATAATTCACCAATATCCACTGATACACACACAAATTCATCAATAGATGACGAGACTAATGGTACGCCAACCTTATTAACCTCCGTAACAACTTACGCCATCACAATATCACCTGAAACATCATCACCTTCATCAATATAATTGTTACTGCTGGTTAGTACCTCTTTATAATTTTCTATACCATCTAACTCCAGCAAATTCAGCTCCACCTCAGCCTCCTTTTGGCACACAGAATCTTTCATTTATTAACATTCACACACTCTTTCATCTCACATTCATAAAGCAAATCATTTAGCCCTAAATTATCGTCATCATCTTTACCGTTATCTTTCATTATCTTAGAATTACACCTTTTATGTACAATCTGATTTGAAAATTTACCTATTTGATTCTCATCTCTTACTAATTTCATTTCAAAGTTCTGACACCTTTTTGCCGATTTACACTCCTGGAAATTGAAATAAGAACACCGTGAATTCATTGTCCCAGGAAGGGGAAACTTTATTGACACATTCCTGGGGTCAGATACATCACATGATCACACTGACAGAACCACAGGCACATAGACACAGGCAACAGAGCATGCACAATGTCGGCACTAGTACAGTGTATATCCACCTTTCGCAACAATGCAGGCTGCTATTCTCCCATGGAGACGATCGTAGAGATGCTGGATGTAGTCCTGTGGAACGGCTTGCCATGCCATTTCCACCTGGCGCCTCAGTTGGACCAGCGTTCGTGCTGGACGTGCAGACCGCGTGAGACGACGCTTCATCCAGTCCCAAACATGCTCAATGGGGGACAGATCCGGAGATCTTGCTGGCCAGGGTAGTTGACTTACACCTTCTAGAGCACGTTGGGTGGCACGGGATACATGCGGACGTGCATTGTCCTGTTGGAACAGCAAGTTCCCTTGCTGGTCTAGGAATGGTAGAACGATGGGTTCGATGACGGTTTGGATGTACCGTGCACTATTCAGTGTCCGCTCGACGATCACCAGTGGTGTACGGCCAGTGTAGGAGATTGCTCCCCACACCATGATGCCGGGTGTTGGCCCTGTGTGCCTCGGTCGTATGCAGTCCTGATTGTGGCGCTCACCTGCACGGCGCCAAACACGCATACGACCATCGTTGGCACCAAGGCAGAAGCGACTCTCATCGCTGAAGACGACACGTCTCCATTCGTCCCTCCATTCTCGCCTGTCGCGACACCACTGGAGGCGGGCTGCACGATGTTGGGGCGTGAGCGGAAGACGGCCTAACGGTGTGCGGGACCGTAGCCCAGCTTCATGGAGACGGTTGCGAATGGTCCTCGCCGATACCCCAGGAGCAACAGTGTCCCTAATTTGCTGGGAAGTGGCGGTGCGGTCCCCTACGGCACTGCGTAGGATCCTACGGTCTTGGCGTGCATCCGTGCGTCGCTGCGGTCCGGTCCCAGGTCGACGGGCACGTGCACCTTCCGCCGACCACTGGCGACAACATCCATGTACTGTGGAGACCTCACGCCCCACGTGTTGAGCAATTAGGCGGTACGTCCACCCGGCCTCCCGCATGCCCACTATACGCCCTCACTCAAAGTCCGTCAACTGCACATACGGTTCACGTCCACGCTGTCGCGGCATGCTACCAGTGTTAAAGACTGCGATGGAGCTCCGTATGCCACGGCAAACTGGCTGACACTGACGGCGGCGGTGCACAAATGCTGCGCAGCTAGCGCCATTCGACGGCCAACACCGCGGTTCCTGGTGTGTCCGCTGTGCCGTGCGTGTGATCATTGCTTGTACAGCCCTCTCGCAGTGTCCGGAGCAAGTATGGTGGGTCTGACACACCGGTGTCAATGTGTTCTTTTTTTCCATTTCCAGGAGTGCATTAACACCCATCACGTTTCCGTTTACTCGCGTCCTATTCATCGCTGGTTTATTTTGCCATCTCCGGACCTGAGGTGCGGCGAAACTTAGTTTCCCGATCTCCCATAACGCTGGATCACTTCGCCAGGTGCCGGGCCCTCAAATCTACATAATTGGTGTCAGTCCCTGTCACGAAAGTATCTGTTCCCTTTACCCCTTTGAAATTTATCATTGGATGTGTTCCTGTTACCGTTTCCCTTATCAAAACTGCTGTTTGCATTCTGTTGATAATTTCCTGGATGACTTTCATAGCAATTACTTGGACTGTAGTTATGATTTCCACTCTGAATACTATTTGTGTGCTTACTTTGTGGTTTAAATTTCAGCACCCGTTCTGATTTTTCTACAAAGTCCAAAAATTTGTCTATTGAGTTGCTAGGACTATACACTAGATCCCACTGCAAATTTTCTGGTAACCGTCTTTTCAACATCATAATTTCAGTAAGCACTCCCAATGGATGTTTCACATGCATTAATCTCACTAGTTCACGTTTACAGAATTCTCGCATCGACCCATTCCCATATTTAAATGTTGGCCCATTCAGAAACTCATTTTGGAGTCATGCTTGCTTCGCTTCACTCCAGAACTTGTTCAGGAAACTGCCTTCAAATATTTCATAGGTAGTGAATGTATCCCTGTGTATATTTGCCCAAGATTGCGGCTTACCTTCCAAATGTCTTTTCACGAATTTTATCTTCACATCGTTGGACATTCCCCTTATAAAACCATCCCTGCATGCTACTAGAAAATTTACTGGATGATACTTCCCATTGTCTCCAAAACATTTGGCCATTCCCGAGTGCATCCTTGGAACAATGATAACTGTAGAGGTTTAATGTGCAGCTGAAGAATTCAACTCGCTTTTTATTTCATTGATTTGCTTTTTAACTTCACCATCTTCAATTTTAATGCCAGATTCTACTTGCTTCTTTATTTTGTCTACTTATTTCTCCCCATTCCCTATTTGAACAGATAAGTTGTTAATGTTCTCTATTGTCTCAGCCATTAGAGCATCTTTCCTACGCATACAGTTTCTTACATTGCCTCCCAGATCTGCCCACAACTTCTCTATCTTATCACTGAAATTTTTCTCGGGTTGATCTACCTTAGAGTCAAGTATCCCAACTTCATCAGAAATTTTTCCCATTTCGTCTCGAATGGTTTTTAATTTTCCGTCTATCAATTCCTCGATTCCGCTAGCAATTTAACCTACTTCGTCTTTCACAACCAAAGCTATTTCAGATTGAACTGAATCAATTTTTAAATTTACGCCACCCATATCGGTTTTAACAGAATCAATTTTGGATCCCAATCCTCTTTATCATTTGCATTAATCGCGACGACATGTACCCCCCAAATTCATCTCCCTTGCCCGATTTCGGACTATTTGCCCTGCTAAATTCACTGCCGATCACGCTCTCCCACTCCAACTCCGGGCTAAGCGGCTCGCTACTATTTTTGGACCCACACAAACCGGCTGACTGCTTAATGTTAGCAGCATCTATTATTGATGATTGAACTACAGAATGATACATAATCTCACTATCAGCGCTGGTACTTAGCATTATCGTGCTGTATCCTTCTGCCATGGTATTGCTGCCGATGTTGCAGTTGCTGCCGACACTGAAGATCTCATAGCCTCTGCTGTGGTACTGCAACAGCCGCTGCACGATGAATCGCCATTGAAGATGCTGCAGCTGGTTGGAACCATGTGTTTTTGATGTCTCCTCTTCTTCCACATTACTTTTTTATTGCTCCTAACAACTGCTAAAATCAGTGCATACAACTGCTGCAAAATTCATAGCTCAGAGCAGCCCCCACACAGACTGCCTAAACTGTCTAAACTGCCACAGACATGGGACGTAGATCATGGAATGTCATTAACTGTGAGAATTAAAATTGTAATTTAACAACTATTAAAGAAACCTAACATACAGTCCTGAACTGATCTCACATTTAACTTTTGCGAGAGTTCCTGCCTATCCAAGTTCAGATAATACTTTTGGAAACACTTTACAGAATTCAAATCCAATTCTAAACTTTCCAGAGTTCATATTCCGCAACTAACACTTTCCAATATCCAATCCTGTTCAAACACCTTGCAAGATTCTTATCCCTCAACTAACACTTTCCAAATTCCTGTCCCAGACGAGTCCCCAATTGCGAGCTAACGTCCCAAAATTGGGCTCACATGCGGTTCCTCTTTGTCGGAACATCTTGGCTCAAACTCGTCTAAGAGTAGAGTTTCTCTTTATGGCCTGGCCGATCTTAGGTCCGCCATATTTAACATTGCACCTCCCTGGCCACAAGCGGCTTCTACAGGGTTTCCCTACGACGTAGCTTCTCGTCTTTCTCACTCGCACACTACAGCGCTTAGGCCTCATTCAGCATAATAGACACCTGTGAATTTCTCCACCTCGTGGCGAATCTGCGCTCTTTGTGGTACATGGTCCTGGACGACAGGGTTCGTTTCACAATTGCTGAAGGCTGACTCTTTTGGCCATACATTCAAATGAGAGCAAAATGCTCATTGACTCACAACACACAAATACAACTCGCAAAAAAAAAAAAAATGACGGGCGCTCACACACACTCACACAAATGCAACTTGTACACAGAAAGTCTGTCTGTCATCTATTGTTGACGAAGGCCTTAATGGTCAAAAGCGTAAGTTGTGAGTGTCTTTTTGTTGGGCCTATCTGTGATTCAGCATGTCCATTGTATGGTGAAAGGCAACTTTCCTTTTCATAATATTGTTACATTCCATCCTGGATTTTCCATTGTTTGAAGAATATAGTTTGTCATTCTATCACCCTATAAAGGGTAAGTGTGAGCTATGCAAACTTTTCGCTATTTTTTCTGGAGAGGAGAAAGTAATGTTGGACAAATATTCCTCTCACATTGCAAATAAAGCTGTGGCGAGGAGCCTAAAGGAAAAAGACAAAACCACTTCAGTCTCAGACAAGCCCATTACGAGTGCTTGTTGTGATCTGCAAAAAGTGTTGGGTACTCCTCAGTGTGATGTTATTGCAAACTGAAATATTCGACATTCAGTTTCACAGATTATGACATGGGTAACTAGGTAGGACAGTGTGATGTTAGGCATAAGGCCATTTCCCATTGTTGTCCAAATGGAATAGCTTACTGTCTTTACTAATTCTTACAAATGCAGGCTAGCTGGTAAAGGTGGCAGAACTTTCAAATTCTACTTGGATAGCTGCAGAGGAAAAAATAGGGGCAGATTCTTATTTTCTGTGCTTGTCATTGTATCTATTAAGTTCAAAATATTAATCTCGTATCACTTTCTAGAAAGGAGGTGCTACCAGATTGAAGGTGAGTCAGTGCATACTCTGATGGACCAATCTGTATACATGCCAGATTAGTGGATCACCCCATTTAGAATGACAGAGGTCACCGGCAAGTCATACGTAGTTAATGAAATGAGTCAGGACTTAATGTACAACTTCAAGATAGAGGTGCAGAACCAACAGTGGATGTGTAACACAAAAAAATAGGGTGATGTGAAGGAAAGTAAAGTAAACGTCTGTCTTAGAAGGATGATCAGGCGAAGTGTATTACTACTATACTTATCAAGAAGAAGGAAAGTGTATGTTTGTCCAAAAGTGATACAGGAGGAGGCAGCTATCATCCTGTGACATCAGCGAATGGGCATACCGCAGGTTCCTGCTGATCAACTAACAAAAGTTGAAGGAGCTCTTGTCCTTATACAACAGCAACTGCATAGTTACTACTTATCATCAGTTTTATCAAAGCCCTGTTTCAACACAATCTGGTACACAAGGGAACATAGTGGTGCTGATGTATTGAGCACTGATGAATGAGGATCTCGTGTGAAAAGTGCACGAGAACATTGTAATACATTATTTTGCCATTTCTTATTTTAATGAAGCTGTTGTAGTGCAACTTGCAGTAGGAATATGCTATAGATTTTCCCAGAGAAAAACATCATAAGTTCACTATATCTATTTTTGAAAATAGATAGAGCACATTAGTATAGGTTGTTTAAATACCTTCGTTGGTAACTGTTTGCATGTGAAGTTTCAATAAAATTGGATTTATACTATTCATTGAAACTTCTCTTGCATTTCCTGTAAAAATGACAATTTGGAGATATTAATTTTATATAAAGATATAAATACCGGAACATGATGTTACTGCTGGCAAGAATCAAACAAGCGACTGCCTGGTTAAAACAATGAGCTATGGGTGACTGTTAAAAAATTTGAAATGTATTGTATTTAACAGTGTTTTGCATTTTTATTGTTAAAAAGTGAGTTTTCCTTTTTCTTCGCATTGCTTTAAGGAAATTGATGGCCTGGTACTAACCTTCAAATCCTGTAAATATGAATGGGGCCAGACTGTAAGGCCCCCTTGTAAGTGAATACATTATGTGAATAAAAACTTACAAATGAAACATTTTCGTCTGCTTCACCCATGTTTCTGCCTGAAATATGTAGGGATCAGAAAAATTCATATTGTGATAAATGTGAAATAGATACGAATTCTGCCTCAAATTGCAAAATTACTTAATAGACGCTATTCCATAGCAAATTGTATCCAGATGAACTACACTCCTGGAAATTGAAATAAGAACACCGTGAATTCATTGTCCCAGGAAGGGGAAACTTTATTGACACATTCCTGGGGTCAGATACATCACATGATCACACTGACAGAACCACAGGCACATAGACACAGGCAACAGAGCATGCACAATGTCGGCACTAGTACAGTGTATAACCACCTTTCGCAGCAATGCAGGCTGCTATTCTCCCATGGAGACGATCGTAGAGATGCTGGATGTAGTCCTGTGGAACGGCTTGCCATGCCATTTCCACCTGGCGCCTCAGTTGGACCACCGTTCGTGCTGGACGTGCAGACCGCGTGAGACGACGCTTCATCCAGTCCCAAACATGCTCAATGGGGGACAGATTCGGAGATCTTGCTGGCCAGGGTAGTTGACTTACACCTTCTAGAGCACGTTGGGTGGCATAGGATACATGCGGGCACGTGCACCTTCCGCCGACCACTGGCGACAACATCGATGTACTGTGGAGACCTCACGCCCCACGTGTTGAACAATTCGGCGGTACGTCCACCCGGCCTCCCGCATGCCCACTATACGCCCTCGCTCAAAGTCCGTCAACTGCACATACGGTTCACGTCCACGCTGTCGCGGCATGCTACCAGTGTTAAAGACTGCGATGGAGCTCCGTATGCCACGGCAAACTGGCTGACACTGACGGCGGCAGTGCACAAATGCTGCGCAGCTAGCGCCATTCGACGGCCAACACCGCGGTTCCTGGTGTGTCCGCTGTGCCGTGCGTGTGATCATTGCTTGTACAGCCCTCTCGCAGTGTCCGGAGCAAGTATGGTGGGTCTGACACACCGGTGTCAATGTGTTCTTTTTTCCATTTCCAGGAGTGTATTTTATCAGATATAGTTTGGAATGGCTTTATTTTCTGCATATACATATTGAAAATGTAACCAATTTTCAGTTACTGGTATTGTACATCATCTGGTGAAGCCCAGTTTGGAAAGATAATGTGTGTAAAAAACGCAGTGACGTATCAATGCATTCAGTGATCTGGTGCTATGCCAGTCATGGGTAGTTGAATCGTCTATTTGAGATACACGCCCCTTAATGCAATGTAGTATTCAGCATGGGACTTACGTGTTTTTATAAGAAATGCATACATGTGTTTGTTAGCTAAAGCTCAAAAGATGGTATAATGTGGACAATTTTTATGTGATAAATTAAGTGGCGGGGGTTTTGAACTGCAGTTGCATCAAATACCACTAGAGGTCAGTTCTAAACTATGTTGTTAACAATAGTCTGCTATCCTCAGCAATCAGTTGAGCTGTAGCAGTCACCAAATGTTTTGTGTTCACCATTGCTTGTTGTTTTCCTATTTTGAAATAAGCGTGACGACTAATCTTGGTCTGTCACCAATTTCGATTATGACCCTTACAACACCAGAAGAGATTGGTGATTCATGTGACAATGTGTCAGTTCTGATGAGGGGCTGCTGCCATGTAAAATGGAGACAGGGCTTGTTTTCCTGCACCCCACGGCTCCACTCCCATCTGGCGGCCAAAATTCTGGTTTGTTTGCGCTTACGGCCATCTGCCGCCATAGCCTATAATGCCCACACTTTGCACTATAGCGATTGGAAAACAAAATCTGTAACATTTTTCAACTGAGCTGAAATACTTACCCTAATGTCAAAATGGAGTTACCATACATTCGGTTCTACTTCTGTGCTAATCACCCTCTCAGTTCTATCTGTAGTATTATGAAGCATGGGCCACAGAGCTATGAATGCCCACAAAAGTTCAAAATTAGTAATCTGCAGATTTTGTAATCATTGAATTGGGCGAGAAAAGAAAGTAATGTCCAGAAAGACCTACAATCGGAGGTGCATTCAGTTCATGTGTGGGAAAATGATGCTGCTTTTCAACAGAACAGTCATTTTTGAAAGCTTAAATACAGCCAAATGAAGAAAACAAAGGCCATTTCGGAAGGAAAAAATTTTGAAGGTTCTGCAAAGGCAAACATTCTAGTCACAAAGTTTCGAATGTGCAACATTTTAAAAGAACTGGCAACCTTTTAAATTTGTGTGTCTAATTATTAACAAACATAAAATGCAAATTATGGCGAAAAAATGATGTGAAGTTTGCCAAAAATAGATGTTACGTTTTCTGGTCTCTAGAAATATGTGACACAAAATAATTTGAGTTAAATCGGGTGCATAATGTAGTATTATTACAAGCGAGAGCTTGGTAGATGCCCATTTGGTACCCTGCTTTATTTTTTTCACATCTAGCTGGTTTGAGATGTACTACTAATGAGTTATTAAGCAATCTTACTCTTCCCCCACAAACTGGCTGGTTTGAGGTGGCCCACCACAAATTCCTGTACTGTGCCAGGATTTTTATCTTGGAGTAGCACTTACAGCCCATGGAATTCCAATCTCTGACTTCCTGAACAATCTGTACCCTCAGCAACCAGCTCAGTATCATGGAAGTTATTTCCTGATGTCTTAACACATGTCCTATCATCTTGTCCGTGTTTTCCATATGTTCCTTCCTTTCCCAGTTATCTAGAGAACCTCCTCATTCCTTAAGTTATCAGTCCACCTAGTTTTCAACATTTTCTCTAGCACCACAACTTAGTGCTTAAATTCTCTTCTGATCCAGTTTACCCACAATCCATGGTTCAGTACCATATAATGCTGTGCTCCAAATATACATTCTCAGAAATTTCTTCTTTATATTAAAGCCAATGTTTGATCCCAGTAGGTTTCTCTTAGCCAGGAAAGCCCTTTTTGCTGCTGTTAGTTTGCTTTTTTATATCGTCCTTGCTTCATCCGTTATGTGTTATTTTATACAATATTTAAACTTTGCCTACTTAGTGATCACCGGTTTTTTCACATTTCTCCTGTTGTCTTTCTTTGGTTTACTGGGGTTTACTCTCAATCCATTTTTTGTACTTGATAGACTGTGCATTCCATTCAACAGATACTGTAATACTCCTTCACCTTCATTGAGGATATCAATGTCATCAGCGAATATTATCATTGATATCCTTCCGTCCTGAATTT
The DNA here is from genome assembly GCF_021461395.2 of Schistocerca americana. Lineage (NCBI taxonomy): Eukaryota > Metazoa > Arthropoda > Insecta > Orthoptera > Acrididae > Schistocerca > Schistocerca americana. The sequence goes on along the minus strand of NC_060120.1, from coordinate 694,627,205 downwards.
TACTCCCACTCTTGAAACTTTTTTTTTATTTCCGTCATTGGTTCTTCGATGTATAGATTTAACAGTAAGGGCAAAAGACTGCATCCCATGTCTGACACCTTTATATATATACACTCCTGGAAATGGAAACAAGAACACATTGACACCGGTGTGTCAGACCCACCATACTTGCTCCGGACACTGCGAGAGGGCTGTACAAGCAATGATCACACGCACGGCACAGCGGACACACCAGGAACCGCGGTGTTGGCCGTCGAATGGCGCTAGCTGCGCAGCATTTGTGCACCGCCGCCGTCAGTGTCAGCCAGTTTGCCGTGGCATACGGAGCTCCATCGCAGTCTTTAACACTGGTAGCATGCCGCGACAGCGTGGACGTGAACCGTATGTGCAGTTGACGGACTTTGAGCGAGGGCGTATAGTGGGCATGCGGGAGGCCGGGTGGACGTACCGCCGAATTGCTCAACACGTGGGGCGGGAGGTCTCCACAGTACATGGATGTTGTCGCCAGTGGTCGGCGGAAGGTGCACGTGCCCGTCGACCTGGGACCGGACCGCAGCGACGCACGGATGCACGCCAAGACCGTAGGATCCTACGCAGTGCCGTAGGGGACCGCACCGCCACTTCCCAGCAAATTAGGGACGCTGTTGCTCCTGGGGTATCGGCGAGGACCATTCGCAACCGTCTCCATGAAGCTGGGCTACGGTCCCGCACACCGTTAGGCCGTCTTCCGCTCACGCCCCAACATCATGCAGCCCGCCTCCAGTGGTGTCGCGACAGGCGTGAATGGAGGGACGAATGGAAACGTGTCGTCTTCAGCAATGAGAGTCGCTTCTGCCTTGGTGCCAATGATGGTCGTATGCGTGTTTGGCGCCGTGCAGGTGAGCGCCACAATCAGGACTGCATACGACCGAGGCACACAGGGCCAACACCCGGCATCATGGTGTGGGGAGCAATCTCCTACACTGGCCGTACACCACTGGTGATCGTCGAGGGGACACTGAATAGTGCACGGTACATCCAAACCGTCATCGAACCCATCGTTCTACCATTCCTAGACCGGCAAGGGAACTTGCTGTTCCAACAGGACAATGCACGTCCGCATGTATCCCGTGCCACCCAACGTGCTCTAGAAGGTGTAAGTCAACTACCCTGGCCAGCAAGATCTCCGGATCTGTCCCCCATTGAGCATGTTTGGGACTGGATGAAGCGTCGTCTCATGCGGTCTGCACGTCCAGCACGAACGCTGGTCCAACTGAGGCGCCAGGTGGAAATGGCATGGCAAGCCGTTCCACAGGACTACATCCAGCATCTCTACGATCGTCTCCATGGGAGAATAGCAGCCTGCATTGCTGCGAAAGGTGGATATACACTGTACTAGTGCCGACATTGTGCATGCTCTGTTGCCTGTGTCTATGTGCCTGTGGTTCTGTCAGTGTGATCATGTGATGTATCTGACCCCAGGAATGTGTCAATAAAGTTTCCCCTTCCTGGGACAATGAATTCACGGTGTTCTTATTTCAATTTCCAGGAGTGTGTGTGTATATATATATATATATATATATATATATATATATATATATATATATATATAATAGAGGGAAACATTCCATGTAGGAAAAATATATCTAAGAACAAAGATGATGTGACTTACCAAATGAAAGTGCTGGCAGGTCGACAGACACACAAACATACACACAAAATTCAAGCTTTCGCAACAAACTGTTGCCTCATCAGGAAAGAAGGAAGGAGAGGGAAAGACGAAAGGATGTGGGTTTTAAGGGAGAGGGTAAGGAGTCATTCCAATCCCGGGAGCGGAAAGACTTACCTTAGGGGGAAAAAAGGACGGGTATACACTCGTACACACACACATATCCATCCACCCATATACAGACACAAGCAGACATATCTTTGGTTTACTGGGGTCGACCTGCAAGCACTTTCACTTGGTAAGTCACATCATCTTTGTTTTTAGATATATATATATATATATATATATATATATATATATATATATATATATATATATATATAATAGAGGGAAACATTCCACGTGGGAAAAGTCACATCATCTTTGTTTTTTTGATATAAACAAAGATGATGTGACTTGCCAAACGAAAGCGCTGGCACGTCGATAGACACACAAACAAACACAAATATACACACAAAATTCTAGCTTTCACAACCAACGGTTGCTTTGTCAGAAAAGAGGGAAGAAGAGGGAAAGACGAAAGGATGTGGGTTTTAAAGGAGAGGGTAAGGAGTCATTCCAATCGCGGGAGCGGAAAGACTTACCTTAGGGGGAAAAAAGGACGGGTATACACTCGCGCACGCACACACACACACACACACACACACACACACACATATCCATCCGCACATACACAGACACAAGCAGACATTTTTCATATATATATATATGAAAAATTTCTGCTTGTGTGTGTGTGTGTGTGTGTGTGTGTGTGTGTGTGTGTGTGTGCGTGCGAGTGCGAGTGTATACCCGTCCTTTTTCCCCCTTAAGGTAAGTCTTTCCGCTCCCGGGATTGAAATGACTCCTTACCCTCTCCCTTAAAACCCACATCCTTTCGCCTTTCCCTCTCCTTCCCCCTTTCCTGATGAGGCAACAGTTTGTTGCGAAAGCTTGAATTTTGTGTGTATGTTTGTGTTTGTTTGTGTGTCTATCAACCTGCCAGCACTTTCGTTTAGTAGGTCACATCATCTTTGTTTTTAGATATATTTTTCCCATGCGGAATGTTTCCCTCTATTAATATAAAAAGATGTACCAAACGAAAACATTGGCACGTCGATAGACACACAAACATACACACAAAATCGACGTGCCAGCGTTTTCGTTTGGTAAGTCACATCATCTTTGTTTTTAGATATATTTTTCCCACGTGGAATGTTTCCCTCTATATATATATATATATATATGAGCACTCTGTTATTGATCTTCCACTCTTATTTTCCCTCTATGTTCTTGTACATATTGGATATTACCCTTCTTTCTCTGTAGCTTACGCCTATTCTTCTCAGAATTTCTATCAGCTTGCACCATTTTACATAGTTGAACACTTTTTCTGGGTCAACAAATCCTGTGAATGTCTCCTGCTTTTTCTTTTTAATGCCATGACTGTCTTTTTGGTGCATTTAACTTTGCTAAAGCCAAATTGATTGTCATCTATCAGCGCCTCAGTTTTCTTTTCCATTCTTTTCTGTATCATTCTTGTCTGCAGCTTTGAAGTGTGAACTGTTAAGCTGTTTGTACGGTAGTTCTTACACTTACCTGCTCATACTGTCTTCGGAATTCTGTGGATGTGTTTTTCCAAATGTCTGGTGATATGTCACCATTGTCATATATTCTACACACCAGCTTTGAATAGTCATTTTGTTGTCACTTCACCCAGTGATTTTAAAAGTTCTGTCCCATCTGCCTTTCCAAAGCTCTTTTCAAATTCTGACTCTAATACTGGGTCCCCTACCTCTTCCACGTCAACGCCAATTTCTTTTTCAGTCATGTCAACAAAAAATTTCTCCCCCTCTTTTTGAGGCCTTTGATGTTCTATTTCCACTTATCTGCTCTCTCCTCTGCATTTAACGGTGGAATTCCCATTGCACTCTTAATGTTGCCACCCTTGCTTTAATTTCACCAAAGATTGTTTCAACTGTTTTTAATGCTGAGTCAGTCCTTCCCTGAATTTTTTTCCCCCTGCAGCCATTTCTCCTTGGCTTGTATGCACTTCCTATTTGTTTCATTCCTAAATGATTTATGTTGCTATAGGCCTATTCTGTCTTTCTCTGAACACTTTTGTTCTTTCATTGACCATTTGAAGTATTTCTTCTGTTACCCAAGGTTTCCTCACAGTTACCTTCCTAGTACTTATTTCTGTCTTGTCACTTCACCCAGTGATTTTAGAATTTCCAACATCTGAGGTTGTTCTGTTTAGAGATGGCGTTTCCTCTCCAACTGAATTTCCTGCTGTGGTATTCCTTGTTGTATTATCCACATCATTAGTGAACTTCAAACACATACTATCCTTCTTCATTACTTCAGTATCCCACTTCCTTCCACACTGATTCTTTCATAGAATTCTCTTAAACTACAGTCATTCTTCACCATTAATAAATTGTGATCTGAGTCTGTATCTGCTCGTGGGTATGCTTTACAACCCATTAGCTGATTTCAGAATCTCTGTCTGATGACAGATTCAGCCTCAAGTTCCAATAATTGCTTCCATATTAAAATCACAGATATGATTTTGCTGTGGAGCCACCAGCCATTGTAAATTTTCTTGTGGCCAGTTCAATCTACTCCTGCACCTATTTACTTGTTGCTAGCGCTTCATGCCTAATCCCCTCCTGTCCCATCCCTCTCTATCAACATTCCATGCCACTGCCATTTCCCTACCATCCACCTCAACCAAGGTTGATGTTCGTGACAATCTGGTGCCAATGTTGGGAGACAGCAGTGACTATATGTTACTAAGCTCGGAAGGACTTTTTCTGAAACCTAAGCTAATTCTCATCTTTTCTGTGTACTTATCTGTTACTCAGCACCCTTTCTATTTGATGAGTATTGATATATCATCTTTTGTGTATTATGCTATATCCTAAATTTTCCATTATTTGTATGTGTGTGTTGAGGGGGTAGGGGCAGGACGGCACAGACACTCATATGTAGTATACATATTCGTTTTCCACACAATCCCTTATTTAATTTCTATAGAGCACATCAAATGAATGCTGAAACTCTGTACTAACAAGGTTATCTCCTTCAAACCCAACTTGTCAGACCCACCCGTAAGTTGTACTGAAACAGATTTAAAGTGCTGACATTAGCACTGGAAGCCATGATGTAGGCACTGTACCAGGAGCAACTTGGATCTCAACGAAATTTTCCCCCCACACAATATGGGACAAAATTGTGGTGCATTAAAAATAAACCTTTCCTTTCCCATTTTTTCAGACTTAGATGAGTCTACCACAAGAGTTCCTGCACAGTGCATTGACTTTTGAACACATGGCACAAAGTTCTCAGTTGATTCATGAAGAGAAACATATACACCAGGTAACAGTGAACCATCCAAACAGATAATAAGGATTGTTGTTGTTGTTGTGGTCTTCAGTCCTGAGACTGGTTTGATGCAGCTCTCCATGCTACTCTATCCTGTGCAAGCTTCTTCATCTCCCAGTACTTACTGCAACCTACATCCTTCTGAATCTGCTTAGTGTATTCATCTCTTGGTTTCCCTCTACGATTTTTACCCTCCACGCTGCCCTCCAATGCTAAATTTGTGATCCCTTGATGCCTCAGAACATGTCCTACCAACCGATCCCTTCTTCTAGTCAAGTTGTGCCACAAACTTCTCTTCTCCCCCATCCTATTCAATACCTCCTCATTAGTTACGTGATCTACCCACCTTATCTTCAGCATTCTTCTGTAGCACCACATTTCGAAAGCTTCTATTCTCTTCTTGTCCAAACTAGTTATCATCCATGTTTCACTTCCATACATGGCTACACTCCATAGAAATCATTTCAGAAACGACTTCCTGACACTTAAATACTTAAATCTATACTCGATGTTAACAAATTTCTCTTCTTCAGAAACGATTTCCTTGCCATTGCCAGTCTACATTTTATATCCTCTCTACTTCGACCATCGTCAGTTATTTTACTCCCTAAATAGCAAAACTCCTTTACTACTTTAAGTGTCTCATTTCCCTCAGGATCACCCGATTTAATTTGACTACATTCCATTATCCTCGTTTTGCTTTTGTTGATGTTCATCTTATATCCTCCTATCAAGACACTGTCCATTCCGTTCAACTGCTCTTCCAAGTCCTTTGCTGTCTCTGACAGAATTACAATGTCATCGGCGAACTTCAAAGTTTTTACTTCTTCTCCATGAATTTTAATACCTACTCCGAATTTTTCTTTTGTTTTCTTTACTGCTTGCTCAATATACAGATTGAATAACATTGGGGACAGGCTACAACCCTGTCTCACTCCTTTCCAAACCACTGCTTCCCTTTCATGCCCCTCGACTCTTATAACTGCCATCTGGTTTCTGTACAAATTGTAAATAGCCTTTCGCTCCCTGTATTTTACCCCTGCCACCTTCAGAATTTGAAAGAGAGTATTCCAGTCAACATTGTCAAAAGCTTTCTCTAAGTCTACAAATGCTAGAAACGTAGGTTTGCCTTTTCTTAATCTTTCTTCTAAGATAAGTCGTAAGGTTAGTATTGCCTCACGTGTTCCAACATTTCTACGGAATCCAAACTGATCTTCCCCGAGGTCCGCTTCTACCAGTTTTTCCATTCGTCTGTAAAGAATTCGCGTTAGTATTTTGCAGCTGTGACTTATTAAACTGATAGTTCGGTAATTTTCACATTTGTCAACACCTGCTTTCTTTGGGATTGGAATTATTATACTCTTCTTGAAGTCTGAGGGTATTTCGCCTGTCTCATACATCTTGCTCGCCAGATGGTAGAGTTTTGTCATGACTGGCTCTCCCAAGGACATCAGTAGTTCTAATGGAATGTTGTCTACTCCCGGGACCTTGTTTCGACTCAGTTCTTTCAGTGCTCTGTCAAACTCTTCACGCAGTATCTTATCTCACATTTCGTCTTCATCTACATCCTCTTCCATTTCCATAATATTGTCCTCAAGTACATCGCCCTTGTATAAACCCTCTATATACTCCTACCACCTTTCTGCCTTCCCTTCTTTGCTTAGAACAGGGTTGCCATCTGAGCTTTTGATATTCATACAAGTGGTTCTCTTCTCTCCAAAGGTCTCTTTAATTTTCCTGTAGGCAGTATCTATCTTACCCCTAGTGAGACAAGCCTCTATATCCTTACATTTGTCCTCTAGCCATCCCTGCTTAGCCATTTTGCACTTCCTGTCCATCTCACTTTTGAGACGTTTGTATTCCTTTTTGCCTGCTTCATTTACTCCATTTTTATATTTTCTCATTTCATCAATTAAATTCAATATTTCTTCTGTTACCCAAGGATTTCTATTAGCCCTCGTCTTTTTACCTACTTGATCGTCTGCAGCCTTCACAACTTCATCCCTCAGAGCTACCCATTCTTCTTCTACTGTACTTCCTCCCCCCATTCCTGTCAATTGTTCCTTTATGCTCTCCCTGAAACTCTCTACAACCTCTGGTTCTTTCAGTTTATCCAGGTCCCATCTCCTTAAATTCCCACCTTTTTGCAGTTTCTTCAGTTTTAATCTGCAGTTCATAACCAATAGATTGTGGTCAGAATCCACATCTGCCCCTGGAAATGTCTTACAATTCAAAACCTGGTTCCTAAATCTCTGTCTTACCATTATATAATCTATCTGATACCTTTTAGTATCTCCAGGATTCTTCCAGGTATACAACCTTCTTTTATGATTCTTGAACCAGGTGTTAGCTATGATTAAGTTATGCTCTGTGCAAAATTCTACAAGGCGGCTTCCTCTTTCATTTCTTCCCCCCAATCCATATTCACCTACTATGTTTCCTTCTCTCCCTTTTCCTACTGACGAATCCCAGTCACCCATGACTATTAAATTTTCGTCTCCCTTCACTACCTGAATAATTTCTTTTATCTCGTCATACATTTCATCTATTTCTTTATCATCTGCAGAGCTAGTTGGCATATAAACTTATACTACTGTAGAAGGCATGGGCTTTGTGTCTATCACCGCCACAATAATGCGTTCACTATGCTGTTTGTAGTAGCTAACCCGCATTCCTATTTTCCTATTCATTATTAAACCTACTCCTGCATTACCCCTATTTGATTTTGTATTTATAACCCTGTACATCTACATCTACATCTACATTGATACTTCGCAAGCCACCCAACGGTGTGTGGCGGAGGGCACTTTACGTGCCACTGTCATTACCTCCCTTTCCTGTTCCAGTCGCGTATGGTTCGCGGGAAGAACGACTGTCTGAAAGCCTCCGTGCGCGCTCTAATCTCTCTAATTTTACATTCGTGATCTCCTCGGGAAGTATAAGTAGGGGGAAGCAATATATTCGATACCTCATCCAGAAACGCACCCTCTCGAAACCTGGCGAGCAAGCTACACCGCGATGCAGAGCGCCTCTCTTGCAGAGTCTGCCACTTGAGTTTATTAAACATCTCCGTAACGCTATCACGGTTACCAAATAACCCAGTGACGAAACGCGCCGCTCTTCTTTGGATCTTCTCTATCTCCTCCGTCAACCCGACCTGGTACGGATCCCACTTTGATGAGCAATACTCAAGTATAGGTCGAACGAGTGTTTTGTAAGCCACCTCCTTTGTTGATGGCCTACATTTTCTAAGCACTCTCCCAATGAATCTCAACCTGGTACCCGCCTTACCAACAATTAGTTTTATATGATCATTCCACTTCAAATCGTTCCGTACGCATACTCCCAGATATTTTACAGAAGTAACTGCTACCAGTGTTTGTTCCGCTATCATATAATCATACAATAAAGGATCCTTCTTTCTATGTATTCGCAATACATTACATTTGTCTATGTTAAGGGTCAGTTGCCACTCCCTGCACCAAGTGCCTATCCGCTGCAGATCTTCCTGTATTTCGCTACAATTTTCTAATGCAGCAACTTCTCTGTATACTACAGCATCATCCGCGAAAAGCCGCATGGAACTTCCGACACTATCTACTAAGTCATTTATATATATTGTGAAAAGCAATGGTCCCATAACACTCCCCTGTGGGACGCCAGAGGTTACTTTAACGTCTGTAGACGTCTCTCCATTGATAACAACATGCTGTGTTCTGTTTGCTAAAAACTCTTCAATCCAGCCACACAGCTGGTCTGATATTCCGTAGGCTCTTACTTTGTTTATCAGGCGACAGTGCGGAACTGTATCGAACGCCTTCCGGAAGTCAAGAAAAATAGCATCTACCTGGGAGCCTGTATCTAATATTTTCTGGGTCTCATGAACAAATAAGGCGAGTTGGGTCTCACACGATCGCTGTTTCCAGAATCCATGTTGATTCCTACATAGTAGATTCTGGGTTTCCAGAAATGACATGATACGCGAGCAAAAAACATGTTCTAAAATTCTACAAGAGATCGACGTAAGAGATATAGGTCTATAGTTTTGCGCATCTGCTCGACGACCCTTCTTGAAGACTGGGACTATCTGTGCTCTTTTCCAATCATTTGGAACCCTCCGTTCCTCTAGAGACTTGCGGTACACGGCTGTTAGAAGGGGGGCAAGTTCACCTGACCAAAAGTCTTGTTCCTCCTGCCACCGAATTTCACTAATTCCCACTATATCTAACTTCAACCTATCCATTTCCCTTTTTAAATTTTCTAACCTACCTGCCCGATTAAGGGATCTGACTTTCCACGATCCAATCCGTAGAATGCCAGTTTTCTTTCTCCTGATAACGGCGTCCTCTTGTGTAGTCCCCGGCTGGAGATCCGAATGGGGGACTATTTTACCTCCGGAATATTTTACCCAAGAGGACGCCATCATCATTTAATCATACAGTCAAGCTGCATGTCCTCGGGAAAAATTACGGCTGTAGTTTCCTCTTGCTTTCAGCCGTTCGCAGTACCAGCACAGCAAGGCCGTTTTGGTTAATGTTACAAGGCCAGATCAGTCAATCATCCAGACTGTTGCCCCTGCAACTACTGAAAAGGCTGCTGCCCCTCTTCAGGAACCACATGTTTGTCTGGCCTCTCAACAGATACCCCTCCATTGTGGTTGCACCTACGGTACGGCCATCTGTATCGCTGAGGCACGCAAGCCTCCCCACCAACGGCAAGGTCCACGGTTCATGGACTGTATTACTGTGTTTAAATGTCTTACTGCAGACATGGACTAAACAACAGGCTGTGTATTCAATGGTGTATTTTTAGTATGCATTACTTTTTTGAAAGGTGGTTGTCTTAGTTGTACATTAAAACAAGAGATGTTATTCTTTACATTTTTAACAAAAGCTTTGGCATAGTTTGGATTACTTTTTTTTCCAAACTTTTTTAATTTTTTGGGCCGTATTTTATGTGATTTCGTGAAGCATGTAATCCACCGAGAGACTCTGCAAACTGTTTAGAAACAGTATCATAAGCAATATCTACACAGACAGCTTTGCTGTGTAATATTGCTAATAAAAATTACTTTTGTCTGGCTTCAGCAAAAAACTCAAAAAGACATACATGTGACGTAGCCATTACATGCAACTTACTCTTATGTCATTCTTTTTCCCATCTGTACAATTTCAGGATAAACAAAGAAAAATTTCTTTTGGGCAATGGTTGTTTTAAACTGCTGTCATTCAGTCAATTTACCACAGCTTTCTATTTGTGTTACAGGGTAACTTTAATTTTTCTTTTCTTTTGAAGACCATTGATAGATTGGACACTACCTCTGACCTCTGATAGACACTTCTGAGGCCTAACTTGCTCAGTTTCTTTGAATCTGTTGGATTTGCCGTTGGCAATATCGAGAATTTCCGTTCTTTCCAATTTTGCAAATGTTCACCTAAACCTTTGAACACCATTTCAGTTGCCACATAATCTTCAACTCTTGTTTTCTACGGATGACTTCGGCTGGCATTTGTGCAAATCTCCATGGCAAGCAACAAAACATTCACGACATTTCTATCACCTCGGCTTAATCGTTTTTGAAAGTTTAAGCTTTGCTCAGAATGATGTGTTTCAAACAGGGCCAGAAATTAGAAGAATGATCATTGAATTTATATTCTTCTTTAATGAGAGCTAACTGATAGTAAAACTGCTGAACTTTCCCAATCACATTCACCAAGAGAGGAGTAGAGGGGACTATTCACTATGTACTTGAGCTGTTGAATGGCTGACATGCACATGAACAACAAGGTATCTTCCTTCCAAACATCAGAAACCCTTCCTTCCAACACTTCAGTCCACTATTTCTCCAGTCCGCTCGATAAAACCACCCACCTCAGTTGAACTAAGTGCTGAAACAATGCAGTCAGTCAGGATAATGTACCCATATAGTTAGGGGTGTGTGTGTGTGTGTGTGTGTGTGTGTGTGTGTGTGTGTGTGTGAGAAGAATTATATTGTGTCACAGAGTGACATTGAGAATATGACTACAGAGAGAGAAATCGCATGACTATCGTACATTTAACAACTGAGACCTCAATGGCACAAGTATGCACGAATAAAGACGCAGGTCACACAGGCGCCGCTTGTGTCACGCTGCGCATGCATGTTGGTGGCTGCTCTTGACAATCAAGCCAGCCCTTGCGGCTGCCTTGATCATTGCACAGCATGCCGTTTGAATGCAAGCACGTGCTACACTTGCTTCAGTGTTTTAACTTGCAGCTGTGATTGGTGTTAGGTGTAGTAATTGGCAGGTTACTGCACTCCTCCTCCTCCTCCTCCTCCGATGCAGTGGGAAGGGCCAGTCATCACCATCAGAGACTGCTGAGATGTGCGTGGTGTCCTCGGCAGCAGCCAGAGATGTGAGGAATTCCCAACCCACTGAGCACAGTGCGTCCTTATGAAAGTTGTTGGAATGAGTGAACATCCACTGCCCTGGATGCCCAGTAGACAGAACAGGCAACAGAAGGGAGGTCATCTCAGTGTCAGAGTCCACGAAGAAGAGCACCAGCACATGGAGCAAGAATGGTGATCTGGCAAGGACAGGCACTGCAGAGGTGCCCCAGCTGAAAACGCTGCTGCTGGCAGTGCAGGCAGAGCACAGAGTGAGGGACTGGCACCAGCCCCAGGATGCAGCACAGAATGGGAAACTGGTAGTGTTGGGTAAACAGGTGGTACCAGGCTTCCAGCTTGCATAGGAGGCATCCTGAGATGCAGGTGATTCTGGTCGTGCACCGACTTCAGATGGCAGTTGGGATCCGTTGGGAGTGATCCAAAATCGCTGGCCCAGACAGCTGTGCAGGACAGGAACTTTGTTGAAACCAGTACTGCTGAGGGACACCTGCTCGGCAGCCAGAGGTTCAGCAATATCTACAGTTGACACCCATGCAGGAGCTCATTCTGTTTGACCTACGGAAGAATGTAAGAGCCTCCTAAGTGGGAGAATCTGCCACACACTTGTGCACCCTACGGAAGAATGTAAGAGCCTCCTAAGTGGGAGAATCTGCCACACACTTGTGCACCTATGTTTTGAACATCCGAACTAGGCATTCTGCCTCTCTGATTGACTGTGGATGGAAAGGAGGCAAGGAGACGTGGTAAATGCCATTGTGGGTACAAAAGTCTTCGAATGATTGAGCTGTGAACTGTAGGCCATTGTCTGAAACCAAAGTGTGAGACAAGTCTTCGAGGGAGAATTTCTCTGAAATGGCCTTGACAGTTGTGTCTGCCATTGCAGATGGACAATGAATGAGAAAAGGAAAATGAGAAAAAGCATTAGTTGCTGGCAACCAGAAAGTGTTTATAAAAGGACGATCAAAATCCAGGGCTGTGTAGGAGCCGGCCATGATGGAAAAACGGTGCGCAGCACTGCCTGCTGACACAGACACTTGTGGCAGGCCGGGACAAAGTGTTCCATTTCCTGATCGATGCCCAGCCAAAACATATGGTAGCAGGCCAACAGTTTCATGCGAGAGATCCCCCAGTGCCCCTGAAGCAATGAACGGAGGACCTCCCACCTCAGAGCTGCTGAATCCACGACACAGAGATTAAACTCTTGCGCCAACAGGATAATGACACCACCTAAGGGGGAGAGGTCGGGTCTCCTTATTAGCCACACAATGCACTGGATCACCAGATTCAATGCCACAGGAAAGGCAAGGCAATACAGGAACCATTGATGGGAAAATGATCCACTGCATGCCTCACCTCCATATCCAGTTGAAAACGAAGAGGGTATGAGATTTTCTGCAATTTTATTGGTAAGAATTTCAAAAAAGGAAACCATTTGATTAATAGGGAAATCCCCCGCTAGCTTGATGTATAAATGAACAAGAGTATGTAGTTGTGCATTTTAGGAAAGTTAAGCAGAAAGGCCATTTTGAGAATTTGCTCTATCTTTGTAACTGTGAAGGTTTATTACAGAGCGCATTCTGTCGTGGTTGTTCTATAAATTTGCATGTGGTATTCTTTATTGACTTTGTGCTGTGACAAGAATGGTTGTGCCCCAGTTGACATCATCATAAGTCTAGCAAACAGACTGTTGGACCTTACATGTCTCCAACGAATAACAATGACTCTAACATAGTATATAGCATTAAAGTCTATATAAAAAATTGCAATTTGATTAATTGGATGAATGTCATAGGCTGAACTGGATGTCAGTCTAATATAGAGACAAGTGCTAATATCATGTCTGATGTATGGTCAACATGACGTGAAGTCCTATTGAAACTCCAAGTTGTTGGAATACTGATTTAGTAGACACTGGTGCCGAATCAAGGTTTAAGAATATTTCATCTACTCGGGAGTTCCGATAACTACTACAAGGCAGATTTGTAATTTATTAGTAATACAATATTGACTGAACCCTCGCAAAACGAAGCAGCTCCTCTTGGTCAAACAAGGGGTCAGGGCCAGTGGAGAGCCAGGACAGAGCATGTTCACATGTTGCGACATGGGACAGAAATGAATTTTTTATGGTATAGACATTGGCAAGAGCTGTCTTTTTCACCTGAGAATTATGTTGTTGAATCGAGTAGAGTGTTTTCAGTGCAGAGGCAATAAGATGTTTGGAACCTCGAGAATGGCGATGGACCAGGACTGCCCCCCCCCCCCCCCCCCAAACTCTCACATGTTCCTCACCAGGACCAGATGCTTGCCAGTTTGAAAGACTGAAAGACATTGTGCAGAGCGTAGACTATCTTTGAGCTAGAGCAAACAAAATGAGTATTTTTCTGAAGCAACAGCTGCAAGGGATGGATGATGGTAGCCACTCGGGAATGAACTTGTGGTAGTATGAACTTTTGATGAGGAATACCTGAAGTTCTCAGAGAACAGACAGACAGGGCAAAGCCATAAAGGCAACAAAATGCTGTTCCATTGGATGCATGCCTGTTGGAAGATTTCATGACCCAAATAAACAATGGAATTCTGGAAAAAATTAGACTTCATGAGGTTACATTTGAGACCTGCAGTCTGTGGAACAGTTAACAATGAACAGAGGTTACATAGTGGAAGAATCCAAGTCTGTCAGGCTCTTCTGATGCAGTAAAAGTTGACAGACTGTTGACAGATTCTCCTCAGTTACTCATTACAGTAATTATGAGTAACTTTATTGAAGGAGCAACTCAACAACTTGTGGATAAAACACTATTTAGTATTAATTCTTTATAGGAGACTTACTCTCCTAGCATTTTACATACTCTTCTTAAGTGAAAAATACAAGTATGTCTTAATTCTGTTGAAATTCTTGTCTATCAGATGTTAGGGTCATCGGTATTCTGTAGAGCCGCATCTGGTGCGGCCTTTTTGCTGCAGTTGTGGGTGATGTCAGCCACAGCTCGACCAAACTCGGTGCCACATGAAGCCCAAAAGGAATATCCCAGGCAGACAAATGACGACAGCAACAATACGTAACCTAAAGAAATTATGATCTCGACTAGGGATAGCATTAATCCTCTTCCCAATAACATGAAATTCATCACATGCTACTGCGTTATGTGATTTTCCCACAAGATCACTGCCTCTGTCAGAATTATTATTGATAAAATCATGGGAAATCTCATAGCCTCACAGCAGGGTGGTAGCTCCTGTCACGAAAATATCATCAAGATAGTTAATGCACTGGGGAACAAGCACTGTTATCTGTTCTGGAAAACAGTGAAAGATGACTGGCACCCTAGCCCTAGCAACTCCAAACTTTAGTTGCTACTGATAGAGGCCAAAAGACATATTGACGACAAGCAATGTTTTGATGCCTCACCCAACAGGATCTGTAGGTAGAGTTTGGCCAAGTCGATTTTCAAAAAGAAATGATCCCCAGCCTGTTTTGTTTTGTGAGCATTTCCTCCAGGCGGGGAAGGGGGGGGGGGGGATATGTGTCTATGACTGCCTGCTCATTAATAGTGACCTTGATGTCACCACAGAGCCAAATCTGAATGGACGGGTTCCTTTACGATCGCTAAGAATATAGTTCATTCACATGAGGAAATCGGACGAATCACTCCCAGTGACATTGGGCAGTGCTACTCAGCCTTAATCCAATCTTGTAAAGCTACTGGTACCAACTGTGCTTGAGAAAAACATGGGTGGGCAGAAGGTTTGAGGGCGATGTGTGCCATGGAATTGTTTGTGCAACCTAACTCTGGCCCAAACAGATCCGAAAACTTGGAACACAAGGAATCCAATGCATGATAGGCACACAAAAATCAGGAGTAACAAGGAATCCAATGCAAATAAACAGAACAGACAACTGACCTGTAAACTGTGTCAGCCGTGAATTAGCCAAGAATAGAAATCTGTTGTTTGCTATACCTTACCAACCGACACTCAGTGCATGCCAGCAGTGGGGATCGGAACCCAGTGTACATCTGTGAGTTAAGTAGGGACATACCGGCTCCAGTGTCGACTATAGGTGCAGTGGGTGGTTCATCACCCACACTTCAGTGAAAAGTTTGTTGTGGCCTTCTGAAAATGGCAAACACAATGTTGAAATGGCATGAAAAGCCATGTCCATTGATTCCTGCAAGGACTCCTGAGAAGTTTGATATACCACTGGTATATGATGTTTCTTCTTACATTTACAGCAAGTAGCCCACCATTTGAAGCAGGCTGCCCTTTCCTGCTGTATGAAACAAGAGGGACATGAAGGAAGAGAGTTCACTGTTCCTGTGTATGCTTTTGGTGATAGGAGGACAGCAAACAACTCATATTGTCAAAGGAAAACAATGCTAGTTCATGTAGAGGAGTTAACTGAAATGAGTGAAGTAAGTATCAGCGTCAGTGGTGCTTAGAAAGAGCTGAAGTCATTAAAAGTGAACAAAGCTCCAGGATCCCATCAGATTCTACAGTGGATTTGCTGCTGAGCTATCTCTTCTTCTAACTATAAGCTACGGTAAATCCCTTGAACAAACAACATACCTAGAAGATAGCACAGGTCACACCTGTCTACAAGAAAGGTAGTAGAAGTGATATGTCCTTGACACTGATTTGTTATAGAATCTTAGAACACATTTTGAGCTCAGACATAATGAGGTATCTTGCACAAAATGACCTCCCTAGTGCCAACCAGCATGGATTCCCAAAACAATGATCATGTGAAACACACCCAATTCACATGTTTCTCACGTGATGCACAGAAAGCTTTGGATCCAAGGCAGCAAAGTAGATGCAGTATTTTTTGGTTCCAGAAAAGCATTCTACTCAGTATCACGCCTGTGCTTATTGTCGAAGATACGATTGTGTGGGTTATCAAGTAAAATTTGTGACTGGATTGAGAACATTTTGGTAGGGAAGACACAACATGTTATCTTGGCTGGAGAGTCACTGTCAGATTTAGAAGTAACTTTAAGTATGCCCAAGGAAAGTATGTTGGGGCCCTTGCTGTTCATGTTATATATTAATGACCTTGCAGACAATATTAATAGTAACCACAGACTTTTTGCAGGTGATGCAGTTATCTGTAATGAAGCTGCATAAATGTTCAGTCAGATCTTGTTAAGATTTCAAAATGGTGCAAAGAATGGCAATTTGCTTTAATGTAAAATTGTGCACTTCATAAGAAAAAACAAAAACGTAGTATCCTATATGACTAGTATCGATGAGTCAGAATTGGAATCGGCCGACTCGTGCAAATACTGGGGTGTAATACTTTGTAGGGATATGAAATGGAATGATCACTTAGTCTCAGTCGTGGGTAAAGCTTGTGGCACACTTTGATTATTGGTATAATACTTGAGACATCTAAACTATTCAGTATGAACTGTGGCATAAGACAAGGCTGTGTGTTGGCACCTACACTTTTTGGAATTTTCCTCTCGGGGTCTGCTCCAAGTGGCTTTCGAGAATTGCAATGTTGGAGTACATCTGCATACTAGGAAAGATGGAAGGCTTTTCAATGTCAGTCTTCTGAAGAGTAAGACAAAGCTCTACAAGATAGTCGCTCGTGAACTCCTGTATGCTGATGATGCTGCAATTGTTGCGAACTCCGCAGAAGAGCTGCAAGAGTTAGTATCAAGATTTAGTCATGCATGCCACCTATTCTCAATGAGTGTAAACAGCAGTAAGACTGTAATTATGGTTCAGGGTGCTAACACAAAGGTGAATATCACACTAGATGGCACTACTCTGCAAGTCGTAGATAACTTCTGCTATCTTGGATCTACTGTAGAATCAAACATGTCTGTTGACAAGGAAATTGATGCTCGCGTTGGAAGAGCTGCAATAACTTTTGGCAAACTCTCTACACGTGTTTGGAAAAACAACGAACTCTCTCTGACCTCCAAAATTCTTGTATATCAAACTTGCGTCCTCAGCATCCTTTTGTATGCATCGGAAGCATGGACTACCTATGCCAAACAAGAACGTCGCCTTAATGCTTTCCACAAGCGGTGCCTGAGATCCATCCTCGGAGTAACATGGAAGGACCGAGTGACCAACGAAGCAGTGCTATCTAAAACTAACCGCAACAGTATTTCAGCTATCTTGAAGCAGAGCCGACTCCGCTGGCTGGGACACGTTCGCCGTATGGATCCTGACAGATTACCACGTGAGGTGATGCTTGGAGAGATCTCTATAGCCAAAAGACCTGTAGGACGTCCTGTATTGAGCTTTGGAATCAACACAAACAGATGGGAGGCACGGGCTAGCATGAGACCAGAGTGGTGTGATGATATATCATCTGGAGTGTTGAAGCATGATGGAGGCTTTTTAGACAGATTAAGGCAGAAAAAGCTTCGCAGTGCTACCACTGCTCCTGCCTCAGCAGACAGATACACTTGTGACAATTGCGGCAAGAGATGCCGTGCTGCCATTGGCTTGATAAGTCATATGAAAAAATGCAACCCATAAACACACAGACACTGCATCAATCATCTACCAAGATGTTGTGGCCAATATATATACTGGAGAAGTCCAATCAAGTCTATGAAGGAGATTATGTACAAATCACTTGTGTGACACATTCTGGAACATTGCTCAGATTTGTGAGACTTATACCAAATATTGAATGTATACAGAGAAGCACAGCATGAACTGGGGAAGAAACCCTAGCAACTGGTGCAATGAGACACACCCTCTGCATGCTCTTCATGGTGGTTTGCATAGGGCTTGGGTGCAAATCCAATTGGATGTGGGAAACTGCTTAAAAACCACATCCAGGCTGGCTGGCTCAGCATCCCTCATTATAAATTTCCAAGGCTGATTTGATCTGGGACAGGCTTCATTCCCTGAATCCTGGATGGAGTGTGTTAATACACTGGGCTATCCAGGTAGGTTTGCTTCTTAACAGTCTCCCTAGGATTTATTAGAATATCTTAACCTGTTTTGATGATGTGTATATTTTATATCCTGTTTTACTTATATTTAGTCACACTATTGCTTGCTTATCTATAGCATGGCTGTCATTAACACACAATTTTCTTCTGTGAAAGTGGTACTCATCTTGCATGCAGTTGGGCACTGTGACTCTTTCTTTCTGTCCCCTTTCTATTTGAGAGACCCACTTTTATCAAAATGTGGCTCGACTATGCTTTGAACTTGCCATAGAAGCTCAAATACAAGCCATATATTTTCTGTAATACTGGGCTATAAAATTAGGATGTGGCTACACCCATATCATCTTGCATCGTTGAAACACCAACTATAGTGCTCATTCTTACTTCATAATTGAGAAATAGAGAATAGTATTTGGAAAATCCGTTATTGAGAAATAGCCCTAGTATTTGGAAAATAATCACTGTATATGAGGTAACAATGTAATGCTCTTCAATTGTTGACATTTCATTTAGATAGAAACTACTATCGTGCTTGCAGTTCCATAATTTTACGATGCAGGACAGGCACAGTTTTTCTGAAACTAAAGAGTAAAACTTATGTCTTCACCAGTTAGTGATAACATTAAGAAAAACATCAGCAATTTATCAACAAGCTTGGGAGTTCAGCATAATTATGATGCAAATGTCAAATTTGATAGAATTCATTACACAGAACATTCATTTGATAGATAATATGGGAAAAAATCTAATGTGCAGTGTTGTATCACATTGGAGAACAAGCTGAACTGCTGTATCATGAATGAAAACATATAGATGGGCAATAGCTGGGGAGTATCTTGTACTTTTAGGAGTTTGCAGTCCACATCTTATCCTCTACATCAGATCGGTAACATTACGGAAATGTACATCTTTTGATTGAGAAGTGTTGAGCAATACAGCTGTGGACCATAAAGCTGCAAAAATTAGCTAATTAACAACATCTGGAAACAAAGTATATCTGAAACAAAGACGATGTAACTTACCAAACGGAAGTGTTGGGATGTTGATAGAGACACTAACAAACACAAACACACACACAAAATTCAAGCTTTCGCAACCAACGGTTGCTTCATCAGGAAAGAGGGAAAGACGAAAGGATGTGACTTTTAAGGGAGAGGGTAAGGAGTCATTCCAATTCCGGGAGCGGAAAGACTTACCTTAGGGGGAAAAAGGGACAGGTATACACTCGCGTGCCCACACACACACACACACACACACACACACACACACACACACACACACTTACACACTTACACATCCATCCGCACATATACAGACACAAGCAGACATGGCTAATGTCAAGTAAATTTTACTCTGAGTTTCTCTTCCACTCAAAATTAAGAGTGTGACTTACATTCAGACATTATAGACATTGTATTGTTATATAGTTCATGATGCACTTGTGCATTTAGTCATCTACATTATCTCCAGTTATCATTTTTTTCCACTGTCCTCCCTCATTTGTTACTTTATGACTTCTCTGAATTGTGACTTGTATGTTTACATTTTCTTGAGTGGCCTAACAGAGTTGCTGGAATGTACATGAACATTTCATTTCATGTTGTCAAAATATACTAACGCAATCAGTTAATAGATAAAGAAGACAGTGGTTATGAGCAGTAACAGACAGTGATGAAATAGCCAGACAGATCAAAAATTAACAAAATTTTTAGAGATGAACACCATGATATTTCTTAAATTAAATTATCTTCTCATCGTCTGAATTATCAAATTATCATCTCACTCAGTTGTGATTGATTTCTCTATGGATGCAAACTTGTCTCAAATTTTTAGTCATTGGTAGAATTTTGGCTATCTCAGCACTGCGAAGCTATGGGCTTTGACTATTGTGCATTAGCAAATGGCTCGTCACCTGAATGCATTGACATGCGTTTCCATACCTTAGAGCACTAGTACAGTTGGCAGCTACCATGCAGAAAACCCACTATTAGCAACAAACAATAAAAGACTCATTTCAGAATTTTCTTCGGCCAAAGGTTTCTTCTTTGGGCACACACCCTGCATTCAAATGCTCCGTGTTAGTAAGTACTAATAATAAGTAGTGCCATACTTAGGAAATGAGCATAGGTGGAGCAGATGCAGGAGTCCTCCACTGCCATTCGTGGCAAGGTCCAAGTGGAGGCAGTTAGCCCCTATGTTTGTCCAACCTGTTATGAAGTGTCAGATGTGTATCTGTGCTGTGTGGATGACTGTGATGAGTGCTTATACAGTGTAGTGTTGAGTTTGTGTTGTTACGGATGGAAGGAAAGAAGAGGGTGAAATCAGTGCTGCCTCATAGCCACCTCCTCTCAAAAAGCACCAGGAATGCCATCGAGCTTCCTGTCCTCATCCGATGGGCGGATGACCATTGACAGTGTCACGTGCCCTCACTTCATGAGACTGTGGAGAGGTCTCAAATTTAATCAACAACATCAGTGAAAAGGCACTGTACTGCACAACCTCTCCTCCCCTTGCTAGGCAAATACTGGCAGTGAAAATTTCATCCATAACCAGGATTCAAATCGGCTTACCAGCACGTCAAATACCACCTGTACAATTATGTGTTACCGACCTTGATTATGGAGACGGATTCCATGTTACTGTTACACAGAATTTATAATGATATCCTACAATACACACATTTAACATGAATAAGTACCACTTTCTGTAACTGATCACCCACAATTTTGACTAAATTTATGAGTCTCAGCAAGAGACATCATTTACTGATAGAATTAAGGTAGTCTATGAACATATGTATCCTCAGCATAACGTCCAAGACCATAGTTGCACTACGAGAGCAGTAGGTGCTCATTTTTATACGTGTGATGTGCATGCAAAATTGTACTTGCACAGAGCCAGCACATGTTCATCAGATAAATATCACATAACTAAGGAAATGTAAATGAGCATAGGAATGTTACCATAGCATCATTCCAGTGGAAGGTACAGATGGGATTGATTGCCAATCCATAATACATGAAAAAGGATCTGGAAGAATTATATATTTCTCAACACTCAGCAGTTAATTAACAAACATCACAGTGCTACACATCAGCAGATTATCTGTATAGACATTTTTGTTTGGTGTCTTAGTGTCTGCATGTGCGAAGATGTGTGATCAAGTAGCTACCACTGTTACACAGAGTAAGCATGGTTACAGTAAGTGTGTGTTCCTTTTCGTAAATTTGAATGGACTATAAATATTTTCAAACAATTACTTGAAATTCTAGCAGACCATTAATAGTTGACACACTGACCCCAAACTACTTTTCTTTTGAATGAAAGGTTTACAAACAAATCTGTGGCACAACCATGGGCACCCACATGGCACCCATCTATGCCAGCCTATTTTCTGGACCATCTAGATGAATCCTTCCTAGCCTCCCAAAACTCCCAACCCCTAGTCTGATTCAGGCTCGCTGATGATATCTTCATAGTATGAACTCAGAGGCAAGGCATCCTATCCATGTTCCTTCACAATCTTAACATCTTTTCTCTCACCTGCTTCATCGTCTCTACCCAGTGTGCCACCTTTCTGCATGTTGACCACCTCCACCTCTCTGATGACTCCATCCACTCCTCTGTCCACATTTAACCTAATAACCAGCAACAGTGCCTGTATTTCAACAGCTGCCATCCCTTCCACACCAAAAAATTCCTCCCATACGCCTAACCACCAGTGGACAACTTAACCTGCTGTGACGAGAACTGCTTTGCCCAATACACTGAATGCCTCACTAAGGCTTTCACAGACAGGCAGCATCCCCACCCCCACCCCCACCCCCCCAAACCAAGTTCACAGACAAATTTTTCCATGCAATTCTCACACACCTCCCACCACCCCTCAGAATCAGCTATAAAGGAGCACCCCCCTCATCATCCAGTATCACCCTGGACTGAAACAACTGAACTATATCCTTCAGTATATCTTTGATTATCTCTCACCCTGCCCTGAAATGTGGGATATCCTACCCAAGATCCTTTCCATCCCTCCTAAAGTTGTGTTCTGTCAACCACCCAACCTGCAAAACATCCTAGTCCATTTCTAGGCCACTCCCACTCCCAACTCCTTGCCGCAGGGATATGATCCGTGGCAGACCGAGGTGCAAAGCCTGCCCAATCCACCCGCCCACCCAGCAGTTCCTCTTCAGTCCTGTCACAGGCTTATCAGATCCCATCAGAGGTCGGGCCACTTGTGAAAGCAACCATGTCATACACCAGCTCTGCTGCAAACACTGGACAGCTTTTTTTGTTGGTATGATTACATACCAGCTGTCAACAAGGAGGAATGGCCACTACCAAACTGTTGTCAAGAACAAAGCTGACCACCCAGTGTGCACCTGAGCACAACATGCTCAATTTCAGTGGCAGCTTGTACTTCACAGCCCAAGTCATCTGGATACTTCCCTCTGCCACCAAATTCTCTGAATTACACAGATAGGAATTACCCTTACAACACATGTTCTGCTCCCATAATTGTACATGCCTCAGTCTCATCTGACCCACTGTCCTAGCACCTTCCACCCAGCAGTTTCCTCTTCCTCCATCCTGTTAGCCCCTCCCAATTGACATCCCCCATTGCCTCAGTGTATTCTACTTCCGCCCAGCCGCTGCATTCATGTCGGCCATTATACCTGCCCCCTGACCCCGGCCTCCCTGCATTCCTAGCCAGCAAATCAGCCGATCAGCTGGCTCCCTCTAAGCTGCTAGCATTGGTACTTTTAGTCTAGCCTCCTACACAATATAGGTTGTGTGTGTGTGTGTGTGTGTGTGTGTGTGTGTGTGTGTGTGTGTGTAAATCGATGCATTCCTCTGAACATCACAATCTAATATTTTCCATATAATTTGCAATTTAGAGTTATGTTATATAGGGAGGCAAAGAGTGACTAGAACAGGGGAAAGGAATACATTAGAAGATGAATGGATAGCACTGAGAGATGAGATAATGAAAACAGAATAGGATGAAATAGGTAAAAAGATGAGGCCTAGTAGAAATCCTTGGATAACATAGGAGATACTGAATTTAATTGATGAAAGGAGAAAATATAAGAATGCAGCAGATGAAACAGGTGAAAGCTAATACAAAAATTTAAAAAATGAGATCAACAGGAAATGCAAAATGGCTATGCAACAATGGTTAGAAGACAAATTTAAGGATATAGAAGTGTATATAATTAGGGAAAAGATGGGAAAAGTAAAGAGACCTTTGGGGAAAAGGGAAGCAGCTGTATGAATATTAGGAGCTCGAGTGGTAAGCCTATCCTGGCAAAGAAGGGAAGGCGGAATGAGGTATATAGAAGGTCTATACAAGGGAGATGAACTTGAAAGGCAATATTATAGAACTGGAAGAGGATGTAGCTAAGATTGAATGAGAGTTACAGTACCATGAAAAGAATGTGATGCAGCAGACCTAATTCGAAACAAGACCCCAGGAATAGACAACATTCTGTCAGAACTACTGATAGCCTTGAGAGAGCCAGCAATCACAAAACTGTTCCACCTGGTGTGCAATATGCATGAGCTCCCAGACTTCAAGAAGAATGTAATAATTACAATATTTACAGGTGTAAATATTACTGAACTATCGGTTTAATAGCACAAATTCTTCACATAAGACTGGAAAAACTGGTAGAAACCGAGTTAGGGGAAGATCAAGTTGAATTCCGGAGAAATGTAGGAACACATGAGATTACAGTGACCCGTGACTTAGCTCAGAAGATAGGTTAAGGAAAGGTAAACGTACATTTATAGCATTTGTAGACTTTAGAGAAAGCTTTTGACAATGTTGACTGCAATGCTCTCTTTGAAATTCTGAAGGTATTCTTGAATTTATCCACACTGGATGGGTGAACACTACGGACGTGGTAATAATACTTATGCCAAGCTTTACTGGTTTCGGATGTGTTCTTTGGAAGTTACATGTCCCTTATGAAGGAAACATTCTGTCCTCTCCGCCAATGTTCTGTCACTGCTTAATCTGTACTAGAATTGCAGCCATATAAAGATCTCTTGTGCTGCATCTTAACCTTTTTGTGAGCAGCTTGTCGTAGGTCAGCACATCAGAACAATTTGGTGTGTTGGTTTTATGATTATATTTGCAGACTAAGTCTTATGTAATTTTTTGTGGCCAGTATGTTGTACTTAACTGGATGGGTGCAGAGACTTCAGGAAATAGTTTTTGCCAGCAACACTTGATGCTGAAGTTCGCAGTGATGCAGAGAGCATGTGCACATCATTTAAAATACAGCTGAGCCAAGCAGTACCGTAAGAACTTGATGAAGGTTGAGAGTGTTTCTCATTTGACTGCCCTGCGGCACTCATTTTTCACACGCTATTCATCTCAAGTAGGTATTTTTGTCGGTTAGGATGTGTGCCATTCAGAGATCAGAACTGGTTGCTACATTACAAACAATAGTTGTAACTACTAATCATGGAAACAGTGCAGTTAAGTTTTCAACAAGATTTGGTGGACGTATTTATTGCAGCTGCTTGCCACAACTTACAGAGTTTTACTTTTTGGGTATACTGCTGATGACCATACAACTTACGTTGTTCAACAGACTATATATTCTTTTGTCTCCACTGTGTAGCTTTCATGCTATCCTGTACGCATTGTTGAGTGAACACTTCTGAAACGTGATATGTGACATTTTTTATGCTATCATGCATTGCATTGACACTGGAAATTGTTTCCTATGATTGTTGGAATAATTTTGAAATCTCCATCAGGATACTACATGCCTCCTTTGTGTTGATGGATGTGTTACATGTGAGGCTGAAGTTGGATAGAATAAGCATCACAAGGATTTTTCTATAGCAGTGGGAAGTTCAGCACCAAGTCTAGCTAGGCAAATTGCAATTGTGTTTCAGTATAAAACACACCATAGACATTCACAATGGGTAGCTACAGGAGGCATCTGCTCCCTCCTGCAGTCTGAGTGCAGGAGTGGCATTCATTACAGAATTCTAGCACAGGTAGCTGCACTTCTGCTGACTTGGAGATTAAACATTTCGAAGTGGATGAGAAGTACTGCGACTTCAGCAGTCAATATATATCCTCTTTTTTTTTATCAGACGTTTCATGGGAAATGTATCATAGAGCTGTGAATTATGCGTACCAGTGGGTATGACTGCCCAATAATGAAACAAACTGAAGAGATGAAGGCTGCCATGGTTCAGCGCTAGGCTGTTAGATGTGGAGTCTTACTAGTCAATTTGAGGGCAGTTGTGAAAGGTTACCCATGTAGTCATCCACTGCCCCTGTGTTACGCTTCATGCAGCCAAACCTCAAAAAACTGTAGTTTTCAAACTACATTTTGTTGAACTTAGTTGCACAAGTCATCATTAAAAAATTAAAAGCATTGAAATGAAAGGTGAATAACAGAAAAATGTCTGAATTCACTACTGAAATATGCTTAACTATTTACCATTTTTCCCCCCCATGAACCATGGACCTTGCCATTGGTGGGTAGGCTTGCGTGCCTCAACGATACAGATAGCCGTACCGTAGCTGCAACCACAACGGAGGGGTATCTGTTGAGAGGCCAGACAAACATGTGGTTCCTGAAGAGGGGCAGCAGTCTTTTCAGCAGTTGCAGGGGCAACAGTCTGGATGATTGACTGATCTGGCCTTGTAACACTAACCAAAATGGCCTTGCTGTTCTGGTACTGCGAACAGCTGAAAGCAAGGGGAAACTGCAGCCGTAATTTTTCCTGAGGACATGCAGCTTTACTATATGATTAAATGATGATGGCGTCCTCTTGGGTAAAATATTCTGGAGGTAAAATAGTCCCCCATTCGGATCTCGGGGTGGGGACTACTCAAGAGAACGTCGTTATCAGGAGAAAGAATACTGGTGTTCTACGGATTGGATCGTGGAATGTCAGATCCCTTAATCGGGGAGGTAGGTTAGAAAATTTAAAAAGGGAAATGGATAGGTTGAAGTTAGATATAGTGGGAATTAGTGAAGTTCGGTGGCAGGAGGAACAAGACTTCTGGTCAGGTGACTACAGGGTTATAAACACAAAATCAAATAGGGGTAATGCAGGAGTAGGTTTAATAATGAATAGGAAAATAGGAATGCGGGTAAGCTACTACAAACAGCATAGTGACGCGTTATTGTGGCCAAGATAGATACGAAGCCCACACCTACTACAGTAGTACAAGTTTATATGCCAACTGGCTCTGCAGATGATGAAGAAATTGAAGAAATGTATGAGGAAATAAAAGAAATTATTCAGATTGTGAAGGGAGACGAAAATTTAATAGTCATGGGTGACTGGAATTCGAGTGTAGGAAAAGGGAGAGAAGGAAACATAGTAGGTGAATATGGATTGGGGGTAAGAAATGAAAGAGGAAGCCGCCTGGTAGAATTTTGCACAGAGCACAACATAATCATAACTAACACTTGGTTTAAGACTCATGAAAGAAGGTTGTATACATGGAAGAACCCTGGAGATACTAAAAGGTATCAGATAGATTATATAATGGTAAGACAGAGCTTTAGGAACCAGGTTTTAAATTGTAAGACATTTCCAGGGGCAGATGTGGACTCTGACCACAATCTATTGGTTATGAACTGTAGATTAAAACTGAAGAAACTGCAAAAAGGTGGGAATTTAAGGAGATGGGACCTGGATAAACTGACTAAACCAGAGGTTGTACAGAGTTTCAGGGAGAGCATAGGGGAACAATTGACAGGAATGGGAGAAAGAAATACAGTAGAAGAAGAATGGGTAGCTTTGAGGAATGAAATAGTGAAGGCAGCAGAGGATCAAATAGGTAAGGAGACGAGGGGTAGTAGAAACCCTTGGGTAACAGAAGAAATATTGAATTTAATTGATGAAAGGAGAAAATATAAAAATGCAGTAAATAAAGCAGGCAAAATGGAATACAAACGTCTCAAAAATGAGATGGACAGGAAGTGCAAAATGGCAAAGCAGGGATGGCTAGAGGACAAATGTAAGGGAGTAGAGGCTCATCTCACTGGGGGTAAGAGAGATCCTGCCTACAGGAAAATTAGAGAGACCTTTGGAGAAAGGAGAACCACTTGCATGAATATCAAGAGCTTTGAGGGAAACCCAGTTCTAAGCAATGAAGGGAAAGCAGAGAGGTGGAAGGAGTATATAGAGGGTCTATACAAGGGCAATGTACTTGAGGACAATATTATGGAAATGGAAGAGGATGTAGATGAAGATGAAATGGGAGATACGATACTGCGTGAAGAGTTTGACAGAGCACTGAAAGGCCTGAGTCGAAACAAGGCCCCCGGAGTAGACTACATTCCATTAGAACTACCGATGTCCTTCGGAGAGCCAGTCCTGACAAAACTCTACCATCTGGTGAGCAAGATGTATGAGACAGGCGAAATACCCTTGGACTTCAAGAAGAATATAATAATTCCAATCCCAAAGAAAGCAGGTGTTGACAGATGTGAAAATTACCGAACTATCAGTTTAATAAGTCACAGTTGCAAAATACTAACACGAATTCTTTACAGACGAATGGAAAAACTGATAGAAGCCTACCTCGGGGAAGATCAGTTTGGATTCCGTAGAAATGTTGGAACACGTGAGGCAATACTGACCTTACGACTTATCTTAGAAGAAAGATTAAGGAAAGGCAAACCTACGTTTCTAGCATTTGTAGACTTAGAGAAAGCTTTTGACAATGTTGACTGGAATACTCTCTTTCAAATTCTAAAGGTGGCAGGGGTAAAATACAGGGAGCGAAAGGCTATTTACAATTTGTACAGAAACCAGATGGCAGTTATAAGAGTCGAGGGACATGAAAGGGAAGCAGTGGTTGGGAAGGGAGTGAGACAGGGTTGTAGCCTCTCCCCGATGCTATTCAATCTGTATATTGAGCAAGCAATAAAGGAAACAAAAGAAAAGTTCAGAGTAGGTATTAAAATCCATGGAGAAGAAGTAAAAACTTTGAAGTTCGCCGATGACATTGTAATTCTGTCAGAGACAGCAAAGGACTTGGAAGAGCAGCTGAACGGAATGGACAGTGTCTTGAAAGGAGAGTATAAGATGAACATCAACAAAAGCAAAACGAGGATAATGGAATGTAGTTGAATTAAATCGGGTGATGCTGGGGGAATTAGATTAGAAAATGAGATGCTTAAAGTAGTATATGAGTTTTGCTATTTGGGGAGCAAAATAACTAATGATGGTCAAAGTAGAGAGGATATGAAATGTAGTATAGTGATGGCAAGGAAAGCGTTTCTGAGGAAGAGAAATTTGTTAACATCGAATATAGATTTAAGTGTCAGGAAGTCATTTCTGAAAGTATTCGTATGGAGTGTAGCCATGTATGGAAGTGAAACATGGACGATAAATAGCTAACACAAGAAGAGAATAGAAGCTTTCAAAATGTGGTGCTACAGAAGAATGCTGAAGATTAGATGGGTAGATCACATAACTAATGATGAGGTATTGAATAGAACTGGGGAGAAGAGGAGCTTGTGGCACAACTTGATTAGAAGAATGGATCGGTTGGTAGGACATGTTCTGAGATGTTGAGGGATCACCAATTTAGTGTTGGGGGGCAGCGTGGAGGGTAAAAATCGTAGAGGGAGACCAAGAGATGAATACACTAAGCAGACTCAGAAGGATGTAGGCTGCAGTAGGTACTGGGAGATGAAGAAGCTTGCACAGGATAGAGTAGCATGGAGAGCTGCATCAAACCAGTCTCAGGACTTAAGACCACAACAACATTAACCATTTGAGATACAATAATTTTTGTATACTTTATATTAAAAATTTACTTCGGAACATAAAATCAGTTCTTCTTCTTCCTGGCTGCAAAAATACTTAAAGCTCTTTTGCCTATATCACGTTTCATTCAAATTCTTTACGTGCTACTTTGTGCCAATCATTTATGCCTGTCCTGTTGCATGTTGTTTGAATTTCATTTACCGTCGTACATGCGTTTGTGTTTTCTTCTTACTATTTGATTTTAGTCATACAGTTATTGGATGGAGATGCTGTTCTAACAAGGTGGTAATATTTTACTGATTCATAATAATTAACAAGTCAATATTAGTGATATTTGATGTAGGAAAGTTCTTGTAGAATTTAAATTCTTTCAGATTAAAGGAGAGTACTCACTGAAAAGCAATAGCATTGAGCTGTCGATAGGTGCACACAAAAGAAAGAATACTTTCGGAGTTATCCTTTGATGAGCTACAGTGCAATACACACGGAAACACACACACATGCACCTGTGGCCCTACATGATGCTGACTGGACTAACAGTGCCAACACTTTGTTTCTTAGTGGGGGTTGACTGATTGTGGTGGGGGTAGAGGGAGAGGGAAGTTCTCTTTTGTTTTAAACATTATTAAGTCCATGTTTGCCCTAAAAAACTGTTATTAAGCTCTTTTATTTGAAAAACATACGTTGAGTTGATGCATGATGAGCTTGGTGTCAATTATTTGAAAACTTTCTTAAGACTGTAGTGGCTCCAGTTATCATTATGCGGAGTATTTTTACATTTAGGTTACTGTGCACTATGGTTTTGTATTTAAAAGGTAGTTCTCTTAATTTCTGTCTCATTTTCCCTGAATTATTGATTCATTGTGAGATATATGATAACAGTACACTCTTCTCAGATTACTGCTTCCTTATAAATGTAAATAAAAGCAGCTTTTATGTTGATTAAATGAGCAATAGAAGGTAGAGTTTTAATGCAAAACTAGGTTATAGCTATAGGCTGAAGGATTTCTGAAGTGAGAACGATGACACAGTAGTAAAACTTCTGACCTTCCCGTGGCAGTATCTGAAGTACAGGGTGATATGACATGCAGTGCATGGCCATTCCTCAGTTTGCGCCTAAGACACTCGGCAAGACTGTCTCAATGCGGGATCATGCACCACTGGTAAAGCTCTTTTACAAGGACAGTGACTGTGTGCCATTAAGCCTGCAGAAGTTCCATATACTCGAGGGTATGAAAAAACTCATTGGTCCGATTTCTGCCAAGGGTCTGGAGAAAATGGTTATGAAATTAAAACACACATTTTCTTTTAAAGTGCAGTGTGACAGAGGGAACAAAGCAGCTGAACGGACATTACTGGATTTGATCACAGCATTGAAGCAGTGGTGTGCAAACATGTTGTGCACGGGGAATTTGCCGAACATGGGACATATCTATGAGTGCAGTGCACATAAAACTCTACGAAACATCCTGTATAGCTATTCATACAAAATTATCCATATTCAGGAGTTGCATCATTTTGATTGCCAGTAAGGCAAACATTAGCTCCAGAATTTCTTGCTCGCATGGAAGTGGACAATGAGTGCCATGGAACATTCTATGAAGAGATGAAGCCCATTTCCATCTCCGAGGACATGTCAATACTCAAAATTGCAAAATATGCAAATGGAAAATCCACTAGCACATCAATCACAACTGCTTCATTCTACAAAAGTAACTGTGTGGTATGGGTTGACATCGTCGTTTATCATAGGGACATATTTTTTCATGGATATGGGTCCTGTTACGTAAATGCTATGAGACTCTTTCATTTCAACCCCTCAAAAGTGTGGATGTGTGCGTAGGAGCATTTTTATCCAAGATGGTGCTCCTCCACACATTGCAAAACCGGTGAAGCAGCTGCTACAGAGACATTTTGGGAGTGCTAGGGTTATCAGCCATCATTTCCCTACAGCCTGACCACCTAGACGTTCTGATTCTAATCTTTGAATCGAAACTGCAGGTTGGAATAGCAACAATATAAGGAATAGGACACATTGCTACTAACCCTAAAGATGACCATTTGGGTTGCAAGCAGAAAGAATGTTACACATGCAGCTATTGGCCTAAGCCTTCCTCAGCAAAGAAAATATACACATGTAACAATCTATTTGTTGTGCCTGTTGCAACTCAACAGGTAATCTTTTAAGGCGAATAGCAATTTGTCCTGTTCCTTACTTTGATCTTAATCTGTGTGACCTCTGGCTGTGGGATTATCTGAAAGTTGCTGTGTTCAGTGCCCCGCTTACAAACGTAGCTGAATTGAAAGTGCACATTATGCAATGAATTTAAACATGACCATTGAAACACTCCGATCTGTTGTAGCACAGCCTGTTTCTCAGTATCAACTTGTGGCAGAAAATGGTGGATAAAATATCAAACATGTCTTGTGACAGACCACAGTGAAAACCAATTTCATTGTTGCTTTTTTGCAGTTGTTTTGCCTCAGAACTATTAGAAACTGGTGTCATTGATGCTTTTTATGCGGTTTTTTGTTTCAGGACAATTAAAAACTGATTTTTCCTATCAAATGTGGTACTACCTTGTTGTGGTGGATGGGCCATGTCCAAATAGGTAAAAGAGTGGGTTGCTACCCAAGTCCTGACCAAGTTAAGCAATTCACAAACACTACTGCAGCTGTTGAATGCCAAACTTTTGTGGTTATGCACTTTACAGGGCACAGTTGGTTTAATGTACAACCCACACCTTAGCCATCATATTGCGACTCATCTATCGTTTGTAGCCAAACCCATTTACATTATTACTTTTACAGGTCTACCTAGTCGGAAAATTTTCAATTTTTTAAACATTATTTTGTCCTTCTTCAATAATATTTCTTTCAAATTTGATGCAATTGTGAGCAGTGGTTCCTTTTTTACTGCATTTTGGAGCTGGAGCTTTAATGATAATCGCTCTGTACTTCAGTTTTTGTTCTGCCAAAGCACCTCTGCAGGCATGTGCATTGTGCTGAGGAAATCTCTGACCTTTCTTTTATCTTTTTCAATACATACCCCTTAATTGCCTTAATCCAGTTAGTACAGAACGTTGTGTAGTATTTGCCAGATATTGTTTCATACTTTTCAGGGTAATTAGTAAGCAGAACGTTGTGTAGTATTTGCCAGATATTGTTTCATACTTTTCAGGGTAATTAGTAAGCAGAATCTTTTCTGGTCATAACTGCGACTTTCCCCTCTCTCTGTCCAGGACCATTGGCTACCCCTGGTGCTTTAATTAACTTTTCTTTTCTTATAGCCACAAAAACAAAGCAGTGCCAAATATCAGTTGGATTTTTCTGCATATGGGATCGCTACACACCAAGCTTTCTCGTCATTAATTTTTTGTGTAAAATGTACTGTATACTTTCTCTGGCGTAGCATCAGCTATTTTATACACTGTTAATTGTTGATCATTAAATACCTTGTTAATCATTTTCTCAGTGTTTGCTTGTGTAGTTGTAGTTTTGGAACTTCATTTAGATTATCTTGAAGAGAAGTATGGCACATTAGGATTATGTCACCCATCACTTAATTGTTGAAAATGAAAGGGCAAATGTCTCATAAACTGTCTCCAACTTCTATGAATACCCATTGGCATGTTTGAATTATTGCGCAACTGGTACCATCATAATGAAATCATAATTCATTGATGTCAATGCCACTTCTGTGCCAGGATGACAACTTTTCACTTTCTTGTCGCATGGGAAGAAAGCAAAAAATTGTAACACGAATTGAAGAAGCCAGGATTTAGAAGACTGTTAAATCAAAAGCAAAAAAGGAGGCTGGATGACAAACAAAGAGATGGGTCAAGACATACCAGATGATTAATTTTTTTTCTAATTGTGGGTCTGCTCACCATCAGTAATATCCGTGATGAGTCCATATTCCTACCACCTATATTCTGTAAGCGTGTTGACCTTCATAGGAGAAGAGAACAGAAATAACAGAAAAGTTACACTATATTTGTGAATAGTTTTGTTGGACATGGACATGTACTGAAAACAATGCTGTAAGCTAGTTGTAAAACAGTGCAGTCCAAATAGTGTGCATTAAATGAATATACAGGGTGGAGAAAAATTGTGTCATGAAACTTCAACCTTGGATAGCTGTTGCCAGTAGGAACCAAAATTACTAATGTTCTGTAGGTCGACAACGCACAATTTTTAAATTACAGGAACTTGGCACCACATGCTCCAATTGGCAGCAGGATTGCCCTGTTGCTGGATGCTCTGGACGACACATGACCGTGAATGCTCTGCCTGCCAGGGATCGTGATGTATCCAAGGAGGCCTGCACTCTGGGTCTTGGGGGCATATCCGCCAAGGGTCCTCTCCCATCCATTGTAGTTTCATGATAAGACGTACGCGGAACAAGCCTGTCAGTAGCGGTTAGCTTGCATAAAGAAAGTCTTTTACAAATTGTGTAGGCCCTGGAAAAGGCCTTTTTTGTGGAAAGGACATTGTTCACTTGAAGCAGTAACCTCTGACACGACACAACCTTGCTAACGTCGAACAGTGTTTTGACAAACTCTTTCAAAGATTCCTGGCATTGCCGTGATGTGATTGGTGGCATGTTGAATGTGATCCATTAATTCCTCTTTGTTTCTAGCTAGTTCATGTCTGGGTGGGTGAAATAGAACCTTGAAAGAATCCCCACAGGAAAAATTCCGGTGGCATGAGATCTGATAATCACAGGGCCACGTCCTACGAGCACCTCTGCCAATTACCCGGATGTCAAAGAGTTCATTTAAATATCCCAGCACAGCACAACTGTTATGTGCGGACACCCCATCATGTTGCAACGACATGCATAGCCGTATGTCCAGGGGAACATCTTCCAGTAGACCGGGTAGAGTTTCTTGCAAAAAGTGAAGGTAATTTTCCCCCGTAAGTCGAAGAGGTAGACGGACAGGCCCAATCAGATGGTCACCCACAGTGCCTGCATAAATGTTGAGTGAAAATCGATCCTGGTGTCCGTGGACATACGTGATGTGAGGATTTCCCCTTGCCCAATAGTGAACGTTTTGAGTGTTGCAAAGGCCATCCCGATGGAAAGTGCACTTGTCGGTAAACAACACAATGGCTGGGAAGTCGGGATCTCGTGCAACACGTCGCAGAAACCACCGGCAAAACTCTAGCCTGTGCATCACAGGATTTAGATCCTGGGCAGGGTGGAAACTAAATGCATGCTGGTCATCATTCCTCAAAACCTTCCGGACTAACCGATGAGTGACCCCCATGTCATGTCCAAGTACTCGAGTACTTGTCGTAGGTGCTTCCTCGAAGCACTCAAGAACAGTCATTTCAAATGCAGCACCCCATCTTGTTCGAGGTCTTCAGCACCCCTTGATATCCCGCTAACGAGCCTGTTCTGTCAAGTCACCAGTGAATTGCTGTAAAAGTTTGCAGGTGTAGGTGGTGCCTTGCTGGGTACCATTCCTCATACAACCGTGGAGCTTTATGCGCATTACCATTGGCTAGTCCATAAACAGGGTGTATACGACCCGGGAAATCCGGGAAAAACCTGGGAATTTTTTCATTCGGGAGAAAACCGGGAAAAACCCGGGAATTTTTCGGAATTCCGGGAAATTTTCATTGTTTTATCTTTCAGTTAAATTTTTGTAGTTTTGGCTGCAGAATTGATTCTCTAGCTAAGAATGTTATTGTATCCTGCTACTGGAGAATGATACTGCAGCAATAAAATATAAACGAGAGGGAAAAAATGAAACTTTAGTGGCAAAGGAAATGTGCAGTTTACAACAACAAAACAACGTGCACGCACAAGCGTCTGCAAATAGCAAAAATATGTCAAAGGCCGTAGGGCTCGGACTGTAATTCTTCGTAACAATAAACCGCTTGCTATGAGCATGACGTCATAACTGTTCACATTAGGTTCGTTTGACCAGTTGCCACCGGTCTGTTGCGCATGCGCATTTGACTCGCGTATAAGCAGTACTTCTCCCGCTTCCCGCTACTTGAAGTTGGGCTGTTGGCTGTATCGGCAGTAGCAGCCAGATGCAAACGAGAAAAAGTTTTCTCCCGCGCCCTAGCTGCCAGATTCGCGCTTGCACAGAGTTGTAGTGGGCAGGGGGCTAGTCTCCACGTGACCCGTGTTTACGTTACGTGACACAGTCTCCTTCTCTTCGTGTACAGCTCCCACGTCAAATGAAAACAAAACGGATTTCTGTGGCCGGGAGCTATCAAGTGAATTAAAATACATTCACATAATTACGATGGACAAAAATATATTATTAATTTCAGTTTTCCGATTTGATTTGATTTCCAAGTTAGTAGCAGTCAAGCTTTAATCGCCTTGCAGAACAATGAAGTTATTTTTGCAAGTTTACTAAAGAAATTTGGCTTTATTAATCTTTCCGCTGAGGCAATCATTTTATATGAAACGAAGTGTTTCGTTCTACAGTATTGGCTAATTCCAATTGTTCGCTGAATTTCAAGTGCACGTTGTCATCTTTGCCATGAATGGCATTATGCCATAATAAAGAACCAAAAATGAGATCGTAGAGTACTGGTACACCAAGAAAATTTACATCCCAAAAACCACACAGAAAAGCTTAATATCAGATGGGACCTACTTCATTGTGAATCTGGAGAAGGCCAATTTGCATTTCAAGCCGAATTATGCATTTTAGTATGGTTTACGAAATTCCGATGCGCTTTGGAGTATTCTCTGATGCCCTGTTCTTTTATTGTGTAATGTAAGCTCTCTTAGTGCTTTATATACACGAACATGCGAGCTTCCTACCCCACTGTAGTTGCACAAGCACAGTAAAGCCTGTTTTCTGGCACTCTCTGGCAACTGGTAAATCGAACCTATTTCTAACAGTCTCCGGATAGTATTGCGAACGGTGGTTAGAAAAGCGTTACTTTCAAAGTAAATTTCTTTTTACGCAAGATGAATTATGTTACGTGTGAGAAAGTGGGATGGATATCTAAATCACAGAGTGTTCGAAACTGAACATTTTGAGGACCAGCCACTTACAAGAATTTCGAGCCGAAACATTTATGTCATGATTTTAAATTTACTGGCACATTTGTGTGATGTATCAAAGTATAACACACGCAAAAAAGATCAATATTTCATGTGAAAGCTTAGCTTCTGTTGTAGAGTGTTAATCTTCGAGACCAATACTATATGTGAAAGCTTAGCTTTTCTTGTAGATATACGGTACTGGGTACATTAATGTAAACCGTTAACTTTTCCTCTTGTGTGTTCGCGCTATGTAACCAGTGATCTTGCTATTGGCAACTGTAACACGTGTCCTATCCTCTGAATAGCTGCTGTCATCGGCTGGCGAGATCTCGTGGCTTGAGATATGACTCGCTTAGGCCGGTATTACACTAGCAAATTTCTGTGTCAAAGATATTTGATAGTGTAATAGGGACTTTGTCAAATGTCGTCCAATATTAGATCAAATCTAGGGCGTCGCTGTATATTTGATCAAAGAAACCGCTTGTCTTCTGTTTACTGCAATGTGACATGTTACCACATGGAGCGCTAGCATCGCTGCAGCGTTCTGTCGTCTGTAGTGTTTTTATAACCATTGCCGGTAAATACAATTGATGTGTGCCGACAACTACAAAATTAATAGAGATGTCTGAAGCTGATGAGGCGCTTTACAACGTGAGGCACCCTGAATACAAAAATAGATTAAGAAGATTGGAGACGTAACCTAACCCAACCTAACATAACCCTCTCCTGTAGCAAGGAATCTGAGTGTTATAGTAGTGAGCCTGTCTTCTGAAGATGTAGCAGTTCTTAAGTGAATATTGTGCTTTGTGATATGAGGATACACTTCATTGAGCACATACAGAAATATATGCTCATCCATTCTTAAGTAATTGATGTACGACTTGACGTCTTCCACTGTAAACTCACGTAACAAGTTTTGTTGAATGCTTTTATCGTGTCGTCGTAAAACCCACGGCTTCACCCAGATTAGATTAGTTTTTTCGTTCCATAGATCCGTGCTGAGGAGATCCTCGTGGATGTGGAACATGTAGATTTTTTTTAAGCTGAAATAGCAATACTAATAGTATGAATAAATACATCATTTGTTTCTATAAAAATTTCGCCAATGGAGTAGGAGGAGTTGGCCAGTAGTAAGTCTTTCAGGCTCCTTTTAAACTGATCTTTATTTCTAACTAAATTTTTTATGTTTGCTGGCAAATTATTGAAGATGAGTGTTCCTGAGTAGTGGACCCCTTTTTGAACTAAAGTAAGTGCTTTTAAGCCCTTGTGCAGATCATTTTTGTTCCTGATATTGTATGTATGAACTGAGTTGTTTGTTGGAAAAAGAGATATATTATTTACGACAAATTTCATTAAGAAGTAAATATACTGAGAGGCAGTAGTTAGTATACCCAGTTCGTTGAAGAGGTTTCTGCAGGAGGTCCGTGAATTTACTCCACAAATAATACGTATTACACGCTTTTGGACCTTGAAAACTTTTGTTTGACTTCAAGATTTATCCCATATGACATTATGGAATGAAAGTATGCAAGCTTTTTCATATTTATGTTGCCTATGTCTGCTAACACTCGAATTGCAAATACAGATTTGTTAAGGCCTTTCTGCGGTTCTGTGGTGTGCTCCTCCAAACTGAATTTATTATCAAGTTGTAATCCTATGACTTTTAAGACTGTCAACCTCGTATGTATGATTCCATTCCCCCCCCCCCCCCCCCCACTTCTTTTTCGCATTTGCACACAATGCAATTGGAGTACGTAGAACTGTTGCGGTTAAATAACAAGTTGTTGTCAGCCATCTTAAACTTTGACGAAAAATTTGATGACAGTGTAATACCCCTTCTAGCGCTACGTCAAAGATCTTTGTCTAATATATTGGAGGGAATATTGGATCACATCTTTGATCAAATCTTTGACAAAGAAATTTGATAGTGTAATACCGGCCTTACAAAAAGACATCGCAACCTCGGTTTCAACACTCCGGAAACTAACGCACTGTGTTTGGTGCAATTCGAATTTATACTTTCGTAATACGAAAATATGCAGCGTATATGTTGCTGCAAATCAAAAGTCTTTCCAAAACTTCTCTCCTTTTTTTTATTAAAAGTCTCTCCAAAACATCTCTGCCCCGTCTTTTCTTTTTTTTCCCGGGAAATTCTACGCGATTGTATAAAACGTTAACCATTCAAAGGATTGATAAGT
The DNA here is from genome assembly GCF_021461395.2 of Schistocerca americana. Classification (NCBI taxonomy): domain Eukaryota; kingdom Metazoa; phylum Arthropoda; class Insecta; order Orthoptera; family Acrididae; genus Schistocerca; species Schistocerca americana. Next base: position 694,588,840 of record NC_060120.1, on the reverse strand, counting down.
TTTACAGTTCCGAGGGAAAATCTACGGAAAACCTACTGTCACTTAGCACAGAAAAATTGTATTTTCGCCCGGGAAAAAGCATATTTTTTAAACGGGATGTTGTTGTGTTGTTGTGTTGTTGTGGTCTTCAGTCCTGAGACTGGTTTGATGCAGCTCTCCATGCTACTCTATCCTGTGCAAGCTTTTTCATCTCCCAGTACCTACTGCAACCCACATCCTTCTGAATCTGCTTAGTGTATTCATCTCTTGGTCTCCCTCTATGATTTTTACCCTCCACGCTGCCCTCCAATACTAAATTGGTGATCCCTTGATGCCTCAGAACTTGTCCTACCAACCGATCCCTTCTTCTCGTCAAGTTGTGCCACAAACTTCTCTTCTCCCCCATCCTATTCAATACCTCCTCATTAGTTATATGATCTACCCATCTAATCTTCAGCATTCTTCTGTAGCACCACATTTCAAAAGCTTCTATTCTCTTCTTGTCCAAACTATTTATCGTCCATGTTTCACTTCCATACATGGCTACACTCCATACGAATACTTTCAGAAACGACTTCCTGACACTTAAATCAATACTGGATGTTAACAAATTTCTCTTCTTCAGAAATGCTTTCCTTGCCATTGCCAGCCTACATTTTATATCCTCTCTACTTCGACCATCATCAGTTATTTTTCTCCCCAAATAGCAAAACTCCTTTACTACTTTAAGTGCCTCATTTCCTAATCTAATTCCCTCAGCATCACCCGACTTAATTAGACTACATTCCATTATCCTTGTTTTGCTTTTGTTGATGTTCATGTTCATCTTATATACTCCTTTCAAGACACTGTCCATTCCATTCAACTGCTCTTCCAAGTCCTTTGCTGTCTCTGACAGAATTACAATGTCATTGGCGAACTTCAAAGTTTTTACTTCTTCTCCATGGATTTTAATACCTACTCTGAATTTTTCTTTCGTTTCCTTTACTGCTTGCTAAATATACAGATTGAACAACATCGGGGAGAGGCTACAACCCTGTCTTACTCCCTTCCCAACCACTGCTTCCCTTTCATGTCCCTCGACTCTTATAACTGCCATCTGGTTTCTGTACAAATTGTAAATAGCCTTTCGCTCCCTGTATTTTACCCCTGCCACCTTTAGAATTTGAAAGAGAGTATTCCAGTCAACATTGTCAAAAGCTTTCTCTAAGTCTACAAATGCTAGAAACGTAGGTTTGCCTTTCCTTAATCTTTCTTCTAAGATAAGTCGTAAGGTCAGTATTGCCTCACGTGTTCCAGTGTTTCTACGGAATCCAAACTGATCTTCCCTGAGGTTGGCTTCTACTAGCTTCTCCATTTGTCTGTAAAGAATTCGTGTTAGTATTTTGCAGCTGTAACTTATTAAACTGATAGTTCGGTAATTTTCACATCTGTCAACACCAGCTTTCTTTGGGATTGGAATTATTATATTCTTCTTGAAGTCTGAGAGTATTTCACCTGTTTCATACATCTTGCTCACCAGATGGTAGAGTTTTGTCAGGACCAGCTCTCCCAAGGCCGTCAGTAGTTCCAATGGAATGTTGTCTACTCCGGGGGCTTGTTTCGACTCAGGTCTTTCAGTGCTCTGTCAAACTCTTCACACAGTATCATATCTCCCATTTCATCTTCATCTACATCCTCTTCCATTTCCAGAATATTGTCCTCAAGTACATCGCCCTTGTATAGACCCTCTATATACTCCTTCCACCTTTCTGCTTTCCCTTCGTTGCTTAGAACTGGGTTTCCATCTGAGCTCTTGATATTCATACAAGTCGTTCTCTTATCTCCAAAGGTCTCTTTAATTTTCCTGTAGGCAGTATCTATCATACCCCTAGTGAGATAGCCCTCTACATCCTTACATTTGTCCTCTAGCCATCCCTGCTTAGCCATTTTGCACTTCCTGTCCATCTCATTTTTGAGACGTTTGTATTCCTTTTTGCCTGCTACATTTACTGCATTTTTATATTTTCTCCTTTCATCAATTAAATTCAATATTTCTTCTGTTACCCAAGGATTTCCGCTACTTCATCCCTCAAAGCTACCCATTCTTCTTCTACTGTATTTCTTTCCCCCATTCCTGTCAATTGTTCCCTTATGCTCTCCCTGAAACGCTGTACAACCTCTGGTTTAGTCAGTTTATCCAGGTCCCATCTCCTTAAATTCCCACCTTTTTGCAGTTTCTTCAGTTTTAATCTACAGTTCATAACCAATAGATTGTGGTCAGAGTCCACATCTGCCCCTGGAAATGTCTTACAATTTAAAACCTGGTTCCTAAATCCCTGTCTTACCATTATATAATCTATCTGATACCTTTTAGTATCTCCAGGGTTCTTCCATGTATACAACCTTCTTTCATGAGTCTTAAACCAAGTGTTAGTTATGATTATGTTGTGCTCTGTGCAAAATTCTACCAGGCGGCTTCCTCTTTCATTTCTTACCCCCAATCCATATTCACCTACTATGTTTCCTTCTCTCCCTTTTCCTACACTCGAATTCCAGTCACCCATGACTATTAAATTTTCGTCTCCCTTCACAATCTGAATAATTTCTTTTATTTCCTCATACATTTCTTCAATTTCTTCATCATCTGCAGAGCCAGTTGGCATATAAACTTGTACTACTGTAGTAGGTGTGGGCTTCGTATCTATCTTGGCCACAATAACGCGTCACTATGCTGTTTGTAGTAGCTTACCCGCATTCCTATTTTCCTATTCATTATTAAACCTACTCCTGCATTACCCCTATTTGATTTTGTGTTTATAACCCTGTAGTCACCTGACCAGAAGTCTTGTTCCTCCTGCCACCGAACTTCACTAATTCCCACTATATCTAACTTCAACCTATCCATTTCCCTTTTTAAATTTTCTAACCTACCTGCCCGATTAAGGGATCTGACATTCCACACTCCGATCCGTAGAACGCCAGTTTTCTTTCTCCTGATAACGACATCCTCTTGAGTAGTCCCCGCCTGGAGATCCGAATGGGGGACTATTTTACCTCCGGAATATTTTACCCAAGAGAACGCCATCATCATTTAATCATACAGTAAAGCTGCATGCCCTCGGGAAAAATTACGGCTGTAGTTTCCCCTTGCTTTCAGCCGTTTGCAGTACCAGCACAGCAAGGCCGTTTTGGTTATTGTTACAAGGCCAGATCAGTCAATCATCCAGACTGTTGCCCTTGCAACTACTGAAAAGGCTGCTGCCCCTCTTCAGGAACCACACGTTTGTCTGGCCTCTCAACAGATACCCCTCCGTTGTGGTTGCACCTACGGTACGGCTATCTGTATCGCTGAGGCACACAAGCCTCCCCACCAACGGCAAGGTCCATGGTTCATGGGGGGGGTTAAACAGGATATCCGGGAATTTTTTTTTCCTTGTCCCCATATACACCCTGATAAACAAAAACCATATCTTGTTGCTCTTCGAACAAATACTGCGCCACCATGCTTACTGTACGCCTAAATTGCAGGTGCCGTGTGTGCTCCGAAGCGAAGATTACATCGGAATACCTCTGACATGAGGTGGAGACAAACACCACAATCTATTCGACGTGTGTGCGTATCACATTGCGGCAGTGACAGGGCGAGGAACGTTTGTATGTGTGAACCGAAAACCTTAACGCTACCCGTCAACCAACCAATGGCAACAGGGCAATCCTAAGGCCAATCGGAGCGCTTCGCATCAAGTTTCAATAGTTTAAAAATGGTGTGTTGGAGACCTACAAAACATTAGTAATTTTGGTTCCCACTGGCCTCATATATCCGGTGTTAAAATTTCGTGACATAATTTTTCTCCACCCTGTACATAAAGCTCATGGTGTGAACAGCAAATGCACTTAAAAAAAAAAAGGCATTGCTTTTCAGGAAATACCAAAAATGTAGAATATTATGTTTAGGCAAGCAAATAATAATAAAAAATTGTAAGTTTGAGGAATTTTAAAATTAAAAAAAAAAGTATCATGGAGTTCCAAATAATGTGTCTTTTGTATGTTACTGCAGGTCATATTGGTGTGATGGTACCAGATGTGGACAAAGCTTGTGAGAGATTTGAGAAGCTTGGAGTTGAGTTTGTTAAGAAACCAAATGATGGTACGTATAATAAAGCTATGCCCAAGTTTCTTTATAAGTTTTTAACCAACTACCAGCCACTAAATTTTTGCCATATTTTCAAAAAAACTTGTTGTTCATTACCACTGCTGGTTTTGAAGGATTTCATTATCAGATGGTTGTGCTGGATTTACAGATCAAACTGTTAATCAGTTGTTTAATGTTTTGAGTACCATGATGCCCTGCAGTGAAAAACAGTTTTGAAATTTAAAGTAAAATAAAGGAAATACTGGAGACTAACAGGGAGAATATTTGCCACATCTGCTGACAGTAAAAGTATCCCACTTTTTTTAAAAACTAGAATGTTTTTCTCTTGTGCAAAATATTGCATTGACACACTTGTCACTGTTTTGCATTCTTTCATCAGCGCAATGATGAATGTTTCACACTAAAATATCTTTATACTTGAACACTGAAAAGTGTGATCTCGCATTAACAGAATATTGATTAATAGAACACAGATATGCTACAGTATTTACAGTAGGCACCAGATACTGGTTGAGAGGTGGCAATAATCTCGTTACTTTGGTGACAACAGCGAATATATGATGTAAATAGCAGCAGAAACTAGCTGAACATGTTAGAGAGATGATAATATTACATGTGTATTTTGACATAAATTATACGAGGAGCAAAACAAAAGTAACTGGAATCGTCCTGCTGCCCATCACGTACCTATAAGACCAGTTTGTACCGCAAGAGAATGATGTAGGACCTCTGCCAAGCAGCATCATCCAATGACAGGTGTTCTTTCTGTGGAAGTTCTTTTTGTGGGTCTGTAGTGTACTTGTGAAACAAAGAAATCACTGTAAGTGAAACTGCAAAATGTGTGTGTGGTTCTTTATTCTTATTTTTAATTAAATATTAGGCTTCTAAATATTTTTAAAAATTGTGGATCTGTAAAATAATTTATTTAGTTAGTGAGTGTTTTAAACCTAATTTTTCTATACAACAATGGCAGCTTCGAAATATTTACGGAAAAATTAGCTTTTCAACTTTCTTAATTATCTGATTGTCATGATTCCTTTGTGAATGTTGTTGCAAGTGCACTATCAGTAATTCAATTCTCATTGTTCAAGGTTCTAGAAAGACTGGTATGAGTCTCTTGTGTGGAAAAAAAAAAAAAAAAAAACACACACAGAGTATGTGACAACAAACATATGGAGGTTGATATCGCTTTTATTTGGTGAGAGCTTTAATGCAAGGAAACATTGGTATTCCTTGGTCCAATACAGAGTAATTCATTAATTTGATTAACCAAATTACCTGTGTAATTGAATTCAGAGAAGCAAATGTGTGTGTTGTAGAGATGGGCAAACTCGTTCATCCTTGAGAACTAGTTCACTGGTGATCGCTCGTTTTTGGGAACCGTTCATTTTTACTCGTTCACCGTTCATTTGTGCTTGGTATATGGTTCTTATGAAAAATTGTAAATTAGTGGTATAGCTGGCTCAAGATGGAAGGCGCCAAGAAGAGGCACTTGCCTCCACCCTGGAATATAGAGCTTTATTTCGCAACAGAATTCTCACTCACTTATAGTTTTTGTTGTGATTCTGCAAAACCTCTTGTTTAGCCAACTGTAACGTTATGTGGCTGTTCACAGTGAAATAATGTAAGGTGGCGCATGAAAAACGGGCCCGAAGTGTAGACTGCTCGCCAATTACGCAGGATTTGTTGACCGTTACGAGCAGAATAGATAAACATGTAATAATTAGGCTGTGAAGAAATAACAAATAAGCTAATGCAGACAACTTCGAAACAATAGATGACGAGTGGTAGGCAACAATGAGCAGTCTAGTACTCGGGGCTGATTTTTCGTGCGGCACCCTGTACCACTGAAATATTGTAGAAGTTATGATGTTCACTTTACAAAATGTGACACCAGAAACTCGATTATGGAATGCGGACATCATTCAGTTGTAAGTCGGTCTGCCTGCCACAACAATAAACATGCTCTTTTACCTTGGATCAAAAAAGACAGAAAATGGCCACTCGTGTGTGCCACGCCGACTTCCTATGCATGTGTAATAACAAAAAAACTCTTGCTTTTTTACAAGTATTTCTTCTGCTGTTTTTCGAAATAGTGAAACAAGCTGATATGCCGCTGTGTTACCTGCAAAGATGTATGTATTACATACCACGTAATTTTATGTAATTATAAAACACATTTTAATTACTGGTCATGGACACTGAATGGAATACGAAAAGAACCAGATGTTCAGAGTTCAAAAAAGATTTGAAACGGATCTAGAATGGGCATGCGCAGTGAATGAAATGAACAATTCTATACTGAACTATGAGCATTCGGCAGTGGAACTGCGATGAATGGCCACGCAAAGGAGGATGAGTCCGGCGAAACGAGACAGAGACAGATGGGAATGGAATGAGGCCGGCTGACTTGCTGTGTGGGAACGAGACTGACCATTTCCTGTTCCGGGGAACTGTAAGTAGAAAGTCGTGACTGAGACTGACAGGAACGGGACCGAGGGTGGAACGAGACTGGCCGACATGCAGTTGCAGGAACAAGACCGACCGTTTCCCATTTCTGGAAACTATAAGTAGAAAGCCACGACCGAAGTGAAATGTGAAAGACCGTTCCTTAGAATTCGTTCATCGCTCGTTCCGTTCATCTTGATGAACCGTTCCTTCGGGCCCGTTAGTTCGCGAACGACCCATCTCTAGTATGTTGTACAATGTGTGTTTCATATCTGTGGAGAAAACATTCCGGATGGGTAGTAGTGCTTGCTATTGACAACACAGTTAAAGCCCCTTGTAATTCTTTGTAATCGGGTCTTGAATTATGACAGTCATAGTGCATTACCATGGTATAGACGATGAAAAAGTGACAAAGGTTGGCCAGCACTTACTTTCGGGAGTTGCCACATCCACTGTTGTTGGTAGAAATACTAAATATGGAAAATGATCATTCTCAATACCAGAGCTATATGTTTTTTTTCTTCAGGAGGAAAGAGGAGTTGGTTGGGAAAGGTTGGTTGGTAAGGGGGGGGGTTACTCATCCTTGAAAGGTAGGGATTTTAAATTGAGGCAGGAACTACTGGGAATGGTGGTTGATAAGAGTCAATATATAGGTCAAGGACAAAAAGGGTATGGTCTAAGGATTGATCATTTTAGAATGATAGAATGTGAAGATGAACTGCAGCTGTAACTGGGAACTTTCGTTGTGAGGCTTTTGAAATAGTCCTAAGGGGAACCAGAACTGCATAAAAAGTTGATACGTCTGTAGTTTTTCTACAGTGAAAACATGCTTTTGGAAGGACTGTAGAAACATGTTGAGATTAGTAATAATAAGAGGCAATGGCCTCCTACACTGGTTTAGGTAATAATACAGAAGGAGAAAAAGGGTCAAAATAAGAGTCTGTACTAATAGACAAAACAGTTGTCCCACGGAGGATGTGGATCAATAGCAGGTGATAATAGAAAAAAAATTACAGCAACATAAATGCGTACAAATCACTGAACAAAGCATACAGGACTACAAAAGCTGGGATAAGATTGTTGAATGAACAATGATAGTAGCCAAAGGAGGAAAAAAATCTTCAAACTAAGAAAACATATGTTTCCAAAATGAAGAGAAAATTATTTTTGTGAAACAATGAACAATCAGTAGAAAAATAATGCTGTACAGAAGAGAGATTGATTGTTAAGACAGTTATAATGCAACAGGTGCAAGTATTACAGTAAATTTAATTTTATTGATATAGCTGATTTCAACCAAACTAAACTGGGCCATCTCAAAATGCAGAGCAATTTGGCTAATGATGTCAAACCTGTTGTATCAATAAAATGTGAGATCTGCCCTGTGCATTATGGAGAAAATCATAATTCAAGATCACAGTGTCTCCTAATGACACAGTGCCACCTTTCTATTGCAGTGAATGCATAGAGACAAAACAAGAAAGTCTTAGAAAATTCAGTTGAGAAGAATTGTAAAAACTACAAGAGGGCAGAAAAGTTGGCCAGTAATAACCTTAACAATGTGCAACTTGTCCCCTCCCCCCTCCCTACCTCTCCCTCGAGATCGGGTATTATTTATTATTTTTGTCTTTAGTGCATCTTAGAAAAGTGATTATTGACCTGCCTTTCTGTTTGTTTGTAATTACTGAATTTTCAACTTTTAGACAACAAATCAAAAAATAGAAAGTTTTCTTCGGAGGCGTGACATACATTCTATGAGCAGATATTCCCAGTGCAGTACAGTCAAAAAAATAATTGGGGTACGAAATTTTACAGTTTACTTCATTTTGATCCACTAGAGACCCAGAATTTTTTATAGGAAACAGCCAGTGTGTATTGTTCATGCCTTTGCTTTTTATCTGTATTAAATTTTCTGCAACATTAATCCAAATATCTCATTCTTCAAAATTAATAAAAGAACAGTTATACTCACTAAATACAAGAAAAATTGTAATAAGATTATGATGGCTGAATAGAACGTCACTTGACCCCAGGCTTTTAAAATAGAAATACTTCAATTTGTGGTAATAACGGGAAAAGTGTCATCTTAATCCAAAACCTCCATACCTGTTCATAAGATTTTCTGGCATCCTTATGTCAATAGTGTTACTAATTGCTGCGGTACTCATCATATCTTTTTCTGATTGTATTCCGGGTAGTACTCAGCCACAGCTTATTTGCTCGGCTGTTTCTGTTAGGTGTGTTAGTCATATTCCCTGCCTGTTCTGATGGTTTATGTCACATTCACACACAAAACGGAATACACCTGTTGTTGGAGGCCTAAATTTTTTGAAACCAGTAAATGAGACCTTATATCTGCATTAATGGGTGTGGAGTTGATTTAAGCAAGGCTTACAGTGTAACACTCATGTTGCTCGTCATAGTCGTAGAATATGAATATCTATGGAGTGAGCATTCAGATGCGCAGAACAGAATTGTCACTAACACATGTTCATTGCTTCAAAAGTCACATGACTGTAATTTATCTATAAAAAGTAACTGTTCCTCCTTTCTTGTATTTTGATTTGATTTTTCTCACCCCAGGGATAATCCTGTGGATTTACTGTTGGCTTTCTTGTCCTTTTTTTACAACGAGATGTAGTTCTTCCATGTGATCCTGGAATTCCACAAAATTATGGAAGCAGTTTTCATTTGTTTGACGGCTTCAGCTTCACAATGGTTTTTATTTGTAGTATGGTCTACTGGTGGTGTTTTTTTAAAAATTGCTGTTCACTGTTGACAGTTACGTCAAAAAAGTTGGTACAGGTAAAGGTAGAGATCAAATGATTCCTTGTAGGGCATCTACCAGTTCATCTGAGTAGGGATTCATTTCTAATAATGAGGAGCTCTCATTGAATCAATGCCTGTTTTTCACACAATTTCTCCAGGAAGGCAAAACTAGGCCTATCTTGGATACTGTGTAACATTTGCTTTCTGTGTATGAGCACCTCTAAGATTTTCAGCTTCCAAATTTTCTCCCAAGTATTCCTGTCTCTAATTTGATGTCTACTTAAACCGTGCAAATTTGTGGGGACGTGTATGTTTATTGAAACCAGAGAGCTTTGTGGCACGCAGAGGGCCCGTTCTACGACCTGCTGTATTTGACCAGCCTCCAGTAGTCCTAGTATTCTACCCTTCATAATGTCCTAAATATGTATTCTTTGAGCCATTTTCAATGCACAGTCACTATTAGCACATCTGAATGTGTCTGCACAGTACTCTAACGTGCACCACACCTGCCAGCGCAACTGTGTGACGACCACAGGTCAAATGCACCAAATCGTCACACCCCGAGGTGATTTAAACCCGCGAACCACCCGCCAGAGCATTGTTTCACCATGTATCAGCATTATCCTTAATTTATGAGCATGAGTGTACTACTTTATTATTTCCATGAAATTTGAGTTAAATTTTTTGGAGGTTTGTGCAACATGGTGGCTTGTGGTATAAGGAACCACAGACATACATTACATCATATACAGTATCATTGGTGTCACTGAAGCTATTCTCAGTTTGTTGTATCCCAGATACCAGTAGTATTTAAATAGGTTAAGTAAATTTTTGGGAGTTTAATGATTAACTGACATAGGTTAATCGTGTGCATTTAACCAGTTTTGATCAACACCCCCCCCCCCCCCCCCCCCACACACACACACACACACACACACACACACACACACACACACACACACACACACACACACACTCTAGTATGCTTGTTATGAAAGTGATCCTATAAACAGTACTCTGCTACTAATCATGGGTAACAAGTATGTCTATTTGTTTGAGTGCCCTTACGAAAACTGCAGTCTGCTGTAAACGTCTGTATATGTAACTTGATGCTCTCTCATAATGCTTCTACACTGAATGTGTTAAACTCAACTAGTATGTAAATATTTGCTCAACTGAAGAAATTCTTTAAACCACTTCGTATAGCTTCCAATGCCATGTCATTTCAGAAAATCATGTTAGTACCACACACAAACTTCCTGAAACCCCCATCTTACCTCACCAAATGCCAGGCTTCAGTAAAAGCTACGTGTTTGCCAATCTAGTAATATATGTCTGTAAGGGACAGACTGATATTAAGCTTTCATCAGTTGACTACAATATTTTGTGCCATTTCTAATCTGGGAATGTTTTTCATATGTGATATGATTCAAATTCACAGTTGAATATTGGTTTTCCCCTTGCATTTCATAGAAATGAGCTTAAGTCACACAGGTTGCATGAAACCATTATGCGACCGAATGTTTTTCCCCTGCACAAACCTCAGACCATCACACAGTTTTAATCTGTCACGAAGTTTCAAGGGAGTTGTTATTAGTGACTAAACAAAGTAATTTGTGTGTGTGGGGGGGGGCGCTAAATTTTCTTTTGCTCACACTTAGTGCAAAGTAGATTATTTTTTTAAAACAAATTCGCATTTAGTCTGTCATGTTATCCCTGATACTCAGGAAGTGTGGTTCCAAGAAGCTCTACCCAGTTGGGCCTCACTTTAGTGTTTATAATTTTCATTTTTTTTAAGGAATCTGTAAATTTCCTACATTTCAGATATTATGCCTTGTACAGTTATTGTGATCCATGATGTCCTTTGTTTTTCAGGAAAAATGAAAGGAATTGCTTTTATTAAGGATCCTGATGGCTACTGGATTGAGATACTGAACTGTAACAACATGGCAAGTTTAGTGGCAGCCTCAGGAGTGTAATTTCTGTGCCATGCCAGTGTCATATGATTTATATTTTTGTGCACATAAAGTCTGTATATTGTAACATTTTTTTTTGAGAAAATAAAGCATCTTACATTATTAGACACTTTAGTTACTGGATCTCTCAGTCTCTGCTTGTCTTGTCCTACCTGCTTGCTACTGCTGCCAGCGCACGGCTAATAGAGGCAAAGTGACCTGGGGTTGGCCTTTGTCCGAAAACTGATCACAATGTCTCTCACTTTTAGAATTCCTGTAAGTAAATCTTATCTTTAACCAGTTTCAATTCAGTCTCCCTCTCCTCCCCACCCCCCCCCACCCCCCACCCCAATATTTCAGAACAAGTGAACTAGATTTTACTGCAACCTCATGTGTCTAAATGTAAATAAATTTCTTTAGCCTGTTTGCATGTACTGTTATGAACAAGCTATTCATTAATTGGAGTGCTACATTTGGGTCACAAGTCCTTACGACATGAAAATTTCCTCACAATGGGCTTGTTAATTTCTTTGACCGCCGTCTCCTTACACTTTAATCATGTAATAATACCTTGTCTCCAGCAATGAATTCCTTTCGATATTGAGCCTGATAATATTCCTTATTCTTTTCCTTATTAACACAGCTTGCCATCTGATGCATCCCTTCTTTAATTTCCATTACGTAATCATCATAGTGGTATTGCATTTTGGCCAGATCACACTGTAGAATACCATGTATGTTGCATATTCTTCCGAACTCAAATTGGAGCGAAGATGGTGTGTGTTATATTAAGAAAAGTGACAAAATGCATCATTCTTCCCAGTTTTCCTGGCTCGTTCCCACAAAATAGCCCGCCATACTTTATGGACTACAAGAAGCACACTAATTTTTATTATTAGACTCCAATGCCAGACTAAAAAAATCTTAGTTTGTAAAACCGAACCAAAAATCATCATCCTCATTCTTTTTCTCTCAATATACACCACAATATTTTTTTTATCCATTGAGACACTTGTTTGATTGTCAGTCATTTTAAAGCTCCCTTCAGTGGGTTTCACTCCTCATACATTTGTTCCATTCCTCACTCATACTGTTATACACTACATGGCTTATTTATTGAGACATTAAGTGGTTACAATTGTGAATTCCCCGTCTGTTTCTCTTTCACAGAATTTTTCAAATGATGATTGCTAAACTGATCTAGAACCAGAAGGGAACTCTTCTTCAATGAAGCACCTTTCCTTCTCTCCCACATTGTTATTCCACAATTTCATATCAGCCGTGTCCATCCAACCTTTGTCATGTAAGTGAACAACAACACCTGTCAGTATATCAGAAGGTTTTGGCATTGTTTTGCACTTGGAAATTATCGTTGGATTAGGTTTAGTACTGCCAGCACAATATGAAAGGGCAACAGTTTAGTGCATTTTTTCATGTCCACCTGTTTTTGCAGTTTCAGTACCTACCATGGCAACAGTTCTGTTATTCGGTGCATCAAATGTCACAGGAGTTTCATACATATTTGCTATTTGGCTTAGTTCCACACTGGTTTTCTTTTGATGTTGAATAATAAAGTGACGGAAAGATAATATTTTCACTTCCTACTCTTGCGGCATTTTCTGAGACTTTCAATCTGCATGCTATGTCCACGACACTTCATAAACCTGTAGCACCAACCAACTCCATCCTTAATGTCTGTGAAGTTCCACTGTAGTGCTGGCTTATGAGTGTGTATTTGAATTATTTTCAATGTCATTGAATCCATTTCAATATGTCATCATTTAGTTTTGGCCATTTTGCATTCAGTCCTTTGTTTGCACATTTAGTCTCCCTCAATTTTTTCGTTTCTTCTTCACTAGCCCACCAATCGCGAATGGTTTTTTTTTTTTTTTCTGTTAGTGGGGGCCAAATTCCATTTAGCTGCTCTGTTTCCATGTTGTTCTGCATATGCTATTACTTTCAATTTATAGATTGCATCATATGAGTACCTTTTATTTTTTCCATGACAAAACTAGTTACTAATAAAAATATTGTACTGTTGCCAATAACACAAATCACTTTCAATTCAAGTTCACTGGCACCGTAGACTGCAATGACGTATCATAGGCTAGACAGTGTTCTGGATTTGTTATGTCGGGACAGGAGGGGATAGTGTTAGCAAACTTGTGAATCCTTGCAATTCATGTTTGTTTTATCAGTGCACTGCTGCTGCCAGTTGAATCCAATGTAACCAGATACAGAGAGGTTTTCCAAAGCATTGAATATATGGCCGTTTTTAATAAGGCTGGCAGGAATTTTAAATAAAGTGCTGTATATTTGTATATTAATTTAGAGTATAAGATTCACCTGAATTTAAGGGGGAAATTTTAAAAGAAAAAAGTGTGATTTATTGCCCGTAAAATATGGTAGATATTCCGTTATCGTTCATTGTGTTCTTTCGATTGTTCCATTCATTTGTGGACAGTACACAAAAGACTGAATCTTCTTGATTTCATAAATGATAAACCCTCTTTACAATGTCACTTAGAGTGTTTGTTTCTTGGGCACTCAATAATACTGATGTTATTCTATAATTGCAAATTATTCTCTGTACAAAGACTCTCACTATTGTGTCCACATCCTGTTGTGCTATAAGCTCTGCTACAATAAATTTCGTGTGGGCATTCTGAAACATTGGGATGTATCTATTCCCTTTCTCTGTTACCTGATGCGGTCTGACTTTGTCGATATCACAACGAGCAACTACCTGATTACTTATTTTGGTCAGCACTAAGGGCATCTTCAGCTTATTCTGCATAGTCTTGTTCTTCTGACAGCTCTCAGAACTTTGAATGTACTCTCCTACATCCCTCTTCGGACCCTCCATGATTAATACAGCCATATGTGTGACTGATTCCTTGGTGTTCCTGATATCAATGAATTATTTCCCCACCTCACTATTTGATGGCTGCTGGTTGTTTTATTCCTCATCATTGACCACGTTCCTGATAACTGCAGCTGTGTCTCCTGGTATACGCAACAGTTCATCTGCTGCTATGTTTTGCGATATGTATTTGTATATTATCTCATAAAGTCATATTCTGCCAGTTTAATACTGACTTTCATTAATCTTGACAACGGGTCACTTATATTTGCTAACATTTCAAGGGTTTGTGATCAGTACATACAATGAAGTTTCTTCTACACACAAGGTCAGTAGCGCTTCACTGTTTACACTATGGCTAAGAGCTCTCACTTCATGGTTCAATATCCTCTCTCAGTTCAGTGTTCTGCTACAGAGGCAATGGCTAAGTCCTGGCCTAATTCCCCTTGACTCAGTAAGGCACCACTCTACTGCTTGCTACTGTGTGTTGTAATTATGAACTGCATCGTAAAATCAGGATACTGTAAAATCAAAGACCAGTCAACAACCTAGCATGTCCTAACTAGTCCTGACACAGGCTTACCCTAACCCATCAGGCAGAGCCACCTGTGAGAGCAGTCTTGTCATACCGGCTCTCTCATAATACCATACAGGCATGACCACCAACCAGTTCTCCACGCAAATGAATGATCACTGCCAAATTGCCAACAGCAGAGGTGACCACCAAGTGGGAGAACACGCTGCTGAGCACATGTTCGATTTCAATCGTCACTTCATATCCAGTGCCATCTGAATCTGTCTCCACAACAGTACCTTCTCTACTAGTCACTGTCCCATTACCCAAAGTTCACCATACGTTTTCTCCAGCAGGGTCTCTCTCTCCTCCCCCCCCCCCCCCCCCCCCCCCCACACACACACACACACACACACACACACACAAATCCACTCCATCATAACATTATGTACTGTGGACAGCTCCCCCCTGCCTGTGGCCAAAACAAGCTCACAGTTGCCTCATTACGCATGCTGCCTCTCCCTTGCAGCCATCAGCCAATTTTTCCCTACACTTTCTCCCACTCCCCACCTTATCTCTCCCCTTTTTCTCTCTAACTGATACAACCTCTCACCTCAGTCAAACTACAGTGTGCACAATGTAGTCAGCCAGAACAATGACTTTTAATTTATTATTTATCTTTACTTTTTATATTTATTTTACGCTAAGGACTACCCATTACTGTATGAGCATGTATTTACTCATGGAAATCTATATGACGTTTCTTATTTCAAGTATTATTTCAAATGTCATGCTATTTATGCATGTTGTGTTCAATGCCAATAATTGTTTTATACATATTTATGTTAAATCCTCTTCCTGCTATTATAAAAATTTGCACGGTGGAGTATTTAACTACACAAAGTGTATGGTTTTACCAGTAGCAGTGCCTATCACTGTGGAAAGTAGTAGTAGTGGAGGCAGCAGCATTCCTGTGTGCCTGGATGTACATGCATACCTCCTCGCGCAAGAGGACGCGGAGGTAGCATGAGGGGAATATTTTCCTCCGTACATGTGGTAAAATACATTTAATTCACAGAGTTAGCATTATAATTACATTCTTCTGTTTACATAGTTTACAAAAGTTGATTTACACAGTAAAGGCTTTTCATCTTTTTTTGATATAAAAAGGAATATTTACATCCTTATATAGAACAACTCTTTTGCTCCACATTTACACCATCCATTAAAAACAATCTTCTTCAAATGAAACAAATCAATCTGTAAGAAACATCTAAGGTTTCCTAACACTGTTAAGGACAAGTTCTACAAGACACAGTAGTTGTTTTACTTCCATATTAGTCTGGGTATGATCATTTTTTGCATAGCAAATAAAATGGAAGCATGTGGCTGAATGTAGACAGTATATTAAAAAGAGAATTATTAACAAGATATAAAGAAACAAACCTTAAGTTTGTTACAATAATTCCTGCAACCAAGATACACAAAAATGGACAAAAGACAAGTCAGTCTCTTAACGTTGACTGCTTTGCATAAATGCGACTTAAGTGCAAGAAAAATTAAATAATTAAAGAAATTCCAGGTACGTAAGTACTTATTCAATCTTTAACTATTCATGCAATTATTTGTCATCTTTAGGGATGAATAGCAACTGGGCTGAACCAGTATACTGTATCTTAAACAGTCTTTTGCAGTGCAAATATCAACACATTACCAATGTTTATGATTTTCAAAAACATTGTACCCAGATTGAATGCAATTTCATTTTGGCCTAGTGATATGATCAGGAAAGGTGACACTAT